>NC_141875.1:721641885-726441885 GCF_056163025.1 Triticum urartu | reverse complement strand
TGCAACAAGGATTGGATCCATAACTTGACAGATTGGCAGACTTCGAAAATGGCTGAAGTGGCTCCTGCAAAAACCACCTTGCGAAGCAAATGACAGAGAGATCCGGAAGGCATCGGCATAACTGGACGAAATGCTGCTGAGAGAGGAGATTTTGTGGAGACAAAGGTCAAGAGCAACATACATACAAGAGGGGGAGAGGAATACAGAGTGGTTCCATCGACAAGCCACTTGGAGAAGGAAGCAAAACACCATCATGAAACTGAAGAACGGGCACGACCAGTGGGTAGAAGAAAGAGAGGTTCTCCAAAAAAATGTCCACTGATTTCTTCAAAGAGTTATATACAGAGGATAAAAAGGTAGTACCGCAAGAGCTGCTGAGCTTATTCACAAGGATGGTTAGCGATGATATGAATGAGCAGCTAGACCGGGATTTCACAGAGAAAGAAATTAGCGACGCATTATTCCAAATTGGGCCACTTAAAGCACCCGATCCAGATGGGTTTCATGCTCGGTTCTTCCAGAGAAATTGGGACGTCCTCAAATCAGAGGTGGTGTTAGCTGTGCATACTTTCTTTCAAAACGGCGAGATGACAGAGGGCCTAAACGATATGGTTATTGTGTTGATACCTAAAGGTAATGACCGATGGAGCCTAAAAGACTTCAGACCAATAAGCTTATGCAACGTGATTTATAAGGTGATCTCTAAGTGCTTAGTCAACTGGCTGCGACCCTTCCTGGATGAGCTAATCTCAGAAACACAAAGTGCTTTTATCCCGGGGCGCATGATTACAGATAATGCACTGATCGCTTTTGAGTGTTTTCACAAAATTCAACATGGTAAGGTGGCCTAGAACACACACTGCGCTTACAAGTTGGATTTGGCAAAAGCTTATGACAGGGTAGACTAGAATTTCCTGGAAGGGGCTCTAGAGAAGTATGGATTTAGTAACAAATGGAGGGGATGGATCATGACATGTATACGATCCGTGAGATACACAGTGAGACTTAACGGGGAATTGCTAGAAAGGTTTAAATCCACGAGAGGGTTGAGGCAAGGATATCCACTAAGTCCATACTTATTCTTGTTCGTGGCGGAGGGTTTGAACCGCCTTCTACACAAAGAAACAGAAACCGGAAGGATTACTCCGCTAAAAGTAGCCCGTGGGAGCCTGGGCATCACTAACCTCCTCTTTGCAGATGACAGCTTACTTTTCTTCAAGGCGACGGCTGATCAAGCCACGGTGATCGAGGAGACTCTCACCACATTCCAAAGGAGCACTGGGCAACTCCTAAGCACAAACAAGTGCTCGTTACTATTCAGCAAGAAGTGCCCAAATGACTCTCAAGCAGGGATCCGTGCGATTCTAGAAGTTGAGAGCTCAACTTTTGAAAGCAAATACTTGGGTCTCCCTACACCTGATGGAAGAATGAAAGACGGAAAATTCCATCCCATCATGGAGAGGTTTGTGAAAAGATGCAGTAACTGGTCAGGGAGACATATGTCATTTGCAGCAAAGGAAGTGCATGTCAAAGCAGAAGTGATGGTGGATGAAATAATGGAGGGATTTGAGGACCTCCAGCTTGACCACCCTACCGGTGAAAGGGAGACTAGGCTGGGGTCTGCTCTAAAGACTCCATGCCTATGGCGGAAGGAGCTCATCAACCTTTCGAACTGGACGCCTCCACCTCCTCCTCCTCTTCTGGCAAGTCAGGGCACTCCGCCTCCTCCACCGCCTCCTCCTCCGGCGAGTGACGATCAGGGCACTCGAACGGCTCCTTCTCCGGCGCGTAGCGGCACTCCGCCTCCTTCTCCGCCTGCGCCGACGCGCCCGAGCAGCCAGCCTCCTCCTTCTCCGCCTCGTCAGCAAGGGCGGAAGAGACCTGCCGCCGCTCCGGCTGCTCCGGCGTGTCGTGGTCCTTCTCCTCCGCCTCGTAAGCAAGTAAAGAAGACAACCGCTCCGTCTGCTCTGCCGGCGTCTAGCAGTATAGCCAGAGGCGGGAGGAAATACAGATTCGGTACTTCTCTGAAGACTCCAAAGAAGTTACCATACGAGAGGACCCCGGAGGAGAACGCCGAGATCGCACGAGAAGAAGTGAGGAACTACTTTGAAGGGGTGAAAGCAAAGAAACATCCACCTCCGGAGGAGAAGGTAGATCCGGTGAAAGCGAAGCGCACTCTGGCTGCCCTGACAAAACCACCCAAGTCTCCGCCGAAAGGAAACTATGAGCGCATTATTGGAAAGGAATTTGCCGAAGCGGAGTGGTCGGGAAGTACTGTCAGTGATCAAAGGCTGAAAGAACGACGAGCTGGGAAACAAATTGCCCAGCTTGGCGAACAAGCGAAGCAATCGTGCCCCCCGCTCAAGGTGCCTAGCGACAAATTCGCTAATGATCCGAGGATGGTGCCCGGTTATAGCAATCTTGGCGATTACCTTACCGATGATGTACATTATGATTTCATGGAGGTGCAGATACAAAGATATGAGTACGGGAAGCCTCTCGTCAAAGATGAAAGATCTCTATCAACGATGATGCGAAGATTGCATGATTGGTACTTGAAAATCTGCAGAGACTCTGGGGGGAGGAGTACTTTGTATGTGAAAGTTAAAAAGGAGCATGACCTCGTTGGAATTGAACTGTTGCCTGTTCCATTTGAGGAGTTCTTTCAGTTTTTCAATCAATTGGCCCTCGATAAAACAACGGTCACCTGCTACTGTCTGTAAGTAGTACTACTTCTGTCATTAAGTCTCTCTATATAGCTCAGCTCTTTCATTGCATGTATTTTTAATCATCCTTACTATATTATGCAGATTGAAGATCGCCGAATTGAAGAAAAGACAAGTCGGTGATATTGGGTTCATTAACACATATCTCATAGATGCAACTCAGGTTAAATTTCGTGCCGCAGATACCGAGGCCAACTTGCTACGATCGTTGGTAATAAATGAAAACAAAGATATAATACTCTTTCCTTACAACTTCAAGTGAGTGTTACTGTCTTGTGCGTATTCGGTTTCCCTTATATATTAGTCAAGGTTATAGTAATGTAATTGATGAGTTATGCATGTGTGTGCAGTTACCACTATATTCTCCTAGAGATTAAGCTTGAGCAGGGACTAGTAACCGTCTTAGACTCAAAACGAAAAGATCCCCAGGACTATGCGGACATGACTCAAATGCTCGAGAAGTAAGTTAAATCGATCATTATCCACCATATCAGCAACTTTGTTCATTTCCTGATATATCAAGTAATTGTTTTCTTTGTCTGGCAGGGTTTGGAAAAAAATCTCCAAAAAAGCTCCAGGACTCCCGAAGAAGCAGCAATTTAGACACCCGAAAGTAAGTATTATAGTAGCATGTTCCGCGCATCTCCTATTGATTCAAGCGCTAGTTTCATCAATACCATTTGACATTCTTTCTTATCAGTTTGATTCACCTCTATTTCTTGTAAAGTGGTTGTGGCAGGAACAAGGGAATGATTTCTGTGGATACTACGTTTGCGAGTCCATCCGCCACACGACCTGTGAGCGGGGCTACACTGACGAGCAATATGAAGTATGTAAATAACAACATTCACAATTTTATTTTATTACCATCATTTGTGTTGAGTTTCATTCATTCATATATATATGTATTGACCCCCTTCTTCAAATTAGATGTTTCGGAAGCGGGATGAACTCCTAGCACCAGCTCGCATGCGAGCAATTCAAGAGGAATTGGCGCATTCTTTCTTGACCACATGATCGCTGAAGACGGAGAATACTATGTGGACCATGAGTCTGTATGATTATATTTGTAAGAGATAATTATTGTATATATGTAGCCCGTAGTGTCGGATAGATATACGAGAACTTGTTGTTCGACCAATCTCTCGGAGAAGGAGAGGTGGTCGATATCACTTCTCTCTGTATGCATATATGTTCATGACGATCTTCTGTTTCCTACGTTTGCTTACTAGCTAGCTAGTGTGTCTAGTCCTCTCTATACATATGTATAGTACGTAGCGTCGACCAAGCACGGACATAAGAGAGGACACTTCTCTCTATTAATTATAGCTAGCTAACACAATATACGAAACACCTAAATTAACCCCCCAAAACCCCCAAACACCCCCCCCTTTAAAAAAAACAAAAACCCCAACCACAGAAATGCTGACGCGTGGATGCCTATTGGTCCCGGTTGGTGCCACCAACCGGGACCAAAGGGTCTCCTGCCTGGGCTCCGTGCACAGGCCACGTGGAGGCCCATCTGTCCCGGTTTTGGATTGAGCCGGGACTAAAGGGACAGGGCATTAGTACCGACACTTTAGTCCCGGTTCAGGAACCGGGACAAAAGGCCCTTACGAACCGGGACAACAGGCCCTTTTTCTACCAGTGATGTATTGAAGTTTGCTTTCCAACACCAACGGCTTGATTAACATTGTCGTCCATAAATCGTGCACATGGCGTCGTGTGTATAGCAATGTTCTAGTTCTTACCTATTTTGACTTTTCAGTAAAATATTAAAAAAATCCCCGTATAGAGTGCATATACAACCAGAAACACAAGTGTATTTCGCGAGGCAAAGGCACTATATTGCATCTTCCTATCATGCCTTTCTCTGTTGAAAATCTTCCCTGGGTAGCTCTACTCATAGGGTGAGCAAAACTAACATGGATGGATCCTTTGATACATCTTCTAGGAGTGATGGCATTAGTATGTTACTCCCTCCGTTCGGAATTACTTGTCGCAGAAATGGATGTATCTAGATGTATTTCAATTCTAGATACATCAATTTCCGAAACAAGTAATTCCGAACGGAGGGAGTACTTCACAGTCATGACGGTGGGGAAATTCATTGATCAATTGGACTTACACCTCTCGTGACCCTAACCCCTCCCGCGACCCCTGTGTCGCCTCCCCCGGCAGCGGCGGGGAAACCCTAGCTGCGCCGCCACGGCTCCCTCCCCGCCTCGCCACCCTCCTCGGCGCTGCTTGAGGCAGCCGTCGGGCAAGCCCGGGGTGCCACGGATGATGGCGGCGGGGCCTCGGCTACCCTGCCTGCGTGGGGAGTCCCGAATCTGGAGCGACGGCTCCTTTGGCGAGGCACGGCAGGCTCCGGCGAGCAGCTGTGCGGGCGATAGATCTTGCGTCCTGGCCACACGGGCGGCGGGATCCCGATGATCGATGGTGGCTGGCGGCGGCTTCTGCGGCGGTCGGTGCGCGCGATCTGGCGCCTCCCCTCCTCCCCTGTTCAGCATGCGGGCCAACCTGGTTGGGCCACACTTCTCTTGGTCGCCGGTTCTGTACAGTAGGCGCTGGTGGTGGCGGGGATCTAGTTCGGGTGAAATCCCTAGCCGGACATGACCGGCCGCGCCAACGGCGACGCCTGAGGGCGTCGTTCCCCTCCTTGGAGGCGTCGGTATGGAGTGATCTCCTCACTTCCCCTTCCTTAGGTCTCCCGAGTGCTTCCAGATGCAGATGCCGGAGGTCATCCTCTTTTTCTAAAAAAAAGACAGTCATGACGGTGAAATATTGTTTAGCTCCGGAAGATTTATACACATTTGCTCCTTGGCCCTTGAAGCAGAAACAACAACCTGCATGAAAGGCATGACATCTTCCCTACAATCGTGCAGCACAGGCACCCTGATGATTTTTGAATCAGACTGTCTTGAGTTGGTGAAAATGTTAAGCAACGAGGAAAGGAATCAACCATCTTTAGTGTGCTTAATTTGTGAGATTTTACATCTCAAAGACATAACAACTGAACAATTGTAGTGATTACATGGCCAAGTTTGCACGTATTGAGCGCCTCTCGAGTAATGTAAGTTTGTGATCACAAAAAGACCGTGTATGGCTTGACATACATAATGGAAATGGATTCAAATTTCCCGATAATTGCAAACTGCTAGACCCATCTGGAATTTCACGTAATTAAGGACAGTACGAACATGCTGCAGAGATAGGCGATGCAAAGTGAAAAGCTAAATAGAGGCTGAGTTTTGGAAAAATCAAAATTTATAATTCTGTGTTTCATTTCTTTTTTTGAAAAAAATACACATATATATGCCCGAAGGCATAATGTGCATGTGTGTAAATTTTGTTGATGAAATATATTAAAATGAGAGCTACACAAGAAGAAGAAGAAGAAAACAAATCTATTATACTTTTCAACACTTGGAACTGTTAATTCTCAAAGTCCATGATTTTGATACTTTTTTTGTGCAGCTCGCAATGGGATGGTATTTTATCACGAAATTTCACACACGTATACATTAAATCATTGTATACGTGCATATCTTTGAGAATTTTTTAACTGAAAAGTTTGAATTATGATTTTTCTTCGCCCTGTTCTGATCGTGTAAGCGATTCAAAGCTAGTTTTTTTAGGCTGTACAGTGGAGCTAGCTAGTAGCATCCATCTCTTATGTTCGATCTGTCCAACTTCCGCTCACGAACGCACGACGACGAGTGGGCTTTGGACCGTGTGCGTATCCGACTCCCAGATCAAGAATCCTTGTGCAACCTCGGCCCCATGATGGCTTACTTGGAAGGTGAGCTTCTCCCCGGGCCGCGAGAAGGTCAGCGACTTCGGCGAGAAATCCAGCCCCACGTCATGGTCCATGGACAGCCTGCCTGTGTACTGCTCCACGGGCCCCATGTTCGTCAGCGTCCGCCGCACCGTGGTGTTGGCCGGCACCACGATGTTCGGGTAGTTGAGGTCGACGTCCGACACAGGGGGAACGATCTTGCAATTCAAGTTCAAGTCCTGGATGATGTCTTGCAGGGCGTAGTAGTCGTCGTCGTCGTCGAGCTTGGCGAAAAGATGGCAAACGTACCCAGCGTAGTCTCTGACCTCCAGGTCATAGACGAGGCCCGGATCGACGGCCCGCGTGGCGTTGACGTGCCCCGCGCCTAGAGCGAAGGCGCTCGCCGGCTGGTGCTTCTCGTTCATGATCCGGTTGCCGTCGTTGTCCAGGTCATCGGCCGTGGTCATCATGGCTGACCTGATGGCCGCCGGCGACCAGTCCGGGTGCAAGCTCTTGAGAAGGGCGACCACGCCGCTGACGTGCGGCGCCGCCATCGATGTTCCGGACTTGAATCTGAAAGGCCCCCGGTCTGGGCTCGCGGTGGCGGCGGCGAGGATGTTGAGCCCGGGCGCCAGGATGTCGGGCTTCATGATTTGCGGGTTGTTGCGGCTCGGGCCACGGCTAGAGAAGTACGCGACCGTGGGCGACTGCCCGATGCCGAGCCGCGTGCCCTTGAAGAACACCTGTGCCGCGGAGTCCGGGTACTGGCTGTAGTCCTTGAGCTTGCGGCCGACGGCGGCGGGCTCCTGCACGACGGAGGACCCGTACTCCTTGAAGCCCAAGGTGAAACCAGATCTCTCCCGGCCGATGAGCGCGACTTGAGCCGCGCCATTGTCGTAGAGATTTTTGATGATGCGGGCCTGAGCATCAACATTAACCCGGGCATAATCGCATATCAGGATGTGGCCCCTGGTGCGGTCGGCGCTCACGTTCTTGCACAGGTTACCCTCACCGGGGTAGTGAAGGGGTTGGTAAGCGGTCGAGTTGGCCCCCTGCACCAGCGCCTCTCCTTCCACTAGGTCGCCCGACTCCAGCACAAAGTCGGCGGCGAGCCTCCGGTCCACCGACCCGGCGGCCACCGTGATCTCCCACGGCGAATCGTTCTTGATGGTGGACGGGTTGGGGCCTTTGTTGCCAGCAGAAGTCACAAAGACGACACCCTTGGCCACCGCACGGAATGCGCCAATGGCCACAACGTCTTTGTCCAGCGGTAGTACCGCCCTAGTACTGAGGGAGATGTTGATCACATCGACCCCATCGCTCACCGCCGTATCAATCGCATGAACTACGTTCGAACGGAGGCATCCAGTAGCTCTGCACGCCTTATAAACGGCCAAGTGTGCGCCCGGAGCGATCCCGGCGGCCGTCTCAGCGGCCTGTCCGTGGGACGACGAGGCATTGGCCACGAAGTTGCCCACCGCAATGGACGCCACGTGCGTGCCGTGGCCGGTCTCATCGGCAGGGTTGTAGTCCACCAAGGACCTGACGCCAATAAGCTTGTTGTTGCAGCGGACGCCCTTGTCCACGCCCGTGCACGCGCCCTTCCACCTGGCGGGCGGCGGCGAGATGCCGGCGTCGTCGAACGAGGGATGGCGCGACTCGATGCCGGAGTCGATCACCCCGATGATGATCCCTTTGCCGTAGCTAGATTTCGCCCACAAGCCGGCGTCCTTCCTCAGGCCGAGGAACTCGGGCGAGCGGGTCGTCGTGGGGTACATCATCCCGTCCGGGAACCAGCGCCCGAAGCCGGGTTTCCTGGACGCGGCGTCCAGCTCCTCCTCCGTCAGCAAGGCGGCGAATCCGTGAAAGATGGTCTTGTACGAATGGAGGAGCCGCGGCTCGCCGTGGGCGGTCATGTCGTCGGGGAGGAAGGACCGGTACCAGCCCTGGCGCGCATCGTCGTCCATGACCTGGGCGTCCGCTCGAGGCTTGAGAAGGATGATGTACGTCTTGTACTCCGGGGACGGCGTCGGCTCTGCCGCTGTGAGGCTCGGGCTGGGAGGGGAGGATGGGTGGCCGGTGGAGGAATGGACGGCCGGTGGAGTGGAGAGGAGGAAGGTTGTACACAAGCAGAGTGCAAGTGCTACGGGCGCCATTGCCATTGCCATTGCCATTGAGCACGTACCACCTCGTAAGTCGACTACGGCGAGGATCGGAGCGCAGCAGGATTGCTTATATAGGCAACATATATGGGTAATGCCGTTCGGCCGGCGCTAACCGCGTCGCTCTTGATTAAGAAAACAAAGAAAATATGCCATATATACCATCATTAAAACACGAAAGTAACCACGTTACATATGTAGTAAGCACTCCAAACAATTAAAAAAACCACGTAAGTAAATAAAAAAGTTGCAATGGTATTATTGAATTGACACTGACCGTGATTATTTGGGGGTTTATTATCCGTGTTTCTTATTTTCTAAAGCTACAATCCCGCCATGCATGGAACTATTTGATTTGTCAGCACCTGACACATGCAGCTATTAACTAGTAGTAGAAATTATTTCCGAATTTCACATGAAAAGTTTCCTTTTATCATGACGAATAATATTACACTAATGTTTTATATATGTACATCTATTTATACCCTATAAATAAAAGCAAGAGAGATGACAGATCCAAGCAATTATATATGTACATCTATAATATCTGACGGCCCCTAATCCGTCTGTGGTTAACTCAACAAGCCACACAATTAGCCACTGATCCTGCCCACCCGTTCGAAAAAAAATAACCCACGGCCGCGTACACACGCACGCCCCGCACAGGACGTTCCCCCGCCCGCACCTCCGCCCAACGAACAGAGCATGGCCGGGGCCTCCACCCCATCCTCCTCCGCTTCTCCCCGCCTCCATCCTCCGCCTCCGCCGCCACAACACTAATGCAAAGGCATGTAAACTGCCGGGAGAAATCACTTTACAGGGCAGACAAACTGCCGGGACAGCATTTCTCCCGGCAGATAGAACCGCCACGAGAACGGCTGCCGGGGATTACTTCTCCCGGCAGATAAACTCTTCCCGGCAGTTTTTCTGCCCTCGCCCTTGTGTTTGCCGGCAGTCTGTTTTCTCCCGGCAGATTTGTCAAAACACATGAAACTTCAATTAGCGGCAGTCCAACTGCCTGCAGAAGCTTGTTCACCCGGCAGCTTCTATGCCAGCTGGTGGATTTCAGTACGAAATTAGTCTAGGCATCCCTAATGTAATATCCATTTCATCATATTCAAATAATCAGGACAGATCACATAATTTATACATACACTTCAATCACAGAAACATATAGGTCTCATCAAAAATCTTCAATCAAAGTAACATATAAGCCTCATCCAAAACATTAAACTTCATCCGATAAACATAATAACCATATATATAGAGAGAGGTTCTGCCACAAGTACGGTACATATATGTTAAATGTGCCACAACCAAACTGAAGTGGTGCCACAAAAGGAGAAAGTACATATCTTTCTGAGGGTGCCACGCAACTAAAATGAGCATATAGTGGCTTAACCAGCAAAATGAGCAGAGCAAGTGTCTAGGTTCAACAAACAAAGCGTATTACATGATCACTGCACCAACTTAATCGCAGGTCTTCCAAATCTTCAGCAGTTTGAAGATCTTCCAAACCTCTGTCAGCTTCTGTAGCTAAACCTGCAACAGATAGGAAATTCAAAATGGAACTTCTGTTGCAAAACCTGCTCAGTTCAAAACAAATTAGAACTTACTGGTGAAAGCTATGACCAAGACTGAGTTAAACATGTATAGCATCATGCCTAGAGTTAATATAGTATTGAGTTTGAATCTTTTTTTTTGCACGGAGTTGAAATTTGTACAAATAGGCAAAACTCTATACAGTACTATATATTGAACTAATAGGCAAAACTTGAAACAAATAGGCATAACTCTATATTGTACATAGTACACTGTGTAGTATAAATAGGCAGGGGCGGGCACACGTCAATCCAAATACTCTAGCAAATGTAGCAGCAATACCCATCATAAAGAACCTGTTGACAGAATTGTAGCATCATCCCTGGAGGAAGGAGCTGCCAGTACAGCTAGATAAGTGCCAGGATGGTTTAGTTTCTAGTCACTTGTTGACTGAAAATAGTGTGAACAGCTAGATAAATACACATCTCCTGCAAATATGAGGATTAAGGAATGTTGGTATGAAGGCAAGAAGCTTGCCCGTTTTATTTCAACATATTGCCTCAGAATGCGGCTTCCAAAAGGCATCCAACAAAACCAGTATTTTGAATACTCAAAACTAGAATGAGCAATAATAAGAACCTACAGCAGCATGGATCATTGGATGAATGAATATGTTGAGCAGAGGATAATGTGCTGCAACTGCTGAGAGTTTCGATAACAATAAGCTACTACCATTTTTCTAACACACAAAAAAAGCCACTTGAACGTAAAAGTTCACAAAAAATCACATTGTTTACAACATGTCTTGCATGGACACGCTTAACATCAACATATGTAGCAAAGTACTAGCTCCAAGCCAAAAAATCTTTCATGTGCAAATAGGCAAAACATGCTAAGTCAATTTTTGTTGTTGCACTGAGTTAAACATTTACTATATGAAATATTTTTTCATTTTGTAAACTTCAGTACTGTACAGAGTTGAGGGCATGCAAATTCTTGGAAACATGTATATTACCTCATCCGCTTGCTTGTGGTCGCATTCCTGCTTTTGCCATGCGCTTGTCCACTTCCAACTGCATACATAGAAAGCTTTTTAAGCAATCAACCATGATAGTCATTGGTAACTTCCTTGTGTGTTCCAGTTTGTTGCGATGAAATGCCACATCCTTACTTTGTTGTGTGCGCCCTACTGCCTTCTTTTGCAAAATAAGTATGTTTCATTTTCTTGCAGCACCTCATGTTGAGCGGTGTAGGTTGCACAAAGTTTACAAAAAGATGTACAAGGATCAAACATGTACCTTCAGTTTGTTTACCACAAGCACAAGCACACAACCTAGTAGCCTAAATAAGCATTGCAATTGTCATAGTATAACAAGCAAACAAACACAAGAGTCATGTCCATAAAGCAAATAGATGTACAGGCAAGCATACGTGCAGAGAAACACATATAGAGTTAGTAATAAACTTGGATAGATGGTTCAATACAAGCACATTGTAACAGTACCAATAATAACTTAGATAACTTAACTAGTCCTAAGTACTCAGAAGTAAAGCTGATTGTCCCTATTTTCAGTAAGTGATCATGCAAGAAGACAATTTCTTTTTATGGGTGTCAGTACCACTAGAAGGTCTCAGGACACAAGTTGCTCTTGGAGAAAAGATGAAGGGTGTGTTTGGATGCTGCCCCTGCCAGCCCTACCAATCCGCGGGCACGCCAATTTTTTGGCGCACCTTTCAGGCGACTTGCCAAATCATTGGCGCAAAATGAACTAGTGAAACTGCATGAGCCGTGGCCAGCCAAAATATTGGTCAGGAACCAAACAGGTGCGCGCGCCATGGTCAACGACCAATTTTTTGGTTCGGCTGGTGTAGGATCCGATCCAAACACACCCGAACACATGCCACATATATTACCAATTTCATGGAAACAATAATGATGGTATCTTTTCATATGCAGAGCTGTTTCTTTCTCCTCTTGGCTTAAGCTGGTCTTGTGCCTTAATCCACTAACTAATGCAGGTCTTGCATTGCACACTGCCTTACAGCTGGTTAAAAAGAGCTTTTGCATCTTTACCTCCTGCCCCTGCATCTACATACACTGGGGCAATGAAAATGCGGAGTGACATTATGAGGCACCACTGTCCTGCCCTGCATTGAGTTAGACTAGTACAAGGAGTATTTTTCTCAACAAGTTATACTCATGCTAGTTTGTTTTTTTAAACTCATTCAAAGTTCAAATTAATCCTCCTAGAATTGGAGCTTGCCTGTGTATGTAGAGAAAGTACCCTGATGTTATACTCCTAGAACCTTACTGTATGGCCACAAATTAGTTCTCCTAGAATTGGAGTACCTTGATGTTGAGGATGCAGAGTGTATGACCACAAATTTGGTCATTCTGAAATTAGTTCTTTACTGGAATAACAATATTAGCACTAAAATGTTCAGGTATTCCTAACTGAACCTAACTGAAGTGAATGACAATAATCCCCATCTCTCTCCATAGACCAGAGCAAACACAATAATCCCTTCTCTCTATACTCCAGCACAATAAAATGGATGTATTACTTTGGGGCATCAACTAAAAAAACAAAGACTTAAATAATTAGCTTTCTTTCATCTCAAATTAAAATGAACTCCAAAGCTCAACTAAACAACTTAGTCAGGTATCAACAAATCTAATTAAGGCAATTGCGTAGCTCCACATTCAGAACAAAAAAAGGCAATGAAATTGCAACGAAATCTCACCTGTCAAAGAGGCAGTAATGTCTAGGGAAACGATGTTGAGGAGGCAGAGCTGCTTGCACGAGAGGAGGGTCGACGGTCTACTGCTTCGGGCGCGTGTGAAGGAGGCGGACCCGTGGCTTAGTGCTCGGTGAAGCTTGCGGGGAGGCCTGTGAAGGAAATATGCCCTAGAGGCAATAATAAAGTTATTATTTATTTCCTTATTTCATGATAAATGTTTATTATTCATGCTATAATTGTATTAACCGGAAACATAATACATGTGTGAATACATAGACAAACAGAGTGTCACTAGTATGCCTCTACTTGACTAGCTCGTTAATCAAAGATGGTTATGTTTCCTAACCATAGACAAAGAGTTGTTATTTGATTAACGGGATCACATCATTAGGTGAATGATCTGATTGACATGACCCATTCCATTAGCTTAGCACCCGATCGTTTAGTATGTTGCTATTGCTTTCTTCATGACTTATACATGTTCCTATGACTATGAGATTATGCAACTCCCGTTTGCCGGAGGAACACTTTGTGTGCTACCAAACGTCACAATGTAACTGGGTGATTATAAAGGTGCTCTACAGGTGTCTCCAAAGGTACATGTTGGGTTGACGTATTTCGAGATTAGGATTTGTCACTCCGATCGTCGGAGAGGTATCTCTGGGCCCTCTCGGTAATGCACATCACTTAAGCCTTGCAAGCATTGCAACTAATGAGTTAGTTGCGAGATGATGTATTACGGAACGAGTAAAAAGACTTGCCGGTAACGAGATTGAACTAGGTATTGGATACCGACGATCGAATCTCGGGCAAGTAACATACCGATGACAAAGGGAACAACGTATGTAGTTATGCGGTCTGACCGATAAAGATCTTCGTAGAATATGTAGGAGCCAATATGGGCATCCAGGTCCCGCTATTGGTTATTGACCGGTGACGTTTCTCGGTCATGTCTACATTGTTCTCGAACCCGTAGGGTCCACACGCTTAAGGTTTCGATGACAGTTATATTATGAGTTTATGGTTTTTGATGTACCGAAGGAGTTCGGAGTCCCGGATGAGATCGGGGACATGACGAGGAGTCTCGAAATGGTCGAGACGTAAAGATCAATATATTGGACGACTATATTCGGACATCGAAAAGGTTCTGAGTGGTTCGGGTATTTTTTGGAGTACCGGGGAGTTACGGGAATACGGGAGAAGAAGTATATGGGCCTTATTGGGCTTTAGGGGAGAGGGAGAGGCAGGCCGTGCGCCCCCCCAAGGCCTAGTCCGAATTGGACTAGGGGGAGGGGCTGCGCCCCCTCCTTCCTTCTCTTCCCTCTTCCCCTTCCTTGTCTCCTACTCCTAATACTTGGAAGGACTCCTAGTTGGACTAGGAAAGGGGGAATCCTACTCCCGGTGGGAGTAGGACTCCCCTAGGGTGCGCCATAGAGAGGGCCGGCCCTCCCCTCCTCCACTCCTTTATATACGGGGGCAGGGGGCACCCCATAGACACACAAGTTGATCTTCGTGATCGTTCTCTTAGCCGTGTGCGGTGCCCCCTTCCACCATAATCCTCGATAATATTGTAGCGGCGCTTAGGCGAAGCCCTGCGACGGTAGAACATCAAGATCGTCACCACGCCATCATGCTGACGGAACTCTTCCCCGACACTTTGCTGGATCGGAGTCCGGGGATCGTCATCGAGCTGAACGTGTGCTAGAACTCGGAGGTGCCGTAGTTTCGGTGCTTGGATCGGTCGGATCGTGAAGACGTACGACTACATCAACCGCGTTGTCATAACGCTTCCGCTATCGGTCTACGAGGGTATGTAGAAAACACTCTCCCCTCTCGTTGCTATGCATCACCATGATCTTGCGTGTGCGTAGGAAATGTTTTGAAATTACTACGTTCCCCAACAGTGGCATCCGAGCCTAGGTTTTATGTGTTGATGTTATATGCACGAGTAGAACACAAGTGAGTTGTGGGCGATATAAGTCATACTGCTTACCAGCATGTCATACTTTGGTTCAGCGGTATTGTTGGATGAAGCGGCCCGGACCGACATTACGCGTACGCTTACGCGAGACTGGTTCTACGGACGTGCTTTGCACACAAGTGGCTGGCGGGTGTCAGTTTCTCCAACTTTAGTTGAACCGAGTGTGGCTACGCCCGGTCCTTGCGAAGGTTAAAACAACACTAACTTGACAAACTATCGTTGTGATTTTTGATGCGTAGGTAAGAACGGTTCTTGCTAAGCCCGTAGCAGCCATGTAAAACTTGCAACAACAAAGTAGAGGACGTCTAACTTGTTTTTGCAGGGCATGTTGTGATGTGATATGGTCAAGCCGTGATGAGATATAAGTTGATGTATGAGATGATCATGTTTTGTTGAAGTTATCCGCAACTGGCAAAATCCTTATGGTTGTCTCTCTATTGCATAAGATGCAAGCGCCCAATAACTGCTTTACTTTATCGCTATCCGATAGCAGTAGTTGCAAGAGCAATTGTTGGCGAGACGACCACGTGACGACACATTGATATAGATCAAGATGATGGAGATCATGGTGTCATGCCGGTGACGATAGAGATCATAACAGTACTTTGGAGATGGAAATCAAAGGCGCAAGATGATGATGGCCATATCATGTCACATATTTTGATTGCATATGATGTTTATCTTTTATACATCTTATTTTGCTTAGTTTGACGGTAGCATTTTAAGATGATCTCTCACTAATTATCAAGAAGTGTTCTCCCTGAGTATGCACCGTTGCGAAAGTTCTTCGTGCTGAGACACCACGTGATGATCGGGTGTGATAGGCTCTACGTTCAAATACAACGGGTGCAAAACAGTTGCACACGCGGAATACTCAGGTTATACTTGACGAGCCAAGCATATACAGATATGGCCTCAAAACACGGAGACCGAAAGGTCGAGCGTGAATCATATAGTAGATATGATCAACATAGTGATGTTCACCAATGAAACTGCTCCATCTCACGTGATGAGCGGACATGGTTTAGTTGATTTGGATCACGTGATCACTTAGAGGATTAGAGGGATGTCTATCTAAGTGGGAGTTCTTAAGTAATATGATTAATTGAACTTAAATTTATCATGAACTTAGTCCTGGTAGTATTTTGCAAATTATGTTGTAGATCAATAGCTCGCGTTGTTGCTTCCCTGTGTTTATTTTGATATGTTCCTAGAGAAAATTGTGTTGAAAAATGTTAGTAGCAATGATGCGGATTGGATCCGTGATCTGAGGTTTATCCTCATTGCTGCACAGAAAAATTATGTCCTTGATGCACCGCTAGGTGAAAGACCTATTGCAGGAGCAGATGCAGACGTTATGAACGTTTGGCTAGCTCAATATGATGACTACTTGATAGTTTAGTGCACCATGCTTAATGGCTTACAATCGGGACTTCAAAGATGTTTTGAACGTCATGGAACATATGAGATGTTCCAGGAGTTGAAGTTAATATTTCAGGCAAATACCCGAGGTTAGAGATATGAAGTCTCCAACAAGTTCTATAGCTAAAAGATGGAGGAGAATCGCTCAAGGAGTGAGCATGTACTCAGATTGTCTAGGTACTACAATTGCTTGAATCAAGTGGGAGTTAATCTTCCAGATAAGATAGTGATTAACAGAATTCTCTAGTCACCATCACCAAGTTAGTAGAACTTCGTGATGAACTATAGTATGCAAGGGATAACGGAAACGATTCCCAAGCTCTTCGTGATGCTAAAAATCGACGAAGGTAGAAATCAAGAAAAACATCAAGTGTTGATGGTAGACAAGACCACTAGTTTCAAGAAAAGGGCAAAAGGAAGAAGGGGAACTTCAAGAAGAACGGCAAGCAAGTTGCTGCTCAAGTGAAGAAACCCAAGTCTGGTCCTAAGCCTGAGACAAAGTGCTTCTACTTCAAAGGGATTGGTCACTGGAAGCGGAACTACCCCAAGTATTTGGTGGATAAGAAAGGATGGCAAAGTAAACAAAGGTATATTTGATATACATGTTATTGATGTGTACTTTACTAGTGTTCATAGCAACCCCTCAGTATTTGGTACTAGTTCAGTTGCTAAGATTGGTAACTCGAAACGGGAGTTGCGGAATAAACATAGACTAGTTAAGGGTGAAGTGACGATGTGTATTGGAAGTGGTTCCAAGATTAATATGATCATCATCGCACACTCCCTATACTTTCGGGATTAATGTTGAACCTAAATAAGTGTTATTTGGTGTTTGCGTTGAGCATAAATATGATTTGATCATGTTTATTGCAATACGGTTATTCATTTAAGTTAGAGAACAATTGTTGTTCTGTTTACATGAATAAAACCTTCTATGGTCATACACACCAACGAAAATGGTTTGTTGGATCTTGATTGTAATGATACACATATTCATAATATTGAAGCCAAAAGATGCAAAGTTAATAATGATAGTGCAACTTGTTTGTGGCACTTCCGTTTAGGTCATATTGGTGTAAAGCGCATGAAGAAACTCCATGCTGATGGGCTTTTGGAATCACTTGATTATGAATCAGTTGATGCTTGCGAACCATGCCTCATGGGCAAGATGACTAAGACTCTGTTCTTCGGAACAATGGAGCGAGCAACAGATTTGTTGGAAATCATACATACTGATGTATGTGGTCCGATGAATATTGAGGCTCGCGATAGGTATTATTATTTTCTGATCTTCACAGATGATTTCAGCAGATATGGGTATATCTACTTAATGAAACATAAGTCTGAAACATTTGAAAAAGTTCAAAGAATTTCAGAGTGAAGTGAAAAATCATCGTGACAAGAAAATGAGGTTTCTACGATCTGATCACGGAGACAAATATTTGATTTATGAGTTTGGTCTTCAATTAAAACAATGTGGAATAGTTTCACAAATTCGTGCCACCCGGAACACCACAGCATAATGGTGTGTCCGAACGTCATAGCCGTACTTTATTAGATATAGTGCAAATCTATGATGTTTCTTACCGATTTACCACTATCGTTTTTGGGGTTATGCATTAGAGACAGTTGCATTCACGTTAAATAGGGCACCATCTAAGTCCGTTGAGATGACACAATCTAAACTGTGGTTTGGCAAGAAACCAAAGTTGTCGTTTCTTAAAGTTTGGGGTTGTGATGCTTATATGAAAAAGTTTCATCCTAATAAGCTCAAACCCAAATCGGAGAAATATGTCTTCATAGGATACCCAAAGGAGACTGTTGGGTACACCTTCTATCACAAATCCAAAGGCAAGACTTTTGTTGCTAAATTCGGAGTTTTTCTAGAGAAGGAGTTTCTCTCGAAAGAAGTGAGTGGGAGGAAAGTAGAACTTGATGAGGTAACTGTACCTGCTCCCTTATTGGAAAGTAGTTCATCACAAAAATCTGTTCCTGTGACTACTACACCAATTAGTGAGGAAGCTAATGATGATGATCATGTAACTTCAGATCAAGTTACTACCAAATCTCGTAGGTAAACCAGAGTGAGATCCGCACCAAAGTGGTACGGTAATCTTGTTCTGGAAGTTATGTTACTTGACCATGATGAACCTATGAACTATGAGGAAGCGATGATGAGCCCAGATTCCGCAAAATGGCTTGAGGCCATGAAATCTGAGATGGGATCCATGTATTAGAACAAAGTATGGACTTTGGTTGACTTGCCCGATGATCGGCAAGCCATAGAAAATAAATGGATCTTCAAGAGGAAGACGGACGCTGATAGTAGTGTTACTATCTACAAAGCTAGAATTGTCGCAAAAAGTTTTCGACAAGTTCAAGGTGTTGACTACGATGAGAGTTTCTCACTCGTATCTATGCTTAAATCTGTCCGAATCATGTTAGCAATTGCCGCATTTTATGAAATCTGGCAAATGGATAACAAAACTGCAATCCTTAATGGATTTCTTAAAGAAGAGTTGTATATGATGCAACCAGAAGTTTTTGTCAATCCTAAAGGTGTTAACAAAATGTGCAAACTCCAGCGATCCATCTATGGACTGGTGTAAGCATCTCGGAGTTGGAATATACGCTTTGATAAGTTGATCAAAGCATATAGTTTTATACAGACTTGCGGTGAAGCCTGTATTTACAAGAAAGTGAGTGGGAGCACTACAACATTTCTAATAAGTATATGTGAATGACATATTGTTGATCGGAAATAATGTAGAATTATTCTGCAAAGCATAAAGGAGTGTTTGAAAGGAGTTTTTCAAAGAAAGACCTCGGTGAAGTTGCTTACATATTGAGCATCAAGATCTATAGAGATAGATCAAGACGCTTGATAAGTTTTTTCAATAAATACATACCTTGACAAGATTTTGAAGTAGTTCAAAATGGAACAGTCAAAGAAAGAGTTTCTTGCCTATGTTACAAGGTGTGAAATTGAGTAAGACTCAAAGCCCGACCACGGCAGAAGATAGAAAGAGAATGAATGTCATTCCCTATGCCTTGGTCATAGGTTCTATAAAGTATGCCATGCTGTGTACCAGATCTATTGTATACCCTACCACTGAGTTTGGCAAGGGAGTACAATAGTGATCTAGGAGTAGATCACTGGACAGCGGTCAAAATTATCCTTAGTGGAATAAGGATATGTTTCTCGATTATGGAAGTGAAAAAAGGTTCGTCGTAAAGGGTTACGCCGATGCAAGTTTTGACACTAATCTAGATGACTCTAAGTCTCGGTCTAGATACATATTGAAAGTGGGAGCAATTAGCTAGAGTAGCTCCATGCAGAGCATTGTTGACATAGAAATTTGCAAAATACATGCGGATCTGAATGTGGCAGACCCGTTGACTAAGATTCTCTCACAAGCAAAACATGATCACACCTTAGTACTCTTTGGGTGTTAATCACATAGCGATGTGAACTAGATTACTGAATCTAGTAAACCCTTTGGGTGTTGATCACATGGCGATGTGAACTATGGGTGTTAATCACATGATGATGTGACCTATCGATGTTAATCACATGGTGATGTGATCTAGATTATTGACTCTAGTGCAAGTGGGAGACTGAAGGAAATATGCCCTAGAGGCAATAATAAAGTTATTATTTATTTCCTTATTTCGAAATTAATGTTTATTATTAATGCTATAATTGTATTAACCGGAAACATAATACATGTGTGAATACATAGACAAACAGAGTGTCACTAGTATGCCTCTACTTGACTAGCTCGTTAATCAAAGATGGTTATGTTTCCTAACCATAGACAAAGAGTTGTTATTTGATTAACGGGATCACATCATTAGGTGAATGATCTGATTGACATGACCCATTCCATTAGCTTAGCACCCGATCGTTTATTATGTTGCTATTACTTTCTTCATGACTTATACATGTTCCTATGACTATGAGATTATGCAACTCCCGTTTGCCGGAGGAACACTTTGTGTGCTACCAAACGTCACAACGTAACTGGGTGATTATAAAGGTGCTCTACAGGTGTCTCCAAAGGTACATGTTGGGTTGACGTATTTCGATATTAGGATTTGTTCCATCACCTAGAGTGTTCGATCACGATCGCGTGGCCGAAAACCGCACCTCATTTGAACTCTCCTAGCTCCACTTATGCCTATAAATAGCCCCCTTCGTTTTTCTTCTTCTTCTTCCCAGAAACCCTAGATCCGCCGCTCCTCTCGTGCGCCGGACAACTCCCCCGCCGACGGATGTGTCCGCCCGCCGTGTCCGGCTGCCACGTGGCAGCCCCGTATTCGCCCGCGCCCGGTTCCCAGCTCCCCGCCGCCGCTGGCCCGGGAGGCCCAGGAGGGGCCCCCGAGGCCCATCGCCCGCGCCCCGCCGCCCGGGAGTTGGCGCCGCCCGAGACCGCGCCTCCGCCGTCTTCTTCCACGTCGCCGGCCGCCGTCGCCCGACGCGCCCCCGCGCCGGCGCGAGCTCGCCGCATCCGCAGCTCGCCGGCCCGGTCCCTGCACCGCAGCTCCTCGTCGTCCGCGCCCGCGGCCACCTCCACCTCTCCGGCGCCGACCTCCCTCACCGACCGGCCCCTCCTCCACGGCAAGTTCCCCGGCGAGCTCGTCAAGTCCGGCCGGTGATCCTCGGGAACCGTGCTGCTACAGTACCCCCCTCAGATCCAGATCCGGATCTCGGGTTGACTTTTATCTCTCTAACCCTAATTTTTTGTGCATACTTTGACCTGCCATATCTCCGCATCCGTAGCTCCGATTTGGACATATAGTATATCAAAATGTTCGTCTCGACGAGTACATCAGTTCATTCCATTGCATCATTTTCATTTGAGTTCATCTTGATGCCTGAAATGCTGTTAGAAGGAGGCTTCGTGAGTTAATTGTCAGATCTGCTAGTTCATCTTAGACTTTTGTCATTTTCGCCATGATTGTTGTGTGCATGATATGCCTGTGAGTCCTTCATATGTTTTGTTAAGCATCTTGTTATCTTTCCAGAGGTGCAACCCATGCATTTTTAGAATGTGTGTGGTGAGTTGTGCAAGCTTGCAAAGTGAGGCACCCGGTAAATCTGTTTTCAGGGACTTAGTAGTTTTCACTAAGTCTGGGATTGTTTAGTTCATGATGCCAGATGTTCATGCTATTTCCTAGAGATCCGTGCCTCTTTTGAGGATGATCAGTAAAGGAGTTTCGTTAACCTTGTTATGATCTATCCATCCATGTCTTTGTTTGCAATTTTGGAGCACCCTAGCTTGAGTCAATCGAGCTCTACTTTTGCTTCGTTGTGAATCTGGGCAGATCGTCAACTTGTTTGCGATTTTGCCGATGCTATTGTAGTTGATCCGTGCATGCTATGCCATCGTTCTTGCCATGTATAGCTAGCAATTTGTGCCTTCTTAATGGATGTATGCTTGCCATGCCATGACTTGCACCGTAGTGAGTGCATCGAGCTCGTTTACATGCCGTCGTGAGTTATATTTCGGCATGTCTCAGTTTTCACTAAGTCTGAAAACTGATTGTGTTTTAGCTATGTTCGTGTGCTCGTTAGTATATTTTGTGATCCCTTTTGGCCCCAGGTCACTTAGGGACTTTTGTTAAGATTGTTGAGTAGCTCCATGCCATGCTCTTATTTATCTTAATCAGGTCATGTATCATGTTGTTTTGTTGCTCCGAAGAGGGCTTCACGATCTGAAATTTCAGACAAGTGTTAATTTCACCAAGTCCGAAATCTATTTTGCATTTGCATTTTTGCCATGCCTGTTTGAACCTCATAATGGATGAATTGGCCGTGGCTCAGTGCTAGTCTTTTGTTAAGCATCTTGAATTCTTCCCTTCCATTTATTTTGTTGTCATGTTTGGGTGCTGTAGCATGTTCATTTCATTGCATTTAGAGGCCTACTTGCTGTAAATCGCAGACCGGCGCCAATTTTGAAACGCTTGCCATTTCCAAACCGTAACTCCGATTCCGGCGTTCTTTATATCGTTTTCAAGCGATTTCATCCCATCTTTCCAGTGGCACACTTGTTTTTCCAAGTTGAGGCCAGGTTCATGCATTTCCTGTCATATCTTGCATTTTGCATCCCGCATCGCATCCCGCATAGCATACAGTCATTGCATCTTATTGTTTGAGCTTGCACGTGGTTCATTGTATCCTTGTTGCTTGTTTGTCTTGTTTGGGTAGAGCCGGGAGACGAGTTCGCTAACGAGGAGCCCGTTGAGTTTGCTTTTGAGGATCCAGTCAACTCTGGCAGCTTTGCAGGCAAGATGATCATACCCTCGAAATCACTACTATCTTTGCTATGCTAGTTTGCTCGCTCTTTGCTATGCCAATGCTACGATGCCTACCTTTTGCTTGTCAGCCTCCCAATTGCCATGTCGAACCTCTAACCCACCATGTCCTAGCAAACCGTTGATTGGCTATGTTACCGCTTTGCTCAGCCCCTCTTATAGTGTTGCTAGTTGCAGGTGAAGATTGGAGGCCGTTCCTCGTTGGAACAGTTATTACTTGTTGGGATATCATTATATTGCTATGTTATCTTAATGCATCTATATACTTGGTAAAGGGTGGAAGGCTCGGCCTCTCGCCTAGTGTTTTGTTCCACTCTTGCCGCCCTAGTTTCCGTCATATCGGTGTTATGTTCCCGGATTTTGCGTTCCTCACGCGGTTGGGTTATAATGGGAACCCCTTGATAGTTCGCCTTGATTAAAGCTTTTCCAGCAATGCCCAACCTTGGTTTTACCATTTGCCACCTAGCCTTTTTCTTCCCTTGGGTTCTGCAGACTCAAGGGTCATCATTATTTAACCCCCCGGGCCAGTGCTCCTCTAAGTGTTGGTCCAAACTGTCAGCCGCCGGTGGCTACCAGGGGCAACTCTGGGCTGGCCTACCGGAAGTTTAGACAATCTGAGTGTGCCCTGAGAAAGAGATATGTGCAGCTCCTATCGGGATTTGTCGGCACATTCGGGCGGTGTTGCTGGTCTTGTTTTAACCTGTCGAAGTGTCTTGTTGTACCGGGATACCGAGTCTGATCGGAATGTCTCGAGTGGAGGTATATTCCTTCGTTGACCGTGGGAGCTTGTCATGGGCTAAGTTGGGAGTCCCCTGCAGGGATTGAACTTTCGAAAGCCGTGCCCGTGGTTATGGGCAGATGGGAATTTGTTAATGTCCGGTTGTAGATAACTTGAACATAAACGTAATTAAAATGAATCAACCGTGTGTGTTACCGTGATGGCCCCTTCTCGGCGGAGTCCGGGAAGTGGACACGGTGTTGGATTAATTCTTGCGCAGGTTGTTCCTCTAGATTCTCGCTCGCGCTTTGCCTCCTCTTCTCGCTCTCTTTTGCGTATAAGTTAGCCACCATATATGCTAGTCGCTTGCTGCAGCTCCACATATATTTGCCTTACCCTTCCTATAAGCTTAAATAGTCTTGATCGTGAGGGTGAGAGATTGCTGAGTCCCTGTGGCTCACAGATACTACAACTCCAGATGCAGGTCCAGGTGTTTCCGCTCCAGGCGACGATTACGAGCTCAAGTGGGAGTTCGACGAGGATTCTCAGCGTTACTATGTCTCTTTTCCTGATGATCAGTAGTGGTGCCCAGTTGGGGTTTGATCGGGACCGTGTCGCATGTTGGGTTTTCTTCTATTTTGGCGCCGTAGTCGGGCCATGAGTGTTTGGATGATGTATGTTATTTATGTACTTTGATGTGACATGGCGAGTGTAAGCCAACTATGTATCTCCCCTTTTATTCTATATTACATGGGATGTTGTGATGATTGCCTAACTTGCGACATTGCTTTCAATGCGGTTATGTCTCTAAGTCGTGCCTCGACACGTGGGAGCTATAGCCGCATCGAGGGCGTTACAAGTTGGTATCAGAGCCTTCCCCGACCTTAGGAGCCCCATTGCTTGATCGTTTTTAGAGGCCGAGTTGTGTCTAGAAAAAATGTTTTGAGTCATTTAGGAATTATATATCGGAGAGCTTAGGAATTCTTTTTACTTTCCAGTCTCCTCATCGCTCTGGTAAGGCATCCTGACGTAGAGTTTTGACTCTTCTCTTCTCAAATTTCACTAAAAAAAATTTAGGATCACGCGAGTATCTTGGAATCGTTCCGATGGCTTATGATGAGAATACTGTCTTGGTGCCTCCTGTCAGGGGTTTAGTGGAAGTGTCCCGGGGAGTTGAGCTCTGAGGTGTTGTCATCATAATTTTATCGTTGCAATTCTGGAATACTTGAGATATGTTCGCCGACATCGAAAATCTCTTTTATGCAGTTCGTTGGTGAGATAACCTCGACGCCACCCGGTACTGGGGCGGTAGTTCGGGAGTATCGCCATAACTTGTATAACGGATGCTTTTCGAAGGTTGAGGTAGATGGTTTCCGAAGGTTTCTTGGTTATGTGTTGAAGGATGGATACAGCTGGATGTAGGTATTGCTAGTTTGGGTGAGATATTATGCTTCCCCTGTATCCCCAACACTTGATTGCATAACCGGAAAGTTTCAGGAGTTTCATAGGTGGGAATTCTCGTAGCTCTAGTTCTTCTTCCACGGATATTGGCTTGAGATTGGGATTTATTACCGATTATTCGTTCTTGAGCCGTACCTTGTTGATTTAGTTATCTCCCTTCATTCTACGTGGCTTCGCAATTTAGGGATATGTGACCACTTCAAGAGAAGTGCATTCGTTCATTTTGTTCGGATGTGAAGACTTTATGTTGCAATTTTCATTCCGTTGGTTTCAGCTTCATTTATCTGTCTATGTGCTAACGGTGGTCAACCTCTTCAGGATGGCTCCCGTTAAGAGCACCAGTCAGAAGCAGAATCAAGATCCGCCACCGCCTCCACCTCCTCCGGAGGCATGGCAAGCTGTGATGGCCGCAACCAATGCAAACACACAGTTGATCATGCAAATCCTCCAAGAGCACAATCAAGGCAGGCAAGGGAGTCAAAGCAGCAATCAGAATCATTTTGCTACACTGAACCAGTTCCTTGCTAATGGTCCAAAGACGTTCAGCAATTGTGTTGAGGCTTCCGATGCTGACGATTGGCTTGTGGATCTGGGTAAGCATTTTGAATGCAGCAACGTCAGGCCTGAAGATTTCGTCAAGTTCGCTTCCTTCCAACTCAAAGATCAGGCTGCAGAATGGTTCCAGCAGTACAAGGATTCCAGAGGTGGACGTCTGATCACTTGGGATGATTTCCGTCAAGATTTCTGAGCTCATCACATCCCTCAAAGTGTGGTTGAGAGTAAGCGTCAGGAATTCCGCAATCTGAAGCAAGGCTCTTTGTCTGTCTATGACTACAACAAGTTGTTCCAGAAGCTCACCCGCTTTGCCAAGCAGGATGTTCCTGATGAGAAGAGCATGATATAATAGTTCAGGGGTGGTCTCAGAGAAGAAATTCAGCTCGCTCTTGTTCTCATTGAGCCGTTGAGATACGATGAGTTCTACAACATGGCACTGAAGCAAGAGGCTGCTCAGTTGAGGTGTGATGCTTCCAAGAAGCGAGCCAGAGATGCTACTCCGTCTTCCTCTACTCAAGTGGCCAAGAAGCAGAAGTTTTGGCTTCCTCCTCCTCCGTTCCGTCAGCCGTTTCAGCAGAAGAGCAAAGGTGGCAGTGGTTCTTCCCACCCACCCAACCCTAGCTTTCAGAACAAGTCTTCGTCTCAACCTCCAAGATCGAGTGCTCCGTACCACCATCCGCTCTCAGAGGTTACGTGCAACAAGTGCCAAGAAAAGGGTCACTATGCCAACAAGTGTACCAACCAGAGGCGTCTTCCTCCTCCTCCTCCTGTGAGATCGGCAAGTACAGCTGTGGTCAAGCATAACCCCAACTACGCCAAGGTCAATATGGTGAATGTAGCTCAGGCAGAGGATTCTTCAGATGTCATCATGGGTAACCTTCCGGTTAACGATGTTCCTGCAAAAGTTCTTTTTGACACTGGTGCATCGCATTGTTTTATCTCGATACCTTTTGCATCTAAGCATGGGTGGTTTTCTCAAGTTATGCATAAGCCTTTAGCGGTTGTCTCTCCGGGTAGATGCTTGCTTGCAAACTATGAAGTTCCGGATATTTCTATCATGATGGGTGATTTCAAGTTTCTGGCTTCTCCAATGATCCTTGGTAACTCGGATATTGATCTTATTCTCGGGATGGATTGGCTTTCTAAGCACAAGGCTCAGCTTGATTGTGCAGCCAGGCAGATTCAATTGACTCATTCGTCTGAGGATGTAATTGTCTTTGCCGCTCGGGATAATACCATCCGTCTGTTTTCTCTCAATGAGAAGGGTGAACTTGATGCTATCTCGCAAATTACAGTCGTTTGCGAATATCAAGACGTCTTTCCAGAAGAGCTCCCAGGAATGCCTCCGCACCGGCCAGTTGAATTCGTTATTGATCTTGAGCCTGGCACGAAACCTGTGTGCAAACGTCCTTACAAGCTCGGACCTGAAGAGTTGAAGGAGCTGAAGAAGCAACTCGATGAGCAAGAGAGAATGGGTCTCATCCGGCCTAGTTCTTCTCCATGGGGTTGTGGTGTTCTTTTTGTGAATAAGAAGGATGGATCGGACCGACTTTGTGTTGATTACCGACCATTGAACAAGGAGACCATCAAGAACAAATACCCACTCCCCAACATCAATGAGCTGTTCGAACAACTCAAAGGTGCCCAAGTATTCTCCAAGCTTGATCTCTGTATGGGTTATCATCAGATTCGAATCCGGGAGCAAGATATTCCCAAGACGGCGTTCAGGACAAGCTTTGGTTCATATGAATACACTGTCATGTCTTTTGGCCTCGTCAACGCTCCTCCGACGTTCTCTCGCATGATGAACTTCATCTTCAACGCCTACACCAATGACTTCGTTTTGGTCTATCTTGACGACATTCTGGTTTTCTCCAAGAACAAGGAAGATCATGCCAAGCACTTGCGTTTGGTTCTTGATAAGCTCAGGGAACATCAGTTCTACGCAAAGTTCTCCAAGTGTGAATTTTGGCTCGATGAGGTTCTTTATATTGGTCATATCATCTCTGCCAAGGGCATTGCCGTGAATCCTGAGAAGGTGTCTGCAATTGTCAATTGGGAACCTCCTCAAAACGTGAAGCAACTCCGCAGTTTCCTCGGTCTCGCAAGCTATTGCCGAAGATTCATTGAAAACTTTTCGAAGATCGCGAAGCCTCTCTCAAATCTTCTTCAGAAGCACGTCAAGTACGTTTGGTCTCCGGAGTGTGATATTGCTTTCAACACTTTGAAAGAGAAGTTGATCACTGCTCCAGTTTTGACTCCGCCTGATGAATCCAAACCGTACGAGGTCTTTTGTGATGCCTCTCTCCAAGGTCTTGGCGCAGTTTTGATGCAAGAGAAGAAAGTTGTTGCTTATACCTCTCGCCAGTTGAAGCCTAATGAGAAGAACTACCCCACTCATGATCTCGAGTTGGCGGCAGTTGTGCATGCTCTGTTGACTTGGAGACATCTTCTATTGGGAAGAAAAGTGGATATTTTCACTGATCACAAGAGTCTCAAGTACATCTTCACTCAGCCTAATCTCAACCTCAGGCAAACTCGATGGGTCGAAATGATTCAAGAGTATAATCCGAGTATCGAGTATACTCCAGGCAAGGCCAATGTGATCGCTGACGCTTTGAGCATAAAAGCATATTGCAACAGTCTGATTCTTAAGCCTTATCAACCCGAGCTTTGTGAAGCTTTCCGCAAACTGAATCTGCAAGTTGTTCCTCAAGGTTTCCTCGCCAACCTTCAAGTCTCTCCTACCTTAGAAGACCAGATTCGCCAAGCCCAGCTTCTTGATGCTATGGTGAAAAAGGTGAAGATTGGGATTGCCAAGAGTCAGTCCAAGTACAAGTGCTACCGCCTTGATGACAAGGACACTCTCTTCTTCGAGGATCGAATTGTTGTACCCAAAGGTGAACTTCGTAAAGTGATCATGAACGAGGCTCACAATTCTCTCCTCTCCATCCACCCTGGGAGTACGAAGATGTATCAGGACCTCAAGCAAGCTTATTGGTGGACTCGAATGAAGCGCGAGATCGCTCAATTCGTGAATGAATGTGATGTCTGCAGAAGAGTGAAGGCAGAACACCAAAGGCCAGCAGGTCTCCTCCAACCTCTTGCCATTCCAAAATGGAAGTTTGATCACATTGAAATGGACTTCATGACTAGGTTTCCAAAGTCCAAGCGTGGCAATGATGCTATATTCGTTGTCATCGACAAGCTCACCAAAGTGGCTCACTTTCTGCCTATCAAAGAGTCGATCACTGCAGCTCAATTGGCGGAACTCTATACCTCTCGAATTGTCTCTCTGCACGGTATTCCTCAAGTGATATCTTCAGACCGTGGCAGCATCTTTACCTCCAAGTTTTGGGATTCTTTTCAGAAGGCCATGGGCACCAACATCCGCTTCAGCACTGCTTTCCATCCTCAAACAAGCGGTAAAGTCGAGCGTGTCAACCAGATTCTTGAAGATATGCTCAGGGCTTGTGTGATCTCCTTCGGCATGAAGTGGGAGGATTGTCTTCCTTATGCTGAATTCTCCTACAACCACAGTTTTCAAGCAAGTTCGGGCAAGGCTCCATTTGAAATTCTGTACGGCAGGAAGTGTCGTACCCCTCTCAACTGGTCTGAAACCGGTGAACGTCAGCTGCTGGGTAATGACTTAATCACAGAGGCAGAAGAAATGTGCAAAGTCATTCGTGATAACCTCAAAGCAGCCCAATCCCGCCAAAAGAGCTACTATGATAGTAAGCACCGCGATTTGGCTTTCGAGATCGGAGATCATGTTTACCTCCGCGTCTCTCCTATGAAAGGTACTCGTCACTTAGGTATCAAAGGGAAGCTTGCCCCTAGATACGTGGGACCTTTCAAGATTGTCAGCAAGAGAGGCGACCTCGCCTTTCAACTCGAGCTTCCTTCAAACTTTGAAAATGTTCATGATGTGTTCCATGTCTCTCAGCTTCGAAAGTTCTTCAAGACTCCTGACCGCACAGTCAACTTCGAGGACATTGATCTCCAAGAAGATCTCTCCTATCGTGAGCACCCAGTTGCTATTCTCAAAGAGACTGAACGCAAGACTCGCAATAAGTCAATCAAATTTCTCAAAGTCAAGTGGTCACACCATTCCGACCGTGAAGCTACCTGGGAACGCGAGGATCACCTCCGTTCTGAGTACCCGGCGTTCTTTCAGTCCTAGATCTCGGGACGAGATCCTTTCGTAGTGGTGGAGTGTTGTAACGCCCAAATATAACTTTCCCAATTTGTACTCCAACTCTTGCCGTTTCCGGCGTTAAGTTATATTTATTTATCGGGTTCGGGTCTTTGTCTCCGTGTGTTGTTTTCATTTTCATGCATCTCATATCATGTCATCATGTGCATTGCATTCTCATACGTGTTCATCTCATTCATCCGAGCTTTTTCACCGTTGTCCGTTTTGCATTCCGGCGCTCCGTTCTCCTCCGGTGGTAAATTCTAGCTTTCTTTCGTGTGTGGGGATTAAACATTTCCGGATTGGACCGAGACTTGTCATGCGGCCTTGGTTTACTACCGGTAGACCGCCTGTCAAGTTTCGTATCATTTGGACTTCGTTTGATACTCCAACGGTTAACCGAGGGACCGAAAAGGCCTCGTGTGTGTTGCAGCCCAACACCCCTCCAATTTGGCCCAAAATCCACCAAACTTTGCTCCATCACCTAGAGCGTTTGATCACGATCGTGTGGCCGAAAACCGCACCTCATTTGGACTCTCCTAGCTCCACTTATGCCTATAAATAGCCCCCTTCGTTTTTCTTCTTCTTCTTCCCCGAAACCCTAGATCTGCCGCTCCTCTCGCGCGCCGGACAACTCCCCCGCCGACGGACGCGTCCGCCCGCCGTGTCCGGCCGCCACGTGGCAGCCCCGTATTCGCCCGCGCCCGGTTCCCAGCTCCCCGCCGCCGCCGGCCCAGGAGGCCCAGGAGGGGCCCCCGAGGCCCATCGCCCGCGCCCCGCCGCCCGGGAGTTGGCGCCGCCCGAGACCGCGCCTCCGCCGCCTTCTTCCACGTCGCCGGCCGCCGTCGCCCGACGCGCCCCCGCGCCGGCGCGAGCTCGCCGCATCCGCAGCTCGCCGGCCCGGTCCCCGCACCGCAGCTCCTCGTCGTCCGCGCTCGCGGCCACCTCCACCTCTCCGGCGCCAACCTCCCTCACCGACCGGCCCCTCCTCCGCGGCAAGTTCCCCGGCGAGCTCGTCAAGTCCGGCTGGTGATCCTCGGGAACCGTGCTGCTGCAGTACCCCCCTCAGATCTAGATCCGGATCTTGGGTTGACTTTTATCTCTCTAACCCTAATTTTTTGTGCATACTTTGACCTGCCATATCTCCGCATCCGTAGCTCCGATTTGTACATATAGTATATCAAAATGTCCGCTCGACGAGTACATCATTTCATTCCATTGCATCATTTTCATTTGAGTTCATCTTGATGCCCGAAATGCTGTTAGAAGGAGGCTTCGTGAGTTAATTGTCAGATTTGCTAGTTCATCTTAGACTTTTGTCATTTTTGCCATGATTGTTGTGTGCATGATATGCCTGTGAGTCCTTCATATGTTTTGTTAAGCATCTTGTTGTCTTTCCAGAGGTGCAACCCATGCATTTTTAGGATGTGTGTGGTGACTTGTGCAAGCTTGCAAAGTGAGGCACCCGGTAAATCTGTTTTCAGGGACTTAGTAGTTTTCACTAAGTCTGGGATTGTTTAGTTCATGATGCCATATGTTCATGCTATTTCCTAGTGATTTGTGCCTCTTTTGAGGATGATCAGTAAAGGAGTTTTGTTAATCTTGTTATGCTCTATCCATCCATGTCTTTGTTTGCAATTTTGGAGCAACCTAGCTTGAGTCAATCGAGCTCTACTTTTGCTTCGTTGTGAATCTGGGCAGATCGTCAACTTGTTTGCGATTTTGCCGATGCTATTGTAGTTGATCCGTGCATGCTATGCCATTGTTCTTGCCATGTCTAGATAGCATTTTGTGCCTTCTTAATGGATGTATGCTTGCCATGCCATGACTTGCACCGTAGTGAGTGCATCGAGCTCGTTTACATGCCGTCATGAGTTATATTTCAGCATGTCTCAGTTTTCACTAAGTCTGAAAACTGATTGTGTTTTAGCTATGTTCGTGTGCTCGTTAGTATATTTTGTGATCCCTTTTGGCCCCAGGTCACTTAGGAACTTTTGTTAAGCTTGTTGAGTAGCTCCATGCCATGCTCTTATTTATCTTAATCAGGTCATGTATCATGTTGTTTTGTTGCTCCGAAGAGGGCTTCACGATCTGAAATTTCAGACAAGTGTTAATTTCACTAAGTCCGAAATCTATTTTGCATTTGCGTTTTTGCCATGCTTGTTTGAACCTCATAATGGATGAATTGGCCATGGCTCAGTGCTAGTCTTTTGTTAAGCATCTTGAATTATTCCCTGCCATTTATTTTGTTGTCATGTTTGGGTGCTGTAGCATGTTCATTTCATTGCATTTAGAGGCCTACTTGCTGTAAATCGCAGACCGGCGCCAATTTTGAAACGCTTGCCATTTCCAAACCGTAACTCCGATTCCGGCGTTCTTTATATCGTTTTCAAGCGATTTCATCCCATCTTTCCAGTGGCACACTTGGTTTTCCAAGTTGAGGCCAGGTTCATGCATTTCCTGTCATATATTGCATTTTGCATCCCGCATCGCATCCCGCATAGCATACCGTCATTGCATCTTATTGTTTGAGCTTGCACGTGGTTCATTGTATCCTTGTTCCTTGTTTTTCTTGTTTGGGTAGAGATGGGAGACGAGTTCGCTAACGAGGAGCCCGTTGAGTTTTCTTTTGAGGACCAGTCAACTCTGGCAGCTTTGCAGGCAAGATGATCATACCCTCAAAATCACTACTATCTTTTCTATGCTAGTTTGCTCGCTCTTTGCTATGCCAATTCTACGATGCCTACCTTTTGCTTGTCAGCCTCCCAATTTCCATGTCGAACCTCTAACCCACCATGTCCTAGCAAATCGTTGATTGGCTATGTTACCGCTTTGCTCAGCCCCTCTTATAGCGTTGCTAGTTGCAGGTGAAGATTGGAGGCCGTTCCTCATTGGAACAGTTATTACTTGTTGGGATATCATTATATTGCTACGTTATCTTAATGCATCTATATACTTGGTAAAGGGTGGAAGGCTCGGCCTCTCGCCTAGTGTTTTGTTCCACTCTTGCCGCCCTAGTTTCCGTCATATCGGTGTTATGTTCCCGGATTTTGCGTTCCTCACGCGGTTGGGTTATAATGGGAACCCCTTGATAGTTCGCCTTGATTAAAGCTTTTCCAGCAATGCCCAACCTTGGTTTTACCATTTTCCACCTAGCCTTTTTCTTCCCTTGGGTTCTGCAGACTCAAGGGTCATCATTATTTAACCCCCCCGGGCAGTGCTCCTCTAAGTGTTGGTCCAAACTGTCAGCCGCCGGTGGCTACCAGGGGAAACTCTGGGCTGGCCTACTGGAAGTTTAGACAATCTGAGTGTGCCCTGAGAAAGAGATATGTGCAGCTCCTATCGGGATTTGTCGGCACATTCGGGCGGTGTTACTGGTCTTGTTTTAACCTGTCGAAGTGTCTTGTTGTACCGGGATACCGAGTCTGATCGAAATGTCTCGGGTGGAGGTATATTCCTTCGTTGACCGTGAGAGCTTGTCATGGGCTAAGTTGGGACTCCCCTGCAGGGATTGAACTTTCGAAAGCCGTGCCCGCGGTTATGGGCAGATGGGAATTTGTTAATGTCCGGTTGTAGATAACTTGAACATAAACGTAATTAAAATGAATCAACCATGTGTGTTACCATGATGGCCCCTTCTCGGCGGAGTCCGGGAAGTGGACACGGTGTTGGATTAATTCTTGCGCAGGTTGTTCCTCTAGATTCTCGCTCGCGCTTTGCCTCCTCTTCTCGCTCTCTTTTGCATATAATTTAGCCACCATATATGCTAGTCGCTTGCTGCAGCTCCACATATATTTGCCTTACCCTTCCTATAAGCTTAAATAGTCTTGATCGTGAGGGTGCGAGATTGTTGAGTCCCTGTGGCTCACAGATACTACAACTCCAGATGCAGGTCCAGGTGTTTCCGCTCCAGGCGACGATTACGAGCTCAAGTGGGAGTTCGACGAGGATTCTCAGCGTTACTATGTCTCTTTTCCTGATGATCAGTAGTGGTGCCCAGTTGGGGTTTGATCGGGACCGTGTCGCATGTTGGGTTTTCTTCTATTTTGGCGCCGTAGTCGGGCCATGAGTGTTTGGATGATGTATGTTATTTATGTACTTTGATGTGACGTGGCGAGTGTAAGCCAACTATGTATCTCCCCTTTTATTCTATATTACATGGGATGTTGTGATGATTGCCTAACTTGCGACATTGCTTTCAATGCGGTTATGTCTCTAAGTCGTGCCTCGACACGTGGGAGCTATAGCCGCAACGAGGGCGTTACAGGTACATGTTGGGTTGACGTATTTCGAGATTAGGATTTGTCACTCCGATCGTCGGAGAGGTATCTCTGGGCCCTCTCGGTAATGCACATCATTTAAGCCTTGCAAGCATTGCAACTAATGAGTTAGTTGCGAGATGATGTATTACGGAACGAGTAAAGAGACTTGCCGGTAACGAGATTGAACTAGGTATTGGATACCGACGATCGAATCTCGGGCAAGTAACATACCGATGACAAAGGGAACAACATATGTAGTTATGCGGTCTGACCGATAAAGATCTTCGTAGAATATGTAGGAGCCAATATGGGCATCCAGGTCCCGCTATTGGTTATTGACCGGAGACGTGTCTCGGTCATGTCTACATTGTTCTTGAACCCGTAGGGTCCGCACGCTTAAGGTTTCGATGACAGTTATATTATGAGTTTATGGTTTTTGATGTACCGAAGGAGTTCGGAGTCCCGGATGAGATCGGGGACATGACGAGGAGTCTCGAAATGGTCGAGACGTAAAGATCGATATATTGGACGACTATATTCGGACATCGGAAAGGTTCCGAGTGGTTCGGGTATTTTTCGGAGTACCGGGGAGTTACGGCAATACGGGAGAAGAAGTATATGGGCCTTATTGGGCATTAGGGGAGAGAGAGAGGCAGGCCGCGCGCCCCCCAAGGCCTAGTCCGAATTGGACTAGGGGGAGGGGCTGCGTCCCCTCCTTCCTTCTCTTCCCTCTTCCCCTTCCTTGTCTCCTACTCCTAATACTTGGAAGGACTCCTAGTTGGACTAGGAAAGGGGGAATCCTACTCCCGGTGGGAGTAGGACTCCCCTAGGGTGCGCCATAGAGAGGGCCGGCCCTCCCCTCCTCCACTCCTTTATATACGGGGGCAGGGGGCACCCCATAGACACACAAGTTGATCTTCGTGATCGTTCTCTTAGCAGTGTGTGGTGCCCCCTTCCACCATAATCCTCGATAATATTGTAGTGGCGCTTAGGCGAAGCCCTGCGACGGTAGAACATCAAGATCGTCACCACGCCGTCGTGCTGACAGAACTCTTCCCTGGCACTTTGCTGGATCGGAGTCCGGGGATCGTCATCGAGCTGAACGTGTGCTAGAACTCGGAGGTGCGTAGTTTCGGTGCTTGGATCGGTCGGATCGTGAAGACGTACGACTACATCAACCGCGTTGTCATAACGCTTCCGCTATCGGTCTACGAGGGTACGTAGACAACACTCTCCCCTCTCGTTGCTATGCATCACCATGATCTTGCGTGTGCGTAGGAAATTTTTTGAAATTACTACGTTCCCCAACAGCCTGCTCGGCGAGGAAGTGCACGAGTAGGTTGGTGGCGAGGAAGTTGTTCCATGGAGGATGATTGCCGCCGGTGGAGTAGCTCGGCGACGACGGTGCTGCTCCCCGTCAATTAGGTGCTTGGCCGCGGTGCTTTGGAGTGGGGCGACGCAGCAGTGGTCAGCGGCGGTGGGGTGGTTGTTGGGGAGGCGGAGGGGCGGAGGGGATGCCGTGATGGGGGGTGATGGCGGCAGTGATCTGGTTGGAGGGCGGCCGTCGGCGGTGGGATGGCTGGCGGCGGCGGCAGCTGGTTGCAGTCCCGTGGATTTGTGGGCGGCAGAGGAGCTGCGGTGGTTGGGAGGTACGCCGGCAGTGGTCTGATCGAGTGGAAGATGGCCGCTCGCTGGCGGTGGGAAGCTCTGGGGTCGACGGGGGCGGGGGCGGCCGATTTGGCGGATTTGGCGGAGGGCACGGGTGGGGATTGGGCGTGATTTGGGGGCAGCTATTGCGGTCTGGTACAGGTAGGGCCGGCGCGTAATGTTTCTTTCGTGTGCCAAAATTTTCACAAGTCGCGCGCTTTTTTTCCTTGCCGCACGCGCTTAGGGCCGATATTCAGTCTCGCGCCGAAGACGGTCTCCGGCGGATCATGGGCCGAGATTTAGTTCTCCTGGCAGTTTTGGGCCGTAAAGTGTATCGGCGATTTCTGCGCCGGTGTTGCTTAAGTTCTCCCGGTAGTTGGCCTACCCTAATGTGTTTCTAGCGGCAGTAACTGATGTCCCGACAGATTCTTTGCCCTTAGACATGTTTTTCTCCCGGCAGTTAATTGCCCCCAATCGAGTGTTGTGGTGTAGTGGCTCCACGCCCCCATCCTCTGCTGCCTCCCCCTATTCTGCCGCCTCCCCCTGCCCCTGTTTTGCCGCCTCTCCCGCCTCCCCGCCCTCCTGTTTCGCCACCTCTCCCACCTGTCCTCTATCGCCGCCGCCCAATAATGGTGAAGAGTCTCCCACAAAAAAAACAATGGCGAAGAGTCCGATGATGCTGGAGCTTGGTTATAGCAGGTGCCCCAACTCCAACTTCACCGCCACCTCCCTGTCCAGTGCCATCAAACGTGGCTGAGATGGAGCTGAGGTGGTACAGGAGACCACCGCCCATCCCCGACCTCCCTTCCCGGTGTCAAGGTCATCGGCCGCCTCTCCCCATGAGCTCGACGCGACGATCTCTCCTCTCTCCAGGCCCCGGCGACCTGCGCCAGAACACGAACACTTACCGTGCCTCCCCCAACCATGTACAGGTATATACAACGATCCATTTTCAGCAATCATATGATTTTGCATACTGCACATACAAATTTGTTGCATTTGTTCAAACATCATGGACAGCAACTTATAAATTGCCCTTTTTGTGTTTGCTTTACTACTATTGCCCCTAACATTGACCAGGACCATCACTACTGGAATCTAGTTATAGGCCGAGTGCCACAGACACTCGGCAAAGGGCCTATAACCGCCAGGATAGCCTTTGCGGAGTGCTACACTCGGCAAAAGCCATCCGGCATACACCTCTCCAACAAACAGGAATTTGCCGCGAGCCAAGGTACGGGCACTGGGCAAAGACTTTGCCAAGAGCCAAATAGTACAACTCGGCAAAATAAAGTGACTTTCACGTCGGCTGGTTCCGTCAGCTGTTTGTCGAGAGTGGCTCTCGGCAAAGATGCCACAACCAACAGCTGGCGCATGCCACTTTGCCGAGACTGGCTCTCGGCAAAGCCGCCAACTGCCAGCGTGCCACTTTGCCGAGAGCTGCTCTCAGCAAAGATCCGTTCCCAGACAACTTTTTACTGCTTTTCCTCGGATCCCTGTCGCAAAAATTTATATACAATACAGAAACAAGCATTTCAAGTCTCAATGTCTAACAACAAACTCGCATAACCATTATATAATATAGTTCACACGAACTTCTTTTGAGATCACAAGCTGGTAGCTCTTTAGTACAAATGCCTACTTACTAAACAATAAAGTGGTCAATGCATTTCTACATGCAACCACAAGATAAATGCAACACCAAAATTATCACAAACCGAAGAAGAATTATCAAGTTATTTCATCCACTAAACCCGATAAGCCGTTTCTGGCTAGCACATCCAGTCAACCCATCCACTGAACCAACTAATTCAGATTTTCTCTTCTGCTTAAGCACATACTGATTGTAATGATACTCTGCCTTCTCTCTGCTATTGAACGAGTCGTGGGAGCTGCCTTCATAGTAAATCATTTGTTCATTGCATTCAGACCATGAATCGTAGACTCCTGGACATCTACCTCTGTACACCGCATACCACTTCATCTACAAAGATAGAGCAAAAAAGGCAGAGAAATAATGCAAGGTTAAAAATAGCACATCATACATAATCCACGTAAGTGTTCATCACTCATACTACAATCAAAAGCATCACAAGTGACAATCTGAGAAGTCCATATCAGCACTACATGACTACATCACTAAATCAACGACAGACTATCTAGGTGGACTACTCAGAGGTGTAGTCCATGAAACCGGTGATCGTGGAGTCAGAGCACGTCGGGGCATCCCAAGCGTCATAGGGAATGTACGTCGGTGGACTCAATGGCATCGAGTCGTCACACTCCTTACGTGGTGGGGCCTTCTTCTCCTTGGCTGGGGGATTCTTCTTGGCCAGATCCTCAAAATACTTTATTAGGACCAGCTGTGGGTGCTTCTTAATGAGCGCCGCCAAGCGGTCCTCGGCGAGCTTCTCCTTGACCGCGGAGTCGAACCAAGTGGAAGATGCACCGGAGGAGGAAACCATAGCCATGAAAGCGATCGGTGCTAACACCTTTCATTACACAATGAAAAATAGCATAAGAATCAAACATTAAAGATTACTCCTAAACAAATTAATCATGATGGACACTATCTCACGGAAATTTCGACTTTCTGTGATGATCGAGCTGGGCGAATCCATCGCGCGTGAAAAATGTATATCACAGGACGAACTCGCCCAAGTCGACCGCCATCGGCAAAAGACGATTTTTCTTCCTCTAATAACAACTCCCATCTCTCTCACGTGTATATGGTGGAAATCTCTCTATTGGTGGTATATATGGTGGACACTATCTCATGGATATTTCGACTTTTGGTGATGGTCGAGCTGGGCGAGTCCATCGTGCGTGAAAAATGTATATCATAGGACGAACTCGCCCAGGTCGGCCGCCATTGGCAAAAGACGATTTTCTTCCTCCAATAACAGCTCTCATCTCTCTCATGTGTATATGGTGGAACTCTCTCTGCTGGTGGTATATATGGTGGACACTATCTCACGCATTTCCACTTTCGGTGATGGTCAAGCTGGGCGAGTCCATCGTGCGTGACAAATGTATATCACAAGAAGAACTCGCCAGATCAACCGCCATCGTCAAAAGTCGATTTTATTCCTCCATATAGCATCCATACGAACAACAAGAACTATTAGATGCATCAAAAATTAATTATCTATAAAAAATTAACAATTATCTACATTCATCCATACTTCTTTGCATCCATCTATGCATTCATGCATACATACATACATCCATCTATATATATTGATACATAACAAAAACTACAAAAAATATTTCATGCATCAATCCATGAATTAATACATACATATATACATTCATGCATCCATCCATCCATAATTCCTTGCATCCATATAAAAATCCATGCATCCGCACATACACTCATGCATAAATACAAGATCGGGGAGGGGGGATGAAGCTCAACGAGAGGGGGAGGTGGTGCCGGCGGGGTCGCCGGCGAGGTTGGGGAGGGAGGGCGCCGGCGGGGTCGGGGGCGCTGGTGGGGTCGGGGGAGCCGGTGGGGTGGGGGCTGCCGGTGGGGTCGGGGGCGCCGGTGCGGAGGGCGCCGGCCGGGGCGGGGGGTGGCGCCGGTGAGATGTGGTGGGGCACCGGTGAGAAAGAGAGAGAAGTGAGAGAGAGAGAGAGAAGAGACCGCGCGCGTGGGGGGGGGGGGGTTAAGTGTTCGCCAACCTTTACCGAGCATCTGTCGGTGCGGCTCTTGGTAAAGGTACGAGACCTAGATATAGGTTTTACACCTTTTCCGAGAGAAACACTCGGCAAAGGATGCACACTCGGAAATGGAAAACATACCAAGAGCGGCACTCGGAAATAACACTCCTCCCTTATCAAATGAAGGCGTAGGCATGCCACAAGGACATCACAAATGATTCGCCATGCTGTTACCCGGCATGATTTCATGTACCGCCTTGCTGATCTGCAATTCCCGACGATGAAACCCTAGTAGAGCAATAAATTTCTCGAATATTGCGTGCGTCCCCAAAAAATGCGAGGCCGTAGCACGTGCCATGAGGTTGCCCCCTCTTCGAGCACAAGAAGTTTCGAGGCCAACGGAGCAACATGACCAGCACTTCCTGCACAAACCGGGCACGTTCCCTCTCGATAACCAGATACTAGCTCGGAGACGGTGTGGTTTACAAGCGGCCTCAGGGGAGACTTACTCGAAACGCGTCCAAACTTTTACCACACCCTACAGAGGCCCTGTGATGACACCGTGCCAGACCCCGAGCAATCCTACCATCGACATCACAAATAGTCCATCTCCTTAACAAGGGTGTAATGAATACCGAAGCTTACTGTCCCACTATTTATATTTAAACAGGCCTTGTTGCTTGTCTGTAGGCGAGGTGGGACTAAACTTTGATGGTGGCCTTATCTTTACCGAGAACCACACTCGGCAATTGCTCGTTTATCGAGAGCCACTCTCGGGTAGCCGAATATAGCCTCCCCTGTAAATCCGAAAAAATACATCAGTCATCCATGCTCTCCAATTGAAGAATATACATGGTGAATATAGTGTTTATTACAGATGGTAAATCATATTCATCCTGCATATCCTCCAAATAGAGTGCAAGGAAGACCCACACTTGTAACAATCTAATAGATGAAGGTATTTAAGCAAGTGCAGAACTTGCTCGGGAGGCGAGGTGGGACTAAACTTTGATGGTGGCCTTATCTTTACTGAGAGCCATTCTTGGGTAACAGCCACTAGAAGATTCATAGTGACTCTATGGACTCTTAGTAATGAGAGAAAACCAAAGCTTACTATGGTTGGACTCAAGATGGCAAAGGGGCCCCGAAACCCGCATCCCCGCGGGTTTTTGCCCTATTAGGGGACAGGGATGGGCACCTTTTAATCCCCGCGGGGCTGTTATTGGGCACATTTTACAACCCGACACGTCTCATGGGTTTACACCCGTTTCGATAGTCCCCGTCCCCAAAACCCGACAAAACCCGATAAAATACATATGCATTGATCCGGCCCAGCCCAAAGCCACGCAGCCCAACCCCAGCATCGAGGCCAAACCAACCCCTCGCTGGGTTCCCAATATCGCTCATTCCTCTCCTCCCCCCACCCCCACCCGAGTCTCTCTCCCCCGCACATCAAACCTAAACCTAAACCTAGTTCCTCAGCCGCCGACTGGCTCAATCCGATCTTGCCATAGCCGCCAACCACGATCTGCGCCGGCGAGCCTCCTCCCTCCACGTCTTCTCCACCGACCATGGTTTAATCTGGAGAAGGGTCGCCGCCGCCAGTGACGATCTCCATGGTGGCCTCCTCGCGTCCCAAGTCAGGTGAAAGGGCGCCGCCGCCGGCGCCGTCTGCAGCCACTCGTCGCCTTCCTCTCTCTACTGCAACCCCGCCCGATGGTGGTGGTGGAAGGGCAGTAGGTCGTGGCCTTCGTGGAAGAGGAGGCAGAGGGCTTTCCAATCCGGCTCCCAGGCCTCCATCAAACTTCAACGTCCGCAAGAAGTTAAAGACGAGGTGAGCAGCCCGGTCTTGGACAATCTGAGATGGATGGTACTAGGGTTTGAGATGGATGATGCTAACTTTCTATGAATTGATGGATTAGGTTTGCTAGGGTTTGGTTTAGACTCTTGTTTATTATCTTTTTTCATGAAAGTTTCAGAAGTTGAGTTGAAGCTAGTACACTCTTGTAAGAAAGAAACAAAATGGATTTGGAATCCTTGTACAAATATGCAGTGTGTAGGCTACATGTATATGATATTTTTATATTGTGGGCTATATATATAAATTGCTACTGTTTTAGTAGACTTGCAAGAACTACATATAGTAGAGTCCAAATTGCTACTGCCACTATGTGAAAAAAAATACACCCAAGCTAATAATTCTGGTTTTATTCTTTTTTATAGGTTAATTAATTCATTGACGATACCGTCAACAGAAACTACAATTGTACATTCAGTTACATGTAGTGCGCCTGAACCTGATGATATGGACGAAGAATTTGATGAGTCCGTCGATTATGATGCAATGTTTGTTGAAGACCATGTTGAAATTACAGATGAAGAGGAAGGTGCGGATGAAGGGGATGAAGAGGAAGATGGGGATGAGGATGAGGATGAGGATGTAGAGGAAGATGGGGACGAGGATGAAGAGGAAGATGGGGCAGATGAAGGACATGCAGTTGGTTCCAAGAGAAAGCTCACTTCAATTGTTTGGGTTGATTTCAAGAAAGTGAGGGTCCGTGGGATATGGAAGGCACAATGTCTTCATTGTAAGAAGAAACTTGGAGGGGAATCAAAGAATGGGACAAAGCATCTTCATGTTCATTTGGCGTCTTGTACTATGAAGAAGGTCAATAGCAATGGTAAAACATTGAGCCAATCTTCTTTGAGGTTCAATTCTAGTAGCCATGGAAAAGTTTATGTGGAGAATTATACTTTTGACCAAGATTATGCTAGAAAGATGCTTGCTTCCATGATTGTGCTGCATGAGTACCCCTTATCCATAGTTGATCATACGGGCTTTCGAAGATTCATAAGTGCATTGAAACCCTTGTTTAATATGGTGACAAGAAATACAATTAGGTATGTCTTGTGCTGCTATGGATTGTTGAACTAATATGCTATGTTTTGTTTAATATCTTCAATGTCTAATTGTCATCTCTTCGTTCATAGGAAGGATATTTTGGACGCTTACAAAGTTTAAAGCAAGAAGGCTGTCGAGTACATGGCTGCAAATCGATCAAGAGTGGCTATCACTACTGATTTATGGATGGCTGACAATCAAAAGAAAGGATACATGGCAATCACCGGCCATTTCATTGATGACTCTTGGAAACTTAGGAGTGTTATCATGAGGTATATGAATACTTTCATGTTGCTTTTATCATTATTTGCTGCTGTAGTGCCCTGTTTGCTGTTGTATAACATATTTTCATGTTGTTTTTATCATTGTTTGCTGCTGCAGTACCCTGTTTGATGTTGTTTTATCATTATTTGCTGCTGTAGTACCCTGTTTGATGTTGTTTTATCATTATTTGCTGCTGTAGTACCCTGTTTGATGTTGTTTTATATTATTTGCTGTTGTATAACATATGTTCATTGCATTTGTAGGTTTATTTATGTGCCAGCTCCTCATACCGCCGAAGTTATAGCTGAAGAACTTCATGAATCATTGATTGCTTGGAATCTTGACGAGAAGCTATCAACGGTGACTGTTGACAATTGTTCTTCAAATGACAAGACAATTGACTTGTTGGTGAAGAGGATAGGGAAGGACAAGCTCATGTTGCAAGGTACCTTGACTCACATGCGTTGTTGTGCCCACATTCTGAATTTAATTATCAAAGACGGCTTAGATGCTATGAAACCAGCAATAGAAAAGATTAGAGAGAGTGTAGCTTTTTGGATTGCCTCACCAAAACGAATAGAGAAGTTTGAGGAAATTGCTAAGTTTCAAAAGGTCAAAATAACAAGAAGGTTAATACTCCCTCTGGTCCTTTTTACTCTGCACATTGGATTTGCCGAAAGTCAAACTTTGCTAAGTTTGACCAAATTTATATTAGAAATTATTAGCATCTATAATATCTAATAAATATAATATGAAAATATATTCCAAGATGAATCTAAAGATATTGGTGTTGTTATGTGAATGTCTATAATTTTTTGTATAAACTTGGTCAAAGTTGGATGAGATTGACTTCGGACAAACCTAATATGCAGAGTAAAAAGGACCGGAGGGAGTACTTGATTGTAAGACTAGGTGGAATTCAACTTACACAATGCTTAGTGTGGCTCTACCATATAAGGCTGTTTTTGAGCGATTAAAGAAGGTTGAGAAGCAATACGAGAGTCTCCCTACTAAGCAAGAATGGGCTTTTTCTATTGATGTTGTAGAAAGGCTACGGTTGTTCTTTGAAATCACTGAAATGTTTTCCGGGACTGATTATGTAACTGCCAACATCTATTTTCCCAAGATTTGTGAAATTAAAATGAATATGAGGCAATGGTCAACTTGTGGTAATGAGGTGATAGAAGCCATGACATTTAGCATGGAGGAGAAATTTAACAAGTATTGGACTGATATTCAAGGTCTAATGGGAATGGCTACACTTCTTGATCCTCGGTACAAAAATGAAATGTTGCTTGTTTGCTTTGCTATGTTGCATGGTATTAGTCCTTCTAGTCCAGAATGTGAGGTTTATGTTAATGGAATAATTGCCAAGATGTGCACATTGTTGGAGGAGTACAATCTTGAGAGTGATGATGATCATGAACAACCATCTTGCTCATTCTCTTCTTTGCAAGCTCCAGCCCTTATGTCACTCTTCAATGAACGTGTTGCTCAAAAAAGGCCAACATCTTTTAGGATGAAATCTGAGCTAGACCGTTACTTGGAAGATGAGCTAGTTCCATTGTCCAAAGATAAATTCAGCGTGTTAGATTGGTGGAAAGTTAGTGGAACGCGCTATCCAACTTTGAGGCTGCTAGCACGTGATATATTTGCAACTCCGGTCAGCACGGTTGCCTTAGAATCAGCATTTAGCACAAGTGGTAGAGTTCTAAGTGACCACCGTAGTCGTCTTACCCCTGAAATCTTAGAGGCCTTGATGTGTTCACAAGATTGGATAAGAAACAAATATAAAGGTGTGTCTTTCTTTACATATCATCATATAGTCTATCATTATCTTGCTGCAATGTTTCGTTAGATGCTCATACTACTTATTTGATTCTTATAGATGCTGACAATGAACAAGGACAAAGCTTTTGGAGTTGTCTTCAAGACATTCAAGAGGGAATGCAGGTGAAGTACAAGTACTTGCACATTTCATATACCAATCTGCATATTTTTCATGTTTAACTTTAGCTTGAGCAAATTTTGATCTTCTCTAGGACTTGGCACTTTGATTTGGCAGTGGATGCTTTGAAGATAATCTTTTGGAGGCTTGGGGACGTGAAAGATGGCATGATGATGCCCACTTTAAAGTGATTTGTGAACTATGAATTATATTTCAGAACTTATGTATTGGACCATTTCGTCTCATTTGTGCTTGTGATCTGTTAACCATGAATTCTATTTCAGAACTTGTGTAATTGGACATCTTGGTGAACTATGTATGACTGTTTATGGCTGAAATATGCTACTATTTATGGCTGTAATATGCTACTGTTTGTGCCGAAATATGCTCCTTGTAGCTATTGTTATTGCTCTTTTTTGCTCAAGTTATGCTGCTGAAATATGCTTCTTTTAGTTGCTGAACCATGTACTATTGTATTATGACATTTGTTGAAGTTATGCTGCTGAAATATGCCCCTTTTGCTGCTGAAATTCTATTCCATTTTGCTACTATGTTTGCTTTAACATGCTTATTTCCCCGTGGGTTTAGAAAACCCGATGGGTTTAGGCGACGGGCAAAAATCTAGCCCCGTGCACGGTGACGGGGACGGGTTTGTGATTTTTTCACGGGGATGGGTTTGGGAAGGCAAAACCCGGTTGGTTTCGTCCCCGTTGCCATCTTGAGGTTGGACTATTGAACTATTTAAACATGTCATTTTGCTAGTCGGCAGGCGAGGTGGGACTAAATCTTTGCTATGGATTGTTGAACTAATATGCTATGTTTTGTTTAATATCTTCAATGTCTAATTGTCATCTCTTCGTTCATAGGAAGGATATTTTGGACGCTTACAAAGTTGAAAGCAAGAAGGCTATCGAGTACATGGCTGCAAATCGATCAAGAGTGGCTATCACTACTGATTTATGGATGGCTGACAATCAAAAGAAAGGATACATGGCAATCACCGGCCATTTCATTGATGACTCTTGGAAACTTAGGAGTGTTATCATGAGGTATATGAATACTTTCATGTTGCTTTTATCATTATTTGCTGCTGTAGTGCCCTGTTTGCTGTTGTATAACATATTTTCATGTTGTTTTTATCATTGTTTGCTGCTGCAGTACCCTGTTTGATGTTGTTTTATCATTATTTGCTGCTGTAGTACCCTGTTTGATGTTGTTTTATCATTATTTGCTGCTGTAGTACCCTGTTTGATGTTGTTTTATATTATTTGCTGTTGTATAACATATGTTCATTGCATTTGTAGGTTTATTTATGTGCCAGCTCCTCATACCACCGAAGTTATAGCTGAAGAACTTCATGAATCATTGATTGCTTGGAATCTTGACGAGAAGCTATCAACGGTGACTGTTGACAATTGTTCTTCAAATGACAAGACAATTGACTTGTTGGTGAAGAGGATAGGGAAGGACAAGCTCATGTTGCAAGGTACCTTGACTCACATGCGTTGTTGTGCCCACATTCTGAATTTAATTATCAAAGACGGCTTAGATGCTATGAAACCAGCAATAGAAAAGATTAGAGAGAGTGTAGCTTTTTGGATTGCCTCACCAAAACGAATAGAGAAGTTTGAGGAAATTGCTAAGTTTCAAAAGGTCAAAATAACAAGAAGGTTAATACTCCCTCTGGTCCTTTTTACTCTGCACATTGGATTTGCCGAAAGTCAAACTTTGCTAAGTTTGACCAAATTTATATTAGAAATTATTAGCATCTATAATATCTAATAAATATAATATGAAAATATATTCCAAGATGAATCTAAAGATATTGGTGTTGTTATGTGAATGTCTATAATTTTTTGTATAAACTTGGTCAAAGTTGGATGAGATTGACTTCGGACAAACCTAATATGCAGAGTAAAAAGGACCGGAGGGAGTACTTGATTGTAAGACTAGGTGGAATTCAACTTACACAATGCTTAGTGTGGCTCTACCATATAAGGCTGTTTTTGAGCGATTAAAGAAGGTTGAGAAGCAATACGAGAGTCTCCCTACTAAGCAAGAATGGGCTTTTTCTATTGATGTTGTAGAAAGGCTACGGTTGTTCTTTGAAATCACTGAAATGTTTTCCGGGACTGATTATGTAACTGCCAACATCTATTTTCCCAAGATTTGTGAAATTAAAATGAATATGAGGCAATGGTCAACTTGTGGTAATGAGGTGATAGAAGCCATGACATTTAGCATGGAGGAGAAATTTAACAAGTATTGGACTGATATTCAAGGTCTAATGGGAATGGCTACACTTCTTGATCCTCGGTACAAAAATGAAATGTTGCTTGTTTGCTTTGCTATGTTGCATGGTATTAGTCCTTCTAGTCCAGAATGTGAGGTTTATGTTAATGGAATAATTGCCAAGATGTGCACATTGTTGGAGGAGTACAATCTTGAGAGTGATGATGATCATGAACAACCATCTTGCCCATTCTCTTCTTTGCAAGCTCCAGCCCTTATGTCACTCTTCAATGAACGTGTTGCTCAAAAAAGGCCAACATCTTTTAGGATGAAATCTGAGCTAGACCGTTACTTGGAAGATGAGCTAGTTCCATTGTCCAAAGATAAATTCAGCGTGTTAGATTGGTGGAAAGTTAGTGGAACGCGCTATCCAACTTTGAGGCTGCTAGCACGTGATATATTTGCAACTCCGGTCAGCACGGTTGCCTTAGAATCAGCATTTAGCACAAGTGGTAGAGTTCTAAGTGACCACCGTAGTCGTCTTACCCCTGAAATCTTAGAGGCCTTGATGTGTTCACAAGATTGGATAAGAAACAAATATAAAGGTGTGTCTTTCTTTACATATCATCATATAGTCTATCATTATCTTGCTGCAATGTTTCGTTAGATGCTCATACTACTTATTTGATTCTTATAGATGCTGACAATGAACAAGGACAAAGCTTTTGGAGTTGTCTTCAAGACATTCAAGAGGGAATGCAGGTGAAGTACAAGTACTTGCACATTTCATATACCAATCTGCATATTTTTCATGTTTAACTTTAGCTTGAGCAAATTTTGATCTTCTCTAGGACTTGGCACTTTGATTTGGCATTGGATGCTTTGAAGATAATCTTTTGGAGGCTTGGGGACGTGAAAGATGGCATGATGATGCCCACTTTAAAGTGATTTGTGAACTATGAATTATATTTCAGAACTTATGTATTGGACCATTTCGTCTCATTTGTGCTTGTGATCTGTTAACCATGAATTCTATTTCAGAACTTGTGTAATTGGACATCTTGGTGAACTATGTATGACTGTTTATGGCTGAAATATGCTACTATTTATGGCTGTAATATGCTACTGTTTGTGCCGAAATATGCTCCTTGTAGCTATTGTTATTGCTCTTTTTTGCTCAAGTTATGCTGCTGAAATATGCTTCTTTTAGTTGCTGAACCATGTACTATTGTATTATGACATTTGTTGAAGTTATGCTGCTGAAATATGCCCCTTTTGCTGCTGAAATTCTATTCCATTTTGCTACTATGTTTGCTTTAACATGCTTATTTCCCCGTGGGTTTAGAAAACCCGATGGGTTTAGGCGACGGGCAAAAATCTAGCCCCGTGCACGGTGACGGGGACGGGTTTGTGATTTTTTCACGGGGATGGGTTTGGGAAGGCAAAACCCGGTTGGTTTCGTCCCCGTTGCCATCTTGAGGTTGGACTATTGAACTATTTAAACATGTCATTTTGCTAGTCGGCAGGCGAGGTGGGACTAAATCTTTGCTATGGATTGTTGAACTAATATGCTATGTTTTGTTTAATATCTTCAATGTCTAATTGTCATCTCTTCGTTCATAGGAAGGATATTTTGGACGCTTACAAAGTTGAAAGCAAGAAGGCTATCGAGTACATGGCTGCAAATCGATCAAGAGTGGCTATCACTACTGATTTATGGATGGCTGACAATCAAAAGAAAGGATACATGGCAATCACCGGCCATTTCATTGATGACTCTTGGAAACTTAGGAGTGTTATCATGAGGTATATGAATACTTTCATGTTGCTTTTATCATTATTTGCTGCTGTAGTGCCCTGTTTGCTGTTGTATAACATATTTTCATGTTGTTTTTATCATTGTTTGCTGCTGCAGTACCCTGTTTGATGTTGTTTTATCATTATTTGCTGCTGTAGTACCCTGTTTGATGTTGTTTTATCATTATTTGCTGCTGTAGTACCCTGTTTGATGTTGTTTTATATTATTTGCTGTTGTATAACATATGTTCATTGCATTTGTAGGTTTATTTATGTGCCAGCTCCTCATACCGCCGAAGTTATAGCTGAAGAACTTCATGAATCATTGATTGCTTGGAATCTTGACGAGAAGCTATCAACGGTGACTGTTGACAATTGTTCTTCAAATGACAAGACAATTGACTTGTTGGTGAAGAGGATAGGGAAGGACAAGCTCATGTTGCAAGGTACCTTGACTCACATGCGTTGTTGTGCCCACATTCTGAATTTAATTATCAAAGACGGCTTAGATGCTATGAAACCAGCAATAGAAAAGATTAGAGAGAGTGTAGCTTTTTGGATTGCCTCACCAAAACGAATAGAGAAGTTTGAGGAAATTGCTAAGTTTCAAAAGGTCAAAATAACAAGAAGGTTAATACTCCCTCTGGTCCTTTTTACTCTGCACATTGGATTTGCCGAAAGTCAAACTTTGCTAAGTTTGACCAAATTTATATTAGAAATTATTAGCATCTATAATATCTAATAAATATAATATGAAAATATATTCCAAGATGAATCTAAAGATATTGGTGTTGTTATGTGAATGTCTATAATTTTTTGTATAAACTTGGTCAAAGTTGGATGAGATTGACTTCGGACAAACCTAATATGCAGAGTAAAAAGGACCGGAGGGAGTACTTGATTGTAAGACTAGGTGGAATTCAACTTACACAATGCTTAGTGTGGCTCTACCATATAAGGCTGTTTTTGAGCGATTAAAGAAGGTTGAGAAGCAATACGAGAGTCTCCCTACTAAGCAAGAATGGGCGTTTTCTATTGATGTTGTAGAAAGGCTACGGTTGTTCTTTGAAATCACTGAAATGTTTTCCGGGACTGATTATGTAACTGCCAACATCTATTTTCCCAAGATTTGTGAAATTAAAATGAATATGAGGCAATGGTCAACTTGTGGTAATGAGGTGATAGAAGCCATGACATTTAGCATGGAGGAGAAATTTAACAAGTATTGGACTGATATTCAAGGTCTAATGGGAATGGCTACACTTCTTGATCCTCGGTACAAAAATGAAATGTTGCTTGTTTGCTTTGCTATGTTGCATGGTATTAGTCCTTCTAGTCCAGAATGTGAGGTTTATGTTAATGGAATAATTGCCAAGATGTGCACATTGTTGGAGGAGTACAATCTTGAGAGTGATGATGATCATGAACAACCATCTTGCCCATTCTCTTCTTTGCAAGCTCCAGCCCTTATGTCACTCTTCAATGAACGTGTTGCTCAAAAAAGGCCAACATCTTTTAGGATGAAATCTGAGCTAGACCGTTACTTGGAAGATGAGCTAGTTCCATTGTCCAAAGATAAATTCAGCGTGTTAGATTGGTGGAAAGTTAGTGGAACGCGCTATCCAACTTTGAGGCTGCTAGCACGTGATATATTTGCAACTCCGGTCAGCACGGTTGCCTTAGAATCAGCATTTAGCACAAGTGGTAGAGTTCTAAGTGACCACCGTAGTCGTCTTACCCCTGAAATCTTAGAGGCCTTGATGTGTTCACAAGATTGGATAAGAAACAAATATAAAGGTGTGTCTTTCTTTACATATCATCATATAGTCTATCATTATCTTGCTGCAATGTTTCGTTAGATGCTCATACTACTTATTTGATTCTTATAGATGCTGACAATGAACAAGGACAAAGCTTTTGGAGTTGTCTTCAAGACATTCAAGAGGGAATGCAGGTGAAGTACAAGTACTTGCACATTTCATATACCAATCTGCATATTTTTCATGTTTAACTTTAGCTTGAGCAAATTTTGATCTTCTCTAGGACTTGGCACTTTGATTTGGCATTGGATGCTTTGAAGATAATCTTTTGGAGGCTTGGGGACGTGAAAGATGGCATGATGATGCCCACTTTAAAGTGATTTGTGAACTATGAATTATATTTCAGAACTTATGCATTGGACCATTTCGTCTCATTTGTGCTTGTGATCTGTTAACCATGAATTCTATTTCAGAACTTGTGTAATTGGACATCTTGGTGAACTATGTATGACTGTTTATGGCTGAAATATGCTACTATTTATGGCTGTAATATGCTACTGTTTGTGCCGAAATATGCTCCTTGTAGCTATTGTTATTGCTCTTTTTTGCTCAAGTTATGCTGCTGAAATATGCTTCTTTTAGTTGCTGAACCATGTACTATTGTATTATGACATTTGTTGAAGTTATGCTGCTGAAATATGCCCCTTTTGCTGCTGAAATTCTATTCCATTTTGCTACTATGTTTGCTTTAACATGCTTATTTCCCCGTGGGTTTAGAAAACCCGATGGGTTTAGGCGACGGGCAAAAATCTAGCCCCGTGCACGGTGACGGGGACGGGTTTGTGATTTTTTCACGGGGATGGGTTTGGGAAGGCAAAACCCGGTTGGTTTCGTCCCCGTTGCCATCTTGAGGTTGGACTATTGAACTATTTAAACATGTCATTTTGCTAGTCGGCAGGCGAGGTGGGACTAAATCTTTGCTATGGATTGTTGAACTAATATGCTATGTTTTGTTCAATATCTTCAATGTCTAATTGTCATCTCTTCGTTCATAGGAAGGATATTTTGGACGCTTACAAAGTTGAAAGCAAGAAGGCTATCGAGTACATGGCTGCAAATCGATCAAGAGTGGCTATCACTACTGATTTATGGATGGCTGACAATCAAAAGAAAGGATACATGGCAATCACCGGCCATTTCATTGATGACTCTTGGAAACTTAGGAGTGTTATCATGAGGTATATGAATACTTTCATGTTGCTTTTATCATTATTTGCTGCTGTAGTGCCCTGTTTGCTGTTGTATAACATATTTTCATGTTGTTTTTATCATTGTTTGCTGCTGCAGTACCCTGTTTGATGTTGTTTTATCATTATTTGCTGCTGTAGTACCCTGTTTGATGTTGTTTTATCATTATTTGCTGCTGTAGTACCCTGTTTGATGTTGTTTTATATTATTTGCTGTTGTATAACATATGTTCATTGCATTTGTAGGTTTATTTATGTGCCAGCTCCTCATACCGCCGAAGTTATAGCTGAAGAACTTCATGAATCATTGATTGCTTGGAATCTTGACGAGAAGCTATCAACGGTGACTGTTGACAATTGTTCTTCAAATGACAAGACAATTGACTTGTTGGTGAAGAGGATAGGGAAGGACAAGCTCATGTTGCAAGGTACCTTGACTCACATGCGTTGTTGTGCCCACATTCTGAATTTAATTATCAAAGACGGCTTAGATGCTATGAAACCAGCAATAGAAAAGATTAGAGAGAGTGTAGCTTTTTGGATTGCCTCACCAAAACGAATAGAGAAGTTTGAGGAAATTGCTAAGTTTCAAAAGGTCAAAATAACAAGAAGGTTAATACTCCCTCTGGTCCTTTTTACTCTGCACATTGGATTTGCCGAAAGTCAAACTTTGCTAAGTTTGACCAAATTTATATTAGAAATTATTAGCATCTATAATATCTAATAAATATAATATGAAAATATATTCCAAGATGAATCTAAAGATATTGGTGTTGTTATGTGAATGTCTATAATTTTTTGTATAAACTTGGTCAAAGTTGGATGAGATTGACTTCGGACAAACCTAATATGCAGAGTAAAAAGGACCGGAGGGAGTACTTGATTGTAAGACTAGGTGGAATTCAACTTACACAATGCTTAGTGTGGCTCTACCATATAAGGCTGTTTTTGAGCGATTAAAGAAGGTTGAGAAGCAATACGAGAGTCTCCCTACTAAGCAAGAATGGGCTTTTTCTATTGATGTTGTAGAAAGGCTACGGTTGTTCTTTGAAATCACTGAAATGTTTTCCGGGACTGATTATGTAACTGCCAACATCTATTTTCCCAAGATTTGTGAAATTAAAATGAATATGAGGCAATGGTCAACTTGTGGTAATGAGGTGATAGAAGCCATGACATTTAGCATGGAGGAGAAATTTAACAAGTATTGGACTGATATTCAAGGTCTAATGGGAATGGCTACACTTCTTGATCCTCGGTACAAAAATGAAATGTTGCTTGTTTGCTTTGCTATGTTGCATGGTATTAGTCCTTCTAGTCCAGAATGTGAGGTTTATGTTAATGGAATAATTGCCAAGATGTGCACATTGTTGGAGGAGTACAATCTTGAGAGTGATGATGATCATGAACAACCATCTTGCCCATTCTCTTCTTTGCAAGCTCCAGCCCTTATGTCACTCTTCAATGAACGTGTTGCTCAAAAAAGGCCAACATCTTTTAGGATGAAATCTGAGCTAGACCGTTACTTGGAAGATGAGCTAGTTCCATTGTCCAAAGATAAATTCAGCGTGTTAGATTGGTGGAAAGTTAGTGGAACGCGCTATCCAACTTTGAGGCTGCTAGCACGTGATATATTTGCAACTCCGGTCAGCACGGTTGCCTTAGAATCAGCATTTAGCACAAGTGGTAGAGTTCTAAGTGACCACCGTAGTCGTCTTACCCCTGAAATCTTAGAGGCCTTGATGTGTTCACAAGATTGGATAAGAAACAAATATAAAGGTGTGTCTTTCTTTACATATCATCATATAGTCTATCATTATCTTGCTGCAATGTTTCGTTAGATGCTCATACTACTTATTTGATTCTTATAGATGCTGACAATGAACAAGGACAAAGCTTTTGGAGTTGTCTTCAAGACATTCAAGAGGGAATGCAGGTGAAGTACAAGTACTTGCACATTTCATATACCAATCTGCATATTTTTCATGTTTAACTTTAGCTTGAGCAAATTTTGATCTTCTCTAGGACTTGGCACTTTGATTTGGCATTGGATGCTTTGAAGATAATCTTTTGGAGGCTTGGGGACGTGAAAGATGGCATGATGATGCCCACTTTAAAGTGATTTGTGAACTATGAATTATATTTCAGAACTTATGCATTGGACCATTTCGTCTCATTTGTGCTTGTGATCTGTTAACCATGAATTCTATTTCAGAACTTGTGTAATTGGACATCTTGGTGAACTATGTATGACTGTTTATGGCTGAAATATGCTACTATTTATGGCTGTAATATGCTACTGTTTGTGCCGAAATATGCTCCTTGTAGCTATTGTTATTGCTCTTTTTTGCTCAAGTTATGCTGCTGAAATATGCTTCTTTTAGTTGCTGAACCATGTACTATTGTATTATGACATTTGTTGAAGTTATGCTGCTGAAATATGCCCCTTTTGCTGCTGAAATTCTATTCCATTTTGCTACTATGTTTGCTTTAACATGCTTATTTCCCCGTGGGTTTAGAAAACCCGATGGGTTTAGGCGACGGGCAAAAATCTAGCCCCGTGCACGGTGACGGGGACGGGTTTGTGATTTTTTCACGGGGATGGGTTTGGGAAGGCAAAACCCGGTTGGTTTCGTCCCCGTTGCCATCTTGAGGTTGGACTATTGAACTATTTAAACATGTCATTTTGCTAGTCGGCAGGCGAGGTGGGACTAAATCTTTGCTATGGATTGTTGAACTAATATTCTATGTTTTGTTTAATATCTTCAATGTCTAATTGTCATCTCTTCGTTCATAGGAAGGATATTTTGGACGCTTACAAAGTTGAAAGCAAGAAGGCTATCGAGTACATGGCTGCAAATCGATCAAGAGTGGCTATCACTACTGATTTATGGATGGCTGACAATCAAAAGAAAGGATACATGGCAATCACCGGCCATTTCATTGATGACTCTTGGAAACTTAGGAGTGTTATCATGAGGTATATGAATACTTTCATGTTGCTTTTATCATTATTTGCTGCTGTAGTGCCCTGTTTGCTGTTGTATAACATATTTTCATGTTGTTTTTATCATTGTTTGCTGCTGCAGTACCCTGTTTGATGTTGTTTTATCATTATTTGCTGCTGTAGTACCCTGTTTGATGTTGTTTTATCATTATTTGCTGCTGTAGTACCCTGTTTGATGTTGTTTTATATTATTTGCTGTTGTATAACATATGTTCATTGCATTTGTAGGTTTATTTATGTGCCAGCTCCTCATACCGCCGAAGTTATAGCTGAAGAACTTCATGAATCATTGATTGCTTGGAATCTTGACGAGAAGCTATCAACGGTGACTGTTGACAATTGTTCTTCAAATGACAAGACAATTGACTTGTTGGTGAAGAGGATAGGGAAGGACAAGCTCATGTTGCAAGGTACCTTGACTCACATGCGTTGTTGTGCCCACATTCTGAATTTAATTATCAAAGACGGCTTAGATGCTATGAAACCAGCAATAGAAAAGATTAGAGAGAGTGTAGCTTTTTGGATTGCCTCACCAAAACGAATAGAGAAGTTTGAGGAAATTGCTAAGTTTCAAAAGGTCAAAATAACAAGAAGGTTAATACTCCCTCTGGTCCTTTTTACTCTGCACATTGGATTTGCCGAAAGTCAAACTTTGCTAAGTTTGACCAAATTTATATTAGAAATTATTAGCATCTATAATATCTAATAAATATAATATGAAAATATATTCCAAGATGAATCTAAAGATATTGGTGTTGTTATGTGAATGTCTATAATTTTTTGTATAAACTTGGTCAAAGTTGGATGAGATTGACTTCGGACAAACCTAATATGCAGAGTAAAAAGGACCGGAGGGAGTACTTGATTGTAAGACTAGGTGGAATTCAACTTACACAATGCTTAGTGTGGCTCTACCATATAAGGCTGTTTTTGAGCGATTAAAGAAGGTTGAGAAGCAATACGAGAGTCTCCCTACTAAGCAAGAATGGGCTTTTTCTATTGATGTTGTAGAAAGGCTACGGTTGTTCTTTGAAATCACTGAAATGTTTTCCGGGACTGATTATGTAACTGCCAACATCTATTTTCCCAAGATTTGTGAAATTAAAATGAATATGAGGCAATGGTCAACTTGTGGTAATGAGGTGATAGAAGCCATGACATTTAGCATGGAGGAGAAATTTAACAAGTATTGGACTGATATTCAAGGTCTAATGGGAATGGCTACACTTCTTGATCCTCGGTACAAAAATGAAATGTTGCTTGTTTGCTTTGCTATGTTGCATGGTATTAGTCCTTCTAGTCCAGAATGTGAGGTTTATGTTAATGGAATAATTGCCAAGATGTGCACATTGTTGGAGGAGTACAATCTTGAGAGTGATGATGATCATGAACAACCATCTTGCCCATTCTCTTCTTTGCAAGCTCCAGCCCTTATGTCACTCTTCAATGAACGTGTTGCTCAAAAAAGGCCAACATCTTTTAGGATGAAATCTGAGCTAGACCGTTACTTGGAAGATGAGCTAGTTCCATTGTCCAAAGATAAATTCAGCGTGTTAGATTGGTGGAAAGTTAGTGGAACGCGCTATCCAACTTTGAGGCTGCTAGCACGTGATATATTTGCAACTCCGGTCAGCACGGTTGCCTTAGAATCAGCATTTAGCACAAGTGGTAGAGTTCTAAGTGACCACCGTAGTCGTCTTACCCCTGAAATCTTAGAGGCCTTGATGTGTTCACAAGATTGGATAAGAAACAAATATAAAGGTGTGTCTTTCTTTACATATCATCATATAGTCTATCATTATCTTGCTGCAATGTTTCGTTAGATGCTCATACTACTTATTTGATTCTTATAGATGCTGACAATGAACAAGGACAAAGCTTTTGGAGTTGTCTTCAAGACATTCAAGAGGGAATGCAGGTGAAGTACAAGTACTTGCACATTTCATATACCAATCTGCATATTTTTCATGTTTAACTTTAGCTTGAGCAAATTTTGATCTTCTCTAGGACTTGGCACTTTGATTTGGCATTGGATGCTTTGAAGATAATCTTTTGGAGGCTTGGGGACGTGAAAGATGGCATGATGATGCCCACTTTAAAGTGATTTGTGAACTATGAATTATATTTCAGAACTTATGCATTGGACCATTTCGTCTCATTTGTGCTTGTGATCTGTTAACCATGAATTCTATTTCAGAACTTGTGTAATTGGACATCTTGGTGAACTATGTATGACTGTTTATGGCTGAAATATGCTACTATTTATGGCTGTAATATGCTACTGTTTGTGCCGAAATATGCTCCTTGTAGCTATTGTTATTGCTCTTTTTTGCTCAAGTTATGCTGCTGAAATATGCTTCTTTTAGTTGCTGAACCATGTACTATTGTATTATGACATTTGTTGAAGTTATGCTGCTGAAATATGCCCCTTTTGCTGCTGAAATTCTATTCCATTTTGCTACTATGTTTGCTTTAACATGCTTATTTCCCCGTGGGTTTAGAAAACCCGATGGGTTTAGGCGACGGGCAAAAATCTAGCCCCGTGCACGGTGACGGGGACGGGTTTGTGATTTTTTCACGGGGATGGGTTTGGGAAGGCAAAACCCGGTTGGTTTCGTCCCCGTTGCCATCTTGAGGTTGGACTATTGAACTATTTAAACATGTCATTTTGCTAGTCGGCAGGCGAGGTGGGACTAAATCTTTGCTATGGATTGTTGAACTAATATGCTATGTTTTGTTTAATATCTTCAATGTCTAATTGTCATCTCTTCGTTCATAGGAAGGATATTTTGGACGCTTACAAAGTTGAAAGCAAGAAGGCTATCGAGTACATGGCTGCAAATCGATCAAGAGTGGCTATCACTACTGATTTATGGATGGCTGACAATCAAAAGAAAGGATACATGGCAATCACCGGCCATTTCATTGATGACTCTTGGAAACTTAGGAGTGTTATCATGAGGTATATGAATACTTTCATGTTGCTTTTATCATTATTTGCTGCTGTAGTGCCCTGTTTGCTGTTGTATAACATATTTTCATGTTGTTTTTATCATTGTTTGCTGCTGCAGTACCCTGTTTGATGTTGTTTATCATTATTTGCTGCTGTAGTACCCTGTTTGATGTTGTTTTATCATTATTTGCTGCTGTAGTACCCTGTTTGATGTTGTTTTATATTATTTGCTGTTGTATAACATATGTTCATTGCATTTGTAGGTTTATTTATGTGCCAGCTCCTCATACCGCCGAAGTTATAGCTGAAGAACTTCATGAATCATTGATTGCTTGGAATCTTGACGAGAAGCTATCAACGGTGACTGTTGACAATTGTTCTTCAAATGACAAGACAATTGACTTGTTGGTGAAGAGGATAGGGAAGGACAAGCTCATGTTGCAAGGTACCTTGACTCACATGCGTTGTTGTGCCCACATTCTGAATTTAATTATCAAAGACGGCTTAGATGCTATGAAACCAGCAATAGAAAAGATTAGAGAGAGTGTAGCTTTTTGGATTGCCTCACCAAAACGAATAGAGAAGTTTGAGGAAATTGCTAAGTTTCAAAAGGTCAAAATAACAAGAAGGTTAATACTCCCTCTGGTCCTTTTTACTCTGCACATTGGATTTGCCGAAAGTCAAACTTTGCTAAGTTTGACCAAATTTATATTAGAAATTATTAGCATCTATAATATCTAATAAATATAATATGAAAATATATTCCAAGATGAATCTAAAGATATTGGTGTTGTTATGTGAATGTCTATAATTTTTTGTATAAACTTGGTCAAAGTTGGATGAGATTGACTTCGGACAAACCTAATATGCAGAGTAAAAAGGACCGGAGGGAGTACTTGATTGTAAGACTAGGTGGAATTCAACTTACACAATGCTTAGTGTGGCTCTACCATATAAGGCTGTTTTTGAGCGATTAAAGAAGGTTGAGAAGCAATACGAGAGTCTCCCTACTAAGCAAGAATGGGCGTTTTCTATTGATGTTGTAGAAAGGCTACGGTTGTTCTTTGAAATCACTGAAATGTTTTCCGGGACTGATTATGTAACTGCCAACATCTATTTTCCCAAGATTTGTGAAATTAAAATGAATATGAGGCAATGGTCAACTTGTGGTAATGAGGTGATAGAAGCCATGACATTTAGCATGGAGGAGAAATTTAACAAGTATTGGACTGATATTCAAGGTCTAATGGGAATGGCTACACTTCTTGATCCTCGGTACAAAAATGAAATGTTGCTTGTTTGCTTTGCTATGTTGCATGGTATTAGTCCTTCTAGTCCAGAATGTGAGGTTTATGTTAATGGAATAATTGCCAAGATGTGCACATTGTTGGAGGAGTACAATCTTGAGAGTGATGATGATCATGAACAACCATCTTGCCCATTCTCTTCTTTGCAAGCTCCAGCCCTTATGTCACTCTTCAATGAACGTGTTGCTCAAAAAAGGCCAACATCTTTTAGGATGAAATCTGAGCTAGGCCGTTACTTGGAAGATGAGCTAGTTCCATTGTCCAAAGATAAATTCAGCGTGTTAGATTGGTGGAAAGTTAGTGGAACGCGCTATCCAACTTTGAGGCTGCTAGCACGTGATATATTTGCAACTCCGGTCAGCACGGTTGCCTTAGAATCAGCATTTAGCACAAGTGGTAGAGTTCTAAGTGACCACCGTAGTCGTCTTACCCCTGAAATCTTAGAGGCCTTGATGTGTTCACAAGATTGGATAAGAAACAAATATAAAGGTGTGTCTTTCTTTACATATCATCATATAGTCTATCATTATCTTGCTGCAATGTTTCGTTAGATGCTCATACTACTTATTTGATTCTTATAGATGCTGACAATGAACAAGGACAAAGCTTTTGGAGTTGTCTTCAAGACATTCAAGAGGGAATGCAGGTGAAGTACAAGTACTTGCACATTTCATATACCAATCTGCATATTTTTCATGTTTAACTTTAGCTTGAGCAAATTTTGATCTTCTCTAGGACTTGGCACTTTGATTTGGCATTGGATGCTTTGAAGATAATCTTTTGGAGGCTTGGGGACGTGAAAGATGGCATGATGATGCCCACTTTAAAGTGATTTGTGAACTATGAATTATATTTCAGAACTTATGCATTGGACCATTTCGTCTCATTTGTGCTTGTGATCTGTTAACCATGAATTCTATTTCAGAACTTGTGTAATTGGACATCTTGGTGAACTATGTATGACTGTTTATGGCTGAAATATGCTACTATTTATGGCTGTAATATGCTACTGTTTGTGCCGAAATATGCTCCTTGTAGCTATTGTTATTGCTCTTTTTTGCTCAAGTTATGCTGCTGAAATATGCTTCTTTTAGTTGCTGAACCATGTACTATTGTATTATGACATTTGTTGAAGTTATGCTGCTGAAATATGCCCCTTTTGCTGCTGAAATTCTATTCCATTTTGCTACTATGTTTGCTTTAACATGCTTATTTCCCCGTGGGTTTAGAAAACCCGATGGGTTTAGGCGACGGGCAAAAATCTAGCCCCGTGCACGGTGACGGGGACGGGTTTGTGATTTTTTCACGGGGATGGGTTTGGGAAGGCAAAACCCGGTTGGTTTCGTCCCCGTTGCCATCTTGAGGTTGGACTATTGAACTATTTAAACATGTCATTTTGCTAGTCGGCAGGCGAGGTGGGACTAAATCTTTGCTATGGATTGTTGAACTAATATGCTATGTTTTGTTTAATATCTTCAATGTCTAATTGTCATCTCTTCGTTCATAGGAAGGATATTTTGGACGCTTACAAAGTTGAAAGCAAGAAGGCTATCGAGTACATGGCTGCAAATCGATCAAGAGTGGCTATCACTACTGATTTATGGATGGCTGACAATCAAAAGAAAGGATACATGGCAATCACCGGCCATTTCATTGATGACTCTTGGAAACTTAGGAGTGTTATCATGAGGTATATGAATACTTTCATGTTGCTTTTATCATTATTTGCTGCTGTAGTGCCCTGTTTGCTGTTGTATAACATATTTTCATGTTGTTTTTATCATTGTTTGCTGCTGCAGTACCCTGTTTGATGTTGTTTTATCATTATTTGCTGCTGTAGTACCCTGTTTGATGTTGTTTTATCATTATTTGCTGCTGTAGTACCCTGTTTGATGTTGTTTTATATTATTTGCTGTTGTATAACATATGTTCATTGCATTTGTAGGTTTATTTATGTGCCAGCTCCTCATACCGCCGAAGTTATAGCTGAAGAACTTCATGAATCATTGATTGCTTGGAATCTTGACGAGAAGCTATCAACGGTGACTGTTGACAATTGTTCTTCAAATGACAAGACAATTGACTTGTTGGTGAAGAGGATAGGGAAGGACAAGCTCATGTTGCAAGGTACCTTGACTCACATGCGTTGTTGTGCCCACATTCTGAATTTAATTATCAAAGACGGCTTAGATGCTATGAAACCAGCAATAGAAAAGATTAGAGAGAGTGTAGCTTTTTGGATTGCCTCACCAAAACGAATAGAGAAGTTTGAGGAAATTGCTAAGTTTCAAAAGGTCAAAATAACAAGAAGGTTAATACTCCCTCTGGTCCTTTTTACTCTGCACATTGGATTTGCCGAAAGTCAAACTTTGCTAAGTTTGACCAAATTTATATTAGAAATTATTAGCATCTATAATATCTAATAAATATAATATGAAAATATATTCCAAGATGAATCTAAAGATATTGGTGTTGTTATGTGAATGTCTATAATTTTTTGTATAAACTTGGTCAAAGTTGGATGAGATTGACTTCGGACAAACCTAATATGCAGAGTAAAAAGGACCGGAGGGAGTACTTGATTGTAAGACTAGGTGGAATTCAACTTACACAATGCTTAGTGTGGCTCTACCATATAAGGCTGTTTTTGAGCGATTAAAGAAGGTTGAGAAGCAATACGAGAGTCTCCCTACTAAGCAAGAATGGGCTTTTTCTATTGATGTTGTAGAAAGGCTACGGTTGTTCTTTGAAATCACTGAAATGTTTTCCGGGACTGATTATGTAACTGCCAACATCTATTTTCCCAAGATTTGTGAAATTAAAATGAATATGAGGCAATGGTCAACTTGTGGTAATGAGGTGATAGAAGCCATGACATTTAGCATGGAGGAGAAATTTAACAAGTATTGGACTGATATTCAAGGTCTAATGGGAATGGCTACACTTCTTGATCCTCGGTACAAAAATGAAATGTTGCTTGTTTGCTTTGCTATGTTGCATGGTATTAGTCCTTCTAGTCCAGAATGTGAGGTTTATGTTAATGGAATAATTGCCAAGATGTGCACATTGTTGGAGGAGTACAATCTTGAGAGTGATGATGATCATGAACAACCATCTTGCCCATTCTCTTCTTTGCAAGCTCCAGCCCTTATGTCACTCTTCAATGAACGTGTTGCTCAAAAAAGGCCAACATCTTTTAGGATGAAATCTGAGCTAGACCGTTACTTGGAAGATGAGCTAGTTCCATTGTCCAAAGATAAATTCAGCGTGTTAGATTGGTGGAAAGTTAGTGGAACGCGCTATCCAACTTTGAGGCTGCTAGCACGTGATATATTTGCAACTCCGGTCAGCACGGTTGCCTTAGAATCAGCATTTAGCACAAGTGGTAGAGTTCTAAGTGACCACCGTAGTCGTCTTACCCCTGAAATCTTAGAGGCCTTGATGTGTTCACAAGATTGGATAAGAAACAAATATAAAGGTGTGTCTTTCTTTACATATCATCATATAGTCTATCATTATCTTGCTGCAATGTTTCGTTAGATGCTCATACTACTTATTTGATTCTTATAGATGCTGACAATGAACAAGGACAAAGCTTTTGGAGTTGTCTTCAAGACATTCAAGAGGGAATGCAGGTGAAGTACAAGTACTTGCACATTTCATATACCAATCTGCATATTTTTCATGTTTAACTTTAGCTTGAGCAAATTTTGATCTTCTCTAGGACTTGGCACTTTGATTTGGCATTGGATGCTTTGAAGATAATCTTTTGGAGGCTTGGGGACGTGAAAGATGGCATGATGATGCCCACTTTAAAGTGATTTGTGAACTATGAATTATATTTCAGAACTTATGCATTGGACCATTTCGTCTCATTTGTGCTTGTGATCTGTTAACCATGAATTCTATTTCAGAACTTGTGTAATTGGACATCTTGGTGAACTATGTATGACTGTTTATGGCTGAAATATGCTACTATTTATGGCTGTAATATGCTACTGTTTGTGCCGAAATATGCTCCTTGTAGCTATTGTTATTGCTCTTTTTTGCTCAAGTTATGCTGCTGAAATATGCTTCTTTTAGTTGCTGAACCATGTACTATTGTATTATGACATTTGTTGAAGTTATGCTGCTGAAATATGCCCCTTTTGCTGCTGAAATTCTATTCCATTTTGCTACTATGTTTGCTTTAACATGCTTATTTCCCCGTGGGTTTAGAAAACCCGATGGGTTTAGGCGACGGGCAAAAATCTAGCCCCGTGCACGGTGACGGGGACGGGTTTGTGATTTTTTCACGGGGATGGGTTTGGGAAGGCAAAACCCGGTTGGTTTCGTCCCCGTTGCCATCTTGAGGTTGGACTATTGAACTATTTAAACATGTCATTTTGCTAGTCGGCAGGCGAGGTGGGACTAAATCTTTGCTATGGATTGTTGAACTAATATGCTATGTTTTGTTTAATATCTTCAATGTCTAATTGTCATCTCTTCGTTCATAGGAAGGATATTTTGGACGCTTACAAAGTTGAAAGCAAGAAGGCTATCGAGTACATGGCTGCAAATCGATCAAGAGTGGCTATCACTACTGATTTATGGATGGCTGACAATCAAAAGAAAGGATACATGGCAATCACCGGCCATTTCATTGATGACTCTTGGAAACTTAGGAGTGTTATCATGAGGTATATGAATACTTTCATGTTGCTTTTATCATTATTTGCTGCTGTAGTGCCCTGTTTGCTGTTGTATAACATATTTTCATGTTGTTTTTATCATTGTTTGCTGCTGCAGTACCCTGTTTGATGTTGTTTTATCATTATTTGCTGCTGTAGTACCCTGTTTGATGTTGTTTTATCATTATTTGCTGCTGTAGTACCCTGTTTGATGTTGTTTTATATTATTTGCTGTTGTATAACATATGTTCATTGCATTTGTAGGTTTATTTATGTGCCAGCTCCTCATACCGCCGAAGTTATAGCTGAAGAACTTCATGAATCATTGATTGCTTGGAATCTTGACGAGAAGCTATCAACGGTGACTGTTGACAATTGTTCTTCAAATGACAAGACAATTGACTTGTTGGTGAAGAGGATAGGGAAGGACAAGCTCATGTTGCAAGGTACCTTGACTCACATGCGTTGTTGTGCCCACATTCTGAATTTAATTATCAAAGACGGCTTAGATGCTATGAAACCAGCAATAGAAAAGATTAGAGAGAGTGTAGCTTTTTGGATTGCCTCACCAAAACGAATAGAGAAGTTTGAGGAAATTGCTAAGTTTCAAAAGGTCAAAATAACAAGAAGGTTAATACTCCCTCTGGTCCTTTTTACTCTGCACATTGGATTTGCCGAAAGTCAAACTTTGCTAAGTTTGACCAAATTTATATTAGAAATTATTAGCATCTATAATATCTAATAAATATAATATGAAAATATATTCCAAGATGAATCTAAAGATATTGGTGTTGTTATGTGAATGTCTATAATTTTTTGTATAAACTTGGTCAAAGTTGGATGAGATTGACTTCGGACAAACCTAATATGCAGAGTAAAAAGGACCGGAGGGAGTACTTGATTGTAAGACTAGGTGGAATTCAACTTACACAATGCTTAGTGTGGCTCTACCATATAAGGCTGTTTTTGAGCGATTAAAGAAGGTTGAGAAGCAATACGAGAGTCTCCCTACTAAGCAAGAATGGGCGTTTTCTATTGATGTTGTAGAAAGGCTACGGTTGTTCTTTGAAATCACTGAAATGTTTTCCGGGACTGATTATGTAACTGCCAACATCTATTTTCCCAAGATTTGTGAAATTAAAATGAATATGAGGCAATGGTCAACTTGTGGTAATGAGGTGATAGAAGCCATGACATTTAGCATGGAGGAGAAATTTAACAAGTATTGGACTGATATTCAAGGTCTAATGGGAATGGCTACACTTCTTGATCCTCGGTACAAAAATGAAATGTTGCTTGTTTGCTTTGCTATGTTGCATGGTATTAGTCCTTCTAGTCCAGAATGTGAGGTTTATGTTAATGGAATAATTGCCAAGATGTGCACATTGTTGGAGGAGTACAATCTTGAGAGTGATGATGATCATGAACAACCATCTTGCCCATTCTCTTCTTTGCAAGCTCCAGCCCTTATGTCACTCTTCAATGAACGTGTTGCTCAAAAAAGGCCAACATCTTTTAGGATGAAATCTGAGCTAGGCCGTTACTTGGAAGATGAGCTAGTTCCATTGTCCAAAGATAAATTCAGCGTGTTAGATTGGTGGAAAGTTAGTGGAACGCGCTATCCAACTTTGAGGCTGCTAGCACGTGATATATTTGCAACTCCGGTCAGCACGGTTGCCTTAGAATCAGCATTTAGCACAAGTGGTAGAGTTCTAAGTGACCACCGTAGTCGTCTTACCCCTGAAATCTTAGAGGCCTTGATGTGTTCACAAGATTGGATAAGAAACAAATATAAAGGTGTGTCTTTCTTTACATATCATCATATAGTCTATCATTATCTTGCTGCAATGTTTCGTTAGATGCTCATACTACTTATTTGATTCTTATAGATGCTGACAATGAACAAGGACAAAGCTTTTGGAGTTGTCTTCAAGACATTCAAGAGGGAATGCAGGTGAAGTACAAGTACTTGCACATTTCATATACCAATCTGCATATTTTTCATGTTTAACTTTAGCTTGAGCAAATTTTGATCTTCTCTAGGACTTGGCACTTTGATTTGGCATTGGATGCTTTGAAGATAATCTTTTGGCGGCTTGGGGACGTGAAAGATGGCATGATGATGCCCACTTTAAAGTGATTTGTGAACTATGAATTATATTTCAGAACTTATGCATTGGACCATTTCGTCTCATTTGTGCTTGTGATCTGTTAACCATGAATTCTATTTCAGAACTTGTGTAATTGGACATCTTGGTGAACTATGTATGACTGTTTATGGCTGAAATATGCTACTATTTATGGCTGTAATATGCTACTGTTTGTGCCGAAATATGCTCCTTGTAGCTATTGTTATTGCTCTTTTTTGCTCAAGTTATGCTGCTGAAATATGCTTCTTTTAGTTGCTGAACCATGTACTATTGTATTATGACATTTGTTGAAGTTATGCTGCTGAAATATGCCCCTTTTGCTGCTGAAATTCTATTCCATTTTGCTACTATGTTTGCTTTAACATGCTTATTTCCCCGTGGGTTTAGAAAACCCGATGGGTTTAGGCGACGGGCAAAAATCTAGCCCCGTGCACGGTGACGGGGACGGGTTTGTGATTTTTTCACGGGGATGGGTTTGGGAAGGCAAAACCCGGTTGGTTTCGTCCCCGTTGCCATCTTGAGGTTGGACTATTGAACTATTTAAACATGTCATTTTGCTAGTCGGCAGGCGAGGTGGGACTAAATCTTTGCTATGGATTGTTGAACTAATATGCTATGTTTTGTTTAATATCTTCAATGTCTAATTGTCATCTCTTCGTTCATAGGAAGGATATTTTGGACGCTTACAAAGTTGAAAGCAAGAAGGCTATCGAGTACATGGCTGCAAATCGATCAAGAGTGGCTATCACTACTGATTTATGGATGGCTGACAATCAAAAGAAAGGATACATGGCAATCACCGGCCATTTCATTGATGACTCTTGGAAACTTAGGAGTGTTATCATGAGGTATATGAATACTTTCATGTTGCTTTTATCATTATTTGCTGCTGTAGTGCCCTGTTTGCTGTTGTATAACATATTTTCATGTTGTTTTTATCATTGTTTGCTGCTGCAGTACCCTGTTTGATGTTGTTTTATCATTATTTGCTGCTGTAGTACCCTGTTTGATGTTGTTTTATCATTATTTGCTGCTGTAGTACCCTGTTTGATGTTGTTTTATATTATTTGCTGTTGTATAACATATGTTCATTGCATTTGTAGGTTTATTTATGTGCCAGCTCCTCATACCGCCGAAGTTATAGCTGAAGAACTTCATGAATCATTGATTGCTTGGAATCTTGACGAGAAGCTATCAACGGTGACTGTTGACAATTGTTCTTCAAATGACAAGACAATTGACTTGTTGGTGAAGAGGATAGGGAAGGACAAGCTCATGTTGCAAGGTACCTTGACTCACATGCGTTGTTGTGCCCACATTCTGAATTTAATTATCAAAGACGGCTTAGATGCTATGAAACCAGCAATAGAAAAGATTAGAGAGAGTGTAGCTTTTTGGATTGCCTCACCAAAACGAATAGAGAAGTTTGAGGAAATTGCTAAGTTTCAAAAGGTCAAAATAACAAGAAGGTTAATACTCCCTCTGGTCCTTTTTACTCTGCACATTGGATTTGCCGAAAGTCAAACTTTGCTAAGTTTGACCAAATTTATATTAGAAATTATTAGCATCTATAATATCTAATAAATATAATATGAAAATATATTCCAAGATGAATCTAAAGATATTGGTGTTGTTATGTGAATGTCTATAATTTTTTGTCTAAACTTGGTCAAAGTTGGATGAGATTGACTTCGGACAAACCTAATATGCAGAGTAAAAAGGACCGGAGGGAGTACTTGATTGTAAGACTAGGTGGAATTCAACTTACACAATGCTTAGTGTGGCTCTACCATATAAGGCTGTTTTTGAGCGATTAAAGAAGGTTGAGAAGCAATACGAGAGTCTCCCTACTAAGCAAGAATGGGCGTTTTCTATTGATGTTGTAGAAAGGCTACGGTTGTTCTTTGAAATCACTGAAATGTTTTCCGGGACTGATTATGTAACTGCCAACATCTATTTTCCCAAGATTTGTGAAATTAAAATGAATATGAGGCAATGGTCAACTTGTGGTAATGAGGTGATAGAAGCCATGACATTTAGCATGGAGGAGAAATTTAACAAGTATTGGACTGATATTCAAGGTCTAATGGGAATGGCTACACTTCTTGATCCTCGGTACAAAAATGAAATGTTGCTTGTTTGCTTTGCTATGTTGCATGGTATTAGTCCTTCTAGTCCAGAATGTGAGGTTTATGTTAATGGAATAATTGCCAAGATGTGCACATTGTTGGAGGAGTACAATCTTGAGAGTGATGATGATCATGAACAACCATCTTGCCCATTCTCTTCTTTGCAAGCTCCAGCCCTTATGTCACTCTTCAATGAACGTGTTGCTCAAAAAAGGCCAACATCTTTTAGGATGAAATCTGAGCTAGGCCGTTACTTGGAAGATGAGCTAGTTCCATTGTCCAAAGATAAATTCAGCGTGTTAGATTGGTGGAAAGTTAGTGGAACGCGCTATCCAACTTTGAGGCTGCTAGCACGTGATATATTTGCAACTCCGGTCAGCACGGTTGCCTTAGAATCAGCATTTAGCACAAGTGGTAGAGTTCTAAGTGACCACCGTAGTCGTCTTACCCCTGAAATCTTAGAGGCCTTGATGTGTTCACAAGATTGGATAAGAAACAAATATAAAGGTGTGTCTTTCTTTACATATCATCATATAGTCTATCATTATCTTGCTGCAATGTTTCGTTAGATGCTCATACTACTTATTTGATTCTTATAGATGCTGACAATGAACAAGGACAAAGCTTTTGGAGTTGTCTTCAAGACATTCAAGAGGGAATGCAGGTGAAGTACAAGTACTTGCACATTTCATATACCAATCTGCATATTTTTCATGTTTAACTTTAGCTTGAGCAAATTTTGATCTTCTCTAGGACTTGGCACTTTGATTTGGCATTGGATGCTTTGAAGATAATCTTTTGGAGGCTTGGGGACGTGAAAGATGGCATGATGATGCCCACTTTAAAGTGATTTTTGAACTATGAATTATATTTCAGAACTTATGCATTGGACCATTTCGTCTCATTTGTGCTTGTGATCTGTTAACCATGAATTCTATTTCAGAACTTGTGTAATTGGACATCTTGGTGAACTATGTATGACTGTTTATGGCTGAAATATGCTACTATTTATGGCTGTAATATGCTACTGTTTGTGCCGAAATATGCTCCTTGTAGCTATTGTTATTGCTCTTTTTTGCTCAAGTTATGCTGCTGAAATATGCTTCTTTTAGTTGCTGAACCATGTACTATTGTATTATGACATTTGTTGAAGTTATGCTACTGAAATATGCCCCTTTTGCTGCTGAAATTCTATTCCATTTTGCTACTATGTTTGCTTTAACATGCTTATTTCCCCGTGGGTTTAGAAAACCCGATGGGTTTAGGCGACGGGCAAAAATCTAGCCCCGTGCACGGTGACGGGGACGGGTTTGTGATTTTTTCACGGGGATGGGTTTGGGAAGGCAAAACCCGGTTGGTTTCGTCCCCGTTGCCATCTTGAGGTTGGACTATTGAACTATTTAAACATGTCATTTTGCTAGTCGGCAGGCGAGGTGGGACTAAATCTTTGCTATGGATTGTTGAACTAATATGCTATGTTTTGTTTAATATCTTCAATGTCTAATTGTCATCTCTTCGTTCATAGGAAGGATATTTTGGACGCTTACAAAGTTGAAAGCAAGAAGGCTATCGAGTACATGGCTGCAAATCGATCAAGAGTGGCTATCACTACTGATTTATGGATGGCTGACAATCAAAAGAAAGGATACATGGCAATCACCGGCCATTTCATTGATGACTCTTGGAAACTTAGGAGTGTTATCATGAGGTATATGAATACTTTCATGTTGCTTTTATCATTATTTGCTGCTGTAGTGCCCTGTTTGCTGTTGTATAACATATTTTCATGTTGTTTTTATCATTGTTTGCTGCTGCAGTACCCTGTTTGATGTTGTTTTATCATTATTTGCTGCTGTAGTACCCTGTTTGATGTTGTTTTATCATTATTTGCTGCTGTAGTACCCTGTTTGATGTTGTTTTATATTATTTGCTGTTGTATAACATATGTTCATTGCATTTGTAGGTTTATTTATGTGCCAGCTCCTCATACCGCCGAAGTTATAGCTGAAGAACTTCATGAATCATTGATTGCTTGGAATCTTGACGAGAAGCTATCAACGGTGACTGTTGACAATTGTTCTTCAAATGACAAGACAATTGACTTGTTGGTGAAGAGGATAGGGAAGGACAAGCTCATGTTGCAAGGTACCTTGACTCACATGCGTTGTTGTGCCCACATTCTGAATTTAATTATCAAAGACGGCTTAGATGCTATGAAACCAGCAATAGAAAAGATTAGAGAGAGTGTAGCTTTTTGGATTGCCTCACCAAAACGAATAGAGAAGTTTGAGGAAATTGCTAAGTTTCAAAAGGTCAAAATAACAAGAAGGTTAATACTCCCTCTGGTCCTTTTTACTCTGCACATTGGATTTGCCGAAAGTCAAACTTTGCTAAGTTTGACCAAATTTATATTAGAAATTATTAGCATCTATAATATCTAATAAATATAATATGAAAATATATTCCAAGATGAATCTAAAGATATTGGTGTTGTTATGTGAATGTCTATAATTTTTTGTATAAACTTGGTCAAAGTTGGATGAGATTGACTTCGGACAAACCTAATATGCAGAGTAAAAAGGACCGGAGGGAGTACTTGATTGTAAGACTAGGTGGAATTCAACTTACACAATGCTTAGTGTGGCTCTACCATATAAGGCTGTTTTTGAGCGATTAAAGAAGGTTGAGAAGCAATACGAGAGTCTCCCTACTAAGCAAGAATGGGCTTTTTCTATTGATGTTGTAGAAAGGCTACGGTTGTTCTTTGAAATCACTGAAATGTTTTCCGGGACTGATTATGTAACTGCCAACATCTATTTTCCCAAGATTTGTGAAATTAAAATGAATATGAGGCAATGGTCAACTTGTGGTAATGAGGTGATAGAAGCCATGACATTTAGCATGGAGGAGAAATTTAACAAGTATTGGACTGATATTCAAGGTCTAATGGGAATGGCTACACTTCTTGATCCTCGGTACAAAAATGAAATGTTGCTTGTTTGCTTTGCTATGTTGCATGGTATTAGTCCTTCTAGTCCAGAATGTGAGGTTTATGTTAATGGAATAATTGCCAAGATGTGCACATTGTTGGAGGAGTACAATCTTGAGAGTGATGATGATCATGAACAACCATCTTGCCCATTCTCTTCTTTGCAAGCTCCAGCCCTTATGTCACTCTTCAATGAACGTGTTGCTCAAAAAAGGCCAACATCTTTTAGGATGAAATCTGAGCTAGACCGTTACTTGGAAGATGAGCTAGTTCCATTGTCCAAAGATAAATTCAGCGTGTTAGATTGGTGGAAAGTTAGTGGAACGCGCTATCCAACTTTGAGGCTGCTAGCACGTGATATATTTGCAACTCCGGTCAGCACGGTTGCCTTAGAATCAGCATTTAGCACAAGTGGTAGAGTTCTAAGTGACCACCGTAGTCGTCTTACCCCTGAAATCTTAGAGGCCTTGATGTGTTCACAAGATTGGATAAGAAACAAATATAAAGGTGTGTCTTTCTTTACATATCATCATATAGTCTATCATTATCTTGCTGCAATGTTTCGTTAGATGCTCATACTACTTATTTGATTCTTATAGATGCTGACAATGAACAAGGACAAAGCTTTTGGAGTTGTCTTCAAGACATTCAAGAGGGAATGCAGGTGAAGTACAAGTACTTGCACATTTCATATACCAATCTGCATATTTTTCATGTTTAACTTTAGCTTGAGCAAATTTTGATCTTCTCTAGGACTTGGCACTTTGATTTGGCATTGGATGCTTTGAAGATAATCTTTTGGAGGCTTGGGGACGTGAAAGATGGCATGATGATGCCCACTTTAAAGTGATTTGTGAACTATGAATTATATTTCAGAACTTATGCATTGGACCATTTCGTCTCATTTGTGCTTGTGATCTGTTAACCATGAATTCTATTTCAGAACTTGTGTAATTGGACATCTTGGTGAACTATGTATGACTGTTTATGGCTGAAATATGCTACTATTTATGGCTGTAATATGCTACTGTTTGTGCCGAAATATGCTCCTTGTAGCTATTGTTATTGCTCTTTTTTGCTCAAGTTATGCTGCTGAAATATGCTTCTTTTAGTTGCTGAACCATGTACTATTGTATTATGACATTTGTTGAAGTTATGCTGCTGAAATATGCCCCTTTTGCTGCTGAAATTCTATTCCATTTTGCTACTATGTTTGCTTTAACATGCTTATTTCCCCGTGGGTTTAGAAAACCCGATGGGTTTAGGCGACGGGCAAAAATCTAGCCCCGTGCACGGTGACGGGGACGGGTTTGTGATTTTTTCACGGGGATGGGTTTGGGAAGGCAAAACCCGGTTGGTTTCGTCCCCGTTGCCATCTTGAGGTTGGACTATTGAACTATTTAAACATGTCATTTTGCTAGTCGGCAGGCGAGGTGGGACTAAATCTTTGCTATGGATTGTTGAACTAATATGCTATGTTTTGTTTAATATCTTCAATGTCTAATTGTCATCTCTTCGTTCATAGGAAGGATATTTTGGACGCTTACAAAGTTGAAAGCAAGAAGGCTATCGAGTACATGGCTGCAAATCGATCAAGAGTGGCTATCACTACTGATTTATGGATGGCTGACAATCAAAAGAAAGGATACATGGCAATCACCGGCCATTTCATTGATGACTCTTGGAAACTTAGGAGTGTTATCATGAGGTATATGAATACTTTCATGTTGCTTTTATCATTATTTGCTGCTGTAGTGCCCTGTTTGCTGTTGTATAACATATTTTCATGTTGTTTTTATCATTGTTTGCTGCTGCAGTACCCTGTTTGATGTTGTTTTATCATTATTTGCTGCTGTAGTACCCTGTTTGATGTTGTTTTATCATTATTTGCTGCTGTAGTACCCTGTTTGATGTTGTTTTATATTATTTGCTGTTGTATAACATATGTTCATTGCATTTGTAGGTTTATTTATGTGCCAGCTCCTCATACCGCCGAAGTTATAGCTGAAGAACTTCATGAATCATTGATTGCTTGGAATCTTGACGAGAAGCTATCAACGGTGACTGTTGACAATTGTTCTTCAAATGACAAGACAATTGACTTGTTGGTGAAGAGGATAGGGAAGGACAAGCTCATGTTGCAAGGTACCTTGACTCACATGCGTTGTTGTGCCCACATTCTGAATTTAATTATCAAAGACGGCTTAGATGCTATGAAACCAGCAATAGAAAAGATTAGAGAGAGTGTAGCTTTTTGGATTGCCTCACCAAAACGAATAGAGAAGTTTGAGGAAATTGCTAAGTTTCAAAAGGTCAAAATAACAAGAAGGTTAATACTCCCTCTGGTCCTTTTTACTCTGCACATTGGATTTGCCGAAAGTCAAACTTTGCTAAGTTTGACCAAATTTATATTAGAAATTATTAGCATCTATAATATCTAATAAATATAATATGAAAATATATTCCAAGATGAATCTAAAGATATTGGTGTTGTTATGTGAATGTCTATAATTTTTTGTCTAAACTTGGTCAAAGTTGGATGAGATTGACTTCGGACAAACCTAATATGCAGAGTAAAAAGGACCGGAGGGAGTACTTGATTGTAAGACTAGGTGGAATTCAACTTACACAATGCTTAGTGTGGCTCTACCATATAAGGCTGTTTTTGAGCGATTAAAGAAGGTTGAGAAGCAATACGAGAGTCTCCCTACTAAGCAAGAATGGGCGTTTTCTATTGATGTTGTAGAAAGGCTACGGTTGTTCTTTGAAATCACTGAAATGTTTTCCGGGACTGATTATGTAACTGCCAACATCTATTTTCCCAAGATTTGTGAAATTAAAATGAATATGAGGCAATGGTCAACTTGTGGTAATGAGGTGATAGAAGCCATGACATTTAGCATGGAGGAGAAATTTAACAAGTATTGGACTGATATTCAAGGTCTAATGGGAATGGCTACACTTCTTGATCCTCGGTACAAAAATGAAATGTTGCTTGTTTGCTTTGCTATGTTGCATGGTATTAGTCCTTCTAGTCCAGAATGTGAGGTTTATGTTAATGGAATAATTGCCAAGATGTGCACATTGTTGGAGGAGTACAATCTTGAGAGTGATGATGATCATGAACAACCATCTTGCCCATTCTCTTCTTTGCAAGCTCCAGCCCTTATGTCACTCTTCAATGAACGTGTTGCTCAAAAAAGGCCAACATCTTTTAGGATGAAATCTGAGCTAGGCCGTTACTTGGAAGATGAGCTAGTTCCATTGTCCAAAGATAAATTCAGCGTGTTAGATTGGTGGAAAGTTAGTGGAACGCGCTATCCAACTTTGAGGCTGCTAGCACGTGATATATTTGCAACTCCGGTCAGCACGGTTGCCTTAGAATCAGCATTTAGCACAAGTGGTAGAGTTCTAAGTGACCACCGTAGTCGTCTTACCCCTGAAATCTTAGAGGCCTTGATGTGTTCACAAGATTGGATAAGAAACAAATATAAAGGTGTGTCTTTCTTTACATATCATCATATAGTCTATCATTATCTTGCTGCAATGTTTCGTTAGATGCTCATACTACTTATTTGATTCTTATAGATGCTGACAATGAACAAGGACAAAGCTTTTGGAGTTGTCTTCAAGACATTCAAGAGGGAATGCAGGTGAAGTACAAGTACTTGCACATTTCATATACCAATCTGCATATTTTTCATGTTTAACTTTAGCTTGAGCAAATTTTGATCTTCTCTAGGACTTGGCACTTTGATTTGGCATTGGATGCTTTGAAGATAATCTTTTGGAGGCTTGGGGACGTGAAAGATGGCATGATGATGCCCACTTTAAAGTGATTTGTGAACTATGAATTATATTTCAGAACTTATGCATTGGACCATTTCGTCTCATTTGTGCTTGTGATCTGTTAACCATGAATTCTATTTCAGAACTTGTGTAATTGGACATCTTGGTGAACTATGTATGACTGTTTATGGCTGAAATATGCTACTATTTATGGCTGTAATATGCTACTGTTTGTGCCGAAATATGCTCCTTGTAGCTATTGTTATTGCTCTTTTTTGCTCAAGTTATGCTGCTGAAATATGCTTCTTTTAGTTGCTGAACCATGTACTATTGTATTATGACATTTGTTGAAGTTATGCTGCTGAAATATGCCCCTTTTGCTGCTGAAATTCTATTCCATTTTGCTACTATGTTTGCTTTAACATGCTTATTTCCCCGTGGGTTTAGAAAACCCGATGGGTTTAGGCGACGGGCAAAAATCTAGCCCCGTGCACGGTGACGGGGACGGGTTTGTGATTTTTTCACGGGGATGGGTTTGGGAAGGCAAAACCCGGTTGGTTTCGTCCCCGTTGCCATCTTGAGGTTGGACTATTGAACTATTTAAACATGTCATTTTGCTAGTCGGCAGGCGAGGTGGGACTAAATCTTTGCTATGGATTGTTGAACTAATATGCTATGTTTTGTTTAATATCTTCAATGTCTAATTGTCATCTCTTCGTTCATAGGAAGGATATTTTGGACGCTTACAAAGTTGAAAGCAAGAAGGCTATCGAGTACATGGCTGCAAATCGATCAAGAGTGGCTATCACTACTGATTTATGGATGGCTGACAATCAAAAGAAAGGATACATGGCAATCACCGGCCATTTCATTGATGACTCTTGGAAACTTAGGAGTGTTATCATGAGGTATATGAATACTTTCATGTTGCTTTTATCATTATTTGCTGTTGTAGTGCCCTGTTTGCTGTTGTATAACATATTTTCATGTTGTTTTTATCATTGTTTGCTGCTGCAGTACCCTGTTTGATGTTGTTTTATCATTATTTGCTGCTGTAGTACCCTGTTTGATGTTGTTTTATCATTATTTGCTGCTGTAGTACCCTGTTTGATGTTGTTTTATATTATTTGCTGTTGTATAACATATGTTCATTGCATTTGTAGGTTTATTTATGTGCCAGCTCCTCATACCGCCGAAGTTATAGCTGAAGAACTTCATGAATCATTGATTGCTTGGAATCTTGACGAGAAGCTATCAACGGTGACTGTTGAAAATTGTTCTTCAAATGACAAGACAATTGACTTGTTGGTGAAGAGGATAGGGAAGGACAAGCTCATGTTGCAAGGTACCTTGACTCACATGCGTTGTTGTGCCCACATTCTGAATTTAATTATCAAAGACGGCTTAGATGCTATGAAACCAGCAATAGAAAAGATTAGAGAGAGTGTAGCTTTTTGGATTGCCTCACCAAAACGAATAGAGAAGTTTGAGGAAATTGCTAAGTTTCAAAAGGTCAAAATAACAAGAAGGTTAATACTCCCTCTGGTCCTTTTTACTCTGCACATTGGATTTGCCGAAAGTCAAACTTTGCTAAGTTTGACCAAATTTATATTAGAAATTATTAGCATCTATAATATCTAATAAATATAATATGAAAATATATTCCAAGATGAATCTAAAGATATTGGTGTTGTTATGTGAATGTCTATAATTTTTTGTATAAACTTGGTCAAAGTTGGATGAGATTGACTTCGGACAAACCTAATATGCAGAGTAAAAAGGACCGGAGGGAGTACTTGATTGTAAGACTAGGTGGAATTCAACTTACACAATGCTTAGTGTGGCTCTACCATATAAGGCTGTTTTTGAGCGATTAAAGAAGGTTGAGAAGCAATACGAGAGTCTCCCTACTAAGCAAGAATGGGCTTTTTCTATTGATGTTGTAGAAAGGCTACGGTTGTTCTTTGAAATCACTGAAATGTTTTCCGGGACTGATTATGTAACTGCCAACATCTATTTTCCCAAGATTTGTGAAATTAAAATGAATATGAGGCAATGGTCAACTTGTGGTAATGAGGTGATAGAAGCCATGACATTTAGCATGGAGGAGAAATTTAACAAGTATTGGACTGATATTCAAGGTCTAATGGGAATGGCTACACTTCTTGATCCTCGGTACAAAAATGAAATGTTGCTTGTTTGCTTTGCTATGTTGCATGGTATTAGTCCTTCTAGTCCAGAATGTGAGGTTTATGTTAATGGAATAATTGCCAAGATGTGCACATTGTTGGAGGAGTACAATCTTGAGAGTGATGATGATCATGAACAACCATCTTGCTCATTCTCTTCTTTGCAAGCTCCAGCCCTTATGTCACTCTTCAATGAACGTGTTGCTCAAAAAAGGCCAACATCTTTTAGGATGAAATCTGAGCTAGACCGTTACTTGGAAGATGAGCTAGTTCCATTGTCCAAAGATAAATTCAGCGTGTTAGATTGGTGGAAAGTTAGTGGAACGCGCTATCCAACTTTGAGGCTGCTAGCACGTGATATATTTGCAACTCCGGTCAGCACGGTTGCCTTAGAATCAGCATTTAGCACAAGTGGTAGAGTTCTAAGTGACCACCGTAGTCGTCTTACCCCTGAAATCTTAGAGGCCTTGATGTGTTCACAAGATTGGATAAGAAACAAATATAAAGGTGTGTCTTTCTTTACATATCATCATATAGTCTATCATTATCTTGCTGCAATGTTTCGTTAGATGATCATACTACTTATTTGATTCTTATAGATGCTGACAATGAACAAGGACAAAGCTTTTGGAGTTGTCTTCAAGACATTCAAGAGGGAATGCAGGTGAAGTACAAGTACTTGCACATTTCATATACCAATCTGCATATTTTTCATGTTTAACTTTAGCTTGAGCAAATTTTGATCTTCTCTAGGACTTGGCACTTTGATTTGGCATTGGATGCTTTGAAGATAATCTTTTGGAGGCTTGGGGACGTGAAAGATGGCATGATGATGCCCACTTTAAAGTGATTTGTGAACTATGAATTATATTTCAGAACTTATGTATTGGACCATTTCGTCTCATTTGTGCTTGTGATCTGTTAACCATGAATTCTATTTCAGAACTTGTGTAATTGGACATCTTGGTGAACTATGTATGACTGTTTATGGCTGAAATATGCTACTATTTATGGCTGTAATATGCTACTGTTTGTGCCGAAATATGCTCCTTGTAGCTATTGTTATTGCTCTTTTTTGCTCAAGTTATGCTGCTGAAATATGCTTCTTTTAGTTGCTGAACCATGTACTATTGTATTATGACATTTGTTGAAGTTATGCTGCTGAAATATGCCCCTTTTGCTGCTGAAATTCTATTCCATTTTGCTACTATGTTTGCTTTAACATGCTTATTTCCCCGTGGGTTTAGAAAACCCGATGGGTTTAGGCGACGGGCAAAAATCTAGCCCCGTGCACGGTGACGGGGACGGGTTTGTGATTTTTTCACGGGGATGGGTTTGGGAAGGCAAAACCCGGTTGGTTTCGTCCCTGTTGCCATCTTGAGGTTGGACTATTGAACTATTTAAACATGTCATTTTGCTAGTCGGCAGGCGAGGTGGGACTAAATCTTTGCTATGGATTGTTGAACTAATATGCTATGTTTTGTTTAATATCTTCAATGTCTAATTGTCATCTCTTCGTTCATAGGAAGGATATTTTGGACGCTTACAAAGTTGAAAGCAAGAAGGCTATCGAGTACATGGCTGCAAATCGATCAAGAGTGGCTATCACTACTGATTTATGGATGGCTGACAATCAAAAGAAAGGATACATGGCAATCACCGGCCATTTCATTGATGACTCTTGGAAACTTAGGAGTGTTATCATGAGGTATATGAATACTTTCATGTTGCTTTTATCATTATTTGCTGCTGTAGTGCCCTGTTTGCTGTTGTATAACATATTTTCATGTTGTTTTTATCATTGTTTGCTGCTGCAGTACCCTGTTTGATGTTGTTTTATCATTATTTGCTGCTGTAGTACCCTGTTTGATGTTGTTTTATCATTATTTGCTGCTGTAGTACCCTGTTTGATGTTGTTTTATATTATTTGCTGTTGTATAACATATGTTCATTGCATTTGTAGGTTTATTTATGTGCCAGCTCCTCATACCGCCGAAGTTATAGCTGAAGAACTTCATGAATCATTGATTGCTTGGAATCTTGACGAGAAGCTATCAACGGTGACTGTTGACAATTGTTCTTCAAATGACAAGACAATTGACTTGTTGGTGAAGAGGATAGGGAAGGACAAGCTCATGTTGCAAGGTACCTTGACTCACATGCGTTGTTGTGCCCACATTCTGAATTTAATTATCAAAGACGGCTTAGATGCTATGAAACCAGCAATAGAAAAGATTAGAGAGAGTGTAGCTTTTTGGATTGCCTCACCAAAACGAATAGAGAAGTTTGAGGAAATTGCTAAGTTTCAAAAGGTCAAAATAACAAGAAGGTTAATACTCCCTCTGGTCCTTTTTACTCTGCACATTGGATTTGCCGAAAGTCAAACTTTGCTAAGTTTGACCAAATTTATATTAGAAATTATTAGCATCTATAATATCTAATAAATATAATATGAAAATATATTCCAAGATGAATCTAAAGATATTGGTGTTGTTATGTGAATGTCTATAATTTTTTGTATAAACTTGGTCAAAGTTGGATGAGATTGACTTCGGACAAACCTAATATGCAGAGTAAAAAGGACCGGAGGGAGTACTTGATTGTAAGACTAGGTGGAATTCAACTTACACAATGCTTAGTGTGGCTCTACCATATAAGGCTGTTTTTGAGCGATTAAAGAAGGTTGAGAAGCAATACGAGAGTCTCCCTACTAAGCAAGAATGGGCTTTTTCTATTGATGTTGTAGAAAGGCTACGGTTGTTCTTTGAAATCACTGAAATGTTTTCCGGGACTGATTATGTAACTGCCAACATCTATTTTCCCAAGATTTGTGAAATTAAAATGAATATGAGGCAATGGTCAACTTGTGGTAATGAGGTGATAGAAGCCATGACATTTAGCATGGAGGAGAAATTTAACAAGTATTGGACTGATATTCAAGGTCTAATGGGAATGGCTACACTTCTTGATCCTCGGTACAAAAATGAAATGTTGCTTGTTTGCTTTGCTATGTTGCATGGTATTAGTCCTTCTAGTCCAGAATGTGAGGTTTATGTTAATGGAATAATTGCCAAGATGTGCACATTGTTGGAGGAGTACAATCTTGAGAGTGATGATGATCATGAACAACCATCTTGCTCATTCTCTTCTTTGCAAGCTCCAGCCCTTATGTCACTCTTCAATGAACGTGTTGCTCAAAAAAGGCCAACATCTTTTAGGATGAAATCTGAGCTAGACCGTTACTTGGAAGATGAGCTAGTTCCATTGTCCAAAGATAAATTCAGCGTGTTAGATTGGTGGAAAGTTAGTGGAACGCGCTATCCAACTTTGAGGCTGCTAGCACGTGATATATTTGCAACTCCGGTCAGCACGGTTGCCTTAGAATCAGCATTTAGCACAAGTGGTAGAGTTCTAAGTGACCACCGTAGTCGTCTTACCCCTGAAATCTTAGAGGCCTTGATGTGTTCACAAGATTGGATAAGAAACAAATATAAAGGTGTGTCTTTCTTTACATATCATCATATAGTCTATCATTATCTTGCTGCAATGTTTCGTTAGATGCTCATACTACTTATTTGATTCTTATAGATGCTGACAATGAACAAGGACAAAGCTTTTGGAGTTGTCTTCAAGACATTCAAGAGGGAATGCAGGTGAAGTACAAGTACTTGCACATTTCATATACCAATCTGCATATTTTTCATGTTTAACTTTAGCTTGAGCAAATTTTGATCTTCTCTAGGACTTGGCACTTTGATTTGGCATTGGATGCTTTGAAGATAATCTTTTGGAGGCTTGGGGACGTGAAAGATGGCATGATGATGCCCACTTTAAAGTGATTTGTGAACTATGAATTATATTTCAGAACTTATGTATTGGACCATTTCGTCTCATTTGTGCTTGTGATCTGTTAACCATGAATTCTATTTCAGAACTTGTGTAATTGGACATCTTGGTGAACTATGTATGACTGTTTATGGCTGAAATATGCTACTATTTATGGCTGTAATATGCTACTGTTTGTGCCGAAATATGCTCCTTGTAGCTATTGTTATTGCTCTTTTTTGCTCAAGTTATGCTGCTGAAATATGCTTCTTTTAGTTGCTGAACCATGTACTATTGTATTATGACATTTGTTGAAGTTATGCTGCTGAAATATGCCCCTTTTGCTGCTGAAATTCTATTCCATTTTGCTACTATGTTTGCTTTAACATGCTTATTTCCCCGTGGGTTTAGAAAACCCGATGGGTTTAGGCGACGGGCAAAAATCTAGCCCCGTGCACGGTGACGGGGACGGGTTTGTGATTTTTTCACGGGGATGGGTTTGGGAAGGCAAAACCCGGTTGGTTTCGTCCCCGTTGCCATCTTGAGGTTGGACTATTGAACTATTTAAACATGTCATTTTGCTAGTCGGCAGGCGAGGTGGGACTAAATCTTTGCTATGGATTGTTGAACTAATATGCTATGTTTTGTTTAATATCTTCAATGTCTAATTGTCATCTCTTCGTTCATAGGAAGGATATTTTGGACGCTTACAAAGTTGAAAGCAAGAAGGCTATCGAGTACATGGCTGCAAATCGATCAAGAGTGGCTATCACTACTGATTTATGGATGGCTGACAATCAAAAGAAAGGATACATGGCAATCACCGGCCATTTCATTGATGACTCTTGGAAACTTAGGAGTGTTATCATGAGGTATATGAATACTTTCATGTTGCTTTTATCATTATTTGCTGCTGTAGTGCCCTGTTTGCTGTTGTATAACATATTTTCATGTTGTTTTTATCATTGTTTGCTGCTGCAGTACCCTGTTTGATGTTGTTTTATCATTATTTGCTGCTGTAGTACCCTGTTTGATGTTGTTTTATCATTATTTGCTGCTGTAGTACCCTGTTTGATGTTGTTTTATATTATTTGCTGTTGTATAACATATGTTCATTGCATTTGTAGGTTTATTTATGTGCCAGCTCCTCATACCGCCGAAGTTATAGCTGAAGAACTTCATGAATCATTGATTGCTTGGAATCTTGACGAGAAGCTATCAACGGTGACTGTTGACAATTGTTCTTCAAATGACAAGACAATTGACTTGTTGGTGAAGAGGATAGGGAAGGACAAGCTCATGTTGCAAGGTACCTTGACTCACATGCGTTGTTGTGCCCACATTCTGAATTTAATTATCAAAGACGGCTTAGATGCTATGAAACCAGCAATAGAAAAGATTAGAGAGAGTGTAGCTTTTTGGATTGCCTCACCAAAACGAATAGAGAAGTTTGAGGAAATTGCTAAGTTTCAAAAGGTCAAAATAACAAGAAGGTTAATACTCCCTCTGGTCCTTTTTACTCTGCACATTGGATTTGCCGAAAGTCAAACTTTGCTAAGTTTGACCAAATTTATATTAGAAATTATTAGCATCTATAATATCTAATAAATATAATATGAAAATATATTCCAAGATGAATCTAAAGATATTGGTGTTGTTATGTGAATGTCTATAATTTTTTGTATAAACTTGGTCAAAGTTGGATGAGATTGACTTCGGACAAACCTAATATGCAGAGTAAAAAGGACCGGAGGGAGTACTTGATTGTAAGACTAGGTGGAATTCAACTTACACAATGCTTAGTGTGGCTCTACCATATAAGGCTGTTTTTGAGCGATTAAAGAAGGTTGAGAAGCAATACGAGAGTCTCCCTACTAAGCAAGAATGGGCTTTTTCTATTGATGTTGTAGAAAGGCTACGGTTGTTCTTTGAAATCACTGAAATGTTTTCCGGGACTGATTATGTAACTGCCAACATCTATTTTCCCAAGATTTGTGAAATTAAAATGAATATGAGGCAATGGTCAACTTGTGGTAATGAGGTGATAGAAGCCATGACATTTAGCATGGAGGAGAAATTTAACAAGTATTGGACTGATATTCAAGGTCTAATGGGAATGGCTACACTTCTTGATCCTCGGTACAAAAATGAAATGTTGCTTGTTTGCTTTGCTATGTTGCATGGTATTAGTCCTTCTAGTCCAGAATGTGAGGTTTATGTTAATGGAATAATTGCCAAGATGTGCACATTGTTGGAGGAGTACAATCTTGAGAGTGATGATGATCATGAACAACCATCTTGCCCATTCTCTTCTTTGCAAGCTCCAGCCCTTATGTCACTCTTCAATGAACGTGTTGCTCAAAAAAGGCCAACATCTTTTAGGATGAAATCTGAGCTAGACCGTTACTTGGAAGATGAGCTAGTTCCATTGTCCAAAGATAAATTCAGCGTGTTAGATTGGTGGAAAGTTAGTGGAACGCGCTATCCAACTTTGAGGCTGCTAGCACGTGATATATTTGCAACTCCGGTCAGCACGGTTGCCTTAGAATCAGCATTTAGCACAAGTGGTAGAGTTCTAAGTGACCACCGTAGTCGTCTTACCCCTGAAATCTTAGAGGCCTTGATGTGTTCACAAGATTGGATAAGAAACAAATATAAAGGTGTGTCTTTCTTTACATATCATCATATAGTCTATCATTATCTTGCTGCAATGTTTCGTTAGATGCTCATACTACTTATTTGATTCTTATAGATGCTGACAATGAACAAGGACAAAGCTTTTGGAGTTGTCTTCAAGACATTCAAGAGGGAATGCAGGTGAAGTACAAGTACTTGCACATTTCATATACCAATCTGCATATTTTTCATGTTTAACTTTAGCTTGAGCAAATTTTGATCTTCTCTAGGACTTGGCACTTTGATTTGGCATTGGATGCTTTGAAGATAATCTTTTGGAGGCTTGGGGACGTGAAAGATGGCATGATGATGCCCACTTTAAAGTGATTTGTGAACTATGAATTATATTTCAGAACTTATGTATTGGACCATTTCGTCTCATTTGTGCTTGTGATCTGTTAACCATGAATTCTATTTCAGAACTTGTGTAATTGGACATCTTGGTGAACTATGTATGACTGTTTATGGCTGAAATATGCTACTATTTATGGCTGTAATATGCTACTGTTTGTGCCGAAATATGCTCCTTGTAGCTATTGTTATTGCTCTTTTTTGCTCAAGTTATGCTGCTGAAATATGCTTCTTTTAGTTGCTGAACCATGTACTATTGTATTATGACATTTGTTGAAGTTATGCTGCTGAAATATGCCCCTTTTGCTGCTGAAATTCTATTCCATTTTGCTACTATGTTTGCTTTAACATGCTTATTTCCCCGTGGGTTTAGAAAACCCGATGGGTTTAGGCGACGGGCAAAAATCTAGCCCCGTGCACGGTGACGGGGACGGGTTTGTGATTTTTTCACGGGGATGGGTTTGGGAAGGCAAAACCCGGTTGGTTTCGTCCCCGTTGCCATCTTGAGGTTGGACTATTGAACTATTTAAACATGTCATTTTGCTAGTCGGCAGGCGAGGTGGGACTAAATCTTTGCTATGGATTGTTGAACTAATATGCTATGTTTTGTTTAATATCTTCAATGTCTAATTGTCATCTCTTCGTTCATAGGAAGGATATTTTGGACGCTTACAAAGTTGAAAGCAAGAAGGCTATCGAGTACATGGCTGCAAATCGATCAAGAGTGGCTATCACTACTGATTTATGGATGGCTGACAATCAAAAGAAAGGATACATGGCAATCACCGGCCATTTCATTGATGACTCTTGGAAACTTAGGAGTGTTATCATGAGGTATATGAATACTTTCATGTTGCTTTTATCATTATTTGCTGCTGTAGTGCCCTGTTTGCTGTTGTATAACATATTTTCATGTTGTTTTTATCATTGTTTGCTGCTGCAGTACCCTGTTTGATGTTGTTTTATCATTATTTGCTGCTGTAGTACCCTGTTTGATGTTGTTTTATCATTATTTGCTGCTGTAGTACCCTGTTTGATGTTGTTTTATATTATTTGCTGTTGTATAACATATGTTCATTGCATTTGTAGGTTTATTTATGTGCCAGCTCCTCATACCGCCGAAGTTATAGCTGAAGAACTTCATGAATCATTGATTGCTTGGAATCTTGACGAGAAGCTATCAACGGTGACTGTTGACAATTGTTCTTCAAATGACAAGACAATTGACTTGTTGGTGAAGAGGATAGGGAAGGACAAGCTCATGTTGCAAGGTACCTTGACTCACATGCGTTGTTGTGCCCACATTCTGAATTTAATTATCAAAGACGGCTTAGATGCTATGAAACCAGCAATAGAAAAGATTAGAGAGAGTGTAGCTTTTTGGATTGCCTCACCAAAACGAATAGAGAAGTTTGAGGAAATTGCTAAGTTTCAAAAGGTCAAAATAACAAGAAGGTTAATACTCCCTCTGGTCCTTTTTACTCTGCACATTGGATTTGCCGAAAGTCAAACTTTGCTAAGTTTGACCAAATTTATATTAGAAATTATTAGCATCTATAATATCTAATAAATATAATATGAAAATATATTCCAAGATGAATCTAAAGATATTGGTGTTGTTATGTGAATGTCTATAATTTTTTGTATAAACTTGGTCAAAGTTGGATGAGATTGACTTCGGACAAACCTAATATGCAGAGTAAAAAGGACCGGAGGGAGTACTTGATTGTAAGACTAGGTGGAATTCAACTTACACAATGCTTAGTGTGGCTCTACCATATAAGGCTGTTTTTGAGCGATTAAAGAAGGTTGAGAAGCAATACGAGAGTCTCCCTACTAAGCAAGAATGGGCTTTTTCTATTGATGTTGTAGAAAGGCTACGGTTGTTCTTTGAAATCACTGAAATGTTTTCCGGGACTGATTATGTAACTGCCAACATCTATTTTCCCAAGATTTGTGAAATTAAAATGAATATGAGGCAATGGTCAACTTGTGGTAATGAGGTGATAGAAGCCATGACATTTAGCATGGAGGAGAAATTTAACAAGTATTGGACTGATATTCAAGGTCTAATGGGAATGGCTACACTTCTTGATCCTCGGTACAAAAATGAAATGTTGCTTGTTTGCTTTGCTATGTTGCATGGTATTAGTCCTTCTAGTCCAGAATGTGAGGTTTATGTTAATGGAATAATTGCCAAGATGTGCACATTGTTGGAGGAGTACAATCTTGAGAGTGATGATGATCATGAACAACCATCTTGCCCATTCTCTTCTTTGCAAGCTCCAGCCCTTATGTCACTCTTCAATGAACGTGTTGCTCAAAAAAGGCCAACATCTTTTAGGATGAAATCTGAGCTAGACCGTTACTTGGAAGATGAGCTAGTTCCATTGTCCAAAGATAAATTCAGCGTGTTAGATTGGTGGAAAGTTAGTGGAACGCGCTATCCAACTTTGAGGCTGCTAGCACGTGATATATTTGCAACTCCGGTCAGCACGGTTGCCTTAGAATCAGCATTTAGCACAAGTGGTAGAGTTCTAAGTGACCACCGTAGTCGTCTTACCCCTGAAATCTTAGAGGCCTTGATGTGTTCACAAGATTGGATAAGAAACAAATATAAAGGTGTGTCTTTCTTTACATATCATCATATAGTCTATCATTATCTTGCTGCAATGTTTCGTTAGATGCTCATACTACTTATTTGATTCTTATAGATGCTGACAATGAACAAGGACAAAGCTTTTGGAGTTGTCTTCAAGACATTCAAGAGGGAATGCAGGTGAAGTACAAGTACTTGCACATTTCATATACCAATCTGCATATTTTTCATGTTTAACTTTAGCTTGAGCAAATTTTGATCTTCTCTAGGACTTGGCACTTTGATTTGGCATTGGATGCTTTGAAGATAATCTTTTGGAGGCTTGGGGACGTGAAAGATGGCATGATGATGCCCACTTTAAAGTGATTTGTGAACTATGAATTATATTTTAGAACTTATGTATTGGACCATTTCGTCTCATTTGTGCTTGTGATCTGTTAACCATGAATTCTATTTCAGAACTTGTGTAATTGGACATCTTGGTGAACTATGTATGACTGTTTATGGCTGAAATATGCTACTATTTATGGCTGTAATATGCTACTGTTTGTGCAGAAATATGCTCCTTGTAGCTATTGTTATTGCTCTTTTTTGCTCAAGTTATGCTGCTGAAATATGCTTCTTTTAGTTGCTGAACCATGTACTATTGTATTATGACATTTGTTGAAGTTATGCTGCTGAAATATGCCCCTTTTGCTGCTGAAATTCTATTCCATTTTGCTACTATGTTTGCTTTAACATGCTTATTTCCCCGTGGGTTTAGAAAACCCGATGGGTTTAGGCGACGGGCAAAAATCTAGCCCCGTGCACGATGACGGGGACGGGTTTGTGATTTTTTCGCGGGGATGGGTTTGGGAAGGCAAAACCCGGTTGGTTTCGTCCCCGTTGCCATCTTGAGGTTGGACTATTGAACTATTTAAACATGTCATTTTGCTAGTCGGCAGGCGAGGTGGGACTAAATCTTTGCTGAGCGCCGCCCTCGGCAAAGAGTTGCAACCGTAACCGTGCCGTTAGTCACCGCCGAATATGCCACGTGGCAAAACTTTGCCGTGTGTGGCCGGATGGCCGTCGGCAAATAGTGCCTTTGCCGAGTATAGCCTGTTTGCCGAGCAATACTGTCGGCATTGTCGTGTGTTTGCCGACTTACTCCTTTTGCCGAGTGCAACTCTTGGCGTTCTTTACTTTGCCGAGTGCCCGTGTTTTGGCTCTCGGCGAAGACGCCGACACCCAGCGTATACGAAAATTCCAGTAGTGCATGATCCTAGATTGTGTAAACTTCTGGAAGAAAATTAGATATGAACTCTTGCTTTCAAGTTTGTGATATAACCTGAAGGAGAAAGAGTTCATTATCGACCAGCAGGTAAAAGCAGGTTCAGTTTTTTACCTCATTTTCCATTCCCACACTAGCACTTTCTGTTAGTTCGAACGATATCTCAATGCATTATTCACACACCTAGCTTGTGCTCTGTGACCAGAAATTTGTAAACTGTATCCGTGATAATACTACACTATATTCAGAAATAGCAGGAAGAGATAAACCTAGGTGCTGCATATAGTCCGGTGGTGAACCCTTTTAGAGCTGACCTTGCTTCAAAGTTGGATATCATCTACAGTAACCTCACCGCATCCATAGATCAACTGAACATACACGTAAAGGAACTTAAGATCTTTACCGGTATCCAGAGTTTGTTGTCTGGCCATCTAAGCAAACTGGCCCACTATACTAAGGAATTAGGACAATTCAGTTACATGATCTGACTGTTTATAGCGAGATCTAAAAGACTATCATGATATGCAAATATGATCTGAAGTCTCAAAGTGCATGTTGTTCTATGTTCTTGGGCATGTAGCAGGCTTAGAAAAACACCACCAATCTTGCGACAGAAAAAGATGCACACACTCACCATTATTATCTTCCTGTTATAATTTTAGGCGAGTACCATGAAACTTGAAGAGGCAATTTTAGTTGGTGGTGTGCTTTAAAATTGTATATTGCTGTTCGGGTGTTTCTCCATAATCGTGTCTTCTATTTATTTATTTATTTTTGAATTTTCTAGCATATGATCTATCACGTGAATTTTCCTAGCTCGGGCAGTCGCGCCGGCTAGGACGCCAGCGGCGGAGATGAAGGCAATTTGTACTGGGAGGTCGCTGCCGAGCCGCAGGACCTCCATCTCTGCCTCGATTAGCTGCTGGACCTACGCCTCGATGAGCTGCAGGATCTCGGACGAGACTTGCCTGCTCCCCCAGCGTGTTCCCATCCATGCTCCCGCATATGTGGCATGATTTGATTGAAACAAAATAAGGCCCGGTCCCACCCCTTAAAATCAGGGGGGGAGATGATTAAATTAGAAAGAAAAAGGAAAAAAAGACAGCTGTAGGATGGAGTGGGAGCACGGATGGGAACATGGGAAGGGAGCAGGCAAGCCGAATCCCAGGATCTCCACCTCGCTCTGGTTTTCGTGGTACGGTCCCTTCCCGACTACACCAAATCTTGTCTTGTGTGTTGTTCTGATTGTATTGCCGTTGTTATAACTCTCATAAATCCATTTTTGATATGGTGGTCCGCTCCAGTTGGAACAGTTTTGTGGAGACAAATTGGAAGAGTGGTGCTCCCCTGGCTCATGGAATTGGAAGAATTTTGTGCTTATTTTCTACTCAGAAAGGAAGCAATTTTTTTCTTGATCGTAAACAGAAAGGATGCAACTTCGCCAGGGGTAGTAGATACAAAGTTTAGTGTCTACAGCATATAAACCAGAAGCCGTGCTTTCGGTTTCAGCATATAAACTTTTTTTCTATTCCTCCGTACCAATTTTGTCAGGTTTTAATACTCCCTCCGTTTCACAATGTAGTGCTTCCTCTATCCACGTGCTTCAACTTTGACTGTAAATTTAACTACCAAGACCGATTGCGGCGGGAGCAAAAATTATATCAGTGAATTCGTATTCGAAAAAAGTTCTCAATTATATAATTTCTTCTCCCGCCGCAGTTGGTCTCGTTAGTTAAATTTATGGTCAAAGTTAGACCTCGGGAAACAAGGGCGCACTATATTTTGAAATGGAGGGAGTACTTCCAAGTACCACTAGATGGATGCATGATTGTGGTCCAGATACTGATTGTGTGCGGACAGAGTTGGTAAGGATGATATCCACCACATTTACATGCTCTGATTCCCACGCTCATGTGAAGAAGTATATGACAGAGATTTCAAAGTATTGTGTCAGTTAGAATTATCACATGGGTACCCATTTTTTCCATGAAAATACCTCATGTAATGCTATGTTCCACATTTTCTGCATTATGATAAGTTCATAGTTTATATATTGTTCCAACATTATATTTTGTACTGAGACATGCAACCATATATTCTATCTTTGCTTCAATATATTCTCCCATGTGCATTCTAATAAACAATTGGGCCTTTCTTTTCTTGTGATAATGAACTGCGTGATTAATGATAGTCCTTGATGAAATGCCACTAAGTCAGTCTACTATCTCAAGTCGGATTCGATAATAATTTATTTTACAATGCCATCTTTCTTGATTATGTACTGCGTCGCTGCAGACGGAGGCCGCCCCTAGTGGGCGTCTCGGGGGGCAACTCCCCCCTCGCCGGAGTAGCCCCTCTCCCTCCCCTCTCCCCCTCGCCGCCGCACGAGGCTGCCGCCGGGCAAGGCCCATGGCGCAGCCGGGGACTGCGACGGCGGGGCATGCGCTGCTCTGGTTCACATCGGAGGGTCTTGGATCTGGGCGGCGGCCCCCGGCGAGGCCCCTTGTCACCTGCGGTGAGCAGTGGGGTGGGCGCGGTGCCGGCATCTGGTCGGGTGGCCGGCGGATCTTCGGTGGGCTGGGACCTCGCGTGGCTGCCCTGGTGGCTGGCGGCGTCAGGTCTGGCTGATGACCATCTTCCCCTGCTCGGTGCGTTTCACCCTCGACGGTCCCTGGCTGTGCAGGCGTCTGGCCTACCTCTGGGTTGCGGTTGATTCTAGTGGTCGGGATCCAGATTGGGGGAAACCCCTGGTCGGCTCCAGCCGGCCGCGACGACGACGACGTTCGCGGGCGCCGATTTCTTCATGGAGACATCGGTCGAGGTCTGCCCTTCCACACCCCACCACCTTGCTTCTCGGGTGAAAACCTAACTCCGGTGGGCGGCGGCGGTGTCCTTGGCGCCGTGACCTTCTTGAAGGCGTCGCCTTGAGTGCAGTGTGGTAGCGGGCTCAGTATGGGGTCGGTGACAGCAACCGAGGATCGAGGGACCAGTGGGCGCCTTTTTTGGTGGAGCGGTGCTTCATCCTACACATTGATGACGGCGGATCTCGGCGGCGTGGTGCAGTAGAGACTCGGCGCCCGATGCGCGGTGATGGACTCGCGCAGGTGGAGGCAGTTGTCTGGCGTCATGGTGGCGTCGATGGCAGAGTGGCCTAACAAGGTAGAAGCCTCAATATCTGCTCTGAAGACGGACCTGTGGAAGATGGCGGCGACGACACATGTGAGTGCGTCAGACCAGTTTATGCCCCAGACCCGGTATGTGGCTCGGCTGGGGCTTCTGACTTTTGATGATAGGCTTAGGTGAGTGGTCCGGATATTTGGTCCAGGTAGTACCCCTTCATCATATGGATAGGAGTAGTGGCATATGTTGCCAAGATGGCGGATTCAGGCATATTTTTGTAATACTTTGTAAGGTCCTCGAGAATAATCAATAAAGTGGTTGTATGCATCTCCTAGATGCAGAGGCCGGGGTCATCCTCCTTTTCTAAAAAAAAGACGATCTCAGGTAATCAGATCCAACATTCAAATTCAATTTTAGTTGCTTTTAAATGCTTCTGGGAGGCAGATGATGTTGATATGCTACATTATAGTTTATGTTTGGTAGGTTATGTATTTTCCCCCTAAAATGTCACATTTCTTAATTCCAAAATTTAATTGATGTTGGTTGAACATGAGCATATCTGTTTGTGGTGTTGAGGTAAAGGTCAGTTTGTTACACAGCACAGCCAAGGGCATGTCGCGGACCAAGTAGAGCAAGCTGGGCAGCGTGTGCAGGTTGACATGCTACAGTAATATGCTTTTTAAACAGTTGCAACACATGGCCATTTGGTTATTCTCTAAATTAATGCTTATATTGTTAAGCATAGACCTTTCAGCTAAACATGGTTATGATTAGAAAGAAAAAGAATACCATTAAATCTTACTGATTTATTTCATATAACCGTCTACTTTAGTGAGGAAAATACATTTGTAAAGTTTACACTACTCAGTTGCATATAACCGTCTACTTTAGTGAGGAAAATACATTTGTAAAGTTTAAAATAATATGCATCGTTGATCAATAATACTTACGGCTGAGATTTAACGATATTACGTTACGTGCCTAAAGTTATGTATGTTGCACGACACGTACAAAGGTCATGTACAAAGGTGCAAGATTATTCTAAAAAAAAGGTGCACGATTAATCTAAATAGAAAGGTGCAAGATTACGTTGGAAAGAAAGAGAGAGTTTGGTCATGTACGTAGGATGTACGGATTACGGGAAGCTGGAAAGCGAACAAAAAAAGAGCTACAACTACAAGAGAACACCAAAAAAAAGGAAGTCCTATCCTACTAGGACACGTACATCTCTTTATTTATATTGAAAACTAAGACACGTACATCTGATAACCTATCTATACACGCTGAAGTTCAAAAAAAAAAAACTGTATACACGCTTGACTTCCCATCACGATGCAACCCTTCCTCCTCACATAGCCGCCTGAGCTCCATGTCCTTGCAGCATCCGTGTTCCTCATCTTTCCCAAATGCATCTCTACCATCACATCTTCGACATGATCCGGTAGCCATCGTCCTCCTATCTTTCCTCGCTCCAGCTATTGTTTCTGTCGCACCTTCTCAGGATGTCTGCGGATTCAAGTAGGGAGGTAATTATTTGTAACCTCTTTAATGAAAAAGGAGCAGCCGCTGTGGGCTGAAGCTTCCCAATCGGCAATCCCCTCAATTGTACGTCATTGTCTTCCCAGCCTAATCATCGCCGTTATTGTCTCTTGGCGCAGGTCCACACAAGCACATGTGGCTTCTTCAATAAGAGACCTTGATCTGCTCACTAGAAGATAGATGTGGCAAGGAGGACGCATCAAAAACCAAGCATCTAGCCTAGAGAAGGTGAGTCTGTACGTGTTGTCTTGATGGCTTGATGCTAATGTATGATATGTTTCCTGAAAGAAAAATCCCCTTCAATGAATGCTGGATTGATGGTTCCAAAATCTACATATTAATATCACCCGCATGACTACATATCATCACCATGCCTTATTCCAATTAATTATTGTCTATTGACACATGATACAGACACAAGCTGCTTTGTTCTGGAGATCAGGGAATCCAGAACCAAGCGTGCTTTTGTGCTCCATGAGGACGAGCACCATCATGACGTCTACACCGAGCCGCATCACAATGGTGAAATGCTGGAGGTCTTGCAGTAGCGTGCCAACATGTACCTTGGGAGCGACGTTGGCTGCATGTCCGGCGTTGCCATCTTGGAGGCCACTACAAAAACGGAGGTGCGACCAAGGGGCTAGGAGGGCAAGCCGGATGGATGGTATTTCCAAGTCTTTCTTACTTATCCTCGCTCTACAAGAATTGGTAGTGTTGGATTCCTGGCTGTAGTGATGAACAGATACTTCTTGGTGCAATTTCCACTCTGTCGTAACTAATATGTGCATGTGATATGGATCCCTAGCTTCCACAATAGTTTATTTCTCTTTGTTCAGTATTACTTCATTCACACTTAACACCATACCCGAAAAATAAGTTCAGTTGAAATTTGAAATATGGTGGTGGTATAGGACACTAAATCATGTGCAAAGTATCGTCCATATAGGAGTGCTCACTAAGGTATGTCATTGCATTAAATGAAAAATGCAGCAACAATACGCCAACTGGCAAGTACGAGTGGGAAAAGGATCAAAAAGTTATGTAGTTTATAAATTAAATCAATATTATTTAGTTGTTGATCTAATAACACATAAAACAAACAATCCCAACAAATTTCAATATCTGGCCATCTAGCCGCGCAAATGCGCGGGTCACACTTCTAGTTCTTGATAACAGAATCGCCATTGCTTGCCTGTCAAATAATGTATGTTGGCAAAAAGAAGGTTTTATAGCTCTCGATTCATTGCCAGTTGTGTTCTTCTTTTATGTCTTCAATATCATGAACAAATATACGTTCAGGTGATAGCACTGGTGGAAGGATTAGTCCATCAGTTCTTAGAGGGAACGTGCATTCTATGCGGGAATGTGCATTCTAAGCCAGAGTCAGGTGCTCTGCTCTAGCCTTCAACAACTCAATCTTGTTTTGTACTCTGGAGTGCAAACTATGCAGATGATGTTTGTGTTTACAAGTTTATACTAAAACCCATACAACTCATTAGATGGGCCGGGTGCCCCTTTCTCATAGAATTGAGCCGTGTTCACTTTGAGTGTAACTTGTATTCTTGTAAAATAAAGAGAACATGTGTTGATTCCCCAGTTAATAGCTGAAACCTAGCACACAGAAGTTGGACAAGATATGATTGAATCGCTAAAGATATTAAAATCCAAGGCTGAGGCTAATATAGTAGCTATGCCCAAGGCTTTAAATAAAATAATGCGGTGTGTTGCTCGGATGGAGAGATTGGAGCAATTTAGTGTGAATATACACCCCCTTTTCAACGAGAATGGAACTAGCAGTGTCATGTGTTTTTGTTTGTGTGTTTAAGCATAAGGCTTTTGTTTTATGTTTTCACGCAGAAGGATGGTCCAACGTAGCTAGGCTCGATCGGATGGTCCAACGTCACCTAATTTTTTTCTATTCTTAGGGGTAAAGCTACTTCATGGAGTCGAATCTTGTACTTGGTTCAAACTAAAGGAAATATGACCTAGAGGCAATAATAAAGTTGTTATTTATATTTCCTTATATCATGATAAATGTTTATTATTCATGCTAGAATTGTATTAACCGGAAACTTAGTACATGTGTGAATACATAGACAAATAGAGTGTCACTAGTATGCCTCTACTTGACTAGCTCGTTGAATCAATGATGGTTATGTTTCTTGACCATAGACATGAGTTTTCATTTGATTAACGGGATCACATCATTAGAGAATGATGTGATTGACTTGACCCATCCGTTAGCTTAGCACGATGATCGTTTAGTTTGTTGCTATTGCTTTCTCCATAACTTATACATGTTCCTATGACTATGAGATCATGCAACTCCCGAATACCGGAGGAACACTTTGTGTGCTACCAAACGTCACAACGTAACTGGGTGATTATAAAGGTGCTCTACAGGTGTCTCCGATGGTTTTTGTTGAGTTGGCATAGATCGAGATTAGGATTTGTCACTTCGATTGTTGGAGAGGTATCTCTGGGCCCTCTCGGTAATGCACATCAATATAAGCCTTGCAAGAAATGTGACTAATGTGTTAGTTGCGAGATGATGCATTACGGAACGAGTAAAGAGACTTGCCAGTAACGAGATTGAACTAGGTATTGAGATACCAACGATCGAATCTCGGACAAGTAACATACCGATGACAAAGGGAACAACATATATCGTTGTGCGGTTTGATCGATGAAGATCTTCATTGAATATGTGGGAGCCAATATGAACATCCAGGTTCCGCTATTGGTTATTGACCGGAGACGTGTCTCGGTCATGTCTACATAGTTCTCGAACCCGTAGGGTCCGCACGCTTAACGTTCGGTGAGATCGGTATTATGAGTTTATGTGTTTTGATGTACCGAAGGTAGTTCGGAGTCCTAGATTTGATCACGGACATGACGAGGAGTCTCTAAATGGTCGAGACATAAAGATTGATATATTGGATAACTATATTCGAACACCGGATGAGTTCCTGGGGTCACCGTATAATTATCAGAGTGCCGGGGGGTTATCAGAACCCCCGGGGGAACTAATGGGCCAACATGGGCCTTGTGTGAGAGAGAGGAGGGGCCATAGGGCTGGCCGCGCCCCCCCTTGGGAGTCCGAATTGGAAAATGAGGGGGGCGGCGCCCCCTCTTTCCCTCCCTCTGTCCCTCTCTTTCCTTCACCCTCCGTCTTCCTGGTTGGAGTAGGAAAGGGGGAGTCCTACTCCTACTAGGAGGAGGACTCCTCCCTCTCCTTTGCGCTCCCCTAGGCCGGCCGGCCTCCCATTGCTCCTTTATATACGGGGGCAGGGGCACCCTAGGACACACAAGTTGATTGTTTCTAGCCGTGTGCGGTGCCCCCCTCCACCATAATCCACCTCGGTCATATCGTAGCGGTGCTTAGGCGAAGCCCTGTTCCGGTAGTATCATCATCACCGTCATCACGCCGTCGTGCTGACGAAGCTCTCCCTCGACACTCTGTTGGATCGTGAGTTCGTGGGACGTCACCGAGCCGAACGTGTGCAGATCCCGGAGGTGCCGTACTTTCGGTACTAGGATCGGTCGATCGTGAAGACGCACGACTACATCAACCGCGTTGTCATAACGCTTCCGCTTATGGTCTACGAGGGTACGTAGAACACTCTTCCCTCTCGTTGCTATGCATGACCATGATCTTGCGTGTGCGTAGGAGAATTTTGGAAATTACTACGTTCCCCAACAGTGGCATCCGAGCCAGGTTTATGCATAGATGTTATCTGCACGAGTAGAACACAAAGGAGTTTTGGGCATGGGTATATACATATTGCTTGCCGTCACTAGTTGTTTCTTGATTCGGCGGTGTTGTTGGATGAAGCGGCCAGACCGACATTACACGCACGCTTACGCAAGACTGGTTCTACTGACGTGCTTCGCACACAGGTGGCTGGTGGGTGTTAGTTTCTCCAACTTTAGTTGAATCGGATTCAATGAACAGGGTTCTTTCTGAAGATCAAAAAGCAATCACTATACCGCGTTGTGGTTTTTGATGCGTAGGTAAGAACGGTTCTTGCTCAGCCCATAGCAGCCACGTAAAACTTGCAACAACAAAGTAGAGGACGTCTAACTTGTTTTTGCAGGGCATGTTGTGATGTGATATGGTCAGGACATGATGCTAAATTTTATTGTATCAGATGATCATATTTTGTAACGGAGTTATCGGCAACTGGCAGGAGCCATATGGTTGTCGCTTTATTGTATGAAATGCAATCGCCATGTAATTGCTTTACTTTTGTCACTAAGCGGTAGCGATAGTCATAGAAGCAATAGTTGGCGTGATGACAACGATGCTTCGATGGAGATCAAGGTGTCAAGCCGGTGACGATAGTGATCATGACGATGCTTTGGGGATGGAGATCAAAGGCACAAGATGATGATGGCCATATCATATCACTTATATTGATTGCATGTGATGTTTATCCTTTATGCATCTTCTTTTGCTTAGTTCGGCGGTAGCATTATAAGATGATCTCACACTAAATTTCAAGGTATAAGTGTTCTCCCTGAGTATGCACCGTTGCTACAGTTCGTCGTGCCAAGACACCACGTGATGATCAGGTGTGATAAGCTCTACGTTCACATACAACGGGTGCAAGCCAGTTTTGCACACGCAGAATACTCGGGTAAAACTTGACGAGCCTAGCAAATGCAGATATGGCCTTGGAACACTGAGACTGAAAGGTCGAGCGTGAATCATATAGTAGATATGATGAACATAGTGATGTTCACCATTAAAAACTACTCCATCTCACGTGATGATCGAACATGGTTTAGTTGATATGGATCACGTGATCACTTAGATGATTAGAGAGATATCTATCTAAGTGGGAGTTCTTAAGTAATTTGATTAATTGAACTTTAATTTATCATGAACTTAGTACCTGATGGTATTTTGCATGTATGTGTTGTTGTAGATAGATGGCCCGTGCTGTTGTTCCGTTGAATTTTAATGCGTTCCTAGAGAAAGCTTAGTTGAAATATGATGGTAGCAACTACACGGACTGGGTTCGTAACTTGAGGGTTATCCTCATTGCTGCATAGAAGAATTACGTCCTGAAAGCACTGCTAGGTCACAAACCCGCTGCAGGAGCAACGCCAGATGTTATGAACACTTGTTAGAGCAAAGCTGATGACTACTCGATAGTTCAGTGTGCCATGCTTTACGGCTTAGAACCGGGACTAAAATCATTTTGAACATCATGGAGCATATGAGATGTTCCAGGAGTTGAAGTTAATATTTCAAGCAAATACCCAGATTGTGAGATATGAAGTCTCCAATAAGTTCTACAGCTGCAAAATGGAGGAGAATAGTTCTGTCAGTGAACATATACTCAGAATGTCTGGGTACCACAACCACTTGACTCAGCTGGGAGTTAATTTCCCTGATGATAGTGTCATTGACAGAGTTTTTCAATCACTGCCACCAAGCTGCAAGAGCTTCATGATGAACTATAATATGCAAGGGATGGATAAGACGATTCCTGGGCTCTTCGCAATGCTAAAGGCTGCGGAGGGAGAAATCAAGAAGGAGCATCAAGTGCTGATGGTCAACAAGACCACCAGTTTCAACAAAAAGGATAAAGGGAAGAAGGGGAACTTCAAGAAGAACAGCAAGCCAGTTGCTGCTCAAGTGAAGAAACCCAAGTCTGGACCTAAGCCTGAGACTAAGTGCTTCTACGGAAAGGGACTGGTCAGTGAAAATGGAAATGCCCCAAGTATTTGGCGGAGAAGAAGGATGGCAAAGTGAAAGGTATATTTGATATACATGTTATTGATGTGTACCTCACTAATGCTCGCAATAGTGCCTGGGTATTTGATACTGGTTCAGTTGCTAACATTTGCAACTCGAAACAGGGCTACGGATTAAGCGAACACTGGCTAAGGACGAGGTGACGATGCGCGTGGGAAATGGTTCCAAAGTCGATGTGATTGCCGTCGGCACGCTACCTCTACATCTACCTTCGGGATTAGTTTTAGACCTAAATAATTGTTATTTGGTGCCAGCGTTGAGCATGAACATTATATCTAGATCTTATTTGATGCAAGATGGTTATTCATTTAAACCAGAGAATAATGGTTGTTCTATTTATATGAGTAATATCTTTTATGGTCATGCACCCTTGATGAGTGGTCTATTTTTACTAAATCTTGATAGTAGTGATACACATGTTCATAGTATTGAAGCCAAAAGATGCAGAGTTGATAATGATAGTGCAACTTATTTGTGGCACTGCCATTTAGGTCATATTGGTGTAAAGCACATGAAGAAACTCCATTCTGATGGACTTTTGGAATCACTTGATTATGAATCACTTGGTACTTGCGAACCATGCCTCATGGGCAAGATGACTAAAAATCCGTTCTCTGGAATAATGGAACGAGCAACAGAGTTATTGGAAATCATACATACTGATGTATGTGGTCCAATGAACATTGAAGCTCACGGCGGATATCGTTATTTTCTCACCTTCACAGATGATTTGAGCAGATATGGTTATATCTACTTAATGAAACATAAGTCTGAAACATTTGGAAAGTTCAATGAATTTCAGAGTGAAGTGGAAAATCATCATAACAAGAAAATCAAGTTTCTGCGATCTGATCATGGAGGTGAATATTTGAGTTATGAGTTTGGACTTCATTTGAAACAATGCGGAATAGTTTCGCACCTCACGCCACCTGGAACACCACAACGTAATGGTGTGTCTGAACATCGTAACCGCACTTTATTAGATATGGTGCGATCTATGATGTCTCTCACTGATTTACCGCTATCGTTTTAGGGTTATGCTTTAGAGACGGCTGCATTCACGTTAAATAGGGCACCATCTAAATCCGTTGAGACGACACCTTATGAACTGTGGTTTGGCAAGAAACCCCAGTTGTCGTTTCTTAAAGTTTGGGGCTGCGATGCTTATGTGAAGAAGCTTCAACCTGATAAGCTCGAACCAAAATCAAAGAAATGTGTCTTAATAGGATACCCAAAGGAGACTGTTGGGTACACCTTCTATCACAGATCCGAAGGCAAGATATTCACTGCTAAGAATAGATCCTTTCTAGAGAAGGAGTTTCTCTTGAAAGAAGTGAGTGGGAGGAAAGTAGAACTTGACGAGGTAATTGTACCTTCTCCCTTATTGGAAAGTAGTTCATCACTGAAATCAGTTCCAGTGATTCCTACACCAGTAAGTGAGGAAGCTAATGATGATGATCATGAAACTTCTGATCAAGTTACTACCGAACTTCGTAGGTCAACTAGAGTAAGATCCGCACCAGAGTGGTACGGTAATCCTGTTCTGGAAGTCATGTTACTTGACCATGATGAAACTACGAACTATGAGGAAGCGATGATGAGCCCAGATTCCACAAAATGGCTTGAGGCCATGAAATCTGATATGGGATCCATGTATGAAAACAAAGTGTGGACTTTGGTTGACTTGCCCGATGGTCTGCAGGCCATAGAGAATAAATGTATCTTCAAGAAGAAGACTGATGCTGACGGTAATATTACTGTCTACAAAGCTCGACTTGTTGCAAAAGGTTTTTGACAAGTTCAAGGAGTTGACTACGATGAAACCTTCTCACCCGTAGCGATGCTTAAGTCCGTCTGAATCATGTTAGCAATTGCCGCATTTTATGATTATGAAATTTGGCAAATGGATGTCAAAACTGCATTCTTTAATGGATATCTTAAAGAAGAGTTGTATATGATGCAACCAGAAGGTTTTGTCAATCCAAAAGGTGCTAATAAGGTGTGCAAGCTCCAGCGATCCATTTATGGACTGGTGCAAGCCTCTCGGAGTTGGAATATACGCTTTGATAGTGTGATCAAAGCATATGGTTTTCTACAGACTTTTGGAGAAGCCTGTATTTACAAGAAAGTGAGTGGGAGCTCTATAGCATTTCTGATATTATATGTAGATGACATACTGTTGATCGGAAATGATACTGAATTTCTGAATAGCATAAAAGGATACTTGAATAAGAATTTTTCAATGAAAGACATCGGTGAAGCTGCTTATATATTAGGCATCAAGATCTATAGAGATAGATCAAGAAGCTTAATTGGACTTTCACAAAGCACATACCTTGATAGAGTTTTGAAGAAGTTCAAAATGGATCAAGCAAAGAAAGGATTCTTGCCTGTATTACAAGGTGTGAAATTGAGTCAGACTCAATGCCCGACCACTGCAGAAGATAGAGAGAAAATGAAAGGTGTTCCCTATGCTTCAGCCATAGGCTCTATCATGTATGCAATGCTGTGTACCAGACCTGATGTGTGCCTTGCTATCAGTTTAGTGGGGAGGTACCAAAGTAATCCAGGAGTGTATCATTGGACAGCAGTCAAGAACATCCTGAAATACCTGAAAAAGACTAAGGATATGTTTCTCATATATGGAGGTGACAAAGAGCTTGTCGTAAACGGTTACGTCGATGCAAGCTTTGACACTGATCCGGATGACTCTAAGTCACAAACTGGATGCGTGTTTTTATTAAATGGTGGAGCTGTCAGTTGGTGCACTTCCAAGCAGAGCGTCATGGCGGGATCTACATGCGAAGCGGAGTACATAGCTGCTTCGGAAGCAGCGAATGAAGGAGTCTGGATGAAGGAGTTCATATCCGATCTAGGTGTCATACCTAGTGCATCGGGTCCAATGAAAATCTTTTGTGACAATACTGGTGCAATTGCCTTAGCAAAGGAATCCAGATTTCACAAGAGAACCAAGCACATCAAGAGACGCTCCAATTCCATCCGCGATCAAGTCAAGGAGGGAGTGATGTGTACTACACAACCTTCTTCTTGTAGACGTTGTTGGGCCTCCAAGTGCAGAGGTTTGTAGGACAGTACAAAATTTCCCTCAAGTGGATGACCTAAGGTTTACCAATCCGTAGGAGGCGTAGGATGAAGATGGTCTCTCTCAAGCAACCCTGCAACCAAATAACAAAGAGTCTCTTGTGTCCTAGGGATGGCAATGGGTAGGGTATGGGCGGGTACAACCTTCTTCAGCCCAAACCCATACCCACACAAAATTTCTATACCCACCCACTTCAAGAACCATGGGCATAAATCGGTACCCATGCCCGTACCCATCGGGTATCCTATACCCAATGGGTATCCACTGGGTACAATATATAACATTAAATATTATTAAAGGTTGAGAAATGAGTTTAAAATTCAAGTGATGATGGGCGAGCAACATAGCACTAACGCGAGCTCCTCCGGTGGGTGGCCTCTTGGAGGCATCCAGGGAGTATGATCAACGGTTAGTGGAAGCCCATCGTAGTGGGAGGCACTGGTGGGAATGGGCGGTCGCTGGATCGAGAGTTGGACATGAGTCTTGTAGCGAAGAGTCGAGATTTAATCTTTTTGAGGAGTCACATAGGACGTAGGAGTGGTGGCCAGGTGATTACAGGCCTATGAGTTATGGTCGGTATAAGGAATACGAGATTCAAGGTGGGTCATAGAAGTTATTTCATTAATTATTATTTTCTGGGTATCCATTGGGTTACCCATAGGCAAAATTTCATACCCATACCCTACCCATATATTTTGCGAGTATGGATACCCATTACCCATGGATACAAAACCTCTCCAAGTCTTGCCCATGCCCATAGATTTCGGGTAGGGTACCCGCGGGTACCCATACCCATGGGCAAAACTGTCATCCCTATTGTGTCCCCAACACACCCAATACAATGGTAAATTGTATAGGTGCACTAGTTCGGCGAAGAGATGGTGATACAAGTGGTATATGGATAGTAGATATAGGTTTTTGTAATCTGAAATTATAAAAGCAAGGTAACTAATGATAAAAGTGAGCGTAAACGGTATTGCAATGATAGGAAACAAGGCCTAGGGTTCATACTTTCACTAGTGCAAGTTCTCTCAACAATAATAGCATAATTGGATCACATAACTATCCCTCAACATGCAACAAAGAGTCACTCCAAAGTCACTAATAGCGGAGAACAAACGAAGAGATTATGGTAGGGTAAGAAACCACCTCAAAGTTATTCTTTCCAATCAATCCGTTGGGCTATTCCTATAAGTGTCACAAACAGCCCTAGAGTTCGTAATAGAATAACACCTTAAGACACAAATAAACCAAAACCCTAATGTCACCTAGATACTCCAATGTCACCTCAAGTATCCATGGGTATGATTATACGATATGCGTCACACAATCTCAGATTCATCTATTCAACCAACACATAGGACCTCAAAGAGTGCCCCAAAGTTTCTATCGGAGAATCACGACGAAAACGTGTGCCAACCCCTATGCATAAGTTCATGGGCGGAACCCTCAAGTTGGTCACCAAAACATACATCAAGTGTATCACATGATATCCCATTGTGACCACAGATACGCACGTCAAGACATACATCAAGTGTTCTCAAATCTTTAAAGACTCAATCCGATAAGATAACTTCAAAGGGGAAACTCAATCCATTACAAGAGAGTAGAGGGGGAGGAGAAACATAAGATCCAACTATAATAGCAAAGCTCGCGATACATCAAGATCGTGCCAAATCAAGAACACGAGAGAGAGAGAGAGAGAGATCAAACACATAGCTACTGGTACATACCCTCAGCCCCGAGGGAGAACTACTCCCTCCTCGTCATGGAGAGCACCGGGATGATGAAGATGGCCACCGGAGAGGGATTCCCCCTCTGGCAGGGTGCCAGAACCGGTCTACATTGGTTTTCAGTGGATGCGGAGGCTTCTGGCGGCGGAACTCCTGATCTATTCCGCTCCTCGATCGTTTTAGGGTATATGGATATATATAGGCGGAAGAAATACATCAGGGGATCCACGAGGGGCCCACGAGGGTGGAGGGCGCGCCCAGGGGGGTGGGCGTGCCCCCCTGCCTCGTGGCTTCCTCGTTGCTTCCCTTACGTAGACCCCAACTCTTCTAGATTGCTTCCGTTCCAAAAATAAGTTTCGTGAAGTTTCAGGTTAATTGGACTCCGTTTGATTTTCCTTTTCTGCGATACTCTAAAACAAGGAAAAAACAGAAACTGGCGCTGGGCTCTGGGTTAATAGGTTAGTCCCAAAAATCATATAAAATAGCATATAAATGCATATAAAACATCCAAGGTTGATAATATAATAGCATGGAACAATCAAAAATTATAGATACGTTGGAGACGTATCAGCATCCCCAAGCTTAATTCCTGCTCGTCCTCGAGTAGGTAAATGATAAAAACAGAATTTTTGATGTGGAATGCTACCTAACATATTTATCCATGTAATTCTCTTTATTGTGGCAAGAATATTCAGATTCATAAGATTCAAGACAAAAGTTTAATATTGACATAAAAATAATAATACTTCAAGCATACTAACCAAGTAATCATGTCTTCTCAAAATAACATGGTCAAAGAAAGTTATCCCTACAAATTCATATAGTCTGGCTATGCTCCATCTTCACCACACAAAATATTTAAATCATGCACAACCCCGATGACAAGCCAAGCAATTGTTTCATACTTTTGATGTTCTCAAATTTTCAATCTTCACGCAATACATGAGCGTGAGCCATGGATATAGAACTATAGGTGGAATAGAATGGTGGTTGTGGAGAAGACAAAAAAGGAGAAGATAGTTTCACATCAACTAGGAATATCAATGGGCTATGGAGATACCCATCAATAGATATCAATGTGAGTGAGTAGGGATTGCCATGCAACGGATGCACTAGAGCTATAAGTATATGAAAGCTCAACAAAAGAAACTAGTGGGTGTGCATCCAACTCGCTTGCTCACGAAGACCTAGGGCGTTTTGAGGAAGCCCATCATTGGAATATACAAGCCAAGTTCTATAATGAAAGATTCCCACTAGTATATGGAAGTGACAACATAGGAGACTCTCTATCATGAAGATTATGGTGCTACTTTGAAGCACAAGTGTGGTAAAAGGATAGTAGCATTGTACCTTCTCTCTTTTTCTCTCATTTTTTATTTATTTATTTTTTTATTTGGGCCTTCTCTTTTTTTATGGCCTCTTTTTTTTATTTGGGCTTCTTTGGCCTCTCTTTTTTCGTCCGGAGTCTCATCCCGACTTGCGGGGGAGTCATAGTCTCCATCATCCTTTCCTCACTGGGACAATGCTCTAATAATGATGATCATCACACTTTTATTTTCTTACAACTCAAGAATTACAACTCGATACTTAGAACAAGATATGACTCTATATGAATGCCTCCGGCGGTGTACCGGGATGTGCAATGACTCATGAGTGACATGTATGAAAGAATTATGAACGGTGGCTTCGCCACAAATACAATGTCAACTACATGATCATGCAAAGCAATATGACAATGATGGAGCGTGTCATAATAAGCGGAACGGTGGAAAGTTGCATGGCAATATATCTTGGAATGGCTATGGAAATGCCATAATAGGTAGGTATGGTGGCTGTTTTGAGGAAGGTATATGGTGGGTTTATGGTACCGGCGAAAGTTGTGCGGTACTAGAGAGGCTAGCAATGGTGGAAGGGTGAGAGTGCGTATAATCCATGGACTCAACATTAGTCATAAAGAACTCACATACTTATTGCAAAAATCTATTAGTTATCGAAACAAAGTACTACGCGCATGCTCCTAGCGGGATAGATTGGTAGGAAAAGACCATAGCTCGTCCCCGACCACCACTCATAAGGAAGACAATCAATAAATAAATCATGCTCCGACTTCATCACATAACAGTTCACCATACGTGCATGCTACGGGAATCACAAACTTCAACACAACTATTTCTCAAATTCACAACTACTCAACTAGCATGACTCTAATATCACCATCTTCATATCTCAAAACAATTATCAAGTATCAAACTTCTCATAGTATTCAATGCACTTTATATGAAAGTTTTTATTATATCCCTCTTGGATGCCCATCATATTAGGACTAAATTCATAACCAAAGAATAATACCATGCTGTTTAGAGACTCTCAAAATGATATAAGTGAAGCATGAGAGTTCATCTATTTCTATAAAATAAAACCACCACCGTGCTCTAAAAAGATATAAGTGAAGCACTAAAGCAACAACAAACTACTCCGAAAGATATAAGTGAAGATCAATGAGTAGTTGAATAATTATGCAACTATGTAAAGACTCTCTAACATTTAATAATTTCAGATCTTGGTATTTTATTCAAACAGCAAGCAAAACTAAATAAAATAAAATGACGCTCCAAGCAAAACACATATCATGTGGCGAATAAAAATATAGCTCCAAGTAAAGTTACCGATGAACGAAGACGAAAGAGGGGATGCCTTCTGGAGCATCCCCAAGCTTAGGCTCTTGGCTTTCCTTGAATATTTCCTTGGGGTGCCATGGGCATCCCCAAGCTGAGTCTCTTTCCACTCCTTATTCCATAATCCATCGAATCTTTACCCAAAACTTGAAAACTTCACAACACAAAACTTAACAGAAAACTCGTAAGCTCCGTTAGCGAAACAAAACACCACTTGAAGGTACTGTAATGAACTCATTATAAATTCATACTGGTGTAATATATACTGTATTCAACTTTTCTATGGTTCATACCCTCCGATACAACTCATAGATTCATCAAAATAAGCAAAAAACACATCGAAAACAGAATCTGTCAAAAACAACAGTCTGTAGTAATCTGGATCAAATGTATACTTCTGGAACTCATAAAATTCTCAAATAAATTTCTGGACGTGAGGAATTTATCTATTAATCATCTGAAAAAATAATTAACTAAATAGCACTCTCCAAATAAAAATGGCAGCAATTCTCGTGAGCGCTAAAGTTTCTGTTTTTTACAGCAAGATCAAAAAGACTTTCCCCAGGTCTTCCCAACGGTTCTACTTGGCACAAACACTAATTAAAACATAATAACTCAATCATAACAGGGGCTAGATGAATTATTTATTACTAAACAGGAGCAAAAAGCAAGGAATAAAAATAAAATCGGGTTGCCTCCCAACAAGCGCTATCGTTTAACGCCCCTAGCTAGGCATGATGATTTCAATGATGCTCACATAAAAGATAAGAATTGAAACATAAAGAGAGCATCATAAAGGATATGAGTAGCACATTTAAGTCTAACTCACTTTCTATGCATAGGGATTTTGTGAGCAAACAACTTGTGGGAACAATAATCAACTAGCATAGGAAGGTAAAATAAGCATAACTTCAAAACTTTAAGCACATAGAGGGGAAACTTGATATTATTGCAATTCCTACAAGCATATGTTACTCCCTCATAATAATTTTCAGTAGCATCATGAATGAATTCAACAATATAACCATCACATAAAGCATTCTTTTCATGATCTACAAGCATAGAAATTTTATTACTCTCCACATAAGCAAAATTCTTCTCATTCGGAATAGTGGGAGTATCATAAGAGACTTGAATACTATAAATTGTTTCCAAATTAAAAGAGTAATGTTCAGAAAAAGGGTAATCATAATCATGACAGGTTTTATAAATATAATCATCACTACTTTTTATAGCATAAGTTTCATCACAATAATCATCATAAGTAGCATCTTTGTTCTCATCATAATCGATTGAAACCTCTTCCAAGATAGTGGATACATCACTAAATAAATTCATGACCTCTCCAAATCCACCTTCATAAATATTATAAGATTCAAAATCCTCCAAAATAGTGGGATAATTACTTCTTAAAGTTGACACTCTTCCAAACCCACTTTCATAAATATAATCATCATAGGTAGAAGGCATGCTTTCGTCGTAATAAATTTGCTCATCAAAACTTGGGGGACAAAAAATATCATCTTCATCAAACATAGCTTCCCCAAGCTTGTGGCTTTGCATATCATTAGCATCATGGGTATTCAAGGAATTCGTACTAACAACATTGCAATCATGATCATCATTCAAAGATTTAGTGCCAAACATTCTAATGCATTCTTCTTCCAACACTTTGGCACAATTTTCCTTTCAATCATACTCACGAAAGATATTAAAAAGATGAAGCGTATGAGGCAAACTCAATTCCATATTTTTTGTAGTTTTATTTTATAAACTAGACTATTGCTAAAACAAGAAACAAAAAGATTCGATTGCAAGATCTAAAGATATACCTTCAAGCGCTAACCTCCCTGGCAACGACGCCAGAAAAGAGCTTGATGTCTACTACACAACCTTCTTCTTGTAGACGTTGTTGGGCCTCCAAGTGCAGAGGTTTGTAGGACAGTAGAAAATTTCCCTCAAGTGGATGACCTAAGGTTTATCAATCCGTAGGAGGCATAGGATGAAGATGGTCTCTCTCAAGCAACCCTGCAACCAAATAACAAAGAGTCTCTTGAGTCCCCAACACACCCAATACAATGGTAAATTGTATAGGTGCACTAGTTCGGCGAAGAGATGGTGATACAAGTGGTATATGGATAGTAGATATAGGTTTTTGTAATCTGAAATTATAAAAACAGCAAGGTAACTAATGATAAAAGTGAGCGTAAACGGTATTGCAATGATAGGAAACAAGGCCTAGGGTTCATACTTTCACTAGTGCAAGTTCTCTCAACAATAATAGCATAATTGGATCACATAACTATCCCTCAACATGCAAAAAAGAGTCACTCCAAAGTCACTAATAGCGGAGAACAAACGAAGAGATTATGGTAGGGTACGAAACCACCTCAAAGTTATTCTTTCCAATCAATCCGTTGGGCTATTCCTATAAGTGTCACAAACAGCCCTAGAGTTCGTAATAGAATAACACCTTAAGACACAAATCAACCAAAACCCTAATGTCACCTAGATACTCCAATGTCACCTCAAGTATCCGTGGATATGATTATACGATATGCATCACACAATCTCAGATTCATCTATTCAACCAACACATAGGACCTCAAAGAGTGCCCCAAAGTTTCTACCGGAGAATCACGACGAAAACGTGTGCCAACCCCTATGCATAAGTTCATGGGCGGAACCCGCAAGTTGGTCACCAAAACATACATCAAGTGTATCACATGATATCCCATTGTGACCACAGATACGCATGTCAAGACATACATCAAGTGTTCTCAAATCTTTAAAGACTCAATCCGATAAGATAACTTCAAAGGGGAAACTCAATCCATTACAGAGAGTAGAGGGGGAGGAGAAACATAAGATCCAACTATAATAGCAAAGCTCGCGATACATCAAGATCGTGCCAAATCAAGAACACGAGAGAGAGATCAAACACATAGCTACTGGTACATACCCTCAGCCCCGAGGGAGAACTACTCCCTCCTCGTCATGGAGAGCACCGGGATGATGAAGATGGCCACCGGAGAGGGATTCCCCCTCCGGCAGGGTGTCAGAACGGGTCTAGATTGGTTTTCGGTGGATGCGGAGGCTTCTGGCGGCGGAACTCCTGATCTATTCCGCTCCTCGATCGTTTTAGGGTATATGGATATATATAGGCGGAAGAAATACATCAGGGGAGCCACGAGGGGCCCACGAGGGTGGACGGCACGCCCAGGGGGTGGGCGCGCCCCCTGCCTCGTGGCTTCCTCGTTGCTTCCCTTACATAGACCCCAAGTCTTCTGGATTGCTTCCGTTCCAAAAATAAGTTCCGTGAAGTTTCAGGTCAATTGGAGTCCGTTTGATTTTCCTTTTCTGCGATACTCTAAAACAAGGAAAAAACAGAAACTGGCACTGGGCTCTGGGTTAATAGGTTAGTCCCAAAAATCATATAAAATAGCATATAAATGCATATAAAACATCCAAGGTTGATAATATAATAGCATGGAACAATCAAAAATTATAGATACGTTGGAGACGTATCAGGGAGACATAGAGATTTGCAAGATACATACAGATCTGAATGTTGCAGACCCGTTGACTAAGCCTCTCTCATGAGAAAAACATAATCAGCACCAAGACTCCATGGGTGTTAGAATCATTACAATGTAATCTAGATTATTGACTCTTGTGCAAGTGGGAGACTGAAGGAAATATGCCCTAGAGGTAATAATAAAGTTGTTATGTTCATGATAAATGTTTATTATTCATGCTAGAATTTTATTAACCAGAAACATAGTACATGTGTGAATACATAGACAAACAGAGTGTCACTATTATGCCTCTACTTGACTAGCTCGTTGAATTAATGATGGTTAAGTTTCCTGACCATAGACATGAGTTGTCATTTGATTAACGGGATCACATCATTAGAGAATGATGTGATTGACTTGACCCATCCGTTAGCTTAGCACGATGATCGTTTGGTTTGTTGATATTGCTTTCTCCATAACTTATACATGTTCCAATGACTATGAGATCACGCAACTCCCGAATATCGGAGGAACACTTTGTATGCTACCAAATGTCAGAACGTAACTGGGTGATTATAAAGGTGCTCTACAGGTGTCTTCGATGGTGTTTGTTGAGTTGGCATAGATCGAGATTAGGATTTGTCACTCCGATTGTCGGAGAGGTATGTCTGGGCCCTCTCGGTAATGCACATCAATATAAGCCTTGCAAGCAATGTGACTAATGAGTTAGTTGCAAGATGATTCATTACGGAACGAGTAAAGAGACTTGCCAGTAATTACATTGAACTAGGTATTGAGATACCAATGGTCGAATCTCGGGCAAGTAATATACCAATGACAAAGGGAACAACGTATATCGTTATGCGGTTTGACTAATGAAGATCTTCTTAGAATATGTGGGAGCCAATATGAACATCCAGGTTCCGCTATTGGTTATTGACCGGAGACGTGTCTCGGTCATGTCTACATAGTTCTCGAACCCGTAGGGTTTGCATGCTTAACGTTCGGTGAGATCTGTATTATGAGTTTATGTGTTTTGATGTACCGAAGGTAGTTTGGAGTCCCGGGCGTAATCACGGACATGACGAGGAGTCTTGAAATGGACGAGACATAAATATTGACATATTGGATGACTATATTCGGACACCGGATGAGTTTCGGGGGTCACCGGATAATTATCGGAGTGCCGGGGGGTTATCGAAACCCCTAGGGGAACTACTGGGCCAACATGGGCCTTGTGAGAGAGACAGGAGGGGCCATAGGGTTGCCCCCTGGGAGTCCGAATTGGACAAGGGAGGGGGGGCGCCGTCTTTCCCTCCCTCTCTCCCTCTCTTTCCTTCCCCCTCCTTCTTCCTAGTTGGACTAGGAAAGGGGGAGTCCTACTCCTACCAGGAGGAGGACTCCTCCCTCTCCTTGGCGCGCCCCTAGGCCAGCCGGCCTCCCCTTTCTCCTTTATATACGGGGGCAGGGGGCACCCTAGGATACACAAGTTGATTGTTTCCAGCCGTGCCCCCCTCCACCATAATCCACCTCGGTCATATCGTAGCGGTGCTTATGCGAAGCCCTATTCCGGTAGTATCATCATCACCGTCATCACGTCGTGTGATGACGAAGCTCTCCCTCGACACTTTGCTGGATCGTGAGTTCGTGGGACGTCACCAAGATGAATGCGTGCAGATCGCGGAGGTGCCGTACTTTTGGTACTAGGATCGGTCAATCGTGAAGACGTACGACTACATCAACCGCGTTGTCATAATGCTTCCACTTACGGTCTACGAGGGTATGTAGACAACACTCTTCCCTCTCGTTGCTATGCATCACCATGATCTTGCGTGTGCGTAGGAAAATTTTGGAAATTACTACGTTCCCCAACACAAACAAGAAATAAAGGGGGGATTTAGTATGTACATCGGACTTGGTACAAACATGAAGGAAAGGGGGTGAAAGTAGTACAGACTGGTCATCCAACCGGTCTCTTGGTCGAAAAGGGAAATATAGGGGAAACGTTGTACACAGTGGTATGACCAGGACTAGATTTGCTATCCACACATAGGAGTAGGTGGGTAGATTGAACAAAAATGAAACCAACCCATGTATGTTTCTTGGATGTTTGTTTCTCAGGGCAACATACTCTGAATCACCACTTTATGCCCCGGTTTAGGTATATGGTGTTGGACTGCTGGTGCACCCACTGTCCCATGCCCTTATAGCAAATATTTAGTTGTTCTTAATCTAATGCACCTGGTAAAATGAAGCCATGCCACTGTTATAAGCCATGCCAAGTTTAGCCAATTGTTTTTGCCAGTAATTGTTTGTGACTCTGACTGTTTCCTTTGTAACTTTTTGTGCAAATAGGGATATCCATTTCATCTCGTTGCTATTGCGACCTTTTGGTGCACTGCACAAAACACTTCTTAAAAGAAGTGACGTTTGTGTTGTTTAACTGGAATGTCAGAATGGAACCCTTGGTTCATTTTGGTGGAACTACACAAAGGGGTATCTGTGTTCCAATCTTCATCATCCATATTGGCACCATAACCTTCCTTTAGATAAGAATGATATTTAATGCATGTGTTCATCTCTATGTTGCGACTGCCATGAGAAAATAATGCTATTGTTTACTAGTACACTTGTACTCCCTCACTGACAAAACTTATTCTGAAATAGAAGGCCAATCATGTACTTGGCTTCACCAACTTATGAGGAGAAAGAGAAACAGAGCATGAAGAGGAAGACGAAGAAGGACGAAATGAAGAAGATCACACGATGGTACCTTCCTATGTTATCCTAACATCTTGCTAGTGGTATTGTATTTTTGTGTTGCTACTAGTCTTAATTGACTTGGAAGACTAGCAAGATGCCCGTGCGTTGCACGTAACATGAAGATGCATCTGTATGAGTAGTTTATCGTGTGAGAGAAAAGGATGAACGAGGCAAGGCCTTATTTGAAAATGTGGAGAGGGGTGTGGGTATCTTTTTGCAAAATTGCCATAGTTTCCTTCCTATCCGTCAGATATAAATCGGACGGCCTATATTGTAGGATGGAAAGCACACCATCATCACCAACTTTGTTTTTTTATAAGAGTAAAGTAGAGATAGATAGAGAAATTCAGCAGAGTAGCACTTGGCTTGATGACACATCATACTAATTAACTGGATTCTGGATGCATGTGTGACCCAGCTCTACACGATCAACAATGACAAGTTGATCTTGCTGAAGCCGAGGCCTCAGTCGTGACGATCCTCCAGGGAGCCCTTCCACTTCTGCTGTCTCTCCTGCAAGGTCACTTAATTAATTAGGAGGACTTAAGTAGCACTAATTTATTGCTGCCTAATTTTCCTGTCAGAGTTAAAGAAATCTTTAGTAGCACCCTATACTAAATCATGTACGTGTGTTTGTGTGTCTGTGGAGGTGAATCATGTGGTGGAGCAGGGAGGGAATCTTGGTAGTGTCACGACATAATAATGCTATTGTTTTGCATGTCAATTTATTGCCATTGGTTCAATGAGGCAATGTTTGTGTATTGTCCATCATGAATTTGATGCTACTGTTAAAGTAATATGCTCATATCTTTCTATCCTTTCTCACTAAGCTAATGAAGGTTTAACCTTGTTCCTACTTATCCAAACAGGGATCATGTTGTCTCAATCGTACATTTTAGTGGAAGTGCACAAGAGAATACAATGAACTGTATCCCGGCCAGTGCTTTAACTCTGCTAGAAGTTCCTGATAATCTTTCAATATAATCTCACCGCTGGTAAACAAGAGTGATTTCAACCATACATTTGAAATGCATAAAAATATATACTATTGAGTGATTCCAGTGAGTGCTTTATCATCTCTTCTGGGACTACTTTAATAAGCTTTTTTGCTCAGGTTTGTACCGACCTAAGGCCTTCATCCATATTAGTTTGTTGTCATCTCTATTTGTACCGTGCTATTGTGTTGCTACTGTCATGAGAAACTCCTTTATCTTTGCACGTTAAAGTTTTGCAACCTATGATACATGGCAATGCTTTGAGTGTTGAGCTAATTGGCACTGATTAAATAAACTAATACCTCTATTTAAGCAAGACTACTATGTTGCTAACTTTACCCATTAAGATAATGAGGGTGCTTCTATTTGTTAGTGTATGTTTCATCAACTAGTCCCACTATTATAGTAATCTCACTCTCTCAATATATGTGCCAACATGGATACTCGATTTTGGTGGAATTGCACAAAAACTTTGGGTGCTTCATTGCTTCGAATGCTTCCTTCATTTCCTATCAGTCGCTTATCTCGGCTTCCAGTCAAAGGAAATAGTAATTGATATGCTACCTCCCACAGGTTAGTACCGGTCTTTACCCTGATTATTGTGCTTGTCATATGTATTGTTAATTTGGTATTGTGCTACCATTTGCCGATTTCATAAAGGTGTAACTTGGAGCCTGAACTCGCAGGCAAATCATTACATTGGGCAATTTCAGTAGAACTGCACAAAAAGATCGGATGGACATATACTTATGCTGCTGCTATGTGAGGGAGTCCTGGATTAGAGGGTCCTCGAGTGTCCGGGCTATTCTATATGGGCCGGTGTCGGTGTCAAAACCGACGGATCTCGGGTAGGGGGTACCGAACTGTGCATCTAGGCCGGATGGTAACAGGAGGCAAGGGACACGAAGTTTTACCCAGGTTCGGGCCCTCTCGATGGAGGTAAAACCCTACGTCCTGCTTGATTAATATTGATGATATGGGTAGTACAAGAGTAGATCTACCACGAGATCAGAGAGGCTAAAACCCTAGAAGCTAGCCTATGGTATGATTGTTGACGTGTATGTCGTCCTACGGACTAAAACCCTCCGGTTTATATAGACACTGGATAGGGTTAGGGTTACATAGAGTCGATTACAATGGTAGGAGATCTGAATATCCGTATCGCCAAGCTTGCCTTCCACGCCAAGGAAAGTCCCTTCCGGACACGGGACGAAGTCTTCAATCTTGTATCTTCATAGTCCAAGAGTCCGGCTGAAAGTATAGTCCGGCCATCCGGACACCCCCTAATCCAGGACTCCCTCAGTAGCCCCTGAACCAGGCTTCAATAACGACGAGTCCGGCACGCAAATTGTCTTCGGCATTGCAAGACGGGTTCCTCCTCCAAGTACTCATAGAAGATTTTGAACACAAAGGTAGTGTCCGGCTCTGCAAAATAAGTTTCCACATATTGCCATAGAGAGAATAATATTTACACAAATCTAATCTGCTGATGTATTCCGTAGCGTGACATCACACCACAGCCAAGCTTTTATTCGAACCGTTTTACTGTCCCATCTCAGCGCGCTATGCGAGGCGGTTTCCTTGGCACGTCTTGTTAAAGCAGAGATCGTGTCCCCTTATTCTAGGATTCTCATCAATACGGGCATGGGTAACCCAACCGCGCCTTTGATTACGGTGCTTGGGAGATAAGCGAGTTTTACCAGGCTGGTGGGGACATGTAGTTGCGTCCACCCATATAAGGGGATAAGGATCCACCTTTTCACCTACGCCTTCTTCCTCCTTCGCCTATCCATTCTTGCGCACTCGAGCTCCAGCGCCCAAGTCCGCCCTCCTCACCTCAACCTTCTCTAGCCATGTCCGGAGCGGGAGGCAAGTGGATGGTCTCCTCCGTCACGGAGGGACATATCAAAAAGCTGAGGAAGGCCGGATACCTGTCTAACGACATCGCGTACCGGCTCCCCGAAAAGGTGCAGCTCATCCCCACTCCCAGGCCCCATGAGAGGGTGGTATTCCTCCCCCATTTCCTCCGCGGTCTGGGCTTCCCTCTGCGGTCTGGGCTTCCCTCTGCATCCATTTGTCTGGGGGCTCATGTTCTACTACGGCCTGGATTTCCATGATCTGGCCCCGAACTTTGTCCTCAACATCTCGGCGTTTATCGTCGTGTGTGAGGCTTTCCTCCGCATCCGCCCCCATTTCGGCCTATGGCTCAAGACCTTCAACGTCAAGCCGAAGGTGGTGAGCGGCAACCAAGCGGAATGCGGAGGATCCATGGTGGGCAAGATGGCCAACGTCCTATTGCCCGAGGGCTCCTTTGTGGAGACCCTGAAGGGGTGGCAATCGGGGTGGTTTTACATCACCGAGCCACGCGACGCCGAATGGGTCGCACCCCCTGAGTTCCGGTCCGGACCCCCAACGCGGCTCACGTCTTGGAAAGAGACGGGCCTGTCATGGGGTAAAAAAGGAGAGCTGACCAGACTCCAAACATGCATCAAAACCCTGGTGGACGGGAAGCTCAAACTTGTCAACGTAGTCCAGGTTATGCTCATCCGCTTGATCCTCCCGTGTCAACAACGGGCTTTCAACCTGTGGGAGTTCGACCCGGCGTGGCACCAAACTCTGAGCAGGCTCTTCGACACGACATACGAAGATGCCTGGAAGGTGCTTTTCAAAGGCGCCGTGGCTCCCGCATCCGCTACTGAGGATCGCGGATTCAGTGCACAGCATCACGCTCTTGCGGTAAGCTGTCTTTTTCCCTTTACAGGGTATGAGTGTTTCATAGTTTGACTCCATGCGGGATCTAAGCTCCCTTTCCTTTGACAGGATTGGCAGGTGACGTCCGGACGGATCAACTGTCCGGCTCCTTTGCCCGAAGGCCCAGCGGACGCCCAATTGGCGAAGCTGCTAGTTCCGGCACCCTATGTGGTGCCGGAGAAGAAGGCCAAGAAGAAGGCCACGAGGACTCGAAAGAGTGCCCGACGCCCGGAGGTGTCGGATTCATCATCCGACGAATCCAAGACGCACTCCTCCCATGAAGATGAGGAGGAGGAAGAAGAGACCCCTCCCCCTCCAGCGGGGGAAGGAAACAAAAGGAAGGCCACCCCAACTGGGGAGGCCGAAGGGTCCAAGAAGGGAAAAACCCATCCCCCGGACTACTCCAACAACGCCGACGACGGTGAAGAGGAGTGGCCGCCCAGGGCCATGCCCCTGGCAAAATCGTAAGTATCCGGATACCGGAATGATTTCATAGTATTCGTTTACTATATAGCTTTCCCTTATGTCGAATGTGCTTATGCAGCCCCCCCAAAGACCGGCTCGACGCGTCGTCGAGCGGCTCACTGGACTCGTCGGACGTGAACTCGCTACCGACGGCTTCCTCCCCCCGCCCTATGGACGACACCGAAGTCTTGTCCCAACAGGTTCCAATCCGGGAGGAGGTGGTCCTGGAGGTGCCGCAAGGCGACCTCCCGGACTCCAGGAGTAAAGGGGGCGAAACCCCCCAGGGTTCCAAGTCCGGCCCTAGGCCTGACACTGCTCCAGAACCTTCAAAGGTTCCAGAGTCCGGCGGGGGACCTCCTTCCAAGAGGAGCAAGCCCACCGTGCCGGCGACCTCCGTCCAACCGGAGGCGCCAGACAATCTGCTGGAGGCGCTCCAAGGGGCCTCCATCGACGAGGGGCACCGCACCATTATGAGTGCGGTAGTCCAGAAGGTTCAGTCCGCCCAGAGCGGACTGACTGAAGCTTGTACAAGCCTTTTAACAGGCTTTGAGGTAAGTAAAGAATGTGTAAATAACATTACCACATAGACAGTAGCCCCTGATGCTCTGTTTGGCGTTCAGAAAGAAAAGCCAAATAGAGGATCAAATAAAAATCGCAGGAGTCTAAAAAGAGTCAATATGCGTGTGCAGGCTTCCCTGCTGGCGTCCGCCACACTAACTGCGGAGGTGGACGTGCTAAAGCAGGACCTCGAGCGGTTCGAGCAAGAGCTTGGACGTGCCAAAAAGCAGCTCGAGGACAATGAAGGTAAGAAATACCTTGTTTAAATTAAACATATATGTATAAAAAGGTGCAATTGCAAAAATGACAGGATTATCGTGGCTATTGTAGGGGCCACGTCTGAGGTGGCGACCCTGAAGCAAGCTCTGCTTGAGGCTGAGAAGAGGTCGGCCGCGGAGCGTGTTGAGCGAGAAAAGTATGAGGCCGAGGTTGGCAAGGTGCGGCAAGAGCTCCGGGCTCTCATGGAAAAACATGAGAGTTTGGAGTGTGACTCAAGGACGCAAGCGTCCGAGCTCGCGTCGGTTACTGAAAGTGCCAAGTCCGCCAAGGCCGAATCCCAGAAGACCCTCCAGGAGTTGGATGAGGTGAAGAAGATAGCGGCGGGTAAGGCATTCTTTATGCAAAGTAAACACATAAGCGTGAGTTACTTGTTACTTACCCGAATCCGGAGTTCTCCAGGCGCGTTTGCAGATCCTCCCTGGAGTATATCTAATGCCGCCGCATTCTATCGAGCCGAGGAGGGTAGCTCGACGGAGAAGGTGTCCTGGTCTCAGTACGCTGAGGCCGGACACCCCGTGCCCCTGAGCGACCAGTTGAAGCAACTGGTCGAGCTCCACAAGGCAGCCGAACAGGCCATGAAGGGCCTCATAGTTTGGCTGTGGCCTGGAGAGGCTCAGCCTGGGAGCTATTTTGGGCTGGTGCGGCGGCTAGTGGAGGCCTGTCCAAGGCTCGAAATCGTCAAGCGCTCCATCTGCATTGAAGGTGCCCGTAGGGCCCTTGCCCGTGCGAAGGTGCACTGGGGCAAGCTGGATGCTGAGAAGCTGGTGAAGGACGGGCCACCGCCGGGGAAAGAGCATCGCAAGCCCGAAAATTATTATAAGGATGTTCTGAAGGGTGCCCGCCTTGTGGCGGAGGAATTCTCTATGGATGTAATCTTTGAGTAAAACTCGCTCGTTTTGTCCCGTGCGTTGAAAACTTGTTCATATGCGCTTAAGCAATGCTGTTTGAATTTAAAATATTACCTTCTGTGCGGCTGTTTATCAATTCTGAGAGATGGCAAGTCGTCGGCTTCTACCCCCGTGCCGCTAGTGCTGGGGTGTTCGGGGATATACCCGAGGGCTCTTTTTCCCATGTTTGGGTCCTTCGAGGGAGGCGCTCAGCCCAACGAACAAGGCAATCGGACTATAATGCGTGAACACTCTCACATAGCCATAGAATTCTATAATTTTAAATTTCGGCGAAGCCCCTGGTATTCGGAAGACCGAGTCCGGGGCGCTATCCACGCCTTAGCCGGACAGAGCCGGCTCCTTGCCCTAAGCGGCATAAGTCTTTTTAAGGACTCGAAAAGACCTCTCGAACAGCGACCAGCCCTCGCCTCATCATGACGGTCAGTTTTAGCTTTCTCCACTCAGGTGCTCGACCCAGCTCAACCGGGGCACAATCGCAGTGGTTCTCCTGGTGCTACCTTAGCCGATATAGCGGAACGTAAGGCACCAAAACATAGGAGCCGGGCAAACCCAACTATTCACCCAAGACATGATTCCGAGCCGATGCATATAATGCTATAAGTTCGGGGTGCCGCACTTGTTAAAGTGTTCGGACTTCTCACACTATGTTGAGGGGTACTGAAGCCCCTGGCGTATTTTGGCCGTACCAATGTGTACGGATGCAACGTGTCGTTAAGAACATATATAAATATATATAAAAAAGGTAATGCAAAAATAGACAAAAGCTATGCATTGTTTATTAAAAAGAGCTGCGATCAAAGCAGAACGATACAACTAATGCGATAAGCAAAAGGTTGGACTATGTAACATGTCCGCTCCAGGGGCAAGCTGTGGAATAATATGTGAAACAGGTATAATGCTCGTGATAGAGACCACCTGGGAATTCCATAATGCGGCGTGGCTTGTCTGCTTCCCTGGTTCTTGTATCGTTTGTGCGGCAATTGAACTGCCGAATAGGCCGTCCGAAGAATGGAGTCCTGAAAGTAAGAGAAAATTAAAAAAATCGGCAGCCCCTGGTGCGGTTTAAGCCGTGTTTCGGGCGTGCCGTGATGGTGCCCCTCCCCCTGTGCCCATGGTATCTCTAGAGCGTAGTTATGTACGCGAAGTGCTGGCGTCGCCTTTTTGCGAGGGTTGGGGTTGGGGCCGCATTGCTACACCTGCTCAGATCGTGCCAGGCGGTCTTGTTGTAGGTTACTCTGGGCGCGCTTGACGGTGTTCGGTCGTTTTCTGGCCGGACTGGAGAACTGCCTGGAGAGGCTGCTTTGTACTTCCGCTGCAAGGGCCGCCGTGTGCTCCTCCGTTCGGAGGGAGCGCTCGGTGTTTCCATTGACCGTAATTACCCCTCGAGGGCCAGGCGTCTTGAGCTTAAGGTATGCGTAATGCGGTACCGCATTGAACTTGGCGAATGCGGTTCGCCCGAGCAGTGCGTGATAGCCACTGCGAAACGGGACTATGTCGAAGATTAACTCCTCGCTTCGGAAATTATCCGGAGATCCAAAGACCACTTCAAGTGTGACTGAGCCTGTACAGTTGGCCTCTACACCTGGTATTACGCCTTTAAAGGTCGTTTTGGTGGGCTTAATCCTCGAGGGATCTATGCCCATTTTTCGCACTGTATCCTGGTAAAGCAGGTTCAGGCTGCTGCCGCCGTCCATAAGGACTCTAGTGAGATGAAATCCGTCAATAATTGCGTCTAGAACCAATGCGGCGAAGCCGCCGTGACGGATGCTAGTGGGGCGATCAAAGGTGATCGGGCAGGAGGACCATGGGTTGAACTTTGGGGCGACTGGCTCTATCGCGTATACGTCCCTTAACGCGCGCTTCCGCTCCCTCTTGGGGATGTGGGTTGCGTATATCATGTTCACCGTCCGCACTTGTGGGGGGAAACCCTTCTGTCCACTGTTGTTCGACGGCCGGGGTTCCTCGTCGTCATCGCTATGCGGCGCCTTGTCTTCATTTTCGGCATTTAACTTGCCTGCCTGCTTGAACACCCAACAATCCCTGTTGGTGTGATTGGCCGGCTTTTCGGGGGTGCCATGTATCTGGCACAAGCGGTCGAGTATTCGGTCCAAACTGGATGGGCCCCTAGGATTCCTTTTCAATGGCTTCTTCCGCTGACCGGATTTAGAGCCTCTGAATCCGGCATTAACTGCCGTATCTTCAGCATTGTTGCCGTTAATGCGGCACTTCTGCTTGTTGCGACGCGACCTGCCACTAATGTCCCTGGTGTCCGAACTACCAGGGTTCTTGGTTATATTGTTGCTACAAGCAAGCCAGCTGTCTTCTCTCGCGCAGAAGCGGGTCATGAGTGTCGTGAGTGCTGCCATAGATTTCGGCTTTTCCTGTCCAAGGTGCCGGGCTAGCCACTCGTCACAGATATTGTGCTTGAAGGCTGCTAGGGCCTCAGCGTCCGGACAATCGACTATTTGATTTTTCTTTGTTAGGAACCGTGTCCAGAATTGCCTGGCCGGTTCATCTGGCTGCTGAATTACGTGACTTAGTTCATCGGCGTTTGGGGGTCGCACATAAGTGCCCTGGAAATTGTCGAGGAATGCGGCTTCCAGGTCCTCCCAACAACTGATTGATCCTGTTGGCAAGCTGTTAAGCCAATGCCGAGTTGGTCCTTTAAGCTTGAGTGGGAGGTATTTGATGGCGTGGAAATCATCGCCGCAGGCCATGTGGATATGAAGGAGATAATCCTCAATCCATACCGCAGGATCTGTTGTGCCATCATATGATTCAATGTTTACAGGTTTGAAACCCTCGGGGATTTGATGATCCATTATTTCGTCTGTGAAGCAGAGTGGGTGTGCGGCGCCTCTGTACTGGGCTATATCATGACGTAGCTCCAGTGAGCCTTGTCTATTGTATTCGGCCCTGCCGAATTTGTGGCCGGCGTGACGGATGCCGTCTCGGGCCGTGGGGCACCCACGCGATCCGTAGATCGATCTTGTTTGTTTAGCCTTGTCCTCCAGCATATCTCGTAAGTCCGGCGCATATTCCCGTGACTTGGTACGGGGTGCGGCTTGAGTGGAGGGCCGAGAGGCCTCTCTGTCACGGCCACGAGGTGGCCGGTCGGCCGCATCAAGTGCTTCCTCCTCTAATTGGGGTAGCAACCTGCGCTTTGGGTAGCTCTTGGAGGGGCGTTCGAGTTTATGCTCTTCGGTCGCGAGGACTTCAGTCCATCTGTCGACTAGCAAATCTTGATCAGCTCTAAGCTGTTGCTGTTTTTTCTTGAGGCTTCTTGCCGTGGCCATAAGCCTGCGTTGGAAACGCTTTTGCTCGATGGGATCCTCTGGCACGACGAATTCGTCCTCGTCGAGGCTTGCCTCGTCTTCGGAGGGAGGCATATAATTATCGTCCTCGACCTCTCTGTCTGCCGCTCTCTCATGAGGGCTGGTTTCTCCATCCTCCGGTGCTAAATCTTGCTGGAGGGGGTTTTCTTTGGCGCTTTCCAGAGTATTATTATCTCCCGTGCTGGAATCACCATGTTTTTTTGGCGGGATTTTGAGCGGCGCTGCAGACATCAGCGCTTAGGCTGTTTCTTGGAGGGGTCATCCTCCGTTGTTCCATCGCCATCTCCCTCTTTTGGGGTGTCCACCATGTATATGTCATATGACAAGGTGGCTTTCCAGGGCCTAATGGGCGCTGGTTCTTCATCATCTCCTTCATCGGCGTCCATATCGTCGATGTCTTCGGAGTCGAAGTCGAGCATGTCGGTTAAATCATCGACAGTGGCTACAAAGTGGGTGGTGGGTGGGCTTTGAATTTCTTCATCGTCCGAGTCCCAACCCTGCTGGCCGCAGTCCGGCCAGGGCTCTCCTGATAAAGAGAGAGACTTCAGTGACTTCAGAATATCGCCAAAAGGCGAGTGCTGAAAGATGTCCGCGGCGGTGAACTCCATGATCGGCGCCCAATCGGATTCGATTGGCAGGGGCACGGAGTGTTCGGAGTCCGGGGAGGAGTCCGGCTCCTTGGAGTCACGAGTCTCGCAGAGTACGGGGATGATGTTCGGCTTAATCGCCGTTGGCGTCGCAGCCCCCGAGGTGGCGTCCAACCGCCCATTCTCGAACGGTGCAGTTGGCTCCGAATCAAGGATCGGAGCCGATGCGGGTGCGGCCTCCAGGGCACTGTTCGACGGCAGAGCTAGATCATGCTCATCGGGACAGTGCGGCGCGCTCGGCAGTTGCTCGAATCCGTCGAAGATCAAGTCCCCGCGGATGTCACCGTGTAGTTTAAACTTCCGAATCTGACCTGACGGCCAGGGGCGTAGCTTTCGATCTGCTCCAGATGGCCAAGTGAATTGGCCCGCAGTGCGAAGCCGCCGAAGACGAAGATCTGTCCGGGGAGGAAGGTCTCACCCTGGACTGCATCATTGTTGAAGATCGTCGGAGCCATCAAGCCTGTCGGCGACGACACAGAGGAACTCTCAATGAAAGCATCAATGTTGGTGTCAAAACCGGCGGATCTCGGGTAAGGGGTCCCGAACTGTGCGTCTAGGCCGGATGGTAACAGGAGGCAAGGGACACGAAGTTTTATCCAGGTTTGGGCCCTCTTGATGGAGGTAAAACCCTACATCATGCTTGATTAATATTGATGATATGGGTAGTACAAGAGTAGATCTACCACGAGATCAGAGAGGCTAAAACCCTAGAAGCTAGTCTATGGTATGATTGTTGATGTGTATGTCGTCCTACGGACTAAAACCCTCCGGTTTATATAGACACCGGATAGGGTTAGGGTTACATAGAGTCGGTTATAATGGTAGGAGATCTGAATATCCGTATCGTCAAGCTTGCCTTCCACGCCAAGGAAAGTCCCTTCCGGACACGGGACGAAGTCTTCAATCTTGTATCTTCATAGTCCAGGAGTCTGGCTGAAAGTATAGTCCGGCCATCCGGACACCCCCTAATCCAGGACTCCCTCAGCCGGACTGATGGGCCGTAAAGATACAAAGAGGCACTACAAGAAATCTGTTAATACATGACAGTCCTTAGCTGTCACAGAACAGCCAAAAACTGTCACGCGTGCCCATCGATGACGGACCTGGAATCCGTCATGTATATCGCGTCATAATTTGACATCATAGCTCCCATGACGGTTCTTGGCCGTCATGGAACTGCCTCAGGCCCACCCAAGCCCAAACTAGGCTGTGACGGAACAGACCGTCATGGACCAATGCCACGAAGGATTTTCAATTGACTAACTGGAATGACATGGCTACCTACGTGGACATTATGTTTCGTCATAGAAACCGTCATGAATTTAGGATCAATTTAAATTTGGTCACATTCATTTCTTTCAGCCCAAATTTGATGTAATACACATTTAGAATAATGTGTTCCATAAACCATAATGCCAATTTTGGACCAGGACAATATTTCCAATGTGCCATACATTACACAAATCATTCAATATGCAACCATACATAGGTATCTACAACCTAGAGGTTTATAATATCCTCCATAAAATGGTAATATACAACATATATTGACAAAATATATTACACAACAAGGATTAGGAATTGGTACAATACAATTTACATCAACAAAACATATAAACTACTAAGGTTGTCACTCGTGTTCTTGTTGTCGACCCTCCTGATTGCAACTATGCCATGGCGTATTGTGATGGACAGCACCAAGTAGCCTCCTACCATATTCACAACAACATTAGATATCTGTAGATATGAATAGATAGTAGAAGAAGAAACTTTAAAAACAAATTACATGCCTTCCAAAATTTTGAAATCTTATTGTGCCTACAGATGAGAATAACAAAGTATCTAGTACTCCCTCTGTCAGTTAGTACAAAGTCGAGTCACTTATTTTGGGACGGAGGGAGTATAAAACAATAATAAACATGAGGTTGCTACAAATTAATCCAAATAGAAATGTCTCAAATGAAAGTCTAATCAGGTTGACCTATAAGGGACAACACAATAGAACATACATTGCAGAACTCAAATACTATAGCAGCAGCATTTGAGGCCATATAAATCCAACAAAAAATGGCATCACCAACAAACTATATCCATGGCGCGTAGCCACTGCTCGTCAACCTGGCTGGTGTAAGTTTCTAATGTTCATATCTCAACAAGTTTACACATGAAACTAAATATTTATCAAGGCACTGATAGTAGTAAACTACAAATAGCATGCAAAATAACTAAGAGCCATGGCCACTAATCGATCTATAGAACTTAGTGGCAAATGGTTCTGTTAAGAGGTACTAAGATGGTGGTTAGAATGTGAGATAAGGGAAGGAGATAGGTTATTGTTCCTGGAAAACTACTTGCAAGAAAACTGCCATGGTTAAGAACTAATTATGTGCCATTTTTCTTATGTAAACATATACACCTATCTACGTGTGAGAATAGACCTAATAGGAATACTAGATTAACAAGAATAGCCAAGTGTACTCTATATTACGAAAATATACTTTACAATGAATCTAATGAAACTAATTCTGTGGTGCAGATATTCATATAGCTTCCTATAAATTTCATCAAATTCAATTACTATGAAATTGAGGAAGCAATTATAAATAATAGCATTCAATGGTAGAGAAAACAAGTTTTAAATGAAATGTTCAAGGTGGATACACTTTCAAAGTTATGCTGCACTTAAATTATTTGACAAGGAACACTATTTCACAATATAGAAATATGTCAGACAAGGAACACTGTTTCCACACTACATAAAGATAGAAATGCTAGAACTTAAAGCGACATCCAGTAATACATAAAGTGGATAACTCCCTTTTCCCGATATATAAAAAAGCCTTCTAGAAGTGATTGAACCGCTACAAAATTCCCTTTTATTAGGCAGAAAGAAGAGGTACAATTCTACTTTACTCCTTTGGTTTTGGGAAGATACAAAAATGCACAGCAGAATAGCAGAAACAATTTTTTCCTAAGTTTATTAAGGTACAAGCATAATCAAGACACATGAACACCAGGCGATGGATGGTCAAATCAAAACACATTGGAAAATAGGTCTATTATATTCAACAGCAATTGTTATGCAAAAACTTCAGAAACAAATTTGGGGTTAATATAGCAATATATCACCCAGAAGTGTTAGACCTTCGCCAAACATTTTCCTGTCCATCAGCTGCAGAACTAAAACCTAAGAAATGACAATGTTAAACAAGGCATTATGTTCAGTACAGAATGAATAAGTTGGTGATGATGCGAACATGAGATGTGCTAAAATAAGTATGATACTTTTCCCGTTTGAAGATCAACCTTTCGCACAAGATCAACCTTTCGCACTGATTACTGTCAAACATAAAAGATGGCAGTACATATTCAGTGATTAGGAGAACCAGTTAATAATACAATAAAAAAAAGGAACATACACATCTTGAAGCATGAAAGAATTATGCATCGCTCATCCATTAGGGGTCCAAGATCATGTTATAAGTTCTCAATATAATTCAGAATAGTTGCCACTTGAGAGTTATCAATACCAATAGCAGTCAACTCAAACTACGGCTACCTGATTGTCACTGTAATTTTAATAAAAACAAAAAGGATCAGACAATTTACTGACTATAGCCTAATTTGGTACTGGATTATAAATCTCATACCAGAGGGATTAATATTGGTCAAGATTATATCATGAGTTCCTGAGAGGAAAGATACAAAATCAAGTAGAGGAGGGATGTAGAGGTCCTGTGCTCACCAGAGAGGATTGTAGGAAAGGCAGCGGTTGCAGTGCAGGTCTAACACTGCCGTCGCGCGAAAGAGGAGGTCGCCACATGAAGCACCGTCGCGCTAGCGGTGCGGCAGAGGGGGTCGGGGTCGATGCCGCCCAGCCAAACGCATGCGTACCATGCTAAGGGGATCCATCCAGGAGGAGGATAGGGCACGAAGGAGCGCTATGTACGACGGAGAGGAGCCGCTGGAGATGCGTCGCCGACGAACGCGACGCTGTAGCCGAAACCCTATCCATGGGCTAGAGGTCGTGGACAGGCGCCGGAGGTCGGGAGCGGCGGATCCAGCCGTATTGGAGGACAGATGGGTCGGAGATGAGCTCACGAGCGTGTTGCGTGGTGGTGGACGTCGCCGGAATCGTCGGGCGTTGGTGGTGGCGCGACGGTTCGTAGGAGGGAGAGAGAGATGGGTCGCCAGAGGGATGGATGGGTGGGGGTTGTGGCAGAGCTAGCAGCCGCCGGAGCTGCGAGGTGAGAGGAGGGAAGGGGCGGGCCGGCGGTGAACTGCGGGAGAAGGGAGGCGGCAAGTTGGGGGCGATGTGTTGGAGACGATGCGGGATTGAGAGGAGGCTGCGGCGGAGGGAGGGGGCCGAAGAGGAGGGTGTTAGGGTTAGGTTTTTATACGGGGAACAATTAGCCGGGCTTCAGTGGGCTTCGGCGGGCTTGCGGGGCTGTACCAACTCATCCATGACAGAATCTGAAAATGTCATCAGGAATCCGTCATGGATTAACAGGTTTCTCGTAGTGAGGAAGGCTTTCCCCCATATCTGGGTAGGACTCTCCTATGCGTGGATGGCAAGATTGGTGTCCGGATATGTAATTTCCTTCCTCTACAAACTGACTCTGTACAACCCTAGGCCCCTCTGGTGTGTACATAAACCGAAGGGGTTTAATCCATAGAGGCTGTCAGAATTCACATAGGCTATATATCTAGGGTTTAGCCATTACGATCTCGAGGTAGATCAACTCTTGTAACCCCTGTACTCATCAAATACAATCAAGCAGGATGTGGGGTTTTACCCCCATTAAGAGGGCCTAAACCTGGATAAACACTATGTCCCTTGTCCCATGTTACCCTCGATCCTCAGACGCACAGTTCAGGACCCCCTGCCCGAGATCGGCCGGTTTTGATGCCGACATTGGTGCTTTCATTGAGAGTTCCACTGTGTTGTCAGCAGAAGGTTCGATGGCTCGTTTGATCATCGACAATGATGTTGTTTCCGGGGAGACCTTCCTCCCTGGTCAACTATTCATGTTCGGCGGCTTCGCTCTGCGTGCCAGTTCAGCTGGTCACCTTGAATAGATCGACAGTTATGCTCCTGGTCACCAAATCAGGTTTGGAAGCCTGAATTGTATCGCCGATATCCGAGGAGACTTGATCTTCGAATGGTTCTCGGCCCCGACCACCGCTCCTCATCTACATGAAGGAAGTCTGTCGGATCCACCATCTGGCTCTGCTCAAGGATCAACTATCGTTCCCGCCCTGGCCTTACATCCACAGCGGGCCACCCTATCCGATGACGGGAGTATGAACCCTGCTGGACTCACCCCTATTACGGAGCTCCCTGCCGGAGACCCAGAAGCAACCATATTATCGGCAGGCCTGGAATCAAATAGGGCTCTCCCTGTTATCGCGAAGCCGGACTCGCCTTTGGAGGTCAACTCCGAAATCTTGAGGCCTGCATCCACTGAACACGGTCAGATTTCCAGACCTAGCTCCGCAGGCTCTCAGTCACTTGTTCGGCTATCGCTCCTAGATGAGACTCTGGACTTAATGCGATCTCTCGCTATCACGGAAGTGTGACTTCCGAACTACGCCCAGCTTGAACAAGGGGTTGAGCGCGGGGAATTTTGCGTCCCACCTACCACCCACTTAATAGCCATTGTAGAGGACTTGAACGACATGCTAGACTACGCCTCCGAAGACATCGACGGTATGAACGACGATGCCAGAGCCGAACCAGGCTAAAACCCGCCTTCCATTGGGCGTTGGACGGCCACTTCTACTTACGACGTTTACATGGTGGATACCCCCGAAGGAAGGACGACGACAGCACTCAAGACCCTATCGAGGACAAGCCTATCAAAGCACCATCAAAACACCGACGTCAGCGGCACCGCTCACGATCGCGTTGCGAAAAGGAAAGCAAAACCGGCACCGGAGACATTGACACTCCGGAGCATGCTGAAGACTCCGACCACCCCGCCGAGCCTACTGTTGAGCAGGATGAGTGGGAAGATGGACAAGTCAACCCAGATGAACTTGTCGAGAATGAGGATTCGGAGGATAGTAACTATCTACCGGCCTCCGAGGAGGATGTTAGCCTCGGCAACAAAGATTTCATCTTGCCAGAGGAACCCCTCGAGCAAGAGCGCTTCAAGTGACAGCTCATTGCCATTGCGAGGAGCCTAAAAAGGAAATAGAAATAGCTTCAAGCTGAACAGGATACGCTCAATGACAGATGGACCAAGGTCCTGGCTGCCGAAGAATACGGCTTCGAGCGCCCAACAAAGAGCTGCCCGAAGTGCAGGCTCCTACCACAATTTGGCGACGAGGCCCTTGGGCCAATACCGTCGAGATATAATCATGCTGACGAACCAGACCGACCACCACGTGGATGGGACGAAGCGGCTACTTATTCCGAACACCAGCCCATGCCACCTCGCCGTAGAGGCAAAGAGGTAGCGGCTCCGGGCTACACATACGACTTACGCCAGGCCCGGAACAATAGAGCCAGTCAGACCAGATCAATCTACGGATCAAGGGGACGTGATCCAACACGAGACGACGGCCATCAAGCTTGGCATGATAAACACAACCAAACTCGGGCCGAAAACCGAACACGGATGTCGTATGAACTCCATTGTGACGTCGCTCAATATAGAGGCGCCGCACACCCCTTGTGCTTTACCGATGAAGTAATGCAGCATCAGTTTCTGGAAGAGTTTAAATCCATCAACATCGAAGCATGTGATGGAACTACAGATCTTGTCGTATGGATTGAAGATTTTCTTCTCCATATTCACATGGCTCGTGGTGATGATCTCCATGCCATTAAATACCTCCCCCTAAAGCTAAAAGGACTAGCAAGACACTGGTTGAATAGCCTCCCGGAGAACTCTATTGGCATGGACATATGTGGCAACCATGTCAGGTTTGAATGACTCCCAACACCGGTTGCACGTTGCAACACGCCCGACCATATATCGACCCTTTTTCACCGAGAAAACTCCACAAAATGCAAAACTTATCGAAAAATACAAAAAAATTGGCATCATGTCCTGAATTTGTCATAGAAACAGGTGGCAAAAAAATTGGGGCCATTTGACAGATGTTGAAAAACAACGTGCTTCCAAACACACCTTGTTGCCTATACTACCACCACTCATTGAACATGATATATTTTTGGACATGTTTGAAATGAACCCAACTTTTGGAAGCAGGTGGACATACCATGGTAGGTATCCATGCCTGGTTTGAATGTCTTTCGATATTGTATGCAAGTTGCGACACATAGGGATGGCAATGGTACCCATTACCCGCGTACCCTGTAGGTAAAAACCCTACTAGGATAAGGGTATGGGACAAAAAATTACCCATGGGTACTTAAATGGGAAAATATCATACCCATCGGGTAGATAGGGTACGGGTATGGGTTTGTATAACCCATACCCGCGTGCCCATGTACCCATCTAAAATGTTGACAAGTGGGTTTCCTTTAATATCCTAGTGTATTAATTTCCCCCTCCTAGTCATGCTAGGTAAAAACTCTAATGTGTAGTCAAATTATCTCTATAATTTATCATGATGTTGTGAACTTAAAGTGTATGCCTATGTGTTGTTATTTATGATTATGTGTTGTTGTTTAACATTTTTATGTGTCGCTTTATAGGCAAGTATTTTTGTTTATGAGATTGTGTTGTTGTTACAATATGTTGTTGTACATTGTTGTTTAAAATGTTCTTCTATTAATAATTTATGATTATATGTTGCTTTGTAACTATTTTCTACTCAATTGATGTGTTCTAAACGTGGGTATTTTTACCCGCAGGTACCCATATACCCTGTCGGGTGACGGGTATGGGTATGGATGATAGGCAAGTTCTGGGTGGATGGGTCAGGGTATGGGGTGGCTGCACCTGTACATGTCCTGGGCGACACGTCCGACCATTTATCAATTTTTTTAACCGAGAAAGCTCCAGAAAATCCAAATCTTATCGAAAACCCAAACAACATGGTGCCTTGAATCGGTAATACAACACCATGAAAATAATTGGGGTCATTTGACGGATGTCAACAAAAGTAGTCTCATAGGACCCTTCTGCCTACTCGAACACCCTCCATTGAACATGGTCCATTTTTGGACATGCATGAAAGGACCCCAAATTTTGGAACCAGGTGGGCATGCAAATGTAGGACTCCATGCTAGTTTTGAACAAATTCCGACATCGTATGCACATTGCATTAGTCCGGTCATTTATTGGCCCTTTTTGACCGAAAACTCTAGAAAATGCAAAACATGTCGAAAACCCAGCAAACAACTTGGCATGGTGCCTTGAATTGGCCATACATGGCCATGAAAAAAAATTAGGATCATTTGACGAATGTCAAAAAAAAGTCTCAGACAGACCCTTTTGCCTATCCGAACACCCATCGTTGAACATGGTCAAGTTTTGGACATGTATGAAATGACCCCAACTTTTGGCACCATATGGGCATCCCAATGGTAGGCATGCATGCATGTTTTGAATGAATTCTGACACCGTATGCATGTTGCGTCACGTCCGGTCATTTATCGGCTTTTTTTCACTGATAAAACACCAGAAAATGTAAAGAAAATCAAAGAGTAAAACAACTTGGCATGGTGCCTTGAATTGGTGTAAAATTCTATGGAAAAAAATTGGGGCCATTTGAAGGATGTAGAGAAACAACATGCTCTCAGACAGAGCCTACAGGCCTATCTGAACACCATGCATTGAACATGGCATATTTTTGTACATCTTTCAAATGACCACAACTTTTGCGGGCAGTTAGGCATGCCCATGTTTGGCATCCATGTCAGTTTTGAACAATTTTCGACCCCGTATGCAAGTTGCGACCCGTCTTGCCATCTGCCTTTTTACTAAGAAAACTCCAAAAAATACAAATTTATCAAAAACCGTAAAGAGTTGGCGTGGTGCTTTGAATTGGTCACGAAAGGCCATAGAAAAAATTAGGGCCATTTAACGAATGTCGAAAAATGTACTCATAGGCACACCCTTTTGCCTTACTGGAACACCCTCCATTGAATATGGTCTGTTTTTGGACATGCATGAATGACCCCACCTTTCAGCACTAGGTGAGCATTCCCATTATAGGCATCCATGTCTGGTTTAACCGAATTCTGGCACCGTATGCATATCGCGTCACGTCAGGCCATTTATCGACATTTTTTCACGAGAAAACTTTAGAAAATGCAAAAAGTCGTTGAAACTCCAAACAACTTGACATGGTACCTTGAATTGGTCATACAACGCATAGAAAATGGGGACACTTCACGGATAAAAAAATTAGGTCATTTCAAACATGTCGAAAAAGTACATGGCTAAAAAATTCACAAATTTGAAAAAAGTTCACGGGTTTAAAAAAAGTATGCAAATTTGGGAATAAAGTTCATGACAACAGGAAAAACATTCATGAGCTAAAAGTTCATGCATTTGGAAAAAAGTTCACAGCTAAAAATTAATGAATTTGGAAAAAAGTGCATGGATCTGAACAAAGTTCACACATTTGAAAACAAATCATGAAGTTTCAAATTCTTTTAGAAATTTGAAAAAAAAAGTTCATGGAATTTGAAAAAACAATGATTCTGAAAATGTTCAGGAGCTAAAAGTTCATGCATTTTAAAAAATTGAAATTCACAAATTTGAAAAATGTTCACAAGTTTGAAAAAGTTCATGTATGTGGAAAAAAGTTCATGAAAATTGAAAAGAGTTCAAGAAATTTGGAAAAAGTTGACAAAATTTTAAAAGGAGAAGTTCACTAATGTAGAAACAAATATGAATTCAAGAAAAGTTTGCAAATTTGAAAAAGTTTACAAAAAAGTTTGTGACTTGATAAAAATAAAATAAAATAAGAAGTGAGAGAAAACGAAAAAGCTGAAGGAAAACCAGGCGAACAGAGAAAAATATAATAAAAACCAGACCGAGAGTGCGCTGCTTTTTTTTTTTGTAATATTACCATACGAGAAGGGAAAAAGATGGAAGTGGGCATAGCTAGTACGCCTTACTAGTTCTGGTTGAACTAAACATACACCTTACTAGTTCTGGTTGAACTAAACATACAGGTCTGCAGTTGGAGTCCCACTATCCTCACTTCTTTTTTGAGATTTAAAAGAACGAAAAAAGAGTAAGTGAGCCGTGCCCATGTAGGAAGGCATTGTGCACCTGGCGGAAATGAAATGGTCCGGCCCAGTCTGGCGGTCTATGCGCCGTCTATTTGACGCTACTCCGTGAAAATACAGCGTATATGTTCGGACGGATGATCCATCATACATAGTAAATCTCAAAATGATATGCGGGCTCAGTCTCTCGGAGGTGCTCATAAGGATAGAGTGTGCGTGTGTGCGTTCATAGGGATGAGTGTATGCGCGTGTATATGAGCGCTTGTGTTTGTACTGATGCTCAAAAAAAAATACATATGAAAGCTGATACGATATGTCAAAGGTCTACACTGCTATTTACGTTTAGTGACGGGGTTGTACCGAAGCGGCTAAAAAACTTAACTCTGTTTCGGGCTGGATGTCTCGTTCATAGAGTGTGGGAGGCTTTTGCTTTGGATGGATGATGTATGTTGGAATATTGTTTGGACGGCTGATGGATGCCCGCATATCTCTGTCCGATCTACATAGGCGGCCCCACGCTAGTCATGGCAAATGGCGAAAAATGACATTGGAGCTCTGAAGAAAGGAAAAACTAAGGACAAAATCTCGTTGGACCAGTACCAGAGACGCCAAATCAACAAAACACCACCGGTAGATGCAGCTGTATCACCATTTTGTGGAGCAAGAATCGGATCCACTTTTATTCAAGTTACTGTAGCCACCACTGTACTACTGAAAGATCATGCATTGTCACCGATATTTCATTTACCTACCGTTAATTAGACAAAAGTAACGCGGATAAAAGAACCAGACGTGGAATGGTGCCAAAATGAAACATCATCAAGTGGCTTTCCTCAATATGGGAATGCGGCAGAGTAAGATATAGAGTGAGTGGCTTCTGAATATGTATGCTATGGGAGTTCAAATCAATGTACGACTTGTTTCCATTTCTTCTGAGGAAGAAGAATACGACTGCCAGGACATCCATCTTCCACTGCAACTCTGTCTGTCTCAGGGACTTCTTATACTAATAGTAATATTTAGTTGTGGTACATCGAAACAAAGCATTTCATCCAGTAACATTCTAGACCTCCTTGCCATTGCAGGAGTTCAGTCGATACAAGCAAGCTCAGGCCCTAAGCAGGGCCTACCCGAGCTTTTAGACATTAACATTGCAGTAACAAGAACCTACAAGTTCAGAGATTGGCATACACTTCAAAAGTTCAAATGCTGCAACTGGGCAACCGCACACACGCACGCGTGATAGCTTCCGACACGGCATCGGCATTGAACAAACGAATACATCCGATCCACGCATCACTTTCTCTTCCTGACCACAACATGCTCAGAGGAACCAACTTCTTCTCCCTAGTTCACGCGGCATCAGCATCTGCAGAAAGATGAAACAGCATGGGCTTTCCATATGAACAGGGCACCAATAGGAATATATACAAGCCTACCAAGTACCACATAACAAACATCAAATATATCAATTGCTGCATGTGATGCATCAAGTTGACACTGGGTATTTGCAAGGGGGTGACTATCACATTGCCCAGTAAGTGAATTCCTGTGTGTGCATATGATTCAGAAACCTAGATGTCATATGATAAGAATACACTACGCTGACTGATTTATTCAAGAAGTAAAAGGTCATGGGCTCATGGAAGATGCAAGAGCTGGAGAGCTTGATAAAGCAGATGCAGAGGAGATGATACAGCAACATAAGAAACTGAGTAAATACATTCTGACCTGGGAAGTAAAAGTAAAAGCTTAGTGGTGTATCCATGTATACAACCTTTTTGTTGTTTTATCTTTTATGTCTTGCTATCTATAAGGCTATAAGCATAAAGTTACCTATCCAGATCAGCTGGGAGTAATAATACAATAATATCCTTATCCTTCATGTTTAGCTCATCGACAGCAAAGAATCGACAAACAACCAAAATCAACAGTTCCACTAAATTCATATGTGGAGCTACTAGACCTGCTATCTATGTTCTATACAAGTGATTTATGGAGTAATCTGTAGTGGATTGTAATCACTTAAAAATAAACTGCCAGAACTGCTGTTTGGAGCAGAAATATGGGGCTGTTGTAATTTGACAATTTCTACGCATACAGAAGTTACATATAAAAATAAAAAAACTGGAAATAATCAATAATAATTAGATATTATTAGCTTTCAGAGTTTAATGAGCTTCCAATTGCACACATAAATTAGGCAATAGATTATCACCTAAATACCCACAACAATATTGGACAGTATACTGCTACATCTGCAAAGAGCATTGTTTGCAAGAAATAAGCAGAGTGGAAAAGCAAATTATCATCAAATAAACACCTGAATCATATTTTTTTTGCTGCACGACACTGAAACCAGAGGTTAAATAAAAGTAAGCAGATAACACACTCACCGCTTCATATAGTTGGTGCACATAATAATCGTGGGAGGCTAGCATATAGTTCACCACTACAGGAGCCTTCGCCGAACAACTCGACCTGCAACGTCATGACGTCCACTGAAAAGAACCATAGCTTCTCTGGTGAAGATGTGGTGTATGTCTGCATGAGCACGTATCCCCCGGCTACACCAAACAAAATAACACCATACTTTTCCGGCAATGGGATGACATTCTGTGAGTGCCATTGGTTGTTTGTTAGAATGGAATACACGAGCCGATATGGGCCACCATCGTTGTGCCCGTCATTGATTCCAGTGAGCATCCCGAGCATTCCTTCTGCTGCCTCAACAATAACAAAATTGTGACACTGCGGTTGTTCGGGTGGGAGGCTGATAGCAGAGAACTCCATGGAGCGCGTGTCGAGCAGAAGCAACATGTTGAGGAAAGGTGGATGCCAACAGAAGCATCGGCCGACTAATTGACGATTTAACAGCCCATCCTTATATGGGTCAAATGTACCCGGAACACTCCATTGGTCAAATGTAAAGAGCATGCCATTGCCCATTCACAGAGGAGAAGACGAGGAGCAGCATATTCCTTCTGCATCGCACCAAGCACATGACCCTGAATGATAAAGGGTCCTCCTCAACATCGCCGGGAGCAAGGAAAGTGTCCAAATCGAGGAGGTCCTCCGGTTCAGGGACCAGTGCCGTCAGGTCGCCGGGGACGGCGGGCAGCAGGATGTAGCGGCGGAACACGGGATCGCACACAGCGAGCTCCCTGACCAAAAGTTGGAGGTGCTCCAAGTCGCACGCCTCCTCTGGGGCGCCGCCGAGGAGGACGCGTCCGTCCAAGAGGTCAATCGCCCTCCAGGTACGGCCGGCGGTGGAGGGGAGAAAGGAGGAGCAGGAGAAGTCGAAGCCGGCAAAAGTGCGGGCGGCGACGGCGGAGGGGTGCGGAGGCTGGGCTGGGAAGAAGGTACTGTCGTCGACATCGAGCACGCCGATGAGAGGGGGCGGGTGGAGGGTGCGGTAGCGGCGGAGGAAGGCGTGGCCGGTGATGAGATGGCGGAAGGAGGCGCGCGCCAGGGAGGCGCGGGCTAGGTCGGCAGCAGTGGGGAGAAGGAGGAAGATCTCCTCGAGGAGCTCATCCGGGGTTCGAAGGATCGGCGGCTCCGGCGGTGGCGCCGCCATCGGGATGGCCGGCGGGGGGATTGGGGATCTACAAATGGATCTGATTCACTCACAGGCAAATGGACATCTCTTCTTCTACGGCTTCTTCGATGGGCTTTCTCAGGATTGGGCCTGCTAAATGTCCCATTTTATGGCCTTCTCAGTTTCTTTTGGGGCCTGATGAGCAACCTACTGCCAATTTTGAAAGAAAAAAAATACTCTTACATTTCTTTACAGCTGGAGCAGTATTTTAGTCGCCCTAAAATATTTATGTTTTTTTTTGCGGGGACTAAAATATTTATGTTAGTCTAACGGTTACTCGTTTCCAAGGATTAACATTTTGAGTTTACATCTTGGCAAGGAGCATAGCCGATATTCAACCCCATACTACACGGAGCACGCCTATTCCAGCCCCTTCCCCGTTCTCAGCCATTGACATTTGCACCAGCGCCACGCGGGCATAGTGTTCGCCTAAGCTTCGAAGGAGGCATCGTATTTGCACGTCCGGACAACTTCGAGCACCCGTTTTGTGTATTATTTTTTATAACTTTAGGCACCAAACTGACTGTATAGAACAAGTTGAGGCACCCCCAGTGTATTTAACTCTTTTTTTCCTAAGCATGTTTTAAGCATCTCATATTGTACATAGCCTCAAGTGCCAATTATAAAGTTGTCGGCCTAAGAAATGATACATGTTCTTTCATGATCTATCATCATCTCTTTATCAGTAGTTACCACCAGCGAAGCATGTTGGAGTTGTAATTTCTAAAATACTAGTTCCATGTATTTACACTTCACAATTTGGGAATGTTGCCTAAAAGGCATTTATCAGGTGGGAGAAAAGGGAAAAAATGAAAGCGAGACGATCTACTTTTTGTGAAGAACTGAAGCATTATTGTCGACGAGGTAATTTGAATTTGCTTAATTTAGGTACTCATAAAAGTTTTATTTTTCTGCTTTTATGTCTTTGTGTGATAATATGACGACATCTTTTTGCAAGAATATGTGGTTAACAATGAAATTGTACTACTAATAGTTTACAATTGGATTTCCGGTGAAAGTAGACATATACAAACATTGGCCCGTACCATAACAACATTGACGCGTGCGTGCCTACTTTTGAGCCAAGTCCCCGTTTAAGCAATGAATGGGCGATAAAAAGAGCCAAGTCGGTGGCCATCGCGAACAAGAGCATTACAAACTGAAGAGAGTTGCACGGTGCACCCAAATCCAATTACGTACCATCAAGTGAGGATGAGTGAATAAGGAACAGTACTCCGCTCAGCTCAATTTGTGGCGGCGACGGAGTGATTAAGCAGAGCCTCAGCCATGCCAAACGGGCGTTCACGAAGGCCCCAGATCCTCGTCTCGCTGCCATCCCCAAGGTCATGCCGATACACCCACGCGCCGCCGCCACGGCAACTGGCGGCGCGGTACACGCAGTTGCCCCTGAGGGAAGGAAGCCTATCCGCGTCGTCTACGGACAAGCACCTGTCGCCGACGACGAGCGCGCGGCGGCCGATGCCCCTCACGGGTTCGAGCTCCTTCCGCTCCACGTCGACCCTGAACACCTTCACGACCCACCGCGCCCGTCGCCTTTGGAGGCGGACCAGCAGCAGCTCGTCGACGGCCGACTCCACGAGAAAAGCCCGGTCGCTATGGCGGTCGGCATCCAACTCCCATGATGGCACGTCGTCGGAGATGATTAGCAGCGGCCCGACGCGACGACGCACCTGACGACCTGCGCATCACGGTCGGCCACGTAGACGTGACCCCGGTGGGCGGCCATGCTTGCGTTCTTGGGGCAGTAGGGGCGACCCGCGGGGTGTGGGAAGGGCAACGGCGAGGGTTTGCCGGCGGTCAGGTGGGCGCACGAGAGCGCGTCGCTGTCGGGATCGTGGTAAGAGGAGAAGACGAGCGATGGGTCCTCGGAGCCCGCCACCGCGGCTCGCAGCCGGTCGACACGGGGAATGGCGGCGGCGAAGTGGAGCGAGGAGCCCGTGAAGGGGTTCAGGACGTGAGCCGCGTGAGGATACTCCCCGTCCGCGAGGACGAGAAGGCCGCCGGAGGCGGCTACGAGGAGGTGGCAGCGGAGCAAAGGGACGCGCCGGCGGATAATGCGGCCAGTGACTACTTTGAAGAAGAGACGCACGGTGCCCTCGTCGTCGGCGGCGTCGTCGAGCATGACCCAGTGCCGAGGCCGGAAACGGAGGAGGTCAGCGCCGGTGCTGCGTCGGCCTGGGTCGGCCATGGCTTGGCGCCAGTTGTGGCAGACGGCACGCATGCCCATGTAGTCGTCGATGTCGCTGTCCCTCGCGGCGAGAAGGCGGTCGCCAACGCAGCGTACCAGGTCCGACGGAAGCGACGTCCAGTCCGCCATCGCCATGGCTGATCGTCCGTGCGCCGACGAGTTGGGTGGATGGGCGACGTCTGTGGCGTGGAAGAGCAATGTACGGACCGACCAATGCGCGGATCATCTTGTAGATGGAATGCACGCGAGCGGGAAGTTACTACGCCACGCCGACGCTTCGTCCACTTGTGCCTGCTTAATGGAGGCCCGAAAGACGAGAAGACGGCGATAGTTAATGGACTCGGAAGACGTACGGGTAGGACCCCCGTTAGCTGGGAAACGTTAGTCAGAAAAAGATGGCATTTGGCATCATTTTTCCTCACAGATTTAGTTATAGAGACGCACGATGAGTACAAAATGTCATGTTTTGTTAATTGATAATCTTTTTTGCAGAAATGTTAATTGATAAATTTGATGCGCAAGTAAAAACAAAACAAAAAAATTGCCATGGCAAATGCATATTAAGGTTTGGATGGTATGAGGAAAAAATTGCCATGAATGTACGAACGTAGTAAAAAATGCCATGAGCCACTACTTTGCTCATGGCAACGTAGTAAAAACTGCCATGAGCCAAAACCTACATTTGCTTTGCTCCATTAACTTTAGTTGCCATGGTCATATTAAAAGGAATTTGTTCGCCTTATTTACAAAACAGAAAGGATTTTTCATGATGCATGAACTTAAGTTGCCATGCTCCATTAGCTCAATCAAATGTTGTCATTCCCTGCAAATTTGCTGTGGGATGAATTCCAAAATTTTACAAGGTGGAAGATGACGTAGTGAGTACCCATAGTTCAGGACACTAACACCAGCACCATGAGGTCACGAGATGGCACGGACAAGACCTCCCATGCCACCAGAGCGAGCCCACTCTCGATTACTGCCACCTTCCCCGTCACTCACCACTGCCACCCTCCCCTCGCCACGGCTTCGCCGGCGGCGACTTAGGAGGTGGTGGCATAAGAGTTCTATAATAATGAGACTTTGCCGAGTTTATTTAGTTCGTTGAGTCGTTTTTCGTTGGAACCAGTCAAAGTCATAGCTCTGCCAAGTTGCTTATCACTGCTGAGTCCAATTGTAAATCAAATTCGACAAACAGAAGTTTGCCGAGTTCCCGATAGAATGAACTCGGTGAAGTTCTAGAACTCAGGAAAAAAAACCAGATTCTAGTAGTGACAAGAGTTTTATAATAATAATAAATTAGGTCTATATAGATCCAATTCATTCATTTTCCAAGCAACCATAATGCCAATCACTATAGGCTCCGACCTATCTGGATAGTGTTGGCATGAGCTTGTTTAGGAATGAGAGTTTTAATAATGAAAAATTAAGTATATAATAGATCGAATTCATTCATATTGCAAGCAACCATCAAGTCTTGGTTGATAAGCCCCCAAATTGCTGATGGAAGATACTAAAAGAAAAGCCATCAGGACCAGAAGCACCTTCAACATATACAAGAGCTGAAGACAACCTCTATTTACTCCCTCGGGTCATTTTTAGTTTGCATATATGTCTGAAGTCAAACCTCACAAATTTGACCAACTTTACAGAAAAAAATATATCAACATTCACAATACAAAATCAATATCATTACATGTGTCAGGAATTTGATTTTCATGATTTTTAACTTCAGTATTGTAGATGTTGATAATTCTTTGTATAAATATGGTCAAATTTTAAGAAGTTTGATTTTAGACAATTATTATATGTAAAGTAAAAAGGACACGAGGGAGTACATCAGAACCGAAGTATTCCATTTGTAAACACTGGCACTACCCTATCACTGGGCTAACCTGGTGTTTCATTCACGGACAAAGCAGAGACTATTGGAGATCTACTTTATGACAGCATTTGAGAGAGACGGGGACCATTGGAAATTGCCTGACTATGCTTTCCGGAAAACTGGATCTCTCCCAATCCGCCTGCATGCTTCTCATTCGCTGTCGAATTAATACGGTTGATCTCCGAGGTCTTCTTAAGATTCGAAGGCTCCGACCAATATGGATTGATCCACAGCTGGAGAGTAGATTTCATTTTGCCTCTGATTTCTTGCAGTCCTGGGGGATCCTCGACGCTGGCTAGCAATCCCCGTGATGCTCTATCTTCCTCACGTGATATTTGATTCTGTCGACCACGATCGTGGCTGTTAGCCATAGTCTTGATCTTCGTTCGTGAGAGAGAGAGAGAGAGAGAGAGAGAGAGAGAGAGAGGAGCTGGGCACCGGTGCAAAGAGCAAGCTACAGGACAGTGCTAACAATTGGTATCATGAGCTAGTTCGTCATGGGATACGTCATCATCGCCACGGGCGCGCTCGTCATAGCCAGCGGCGTGATGGCATTGAGTGCCGGCGGTGCGGCGAGGTCGTCGGGCCGTGTGTCGGCGCGTGTGTGCTCTCAATGGAGGTGCTCGGCAGCGGATCGTTTTGTACGGCGTGGTAGCATGAAGGCGCTGGACGGCGATGGCGGAGGCTGTGGAGGCGCGGTGTGACGGCCATGCAGCAACGACCGATGACGAGCCATAGCCATAGTCTTGATCAAGACTACAGGGGAAATTGTTAGCCATAGTCTTGATCAAGACTACGGGGGAAATTGTTAGCCATAGTCTTGATTTTGTGTCGGTGAGGGGTTGTTAGCTGCATGCGTTGTGTTTGTTAGTAGCTGGCTACGTGCATGGAAGGAGATGGCCGAGTCCGTGTGGACGTTCCGTAAGGTTAGCTAGTGTGGTGTATGCATGAAGACGTGGGTGCGTGTGTGCATGCTAGTCTCTTTTTTTTTTGCGAGGGTAAAAGAGTTTTATTCCATATTTATAGGGTTACAATCAAATGGCAAAAGCTCCTCTATACACGGAGGGCCCTGCCTAAGCCATACAGCAGTAGTGCTCTCTGTACGACTATACGTAGCCAAACGATCTGCTATCCTATTCTGTTCTCGCTTAAGTTTCACTGGAATAAACTCTCTACCACCCAACAGACGACGAATCTCAGCTACTAAATGACCATAAGCCGACCGGGACAGACACTCACCAGTCAGAGACGAAAGAGTTTGGGCAGAATCGGATTGAACAACGATCGGCAAGTTGCAATGCTGGATTGCTAGTGCCATCCCTTGCATTATTGCATGTAGTTCCGCCTCCAAAGCATCGTTGCAGTTGAAGATACACCGGTAAGCTGCAAATATGACCGACCCATCCACTCTTCTAAGTATCATACCTGCAGCCGCTGATCCATCCACTGGTGAGAAAGATCCATCGACCGACAAGGCCGCTTGGCCATCCTCAGGACGAGGCAAAGGTAACCGCACTGCCGTACCGGGCGACCTGACCGGCTCCTCTCCAAGTAGTGGCATCTTCCCCTTTATGATATCCTCCTTAGAGTATCTTCTGACCAAATGTATCGAGTGCATATAACTTTGCAAATAATCTGCCGTAGCCGCCGGACTTGGAACATTTTTACCATGCGCCATATCAGACCTCAGTGTCCAAATCCTCCACATTAACATTATAGTGCAGTCCCGCATCTCATCATTGCAGTTCATCAGTACATTCAACAGCCACTCCTTTCCTGTGTCTCGGAGCAGTTGGGGATCAGGAAGGTTCCAAACTGCACGCATTTGCATCCACACTGCCCGAGCATACTCACAAGTAACCAACGCATGGAAGCTGGTCTCCTTATCTGAGCCACAAAGAGGGCAAGTATCATGCGTAGATATATGTCTATATTTCTTGCAAGAGTTTGTTGCGAGTGATCCTGACACCACTTTCCACGCCATGATCTTCATCTTGAGCGGTACCCGCGGATCCCACACCCGACTCCATATCGACCTGTGTCCGCTTGGGTTAGAGCTAGACGCGCTCATCGAGTGTGACAATTGGTATTCTCTTGCGAGGTGATAAGCGCTCCTAACAGTAAACAAACCACTCTTTTCTGGGAACCATGCCAAAAAACCCTGCCCCTGATTTGGTGACGTTCAGATCTTCACAATTTCACGTATGTCCATATCCCAGAAATATTGCCTCAGCATTTGCATATTCCATGCACCAGATTCATCCAAGAAGTCCGCAACCCAATTGTGTCCACAATTCATCTTTGGGGTGATCGGTTTGAAGTCATACTTCCTTGGGATCCAGGGATCCCGCCAAGTCTTAATTAACGAGCCATCACCCACACGCCATATCAGCCCCTTTTTCAATAGATCAAGTCCATGCATGATGCCTTTCCACACAGCCGACGAATTTGAAGGAAAGACGGTATCAAGCAAGTTACCATTGGGGTAATATTTGGCCCGGAGTAAACGGGCGCACAAACTGTCTGGACTGAAAAGCAATCTCCAGGCTTGCTTCGCGAGTAGCGCCTGATTAAAAGATCTCATATCTCTAAAACCCATTCCTCCCATATCCTTGGGCAAAATCATCTTCTCCCAACTGAGCCATGCCATTTTCCTTTTACCATTCTCCACACCCCACCAGTATTGCCTCATCATACGCGTTAAGTCATCGCAAACAGAGGCCGGTAGCCGAAACACACTCATGACATATGTAGGTATAGCTTGTGCCACCGCCTTGATCAAAATTTCCTTGTTCCCCGCCAAGACAAACTGTTCACTCCAATCAATCAATCTCTTCCTCAATCTCTCCTGAAGAGATTCAAATTGTCCCTTGTGCACTCTTCCCTCTGGCACCGGAAGGCCAAGGTACTTTGGCTCGAACACCTGCTGCGTAACCTCGAGGGTGCTTTTGACTTCATTCGCCACCGCATCCGAGCAGTTGTCAGAAAAAAGGATGGAACACTTCTCTGGGTTAATAAGTTGACCCGTCGCAGAAGTATAAGTGTTCAACAGCCCCTTCACAATGCTCGCTTGCTCGCCAGACGCCTCAAAAAGCAACATAGTATCATCTGCAAATAACAGGTGAGAAATAACCGGTGCACCACGACATATAGCCACCCCCTTTAGCGAGCCTTCCTTCACTGATTTCGAGAACAGGGCAGAAAGGGCATCAGCAACAAAAAGAAATAAGAACGGCGACAAAGGATCACCTTGCCTTAATCCTCTCGAGGGTATGAAACTCTCGAGCAATTGTCCATTGAATTTGACCGAATATTTTACTGATTTCACACACTCCATAATCCATGCAGTCCACTGTTGGGCAAAGCCCCATCTCCCTAGTGCCTTCTCCAAGAAGTCCCAATCCACGCGGTCATATGCCTTCGACAAGTCAAGCTTGTAGGCACACGCCGCGGGTCTGTTTTGTTTCAATGATTGTATATGATGAAGGCACTCAAAAGCAATAATAGAATTGTCAGTGATAAGCCTCCCTGGAACTGGAACGAAGGCACTCTGGTTCTCTGAGATGAGCTCCGCAAGCAACGGCCTTAGTCTGTTCACAAGGCATTTTGAAACAATCTTGTATATGACGTTACACAAGCTTATCGGTCTAAAATCCTTGAGTTCCTTTGGAAAAGGAATTTTCGGAATAAGAACGATAGCCGTATCGTTCACCCCCTCCGGCATATCTCCTGACTTAAAGAACTCCAGCACAGCAGCTATGATTTCAGATTTCAGCACGGTCCAGTTTCGTTGAAAGAACCTCGCCGGGAGGCCGTCCGTTCCTGGCGCTTTAAGCGGGCCGATTTGAAAGAGGGCATTTGATACCTCCTCCTCCGAGAAGGGAGCACATAGGGTATCGTTCATACCTTGAGTTACTTTAGATGCGATACCCTCCAAAACACTCTCCGGAGTGAGAGTTGGATCTTTCGTATAGACCTCCTTGAAGTATGATGTGGCCATATGTTGCATATCTGTCGGGGATGAGCACCACGTACCATCCTCTCGCTTCAAGCGTTGTATATAGTTCCGTCGAGCACGCCACACGGCACGGCGATGAAGATATGCTGTATTTCACTCACCTTCTTTTAACCATGTGATCCGAGATCTCTGAAGCCATAGCATCTCCTCCCTATAGAGGAGTTCATCAAGTTGGTGCATTTTCTGTTTTATTAAATTTCTGTCCGCATCATGAAGTTGTAAGTCTGCTAATTCTTCCCGTAACTTTTCCAGGTCAGATATGACGTGACCAAAGTTCTCTCGATTCCATGACTGCAGCTTGATCATCATCTCCTTAAGGGCATCGCGAACTGCGCCCAGGTTCCCATCTGGTCGGCTTCGGCCCCACCGTTCTGCCACCACCGCCGTCAAGCCGGGGTGCCGCTCCCACATAATCTCGTATCGTGACATCGATCTCGTTCTCAATGGAGCCTTAGATAAGCGAACGAGGACCGGGCAGTGGTCCGAGCAAGAGGTCGCCAGGTGAACCACCTGCGTGAGTGGAAACAGATCCCTCCATGCATCTTCCGCACATGCCCTATCCAACCTGACCCGTACGTTCCTCCCACCTTGTTGGCCATTATCATATGTAAACGGAACGCCACTGAATCCAAGATCCAAAAGTTCACAAGCTAGCAGGCAGTCACGGAACACTTGCATTTGATTTTCAGATCGATGTGACTGAGAAAAGTGCTCATGTTGCCACATAGCTTCGTTGAAATCGCCGCATACTAACCAGGGCTCAGCAGAAAACGCCCTTAGGTTAGATAGCGAGCTCCACATACGGTGCCAATTCTCCACTCTCGGCTCCCCGTACACAAAAGTTGTCCTCCATGATTTGTCATTTGCTGCGTCCACTATCCCCACGTCTATATACCGTGCACACGAGTCCAGAACTGTAACTTGCAAGCTTTCGTCCCAGTAAAGGGCAAGGCCTCCACTCAGACCCTGGCTCGAACACCCCCATAAAACCCTTCATCTGTAATCTCCACTTGAGTCGCTCCATTTTATTTGAGGCTTGTCTGGTTTCAGATAAGAATATAAGCCCCGGGGAATTGGCTTTAGAGAGGGCCAAAACCTCACGAACTGTCCGGCGGTCCCCCCCCCCCCCCAGCAGTTCCAAACTAGGATATTCATTGCATCCAGCGGTCCTCCTCGAAGGAGGCCGCCGATCTATCACCTGACATACCGCTTGAGTCAACACGAGCCCTCTTACTGCTAGCACTGCTGGTAGGCGAGGCTTGTGCACCATCCTCACCATTCCCCTGGGTAAGTGCTAGCACACCTCTCGGCCCTACCAACGCATTGGCATCTGGTTCAACATCCTCCATGGAGAGTCTCTTGCGATCTGCTGGATCTCCTTGCTTGGACATGTGTCCTTCCTTGGGAGGGCTTGTAGCCGTATCTAGCATATCCGGGTCGACCCCTGTCTTTCCCGGCGACTTCTGCTGATGAGATTGAGGTGTCTGTTGCTTCTGACTCCTTCCCCGGCCATAACTGTCGTTGGACGGCGGTTTATTTAGTCCATCAGCATAGAGCCAAGACCCATACTTCTTGTCCTTCTCCTCATGCACCCCTGACCCGCACTCTTTGCAATCATGACCAATGAGCCCACACACACTGCAGAAGCGTGCCAGTTTCTCGTAACGCACCAAGTAGACTTGGCGTTCTTTCCCCCTGACAATACTAACAAACTTAGTGAGAGGCCGGCGAACGTCATGCCGAACCCTAACCCTAATGTAGTCACCACGGGTATTCCCGTTCAGTATCATCTCCAGAATCTCGCCAGATTTTTTCAGCAAATTTTCCATAATGTTCTTCCTGCAGAAGCCCTCTGAAATCTTGTGAATCTGTAGCCAAATAGGCATAAACACCATGGGAACTTCCTCTGCCTTTGTGAAACCATCATATGGAACCATCAACACAAGTAAATTCCTGAATAGCCAAGGCCCTTGATGCAGCATACGTTCCCAGTCTCCCAAGCAAGATGCTTGTACAACAAAGAGCTTCGGCCCAACCGGGCGAAACCTTACCGGCTGCGCGGGGTTCCACGCCGCCCGCATATCCTTGTAGAAGGCCGCTTGGCTGAAGGTTTTATCGGTATGAACCCTAGCCAGCGCAAGCCATCTCACGCTCTCATTGATCTCCGGATCAGCCTCATCTATCACCAGATCATCAAAGTCTTCATCTTCCAGGTTGAGTTGTTCCATGAAATCTCCAAGGTCCGGCATACCGTGAGAGCCGCCGCCAGCGCTGGTGCCTGACAGGGCGTCCGCGGGAAGCTCCATCGCTACCGAGGGGCAGGGTGGAGCGAGGATTGGCCGATCGAGAGAGCCGCACTTGGGGAGGAAGATCGATCGGGATGGGATACTCAGGGGCGACGGCGTCGCCCGAGAGGAGAGAAACCCTAGCCTTGCGCGAGGGAAAAACTTAATATACTATGTTCTCGTCTGCATGCTAGTCAGTTGGCGTTAGTTGGCTTAATTAGTGGCCGGTTGATCTTGCGTGTGTGCGTGGGTGTGCTGGTGTGTGTGTGGCTTGAGTTGTTGCTCGAGAAAAAGACCGTTCATTATGACTGATGTATGTGTACCGGAAAAACATCACCGTGTCTTGTGTCTTCTTTTTCTTCTATCTTCGTTCTAGTGAAAGAGAAAGCGAGAGGAAGGTGGGCACCGACGCAAAGAGCAAACTACGGCTCGGCGCTAATAATGGCTACATCACTGATGGCAGCCCCCTTCAAGAAAGTCGCCGCCGAGTCACCTCGGTGTGGAGAACCCTAGATGTGGTACTGCTTCCCGTTGTCGTCGTGCAGCTCAACATAACCACGTCGCCGCCTTGCTGTACATGTGGTGCCATGCCGTTGCCCTTCCGCCCTGCCCTGCTGGCGTGACACATAACATACACGTTCTCCTTTCTTTTGTTGGAATTAACCACGATTAGTAGTCTATGTCCCACTCGGATTAGAGTCAGTCACCGTATAGGATTCTTATAGTTAGCTAGTTTAGCTACTATGTATTCCTATATATAACTATGTATCCCTTATAAGATTAACCCAGATCAAATTAAAGAACAGGATTGCTATTTCACATTTAGATGTGAAATACTTATCTCACATCTAAATCTAGAACAGTTGATTATGTTTTCTTTAATATTCACGCAGCCACATCGTCTCGCTCGTGCGCTCGCTGGCGTGGTGTTCTCGCACGCGGCGGTCGTGTCCAGGGCCATACGAGTGGGGGGCGGGCTGTTTTTTTTATTCGCGTTATTGGGGTGGCTGGCATTGTTTGTCCACGGCCTCTTCGCATTCCAGCCAGCCAGTGAAGTGAGCGACAAGGGATGGTGTGGTTCCACGGTTCACTCCCACTCCCTCGTCCACTCTCATTCTTTTATGTTTTGTTTTTATTTTATCTTTTTCCTTTTTTCTAAATTCATGAAAGTTAATTGTTGAGAATTCAACTATGCGTTGTCTTTTTTCTTGCCTCAGTTATAAATTCATCTTCAACTTGTAACTTAGGCCTGACTTTTTTTTTCCGCTTGCAATTTCATCCTTGACTCGCAACTAGGTCCCAACATTTTTTTGTCCCGGTTGCAAGTCCATCCTCGATTTGTAACTGAGATTCAACCTTTTTTGTCCCAATTGCAAATTCATACTCGGCCCGCAACTGAAGCTCGATCTTTTTTAGTCCCAATTGCAAATCCACCTTCGACTCGCAACTAGGTCCTAACCTTTTTGTCCCAGTTGCAAGTCCACCGTCAACTCGCAACTCGGAGCCGGTCATTTTTTGTCCTATTTGATAGTCCAACCTTGACTCACAATTAGGGGTACACCTATTTTTTTTCAGGTTGCAAGTCCAATGTCGTGTTGCAACTAAATCCAACATTTTATTGTCCCAATTGCAAGTTCACCCTTGACACGCAACTAGAGCTTGATATTTTTTTGTCTCAGTTGCAAGTCCATCCTCGGCTCGTAACTAGGGCCGAATTTTTTTTGTCCCAGTTGCAAGTCCATACTCGATTCGTAACTGGGGACAAATTGTTTTTTTGTGCTAGTTGCGAGTCCACCCTCGACTGGCAGCTAGGCCCAACCTTTTTTTATTCCAGTTACAAGTCAACCCTTGAGTCGCAACTATGCCTGGTGTTTTTGTCCCAGCTGCATGTCCACCCTTGACTCGCAACTGAGGCCCGATCACTTTTCCCAGTTGCAAGTCCACACTCGGCTTGCAACTGGGGTCCGACCTTTTTTCCCCAGTTGCAATCCCACCCTCGACTCGCAACTGGGGCCCAACCAAATTTTTGTCACAAGTCCATCATCGACTCACAACTGGTGCCCGATCTTTTTTTGGGCCATTTACAAGTCCATCCTCAACTCACAACTAGGGAGCCGACTTTTTTTGTCTCAGTTGCAAGTCCATCATCGACTCGCAACTAGGGGTCCGACATTTTTTGTCCCAATTGCAATCCCATTCTTGACCCACAACTTGGCCGCAATATTTTTTGTCCTAGTTGCAAGTTCACCTTCGCCTCGCAACTAGGTCCTGACCTTTTTTTTGTCCCCACTGCAAGTTCATGCTCGACTCACAACTGGAACCTAACCTTTTTTGTCCCAGTACCAAGTCCACCCTCGACTCGCAACTGGGGCCCAACCTTTTTTGTCCCAGTTGCAAGTCCACCCGTGACTCGCAACTGGGGCCCCATCTTGTTAAAAACTTGTTCATATTTTTTAATGATATTCAGAATTTGGAAAATTGTTCACAATTTCCAGAAAAAATTTGATATGTCAGAATTTGTTCCCTATTCAAAAAAAAATTATTCAAAATTTATCCATAATTTCAGAGATCTAAAATTGGTCACATTTAAAAAAAAGAAAAATTAGATATTTAAACGTCCGCACACAAGCTAGCCTCATCCCAGCAAGCTACCATTATTGCCGCTCACTTGTACGTGCAAATCAAGTGTCAAACCAAACACACAAGCAAGCACCTCGATTTGTATAGTAGCTAGCAAGATGTGCACGGGTAGCTTTTTTTTAGCGGCAACAGCCAAACTCTTTTGAGAGTGTAGTTGTACGTGTTGTAGTTTTTTTGTGTATATATAATAATGTAAACAACAAATAAAACAAATAAAAGAGGCCATAATATAAGATGATGCCATGTTAGATGTGAGATATTATCTCATGAAAGAAAAAGAAAAAGAAACAGGGCCGATACGGCCCTGTTAGAAGGGATAGAGAGATTTGGTGGAATTATTTGTTGTATTGCTTGAGCCTCGTGGACATATATATAGGAGTACAAGATCTACTTGGAATACAAGGCAAGCCAGAATATTTCCTAATCTAACCTATGTTTCCTAATACAATTACGTTACTCAACAGGCCCTGTAGCCATCAAATCGCCTCGTGTTCTCTCGTGCGTTGAGTAGCCGGCGACTAGCTAGTACGCGGTACGTGCATGTGCTAGCATCCTACGTAGCCGGCGACTAGCTAGTAGTACGTGGTACGTGCATGTGCGGCGGGGAGGAACGGAAGGTGCAGTATGCGGCTGGCTTGCCTGAGCCCTGGGCGACGGCCGACGGGCGATGAGCATGAGCTGCCCGCCTCCCCGTGACTCTGTGGGCGGCGAGCTCGGAGCCTCGGACAGTGTGGCGGCGAGCCGGCGACAGGCACGGTGCCGAGGTCTGCAGGGTATGGTGGCGTCTGACGACCGGCGGGGTAGGGAGCTTCGCGCCTCCGCGTGCTCCAGCCGTTCGGCGGCTAGGTTGTCGAGAGCAGGGGAGCGTGCCGCCATGCGGGCTGCGTCACTATTCACTAGTACTACACAGCTCGTGCGGCTACCTGCTCGTGGACTCGCATGCCTAACTCACTTAGATGGGCCAGATGATCTGCTTTACCTGGGCCGAGTCTACGTGAAATAGAGCACGGTAGTGAAAAACACGATTAGCTAAAAAAAAGTAAAAAAAAAAAACATGATTTTGGAGGGTAGGCTCAAGACTATCGAAGCCTCTACGTGAAATAGTGCATATGTAACATTACATTTCCTAACAAAACATACATAAGAGGTAATTTTTGAAACTAATGGATACAAATTATATTAAGGCATGTATACGGAGACCACCGGACATATGCACTCATTAGTAAATGCGCACGTGCAATGCACGTTAATATTTAGGCAATATATTAATTGCACGCGGATATTAGGTATGCTATTATTTGTGTGTTAATCTTGTAATTAGTGTAATATTTGGCATGCTATTAATTGCACGTTAAACACGTTAACGCTCGTCATTGGAGCAGTCTAGGTCGTTGGATTGACTTGATTCAATGGCCGAGATCAGTTGGATTTGCCTCTTTGGGTCTTTTTATATTGGTATAGATACATCATCTGCATGTGTCCTAAAGCTTGTAAATTAATGAGGTCACGACTCACGACTAATGCCTCACGGTTCGATGGGTACATTGTATGTAACGAATATCAAATATTATATATGAGAAGATCAATATCCAATATGCCACAACAGTTTACATTTATTAGATAAAATATCTACGTGATCGGTTGTGGTATGGCTACGTTAATGACCATGTTTAGATGAACGGGGAATTCTTATTTTTGAATAATATTCTTTGAAGATGATAGTTAAATTTGATAACAAAACTTTATTTTATTTTATTTTTTGCGGGAATAACAAAACTTTATTTTATTTTATTTTTTGCCGGCGACTAGCTAGTACGCGGTACGTGCATGTGCTAGCATCCTAGGTAGCCGGCGACTAGCTAGTACGCGGTACGTGCATGTGCTAGCATCCTACGTAGCCGGCGACTAGGTATGCTAGCATCCTACGTCCGTGAAGAATCAATCAAGGAGCTAGCTAGCTAGCTTCCTGGTACGTGCGTGTCTCCATCAAGATTCGATCAACTATTGAGTTAGTTTTCATCTACGTACATGCAGTCTGGGTACGGCCCGAATGTACTCGGCCAGATCAACGACTGCGTGATATAACTCTTGACGGAAAGTAATCGTCTACGAGCACGTACAAGGATTGGGCCAACAATTGCTATCTACAGTTTTGATGTATTAGCGTGATTTTTGGAAAGCAATGGAAAGATCATGTCGAACACGGGCAAGGAGACTGTGACGGCAGGAGCGGGAGCACCGACGCCGATGGTGGGGGTGTCGCAATTCCCCTGTATGGATCGAGATGACTACGCACTATGGGCGATGAACATAGAGGGAGGGGGCTGAGTTCTGGGAAGCCGTCGACCCCGGTGGCGCCGAGTACGAGAAAGGTATGGCGAAGTATCAGATAGATCGTCAGGCTTTAACGGCGATCTACTCTGTCATGTCGAAGGATGTGCTGCAGCACCTCGTCGGAAAAAAACCGGCGAAGGAGGCATGGAAGACCATCAAGATCCTGCACTAATGTCATGACCATGTCAAGGAAGCACACCTTCAGTCCCTGATGAGAAGCTACGAGTGCCTGAAGATAGATAAAAGTGAGGCGGTTGATCAGTTTGCCTCCCGTCTCAAGACCCTCGTCAACGGCATATGCAGCTATGGTTCAACCCTGGAAGAAGTTGCGATCGTCTGACGATTTTTGTACGCCGCGCCGGCACGCTATATCGAGATTGTCAGGTCGATCGAGCAATGTCTCGACCTGAAAACTCTCACGGTTGAGGATCTCGTCAAAAGATTCAAGGCCCACAATGAAAGAATTTGTCTCAGCTTTGGAGACTTGGCGGACAGTGAGCACCTATGCTGACAAAGGCGCAATGGATCGCCTTGTCGAAAGAAAAGCAAGGCGGATCCATGAGCAGCGGCAAGAAGAAGGGGAAGGGAAAGCAACGCTCGCCGAGAAAGAACTTCGCTGACTCGGATGACGAGGCTGAGCCTGCACGACCAAGGAGAAAGTTTGACATCAGAAAATTCAGGTGTCATAAGTGTGGCCTCCTCGGTCACTTCAAGGCTGACTGTGAGAAACCGCCGAAGCAGAGAGCGCTTATGGCCGAGGAAGGAGATGACAGGGATATGATGCTGATGTGCGAGCTAGTGGACGAGATAGATCCAGATGATCACGGTCAACTGGACACGGGTCTGGTGAGTGCATCCGCGCCAGTAAATCCAGGCAAAGTCATGGCGCCAGAAGACCATGACGGAAGGCATGACGGTGTGGTCACGTTAGAAGCAGGCGAAGAAATGACACCAGATGTCCACGACACAATACGTGATGGTGTGGTCGCGCCAGAAGACGGCGAAGACGTGTCGCCAGAAGAACACAACACGAGGCTTGATGAAGTGGTCACCCCAGAAGAATGCAGCATGCAACGAGCTGTACTCGGGCCAGATGAACATGGCGCTATGTTGGACGGTGCAATGGCGAGGCCTGCGAGCGTCGCGTCAGAGGATAGCGTGGCGAGTACGGTAGCAGCGTTGCATGCATCGCAACAAGCGGCAAGCCAGGCAGTCCGCACGAGCAGGCAGCCCAGTCGCGGCACGTCCTCACGTACGGGGCAGGTCCAGCTTCGCTCGCTAGTGCCCGCAGCCTAGTAGACGGACCGGTTGGTGGCGGCACACTTTCCACTAGAAAACTCACCACCACGTGGTGGCCCAGCAGAGAGAAAAGGGGTGCAACTCCCAGAAATTTTGCAAGGATTGTTTGGTTCAGAAAACAACGCAGGAGGGAGCTCACAAGCACGTGAAGGCCCAGCAGTTTTGGTGCTTGAAGAGCTTTCATTGGAATCTTTGGCCGATTTGCTCTCGAGAGAGAAGTTCGCAAGGGCCAGAAACGCCAGTAACGGGAGGTTTGGCAACTCCAGAAAGTGGGGCGTCGCCTCTGATAGCACAAGAGATGACGAAACAGCCACCTGCATCAGTAGGCATGTGACACATATTGAATCTCTGTCCGAAGAAAGCGCTTCAAATAAATTCAATGAAGATGAAAAGTAGTACTCTCTTCTTTTCGGTTTATAAGGCTCAATTAAAAAATCTCACCAACCAAGGTAGATGATGAGTGGTGAAATATTTTTTATAATTTGCAAAAACACCCAATTAATGCTCTTATTTTCCTCAAAAAAAATTATGTTTATGAATGCATTAATTGCAATGCATGCATGCATTGGTCAGTTTTCTCTTAATACTTGCATGCAATGATTTAATACACCTTGAAGTCTGAACATGTGATGGCGAACAACCAAATTGAGCCTTATAAAATGGAAAAACTAAAATTTTGAGATAATCCCTATAAACCGGAAAGGAGGGAGTAAAAGGGCAACGGTGTTTGCACATTGAGGAACCGAATCTTTTTGAAGACGCAATTAAAGACGGAAGAGTGTTGGCGTCGTGCTATTGATGAAGAGTTAGGGTCGATCCATGACAACGAAACATGCGAGCTTGTGGATCTTCCCAACGGACATAATCCCATAGAGCTCAAGTGGGTGTACAAAGTCAAAAAAGATGTCAAAGGAAACTTGGTGAAGCATAAAACAAGCCTCGTAGCCAAAGAATACGTGCAGGAGCAAGGTGTGGATTTCGAGGAAGTGTTCGCTCCCATTGCAAGGATGGAATCGGTGAGGCTACTTATAGCTCTCGCAGCTCAAGAATCTTGGAGGCTACATCACATGGATGTAAATTCCGTGTTTTTGAACGGGAGTTGAAAGAAGAAGTTTATGTGAAGCAACCACAGGGTTATATCAAAAAGGAAGAGGAACACAAGGTGTTGAAACTACACAAGGCATTATACGGGCTACGACAAGCTTCTCAAGTGTGGAACATCAAGCTTGACAGTATATTGATTTCTCTTGAATTTGAGAAAAGTCCACTGGAGCATACAATGTATAAACGAGGTAAAGGCAATGATCATCTCTTAGTGGGCACCTATGATGATGATCTATTGATTACCGGAGCACACGAAGAGGTGATTGCAAACTTCAAGCTACAAATGAAGGAGCTATTCGAGATGACTGGTCTAAGGCTCCAGGGCCGGTCCTGACTTTTCAGAGGCCCGGGGCGAACTTACAAAGTGGGCCCATTAGTGGTATAAAGCACAAAGTTTCTTTTGGATAGAAAGTCATAGGAAATTTCATTACCAAATAACGTCTCATAATACAGCATGGACAAATAGGAATGCACATGCATGTCTTGGCAACAACCAACAAACTCTCAATTTTTATATAACTATGAAGATAGGATTCCTAACACTGGAGAAAACAAGATGCTACTTTGTGTCCTCAGCCCAGCAGAAGTACTTCAACAATGACCAAACGAGGAGCAGTCTTCTTTCCAGCAAGTCTCTTACCTGAAAAAACAAACTGAGCAAAAGTTAAAGACATGTAATCATAGGAAATGACTTCTTCGAGCATTCTTTGAAGCAAAACCATCAATTACTGTATCAAGATTGATATTATCCAACATGATTTTCTCAATACAACACATGGCCAGACCATTCAATCTTTCTTGGGACATAGTTTAAATAATTTTTCAGTAATTTTAACTTGGAAAGGCTTCTCTCAGCCGATGCTACAGTCACAGGTATGGTTAGGAGGATTCGGTAAGCAATTGAAGCATTTGGGTAACAATCTGCAGCTCGAACAAACTCAAAAATCTCATCAGCTGACATGAGGTTATTTGGCAAAATCATTTGTAGAACTTTCAATTCGGAAAACAAATCATTTGAATCAACATCTGATGAGTTGTTATGAGTAAAAGTATTTGCAAAGTTGCTGCAACATTTTCTTAGAGCATCATCCTCTAATGACTTCAATTCTTTCGAGTTGAACAGAAAACCAAACATACTTCCAAATGACTTTAGCTCATCAAATCTTTTGGTCAGTGAACCAATTGCCACATCTATCATGACAAGAAAATAATTTACTCTAAATGACTCCTCGACTGCTTGCACTTCTTCATCATTTTGATCATTTTCATTCAATTCATCAAAATGTCTTTTCCTGGTAACACGACGTTTTGTAGGAAATGTAGATTCTACGTTCATTTTAGATGCAATAGATTTTGCAATCTGCATACTAGATGTAAAGCCATCATTTCAGTACTTCTTAAAAAATGAAATTGTCTCTTGAATTAGCTTAAGTGTAGCATCAATGCACACAAACTTAGACTGTAACTTCTTACTAACCAAGTTTACAGCAAATAAAATATCATACCAAATTACCATGCCAAGTAAAAATTCAAAATTTCCAAGTGCACTAACCAAAGATTTTGCATCACTCTTAGTTTTGGGGTCATCATCAGAAGTTCTTTCCAATTCTAATAAAGTTGAACGCAACTGAGGAGCTTGGAATCTAATTGCTTTAACACTTTTTATTCGACTCTCCCAACGCGTAGTAGACAAATATTTCACAGTCAAGTCTGAAACATTATCACGCAATAATTTCCATCTCTTGGTAGAACTTGAAAATAAAACATAAATTCGCTGCACAACTCCAAAGAACGTAATAGCTTTGCCGCAAGATTTTGCCATATCACAAAGTGTAAGATTCAAACTATGACAAGCGCATGGCATGTATAATGCTCTTGGATTTATTTCAAGCAATCGACTTTTAACCCCTTGGTATTTTCCCTTCATGTTAGAACCATTATCATACCCTTGACCTCTAACATCATTAAGATTCAAATCAAGAGATTTAAGTGCATCTATTAGCTCCTTGAAAAGTCCTAGTCCAGATGTATCATTAACCTTCAAGAACTCTAGAAAAAATTCCTCTACTTTTGTAATGGTACTTGACATGTTAACACACCTCACAATTAAAGTCATTTGTTCTTCATGGCTTACATCCGGGGTACAGTCCAGAATTACAGAGAAATATTTAGCATCCTTAATTATTCTCAAGATAGAACTCTTAACACTATCAGCAAGAAGAGCAATTAACTCATTTTGGATCTTATGTCCAAGATAATGATGATGAATTTCACTATTTTGGATGCGCCTAATATGGTCTTGCATTATGGGATCAAATTCTGCAATCATTTCAACTACCCCCAAGAAATTACCATTATCATCTTGATAAAGTTTCTCATTTGTTCCTCGAAAAGCCAGATTATGTTTAGCAAGAAATTTCACGGCAGCAATAATTCTTACTAACACTTGCCTCCACCTCTCTTTTTCTTTTGCAATTTCAAGTTGCACATCCTTATCAATAGTTTGATTGTTACGTAGTCTCACTCTTAGTTCATTCCACGTGTTCATATTAGTGAGGTGCTCGATACTATTCTCATGATGTTTAAGCCGCTCACTTAGATGTTTCCAGTCACATAGTCCCTCAGATGCCAACATACTTTTACTAGCTTGAGATTTAAAAAGCTTGCAACAAAAACAGTAAACTTTGTTCACGTGTTTAGAGTACACTAACCATTTTCTATCACTTACCTCACCATTGCTTAACTTTCTTGAGTAGTACGCATATGAAAAATGTCTAGAACTAGAAGTATTATCCGATTGAAACACAAGATTATAGTCCCTTCTAGGCCCCTTCTCAACTAAAATGTTTCTAGACTTATTGTCAAGATTCTCCCAGTTCTGAGGGTCATAAATATCTAAAGGACTAGTTTCTTGTTCATTAGGAATTGGGTTTTCAGAATTGGCATCATTTTCATGCTCACCCGAATTTCTGCCCTGATTGTGATCATTTGTAGAATCTAAGGCTTCTAGGGGTTGTTGATCTAATTGATTCAAACTCTCAGCAACGACTTTCCTAGGAAGAAATTTGTGCATAGCACCCTTTTGAGTATCAATGAACTCTTTTTCTGCCTTTTTCTTTCTTCTTTTCTCAGAACCAGACAAATGCTTTTTAGGCAACATTTTTACAGGAAAGGAGCGGGAACACCTGAATTTGTCGGAGTATTGAAGAAATCCAGCTATCCAGTCCCAAGCATGTTGGATCTTGCCATCTAGCTATGGTCCTTGTATTCCTCAAATGAGCAGCCTGTACAGTAGAGAAGATTAGTCAGAGAATCACTAAAAACAAAAAAACAGTCCAAAGATGAATTGGAAAAGGACTCAGAATCGGAAATTACAAGAACTTTGTGAGCGGAGCTGTTGACCCAAGAAAATTGCAATTTGCAAAGAGACTGGGCCGATGAAGTGTGGCCTGATGCCGCCCGCTCGATGGAAGTACTTATAGGGAAATCCATGGGGAAGTGACATGGAGAAACTAATAGTGGGTCAAAGAAATCAGCTACAACGGAAATATCCATTAATTTCCTAGCCATGATGTGTGCTTCGGGAGTAGGAGCGCTGGAGCGGGATGGGGAACGAGAAGACAGAGGAATAAGTGAGTCTGGAGAGAAGAAACGGCGGTGGCGGCGGCTGGATCGAAGAGACGCTGGCTGCCTCCTCATGATTCTCGTACGTGACCTAGTAAGCTAGATTGGGCTATGGGCTTTAAGAATTAGTAGGGCCTTTTTCTATTATACAATGGTGTCTTGCTATACAGTATATATACCTAGTGTATATATGCACAGGGTCGGGCCCCCCATCAGGCTGGGCCCTAGGGCGTCGCCCTTCTTGCCCCTACCCAGGGCCGGCCCTGTAAGGCTCTTGAGTTACTACCTTGGGATCGAGGTACACCAAAAGCTGCAAGGGATCACAATATGCCAGGAGGCATATGCAAAGAAGGTACTTGAAAGTTGGCATGAAAGATTGCAATCCAAGTTGTGTTCTGATGAAGCCTCGTCTTATACTAAGCAAGAAAAATGAAGCACCAGCGGTTGATGCAACGGAGTATAGAAGTGTGTTCCGAAAGTTGAGGTATCTCACAAATACAAGACATGACTTGGCATATTCCGTTGGCATAGTAAGTCGCTTCATGGAAGCGCCCACGACTGAACATTGTGTAGCTGTGAAAAATATACCCAGGTACATCAAAGGGACAACAAACTTCGGTTGTGTTTATTTGAGAGAGAAGAAGAAGGACATGGTGGAGCTACTTGGCTATAGTGATAGCAACATGGCAGGAGATGTGGACGACCGTAAAAGTACCTCGGGTGTGGCACATTTTTTTGGAAAAAGCATGGTGAGTTAGCTATCACAAAAGTAGGAAGAGATCGGATTATCATCCCGTGAAGGAGATTATATTGCAGCTTAAATCGCGGTGTATCAAGGTGTTTGCCTAGGACGACTACTTGATGAGCTCACAGGTACGGAACCAGAACGAGTGGTGCTCAACATTGTCGACAAGTCTACAATCTCTTTGTTAAAGAAACCAGTGCATCATGGTAGATGCAAGAACACCGATACAAGGTATCATTATCGATGAGAGTGCGTGGAAGAAAGCAAAATTGACATCAACTATGTTTGCACTGATGACAAGCTTGCAGATATCTTAACTAGGTCTTTGGGACGACACTAGTTCATGAAGATGTGGCGAAGGATTGACGTCCAAGTTGTGAAGTGAGGACATCGTCTTAAGGGGGTGATTGTTGAAATTAACCACGATTAGTAGTTTATGTCCGGCATCAGTCACCGTATAAGATTCCTATCATTAGCTAGGTTAGCTACTACGTATTCCTATATATACACATATGTATCTCCTTGTAAGATTAACCAAGATCACATCAAAGAAATAAAGAAACAAGACCGATACGGTCCTGTAGCCATCAAATCGCCTCGTGTTCTCTCGTGCGCTGAGTAGCCGGCGACTAGTTAGTACGTGGTACGTGCATGTGCTAGTATCTTACGTTCGCGAAGAATCGATCAAGGAGCTAGCTAGCTACTTCCTTTGTTTCCTTTGTTTCAAAATAGATGACTAAAATTAGTATAAAATTGAGTCATTTATTTTAGAACGGAGAGAGTAGCTTCCTGGTAGGTGCGTGTATCCATCAAGATTCGATCAGCTACTTAGTTAACTTTCAAACTATGTACGTGGAGTCTGGGTACGTCCGGAAAGTACTTGGCCAGATCAACGACTGCATGCTAGCACTTGACGGAAAGTAATCGTCTACGAGAACGTACAAGGATTAGGCCAACATCTCTGTTCTTCGCCTATAAACCCCACGCCCTTTACAATCCTTCTCCCACACCCACCTCTCTCTCTCTCTCGTATCTGATAATCATAGTCTTGAGGCGGTTATCTGAAGATGGCAGAGAAGAAAATTGATGTTGTCGTAGGAGGATGGCAAGTGATGGCGACTGATGATCACCTGAAAGCTGTGGGAGACACGGGCAAGCAGGGGCGCCTGCTGGTGGAAGGTTTCGCAGTGCAGGAGCCGCCGGTGGACGTGGAGGCTGCGGCCCAGCGGCAGGCGGGGGTGGCTGCCCTCCTCGCCGGTTTCGCCCACCACCTCCAGGACAGGACCGCCCATCACATGGGTACGTATGCGATCGCCGACGTGCGTGCAGGCCACATGCAAATTTTACGCACTACTCCCTCCATTTTCAAAATATAGTACGCTCGCGTTTTTCGAGGTCCAACTTTGATCATAAATTTAATCAACGAGACCGACTGCGGCGGAAGAAAAAAATTATATAATTGAAAATTTCTTTTGAATACGAATTCACTGACATAATTTTTGCTCCCGCCGCAGTCGGTCTTGTTGGTTAAATTTATTATCAAAGTTGAAGCATGAGAATAGAGGAAGCACTATATTTTAAAATGAGGGAATATTATATATATGTGTGTGTTCCGATTAATTTTATATAATCATCCTAGCTCCAAATCCAAAATCACAGCAACCAGGGAGAACAATTTATTTGTTTATTTTTGCGGGAAAATGAGTACAATTTTCTAACGTGCTACTGATTTGGCATTGGCAGGGTACCCATTTAATCTAGAGTTCGACTTCAGTGTCCTCGACCAATTCCAGAGCTTCTCCATCAACAACCTTGGTGACCCTTTCATCGAGAGCAACTACGACTTCAGTCCGAGGTTGCCGTGCTCGACTGGTTCGCCCGCCTATGGAACATCCAGCAGCATGAGTATTGGGGATACATCACCAGCGGCGGGACCGAAGGGAACCTACACGGCCTACTAGTTGGGTCAGTATATCTATTTGTGTGCACGCGGATCATCAATTTACAACACATGAATTTCATTTTTATTTTCATCCATTTCGCCAAGAATCTGGACACGTATAGTTATTTCACTCGGTTTTAAACGAATACATTAATTTCATATGCAATTAACATTTGCAGGAGGGAGATTTTTCGTGATGGGATTATTTACGCATCTTGTGACTCACACTACTCCGTCTTCAAGGCGGCTAGGATGTATAGAGTCGAGTGCGTCAAGATTGACACACTTGTTTCCGGAGAGATCAACTGCGCGGATTTTAAGTCCAAGTTATTGATGAACGCCGGGAGGCCTGCGATTGTCAATGTGAATATAGGTTACCATCTTGATTTTACATTTACATTCAGATGGTTAAAACTGGCTTTCTTAAGTGTCCCTTGGTGGTTCATGTTGACACACTTCCTTTTTTGCTTTTGTTTCTTTTAGGAACGACCATCAAGGGAGCCATTGACGATCTTGACAACATCATAAGAATACTAGAGAAATGTGGGTTCCGAGATCGATTCTACATCCATTGCGATGGTGCTCTGGCTGGCCTTATGATGTCATTTATCAAACACGTGGGTGATGTTAAGATTCGTAATTACCACTTGTTGTAACGAATTTGAACTTTTCTTGATAAATCAAGAAAATGACCTAACTTACTTACTTTTATTTTATTTTCCTCTAGGCACCAAAGGTGACATTCGACAAACCTATTGGAAGCGTGAGCATCTCAGGCCACAAGTTCATGGGATGTCCAGTACCATGTGGCGTGGTAATAACAAGGCTCGAGCATGTAAAAGTGCTCTCCACTGACATTGAATACATATCATCTAGAGATGCGATGATCATGGGGAGCCGTAACGGTCACTCACCCTTGTTCTTGTGGTACACCCTGAACAAGAAGGGGTACAGAGGCATCCAGAAAGAAGTCAAGAAGTGCATGAGAAACGCTCAACACCTCACAAGCTGTCTCAGGGAGAAGGGGGTCAGTGCGTTCCTAAATGAGCTGAGCAGCACGGTGGTGTTTGAGAGGCCGCGAGATGAGTCATTCGTGCACAAGTGGCAGCTTGCATGTGAGGGGAGCATTGCACACGTCGTGGTAATGCCAAATCTAAGTGTGGAGAAACTCGACGGCTTCGTCGAAGAGCTCGCTGTCGGAAGAAGGATGTGGCATGAAGATGAAGGGTTTAGCGTGCCGTGTGTTGCAAAGGACATCGGGGAAGAAAATTGCCTCTGCGATGTGCATGACAAGAATTCAGGAGCTGCATAAGATCGTTGTAGGATTGGAGAATGATATCTTATAAACCTTAGTTTTCAAGGGCACGTTTGATTGATCTGGCTTTCACAATTTGGACCTAAATAGCCATTATTATCATTTTCTTTTGTTACGTTGTATGCGATAGTGGCATGTATTTATTTGTACATTGGTTAGCCAATTGATTTATTTGGTGTTTACTATTGTGCATGGTTTCAAATTATTTTATTTGCATCATGCTTGCTCCGGAAGAACCACATGGGGTAGCAACTTGTTGGGGCCCCCAGTGCAAATGTTTCCAGCTAAAACCTAGTTTCCCTCTGTTAAGAAACCAAGGTGACCAATCCATGAATCAAAGATTCCTGGTTCAATGATAAGCCCTACAGCACAATTGAGTACATCCTTGAGTTTCTAACAATTCTAGTGGGGTTGTGAATCTCACTAACGTTCCTAGTTGTAACAATTATATTGCTCCCAATTTCATTCTTCAACCTCTCGCTGCACACATCCATCCTCCTCATGTTGCATCCCACCTCTCCCCCTCCTGCAATAGCATGCAACAAGGTCGGCCACCCACGCCACCCTACTAACGGGACCACGCGGGGGCTGCTGCGAGCGGGGAGCCATGGCCTGCTGCGAGCGGGGAGCCATGGCCTGCTGCAAGTCGGTTCCTTTTATTGACGTCAATGGCTACAACCGACGACGGTGCTGCAACCATTGTCAGTTCTTGTTACGACCGGCGACAAAATTTGCTGAAACCAGCACGGTGGGATGCTGGGATGGCATGCATGGCGAGCTACAACTGGGGTGATGGCTTTTTTCTTTTGCTACCATTGTTAGCGTTTGCTACGACCCATGATAGAAATTGCTGCGACAACAAAGGCCATGCTTTTGTGACCAGCTAGGCATCTTCCTCAGCAGGGACGGAAGATGGCGAGCGCTGGTGGCCGGGGGCGAGCGCAGGGTAGCCGGCAAGTGCAGGTGGCCTAGGGAGAGCGCGACGGCCATGTTTTTCCCCGGGACTTTCCCGTACGGGAGACGTGAGCGAGGATGAAGGAAGAGATTGGCTCAGATCCGTAAACAAATACGATGATATGAACACAAGGTGACAAAATGAAGCTGCTTTCGTCACTATAATTTATTTTCTTCATTTGTATGAGATGTATATAGTTGGTTCTACGCATGGAGTTCAAACTAAGGTCTGTTTCGGTGTTTTAATTTAGTTCTCTACGGCAAGAAAACAAAGACGACGACTGGCAGGGCCTCTTCCACTACAACTCTGGGGGACCTCCTACAGTGAATTAGTACTTGTGATTCACCAAAACGAATCATTTCATCAGTACTCCCTCGGCATTCATATTACTTATTTTAGATTTGTCTAGATACACCCTTCCGCATCCATATTACTTATTTTATATTTGTCTAGATACATCCGTATGTAGACAAATTTTAGATAAGTAATACGGATTGGAGGGAGTAACCATATTACCTCCGTCCGAATTATTTGTCTCGGATTTGTCTACACACGGATGTATCTAGACACGGAGGGAGTACAATACATTGTTTCTTCTACCTAGACCTCCCTGTCATTGCAGTTCACAGGATCAAGCAAGCTCAGAATTTAAGCAGCACACTCCCACATTTTTAGACATTAATATCGCATTGCAGTAACAGAAGTGTTCAGAGATTCAGTGGTCTGGGAATGGCAAGCAACTAAAAGTTCAGAGATTGAAATACGATTCAAATCAAAGTTTTAAATCACGGGCAATTCCATTTCGCGGTAGCTTGGTCGGCCGCTAAGCCATTTAGCGGCCAGTAGTACATGGACATTTTCAGCAGAAAAACAGGGCATTTTCAATAGGAAAACAAAGGATTGCAGTATATATTTAGTCATAAACTGAAACAAGCATCACCAGTTCACAAACAAGGGAACCAAGAGCCCGCCATGGACTTGTCGATGTCGTCGTGAAGAGGCGGAGAGACCCCTCGTCGCCGGTCGCAGACCTGCCGTACAGGATGTGGCTGCTGCCTAGCGCCCTAGTCGCCGCCTTGCCGCCTCGTCCGTCACTACCTCCGGCAAGGGGCCAAGCAACAGCCGGCCCGCCGAGCACGGCTGTGATGGACTGTCGAGCCGCCGCACCCTGGGAGGAAGAGAAGGGAACGGGGACAGAGCGCTAGGTTTTCTGGAGGAGCTGCTATATATATATATATATATATATATATATATATATATATATATATATATATATATATATCGTGAGAGATTTGGGCCGTTTCTGGTCTGTTTGGGCCCATGTGGATCAGACTTTCGGCCCGTCCCGCGAAACTGCAGCTACCGCAACGACAAATCGCTACGTTTCGCACGCGATCGCACGATTAGCGGCAGATCGCGGTTTCCTATCAATAGCGTCGCGGGGAGGCTCCCAGCCCGCGATAGCGCCGCTATCGCTCAATTTTCGCTGGTGATTTGAAACTTTGATTCAAATGCTGTAACTGGGGGAAATAATGTATGTGTAACGCACACGCATCATAGCTTCCGACACGTCATCGGCATGGAACAAGCAAACACATCCGACCCACGCATCACTTTCAAATACATCGGATCCACGCATCACCTTCCCTTCCTACACCACAACACCCTCAATGCAACCAACTCTTCTTCCTGGACCACATGGCGTCAGCATCCGTTGATAGATGAAACAACATGAGCATTCCATATGAACAGGGCACCACTAGGAATACAAGCCTACAAAGTAACATAACAAGCATCAAATATATCAATTGCTGCATGTGATGCATCAAGTTGACATAGAGGTGACTATCGCATTGCCCAGTAACAGTGAATTACATGAAAAGAAAGAACATCATAATCAGGGAACAAGGCTTCAAAATATGTACTGTGCAACCATCCTGATGAGCACATGGCATCAAGCCACAAGCTGAAAGTTCTATGTGTGCATATCACATTAACCAACCTAGAGTTCATACGATAAGAATGCACTACGCTGACTGATTTATTCAAGAAGGAAACAAGGTCATGGGCTTGTGCCAGATGCAAGAGCTGGGGAGCTTGATAAAGGTTTGTAGATGAAGAAAGGATATGATACAGGAACATAAGGAACCTGATTAAATACATTCTGACCAGGGAAACAAAAGCAAAAGCTTAGTGGTGTATCCATGTATACAACTTTTTGGTTGTTTTATCTTTTATGTCTTGGCGTCTATACAACTGTAGGCATAAAGTTGCTTGTCCAGATCAGTTGGAAGTAATGATAGCAATAATACCTCCTCCTTCCTGTTTAGCAGATCAACACAGACAATCAACAAACAACCCAAAATAAACAGTTCCACTAAATGTACTCATAGACAGGTTATATATAAAAATAAAGAAACTGGAAATAATCTAATGATGTGAACAACTATTCATATATAGTTCAAATTTCAAGGCCAAGGGCAGCTCTGGAGTGCTAGAATATTGCAACAAAGAGGCTTCACAAGATAATAAACAAATAATAGTAGTTTTCCTGAGTCTAATGAGTTTCCAACTGCACAATTAGGCATTAGATTATCACCTACATACCCACCAACAATATTTAACCAGCAAACAGCGACACTTGCAAGAAATAAGCAGAATGGAAAAGCAAATTATGATCAAATAAATACTTCGATGGTAATTTTCTTTGTTGTTGTTGTATAACACTGAGATCAAGTTCAATAAAAGTAAGCAAAGCAGACAAGATGCTGACCGCTTCATATAGTTGGCGCACACAATGATGGTGGAAAACCAATATATAGTTGATCAGGTAAGGTGGCTTCACTTAGCTCCGCGAACAACTCGATCTGCAATGTCTTGACGTCCACCGAAAGTAACTCAAACTTGGGCTTCTCATGTGAAGATCTGGTGTACGGCTGGGCTCCTATGAGCAGGTATCCCGCGCCTACGGAAAGCAGAGCAGCACCCTTTACCGGCAACGTGATGGCCTTCTCCAAGTGCCATTTGTTGTTCCTGAGAGAAGAATACGTCAGCAAATACGTATCGTCATCTTCGCTGCGCCTGTCTTGGACTTTACGCAGCATTCCGAACATTCCTTGTGCCGCCTCGACAATGACAAATTCGCTGCCCCATCCTAGTTGAGGTGGGAGGTTGAGAGCAGAGGACTCCATGGTGCGTGGATCAAGCAGGACCAACTTGTTCAGGAAGAGCAAACGCCAACAGAAGCGGCCGTGGACGAACTGACGATCAAACAGCCCATCCTCAACTGGCGGCAGATCAAACAGCTCATCCTCAGGAGCACTCCATTGGTAAAATGGAAGAGAACGCCACTGCCCATCCGAGGAGGAGAAGACAAGCAGAATATTCATCCTGCATTGCACCAAGCACATGACCCTGAATGATAAAACGTCCTCCTCATCGTCGCCCGGAGCAAGGAAAGTCTCCAGCTCGGAAAGCTCCCTTTCACGGACCAGCGCTTTCAGGTCGCCGGGGACGGCCGGCAGCAGGGTGTAGCGGCGGTGCACGGGGTCGCACACGGCGAGGTCCCTGACCAAAAGATTGTGGTACCGGAAGTGGCGCAAACCAAGAACGCTGCTTTCTTCTTGTACTAGGGCGCCGGCAATGAGGGCGCGTCCGTCCAAGAAGTCAAGTGGCCTCCAGGTCATAGTTGCCAGAAATTCGGGTCGATCGGGTCAAGGAACGGGATCACTGGTCGAGGGTCGCCACCCCTCCGGAACGTGGTACGACGAGGAGTATACTTCTTCGGAACGCTAATCGGGGACGAGGATCCTGATCCAAAGATTTTTGGGTCGATGACCCCGGTACGATCGTCGGTTCGTGGAACGCGATACAAAATCCCCACGATCCTTCCAAAAATATTACGATCTGTGTTGATATATTTCCCGTATTCCAGTCAAAACAAAATCGCATCTAACTTTTTTACATTAAATTGTCATTTATCTCAGCAACTAATTAATAGAAATGGGGCCACATGTGCGCTAATGACTGCGCCATGATTTTCTCAGGAGAGAAGTGCATATTTCAACCCTAAACTCTTGCCCTAATCTATTTTACAACCCTGAACTTTAATACCGTCTAAATTACAATCCCCAAGTCTCAAAACCGGTCAGGATTCAACCCTCCCCTCCCCGATGACCGGTTTTGACCTGGGGTGACCAGTTTTGACTAGTCAACGGGTCCAATCAGCATGCCACGTAGATTTTTTTTCAAAATTTTAAGGAAATGTAAATAAAAATCTATAAGATCAGGGAAAAAATATAAAAAGGCAAAATTCCGAAAAAATTGTTTGCGAAAAAAGCTAGGGAAAATAAAAATGATTTTTTTTCTGGAATTTGTGTTTTTGGGTTTTTTCTGGATTTTTTTTGGAAATTCATTTTTTTATTTTCCGTGTTTTTCGGAATTTGGATTTCTTATTTCTTTTCCTGGATTTTCTTCGATTTTACAGGTTGTTTCCTTGGAAATTTTGCATTTTTTGCTGATGTGGCATGCTAACTAGACCTGTTGACTGGTCAAAACCGGTCAACCAGGTCAAAACCGGTCAACAGAGAGGGGAGGGTTGAATCCTGGCCGGTTTTGAGAGTTGGGGGTTGTAATTTAGATGGTATTGAAGTTCGGGGTTGTAAATTAGACTAGGGCAAAAGTTGAGGGTTAAAATATGCACTTCTCTCAGCTGCCAGTTTTCCTTTCACACGAAGCATTCTTCTCCAGGAAGTATCCCAAATCCCTCTTCACCGTCCTTCGTCTACAAAACTCCAGCGAACCAGCCCCCCATGGATCCATCCTCAATGTCCAAGCCTCCAAGGTTTTCCTCCTCCAGCGTCCCCTTGCGTACGACGTATGCATCATTGGCGGTAGTGGAATGGGAGAGGCCTCATGCAGCAGCGGACATATCGAAGCGCCGGCGTCCGGCAGGGAGTGGCGTGTCGGGGAAGGGCTGACGCTGGTGGATCGCGGTTGCGTGGTGCCCTGGTAAGCCTCCATCCTCATGAACTACCTTACATCTTGCATTACGTTTTGGGTCAGCACCATCGATCAGGGTCGCGATCCCTCCATCAACCCAGCTCGACCTGACCTCGTCCCCGATCCCCGATCCGGATCGATCGACCCCGGGTCAAGGATCGCACCCTCGACCTGCGAACCAGACTACTATGCTCCAGGTACGGCCGCCGGTGAATGGGAGGAAGGACGAGCAGGAGAAGTCGAAGCCGGTGAAGGCGCGGGCGGCGACAGAGGAGGGGTGTGGTGGCTGGGACGGGATGAAGGTGCCGTCGCCGACCGCGCCGATGAGAGGCGGCGGGTGGAGGGCGCGGTATCACCGAGGAAGGCGTGGTCGGCGATGAGACGGCGGAATGAGGGCATGCCGCGGTGGCGTGGGCTAGGTCGGCAGCAGTGGTGAGACGGAGGAAGGTGTCGCGGAGGAGCTCGTCTGGGGTTCGGAAGATCGACGTCTTCGGTGGTGGTGCTGGCTGCGGCGGCACCATCGGGCGGGCCGACGGGGGAGTTGGGGATCTACTTTTTCTTTTTTTTGATCAAAAGGGGTTTCCTCCACCCCATTTTTTATAAAAATGGAGCAACGCAAGTCATCGAGACTGTTACAAGCAACTGGCTCTGCCAGAAGTAACAGACCAGAAAACAGAAACGATCTACATCCCTAGAAGTTTGAATGCAGACCAGACTGAATCAAAGTTACCAAGGAAACCTAATGTCTTTTTTGAAGCCATGCAAGGCTAGACATAAGTCACCATCTGAGACGCGGCAGGAGCAGGACGAAGGGGGGAGATCTCTGCATTTTTCTCCAACATCACTCTGAGTGAGCCTTCAGCGTCCCACCTCGGTTCTTCTTCGAGCACGCGCTCAGGCCCAGGCCCAAGCAATCCTGAGCAGCTCTCCTCTTCGCCGATCCAGAAGTTGGAGGCATCTTCTCAGCAGGACCGATTGATCGCCTCCACAGAGAATCCTCCAGCGATGTGCTGATCCTTGCCAGTATTTTACGGGTGCTTGTCCATGGTATCCCCTGAAAACACATATCATTACGCATAGTCCAAATGCTCCAAATAGTAGCAACACGGGTAATATTGCCAACAGATTTCTTATTATTCACATTCCAAAAAGAAGACAATTCAGCCATGTTATTAGGGATACTGAACTCAAAAGAGTCAGCCACATCACTCCAAACCTGTCTAGCAACTACACATTCAAAGAACAGGTGGCAAACTGATTCCTCCTCATCACAGAATAAGCATTTTAAGTTATCCACGATCCTTCTTTTGTTCAAATTGTCCCTGGTGAGAATTTTATTATTAAAAGCTAGCCACAAAAAGACTAGATACCTGTGAGGTACAACAATCTTCCAAAAGTTTTTCCAGACAGGAGTAGAAACCCCACCCCAGTTAATCATGGAATAAAAGGATTTAACCGAGTAAGTCCCTAACGCTTCTAAAAGCCAAACAGGTTGGTCCTCCTCGTTAGATAGGGTTTTGGTAGAGATGACTCGGATCAGGTCACGCCATCTCTCCATGAATTCAGTCCCCACACATCTACTGAAAGTAAGTTTTAGATTGAGGCCATCCCATACCTCTGAAACTGAACACTGTTGCTGTTGGCAGATTTCATAAACCTCCCAAAATTGTGTTTTCAGGGAAGAATCCCCCACCCAGTTGTCATCCCAGAAGCTAATTTTGTCACCATTGCCTAAGTTCCATTTAAAAAAAGGTCTTATCCCTTCGAAAGCCCAAGTAACACCCTTCCAAAAAGGTGACTCCATTCTCTGTTTGGACCACAACAAATTAGGCTTGTTGGTTCGATACTTATAATCTACCAATCTAACCCAATTTTTATCACTATCCATAAAATATCTTTTAGCCCAGGAAGCCAGCAAAGCCATATTAAATTCTCTTAAATTGGGCACCCCCAAACCACCAAAGTCTTTTTTCTGTGAAATTAGGCCCCAGTTAGCAAGATGGTATTTATGGTCATCCCCCAGGTTCCCCCAGAAGAAATGAGCCATCTGCGAAGTGATAGCATTAATTGCCCATTTAGGAAATTTAATAATAGACATCAAATACATAGGTATACTAGCAATACAGGCTTTGAGGAGAACCAACTTTGCTTCATAGCTAAGCAGTCTCCCTTTCCAACCACAAATTCTTTTAATAATCACCTCACACTTGTCATAATTAATTTTCAACCCAGAAAGGTTTTCAAAACAAGTTAGTCTACTTTTTCTTTTAGTACAAGACTAACAAAATGGGCATATCTTCTGTGACTTCTTCGATGGGCTTGCTGAGGATTGGGCCTCGTTCGTTTTTACTGCATTTTTTGGGGAAAAAATATGTTAGTCACCCTAAAAAATTCATGTTAGTCCCTGTAAAAAAATCGTGCAAGTCAAATGGTGGCTGGTTTCCGAGGGATTGATTAACATTTTGGGTTAATATCTTTGCTAGGACCATAGCTTTGTTCTTAATAGTTTCCATATGTCCTATTTTCGCAAAAAGAAGAACGCCGGCATCCAGGTTTTTGAAGTTCTCTGAAGGTCTTCACCTGAACAAGTAATAAATAGCATTTGTTTTCGGCGATGCCAAGCCTTTGATTGAATTCTCGAAAACTCTTACTTGGTTTGTACATGGCGCGGAGTTGATTCATACCATGATACATGTTTACAAATATGTCATATTTTTGTTTCCCCGCGGTATATATTCCACACCAAAAAAATCATCGCAACACGATGTCATGTTGTTGTCTCTCTTCCCTAGCTCACATTCATGCAATCTTAAACAAAAGTATCATTTTGGCTAATTTGCACTTCCATGCACATATGAATTCTCACCTTAATAATATTTTAGCATTACCACACAAAAAAAGAAAATTAATGTGTCTAATGGCCATTTCATCCAGTAAGTTTGGGAGCAAATCCCAACTTTTTGCACTCATTCATGCTCCAAACACTGCAACAGACACAACCATTTAAGTACGGGTGGGGATAGACGTTGACTGACAACATGGAATGGGCGCGGCTACGTCTCGCCTATTGCGAGAAGGTAGCTCGCCTCGCCTCAGAGGAACCCCTTACTAGGCTGGGCCAGTGCTAGTGCATTACCATTTCTATTTTTGTTACATTCATTAGTATTTGGTTCGTTCCTTTTTTTACTTATGTTTATTCATTTGAAATATTCTAAATGCATATATTTCAAAAGGATAATTTGCTTAAATTTTTAAAAGCGTTCATATGAAATGCTAGAAAAACGGTCACACTTAAAGGATGCCCTTGGCGGCGAAGAACATGTGCTAGGGTGTATTTGCAACTTATTTAACCCATGATTATTACTCCCTCCATAAAGAGATATCAGAGCATTTAGATCACTACTCTAGTTATCTAAACGCTCTTATATTTCTTTATAGAGGGAGTACCAATGAATAGGATATAACTTCTCTTTGCTTGATTTTGATGGTATACGGAATTTCTGGTTTTCTTTTCTGCAAATCTAGTTATCTAAATTGACAATAAGAAGCGATTAATTATCATGAATTTAAAAAATATTTATGTAGTGTAGAAACATGTCCATGCAACTAATAGCAAATATTGATACCGGGCGAGCAAGGTGGAACCCATACAATGGGATGAAGCGGGAGGTTGAACCCATGGGCTACAGATCTGGTGCTTGTGGTCAATCAGACGGATGAACAAATTTCGGATGACGTGGCTGATTGTGAGGGCAGGAAAATCATGCAGCTGAGGACTCCTATTTAGTTATAGTAGATGTACTTGACTCGTACTAGTGCTATCCTTTTGCTTGGTCACGGTGCACAACACACCTTTTTATTTTATGTTTGGGTATTACTATGGAGTCATTGATTATTTGAATCGTCGAATTTTATGGTGTGCTGCCAATGAACTAGGTATCACCGAGTTTGCAGCTGCTACATTATTATTGAATTACATGACTCACTTGGATCCCAAGGTAGTTAGTTTACTTTTGTTGCGTAAAGCTTTGTGTCTTTCTCTATCATTCTTCTATGTGCCATCCTTTCAGCTAGCATACATTGTTCATCTGTAATGAATTCTACAAAAGCAGAAGATGGTATAGATTGTCTGTATGTAATGAATTCGACAAAAGAAAAGGAAAATTCCATGTATTCAATGACCTTTCTTGTACTAGTTCCTCTCTGCATAAAGATGAAATCTTGAAATTTATCACTGATATGGAGCATGTACTATGATGTTATGCATTTGTATGGAGCTTTTGGCTGAAGCTCTTTGCTAGTACCGAAGACAGAACATGATCCTCCACATGCCAGACAAACTAAAGTATAAGTCGTGAATTTGTATCAATTACTCGGTGGACAATGAGAACATAGATAAAGGGCAGAGTTGTGATTTTTTTTATTTTTTTAGTTTACTCTTTTAAAAAAAATTGTCCACGACCAGCTGCCTCCTCCGCCAAGAGAAGTTCCTCTCCTTCCCCCAGGTGCTGTCGTCTGTCCGTCTCGTCTCCGGTGGCCTTAGGGCCATGGCGATGCGGTGGAGCATGACCCTTGTCGGCGGGAGGGCTCTATTTTTAGATATTTCTTCAAGTTTTAGTAGGGTTTCTGTCCTGCTCAGAAAGACTAGACGGCGGCAGCTCCCTAAAGATGAAATAAAGATTCTCCCTGCCTAGCCCCCACCCCGATGGTGTGTCTAGCATTGTCGATGGGCGTGTGGAGGTATGTCTCCAGCAGATCTATCCCAGGTGAATTTGCTCGAATCTGGTCGTAGTTTGTCTATGTTCATATGTCTCCAACGACGGTTGTTGTTCTGCTGCGCTGGTCCTATGGGGTCTTAACATGGCGACTTACCGACTGTCTAATACAAAAAATTTGCCCGGCTGCGGCGAGGGAGGGGCGATGATGGCGGTGTGCCTTCGGCTCGCTTCAGTGCTTGTAGTCGGTGTTAGATGGTCTACGGATCTAAATGCAACTTTTATATTTCTGGTGTTCTTCATACTTCCATAATTGTAGATGAATAGATCGAAAGTTTTCTTGCAAAATAAATAAATAAAAGGATTCAATCTAATTGAACCTTTAGCTCCCCAATCCAAAACCCATTTTGCGCCTGATGGCAATTCTATTTGGAGATCTTAGTAGTTAACTCGGAAAATTTGCGCACAAGTTTCATGCAGTTTAGGTCAGATTATCGAGATCCATGGTTAGTAGCGGTGATGTGTTGTATGTGTGGCTAAATATATACTACTATTTGGATCCAATTTTTGTTCGTCTTCGTTCGTGTGGTTACAGGTTTAATTTTTTCGATCTACAACTCTCTTCGTTGGCAATGGTTGTTGCTCTGGTGCGTTGGTCCTTAGGTGCCTTACCATGACGACTTCCCAATAGTCTACTCTACAACATGGTTTACCAGGCTCCGGTGAGGGAGGTGCGATGACACGGCGTGTCTTTGGCTTGCTCTAGTGTTTATAGTCGTCGATGGGTGGTCCATGAATCCGGTTATAATTTTTATTACCTCTAGTCTTCTTTGTACTGCCATGATTGATAAGTAGATTGGAAATTTCTCTCGCAAAAAATATTAAAAAAAATACTATATATGTTTGTTTGTATGTGCATGCAAGGCAGAGATAATAGGTAAATACATAGGGTGCACATACGTAAGCACTAGAACCACATACGTTTGCAGACATTTTTTGCGGTAAAACTTCCAATCTATTTATAATCAATCACAATGACAGTACAATGAATACCAGAAATAATAAAAATTATATCAAAATCTGTAGACCATCTAGAGACGATTATAAGCACTGAATCGAGCTGAAGGCGTGCCACCGTCATCACCCCTGCCTCACTGGAACCGGGCAAAACTTGTTGTAGTAGACAATCGGTAAGTCATCGTGTTGAGGCCCTATAAGACCATCACACTAGAATAGCAACTGCCGTCATTGAAGAAAAACTTAGATCGGAAGGATCCAACCTGCTGTAGATACACGAACACGGACAACAAATACCGGATCCACGTGAATCCACCAAAGACAAATGTCAACCGAATCCCGCGAGATCCACCAGAGAAACCTCAACATGCCCTCCGATGACGCTAGAAGCACCACCCGGACGGAAGCTAGGCGGGGAGAACCTTATTTCATCTTCAAAAATCTGTCGTCGCCTCATCAGCTCTCATAAAGCAAACCCTAGAAAAACTCATAAAAGCATCTAATGAAGCCCTCCTGTTGGCAAAGACCAGGATCCACCACGCCTCCATGGCCCTAAGGCCATAGGAGCCAAGGGAGATTGGCGTCGGCACCGGCGGGAGGAAGAAGAAACCATAGCGGCGGCTGGGTACGAGCGCTCTGGGCAAGGCTTGTATCCTACAACTGCAGACATAACCATAAACTAGAACCATATATGTTCCCCTATTTATTTGTGCAGACCTCACCATACACTAGAAATCACCGTGAGGATATTTATGAGGCATATTCGATGAATATATTTGCAAATACACATAAACATTTGGTTTAATATATATACATACATACACTATGTTCATGACAATACTAAAACTAATGTAATAACTAAAAACACGATTCAAAATTAGCACAGTGCAACCACATTTTTAATGATAGATATCATAGCTAAATAACCAAAACACTCATTAATACATTAACACTATGGTTTATTACCACAACTAAATTATCACAAAAATAGAAACTACGATCATGGTCAGGTAAAAGAGTTATAAATAAATATAAAAGTTTAGTATAAATATGTAATTTAGTATATGCAAGGCATTTCATGCAAATGTGACAATTTTAACATTATCTTTTATAAGTATGCAATATATAACGTTCATACGTAAATAGTTATGTGTTACTGAAGTACTCCCTCCGTCTAAAAATACTTGTCATCAAAATGGATAAAAATGGATGTATCTAGAACTAAATACGTCTAGATACATCTCCTTTTATCCATTTTGATGACAAGTATTTCTGGATGGAGGGAGTACTAAACTAATAAGGGCACATTCCCTACTACAAGGTTGCTTTCTTATAATAATTTATACCCACTACAGCAGGAATTTGGAGACACTATGACCCGCCATATAACTATATTTCCCTTTAAAACATCATTAGTAAAGAGATAGTGATTATTGCTTATAAATATTCTTATATATATATATATAGAGAGAGAGAGAGAATAGGATGGTTCTTGGATATGTGGAGAGAAATACTTTGAATTTCCTTAAATGAGACAGTATCAAAAAGATAAGTATAAATTCTCTTAAACAAATTGTTTTTAGCTTATGATAATATGTATAAAATTCCTGTAGCTACAAGACTAAGAATTGTTTATAAGATAAGAAAGCAAATTATAACCACCGCCAAAACAAATTTGAATGTAATTTCATGGATGAATTTCTTTGCCTCCTCGCCTGAAACACCAGTCCTCTACAAGATTTGGTGACTTTTCTTCTTATGTGTAGCATATATTTATGAATATAGATGGTACATTTTAAATTTGAACCATCTATATTACCTACAAGTAGCATTTTTCCGGAGTGCTTACACTTAAATACATGAATACTTAGTGCTTACACCCGAAAACTTAGAAGACACTCATTCTCAGCAATAGCAATGATTTTTTACCATAGCCTTTTACTCTTTTGTGGCAAGAGTACAATTGTTTATACGGACATCTCCAATGCGGACCCGCAAACCGCCCGCATCCATCCGGATCCCGCTGTCCGGGCCGTCGAAACCATCCAACGCGGGCCTGTATCAGTCCGTGGGGCGGTCCGGACGCGTTTTCTCCCGTAAACCAGAGACAAACATGGGGAGATTTGCAAGAGTCTGGACACCAGACACATAGGACTCCGACACCCTCGGCCCACCCAAAACCCTTCCTGGACCCCGCACCTCCATGCTCCCCATTTTCTCTTCTTCCTCCTTTCTCTTGCCTTCACCGCCGCTGTTGGGGAACATAGTAATTTCAAAAAAATTCAACGCACACGCAAGATCATGGTGATGCATAGCAACAAGAGGGGAGAGTGTGTCCACGTACCCTCATAGACCGGAAGAGGAAGCGTTAGCACAACGCGGTTGATGTAGTCGTACGTCTTCACGATCCGACCAATCAAGTACCGAACGCACGACACCTCCGAGTTTTGCACACGTTCAACTCGATGATGTCCCTCAAACTCTGATCCAGTCGAGTGTTGAGGGAGAGTTCCGTCAGCCCGACGGCGTGGTGACAATGATGGTGTTCTACTGACGCAGGGCTTCGCCTAAGCACCGCTATGATATGATCGAGGTGGATTATGGTGGAGGGGGGCACCGCACACGGTTAAGAGATCAAGAGATCAATTGTTGTGTCTATGGGGTGCCCCCTCCTCCGTATATAAAGGGGGGAGGAGGAGAGGGCCGGCCAAGGGGATGGCGCGCCCTAGGAGGGGGAAACCTACTCCAAGTAGGTTTTCCCCTCCCTTTCCTAATCCAAGAAGGAGGGGGAGGAAGGAGTGGGAGAGGGGAAAGGTAAGGGGGGCGCCACCCCAACTCTCTCCACTAAGGCCTAACAAGGCCCATTAGTTCGGGGGGGGGGGGGGGGTTCCGGTAACCCTCGGTACTCCGTTAAATGTCCGAAACCTTTTCGGTGTCCAAACATAGTCGTCCAACATATCGATCTTTACGTCTCGGCCATTTCGAGACTCCTCGTCATGTACGTGATCACATCCGGGACTCCAAACTACCTTCGGTACATCAAAACATATAAACTAATAATATAACTGTCATCTAACTTTAAGCGTGCGGACCCTACGGGTTCGAGAACTATGTAGACATGACCGAGACACGTCTTCGATCAATAACCAATAGCGGAACCTGGATGCTCATATTGGCTCCTACATATTCTATGAAGATCTTTATTGGTCAAACCACATAACAACATACGTTGTTCCCTTTGTCATCGGTATGTTACTTGCCTGAGATTCGATCGTCGGTATCTCAATACCTAGTTCAATCTCGTTACCGGCAAGTCTCTTTACTCGTTCCGTAATACGTCATCCCGCAACTAACTCATTAGTTCCATTGCTTGCAAGGCTTATAGTGATGTGCATTACCGAGTGGGCCCAGAGATACCTCTCCGACAATCGGAGTGACAAATCCTAATCTCGAAATACGCCAACCCAACAAGTACCTTTGGAGACACCGGTAGAGCACCTTTATAATCACCCAGTTACGTTTTGACGTTTGGTAGCATACAAATTGTTCCTCCGATAAACGGGAGTTGCATAATCTCATAGTCATAGGAACATGTATAAGTCATGAAGAAAGCAATAGCAACAAACTAAACGATCAAGTGCAAAGCTAACGGAATGGGTCAAGTCAATCACATCATTCTCCTAATGATGTGATCCCGTTAATCAAATGACAACTCTTTGTCTATGGCTAGGAAACATAACCATCTTTGATTAACGAGCTAGTCAAGTAGAGGCATACTAGTGACATTCTGTTTGTCTATGTATTCACACATGTACCATGTTTCCGGTTAATACAATTGTAGCGTGAATAATAAACATGAAGGAAATATGCCCTAGAGGCAATAATAATGTTATTATTTTATTTCCTTATGTCATGATAAATGTTTATTATTCATGCTAGAATTGTATTATCCGGAAACATAATACTTGTGTGAATACATAGACAAATTAAACGTCACTAGTATGCCTCTACTTGACTAGCTCATTAATCAAAGATGGTTATATTTCCTAACCATAGACATGTGTTGTCATTTGATTAACGGGATCACATTATTAGGAGAATAATGTGATTGACATGACCCATTCCATTAGCTTAGCACCCGATCGTTTAGTATGTTGCTATTGCTTTCTTCATAACTTATACATGTTCCTATGACTATGAGATTATGCAACTCCCGTTTACCGGAGGAACACTTTGTGTGCTACCAAACGTCACAACGTAACTGGGTGATTATAAAGGTGCTCTACAGGTGTCTCCAAAGGTATATGTTGGGTTGGGGTATTTCGAGATTAGGATTTGTCACTCCGATTGTCGGAGAGATATCTCTGGGCCCTCTCGGTAATGCACATCACCTAAGCCTTGCAAGCAATGCAACTAATGAGTTAGTTGCGAGATGATGTATTACGGAACGAGTAAAGAGACTTGCCGGCAACGATATTGAACTAGGTATTGAGATACCGACGATCGAATCTCGGGCAAGTAACATACCGATGACAAAGGAAACAACGTATGTTGTTATGCGGTCTGACCGATAAAAGATCTTCGTAGGATATGTGGGAGCCAATATGAGCATCCAGGTTCCGCTATTGGTTATTGACAGGAGACGTGTCTCGGTCATGTCTACATTGTTCTCGAACCCGTAGGGTCCGCACGCTTAAGGTTTCGATGACAGTTATATTATGATTTTATTAGTTTTGATGTACCGAAGTTAGTTCGGAGTCCCGGATATGATCACGGACATAACGAGGAGTCTCGATATGGTCGAGACATAAAGATTGATATATTGGACGACTATATTCGGACACCGGAAGTGTTCCGGAGAAGTTTCGGATAAAACCGGAGTACCGGGGGGTTACCGGAACCCCCCGGGGGGTTAATGGGCCTCATGTGCCTAAAGTGGAGAAGAGGAGGGGCAGCCAGGACAGGCCGCACGCACCCTCCCGCTCTAGTACGAATTGGACAAGGAGGGAGGGGCGGCGCCCCCCCTTTCCTTCCTCTCCCCTCTCCCTTCCTTCCCCCTCTCCTACTTGGACAAGGAAAAGGAGGGAGTCCTACTCCCGGTAGGAGTAGGACTCCTCCCTGGTGCGCCTCATCATGGCCGGCCGCCCCTCCCCCTTGCTCCTTTATATACGAGGGCAGGGGGGCACCTCTAGACAACAATCGATCCTTGAGATCTCTTAGCCGTGTGCGGTGCCCCCCTCCACCATAATCCTCGATAATATTGTAGCGGTGCTTAGGCGAAGCCCTGCGACGGTAGAACATCAAGATCGTCACCACGCCGTCGTGCTGACGGAACTCTTCCCCGACACTTTGCTGAATCGGAGTCCGGGGATCGTCATCGAGCTGAACGTGTGCTAGAACTCGGAGGTGTCGTAGTTTCGGTGCTTGATCGGTCGGGCCTTGAAGACGTACGACTACATCAACCGCGTTGTTATAACGCTTCCGCTTTCGGTCTACGAGGGTATGTGGACAACACTCTCCCCTCTCGTTGCTATGCATCACCATGATCTTGTGTGTGCGTAGGAAATTTTTTGAAATTACTACGTTCCCCAACAGTGCTATCAGACCCTAGGTTTTATGTGTTGATGTTATATGCACGAGTAGAACACAAGTGAGTTGTGGGCGATATAAGTCATACTGCTTACCAGGATGTCATACTTTGGTTCGGCGGTATTGTTGGATGAAGCGGCCCGGACCGACATTACGCGTACGCTTACGCGAGACTGGTTCTACCGACGTGCTTTGCACGCAGGTGGCTGGCGGGTGTCAGTTTCTCCAACTTTAGTTGAACCAAGTGTGGCTACGCCCGGTCCTTGCGAAGGTTAAAATAGCACCAACTTGACAAACTATCATTGTGGTTTTGATGCGTAGGTAAGATTGGTTCTTGCCTAAGCCCATAGCAGCCACGTAAAACTTGCAACAAACAAAGTAGAGGACGTCTAACTTGTTTTTGCAGGGCATGTTGTGATGTGATATGGTCAAGACATGATGCTAAATTTAATTGTATGAGATGATCATGTTTTGTAACCGAGTTATCGGCAACTGGCAGGAGCCATATGGTTGTCGTTTTATTGTATGCAATGCAATCGCGCTGTAATGCTCTACTTTATCACTAAGCGGTAGCGATAGTCGTGGAAGCATAAGGTTGGCGAGACGACAATGATGCAACGATGGAGATCAAGGTGTCGCGCCGGTGACGATGGTGATCATGACGGTACTTCGGAGATGGAGATCACAAGTACAAGATGATGATGGCCATATCATATCACTTATATTGATTGCATGTGATGTTTATCTTTTATGCATCTTATCTTGCTTTGATTGACAGTAGCATTATAAGATGATCTCTCACTAAATTTCAAGATAAAAAGTGTTCTCCCTGAGTATGCACCGTTGCCAAAGTTCGTCATGCCCAAACACCACGTGATGATCGGGTGTGATAAGCTCTACGTCCATCTACAACGGGTGCAAGCCAGTTTTTGCAGACGCAAAATACTCAGGTTAAACTTGACGAGCCTAGCATATGCAGATATGGCCTCGGAACACTGAGACTGAAAGGTCGAGCGTGAATAATATAGTAGATATGATCAACATAGCAATGTTCACCATTGAAAACTACTCCATTTCACGTGATGATCGGTTATGGTTTAGTTGATTTGGATCACGTAATCACTTAGAAGATTAGAGGGATGTCTTTCTAAGTGGGAGTTCTTAAGTAATATGATTAATTGAACTTAAATTTATCATGAACTTAGTACCTGATAGTATCTTGCTTGTTTATGTTTGATTGTAGATAGATGGCCCGTGCTGTTGTTCCGTTGAATTTTAATGCGTTCCTTGAGAAAGCAAAGTTGAAAGATGATGGTAGCAATTACACGGACTGGGTCTGTAACTTGAGGATTATCCTCATTGCTGCACAGAAGAATTACGTCCTGGAAGCACCGCTGGGTGCCAGGCCTGCTGCTGGAGCAACACCAGATGTTATGAACGTCTGGCAGAGCAAAGCTGATGACTACTCGATAGTTCAGTGTGCCATGCTTTACGACTTAGAATCGGGACTTCAACGACGTTTTGAACGTCATGGAGCATATGAGATGTTCCAGGAGTTGAAGTTAATATTTCAAGCAAATGCCCGGATTGAGAGATATGAAGTCTCCAATAAGTTCTATAGCTGCAAGATGGAGGAGAACAGTTCTGTCAGTGAGCATATACTCAAAATGTCTGGGTATAATAATCACTTGATTCAATTGGGAGTTAATCTTCCAGATGATTGCGTCATTGACAGAATTCTCCAATCACTGTCACCTAGCTAAAAGAGCTTCGTTATGAACTATAATATGCAAGGGATGAATAAGACTATTCCCGAGCTCTTCGCAATGCTGAAAGCTGCGGAGGTAGAAATCAAGAAGGAGCATCAAGTGTTGATGGTCAACAAGACCACTGGTTTCAAGAAAAAGGGCAAAGGGAAGAAGAAGGGGAACTTCAAGAAGAACGGCAAGCAAGTTGCTACCTAAGAGAAGAAACCCAAATCTGGACCTAAGCCTGAAACTGAGTGCTTCTACTGCAAGCAGACTGGTCATTGGAAGCGGAACTGCCCGAAGTATTTGGCGGATAAGAAGGATGGCAAGGTGAACAATGGTATATGTGATATACATGTTATTGATGTGTACCTTACTAGAGCTCGCAGTAGCACCTGGGTATTTGATACTGGTTCTGTTGCTAATATTTGCAACTCGAAACAGGGACTACGGATTAAGCGAACACTGGCGAAGGACGAGGTGACGATGCGCGTGGGAAACGGTTCCAAAGTCGATGTGATCGCGGTCGGCACGCTACCTCTACATCTACCATCGGGATTAGTATTAGACCTAAATAATTGTTATTTGGTGCCAGCGTTGAGCATGAACATTATATCTGGATCTTGTTTAATGCGAGACGGTTATTCATTTAAATTAGAGAATAATGGTTGTTCTATTTAGGGTCATGCACCCTTGAAGAATGGTCTATTTTTGATGAATCTCGATAGTAGTGATACACATATTCATAATGTTGAGACCAAAAGATGTAGAGTTGATAATGATAGTGCAACTTATTTGTGGCACTGCCGTTTAGGTCATATCGGTATAAAACGCATGAAGAAACTCCATACTGATGGACTTTTGGAATCACTTGATTATGAATCACTTGCTACTTGCGAACCGTGCCTCATGGGCAAGATGACTAAAACACCATTCTCCGGTACTATGGAGAGAGCAACAGATTTGTTGGAAATCATACATACAGATGTATGTGGTCCAATGAATGTTGAAGCTCATGGCGGATATCGTTATTTTCTGACCTTCGCAGATGATTTAAGCAGATATGGGTATATCTACTTAATGAAATATAAGTCTGAAACATTTGAAAAGTTCAAAGAATTTCAGACTGAAGTTGAAAAACATCGTAACAAGAAAATAAAGTTTCTACGATCTGATCGTGGAGGAGAATATTTGAGTTACGAGTTTGGTCTACATTTGAAACAATGCGGAATAGTTTCGCAACTCACGCCACCCGGAACACCACAGCGTAATGGTGTGTCCGAACATCGTAATCGTACTTTACTTGATATGGTGCGATCTATGATGTCTCTTACAGATTTACCGCTATTGTTTTGGGGTTATGCTTTAGAGATGTCCGCATTCACGTTAAATAGGGCACCATCAAAATCCGTTGAGATGACACCTTATGAACTGTGGTTTGGCAAGAAACCAAAGTTGTCGTTTCTGAAAGTTTGGGGCTGTGATGCTTATGTGAAAAAACTTCAACCTGATAAGCTCGAACCCAAATCAGAGAAATGTGTCTTCATAGGATACCCAAAGGAGACTGTTGGGTACACCTTCTATCACAGATCCGAAGGCAAGACATTTGTCGCTAAGAATGGATCCTTTCTAGAGAAGGATTTTCTCTCGAAATAAGTGAGTGGGAGGAAAGTAGAACTTGATGAGGTAACTGTACCTGCTCCCTTATTGGAAAGTAGTACATCGCAGAAACTGGTTTCTGTGACACCTACACCAATTAGTGAGGAAGCTAATGATAATGATCATGAAACTTCAGAACAAGTTACTACCGAACCTCGTAGATCAACCAGAGTAAGATCCGCACCAGAGTGGTACGGTAATCCTGTTCTGGAAGTCATGCTACTAGATCATGATGAACCTATGAACTATAAAGAAGCGATGGTGAGCCCAGATTCCGCAAAATGGCTTGAAGCCATGAAATCTGAGATGGGATCCATGTATGAGAACAAAGTATGGACTTTGGTTGACTTGCCCAATGATCGGCAAGCAATTGAGAATAAATGGATCTTCAAGAAGAAGACTGACGCTGACGGTAATATTACTGTCTACAAAGCTCGACTTGTCACAAAAGGTTTTCGACAAGTTCAAGGGATTGACTACATCAACCGCGTTGTTATAACGCTTCCGCTTTCGGTCTACGAGGGTACGTGGACAACACTATCCCCTCTCGTTGCTATGCATCACCATGATCTTGTGTGTGCGTAGGAATTTTTTTGAAATTACTACGTTCCCCAACAAAACATTTATCATGATATAAGGAAATAAATAATAACTTTATTATTGCCTCTAAGGCATATTTCCTTCAGTCTCCCACTTGCACTAGAGTCAATAATCTAGATTACACAGTAATGATTCTAACACCCATGGAGCCTTGGTGCTGATCATGTTTTGCTCGTGGAAGAGGCTTAGTCAACGGGTCTGCAACATTCAGATCCGTATGTATCTTGCAAATCTCTATGTCTCCCTCCTGGACTTGATCCCAGATGGAGTTGAAGCGTCTCTTGATGTGGTTGGTTCTCTTGTGAAATCTGGATTCCTTTGCCAAAGCAATTGCACTAGTATTGTCACAAAAGATTTTCATTGGACCCGATGCACTAGATATGACACCTAGATCGAATATGAACTCCTTCATCCAGACTCCTTCATTTGCTGCTACCGAAGCAGCTATGTACTCCGCTTCACATGTAGATCCTGCTACGACGCTTTGTTTAGAACTGCACCAACTGATAGCCCGACCGTTTAATAAAAACACGTATCCGGTTTGCGATTTAGAATCGTTCGGATCAGTGTCAAAGCTTGCGTCGACGTAACCATTTACGACGAGTTCTTTGTCACCTCCATAAATGAGAAACATATCCTTCGTCCTTTTCAGGTATTTCAGGATGTTCTTGACCGTTGTCCAGTGATCCACTCCTGGATTACTTTGGTACCTCCCTGCTAAACTAATAGCAAGGCACACATCAAGTTTGGTACACAGCATTGCATACATGATAGAGCCTATGGCTGAAGCATAGGGAACATCTTTCATTTTCTCTCTATCTTCTGTAGTGGTCGGGCATTGAGTCTTACTCAACTTCACACCTTGTAACACAGGCTAGAACCCTTCTTTGCTTGATCCATTTTGAACTTCTTCAAAACTTTATCAAGGCATGTCCTTTGTGAAAGTCCAATTAAGCGTCTCGATCTATCTCTATAGATCTTGATGCCCAATATATAAGCAGCTTCTCGGAGATCTTTCATTGAAAAACTCTTATTCAGATATCCTTTTATGCTATCCAGAAATTCTATATCATTTCCAATCAACAATATGTCATCCACATATAATATCAGAAATGCTACAGAGATCCCACTCACTTTCTTGTAAATATAGGCTTCTCCAAAAGTCTGTATAAAACGATAAGCTTTGATCACACTATCAAAACATTTATTCCAACTCTGAGAGGCTTGCACCAGTCCATAAATGGATCGCTGGAGCTTGCACACTTTGTTAGCTCCCTTTGGATCGACAAAACCTTCCGGTTGCATCATATACAACTCTTCTTCCAGAAATCCATTCAAGAATGCAGTTTTGACATCCATTTGCCAAATTTCATAATCATAAAATGCGGCAATCGCTAACATGATTCAGACAGACTTAAGCATCACTACGGGTGAGAAAGTCTCATCGTAGTCAATCCCCTGAACTTGTCGAAAACCTTTTGCAACAAATTGAGCTTTATAGACAGTAACATTACCATCAGCGTCAGTCTTCTTCTTGAAGATCCATTTATTTTCAATGGCTTGCCGTTCAACAGGCAAGTCAACCAAAGTCCACACTTTGTTCTCATACATGGATCCCATCTCAGATTTCATGGCCTCAAGCCATTTTGCGGAATCTGGGCTCACCATCGCTTCTTCATAGTTCGTAGGTTCGTTATGGTCTAGTAACATAACCTCCAGAAAAGGATTACCGCACCACTCTGGTGCGGATCTTACTCTGGTTGACCTACGAGGTTCAGTAACAACTTGATCTGAAGTTTCATGATCATCATCATTAACTTCCTCACTAGTTGGTGTAGGTGTCACAGGAACCGGTTTCTGTGATGAACTACTTTCCAATAAGGGAGCAGGTACAGTTACCTCATCAAGTTCTACTTTCCTCCCACTCACTTCTTTTGAGAGAAACTCCTTCTCTAGAAAGATTCCAAATTTGGCAACAAAAGTCTTGCCTTCGGATCTGTGATAGAAGGTGTACCCAACAATCTCTTTTGGGTATCCTATGAAGACACATTTCTCCGATTTGGGTTCGAGCTTATCAGGTTGAAGCTTTTTCACATAAGCATCACAGCCCCAAATTTTAAGAAACGACAACTTTGGTTTCTTGCCAAACTAGAGTTCATAAGGCATCGTCTCAACGGATTTAGATGGTGCCCTATTTAACGTGAATGCAGCTGTCTCTAGAGCATCACCCCAAAACGATAACGGTAAATCAGTAAGAGACGTCATAGATCGTACCATATCCAGTAAAGTACGATTACAACGTTCGGACACAGCATTACGCTGTGGTGTTCCGGGTGGCGTGAGTTGCGAAACTATTCCGCATTGTTTCAAATGAAGACCCAACTCGTAACTCAAATACTCTCCTCCAAGATCAGATCGTAGAAACTTTATTTTCTTGTTACGATGATTTTCAACTTCACTCTGAAATTCTTTGAACTTTTCAAATGTTTCAGAGTTATGTTTCATTAAGTAGATATATCCATATCTGCTTAAATCATCTGTGAATGTGAGAAAATAATGATACCCGTTGCGAGCCTCAATATTCATCGGACCACACACATTTTTATGTATGATTTCCAACAAATCTGTTGCTCGCTCCATAGTTCCGGAGAACAGCGTTTTAATCATCTTGCCTGTGAGGCACAGTCGCAAGTACCAAGTGATTCATAATCAAGTGGTTCCAAAAGTCCATCAGAATGGAGTTTCTTCATGCGCTTTACACCGATATGACCTAAACGGCAGTGCCACAAATAAATTGCACTATCATTGTCAACTCTGCATCTTTTGGCTTCAATATTATGAATATGTGTATCACTACTATCGAGATTTAACAAAAATAGACCACTCTTCAAGGGTGCATGACCATAAAAGATTTTACTCATATAAATAGAACAGCCATTATTCTCTGATTTAAATGAATAACCGTCTCGCATCAAACAAGATCCAGATATAATGTTCATGCTCAACGCTGGCACCAAATAACAATTATTCAGGTCTAAAACTAATCCCGAAGGTAGATGTAGAGTTAGTGTGCCGACCGCGATCACATCGACTTTGGAACCATTTCCCACGTGCATCGTCACCTCGTCCTTAGCCAATCTTCGCTAAATCCGTAGCCCTTGTTTCGAGTTGCAAATGTTAGCAACAGAACCAGTATCAAATACCCAGGTGCTACTGCGAGCATTAGTAAGGTACACATCAATAACATGTATATCACATATACCTTTGTTCACCTTGTAATCCTTCTTATCCGCCAAATATTTGGGGCAATTCCGCTTCCAGTGACCAGTCTACTTGCAGTAGAAGCACTCAGTCTCAGGCTTAGGTCCAGACTTGGGTTTCTTCTCTTGAGCAGCAACTTGTTTGCCCTTCTTCTTGAAGTTCCCCTTCTTCCATTTGCCTTTTTTCTTGAAACTGGTGGTCTTATTGACCATCAACACTTGATGCTCCTTCTTGATTTCTACCTCCGCAGCATTTAGCATCACAAAGAGCTCGGGAACTATCTTATTCATCCCTTGCATATTATAGTTCATCACGAAGCTTTTGTAGCTTCGTGGCAATGATTGAAGAACTCTGTCAATGACACTATCAACAGGAAGATTAACTCCCAGTTGAGTCAAGTGATTATGATACCCAGACATTTTGAGTATATGTTCATTGACAGAACTATTCTCTTCCATCTTGCAGCTATAGAACTTATTGGAGACTTCATATCTCTCAATCAGGGCATTTGCTTGAAATATTAACTTCAATTCCTGGAACATCTCATATGCTCCATGACGTTCAAAACGTCGTTGAAGTCCCAGTTCTAAGCCGTAAAGCATGGCACACTGAACTATCGAGTAGTCATCAGCTTTACTCTGCCAGACGTTCTTAACGTTGCCAGTAGCATCTGCAGCAGGCCTGGCACCCAGCGGTGCTTCCAGGACGTAATTCTTCTGTGCTGCAATGAGGATAATCCTCAATTTACGAACCCAGTCCGTGTTATTGCTACCATCATCTTTCAACTTTGCTTTCTCAAGGAACGCATTAAAATTCAACGGAACAACAGCACGAGCCATCTATCTACAATCAACATAGACAAGCAAGAAACTATCAGGTACTAAGTTCATGATAAATTCAAGTTCAATTAATCATATTACTTAAGAACTCCCACTTAGATAGACATCCCTCTAATCCTTTAAGTGATCACGTGATCCGAATCAACTAAACCATGTCCGATCATCACGTGAGATGGAGTAGTTTCAATGGTGAATGTCACTATGTTGATCATATCTACTATATGATTCACGCTCGACCTTTCGGTCTCAGTGTTCCGAGGCCATATATGTTATATGCTAGGCTCGTCAAGTTTAATCTGAGTATTCTGCATGTGCAACTGTTTTAAACCCGTTGTATTTGAACGTAGAGCCTATCACACCCGATCATCACGTGGTGTCTCAGCACGAAGAACTTCCGCAACGGTGCATACTCAGGGAGACCACTTATATCTTGATAATTTAGTGAGAGATCATCTTATAATGCTACCGTCAATCAAAGCAAGATAAGAAGCATAAAAGATAAACATCACATGCAATCAATATAAGTGATATGATATGGCCATCATCATCTTGTGCTTGTGATCTCCATCTCCGAAGCACCGTCATGATCACCATCGTCACCGGCGCGACACCTTGATCTCCATCGTAGCATTGTTGTCGTCTCGTCAACTTATGCTTCTACGACTATCGCTACCGCTTAGTGATAAAGTAAAGCATTACAGGGCGATTGCATTGCATACAATAAAGCGACAACCATATGGCTCCTGCCAGTTGCCGATAACTTGGTTACAAAACATGATCATCTCATACAATAAAATATAGCATCATGCCTTGACCATATCACATCACAACATGTCCTGCAAAAACAAGTTAGATGTCCTCTACTTTGTTGTTGCAAAGTTTTACGTGGCTGCTACGGGCTGAGCAAGAACCATTCTTACCTACGCATTAAAACCACAACGATAGTTCGTCAAGTTAGTGTTGTTTTAACCTTCTCAAGGACCAGGCGTAGCCACACTTGGTTCAACTAAAGCTGGAGAAACTAACACCGCCAGCCACCTGTGTGCGTAGCACATCGGTAGAACCAGTCTCGCGTAAGCGTACGCGTAATGTCAGTCCGGGCCGCTTCATCCAACAATACCGCTGAACCAAAGTATGACATGCTGGTAAGCAGTATGACTTGTATCGCCCACAACTCACTGGTGTTCTACTCGTGCATATGACATATACGCATAAAACCTGGCTCGGATGCCACTGTTGGGGAACGTAGTAATTTCAAAAAAAATCCTACGCACACGCAAGATCATGGTGATGCATGGCAACGAGAGGGGAGAGTGTGTCCACGTACCCTCGTAGACCGGAAGCTGAAGCGTTAGCACAACGCGGTTGATGTAGTCGTACGTCTTCACGATCCGACCGATCAAGTACCGAACGCACGGCACCTTCGTGTTCTGCACACGTTCAACTCGATGACGTCCCTCGAACTCCGATCTAGCCGAGTGTTGAGGGAGAGTTTCGTCAGCACGACGGCGTGGTGACGATGATGATGTTCTGCCGACGCAGGGCTTCGCCTAAGCACCTCTACGATATGATCGAGATGGATTATGGTGGAGGTGGGCACCGCACATGGTTAAGAGATCAATAGATCAATTGTTGTGTCTATGGAGTGCCCCCCCCCCTCCGTATATAAAGGGGGGGAGGAGGAGAGGGCCAGCCAAGGGGGTGGCGCGCCCTAGGAGGGGGAAACCTACTCCAAGTAGGTTTGCCCCTCCCTTTCCTAATCTAAGAAGGAGGGGGAAGGAAGGAGTGGGAGAGGGGAAAGGCAAAGGGGGCGCCGCCCCCCTTTCCTTGTCCTATTCGGACTCAAGGGGAGGGGGCGCGCCTCTTGCCCTGGCCGGCCCCTCTCTGTCTCCACTAAGGCCCAACAAGGCCCATTAGTTCCCTGGGGGTGGGGGGTACGGTAACCCCCGGTACTCCGATAAATGTCTGAAACCTTCCAGAACCTTTTCAGTGTCCAAACATAGTCGTCCAATATATCGATCTTTACGTCTCGACCATTTCAAGACACCTCGTCATGTCCGTGATCACATCCGAGACTCCGAACTACCTTCGGTACATCAAAACATATGAACTCATAATATAACCATCATCTAAATTTAAGCGTGCGGACCCTACGGGTTCGAGAACTATGTAGACATGACCGAGACACGTCTCCGATCAATAACCAATAGCGGAACCTGGATGCTCATATTGGCTCCTACATATTATACGAACATCTTTATCGGTCAAACCGCATAACAACATACGTTGTTCCTGTTGGGGAACGTAGTAATTTCAAAAAAAAATCCTACGCACACGCAAGATCATGGTGATGCATAGCAACGAGAGGGGAGAGTGTGATCTACGTACCCTTGTAGATCAACAACGGAAGCATTAACACAACGTAGAGGAAGTAGTCGTACGTCTTCCCGATCTGACCGATCCAAGCACCGTTACTCCGGCACCTCCGAGTTCTTAGCACACGTACAACTCGATGATGCTCCCCGGGCTCCGATCCAGCAAAGCTTCGGGGATGAGTTCCGTCAGCACGACGGCGTGGTGACGATGATGATGTTCTACCGATGCAGGGGTTCGCCTAAGCACTGCAACGATATGACCGAGGTGGAATATGGTGGAGGGGGGCACCGCACACGGCTAAGGAACGATCACGAGGATCAACTTGTGTGTTCTAGGGTGCCCCCCTGCCCCCGTATATAAAGGAGCAAGGGGAGGAGGCCGGCCGGCCCCTATTGGCGCGCCAGGAGGAGTCCTCCTCCTAGTAGGAGTAGGACTCCTACTAGGAGGGGGAAGGAAGTGGGGAGGGAGAAGGAAAGGGGGGCGCCGCCCCCCTCTCCTAGTCCAATTCGGACCAGGGGGGAGGAGGCGCGCGGCCCACCCTGGCTGCCCCACTCTCTCCACTAAGGCCCATATGGCCCATTACTTCTACCGGGGGGGTTCCGGTAACCCTCTGGCTCTCCGGTTTTCTTCGAAATCACCCGGAACACTTCCGGTGTCCGAATATAGCCGTCCAATATATCAATATTTATGTCTCGACCATTTCGAGACTCCTCGTCATGTCCGTGATCACATCCGGGACTCCGAACTAAGTTCGGTACATCAAAATGCATAAACTCATAATAACTGTCATCGTAACGTTAAGCGTGCGGACCCTACGGTTCGAGAACAATGCAGACATGACTCAGACAAATCTCCGGACAATAACAATAGCGGGACCTGGATGCCCATATTGGCTCCTACATATTCTACGAATATCTTTATCGGTCAGACCGCATAACAACATACGTTGTTCCCTTTGTCATCGGTATGTTACTTGCCCGAGATTCGATCGTCGGTATCCAATACCTAGTTCAATCTCGTTACCGGCAAGTCTCTTTACTCGTTCCGTAATACATCATCTCACAACTAACATATTAGTTGTAATGCTTGCAAGGCTTATGTGATGTGTATTACCGAGAGGGCCCAGAGATACCTCTCCGACAATCGGAGTGACAAATCCTAATCTCGAAATACGCCAACCCAACATCTACCTTTGGAGACACCTGTAGAGCTCCTTTATAATCACCCATTTACGTTGTGACGTTTCGTAGCACACAAAGTGTTCCTCCGGCAAACGGGAGTTGCATAATCTCATAGTCATAGGAACATGTATAAGTCATGAAGAAAGCAATAGCAACATACTAAACGATCGGGTGCTAAGCTAATGGAATGGGTCATGTCAATCAGATCTTTCAACTAATGATGTGACCCCATTAATCAAATGACAACTCTCTGTCTATGGTTAGGAAACATAACCATCTTTGATTAACGAGCTAGTCAAGTAGAGGCATACTAGTGACACTCTGTTTGTCTATGTATTCACACATGTATTATGTTTCCGGTTAATACAATTCTAGCATGAATAATAAACATTTATCATGATATAAGGAAATAAATAATAACTTTATTATTGCCTCTAGGGCATATTTCCTTCAGTCTCCCACTTGCACTAGAGTCAATAATCTAGATTACACAGTAATGATTCTAACACCCATGGAGCCTTGGTGTTGATCATGTTTTGCTCGTGGAAGAGGCTTAGTCAACGGGTCTGCAACATTCAGATCTGTATGTATCTTGCAAATCTCTATGTCTCCCACCTGGACTAGATCCCGGATGGAATTGAAGCGTCTCTTGATGTGCTTGGTTCTCTTGTGAAATCTGGATTCCTTCGCCAAGGCAATTGCACCAGTATTGTCACAAAAAAAATTCATTGGACCCGATGCACTAGGTATGACACCTAGATCGGATATGAACTCCTTCATCCAGACTCCTTCATTTGCTGCTTTTGAAGCAGCTATGTACTCCGCTTCACATGTAGATCCCGCTATGACGCTTTGTTTAGAACTGCACCAACGGACAGCTCCACCGTTTAATGTAAACACATATCCGGTTTGCGATTTAGAATCGTCCGGATCAGTGTCAAAGCTCGCATCAACGTAACCGTTTACAATGAGCTCTTTGTCACCTCCATATACGAGAAACATATCCTTAGTCCTTTTCAGGTACTTCAGGATGTTCTTGACCGCTGTCCAGTGATCCACTCCTGGATTACTTTGGTACCTCCCTGTTAGACTTATAGCAAGACACACATCGGGTCTGGTACACAGCATTGCATACATGATAGAGCCTATGGCTGAAGCATAGGGAACATCTTTCATTTTCTCTCTATCTTCTGCAGTGGTCGGGCATTGAGTCTGACTCAACTTCACACCTTGTAACACAGGCAAGAACCCTTTCTTTGCTTGATCCATTTTGAACTTTTTCAAAATCTTGTCAAGGTATGTGCTTTGTGAAAGTCCAATTAAGCGTCTTGATCTATCTCTATAGATCTTTATGCCCAATATGTAAGTAGCTTCACCGAGGTCTTTCATTGAAAAACTCTTATTCAAGTATCCCTTTATGTTATCCAGAAATTCTATATCATTTCCAATCAGTAATATGTCATCCACATATAATATCAGAAATGCTATAGAGCTCCCACTCACTTTCTTGTAAATACATGCTTCTCCAAAAGTCTGTATAAAACCAAATGCTTTGATCACACTATCAAAGCGTTTATTCCAACTCCGAGAGGCTTGCACCAGTCCATAAATGGATCGCTGGAGCTTGCACACTTTGTTAGCTCCCTTTGGATCGACAAAACCTTCTGGTTGCATCATATACAACTCTTCTTCCAGAAATCCATTCAGGAATGCAGTTTTGACATCCATCTGCCAAATTTCATAATCATAAAATGCGGCAATTACTAACATGATTCGGACAGACTTAAGCATCGCTACGGGTGAGAAGGTCTCATCGTAGTCAATCCCTTGAACTTGCCGAAAACCTTTTGCGACAAGTCGAGCTTTGTAGATAGTAATATTACCGTCAGCATCAGTCTTCTTCTTGAAGATCCATTTATTCTCAATTGCTTGCCGATCATCGGCCAAGTCAACCAAAGTCCATACTTTGTTCTCATACATGGATCCCATCTCAGATTTCATGGCTTCAAGCCACTTTGCGGAATCTGGGCTCACCATCGCTTCTTCATAGTTCGTAGGTTCATCATGATCTAGTAGCATGACTTCCAGAACAGGATTACCGTACCACTCTGGCGCGGATCTCACTCTGGTTGATCTATGAGGTTCAGTAGTATCTTGATCTGAAGTTTCATGATCATCATCATTAGCTTCCTCACTAACTGGTGTAGGTGTCACTGAAACAGTTTTCTGTGATGTACTACTTTCCAATTAGGGAGCAGGTACAGCTACCTCGTCAAGTTCTACTTTCCTCCCACTCACTTCTTTCGAGAGAAACTCCTTCTCCAAAAAGTTTCCGAATTTAGCAACAAAAGTCTTGCCTTCGGATCTGTGATAGAAGGTGTATCCAATAGTTTCCTTTGGATATCCTATGAAGACACATTTCTCCGATTTGGGTTCGAGCTTATCAGGTTGAAGCTTTTTCACATAAACATCGCAGCCTCAAACTTTCAGAAACGACAACTTTGGTTTCTTGCCAAACCACAGTTCATAAGGCGTCGTCTCAACGGATTTTGATGGTGCCCTATTTAACGTGAATGCGGCCGTCTCTAGAGCGTATGCCCAAAACGATAGCGGTAAATCAGTAAGAGACATCATAGATCGCACCATGTCTAGTAAAGTACGATTACGACGTTCGGACACACCATTACGTTGTGGCGTTCCGGGTGGCGTGAGTTGCGAAACTATTCCACAATTTTTCAAATGTACACCAAACTCGTAACTCAAATATTCTCCTCCACGATCAGATCGTAGAAACTTTATTTTCTTGTTACGATGATTTTCAACTTCACTCTGAAATTCTTTGAACTTTTCAAATGTTTCAGACTTATGTTTCATTAAGTAGATATACCCATATCTGCTTAAATCATCTGCGAAGGTCAGAAAATAACGATATCCGCCATGAGCTTCAACATTCATTGGACCACATACATCTGTATGTATGATTTCCAACAAATCTGTTGCTCTCTCCATAGTACCGGAGAATGGTGTTTTAGTCATCTTGCCCATGAGGCACGGTTCGCAAGTAGCAAGTGATTCATAATCAAGTGATTCCAAAAGTCCATCAGTATGGAGTTTCTTCATGCGTTTTATACCGATATGACCTAAACGGCAGTGCCACAAATAAGTTGCACTATCATTATCAACTCTACATCTTTTGGTCTCAACATTATGAATATGTGTATCACTACTATCGAGATTCATCAAAAATAGACCATTCTTCAAGGGTGCATGACCCTAAAATATATTACTCATATAAATAGAACAACCATTATTCTCTAATTTAAATGAATAACCGTCTCGCATTAAACAAGATCCAGATATAATGTTCATGCTCAACGCTGGCACCAAATAACAATTATTTAGGTCTAATACTAATCCCGATGGTAGATGTAGAGGTAGCGTGCCGACCGCGATCACATCGACTTTGGAACCATTTCCCACGCGCATCGTCACCTCGTCCTTCTCCAGTGTTCGCTTAATCTGTAGTCCCTGTTTCGAGTTGCAAATATTAGCAACAGAACCAGTATCAAATACCCAGGTGCTACTGCGAGCTCTAGTAAGGTACACATCAATAACATGTATATCACATATACCATTGTTCACCTTGCCATCCTTCTTATCCGCCAAATACTTCAGGCAGTTGCGCTTCCAGTGACCAGTCTGCTTGCAGTAGAAGCACTCAGTTTCAGGCTTCGGTCCAGACTTGGGTTTCTTCTCTTGAGCAGCAACTTGCTTGCCGTTCTTCTTGAAGTTCCCCTTCTTCTTCCCTTTGCCCTTTTTCTTGAAACTAGTGGTCTTGTTGACCATCAACACTTGATGCTCCTTCTTGATTTCTACCTTCGCAGCTTTCAGCATTGCGAAGAGCTCGGGAATAGTCTTATTCATCCCTTGCATATTATAGTTCATCACGAAGCTCTTGTAGCTTGGTGGCAATGATTGGAGAATTCTGTCAATGACGCAATCGTCTGGAAGATTAACTCCCAATTGAATCAAGTGATTATTATACCCAGACATTTTGAGTATATGCTCACTGACAGAACTGTTCTCCTCCATCTTGCAGCTATAGAACTTATTGGAGACTTCATATCTCTCAATCCGGGCATTTGCTTGAAATATTAACTTCAACTCCTGGAACATCTCATATGCTCCATGACGTTCAAAACGTCGTTGAAGTCCCGATTCTAAGCCGTAAAGCATGGCACACTGAACTATCGAGTAGTCATCAGCTTTGCTCTGCCAGACGTTCATAACATCTGGTGTTGCTCCAGCAGCAGGCCTGGCACCCAGCGGTGCTTCCAGGACGTAATTCTTCTGTGCAGCAATGAGGATAATCCTCAAGTTACGGACCCAGTCCGTGTAATTGCTACCATCATCTTTCAACTTTGCTTTCTCAAGGAACGCATTAAAATTCAACGGAACAACAGCACGAGCCATCTACCTACAATCAAACATAAACAAGCAAGATACTATCAGGTACTAAGTTTCATGATAAATTTAGGTTCAATTAATTTACTTAATGGAACTCCCACTTAGATAGACATCCCTCTAATCCTCTAAGTGATTACGTGATCCAAATCAACTAAACCATGTCCGATCATCACGTGAGATGGAGTAGTTTCATTGGTGAACAACACTATGTTGATCATATCTACTATATGATTCACGCTCGACCTTTCGGTCTCCGTGTTCGGAGGCCATATCTGTATATGCTTGGCTCGTCAAGTATAACCTGAGTATTCCGCGTGTGCAACTGTTTTGCACCCGTTGTATTTGAACGTAGAGCCTATCACACCCGATCATCACGTGGTGTCTCAGCACGAAGAACTTTTGCAACGGTGCATACTCAGGGAGAACACTTCTTGATAATTTTAGTGAGAGATCATCTTATAATGCTCCCGTCAAACAAAGCAAGATAAGATGCATAAAAGATAAACATCACATGCAATCAATATAAGTGATATGATATGGCCATCATCATCTTGTGCATGTGATCTCCATCTCTGAAGCATTGTCATGATCACCATCGTCACCGGCGCGACACCTTGATCTCCATCGTAGCATCGTTGTCGTCTCGCCAATCTTATGCTTCCACGACTATCGCTACCGCTTAGTGATAAAGTAAAGCATTACAGCGCGATTGCATTGCATACAATAAAGCGACAACCATATGGCGCCTGCCAGTTGCCGATAACTCGGTTACAAAACATGATCATCTCATACAATTAAATTTAGCATCATGTCTTGACCATATCACATCACAACATGCCCTGCAAAAACAAGTTAGATGTCCTCTACTTTGTTGTTGCATGTTTTACGTGGCTGCTACGGGCTTAAGTAAGAACCAATCTCACCTACGCATCAAAACCACAACGATAGTTTGTCAAGTTGGTGCTGTTTTAACCTTCGCAAGGACCGGGCGTAGCCACACTCGGTTCAACTAAAGTTGGAGAAACTGTCGCCCGCAAGCCACCTCTGTGCAAAGCACGTCGGGAGAACCGGTCTCGCGTAAGCATACGCGTAATGTTGGTCCGGGTCGCTTCGTCCAACAATACCGCCGAACCAAAGTATGACATGCTGGTAAGTAGTATGACTTATATCGCCCACAACTCACTTGTGTTCTACTCGTGCATATAACATCAACATATAAAACCTAGGCTCTGATGCCACTATTGGGGAACGTAGTAATTTCAAAAAAATTCCTACGCACACGCAAGATCATGGTGATGCATAGCAACGAGAGGAGAGAGTGTGATCTACGTACCCTTGTAGATCAACAACGGAAGCGTTAACACAACGTAGAGGAAGTAGTCGTACGTCTTCCCGATCCGACCGATCCAAGCACCGTTACTCCGGCACCTCCGAGTTCTTAGCACACGTACAGCTCGATGACGCTCCCCGGGCTCCGATCCAGCAAAGCTTCGGGGATGAGTTCCGTCAGCACGACGGCGTGGTGACGATGATGATGTTCTACCGACACAGGGCTTCGCCTAAGCACTGCAACGATATGACCGAGGTGGAATATGGTGGAGGGGGGCACCGCACACGGCTAAGGAACGATCACGAGGATCAACTTGTGTGTTCTAGGGTGCCCCCCTGCCCCGTATATAAAGGAGCAAGGGGAGGAGGCCGGCCGGCCCCTATTGGCGTGCCAGGAGGAGTCCTCCTCCTAGTAGGAGTAGGACTCCTACTAGGAGGGGGAAGGAAGTGGGGAGGGAGAAGGAAAGGGGGGCGCCGCCCCCCCTCTCCTAGTCCAATTCGGACCAGGGGGGAGGAGGCGCGCGGCCCACCCTGGCTTCCCCTCTCTCTCTCCACTAAGGCCCATATGGCCCATTACTTCTCCCGGGGGGGTTCCGGTAACCCTCTGGCTCTCCGGTTTTCTCCGAAATCACCCGGAACACTTCCGGTGTCCGAATATAGCCGTCCAATATATCAATCTTTATGTCTCGACCATTTCGAGACTCCTCGTCATGTCCGTGATCACATCCGGGACTCCGAACTAACTTCGGTACATCAAAATGCATAAACTCATAATAACTGTCATCGTAACGTTAAGCGTGCGGACCCTACGGTTCGAGAACAATGCAGACATGACTGAGACAAATCTCCGGTCAATAACCAATAGCGGGGCCTGGATGCCCATATTGGCTCCTACATATTCTACGAAGATCTTTATCGGTCAGACCGCATAACAACATACGTTGTTCCCTTTGTCATCGGTATGTTACTTGCCCGAGATTCGATCATCGGTATCCAATACCTAGTTCAATCTCGTTACCGGCAAGTCTCTTTACTCGTTCCGTAATACATCATCTCACAACTAACATATTAGTTGTAATGCTTGCAAGGCTTATGTGATGTGTGTTACCGAGAGGGCCCAGAGATACCTCTCCGACAATCGGAGTGACAAATCCTAATCTCGAAATACGCCAACCCAACATCTACCTTTGGAGACACCTGTAGAGCTCCTTTATAATCACCCATTTACATTGTGACGTTTGATAGCACACAAAGTGTTCCTCCGGCAAACGGGAGTTGCATAATCTCATAGTCATAGGAACATGTATAAGTCATGAAGAAAGCAATAGCAACATACTAAACGATCGGGTGCTAAGCTAATAGAATGGGTCACGTCAATCAGATCATTCAACTAATGATGTGACCCCATTAATCAAATAACAACTCTTTGTCTATCGTTAGGAAACATAACCACGAGCTAGTCAAGTAGAGGCATACTAGTGACACTCTGTTTGTCTATGTATTCACACATGTATTATGTTTTCGGTTAATACAATTCTAGCATGAATAATAAACATTTATCATGATATAAGGAAATAAATAATAACTTTATTATTGCCTCTAGGGCATATTTCCTTCAGTTCCCTTTGTCATCGGTATGTTACTTGTCCGAGATTCGATCGTCGGTATCTCAATACCTAGTTCAATATCATTACCGGCAAATCTCTTTACTCGTTCCGTAATACGTCATCCCGCAACTAACTCATTAGTTACATTGCTTGCAAGGCTTATAGTGATGTGCATTACCGAGTGGGCCCAGAGATACCTCTCCGACAATCGGAGTGACAAATCCTAATCTCGAAATACGCCAACCGAACAAGTACTTTTGGAGACACCTGTAGAGCACCTTTATAATCACCCAATTACGTTGTGACATTTGGTAGCACACAAAGTGTTCCTCCGGTAAACGGGAGTTGCATAATCTTATAGTCATAGGAACATGTATAAGTCATGAAGAAAGCAATAGCGACAAACTAAACGATCAAGTGCTAAGCTAACGGAATGGGTCAAGTCAATCACATCATTCTCCTAATGATGTGATCTCGTTAATCAAATGACAACTCTTTGTCTATGGCTAGGAAACATAACCATCTTTGATTAACAAGCTAGTCAAGTAGAGGCATACTAGTGACACTCTGTTTGTCTATGTATTCACACATGTATCATATTTCCGGTTAATAAAATTCTAGCATGAATAATAAACATTTATCATGATATAAGGAAATAAATAATAACTTTATTATTGCCTCTAGGGCATATTTCCTTCAGCCGCTCCACCACCCCGGCCGCCATGCCATACCCCTGCCGGAACTCTACATCTCCGTCACCTCCAGTGCCCGAGCAGGGCTCCATCCCGCTTCCCCTCTGTCACCGTTCAATCCCTGTCCTCCGACAGCTCCACTCGGTAGCATCCGCTAGTACTCACCGTGCCTAGCAACTATTCGATGAATCGCCGGAGCTAAAATCAGTTTTCCCTTCTTCTTTCTAGCAATGAATTTCGAGTTTGAGTACATATATGAGCAGTACGTTGAGTCGTCTGATGGCTCATCGAATGAGGAGGAGTACTCCCATGAGACGACGATGATGCAGGCGGTCCTTAAAGACGTGGAGCAAGCGGAGGAGCATGTTCTCAATTTCTAGGGCTCGGTCAAGGGTCATCGAGTGCTCAAGCACAATAGGGCGCACAACCATTTGACACTAATGGCCAACTACTTTGTGTCCGATGCACTCTTCGCCGACCATTTTCGCTGTCGTTTTCAGATGCGCAAGACTGTCTTCGATCATTTGTACCATGGCGTTCGGTCCTATGATGACTAATTCATCCTAAAGAAGGACGTTGTGGGAACAATCGGATTCTCTGATTACCAGAAGTGCACAGCCGCTGATTCGTGGGACGAGTACCCACGGATGTCCGAGAGCACACGCGAAGATACCATGGTCAGGTTTGCAACTGCCGTGGTCGAGATGTTTGGACCTTAGTACCTAAGAGAACCAACCGTGGCAACACCGAGAGGCTCTTGGCAATCTCAGAAGTAAAAGGGTGGTCAGGTTTGCTTGGATCTCTTGACTGCATTAATTGAAAATGAAAGAATTCCCGAAGGCTTTACAAGGGCAATATTAGGATCATGTGAAGAAGCCCACTAGAAAAAAAAATGAGGACTTAAAAATTGAATTACTACTGCATGCGGCTATTTGAATGTTCGTACCCTATTTATGCGCCTATTTGATCGTGCAAACTTCAAAAAAATGAGGAAGGTCGTATGTATGCGTCTACGGTTGGATGGCGGCCTCTCGCATTCGTGTCAGCGAACTGCCCCCCCCCCCCCCCCCCCCCGCGCGCTTTCGCGGACGGGTGCGGGAGGAAATTTGCGGGTTGGCATTGGAGATGACCTAACATATGTATAATATGAAAGAATAAAAGTATGACATAAATAGATCTATTCGAAGATCTTAATAGGATGACAGAAATACCTGTGCAAAAAATAAAAGTATGACATACGCAATACTATCTGAAGGGAAAAAATCACAATATTCAAGACTTAAACTACCTTACATAGAATGCCTCTGCCTATTGTTGACTCTAATTTTGTGTGCGATGTAGTATTTTCATGTTCTTTTAAGACAAGGTGTAATAACAGCTTAAAAATTTGCTATTTATATCACCTTCCGTAATGTTGTGTGTGATATTGGGTTGTTCTCATTTAGCACAATTTCTCAGCATACCATTGTGGTTCATTAACTCTCGACATTTCCATGAAAAACCTTTTCTAAATGATGCAAAAGCTTATATGTCTTTATATTAATCATGTGTGCTTGGAAACATGGCTTAGTATGTATTCTTATGAACTTTCAATGATTATCTATAGTTTTCCAAGTGAGGTTTCAAGCATTTATCTTATGATTTAACATGTGTTCCCGCAACAACAACGCGCGGGGTATCATCTAGTACATAAAAACTATGGGTGATTTTTTCCCTGCTGATCTTGGACCGAAATTTTTTCTTTTTTTTTGACGTATATCATAATGTATTTTTTAACAAACAACCACAGACAGTTAGAGCGCATGCATATGTACTCCCTCCATTTTTAGTTTCGCCACGTATGAGCTTTGGTCAAAGTCAAGCTTGGCAAAATTTGACAAGTTTATAGTAAAAAATATGAACATATACAACAACAAATCAACATCATTAGATTCATTGTTGAATGTACTTTTCACATGATTTAGATTTGTTATTGTAAATATTCATATTGTTTTCTATAAGTGTGTGTCTAGAACTCAGTCGACTGAGACTTAACGAAGTCCCAATAGAGTGACATCAGCGTAGTTGCGGTTGGCACGATTAGATGCTGCAGCCGGCTAGGAAAAATGTTGCAATCAGTGCTGCAAGCAACGACATTAGACGTTATAGCCGTTGTGACCAAATGCTGCAACCGGTGGGACGACATGCTACAATCGACAAGGGCAAATGTTGTGTCCGATGAGAGGACATGCTACAACCAGCGAGATGGGTGCTGCAACCGGCAGGAAGATATGCAGCGAATGGCATGAAAAAAATGAAGTGTGGTCCGTGTGGATGGCGCCCCGTCCGGCACGAATCTCCATGCAAAGATCTAACGGCTATGCACGGGATATACCCTGGAAGCGCGAACATTTGCCGGATACTAATCATTGTCGCCGGTAAACACTCCTTAAGCCGTGCCGAGGTATATCGTCCGTTTATGTTTAGCAGATCAGATCAGGCTTCTGGATCGACTGGCTGGAGCATGAGTTTAATATATGGTCCGACCGTGAGGCCTTGACGGACGGACGCAAAATTTGGCCGGGAGTGACTCGCCGATGTGATAGAAGAAGACGCGGCTGGACTTGCACAGGAGAAACAACAAAGAAAGAAATGAATTTCCCTAAAAACGAAAAGAAATGAATATGGAACTCATCGTTGTACTACGTTGAATTACGACGCGGTGCCCGTAGCAGTCAAATTCGGCGCCGTCCGCTGGCATGCGTACGCTGGCGCAAATTCCGAGACATTCGGCGCGACAAGGAAACCTTGCAAAAGGATTTGTAAACTCACCTTGCAAAGCAAAAGGAGAATTCAAAGGAGAAAGCAAGCAAAGCCAAGCAAACAGTGCGACACGCCGCACAGCGCCCAAAGATTCCGAACGAAGGAGCCTCTCGCTCGCTCGCACTCACAACGAGAAAGAAGAAAGGAGGAAAGAGCTTTCGGTCTCCTCACTCGCAGTCGCACCGTCCTTTTCTTTTCCTCTGCACGCTCCCTCCCCTCCCGGCGCCAAAGCGGCTACGGCCACTAGCGGTCATCATCACCGCCTCCTCGTGCCCCGCATTTAAACCCCGCGCCAACCTCTGCTGCCGCCATTGCTGCCCCCCTCCCCTCGTCTCAGCGTGAAGCAGCGCTAGCTCAGACCCCTCCATTACTCCGGCCACTCAACTACCAGTCCTTGTACTGGAGTGTAGTACCAGTTGTGAGGCGCAGAGACTCCCTCCCCGTTTCATAAGCTGCGCGCGGCGACGGGAGGCGGGAGAGAGAGAGCGAGCGAGCTAGCGAGCTAGCTAGGCGGAGCAGAATGGAGCCCAATGCCGGCGGCCCCGCACTCGCTCTTGTTCTCGTCTGGCTCCTCTGCTGCCTCGCCGCCGGCGCCTCGGCGGCCTACTCCGTGCCGGCCGACCCCAGGGTAACTAGCTAGCTCTGCTTCCGTCTCTTCTCTTCTTGCTCGCTAGCTCGCATGAAGCAACAATGGCTGAGCTGCTGCTCCAAAAACTTACTTCTTGCAGCGGCACCCTTCGCCTGGTCCTGGACGCGGAGGCTACTACCACGGCCCTGCACCGGCAGCGTCCCCGCGCCGCCACCACCACCGTCAGCACGCCCTCTCGCCGGCACCGGCGCCGCACCACGCTCCCTCGCCGACCGCGGGGAGCGACGGCCTGCCGTCTCGCCCGCCGGTCCCGGTCTACACCCGCGCCCCGGAGCCGCAGCAGGCGACCACCACCCCGCACTTCGGGTTCCCGCTGGAGCCGACGGTGGGCGTCGCCGCGGGCGGCCCGTCCGGAGCGCCCAGGAAGGGGGCCGGCGGCGAGGGGTACCCGTTCATCGGCAGCAACCCCACCGTGCCGCTGCCCACCGGCGTCACCGACACCGCCACTGTGCGCCCGCTCCCCGACACGACCCGCATCGACGACAACGCCAAGGTACGCACAAACCGCCGGCGGGCCGGCAACGGTCTTGCACTTTTTCTGTGATGCGACGTGACATTTGTCACTGTGTAGGCACTCACCGTCGCTTTTCGTGCAGGTGGCCGGGCGTGCCGCCGAGCCCGTCCGGGCCGGGGCCGCCATGATTGGCCTCCTGATGGCCGTCCTCTCCACTGTTGCCTTGTTGCTGTCCTCCTGGAGCTAGCTGAAATCATTGTCCTTCGCTTTACCGCCGTGTCAACTCTTACATGTTTTGTAGCAGTGGTGTAGTACCTGTCTTTTGAATGACTGTAAATATGAGTGAGTGTGGGTCATCATTTCATCTGCCTAGTGCAAAAACTTTGGGATCCATTCAGAAATGTGCACTCATTTGTCCTCTGTTCTTTTTTCTCTGGAAATGTGTGAGCCATCAGTTCAGTTGTAGACGAGAAAATACCACTAGGGAGTTAGTTTAAGTCTCTAAGAAATGGCAGTGGCAAGTAGCTTGAACGCAGCAGAAACGCAACTCACAACCTGACCAAACTTATGCATTATTTACAGAGAATCACACATGACAACGAGTTATTCAATACACTTTTTGGACACTGACGTGGTGTTTATGACAGTTACTACTACGTCTCAGGATCATAGCAGAGAAAATGGATGTAGACACGTGTGGTTCCGGTACTAGTGATCGAGTTCGACGCGGCTACCCTAGGGAGCTGAGCTTGGTTATTACAGGATTGTGCAGCAGGAGTTGGTTTTCTTGGCCTGCTTGTAGAACATCTGCATAGGAGCAAAGGGGAAAAATCAGCACAACATCATCATCATAAACTAACCAGTCGATCAACATACAACCCTACCTGTGAAGCGACGCTTAGATCAGAACTCTTCTCTACCAGGCTATCCAGCCGTTCGCCTCTTTGCAGCACACTGTCGATGGTCTTGTGCTGCAATCACCCAAATTATGGATAAACAGATGTGCAAAAAAAAGAACAGACATAGGTACTTGTGTCCAACTGTTCACATAAATCAAATTCCGGCAATACACCTAGCTTGTTAATTATGTATGATCTATATGCGCACATGCTCACTCATGGTGCGCCGGGACCGAGTCTGAACTGAACACAAAGCAGATACTACCAGGGAGTACACATAATGCAGTCTTTGCTGAACAGTGAACACAACTGAACAATATAACCATTCGCGCACATCCATAAACAATATATTCAGAACATAGGCAATAAGTTAAAGGAGGAATGCAATTAGGTTCACAGGGATATCATACTTACAAGAATAATCTTGGTTTCATCTAAGTCTCTCTGGATCTTCATCAGCTTGTCGGCCTCTGCAGGATCCTACAGCAAAAATAATCGGAAGGCAAACAGATCAATTACTGACAAAACAAGCATCGTCTAAGCAGTAACACCATGCTTGAGGTAGGTATTTTAAATTTGCAGAAATACCCAGAAAACAAGAGGCCAAAAAAGATGCAAAAACTATACATGGATCCTGTCTGAACCCACTCCATGGACAAAGCTAGCTACAGTTTAAAATAGATGATGTTTCAGGCTTTTTTTGGCAAGTTGATTTTGGTTGCATGGACATGATGATTGTTTATTGCAGTGCTTATTGGCACTGATGTTAGAGAGGTGATTGTACAATTATTAGGCGCAACTCATGTCAATAATTGAAGCACAAACTCTTTATACTACATGTATGGACTACAGAGCCAAAATGACAAGTAATTTGTTGAGAAGATGAGCCCCCAATGGACAACTACCCTACAGGAAAGACCAACCGGAAGGGTGAGATTTGACTATATATTTGGAAGAGATAATGCTGTATCGGACACACACAATTCATTAATTGTAAGTGGATATGATGTTATCCCTTTTCTAGGGACAGACTTGACCAACCCATAAGAGACAATCTCGGAAGTTCAGGAAAACTTATCTCCAATACACAAAATATGTGCAGAAGTAAATAACCCAACTAGCAAGAAACTGATTATTATTATCTATAACTTTTAGCTACCACTGCACCGGGGCCAGACTCCATATGAACAGCAAATGAGACACTATTAAGTCATAAGACAACAAATTTGGACAGGGGGAAATATAATGGTTATGAATGTCAGTCAAAGTGTTAAGTTCATAACAATGGGTGTGCAAATAATTTATATGATTTGCTTGCTCTTATAAGGTGCATTATGTTTAAGCATCGCATTCACCTAGATGCAAGAAGCTACTGTCGACAAAATTGGAGATTATGAACTAAGAATTTCAAGGAACTCAGTCAGCTGACAGAGATGTGCATTTACATCTTCAAAAGCTACAACCGAAAGAGCTACTTATTCAAGCAGTGATAGAGAAACATTAGAGATGGTCAAATGGCATTTGAACAAATCTGGACTGTAAGTATAATGATTCTGAATGTGAAGATCATAAGAATGGGCGCGCAAACAATGTATATGATTTGCTTGCTTCTGTCAGTTGCAATATTCTTCAGGGTGCCTAGATGCAGAGCCTGCTATCGTCACTATCCACGACCAAATAGGAAATTGTTACAAACTCAGAATTCCAAGGCACCTACCTAGCTAACAGAGATGTGCATTTACATCTTGGAAGGCCAGAACCCGACAGAGCGCTATATACTTACTCAAGCAGCGACAGAAATACATTGGAGATGATCAAATGAGTGGACCTGATATTTAGCCAAGGCGTCATCAAGATATTGCCAATGCTGGGTGGCCTTGTCTTCCGCTGTCCTCCACGACTCTCCGAAACTCTTCAGGTACTCCTCAAGAACCTGCGAGAATCCGAAGAAATAACCAATGTGAGCGAGACTAACGCGGTGAACACAACAATCAGATTCACCCTTTTTTTAGTACAAGAAGAAAGCGTCAGGGGGGAATCGACTGATAACAGAGGAAAGCATTAATCTTGGAGGCGGCGGCACCTTGCCGAGGAGGGAGAAGGCGCCCCGGACGGGGTAGTGGTCGTCGGTGAAGGCGACGGCGCAGAGGCCGCCCTGGTTGTAGCAATGCACCTTGTACTCTGCAGCGGGGGCAGGGGTGGCGGAGGGCGTCAGATCAGATTCGCAACAGATTCAGGCCAGATTCGAGCGACGGAGAGGGGGGTGGTCACCTTGGTGCTGGACGGTCTGGCGGGTGCCGGCGCGGGTGCGGAGCGCGACGGTGCGGGCGACGAAGACGATGAACTCGCGCGCGGCGGGCCGCTGGAAGAAGCCGAAGCGGGTCACGTCCGACGCGTTCGCCAGCACCGCCGCCTGCTGCGGCTCCCCGCCGCCGGCCCCTCCTACCGCCGTCACCGAGGATGACGAGGAGGAGGCGTCCCCGGGGCTCCGGAGCACCAGCAGCGCCGTGATCTTCATCGGGTTGGGCGGGACGGAATGCGAGGGGAAGGGGGGATGCCGGGTCCGGGGGCCGGCTACTTGGCGAGGGAAGGGACAAGAAATCAAACCGCCGTCGCCGGCACGCCGCTGCCGGTGCGTGCCGCGTCGGCGAATGCGAATGCGATGCGATTTGGGGGGAGGGAGGGACCGCCGACGTGGGCCGTCTCCCGTGTTTTATTTCTTGTTTTTATTCTCCTCTGGTTTTGCTTATGCGATGCCGTGTGTGCGATCCATTGTGTTTTATTTATTTATTTATTTATTTATTTGCCTTTGTTCTTAAGGAACTTGGATCCACCATACACATACCGAAATCCATGCCTTCGGGAGCAAACACAATCCTGATACAGATTTGAAATTTTATTTTTGGATATATTCGTTACCAAAGTCGAAGTCAGTAGAAGCATTATTATGAAAAGAATTCGGACATCGGGGTGCTCGGGCTAGGATCAAACGAACTGAAATTTCGCCGCACATATAGCGGGCAAAACACTTCCTACATAGCGCGACATGCCCGCTGGCAATGAACGTGCTGGATGAAGGGTCCCGTGTCCTGTGTCATCACCCCAACGTTAGCACTGGAATTCTGTTCATGATTTAATCATGGCGAAAGTTATAAGATTGCAATGGCGGGCATCTGTGTGCAATAAATCAAAACAAGTAGGACGTATCTAGGGTTAAGTTAAGTAATTTTATATGGGTTATGCAAACTTGGAACTTGGCAATTGGAGAGTGGGGAAAGAACCAAAGCACTACCACCACCATGCCGTGGTCGGCGCATGCCGCATCGGCAAATATGATGTTGTGCATTTCGGTTGGGGGAAAGAGAGGAAGGAAGGAGGAATGGTTGACATGGAGCATCTCAGGAGTCTCCCATCTCACCCTAAAAAAGGAGTTTGCCATCTTGTTTTTCAAGCTTTAGTTTGTTTTAAGGACTTTTACATAGTACAAGATAGGGTATCGTGCAATGCATTGCAATACTCCGGATGTTAATTAGCAAAGGGCCATTATTTAGAGCATATGTATCAGATGTTGAGATGGGAATATATGGTATTTGTTCCTGGAGCATCAAGAAATCCCTTTGTTCTATTCTCTCATGTTTTATTTATGTGGTGTGGTGGGTGATCCATTGACTTTCATACCAAACCCCATTCCTTATCATGTATCTTATTCCATCTTAGTGAAAGTGACTACTATAGGATCTCTTCTAAGAAAGAACCTATGATATCAATATTTTTAATACAAAACAAGTCCACATTATAATTTTTCTATAAACATTGATCGGATTTTGAGCTAATTATTTTCTAAGTTCTAGATATACCTCGTAACTATAATGTAATTACTTTTCAAAAATTTCACTTTTTTTAGGAATTTCACAATTTGCAAATTTGATACTTGTGTGTTGATCCGATGATCCAAACTAAAGGTTCCTATTCTAGTCTCCCCGCATCTTAAAGTTGGTTTGCTCGATAGAAGAAAGTGCTACTATTTTTTAGGAATTTGGAACGCGACATCAGGAGTACTATTATGGAAATACTAAGACCTCTTGGATAGGGGAAAATTAATCATGGTTAAAGTTATCAAGGCTACTTTGGCAGGCATCCGTGTGCAATAAAACCAAAAATCACCTCTCTTTTTCTATCTCACAAACCAATCAAACAAAGAACCATGTTGGGTAGTAAAAGGCACAAATATAGGGCTTTGTCAATATCATTAGCATTGCATAATTAAAAGATGTCACGAATATAGATATTACATCAACATAAGTAGAAAACAAGAGGCAGCATGTCCATTTTATTAAAGCTAGATCACTCGTGTGTAAATTAACTCCCTATTGTAAGTTGTTGTTCCCGATCTTTCGTAGTTGTCCGTGACTTCTAGTTGTGTAGACTACAAAGGCAATTCTCTTGCCCTATTCCTTTGCAACACATAGTATGTCAAACACTTTGCGCTCATGCCAGGCCCGCCTGGTGACAAGCTCCTCAACAAAGTCATCGAGCTTCTCCACATCGATGTTTGGCATCACTACCACATGTGCGATGCTGCTTTCACAGGCAAGCTGCCACTTGTGCACAAACGTCTCGTCTTGTGGCCTCTCGAAGACCACCGTGCTACTCAACTCGTTTAGGGATGCACTTACTCCCATCTCCTTGAGACGGTTGGCGAGGTGATGAGCATTTCTCAAGCACTTTTGAACTTCCTTGCGGATGCCTTTGTAACCCTTCTTGTTCAATGTATACCATAGGTACATTGGCGCGTGCCCATTGCGGCTCCCCATGATTGTTGCGTCTCTAGATGATAGGTATTCGATATCGGTAGAAAGTACTTTTACATGCTCAAGCCTGGTTATTACCACACCACATGGTACTGGGCAACCCATGAACTTGTGGCCAGAGACACTGACGCTTCCGATGGGCTTCGTGAATGTCACCTTTGGAGCCTAGATAAAAGTAGGGGCAACAGTAATTAGTTAAACCTTTGTTTAGTATTATCAAGATATTGTCGAAATTGCCGTGACAAGTTTACTGCTTGAAAGTTAACACGTCCTACTTGTCTTATAAATGGCATCATAAGACCGGCCAAAGCACCGTCACAATGGATATAAAACCGGTTTTGAAACCCACATTCCACAAGAATACTTATGATCCTGTCAAGATCATCAATTGCTCCCTTCACAGTTGTCCCTACAAGGAACGAAAAAGGTCAATATCAATCAGATGAGTCTTTACAGAGAGAATATGAACAATTCGACGCGTGTCTCTCTCTAGTTGGCGGAGTCAAGATGCTAACCAATATTCACATTCACAATGGCGGGTCTCCCTAGGTTCTCCAACAGCTTTGCTCTGAAATCCGCACAATTCATCTCTCCGGTGACCAGAGCGTCGATCTTGACGCACTCGACCCTATACATCCTACCTGCCTTGAAGACAGAGTAATGTGACTCGCGAAACGTGTATATAATTCCATCAGGAAAGAGTTCTCTCCTGTGAGATTAGATACACCCCATCAATCAATGATTCCCTAAAACCGAAAGAAAAACTTTTTTTCTCGTGAAGTTTATGTGTTCCAAATGAGCTATAGATAAATAGATACTCACCCGACTAGTAGGCCGTGCAGATTCCCCTCGGTTCCACAGTTGGTGATGTAGCCCCAGTACTGATCCTGCTGGAGCTCCCAAAGGCAGGCAAACCAGTCGAGCACGGCGACCTCAAACTGCCTTGAGTGCACACCGTAGTTGCTCTCGATGAAAGGGTCGCCAAGGTTGTTGATGGAGAAGCTCTGGAACTGAGCCATCACACTGAAGTCGAAATCCAGGTTGTAAGGGTAGCCTGCATGCAAAAGGAAAAACACCAAACATTTGTGTGAGAAATATATCAGTCCTGGTTGCATTGTACTATATGGGTAACTTGCAAGTGCATAAGATCAAACACTGGATAAGTTATAAGTTCTATTATTGCTGAACCAGCTTCCGCTTAATTTCTAGGTTTTTGAAGATAGCTTCATCGATCATTATTGTATTTATATATCCCAGAACTTTTATGTATTTATATAAGTTCATTTTATTTAGTTTGTTTCTTTAATTTGTGTTAATCCATTTAACGTACATTCTCTATCCAAATTCGGCAGCTCCCACCCTGTTCACGCGAGGAGGAGCTAGCAGACGTGAATGCATGCATGCGTGCATGGTAGTATAGAAGTCAGCCAGAGACGATGCATGGATGGATACCGAGATGGTGGGCGGTCCTGTCACGGAGGTGGTGGGCGAAGCCGGCGAGGAGCGCGGCCACGTCGGCCCGCCTCCCCGCCGCAGCCTCCTCATCGTCCACCGGCGGCTCCATCACCTCGAACCCTTCCGCCCGCACGCGCGCCGGCGGCGGCACCACTCCAAGCTGCCGATCAGTCAGGCCAGCAACGGCGCCAACACTAACACCGATAGGGTCTACCGCCGCCGCCGCCTCTCCGTCAGCATCACCGCCGCCCTTCTTCCCTACCATCCTTAATCTGTTGGGACCTACGTACTGTGTTTGTGTGTGAAGGATCCGAGAGGCGTAGTACGTGGGATTTATAGGCATATAAAGGTGGTCGAGAGCGAATGATTTGGAGCGGGGGGCACACGTGAAACGCGAGATCCGATGCGATCGATCGAGAATATGAATATATCTCGTCTCAACGATCGCGCGGGCGTGCAGGTGGTCGATTGATCAGGTGCCCTCGCGCCAGCTCGCGGAGTCGCCGTCGGCGCCGTCGTCGCCCCCGCCGATCGGTTCCATCCACACCCACCTGTCCCGTGCGTAGGTCCTCCAGCTGCCAGATGGAGACTTGCGTATGTTGCTAGGGTAGGGTGACCATGACTGGTGAGCACACCACGTACGTGCAACGACGCAAGCGTTGCACCGTCATGCATGCACAATAGTTATAGAATATGAATCTGAAAAAGAAAGAGGGTAGTAACACTGTGGATGCAGGGGATCTAAATTCTTTCGTCACTAGGGAAACTCTCTTTATTTATTACTCCCTCCGTTCTGAATTACTTGTTGCAGGTATGGATGTATCTAGATGTATTTTAATTCTAGATACATCCATTTCTGCGACGAGTAATTTAGAACGGAAGGAGTACATCTGAACCAGGAGGTCGAATCAAAAGTAAATGAGTAAAGACGTGGTGAGTACCGCTTTTGGAAAAGCTTATGCCAAGGTTTATTTGACAGTTCCCCTTTCCCCTGTCCTGAAGCAAAAGGCTTAGTGATAGATTGTTAAAATCCATGGTTCAGCAGGGAGAGTAGTTTGTATATTAAGGTCACTGGACTAACTGGGACAAACTTTTGGTAGCTACAAATGAATTTGGCAGGGGGCCCGCTTGAAAGAGATTTTGTCTCCCTAAGACCTTGTTTCGTTTTATGGGATCTCAAGGGGTTTGAAGGGGATTGGAAGGGATTAAATCCCCATCAAGTCAAATTCCACCTCAATCCCCTAAAATGCTCTCTAATCCCATCCAGGTGGGGATTAACTGAACAAGCCTTAAGTGGGTCTTGAGTAAATAATAGATTAGTTAGTCCAAAAGGTTGTAAGCAAAGCTGATCGGCGACACCCTCTGCCCCCACCATCTTAGGAGCTCAGGTTATTTCTAGAACCCAATTTGGAACATGTCCCGGAATCTGGATAGGCTAGAACATGTCCCTAAGGGGCAGAATTTGAAAGGGGCTGTAAAAGGCCCGCTCCATCTTCCCCAAGGATCATCTTTCTCCCCAACTCCGAGCTAGCTGAGCTGTTTTCCTGTCACTCAATTTTCTCACACTCTAAACCATGGAACCCTCCACACCCCTTCATGAAAACATACCCATCCTTTAAGGGAAAAGAAAGAGAAACCCTAGATCTACATTCTCACCAAAGGAAATCGAGTTTCCTTTGTGGTCATCATTTAGTTGGTCACTCTTCCAGGTTGGAGGCTTCTAGGTAGTAGGAGTCCTCGGTTAGGAATCAACTTGCTATTTGACCCCTCATTTGTGAAGTTTGGAGGTTGTCTCAAGTTCTACCACTAATGGTTGAGAATCATCTTTGTGGTGTTGATTGTTCCTTTGTGGAACTCACACCTCTGCAACAGTGACTATCTTCCCTACAAGGGAGTGAACATCGGGATAAATCTTCGTCTCCATGGTCTTCATTGATTACTAACTATAGACCCATTTCTTGTGTTATTACTTTGGTCCTTTGACCTTACAAACATATATGTTGTTTATCTTTCCAATAAAAAAGTTTAGGGTTTCTCTGTCTCCTACCGGCGCCGGCGTGGCCAATAGGGCAATGAAGGCGTGGTGGACTTATTCCTTGCCAGTGAGAGGGATCTTGCTCTGTTCTTCGCTATTTTTGTGAATTCGTTTAGGGTTTGTGTTCTGATCAGGAAGATGAGGCGGTGACGGCTCTTTGAATATGGAATAATGTTCTTCGTGACTAGTTCCTGCACTGGTGATGTGCCCAATATCATCGAAGAGTGTGATGAGGTGTGTCTCCAGTGGATTTCACATGATTTGGTCGATGCTGGTCTTCAGTGGATCTGCTTGATTCAATCTTTGTTCGTCTTTGTTCATGTGTCTACAATTTGGATCCTTTCAATTAATTCTTTGCTTCATCGGCGACGGTTGTTGCTCTAGTGCGCTGGTCATGTGGGGCTTTAGAGTGGCATCTTCAAGACTGTTTACTACAACAAAGTTTGTCCCAGATCCAGTGAGGTAGGAGCGATGATGGCGACGCGGCTTTGGCTTAATTCAGTGCGTGTATCATCGCTCGGTGGTCTATGGATATAGATGTACGTTTTTTAATACTTTTGTGCTCTTTGGCATGGCATGATGAATATATGAAAATTTTCTCTAAAGAAACAACAAGAGCTGGAGGTCAGTTTTTTTCCAGGTAAATCGAGACACCAAGAATGCATATGACCAAATTATTTATTTAAAAAGAAACAACACAGCTTTATGAGTAAATCAAGACATCAAGAATGCACACGACAACAAAAAAAAGGTACATAACCCCAAACGTTGTCATCACGTCTAAGTGATCGGTGAAACGCAACGAAAAGCTCAACATAAACCACTGCAGCACCCAAACCGCAAGAAGAAAGGTACTCCATCAGCGATGTCCCCAGAAGCTAGGAAACCACCAAACCGATATCCAGGTGATCTCCTTGATCCAATCACCGACCCTATAATAGCCCCCTTAATTAGCTGCAACGGAATTGCTCATGAACAAAAACACCAACGGCCAACCATTCGTGTCACAGTGATTTGTGTGCAACAGTGCAGGCACGCCCTAGCTAGGACGCAGCGCGCGGGAGCTCGTCTTGCCGTCGCTCCTCGGTGTTCCCACGGATACACTCGGCGGCGAAAAAGGCGCAGCAGAAGGTTCCGGGCAAGAGACCCAGGACCCCCACGAGGAGGCCGGCGGCGGCCAGGACCCGGAAGACGACGGCCGCGTGCGCATCGAGTGTGTAGCGGCAGAAGAGCAGCACCAGGGCGGCGGAGGTGGCGAGGAGCGTGCAACCCATGCAGGCGAGGCAGCACGCCACGGCGAGCTGGCTGTTCACGTCCGGCTCCGGCGTCACGGCCAACATGTCGCCGCCGCCCGCGTCGGGGTATGGATTAGGGTTCTCGATGTCCGCGGCGTGCATCTTCACCGATATGGTATCTCCGATCGAATCGACGTACGACAAGGCCAAGGGCCGGGCGTTTTGTTCCCGCGTCTCCGTCTCGCGTTCATGGCATGTCTTTTTCCTTTTCTGTTTGCGATGTTCGTTCATGTACTAGTATATGACACGGCCGTACGTGAAGACTATCATATTACATGCACATCGTCTAACATCTTAATGACAAGTTGAGCTTTCTTAATGATGACATTTACCATCATTGTCCGTCTTTCTTTTAAAATCCATCTGTACTCAACAGCCTCACAACTATCGAGCTGTTCTGTCAAAGTTTATACTTTGTTTCCATACATGGATCCTCTCTCGGATTTTATGGTCTCGAGCCATTTATCGGAATCCGGGCCCACCATCGCTTCTCCATAACTCGTAGGTTCATTGTTGTCTAGCAACATGACTTCCAAGACAGGATTACGTACCATTCTGAAGTAGTATGCAACCTTGTCATCCCAAGAGGTTTGGTAGTGACTTGATCTGAAGTTTCATGATCACTATCATAAGCTTCCACTTCAATTGGTGTAGGTGCCACAGGAACAACTCCCTGTGCTCTGCCACACACTAGTTGAAGAGACGGTTCAATAACCTCATCAAGTCTCCACCACCCTCCCACTCAATTCTTTCAAGAGAAAATTTTCCTCGAGAAAGGACCCGATTCTAGAAACAATCCCTTATTGCTTTTGGATCTGAGACAGGAGGTATACCCAACTGTTTTGGGTGTCCTATGAAGATGCATTTATCCGCTTCGGGTTCGAGCTTGTCAGCCTGAAACTTTTTCACATAAGCGTCGCAGCCCCAAACTTTTAAGAAATGACAGCTTAGGTTTCCCTAAACCATAGTTCATACGGTGTCATCTCATCGGAATTACGTGGTGCCCTATTTAAAGTGAATGCGGTTATCTCTAATGCCTAACCCATAAACTATCGTGGTAATTCGATAAGAGACATCATGGTACGCATCATATCCAATAGGGTGCGGTTATGATGTTCGGACACACCATCACACTATGGTGTTCCAGGACGTATTAGTTGTGAAACCATTTCCGCAATGTCTTAATTCTATGCCAAACTCGTAATTCATATATTCATCTCTATGATCATATCATAGATATTTTATCCTCTTGTCACGACGATCTTTCAACTTCACCCTGAAATTACTTGAACTTTTCAATAATTCAGACTCGTGATTCATCAAGTAAATATACTCAACATCTACTCAAATCATCTGTGAAGTAAGAACATAACGATATCCACTATATGCCTCAGCACTCATTGGACTGCACACATCAAAATGTATTACTTCCAACAAGTTGCTTTCTAGTTCCATTTTACTGAAAACGAGGCTTTCAGTCATCTTGCCCATGTGGTATGATTTGCATGTCTCAAGTGATTCAAAATCAAGTGAGTCCAAATGGTCCATTTGCATGGAGTTTCTTCATGCATATACACCAATAGACATGGTTCACATGTCTCAAACTTTTCAAAAAATGAGTGAGTCCAAAGATCCATCAACATGGAGCTTCTTCATGCGTTTTATACCGATATGACTTAAGTGGCAGTGCCACAAGTAGGAGGTACTATCATTACTATCTTATATCTTTTGGCATGAACATGTGTATCACTACGATCGAGATTCAATAAACCATTCATTTTAGGTGTAAGACCATTGAAGGTATTATTCAAATAAACAGAGTAACCATTATTCTCCTTAAATGAATAACCGTATCGCGATAGACATAATCCAATCATGTCTATGCTCAACACAAACACCAAATAACAATTATTTAGGTTTTAATACCAATCTCGATGGTAGAAGGAGCGTGCGATGCTTGATCATATCAACCTTGGAAACACTTCCAACACATATCGTCAGCTCACCTTTAGCTAGTCTCCGTTTATTCCGTAGCTTTTATTTCGAGTTACTAACACTTAGCAACCGAACCGGTATCTAATACCCTGGTGCTACTAGGAGTATTAGTAACGTACACATTAACATAATGTATATCCAATATACTTCTATCGACAGTCTTCTCATCTACCAAGTATCTAGGGTAATTCTGCTCCAGTGGTTGTTCCCCTTTATTACAGAAGCACTTAGTCTCGGGCTTGGGTTCAACTTTGGGTTTCTTCACTTGAGCAGCAACTGACTTGTCGTTTCATGAAGTATCCCTTTCTTTCCCTTGCCCTTCTTGAAACTAGTGGTTTCACCAACCATCAACAATTGATGCTCCTTCTTGATTTCTACTTTTGTGGTGTCAAACATCGTGAATATCTCAAGGATCATCATATATGTCCCTGATATATTATAGTTCATCACGAAGCTCTAGCAGCTTGGTGGTAATGACTTCGGAGAAACATCACTATCTCATCTGGAAGATCAACTCCCACTCGATTCAAGCGATTGTTGTACTCAGACAATCTGAGTACAAGCTCAACAATTGAGCTTTTCTCCTTAGTTTGTAGGCTAAGAAAATCGTCGGAGGTCTTATACCTCTTGACGTGGGCACGAGCCTGAAATCCCAATTTTAGTCCTCGAAACATCTCATATGTTTCGCGACGTTTCAAAACATCTTCGGTGCCTCAACTCTAAACCGTTTAACTGAACTATCACGTAGTTATCAAAATGTGTATGTTAGATGTTCGCAACATCCACATACAACGTTCGAGGTTCAGCACACTGAGCGGTGCATTAAGGACATAAGCCTTCTATGAAGCAATGAGGACAATCCTCAGTTTATGGACCTAGTCCGCATAATTGCTACTATCAACTTTCAACTAAATTTTTCTCTAGGAACATATCTAAACAGTAGAACTGAAGCGCGAGCTACGACATAATTTGCGAAGACCTTCTGACTATGTTCAAGATAATTAAGTTCATCTTATGAACTCCCACTCAGATAGACATCCCTCTAGTCATCTAAGTGATTACATGATCCGAGTCAACTAAGCCGTGTCAGATCATCACGTGAGACGGACTAGTCAACATCGATGAACATCTTCATGTTGATCGTATCTACCATACGAATCAAACGATCACTGCAAAAAAATAAAAAAAATCAGTTTTGCTAAAGCACATCTAGATGTGCCATAAGTATTGCATATCTAAGTCCTATGTCATTGATCTTACATCGAGATTCATGTGGATATTTTCTTTTTCTTTTTTTCTTTTTCTCTTTGTGCTTGATCCACTCACTTAGAAGTGCAATAACTAGGGCATATCTAAATGTGCCCTAGACACACCCAAAAAATATCAAACGATCACCGCAGAGACTTTCTGTTTTAGAATACCACTGCAGAGACTTTTTCCAAGAAAGAAAGCTTCATACCCTTTTTTGCAACTAAAACTTGTACAAGAAAGGAAAGGTCATTCTTTTTCTACAACTAAAACTTGTACAAGAAAGAAAAGGTCATTCAAAAATCACTTTTTTGCAACAAAAGCAACGTCCGCGGTATGTATTGGCGATTGTCGAACACTCATAGGAAAACTTGTATATACAGAACAGATATGAACAGCAAACGACAGCTACTAAAACAGTAAAAAAGAGCAACCCAGCAACCTTAAGGTGCCAACTCCGCTGCGTCAATCGCCGACCGCCAGAGCTCATCTAGCAGATAGGTCGCCATTGGAGGCTTTCAATTTTTTTTAAATCTCAAACATTTTTCAAATTCAGGAACATTCTTTAGAAGTCTTGAACATTTTTTAATTCACGAACACCTTCTCAAATGACTGAATATTCCTCAAATTGGAACTTGAGAATATTCTGAAGGACGCGGCTACACTGGAAGTTAGTGACAGGTGCAGACGACTAGTTCCTACCTGATAGTTATCCTCCCATGCTCGCTTTCACTTTTTTCTTCTCTCAAAAACCGTAGATGGAAACAATAAATCGCTAGGATTTTTTCTGGTTTTTCGCTGTATAATATGAGAAGAAATAAAAGTGCTTGAAATAGGATTCAAACCCAGGTCTATGCAATAGCTATTGAGCCGAATAGCCAACTAAGTGATCTTTAGTTGTTGTCTACTGCAGATAAACAATGTTATTTGAACCTTTCTTATTTCCGCCACATAAGAAAATAATGAACTTTGGCATGACCAACGTGATAACTATGGTCTGAGCAACATGTAACTATATCATGATAGGGATGGTAACTATTGTTGGTGTCAAAACCGGCCGATCTCGGGTAGGGGGACCCGAACCGTGCGTCTGAGGATCGAAGGAAACAGGAGACAAGGGTGGCATGATGTTTCCCCAGGTTCGGGCCTTCTAAATGAAGGTAAAACCCTACGTCCTGCTTGATTGTATTTGATGAATATAGGGGTTACAAGAGTCGATCTACCTCGAGATCGTAATGGCTAAACCCTAGATGTCTAGCCTATGTGATTTGTCTTAGCCTCTATGGACTAACACTGGTAGAAAAAGGGTCTATAGTCCCGGTTTGTAAGGGCCTTTAGTCCCGGTTCCTGAACCGGGACTAAAGTGTCGGTACTAATGCCCCGACCCTTTGGTCCCGGTTGGTGGCACCAACCGGGACCAATAGGCATCCACGCGTCATCATTTCTGTGGCTGGGGTTTTTGTTTTTTTTGAAAGGGGGGGGGTTGGGGGTTTTGGGGGATTAATTTAGGTGTTTCATATATTGTGTTAGCTAGCTATAATTAATAGAGAGAAGTGTCCTCTCTTATGTCCGTGCTTGGTCGACGCTATGTACTATACATACGTATAGAGAGGACTAGACACGATGGCTAGCTAGTAAGCAAAGAAGGAAACAGAAGATCGTCATGAACATATATGCATACAGAGAGAAGTGATATCGACCACCTCTCCTTCTCCGAGAGATTGGTCGAACAACAAGTTCTCGTATATCTATCTGACACTACCGGCTACATATATACAATAATTATCTCTTACAAATATAATCATACGGACTCAGGGTCCACATAGAATTCTCCGTCTTCAGGGATCACGTGGTCAAGAAAGAATGCCGCCAATTCCTCTTGAATTGCTCGCATGCGAGCTGGTGCTAGGAGTTCATCCCGCTTTCGAAACATCTAATTTGAAGAAGGGGGTCAATACATATATATATGAATGAATGAAACTCAACACAAATGATGGTAATAAAATAAAATTGTGAATGTTGTTATTTACGTACTTCATATTGTTCGTTAGAGTACCCGCCCCGCTCACAGGTCGTGTGGCGGATGGACTCGCAGATGTAGTATCCACAGAAATCATTCCCTTAGTTCCTGCCACAACCACTTTACAAGAAATAGAGGTCAATCAAACTGATAAGCAAGAATGCTAAATGGTATTGATGAAACTAGCGCTTGAATCACTAGGAGATGCGCGGAACATGCTACTATAGTACTTACTTTCGGGTGTCTAAATTCCAGCTCCTTCGGCAGTCCCGAAACTGTTTTGGTGAATTTTCTCCAAACCCTTCCGGATAAAGAAAACAATTACTTGATATCAGGAAATGAACAAAGTTGCTGATATGGTGGATAATGATCGATTTAACTTACTTCTGGAGTATTTGAGTCATGTCTGCATAGTCCTGGGGATCTTTTTGTTTTGAGTCTAAGACGGTTACTAGTCCCTGCTCAAGCTTAATCTCTAGGAGAATATAGTGGAAACTGCACATGCATGCATAACTCATGAATTACATTACTATAACCTTGACTAATATATAAGGGAAACCGAATACGCACAAGACAGTAACACTCACCTGAAGTTGTAAGGAAAGAGTATTATATCTTTGTTTTGATTTATTACGAACGATCGTAGCAAGTTGGCCTCGGTAGCTGCGGCATGAAGTTTAACCTGAGTTGCATGTATGAGATATGTGTTAATGAACCCAATATCACCGACTTGTCTTTTCTTCAATTCGGCGATATTCAATCTGCATAATATAGTGAGGATGATTATAAATACATGCAATGGAAGAGCTAAGCTATATAGAGAAACTTAATGACAGAAGTAGTACTACTTACAGACAGTAGCAGGCGACCGTTGTTTTATCAAGGGCCAATTGATTGAAAAACTGATAGAACTCCTCAAATGGAACAGGCAACAGATCAATTCCAACGAGGTCATGCTCCTTTTTAACTTTCACATACAAAGTACTCCTCCCCCCAGAGTCTCTGCAGATTTTCAAGTACCAATCATGCAATCTTCGCATCATCGTTGATAGAGATCTTTCATCTTTGACGAGAGGCTTCCCGTACTCGTATCTTTGTATCTGGATGTCCATTGGTTCATAATGTACTTCGTCGGGCAGGTAATCTGCAAGATTGCTATAACCGGGCACCATCCTCGGATCATTAGCGACGTTGTGGCTAGGCACCTTGAGCGGGGGGCACGATTGCTTCGCTTGTTCGCCGAGCTGGGCAATTTGTTTCCTAGCTCGTCGTTCTTTCAGCCTTTGATCACTGACAGTACTTCCTGACCGCTCCGCTTCGGCAAATTCCTTTCCAATAATGCGGTCATAGTTTCCTTTCGGCGGATCAGACTTCAGTGGTTTTGTCAGGGCAGCCAGAGTGCGCTTCACTTTCACCCGATCTACCTTCTCCTTCGGAGGTGGATGTTTCTTTGCTTTCACCCCTTCAAAGAAGTTCCTCACTTCTTCTCGCGCGATCTCGGCGTTCTCCTCCAGGGTCCTCTCATATGGTAACTTCTCTGGAGTCTTCAGAGAAGGACCGAATCTGTATGTCCTCCCGCCTCTGGTTGTACTGCTAGACGCCGACCGAGTAGACGTAGCGGTTGTCTTCTTTACTTGCTTAAGAGGCGGAGGAGAAGGACTACGACGCGCCGGAGCAGCTGGAGCGGCGGTAGGTCTCTTCCGCCCTTGCTGACGAGGCGGAGAAGGAGGAGGCTGGCTGCTCGGGCACGTCGGCGCAGGCGGAGAAGGAGGCGGAGTGCCGCCATGCGCCGGAGAAGGAGCCGGCCGAGGCCCTGATCGTCACTCGCCGGAGGAGGAGGCGGTGGAGGCGGAGTGCCCTGACTTGCCGGAGGAGGAGGAGGAGGCGGAGGCATCCAGTTCGGAAGGTTGATGAGCTCCTTCCGCCATAGGCATGGAGTCTTCAGAGCAGACCCCAGCCGAGTCTCCCCTTCACCGGTAGGGTGGTCAAGCTGGAGGTCCTCAAATCCCTCCGTTATCTCATCCACCATCACCCTAGCATATCCTTCTGGAATCGGCCGGCAGTGAAAAGTTGTTGGGGAACGTAGCAGAAATTCAAAATTTTCCTACGTGTCACCAAGATCTATCTATGGAGAAACCAGCAACGAGGGGAAGGAGAGTGCATCTACATACCCTTGTAGATCGCTAAGCGGAAGCGTTCAAGTGAACGGGGTTGATGGAGTCGTACTCGTCGTGATCCAAATCACCGATGACCAAGTGCCGAACAAACGGCACCTCCGCGTTCAACACACGTACAGCTCGACGATGTCTCCCACGCCTTGATCCAGCAAGGAGAGAGGGAGAGGTTGAGGAAGACTCCATCCAGCAGCAGCACAACTGCGTGGTGGTGATGGAGGAGCATGGCAATCCTGCAGGGCTTCGCCAAGCACCACGGGAGAGGAGAAGTACTTGGGAGAGGGGAGAGGGCTGCACCAGAACATTGGTATGGCTGCCCTCCCACCCCCCACATATATATAGGGGCAAGGGAGAGGGGGGGAGGCGCAGCCTTGGCCCTTCCTCTAAGGAAGGGTGCGGCTAGGAGGAGTCCCTCCTCCCCAAGGCACCTCGGAGGTGCCTTCCCCCTTTAGGACTCTTCCTTTCCTTATCCTTTGGCGCATGGGCCTCTTGGGGCTGGTGCCCTTGGCCCATATAGGCCAAGGTGCACACCCCTACAGCCCATGTGCCCCCCCCGGGGCAGGTGGCCCCACCCGGTGGACCCCCGGGACCCTTCCGGTGGTCCCGGTACAATACCGGTGACCCCGAAACTTGTCTGGTGACCAAAACATGACTTCCCATATATAAATCTTTACCTCCAGACCATTCCGGAACCCCTCGTGACGTCCGGGATCTCATCCGGGACTCCGAACAACATTCGGTAACCACATACAAGCTTCCTTTATAACCCTAGTGTCATCGAACCTTAAGTGTGTAGACCCTACGGGTTCGGGAGACATGCAGACATGACCGAGACGTTCTCCGGTCAATAACCAACAGCGGGATCTGGATACCCATGTTGGCTCCCACATGTTCCACGATGATCTCATCGGATGAACCACGATGTCAAGGACTTAATCAATCCCGTATACAATTCCCTTTGTCTATCGGTATGATACTTGCCCGAGATTCGATCGTTGGTATCCCGATACCTTGTTCAATCTCGTTACCGGCAGGTCTCTTTACTCGTTCCGTAACACATCATCCCGTGATCAACTCCTTGATCACATTGTGCACATTATGATGATGTCCTACCGAGTGGGCCCAGAGATACCTCTCCGTCACACGGAGTGACAAATCCCAGTCTCGATTCGTGCCAACCCAACAGACACTTTCGGAGATACCCGTAGTGTACCTTTATAGCCACCCAGTTACGTTGTGACGTTTGGCACACCCAAAGCACTCCTACGGTATCCGGGAGTTGCACAATCTCATGGTCTAAGGAAATGATACTTGACATTAGAAAAGCTTTAGCATAGGAACTACACGATCTAGTGCTATGCTTAGGATTGGGTCTTGTCCATCACATCATTCTCCTAATGATGTGATCCCGTTATCAACGACATCCAATGTCCATGGTCAGGAAACCATAACCATCTATTGATCAACGAGCTAGTCAACTAGAGGCTTACTAGGGACATGGTGTTGTCTATGTATCCACACATGTATCTGAGTTTCCTATCAATACAATTCTAGCATGGATAATAAACGATTATCATGAACAAGGAAATATAATAATAATCAATTTATTATTGCCTCTAGGGCATATTTCCAACAAAAGTTGCGCCGGGTTCAGTAGGATAAATAGAGCCAACAGCCGCCTTGACCTTCAAATTCATCCATTGCGTCATAAGGTGGCAATTTTGAGACTCCGTTATAGCATCCATGGGATAGCTGGCAGGAGCCGTCAAGGCATGCTCCGGCTGAAGCAGCTCGGTGGAAGCCACGCTGCTTCTGCGCTGAGATGGTGGGGTAGCTTCGGGGGAGGCTTCGGCAGTACGTTTGCTGCGATTTGCTTCTCGTTCCTCTATCGCGTCTACCCTTGCTTGCAGCGCCTGCATTTGGGTCTGCTGCACTTTTTTCCTCCTCTCATGGGATTTGTAACCGCCTGCGTCCGGAAACCCAACCTTCCATGGAATGGAGCCTGGCGTGCCTCGTGTCCGTCCAGGGTGCTCAGGATTCCCGAGGGCCATTGTGAGCTCGTCGTTCTCTCTGTCTGGAAAGAACGTCCCTTCCTGCGCTGCTTCGATATACTGCTTAAGCTTACTGACTGGTATGTCCATTTGATCGTTCGTCCAAATGCACTTCCCTGTTACAGGGTCCAAGGTTCCGCCCGCCCCGAAGAACCAAGTCCGGCAACGGTCTGGCCAGTTAATTGTATCTGGTTCGATCCCTTTATGAACCAGATCATTCTCAGTCTTGGACCACTTAGGCCGGGCTACGAGGTAGCCACCTGACCCCGTGCGATGGTGAAGATTCTTCTTCGCAGCATTTTGCTTGTTTGTCGCCGACATCTTCTGACTCTTTTCCGATGTCTTGTGGGCCACAAATGCGGGCCAGTGATCTCTGATCTTCTCATATCTGCCCTTGAATTCTGGTGTCTCATTATTTTCGACAAACTTATTCAGCTCTTTCTTCCACCTCCTGAATAGTTCTGCCATCCTCTTCAGAGCAAAAGACTTGATTAATTTCTCTTTAACTGGGTTCTCTGAATTATCCTTAGGCGGTAGGGTGAAATTTGACTTCAGCTCAGTCCAAAGATCATTTTTCTGCATATCATTGACATAAGACACCTCAGGGTCTTCTGTAGCCGGCTTAAACCATTGCTGGATACTTATCGGGATCTTGTCCCTAACCAGAACCCCGCACTGAGCAACAAATGCGCTCTTTGTCCGGAGGGGTTCAATAGGTTGGCCGTCGGGCGCGATTGCTATGATCTCAAACTTTTCATCCGAGCTCAACTTTTTCTTCGGGCCTCGTCTCTTTACCGAAGTTGTGCTCGATCCGGAGGGCTAGAAAAAAGAACAAAGACTTAATTAATATGTGTACATACCAAAACAATGAATGCATCAATCAGCTAGTCAGCATAGGCTTAACTAATATATATACCTGGCCAGACTCGGTTCGGTCACCGGAGCCGTCATCACGGTCTCCTTCTTGCACCGGCATTGGGTCACCGGAGCCGTCCTCATGTTCTTCTTCTTGCACCGGCATTAGGTCACCGTAGCCAGCTTGTTCACCCTCTCCTTCCAGACCATCAGTTTCGTTGAGAAACAACAAGATGGCATCACTTCCTTCTGCGATTATGTCCCTCAACAACGCTTCTTTTGTTGCTTCGTCTAGGGCGGTGTCCATAGTTTCTACAAATATTTACAACATGGCAATTATTATTCAAACATAACAGATGGATATATTAGTGCCAAACGTAGAACTAGCTACCTAATCATAGTAAGCTATCGGGAGGGGGTATATATCGACAACGACGACACTACATCTATGTCCCTCGACGACCCTCGTTCCCGATAAAAAAAAGAGGAAGAAGAAGAAAAAAAAGAGGAGAAGAAAGAATAGAGGAGAAGAACCCTCAAACCCTCGAACCCTCGACGACCCTGGAACCCTCGACCCCTAGACGACCCTCTTCTTCCTCTCATGTTCGAGAGGATCGCCGAGGGGTCGGGAGGTTGTGTCAAAGGATTCAACAAAACCATGTCTTCATCATTAGGCGAAAGTAACATGTGCATGATGGTACGAAGCTCTTCAAAGTTGTTCTGGAACGGAGTCCCAGATAGGATAATTCGCTTTTTGGTACAAATTTCAGCAAGAGCCTTCCGAATATCGCTATTTGGAAGGCCTTTGCTGAATTCGTACCAAAAGGCGGATTATTCTATCCGGGACTCCATTCCAGAACAACTTTGCAGAACTTCGTACCAACATGCCCTGGTTACTTCCGGCTAATGATGAAGGCATGGATTTCTTCAATACTTTGACACTAGGAAACCTCTCTCGACCCCTCGGCGATCCTCGACCCCTCGAACCCTCGACGACCCTGGAACCCTCGACCCCTAGACGACCCTGCTGGAACCCTCGACCCTCGAACCTATAGAACCCTCGAACCCTCGACCCTGAAACCCTCGACCCTTGACCCCTTAACGACCCTCGACCCTCTACCCTAGTTCTCCTCTTCTTTTCCTCTCCTCTTCTTCTTTCTTTCGTCTTCTTATTTTCTTCTTTCCTATCCTTCTTTTTCTAAAATTGTAATTTTTGCATATATAAAACTTTTCTAAAATTGTAACTTTATATATAAAACTTTCCTATCGGGAGGGGGAGAAGATCGAAGAAAAAAAAGAAGAAAAAAAAGAGGAGAAGAAGAAAGGAATAGAGGAGAAGAAGAAAAAATAGAATTTTTTTTCTATTTTTTCTTCTTCTCCTCTATTCCTTTCTTCTTCTCCTCTTCCTTTTCTTCCTCTCCTCGTCTTCTCCTTCTTCTTCTCCTTCTTTCTCTACTTATTTTCCTTTTCCTTATTTTACTTTTTCCTCTCCACTAACATAAAATGCACTAACCTAAAATGCAACAAACATAAAATGCACTAAAGAGGCTCAACTAACCTAAAATCAGTGATAAAATGCACTAACCTAAAATTGATATCTACTAACAACTTAAAAAAATTAATACATATATGAAAAAAATGCATATATGAAAAAAAAACATCATCATATCATCAACAGAAAAAATAGTATATTTTCTAAAAATCTATCTTTTGCATATATACATCAACATATATATACACTAACCTAAAATGCACAAAAATGCTATCGAAGAGGGGGTATATCGACCCCCCTCATGTATCCACATACATACATCTATACGTACATACATTTCTCATATATAAATACATACATTTCTCATATATAAGTTTTTCTTCTTCTTCCTTTCTTCCTTCTTCCTAGCTAGATATATAAATTTTTGCATATATAAAATACATATATACTTGCATATATGTATAAATTTTTGCATATATAAACTTTTGCATATATAAACAGAGCCTCGACGGCGGCGGCTCACAACGGGGCCGGCCGGCGAGGGCGACAGCGGCGGCGGCGGCGATGGCGTCGGCGACGACCACGACGTTGGCGGGGGCGGGTGGCGGGCGGCGTCGGGGCAGCGCCTGGCGGCGACGGGGCAGGGGCGACGAGGTCGGCGGGCTCGGGGCAGCGCGGGGCTCGGGCGACGGCGGGGGCGGCGACGACGTCGGGGCGGCGCGGGGCGCGGGCGACGACGGGGGCTGTGACGACGTGCGCGGGCGACGAGGACGAGGAGCAGGGCGTCGGGGCAGAGGGCGGCGTCGGCGGCGGGGAGAATGAGGAACTGAATGAAATTTTTGACAAGTGCTGTACATATAGCAAGAGCATTGGTCCCAGTTCGTGGCACAAACCGGGACTAATGCCCCCCTTTAGTCCCGGTTGGTGCGACGAACCGGGACCAAAGGCCAATTTTCGGCAGCCGAAAGGGCGGGAAGCGAAGGCCATTGGTCCCGGTTGGTGGCACCAACCAGGACTAAAGGGGGGCAATGGTCACGGTTGGTGCCACGAACCGTAACCAATGCCCCCTTTAGTCCCGGTTGGTGCCACCAATCGGGACCAATGGCCTTGTGCTGCATCGCTAGCTGAAGTTTAGTCCCATATCGCTAGCTGAAGGGCGCCGGCACTTGTTTATAAGCGCTGTTGTGCCTCCCCATTCGAGCTCCTCTCTAATGCAGGCTTTCGGACCTAAACTTGTTACTGCCTGTGGTCCTATTGGGCCTCTGCGGGCCTGAATCCTGGCCCATGTAGGGTTTCTAGTCGTATTCAGGCCGTGGAGGCCCAGTAGATGGCATTTTTTTGGTTTTTTCTTTTTTATTTCTACATTTTTTTGGTTTTTTATTTTTTTTATTTCTACTTAAAACTAAATACTTACAGTTTTTTAGTGATTTCTTTTTGCTTTTAGGTCACAAAAATTATAAACTTTCTATTAGTGCCATTAATTTTAAATTTTGAATAGTTTAAATTTGAATTTTTAAAAATTTGTGTGAATCACTAGTTTATGAATAACTTTACTATAAAAATAGAATTTTTTTTCTATTTATTTTTTATTTATACTTACAACTAAATACTTATAGTTTTATAGTGATTTCTTTTTGATTTTAGGTCACAAAAATTATAAACTTTCTGTTAGTGCCATTAGTTTTAAAATTTTGAATAGTTTAAATTTGAATTTTATAAAATTTGTGTGAATCACTAGTTTATGAATAACTTTACTATAAAAATAGAATTTTTTTTCTTCTTTGCTATTTATTTTTTATTTATACTTACAATTAAATACTTATAGTTTGATTTTAGGTCACAAAAATTATATTCTTTTTGCTATTGAAGAATATTGTAGTTTTATTTTAGTTGATCATAACATAATATTTTAATTGATTGTTTTTATTTTCATAAAAGTTTTGTAGTTCATTCTGTTTGCTATTAATTCATTATTTGAGCTAAATGACTCTGAAATTGGAAAGCATTTCAAAATGAACTCTGAAAAGGTTGAAAGTTGGCATGGTATCATAATTTCACCCACATAGCATGTGCATGTATAAAACGGACAATGGTAGCATGTTCGTCTGTTACAAATTTGGCATGGTATCATCATAATAGTTGCGGGAGAAAGTCTTCACTTTTTCTTCGCTTGTGTCATTTGCTTATTGCGCCGTAACCATGGATAATCTTCATTGTTTATCAGGATGCTTGGGTCAGCCTTGACATTGAAGGGAGGAATTTCATGAAACTTTTCATAATCTTCAGACATGTCTGTCTTGCCGTCCACTCCCAAGATGTCCCTTTTTCCTGAAAGAACTATGTGGCGCTTTGGCTCGTCGTATGATGTATTCGCTTCCTTATCTTTTCTTTTTCTCGGTTTGGTAGACATGTCCTTCACATAGATAACCTGTGCCACATCATTGGCTAGGACGAACGGTTCGTCAGTGTACCCAAGATTTTTCAGATCCACTGTTGTCATTCCGTACTGTGGGTCTACCTGTACCACGCCGCCTAACAGATTGACCCATTTGCACTTAAACAAAGGGACCTTAAAATCAGGTCCGTAGTCAAGTTCCCATATGTCCACTATGTAACCATAATATGTGTCCTTTCCGCTCTCGGTTGCTGCATCAAAGCGGACACCGCTGTTTTGGTTGGTGCTCTTTTGATCTTGGGCGATCGTGTAAAATGTATTCCCATTTATCTCGTATCCTTTGTAAGTCAATACAGTCAAAGATGGTCCCTTGGACAACAAGTACAACTCATCACAAACAGTGTTGTCACCTCTGAGACGTGTTTCCAACCAACTGCTGAAAGTCCTGATGTGTTTACATGTAATCCAGTCGTCGCACTGCTCCGGGTGTTTGGAGTGCAGACTGTTCTTGTGTTCATCGACATACGGGGTCACCAAGGTAGAGTTCTGTAGAACTGTGTAGTGTGCTTGAGACCAAGAATATTCGTCCCTGCATATTATTGAGTCTCTTCCAAGAGTGCCTTTTCCAGTCAGTCTCCCCTCATACCGCGATTTAGGGAGACCTATCTTGTTAAGGCCAGGAATGAAGTCAACACAAAACCCGATAACATCCTCTGTTTGATGGCCCATGGAGATGCTTCCTTCTGGCCTAGCGCGGTTACGGACATATTTCTTTAGGACTCCCATGAACCTCTCAAAGGGGAACATATTGTGTAGAAATACGGGCCCCAGGATGACAATCTCGTCGACTAGATGAACTAGGACGTGCGTCATGATATTGAAGAAGGATGGTGGGAACACCAGCTCAAAACTGACAAGACATTGCGCCACATTACTCCTTAGCCTTGGTACGATTTCTGGATCGATCACCTTCTGAGAGATTGCATTGAGGAATGCACATAGCTTCACAATGGCTAATCGGACGTTTTCCGGTAGAAGCCCCCTCAATGCAACCGGAAGTAGTTGCGTCATAATCACGTGGCAGTCATGAGACTTTAGGTTCTGAAACTTTTTCTCTGGCATATTTATTATTCCCTTTATATTCGACGAGAAGCTAGTCGTGACCTTCATACTGAGCAGGCATTCAAAGGAGATTTCTTTCTCTTCTTTCGTAAGAGCGTAGCTGGCATGACCTTTATACTGCTTCGGAGGCATGCCGTCTTTTTCGTGCAAACGTTGCAGGTCCTCTCGTGCCTCAGGTGTATCTTTTGTCTTCCCATACACGCCCAAGAAGCCTAGCAGGTTCACGCAAAGGTTCTTTGTCACGTGCATCACGTCGATTGAGGAGCGGACCTCTAGGTCTTTCCAGTAGGGTAGGTTCCAAAATATAGATTTCTTCTTCCACATGGGTGCGTGTCCCTCAGCGTCATTCGGAACAGCTAGTCCACCGGGACCCTTTCCAAAGATTACGTAGTGTAAATCATTGACCATAGCAAGCACGTGATCACCGGTGCGCATGGCGGGCTTCTTCCGGTGATCTGCCTCGCCTTTGAAATGCTTGCCTTTCTTTCGACATTGATGGTTGGTCGGAAGAAATCGACGATGGCCCAGGCACACATTCTTCCTACATTTGTCCAGGTATATACTTTCAGTGTCATCTAAACAGTGCGTGCATGCGTGGTATCCTTTGTTTGTCTGTCCTGAAAGGTTACTGAGAGCGGGCCAATCGTTGATGGTCACGAACAGCAACGCCTTAAGGTTAAATTCCTCCTGTCTGTGCTCATCCCACGTACGTACACCGTTTCCATTCCACAGCTGTAAAAGTTCTTCAACTAATGGCCTTAGGTACACATCAATTTCGTTGTCGGGTTGCTTAGGGCCTTCGATGAGAACTGGCATCATAATGAACTTCCGCTTCATGCACATCCAAGGAGGAAGGTTATACATACATAGAGTCACGGGCCAGGTGCTGTGATTGCTGCTCTGCTCCCCGAAAGGATTAATTCCATCCGCGCTTAAAGCAAACCATACATTCCTTGGGTCCTTTGCAAACTCATCCCAGTACTTTCTCTCGATTTTTCTCCACTGCGACCCGTCAGCGGGTGCTCTCAACTTCCCATCTTTCTTTCGGTTCTCACTATGCCATCGCATCAACTTGGCATGCTCTTCGTTTCTGAACAGACATTTCAACCGTGGTATTATAGGAGCATACCACATCACCTTCGCAGGAACCCTGTTCCTGAGGGGCTCGCCATCAACATCACCAGGGTCATCTCGTTTGATCTTATACCGCAACGCACCGCATACCGGGCATGCGTTCAGATCCTTGTATGCACCGCGGTAGAGGATGCAGTCATTAGGGCATGCATGTATCTTCTCCACCTCCAATCCTAGAGGGCATACGACCTTCTTTGCTGCGTATGTACTGTCGGGCAATTCGTTATCCTTTGGAAGCTTCTTCTTCAATATTTTCAGTAGCTTCTCAAATCCTTTGTCAGCCACAGCATTCTCTGCCTTCCACTACAGCAATTCCAGTATGGTACCGAGCTTTGTGTTGCCATCTTCGCAATTGGGGTATAACCCTTTTTTGTGATCCTCTAACATGCGATCGAACTTCGGCTTCTCCTTTTGACTAATGCATTGCGTCCTTGCATCGACAATGACCCGGCGGAGATCATCATCATCGGGCCCATCGTCTGGTTCCTCTTGATCTTCAGCAGCTTCACCTGTGGCAGCATCATTGGGCACATCGTCTGGTTCCTCTTGATCTTCACCAGCTCCCCCCGTTGCAGCACCACCGTATTCAGGGGGCACATAGTTGTCATCGTACTCTTCTTCTTCGCCGTCTTCCATCATAACCCCTATTTCTCCGTGCCTCGTCCAAACATTATAGTGTGGCATGAAACCCTTGTAAAGCAGGTGGGAGTGAAGGATTTTCCGGTTAGAGTAAGACCTCGTATTCCCACATTCAGTGCATGGACAACACATAAAACCATTCTGCTTGTTTGCCTCAGCCGCATCGAGAAACTCATGCACGCCCTTAATGTACTTGCGGGTGTGTCTGTCACCGTACATCCATTGCCGGTTCATCTGCGTGCATTATATATAATTAAGTGTCCAAATTAATAGAAGTTCATCATCACATTAAAACCAAGTGCATACATAGTTCTCATCTAACAACATATAGCTCTCCAGAGCATCTAATTAATTAAACCATACATTGAAACTATGTAAAACATTTCAATGCGAAAACAAATGCGATCATAATCGCAACCAAGGTAACAATTGATCCAACGGCATAATGATACCAAGCCTCGATATGAATGGCATATTTTCTAATCTTTCTAATATTCAAGCGCATTGCATCCATCTTAATCTTGTGATCATCGACGACATCCGCAACATGCAACTCCAATATCATCTTCTCCTCCTCAATTTTTTTTTATTTTTTCCTTCAACAAATTGTTTTCTTCTTCAACTAAATTTAACCTCTCGATAATAGGGTCGGTTGGCATTTCCGATTCACATACATCCTAGATAAATAAAATCTATGTCACGTTGGTCGGCATAATTTTCATAAACAATAAATGAACAAATAGTTATAAAGATAATATACATACCAAATCCGAATCATAGACAGGACGAGGGCCGACGGGGGCGGATACCAAAACCATCGCACTATATAAGATGCAATAATAAATGTAAGAAAATGATACAAGTATCTATGTAAACATACAAGTAAGAATATTTTTCCTTTCAGAAAGAAGATAAGAACAAGAGGCTCACCACGGTGGTGTCGGTGATGAGATCGGCGCGGGTGATCGACGGCGGTGAAGACGGGGACGGGGCGTGACGGACCGCTAAATCTAGATAAATCTCGAGGAAAATGAAGCTTGGAGGTCGAGCTTCAAGAGGAGAAAGTTTAAGTAGTGTGGCTCGGGCATTCCATCGAACACCTCATGTGCATAGGAGGTGAGCTAGAGCACCACAAAGCCCTCTCCCCCTCGGCCAGAAAAAACAGAGCACTGTGCTCTGCTCTTGCGCGAGGGGGTATATATAGGCACCTCATTGGTCCCGGTTGATGACATGAACCGGGACTAAAGGGAAGCCTTTGGTCCCTGTTCAAGCCACCAACCGGGACCAATGGTGGTGGGCCAGGAGCGAGGCCCATTGGTCCCGGTTCGTCCCACCAACCGGGACCAAAAGGTCCAGACGAACCGGGACCAATGGCCCACGTGGCCCGGCCGGCCCCCTGGGCTCACGAACCGGGACCAATGCCCACATTGGTCCTGGTTCTAGACTGAATCGGGACTAATGGGCTGAGCCGGCCTGGACCATAGCCCTGTTTTCTACTAGTGTAAACCCTCCGGTTTATGTAGACACCGGAGGAGTTCAGGGTTGTACATAATTGGTTTACAGAGAAAGGAATACATCCGAACGCTAGGCTTGCTATCCACGCAAAGGAGAGTCCCATCCGAACACGGGGAAAGGTCTTCTGCCTTGTATCTTCATGGCCCACCAGCCCGGCCCATATCAAATTGTCCGGACACACGAGGACCCCTTAGTCCAGGACTCCCTCAACTACTGTACGAGAAGGTTAAAGCATGATAACTTTAGCATGGGGAAGTATGATAATTTAACACAGAAATTACAGGTGAATGTTTCAAAAACTTTTTCCCTTGGATGAAAGATACCATGGTGTCTAAACGTAAGATATTACATCTGTCATGCATAAAATTGTTATAAACTTACATAGAAGTTATCGGGGAAGTTATGTTTCAACGTTTTTCCCTCGAAGCCAAAGTTAACATGGTGGTTGAACGTAAGTAATTAATGAGATCCACGGTGCATAAATATCATGTCAAAGTTACCATGGTCCTAGAAAGTTACCATGGGGTGTACATGAGTTATCATATCTTCAATATGTAAAATATCATGTCATTTGCATAGAAGTTACCATGATATGTTTTAACAACTCCCCTCCCCACCTGGGTCGCCAAGTTATCAGGTATGCGGTGTGTGAGCTACCATGCTATTCACACAAAAGTTACCGAGAGGATATTTCATCAACTCTCCCCCCACCCCCGTCGTCAAAGTTAATTACCAGGACCGGGGTACATAAATTATCAGGTCTACGATATGTGAGTTACCATGCTATTGACACAAAACCTATGGAGGGGATATTTCATCAACTCTCACGCCCACCCCGTCGCCAAATTTACCAGGACTATGGTACATAAGTTATCAGGTCTACAATGTGTGAGTTACCATGCTATTGACACAAAAGCTACGGAGGGGATATTTCATCAACTCCCCGCCCCCCCCCCCCCACCCGGCACCCTCGTTGCCAAAGTTACCAGGACGGGGTGCATAAGTTATCATCTTTGCGGTGTGTGAGATACCATGCTATTCGCACAAAAGTTAATCAACTCCCCCCACCCCTTTCCTCGCGAAAGTTACTAGGACTGGGGTATAGAAGTTATCAAGTAAGCAATGTGTGAGCTATCATGCTATTCACACAAAAAATTTACCGGTGTATATTTCATCAACTCCCCCCACCCCCCGGTCGCTAAAGTTACCAGGACTTGGGTGCATAAGTTATCAGGTATGTGATGTGTGAGTTATCATACTATTCATACAAGAAGGTATCGAGGGTACGTTTACACTAGTTTTGTTTGGGGTCAAAAATGCTACCACGATATTTGTATATAAGCTATCGGGTTTGTGGTGTGTATAATTATCAGGCTCGTTAAAGAGAATTTACCAAGGGATGACACATGAGAAAAATACTGATGTTCGAATTCTATAGGAGCAAAACATTTATTCCTCTAGAAAATATTCATCACTACAAAAAGGAGACATGTGAAGTATAAAACACATTGCATCAGTCCTTTAAAAAACTTGGAACAAATGGTTTTGTCCTCTCGTCAAAGGCACTGTGGTCTTCCTTTCTTGCTGTCATTTAATAAGGTATAAATACCAATTAATCTGTACATGAAACAGAACAGATACTCATCTCAGCTGGTAGCCCTAGTAGTGGCCCTATTTGTTTTCTAAGCTCTTTTTACGCGCGAGAGCAGAAGCAGATCAAGCGTCTCGTATTCTTAAAATTCATGAAACTAAATTGAAATTCACAAGCATTCTTTAAAATTCATGTATCATGGATACTCTTTAATTTTGTGAACATTTTTTCAAATCACAAAATATTTTTATATGAGTTTTTCACTGAATCACATACTTCAGGATCATAGCAGTTATAGCCCAGAATATAAACTCTTAATTGTGAAATGAAAATATCAGACCTCGGCACATTAAGTGCCCCACCACACCTAGCATTAGCGATGTCGAGGAAGGAGCAGTTAATGTTGGGTTCGCAAAGCAACGTAGAGGCAGCAACCAGAAACCTGTTCAAGGGAATAGAGATGGCCCTTCAACGTTAAATCAGATCCTGGATAGATAGTGCGCCATCCATGATACTCACGACAAGCTGGCCACTCACTCTAACCAAAATTGTTGGATGATCAAGCAAGCCGGCAAGATAGCAGTCAAGCACTAAAGCAGGGACCAAGGTCTTAATGACAACGGAGGCCAGCCCGGGCCCAGCAATGTCCGCCAAAAGCATTTTCCTTCCGGGCTTAAAGATGTTAATATGCTATACCCCTCTCATATTTCAAAGGGCGCAATAGTCCCCCCCCCCCCCCCCCCCCCCCCGCGGTCGCACATCCGAACCACCTTGTTACAACAAGTGGTCGGATTTTCCGATCACACGTGACCTGCCAAAAAGGTCAAAGGAACTCCGTTACGAAGAAGGGGCCGTGTTGATACTCGATCCAAGCATGGACAGTTCTCACTTAACCCGTGCCCTGGTGGACTGTAGTAGCAGCTTTAACCTGCTCTATGCAGATACCGTCTGGGAAATGCATATTAACCCGGCAAGGATAAGGTCGAGCAACGTCATGAGAAAAGGCTTCACACAAGGGGGTGGACCCGAAGTATTAGAAGTAATATGCTTGACGTAGTATTCAGCACACCCGATAAATTTTGAAGGGAGGGCCTAATCTTGGAGATAGCACCATTTCACGGCTGTTATAAGCACTCCTCGAGCGATCAACCTTTGCTCGTTTTCATATCCTCCCGTAGTACGGCCACCTCAAGCTCTAGATGGATGTAACTAATGGCATAATTACAGTAAATGAAAACATGACACGTTCCCCATTAAAGGAGGAACAAGGAGAGCTAAGATTATTAGGGTTATACTCGGGTTTTGTTTAGAGAAGTTTAGCCTTTGTTACTTTTATATGTATTCGCTCGCGGCGGAACCCCAACACATCAGAGGGATAGATGAACGACAGGCGACACCATGTGAGAGTGCTTGGTGTGCGTGTGTGGTGAGAAGAGACGGATCGACCGGCGATATTGGTCCGATGGGGAATTTATCAAAATAATTTACGGATCTACTCTTCTGAAACCTTATTGGTCCCGCCAAAATTTTGTATCGGTCCCACCGTTACTAGTAATTTCCAATACTTTCAGTCTCATAACTCCTCATAACTCTTATTTTCCCAACGTCTGATTTGGATTGATAGACGGCTCCTGAAAACACCAATAACCGTAAAACTTGTAAAAAGGTAAACATAAAACAACATAATGACTTATTTAGGACTAGTCTAAGAAATTCAAGGGCCCTGAGTGTGCTAAAACAAACCATAGTCATTTATTTATAATGAACTTTTTATTTCGATATAATTTCTATATTCAATGTACAAGTTTAAGTATAATTGTACTCCATTACATTTTGGAAAACGTATGACATATAATTGTTGCTAACTATGAGGATACAATGTTACTTGTTATGGTTCTAGTGCTTAAAAGGTAATTTAGTAATTTATATAGTATTTTTGCAATATTATTTGTTATTTTGTATTTTATGCATTTACTCTTCTAAACTTTTAATTCAATCAAGTATCCAAGATCCAAGAAAGGAAAAATTGCAAGCCTGCACAAAATTATCCTGTGCACTCAGATCAAAATCAAAGTGTATATGTATGTGTTATATTACTTTTGAGCATTATATATAAGTATTTTGGCTAAGAGCTCCAAAGATTGTTATATAACATATATCTAGACATGGATTTCTAGAATGTATGATTGTCTACGGATACCCCCTTTTCGCATCACAATATTGGTGGAAAACATGTCAACTTATTTTATTATTGGAGCATATTTTATAAAAAAAACTAGAATCATGCAAATCTGATTTTGAATGTGCGTAGATGATTTTCCGAATGCAGAAAAGGAGGATAGAGAGGACGGCATGATCACTCCCAGATGATTTTCCGATAGTCATACTTAGCTAAGGCTGCCATATAATTCCATATTTGAAAATATAGTACCACTGACGCTTCAAATGAGACTCGGTTACGCGCCGTTTGATTGGCCCCATGGCCATGACACATGTGATGTCCAACCCATAGCGCAGGCGTGTTATGGTTAAGACTAACGGTTGTCAAACCTCTCTGCTTTTGGCAATTATCAATATATTAAGATCAAGTTGATATCAAATATTACTTGACCTCTGTAGCAATCCAATTTCAAGAATAAATAAGACATCAAGAATGCATACGACCAAATTATTGTAAGGAAAATCAAGTACATAATCCCAGATGCTGTCATGCTTGAGTGATCAACAGCGTGATTCAACGGAACAGAACCCCAACATAAACAACTTTCAGTGGCAAAGCACAAACCACGAGAAAGGTACTCCATCAGCCATGTCCCCAGAAGTAGGAAGACACGGACGGGCGGGCGGCCGTCGCCTTGACCCAATCACGAAGCCTCATCGCTAGATGCAACCGAATTGCTAATGAACAAATACGCCATGGTTTCATGTCATAGTGAGAACCAGAACTACTGTGTGTCTGTGCGTGCATGCGGGAGTCGTCCTAAGCCGCAACGCGCGGGAGCTCGTCTTGCCATCTCCTCTCAACGTTCCCGCTGATACATGCGGCGACGACTAGGGTGCAGCAGCACAAGGTTCCGAAGACGAGACCCATGACCCCCACGATGAGCACGGCAGCGGCCAGGACCTGGTTATGCGTCGTTTGTCCAGCCGTGACACATTTTTACAAGAACACCCAAGAGATCTGTGTGCTGATATATTAAGATAGAAAGCAAGCACAATTACAAGAGTTGAGGGTCAAGGCCACAAGCCGGCAGCCAGACCCTCCAAGCCCGGTCGCGAAGTACCAGCCACCAATCTACGCCACAGGTCACGGACCCGATGCGCGTCAGGAAGGGCCCTCCTGCACCGTGCACTCGGATTGACTAGCTGCACCAGGTCAGGCGCGATTTGGGGTATGATGTAGCCCTCAATCCAGTGATCTTGCCAGAACAGTGTTGGCGCCACTACCAATGTGATCTCGTGATTATCAATGTTTTAAATAGTGGGCTATGCGATTTAGCGGCGGCTTGGCTAGAAGCTATGAAAAGCTATAGTGAAGCTAAAGCCCATTTAGCGTTTTTTCATAAATCACGAGGAATTGAAAAAATAAGTATACAAAAAGGCATCATATATAATACAGTATATCGCATATACTTAACATATACTCAAATGTCCGCATATCAAAATCCGAGCACCAATCAGGTGTCCTAATTAAATAACCAAGCTTCCTACCGACGCATCACATATATCAGAAACAAGAACAAAAAATAATGGAGAAGTTTGATTTTAATAGGGGCTTAGTGGGCTAAATGACTTCAAATTAAATTTAGTGCTATAGCAATAAATAGCGGGCTATTAGCCTCATTTTTAATTTGAGGATAAAATTGCATAGCTTTAGTGGGAGAGCTCTAAAAGGCTATAGCGGAGCTACAGCCGGCTATTTAAAGCTTTGGTGATTATGCGTGTGACATCCAACACATCGCGCATATGTGTTACTGTTAAAACTAACGTTTGTCAAATCTTTACGCCTTTGGCAATTATCAATATATAAACATCAAGTTGATGTGAAATAGAGTCGACCTCCGGCAACTTCCGCAGATGAATACCAGGACGGCCACGACGAGCCCGGCGGCGGCCAGGACCCGGACGACGACCGCCGTGTGCGCGTGGAAGGTGTAGGGGCAGAGGACCTCGAACAGGAAGGTGGAGGCGGCGAGGAGCTTGAACCCCATGCAGGCGAGGTACCACGCCCGGCCGAACTTGTTGCTATGCACGCCTGGCTGCGGCGTCGCGGCGACCATGTCTCCGCCGCCCGCGCCGGGGTTAGAATTAGGATTCTCCACGTCGGCGGCGTGCATCTTGATGGATATAGTATCTCCGATTGAATCGACGTACTACAAGGCCAAGGGCCGCGCGTTTTGTTCACACGTCTGACGTCTCCGTCTCGCGTTCATTGCCTGTTTTTTCCTCTTTCCTTTATTGTTACAGATGTTCATGTATACGACACGGCCGTACGTGAAGCCTACCATATACGAAAGATTTCCTTCCGAAACAAACGATCACCGCAGAGACTTCCTTCCAAGAAAAACTGAAGACATTCAGAAATCCCTTTATTTTTGGAAGAAAAGAGATGTATTGGTGATTATTTGTCAAAGGAAAACTTGTAGGAAAGAGAGATGAACAACAATTCAGCAAACTGCTGCTAGCCTAAACAGAAAATAACAGAGCAACGGAGCAACCCTAGCTAGGGTGCCACCTCCACTGCCTCTATCTTTTCTTTTTTTGCGAGAAAACTCCGCTGTATCAATCGCCGTTCACCGGAGGCTGGAGCACATCTTGGCTGCCGTTGTTGGCGCTGCCTCTTTGCAGCGCCACTTCTTCTTCTATCTCGAGCTGCCTCACACAACTTTCTTGTGGTTTCTTTATATCTTCTTCTCTCAAAAAGATGAGAGCACACACACGCATATGCAAGGAAGAGAGGCAATTAACTTTGCCAACGGGGATTTCTCTCATTGGTTCATACCAAAGACTACATCTTTTGCATAGCTCTCTTGGATTCCTTCATCTATTCATTTGATCAAGTTAAATGGTCTTTACACATGACTGCACACCCAGCACACTAACTTACGACATGCACATACTAGCCTGCCGGCACACTCGGACACTAACTCACAGCCTCCATGTACGTCCTCTCAACGGCCACATCTATCTACTTGCATGTAGCTAGCTAACAAACTCTAATAACCCGAGGCACGTACTCACAAACTCACGCATAAGTCTAGCTGATTAGGACATGCATGCAACTCACAACCGGATCAACCCAGCCGGCTCAACCTGTTTATATAGCTCCACGCTTCAGTCTTCGTCGCGTCTTGCCACTTCTCACGGTGTCACTGTATCGCACGGCATCATCGGCATCTCACCATGCTTGCCGCATCGCATGACAGCCCGGCATCTCGCCAGCATGTTCTCCAACCGAGATTTCATCGGCTTCGCATGCCTCATACGTATATCATGTCAGTCTACCATGCACCTAACTACATGCATATGGAACTAAATATGCAGATAGAAAAGATATCAAGATTAGTGCTAACAACCGTGATGTAATTGTAGCAGATAGAACACACCGAATGTTTCTAATAAACTTGTTTATCTATAATCTAAACATTATTTTTGTCATATACTTATAATTTTTAATGTTATTTCAATTATTAATTTCTTAAGACAATGTCATAAATACAATAAAAATAAGTCACATGACAAAAAATAAATAAAACAATATGATGTCTAGTCCGAAATATGTAAGGGCCCAGAGTATGCTAAAAGTAACAATGGTCACTTATTTATACTAAAATTTTATATTTTTGTATAAGTTATAAATTAAATATATTATTTTAATTATAATTGAATTACATTGCATCTAGAAAGATTGTCAACATATTTATATACAATTCTAGCACTTATCATCTAGATAATAATTTTTTTACATCTACCCAATATTTTGCAATATTTTTTAGTTATGTCGTACATGATGTGTTTGTGTCTTCTAAATGTTTCATTCAATCCTCTCGAAAAAAATGTTTCATTCAATCGGGTAGCCCAAGGTCCAAGGAAGGAAAAATTGGAAACCTGCATATATTGATTTGGGGAACTCATACCAAAATCATAGTCTATATGTAAGTATTATGTCCCCTTTGAGCTATATAAATATCTTGGCTAAGAGCTCAAAAGCATGTTAGCTAACATGTATATAGAACAAATTTCTAGAATGTATGGTTGTCTATTGACACCGCGTTTTGCATTAGAATAGGAACAGGAAATTTGTCAATTTTGTTTCTAATTTAGTTTATTTCAAGCATGTTTTATCTTTTTTTTTGTAGAATCACACCAATCAAGTTTTTAATGTACATTTTCTGTCTTAGACATCCTACCTTTATTAAATTATTGTTTCATACTAATATAAGGCATGTGACACACCACAAAGCAATGGAGATAATGGGTACACCTCTTGCATAAAAGCTCTGATTGCTAACCGCCGTTTCAATTGACCGGTGAGCAAAAACAACTGGAGGCCAGTCGAGGAGGAGAGCCCTCATAGCAACTTATTTAAGAGGTGCATAATTGTTGCATCGAGGCTCGGTCTCAACCGAGTCTACACCAACTATGTTGTCGAACAACATACGGTAATGTGCCTTTGAAAATGCAGCAAAGGAGCGGAGAGAGGATGACATATTCACACCCAGTTTGTCTTTACGCACGGTTTGACCGGCCACACTACTACGAAACATGCACTACTGGTGACCTGGTGCTAACATGTGTGATGTCCAACGCATCGCCCATGTGTGTTACGGTTAAAACTAACCGTTGTCAAAATTCTATGTATAGTATTTGGCAATTATCAATATATTAACATCAAGTTGGTATAAAATATACTCGACCTATGTATCAACATAATTTTAAGAATAAATTAAGACATATCTAGGATACTTACAACAAAAATATTTTAAAATTGTAAAAAAGCACAATCCTAGATTTTGCCATGCTTGAGTGCTCAATACATTAAAAACGTCAACATAAACCACTTTCATCGGCAACACGCAAACAATGAGAAAGATACTCCATCAGCCATGTCTTCAAGACGGCCATTTCCTAGATGCAATCACCGAGCGTAATAGCTACATCGCCCCTTTGCAACCAAATTGCACAAGAACAAAGATGCCAAAAATTCATGTCACAGTAAAAACCAGAAGCGCCCACAACACACATGATCAGACCCAATAAAACTTGTTTACAGACCCAATAAAACTTGTTTACAGACACGCTCGAGCTGCCCTACACAGCAACTCGCAGACACACATGAAGGCGACGACGATGTAGCGGGCTTGGAAGACGAGGCCCATGATACCCATGAGGGGGCCAACCGCAGCCAGGACCCAGAGAGAGCAACTAATCAAAGGGTACCCCTTGCAAGAGCCCCGCAAGGGTCAATTTGTTGGGTTGAGAGCGTGCTCTCAGCCACTACCACGTGTCACATGTTGGACGCTCCCTTAGGAATTTTCTTTATTATTTTTGTACGCGTTTTTAGGTTTTAGATGGTTTCCTTTTCAGTTTTTTTGGTTTTTGCCCGGTTGTGGAGGAAATAAAATTTGCGTGAAAAATATTTTTGTTCTTACACAGACGACATATATTTGCTTCCGTGAGAAGCAAAAATGCATTTTCTTGCTTCCACGAATTTGCTACCGCAGGAAGCACAACTCTTGGAAAAGGAAACAAAAACGTGTTTCTGGCTCTTTCACGCGAGGCACATATTTGCTTCTCATGGAGACATAATTGTGCCTCTCGGAGAAAAAAAAGAAATTAGTTTTTGGCTTCCACGGCAGGCATATATTTGTTTTTTGTGGTGGAAGAGATTTGCTTCTGCGAGAGGCATATCTGTGCCTCTCGGAAAGGAAAAGAAAATAGATTTTTCTTCCTTGAGAAAACATATTTGTTTTCGCGAGAGGCACGGTGAGTTTCGAAAAAAGAAAAGAAAACGTGTTTTCGGCTTGGTTTTTTTTTATTCTTCCGACTTTTTTTTCTATTTTTTATAAAAAAGTTAGTTGAAACCTATTAACATGGAATCTTTTTTTTGAACTCATGGAATCTAGTTTTAAAGATCTTGACATAAGATATCCAATAGTGAAGATAGTTTGGGATTTGGATTCATGATTTAAGAAATAAAAAATTTTAAATAAATGAATATAGAAAACTATCAAATTGCGACCAGTGACGCACCTAACGTACTTGTCAACCCTTTAATTTTGTGATACCGGCATCCGCAAAAAAAATAAAAAAAATTGTGATACCGGGACCAAACGATGACCGCCGTGTGTGCAGGTGGAGGTTGTAGCGGCAGAAGAGCAGCACCAGGCTGGCGGAGGTGGTAGGAGCGTGCACCATGCAGGCGAGGCAGCAAGCCAGGCCTAACTGGCTTTACATGTCCGGCTCCGGCGTCACGGTGAACAGGTCGCCGCCGCCGGCACTGAGGCCAAGGCCACCGTGTTTTGTTCACACGTCTCCGTCTCTCGTTCATGGATGGCATGTTTTCCTTCTTTCCTTTTGTGTTTCCGATGTTCATGTATACGACACGCCCGTAGGTGAAGCCAAAAGATTTCCTTAGGAAACAAACGATCACCGCAGAGATCTTTCTTTCAGGAAAATAAAGAAGTCCTTCAGAAATCAATTGTTTTTGGAGAAGAAAAGAAACGTCCGCAGGATGTATTGGTGTTTGTCAAAGGAAAACATGTACTACAGAACGGAGATGAGCAGCAATTCAGCAAACTGCCACTACTGAAACAGAAAAAGAAACAGAGCAACCCTAGCTAGGATGCCGACTTTGCTGCTGCATCAATGGCCGTTCGCTGGAGCTCATCTTTTATTTTTTTGACCTCGAAAACAGCAGGAGAGGCTCCTACTGTTGAATTATATTAAGAACAATGGGATATTTTCAATAGAAATCTTACTATTTACAATGATGGAGTCACTGTGTAGAGTGGAGCCCTCTAGTCAAAAGTATCAAAGAAAACAAAATAATTGATGCAACACTTAGACAGCTAGGGTATCACACAACACGAGTAAGTCAGAGAGTTTGCTAGCTCAGTGTTGACCCCTAGCTTTAGAATTTGAAGATCCTCCTGGTATTCCAAATGTTCCAAGCAGCCAGGATTGACATCTCCTTAAACAGGTGAGGGGCAATCTGTCAGTCTCTTGAGGCATTGTTAAACATGTCTTGCATTCCAAGGTTGGTGTTCCAAGAGATCTGAAGAATCTGCCAGCAACGCACATTGAATTGGCATTCAAAGAACAAATGCAAGGATGTTTCAAGAGCTTCAGTGGGGCAAAGGAGACATGAGTGGTCCTCTCCAATATTAAAATGCCCCCTACATATCATGTCTCTTGTATTTAGTCAATCAACTAACATGAACCAAGAAAATTTTTTGTGTCTTATCATGCATTTGGACTTCCATATGCTAGTGATCTGCCCTGGGGTGCTGATATCTCTGAAACAGAAATCATAATATCTCTTTGCCTTGTATCTCACATCTCCCCAGCACGTAATCCACTCATCCGACATCATGGGGTGCAGTACTAGGTCCTCAATCCAATTGTTTAGCTCATCCCTAGCTTGTATGGACAGAGGAAGATAGAAATTAATCTGGGGAGTTTGGTCAGCAACATATTGAGCAATGGAGATGTCTTCATTTGAAATAAACGAAAACAAATGAGGCAGAGTTTTCCAAATTGCAATATCCTGGTTCTAAACATCCTTCCAAAGCAACACAGTATCCCCAGCATTAGGCAAACACGTTGTAATCCCTCTCTATATCTCCATTACCGAGAATACATGGCGCCACCAGAAGGATCCACACACTTGCATGGCCTGTGGTGGAGCATCTAAGAGTAGTGTTTGTACCAAACCAACAAAACCTAAGGGATGTCCTCTTTATGCATGATTTTGTGTATGAATTTGAGGAGTAAGGCTTAGTTTGGTATTTTCGATCAAGGATCCCCAAACCTCCCTTCATTTTTGGTCGGCAGATCATCTCCCAGGAGGCAAGCGGGTTGGTATGGTCGTCTTTGTCTATGACTTTTCTTCAAAGGCAGTGCCGTCTTGCACGGTTGAAACACTTGATGAGCTTGTCAGGGAGCTTCAGCACATACATAGCAAATGATAAAAGAGCTCTTCTTGGTAGCCCCTTGTTGAACCGAAACACATTTAGAAATATTAGACGAAGCTGAAAGGCCATGATGAGATGTCCAAGAACACATCGACCGACAAGGCATAATAGAAGGCTCCTCTTATGGTCGGCAGAAGCTTTGTCAAGGTAAACGTGCTAGACCAATTAAACAATCTATCGAGAAGTGGTAACTCATTGAGATTTAGGTGGCTTAAAGTGGTGGAGAAGAGAGATTGGACCAAGTCTGGTCAAAGTTATCGTAGCAAACATTCCCAGTTGATTTCTGGACTGCATAATTATCACTTTAGCAGCTTGGGTAGCTGCTTTCTCAGTTGATTGCTGGACTGCAAACTTCTCCGCAGCATGTGGTATCAATCGCTTTTTCAGTAGACCGTGTCATTGCAGGAGCTGAGTCAATCAAGCAAGCTCAGAATTTACCTTGCAGTAACAAAAAATGTTCAGAGATTCAGTGCTTTGTAAATGGTCGGTACGAAAAAGGTCAGAAACTGGAATAGACTTCAAATAAATTGTACGTAAGGACCCGTACATCATGGCTTTTGATGTGGCATCCAGTGAATACATCCGATCCACGCATCACTTTCAATACGCATGCATTCCAACGCATCACTTTTTCACTCCACGGCAGCACGCTCGGAGGAAACAACTCTTATTTGTGGATAGATGAAACAACATTAACTTTCCATATAAACAAAGAGGGTGCTTGGATACGTTTTAGTCCCATGACTAAAAGTAATGGGACTAAAACTTGCTAGCCTCACCCATGTTTGGATCCAAATACTAAAAAGACTAAAATCAAATTATTGAGCATTTATTATCCTCCAAACCATCCAATCCAGAACTCGCATGTGTTAAAGTAGAGGAATTAAATGAGGAGAGAGAGGGCTAATACATATTTTAGTAGGTTTCCTATGACTAAAAGTTTTTAGCCTCAAGACTAGTCCTAACCTCTCTTTAGTCAGGGGTGCTTGGAACTTTAGCCTCTAAAAAAGACTATTTTTAGTTAGACTAAAAATAGTCCCTTGGATCCAAGCACCCTCAAAGGCACCGATAGAAAAAATAAGGCTAGCATATAACAAGCATCAAATATCTCGACTACTTTTCTGTAAAAAAAAATATCGATCGCTGCATGCTTGAAGTTGACACTGGATATTTGCAACTGTTAGAAGTATAAACGTGATTAGCTAGAGATAAGGAGAAAGAGATAGACTTAATTTAAACACACAATATTTTGCCTTGTACTCCAAGCCTCTTCTACGTTGTACTCTATATATACCCCTACGAGGGTCAGATCAATACAACACATAATTCTAGGGTTTCATATTTTCTACATGGTATTAGAATGATTTGTCCAACGACGCCGATCATAGGACCTTCCGCCGCTTTCGCAACTCGCTGCCCCCGGGAAGATTAATCTCCTCTCCCCGGGGGTGCGGCACCTGATCAATTAAAGAGATCGATTTTCTAGTTTAGATTAGATCAATTTCGAAATTTCCTCTAGTAGATTTTTTTTAGCCACCAAATAATCATTTTGGTCCTCAAACATCCGGTGCAATCGCAGCAGCTTTGACGTCGTAGAAACGCGATCCAATAGAGTCATCCTCCAGCCCAACATCGTCTTCAAGCTTCAGTAGATCCGGCACCGGAAGGCGTCCAAGAGTGCGCGACTGACACGCCACGTCCCACGAGCGGCCGGCGACAGTCGACTCTAGGGCGATCCAGAGGAGCAGCGCACGAAGAGCCCAGGCGATGAAGCGCACGAAGGGCCCAAGCGTCCCGGTGGAGCTGCGCCACGACATCGACTCCAACGCGAGATCGCGAGTGATGTACCCGATACACGCAGGTCTTTTCCTGGTGCACACGCAACATCAGCAAGCCAAGAACATCCCACGTCCATGTGTCAATTGATCCATGCACATGATGGATGTGGTCTGATGGATTTTAGTCAGGTTCACGCACACGACCGGCTCCAGAAGACCACGAGCAGAGGCGTCACGAAGCATCAGATGCCGGCAACTCCGTGACGTGACAGATCAATCTACTTCGACTCAAGCAACTCCATGCATGACGCTATACCGATACGGTCGGGACGACGACACACACGCACGGGCTCTGCATCGACCATCCGCCCGCCGGACCAGCAATTCCAAGCGAAGCGGGGCGCTAAGTTGCCTCGACAACCCTCCATCACCACGTCCGCTCTACAGCAACGTGCGGGCGTATGCGAGGAGCAGCGCAGGCCGGCCGAACGAGCCGGCAAATAGGAGACCGGCGCATCATCTACGCGTCCTGCACGGACGCCGGACGGGAGCAACGCAGGTCAGCCATCTGCATCATCCGTCTTCATCGAGCGAACCAGCCATGCATCGATCGCGGGAGGGTGAACGCCCGCACGCATCCACATGCATGTTTGCATGAGTTATTCTGCATCAAGCCACCGATCTGCAACTAAACTCACTCCTCCTGAGCCGAACAATATCGAGCTGTACGAGACAGGACAACACCTTCTTCGGCACGGCACGAACATCGACACTTCGTCGTCACGGACGGAAGCCTTCAAGCGACGTATCATCGTCGACATGCCGCTGCACCAACGCCGACACTTTATTGTCAAGATCTTCATCAACGTGGTCTTCATCACCATCATTGTCAACACACCGTCGCCAGCTCGTTCACAAGATGGACATCTAGCATCCTCTGACAGACTTTTCTGCAAGACACGACCTCGACGACGGCAATGACCACGTCACGATGACGGCATCGACCGCGTCATCCACGACGGCACGACTGCATCAACACAACGTCACTACAGTGACGATCCTACACGGCCACATGGTTTTGGCAAAACCGATGTGTGCTCAATGGGCTTCCTCCGGTCTTGGCAAAACCGGCGGACTCGTCGCCGACGGTACCCTCTGACATCCGCAAGGTGCATCATCCACGTTTGCAGCTCCGTCATAGGACATTTTTTTGCCCCTTCCAGGCTTTGTGCGACTTCATCATGCACGACCAGAGCACCCTTACTTCACTTTTTTATTTTGCATCTCTCATTAAAGAGGGAGGGAAGGCAACTACATCATCGACCACGACTACCTCGACCACGGCTACAACACCATGATCGGCTACCTCGATATCGACATTAATGGCTTGGTCTACATCAACATATCGGCAACAACTCTAGTCAACAGCGTCCACGTCGTCACCAGCGTTCACGCCACTCCTGCTGTGACTGCGGGAGGGAAAAGAGAAGGGACAAGGAAGGCACCAGAAGGGGACGCAGTCACCACCCTAGGTGCCGACCCATCAGAGACGCGGTTGATGGTGGAGCAGCGGAGAAGACGACGGAAGCACACGACTTCAAATTCAGTCATAATCGTCCGCTTCACTCTCGCTACGACTGAGGGGGGATGTTAGAAGTATAAACGTGATTAGCTAGAGATAAGGAGAAAGAGATAGACTTAATTTAAACACACAATACTCTTGCCTTGTACTCCAAGCTTCTTCTACATTGTACTCTATATATACCCCTACAAGGGTCAGATCAATACAACACATAATTCTAGGGTTTCATATTTTCTACAGCGACGACGTTCCTATTACATTGCCCAGCAACTACAACAACTTTTTATTGTAAATCTTCTTGTAGCCAGCAGCAGGATGTAGCGGCGGTGCACAGGGTCGCACACAGCGAAGTCCCTGATCAAAAAATTGTGGTAATGGAAGTCCAAAGCAGGGACGCCGCATTTGCGTTGGACTGAGCTGCCGGCGAGTAGGGGCGCATCCATTGAAGAAGACGATCGCCCTCCAGACACGGCCAGCTGCCGGGAGGGCGGGCGGGGAGTGGGGGGGGGGGGGGTGAGCAGCAGGAGAAGTCGAAGGCGCCGGTGGTGACAGTGGAGGGGGTGTGGCGACTGGGCCGAGACGAAGGCATCATCGGTGAACGCGTCGATGAGAGGCAGCGGGTGGAGGGCACAGTAGCAGCGTAGGAAGGCATGGCCGGTGATGATGAGACGGAACGAGGGGCACGCCGCGGAGGGCACAGTACCAACCTACAACTGAATTTCCTTCGGTTTTTGCCGTTTTATGATGTTTCTTTTCCGGGTTTTTCAATTGTTTTTCTATTTGTTTCTGTCTTACCTGATTTTTTTTTACATTTTCTCTAGTTTTTTTTCTTGGGTTTTTCGTGGTTTGACATTAACAGTAATTTTTTTTCGTCCTCCCTAATTTATTTATTTTTGTCATTTTCTCTAGTTTATCTTTTGTTCTTCTTGGGTTTTTTGTGATTTCTTTTCAACTAACCGAGAGCATATTTGTGCTCTGTGTCTCGTGAAGCATAAATGTGCTTTATCCCTCGCATGAGCACAAACTATTACATGTGGAACATTACTGTTAATGCACTTATGAACATTATTATTTCACAACTATATATTTGTATGAAAATATGAGTAGTTTGAGACATAAATAAAGATGGGTGGTACAGAATGTAGTAGTTCAATGTCACGTTCAATCATTTCTCAAAATGTGTCATTGTTCTGAACTTTGTTGGTCTGACGGAGGTCTAAGTTTAGACATATCATCCAGGCAACTCCTTTTGGGAAATAAGATTCTTCATACAAATTTCAATCATGTCTTATGTGATGTGTCTATTAACATTTAGCAGATGAGATGGAGTTTATCCAAACTTTATATTAACAAATACTCCCTCTGTCTCAAAATATAAGAACATTTTTCACACTACACTAGTGTAAAAAATGTTCTTATATTATGGGACGGAGGTACATGGTTATGGTAGCTAAGGCATCCAAACACGAAGACATATAGTGGGCAGTTTCATCATATGAAGCGGAATATATTGCTTTGACAGGTTCATGGGTTGGACGACTACTTGCTAAGATGGCATTTCATCACGGATTATGTGGAGAATGGCATCATCGGGATGAAATGTGTATGTTGCCACCGAAAATTGGCTTGCAGATCTCTTGGTCATTTGAAGTTTCTAGAAATCAGAAGAAAGATTGACATGGTGGTTGTTAACAAAGACAACAAGGTTAGGTGGCAGGGTGAATGTTTGATGTGTCAGGACACCTCTAGTTGATCCCTATCCTTTAACTCCTCAAATGCTTCCTCAAAGTTCTACTTAAATTTGAGAAGTTGTATAGTGGCCGAACCTAACCGACACCCTATATGTAACTCCTCAAATGAACTAGACCCTCATGTAAGTCACTCTCCCACCTTTTCTTCCCCTTCTTTCTCCTTCCGCGCTGCCAAAAATTCGCTAGAATATTTTCTCTCAGAGCATGATGCACTTGGCTGGAGCGAATGACAGTGTCTCCTTCTGAATGTCCTACTCCTGGTATTTGTCGAGCATCTATGGTTGTATACAACATCAACGGGTCGATTCGTAAAAAAATCTCAATCAATGTCGGCATCTGGTGCCCATGATGAGAGAACTGGTTGGAGATGGGTACTAAACCGCATCAACGTGTCGTCTGAGTGCAGCAGGGAGCCTATATAGGTCATTGTACCCGCATTGGCCGGTGTGCAAGCTAGCCGGACGGATACCGCTAGCGGCACCGTTTCTGGATTGGCTCGGCACGAAGATGCGACATGGCGGAGCGCCTGACCAGAAGGCTAGTTACACTGGTACGTGCGATGCTTCTGCTGCCAATGCCTCAGCGAGCGCTAGTGAGAGCCGAAGGAGGACGAAGACGATGAGGAGGAGAGGAAGAGCAGCAACGACGTTGTCGATGGCGGGGCGGGTGGGTATGCCCACTCATTAGGAGGTTCTTGCGTCCAGCGAGAGGGGAGCAAGTGGTGGGCGATGATGAGCCCGTAGACCAACAACTTCGTTGCCCTGATCTAGGAGACCAACCAAACTCATCGCCGCCGGATAGTGTAGACAGAGATGTGAGGGTTGTGCAGGTTACATTTTCTTGATCACCAGGGCGGCAGACGGAAGGAGGAGGCGTCACACACGTATGAGGAGAAGTAATCTTATTTATTTATTGTTGCTTCTAAAGAATCGCTCGTGCTCGCTTAAAAATGAAGGATTGAGACATTTTTTTTACATAACTCTTCAAAATTTTAAACAGTTAACCGTTTGCCCTGGAGACCTCCTGGTGACACGGAGGAGCTGCCGAGCGAAAGTTTCACGCGTTGTCGCCGACAACAACGACAATCATAGACGCCGCTATCTTCTTGAAGATGTGGTTGTGGTGCTCCTCTTCGTGTCCGGGTTCCGAATGAAAACCTATGTCTGATGTGGGGTCAACAGCAGCGACGCTTAGCGCCATTCTCCCTCCTAGGGAGTCATGGAGGTTAGATGTTATTTATACTAGTAATAATGTACGTGCAATGCACGTTTATATTAGGTAGGATATTAGTTGCACGTTATATTAGGTAAGATATATCTGTTGCACGTTGGTATTTGGTAAGATATCAATTACTTTTTCGCGGGAATGATAGGATATTAATTACATGGCAGATTTCAAGGGATAGCATTGAGTTAAAACGTGTTTATAACCAATGGCAGTGGTGGATAATTAGAGCGTTAAACGTGTTGGATGCTCAACATTGGAGCGATTTGAACCGCTGGATAACATGATTTGACAGTCGAGATGATTTGAATCTGCCCATTTGGATCTTTTTATATTGGTATAGATGGTAGGATATTAATTACATGGCAGATTTCAAGGGATAACATTGAGTTAAAACGTGTTTATAACCAATGACAGTGGTGGGTAATTAGAGTGTTAAACGTGTTTGGTGCTCAACATTGGAGCGATTTGAACCGCTAGATAACATGATTTGACGGTCGAAATGGTTTGGATCTGCCCATTTGGGTCTTTTTATATTGGTATAGATATAACTAGTCAATGTGCATGTGCAATGCACGTTAATTTGGAAGTATATTGAGTGCATGTGGATATTAAGTAGGATATTATTTGCGTGTTATTATGTGATTAACACTATATTTTGCATGAATTTAACTGCACACTAAACATGTTGATCGCTCAACATTGAAGCGGTCTAGGTCGTTGGATTGACATGATTTGATGACCCAGATTAATTAGATCTGCCCTTTTGATCTTTTTATATTGGTATGTAGATATAGATAAAACGGGGCAAAAATCTGTTTCCATCGTTAAATGTTTCCAAGTGTTGCGCTAAGGGAAGTTTTTTTCTTTTCGCAAATGAAAATGGAAGTTTTTTTTTTCTAACTGATCACCGCTAGGAAAGTTTGCATCCGTTGCAAACTGAGAGGGAAACGAACCTACGGTCACCGTGTCTACCACTTGCCGCGCCCGCTCACTGTGTGTCACTAGCACGATGTGCGCCCCGGCGTTGCTCTGATGCGCGCACCGGCCCACGTTCGTCCTCGGCAGCCACGCAGCGGAGATGAAGGCCTCCGCGGCCACCATGCAGCGACGAGGGCACTCCCCTACGCCGCCCACCCTGCCGGCCATGCTGGAGGACAGCGCCTCAAGTCCCCCTCGCGAGGGCGTGGCGACAACACACGTCGGCCTCCACCACAGCAGTGCACCCAACCTGTTCGATGAAATGCACTGGCAAATGTGCGAATAGTTTGTCGACGTGTGTTGTCGCCACGCCCTCGCGAATAGTTTGGGGAACTCCATTGTTGACAAAGTTATTTTTTTTCTTTTCTCTTTTTGCAGACATTTGAGGTATGACACTGCCCGGAATCTCCCGGACCGACATTAAGGGGAAAGTGGGGGGTTCTGCCACTGGAGATGCCCTTAGGTGCAACCGTGCGAGTGGCGGTGCCCGTGCACCGCTGAGAGGATACACGATCCAAGCTGCAGAGCTACACGGTTAGTTTGTACTACTTTACTCATCCTATATTGTAGCATCTCCATTTCTCATGTGAATATATACTTGCAGTTATTTGATGCTATATTCCGACAGAGTTCTGAATAGCTGTGTGATAGACTATGTTCACCTATTTGCATCTACTCAGTGTTGCACTGCATCTTTATTCAAGCATGTTCTGACACTATAACTTGTTGTGTAACAATTTTTACCCATGACATGCATGTTTGTAGTTTTTGAGCTACCATATTGCTTGTCCGGGCGGGGTCACAACATTCTTGCTAATGAAATCAGTGGGGCGGAATAATTACAATACTCAAGAACAAATTTAGTCTAGTGTTGCAAACCTTATAGTCTACCGTGTGCAAAATTGCTTTGTCAACACAAGACAAAGTGTAAAAATATTACAGTATCAATTGCTCGGAAACATTACAGCCTTCATTTCTCGATTGTATTTCGACATATGGAAATGGCATTTCTTCTGTTCTAGTCCTCTATTATCACAGTAACCATTTTAGGTTCAAAACAATGTGGTCTCTACTTACCTTCCTTTTGTAACTAATCCATCACCAAGTTGAAGTATCGACCACCTTCTTCTTGGATTTGGGCTTTTTGTTCTTCTGCTTCTTGTTTTGCTGCAAATCATCATTTACAGGCACCTTGGGCTTCACATCAGCAGCAGCAGCCACCCCTTGTCTCGGTCTGTCTAGGTTGACGTCGCTTAAGCTGTCTTTGGAGATCTTTTCCAAGTGCCCAACAGTACTGTTCTTCTTCTTGGTTTCATCTTTGGAGATCTTTTCCAAGTGCCCAACAGCACTGTTCTTCATCTTGGTTTCATCTTTGGAGATCTTTTCCAAGGGCCCAACAGTACTGTTCTTCTTCTTGGTTTCATCTGGTTTGATGTTTTCCTTCTCAAGTAGCTTGTTATATCTGACATGGTGGCTGTCCTGCTGGTCCAGGGGGTGCCCTGATTTTTGGTTTTCGACATGACTGTCGGTCAAAACCTTCTTGTTCCGCCGAGCAAGTTCAGACTTCTTGGCATGGCTGTCTCCATAAATATCATCCATATCTAAGAAATCAGTGTCTTGCTCTTGCAAATCATCAACTTGTGTATTGCCTGCGACTGCGAGCTTCGCTGGCTTTTCTTCTAAAGATCTGGTCTTTGGTTTCTGAAGTTTGCTTTCTGTCACTGTTGTGTTGCCAGCTTTCTTCTCTTCTGATCTAGCAGGTACAGTACTATTCCTGCTGGAGTTTGTAACCTTTCCTGCTACTACAACGGCAGGTGTCGTTGGGTTTGTTCGTGCCGAAGTGCTCTTACTACCTACGACCTTTCTGTCTGTAGTCCTGTAGTCCTGGAACCTGGTCTTGATCTCCTCGAGCTCGGCTTCCTTCCGCTGCAGGATTTCCATGAGAGCTGCCATCTGGTCAGGATTTGACGCCGCGGCGGTTTTCTCTTCCAGTTGGCGGATGCGGCTGTCTCTGGCCTTTAGAGACAGCTCCTGTTCTTTCTGAGTCTTCTCAAGGCTCGTGACTTTATCTTGCATTTGCTTGATGCGGTTTTCTCGTTCCTTGAGAGATGCTTCTAGTGCTTTCCGGGTGCTGTGAAGATTTGCGGCTTTCCCTTCCATTTGGCTGATGCGGCTCTCTCTCTCCTTGAGAGATGCTTCGAGTTCTTTCTGCGCGTTCTTGAGGATTGTGGCTGTGGCTTCCAGCGTCTTGAGCTTTGTTTTCAGGTCTGTCTTCTGTGTTCTCAGGGAAGACATTGTGGCCTTCATTTCTTCCGCCTTCCTCTTCGTCTCTTTGCCATATGCCTTCTCTTTCTGGTACATAAATAAGAATGAATGGTACAATGTTTGGTTAGTTATATTTTCCTTGAATTTAGAAACCACACTTATATATACGTCTGGTACATAAATAAGATTCTTAGTGTGTAGTAACTGAAAAAAAGATGGCAATCAAAGCACATGTCAAAAAACACATGTATAGCTTCACCGTAGCAAATCTCTGCTGTAAATCAACTGGTGTTTAGAGCAATATTCCTATTTCATACACCTGGTTATTACTGATGAAAACGTTGTGCATAAATTGGAAACCATGAGCAAGAATTTGCATCTTGAGAGGGGCATCCATATTCGACTAGAAAGAAAAGGGAGGCGGCAGCTAATTCTAGCAGAGGTTGGCACAGATAAACTTCCCAACTCCTAAACTGTTCTACAGTTGGTGCAATTTGACACTCTTAAAAGGTGCAGATTCATTCCTATATGATGCAGAATGGTTGATCTTGCACCAGCTTGTCTGCATGCATGATCTAAAACAGAAGACATGAGGCATGGTACCTGGAGTTGGATCCGGAGGGAGACGGCCTGCACGTCCCGTTCCTTGAGAACCACAGCAAAGGCGCGCTGCTCCCTGACCTTGTGCATGACGACGACGCTCAACGCGGTGCCGGCGAGAACCAGCAGCAGAAGCAGCGCACATGGGAGCCTCTGGCCGGCGCCGGCCATCCCATAGCCTTTTGGCTTGTACTTGCCCCCATCCATCATATCGGCTACTCTCTTCCTCAGACCGCTCGATTCCATTGCAGGACCGTGCTCTATGCGATGTAGAGGGGATCAATGGTACAGCTTGTTTCCCTTGGCCTTTGCCTGGGTTTTGGGAATGGTAGGACTTTGGAGGCAGATGTGTGATGCAGGCTATACTGATGCACTAATATGCCAATGCACATGACACCGAAGTACTGGTTACCATACTATTATATGCTTTGAGCCATGGGATCATCAGTTACTAAGAAGATGTGCATTGACTTACACTAATTACCGACTAATTACACGAGAGAATTGACTGACTGCGGGGAAGAAGTGACGCTGGCCGGCTACCTACCCATGGAGAGGCTGCACAAGCTTCAGCCCGTCCATCGCGCATCCGATGGTCGCGTCGATGACAGCCGATCTGGAGTGCAAAACCGACAGTTTCGCGGTAATGTAATTTCGCCGTCCAGATTTGCAAAGTCAACATGATGCAAGATGGCATTTAATGAGATTCTTGCGTGCTCCCCAGATCTCCAGGCGTAGATCACCTCAAGACGAGTAATGTATTCATGGAGCAGCAGCCAGGGGGTAGTGCTCCACCATGCAGGACAGCTGATATCTTTGACCCGGGCAAGCTCCATCAAAGGACGTGTAAACTAATGGGTGAGAAACCTATCTCTATGCTACCGCTCCCAAGTCCAGACGGACACACGCGTTTGGTAATTAGTAGTTCTAGCTAGCTTATTACAGCCATGTGATTGTGATGATCTTGTTTTATTTACTATTGACAGCAGGAGGTGGGTGGTGACATTGTAAGTTGAGCAGCATTGATCTGCAGCGTGGATCATCTTGCGATGTGCATTGTGAGACTAATTAACACTTGTTTTTATGTGGAGAAAAAAGTCGCAAGATCAGAGCAACTATTTTTCCTTAGCAGAGCAACAGTTGAATGGAATACGTGTGTCGCAGAGAGAAATGATCATCGTGGATGCAATGAACACCAGCTGATGGATCAATAATTCTGAAAATGATTGTGAGCTCATGCATGCACGGCTGATGGTCTGCACGTCGACGCTGCTAGTGCTTTGCCTGACTCCATGGACATACATCACAACAACGGTTCCTTGTGATGGCGGTTCATCTTTATTTTTGTCGCCCTTTTCGTCAATAAAATCACACTGAAAATGGTTGATTCTGATGACTAATTCTGAAAATGCAGACTGATGCTCTGCTCGTGCGAAACGTGGCAGCAACGAAGGTTCCTGTTACTGAGGATCCAGGCTCACTGTCATCTGCTCATGCGTTGACTTCCTTGCCTGCCAACCCAGTGGACAGAGGGGTATTTTGAATTCAAGAGAATGGAGCCGTTAGGCGACTCGCGAGGCGACAGACCCTGCTGCCTCGCCCCACCGCCGGTGAGAGTAGGTGAGGGTGGAAAGTGGCCATGAATAATATGAAATATCCAGTGTTCGAATTTGAGTTCTGGAGAAATATGGATTAGAGTCTTAAGGATTTGATATTCTAACAGATATCCAAACTTCAATATGCTTTGTTCAGGATTGTTAGCAATATCAAGTGCCACCTTGTTATCACAATACTACATCAACGGCTTCGATTGGAAGAAAGCTCCATCAACATGATCCGTAGCCATACCACTTCACAGACATGTGCCAGGGATGTGAATTCCGCTTCAGTTGTAGAGCTACGACACTTAGCTTCTTCCTACGCCATGTAAAAAGGTTACCTCCAACAAATGTGCAATAGCCGACATTGATCTTTCATTGCATGTGTATAATAATCCTCAACCAAGACAAACCCATCAGGTATTGAGTTATTCGAACAATAGCATTCACATGATGATTTCACGAATCATGCATGAACTGGCTCCGTTTCCCCGCGTCACTAGTAGCACTCAGCACTTTTACGCACGTCAGTAATAGAAAATGGTACGTATTGCCCACTGCAAGCAGTATCGTGCACTCGCTAGCAGGCTGGCCCATCAAGTGGCTACTGTGCGTTACTAGTGAAGGGTATGAGGAAGGTTCTGGGAGCTTCTAGGCCGGGTATATTCCTGCTTTTTCTCTTTCACATGTTTTTTGTTTTCATTTTTCCTTTAGAATTCATGAAAAAAATTAAAACTTCACGAACATTATTTGAATTTGCGAAAAATTTATTCAAAAAACATTTTTTTAACTTCAGAAACATTATTCGAATTTGTGTTTTCTAAAACTTCTCAAGTAATTTTCAAAATCGTGCACATTATTTTAATTCATGATTGTTTCAAATTTACAAATATTTTCAACTTCAGGAACATTATATGAAATTCATGAACTTTTTAAAATGTCAAGAACATTGTTTAATCACGAATATTATTTGAAATTATTAAGTTTTGTTCAGTTATGTGAACATTTTTTGAATTCATGAAGTTCATTTTTATTTTCATGGTCTTCTAGAATTCCTGAACACTTTTTCAAATTCACAAAAGTTTTTTAGAATTCATGATTTCTTTATTTCGTTAACTTCTTTTTAATTTCACGTTTTTAAAAATTCGTGAACATTCTGAAAAAAATAATAATTCATAAGCATATTTTTATTTTCGGTCATTTTCAAATTCGTTGACATTTTTCAAATTCATGAACATATTTTAAATATATGATTATTTTTCAAATTTGTTAAAACCTTCCAAATTCATAAACATGTTTTGAATCCATGGACATCTTAAAAATTCGTGGACATTTTTCAAATTCCTGAGTTTTTTAATTTGACAGACTTTTTATACATTCTTTGACTGTAAAAAAATGCTCATAGAGGGCGGGCATTCGGTACTTGTTATGAGGTCCGACAGAGGCCTGCCCAAAGGAACGAATGTTGAAAAAACCCACAAAAAGTGATCGGGCGAGTGCTACAGGGGCTCCCCTATATCTTGCATCGAGCGAGTCTAGCTTTCCACCCGTTGAAGGGGCGAGCGAGATAGACCGGCTCACAACTGCCGGAGGCCACATCCTCTTTCCCAGTTCTTTTTTTTATTTTTTTCCCAGTTCCAAATTATATATAGTAGCACTATTCTGATCATGGGATCAGAATAGTTATTTGGATCACGGCGCGCCCTATATAGCAGCGATTTGGGTGCTCGCGAACTCCGGAACCCGCTGTAGAAAAAAAGACCCACCCCACCACTGCTCGTCCCCAACCTCCCCCGATCCCATCGCCATCGAACTCCCTCCCCTCTCATCGGCCGCGCCCCACGCCTCTCCTCGGCCGCGGCCCCGCTCCCCGGCCGCCGCCCCGCGCGCCGCTTCCCGACCGCTGTCGCTGCCATCCACCGAGCTCTTTGCCGCCGCCCCCATCCATCGGGCTCGCCGCCGCCTTCCCAGCCACCCGACGGTCGCCGGCGCGACACAGCCATTGTGCGCCGTCACCGGACCGAGCCTTCCTCCCCCACCTTCCTCCTTGGCAGACGGGCCGCCTCCCCCACCTTCCTCCCCGGCAAACGGTTCCTGCTCGTGCCGCCGCCTCCACCACCTGCTCGCCGCTGCTCGGTTCCTGCTCGTGCCGCCACCCGGTTCAACAGCGCCTCGCCGGCCACGTCCATCTGCGGGTGCATCCCCAGTCTTCTGAAAAATGTTGGCGGTTGTCCTGTCCATCTCCCACAGCCGCCGCGCCAGGATGCAAGCTGGAGGTCCACAACCTATCCCCGTCTAATCTTCCGTGCTCCAAGTTCTTTGCTTCTTGAGTCATAGGAAGCCAGCCACGACTAGTGACCTTCCCTGCCAACTCTCTCTGACCTTCTCATTACCATCTCGCCCACCAAGTCGTGGCCATCACCGGACTCCCCCCCCATCTCACCCACCGAGTCGTGGCCATCTCCACACCTGCCGCTGTACGGGCTCCGGCCTTCGGATGTGGAAATGAAAAATTGTGAAGTTCAGATTCTATCAAGCTACAGGTTCAGTGTTCTCACTTTTCTCTGGACAATTCAGATTTCTGCACCTACATTACGCGACGCAGCCACTGCTGCCCACCCGGTTGCGTCGAGCAACAACTCGTGCTCTCCAATGTGTGAGTTGCTGTTGCCTGCTAGTGCTACAAGCACGCGAGTTACGTACCCTCCCTCTTTCTTGAATCCATGCAACCAGGAGCATAGTACTATGATGATGAATTGATTGTAAATGAGTGCGTTGTTCATGAGTACGTTGGTGCAGATCTCATGTGCTTCTGTATGCACGCGTGGATGATGAATTGGTTATCCAGTACACCCATTCAAATATATGTGTTTCTATCTACTTTGTATAATCAAAATTTGAGATTTGTTAACTGATGTGGAAACATTGCTTGAGAAATTTGTATGTTGCTGGAGAGAAAAAGTTCTCACGCCCTTTTGTATATATGAAACCTAGCTTTTTATAATAAAAATGCCCAAGTAATTCACATATGAAAACATCAGGAACTTTGATGGAGAAAAAATGGTAACACAAATAAAACATAAACATTTTTAAGACAAACACATGTAAAATCCGTACGAGAAGTTCATCTTTTTGCAAAGAAAAACTTCACAATGAGAACAAAAGGAAGGAAAAGTATCACAACACAAAATATCAAATAGGATCACCTCATGAAACAAAGCAAGTTTGGAAAATAAAACAACATTATGTTTTTTGAGTAAGATTAACCAATCAATCCAAAAAAAGTTTTACGAAAATAAAAATTCATAAAGAAAGGGATTCCTTGCTTCTAAATAAAAAAACATGAAGTTCAAATTTAAATAACCGAGAAGTTCAATATTTATTAGAAAGTCGGGAAGGTGAAACTAAAAATATAGTGTAGTTTAAAATGTTTTTGAAAAAACAAAATTTCCCGATTTCTAAAAAACCTAGAAATTCAAATTAAAATAACTGAGTAGTTCAGTGTTCGTAACTTGGATTTATTCAGTTCCTAAAGAATAAAAACCAAGAAGTTCAAATCAAGATAACACGGAAGTTCGATGGTTATATAACATGAAGAAAAACAAGCTTCAACTATAAATGTGTTAAGTTGAGAAGTTCAAATTTGATAAAATAGAGAGTTCAAAAAAATGTTATCACTATACTAAAAAAAGTTCCCATGGATTTTCCCATTATTGAAAAAGGATAACCAAAAGTTCAAATTGACATAACACATGACTTTGATGCTTATTTCTTATAAAAAGAACATTGTTTTACGGTTTCAAAAAATGGAAAAAGAAAGTATTTCAAATAAACCAAGAAATCCAAATTATAAAAATAGAGAAGTTCAATATTTATAAAAAAGACAGGTTTCTCTTTGTTACTAAAGAATAAAATTAAAGAAGTTCCAATCTTAAAAAAAAGGAGTATTTTGATGTTTACGGAAACTGGAATTCTTTCCATTTTTAGGAAAAAATATATGTGTGAGGTTCAATTTAAAAAATGTTTGATGCTTATTTGAAAACATATTTTTTTCTAAGAATAAGAATAAGAAGTGCAATTCAAAATAACAGAGAAGTTCGAGATGTATAAAAAAACTCAGATTTGCTGCAAGAAGTTCAAGTGAACCTCTGTGCATGGTTTAGAATTTATATTGCGGGGCGTCCGACCTCCAATTACAAGTTTTAAAATGGCAAAAAGTGACGTCCGACCTTCAATTGCATGTAATTCGGCGTATACACAAAAATGCGACAGAAGTTCATAGTGAAAACAACAATAAGTTCAAGTACTGCAAGGATTTCATTTCTGGTAAGAAATAAAAGTATAGAAAAATAAAATCTCAAAAGGTTAGTTGAAAGAAGTTCAAGTGGTCTGTCCGGTGAAGTTCAAAAAAATTTGCGAGAGGTTTACTTTGTATTTCCATGTTCGAAAACATAAAAAAAATATTTTCTTTTGCGTTTTAAAATAATTCTCTCAATCCATAAAGAAGTTCAGTTATTATTTGATAGCAATTTGATTTCAAAAAAGAAAATAAAAAATTTAAATTATGAAAATGGAAAAAGTTAATGTACAACATGGTGTGTGTTTAATATGAAAAAAGGAATAAAAGGCAAGGTTTTCCTCGTTATTAAAGAATGGAAACAAGAAGTTCAAAAATGAAATAACAAAGAAGTTCAAGTTTTAATAACAAAGCGCTTCAAAATTTTATAAAAATATTAAGAAATAAAACTAGGAAGTCCATATTAAAAAGATGGAGAAGTTCGATGATTATAGAAAACTCAGATTTTCCTCGTTATTAAAGAATGGAAACAAGAAGTTCAAAAAAAATAAATAACGAGAAGTTCAAATTTTAATAATAGAGCGCTTCAAAATTTTGTAAAAAGGTTTAAGAAATAAACCAGGAAGTCCATATTAAAAAGATGGAGAAGTTCGATGATTATAGAAAACTCAGATTTTCCTCGTTATTAAAGAATGAAAACAAGAAGTTCAAAAATAAAATAACAAGAAGTTCAACTTTTAAAAATAGAGCGCTTCAAAATTCATAAAAAAGGATTTAGAATATCAGATTAAAAATTCATAAAAAAACTCGGATATTTTCACGTAACCGAGAGAAGTTCAGATTGAGAACTGCCAGAAGTTTACGTACCACACGGTGTGCATTTTGTATTAAAAAGAATAAAAAACAAAGTGTAAATTTTTTGTTGTTATCAGTTCAAGTCCTCCGTCGGAGAAAGTTAAAAAAATTTATTGTGAGAGAGGTTTGTACAAAAGGAATATCATTTGTGTAACAAAGGACGAATGTTTGAGAAAATTACAAATGAAAATACATCACAGAAGTTCAATGTGAAAACAGCAGGAAGTTCGACTACTATACTGAATGAATTTCAGATGAAAAACTTTTAAAATCATCGCGAGTATGAAAAAACGATCAACACGGAAAAGTTGCGTGTTTACATCAGCTTTCCACTGGTATATTAGTTGCTCAATACCGGCAAGTGTTCCAGTGAGTGGATGGATAGCTACGGGCAAAAAAAGCACGTGAAAAACAGAGTGAAGTTCAAGTAGACATGCCGAGAAGTTCAGGTTCTTCACGCGGTGCATTTTCAAAGAATCTGTTTCGCGATAAAGGCAGAACGCATGATCTATCTGTTTTCGAAATTACTTAAAAACGGCTAGGAATCCGAGAAAACCATCAACATGAAAAAGTTTCGCATTTTCCGTAGCTTTTCAGCGGTATATTATTTGCCCCATTCCGATAAAGTTTATAGAAATTATGGCAAAAATACGTTTTTAGCCATTTTCAAAACTGACATAAAACCGTAATGAATTAGGAGAAACAATATATACAAAAAAGTTTTGCATTTCTTCAATCTTTCCAACGCCATATCATTTGCTGCATTTGGACATACGGTTAAAAAATTAGCTCAAAAATACGAACTCGGTGTAACTTGTACCATTTTCTAAATTACTTTTAAACCGTTCAAAATTAGGAAAAACTTTGAACATGAAAAAGTAGCGCATTTTCATAAGTTTTCCAACGCCATATTATTTGCCTCAATTGGATTAGCCGTTTAGAAATGACATCGAAAATACGAACTCGGGTGTTCCGTTTGCGAAATTCTACGATTTTCCGAATTACTCTTTAACCGTAGGGAATTAGATAAAACTTTAAGCATGTGGAAGAAGCGGTTTTGCAGCAGCTTTCCAATGCCATATTATTTGCCTCATTTCGACAAATGGTTTAAAAATGTGATCGAAAATACGATTCACGTTTTTTGTATGAAGAAAAAACAGTTTTCAACACTGCTCTTAAACCGCTTACATTTTGCCAAAAATTTAACTTGGGTCATGATACTGGTGTCCATGGCTTTCCAACGGTATATAGCAAGCTCCATTTGGACACCTTTTAGCTGATGTACAACCTAGCACACGGGGAAGGTCAGGCGCGTTACTCGGAAGTTCATGTTGTGGTCAGAATATTATTCTGATCCCGTGATCAGAATAGTGTTTGAACATACGAAATATGTTGAACAAGTATTTGAAAAATGTTATTCAAGACCTAAGAAAAATGTTGAATCTGTACAGTAAAATTGTTAATCATGTATTAAAAATGATGATTTTTTTATCATGTATATAAAACAATTAGTCAAGCATTTTAAAAAATGTTTAACAAGTACTAGAAAAATGTTAATCAACAATTGGGAAATGTTTTATGTGAATATAAAAAATGTTGACCATGTATTAGAAAAATGTTAAAAAATGATCATGTACATCAAAATTTTAGTTGAGCATTTTCAAGAAATGTTGAAGATGTATTTGAAAAATAAGTTAAATATGTATAAAAAAGTTGACCTAGTATTAAAAATGAAGAAAAAATTCGATCATGTCTATAAAAATGTTAATCAAGCATTTGATAAAATGTTCAACAAGTATTTGACCTAGTACATGCATGTGGTTTGTTGTTGTGTTTACAAACTCAGTGTCATTTCGTCTAGGTCCAATTAATCCTACACTTTAGCTATATTTCAGTTGACTGAAAATCCATTTACGATCAGTTGATTCTCTTTTCCACACTGTAGAGACACATTACACTATCCCGCATGCATTCAGCATGTAGCCAATGCGTGCATGACGGGTGACGCGACCACATAATTAATGAGGCATGTTAGTGGAGAGTAATTGGGACCAATCCAATGACCTTGTTCAGCATGAATTTAGGATACATTTCTATGAATTTTCTTTACCGTGTTAGTACGAGTCCAAATGTTTTCTATGTTTCTTTTTGTGTATTCTTTATTTTTATTTTAAAATGTGTGTATGCAAGCGGGCGTGTGTGTGGGTGCAGGTGTCATAGTCGAGGTCACCCTTTTCTTTTTATATTATAAAAAGATGTTATGTGCTTATTGTTGCATATTATAAGAGATACAATTTCTTAGCAAATTGTTTGAACTTTTTTTCATTATTTATTTTAGTTTTTATGTCTTTATTTTTAAAAGGGTAATACAATGTCACTAATTCATTCTTTCTCGGGAAAGTTCACTATGTGATTTTATTTTAGTTTATCTATTGAAAATACCAATGCCACCAATTCATTAATTCTTAGGAAACCATTTTTTGCGAAACTTTCACTATTACATGCTTATTCTTTCATACTATAAAAAGACACAGTTTCTATGTAAATTGTATGCAAATATTGTCATTATTTGTTTTAGTTTTTCGCTTTCTTTATTTGTTAAAGGGAATACAAATGCCACTAATTCAATATTCCTCATAAAACTTCATTATTTTGATTTTGCTACTTTGCCTCGGGAAACTTCATTATTTTGATTTTGTTTTAGTTCCTATTTCTTTGCGTTGGTAGTGCCAATGCCACCAATTCATTACTTCTTAGGAATTGTTTTTTTTACGAATACTGAACTATTAAGTGCTTATTCTTGGATATTATATAAAGACGCACTTTTGTGTAAATTGTATGCAAATTTTGTAAGGATTTGTTTCAGTTTTTTATTTTCTTTCTTCTTAAAGGTGCCATTAATTCATTCTTCCTCACAAAACTTCATTATTTTGATTTTTTTATTCTTCCTCGGAATGCTTCATCACTTTGATTTTATTTTAATTTTTATTTCTTCTTCATGGGTAGTACCAATGCCAACAATTCATTACTTAGGAAATTTATGTCTTGTGAATTTTCCACAGTTACAAGCTTATTCGTGCATACTATAAAAAGGAACAATTTTAGTGTAAATTGTCTGTAAAAAAATTCATTATTTGTGTTTATCCTCTTTATTATTAAAGGGTAATACTGAAGGAAATATGCCCTAAAGGCAATAATAAAGTTGTTATTTATATTTCGTTATATCATGATAAATGTTTATTATTCATGCTAGGATTGTATTAACCAAAAACTTAGTACATGTGTGAATACATATACAAACAAAGTGTCCCTACTATGCCTCTGCTTGACTAGCTCGTTAATCAAAGATGGTTAAGTTTCCTAGCCATAGACATGTGTTGCCATTTGATGAACGGGATCACATCATTAGAGACTGATGTGATGGACAAGACCCATCTGTTAGCTTAGCACTATGATCGTTTAGTTTATTGCTATTGCTTTCTTCATGATTTATACATGTTCCTCAGACTGTGAGATTATGCAACTCCCGAATACCGGAGGAACACCTTGTGTGCTATCAAACGTCACAACGTAACTGGGTGATTATAAAGATGCTCTACAGGTGTCTCCAGTGGTGTTTGTTGAGTTGGCATAGATCGAGATTAGGATTTGTCACTCCGTGTATCGGAGAGGTATCTCTAGGCCCTCTCGGTAATGGACATCACTATGAGCCTTGCAAGCAATGTGACTAATGAGTTAGTCACGGGATGATGCATTATGGTACGAGTAAAGAGACTTGCCGGTAACGAGATTGAACTAGGTATGATGATACCGACAATCGAATCTCGGGCAAGTAACATACCGATGACAAAGGGAACAACGTACATTGTTGTGCGGTTTGACTGATAAAGATCTTCATAGAATATGTAGGAGCCAATATGAGCATCCAGGTTTCGCTATTGGTTATTGACCAGAGATGTGTCTCGGTCATGTCTACATAGTTCTCGAACCCGTAGGGTCCGCACGCCTACTCGATGACAAATTGTATTATGAGTTATGTGATTTGATGATCGAAGTTTGTTCGGAGTCTCGGATGAGATCACGGACATGACGAGGAGTCTCGAAATGGCCGAGACGTAAAGATCGATATATTGGAAGGCTATATTCGGACATCGGAAAGGTTCTGAGTGGTTCGAGTATTTTTTGGAGTACCGAAGAGTTACGCGAATTCGCCGCGGGAAGTATTGGGCCTTCATGGGCCTTAGTGGAAAGGAGAGAAGGGCCACAAGGGGAGGCCCCCCCCCCACATGGGCTGGTCCGAATTGGACTAGGGAGGGGGCGGCGCCCCCCTCTTTCCTTCTCCCTCTCCTCTCCTTCCTTCTTCTCCTACTTGGACTAGGAAAGGGGGAGACCTACTCCTACTAGGAGTAGGAATCCCCCCTTTGGGTGCGCCCCTTGTGGCCGGCCCTCCTCCTCCTCCCCTCCTTTATATACGGGGAAGGGGGCACCCATAGACACACAAATTGATTTCTTAGCCGTGTGCGGTGCCCCCCTCCACAGATGTCCACCTCGGTCATATTGTCGTAGTGCTTAGGCGAAGCCCTGCGTCGGTAACTGTTGGAAATATGCCCTAGAGGCAATAATAAAGGATTATTATTATATTTCCTTGTTCATGATAACTGTCTTTTATTCATGCTATAATTGTGTTATCCGGAAATCGTAATACATGTGTGAATACATAGACACCAACATGTCCCTAATAAGCCTCTAGTTGACTAGCTCGTTGATCAACAGATAGTCATGGTTTACTGACTATGGACATTGGATGTCATTGATAACGAGATCACATCATTAGGAGAATGATGTGATGGACAAGACCCAATCCTAAACATAGCACAAGATCATATAGTTCGTTTGCTAGAGTTTTTCCAATGTCAAGTATTTTTTCCTTAGACCATGAGATCGTGTAACTCCCGGATACCGTAGGAGTGCTTTGGGTGTACCAAACATCACAACGTAACTGGGTGACTATAAAGGTATACTACGGGTATCTCCGAAAGTGTCTGTTGGGTTGACACGGATCAAGACTGGGATTTGTCACTCCGTATAACGGAGAGGTATCTCTGGGCCCACTCGGTAATGCATCATCATAATGAGCTCAAAGTGACCAAGTGTCTGGTCACGGGATCATGCATTACGGTACGAGTAAAGTGACTTGCCGGTAACGAGATTGAACGAGGTATTGGGATACCGACGATCGAATCTCTGGCAAGTAACGTACCGATTGACAAAGGGAATTGTATACGGGGTTGCTTGAATCCTCGACATCGTGGTTCATCCGGTGAGATCATCGAGGAGCATGTGGGAGCCAACATGGGTATCCAGATCCCGCTATTGGTTATTGACCGGACAGCCGTCTCGGTCATGTCTACATGTCTCCCGAACCCGTAGGGTCTACACACTTAAGGTTCGGTGACGCTAGGGTTGTAGGGATATGAATATGCAGTAACCCGAAAGTTTTTCGGAGTCCCGGATGAGATCCCGGACGTCACGAGGAGTTCCGGAATGGTCCGGAGGTAAAGAATTATATATAGGAAGTGCTATTTCGGCCATCGGGACAAGTTTCGGGGTCACCGGTATTGTACCGGGACCACCGGAAGGGTCCCGGGGGTCCACCGGGTGGGGCCACCTATCCCGGAGGGCCCCATGGGCTGAAGTGGGAGGGGAACCAGCCCCTAGTGGGCTGGTGCGCCCCCCTTGGGCCTTCCCCCTGCGCCTAGGGTTGGGAACCCTAGGGTGGGGGGGCGCCCCACTTGCCTTGGGGGGCACTCCACCCCCCTTGGCCGCCGCCCCCTTGGGAGATTGGATCTCCAGGGCTGGCGCCCCCCCCTTGGGGACCCTATATATAGAGGGGGGGAGGGAGGGCAGCCGCACCCATGCCCCTGGCGCCTCCCTCTCCCCTCCAACACCTCCTCCTCCTCCGTAGAGCTCGGCGAAGCCCTGTCGGAGTACTGCTTCTCCACCACCACCACGCCGTCGTGCTGCTGCTGGAGCCATCTTCCTCAACCTCTCCTTCCCCCTTGCTGGATCAAGAAGGAGAAGACGACACGCTGACCGTACGTGTGTTGAACGCGGAGGTGCCGTCCGTTCGGCGCTAGGATCTCCGATGATTTCGATCACGTCGAGTACGACTCCCTCATCGCCATTCTTTGAACGCTTCCGCTCACGATCTACGAAGGTATGTAGATGCATCTGATCACTCGTTGCTAGATGAACTCATAGATGGATCTTGGTGAAACCGTAGGATATTTTTTGTTTTCTGCAGCGTTCCCCAACAGTGGTATCAGAGCCAGGTTTATGCGTAGTTCTCTTTGCACGAGTAGAACACAATTTGTTGTGGGCGTAGATGTTGTCAACTTTCTTGCCGCTACTAGTCTTATTTTGCTTCAGCGGTATTGTGGGATGAAGCGGCCCGGACCAACCTTACATGTACGCTTACGTGAGACCGGTTCCACCGACTAACATGCAGTAGTTGCATAAGGTGGCTGGCGGGTGTCTGTCTCTCCCACTTTAGTTGGAGCGGATTCGATGAAAAGGGTCCTTATGAAGGGTAAATAGAAGTTGACAAATCACGTTGTGGCTTTCACGTAGGTAAGAAAACGTTCTTGCTAGAACCCTATTGCAACCACGTAAAACTTGCAACAACAATTAGAGGACGTCTAACTTGTTTTTGCAGCAAGTGTTTTGTGATGTGATATGGCCAAAGTTGTGATGAATGATGAATAACATATATGTTATGTATGATATGTTCATGCTATTGTAATAGGAATCACGACTTGCATGTCGATGAGTATGACAACCGGCAGGAGCCATAGGAGTTGTCTTTATTTTTTTGTATGACCTGCGTGTCATCGAGAAACGCCATGTAAATTACTTTACTTTATTGCTAAACGTGTTAGCCATAGTAGTAGAAGTAATAGTTGGCGAGCAACTACATGGAGACACGATGATGGAGATCATGATGATGGAGATCATGGTGTCATGCCGGTGACAAGATGATCATGGAGCCCCAAGATGGAGATCAAAGGAGCTATGTGATATTGGCCATATCATGTCACTATTATTATTTGATTGCATGTGATGTTTATCATGTTTTGGCATCTTGTTTACTTAGAACGAGGGTAGTAAATAAGATGGTCCCTCATAATAACTTCAAGAAAGTGTCCCCCCTAACTGTGCACCGTTGCGACAGTTCGTTGTTTCGAAGCACCACGTGATGATCGGGTGTGATAGATTCAACGTTCACATACAACGGGTGTAAGATAGGTTTACACATGCAAACACTTAGGTTGACTTGACGAGCCTAGCATGTACATACATGGCCTCGGAACCCAGAAGACCGAAAGGTCGAGCATGAGTCGTATAGAAGATACGATCAACATGAAGATGTTCACCGATGTTGACTAGTCCGTCTCACGTGATGATCGGACATGGCCTAGTTAACTCGGATCATTTTATACTTAGATGACTGGAGGGATGTCTATCTAAGTGGGAGTTCATTGAATAATTTGATTAGATGAACTTAATTATCATGAACTTAGTCTAAAATATTTACAATATGTCTTGTAGATCAAATGGCCAACGTTGTCCTCAACTTCAACGCGTTCCTAGAGAAAACCAAGCTAAAAGACGATGGTAGCAACTATACGGACTGGGTCCGGAATCTGAGGATCATCCTCATAGCTGCCAAGAAAGATTATGTCCTACAAGCACCGCTAGGTGAAGCACCTGTTCTCCCTGCAGAACAAGACGTTATGAACGCTTAGCAGACACGTTCCGATGATTACTCCCTCGTTCAGTGCGGCATGCTTTACAGCTTAGAGCCGGGGCTCCAAAAGCATTTTGAGAGACACGGAGCATATGAGATGTTCGAAGAGCTGAAAATGGTTTTTCAAGCTCATGCCCGGGTCAAGAGATATGATGTCTCCGACAAGTTCTTCAGCTGTAAGATGGAGGAAAACAGTTCTGTCAGTGAGCACATACTCACTATGTCTGGGTTACATAACCGCTAGACTCAGCTGGGAGTTAATCTCTCGGATGACGTGGTCACTGACAGAATCCTTCAGTCGCTTCCACCGAGCTACAAGAGCTTTGTGATGAACTTCAATATGCAGGGGATGGAAAAGACCATTCCCGAAGTATTTGCAATGCTGAAATCAGCAGAGGTAGAAGTCAAAAAGGAACATCAAGTGTTGATGGTGAATAAAACCACTAAGTTCAAGAAAGGCAAGGGTAAGAAGAACTTCAAGAAGGACGGCAAGGGAGTCGCCGTGCCCGGCAAGCAAGCTGCCGGGAAGAAGCCAAAGAATGGACCCAAGCCCGAGACTGAGTGCTTTTATTGCAAGGAAAGCGGTCATTGGAAGCGGAACTGCCCCAAATCCTTAGCGGACAAGAAGGCCGGCAAAACGAAAGGTATATGTGATATACATGTAATTGATGTGTACCTTAGCAGTACCCGTAGTAGCTCCTGGGTATTTGATACCGGTGTAGTTGCTCACATTTGTAACTCAAAGCAGGAGCTGCGGAATAAGCGGAGACTGGCGAAGGACGAGGTGACGATGCGCGTTGGGAATGGTTCCAAGGTCGATGTGATCGCCATCGGCACGCTACCTCTACATTTACCTACGGGATTAGTTTTGAACCTCAATAATTGTTATTTAGTGCCAAGTTTGAGCATGAACATTGTATCAGGATCTCATTTAATTCGAGATGGCTACTCATTTAAATCCGAGAATAATGGTTGTTCTATTTATATGAGAGATATGTTTTATGGTCATGCTCCGATGGTGAATGGTTTATTCTTAATGAATCTCGAGCGTAATGCTACACATATTCATAGTGTGAATACCAAAAGACGTAAGACTGATAATGATAGTCCCACATACTTGTGGCACTGCCGCCTTGGTCACATAGGTGTCAAACGCATGAAGAAGCTCCATGCAGATGGACTTTTAGAGTCTCTTGATTACGAATCATTTGACACATGCGAACCATGCCTCATGGGTAAAATGACCAAGACTCCGTTCTCAGGAACAATGGAGCGAGCAACCAACTTATTGGAAATCATACATACTAATGTGTGCGGTCCAATGAGTGTTGAGGCTCGCGGTGGCTATCGTTATGTTCTCACCCTCACTGATGACTTGGGTAGATATGGGTATATCTGTTTAATGAAACACAAGTCTGAGACCTTTGAAAAGTTCAAGGAATTTCAGAGTGAGGTTGAGAATCAACGTGACAGGAAAATCAAGTTCCTGCGATCAGATCGTGGAGGAGAATACTTGAGTCACGAATTTGGCGCACACTTAAGAAAATGTGGAATAGTTTCACAACTCACGCCGCCTGGAACACCTCAGCGTAATGGTGTGTCTGAACGTCGTAATCGCACTCTATTAGATATGGTGCGATCTATGATGTCTCTTACCGATTTACCGCTATCTTTTTGGGGCTATGCTTTAGAGACTGCCGCATTTACTTTAAATAGGGCTCCGTCGAAATCCGTTGAGACGACACTGTATGAATTATGGTTTGGGAAGAAACCTAAGCTGTCGTTTCTAAAAGTTTGGGGATGCGATGCTTATGTCAAGAAACTTCAACCTAAAAAGCTCGAACCCAAGTCGGAAAAATGCGTCTTCATAGGATACCCTAAAGAAACTGTTGGGTATACCTTCTACCTCAGATCCGAAGGCAAGATCTTTGTTGCCAAGAATGGATCCTTTCTAGAGAAGGAGTTTCTCTCGAAAGAAGTAAGTGGGAGGAAAGTAGAACTTGATGAAGTATTACCTCTTGAACCGGAAAGTGGTGCAACTCAAGAAAATGTTCCTGAGGTGCCTGCACCGACTAGAGAGGAAGTTAATTATGATGATCATGAAACTTCAGATCAAGTTGCTACTGAACTTCGTAGGTCCACAAGGACACGTTCCGCACCAGAGTGGTACGGCAACCCTGTCTTGGAAATCATGTTGTTAGACAACGGTGAACCTTCGAACTATGAAGAAGCGATGGCGGGCCCGGATTCCGACAAATGGCTGGAAGCCATGAAATCCGAGATAGGATCCATGTATGAAAACGAAGTATGGACTTTGACTGACTTGCCCGTTGAGCGGCGAGCCATAGAAAATAAATGGATCTTTAAGAAGAAGACAGACGTGGATGGTAATGTGACCATCTATAAAGCTCGGCTTGTTGCTAAGGGTTATCGACAAGTTCAAGGGGTTGACTATGATGAGACTTTCTCACCAGTAGCGAAGCTGAAGTCCGTCCGAATCATGTTAGAAATTGCCGCATTCTATGATTATGAGATATGGCAAATGGACGTCAAAACGGCATTCCTTAATGGTTTCCTTAAGGAAGAATTGTATATGATGCATCCGGAAGGTTTTGTCGATCCTAAGAATGCTGACAAGGTGTGCAAGCTCCAACGCTCGATTTATGGGCTGGTGCAAGCATCTCGGAGTTGGAACATTCGCTTTGATGAGATGATCAAAGCGTTTGGGTTTACACAGACTTATGGAGAAGCCCGCGTTTACAAGAAAGTGAGTGGGAGCTCTGTAACATTTCTCATATTATATGTAGATGACATACTTTTGATGGGAAATGATATAGAACTCTTGGACAGCATTAAGGCCTACTTGAATAAGAGTTTTTCAATGAAGGACCTTGGAGAAGCTGCTTATATATTAGGCATCAAGATCTATAGAGATAGATCAAGACGCCTCATAGGTCTTTCGCAAAGCACATACCTTGATAAGATATTGAAGAAGTTCAATATGGATCAGTCTAAGAAGGGGTTCTTGCCTGTGTTGCAAGGTGTGAAACTGAGCTCAGCTCAACGTCCGACCACAGTAGAAGATATAGAAGAGATGAGTGTCATCCCCTATGCCTCAGCCATAGGTTCTATTATGTATGCCATGCTATGTACCAGACCTGATGTAAACCTTGCCGTAAGTTTGGTAGGTAGGTACCAAAGTAATCCCGGCAAGGAACACTGGACATCGGTCAAGAATATCCTGAAGTACCTGAAAAGGACTAAGGAAATGTTTCTCGTTTATGGAGGTGACGAAGAGCTCGTCGTAAAGGGTTACGTCGACGCTAGCTTCGACACAGATCTGGATGACTCTAAGTCACAAACCGGATACGTGTATATTTTGAATGGTGGGGCAGTAAGCTGGTGCAATTGCAAGCAGAGCGTTGTGGCGGGATCTACATGTGAAGCGAAGTACATGGCAGCCTCGGAGGCAGCGCATGAAGCAATTTGGGTGAAGGAGTTCATCACCGACCTAGGAGTCATACCCAATGCGTCGGGGCCGATCAAACTCTTCTGTGACAACACTGGAGCTATTGCACTTGCCAAGGAGCCCAGGTTTCACAAGAAGACCAGGCACATCAAGCGTCGCTTCAACTCCATTCGTGAAAATGTTCAAGATGGAGACATAGATATTTGTAAAGTACATACGGACCTGAATGTAGCAAATCCGTTGACTAAACCTCTCCCTAGAGCAAAACATGATCAACACCAGAATTCCATGGGTGTTCGATTCATCACAATGTAACTAGATTATTGACTCTAGTGCAAGTGGGAGACTGTTGGAAATATGCCCTAGAGGCAATAATAAAGGATTATTATTATATTTCCTTGTTCATGATAATTGTCTTTTATTCATGCTATAGTTGTGTTATCCGGAAATCGTAATACATGTGTGAATACATAGACACCAACATGTCCCTAGTAAGCCTCTAGTTGACTAGCTCGTTGATCAACAGATAGTCATGGTTTCCTGACTATGGACATTGGATGTCATTGATAATGAGATCACATCATTAGGAGAATGATGTGATGGACAAGACCCAATCCTAAACATAGCACAAGATCGTATAGTTCGTTTGCTAGAGTTTTTCCAATGTCAAGTATTTTTTTCCTTAGACCATGAGATCGTGTAACTCCCGGATACCGTAGGAGTGCTTTGGGTGTACCAAACGTCACAACGTAACTGGGTGACTATAAAGGTATACTACGGGTATCTCTGAAAGTGTCTGTTGGGTTGACACGGATCAAGACTGGGATTTGTCACTCCGTATGACGAAGAGGTATCTCTGGGCCCACTCGGTAATGCATCATCATAATGAGCTCAAAGTGACCAAGTGTCTGGTCACGGGATCATGCATTACGGTACGAGTAAAGTGACTTGCCGGTAACGAGATTGAACGAGGTATTGGGATACTGACGATCGAATCTCGGGCAAGTAACGTACCGATTGACAAAGGGAATTGTATACGGGGTTGCTTGAATCCTCGACATCGTGGTTCATCCGATGAGATCATCGAGGAGCATGTGGGAGCCAACATGGGTATCCAGATCCCGCTGTTGGTTATTGACCGGACAGCCGTCTCGGTCATGTCTACATGTCTCCCGAACCCGTAGGGTCTACACACTTAAGGTTCGGTGACGCTAGGGTTGTAGGGATATGAATATGCAGTAACCCGAAAGTTGTTCGGAGTCCCGGATGAGATCCCGGACGTCACGAGGAGTTCCGGAATGGTCCGCAGGTAAAGAATTATATATATGAAGTGCTATTTCGGCCATCAGGACAAGTTTCGGGGTCACCGATATTGTACCGGGACCACCGGAAGGGTCCCGGGGGTCCACCGGGTGGGGCCACCTATCCCGGAGGGCCCCATGGGCTGAATTGGGAGGGGAACCAGCCCCTAGTGGGCTGGTGCGCCCCCCTTGGGCCTTCCCCCTGCGCCTAGGGTTGGGAACCCTAGGGTGGGGGGGGGCGCCCCACTTGCCTTGGGGGGCACTCCACCCCCCTTGGTCTCCCCCCCCCTTGAGAGATTGGATCTCCAGGGCCGGCGCCCCCCCTTGGGGACCCTATATATAGAGGGGGGGAGGGAGGGCATCCGCACCCATGCCCCTGGCGCCTCCCTCTCCCCTCCAACACCTCCTCCTCCTCCGTAGAGCTCGACGAAGCCCTGTCGGAGTACTGCTTCTCCACCACCACCACGCCGTCGTGCTGCTGCTGGATCCATCTTCCTCAACCTCTCCTTCCCCCTTGCTGGATCAAGAAGGAGGAGACGACACGCTGATCGTACGTGTGTTGAACGCGGAGGTGCCGTCCGTTCGGCGCTAGGATCTCCGGTGATTTGGATCACGTCGAGTATGACTCCCTCATCTCCGTTCTTTGAACGCTTCCGCTCGCGATCTACGAAGGTATGTAGATGCATCCGATCACTCGTTGCTAGATGAACTCATAGATGGATCTTGGTGAAACCGTAGGAAAATTTTTGTTTTCTGCAACGTTCCCCAACAGTAACTTCATGATCACCATCAACACACCGTCGTGCTGACGAAACTCTCCCTCGGCCTTAGCTGGGTCTAGAGTTCGAGGGACGTCACCGAGCTGAACGTGTCCAGATCGCGGAGGTGCCGTGCGTTCGGTACTTGATCGATTGGATCGCGAAGACGTTCGACTACATCAACCGCATTACTTAACGCTTCCGCTTTCGGTCTACGAGGGTACGTAGACACACTCTCCCCTCTTGTTGCTATGGATATCCTAGATAGATCTTGCGTGATCGTAGGAGAATTTTTGAAATACTGCCTTCCCCCAACAAATACTGACACCACTAATTCTTTCTTCCTCAGAATACTTCATAATTTTGATTTTTTTTAGTTTTCTATTTCATTTTCTTTCTTCTTTACGGGTAACATAGATGCCACCAATTCATTACTTCTTAGAAAAAAATTGTGAAAATTATTCTTGCATATTATGAGAATATAAAAATTAATTGTAAATTTCATTTAAATTTTGTTAATATTTGTTTTAGGAGTTTTTATCTCATTTCCTCTTAAAGGGTAATAACATTGCTGCTAATTCACACTTTGTCAGAAAACTTCATTTATGTTAATTTTAGTTTTTATTTCATTTTGTTACGTTTTTATGAAATCGTCTCTGCCACCAATTCATTACTTTTTACGTTTTTTTGCGAAAATTCCACGATTATGTGAATATTCTTGCATATTATAAAAAGACACAATTTCTTTGTGAATTGTATGCCAATTTTTTATTATTTTCTTTAGTTTTCTACCAGTTACATCTTCTTAAAGGGTAATAAAAATACCATGAATTCATTCTTCCTCATAAAACTTCATTATTTTGATTTTATTTTATTTTTTTATTTCCTTTTATTTCTTATTTTAGGCTAGTACTAATACCACCAATTAATTACTTCTTAGCAAACTATTTTTTGCTAAAATTCCACTATTATATAATTATTCTTTTATAATTTAAAAACTGCAACTTCTATGTAAATTGTGTGCACATTTTTTGTTATTTGTTTTTTAATTTCTATAATCTTGAAGGATAATTCCAATGCTGGTAGTTTGTTCTTTCTCGGAAAACTTCATTATTTTGATTTTGTTTTAGTTTTTAGTTCATTTTGTATTTTTTTCTAGGGTAATAGCAATTCAACTAATTCCTTTGTTATGAGAAAACTTATATTTTTGCAAAAAATCCACTATCATATGCTTATTCTTGCATATTATTAAAAACAATTTTTGTGTTAGTTGGAAATAAGAAGACTCGACGAACTAGAAGTTTTTATATTATGCTTGAGTAATATTATTTTCCTTTTAAATTTTGTTTTGTTTCAGTTTATGGTTAACCAGTTTGATGATTCATTTTCTTTTACAGAGAAATGTTTTCTTCTTTGCTTTTTATTGTTCAAATTTTCTATCATTTATCTCTAGGACGTTTGAGGCAAAAGAACAAGAAGAAAATACACTTCGTTGATTACCTGACCGGAACTATACCTATGTAGCGTCTCATGCATAAATCATAGGCATCACAAGTATAATTAGCAATTAAATATCACTTTAGCCATACTTAAGTTGACTGAAAAGCAATTACGGTCAATCATTTCTCTTTTTTAGATTGAGCACACAGACTACACCATACCCGCATGCATGCAACATGCAGCCAGTGCGTGCATGATTGGTGAGGCGACCACAAAATTACTGAGTCAATTTAGTGGAGAGTAATTGGGATCAATCCAACGACCTCGTTCAGTTTAATTTAGGATACATTTTTTCTCTCCTGTGTCAGTACGAGTCGAAATGTTTTCTATGTTTCTTTCTTTGTATTATTTATATTTTCTATTTTCTATTCATTTTAAAATATGTGTGTGTGTGTGCAAGCAGGCGTGTGTGTGGGTGCGTGGTGTTACAGGCTTACAGTCGAGGTCACCCTTTTCTACTATATTATAAAATGACGTGGCAGACTGCAGTGTCTCGGTGCCCAAGCTCATTTGCACTTGGTCAGAAATAAAATCAAAAAAATTCAAAAAAGTCCAAAAAATAATTGCATCGTTGAAAATTTATTGCGTCAGATTTGCTCCAATTTTTAGGTCATTTGGACATCTAAGTAGCTCTCAAAAGAGAAATCGGATCAGAACAGTGAGTGAACAGTAAACTTTTTTACAGACCCTGAATTTGTCTTTTTTGTCGGGAGCTGCTCAGATGTCCAAATGTTTGCAAAATTGGAGTGGACCTCATGCATCAAATTATCTACCATGCAAAAAAAATTGGAATGTTTTGATTTTTCTCTACTATTTGTTTAGATTTTTCGTTCGGGCGGGTGCAGATGATCCTGAGGTTAGAAATGGAATATCGGACGTGACGTGCTTATTCTTGCATATTACTTCCTCCATTGCTAAATATTTATCTTTCTAGAGATTTCAATAAGTGACTACATAAGAAGCAAAATGAGTGAATCTACACTTTAAAATATGTCTATATACATCCATATGTGACAATCCATTTGAAATCTCTAAACAGACAAATATTTAGGAACAGAGGGAGTATAAAAAACACGATTTCTTAGCAAATTGTATGCACTTTTTTCATTATTTATTCTAGTTCTCTTTTCTTTATTTATTTTCAAAAGGGTAATACTGCTGTCACTAATTCATTCTTTCTCGGGAAACTTCACTATGTTATATTTTTTATTTCTTCTTTAAGGATAATACCAATGCAACCAATTCATTAATCCTTCGTAAACTATTTTTTGCGAAAATTGCACTATTACATGTTTATTCTTCCATATAATAAAAGACACAATTTCTGTATAAATTGTATGCAAATTTTGTCGTTATTTTGATTTCGTTATTTTGCCTCAGAAAACTTCATTATTTTCATTTTGTTTTAGTTTCTGTTTCTTTTTAAGAGTGGTACAGATGCTAGCAATTCATTACTTCTTAGGAGTTTTTTTGCGAATACTGGACTATTAAGGTCTTATTCTTGGATATTATCAAAGGATGCACTTTTTATGTAAATTGTATGCAAATTTTGTCACCATTTGACATTTGTTTTAGTTTTTTCCTTTCTTTTGAAAGAGTATTACCAATGGCATTAATTCATTCTTCCATATAAAACTTCATTATTTTGATTTTGTTATTCTTCCTCAGAAAACCCCATCACTTTGATTATGTTTTAATTTTTATTTCTTCTTCATGGGTAGTACCAAACCACCAATTCATTTCTTCTTAGGAAATTTATTTCTTGCCAATTTTCCACTATTACATGCTTATTCTTGCATACTATAAAAGGATGCAATTTCAATGTAAATTGTACGCAAAAAATTCTATTGTTTTTCATTCTTGTTCTTTTTAAAGGGTATTACCAATGTCACCAATTCATTCTTCCTATGAAAACTTCATTATTTTGATTTTATTTTAGTTTTTATTTCATTTTATTTCTTCTTTTAGGCTAGTACCAATGCCACCAATATATGTATTACTTCTTAGCAAAATATGTTTTTCTAAAATTCCTCTATTATATAAATGTATTCTTGCACAATATAAAAGCCACAACTTGTATGTAAATTGTGTGCAAATTTGTTGTTAGTTGTTTTTTAATTTATATGATCTTGGAGGGTAATTCTAATGCCAGTAATTTATTCTTTCTTGGAAAACTTCATTATTTTGATTTTCTTAGTTTTTAATTCATTTTGTATCTTTTTAGGGTAATAGCAATGGTACTAATTCCTTTGTTATGAGGAAACTTATGTTTTTGCAAAAAAATCCACTATTGTATGCTTATTCTTGCATATTATTAAAAAATATGTGTTATTTGGAAATAAGAAGACTCGATAAACTAGAAGTTTTTTACAACGAGAATGCTAAATTCCTGCCGACTGGCAGTTTGCAACAGATCTGAACGGTTCGCTCACCGTTAGATCCGCATCGAACTCCCCATGCAAGTTTCATCTTGCATCTCTTTTTTTCCTACTCACGCATGTCTAGGGAGGTAGTTTCCTTTTTTCCGGGCATCATTCCCGCGAGGGGGTTTCCTTATTTTTCAGCAATCATTCCCGTGAAGGAGTTTCCTTTTTTTCGGCCATCATTACCGCGAGGGAGTTCACTTTTTTTCGGCCATCATTACCGCGAGGGAGTTTTCTTTTTCTTTCGGCCATCAATCCCTCGCACAAGTTTCTTTTTTGGGTCCCTCGATCTGGTTCAATTTCTCGCAAAAAGCTGGGGAGCTTGGAGTCGAACCTCATACCCCTGTAGGTTAGTTATGAACTCAATAAGCACTTGGGCTGGCTCGGCTTTGACGACAAATCTAGTTTTCTTTTCTTTTGTACCTTCACATATCCAGCCAAAAAATAACAAAGAAAGGAACGTTGTGTAAATAGCATGGTACATAGGATTCGTACATGGGGTCCCTACCTAACTAAAGATGATGTCCATTAACCATCTCGAACTAAGTAGATTTTCTATGTGAACTAAGCTCATTTTGTCTTCGGATTGAAAAAATTATGGATCCGGCAAAAAAATTCTTAAAAACAAAACCCCGGTAAATTCTATGTAAATAGCATATACACCATGCACCTGATATTTTACACAAAAACACCGCGGTAACTTTGATCGAGCAAAAAAGTTGTTAAAAAGATTAAAAAAAACTCGATAACTTCTGTGTAAATAACATGATAACATAAGCACCGTTGACCTGATAACTTATGTACAACACCATGATAACTTTGACCCAAGGAAAAAGTTGTTGAAAACATCCTATGATAACTACTATGTAAATAGCATGGCAATTTATGCCCCACTCCACCTCGAGAAAGCTATTTTCCAGTCGACTGGAAATTTGCTAACAGATCCGAACGATTCGGTATCCGTCCGATCGGCATCTCGCGGTCACGATCGAGCGAGTAAACTACTCCTTCCGCATGTCCCGCGCGCGAGAAAATCAGGTTCCCCGGGTCCCCACGTCACCCATGCAGCGTCACACGTCCTGCCCCCGAGGAACAGCTTAATAACTTATGTGTCATAGACGTGATAATTATATAGTACATGCCTGGTATTGACCTGGAAAAAAATCATCGAAACATATCGGCAAGTTATCAAGTTTCAAAGGTCTCGTCGCGATGAATGTTTATGTGAAGACAATTTCTCAATCCCATGGACATTTGAGCTACAAAACATTTGGAATTTTTAGTTTTGAAAAGAATTTAGGCTGGCATCATCATTTTTTCTGCATGCATGTGATTAGCTGCTAATTAAACTAACTATTACTGGACAGTGAACACACACATAAAAAGGAAACGATACGAGCTATGTCGGAAATTAGCACTGCTCTTATGTGAATAGCATGGTAACTCACATATCGCAGACCTGATAACCTATGTACCTCGGTCCTAATAACTTTGGCATGGGGGGAGGGGGGAGGGGGTTGATGAAATATCCCCTCGGTAACTTTTGTGTGAATAGCATGGTAACTCACATGTCGCAGGCCTGATAACCTATGTACCTCGGTCCTGATAACTTTGGCATGGGGGGAGGGGGGAGGGGGTTGATGAAATATCCCCTCTGTAACTTTTGTGTGGATAGCATGGTAACTCACACATCGCTGACCTGATAACTTATGTACCTCGGTCCTGATAACTTTGACATGGGAGGGGGGGGTGATGAAATATCCACTCGGTAAGTTTTGTGTGAATAGCAGGGTAACTCACATATGCGGACCTGGTAACTTATGTACCTCGGTCCTGATAACTTTGGCATGGGGGGAGGGGGGAGGGGGTTGATGAAATATCCCCTCTGTAACTTTTGTGTGGATAGCATGGTAACTCACACATCGCTGACCTGATAACTTATGTACCTCGGTCCTGATAACTTTGACATGGGAGGGGGGGGGGTGATGAAATATCCACTCGGTAAGTTTTGTGTGAATAGCAGGGTAACTCACATATGCGGACCTGGTAACTTATGTACCTCGGTCCTGATAACTTTGGCATGTGGGGGGGGGGAGGGGGTTGATGAAATATCCCCTCAGTAACTTTTTGTGTGAATAGCATGGTATCTCACATATCGCAGACCATGATAATTTATACCCAGGTAATATCTGTAAACAACATGGTAACATATGTAGCTCAGGCGTGATACCTTACTTAGCCCAGAAGTAGTAACTTTTGATCCGAAATAAAAGTTATCTGAACAAATCAACATAGTATCTAGTTTTGATGCTTTCTTTGAGAATCTTTTCGATCGGACCAATGATTTGAACTACAAAACATTTTGAAGTTTCGAAATAAAGGGGAATCAAGGATGACATCAACTTTTGGGTATTCTAATTTATTTGCATGTGGGGAGAATTAAAGGACCACTTTTATGCCCCGGTAATTTCTATATAAATAAGATGGTAACTTACGTATCATAGACGTGATAACTTACTTAGCCTGGGCCTGATAACTTTTGACCCTGAAAAAAGTCGTCGAAACATACCAACATGGGATCTAGATTCGGAGATCTCGTCACGACGAATCTTTTATGTGAAAACAATTTTTCAATCAGAGCTATGGTTTGTGCTACAAAACATTTTAAAGTTTGAATTTCAAAGAAATCTTTGATGACATCAGCAGTTTTGTTTTTATATGCATGCATATTTAACTATGCAGCTGCAAGCTACGCGCGCATGCAAAGACGTCATCGCTCATCCTGCATACATGCGTCTTTGCGGCGATCGTCCGTGCCTATAGCTAAAATCCTGCCGTCCGGTCGTTAGCACAGTCATTTTTACAATATTGTTGAGTAATATTATTTTCCTTTTAATTTTTTTTGTTCGTTTTAATTTTTTGTTACTCTAGTTTCATGATTCATTTTCTTTTATAGAGAAGTGTTTTCTTATTTTCTTTTTCTTGTTCAAATTTCTATCAGAAATCTACGGGGCGTTTGAGGCAAAAGAACAAGAAGAAAAATACTCTTTGTTGATTACCTGACCGGAATTATACCTATGTAGCGTCTCATCCGTAAATCACACATCATAAGTAGCAATTAAATATAGGCACATGTACATGCACGATTACTACATCATGCATGCTCCACACGCATCAAGCATCATTGGTCGGGGCAGAAAAATACCTGCCGAATTAACCATCATGCATGCTAGTCAAAACCGGCTCATGCATGCAGTTGGCGAGGCCATCGCATTGCCCGCATCCTGTAGCACAAAATCAACTGACCGACAATTTAGGTAAGTCATTTTTTGTTTAGATGAATGTTTTCTGTCCATTTGGTCTAATATGAATGGTAAATAAAAAGTGACTTGCCCAAATTCTGAATTTAGTCGCTTGACGTCTAGCCGGTCACTTAATCCTATATATACTGGTACTAGGCAAGAGGGATCGGGTTTTGGTGGTGAAGGAGAGGATGCTCCAAGCATTGCCTTGGCTGAGCAGCCGAGGGGGACAATAGGGGCAGGCTGCCAGCGATGCGAATAATCTTGAGAGAGATTGGAATGAGAGAATCATGAGAGTGATAGAGATTGAGAAAGAAAATTAGAGATTGTTTCATGATTCTCTATGTCTCACGTCATAATTTCTCCATCACCATAATTTTAGAGAGATTGACAAAGAATCATGTGCATAGGCTCGAATCATGAGAGAGTGATAGATAAATTATGGTATAGGCTGAATGGCAAGGGATAAAACGATAGTTAGATGGTGGTGTGATTCTAGGAAGAATAGAAAAAGGAAGACACATTATGATGATTAAATTCATCACTAATTGGCCTACAGGGCTGGTAGATGGATGCGGTCCTTCTGGCAGGAAAGAGAATTCTTTCCAGATAGTAGAGATTATGCTAAAATTAACCATTGTCGCTTATTTATATTGAACTTCTTTATTTCATTATACTACCTCCATCCCTGTGTATAAGTCATTCGTGTAGTTCTAGGCCAACAATTTAACTATCTAAATATGTATTATATATGAAAAAATATATTTATAAACTACATCCATATAGAAATATAGTAATATACTTTTCATGATATATAACACATATTTAGTTCCTCAAATCGATGAGCTAGAACTACGCGAATGACTTATACACCGAGACGGAGGTAGTACTTGTTATGTCGATATACAACTTTCATGAACATATAGCTTTCGTTAAACTTAGAAAAATTGGCAACATATTATTGTTTATAAATATGAAATACAATGCTCTTTTCATATAATGCTAGTGGTTATTGGTGGAACATACTTTTAGTTAATTTATATAGTGTTTTGCAACATCAATTATTTTCATTATTTCATATTTGATGTTTTGACTCTTATATACATTTCGTTTGAAAAGTACACAATGCCCAATAAAACTAAAATTGCATGCCGATATATGGACCTCAAATTAATTCATTATACTGTTTATGTTTGTGTAAAGTTCCATTTGAGCATTATATAATATCTTGGTCAAGAGTTTTAAAGCGTGTTATCTAACAAATATCTAGATTTAAGATTCTAGACTGTATTTACTGATATGTGTGTTTTGCACCATGAAAACAATATGAAATAAAGTTAAGTTTCATTTAATTTATTTAACAGATTTTGAGCATAATTTTTCAAATATTTTTAAAATTTACACCAGTTAAGTTTGGAATGTACATCAAGTGGAAAAAAAGCACACATCCCATCTTTATTAAACTCTTGTTGTTTACAAAGATAGCATGTGACACATGAACAGATCTACATAAATAGATGGTGCAACTCATTCATGACAGATCCTATTGCTAACACCATGTGAATCAGATGAACACATAGGACGAACTACCTGTAACGAAATATCTCGAGAGAAACAGCCAAAGCTAGATGTCAATCGTTCTGTCGAGGAGGAGATTGTGCAACCGCCTCCATATAGCGATGTTCATAAGAGTTGACGCCAGAAGCCATGGTGTCAAATGCGTGACTTGACGATTTCGTGCGCCGCATCGACCTATCCGTGTCCTAGCTTATAGTATTGTGGATTGTTGATCCCGCTAGCCATGGGATATTTGTGTCCTAGCTTAGTACTTTTTCTCCTTGGAACTTGCTGTCGGTTCCGACCGGCAAAGGCTCTCGATCGCTACCCCATCTCAATCACAAAGATAATTCTACACCGCATCCCTTTAACATAAGAAATGTGAAGAGAACTAGACGAGATCAGGCTAGGTACGTGGATGCATGGTGCTCCGTTGCGCTGACCGCATGCCATGCCATTTTTTCCAGCCGATTCTTTTGTTTGTTTTCCAAGGGACCGACTTGTTGAGCAGTTGTAAAAGTCCACATGCTTGTGTATGCAAAACACGGTGGATCTCCTGAGCCACAGGGTGGTCCATCGCGACGTGAACGAATGACCGCTTGCACACGAGGTAAAAGTACTGACAAATTTCTGATACTAGCGTACGTTTAGCTGGCACACGTACTGCAAGAGCGTACGTAGGCGCCCAACCAACTGCTACTGCTAATGACCGGTCTGCAGCAACACATAGTACGGCTGTTCCACACGTACGCAGCGGTTAGGCATGCAGGGTCACGTCAAGAAAGCAACTTTCCATTTATGACTTGGCCGTCCCGGGTGGGCAGCCGTGCTGTGCTGTGCTTCGGTCCACTGATCGAAAGGTGCCGTGATTCCGACCTCGCGAAATTCCGCGGCCCGACAAGTGAGAACAGATATTTGCAGGAAGAAAAGGCTTGGTAGTTTAAACTATTTTTTGCAGAAAACTTTGGTACTCTCTCCATTCCACAATGTAGTGCTTTTTCTATCCCCGTACTTCAACTTTGACCTAAATTTAACTACCAAGACCGATTGCGGCGGGAACAAAAATTATATCAGTGAATTCGTATTCAAAAGAAATTTTCAATTATATAATTTTTTCTTCCACCACGGTTGGTCTCGTTGGTTAAATTTATGGTCAAGATTAAATCTCGGAAAGCACGGGCGCACTATATTTTGGAATGGAGGGAGTAGCATAAACTACTTTCCTCCGTTCATTAATATAGATGATTTGGATACTTTAATGTAAACAACATGCAATCTAAAATGAGTGAACAAACACATTAAAACATGTTTACATACATCTGACTCAAAAAAAGTTAAAACATCTTATACTTATATACACGAAGGAAGTAGCTGAAAAAAAAATCTCTGACATCTATCCAGAGATCGCTTTGAATCTCAAAGGGCGCCACACAGATGAGCAAACATAGAGCTGGCTCACCTGGCTGCACCCGATTGGCTCCTTGGCTCCTTGGCTAGTTAGAATGTCATGGAGAGATGTCGCGAGCAGCTGTCACCGGCTCCTTTGAAACTTGCTGCTCTTGTTTCCGACCGCTCGCTTCGACCTTTCGCCAAGATAGTCGTGCCGTACCTAAAACTAGTCATAGTGGGGAGTAACTTAGACTAGTGTCATGCATATGACACTAGTCTTTGTTACTACCTTCATAGTGCAAAGTAACACACAAGTGATATCATAGATGGTACCATTTATTATATTATAGACTCATTTTGCTTTGGGTCGCGTTATGTTACAGTAACGTATTATGTTATTCCAAACACCTTTCTCCTCATTAACTATATGTCACATAAGCAAACTTGTCTTGATATGCGCTATGTTACTTGCTAAGTTACACCCACTATGACCAGCCTAAATAACGGAAGGAAGCTAGCTAGGCCCACACATGCATGTACCGCGCACGTACGTCCATGGGCATTTCGTCCAACTGTTGACGTCTCACCCGCTCCCGTCGTTTGTCGATCTCGCCTTCCTTTACATCCATGCAGTGGCGGAGCCAGGAAAATTTAATCCCGGGGGCCAACTGATGTTAAATCTGGTTGGGGAGGGCCAAAGCCAACAAAATCACGATAATACACAGAATTAGCAGCAGCTAATTACTTATGTAGTGGAAAATTCTGCGTGTTGACCTGGGCCGGGGCCCCTGTTGGCACCCCTGCCTCCTCCACTGCATCCACGGTCATGCGCCCGTATCTCCTCGACCGTCGGAACGATGGCTATGCCCTCTTTTGGTTAACCAGGTAAACTAACTACTCTGATGCTAACTCCAACGCAGGGATCCAAACAGACAAATGTTTTGTCCGTTTAGGTCGCCACTATGGCCGATGTCCGGCCTTGTCCATTTCATTCTGACCATTGCACCCACCGGTCGACCCATTTGGTCCTGCTCGGCGAAACTGCCCATCCATTCCGCGCTCTCGGCTATGTTTGAACTTGCATATATCATAACCAAACATAGTAAAATAGATAGCAAAATAGGAAGCAAATAGATATCTTTTTTGCGTAGTACCATATGTCGCGCCGACATCCAACATTGCACCATAAGGATCGCCACGGCCACAGTTCATGAATCTCGTCTCGAGTTCATGACAAACGGACAAAAAAAAGATGATCAAGCATAGTCTCGGTGTTGGATGACCTTTTGCGTCCTCTCAAACCAAGCCTTCTTCTCCAGAGCCATCTTGCTCGTGTTGGCCACCATGATATCCACTTCTTTGGAGATATCTGCGACCTCGACCTTCCTTGCTCTTGTTTTGGAATTGGCCTCTTCGGTCTCCACACCTCTGTCGCTCTTCTTTTGGCATTGGCCTCTTCAATCTTGAGCTTCGTTTTTTGTATGTCGAAGTAGGTTTTCAATCACCTGCTCTTTATATTGATGCTTCTTATCTCCCCTATCTTCTTTTTGGTCATGAACCCCTTCAAAGTTTCTTGCAAGACAATTGATGAAGCATCACGTTTTTTCATCAACCTTGAAATTGGTCTTTACCCTCAGCCTCTTTTCAGCTTCAGTTGGGCTGTCCATCGTTGAGGCCCCCCGCCTCTCTTTCGGGCGGCACATTTGTCCTTGAGTTTGGGGCAATTCTTGATCATCCTCCAACAATGGCTGAACGTGAATGCCTTGTTGGCATGTTGGGCCTTAAAGGTGTCCAAGGCTTGACATGCCTACATTTAAAATGAACAATATAGATTCATATGCATAGGAGGATGATATTTGCTCTTTACCAACAAGGGAAGAAAATGTTACCATGTCTTTGATCCCAAGGCCACTCATGATCCGTCCTTCAACATTCTCATGAGCACTACAAAACTTGTTGCACTCGGCTTGGATAAAGCCCTACCTCTTTTGAATTAAAATGTTGGTCCGGCCACTCTCAAACTTGTAGAGTTCAAATTTCCCACGCTCATGAAAGTAAATGATGACCCTCTTCTAAAATGTGCTTCCTCTTGCTCGGCTGCGGTTTTGGGATCTTGTCCAATTGTCATCCAACCTTTGCAAATCAATTTCTCCTCCCCTTCGGTGTATGCTCCCGTCTGCGAGCTCTTCCTCCTCTTTTGTGCCCGCCTTACGCCTTGAGCTCATCCACAAACTCCAATGGCTCTCCGTCGATGTCGACACCCTCGCCGTCTTTGGAGTCTTGGCCATCATTGTATGGGTCGTGGCCGTCTTCGCTTTGCGTGTCTTGGCCTTGGGTGTTCTCATCTTGGTCGTCTATGTCGTTTTGGGTCTCATCGCCATCAAAAGCTTGGCCACCCTCGTTGATCATCTCCTCCAAGTCTTCGGCCAGCGTCAGAGTGGGAGTTTGAATAAACAGTTGGTGGGCATCGAGCATGTTGGCCCGTGAGACCACCCGTGGGTACCTCCTTTGCATCCAGATGGACTACATAGATGGACTATGTTGGAGTGGCCTAGCTGCACTGGGTGGGCACTCGAGACAGGGATAGTGCATGAGGAGGGCGTCGTGAGAGAGAGAGAGAGAGAGAGAAGTAAGAAGGACCCGATTGCTTTCTCACATGTGAGAGAAGGGTTCTTTTGTAAATATCACATGGACTAAAATGATAACCTAAATAACCCAGATTAAAAACCAGAAAAAACCATCTGGGTGGCCTGGCAAATCAGCACCAAATTGAGATGAACAGTAAAATTGGGGGTAAATTGTGTCACATGAGGGCAAAATGTGGAAGGAATCTTTATATTAGGGGTAAAAATGTGACCGATTCCTGATTTGGGTGTAATTTCTATCACAAGGGTCAAATCTTGGGGGTAAAAAATGAGTTAACTCTTTCTATAATGACACCATTCATCTGTTTGATTCAAAATAAAGGAAAAACCAAGGAAAAGAGATTCCAAAATGCGTTTCTGATAGGACTCATGCTCTAAAAACTACAACTAAGGAAAAGACCAATTCTATAAATGTATGACCATGCCCGATATCTCCGAAAGCATATTTATTCAGGCATGATGATCGTTTTAGATTAGGAAGCAAAATAAAAATAAAGTGCACGCTCAAAATATTGCATATCATGTGTATAAATAAACACATAGGTCCAACCGAGACAAATCGATAGTTGTTGTTGAAGAAAGGGGGTGCCTTGTGCATCCCCGAGCTTTGATGCTTAAGACTTCTTGAAGTATTTTCTTTGGGTGCCTTGGGCATCCCCAAACTTGATCTCTTTCCTCTTCTTATTCTCCTCATATCATTCTGTCACCTCGATTTTAAATACTTCATCCACACAAAACCCTATATACCTAAATAGTTGATCCCCACTACCTCTACTCAACATGCAAGCCTTCCACCTCACCACATGTGCTACGTAGGCATTTACTAACATTGTGTTTTAACCCATGCAAACTATATCCCACTACATCTAGTTCTTAATTACAACTCACCATTCACTAACATTACTTTTCAGCCAATGCAAACCATATCAACATGTTTATTTTTTGTTACTAGACATATGTAGTATGTCGGATAATTACAATTTCTTTACTTTCTTAACGTTGTGAAATGCCCCGATTTAATTGTTGCAACTACTAAGGTTCAGTGTACATTCACACTCTTTGTCACACACAATGCAAGTATGAAAATTTCTAGATTCAAAATAGTAACTTTTGATTTAGATTTTTTTTCATTCATACATAATTCATGTGCAATCAATCTGTATGTTTCCGCAGCAACGCCTGGGGAAAATTGTACCCGCATCTAATTAACGGAAAGATGTGTGAAGAGAAGATTATGCTAGGTGCGTGGCCGTCCATCTTTTGTTGGTTTTCCAAGTGACTGAGATTCCTTCTAAAAGTCCATGAGTTTGTGTGTAAAACACGGTGGAACTCATGAGCCGCACGGTCGTCCACCATGAGCCGCACAAAAGTATATTGACAAAATCCGGTGGTGTACGCTTAACAAAACAAACAGGTACAGTTACTGCAAGCGCCCAACCGATTGATTACCTACCAGTCCGCAACGAACACACACAGGTACGGTACGGTTGTTCCACAAGTACGTACGCATCGGTTAGGCTGGCATCTAGGAGTCACGTCTAGGAAGCAACTTTCCAATCCACTTATGACTCGGCCGTCACCGGCGGGCATCCGTGGTGCGCTGTGCTTCGGTCGACCTGTCGAAAGGTGCACGCGCGCCGGCCAACCCGTACATGATTCCGACCGACTGAAATTCCGCGGTCCGACAAGTGAGATCGCGTACTTGCAGGAAGAAAAAGGAAAATCAAAGCTGAAAAAATTCTCTGAAATCCATCCAGAAAATAACTTTGAATCTCAAAGGACCCCACACAGATTAGCTAACATGAGCTGGCCCATCTGTCTACACCCGATTGGCTCCCTGGCCAGTGAGAATGTCATGGAGAGATGTCGCCGCAGCTGTCTCCCTCCACCACCTTTGAAACTTTTGCTTTTTGCGAATGAGCTTTGATTTTTTTTAGAGTAGAATTACCTTTGAAACTTTTTTTCTTTGCATGGAATGACCTGAAACTTGCTGCTGCTTTTCATTCCGACCGCTCACTTGGACCTTTCACCAAGAAAATCCTGCCTGAGAGGAGATGGTGCTGGTGAAGATGTTGATAAAGATTGACCCCCTCCCGATGAGGGGATCGATGGTGATGATGATGGTGATGATTTCCTTCTCCCGGAGGGATGTTTCCCCGGCAGAACAGCTCCGTCGGAGCCCTAGATTGGTTCCGCCAAGATTCCGCCTCGTGGCGGCGGAGTTTCGTCCCGTGAGTTTGCTTATAATTTTTTCCCAGACGAAAGACTCCATATAGCCAAAGATGGGCATCAGAGGCAGGGGGGCGCGCCCAGGGGGTAGGGCGCGCCCCCCACCCTCGTGGATGGTGGGTGGCCCCCCTCTGGTGCTTTTTTCGCCCAATATTTTTTATATATTCCAAAATGTGCTCCCGTCAAGTTTCAGGATTTTTGAAGTTGTGTAGAATAGGTCTCTAATATTTGCTCATTTTCCAGCCCAGAATTCCAGCTGCCGGCATTCTCCCTCTTCATGTAAACCTTGTAAAATAAGAGAGAATAGGCATAAGTATTATGACATAATGTGTAATAACAGCCCATAATGCAATAAATATCGATATAAAAGCATGATACAAAATGGACGTATCAAACAACAGTCAGCATCCTTCCTTCAAGAATAGACAGAAAGTCACTCAAGCAGCATCGACGAACTGAAAGTCAACCCGTTACATATATGTGGCTTATGTTCTGCCCGAATGTTGATTAAATCCTATTCCGGCAAATCAGGGGCACTCAATATTTCCTACTTTCTAGCACAAGTCATGCCAAAATTCATGAAAAAATTTAGCATGACCTTTGCTAAAATACGACATATCGAGCGCCTGAAATTTGCCGGAACGAAAATGAATCAACATTCCGGCAAAACATAGAGGAGATCAATGATGGCGCGGGTTGCCGCGCCCGTCTGTTTTGACAATAAATTTATAGTAATTTTTGTGCATATATGGTGATACAAAATACAAAAGTTAAATTTACATAAACCAACCAATATCATATTCTTCTATCTCAATGAGTTGGCCTAGAAAATATTCAAACCAATTTGTGCAAGAGCATCATACGTCCAGTGATAGTACATGAAGGTTTAATGTGGGAAGGATCTACCTCATGTAGGGCAGGTAGCACCTTGATATTTCTAATATGTGCAATTTTTTATTCCAGGTATAAACATTTGTTCGTGCCATGAAAGCTATCTCCAGCACAAATATGGAACCTTACAACATCCATTTAATATAATCTGAACAATTCAAATTACAGTCACTAGTAGAAAACAGGGCTATGGTCCAGGCTGGCTCAGCCCATTAGTCCCGATTCAGTCTAGAACCGGGACCAATGTGGGCATTGGTCCCGATTCGTGAGCCCAGGGGGCCGGCCGGGCCACGTGGGCCATTGGTCCCGGTTCGTCTGGACCTTTTGGTCCCGGTTGGTGGGACGAACCGGGACCAATGGGCCTGGCTCCTGGCCCACCACCATTGGTCCCGGTTGGTGGCTTGAACCGGGACCAAAGGCTTCCCTTTAGTCCCGGTTCATGTCATCAACCGGGACCAATGAGGTGCCTATATATACCCCCTCGCGCAAGAGCAGAGCACAGTGCTCTGTTTTTTCTGGCCGAGGGGGAGAGGGCTTTGTGGTGCTCTAGCTCACCTCCTATGCACATGAGGTGTTCGATGGAATGCCCGAGCCACACTACTTAAGCTTTCTCCTCTCGAAGCTCGACCTTCAAGCTCCATTTTCCTCGAGATTTGTCTAGATTTAGCGGTCCGTCACGCCCCGTCCCCATCTTCACCGCCGTCGATCACCCGCGCCGATCTCATCACCGACACCACCATGGTGAGCCTCTTGTTCTTATCTTCTTTCTGAAAGGAAAAATATTCTTACTTGTATGTTTAGATAAATACTTGTATCATTTTCTTACATTTATTATTGCATCTTATATAGTGCGATGGTTTTGGTATCCGCCCCCGTCGGCCCTCGTCCTGTCTATGATTCGGATTTGGTATGTATATTATCTTTATAACTATTGGTTCATTTATTGTTTATGAAAATTATGCCGGCCAATGTGACATAGATTTTATTTATCTAGGATGTATGTGAATCGGAAATGCCAACCGACCCTATTGTCGAGAGGTTAAATTTAGTTGAAGAAGAAAACAATTTGTTGAAGGAAAAAATAAAAAAAATTGAGGAGGAGAAGATGATATTGGAGTTGCATGTTGCGGATGTCGTCGATGATCACAAGATCAAGATGGATGCAATGCGCTTGAAGATTAGAAAGATTAGAAAATATGCCATTCATACCGAGGCTTGGTATCATTATGCCGTTGGATCAATTGTTACCTTGGTTGCGATTATGATCGCATTTGTTTTCGCATTGAAATGTTTTACATAGTTTCAATGTATGGTTTAATTAATTAGATGCTCTGGAGAGCTATATGTTGTTAGATGAGAACTATGTATGCACTTGGTTTTAATTTGATAATGAACTTCTATTAATTTGGACACTTAATTATATATAATGCACGCAGATGAACCGGCAATGGATGTACGGTGACAGACACACCCGCGAGTACATTAAGGGCGTGCATGAGTTTCTCGATGCGGCTGAGGCAAACAAGCAGAATGGTTTTATGTGTTGTCCATGCACTGAATGTGGGAATACGAGGTCTTACTCTAACCGTAAAATCCTTCACTCCCACCTGCTTTACAAGGGTTTCATGCCACACTATAATGTTTGGACGAGGCACGGAGAAATAGGGGTTATGATGGAAGACGGCGAAGAAGAAGAGTACGATGACAACTATGTGCCCCCTGAATACGGTGGTGCTGCAACGGGGGGAGCTGGTGAAGATCAAGAGGAACCAGACGATGTGCCCAATGATGCTGCCACAGGTGAAGCTGCTGAAGATCAAGAGGAACCAGACGATGTGCCCGATGATGATGATCTCCGCCGGGTCATTGTCGATGCAAGGACGCAATGCATTAGTCAAAAGGAGAAGCCGAAGTTCGATCGCATGTTAGAGGATCACAAAAAAGGGTTATACCCCAATTGCAAAGATGGCAACACAAAGCTCGGTACCATACTGGAATTGCTGCAGTGGAAGGCAGAGAATGCTGTGGCTGACAAAGGATTTGAGAAGCTACTGAAAATATTGAAGAAGAAGCTTCCAAAGGATAACGAATTGCCCGACAGTACATACGCAACAAAGAAGGTCGTATGCCCTCTAGGATTGGAGGTGGAGAAGATACATGCATGCCCTAATGACTGCATCCTCTACCGCGGTGCATACAAGGATCTGAACGCATGCCCGGTATGCGGTGCGTTGTGGTATAAGATCAAACGAGATGACCCTGGTGATGTTGATGGCGAGCCCCTCAGGAACAGGGTTCCTGCGAAGGTGATGTGGTATGCTCCTATAATACCACGGTTGAAATGTCTGTTCAGAAACGAAGAGCATGCCAAGTTGATGCGATGGCATAGTGAGAACCGAAAGAAAGATGGGAAGTTGAGAGCACCCGCTGACGGGTCGCAGTGGAGAAAAATCGAGAGAAAGTACTGGGATGAGTTTGCAAAGGACCCAAGGAATGTATGGTTTGCTTTAAGCGCGGATGGCATTAATCCTTCCGGGGAGCAGAGCAGCAATCACAGCACCTGGCCCGTGACTCTATGTATGTATAACCTTCCTCCTTGGATGTGCATGAAGCGGAAGTTCATTATGATGCCAGTTCTCATCCAAGGCCCTAAGCAACCCGGCAACGAAATTGATGTGTACCTAAGGCCATTAGTTGAAGAACTTTTACAGTTGTGGAATGGAAACGGTGTACGTACGTGGGATGAGAACAGACAGGAGGAATTTAACCTTAAGGCGTTGCTGTTCGTGACCATCAACGATTGGCCCGCTCTCAGTAACCTTTCATGACAGACAAACAAAGTATACCACGCATGCACGCACTGTTTAGATGACACTGAAAGTATATACCTGGACAAATGCAGGAAGAATGTGTACCTGGGCCATCGTCGATTTCTTCCGACCAACCATCAATGTTGAAAGAAAGGCAAGCATTTCAAAGGCGAGGCAGATCACCGGAAGAAGCCCGCCATGCGCATCGGTGATCACGTGCTTGCTATGGTCAATGATTTACACTACATAATCTTTGGAAAGGGTCCCGGTGGACTAGCTGTTCCGAATGACGCTGAGGGACACTCACCCATGTGGAAGAAGAAATCTATATTTTGGGACCTACCCTACTGGAAAGACCTAGAGGTCCGCTCCTCAATCGACGTGATGCACGTGACGAAGAACCTTTGCGTGAACCTGCTAGGCTTCTTGGGCGTGTATGGGAAGACAAAAGATACACCTGAGGCACGGGAGGACCTGCAATGTTTGCACGAAAAAGACGGCATGCCTCCGAAGCAGTATAAAGGTCCTGCCAGCTACGCTCTTACGAAAGAAGAGAAAGAAATCTTCTTTGAATGTCTGCTCAGTATGAAGGTCACGACTGGCTTCTCGTCGAATATAAAGGGAATAATAAATATGCCAGAGAAAAAGTTTCAGAACCTAAAGTCTCATGACTGCCACGTGATTATGACGCAACTGCTTCCGGTTGCAATTAGGGGGCTTCTACCGGAAAACGTCCGATTAGCCATTGTGAAGCTATGTGCATTCCTCAATGCAATCTCTCAGAAGGTGATCGATCCAGAAATCGTACCAAGGCTAAGGAGTGATGGGGCGCAATGTCTTTTCAGTTTCGAGCTGGTGTTCCCACCATCCTTCTTCAATATCATGATGCACGTCCTAGTTCATCTAGTCGACGAGATTGTCATCCTGGGGCCCGTATTTCTACACAATATGTTCCCCTTTAAGAGGTTCATGGGAGTCCTAAAGAAATATGTCCGTAACCGCGCTAGGCCAGAAGGAAGCATCTCCATGGGCCATCAAACAAAGGATGTTATCGGGTTTTGTGTTGACTTCATTCCTGGCCTTAACAAGATAGGTCTCCCTAAATCGCGGTATGAGGGGAGACTGACTGGAAAAGGCACTCTTGGAAGAGACTCAATAATATGCAGGGACGGATATTCTTGGTCTCAAGCACACTACACAGTTCTACAGAACTCTACCTTGGTGACCCCGTATGTCGATGAACACAAGAACAGTCTGCGCTCCAAACACCCGGAGCAGTGCGATGACTGGATTACATGTGAACACATCAGGACTTTCAGCAGTTGGTTGGAAACACGTCTCAGAGGTGACAACACTGTTTGTGATGAGTTGTACTTGTTGTCCAGGGGACCATCTTTGACTGTATTGACTTACAAAGGATACGAGATAAATGGGAATACATTTTACACGATCGCCCAAGATCAAAAGAGCACAAACCAAAACAGCGGTGTCCGCTTTGATGCGGCAACCGAGAGCGGAAAGGATACATATTATGGTTACATAGTGGACATATGGGAACTTGACTACGGACCTGATTTTAAGGTCCCTTTGTTTAAGTGCAAATGGGTCAATCTGTTAGGCGGTGGGGTACAGGCAGACCCACAGTACGGAATGACAACAGTGGATCTGCAAAATCTTGGGTACACTGGCGAACCGTTCATCCTAGCCAATGATGTGGCACAGGTTATCTATGTGAAGGACATGTCTACCAAACCGAGAAAAAGAAAAGATAAGGAAGCGAATACATCATACGATGAGCCAAAGCGCCACATAGTTCTTTCAGGAAAAAGGGACATCCTGGGAGTGGACGGCAAGACAGACATATCTGAAGATTATGAAAAGTTTCATGAAATTCCTCCCTTCAATGTCAAGGCTGACCCAAGCATCCTGATAAACAATGAAGATTATCCATGGTTACGGCGCAATAAGCAAATGACACAAGCGAAGAAAAAGTGAAGACTTTCTCCCGCAACTATTATGATGATACCATGCCAAATTTGTAACAGACGAACATGCTACCATTTTCCGTTTTGTACATGCACATGCTATGTGGGTGAAATTATGATACCGTCCCAACTTTCAACTTTTTCAGAGTTCATTTGAAATGCTTTCATGTCTTATGGTTCGAAACTTTGATACTTCGAAAGTGATTGTCCATTTTGTACACGAAGTGCATCAAGTTTTTGTCGTAACCCTCTCTACTTTCTGGAACATGCTATGTGGGTGAAATGATGATACCATGCCAACTTTCAACCTTTTTAGAGTTCATTTTGAAATGCTTTCCAATTTCAGAGTCATTTAGCTTAAAGAATGAATTAATAGCAAACAGAATAAACTACAAAACTTTTATGAAAATAAAAACAATCAATTAAAATATTATGTTATGATCAACTAAAATAAAACTATAATATTCTTCAATAGCAAAAAGAATATAATTTTTGTGACCTAAAATCAAACTATAAGTATTTAATTGTAAGTATAAATAAAAAATAAATAGCAAAGAAGAAAAAAAATTCTATTTTTATAGTAAAGTTATTCATAAACTAGTGATTCACACAAATTTTTAAAAATTCAAATTTAAACTATTCAAAATTTAAATTTAATGGCACTAACAGAAAGTTTATAATTTTTGTGACCTAAAAGCAAAAAGAAATCACTAAAAAACTGTAAGTATTTAGTTGTAAGTAGAAATAAAAAATAAATAGAAAAAAATTCTATTTTTATAGTAAAGTTATTCATAAACTAGTGATTTACACAAATTTTTAAAAATTCAAATTTAAACTATTCAAAATTTAAAACTAATGGCACTAACAGAAAGTTTATAATTTTTGTGACCTAAAAGCAAAAGGAAATCACTAAAAAACTGTAAGTATTTAGTTTTAAGTAGAAATAAAAAATAAATAGAAAAAAATTCTATTTTTATAGTAAAGTTATTCATAAACTAGTGATTCACACAAATTTTTAAAAATTCAAATTTAAACTATTTAAAATTTAAAACTAATTGCACTAACAGAAAGTTTATAATTTTTGTGACCTAAAAGCAAAAAGAAATCACTAAAAAACTGTAAGTATTTAGTTTTAAGTAGAAATAAAAAAATAAAAAACCAAAAAAATGTAGAAATAAAAAGGAAAAAACCAAAAAAAATGCCTCCTACTGGGCCTCCACGGCCTGAATACGACTAGAAACCCTACATGGGCCAGGATTCAGGCCCGCAGAAGGCCCAATAGGCCCACATGCAGTAGCAAGTTTAGGCCCGAAAGCCTGCATTAGAGAGGAGCTCGAATGGGGAGGCACACCAGCGCTTATAAACCAGTGCCGGCGCCCTTCAGCTAGCGATGTGGGACTAAACTTTTGGGCGCGGGGCAGCACAAGGCCATTGGTCCCGGTTGGTGGCACCAACCGGGACTAAAGGGGGGCATTGGTCACGGCACCAACCGTGACCAATGCCCCCCTTTAGTCCCGGTTGGTGCCACCAACCGGGACCAAAGGCCGCCGCTTCCCGCCCTTTGGGCTGCTGAAAATTGGCCTTTGGTCCCGGTTCGTGGCACCAACCGGGACTAATGCCCACCTTTGGTCCCGGTTGCTGCCACGAACCGGGACTAAAGGCTCTGCTATATAAGCCCACACTTTGGAAATTTTCGCCAACTGCTCCATTCCCCATCGCCGACGCCGCCAGGCTGCTCGTCCTCCTCGTCGCCGTCGCCGCGCCCTGCCCCGTCGCCGTCGCTGCGCCCTGCCCCATCGCCATCGCCGTCGCCGTGCCCTGTCGCTGTCGTCGTCGTCGCGCCCTCCTGCCCATCGCCGGCCGCCCTGCCCCGAGCTCGCTGCCGTTCGCGCGCCCTGCCCCGAGCCCCACCTCCTGGATCGTCCCCGTCGCCGTGTGCCGCCCCGAGCCCGCGGCCGTCCCCGTCGCCGTGTGCCACCCCGAGCCCGTCGTCTCCGTAGCCGTGCGCCGCCCCGAGCCCGCGGCCGTCCCCATCGCCGTGTGCCACCCCGAGCCCGTCGTCCCCGAGCCCCGCGCACGCCGTCCCCGAGCCCGCCGTCCTCCTTCCCGTCGCTGGCCTCCTCTCCCCGTCGCCGCCCGCCCCCAGTGAGCTCCCCCCTTTCCCATCCCCGTCGCCGACGATGCCACCCATTGCCGCCGCTGCTCTCCTGTTCATATATGCAAAAGTTACATTTTTAGAAAATCATCTATATATGTTCAGAAAAGTTTATATGAATGTGGCTATATATATATGTTCAGAAAAGTTCTATATGTATGTGTGGCTATGTATGTGTATGTGGCTATGTGTATGTGTGGCTATATATGTTCAGAAAAGTTCGAACATGAGAGGGGGGATGATAGATGATGATGAGGGGGGGGAGGGGGGACGTCGGACATTCATGAGAGAGGCGAGGAAGAAGGGGAAGAAGAGGGAGAAGAAGAGGGGGTCGAGAGGGGGTCTAGGGTCGCCGAGGGGTCGAGGGTCGTCGAACATGAGAGGAGGAAGAGGATAAAAAAAGAAGAGGGATAAGAAAAGAAAAAAGAGAAGAAGAAAGAATAGAGGAGAAGATCTCCTCTATTCTTTATTCTCCTCTTTTTTTTTCTTCTTCTTCCTATTTTTTTTATCGGGAACGAGGGTCGTCGAGGGTCGCCGAGCGGTAGAGGAAGAAGAGGATAAAAAAGAAGAGGAAGAAAAAAAGAGAGGGGTCGAGGGTCGCCTAGGGGTCGAGGGTCGAGAGGGGGTCTAGGGTCGCCGAGAGGGGAGAGGAAGACGAGGAGAAATAAATAAGAAGAAGAAAAAAGAAGAAAAAGAAGAGGAGAAGAAGAGAAAAATAGAATAGAATATATATTCTATTTTCTCTTTTCTCCTCTATTCCTTTCTTCTTCTCCTATTTTTTTCTTCTTTTTTTTCTTCGATACGTGGGGGGGGGGGTCGAGAACGTCGGACATTCATGAGAGAGGCGAGGAAGAAGGGGAAGAAGAGGGAGAAGAAGAGGAGAGGAAGAAGAGGAAGTCTTCTCCTCTATTCTTTCTTCTCTTCTTTTTTCTTCTTCTTCTTCCTCTTTATTTTATCGGGAACGAGGGTCGTCGAGAGGGTCGCCGAGTGGTAGAGGAGAAACCCTAAATAGAAAGTATCATCGGTGTGAGATACATGTACCATCGGTGTCGGACACTACATCCACATCCCACAAGTGGCGCGGGCTTCGACGCCCACGTCACTTGTGGGACGTGGATGTAGTGTCCGACACCGAAGGCCACATGTACCTCACACCCACGATACATGCTAGCTATTTAGGGTTTCCTCTACCGAAAAGAAGAGGAGAAATAAATAAGAAGAAGAAAAAAGAAGAAAAAGAAGAGGAGAAGAAGAATTCTATTTTCTCTTCTTCTCCACTATTCCTTTCTTCTTCTCCTCTTTTTTTTCCTATAGGGTCGAGGGTTCCAGCAGGGTCGTCTAGGGGTCGAGGGTTCCAGGGTCGTCGAGGGTTCGAGGGGTCGAGGATCGCCGAGGGGTCGAGAGAGGTTTCCTAGTGTCAAAGTATTGAAGAAATCCATGCCTTCATCATTAGCTGGAAGTAACCAGGGCATGTTGGTACGAAGTTCTACAAAGTTGTTCTGGAATGGAGTCCCGGATAGAATAATCCGCCTTTTGGTACGAATTCAGCAAAGGCCTTCCAAATAGCGATATTCGGAAGGCTCTTGCTGAACTTTGTACCAAAAAGCGAATTATCCTATCTGGGACTCCGTTCCAGAACAACTTTGAAGAGCTTCGTACCATCATGCACATGTTACTTTCGCCTAATGATGAAGACATGGTTTTGTTGAATCCTTTGACACTAGGCAACCTCCTGACCCCTCGGCGATCCTCTCGAACATGAGAGGAAGAAGAGGGTCGTCTAGGGGTCGAGGGTTCCAGGGTTGTCAAGGGTTCGAGGGGTCGAGGGTTCTTCTCCTCTATTCTTTCTTCTCCTTTTTTTTTCTTCTTCCTCTTTTTTTTATCGGGAACGAGGGTCGTCGAGGGACATAGATGTAGTGTCGTCGTTGTCGATATATACCCCCTCCTGATAGCTTACTATGATTAGGTAGCTAGTTCTACGTTTGGCATTAATATATCCATCTGTCATGTTTGAATAATAATTGCCATGTTGTAAATATTTGTAGAAACTATGGACACCGCCCTAGACGAAGCAACAAAAGAAGCGTTGTTGAGGGACATAATCGCAGAAGGAAGTGATGCCATCTCGTTGTTTCTCAACGAAACCGATGGTCTGGAAGGAGAGGGTGAACAAGCTGGCTACGGTGACCTAATGCCGGCGCAAGAACAAGAACATGAGGACGGCTCCGGTGACCCAATGCCGGTGCAAGAAGGAGACCGTGATGACGGCTCTGGTGACCGAACCGAGTCCGGCCAGGTATATATATTAGTTAAGCCTATGCTGACTAGCTGATTGATGCATTCATTGTTTTGGTATGTACACATATTAATTAAGTCTTTGTTGTTTTTTTAGCCCTCCGGATCGAGCACAACTTCGGTAAAGAGACGAGGCCCGAAGAAAAAGTTGAGCTCGGATGAAAAGTTTGAGATCATAGCAATCGTGCCCGATGGCCAACCTATTGAACCCCTCCGGACAAAGAGCGCATTTGTTGCTCAGTGCGGGGTTCTAGTTAGGGACAAGATCCTGATAAGCATCCAGCAATGGTTTAAGCCGACTACAGAAGACCCTGAGGTGTCTTATGTCAATGATATGTAGAAAAATGATCTTTGGACTGAGCTGAAGTCAAATTTCACCCTACCGCCTGAGGATAATCCAGAGAACCCAGTTAAAGAGAAATTAATCAAGTCTTTTGCTCTGAAGAGGATGGCAGAACTATTCAGGAGGTGGAAGAAAGAGCTGAATAAGTTTGTCGAAAATAATGAGACACCAGAATTCAAGGGCAGATATGAGAAGATCAGAGATCACTGGCCCACATTCGTGGCCCACAAGACATCAGAAAAGAGTAAGAAGATGTCGGCGACAAACAAGCAAAATGCTGCGAAGAAGAAGCTTCACCATCGCACGGGGTCAGGTGGCTACCTCGTAGCCCGGCCTAAGTGGTCCAAGACTGAGAATGATCTGGTTCATAAAGGGATCGAACCAGAGACAATTAACTGGCCAGACCGTTGCCGGATTTGGTTCTTCGGGGCTGGCGGAACCCTGGACCCTGTAACAGGGAAGTGCATTTGGACGAACGATCAAATGGACATACCAGTCAGTAAGCTTAAGCAGTATATCGAAGCAGCGCAGGAAGGGACGTTCTTTCCAGACAGAGAGAACGATGAGCTCGCAATGGCCCTCAGGAATCCTGAGCACCCTGGACGGACACGAGGCACGCCAGGCTCCATTCCGTGGAAGGTTGGGTTTCCGGACGCAGGCGGTTACAAATCCCATGAGAGGAGGAAAAAAGTGCAGCAGACCCAAATACAGGCGCTGTAATTAAGGGTAGACGCGACAGAGGAACGAGAAGCAAATCGCAGCAAACGTACTGCCGAAGCCTCCCCCGAAGCTACCCCGCCATCTCAGCGCAGAAGCAGCGTGGCTTCCACCGAGCTGCTTCAGCCGAAGCATGCCTTGACGGCTCCTGCCAGCTATCCCGTGGATGCTATAACGGAGTCTCAAAATTGCCACCTTATGACGCAATGGATGAATTTGAAGGTCAAGGCGGCTGTTGGCTCTGTTTATCCTACTGAACCCGGCGCAACTTTTCACTGCCGGCCGATTCCAGAAGGATATGCTAGGGTGATGGTGGATGAGATAACGGAGGGATTTGAGGACCTCCAGCTTGACCACCCTACCGGTGAAGGGGAGACTCGGCTGGGGTCTGCTCTGAAGACTCCATGTCTATGGCGGAAGGAGCTCATCAACCTTTCGAACTGGACGCCACTGCCTCCTCCTCCTCCGGCGAGTCAGGGCACTCCGCCTCCACCGCCTCCTCCTCCGGCGAGTGACGATCAGGGCCCTCGGCCGGCTCCTTCTCCAGCGCGTGGCGGCACTCTGCCTCCTTCTCCGCCTGCGCCGACGCGCCCGAGCAGCCAGCCTCCTCCTTCTCTCGTCAGCAAGGGCAGAAGAGACCTGCCGCCGCTCCAGCTGCTCCGGTGCGTCGTAGTCCTTCTCCTCCGCCTCTTAAGCAAGTAAAGAAGACAACCGCTCCGTCTGCTCGGTCGGCGTCTAGCAGTACAACCAGAGGCGGCAGGACATACAGATTCGGTCCTTCTCTGAAGACTCCAGAGAAGTTACCATACGAGAGGACCCAGGAGGAGAACGCCGAGATCGCGCGAGAAGAAGTGAAGAAATTCTTTGAAGGGGTGAAAGCAAAGAAACATCCACCTCCGGAGGAGAAGGTAGATCGGGTGAAAGTGAAGCGCACTCTGGCTGCCCTGACAAAACCACCGAAGTCTGATCCGCCGAAAGGAAACTATGACCGCATTATTGGAAAGGAATTTGCCGAAGCGGAGCGGTCGGGAAGTACTGTCAGTGATCAAAGGCTGAAAGAACGACGAGCTGGGAAACAAATTGCCCAGCTCGGCGAACAAGCGAAGCAATCGTGCCCCCCGCTCAAGGTGCCTAGCCACAATGTCGCTAATGATCCGAGGATGGCGCCTGGTTATAGCAATCTTGCAGATTACCTGCCCGACGAAGTACATTATGAACCCATGGACGTGCAGATACAAGGATACGAGTACGGCAAGCCTCTCGTCAAAGATGAAAGATCTCTATCAACGATGATGCGAAGATTGCATGATTGGTACTTGAAAATCTGCAGAGACTCTGGGGGGAGGAGTACTTTGTATGTGAAAGTTAAAAAGGAGCATGACCTCGTTGGAATTGATCTGTTGCCTGTTCCATTTGAGGAGTTCTATCAGTTTTTCAATCAATTGGCCCTCGATAAAACAACGGTCGCCTGCTACTGTCTGTAAGTAGTACTACTTCTGTCATTAAGTTTCTCTATATAGCTTAGCTCTTTCATTGCATGTATTTATAATCATCCTCACTATATTATGCAGATTGAAGATCGCCGAATTGAAGAAAAGACAAGTCAGTGATATTGGGTTCGTTAACACATATCTCATAGATGCAACTCAGGTTAAACTTCATGCTGCAGCTACCGAGGCCAACTTGCTACGATCGTTCGTAATAAATCAAAACAAAGATATAATACTCTTTCCTTACAACTTCAGGTGAGTGTTACTGTCTTGTGCGTATTCGGTTTCCCTTATATATTAGTCAAGGTTATAGTAATGTAATTCATGAGTTATGCATGGGTGTGCAGTTTCCACTATATTCTCCTAGAGATTAAGCTTGAGCAGGGACTAGTAACCGTCTTAGACTCAAAACGAAAAGATCCCCAGGACTATGCAGACATGACTCAAATACTCCAGAAGTAAGTTAAATCGATCATTATCCACCATATCAGCAACTTTGTTCATTTCCTGATATCAAATAATTGTTTTCTTTGTCCGGCAGGGTTTGGAGAAAATTCACCAAAACAGTTCCGGGACTGCCGAAGGAGCTGGAATTTAGACACCCGAAAGTAAGTACTATAGTAGCATGTTCCGCGCATCTCCTAGTGATTCAAGCGCTAGTTTCATCAATACCATTTAGCATTCTTGCCTATCAGTTTGATTGACCTCTATTTCTTGTAAAGTGGTTGTGGCAGGAACAAGGAAATGATTTCTGTGGATACTACATCTGCGAGTCCATCCGCCACACGACCTGTGAGCGGGGCGGGTACTCTAACGAACAATATGAAGTACGTAAATAACAACATTCACAATTTTATTTTATTACCATCATTTGTGTTGAGTTTCATTCATTTATATATATATATATATATATATATGTATTGACCCCCTTCTTCAAATTAGATGTTTCGGAAGCGGGATGAACTCCTAGCACCAGCTCGCATGCGAGCAATTCAAGAGGAATTGGTGGCATTCTTTCTTGACCACGTGATCCCTGAAGACGGAGAATTCTATGTGGACCCTGAGTCCGTATGATTATATTTGTAAGAGATAATTATTGTATATATGTAGCCGGTAGTGTCAGATAGATATACGAGAACTTGTTGTTCGACCAATCTCTCGGAGAAGGAGAGGTGGTCGATATCACTTCTCTCTGTATGCATATATGTTCATGATGATCTTCTGTTTCCTTCGTTTGCTTACTAGCTAGCCAGCGTGTCTAGTCCTCTCTATACGTATGTATAGTACGTAGCGTCGACCAAGCACGGACATAAGAGAGGACACTTCTATCTATTAATTATAGCTAGCTAACACAATATATGAAACACCTAAATTAACCCCCCAAAACCCCCAACCCCCCCCCCCTTCAAAAAAAAACAAAAACCCCAGCCACAGAAATGCTGACGCGTGGATGCCTATTGGTCCCGGTTGGTGCCACCAACCGGGACCAAAGGGTCTCCTGACTGGGCTCTGTGCACTGCCCACGTGGAGGCCCATCAGTCCCGGTTCTGGATTGAACCGGGACTAAAGGGTCGGGGCATTAGTACCGACACTTTAGTCCCGGTTCAGGAACCGGGACTAAGGGCCCTTACGAACCGGGAATATAGATCCTTTTTCTACCAGTGAGTGGAGATCCATTTCCAAACCAAAAATGCACCAATTGTAGTTCAGAGTGGAGATCTGGTACATGTAGTGAACATCAAGACGAGCTCTAAAATATCCAAAAAATGAGTGTCATTAACCTGCATATTCGGAAAAGGAAACGATTTTCAAAAATTCATATTAGGTCCATTAATTGTAAGTTCGTTTGGCTAACTATATGTTTATCTGGCATTATAGAGATGCTATGTTTGGGATCAACTCATTGGTAACTGTGTGCTACAGGCACCATGGATGTCATCAATTTAGAGATATTAACCAGTTGTACAAGTAATAATGTGTGTCTATTTGCTTTCATTAAAATACATACATGGCTAAGTAGTAGAGGAATGCCTATATGTGACCTATAAGCCTATAACATCAGATTGACACTCATCCCATAAAAAATAAATGTCCAGTAAAGTCACACTATGTAAGCACCTCCTATGGAGAACTTATTTATTATAGCATTGAAAATTAATAACCTCTTCATTTTCATGGCAACCAAAGTACCTTACATTGAAACACGGCTTATATCTGATACATTGCAAGCATTCATGGAGATAATCAAATGGGAAAGGAACATGCTTAGCCAGCCCATGGTGGGTTCTCACTGAATTTTAAAGGAAAAACTGGCATGTGTGTATTGATATATTAGTTTGTATATCCAATATATCTGATACGGTGATTCCTTTGCAATAATATGTACAACACAAAATCAGGAAAAAAATAAACACATGGTGCTTCCATGGAAATATGTACCATGAGATGTGAAAAACATGATTACGTATGAGCTATAAATCAATAAATATAGAGAAAAATATATCTGTACATATTTTTTCGTGACTCTGAACTTGTGTCTCACCAAGGACCAGTTTCCCTTGCAAAACTCCTCTCTCCGTTTGTTTTGCCCCCCTGAATCAAGATCAGTATGTTTGGACAAGATGACATAGTGGATGATCATACTAACTTCACCAATAAAAACTGCTGCGCAGGACACAAATGAATTTGAAGCATAAGACTTTGTGTCTGCAAGATAGCAAGTTGATTAAACATTATGATTTCAGTTACAAATGAGTACCGATTCAACAGCTTGTTCCATGAAAGTAGTTACAGGGTCTTTGGCTTTGTTTCAATCAACTTAACTACATTATACAAGTATTTACATTCATTATTTCCACCAATATTGTAGCATCTAACCATTAGAAAACATTGTTGTTTTTCCTTTGCAGGGTCTACTAAAAATCAGGACAGCCACTCCATTAGAAAGCAATAGAAGCAATCTTCAGCAAGAAAAATATGTTATCATGCTAAAAAAATGACGAAGCACTTTCCAAAACCTATATACATGAAAAACAATTTTCTTTGACTCGCGTCACATTATGGAGCAATGTTATTATAAAAGACACATAATCTCTGTACATTGCTGTTTTCCCAAGGGAGCCACATAGTGTTGAGAAATTATAAAAGACACATAATCTTCCAGCAATTCTACTCTTATAATCTCCAATTAAAATTCAGCATTACAAACTACACAAAATTAGGATTAGGTTGACTGGAACATGAAATAATTGGACACTATTTACTCAACTATAGTCCTATGCATGGTAGTCAAGTCAAATAAAAAAGTTCAACAAATTTCATATGCTGATTCCAGAAACATTGCATGTTCTGCACCATGGCATGCGGGCGGAGAGGAGCTTGGGAACATCAATTATGGAGACCTTTAGTGGCCGAAGCTGCACACATGGAACTTTAATTTGTGAGAGTGCTAAAAATGCATCCTGAAGGAAAAGGTACTCTACATGGCAAAGTTTTCAGTAGAAATTGCTAGATATTAGTAAATGACAAGGTTAGAGATCATGTCCACGTATTCCTCATCGTCAACGCCACTACCTCGAACTGAGATGAAATAATTAATCTAAGAAATTGGGTTGTACCGAGCGGTTGTGAGCGAGGTGCTGAGTAGCAGCAGAGACGGCAATGAAGAGAAGGTAATGGACACAACCGTGGCACCTTGTTGTTGCCTGACTGTGACTGATGGTTTCCGCGGTGCTTTGCTGCAGGCACAGGGCGAGGATGGTGATCCAGTTGTCACCCCTTGTACTCCCCTAATCATCGCCACAACGTAGATCCCGATGCGTCGGATGCCATCCGGATCGAGCAGGCGGAGGAGAGAGATAGTCGGCAGGGTCAGGAGGAGGCAAGTAGGAGGGAGACGCTTGCATTAGTGTCTGCTGCCGGCGGAAGATGGGTTCCGGGAGATCCGAGAGAGCCAGGTGACGAAGCATACATACAGACGCCTCTATGCAGATTGGAAAAACAGAAACGCACACATTAATTGCCGCCGGCGAGTGGCGCACTTCAGCCGGGATGAATGCTTCCAGGAACGGATGATTGATTGCTTCCTTCAATCACCGAACAGTCGAATGGCCCCTTCGCCTTTGTCTGGATCGGCGTGCAGTCCGGGAGGGGAGGAGGCCTGACCCGCACGGTCTAGGTTGTGCGACCACACCGCCCTCGTCGCCTCGCCGTAATCTAGCGACGGCATCGATCGGCGACTCGCCCTCGTTATTTTTTCTTTCGAGCGCAATAGGCCCAGGAGCTATCGAGCTGCACAGAGAAAGAAAGGTGGATGTTATAAGTCATTAGGCCCAATTTAATACCAGAGGGCTAAGAATGTCGCCGGAGCAGCGACCCATGAAGGTGAGCGCTTGTTGGTAGCGATTAAAGCGAGTGAATGTGTGATTTAGGGCCAATCGGACGGCCAGCAAACGCTCTGAGCATTGGTCGGACAGCTACAAAGGCTAATGGCTTGGGAGGGCAGAAAAACTGCGCAGTTATAATGTATTTAAATAACTCAAAGAAGGAAAGCACATTTTCCGTAGCACTTCCACATGCCTACAATACTCTTCGCCAAAAATAAAGGAGGAGGGCTCTGAAATTGAATCTAGCAGAAGAACTTGAGATTTTTAATGACGCTAGATATATGGTCAGTATGTGTTTAGTATTTGTCTATAAATATTTTTTCTAAACTCCTTAATTGAGATGATGGAGGCAAAACCTCTACCTCCTTTAAGAAAAATGGAAAATCAAGTGTAAATCCTAGCTAACTGAAAACCCAGGCAGGATGAATGGTCTACTAGAATCGGTGCCTTATTTGTCCGTTGTGATAGAAAAGACCGAATGGCAAGGAAGTGGATTGGAGAAAGTCGGTCAAACAAACAAATTTGTTCCAAAAATCAGAGATTTTTTGACTAATCAAATGAATGTCTAATCTTGGCGTGAGCTTCAAAATAATTCTACATCACAAGTTTGATGTTTCACGGACAGAAGTTATCTGCTGAGACTTTGTTTTTTTCTGTTACACTACTTGAGATAATTATAACTATTTTTCATAGCAATCAGTCCAACGATGATGAACTAGTGGCCAGACCCGTGAATCGATGGCTAAAAACATGGACTGATCTAGAGGATGAAAAGGGTGGGTCGCGACCTACTCTTGGATTTTCAAAAGGCTTTTTTTTTTATCATAGCAAAACAACAAAACAATGATATATATAAAGAATTATATTGTTGGCCCGCTGCGGCCCATTAGGCTTGGTCTGGCACTACCGACAACCCAAGGCTGGCCCTAGCATTATGGAGACCCTACTGTGATCTAGGCACAATTAACCTTAATAGAGTAACATATATCATAAAAAATATGAATGCATAAACATAAAAATCATAATTTACTAGTTAACAAATAAAATCTCAATGCATTATCTATATGTGATTATTTGATGCAAACAATTATTATAAAATACATGTACTGAACTATAAATGACTATTGAAAAAATACAATGTGATGAAGTGCGTGGGGGGGGGGGGGGCATCTGCCCCCTGTCCATGTTAATTTTACGTTCTGCAAATCAAATTAATTTTGTAATTTATTTAAGTATGTAGATATATTGAGTTCTTATTTAAGATGGTCCCTAGGCCGCCGTACCTTTTGCTATGGATTAGGGCTGGTCCAGGCGCCACAAGCTACATATACACATGTTCCTTTGATTCGTTTTTCTGTGAGTTAGCTCAATAGATTGCTCCGACGCTTCAAGGATCTCTATCTCCGACGCTTGCTGCTCCTCCCTCACGGCATTTGTATCACATAGCAGGCAGTTCCTGATTGCTCCATGGCTGGCCATTCCTAATCTTCCTCTACTATCTTGCTACCGCGACGTGAGCCATGAGGTAATCCCACATGATTTTCTTATTATTTATTGCCATGCCATGGACGAATGTTTGTATTATTTTTCAGCCAAGGATGCATGTTTATTGGTGATAGGAACTAGGGTTTTGCCCTGCCTAGGGCGTAGGCTGTAGGGAAAAGAGGGAGGTGGGCGAGGGCTGGAGCGCGGCGGCCGGCGGCGAGGCGTCGTCCTTGTGGTTCGGCGGCGGCGGCGCAAGCAGGAGGCGGCTAGGGTTTTGGGGTTTCGGCTCCTCTGGGAGTCGGGCAACAGAATAGTCTTATTGCTTAAATCTGAAAATAGTCTTACAACTTGTATATATAACCACGATCTAAAAATAAAACTAAGATAACTTGCGGCCTAAGCCTGCCCGGTGGGCCTCGTACGGCTGTAGGCCTGGCCGGTCATAACATATCTCCCCGCCTGCGCAAACAGCTCGTCCTCGAGCTGAAAATCTGGATAGTGTTGGCGGAACTCCTCGCGCTGCTCCCAAGTAGCATCCTCTTCAGAAAGTCCACCCCACTGGATCAACACGTACCAGGAGCCACGACGCAGCTGAGCCTTCAACGCCTTCACCGGCTCCGGAAGTAGGCAACCGTCAGCAACCGGCGGTAGAGTGGGGGAAACCGCAGGTGGCTCTCCATGGAAGGGCTTGAGCAAACCCACATGGAAGACATCATGGATCCGTGCACCCGCCGGAAGCTGAAGACGGTAAGCCACCTTCCCAATGCGTTCCAGGATAGCAAAGGGACCGGCATAACGAGGAACCAACTTCCTCTTCGCACGGGGGTCTAGGGACTGCGTAGAGCGATGAAGTAGACGCAGCCAGACCCAATCACACACCGCGAACTCCGCCTCGCGATGGTTGTCGTCGTAGTAGTGTTTGGCCAACTGGTGGGCCTGGAGGAGGCGTTGCTGGACTTCTTCCAGCATCTCGTCACGGTTCCACAGAAGAACCCCGTCCGCCTCGGTCCGCACTAGGGCCGGATCAACCGGAAGAATCGGCGGTGGTGGCCGGTGCTACCTCTTGAGCACTACGTTGGATTTCCCCGAAGAGGAAGGGATGATGCAGCAAAGTAGCGTAAGTATTTCCCTCAGCTTTTGAGAACCAAGGTATCAATCTAGTATGAGGCTACGCTCGAGTCCCTCGTACCTACACAAAAACAATAGCTCCACACAACCAACGCGCTTAGGGGTTGTCAATCCCTTCACGGTCACTTACGAAAGTGAGATCTGATAGAGATAATAAATAATATTTTTGGTATTTTTGGTATAGAGATGCAAAGTAAATAAAGTAAAAGCAGAGTAAAAGCAAAGCAATAATAAAGTGATGGAGATTAATATGATGAGAAAGAGACCCAGGGGCCATAGGTTTCACTAGTGGCTTCTCTCAAGAGCATAAGTATTCTATGGTGGGTGAACAGATTATTGATGAGAAATTGACATAATTGAGCATAGTTATGAGAATATCTAGGTATGATCATGTATATAGGCATCACGTCCGAGACAAGTAGACCGAAACGATTTTGCATCTACTACTATTACTCCACTCATCGACCGCTATCCAGCATGCATCTAGAGTATTAAGTTAAAAACAGAGTAACACCTTAAGCAAGATGACATGATGTAGAGGGGTAGTTTCATGCAATATTATAAAAAACCCATCTTGTTATCCTCGATGGCAACAATACAATACGTGCCTTGCTGCCCCTTCTGTCACTGGGAAAGGACACCGCAAGATTGAACCCAAAGCTAAGCACTTCTCCCATGGCAAGAACAACCAATCTAGTAGGCCAAACCAAACTGATAATTCGAAGAGACTTGCAAAGATAACTAATCATACATAAAAGAATTCAGAGAAGATTCAAATATTATTCATAGATAGACTTGATCATAAACTCACAATTCATCGGTCTCAACAAACACACCGCAAAAAGAAGATTACATCGAATAGATCTCCACGAGAGAGGGGGAGAACATTGTATTGAGATCCAAAAAGAGAGAAGAAGCCATCTAGCTACTAGCTATGGACCCGTAGGTCTGAAGTAAACTACTCACACTTCATCGGAGGGGCTTGGATGATGATGTAGAAGCCCTCCGTGATCGATGCCCCCTCCGGCGGAGCTCCAGAACAGGCCCCAAGATGGGATCTCATGGATACAGAGAGTTGCGGCAGTGGAATTAGGTTTTTTGGCTCCTTCCTCGATCGTTTGGGGGTACGTGGATATATATAGGAGGAAGAAGTACGTCGATGGAGCTTCGAGGGGCCCACGAGGCAGGGGGGGCGCGCCCTAGGGGGGCACCCTCCACGCTCGTGACCACCTCGTGGCTTTCTTGACGGAGGGTCCAAGTCTCCTGGATCTTATCTGATGAGAAAATCACGTTTCAGAAGGTTTCATTCCGTTTGGACTCCGTTTGATATTCCTTTTCTTCGAAACCCTAAAACAGGCAAAAAACAGCAATTCTGGGCTGGGCCTCCGGTTAATAGGTTAGTCCCAAAAATAATATAAGAGTGGAAAATAAAGCCCAATAATGTCTAAAACAGTAGATAATATAGCATGGAGCAATCAAAAATTATAGATACGTTGGAGACGTATCAAGCATCCCCAAGCTTAATTCCTGCTCGTCCTCGAGTAGGTAAATGATAAAAACAGAATTTTTGATGCGGAGTGCTACTTGGCATAATTTTAATGTAATTCTTCTTAATTGTGGTATGAATATTCAGATCCGAAAGATTCAAGACAAAAGTTCATATTGACATAAAAATGATAATACTTCAAGCATACTAACTAAGCAATTATGTCTTCTCAAAATAACATGGCCGAAGAAAGTTCATCCCTACAAAATCATATAGTTTAGTCATGTTTCATTTTCGCCACACAAGAATGCTATCATCATGCACAACCCCGATGACAAGCCAAGCAATTGTTTCATACTTTAGTAATCTCAAACCTATAAACTTTCATGCAATATATGAGCGCGAGCCATGGACATAGCACTATGGGTGGAATAGAATATAGGGTTTTTATCAGTTATGCCATCGGTTGTGTCCCATTACTCAGTTTTGCCACTAGAAATGTCAACTGTTCAAAAATGCCATCGCTTCATTAGACACATGCTCAAAAATGCCACTAAACACCATTATTGTGATCTCAAATCTCTTTTGCCATGTTATAATGACATAAATACCTATGAACCAACATGTCAGCTCTCCCTCTATCTCACTACAATAAAGTATGGGGCCCACTTGATCCCAACATCGTTCTTATTTTCCTGTAAAATTATTCGCTTGGTTACTCCTGACAAGTGGGGCCACACATATCATTGTGAGATAGAGAGAACTGACATGTGGGTCTAGGCTTATTTTTGTCATAGAACATGGTCAACGGGTTTGCCGTAAAAATAACAATGTCTAATGGCATTTTTGAGCAAACATCTAACAGAACAATGGCATTTTTGAGATATCTAATGGCATTTTTGAGCAAGCATCTCACGGATTGATGGCATTTTTGAGCAGTTGTAACTTCTAATGGCAAAACTGAGTAGTGGGACACAACTAGTGGCATAAATGATAAAAACCCAAGAATATAATGGAGGGGGGTTATGTGGAGAAGACAAAAAAGGAGAAAGTCTCACATCAACGAGGCTAATCAATGGTCTATGGAGATGCCCACCGATTGATGTTAATGCAAGGAGTAGGGATTGCCATGCAACGGATGCACTAGAGCTATAAATGTATGAAAGCTCAACAAAAGAAACTAGTGGGTATGCATCTAACTTGCTTGCTCACGAAGACCTAGGGCACTTGAGGAGGCCCATTGTTGGAATATACAAGCCAAGTTCTATAATGAAAAATTCCCACTAGTATATGAAAGTGATAACATGAGAGACTCTCTACTATGAAGATCATGGTGCTACTTTGAAGCACAAGTGTGGTAAAAGGATAGTAACATTGTCCCTTCTCTCTTTTTCTCTCATTTTTTGGGCCTTTTCTTTTTTTTATGGCCTTTCTCTTTTTTGGGTCTTCTCTTTTTTTATGGCCTTTCTTTTTTTTATTCCTCACTTGGGACAATGTTCTAATAATGATGATCATCACACTTCTATTTATTTACAACTCAATGATTACAACTCGATACTAGAACAAAGATGACTCTATATGAATGCCTCCGGCGGTGTACTAGGATATGCAATGAACCAAGAGTGACATGTTTGAAAGAATTATGAATGGTGGCTTTGCCACAAATACTATGTCAACTACATGGTCATGCTAAGCAATATGACAATGATGAATGTGTCATGATGAACGGAATGATGGAAAGTTGCATGGCAATATATCTCGGAATGGCTATGGAAATGCCATAATAGGTAGGTATGGTGGTTGTTTTGAGGAAGATATAAGGAGGTTTATGTGTGAAAGAGCGTATCATATCACGGGGTTTGGATGCACCGGCGAAGTTTGCGTCAACTCTCAATGTGAGAAAGGGCAATGCACGGTACCGAAGAGGCTAGCAAGGATGGAAGGGTGAGAGTGCGTATAATCCATGGACTCAACATTAGTCAAAAAGAACTCATATACTTATTGCAAAAATCTACAAGTCATCAAAAACCTCGGCACTACGCGCATGCTCCTGGGGGGATAGATTGGTAGGAAAAGACCATCGCTCATCCCCGACCACCACTCATAAGGAAGACAATCAAATAATGCCTCATGTTTCAAATTTGTTGCATAACGTTTACCATACGTGCATGCTACGGGACTTGCAAACCTCAACACAAGTATTTCTCAATTTCACAACTACTCAACTAGCATGACTTTGATATTATTACCTCCATATCTCAAAACAATCATCAAGCATCAAACTTTTCTTAGTATTCAACACACTCATAAGAAAGTTTTATTATTAATCTTGCATACCAAGCATATTAGGATTTTAAGCAAATTACCATGCTAATAAGACTCTCAAAATAATCTAAGTGAGGCATGAGAGTGAAGGAAATATGCCCTAGAGGCAATAATAAAGTTATTATTTATTTCCTTATATCATGATAAATGTTTATTATCCATGCAAGAATTGTATTAACCGGAAACATAATACATGTGTGAATACATAGACAAATAGTATGTCACTAGTATGCCTCTACTTGACTAGCTCGTTGAATCAAAGATGGTTAAGTTTCCTAGCCACAGACATGAGTTGTCATTTGATTAACGGGATCACATCATTAGAGAATGATGTGATTGACTTGACCCATTCCGTTAGCATAACACTTGATCGTTTAGTTTGTTGCTATTGCTTTCTTCATGACTTATACATGTTCCTATGACTATGAAATTATGCAACTCCCGTTTACCGGAGGAACACTTTGTGTGCTACCAAACGTCACAACGTAACTGGGTGATTATAAAGGTGCTCTACAGGTGTCTCCGAAGGTACTTGTTGGGTTGACGTATTTCGAGATTAGGATTTGTCACTCCGATTGTCGGAGAGGTATCTCTGGGCCCTCTTGGTAATGCACATCACTTAAGCCTTGCAAGCACTGCAACTAATGAGTTAGTTGTGGCATGATGTATTACGAAACGATTAAAGAGACTTGCCGGTAACGAGATTGAACTAGGTATTGAGATACCGACGATCGAATCTCGGACAAGTAACATACCGATGACAAAGGGAACAACGTATGTTGTTATGCGGTCTGGCCGATAAAGATCTTCGTAGAATACGTAGGAGCCAATATGAGCATCCAGGTTCCGCTATTGGTTATTGACCGGAGACGTGTCTCGGTCATGTCTACATAGTTCTCGAACCCGCAGGGTCCGCACGCTTAATGCTACGGTGATAGTTATATTATGAGTTTATATGTTTTGATGTACGTAAGGAGTTCGGAGTCCCGGATGAGATCGGGGACATGACGAGGAGTCTCGAAATGGTCGAGACGTAAAGATCGATATATTGGATGACTATATTCGGACTTCGGAAAGGTTCCGAGTGATTTGGGTATTTTTCGGAGTACCTGAGAGTTACGGGAATTCGCCGGGGAGTATATGGGCCTTATTGGGCCATACGGGAATAGAGGAGATATGCCAAAAGGAAGGAGGCCTGCGCCCCCCCTCTGGTCTGAATTGGACAAGGGGTGCAGCCCCCTTTTCCTTCTCCCTCTCCTTTTCTTTCCTTCACTCCTACTCCAACAAGGAAAGAAGGAGTCCTACTCCCGGTGGGAGTAGGAGTCCCCCCCTTGGCGCGCCCTCCTGCTAGGCCGGCCGCCTCCCCCCTTGCTCCTTTATATACAGGGGCAGGGGGGCACCTCTAGACACACAAGTTGATCAAGTTGATCATCTCTTAGCCGTGTGCGGTGCCCCCCTCCACCATAGTCCACCTCGATAATACTGTAGCGGTTCTTAGGCGAAGCCCTGCATCGGTAGAACATCAACATCGTCACCATGCCGTCGTGCTGACGAAACTCTCCCTCAACACTCGGCTGGATCGGAGTTCGAGGGACGTCATCGGGCTGAACGTGTGCTGAACTCGGAGGTGTCGTACGTTCGGTACTTGATCGGTCGGATCGTGAAGACGTACGACTACATCAACTGCGTTGTGCTAACGCTTCCGCTTTCGGTCTATGAGGGTACATGGACAACACTCTCCCCTCTCGTTGCTATGCATCACTGTCGGTGTCAAAACCGGCGGATCTCGGGTAGGGGGTCCCGAACTGTGTGTCTAGGCCGGATGGTAACAGGAGGCAGGGAACACGTTGTTTTACCCAGGTTCGGGCCCTCTTGATGGAGGTAAAACCCTACGTCCTGCTTGATTAATATTGATGATATGGGTAGTACAAGAGTAGATCTACCACGAGATCAAGGAGGCTAAACCCTAGAAGCTAGCCTATGGTATGATTGTTGTATATGGAGTTGTCCTACGGACTAGAACCCTCCGGTTTATATAGACACCGGATAGGGTTAGGGTTACACAGAGTCGGTTACAATGGTAGGAGATCTTGAATATCCGCATCGCCAAGCTTGCCTTCCACGCCAAGGAAAGTCCCATCCGGACACGGGACGAAGTCTTCAATCTTGTATCTTCATAGTCCAGGAGTCCGGCTGAAGGTATAGTCTGTCTATCCGAACACCCCCTAATCCAGGACTCCCTCAGTAGCCCCTGAACCAGGCTTCAATGACGACGAGTCCGGCACGCAAATTGTCTTCGGCATTGCAAGGCGGGTTCCTCCTCCAAGTCCTTCATAGAAGATTGTAAACACCAAGAGTAGTATCCGGCTCTGCAAAATAAGCTTCCACATATTGCCATAGAGAGAATAATATTAACACAAATCAAATCTGCTGACGTATTCCGCGGTGCGTCACCACACTACGGCCAAATCCTTTACTCGAATCGATTTCACTTTTCCACCTCAGCGTGTTTTGCGAGGTAGTTTCCTTGGCACGTCTTGTCAAAGCAGAGATCGTGTACCCCTTTTACGAGATTCTCATCAATACGGACGTGGGTAATCCAACCGCGCCATTTATCATGGCGCTTGGGAGGCAAGCAAGTTTTACTAGGCTGGTGGGGACGCACAACTGCATCCGCCTATATAAGGGCATAAGGATCCACCTTTTTACCTACGCCTTCTTCCTCCTTTGCCTACCCATCTTCTGCGCACTCGAGCTCCAGCGCCCAAGCCCGCACTTCCCACCTCAACCTTCTCCAGCAATGTCCGGAGCGGGAGGCAAGTGGATGGTCTCCTCCATCACGGAGGGTAAAGTCAAGAAACTAAGGAAGGCCCGATACCTGTCCAAGGACATCGCGCACCGGCTTCCCGAAGAGGGGCAGCTTCTCCCCACCCCAAGGCCCCATGAGAGGGTAGTATTTCTCCCCCACTTCCTCCACGGACTGGGTTTTCCACTCCACCCATTTGTCCGGGGACTCATGTTCTACTACGGCCTGGATTTCCACGATCTGGCTCCGAACTTCATCCTCAACATCTCGGCGTTTATCATCGTGTGCAAGGCTTTTCTCCGCGTCCGCCCTCATTTCGGCCTCTGGCTCAAGACCTTCAACGTCAAGCCCAAGGTGGTGCGTGGCAGCCAGGCGGAGTGCGGAGGCGCCATGGCGGGTAAGATGGCCAACGTCCTATGGTTCAAGGGCTCTTTCGTGGAGACCCTAAAGGGATGGCAATCCGGGTGGTTTTATATCACTGAGCTGCGCGATCCGAAATGGACCGCAGCCCCCGAGTTCCGATCCGGACCCCCCACGTGGCTTATGTCCTGGAAAGAGACGGGCCTGTCGTGGGGTGACGAAAAAGAGGTGACCGGATTGCAAACATGCATCCAGTCCCAGGTGAACAAGCTAGTCCGGCTTGTTAATGTAATCCAGGTTATGCTCGTCCGCCGGATCCTCCCGTGCCAACAACGGGATTTTAATCTGTGGGAGTTCAACCCGGCGCAGCATCAAACCCTCAGCAGGCTCTTCGACACGACGTACGAAGACGCCTGGAAGATGCTATTCAAGGGCGCCGAGGCTCCCGCATCCGCTTCCGAGGACCGCGGATACAGCTCGCAGCGTCACGCTAGGGAGGTATGCCATCTACACATTTTACAGGATGTTTAAGCTTTTTTCATAGTTTGACTCTATGCGGGATCTAAACTCCCTTACCTTTGACAGGCTTGGCGGGCGATATCCGGACCGATTAACTGTCCGGCTCCGCTGCCCGAAGACCCAGCCCCAGCTCTACTAGCAAAGCTGCTGGTTCCGGTGCCTTATGTGGTGCCGGAGAAGAAGGCCAAGAAGAAGAAGGCCACGGGGACTCGAAAGAGTGCCCGCAACATGGTGGTGTCGGACTCGTCATCTGACGAGTCCAAGGCGCCCTCCTCCCGCGAAAACGAGGAGGAGGAAGAAGAAAACTCCCCCCCCATCGGAGGGTGGAGAGAAGAGGAAGGTCTCCCCAACGGGGGAGGCCGAGGGGTCTAGGAAAAGGAAGACCCCTCCGCCGGACTACGCCCCCAACGCCGAAGAGGGTAAAGAGGAGTGGCCAGACAGGGCCAAGCGTCCGGCGAAATCGTAAGTTCGGATATCAGAGAACTCATGACGTTCCTTTGTTGCATAGCTTTCCCTAATGCCGAATGTAATTATGCAGTCCGCCCGGGCCGAATTCGACGAATCGTCGGGCGGCTCCCTGGACTCATCGGACGTGAACTCAGTTCCGCCCGCTGTCTCCCCCGCACTGCAGACGACGCCGAAGTGGCGTCGCGACAAGCTCCGGGGCAGGAGGAGGTGGTCCCGGAGGAGCCGCAAGGCAACCTCCCAGACTCCAGGAGTGAAGGGGATAAGGCTCCCCAGGGCTCTAAGTCTGGCTTTATGCCGGATACCGCGCCGGAATCAGTTTCGGACCGCGGTAGGCGAACTCCTTCCAAGAGGAGCAAGCCTTCTGAGCCGGCGGCCTCCGTCCAACCGGAGGTGCCAGACAATCTGCTGGAGGTGCTTGACGACGCCTCCATCGACGAGGGGCACCGTACTATTATGAGTACGGTGATCCAGAAGGTTCGGTCCGCCAAGAGCGGACTGACTGAAGCTTGCGCTAGCCTTCTAACAGGCTTCGAGGTAAGTAAAAATATGTAAAAATATTACCGTATAGACAGTAGCCCCTGATGCTCTGTTTGGCGTTCGGAAAGAAAAGCCAAATAGAGGATCTATTAAATATCGCAGGAGTCTAACTAAAAAGGCGTCAATATACGTATGCAGGCTTCGCTGCTGGCCACCGCCGCACTGACTGCGGAGGTGGGTGCCCTGAAGCAGGGCCTCGTGCGGACCTAGCAAGAGCTCAGCCTTGCCAAATGGCAGCTCGAGGAGAAAGAAGGTAAGAGATACCTTATAGAAAAAATGCCTATAGGGAGGTGCTATTGCAAAAAATGACAGGAGTATACTGCTTATTGTAGGGGCCACAACTGAGGTGGCGACCCTCAAGCAGGCGCTGTCCGAGGCCGAGAAGAAAGCGTCCACGGAGCGCGTCGAGCGGGAGAAATTTGAGGCGCAGGTCGGCGAGGTGCGGCAAGAGCTTCAGGTTCTCATGAAAAAACATGAGAGTTTGGAGCTCGACTCGAAGACGCGAGCGTCCGAGCGTACTGCGGCCCTTAAAACTGCCAAATCTGCCAAGGCCGAAGCCCAGAAGGCCCTCCAGGAATTGGATGCGGTGAAAAAGGTAGCGGCGGGTAAGGCATTCTATATGCAAAGCAGACATATAAAAGTAAACTACTTGTTACTTACCCGAATCCGGAGCTCTCCAGGGGCATTCGCAGATCTTCCCCGCAGCGTATCCGATGCCGCCGCATTCTACCGAGCCGAGGAAGGCAGCTCGACGGAGAAGGTGTTCTGGTCTCAGTACGCTGAGGCCGGACACCCTGTGCCCTTGAGCGACCAGCTGAAGCAGCTGGTCGAGCTCCACAAGGCGGCCGAACAGGCCTTGAAGGGCTTCATAGTTCGGCTGTGGCCTAGAGAGGCCCTGCCTGGGAGCTACTTCGGACTGGTGTGGCGGCTAGTGGAGGCTTGTCCAAGGCTCGAGGTTATCAAGCGCTCCGTCTGCATCGAAGGTGCCCGTAGGGCCCTTGCCCGTGCAAAGGTGCATTGGGGTAAGCTGGACGGTGAGACACTTGTGAAGGACGGGCCGCCGCTGGGGAAGGAGCATCGCAAGCCTGAGAACTATTACAAGGATGTTCTTGCTGGTGCCCGCCTTGTGGCGGATAAATGTACCAAGGATGTAATTTTTGAATGAAATCGCTCGTGTTATCCTATGCGCTAAAAACTTGTTCATATGCGCTAAGCAATGCTTGAATTTAAAATATTACTTTCTGTGCGGCTGTTTATCAAAAAATTGAGAGATGGCCAGTCGTCGGCTTCTGCCCCCATGCCACTAGTGCTGGGGTGTTCGGGATAAACCTGAGCACTATTTTTCCCATGATTGGGTCCTTCGAGGGAGGCTCTCAGCACAACGAACCAGGCAATCGGACTATAATGCTTGAACACTCTCACTTAGCCATAGAACTCTATAATTTTAAATTTCGGCCAAGCCCCTAGTTCGGAAGACCGAGTTCGGGGCGCTATCCACGCCTTGGCCGGACAAAGCCAGCTCCTCGCTCGAAGCGGCATAAGCCTTTAGGGACTCGAAAAACCTCTCGAACAGCGACCGGTCTCTCGCCACATCATGACAGTCAGTTTTAGCTTTCTCCACTGAGGTGCTTAACCCAGCTGAATCGGGGCACAATCGTAGTGGTTCTCCTAGTGCTACCTTAGCCGATAGAGCGGAACGTAAGACACCCAAAACATAGGAGCCAGGCAAACCCAACTATTGACCCAAATCATGATTCGGAGCCGATGCATATAGTGCTATAAGTTCGGGGTGCCGCACTTGTGAAAGTGTACGGACTTCTCACACCATTATGACGGGTACTGAAGCCCCTGGCGTGTTTGCCGTACCATGGTGTACGGGTGCAATCATGTCATTTAATAAACATAAATGTGAAAAGAAGATAATGCAAAAAATAAACAAGAAGCTAAGCATTGTTTATAGAGAGGCTATTTATCAAAGCCGAACGATACAAATAGTGCAATAAGCGAAAGATATTGGACTATTCAGTATGTCCTGACCAGGGGCAGGCCGTGGAATTGTATTTAAAACAGGTATACCGCTCATAACAGAGACCACCTGGGAGTTCCATAATGCGGCATGGCTTGTCTGCCTCCCTGGATCTTGCATCGTTTGTGTGGCAGTCGAATTGCCGAACAGGTCGTCCGAAGTATGGAGTCCTGAAAGTAAGAAAAAAAAGAATCCGGCAGCCCCTAGTACGTTTTAAGCCGTATTTTGGGCATGCCGTTATTGTGCCCCTTCCCCTGTGCCCATGGTATTTCAAGGGCGTAGTTATGTACGCGAGGTACTGGTTTCGCTATGTCGCGAAAGCTGGGGTTGGGGCCGCATTGCTACGCTTGCTCAGAGTGTGCCAGGCGGTCCTACTATGGGGTACTCCGGGCGCGCTTGGCAGTGTCTGGCTTTTTAATGGCCGGACTGGAGAATTTCCTGAGAAGGCTACTTTGTACCTCCGCTGCGAGAGCCGCCGTATGCTCCTCCGTACGGAGGGAGCGTTCGGTGTTTCCGTTGACCGTAATTACTCCTCGAGGGCCTGGCATCTTGAGCTTGAGATATGCGTAGTGCGGCACCGCATTGAACTTTGCGAATGCGGTTCGTCCGAGCAGAGCGTGATAGCCACTGCGAAACGGGACTATATCAAAGATTAACTCTTCGCTTCGGAAATTATTCGGGGATCCGAAGACCACGTCAAGTGTGTCTGAGCCTGTACAGTTGGCTTCTACACCTGGTATAACGCCTTTAAAGGTCATTCTTGTGGGCTTAATCCTTGAGGGATCTATGCCCCTTTTCCGCACTGTATCCTGATAAAGCAGGTTCGGGCTACTGCCGCCGTCCATGAGGACTCTTGTGAGATGAAATCCGTCGATGATTGGGTCGAGAACCAATGCGGCGAAGCCGCCATGACGGATGCTAGTGGGATGGTCCCTTCGATCAAAGGTGATCGGGCAGGAGGACCATGGGTTGAACTTTGGGGCGACTGGCTCTATCGCGTATACGTCCCGTAGCGCACGCTCCCTCTTGGGAATGTGGGTTGCGTATATCATGTTCACCGTCCGCACTTGTGGGGGAAAGCCCTTCTGTCCATTGTTGTTCGGCGGCTTGGGATCCTCGTCATCGCTGTGCAGCCCCTTGTCTCTTTTTTCAGCCCTTAACTTGCCTGCCTGCTTGAACACCCAACAATCCCTGTTAATGTGATTGGCTGGCCTTTCGGGGGTGCCATGTATCTGGCACAAGCGATCGAGTATTCGGTCCAAATTGGACGGGCCCTGAGTATTCTTTTTGAATGGCTTTTTCCGCTGACCGGATTTATAGCCTTTGAATCCGGCATTGACTGCCGTGTCTTCATTGCTGTCGCTGCTAACGCGGCGTTTTTGCTTATTCTGACGTGTCCTGCCACTTTTGTCCTTGGTATCCGAATTACCAGAGTTCTTTGATAAGTTGTTACTGCGAGCTAGCCAGCTGTCTTCTCCCGCGCAAAAGCGGGTCATGAGTGTCGTGAGGGCTGCCATGGATTTCGGCTTTTCCTGTCCCAGGTGCCGGGCAAGCCACTCGTCGCGGATGTTGTGCTTGAAGGCTGCTAGGGCCTCTGCTCCCGGACAGTCGACTATCTGGTTTTTCTTTGTTAGGAACCGTGTCCAGAATTGTCTGGCCGATTCTTCTGGCTGCTAAATTATGTGGCTTAAGTCGTCGGCGTCCGGTGGTCGCACGTATGTGCCCTGGAAGTTGTCGAGGAATGCGGCTTCCAGGTCCTCCCAAGAACCGATTGAGTCTGCTGGCAAGATGTTAAGCCAATGCCGGGCCGGTCCTTTAAGTTTGAGCGGGAGGTATTTGATGGCGTGTAGATCATCGCCGCGTGCCATGTGGATGTGGAGGAGATAATCCTCGATCCATACCGCCGGATCTGTTGTGCCATCGTATGATTCAATGTTTACGGGTTTGAAACCCTCTGGGATTTTATGATCCATTACTTCATTCTTGAAGCATAGCGGGTGTGCGGCGCCTCTGTACTGGGCTATATCACGACGCAGCTCAGAAGAGCTATGTCTGTTGTGTTCGGCCCGGCCAGATTTGTTGTATCCGGAGTGAAGATCATTGTCACATGCCGTAGGGCGCCTGCGCGATCCGTAGATCGATCTTGTTTGTCTTGCCTTATCCTCCAGTATGTCTCGCAGGTCGGGCGCATTTTCCCGTGCCTTGGTTGAGCGGCGTCGGGGCATGGCTTGGGTGGAGGGCCGAGAGGCCTCTCTGTCGCGGCCGCGAGGTGGCCGGTCTGCCATGTCATGCGCTGGTGATGTAGGTGCTTCCTCCTCTGACCGGGGTAGCGGCCTGTGCTTCAGGTAACTCTTGGAGGGGCATTCGAGTTCATACTCTTCGGCCGCAAGGACTTCAGTCCATCTGTCAGCGAGCAAATCTTGGGCAGCTCTAAGCTGTTGCTGCTTTTTCTTGAGGCTGCTTGCCGTGGCTAAAAGCCTGCGTTTAAAACGCTCTTGTTCGGCGGGGTCTGATGGTATGACGAATTCGTCGTCATCGAGGCTTGCCTCGTCTTCGGAGGGAGGCGTATAGTTATCATCCTCGACCTCTTGGTCTGCCGCTCTCTCATGAGGGCTGGCTTCTCCATCTTCCTGTGCCGAATCTTGCTGAGGTGGGTGTTCTTCGGCACTATCCGGGGTAGTATTATCTCCCGTGCCAGAATCACCGTTTTTGCTTTGGCGGGATTTAGAGCGGCGCCGCTGACGCCGGCGCTTTGGCTGTTTCTTGGGGGCGTCATCCCCCACTGTTCCATCGCCATCTCCATCTTTTGGAGTATCCACCATATATATGCCATATGATGAGGTGGCCTTCCAGCGCCCTACAGGTGCTGGTTCCTGTTCGTCTCCTACATCGTCGTCCATGCCGTTGATGTCTTCGGAGCCGAAGTCAAGCATGTCGGTTAGATCGTCGAAAGTGGCTAAAAAGTGGGTGGTGGGTGGGCTTTGAATTTCCTCATCGTCCGTATCCCACCCTCGCTGACCGTAGTCCGGTCAGGGATCTTCTGATAAAGAGAGAGACTTAAGAGAATTCAGGATGTCGCCAAAAGGCGAATGCTGAAAGATGTCTGCGGCGGTGAACTCCATTATCGGCGCCCAATCGGATTCGATGGGCAGGGGCGCGGGGGGTTCGGAGTCCGGAAAGGAGTCCGGATCCTCGGAGTCACGGATCATGCAGAGTGCGAGGCTAGCGTTCGGCTCGATCGCCTTTGAGATCGTAGCCCCCGAGGTGACGTCCAACTGCTCATCCTCGATTGGCGCAATAGGCTCCGAGTTAGGGGTCAGAACCGATGCGTGTGCGGCCTCCAGGACACTGTCCGGAGGCAGAGCTAGATCATGCCCCTCGAGATAGTGCGGCGCGCTTGGCCGTGGCTCGAACCCGTCGAAGATCAAGTCTCCGCATATGTCAGCCATGTAGTTTAAGCTTTCAAGCCTGACTTGATGGCCAGGGGCGTAGCCTTTGATCTGCTCTAGGTGGCCGAGCGAATTGGCCCGCAGAGCAAAGCCGCCGAAGATGAAGATCTGTCCGGGGAGAAAAGTCTCACCCTGGACCGCATCGTTGTTGATGATCAAAGGAGCCATCGGGCCTTAAGGCGACAACACAGAGGAACTCTCAATGAAAGCACCAATGTCGGTGTCAAAACCGGCGGATCTCGGGTAGGGGGTCCCGAACTGTGCGTCTAGGCCGGATGGTAACAGGAGGCAGGGAACATGATGTTTTACCCAGGTTCGGGCCCTCTTGATGGAGGTAAAACCCTACGTCCTGCTTGATTAATATTGATGATATGGGTAGTACAAGAGTAGATCTACCACGAGATCAAGGAGGCTAAACCCTAGAAGCTAGCCTATGGTATGATTGTTGTATATGGAGTTGTCCTACGGACTAGAACCCTCCGGTTTATATAGACACCGGATAGGGTTAGGGTTACACAGAGTCGGTTACAATGGTAGGAGATCTTGAATATCCGCATCGCCAAGCTTGCCTTCCACGCCAAGGAAAGTCCCATCCGGACACGGGACGAAGTCTTCAATCTTGTATCTTCATAGTCCAGGAGTCCGGCTGAAGGTATAGTCCGTCTATCCGAACACCCCCTAATCCAGGACTCCCTCAATCACCATGATCTTGCGTGTGCGTAGGAAAATTTTGAAATTACTACGTTCCCCAATGGTGGCATCAGAGCCAGGTTTTATGCGTAGATGTCATATGCACGAGTAGAACACAAGTAAGTTGTGGGCGATATAAGTCATACTGCTTACCAGCATGTCATACTTTGGTTCGGCAGTATTGTTAGATGAAGCGGCCCGGACCGACATTACGCGTACGCTTATGCGAGACTGGTTCTACCGACGTTCTTTGCACACAGGTGGCTGGCGGGTGTCAGTTTCTCCAACTTTAGTTGAACCGAGTGTGGCTACGCCCGGTCCTTGCGAAGGTTAAAACAACACCAACTTGAAAAACTATCGTTGTGGTTTTGATGCGTAGGTAAGAACGGTTCTTGCTAAGCCCAGTAGCAGCCACGTAAAACTTGCAACAACAAAGTAGAGGACGTCTAACTTGTTTTTGCAGGGCATGTTGTGATGTGATATGGTCAAGGCGTGATGAGATATAAGTTGTTGTATGAGATGATCATGTTTTGTTGAAGTTATCGGCAATTGGCAGAAGCCTTATGGTTATCTCTTTATTGCATAAGATGCAAGTGCCAAATAATTGCTTTACTTTATCGCTATGCGATAGCAATAGTTGCAAGAGCAATAGTTGGCGAGACGACCATGTGACGACACATTGATATAGATCAAGAAGATGGAGATCATGGTGTCATGCCGGTGACGATGGAGACCATGACGTTGCTTTGGAGATAGAGATCAAAGGCACAAGATGATGATGGCCATATCATGTCACATATTTTGATTGCATGTGATGTTTATCTTTTATGCATCTTATCTTGCTTTGATTGACGGTAGCATTATAAGATGATCTCTCACTAAATTATCAAAGTATAAGTGTTCTCCCTGAGTATGCACCGTTGCGAAAGTTCTTCGTGCTGAGACACCACGTGATGATCGGGTGTGATAGGCTCTACGTTCAAATACAACGGGTGCAAAACAGTTGCACACGCGGAATACTCAGGTTATACTTGACGAGCCAAGCATATACAGATATGGCCTCGGAACACGGAGACCGAAAGGTCGAGCATGAATCATATAGTAGATATGATCAACATAGTGATGTTCACCATTGAAACTACTCCATCTCACGTGATGATCGGACATGGCTTAGTTGATATGGATCACGTGATCACTTAGAGGATTAGAGGCATGTCTATCAAAGTGGGAGTTCTTTAGTAATATGATTAAGTGAGCTTTAATTTATCATGAACTTAGTCCTGGTAGTATTAGCATATCTATGTTGTAGATCAATAGCTCGCATTATTGCTTTCATATGTTTATTTTGATATGTTCCTAGAGAAAATTGTGTTGAAAAATGTTAGTAGCAAAGATGCGGATTGGATCCGTCATCTGAGGTTTATCCTCATTGCTGCACAGAAGAATTATGTCCTTGATGCACCGCTAGGTGACAGAACTATTGCAGGAGCAGATGCAGACGTTATGAACGTTTGCCTAGCTCAATATGATGACTACTTGATAGTTTAAGTGCACCATGCTTAACGGCTTAGAATCGGGACTTCAAAGACGTTTTGAACATCATGGAGCATATGAGATGTTCCAGAAGTTGAAGTTAATATTTCAAGCAAATACCCGAGTTGAGAGATATGAAGTCTCCAACAAGTTCTATAGCTAAAAGATGGAGGAGAATCGCTCAACTAGTGAGCATGTGCTCAGATTGTCTGGGTACTACAATCGCTTGAATCAAGTGGGAGTTAATCTTCCAGATAAGATAGTGATTGACAGAATTCTCTAGTCACCATCACCAAGTTAGTAGAACTTCGTGATGAACTATGATATGCAAGGGATAACAGAAACGATTCCCAAGCTCTTCGTAATGCGGAAATTGACGAAGGTAGAAATCGAGGAAAACATCAAGTGTTGATGGTAGACAAGACCACTAGTTTTAAGAAAAGGGCAGAGGGAAGAAAGGGAACTTCAAGAAGAACAGCAAGCAAGTTGCTGCTCAAGTGAAGAAGCCCAAGTCTGATCCTAAGCCTGAGACTAAGTGCTTCTGCTGCAAAGGGACTGGTCACTGGAAGCGGAACTACCACAAGTATTTGGCGGATAAGAAGGATGGCAAAGTGAACAAAGGTATATTGGATATACATGTTATTGATGTGTGCTTTAGTAGTGTTTATAGCAACCCCTCGGTATTTGATACTGGTTCAGTTGCTAAGAGTAGTAACTCGAAACAGGAGTTGCAGAATAAACAGAGACTAGTTAAAGGTGAAGTGACGATGTGTGTTGGAAGTAGTTCCAAGATTGATATGATCATCATCGCACACTCCCCTATACTTTCGGGATTAGTGTTGAACCTAAATAAGTGTTATTTGGTTTTTGCGTTGAGCATGAATATGATTTGATCATGTTTATTGCAATACGGTTATTCATTAAAGTCAGAGAATAATTGTTGTTCTGTTTACATGAATAAAACCTTCGATGGTCATACACCCAATGAAACAAGTTCATTGGATCTCGATCGTAGTGATACACATATTCATAATATTGAAACCAAAAGATGCAAAGTTAATAATGATAGCGCAACTTATTTGTGGCACTGCCGTTTAGGTCATATTGGTGTAAAGCGCATGAAGAAACTCCATGCTGATGGGCTTTTGGAATCACTTGATTATGAATCACTTGATGCTTGCGAACCATGCCTTATGGGCAAGATGACTAAAACGCCATTCTCCGGAACAATGAAGCAAGCAACAGATTTGTTGGAAATCATACATACTGATGTATGTGGTCCGATGAATATTAAGGCTTGCAGCAGGTATCATTATTTTCTGACCTTCACAGATGATTTGAGCAGATATGGGGATATCTACTTGATGAAACATAAGTCTGAAACATTTGAACAGTTCAAAGAATTTTAGAGTGAAGTGGAAAATCATCATGACAAGAAGATAAGGTTTCCACGATCTGATCGCGGAGACGAATATTTGAGTTACGAGTTTGGTCTTCAATTAAAACAATGTGGAATAGTTTCACAAATTCATGCCACCTAGAACACCACAACATAATGGTGTGTCCGAACATCATAACTGTACTTTATTGGATATAGTACAATCTATGATGTTTCTTACCGATTTACCACTATCGTTTTGGGGTCATGCATTAGAGACAGCTGCATTCACGTTAAATAGGGCACCATCAAAATCCATTGAGACGACGCCTTATGAACTGTGGTTTGGCAAGAAACCAAAGTTGTCGTTTCTTAAAGTTTGGGGTTGCGATGCTTATATGAAAAAGTTTCATCCTGATAAGCTCAAACCCAAATCGGAGAAATATGTCTTCATAGGATACCCAAAGGAGATAGTTGGGTACACCTTCTATCATAGATCCAAAGGCAAGACATTCGTTGCTAAGAATGGATCCTTTCTAGAGAAGGAGTTTCTCTCGAAAGAAGTGAGTGGGAGGAAAGTAGAACTTGATGAGGTAACTGTACCTGCTCCATAATTGGGAAGTAGTTCATCACAGAAATCTGTTCCTGTGACTCCGGCACCAATTAGTGAGGAAGATAATGATGATGATCATGTAACTTCGGATCAAGTTACTACCAAACCTCGTAGGTCAACCAGAGTGAGATCCGCACCAGAGTGGTACGGTAATCCTATTCTGGAGGTCATGTTACTTGACCATGACGAACCTACGAACTATGAGGAAGCGATGATGAGCCCAGATTCCGATAAATGGCTTGAGGCCATGAAATCTGAGATAGGATCCATGTATGAGAACAAAGTGTGGACTTTGGTGGACTTGCCCGATGATCGGCAAGCCATTGATAATAAATGGATCTTCAAGAGGAAGACGGACACTGATAGTAGTGTTACTATCTACAAAGCTAGAATTGCCGCAAAAGTTTTCGACAAGTTCAAGGTGTTGACTACGATGAGAGTTTCTCACTCGTATCTATGCTTAAGTCTGTCCGAATCATGTTAGCAATTGCCGCATTTTATGAAATCTGGCAAATGGATAAACAAAACTGCATTCCTTAATGGATTTATTAAAGAAGAGTTGTATGTGATGCAACAAGAAGGTTTTGTCAATCCTAAAGGTGCTAACAAAATATGCAAGCTCCAGCGATCCATTTATGGATTGGTGCAAGCATCTCAGAGTTGGAATATACGCTTTGATAAGTTGATCAAAGCATATAGTTTTATACAGACTTGCGGTGAAGCCTGTATTTACTAGAAAGTGAGTGGGAGCACTACAGCATTTCTGATAAGTATATGTGAATGACATAATGTTGATCAGAGATAATGTAGAATTATTCTGCAAAGCATAAAGGAGTGTTTGAAAGGAGTTTTTCAAAGAAAGACCTCGGTGAAACTGCTCACATATTGAGCATCAAGATCTATAGAGATAGATCAAGACGCTTGATAAGTTTTTTCAATAAGTACAAACCTTGACAAGATTTTGAAGTAGTTCAAAATGGAGCAGTCAAAGAAAGAGTTCTTGCCTGTGTTACAAGGTGTGAAGTTGAGTAAGACTCAAAGCCCGACCACACAGAAGATAGAAAGAGAATGAAAGTCATTCCTTATGCCTCAGTCATAGGTTCCATAAAGTATGCCATGCTGTGTACCAGATCTATTGTATACCATACACTGTGTTAAGAGAGGGAGTACAATAGTGATCTAGGAGTAGATCAATGGACAGCGGTCAAAATTATCCATACTGGAATAAGGATATGTTTCTCGATTACGGAGGTGACAAAAGGTTCGTCGTAAAGGGTTACGTCGATGCAAGTTTTGACACTGATCCAGATGACTCTAAGTCTCAATCTGGATACATATTGAAAGTGGGAGCAATTAGCTAGAGTAGCTCCATGAAGAGCATTATTGACATAGAAATTTGCAAAATATATGCGGATCTGAATGTGGCAGACCCGTTGACTAAACTTCTCTCACAAGCAAAACATGATCACTTTTTGGGTCTTAATCACATAGTGATGTGAACTAGATTATTGAATCTAGTAAACCCTTTGGGTGTTAGTCACATGGAGATGTGAACCAATCACATAAAGATGTGAACTATTGATGTTAAATCACATGGCGATGTGATCTAGATTATTGACTCTAGTGCAAGTGGGAGATTGAAGGAAATATGCCCTAGAGGCAATAATAAAGTTATTATTTATTTCCTTATATCATGATAAATGTTTATTATTCATGCTAGAATTGTATTAACCGGAAACATAATACATGTGTGAATACATAGACAAACAGAGTGTCACTAGTATGCCTCTACTTGACTAGCTCATTAATCAAAGATGGTTATGTTTCCTAACCACGGACAAAGAGTTGTCATTTGATTAACGGGATCACATCATTAGTTGAATGATCTGATTGACATGACCCATTTCATTAGCTTAGCACCCGATCGTTTAGTATGTTGCTATTGCTTTCTTCATGACTTATACATGTTCCTATGACTATGAGATTATGCAACTCCCGTGTGCCGGAGGAACACTTTGTGTGCTACCAAACGTCACAACGTAACTGGTTGATTATAAAGGTGCTCTACAGGTGTCTCCGAAGGTACATGTTGAGTTGGCGTATTTCGAGATTGGGATTTGTCACTCCGATCGTCAGAGAGGTATCTCTGGGCCCTCTCGGTAATGCACATCACTTAAGCCTTGCAAGCATTGGAACTAATGAGTTAGTTGCAAGATGATGTATTACGAAACGAGTAAAGAGACTTGCCGGTAACGAGATTGAACTAGGTATTGGATACCGACGATCGAATCTCGGGCAAGTAACATACCTATGACAAAGGGAACAATGTATGTTGTTATGGGTCTGACCGATAAAAGATCTTCGTAGAATATGTAGGAACCAATATGGGCATCTAGGTCCCGCTATTGGTTATTGACCGGAGACGTGTCTCGGTCATGTCTACATTGTTCTCGAACCCGTAGGGTCCGCACGCTTAAGGTTTCGATGACAGTTATATTATGAGTTTATGCGTTTTGATGTACCGAAGGTTGTTCGGAGTCCCGGATGTGATCACGGACATGACGAGGAGTCTCGAAATGGTTGAGACATAAAGATTGATATATTGGAAGCCTATGTTTGGATATAGGAAGTGTTCCGGGTGAAATCGGGATTTTACCGGAGTACCGGGAGGTTACCGGAACCCCCCGGGAGGTATATGGGCCTTAGTGGGACTTAGTGGAAGAGAGGAGAGGTGGCCACGAGATGGGCCGCGCGCCTCTCCCCCCTTGGTCCGAATAGGACAAGGAGAGGGGGCCGGCCCCCTTCCTCCTCTCTCTCCTCTTTCCACCCTCCACGAATCCTATTCCAACTAGGAAAGGGGGGGTAGGACTCCTCCTGGCGCGCCTCCTCTTGGCCGGCCGCCCCCCCATCCCCCTTTGAGCCTTTATATACGGAGGCAGGGGCACCCCCTAGAGACACAAGTTGATCCACGTGATCATATTCTTAGCCGTGTGCGGTGCCCCCTTCCACCATAGTCCTCGATAATATTGTAGCAGTGCTTAGGCGAAGCCCTGCGACATTAGTACATCAAGATCGTCACCACGCCGTCGTGCTGACGGAACTCTTCCCCGACACTTTGCTGGATCGGAGTCCGGGGATCGTCATCGAGCTGAACGTGTGCTAGAACTCGGAGGTGCCGTAGTTTCGGTGCTTGATCGGTCGGGCCGTGAAGACGTACGACTACATCAACCTAACGCTTCCGTTGTCGATCTACAAGGGTACGTAGATCACACTCTCCCCTCTCGTTGCTATCCATCACCATAATCTTGCATGTGCGTAGGAATTTTTTTGAAATTACTACGTTCCCCAACAGTGCAATCATCTCGGAGTTGGAATATACGCTTTGATAAGTTGATCAAAGCATATAGTTTTATACAGACTTGCGGTGAAGCCTGTATTTACAAGAAAGTGAGTGGGAGCACTACATCATTTCTGATAAGTATATGTGAATGACATATTGTTGATCAGAGATAATGTAGAATTATTCTGCAAAGCATAAAGGAATGTTTGAAAGGAGTTTTTCAAAGAAAGACCTCGGTGAAGCTGCTTACATATTAAGCATCAAGATCTATAGAGATATATCAAGACGCTTGATAAGTTTTTCAATGAGTACATACCTTGACAAGATTTTGAAGTAGTTCAAAATGGAACAGTCAAAGAAGGAGTTCTTGCCTGTGTTACAAGGTGTGAAGTTGAGTAAGACTCAAAACCCGACCACAGTAGAAGATAGAGAGAGAATGAAAGTCATTCCCTATGCCTCAGCCATAGGTTCTATAAAGTATGCCATGCTGTGTACCAGATCTATTGTATACCCTGCCCTAAGTTTGGCAAGGGAGTACAATAGTGATCTAGGAGTAGATCACTGGACATTGATCAAAATTATCCTTAGTGGAATAAGGATATGTTTCTCGATCATGGAGGTGACAAAAGGTTCGTCGTAAAGGGTTACGTCAATGCAAGTTTTGACACTGATCCAGATGACTCAAAGTCTCAGTCTGGATACATATTAAAGTGGGAGCAATTAGCTAGAGTAGCTCCGTGCAGAGCATTGTTGACATAGAGATTTGCAAAATACATACGGATCTGAATGTAGCAGACCCGTTGACTAAACTTCCCTCAGAAGCAAAACATGATCACACCTTAGTACTCTTTGGGTATTAATCACATAGCGATGTGAACTAGATTATTGACTCTAGTAAACCCTTTGGGTGTTGGTCACATGACGATGTGAACTATGGGTGTTAATCACATGGTGATGTGAACTATTGATGTTAAATCACATGGCGATGTGAACTAGATTATTGACTCTAGTGCAAGTGGGAGACTGAAAGAAATATGCCCTAGAGGCAATAATAAATTTATTATTTATTTCCTTATATCATGATAAATGTTTATTATTCATGCTAGAATTGTATTAACCGGAAACATAATACATGTGTGAATACATAGACAAATAGTATGTCACTAGTATGCCTCTACTTGACTAGCTTGTTGAATCAAAGATGGTTAAGTTTCCTAGCCATAGACATGAGTTGTCATTTGATTAACGGGATCACATTATTAGAGAATGATGTGATTGACTTGACCCATTCCGTTAGCATAGCACTTGATCGTTTAGTTTGTTGCTATTGCTTTCTTCATGACTTATACATGTTCCTATGACTATGAGATTATGCAACTCCCGTTTACTGGAGGAACACTTTGTGTGCTACCAAACGTCACAACGTAACTGGGTGATTATAAAGGTGCTCTACAGGTGTCTCCAAAGGTACTTGTTGGGTTGGCATATTTCGAGATTAGGATTTGTCACTCCGATTGTCGGAGAGGTATCTCTGGGCCCTCTTGGTAATGCACATCACTTAAGCCTTGCAAGCACTGCAACTAATGAGTTAGTTGTGGCATGATGTATTACGGAACGATTAAAGAGACTTGCCGGTAACGAGATTGAACTAGGTATTGAGATACCGACGATCGAATCTCGGGCAAGTAACATAACGATGACAAAGGGAACAACGTATGTTGTTATGCAGTCTGCCCGATAAAGATCTTCGTAGAATATGTAGGAGCCAATATGAGCATCCAGGTTCCGCTATTGGTTATTGATCGGAGACGTGTCTCGGTCATGTCTACATAGTTCTCGAACCCGTAGGGTCCGCACGCTTAACGCTACGATGACAGTTATATTATGAGTTTATATGTTTTGATGTACCTAAGGAGTTCGGAGTCCCGGATGAGATCGGGGACATGACGAGGAGTCTCGAAATGGTCGAGACGTAAAGATCGATATATTGGACGACTATATTCGGACTTCGGAAAGGTTCCGAGTGATTCGGGTATTTTTCGGAGTACCGGAGAGTTACGGGAATTCGCCGGGGAGTATATGGGCCTTATTGGGCCATACAGGAATAGAGGAGATAGGCCAAAAGGAAGGAGGCCTGCGCCCCCCCCCCCCCTCTGGTCCGAATTGGACAAGGGGTGCAGCCCCCTTTTCCTTCTCCCTCTCCTCCTCTTTCCTTCACTCCTACTCCAACAAGGAAAGGAGGAGTCCTACTCCCGGTGGGAGTAGGACTCCCCCCTTGGCGCGCCCTCCTCCTAGGTCGGCCGCCTCCCCCCTGCTCCTTTATATACAGGGGAAGGGGGGCACCTCTAGACACACAAGTTGATCAAGTTGATCATCTCTTAGCCGTGTGCGGTGCCTCCCTCCACCATAGCCCACCTCGATAATACTGTAGCGATGCTTAGGCGAAGCCCTGCATCGATAGAACATCAACATCGTCACCACGCCGTTGTGCTGATGAAACTCTCCCTCAACACTCGGCTGGATTGGAGTTCGAGGGACGTCATCGGGCTGAACGTGTGCTGAACTCGGAGGTGCCGTACGTTCGGTACTTGATCGGTCGGATCGTGAAGACGTACGACTACATCAACCGCGTTGTGCAAACGCTTCCGCTTTCGGTCTACGAGGGTACGTGGACAACACTCTCCCCTCTCGTTGTTATGCATCACCATGATCTTGCGTGTGCGTAGGAAAATTTTGAAATTACTACGTTCCCCAACAGAGAGATCAATAGTTTCTATAAAACAAATCCACCACCGTGCTCTAAAAGATATAGGTGAAGCACTAGAGCAAAACTATAAAGCTCAAAAGATATAAGTGAAGCACATAGAGTATTCTATCAAATTCCAAATCATGTATGGCTCTCTCAAAAGGTGTGTACAGCAAGGATGATTGTGGTAGACTAACAAGCAAAGACTCAAATCATAAAATACGCTCCAAGAAAAACACATATCATGTGGTGAATAAAAATATAGCTCCAAGTAAAGTTACCGATAGAAGTAGACGAAAGAGGGGATGCCTTCCGGGGCATCCCCAAGCTTTGGCTGTTAGGTGTCCTTAGATTATCTTGGGGGTGCCATGGTCATCCCCAAGCTTAGGCTCTTTCCACTCCTTGTTCCATAATCCATCAAATCTTTACCCAAAACTTAAAAACTTCACAACACAAAACTTAAAGTAGAAAACTCGTGAGCTCCGTTAGCGAAAGAAAACAAAAGACCACTTCAAGGTACTGTAATTAACTCATTCTTTATTTATATTGGTGTTGTACCTACTGTATTCCAACTTCTCTATGGATTATAAACTATTTTACTAGCCATAGATTCATCAAAATAAGCAAACAACACACGAAAAGCAGAATCTGTCAAAAACAGAACAGTCTGTAGTAATCTGTAGCTAGCGCAAGATCTGGACCCCAAAAATTATAAAATAAACTGCTGGACATGAGTAATTTATCTATTAATCATATTAAAAAATAATTAACTAAATATCACTTTCCAAATAAAAATGACAGAAGTTCTCGTGAGCGCTAAAGTTTCTGTTTTTTACAGCAAGTTCAACAAGACTTTCCCCAAGTCTTCCCAACGGTTCTACTTGGCAAAAAAAAACTAATTAAAAAAAAAACAAAACCAAAACAGAGGCTAGATAATTTATTTATTACTAAACAGGAGCAAAAAGCAAGGAATAAAAATAAAATTGGGTTGCCTCCCAACAAGCGCTATCGTTTAACGCCTCTAGCTAGGCATAACAAGCAAGAATAGATCTAGATATTGCCATCTTTGGTAGGAAATCCATAAGTGGCTCTCATGATAGATTCATATGGTAATTTTATTTTCTTTCTAGGGAAGTGTTCCATGCCCTTTTTTAATGGAAACTGGAATCTAATATTCCCTTCCTTCATATCAATAATTGCACCAACCGTTCTAAGGAAAGGTCTACCAAGAATAATAGGGCAAGAAGGATTGCAATCTATATCAAGAACGATAAAATCTACTGGCACATAATTCCTATTTGCAACAATAAGAACATCATTAATTCTTCCCATAGGTTTCTTAATAGTGGAATCCGCAAGATGCAAGTTTAGAGAGCAATCATCAAAATCACGGAAATCTAGCAAATCACACAAAGTTTTGGGAATAGTGGAGACACTAGCACCCAAATCACACAAAGCATAAAACTCATAATTTTTAATTTTAATTTTAATAGTTGGTTCCCACTCATCATAAAGTTTTCTAGGGATAGAAACTTCCAATTCAAGTTTTTCTTCATAAGATTGCATCAAGGCATCAACGATATGTTTAGCAAACGCTTTATTTTGACTATAAGCGTGAGGAGATTTTAGCACGGATTGCAACAAGGAAATACAATCAATCAAAGAGCAATTTTCATAGTTAAATTCCTTGAAATCCATAATAGTGGGTTTAGCAACATCTAGGGTTTTAATTTCTTCAATCCCACTTTTATCAAATTTAGCATCAAGATCAACAAATTCCGAATTCTTAGAACGCCTTCTAGGTAAACATGGATCATATTCAGTCCCATCATTATCAAGATTCATATTGCAAAACAAAGATTTAATAGGGGACACATCAATAACTTTTAGATCTTCATCATTATTTTCATAGGAACTAGAAGAACACGCTTTTATAAAGGCATCTTTCTTAGCACGCATCCTAGCGGTTCTTTCTTTGCACTTGTCAATGGAAATTCTCATGGCTTTGAGAGACTCGTTGATATCATGCTTAGGTGGAATAGATCTAAGTTTCAAAGAATCAAAATCAAGAGCAATTCTATCAACGTTCCTAGCCAAATCATCAATCTTAAGCAATTTTTCTACAATCATAGCATTAAAATTCTTTTGCGAAGAAATAAATTCTTTAATATTAGATTCAAAATCAGAGGGCATCTTATTATAATTTCCATAAGAATTGTTGTAGGAATTACCATAATTATTAGAGGGATTGCTAGGATAAGGCCTAGGATTGAAATTTCCTCTATACGCGTTGTTACCAAAATTGTTCCTACCAACAAAATTCACATCCATAGATTCATTATTATTCTCAATCAAAGTAGACAAGGGCACATCATTAGGATAAGAATAAACACTCTTATTAGCAAATAATTTCATAAGTTCATCCATCTTTCCACTCAAAACATTAATGTCTTCTATCGCATGCACCTTTTTAGTAGATCTTTCAGTATGCCATTGAGAATAATTAACCATAATATTATCTAGGAGTTTAGTAGCTTCTCCTAAAGTGATTTCCATAAAAGTGCCTCCCGCGGCCGAGTCTAAAAGATTTCTAGAAGAAAAATTCAATCCGGCATAAAAAATTTGTATAATCATCCACAAATTCAAACCATGAGTAGGGCAATTACGTATCATTAATTTCATTCTCTCACAAGCTTGTGCAACATGTTCATGATCAAGTTGTTTAAAATTCATAATATCGTTTCTAAGAGAGATGATCTTAGCGGGAGGAAAAATACTTAGAGATAAAAGCATCTTTGCACTTGTTCCATGAATCAATAGTATTTTTAGGCAAAGACGAAAACCAAACTTTAGCACGATCTCTAAGCAAAAAAGGAAATAGCTTCAATTTAACAATATCATTATCGACATCTTTCTTCTTTTGCATGTCACACAAATCAACGAAGCTATTAAGATGGGTAGCGGCATCTTCACTAGGAAGGCCGGAGAATGGGTCTTTCATGACAAGATTCAGCAAAGCAGTAATAATTTCACAAGATTCAGCATTAGTAAGAGGAGCAATCGGAGTGCTAAGGAAATCATTATTATTCGTATTGGTGAAGTCACACAATTTAGTATTATCTTGAGCCATCGCGACAAATAAGCAAACTAACACACGAGCAAACAAAAAGCAAACGGGCAAAAGAGGCAAATAGAGAGGGAGGAAGGATAGAGAGAGAGAGGGCGAATAAAATGGCAAGGGTGAATTGGGGGGAGAGGAAAACGAGAGGCAAATGGCAAATAATGTAATGCGGGAGATAGGGATTGTGATGGGTACTTGGTATGTTGACTTTTGCGCAGACTCCCCGGCAACGGCGCCAAAAATTCTTCTTGCTACCTCTTGAGCACTGCGTTGGATTTCCCCGAAGAGGAAGGGATGATGCAGCAAAGTAGCGTAAGTATTTCCCTCAGTTTCTGAGAACCAAGGTATCAATCCAGTAGGAGGCTACGCTCGAGTCCCTCGTACCTACACAAAAACAGTAGCTCCACGCAACCAACGCGCTTAGGGGTTGTCAATCCCTTCACGGTCACTTACGAAAGTGAGATCTGATAGACATAATAAATAATATTTTTGGTATTTTTGGTATAGAGATGCAAAGTAAATAAAGTAAAAGCAAAGCAAAAGCAAAGCAATAATAAAGTGATGGAGATTAATATGATGAGAAAGAGACCCAGGGGCCATAGGTTTCACTAGTGGCTTCTCTCAAGAGCATAAGTATTCTACGGTGGGTGAACAAATTACTGTTGAGTAATTGACAGAATTGAGCATAGTTATGAGAATATCTAGGTATGATCATGTATATAGGCATCACGTTCGAGACAAGTAGACCGAAACGATTCTGCATCTACTACTATTACTCCACTCATCGACCGCTATGCAGCATGCATCTAGAGTATTAAGTTAAAAACAGAGTAACGCCTTAAGCAAGATGACATGATGTAGAGGGATAGTTTCATGCAATATGATAAAAACCCCATCTTGTTATCCTCGATGGAAACAATACAATACGTGCCTTGCTGCCCCTTCTGTCACTGGGAAAGGACACCGCGAGATTGAACCCAAAGCTAAGCACTTCTCCCATGGCAAGAACAACCAATCTAGTAGGCCAAACCAAACTGATAATTCGAAGAGACTTGCAAAGATAACCAATCATACATAAAAGAATTCAGAGAAGATTCAAATATTATTCATAGATAGACTTGATCATAAACCCACAATTCATCGGTCTCAACAAACACACCGCAAAAAGAAGATTACATCGAATAGATCTCCACGAGAGAGGGGGAGAACATTGTATTGAGATCCAAAAAGAGAGAAGAAGCCATCTAGCTACTAGCTATGGACCCGTAGGTCTGAAGTAAACTACTCACACTTCATCGGAGGGGCTTGGATGATGATTTAGAAGCCCTCCATGATCGATGCCCCCTCCGGCGGAGCTCCGGAACAGGCCCCAAGATGGGATCTCGTGGATACAGAAAGTTGCGGCGGTGGAATTAGGTTTTTTGGCTCCTTCCCCGATCATTTGGGGGTACGTGGATATATATAGGAGGAAGAAGTACATCGGTGGAGCTTCGAGGGGCCCACGAGGCAGGGGGCGCGCCCTCCACCCTCGTGACCACCTCGTGGCTTTCTTGACGGAGGGTCCAAGTCTCCTGGATCTTATTTGATGAGAAAATCACGTTTCCGAAGGTTTCATTCCGTTTGGACTCCGTTTGATATTCCTTTTCTTCGAAACCCTAAAATAGGCAAAAAAACTACAATTCTGGGTTGGGCCTCCGGTTAATAGGTTAGTCCCAAAAATAATATAAAAGTGGAAAATAAAGCCCAATAATGTCTAAAACAGTAGATAATATAGCATGGAGCAATCAAAAATTATAGATACGTTGGAGACGTATCAGCCGGCCATACACCACCTCAAACGGCGTCGCACGGAGGGCAGAGTGATAAGAGGTGTTGTAGCAGTACTCCGCCCATGATAGCCAGTCGACCCATGCGCGAGGGCGATCACCTGTGACACAACGCAAATACATGGCAATCACCTTGTTAACGACCTCAGACTGGCCGTCGGTCTGAGGATGGAAGGCTGTGCTTAGGCGGAGCTTAACGCCTGCCAGCCGGAAGAGGTCGCGCCATACATGTCCAGTGAACACGGGATCCCGGTCACAGACGACCGAGGATGGAAACCCGTGGAGACAGACAATACCGTCGAAGAAGGCTCGAGCAACAGATGCCGCCATGTAGGGATGCCCGAGCGCGATGAAGTGGGCATACTTGGAGAAGCGATCGACCACCGTGAGAATGACGGACTTGCCGCCCACTTTGGGAAGGCCCTCGATGAAGTCCATGGAAATGTCCGCCTAGACCTAGGACGGCACCTCCAAAGGCTGGAGCAAACCAGCCGGCCGTAGCGTCTCCGTCCTGTTGCGCTGGCAGGTCACACACGACCGCACCCAGTCACGGACTAGGGCACGATCACCTGGAATGTAGAAGTCGGCGCGGAGATGATGGAGCATCTTCTGCACACCCTCATGGCCCGCCGAGTGAGCGAGGTGCAGCACCTGGTGACGAAGATCGTCATGCGCCGGGACGAAAACCCGGCGCCCATGTAGCAGCACGCCATCGGCGAGGCGCCACGGCGCATCCAGCTCCCCCGCAGCGAGCTGCTGCAGCAGGAGAAGCGCGTCGGCCGCCGCGGCCGTCGCCCGCCGGATGTCAGCGAAGAGCGCGAAGGAGGGCCCGGTGATGATGCAGAAGGCCGCTCCCTCAGCCGACCCATCGTTAGTGTCAGCGTCACGCCGAGATAGGGCGTCAGCGACCGTGTTAAGGCGACCCAGACGGTATTCGACAGTGAAGTCAAACCCGAAGAGCTTACTGATCCACTGGTGCTGCGGTACGGTCGAGGGCCTCTGATCCAGCATGAACTTGAGGCTGTAGTGGTCCGTCCGGATCTGGAAGGAGCGACCCCAAAGATGGGGCCGCCAATGACGCACCGCCTGCACCAAGCCAATGAGCTCACGCTCATAGGCCGCCAGCTTAAGATGGCGGGCGGCAAAGGGCCGACTGAAGAATGCGAGGGGTCCATCGCCCTGATGAAGGACCGCACCGAAACCCGCACCCGAGGCGTCGCAGTCAACGGTGAACAGTAGGTCGAAATCAGGCATCTGCAGGACTGGACCCGTCGTGAGGGCCCCCTTAAGGGCCTCGAACGCGGTGGTGGCCTCCGTATCCCAAGAAAATGCGTCGCGACGGAGAAGGCGCGTGAGCGGGGCCGCGATGACACCAAACTCCCGGATGAATTTCCGGTAGTATCCCGCAAGGCCCAAAAAGCCGCGGAGAGCCCGGGGCGACTGTGAAATCGGCCAGGTGGCGACGGCCGCCACCTTGTCGGCGTCCATGGCCACGCCCTCGGCCGAGATGACGTGGCCGAGGTAAGCGACCGAAGGTGTCCCGAACGAGCACTTCGAGCGCTTAAGATGAAGATGATGCGCTCGAAGCTCGTTGAAGACGATAGCCACATGCTGGAGGTGATCTGCCCAAGAGGCGTTGTAGATAAGAATGTCATAAAAAACGAGCACAAACCAACGTAAGTAGGGCCAGAGGACATCGTTCATCAAGGCCTAAAACGTCACCGGGGCGTTGGAGAGGCCAAAGGGCATCACCAAGAACTCGAAGTGGCCATGATGAGTCCGAAACGCCGTCTTGGCGATGTCGTCTGGATGCATGCGCACCTGATGGTACCCCGATCGGAGATCCAGCTTCGTGAAGAAGCGTGCCCCATGTAGTTCATCCAGGAGTTCATCGACCACCGGGATAGGGAACTTATCCTTAAGTGTGAGAGCATTAAGGGCGCGGTAGTCGATGCAGAAGCGCCACGTGTCGTCCGACTTGCGAACGAGGAGGACCGGCGCCGTGAATGGTGATGTGGAGATCCGGATAATGCCCACGGGAAGCATGAGTGCACACTGCCGCTCCAACTCGTCCTTCTGCAGCTGAGGGTACCGGTAGGGTCGTACTGCCACCGGTGTCGAGCCCGGCAGGAGGTGAATACGGTGGTCGTAGACCCGGACCGGCGGAAGGCCCTGTGGTTCCTCAAAGAGATCACTGTGCTGTTGCAGGAGGTTATCTAACAGCGGATGCTCGGCCTCAATGGTGGCCGCGGCCAGCTAGAGCGGAGGCGTCGCCGGGGTGCCTCCAACGCCCTCCCACCGGATGCGTCGGCCGAGATGCCAGAAGGTCATCGTCAGGGCGTCGAAGTCCCAAAGGATGGGACCGAGAGTCCAAAAAAAGTCGACGCCGAGGATGAAGTCGAAGCAGCCCAAATCAATGCCGGCGCAAGTGATGCTGAAGTGCTCGTCGCCGATAGTAATGGGCATGTCCCGAGCGAGCCCATGGCAGCGGAGACGGTTGCCATTAGCGACGGTGACACGCAGGTGCTCCCCGCCGATCGGCTCTAGCGCGAGGCGCCGCATGGTAGCCTCATGTAGGAAGTTATGTGTAGAACCCGTGTCCAAGAGGGCCACTAGAATCTCGCCATGGATCGTGACCGGTACAAGCATCGTCCGCTCATTACGGATGCCGGCCAATGCGTGAAGTGAGACGACAAGGGCCGTAGCCGGCGCGGGCGCGGGTGCCGGCGCGACCTCCGCGGCGGCCGGTTCGCCGAGTCCAACATCGGTGTCCTCGTCCTCGGTCTCGTCGGTCGTCTCCAAGTAGAAGAGGTGCGGGCAGACATGGCTCGGGGCGTAGGGCGCGTCACAGTTAAAGCAGAGCCCCAGGCGGCGGCGCTCGAGCTGCTCTGCCTGCGAAAGGCGCCGGAAAGGCCGCGTCGCGGCCGGGGTGGCCGCCGGTGATGCAGCTGAAGGTGCTGACACGGGCGGCGGTGGCCGTGGAGGAAGTCGGCTCCCATGAGGCACGGGTGGCCGTGTCAAGGCCTGGGCGCGCTGCTCGAATGCCCGAGCATAGTACATGGTCGTCTGCAGGTCTTGGGGCCCCTTCATCTCGACGTCCACGCGGATGTGGTCGGGAAGGCCGCCGACGAAGAGTTCAGCCCGCTGTAGTGCCGTCACCCTCGGTGCGTGACACGCCAGAGCCTGGAAACGATCGGCGAAATCCTAGACTATGGAGGTGAAGGGTAAACGGCCCAACTCGGACAGGTGGCTGCCGCGCCGTGGGGGCCCGAAACGAAGGAGGCACAACTCGCGGAAACGCTCCCAGGGAGGCATGCCGCCCTCGTCCTGCTCGAGGGTGTAGTACCATGTCTGGGCTGCACCCCGGAGGTGGTAGGAAGCGAGCCAAGTGCGCCCTGATGCAGGCGTGCACTGCCCCTGAAAAACTGGTCACACTGGTTTAACCAGTTAAGAGGGTCGTCCGAGCCGTCATAGGTAGCGAAGTCGATCCGGGCAAACCAGGGTGGCGTCGGGGTCGGCGCGCCAGTGCCCACTGGCTCGGCGATGCGGAGAGCGGATGACGGTGCCCCGGACTGCAGTGGCGGCACCGATGGGTCCCCGACCTCCGTGCAAACAGGCGGTGTCGACATCCCGGTGAGCCAGGCCGGAATCGGAGAAGGCGACGGTGGAAACCGCACCTGCTGAATCGGGAGCCCTCCTGGAGTGGCCTGACTCAGGCCGACGCTGGGTGGCGGTGATGGCGTGTGGACCGGCGCAGTCGGCACGGACGGGACCGATGCGGGCCAGGCCGGCCACGGGGCTGGGGCGGGCGCGGCAGACGTGGTGGTGCCGCGGGCGCTGGCGCGGGCCACTGCGGCTAGGCCGGCGCTGGAGCGGCCGGCGGCTGTAGCGCCGGGTAGCCTCTGGTGAGGGCCGCGGGCACCGAGTACCACGGGAGAGCCGGCGGTCCGGAGGGCACGGGTGGCGGGAGCGGCGGTGGCGGCCCGTACGGGCTGGCTAGGTAAAGCCGGATGCCCTGGACCGCGACGACCAGGTCATTGAGGACACCGGCCATGGCCTCCGGAGAGTATTGGGCCGGCAGGGTCGATGGAGATGACGGCGTAGCGGTGATGGGGGGCGGCAACAGGCCGGTGGACGTGCCGGAGATGAGGTCCAGCGGCACCGATGGAAGGGCTAGCGGGCCCGTGACGATCGGCGATGACGCGGCGGCAGCAGTGGCGGTAAGGGGCAGCGACGGCGATGGTGGTGAGGATGACATGGTCGAACCCGAGCTGGATGATACCAAGGTGATAGGAACTAGGGTTTTGCCCTGCCTAGGGCATAGGCTGTAGGGAAAAGAGGAAGGTGGGCGAGGGCTGGAGCACGGCGGCCGGCGGTGAGGCGCCGTCCTTGCGGTTCGGCGGCGGCAGCGCAAGCAGGAGGCGGCTAGGGTTTTAGGGTTCCGACTCCTCTGGGAGCCGGGCAACAGAATAGTCTTATTGCTTAAATCTGAAAATAGTCTTACAACTTGTATATATAACCACGATCTGAAAATAAAACTAAGATAACTCGCGGCCTAAGCCTGCCCGGTGGGCCTCCTAGGGCTGTAGGCCCGGCCGGTCATAACAATTGGATCATTTGAGGCAGCAATGCTCTGTTACATTTAGGCGGAAATCGAACTCTTTTCTTTTCTTTGCACTTTACTTCATTTTAGGCACTGAGATGTTGGCTCTGTTGTTCTATTATTTCTTGATAGTAGAACCATATCCTTTCCAGATCGTATGGACAATAAATGTTTATTGGTTCATTTTCTGAATTGTTATCAAATCTTTGCTGTCTGATCTCCTATATAGAATAACAAAAAACAGATTGTTATGGTACATGGAGGGTTGGAGTTTCATAATTTTAATTTTGACTGAAAACTGTAGGAAGTTTTCCTTGCAGAATTTAACTGCAGATAGTGTTTCCTAGCTCTGTGCGAAAATATCATATATATTTCATGTTTAAAAGTTCCCTTCAAATCGTCTAAGCACATGCCGCCTCACCATCAGGCCTCAGTTTGACCAGGAGATCTTGCGGCATCCGCTCACCGATCCACGATCTTCATGGAGTGGTTATGAACCAATATACGAAGAGTCCATTCTCTAGGAAGTGTTTCCAGTGGTTACAAAGTTTCAGTTTCTTTAAACGCTGCCAAGGATAACCCGTGTAAGTAACAAATAGATGTACACTGTAACTAATCCTGAAATATTAACAGCATGTTGTCATGAAATTATAAATTAACTAGCTCCAATAGTTAATGTAATTGTCAATATATGTATATATATATCGCTTGCTGATTCTAATTTCTAATTGCTGCTTTGATTGGAGTAGAAAAGATGAAAGCTTCTGTGGAGGCAAAGTTGTGTCAAGGTACAACCTACAGCTATAACCCTTTTAGAAATAGTTCTCATGCCTTTATTTTATTTATTTTTGGTTCTGTTTCTGTACGATGCTGATTCCTTAGCATTTTTTAGAGATAATAACTATATGTTATTCATGCTGTGTTTGGATGTTCAGAACATAGGACTGCATCTTAGCTGGCTGCTCAAGGGTTGCTTGATAACTAGCTTTCGAATTCAGGTGCACATTACATCCCTCAAATGCCCATATTTTCTTCTTATGCCCATATTTTATTCTGTCCACATATATTTTATTTTCAGGTGATTAACTATTGGTGAAACACCTTTCGGGGAAAAGAAGACCTGGCTCAACAAATTTGGGCATTTTCATACAGATGAATAAAGGAATGTTTTGAAGTCACTACCAGTCAATTGAGTGTATTAATTGTTTTGATGCTCTTACAAGCCAACTTGACTACTGAAGGCAGGAATGCCTGCATGTTTGAGCTAAATCTTTGTATGTTTGTAGAAAAATGTATTTGTTCAATATTTATAAAGTAAATATTAATATTTCACTGGATATTTAATAGATGTGATACTTCATTTTCATTCATCCAAATTGCGCTTTACTTTGAAGCCACATATAGAAGGTAGAAAGTCCCGCCGCAACGCGCGGGGTTTCATCTAGTTAAGAAAATGATGACGTATCGACTCCATGACGGCCATTGCGTAGCAGTAGTGCCCATGTGGCCCATCCACCGCCCAGATGCTACCGATGTGGAGGAACTTGAACAGCGGGTACGAGATCACCGTGCAAAGTGTCGACACCTTCATAGCCTTGAACGCATGTTGTTCATATACGTTGCTAGTATGCATCCATCTCAATCTTTAGTCTGCATTGCAATGAATCGAATCGACGAAATGGGTATCTTACACAAAGGGCTCCGCAAGCGAAGGTGTTACGAAGAAGCAACGGCTCGACGATGAACAATGTGGCTGCCAACACGGTGCAAAGCGCCCTGGAGGCTAGTAGGTAGTAATCACGCCGATCCATGAGGTCGATCGATCTGGCTTAATTAAACAAAATTAAACACAGACAAGAAATATAAAATACGTAACACTTAGTTAACCAGTACTACCTCAATTCTGAATTATGAAATGTTTTGAATGTTTTTTTAATATGGACTACATACAGACTGAAATGAGTGAACAAACATACTAAAACACGTCTCACCAAAAAATTAGAACATCTTTTATTTGTGAGCAAAAGCAATGATGCACAAGGGTAAACCCTCCATGTAGGCCTACCTACATACATATAGTTAGATGGGTGCAAAGGACATCGGGTCCAAAACAATTTCCTTTGCTATCTCCACTTATATATATTGTATGACACCCCAAGTTAAAATTAGATACATCTATGATTTACAACGGTGTGAAGCGCTGGGGGGTGGGTGATATGCCTCCTGTCCGCTAATTCTATGTTATGCAAAATCATTTTTTTAATTTATTTAAGTATGTAGATAGATATATTGGGTCCTTATTTAAAACCAATAAAATCTACGTCCAATGCACGTTTGTATTAGGAAGGAAATTAATCACATGCTGATATTAGGTAGGAGATCAATTATACATTAATTATATTTGGCATGATATTAATTGCATGCTAAACATGTTGAGCACTCGTCACTCGGAACAATCTAGATTGTTGGATTGACAGGTTTGATGACCGAGATTAATTGGATTTGTCACTTTGGATTTTTTTTTATAGTATTAGTATAGATATATATAGATGAACCAACCTGTGGTTGGATGGTTAGGAGAACAATGGTATACCCAGTCCAACAGGGTTCAAGTCCTGCTGCTTGCATTTTTCTGGATTTTTTTAGAACTTCCGGTGATGCAATTCAGTGGTAGGAGACATTCACGTTGACTACGAGATGCCTACGGCGACTTCGTAAATTTTTAAAATGATATGCCGGCTCCGTCTCTCAAATATGCTAATAAGGGTATGATATGCGTATGCGCATTCATAGAAATGAATGTATGCGCGTATATATGAGTGGTTGTATTTATAGTGTGTTTCAGAAAATATGTCCTGCTGCTTGCATTTTTCTGGATTTTTTTAGAACTTCCGGTGATGCAGTTCAATGATAAGAGACATTCACGTTGACTACGAGATGCCTACAACTGCTTCATAAATTTTTAAAATGATATGCCGGCTTCGTCTCTTAAATATGTTAATAAGGATATGATATGCGTATGCGCATTCATAAAAGTGAATGTATGCGCGTATATATGAACGGCTGTATTTGTACTGTGTTTCAGAAAATATTATAGATGAGCCCTAGGCCGCCGCATTTTTGCCATGTGCCGGCCCTGCGGCAACCCGACTAATTCGAATACCGGCCCGGTTTTAAAATTATGGAGTGAGGTTCTATACATAACTCTTCTTTTTTGTGAAAATCTATACGTAACTCTTTGATTGACCTGGTAAAATCATGTCAGTAAAGTAGCCCAAAATGAGTTCTCTGCAGATTAAGATGGTCAAAGCTTTCCGTTGACAGCATGTGCCTAAAACCAAAGTACACCATACAGGCGTAAACGCAACCTAGATGAAGTAGACAGAGACATATACATCACCTCAAGAGAGAGAACGAAAAGATACGCGTGCACGTGAACCTGGCTTGCCAACGCCCAACAACCAGACTTTTCAACGAGAAAAAAAAGTCAAAAAAGAAAACAAGAGGCTGAAGCCAAACTCACCTCTTCAACCTTTTTCCTTTTGTTTGTCAAAAAAGGAAAAACTATTTTTCCACTTTCTTGAGGGCAACTATTCTAATATAAAATATAACAGTTTAGTATAATATATTCCAAATTATAACAGTTTTTAGTATTTTAATATAAAATATAGCTAGACTGAAATGAATGGACAAACACACTAAAACACGTCTATGTACATCCGATTCAAAGAAAATAAGAACATCTTGTAGTTCGAAACCGAGGGAGTACTATTTGCTTCAACCCAGATGAAACTCTAAGAAAAGTTATTAATGAAAATAAAAGATTAGGAAAAATCAGTAGGGAAGAGATTCTATATACTAATATAATATAAAACAAAATTTTAAAAATAAAATAAATAACACTATAAATGGGTTATTGGCATGGACTAAACCTACCACCAAAATCTGAAGTCAATGGCTCTCACTTTTCCACTTTGAATGCAGTCCACCTGCCACCAATAATAATTAATCACTGTAGATAATTTATCTCCCAGCTACAAAAACAAGAAACAAAAGTGGAATGTCACTGTCTCCTCCTCCACTGCTCCAACTGTTCAACCCCTCCTCCTCCTCAGACCTCATCCTCCTCCTGGACCTTTCCCCTCCCTCCCACGCCGCTCCCGTGGTCCTCCCCACGACCCCACCCACCCCGGCGACCTCCCCCCACCCCCACCGCCGCCGCCCCGCCGCGCGGCACCGTCCTCCTCCATCGCCTCGCCGCCTCGCCGCGGCGTATCTCCGGCGCCGGCCCGTCGGTGAAGTCCGGAACTCCAATTCGCGGAAAGGTACGAGCTTTCGGCTCTCCGGCGGCCGCCTCAGTCCCCGGCTAATCCCCTCACGTTTCCGGCCGCGCCGCCCAGATCCGCCCCCGCCAGCCCCCCCCCCCCCCCCCCCCCCCCCCCCCCCCCCGCGGCGCCGGCCGATCTGGCGGGGAATTTCAGTTTATTTTCCCGGTCCTGCGGCCGTTTCAGCTGCGAAAGGATTGTCTAACCGCGTCGTCTGCTGATTTTGCTCCGGGTGTTCCGGCTCCAGGGGTGTTGAAGTTTATTCCGGCGCCGTGGGATGAGCGAGGATGGCGCCTAGGGACAGCAAGGAGATGCTGCTGCAGAGGGCCGCCGAGTCCGCCATCCGCTCCATCGGCCTCGGCTACGACGTCGCCGCCGACGTCCGGCTCAAGTTCTGCAAGCAGCGCGGCTCGCCCGACCCGTCGCTCATCGAGCTCGACCGCGATGGGACCCAGGACATCGTTCTCCCCGGCAGCCTGACCACGGTCGCCGGCGTGCCCAAGTCCATCAAGTGCGACAAGGGGGAGCGGATGCGGTTCCGGTCCGATGTCCTGTCGTTCCAGCAGGTATGCTTTCTTGTAGGCCTACTTCAGAACAAGGAAGATGACAGAAATGAACATAAGTCAATTTACCATTTCAGAACCACCTATTCAGAGTAACTTGCACTTTTAAGAGTAAAATCATCCTATTCCTTGCATTATGCACTTCAAAGATATATATAGGCACCAAACACTTTGAGGCCTATAGAGATATGTATTCTGCCACTTCCAGGCAGAATAATTTTCCTTTGTGAGTAATGTGAGGTGTATGTAGATAATGTTTTGGTCGTTACCAGATTAGAAGGTTGTCAATTATCAGGTTAGATATTTGGAAGAATGTCGGAAACTCTGGGATTGTAGGCTTCTTACCAGGTTGCTGGTAGCATACCTTGGATTAGGGACTGATTTTTGCCATTTCAAAAACATATAGAAGCACCGAACAGTTGAGGCCTGCATAGGCACATATTCAGCCAGAAAAAATGTTTTTCCAGTTTTGAGTAATGCTAATGGAGGCGTATATAGATAATGTTTTGGTTGTTACCTTATTAGAAGGTCCAAAATTATCTGGTTAGATATTTAGCAGAAACTAAAGGATTGTACGCTTATACCAGTTTGCTAGCACCAGCAGGATGCTTTTTTAGCATGCAGCATGTTCTAGCCAATAGCTCCTATCTCAGAAACATGCAACCTTCCCATGATAGGTTTGTCCATTTCCACCTTGGAGGGCAGGTGTTCAGTTGTAATGCTGTTCTAGCATCTCATGGGATTGTGATTTATCTGCTGCAGAAGCATGAGATGTACCTTGTTTCTTATTCTCTATGCTTGGCGATTGATATAGCATCTCTCCTACTGAATATTGTGTTTCGCTAGTACAACCTTCTCTCCCTGTCATGTGTTTCCTTCCAGAGCTGTCATGGAAGCTGTCAAGCTGCTTTAAATAATGTTTGTGTTGTGTTTACAATGCTCAGATAAAAAAAATAGCTACCTTTCTCAAATTATGAAGCATTTTGCAGATGTCGGAGCAATTCAACCGGGAGTTATCTTTGTCTGGAAAAATTCCATCTGGCCTGTTCAATAATATGTTTGAATTTACTGGCTCCTGGCAGAAAGATGCTGCGAGTACCAAGTCACTTGCTTTTGATGGTTGGTGTATCACACTATATACTGTTGCACTCTCGAAGGCACAAATTGTACTACGAGATCATGTTAAGCAGGCTGTTCCATCAACCTGGGAACCTGCTGCTTTGGCAAGGTTAGATCCATATTTTATTCAAGCATACCCAAAAGCATGTAGTCATTGAAGATAAGATAGGCCTCTGTGTTCTTGCTCCTTAAATGAAGTCTTGATAGGATTATAGCATCGATCTTTGACTGCCATTTTTCTGAATTGTTCTGATTCTGGTATGATACATAATACATTCATGTCTGATGGGTGGATTGTCTGAGCACTGACTCCTTTGAAACCTGTCCTCTACTGACAGTCTTAGTCCTTGCAAATTTCATGTGAGATGTGACCATATGTAATTAGTATCAGTTCTCTTTTCTACAGTCAGCTTTCTAAGCATGTAGCATTGGAATTGGATGTACACTGTTCTTGTTAAAACATGTGCTGAGCCAATTGTTCTGCCCAAGTCGTAAATCTGAACTTCAACCTTAATTGCTTAACCTTGCAGGTTCATTCAAAAATTTGGGACACATATAGTCGTTGGTGTTAAAATGGGAGGGAAGGATGTAATTTATTTGAAACAACAGCATTCATCAAGCTTGCAAGCCGTTGATGTTCAAAAACGATTGAAGGAGATGTCTGACAGGAGATTTCTTGATGCAAATGGGCAATCTGACATTAGTTTCAGGGATGCGTATGGGAAGGAGGATAAGGTATTACCCTAGCCTCTAAATTTTTTTTTTGCCTCCGACTTCCCCTTGCATATTTTCTATTCAACATTAATGATCATTTAGCCGTATATAGCCTTGCATAACCCGCTACTTGCACAATAAATTTTGTACAACCCATCTCTGTAGTTGGGCGGTACCCAAGGGGCTCAGCTTTTGATCAGTGAAAGTAGATCACAGACTAGCTCCAAGTTCATTAATTTGAATTATCGAAATTGACATGCACACCTGCCATCTGTGCATGTGCCCATAGCCATAGACAGCAAGGGCCGAGACATTTGCCAATAGCCTTATTTTCCGTCTCTTTACTCCAAGAGGCAAGAGCTATTCGTGTATAGGTTGCTCACTTGAATTCGAACATCATGCCTTAATGTTTACGGCAGTCATATGTCTTGGTATAAAAGGCGCTGTTGTGTTTTTCTTAGCTTGGTGATTTATGTTTTTGTGTACCATGCAGAGTGACAGAAGAGAGCAGCGACTGAGATTTGTGGAGTCTAGTCCACTAAATTCTTATGCTTCGAAGGAGGTAGAGTTCTTTGTGTCGATATAATATAAGACTGTTCATAGGAGAAGTGTTATTTATGTTTGTTCTTTGTGATAATCTCAGGATTTGGTAGTGCTGCCTAGGCGAAGAGGTGGAAGGGATAAAGATATGATCTCTCATAGCGAGTGGCTGAGTAGTGTTCAATCAGAACCTGATGTTATCTCGATGTCTTTTATACCTATTACTTCATTGTTGAATGGAGTTCCTGGTAGTGGCTTTCTGAATCATGCAATTAATCTGTACCTTCGTTGTAAGTATAAATTCTGACCCTTTCAAGCTTGCTGAATAGTTTATTCATTTCTCAGCTCTCAACCTATAAACGTCAAATGTTGAAAGTTGGAACTGCATAATTAGTAATAATATTAAGAGAAGTCTTGATCTTCAGCCCTAGTACTTTAACTGCATGTTAATTTTGATTATTTCAAAATAAGGTTTCTTGTTGTCCTTCTCACTTTTTTTCCATACAGCTTCCTTGTTCATGATAGTGTCTAGAGTTAGGATTCTAGGGAAAGAACTTGTGTTTTTCGTGATGTATTTGGGTGTAAGTTTTCTATAGTCTATTCAGGACTTTAGAACCTGCACCCTTGGCCACCCTAATGGTCAACCATGAAAGGGGGCTGGCTTCTTTCTTTCACAAACAAAGTCCCTATTGTTTAGATTCTAAGGAAATGTTTTTTTGGGCAATAATTATTAGAAAATAGTTGTCCTTTGTAGCTCTGTTCACCGACTTCACTCCCTGTATATTATCTGTTGGGCAAAAATGATACACCCTATTTTAGCTTATGATCAACATCATCAGCCTGCTTCTGTGAGGCTCCATCTTCTTCTGGTTGTTTTCAGTCATCTTTAATATACTGTATATTTATGTTTCAATATGGAGTCCTAATAATGTCATAAATTTCTAGTCTCTGCAAATGAGCTGCAAAACAAATACAAAAATGGTGTGTTCAATAAAATTCTCTATTTAACGTATTGTTTGAATTGCAACCTTTTGAAGCTAGATGTTTGTCACCATCCTATCATTAGGTCATAAACAAAAAAGCAAGCTAGCAAACATCGTTTTGCACAGAAAACAATGTGATGTGTGATGTATTCATAACAAGGTGATATATTTGAATTTCATACAGATAAGCCCCCAATTGAGGAATTGCACCAGTTTTTGGAGTTCCAGCTTCCAAGGCAGTGGGCACCAGTTTATAGTGACCTCCCTCTCGGTCCTCAGAGGAAAAAGCAAAGCAGTGCATCTTTGCCAGTAAATTTTATTGGTCCAACACTTTATGTTTGTACCAACATGGTATGCACACTTTTCCTATTGCCATAACTGAAACATTGTTCATCTATCTATTTCCTTGTTTTTATCCTTTTTACGTGGTATCATGGTCTCTTAAACATTGCCATAAAAAGTAGACATAGGTTAGGATAAGTGTTGGAGATAAAACACTCCTTTTTATGTGACCATTCAAATTCTTATTCTACTGTGCAGAGAATTTATACTGCCTACCTTTCCATAAACAACCTGGTTGTTAGCTTAGACAGTTATCTATCTGATATTAGAACAAGCCAAACATATTTGCGTGATAGGATTAGTTTAGCACGTGTGCTAGTAGTATTAGCATTGCATGTCTGTGTATAACTAGGATTAGCTTGAGATCAGTTGGGAATTTGTAGTGTGAGTCGGTTTTGGTTTCCATGTAACAGTACTAGTACGTGTCCTGGTAGGCTATGTAGAAGTAGTACTTCATGTGTAGGTATTTAGTCGGTTCAGGTTTTTGGTCGTAGCTGCGTCTACAACTCTACATAAGCAGCAGCAAGGGTTCGTTGTAAACACCGAGAAAAGAAAAAATAAAAAGAAAAGAGGGCACGACAAGGGCCCTTGGCTGTCAGTTTTTTGTGTGCGTGTTCGTCGTGATTTAATGTGATCGATCCTGAGGGCGGAATCCCAGCATCTGATAATCAGCTGATGCTCTTATATGTTGCAACTCACAACTGAAGTCAGATCACATGGCTACATAAATATGAACCAATTATCTCTGAAGAGCGAGATATAGATAGAGGGATAAGATAATGCATTTCCTTAGTGAAAACAATGGTACAAAGGGTATAAGATGTGTAATTACTTATAAGATAAATGGATGGTTAGTTAAGTGGGGAAGCCCCAGTGTGAAACTGTGAAGCGCAAAAACCTGAAACTGGGAAAAATATTTTAGCCTAGTACTTCATGGATCCAATCCTGGTGGCATTATCAAAATTGGGTGCGCTGCTACTCTATTTGGTTTTACACCAATCACATTTATCTTGTAACCTATGAATGGCAGGATTGGCTAGCGCTAGTTTATTTGGGAATGATGAAAACAGCGGTAGCATTAGAATAGGGCATATTTAGATTTTGTTCAATTGATTCAGAAATTTTTATGCTCCTACATGAACTAATTATTAAAAAAAGTTGTCGATCAACATTGCACACTACATAGAGAAATACAAGCTTATTATTATATTGACAGTTTCCACTCAGTTGCGGGTTTGATGATATTTTTATCAATTTTCTTCCGATTTTTGAGCAGCTTTATAACTTTGGTGCAGGTTGATGTGGGCAAAAGACCAATTACGGGGCTCCGGTTGTTTCTTGAAGGAAAGAAGAGTAACAAATTAGCTATCCATCTCCAACATCTCTGTTCTCTTCCCCAGATTATCCAGCTCGAAGACGACCCTTACAACAACCGAACTCCAGAACCATTTGACCGCAAATACGTGGAACCAATAGGATCGTGGAAGCGCTTCTCCCACGTCTGCACAGCGCCAGTGGAGTCAGAGGACGCTTCCATCGTCACGGGAGCACGTTTAGAAGTGATCAGCCAGGGCTTCAAGAAGATACTGTTCCTCCGGCTGCACTTCTCCAAGGTCGTGAACGCCCACTCCGTCAGGCAGCCTGAGTGGGAGGGGTCCCCGAACCTAATCCAGAAGTCAGGCCTCATCTCGACACTCATCAGCACACACTTCTCCACGGCGGTGCAGAAGCCAATGCCCCGCCCTGCTGACGTGAATATCAACTCGGCGGTGTACCCCGGGGGCCCGCCCGCCCCGGTGCAGCCCCCGAAGCTGCTCAAGTTCGTGGACACGACGGAGATGGTGCGCGGGCCGCAGGACCTGCCGGGGTACTGGGTGGTGTCGGGTGCCAAGCTTCACCTCGAGAGGGGCAAGATATCCCTGCGGGTGCGGTACTCGCTCCTGACGGCAATGCTGCCCGATGACGAGGATTACTCGCTTGATGACGAGTTCTAGGATCCCCTAGAAAACAATCAGAATGAAACGACTCCTGTCGTCATCCCTTCATTTGTTATGTGCGGCTGACCGTGAGGGCATGAGCGTGAGCGGGTGAAAGATTTAGAGTTTTCGTTGCGCCCATGCTCTTGTTGTTAGTTTCCGTTGTATACAATTGTGGGTTTTTCGCAGTAATGAGTGCTGTGTCCTGAAATGGAGGGAGAAAAGGAAAATTTGTTGTTTGTGGCGTGGACTTGAGTTGAATAGGTTAGGTGACAGATTAAATTATTTGTATATATACAAAATGCAACAGGGAACTGTTTTGGTTTTGCATTGTCAAAAGATTCATGTGTTTAAGGAAATTGTTGTTGTGGTGTGGACTTGAGTATTATTCATGCATTTGCCGAAGAGTTGCTGAAATTGTATTTTTCAGCAATGCAATGTAATTTGTTTAGGAACTAAGTCAATAAATCGATATGTCTGGTGCTGATTGTGATGTTTGCTTTCAAAATTTCTTTATCGGACTATCTGGATGCCATATCTTGGCGGTTGAACCCCTCGGGGTTCTTTTCTGTTGGTTCGGTTTATCGCGCCTCTGTGAAAACCGTCACTCCCTTTGAAGATTAAGATCTTGTGTGATGGCTGCTGCAGGATTGCCTCTCTTGGCCAAGCTGAATGTTCTTGGCGATGGGTTATGTCACATCTGAGGAGACGCCTTTTCTGATTAGTGTTCACGACAATGACTTGCACCCTTTGGGCAACGTGTAACAAGATGATGGTCAAGCGGGTCTTTTTACGAGGGGCCACTAATTTCATTTTTTAATTTTTATCATTTGTACAGCACTGACACCCACTCTTTAGGCTGCGGGGTCGGGACCAGCTTGGTGCGATGATGGACGTGTTGACTTCGGCAAGACACCACCTTGCTTCTCATGCTAGCCGCTAATCTTACGTTCTATATGACCTGTTTCTCTTCATTTGGGCATGTTGGTGTTGTTGCCCGAGCAGACTTATATTTACTTTTCTTGTGCTTAAACTTATTGTACGGATGATGTGGTGGTTGCCTATTACCTTATCTGTAAAGCGAGGCGAAAGCTTGCTTCAAGAGAAAATGTCACCAAGCATGCATGTAGCTGGAGTTGCAACGTCGTGTTGAGCCTTTTGGAAATCATTGAACCGTGCAAGGTTTGAATAGAAGTTGATTAAAATGAGCAGATGATAGCTAAAACAAGCAAGTAATACCGCATGACTCTTGAAAGACGAAGCGTTTTTTTTTTGTGAGAATGAGCATTGGGTGACCAACACAACACATACAATCAGTCAAGCACCGAAGTAAATGTTGAAACTAAAACCGGATGCATGACTCGCAAGGTAGCAACTTACGTACGGGATCACAACAAGATTTAGAGTTAAATCACGTCAGTATATATGCCATGATGAAAGCTATAGTAATTAATAAATCACCGTAAACACAAAAAATACAGCTATAATCAAATCCAAGAACAACCAAAGACAACCAATTATTAGCTACTCCCCGAACGATCGCCATCGGGATCGATCAATCAACCAAGGGCGGCAGCAGCGGTTGCTGTTCCCCGAGGCAATTGCCGTGGAACCAGAAATCGAGGCAGTGGGCGCAGAACACGACCCCGCCGGCGAGGCCCATGACCGCCAAGACGAGCCCGGCGGCGGCCATGACTTGGACGGCGGTGGATGCGTCAGCGGAGCGGTAGAACAGTATTACGAGAACGACGGAGGCGGCAAGGAGCGTGCACGCGCAGAGCGCTGAGACGCACGGAATGCCGCACTGGCTCTCCTCGTCGGGCTCCGCGGCGGCGAGGTCGGGGTCGGCCATGTATGTGCCGGTCCTCCACCCTCGGCCGATCGATCTCCGTCTGTGCACGCCTTGTGCTTGGGGTCCCAGTTTGAACGAGCCTCTGATTTGGATGAGAATCAGTTGGCTTCGTGCTCGTGCCCTACGTCCTGGTCTCCTGGATTGGGACGACTCCCGCGTCCAGTGCCGTCGGCCCACCGTCCGCAAAAAAACGTGGTGCAATATTGCGACATGACAAAAGGCACCTGGTAACATTAATATGAATTTCCTGGATGTGGAGTACATTTGTGTCCACCACAGCACAATCTATTGGCACTGGTGGAATCGAGCCAACCAAGCAACAGAAATGCCGCGAACCAATCTGTGGTTGGATGGTTAGAGGGACCGTGGTATCCCCAGCCCACCAGATCATGCCGGCTCAGTCTTTCGGAGGTGCTCATAGAGATAGGGTGTGCGTGTGTGTATTTATAGGGGTGAGTGCATGCGCGTGTATATGAGTGCTTGTGTCTGCACTGATGTTCAAAAAAAAAACAACAGAAGTGCCCACTGTTAAACTGTATGTTGTTAGTACTAGTACGTATGCCCATGCGTTGCAACGGAAAAAACAAATTGACATGCTTCATTATGGAGCCAGACAACAAGAGATCTTTTTTATGTGAGCTGCTGTGGAGAGATGACAAAGATAATAATCAACTGATATGGATGAAGAACCATAACTTTAGGTTATTAATTTATGGTACTGGGGCATGCATTCGGAACTGCTACTTGCTCTTGAAATTTTTTGATTTACAACTATATCGAAGAAGTTACTAATTATTTTCTAAAACACAATAAATATATCAAACCAATCTCTCTAGCTACATGTGTGTTGCTATATGAAACGAGCACCAGTTGTCATGAACCACATGACAATGCAGCTATATGTACGTATAAGGTCAATGGACCATTTGAGATTGACAACTACGACCACAATGCACTTCAAGGCTATGATAGAGCGAGTGAGACGCATTCTTGGCTGTTGAGATGCCTAATTCGGCCTCGCAACGGCGGCCATAACCGTCCATGATTCTGACATCCATCTCGATAGTGTCGGATTGGATGAAATCGAAGTTCCTAATGACGTCCCGTTGGATGTCATATCCATCCATGATGTTTGCCTCCATCTCAATTGTGTCGGCATGGATGGGTACAAAGGCCCTGGCTACATCGTCGCGGTGGCCACAACTGTTTATGATGCTAACTTCCATCTCGATGATGCCAACGCAAATGAACGTGGAGCTTCCACCGGAGTTGAAATAAGAGTTCCCTCCTACGTCACGGCCTCCACGAACATTTGGTAATGTCGAAGGCACTATTCCGAAACCCATCAACTCTGACATAAAATCAAAATAAGCCATCTATAATTTAAACCAACCGTCTAAAGAACTACACTTTATATTTTTTTTTCAAAAAGGGGGTCACCCCGGCCTCTGCATCAGAATGATGCATACGGCCATCTTATTAAAACAAATAAATAAGGTTTCAACAAGGTCTCAAAGTCTCCAACTGAAAAAAAGCCCACTCAGAGCCAAATAGGCTAGAAAGACAAACTAGCCAAATAAGGGACGCCACAACCGCCTGGCTAAAAAGAGATAGGTAAACTAATTGCCTATCATATTACATGACCGCCATCCAAACCGGTTGAAGATATTCCGAGCTACCATCTCCCAGCGGATAAATCCAGTAATCAAATGCTCACTGGCCTCCATCGGAGTGAGTAGCGACCACGAACAGATCAATGCCGTGGCTCGAAAGATTAACCTGCACAAAATGAAAGCGTGATGTTCTGTTAAAAACCAAATCATTTCTGCAATTCCAGATAGTCCACAGCAAAGCGCATACTCCCACACGAATATGTCTCGCTAAGTCAGGCTCAATCTCATTAAGCCACTAGTACATGCTAAACCTTTTATGTGTCTCCTTATTTCTTCTTTTAGAATGTTGACAGAATATTGGGGAAGAGAGTGCCTTATTAAGCAATGGTAAAGGAAGTGATGCAGATAAGGTTCAGGACAGTGAGACATCCTTGTTGGTCTCCAATAAAGCTGATAAAACAGCTAAGGAAAACTATCTTGAAGACAGTGAGACAACCCCAAGGTCATGTCTTGGTTTAGTGTTCGAGGTACTGGCCACTACCACTGGCACAAGCTATTCAAACTCACTATCTGAATCAGTTCGGTTTCTTGAGTCTCAACTACAAGCTGAAAGACATCGATCAGCTGTGCTACGACAAGAAGCCGAAGGACTGCAGAAGTCCCTCGAGCATTCAGATGCATACTTTCTGGTGCAACAACAAGCATTGGAAGATTTTAGCGCCAAACAGGACAAAGCTAATAAGCTTGCTAAGCTTATTGCCAGCATGGTGGATACCTAGGATAACGTTTCTTGAGCACTTCTGAAGTTGTTTCAATTATGGACTTGTTTTGCTGCCGCATTTATTTGTACTGGTGGCCAATTTAGATGGCCAGTGTATGTAATATGCTGCTTTGTTCCCTATATTTGCACTGTTGGCGAACTTTGATGCCCAGTGAATGTAATATGTGTAATAGCCGTAATAGCCTGGCGTTAGTTGCTTGCTTATTTATTTCCTTATTGTCTTGTTTAGTTGTTTGCTTGTAGTCACTGTAGTTATTTTTCCGCATTTTTTTAGTGGCCACAATAACCTAATTTTGGTAACTAGGCCACAATAACCATGGCAACACACGGGCTGTTGTAACCATGGGCCTCCTGTGGACCGTAGGATCCATGGGCCTTCTACGTGCCATAGGTTCCACTAGATCAATGATGGCGCGCATAGCTGCGCCCGTCTATTGTGATAGAATTTTTAATAACTTTTTGCATTGTAGTGAAAGAAATTTGACAAATACATTAAAACCGTAAGGCAGAATTGGAATGTAGTGCAATTATTACTTCTCATCCCCCTATAGTTCAGAAATGTAAATAGAGGTTACAACAGAGGAATAAATTTCTCCTACTGGCAATCTGCGTTCATACAATTCGACAACATTTGCATTTGGGCATACACTAATACACATATAGTGCATTAAAACACCATGGACTAACCGAAGTCCATAAAAATACATAACTAAGATCTAGACGGTCAAAAGAATCATTTGTCAAAAAACATGTCAAACTTACTCATAGAATAGAGATGAACAATTTTAGTGTTTTCATAGAGACTGTTGAAATACAATAACATTTTTCTTTGACCATTCATTGCTTTCCTTGAGTATGTCTTTGTTGTCTCAAATTACTTTCAATGTAGTTCTTTGAATACGTCTTTGTTGTGTCAACATAGATCGCTGATAATGTAATTTAACTCGTTGAGGAGATCTTCTCTGGTTGAAGAATTTCATATGATCTACAATAAGGAAAGTTTTCTTGAGGGAAGAAACTAAAAATCATCCCCAAAGCGCTCAATCAAGTGGTAGTAGGTTGTTATGAAATTCTAACTCAAGTAGTGCGAAATGCAAATAAATTAAAGTTGTTCACCATAAAGCAACATCATAATGTAAGCGATAATAGAGTATACTGATGCAGCTAAACAGTAGCATCGCTACTCGAATACTCCCTCCATAAAGAAATATAAGAGCGTTTAGATCACTACGCTCTTATATTTCTTTATAGAGGGAGTAGAATTTATGTTAATATTCGTAATAGAGGATCACCTACCATACGTACCTAGTATCAAGATTTAGAAATCTTGTATGGCTATGAAACATCCTTGCTGAATTATTCAAGCTGGGAAATAAAACAGAGGTCCACTATCATGCTATTGTTTATACATGCCCATAATAAATTATGGTACCTTTCAACATTTAGCCACAAGACATGCAAGGTTTCTAAAATAAATGACCATCACATTAATCAAGAGAAACCTGCATAGTTTTTGTAAGTGAGCCATACCTAAAGTGATCATGAAAAAGATCATATGGCACTTTCATTTCCCTCATGTAAATTTAAGATCTTGGCGTTTTGGCTAGCAGTTGCTCTGCATATTCTAGTTGCTCTGCCGACTCTTATTCCTATTTAAGTAAGTCCTGTTGCAAGGTGTTACTACTTCCTTGCAAACATGTAGAAGCTTTTGAGGTGAAACCAATAAGTGCAGGACAAGGAAAACTGAACAAATTGGTGGCACAAAAATTACACCTTTTGGCCAGCCCGCTAAGAACAGTTATGTTCCTGCTCCTGCCAATAACAACTTGAACCTATGGAAATAGGACACAAATGCTACCCACAGTATGATGAGAAACTTTGATTGCCCAATTCTATAGATATCCTCACTATTCAAAGTAATGGCATTAACTCCTCCACAAGGCAAGAACCATGATATTTCAGTTTTAAATGAAAAATACCTGACCACAAAGGATGGCATGACAACAGATCATCAAACCAAAAAAGGCCAATCTATATAAACCATATAGAGTTTCAAATAACAGAATCAATGCGACCACGAAGCCTCAAATCATGGAAGTGCATAATGAACACCTCTCAGCTACGGCTTGAAAGCTTAGCTTTCGTTCGATAATAAGAAATATCAAAAAATGTAATGTTGTTTGACCCAAGTTTCAGAGTTCAGGGTCCACCTTGACATCCTTTACTAAATAACAAAACTTCTCCCTTGCATGTGTATATAGCATGATAAAAAAAATCATAACCCTCAGAAGTTTAAAGAAACAATAACCGAACATGTGTTTGCAAACTTGGACAGATGAAAAATTAATCAATTTCGCCATATACTTTTCCAAAAATTACTACGTTATATTCTATCATAAAATTTACCATGCTTTTGTACGAAGCTATGGAAATATGCTAATTCCAAAAACTAATGAGGTGTGAGCTCCTACCTAGATGGGGAAGCCGCTAGAATAAAAATATATAAATAGCACGGGGAGGAATAAAAAAATGTAAAATCAAGATCCTTTGCCTTAATGCATCGTAAGGTCAAATCCTCATCAATAGCTTGCATATTGTCATTCACTTTTTTAATAGAAGGGGTTAACGTCAATATGGATTAATGTTCAGTGATTAAACAACATGTGTGAGTTCATAGTCTATTTGACAAAAAATAAAAGGATTTCAGATAGAAAAGTAATTCACCGCAAAATGCTTAATAGATTAGTAGTGCAAACATCTTAGGTATCCTCGTATCATAGCTTGTGATATACATGTGTTTGCTACACTTGGTAGAGTATAATATACAAATGGTGTCCCTGCAGAGTCGTGTTAACTAACAGCATAAGAACGATATAAGAGGTAATTATGTATAACACTTGATTATGAAGAATGAGATTTACCTGGTGACCCAGCCTATAATCTAATTGTTGTCGCTTCCATTTCTTGCAACGTCTAGGGTTAAAAGGGGAAGATGAGCAGGCGCTGAAGCAAAAAAAGAAGAACGGATCCAAACTGATTAGATTGGAGAAACAAATTGTGGTGGCGAATCGAGAAAGGCTACCAAACCTTTGAGTCATCCTGGTTGGAAGCAGAATTGAAAGATCGAGTCCAGCGATGATACAATAGGTAGCAGAAATCCTTGCATCGCGGCTCCACACATACCTTCCACCCCATACCTGCGATGCATGTTGTTCTTCGCATTGTTGATCTAGCACGACACTGCCTTATTCACATCTTTCCCATCGCCGCATTATTTTCCCTCGGCTTAGTCCCAACCCCGATCACTTCCAGATCCATCCAAAGAGATGCTGGATGATTGACGCGCAGCCTGGTGTGAAGATAGGTTAGGGAGGGGAGGGGACTCATGGGAGGAATACCATTGGACGGAAACGTGAACTGCGAATGGACATGGCTAAATGGGCCTCCTACGCTCTACCGGGACCCAATTAACTAGGTTGCTTGAAAACTGTTACGGGAGCAGCATCCCCTCGACCACTGGCCCACGTAGCAGAGCATCGAACGGCCAGGCACATTCAAATTGGGAAAACGGACGGTTGTCGAGAGTGATGGCTGGGAGTGTTGAGAGAGCTGGGAGGGTGCTCAGTTTTAATATATCTAAATGTCCCAAATAATGTGTTAACAGAATTCGGTGAACTACACTTTATATAAATGAATATATGATAATCTGCTATTTATGTATATCCAATATTGCTTTCTCTTATCCCCAACACACTGTTTCAGGTTGCTAGTGCGATGGCTGCTAAAGCAAAACTTGTCCTTAGTGAATTTATAGACCTACCTTTTGCTAATCAGCGACATGGTACACATCTAGAAGAAGACAACAAAATGTTGCGTTAAACTAAGCAAAAAGGGGTCAAAACTGAAGAGGATGATGACCTAGTAGTTGAACTTTGGAATTGTTTGCACCGAGGTTAATAATCCCCATACGCTTCAATGTTAGTATTAATTTGATCCACCCACTGCACATCAAAGATGGGTGGAACAGCTGTGTAGTCGCTTGTACCATACATTGTTCAATAATCAGTAGCAAAAATATGCCTTTGGTTATAGCAGCACATACTGATATCAGTTCCAGCTGATGGGCAATTGACCAGTCCTCTCAAAGTTATTCTGAAATAACTCTCCTCCAAACAGATCTGCGTGCAACTTTACTGGCAAACAAATCAAGGTTATGACAGGAGAACTTCATGTACACCCGTGAAAACTACTTGCACTGTGAAATAGCAGATTTTCACCAGTTCACCAGCCACAATGTTGTCTCCTTTGGCGATAGCAATATGAAAGATAGCAAGCAGATACCAATTGTGCATACACTGAAAACATGTCTCCGATGGTTGAAGCTATCTCAAGTCCCCTTCAGACCGGATTATATGAAGCTCAGCCCAGACGAGCCATCATTCCCAGAATCCATCATTTATGTAGACAATGTTGCTAATTCATAGAGGAACACCTCTAAGCAGTTGGTATCTGACAAAGATTGATGTGTCCCAGCTGACACTCTGCTTGCTCGGGTTTGCAGTTCGTCGGGAACAGAGGAAGGAAGAAGATGAGCTATAGCTGAGCTCCGGTGCAGGAGCAGCGGCAGCACCAGGTGGACCGGCAGGATGATCTCGTGCAGCGTTGGGGGTTGAGTAGAGGCTGCCGGCGGCCTTGACTCTCGCGGCTCTGGTGGCTCTTCATGCTCAGCCTGCAGATCGATTCCCGCGCACCACCGCGCTCGAAGCCCAGATCCCCACGCCATGACCGCGCGGCGTCGGCCGTGCTCGTCCCCCGAGGCAATGAACAATGCTGTCGTGGGGAGAGCCAGAAGAGGACGCCCGTCTAGGTCGTGCGCAGTGCAGAACAGAGGACAACGGGCTGCAAAGCTAGGGAAAGGCGCCGGCGAGCAGGGAAGTAGGTCGCGGGCGACTGGGAATGCGAGCAGCGAGAAGGCGGCGAGGCCAGGGGATGGCAGAGCAGGCGCCACCGTCTCGTCTCGTCGACGTGCAACAGTGCAGGAAGATGGGCGACATGCACACGACGGCCGTCGCGTCGCCAACATGCACGCCATGCACGACGCAAGAGACGCACGCAGCCGGCCAACATGCTATGAAGAACTAATAAGAAAAAAAACATATAGACTTATGAAGAACCATGAAAGCCTTCGTTCTTTAATATTAGGTAAAGACTAGCACATATGCCCGTTGCAACTGATTGATAAAATTATAGGCATTATTCTACAGACAAACTCGCTCACAATGCCTGTACAAATTCCATATAAACTTTGTTAAAAAAAATCTTCGACTAAGGCGACAATGCATATAGTACCCACATATTAATCTTGATAAAAAACACGGAGATAAAAAAATTCCTATAATTGTAGATAAAACTACAATATGTCAGCCTACTTGAAATTGTATTGGATCAATTTCTTCTGAAACCAAACATGCATGGTGCAGCTCCTTGCGCAATGGATAGCCTAACGAGACACTACCAGTGATGGTAATTAGAGTAACGACAGTGCTGCCCTGATGATGCAAAGGTGAAGTATATGTGCGAACGCCTGATATAATCTTAATTTACTTCTGCGCCTGCCGTCATAATCATACTTTACTTTTCTGAAAATCCACAGTTGAGCGATCAGGTACATGTAGGATTTGAACCATTGATCCTGCATGTAGGATTGGAATCCATCTACGCTGTGCTGCCGAACAACTAACGGGTCAACACGGAAGAGATGAGTTACATGCTAAAGAAAGCAATCAATTTAGGGTTTAGGTGGAGAAGGTAGGAGTCATCGGCCAAAACATGAGCTCCATGCTTCCCGCCTGCTACCAGCTGAGGTCGCACTCTCTATCCTTGGATCCGCCTCAATGATCAAGCCGATGGATGCACCGTGCTGGCCATGGCCGATGAGGGAGTTCTGGACTAAGGGGTCCTTGGGCGTCCGGCCTGTTGGACATGGGCCGGACTATTGGGCCATGAAGATATAAGATGGAAGACTTTCTTCCGTGTCCGGATAAGACTCCTCTTTGCGTGGATGGCAAGCCAGGCGGCCGGATATACTATTTCCTTTCTATGTAACCGACCTTGTTTAACATTAGTCCCCTCCAATGTCTATATAAATGGGAGGGCTTAGTCCGTAAGGACAAGGGCAATCCGATAGGCTAGAGTTCTAGGGTTTTAGCCATTACGATCTCGTGGTAGATCAACTCTTATAACTCCATACTTATCAATATTAATCTAGCAGGACGTAGGATTTTACCTCCATCGAGAGGGCCTGAACCTGGATAAACATTATGTTCCCTGTCTCCTGTTACCATCAACCTCAGACGCACAGTTCGGGACCCCCTACCTAAGATCCGCCGATTTTGACACCAACAGCCGATGTCGTCGAGGAGGATGTACATCGCAATGTTCTTCTTAGAGGGGCTTCTACGTGATGCTTGAAGGGCTTTTGACTCACGCTGGCATTGGAGACGTCGTCCATGTCACACTGGACCAAGTTCCGGCTGGTGCATTGGAGACGTTGTCCATGTCACACTGGACCAAGTTCTGGCAGATGCTCCTTCATCATTGGCGTCACCATCGTCTATGTCGGCTTTAGCATCTGCAACTACCTTCACCCCCTTCGTCGCGTCGTGGCTGTAACTTCGCTTGCCGTCCGACTAGATGTGATAATTCATGTCATTCCTCTCGGCGAGATGTGTGGCTCCGCTCGTTGGCTGTATTGACATAGATACAATTTCCGATTGATTCCGCTAGAAGAGACATAGCGGAGTACGAACGTACAAAATCTAGCTCTTGTAGATTGACTCCTCCTGCCAGGAACACACGTAGCTTGTTATGACATATGTATAGAAGCTAGCTCGTGGATCAATCCCTTCCGGCCAGAGCGCACATATACGTACAGCTAATTGATTCCGCCGGAGTACGTAGCTGGAGACATGCGCATCCATGTAGCCCGTTGGTTTGATTATACACAGGAGGTCTCCTATCGTATATATAGCATAGTAACAAACCTACTGCATGAGTTGCCTTTTTTTATATTTGAGCTGAGAGCGATGCGGTCTCTAGCACAAATATGAACACGGATTGGGTCCAAAGCGACGCATTTCCCCCCCTTCCCCATGCTAGTGCCCGGCAGAACATGGTCCATGTATGATAGGTTCGGTTGAACAAGCGATGCACGGAAGAAAAGAAAGGACCACAATTTTAATTTTAATAACTGCAACTCATTACCATACTTTTAATCTCAGCCATCAATATTTATGATTAAAACAAAATCAAGGATATAAAAGGGTGACCTATGAAGAACTATGAAAGCCTCCGCCCTTTAATATTATTAGCAAAAATGCCCATGTGTTGCAACGGGTGAATAAAACATCTCTATCCCTAATACAATATGTATGACTCAAGACATCCTCCCGCTCCTCCCAGACATGCATAGGTCCACGCCCTCTATTTCAATATCACACCCCACCTTTGTAGCCGCTTCTCTGACCTTCCGCGCTCACCAACAGTGCCCACGGTTTTCACCAGATCATAAGGCGTCTGAACATGGTCAATCACAAGGCGATGAGATCAATCAGCACCTGTAACTGAACCGCGCCAACACAAGAGAACATTTAGATTTCAAAAAAACTGATCTCATCGAGTAGGATGTGAGGGACGCCTTCCATGAGTAATTCCTAGCACAACGCCAATGCTTCGTTATGGAGAAAATGCCGGTTGGCATGAATCAGGGTTGGTCAGGTCTAGGGACTTTGAAGCAGGATTGATTTTGGGTAGGGTTCTTGGAACGACACTTTGAGAGATGGATTAAGAACTACGGGCAGTGTGTGCATTCTATCGGAAATGAACAAATCAACTCACCATGCCGTAAAGTGAACTTCCTATGTGGCTAAAATAAATTAGCAAAACACAAAATATATAATCTAGAGATGAGGAGCAAAGCACGACGGCAGATCATAAATAAAGGTAAACTGTTTATTTCTTCGAATTAATTGTGTCAGCTTAATTTTATTATAGCCTAAAATGCTAACTAAAGGAATAAATACTATTACAAAAATGAGTTTCCTTGATTCCAATCTTGGAAGCAAACAACACTGAAAAACCATATTGACAGAACAATTGTGATCCTAATATCAGATTAGTGGCAGGAAGAGCAAGACGTTTCATATTCAACACATGGACCCACAAAATAAAAACAAAACACACGCATACTTTTTCTTATAAAAAAAACAGAACATTCCGCATACCCAAAATTCATATCATGTGTAGTTACTTTCAAATCTGAGTGGATTAGTAAGAGCAAATTCTGATGTTGCTCAGTAGTAAGTTGTGTATTGGATGAAACAAAAATATTTTCTAAAACTCAAAGAATTAGTTAATATATTGGTGCAACATGAAATTTAGAAATTCCATATCCGTTTAACTGAATGTTCTCAAACTGTCAGCTAGCCAATTTAATAACATTTCACAAATTAATTGTCATGTATGAACCTATTTGGCTATTGTACAGGAAGCATAACATCATATAAGAGATGCACATTTCAGTCATCTTCCATGATGCATTGAGAGTTGAGACACTATTAGAAGATACAGAAAAAAAGGAACCATGTATGAGTAATTCAGTAATATTGGAGGGAATAAAGCTTACGTAACAAACAAATCATATTCAACCATATCGAAGGGACATAGCTGTTGTGCAAGGAAAAACATGAAATGCAAAATTCAGCAGTGTAAGTACCTAGCTGGGCTCCGTGCTACACGTCGGCCATAAACATCGACAGCAGGTGACAAAGTCTTGCATCTAGCTTGTGCAGAAACTATGCAAAGAATATACTACTCAAGAATTTTTTTTGAAAAAATATGAAGATTGAATCTATTACTTAAATTCCCCCGGTTACTACAGAGGTCAGCCTGAATTTAAACTCTGTCATGCAGTAAACTATTCATCGACGGTGCTTCCAGTGCGTCGCGTTGTCGCCTGGATCAAGCCCGTCTGTAATTGCTCACCGTTGTTGGAGTCAGGCCACATGCACGTATGCATCAGCGGATGCATACGTGCAACTGGATCCACAGCGGATGGCCGAGCCATGCACGTATGCATGCATCCATGACTGGACCTGAAACCATGTACGAGTATTTGGCCTTTGTTCTTGCTGCTCAGGTTGGTGCCGAGATGATGACGCTGCAGGCGCGTGGCCATGGAGCTGGGTGACGCGCCGGAGCTGCTGTCGTTCACGCTAAAGGCGCCTAGGAAACCACTCGTCTGTGTGCGTGCACCATCGTCATGGAGGAGCTCTAGTTGAGAGGAAGTTGAGCGAGCGACCATGACCATGACCATGACCCAGTCTCTCCTGCCATGGGGCCTCCACCCATAACCGCACCATGCCTCGCCGGCATCGTCCGCCACCACCACGAGCGGGGCTCGAGTTGAGACGAAGTTGCGCGAGTGATGATAACCACGACCATGACCCAGCCTCTCCTGCCATGGCGCCTCCGCCCATTGCTTCACCACGCCTCACGGGCGTCATCCGCCACCACCACGAGCGGAGCTCGAGCTGAAGGGAAGTTGCGCGAGCGACGACGACCACGACCATGACCCAGCCTCTCTTGCCATCGCGCCTCCGCCCATTGCTGCACCATGCATCTGCCCGCCTCGTCCGCCACCACCACGAGCGGGGCTTGACCTGGGAGAAAGTTGCGCGAGCGACCACGACCACGAGCATGACCCAGCCTCTCCTGCCATGGCACCTCCGCCCATTGCTGAACCATGCCTTGTCGGCGTCGTCTGCCACCACCACGAGCGGGGCGGCTGGTCAGGAGCCCGAGTTCCTCCAAGGCGATGGCATGCGGCGGTCGAAGCGGCGGTCCACGTGGTTTCCATGGCCGGCGTGCATGGCAGCTGAGGGGAGCGGGCGGATGCGATGGCTGCATAGCGGGTGGGAATGCGACCCCGGAGGGCTCGAGGGAGAGAAAGAGAAAGGCATGGAGGGCCGAACGCGGCATCCTCGACTTGCCGGCCGGCGAGGTTCACCGGAGCATTCGGGTCGGGTGCGAAAGCGAGGCTCAGGTAGGCACTTATCGTGCGGTTGTGATGGCCGTGCCGTGATGCATGCGTACGCTAGGTGTTAGATAGATTTAGTTTAAAAGAAAATACATGTTAGTTTAATAAGGGTTAGGGTCCGTTTCCAATCTAGAGAAAAGGCATTGATCAATCCCTACTTGTTCTGCTCTCCATCTTGTCCTTGTTCGAGTCCTAACTATTATGCGGATCTAATCTCAACCATTAATTTTTTATGATTAACATAAAATCAATGAATATGATGGGGTGACGAATGGAGAACTATGAAATTTTGCGTCCTTTAATATTAGGTATAGATATAAATATAGATATAGATTATGTATTAGGTATAGGTATAGATCTGTACTTATCTTTATCTCTTGTAACAACTCATGTAATCTTGGCTTTGCCATATGCCCTAGCGGCAGTATATATAAAGGTTCCCTGGCCACCATATTGGCTGCGCCGATCCAATCTATCTTTCTCTGGTTTCACGTGGTATTCAGGCCATCACGCGTAATCACACGATGGGCTCCCCTATTGCTTCCGCTTCCTCCTCCGCTGCCCTAACCACCCTTTTTCTGCCGGCCGCCTTCAATGGGCCGCCGGCCTCTGCCATCCCTCCTCCCTTGGCTAGCCCCATCACCGCTAAGCTCACCACTGTCGTCGCCGGCGATCTCTCTTTCTCACTGAAGATGGACTCTCACGCTCTCTGTAACTGAAACACGATGACAAGAGATTTTTGTGCCGCGCACACTTCCTGCGGCTTTTCTGTTTTTCTCCTTATTCCTTATAACTTGAGCTACATGCATACTAAGCTAACAGCTGATCCTATACTTCCGGCACTCCCAGCACGCACAACGTGCCATCCCACGTTGAACTGGTAGTGGCCAGTGCCTCGGGCTGCATGCCTAGCGCATGACCCGGGCTACACACACGCACACAGCTATGCAACATGCCCACGGCATGGACACGTACAAGAAAAGAAAAACAAATATGCACCTAGACTGTCTATGACACGAATGAATGCTAACAAATCACCCCCTCAGTCGTGGCTTGCTCCTTTCACGTCGACGATGCCGAGCTTCTCTCTGAACTCAACGAACTTTGCACGCCCGAGCGACTTGGTCAGAAGGTCAGCAACCTGTTCCTCCGTCCTCACGTGCTGAACATTGATCCTCTTCTCCTCGACGCACTCGCGTATGAAATGATAGCGAGTGTCGATGTGCTTGCTCCGGTCATGGTGAACCGGATTCTTGCACAGCGCAATCGCGGACTTGTTGTCGACGAGGAGCTTGGCCTCCATGGGTGCTTCGCCTTGGAGCTCTCCGACCAGCCGGCCGAGCCACACACCGTGGCAGGCAGTCGTAGCTGCTGCAATATACTCCGCCTCACACGACGAGAGAGCCACCGTCTTCTGTTTCTGTGATGCCCAAAGTACACAGCTGGAGCCGAAGAAGAAAACTGTGCCGGTGGTGCTCTTGCGGTCATCCGGATCATCCGCGAAGTCGCTGTCGCTGTAGCCCACCACCCGTGGACGCGACGAACCATGCCGCTCATAACAACAGCCGTACGTCGCCGTGCCGCTGACGTACCTCAGTATATGCCTCACAGCCGCCATGTGCAGAGCTGTTGGAGCTTCCATGTAGCGGCTGACGAGTCCAACAGCGTAGCAGATGTCCGGCCGGGTATTCACCAAGTACCGCAAGCTCCCAACAATGCTCCGGTACTCAGTGGGATCGACGGCATCGCTGCCGTCATTCTTCATCAACTTCAGCCTGTTCTCCATGGGTGTGTGGCAAGGGTTGCAACCCTCCAGGCCCGCGTACTTGACGATCTTCCGCGCGTAGCTGCTCTGGCACAAAGTGATCGCCTCCTCCGTCTGATTCACCTCGACGCCGAGGTAATATGAGAGGAGGCCCAGATCGCTCATGCTGTACATCGCCTTCATCTGCTCCTTGAACTCGACGATGTCAGACGCGCGGGAGCCGGTGATGATCAAGTCATCAACGTACACCCCCACGATCAGGAAGTCGTTCTCCTTCGCCCTCCTGTAGACTGCGTGCTCCAAGGGACTCTGCTCGAAGCCGAGCTCCACCAGAGAGCTGTCCAACTTCGTGTTCCATGCGCGAGGAGCTTGATGAAGCCCATACAGCGCCTTGCGCAGCTTGAGCACCATGTGCTTGTTCTTGTCGTCGATGTAGCCCGGCGGCTGCCGGACATACACTTCCTCGGCAAGGTCTCCATTCAAAAACGCGGACTTGACGTCCATGTGATGGACTTTCCAGCCGCCCCGAGCAGCGAGCGCGATGAGCACCCACACAGACTCCATGCGCGCCACGGGTGCAAACACCTCGTCGAAGTCCAGTCCTGGTTTCTGTGAATAGCCTTTTGCAACTAAACGAGCTTTGTGTGTAATCACGTTACCTTGTGGGTCTTTTTTCACCTTAAATACCCACTTTAGCCCGATCGCATGCTGTCCTTGAGGAAGATTGGTGAGCTCCCAAGTCTGGTTGCCCTCTATGCAGTTCATCTCCTCGTCCATGGTGCGCTTCCAGCACGCCTCTTCCAGCGCCAGATCGACACTGGCTGGCTCCTCGGCCGCCACGAGACACAGCCCGCTGTACTCCAGCTCGTACGGGTCGGTGTTGTCGATCAGCTCCTCATACGTGCGGTAGCGGAGCGGCAACCCCTCGGAGTCGTAAGACTCGCCGGTGGGAGGCGTGATGAACGCCGGCTCGTTTGGTGCAGCCGGTGTACCAGGGGACGGCATACACGGCTCTTCTGGTGTCGCCGGTGTCGCGCTACCGCTCCCTGCCTCGCTTGCGGGGTCGTCGTCGGAGGGTGCGGTGACCGTGTACTCCACGGTGAAAGTGCTCGGTGCAGCATGTGTCGCGGCTGCGACAGCATCAGTAGGCGCCGTCTCCCAACTCCATGGCCTGCCCTCGCCGAAGACGACGTCGCGGGTGACGTGCAGCTTGTGCGTTGCCGGATCATAGACCCGATATGCCTTGCTGCCGTCTTCGTACCCCACGAACACCATTGGCGCCGCTCTGTCCGAGAGCTATGTGTCGCCCGGCCCGACCTTCTTCACGAATGCGGTGCAGCCAAATGTGCGCAGGTAGGAGACGTCCGGCTTCCGTCCATGCCATGCCTCGTACGGTGTGACACCGCAGAGCGCACGCGTCGGCGCCCGGTTCAGAATGTGCACGGCGGTCTTCACCGCCTCACCCCAGAAGCGCGCCGGAACCTGCATAGACTTGAGTAGGCTTGTCGCCATCTCCACCACCGTCTGGTTACGGCGCTCCACCACTCCATTTTGCTACGAAGAGTAGGGAGCCGCCGTGTACCGCTTGATGCCGTTCTCGTCGCAGTAGCTTTTGAACTCTAGGGAGTTGAACTCGCCACCGCGATCACTCCGGAACGCCCTTAGCTTCACTTGGTGCTCCATCTCGGCGAGCGCCTTGATCTTGCGGAAGAAGCGAAAGGCCTCGTCCTTGGTGCGCAGCATCTCGACCCACATAAACCGGTTGTAGTCGTCGACGATCAGCAAGAAGAACCGATTCCCGCTCGGTGTCGCCGGTGAGATGGGGCCACACAGGTCTCCGTGGACTAGCTCTAGCCCCTGCTCCGCGCGATATGAGGATGCACGCGGGAACGGAGCCCTGTGCATCTTCGTGATGGCGCACCCATCACACAGCTGCTGCTCCCGATCAAGCATGGGCATGCCTATGACCATGTCTCGCATGGCGAGGTCGTGCAGGGCACGAAAGTGCAGGTGCCCGTAGCGCGCATGCCAGCGCCACAGTGCGTCGTCCGCCTTCCCAAGGAGGCAGACGGGGGAGGTGATCTGCAGCTGCAACTTGTACAGGCGATTGGGTGATCGCCTCACCCTCGCCAGCAACATGCGCTCGGCGTTGAAGATGCACATCTTGCCGGCCTCAACCACGGTCTTGCATCCCACCTCATCAAGCTGTCCTAGACTTATAATGTTACTTTGCAATCTGGGAATCAAATATACCTCCGTGAGGACGCGGCGTGCTTGGTTCTTGCACATGAACATGACGGAGCCTCTGCCGCGGATGTCGACGGCCGACCCGTCACCGAACTTGACGGTTCCAGTGACGGTCTCGTCGATGGATGAGAACATGTTGCGGTCTCCGGTCATGTGATTACTGGCCCCCGTATTGAGGTACCACACATCAGTCGGGCTCGCCGTAGGGATCACCTTCTCCTTGTTCAGGTTGACATGCTCGTGCGCTGGCTCGTCAGCGATCTGCACCAGCCCAGCATGGACCGCCATCAGCAAAGCCGGCTGCTCCTCGGCAGCCTGCGTGAGGTTTGCCTCCTCCTTGCGCTCGCGCTTGGGCCTGTAGCAATCCCGGGCCATGTGCCCGTGGATCCCACAGTTGTGGCAAGTCCCCTTGAAACGATGGCCGCCGCCCGACGAGCCCTGCCCGCCGCCGGTGGACACGCCACCATCTTTGCCTTTTCCTCCACGCTGGCCGTTTCCACGGCCTCCGCCGCGGCCGCCTCTTCCTGATGGCTTGCTGCGAGATGACCCCTCGCCTGGGGCCTGCGACTTAGTGCGTGCCAGCCACTCCTCGTGGGTCAGCATCAGCTGCCCGCCGGTGCGGCCGGCGCTCCCGTGGTCGAGGCGCTCCTCGACAGCCTTGAGACGCCCTGTCAAATCCTCTATACTCAAAGTAGAGAGATCAACAAGCGTCTCAATGGACATAGCAATTTGTGCGCAGCGCTGCGGCACCACACGAAGGAACTTGCGCACCGCCTTCTCCTCGGTGACCTTGTCGCCCAGGACGTTCAGGCTGGTGATCATGGACCCGAGCCGCATCGCGAAATCGTCCACGGACTCGCCGTCGTGGAATTCGATGGTCTCGAAATCCCGCGCTAGAGACTGCGCCTTGGCCGCGCGCACCCAGTCACCGCCGATGCGCATGGTGGCGATCGCATCCCATGCCGCCTTCGCCGTCGGCTTGACGGCCAGTGTCCCCACCATCTCGGGCGGCACTGCTCCAAGTATGGCCTCCATCGCCATGCGATCCTCGTGGAAGTCGACGTCGTCGCGCTCGACGGCGTTCCAGTAGCCACGCGCCTCCAGCTTCACTTTCATGACCAGAGACCAGTCGTTGTAGTTCGTCTTCGTGAGCATCGGCCAACTTGTCGATCCGGACTCCCGGATCACCTTCTGCACCACAGGCGCCGCGAGCTCGCGCCCGCGCACCGTGCGGCTCCGGCCGCGCCTCAGGGGCGGCCGTGACGGGGACCGCGACCGTGGCGGCGTCTTCGACCCGGAGCCGCCCGCCTTGGCCGCATCAGTCGGCGCCTTGCTGCCGGCCGCCTTGCCGCCGGCCATGTCCGCAGGATGTCAACGGGGCTCTGATGCCACTTGTCGTCGCCGGCGATCTCTCTCTCACTGAAGATGGACTCTCACGCTCTCTGTAACTGAAACACGATGACAAGAGATTTTTGTGCCGCGCACACTTCTTGCGGCTTTTCTGTTTTTCTCCTTATTCCTTATAACTTGAGCTACATGCAGACTAAGCTAACAGCTGATCCTATACTTCCGGCACTCCCAGCACGCACAACGTGCCATCCCACGTTGAACTGGTAGTGGCCAGTGCCCCGGGCTGCCTAGCGCACGACCCGGGCTACACACACGCACACAGCTGTGCAACATGCCCACGGCATGGACACGTACAAGAAAAGAAAAACAAATATGCACCTAGACTGTCTATGACACGAATGAATGCTAACAACCACTGCCAACTTCCTTCTACGGAGGGCTCAGGTCCTTCCTCCCCTGTGCTTCACCAGAGCTATGGGCTATGTCGACGGCACCCTTCCAGCCCCTGCAAAGCTCTTGGACCCTGATGACAAGGGGGTGCGTGCTCCCAATCCAGAGTATGCCAACTGATACCGCCAGGACCAGATCATCCCCAGCTATCTCCTTGCCCCTCTCTCCGATGAAGTCCTACAGCAGGTGCATCGGTTTGACACTTCTCGCGCCATGTGGGCTCATGTTGAGGAGATGTACAACATCCACTGTCGTGCTAGTATCGTCCAGATCAAACTGACATGGCGGTCTTCCGGAAGGGCAATCTCTCCATGGCGGACTACTTCGCCAAGATCCGCGCCAATGCCGACCAGCTTGCTGCCGTCGGCCGCACCATGAGTGATGAGGACATCATCACCGCCGTCATCACCGGCCTCGACAGCGACTACGAGCCGCTCATCACCGCTGCCACAACCCGTCTTGACGGTATGTCTCTTGGGGAATTTTATTCCCATGCCATCGCCTTCGAATGCCGACGCGAGTACAACGCCGCCCGCCTTCATCTTCAGTCCGGCGGCTCCTCCATCAACTACGTCGCCCGGGACAAGAACAACAACAACAACAACACCAACAACCGGGGCAAGGGAAACTGCCGCGGCAAGGGTCGCGACAACTCCGATGATCACGTCGGCTACAACAACAAATCTTGCGGTGGTGATCACGGCGGTGGCGGCGCGCGCCAGCAAGGCGACTTTGGTGGCAACCGCGGTTGTGATCGCGGTGACTACGATGATCGTGGTGACAACCGCGTCCAGTGTCAGCTCTGTCGAGGCCCTGGGCATTACGCCTGGAAGTGCGGCCAGCACTACAACCATGCCTTCTAGCCCCAACAGTCCAAGATGGCTGGTCTTGCTGCTGTTTCCCCTCCGTCCATACTAGGTGATCCCACCTGGTTCACCGACACCGGGGCCACTGATCACATCACCGGCGATCTGGATCGCCTCATGGTCCGGGAGAAGTACCTAGGGAGGGATGGCATCCACATAGCCGACGGTTCAGGTTTGCACATAGCTCATCGTGGTCATGCAATTCTTCCTACTGCTTCAGCAATTCTTCCTACTGCTTCAGCAAATCTCAAACTTCGTAATATCTTGCATGTCCCTAATGCCGACAAGAACCTTCTTTCTATCAATCATCTTGCAATTGGTAATCGTGCTTATCTAAAGTATTACCCTACTCATTTTCTTATGAAGGATTTGATCACCAAGAGGGTTCTACTTCAAGGCAGATGTGAAAATGGGCTTTATCCCATTCGGCAATCACCTCACCGTGCTCTGTTTTCGGTTAGGCTATCAGCTGAAGATTGTGATGCAAGACTTGGCCATCCATCCACTCAAGTTGTTCATCATGTTTTATCATCAAATAAAATAGCTTCCTCTAGTCGGTCCATGACCCATGTGTGTAATGCATGGCAAAGCACACCAGCTACCCTTTCCTAGACCATCGAGTGTTTCTTCCTTTCCCCTAGAACTTATTTCTTCAGATGTGTGGGGACCTGCCAAAACATCTTTTGATGGGTTCCAATACTATGTCTCATTCATTGATGATTATAGTAAGTTTGTTTCGATTTATCTACTCAAGTGAAAATGTGATGTGTTTGATGTTTTTCGTGATTTTCTTGCTCATGTTGAACGCCTCTTGTCTCGCAAAATCCTATGTGTTCAATCTGACTGGGGTGGTGAGTACGAAAAACTCAGCAACACTTTCTTTCACCAACTTGGTATTAGGCATCACGTTTCTTGCCCACACGCACATCAACAGAACGGTTCTGCGGAAAGGAAACACCGTCATATTGTTTGACATAGGGTTGTCCCTATTATCACATGCTTCTATGCCCCTCAGATTTTGGGATGAGGCATATCTCTCGGCTTGCTATCTTATTAACCAACTCCCTAGTCGTGTCATTGGCAATTCGAGTCCTATGTAAAAATTGTTTCATACTACACCTGACTATACATCTCTCTATATGTTTTGTTGTGCCTGTTGGCCATACTTGCGCCCCCACAACACACACAAACTTGCCTTTCGATCACAACAATGCATGTTTGTTGGGTATAGCATTCGTGACAAAGGATACAAGTGTTTACACTTGCCCACTGATACGCCTCCAACGTATCTAAATTTTTTGATTGTTCCATGCTATATTATATCCTGTTTTGGACATTATTGGGCTTTATTATAAACTTTTATATTATTTTTGGGACTAACCTATTAACCGGAGGCCCAGCCCAGAATTGCTGTTTTTTTTGCCTATTTCAGAGTTTCGCAGAAAAAGAATATCAAACGGAGTCCAAACGGAATGAAACCTTCGGGAACGTTATTTTTGGAACAAACATAATCCAGAGGACTTGGACCCTACGTCAAGACATCAACCAAGAAGGCACGAGGTAGGGGGCGCGCCTACCCCCCAGGCGCGCCCTCCATCCTCGTGGGGCCCATGTTGCTCCACCGACGTACTTCTTCCTCCTATATATACCTACGTACACCCAAACTACCAGATACGGAGCCAAAACCCTAATTCCACCGCCGTAACTTTCTGTATCCGCGAGATCCCATCTTGGGGCCTTTTCCGGAGCTCCGCCGGAGGGGGCATCGATCATGGAGGGCTTCTACATCAACACCATAGCCTCTCCGATGAAGTGTGAGTAGTTTACTTCAGACCTTCGGGTCCATAATTATTAGCTAGATGGCTTCTTCTCTCTTTTTGGATCTCAATACAAAGTTCTCCCCCTCTCTTGTGGATATCTATTCGATGTAATCTTCTTTTGCGGTGTGTTTGTTGAGACCGATGAATTGTGGGTTTATGATCAAGTTTATCTATGAACAATATTTGAATCTTCTCTGAATTCTTTTATGTATGATTGGTTATCTTTGCAAGTCTCTTCGAATTATCAGTTTAGTTTGGCCTACTAGATTGATCTTTCTTGCAATGGGAGAAGTGCTTAGCTTTGGGTTCAATCTTGCGGTGTCCTTTCCCAGTGACAGTAGGGGCAGCAAGGCACGTATTGTATTGTTGCCATCGAGGATAACAAGATGGGGTTTATATCATATTGCATGAGTTTATCCCTCTACATCATGTCATCTTGCTTAAAGCGTCACTCTGTTCTTTTGAACTTAATACTCTAGATGCATGCTGGATAGCGGTCGATGTGTGGATTAATAGTAGTAGATGTAGGCAGGAGTCGGTCTACTTGTCTCGGACGTGATGCCTATATACATGATCATACCTAGATATTCTCATAACTATGCTCAATTCTTTCAATTGCTCAACAGTAATTTGTTTACCCACCATAATACTTATGCTCTCGAGAGAAGCCACTATTGAAACCTATGGCCCCCAGGTCTATTTTCCATCATATTAATCTTCTGTCAACAAGCTATTTCCTTTTCCATTTATTTTGCTTTCTTTACTTTGCATCTTTATCATAAAAATACCAAAAACATTATCTTATCATATCTATCAGATCTCACTTTCGTAAGTGACCGTGAAGGGATTGACAACCCCTTTATTGCGTTGGTTGCGAGGATTTTATTTGTTTGTGTAGGTGCGAGGGACTCGTGCATGGCCTCCTACTGGATTGATACCTTGGTTCTCAAAAATTGAGGGAAATACTTACGCTACTTTGCTGCATCACCCTTTCCTCTTCAAGGGAAAACCAACGCAGTGCTCAATAGGTAGCACCCACCGCTCATGTGTACATCTCACGCGACGTCATGTTCGACGAGAAAGTTTTTTCGTTTGCTAATACTCCCACCTCTCCCATACCACCTCGGGTTGTAGAACATGCCATACTTCTATTTCCACATGACCACATGAACTATGGTACCTCTTTTTCATGTGCTAACCTGGATGCAGGATCTCCCATGATGCAGAAGATCCCAGGAGAACCCACCGATGGATCCCAGGAGGATCCTGACACCGGATCCGATACTGACCCGGCCTTGGATCATGCGCTGTTTGCTGACAGCGACGCGCCCTCTCCCGTGCTAGGCTGCTGCGGCACGCCGGTCTCTCCATTGGGTCGTGCGGCGCCCACGGATGGGCTGGTCGCTTCCTTGCCCGCGCCCTCTGCTCCACCCACACCTGGTTTGGTCGACCTCCAACCCGACCCACCATGGACCGAGCCCCACGTGGCCTTCGCTCCGTTTGTAGGACATGCCTCGGCTGTGGATCCGGCCGCCTCGCCTGCTCGCGGCTCGGGATCCCAGGTGGATGTGTCCACAACTGGTTCGTCTAGTCCTGTTGCTGATGCGGGATCCCAGGAGGATCTCCCTGCTGCCCCCGATGTGTGTCTCCCACCGGGATTTTCTGCTCCGCTGCTCCGCCGAGCCACACCATGGTGACACGTACGCGCGACAACACCCGCAAGCCACGCAACGTACTGATGGTACGATCACTTATGACCCGTCTCGTCGTGCGTTTCTAGCCTCGCGGGAACCCATCACCTCTCCAGCGTGGCGTGCAGCCATGTAACTTGAGCTTGATGCACTTCATCATTATGGCACTTGGTTCTTGGTTCCACCTCCATCCAATGTGAATGTGATCGATTGCAAATGGGTCTTCAAACTCAAGCACAAGGCTGATGGTACGGTTGATCGTCACAAGGCACGTCTTATTGCGAAGGGGTTCAAACAACGGTATGGTCTGGACTATGATGACACGTTCAGTCCAGTCATCAAACCTGTCACCGTTCGACTAGTTCTCTCCATTGCAGTTTCTCGTGGGTGGTGCTTGCGCCAGTTGGATGTTCAGAACGCCTTCCTTCATGGTGTTCTTTAGGAAGAGGTGTATATGTGTCAACCTCCCGGTTTTGTGGATCCCAGGGCTCCACGTCATCTCTGCAAGCTAAGGAAAGCGATATATGGTCTCAAATAGGCTCCTCAACGTGGTATTCCAGGTTAAGTTATCGACTTCTCCAGCTTGGTTTCGTGGCATCTAAGGCAGACGCTTCCTTCTTTGTCTTTCGGCATGCTCGTGTCACCATATTTATGCTCGTGTACGTAGATGATATTATTGTGGCTAGTTCGTCTCCTACTGGCACTGCCAAGTTTCTTGCTGATCTTCAGGCTTCATTTGCTATCAAGGATCTCGGCCCCTTGCATTATTTTCTTGAAGTTGAGGTGAGGTCTTCCCCAAGGGGGATTGTACTCTCTCAACAGAAGTATATTGGTGACATCCTTCACCGAGCTAATATGGAGAATTGTAAGGTCTCCACTAGGCCCATGTCTTCAGCTGAGAATATCACCAAGGATAGTGGATCACCATTGTCTCAAGATGATAGTACCAAATATCGCAGTCTGGTTGGAGCTCTCTAGTACCTGACACTTACCAGGCCAAATTTTTCCTTTGCAGTGAATCATGTCTGCCAGTTCCTTCATGCACCAACAACCGTACATCTCTCAGCAGCCAAACGAATTTTGAGATACTTGAAGTATACTCAGAGCATGGGTCTCTCTATAAGAAAGTCCCCTTCAATGTTGCTAAGCTGTTTCTCTGATGCAGATTGGGCAGGGTGTAGTGATGACCGCAGGTCTACGGGAGGCTTTGCTGTATTTCTTGGCCCTAACCTTGTGTCTTGGAGCTCAAGGAAACAAGCCACTATCTCTCAGTCAAGCACGGAGTCTGAGTATAAAGCACTTGCAAATGGGACAACCGAGATAATCTGGATACAATCAGTTCTTGGTGAACTTGGTATTTTCATGTCACGACCACCTGTGTTATGGTGTGACAATTTGGGAGCTACTTGTTGGGGAACATAGTAATTTCAAAAAAATTCCTACGCACACGCAAGATCATGGTGATGCATAGCAACGAGAGGGAAGAGTATCGTCCACGTACCCTCATAGACCATAAGAGGAAGTGTTATGAGAACGCGGTTGATGTAGTCGAACGTCTTCACGATCCGACCGATCCAAGTACCGAACACACGACACCTTTGAGTTCAGCACACGTTCAGCTCGATGACGTCCCATGAACTCCGATCCAGCAGAGCTTCACGGGAGAGTTCCGTCAGCACGACGGCGTGATGACGGTGATGATGTTGCTAACGACGCAGGGCTTCGCCTAAGCACCGCTACGATATGATCGAGGTGGATTATGGTGGAGGGGGGCACCGCACACCGCTAAGGGATCAATGATCAACTTGTGTGTTCTAGGGTGCCCCCCTACCCCGTGTATAAAGGATCAAGGGGGAGGCCGGCCGACCCCGGTAGGGCGTGCCAAGAGGAGGATTCCTCCTCCTAGTAGGAGTAGGTGATAACCCACAAGTATAGGGGATCGCAACAGTTTTCGTGGGTAGAGTATTCAACCCAAATTTATTGATTCGACACAAGGGGAGCCAAAGAATATTCTCAAGTATTAGCAGCTGAGTTGTCAATTCAACCACACCTGGAAACTTAGTATCTGCAGCAAAGTGTTTAGTAGCAAAGTAATATGATAGTAGTGGCAATGATAATAAAAGGTAATAGTAGTAAAAGTAATGTTTTTGGTATTTTGTAGTGATGATAGCAATAGCAACGGAAAAGTACATAAGCGAAGAACAATATATGGAAAGCTCGTAGGCAATGGATCGGTGATGGAGAATTATGCCGGATGCGGTTCATCATGTAACAGTCATAACCTAGGGTGACACAGAACTAGCTCCAGTTCATCATTGTAATGTAGGCATGTATTCCGAATATAGTCATACGTGCTTATGGAAAAGAACTTGCATGACATCTTTTGTCCTACCCTCCCGTGGCAGCAGGGTCCTTACGGAAACTAAGGGATATTAAGGCCTCCTTTTAATAGAGTACCGAAACAAAGCATTAACACATAGTGAATACATGAACTCCTCAAACTACGGTCATCACCGGTAAGTATCCCGATTATTGTCACTTCGGGGTTAACGGATCATAACACATAATAGGTGACTATAGACTTGCAAGATAGGATCTAGAACTCTCATATATTGATGAAAACATAATAGGTTCAGATCTGAAATCATGGCACTCGGGCCCTAGTGACAAACATTAAGCATAGCAAAGTCATAGCAACATCAATCTCAGAACATAGTGGACCCTAGGGATCAAACCCTAACAAAACTAACTCGATTACAAGATAGATCCCATCCAACCCATCACCGTCCAGCAAGCCTATGATGAAATTACTCACACACAGCGGTGAGCATCATGAAATTGGTGATGGAGGATGGTTGATGATGACGATGACGATGGCGACAGATTCCCCTCTCCGGAGCCCCGAACAGACTCCAGATCAGCCCTCCCGAGAGGTTTTAGGGCTTGGCGGCAGCTCCGTATCGTAAAACGCGATGAATTCTTCTCTCTGATTTTTTCTCCCCAAAACACAATATATAGAGTTGGAGTTGGAGTCGGAGGAGCTCTAGGGGACCACGAGGTAGGGGGCACGCCCTAGGGGGGCAGTCGCGCCCCCACCCTCGTGGACAGGTGGTGGGCCCCCTTGCCTTCATCTTTTGCAGGTATTTTTTATATTTTCCAAAAAGTTGCTCCGTGAAGTTTTAGGTCATTCCGAGAACTTTTGTTTCTGCACATAAATAACACCATGGTAATTCTGCTGAAAACAGCGTCAGTCCAGGTTAGTTCCATTCAAATCATGCAAGTTAGAGTCCAAAACAAGGGCATAAGTGTTTGGAAAAGTAGATACGACGGAGACGTATCAACTCCCCCAAGCTTAAACCTTTGCTTGTCCTCAAGCAATTCAGTTGACAAACTGAAAGTGATAAAGAAAAACTTTTACAAACTTTGTTTGCTCTTGTTGTTGTAAATATGTAAAGCTAGCATTCAAGTTTTCAGCAAAGATTATAACTAACCACATTCGCAATAACGCTTACGTCTCAAGTTTACTCATGTCAATAACATAATCAACTAGCGAGCAATAATAATAAATCTCGGATGACAACACTTTCTCAAAAAAATCATAATATGATATAACAAGATGGTATCTCGCTAGCCCTTTCTGAGACCGCAAAACATAAATGCAGAGCACCTTTAAAGATCAAGGACCGACTAGAAATTGTAATTCATGGTAAAAGAGATCTAGTCAAGTCATACCCAATGTAAACTAACAATAATGAATGCAAATGACAACAGTGCTCTCCAACTGGTGCTTTTTAATAAGAGGATGATGACTCAACATAAAAGTAAATAGATGGGCCCTTCGCAGAGGGAAGCAGGGATTTGTAGAGGTGCCAGAGCTCGGTTTTGAAATAGAGATGAATACTATTTTGAGTGGTATACTTTCATTGTCAACATAACAACCAAGAGATGGCGATATCTTCCATGCTACACACATTGTAGGCGGTTCCCAAACAAAATGGTAAAGTTTATACTCCCCCTTCCACCAACAAGCATCAATCCATGGCTTGCTCGAAACAACGAGTGCCTCCAACTAACAAGAGTCCCAGGGGGAGTTTTGTTTGCAATTATTTTGATTTGATTTGCATAAAGCATGGGACTGGGCATCCCGGTGACCAGCCACTTTCTCGTGAGTGAGGAGCGGAGTCCACTCCTCTTGAGAATAACCCGCCTAACATGGAAGATACGGACAACCCTAGTTGATACATGAGCTATTCGAGCATACGAAAAATGATATTTATTTGAAGGGTTAGAGTTTGGCACATACAAATTTACTTGGAACGGCAGGTAGATACCGTATATAGGTAGGTATGGTGGACTCATGTGGAATAACTTTGGGGTTTAAGGGATTGGATGCACAAGCAGTATTCCCGCTTAGTACAGGTGAAGCTAGCAAAAGACTGGGAAGCGACCAGCTAGAGAGTGACAACAGTCATGAACATGCATTAAAATTAATCAACACCAAATGCAAGCATGAGTAGGATATAATCTACCATGAACATAAATATCATGAAGGCTATGTTGATTTTGTTTCAACTACATGCGTGAACATGCGCCAAGTCAAGTCACTTAAATCATTCAGAGGAGGATACCACCCTATCATACCACATCATAACCATTTCAATAGCATGTTGGCACTCAAGGTAAACCATTATAACTCATAGCTAATCAAGCATGGCACAAGAACTATGATCTCTAGTTGTCATTGCAAACATGTTTATTCATAATAGGCCGAATCAAGAATGATGAACTAATCATATTTACAAAAACAAAAGAGGTCGAGTTCATACCAGCTTTTCTCATCTCAATAAGTTCATCATATAATCATCATTATTGCCTTTCACTTGCATGACCCAACGATGTGAATAATAATAATTGTGCATGTGCATTGGACTAAGCTGGAATCTGCAAGCATTCAATAAACAGGAGAAGACAAGGCAATATGGGCTCTTTTGTCAGATCAATAATTATGCATATAAGAGCCACTTCGACAATTTAATCATGGTCTTCTCCTATCGACTCCCAAAGAAAAGAAAAGAAATAAAACTATTTACACGGGAGAGCTCCCAACAAGTAAAAGAAGAACATGAAATCTTTTTGGGTTTTCCTTTTAATTACTGCTACAAGCATGGAAAGTAAACTAATTAAAAGCTACAACTAATTTTTAGGTTTTTCTTAACGTTTATTAAACACACAAAAACAAAGCATAGAAATGAAAGTAAACTAGCATGGATGATACAATGAAAAAGTATGAGCACCGACGTCTAGCAATGAGTGTGTGAACATAAATGTAATCTCAGTGGGAAATACGTACTCCCCCAAGCTTAGGCTTTTGGCCTAAGTTGGTCTGTGGCCACGGTTGGCCTGGCGGATATCCATAATAGTAGTTGGGGTCGTACTGAGATGCAGCGGCTATCGCCTCCTGTGCTGTAGCATGGCGACGAGCGGCCTCCGCTCTCCTCTCGTACTCATCTGCCTCCTCTCTAGTAATAACATATCTTCCTTCTGCCTGATGATCAAAGAAGGCAGGAGTAGGGAGATTAATATGGATAGGACGGTGTCTGTCAAAGATTAGTCGATACTGGAGAGGTGATTCATTCCTCTCGACAAACTGGTGGTGAACCATAGCATTAAAGTCTAGGTAAGCAGGGGGTAATTCAATATCATCTTCGCGTATGGCTATACCAAGAAAATTAGCTATGCGGGCTGCATAAGTTCCTCCAAAGAAATCTCCATTAAATCTATTAAGATGCAACCTACGTGCAACAATGGCTCCCAAATTATAAGATTTATCTCCTAACACAGCACTCCTAAGAATAGTGAGGTCAGGGACACACATGTGACATGCCTCATCTTTACCATTAATGCATCTACCTATGAAGAGAGAAAAATAATGTATAGCAGGAAAGTGAATGCTCCCTATGGTAGCTTGTGTTATATCTCTAGATTCTCCCACAGTTATGCTAGCAAGAAAATCTCTAAATTCAGATTTGCGAGGATCCCTTTACTACCCCATTGTGGAAGTTTGCAAGCAGTGGTAAAATCCTCTAAGTCCATAGTGTAAGAATTTTCATAAAGATCAAACAGGACAGTTGGAGAATTACGTGAAGATGAAAATTCAAACCTCCTCACAAAGGAACTAGTGAGATTGTGATACTGGCTGCACTTCTCTTCCTCAAAGCTCACAAGATCAGCGTTACACAAATATGCATTAAATTCTTCCTCAATTCCCGCTCGATCCATAAAGTTCTCAGAAGGCCATTCACAAGGACGCACTGTGGCGTCTCTTGGTGGCTCATCATCAGCATCACGCATTGCAAGCCTGGGTCCTTGCTTCCTTGAAGAACCACCCTGGAACATTTTCCTAAGCATATTTCTTCCTCTAAAAAATTCTGAATTTTTTTAGTAACTTCAAAATAAAAGTGAACCAAACTCAATAGTATTGATAGCAACTACTCATACAAGTGCCCAGAGCCTATATCATGCATCAAAACTACTTTTGACCATATAAATTTGACATGCAAGCTCAAGAACAGGGTCACCTAAGCACAAAAATTTGCAATGAATAAAGCACTAGAACAAAAACTAATTGGACAAATGGAGGAGTCACATACCAAGGAACAATCTCCCCAAGCAGTTTTGTGAGAGGTGCTTTGAGCAAGGAGATCAAAAATGGCAGCAAGATGAGCTAGAACTCGTGCTTGAGCTGGATATTCGTGTTTGTGGGAGGAAGACGAAGTGTATGGGTGCAGGAATAAGTGGAGAAGGGCCACCGTGGGCCCATGAGGCAGGGGGGCGTGCCCAGGGGGTAGGGCGCACCCTCCAGCCTCGTGGGCAGGTGGGTGACCCCCCCGCTGTGTTCTTAGTGCCAAATATTCTAGAATAAAATCATATTTAAATTTCAGGGCATTTGGAGAACTTTTATTTTCGGGGTATTTTTATATTGCACGGATAATTAGATAACAGACAAAAAAAATACTTTTTTTATTTTATTTAATATAAATAACAGAAAGTAAAAGTGGGGTACATAAGGTTGTGCCTTCTAGTTTCATCCATCTCATGATCATCAAAAGGAATCCACTAACAAGGTTGATCAAGTCTTGTTAACGAACTCATTCCGAATATCATGGAACCGGAGAAATTTCGAGTAACACTATGTTACCTCAACGGGGATATGCACATCCCCAATAATAAGAATATCATATTTCTTCTTGATAGTAGGAAGGGGAAATTCAAAACCTCCAAATATAATCGATGGAATTTTTCCAGTAGAGTTGATACTATGAACTTGAGGTTGTTTCCTCGGAAAGTGTACCGTGTGCTCATTACCATTAACATGAAAAGTGACATTGCCTTTAGTGCAATCAATAACAGCCCCTGTAGTATTCAAAAAAGGTCTTCCAAGAATAATAGACATACTATCATCCTTAAGAATATCAAGAATAACACAGTCCATTAAAATAGTAACGTTTGCAACTACAACAGGCACATCCTCACAAATACCGACAGGTATAGCAGTTGATTTATCAGCCATTTGCAAAGATATTTCAGTAGGTGTCAACTTATTCAAATCAAGTCTATGATATAAAGAGAGAGGCATAACACTAACTCCGGCTCCAAGATCACATAAAGCAGTTTTAACATAGTTTCTTTTAATGGAGCATGGTATAGTTGGTACACCGGGATCTCCAAGTTTCTTTGGTATTCCACCCTTAAAAGTATAATTAGCAAGCATGGTGGAAATTTCAGCTTCCGGTATCTTTCTCTTATTTGTAGCAATATCTTTCATATACTTAGCATAAGTATTCATTTTGAGCATATCAATTAATCGCATAAGCAAAAAGATAGGTCTAATCATTTCAGCAAAGCGCTCAAAATCCTCATCATCCTTTTTCTTGGATGGTTTGGGAGGAAAAGGCATAGGTTTCTGAACCCATGGTTCTCTTTCTTTACCGTGTTTCCTAGCAACAAAGTCTTTCTTATCATAACGTTGATTCTTTGATTGTGGGTTATCAAGATCAACAACAGGTTCAATTTCTATATCATTATCATTACTAGGTTGAGCATCATCATGAACATTATCATTAACCTTATTACTAGTTTCAGGTTCATTACCATATTGTGTTTCAGCATCAGAAATAGAAATATCATTTGGGTTCTCAGGTGTTTCAACAATAGGATCACTAGAAGCATGCAAAATCCTATCATTTTTATTTTTCTTCCTTTTAGAAGGACTAGGTGCATCTATATTATTTCTCTGAGAATCTTGCTCAATTCTCTTAGCACTACAAAAATAAATACACTTCCGTGATGATACGTGTTTGTCACAGTAGGTCGTTTTTTTGTCATGCATGTACATCCATGACAAATTTATGACAGAATCACGATAGTCATACCTGTGCTGTCGTAGAAGTGTTCCATGACATTACCAAAATTATCATCATGGAAGTGTCCACTTCCATGACAATAAATCGCGCATCACAGAAGTGCTTTCGTCAAGGGTGACCGACATGTGGCTCCACTGTAACGGAACGCCGTTAAGCTATCGGGTCGGTTTTTGGATCCGATAACCCGTTAACAGCCCCGACCAATGGGGATTTCCCACGTGTAAAATCATCATTGGCTGGAGGAGACACGTGTCAACTCATCGAATGGGCGAGACGCGCCTATGATATGTTGACACATGGACTGGCCCATCAAGTTTAAATGGGCCGGCCCAACTGAAGGCCCACAAGATTTTGCGGACCATAATGGGCCAGCCTAGCTAAAGGCCCACGAGATTTTGCGGACCATAATGGGCTGGCCCAGCTAAAGGCCCACAAGATTTTGTGGGCCATAATGGGCTGGCCCAGGTAAAGGCCCACAAGATTTTTTTGTGCCATAATGGGCCGGCCCAGGTAAAGCCCACAAGATTCTTGCGGGTCATAATGGGCCGGCACAGCTAAGGGCCCACGAGATTTCGCCGACATTAACGGGCCGGCCCAGCTGTAGGCCCACAAGATTTTGTGGACCCTAGTAGGCCGGCCCATTAACTGCCTGCCATGTTTTGGGCCAAATGCCGACCCATATTTGATCCGGTCCATTAATGGCCTACCACGCTCCGGGCCTAATAGTGGCCCATATGAGATCCGGCCCGTTAAAGGCCTACCACGTTCTGTGCCAAATTACGGCCTAGATCAGGTCCGGCCCTTTAAGAGGCTTTGGGCTCAATTATGGCCCATATCAGATTCGGCCCGTCAACTGGACACTATGCTTTTGGGCCCACTTGCTAAAGGCCCACTTAGTAATTCAGCCTAATATTAGTTTTGGCCTGTTAAGGGCCCGTTTAACATTTCGGCCCTATATTAATTTCAGCCTGTTAAAAGCCTGTCATATAGTTGGGCCTAACTACGGCCCGGTTTGCATCCGGCCTGCTCGCAGCCGATATCTGATTGGTCCAAACAAGGACCGAGGCAATTTTTCGGCCTGTTAAAAGCCCGTGATTTGATTCGCACAATGATGGGCCAGGGTTCATTTCGGGTTGCTGCCGGCCCGTGAGCTGATCGGCACGTTTCAGGCCCAACCTACATCGTGATTGCATGACGGCCCGATTATGTACCGTAATTTTACGGTTTGACCGATTTACTGCGAAGACAGGATATATATACAGTAAAATAACTGCAGCATCATGAATAAGAAAAAACATATACTATACAATAAAGAAATTACGGCATGTTACATCCACTAGGCATCAAAGTTCGCCACTATGATAATAAAGCACAAGCAGACAGCAGATTACATACACTGGGAATCAAAGATCGCCACCAGTGCAAATAAACACGCCGACAAAATAATATACAAAACCGACAACACTTAAATAGAGTTCAAGAAAGGTTAGCCCTGCTGGGGAGCTGCAGCGCAAGCAGCTGAGCAAGATGATGAGGCTGCGCTTGTTCAACACTTATATCTTCCTCACTCTGAAAGATAAACAAGCAGACAGATGACAGGTTTTGCACATAAAAGTATCAGTGCTGACAATTCATCACATTTCTTACTGACGAATAAAGTGACACGGTTTAAATTTGCATTAACACAATATGGTATTGTTCAGGTCAAGACATGACAGGAAATGACAATGTGAATGAGTTAGCAGCTTCATGACACCACTGGATTACGGATCAAGAACTGATAAGTATCAATGGTTAGTGTGCTGTCAATTTATACCATTTCAGATTGGCAAATAAAGAGATGGTTTAAATAATAGTAGAATGATATGACATTGTTCATAGTTAAGACATTGCAGAATATGACATTGTGCTGTAGTGGGTAGGTTCACCACACCACTGGATTACAGATGAAGAACAGAAGCATACATGCAGTGCAAAAGAAGATCACTTGCTCTATATAGTTTAATTTACATGGTATGAAGAAGGAACTTGGTTGTACAACTGAAAACTTAAATTGAGAAAGGACGAACTTTGTTTATGAACTACATATAATAAACTTTAAACAAGAAATTTGATGCAAACACCAAAAATAAACAACTGTTGCAGTCATGCCTAACCAAATATATACAACAAAGTTTGAAGGCTTGAGATGGACAAACTTACATTATTGGTGAAGACAGGCTCTATAAAGGCCTTGTCCATGCTGATGGGGGGGGGCAATTCAAGAAGTTTACCACAGAATCTTCTTCAAAAGCATTGGCTTTATTCTACATTTTGTTAAGAGTAAATATAGATGTGATAATATACGAAAAATGGAGAATATTTAAGATAAGATGAAGAGTGATGCTACAAAACCAAGTAGCTATAAATGTAAGTTCAGCGATACAGGCAAAAGGTACAGCCAAGAGCAATGCACAGCTAAACTTCTTCAGTACCAACCTTATGGTAAGAGTAAATATAGATCTGATGTGTAGAAAATGGAGGGCAAAGGATAATAAGCTGCAGAGTGATGGTACATGAACACCTACCTGTCATTATAAGTACACTGATAAAGGACAACATGTACTTACAAGAACAATGCAGAGCTAAAAAAACATTGGCATTGGATATATTCTACACTAATGTAACCATTCATACAGATCAGATAATTTGGAGTGAACAATTGATAAAAACATTGGCATTGGATATATTCTACACTAATGTAAGCATTTGAGTGGAAAAACATGGTACGATGATAGATGGAATATGTATTGATAATGGATGGGCATGGCATCTCGACATATATGATGAGTAAACTAAGCAGATGGCGGTGCAACAAAGTAGAAGAAATGCAAGACAACATATGCAAGATACGCGCAATCAATAAAACCTTGCCAAATTCGAACAGGCACCTTGATGGGTGAACAAGACATGCCATCTTCCTTTGACTCCTCGAGGTTAGAATAGTCATTAGGATGATATTCTGAACAAGAATCAATAGGTGGGGAGCGTACGAGTTTCATTGCTTCCAGAATGGCACTCAATGCCTTGGTGCCAATTTTGTAAGTCATTGCAGTGTTCCACAATATTCTTCTGATGCGCGGATTCTGATATTCATTGTAATTGCGTATGATATCTGAGAACCATGAAAACATAAATAGTTGTGAGATTATATTTGTAATGCAGATGATATTCTAATATAGGGGCGCCCCTGTAAACAATTGTGTGCTATCACTGGATTCTGATGAGAGAGCTCATGTGTGCTGTAATATGGTGCGTGCATTTATATAATCTGGCACAAGTACACAAAAAAATAGGCTCCAAAAGTAAGGATAGCTGGCAGATGATAGGTTCATAATATACTGTATAGAGAGTTTATTGCTAAACCATGATAACAAGAGCACACAACAACTAGGCAGATCATAGTGTACATAACAGGGGTACACCATAACCAGGATATATAAATCGGGAAAGTGGAACTGGCTGGAAATTACGGTGTTGTATTGCCTATCGATCACGTACAGGCCAGCTCTATCAGTTGTTAGACTGCAGATGTCCCTGCTCCCCTTCCTGACAAGGAACATATTGTGCTTCCCATACAGAACATCGCACGGGCCGCCGGCCGAACCACCGGCCCCACCGCCTGTGTTCCTCCGCCACCCCACCCCCACCCGCGTCGAGTTTTCTTCGTTCGACGTGGCCCCACCACCACCCCCAAAACCACCGTCCCCACCCGAGCCCCTTCGATCGCACCGGCGAACTCCGGCGAGCTCTGAAAAATCGACTGACCCAATTTTGAAATTTAGTCTACTATGATTTAACTAGTGTGGAATATAAAAGGGGAAAACCATGAGCATTGCGAGTATGGTGTTGAGTGTGCCATGGCGGATCTGAAGGTGCAAACCGGACAAAGGCAACTTCGCAACCAAGACAAGAAATCAGAGTAAAGCAGTGGCGATCTATTTTCTTGCTGCGATAAATAAGTTGAGCAGATACGAAATAGTACTTCCTCTGGTGCGGCGCCATGTACGCATCTGCTGAGAATTTGACGGTGCTGCGGTAGCGATGGCTGTGGACGAGACGGTCGTAGGAGCGGCGCCGGCAAGGTGGACGACGGCGGGGATGAAGCGAGAGGACGGGATGCAAGGATCCCGGTCCGAACCCGTGGATGAGAGAGGTCGATCTCTTGTAATGGACGGCGGTGTCGGGGTATCAGCTCCGGCATGGTGGAGGAGGACGGCGGTGGATGGGGTGGCGGACGGCGGCGGACAGAGGAGGGTGGGGTGGAGAGGGTGTTTTGGCGCCCACGGAGTACGAATGGGGAAAAGGGAGGTAGAGAGGAAGGGGGAACCATGTATTCAGGTTGCGCTTGTCTCAAATGCAAGGAAATTTACTAACTTAGCCCCCGTTTCAAATTTCTACTACATCACAGCAACACTAGTCGGTTGGGGATAGGACGGTAATCTCGCATACACCAAATATTTGCCGACGAGAGTTTGTTTTTGGCGCCCACCGTGTATGAATATGAATCGGGGAGGGAGTCGATTTCGGCCGAGGACACACTGTGTTTTGGCGCCCACCGTGTATGAATCCGGGTGAGAGGCGGTTACGTCACGTTTGGGTGAAATTACAAACCTACCCCTATCGAAACCTATAGAAATCCAGCATATAGGCTTTGCGTGGCAGGGATGGGCAGTAGTGATTTCCATCTCGCAGATTTTGGTTTCGGGCGGTTACTGCGACTTTCCCCGCTTTGTTCAAATTTTGCAGAGTGCACGTTTACCGTGCCAACTCAATTCGAATCCTGTTTGTATTCTATTTTTTTCGGGCGGGATCCATTTTCAATTGGAATTACATTCTATATACATCATTTTTATATATACTTTCAAAAGCACAACACCATTTATACATAAATATGGCTTACAAATGGCATGATCTCAGATTCATAAGGTTGTATCCATCAATTTGGATTTTCAAATATTTGAAACCACTTTATGTTGAAATCCAATGTATGCATTCCTCACTAACTGTCTCCAATTAATGTGTGTTTCATGCAGGTTTTTTTACTTCTCAAACATGTATAATGTGTTTCACACACGCAACATATGGTGTAATCCCGTTTAGACATTAATTGCATATAAACCATGCATTGTTTGTAATTGAAGAATCTATGGATCACCAATATTGATAAACTATATAACATTACACGTGTGCCCAAATTCAAATGAATATGCATGTTTGATACACCAATTTGCGTTATGATATTATCGATGTCGTGATCTCCAGTTTAAATATTTGAATCCCCTTTAATCCAGATATTCGTCTCATATAGCTATCACTCATGCTTATATAGGACTATCTCTCTGGACCTATACGCGTTCATCGTCTCTCAGGTATCTCTCGTGCTACCTGTATGTCGACAATGATCTTTTATCTTCGTAACACACTGATGGTACTCTCTCCCTCGACCTTCATCACTCTATCTCTCTCTAAGTATATCTCGCTCCCTGCTATGTGTCTCTAACTATGATTCTCCATGTGGAATCTCTTTCTCTCACACAAACACAAAACTTTGTCTCCTGGGGTCTCATTTCTCTCTACTATTCCCATGTGTGCCACTCGCACACCCCTCATACAGAGATGTCTTTCGCTCCTTAGATATGAGAACCTACGACTCTTCCTCTTCAATATCTCTTTCTCACACACAAACACAAACTCTGTCTCCCAGGGTCTCATATTTCTCCATTGTTCTCTTGTATGTCGCTCACACACACCCTCTCTCCCTAGAGATATCTTGCGTTCCCTCATATGTCTCTCTAGCTATTACTCTCGTTGTGAAATATCTTTCTCTCTCGCAGACACAAAACTCCGTCTCTCTGGATCTCATTTCTCTCTGATATCTGTTTGTATGTGACTCACACACACCCTCTCTCTATCTCTCTCACACCCACACACATAACCCAGCCTTCTGATCCACTATACTCCTATCTCTAACGCACACTAGCTAACATCTTTATCTTTCTATTTATCTGTTTCTCCATCAACCTTCTTTCTCGCCCTCACTCTTGATTCCTATCACGCACACTATATATGTTTCTCTCTACATGCAGTCAAGTGCCCTCTCACACACATATATAACTCCACCCTTTGAACCACCCGACGGTCATCTCCAACACCCAAACTAGCGAATGTCCCTCTAGCTAGCATCTCCATCTCTGTATCTATCTGTAGTTTCTCCGTCAACATTTCTTTCTCGCACAGAGTCTTGCTTCCTATCACCCACACTATATATGTCTCTCCATACATATGCATTTATAGGTTGGTCTCTTTTGCACAATCGTTGCGCCTCACTCCCTCTGCTCGCCATAGATGCATGCTCCAGCCCACACCACTATCTCTTAAAGACAAAAACACATGCTCAATTGTCAGGACTTCTTCCATGCATTCTCACATGCATGCATATTGTCATACCGATCCGTCTCTCTCATGTGGTTGATCTTATGACTTATGTCTTCTTTCTTTTATCTCGATCATGCGCGCATGCACACACACATCCCACGTATACATGTATACCTCTTACACATGCACGTTCAAGGTCTCTATGTCTCCATACGTAGTTAATTACCCTCAATCCTAATGCCACATCGAATCGTTCTCCTCTTTTGTGCACATAACTTCCGCCTGGATGGGCAAAACACACACTCACACTTAACAATCTCCCTCTAGCTACCCCCCGCCTCTCACTCTTCCCCTATATCCCTGAAACCAATAAGACCATCCATTAGTTTAATTCCCGCCTACATGCACCATTGATATATAGTAGTCTTCCTCGGTGTCTCTCGAACAAACACGTTCTCTCGAAGTCGACTCCTCTCACGCGCACACACCTTCTCTTCCCTCTATACGGGCATTTTATCTCTCACACCCCATCGTTGGTGGCCTCTGCCATACACATCACCTCTCTATGATGAAAGCCATGGACACTTAAATTACATCGGCCATAGAGGACCCCACGACACACACACACACGCACCCCCCCAAAGACACACACACTAAGACTCCATCTCTCTCTCTCTCTCTCACACACACACACAAACACACATACGCGCAAGCACGGCCGCCCGCCCCCCCACACACACTAAGACTCCATCTCTCTCCCTCTCTCTCTCTCTCACACAAACTAAGACTCCATCTCTCTCTCTCTCTCACACACACACACACCCCACACACACTAAGACTCCATCTCACACACACATGCTCTAGGCGGAGCATTTGTTCCTACCACCCTTCAGCCAACCTTACCCGTATGATGAACAATCATCTTTATTTACTTGCATAACATGGAGAAATTCCACTTTACTTTAGTAGTCAGCAAACTTATCATCTGTACCCTTATAAAAAAAACAAGTTGGTGGTGATGGTGTGCCTGCCATCTTGTAATACAGACCGTATGATCTATATCTGAGGATAGAAAGCAAACTATGATAATTTTACAAAAGATACCCGCACCTCTCTCATCATTATCTCCCGCAACCTCATTGCTCAGCAATTAAAAAAGGAATAAGTCTCTGGAACAATCTAGCATGCATGGTGGCCGCTGCCGCTTGCCGGCGCCGTCCATCCCCATGCCTCCGCCCATTCCGACTACCAGTCACCACTATGCTCCACTCCTCCTCGCCTTATCTCTCATCTTTCATTTTTTCGATGACATTCTCGAGATACCAGTTTTCCGACAAAATTCTCGAGATATCATTAGTTTTTACACATGGGATTACTCCTGCATGGGTCAATCACAACAGGTGTTCTGTAAAAAAATGCATATTGATGTTCCGTGCAATGCGTGAGAATCTTGCTTGTAATTATATGCAAATCACGAGCAGGAAGTGACATTTTTTTGACACAACCACGTTAACATGGCCACGTAAATCACTAGCTAAAGTAAATACCATTATACTTATATCCCGATGCAAAAGGTTGAGTATATGTCCGAAGAGTAGAGTCGCACACACGCACTCTGTCTCTCAGAATCTCTCTCACACACACACCAGTTACATGACGCCCATTTAAGCAGACACGTATGTTACAATTTGTGCACCCGCGGGTACACGTGATGATGCGCATTTATTTAACCCGGAAGGCGAACCCAAACAGTAGCTGCATTCATTCCCCTCCCTCCGCCTCTTCTCTGGTCGCCGTCGCCCGGTAGCCATGGGCCAGCCGAAGGTAACAACATACACCATACTCCCGCCGGAGCAGCGCTTTAATATGGAAATTTTAGTGGCCATGCATGCATCTTTTTGTGCTAGCACTCCTATATAAGGGTTGACCGGTCGCTTCCTGCGGACGTGCGCGGGCGGTGGAAGAGGAAGGAGAAGGGAAGCGGGCTGTGGAGTAACGTTTTTACCCCAATTTCCTAGGAAACCAAGTGCAATAATTGAATAGTTTTGCAAACTACCAGTACTACACCTGAAACGGTTCAAAACCTATACTCCCTTGCCAGTGCACGCTTTTCGCGTGAAACGGTCAGCGTCGCCCTGGAGCGTCAGTGCCGCATTAATGCCCGGCCAGAGCGGAGGCGACCTCTCACTGGCGCCGGCTTTGAAGTGGCGCGACGGCCGAGAGAGCGCCGCTTCCCGGTGCACGCGACTGCTCCGCGTCGAGACTGGCCATAGGCCCTGTTTGGATCCATGGGTTAGAGTTAGTTTGAGCTAGTTGGGGCTCAAATAGCCCTAAACTATCCAAGCATGAGGGTTTAAATTGGAGCAAGTTGCACCGAACCCACCAAAAAAAACTATCCCACCCATGAGGGTTTAAACTGGAGATAGTTCTCATTGGGACCACTGAAAAATCACTTTTCTCTCTCCATGAAGTGCATTTATTGTCAATCTAACCCTGTCACCCAAACACCTCTTTGGCTACAGTTAGTTCAGGGCATGTCCTATATTGTCGCACGGAAGCCAAGAAATATGGTGATAGCGTGGGTTAGCCATGTACTAGTATGATGTAACTACACTTGGCTGCCGTGTTTCGTACTCTTCCAGTCCACTGTGGAGATGATTAGTTAATTTTATATCGCTGAATAATATTAAATATTATGAGTGCAGATGCTCCACCACGAGGTTCCTTGCTCCTTCTCGGTCGTCCGGAATCTATGTTCTTCCACTCTATTTTTTTATGTGAGCTTTGTTCATCCTTTTGCCAACACGCGAGACATCTAGCATCAAGGTGCACATGTTATGCAAGGATCGTTCCATCTATATGAAGAACATGTGGGACTGGAACTACGAGACGAACATGTACCCAGGAGTGGACATACGAACCTGAGTAATGTAGCGCAGTAAGTGAAGTAGAAAGGCACAAATCGTATGAACATGCGTGGCATATAGGGTGTGTTTGGCTGCGTTCTCGTCTCAGCATAGTTGTTCCCTCTTCAGGCATGCTCAACTCAACACCCCTCTTCATGCAAGCTCTCTTCATGCATGCTTCTAGTGTATTTGTGCTAAACTAGTGTGGACTCATGCACCCTCCATACACTCTACCAAACACCCAAAAGTAGGTCGAGAAGGGAACTCTTGGGCGGCATTTGTCTCTTACTATGTACTACCACTAAATGTTGTACGTGCAATGCACGGTGATGTTATGGAGTACGTGCCTAAGTACTCTACTACTACTATATTAGTTGGAGGCACATATTAACTTTTATATTTGTTTACGTGTATGCCCCGAGACCTTCCAACTAGACGTGTCTTTGTCTCCATTTTTTTGCGGAAAACGTGTCTTTGTCTCCAGGTCGCACTTTGTATCGTTCATACCACTAAGTACTACTACGTGTGGTCTCCGACCCAGAAGTGGAAGAAGTGGAGACGCTCTACCACGCTGTTTTTTTACGCTGGGCTCTACCACGCTGTTCAGGTCCCACTCCTTTCGCTGACGTGTGGGACATCCAGCACGTGCCGTGTTTGGCACCCTTCGTCGTAAGAGTTGAAACGCTAGCATTCATCAGAAATAAAAATTAATTATAAATCGGTAGTGATACTATTTTTTTGCGAACCAATCAGCAGTGATACTATACCTCAATATCGGAAAGAATACTACTCCGTTCGCCAACATGTGGGACGTCGACCATCCTGGTCCACTTGCCATGCACGCAGAACTCCAAGGGAGTCACCCAGGTCGTCGCGCCGCAGTAACAATGACTAATGAGCCGTCAAATCACAGGCCCACTTCCCACTTTGGAGTTGCTTGGACGAAGGAACCATCATGACTTCGTTGAATTCCGCTTCTTGAAGAAAACTACTGTACCAACAGTACCGCTAGCTACAGTAGTTACTACAACAGAGGCCTCCTTTCGTTCATAGGATAGGAATATGAAAATCATAGGAAGTGAGATGACATGCATCTCAATTCCTATAGAGAAAGAGATGCCATTTGATGCTTAGGATAGGAATTTTTCCATTTAGTCTAGGCTAATGTACTGGTAATTTGCTCTAAAAACTACAGTAGTAACTAGTAGTACTGGTACATGCTCGTACTCAGACACACACACACACACACTAAGTACTAGTACTACTACTTCTCCCATGCTGGCCAGACGCCGTCGTTCTCCTTCCCGGCTTTTTTAGCGACACCCCACCGTGCTTGGATCTCCGCCGACCTCTCCGCAGCATTGCGTGCGTCCTTTTCTTTCTTGCGGCGGCGGGCCTCTCTTTTCTTGAGTGCTTTCTGACTTTTCCGCTCCCTTTGTGCGGCTTTGGCCGCCTCTTGCTCTACCGCCCATTCGGCCTTGGCATCTTCAAATTCCTCCCACATAGTTGTGAGGTCGCGAGCGGCGATGAACTCGGCACGGCGATATGCCATCGCTTCCCTACCATTTTGTGTGCGGTCGTGGGCGGCGAGCAACTCGGCGTGGCGGGATGCCATCGCTGCCTTACCGGTTAGTGTGCGGCGTGGTGGCATGAACGACGCTTGGTGAGAGCTCTGGGGTGGAGTGGCCGGACAACTGTATAGTGCATTGGTTTGTCAAGAGCTCAAGGACAGAAGACGAAGCAAATTTGGATTCCTCTTCAATCCTGGTCATTTATTACCGAGTAAAGTGCATTGGCGGTCATCGAACTTGTCTTGGTAGCTCACTTTGATCATTGTATACGAGATATGGTGATTATACGGTCACTGGCTCAGCGTATAGCTCCGTATTTATCTGGTTGACCAGTCAAACAGTCCGCATGCGCCTCATCAGCTCGTGTTCTTTATCTATCCACGTGGGCCTACCTGTCAATGGAGAAAGAAATACTATAAAAACCAAAATTATGGTAGAGTCCGGACCGCTTCCGGAGCCCGCTCTCACCGCCCTGACCCCTCAAGACGCCAGCTCCCCGCCGCATGCATGCATAGAAAGTAGTACTCCTTATGTGGAGGATAGAGAGGCATTGACAAAGACAAGGAGTGGGCTCTGCAAGAGCCCGTCTCTACACGTGCTCCTAGGTATAAAAAATAATTCTAAAAAATGCATAAAAACAATTGTGTCTTAAAAAAAGGAAGGTAAAAAACATTTGAGAGGAAATAGATAGAGAGAAAGTGAGAAAAAGCTGTAACCTGGGCATTACACGAGGAAGGAGGGAGTGGTGCACATGCCAAGTTCACTGGGCTGCCGTGTTTCACACTCCTCCATCGTAACAGTGGAGACAATAGCTTTCATCAAAAATAAACAATGGGATCGGAAAGAATACTTTCATTCGCTGACATGTGGGACGTCGACCATCCTGGTCCACCTGCCATGCACAAAATTATCCTGGTCTACCCCGGTCGTATCACAGGCCCAACCTTTCCCACTGTAAGTTGTTCGGATGAAGGAACCATCATGACTTCGTTGAATTCCGCTTCTTCAAGAAAACTTACTGTACCGGCAATACTGCTACCACACGCGAAGACTGGACGGCACTGTACCACGTCATATCACTGAAACCCACTAGGGCAAACTAGCCCGGCTAGGTCATCTATTTTGGAACGGAGGGAGTACGTCTCTGCACTGCTACGATTTTGTGTTGCACGTCATATCACTCAAACCCACTAGGCCAAACTAGCCCGCCTAGGTCATCGATCGCTAAGCCTACAATTTTAGGAGCTAGGGCTATTGGTCAATCGACGAGGGATAAGTATAAGCGTACCACAAGCTCATCAGCCCCAACGTTTCTCTTCGGTGAGTGTTTTGCAAGTACTATAGCTCGCACAGTAGCTAGCCTACTAACACCAAGAATCATCAAGCAAGCCCTGCTGATATGATAAACAGTTCAAACTTACATCTAATCATGCCATATATTACATCAAAAGCTGGTGAGGATACATCTGTTTCCATAACTCGGAGAGGGTTCGCATGATTCACTATCAAACAAAAGTAGCAAGATCCGCCCACACAAGACAGTGCACTAGCCCTAAGATGGTTTGATAACACACATCGTTCTGGTAATTAAACACAGGGCAATGCAAACTACCCTGAAGTATTAGCACGACCAACTATTTCTTGTCATCGATCTCTCGGGCAATGACCAATGCACGGACAGCGGCATGAGAATCGATTTCTGGGGCGATGTCCGCAGGACTGACCACGACATCGGAATCGATCTCTGGGGCGATGTCCACAGGATGGACAGCGGCATCGGAATCGATCTCTGGGGTGATGCCAACAGGACGGGCCACGACATCGGAATCATTAAGGACGTCCACCAGCACCTGCACAACCCTGACATATTAGCAAGCATATTGCAAATAATCAAAAACCACAACTATGGTAATAAGCCATTATTTTTTACCTTGTGTAGCTCACCGGGGGATCTCATCCCTCCGGGGGCCATCTCCTCGTCCTCGATGGGGGCCATCACCTTGCCAGGGGAATACTGCTTCTCAACGGCGACTATCTCCTCAAACTCGGTCTTGAGCCTCACATAGGTGGCAATCAGAGTTCCTGGGGTAGGCACGGTGGGGCCATTGCTGTTCTTCCAACTTTCTTTGAGGAGTTCGTCCGCCAATGTCCTCAACTCTTGGGCCAGTGCTTGTTTCTTGGAGTTCTTCGTCTCCATGGGTTGGCCCGCCAACATGGTCAACTCGTTGGTCGGTGCTTGCTTCCTGGAGATCGCTGTCTCCAGTGGGTTGTCCGCCGGCAACTCTTTGCCTTGTGCTCCATGATCCATCAATGAACTGACAAACAAACAGCAATCGAAAGGAAACCACAATCGCAATGAAAATGGGGAAAGAATAGGATGTGAGAATCGGTCGGTGCTTCGCAAAAAGAAGATTCTTGGAATGAAAATATAGCAGCATAACTGATTCACCCACCTTTCCTTCGTTGGTACAGAAGAAAAATGGCAGAAGTGAGTAGCGTGGAGTGAGGTTTTCTTCAAGAAAGGGAAGAAAGGGCTTGAACGAGCGTTCCAGTGAAATGATGGTTGCTTCGTCTAGTCCAACTTGGAGGCCACCTTACCACTGCTGGTAAAGGTGTGCGTTTTGTGATATGACGGGTCATGACGGCCACGCCGGGGTGACAGTTGAGTCTCGACTGTAGCACCTCGCTGTGATTTGGTGGATGGGACGTGGGCCCGGATGCTTTGAAATGTCCCGCATGTAGATAGAGCGGCTAGTCATATACTCCCTCCTTTCCTGTTTATAGGGCTCAATTAAAAAATTTCACCAACCAAGGTTGATGGTGAGTGGTGGAATCCTTTTTGTAATTTGCAAAAGCACCCAATTAATGCTCCTGTTTTCTTCAAAAATGTATGTTTACCAATGTATTAATTGCAATGCATGCATGCATAAAGTACATGCATTGGTCAATTTTCTCTTAATACCTGCATGCAATTATTTAATGCACCTTGGAATCTGAACTTGTGATGGGGAACAACCAAATTGAGCCTTATAAAATGAAAAAACTAAGATTTTGAGATAAGCCCTATAAACCGGAAAGGAGGGAGTAGGAGTGCTCAATATTGTGCACCGTGACCAAGGCGGAGAGGAAAATGAGAGAACTACGTAATTAATGCATGAGTTTAATTAGGGTAGTTTTGTAAAGTACGAGATACATTTCTCCAATCGCAAAATACCTTGGTTCATGAGATTTGAGATTTGAGCCCTATAAACCGGAAGGGAGGGAGTACTGCACACGGTGTAGTCTAGTCACTTATTGAAATCTCTAGAAAGGCAAATACTCCTTTCCGGTTTACAGGGCTATACCACTCCCTCCGTCTAGGTGTGTAAGTCATCTTATGAAAAGCAAATACGTAGTCCCAAAACACTTAGGCGCGGTGCATTAACTTCTACCTTGTTTCTTGTTTCTTGACATATCAACCAATAAGAGATGAGAGGTGTGCATGCTTTTAATGACTTGCAATGGCTAGTTCATTGCATGCAATGCTATTAATTAGCAAATAAACATTGGTGACCCCAGGAGGAAACGGTGCTAAGCGCGTGGACCTATGTAGAATGAGTATCAACCAATGGATAATGGATTTTAATTGTTAAACAATAGCAATTTTGTCTCATGCAAGAGCCTGGCTAGTACTCCAAGGAACCACACCACGCGAGCGTTCGCAACTGCCACGTTCGGGTTGCGCTTGGCCCTTCGCCTCTTTGAGAAGACGAACAATGATGTTACTCCTACTTCTACGGTATCGAATCCACTGCTGCATGTCCATCCACCTCGTGCGGGAGGGATAGCGTGTAGCGAAAGCTTCTACTTACTGCTCCTGCCTTTGCATTTATGAAAGGTGGGCCCAACAGGTGGTTGGCCCTCCTGTCATGCAGCCAAAGGCAGGTGCAGTTAAGGCACCGGAGCTCAGTCTGTGAGGGAGACGGCGTTGTAGTAATCAAATTTCTCGGTCTTGTACGAGTTGATGAAGATAGGGGTTGCTTTCTTGCTAGGGTTGCTCACTACGTATATATAGGCCGGAGCCTCCGCGCTTGCTTGCTAGGGTTGCTCTATTCACACACTCTCATCATCTCCAGATCTAAACAAGATAGGGGTAGTAACACTGTCTTTCTCCCTTCAAAAAACACTTGCTTTCTATCCTCACCGCTGGTTACAGATCCGGACGTATCCCCCTCTGCCGGTGAAGGGGAGGAGGGGCAGCGTTTAGGCCGTCATCGACAGCGAGGGAGGAGACCCACTGCCGGCCGCACCGTTATCTCTGGCCGAGCGCCGGGGCAGGAGGTCCTCCGATCCCTTCGTCGTTGCCTGTGGGCGGATCCGGCCTCCCGCCGCCCACCTATCCACATCCCGACGACCTTCAGGTATATCTTCGTTCGAAACCGCCTTAGCTCTACTTCCCCAGCTCGCTATGTCGCTGCATGTGCACCATTTTCTACCTCTCAGCCCCTCCCGATTGGATGGTCCAACGTCACATATTTTTTTCTTCTATTGTTAGAGGTAAAGCTACTTCATGGAGTCGAATCTTGTACTACTTGGTTCAAACAAGAAATAAAGTGGGGGTGGGGGAATTTAGTATGTACATCGGACTTGGTACAAACAGGAAGGAAAGGGGGTGAACGTAGTACGGCCTGGTCATCCAACCGGTCTCTTGGTCGAAAAGGGAAATACAGGGGTAACACTGTACACAGTGGTATGACCAGGACTAGATTTGCTATCCACACATAGGAGTAGGTGGCTAGAGTGAACAAAAATGGGACCAACCCAGATATGTTTCTTGGATGTTTGTTTCTCGGGGCAACAAACTATGAATCACCACTTTATGCCCCTGTTTACGTACATGGTGCTGGACTGCTGGTGCACCCACTGTCCCATGCCCTTATACCAAATATTTAGGATGCGTTCGGAATAAAGGGGCAGAAAACATAGGTCTTGATGAAAATAGAGGAATAGGAAAGGAATGTAGGTATAAAACTATGGAACAGCGAACCGGAGGAAACTCTCAAGAGAATGTGTTCGGATGGACTACAAAATGTATAGATTTGTTTTTTTAGAGTAGCATGCTTGGCAGTATGAGATGCTATTTGTTTATTCAGCTGCATAGTGACTAATCTTGTCCTCACCTCACGTACCACACATAGGTTGATTTTTTTATTCCGGCAACACAGCACAGCAAGCTGTCTAACGCATGGCAGTGAGCGCCTGCCTCGGGCTTCCGCCCAAAAAATGAGCAGCACGTGGATGTTTCTAATCCTATGGAATCAGTACTACCAGACCAGCTTTCCTATGAAACACGATTCACCTTTCCCGTGTTCCGAACGGTTGGAAGGGAAAGAATACCGTAGGAATATGTTCATACGAAAATCCTGCACCAAACCTGTGAACCGAACGCAGCCTTAGCTGTTCTTAATCTAATGTCCCTGGTAAAAATGAAGCCATGCCACTGTTATAAGCCATGCCAAGTTTAGCCAAATGTTTTTGCCTGTAATTGTTTGAGACTCTGACTGGTTCCTCTGTGTCTTTTTGTGCAAACAGGGATATCCAATTCACCTGGTTGCCGTTGTGACCTTTTGGTGCACTGCACAAAACTCTTCTTAGAAGAAGTGACTTTTGTGCTATTTAACTGGAATGTCAGAATGGAACAGTTGGTTCATTTTGGTGGAACTGCACAAAGGGAGATCTGTGTTCCAATCCTCATCATCCATATTGGCGCCATAACCTTCCTTTAGGTAAGAATGATATTTAATGCATGTGTTCATCTCTATTTTCTGACTGCCATGAGAAAATAATGCTGTTTTTAACTAGTACACTTGTACTCCCTCACTGACAAAACCAATTCTGAATTAGAAGGCCAATCATGTACTTGGTTTCACCAACTGGTGAGGAGAAAGAGAAACAGAGGATGAAGAGGAAGAAGAAGAAGAAGAAACAGTGCCAAGGCGATCTTGCTGAAGCCAGAGGCCTCAAGTCGAGGCTATTCAAGGGCTTCGGCAACGTCTACCTTACATGTGAGACGATCCTCCAGGGAGCCCTTCCACTTCTGCTGTCTCACTTAATTAATTAGGAGTACTTAAGTACCACTAATTTATTACTGCCTAATTTTCCTGTTGGATTTAAACAAATCTTTAGTAGGACCCTATGCTGAATCATGTACGTCTGTATGTTTGTCTATGGAGGTGAATCATGTGGTGGAGCAGGGAGGGAATATTATTAGTGTCATGACATAATAGTGCTATTGTTTTCCATGTCAATTTATTGCCATTGGTTCAATGAGGCAATGTTTTGCGTATTGTCCATCATGAATTTGATGCTACTGGTTGAGTAATATGCTAATGTCTTCCTATCCTTTCTCACTAAGCTAATGAAGGTTTCACCCTGTTCCTACTTGTGCAAATAGGGATCATGTTGTGCCAATCATACATTAAATGGAACTACACAAGACAATACAATGAACTGTATCCCAACCAGTGCTTTAACTCTGCTGGAAGTTCTTGATAATCTTTCGATATAATCTCAGCACTGGTAAACAAGAGTGATTTCAACCATACATTTGAAGTGCACAAAAATATATACTATTGTGTGATTCCAGTGAGTGCTTTATCATCTCTTATGGGACTACATGAATAAGCTTTTTTCTCAGGTTGGTACAGGCCTAAGGCCTTCATCCATATTAGTTTGCTGTCATCTCTATTTGTATCGTGCTACTGTCATGAGAAACTCCTTTATCTTTGCACGTTAAAGTTTTGCAACCTATGATAAGTGGCAATGCTTTGAGTGTTGAGTTGAGCTAATTGGCACTGATTAAATAAACTAATACCTCTCTTTAAGCAAGACAACTATGTTGCTAACTTTACCCATTAAGATAATGAGGGTGCTTCTATTTGTTAGTGTATGTTTCATAAACTAGTCCCACTATTACAGTAATCTCACTCTCTCAATATATGTGCCAACAGGGATGCTCGATTTTGGTGGAACTGCACAAAAACTTTGGGTGCTTCATTGCCTCGACAGCTTCCATCCTTTCCTGTCAGTCGCTAAACTCCGCATGCTTTCTTCCTTTGCTGTCAGTCGCTTGGCTTATCTCGGCTTCCAGTCAAAGGAAATAGTAATTGATATGCTACCTCACACAGGTTGGTACTGGTCTTTATCCTGATTATTGTGCCTGTCATATGTATTGGTAATTTGGTATTGTGCTACTATTTGCCGATTTCATAAAGGAGTAATTTGGAGCCTGAACTCGCAGGCAAATCATTACATCGGGTGATTTTAGTAGAACTGCACAAAATGATCAGATGTTGACAAGAAGTGCCTATATTCATTCGAGTATCAACCGGCGTCAACCAATTGTCAAACTCCAAGTGTTAGGAGAGTGAACGCCAAAAATATTGCTTGGTGCATAGCTCAGAAAAACGCAGTCCAGTCTTTGGTCCCAACTTGTGCCTTTTGGTTATCGGCACATATGGTAGCGAACTATATGGCATGGAGTCTAAAGATTCCAGACAAGTTGGTTGACGCTTATATTCATCTGGCACTTAATTAGTCTACACGCCAAGGATGCTCCATTTCAGTTGAACTGCACAAAAAATTTGGGTGGTTCATTTTCTCAACCGCCTCCTTTCTCGTCTGCAATGTAGAATTTTGGTGAGATACATGACCAAGATGAGCGAGTAAACTGGTTGGATGAAAGTAGTGGCCAAGTTTCTCAAACCTCCCTCAGCACGAGGCCACTATTTGAGGATAAACCTACAACAAAGTTCAAATTGTCTGTGCTGCCTCTTATGTACTCGAAAGTTTACTCGTATAAGAACTAATTTTAGCAAGAAGTACCTTCGATTGAACACCATTTACCAGTCCGTACCCTAGGTAATTAAAGTTCGTCCATGGATCATATTGGCTATGATATCAATTATTTGGATGCATAAACATACTGAACATGTGTATATCTGAATCTTTCTGTAAATTATGTATGAATATTGTCGTGTGATCTATCAATCATTTGGATGCATAGATATGTTGAGCTTGTGTATATATGAATCTTTTGAGTTGTTGATTGTGAATGTTGGCTATGGATATGAACGTGTCCTGTGAACTTGAGTTTGATATGAATGTTTACCTTTTCTATTGTATTTGTGTGTGAACTTGTTAGTATGCCTACAGTGGGGTATAAAACGCAGGTCTCTTATAAAAGTAATGCCGTTTCCAATTTATGTTTTCCCTTCTAACCACATTATATATATTTATATTATTACTATTATCGTATATTTTATAGAGACTTATATATACATTATAAAAACATCCCAACTTATAAAAGTAAATGTTTAACGGAAGTTGGCAAGGAAAATCCTAGTTGTTTTTGACTCACAGGCAAGGAAAATCCTGGTTGTTTTTGACTCACACGCAAGGAAAATCCTGGTTGTTTTTGACTCACACGCAAGGAAAATCCTGGTGATTGCGAAGATTTTAAGGACCCATTTAATAATAACGCGCTCATTTTTATTTTGAGCAATAACTCGCTAATTTCTTAATTATATATATAAAAAATGTGCCTCTCCGGTTTATTCTTTGATATTAATTGCTCCTTCTAACGTAACATTATACGTATATATAATGAGCCCACCTAATACGTGTATTTTAAGGAAGTGCAAATGGGCTAGGATTTCTTAGAAAATATAAATGGGCCTGATTGACGCGAAATTATTTGTTCACCCAGCCCAGCAAATGGACTGTACATTCTAGAAAACATGGGTTAAATATATGCCACATTTTTGCAGGCTGACATGTGGGCCAATAGGTCGAAGCCTACGCAGGGCGTTGTCAACTTGGTCAACAAATGATTGTGTCATCCACAGCCATTGGATTTATATCCAACGGCCGGCATGCACCATCAATCTCTCATCTTCTTCCTCCAGCGTCGCCGGGACCGCCTGGTCCGGCCTCCGGCGGCTAGCGGCTCTGCTTAGCACGCATCGTTGCATGGCGCTACCCCACCGCCGGCCAGGCTATTCCTCCACCCCTCGACACCTCCTGTTATTCTCCACAGATTACAGCCCCACGCCGCAACAGAACCAGTTATAACCCTTCTCCTCCTCTCAATATGTGACTCCACTGCCGCGTTTTCCCATCTCTGAGTCGTTCCCGTCTGGGGCCTCGCCGTCGTCCACCGCCTCGCTGTGTTCGGTGCGGCCTGGTCAACAAACGAGAGTCATCGGAAGAGGACTTTACGTGGAGAGCCTAACGGCTGGGACCAACGAGGTCCATGGTCGCACGCAAGGAAAGTTCCTCCTTATTAAGCTGAAAAAAATGTTTCCTCCACCTGACAGTTGGGACCCACCGGCTGTATCTTCGCACGAAAGGAAGTGCCTCCTTGTTTTGCGAAAAAAATTATTCATCCCGTTGACAGCTGGGACTCGTCAGATTTGGTGACTGACTTGTGGGCCTACTAAGCGGACGTGTACAATCAGTAGTATATTTCGTCTGTTTGCTGTTGCTGTTGTTTTCAATGTACAATCAGTAGTATATTTCGTCTATTGGTTGAATAAATGTGTTGTTAGAACGACAAACACAATGTTTTGGAAGTCGTTGCACGGTTCGATCCTTTAGTGCCCCGTACCATACGTAGCGCATACTATTTATCGTACGGAACACATTTTTTTTGAAACTCGGAACACATTTTCCACTTGTTGATAACATGCAGCCCACTGATGAAGGCCCAATAGAGAATCCCATAATTAACTGGAAGGGAGGCTCTCACATGAATCCGGCCCAGGTACATGCACATGGTCCCCTAAACATAAATAAGTAAATAAATAAATAAAGCTGAATGCTCATGCACCAGTTCTTTGGGAAAATAGCTACCCAGTATTTCTTTTTGAAGAATACCCAAGCTAGGCCTATTTGTTTTTTTCGAATTATTGGGCTGCAAATCTTTCAAGACGAGGAGGGATGCATTCCGGCCTGGATTAAGAGTATGGTCAATGTCTGTTAAAAGTAATATCAAAAGGGGTTGAAAATTCCAAAAAAATTATAGAAAATGGGATATAAGTTTCTTTTTTTGTTTTTGTTCTTCACTGATATCTTATACGCATTTCATTGGATTTAACATGACATAGTACTAATTTATTTTTAAATTTGTTTTACTGTGGCTATTAATTTTTGGATTAAGAATATTTCGTTCGCTAGCAAAAATTTGCGAATTTTCAAAATTTCCCACATATTTAGTTAATTTTTTGACCCTGGTACTGACGAGAAAATGGCCAGCAATTCTAAAAATGGAAAACGGGCTGCAATAAATTTCATATGAATTAGAAAATGAGTAAAAAATATAAAAATAATAGCAAATGGGCTGTACATGCCACGAATTTCGAGGCTGACTTGTTTATGAAAGGCTTTGTCAGTGAACACATGATTCTAGCAGCAGTTAGTGTTGGATGTCCATCCAACGGCCGACGTGCTTCTTTAATATCTGATCTTCCTGCTCCAGCCACCTAAACTAGCACCGGCGGTTCTGCCTGCTCCCTCCTCTTGTGGCCTGCTGTGATGCCGCGCAGGCTTCCCCGGCCCACCCTACTCCCTCCGCTGGCCTGGCCGCGCGCAATCAACTGCCTCCTTATTACGCGAAAAAAATGATTCCTCCCACTGACATCTATAGCGCACCTGTTGGGAGGCTAACCTGTGGGCCTACTAAGTTGACGCGTACACAGGGCTTGTCAACTTAGTCAACAAACGATTCTAGCAACAGTAACCGTTGGATTTGAATCAAACGGTCCTGCTGCTTCTTCAATCGCTGCTCTTCTTGCACCAGCCATCCAAACAAGCGCCGGGGAGACCGCCTGCTCCTGCCTCCAGTGGCCGGATGTGCTGCCGATGAGGCCTCATCGCCCCCTACTACTCCCACCGCTAGCCAGGCCCTGCGGCGACGGCAGCCTCACACCCGCAGCCGAACCAGTGAACCCTCGTACTCCTCTCCGCGTGGGCATCCACTGCCGCGTCTTCCCCGGCTCCACGTCGTCCCCTTCCTAGGCCTCGCCGTCGTCCACCGCCTTGGTGCTCTCGGCGCGGCGTGGTCAACGTGGTCAATGACATTCCATCGGAAGAGTACTGTACGGGGAGAGGCTGACAGCTGGGTCCACGGCCACAACCCAGTTTTTTTTGTGATTTTCCAGGTAAGTTGCTTTGTCACGCCTGTTGGGCTTCAAATCTTTCAAGACGAGGAGGAGAGCTTTCATTCGGCTGGCCGAGAAAATGGCCCATCAGTAATGAGAAATGGGCTGTACATTTTTAAAACACATCAAACCGGCAATTAGTTTCAAATATCTTTTTTTTCATTTCGAGATTTGAAATTACATTAATTTTTATGCGTGGAGAATTTGTTGGATTTTATATTGATATACATTTATTTTTAAAATCAGTTTGAATGTGAGTCGAAATTTCGGGATTAAAAACAGTTCGGACCGCACCAAAATATGCAAAATTTCGTTAATTTTTTAACCGTGGCCACAATATGGGTTGTAATGCTAACAAAAAGAATATGGGCTCCAAAAAAACCTTAATAATTAGCAAATGGGCTGTAAATTATTAGAAATAATGGCAGATGGGCTGTATGCTGTTTCCCATAGATTTGAGGCTTTCCTAAAAAAAAGGTTGACGCACAAGCAGTGACTGTTGGATGGCCATCCAACGGCCGTCGTGCTTCTTCAATCTCTGCTCTTCCTGCTCCAGCCGCTCAAATAGGCACCGGCGGGACTGCCTGCTCCCTCCTCCCCGTGGCCGGCTCTGCTGCCGCACAGGCCTCACCGCCCCACTGTACTCCCATCACTGGCCTAGCCATCCCTCTACTCACCCACACCTGCTATTATTCTCCGGCGAGGGCAGACGAACCAGTAAACCCTCTTACAGTCGTACTCCCCTCCACGTGGGAAACAACTCCCGAGTCTTCCCTGCCTCCGTGTCGTTCCCTTCCTAGGCATCACCGTCGTCCACCGCCCTGGTGCTCTCGGCGCGGCCTGGTCAACGTGGTCAATGACCGACATGCATGTGAAGTGGACTTTAGGTGGAGAGGCCGACAGCTGGGTCCATGGCCGCACGCAAGGAAATGCCTCCTTATTACGCGCAAAAATAATGATTCCTCCACCTGACATCTGGGACCCACCGAAAGGGCCTATGTATTTCACGAAAAATGTTACCGCCGCTGACAGCTCGGACCCACCAGCTATATCTTCGCACGCAAGGAAGTGCCTCCTTATTACGCACAAAAAAATGAATACTCCCCCTGTTAGCTGGGACCCAGTATAGTGGTAGGCTGACTTGTGGGCCTACTAAGTTGACGGGGACGGAGGGCTTTGTCAACTTACTCAATATGCACGATTCTAGCTCCAGTGACCGTACGATGTCCATCCAACGACCGTCGTGCTTCTTCATCCTCTGGTCTTCTTGCTCCAGCCGCCCAAACCAACGCCGGTCGTGCCTCGTGCTGCTGCCTCCCATGGCCGGCTGCGATGCGGCGGAGGCCTCACCGCCCCCTACTACTCCCACCACTGGCCAGGCCATCCCTCTACTCACCCACACCCCCTGTTACTCTGCGGCGACGTCAGCCTCACACCGCAGCGAACCAGTGCCCTCGTACTCCTCTACGCGTGGGCATCCACTGCCGCGTCTTCCCCGGCTCCGTGTCGTCCCCTTCCTAGGCCTCGCCGTCGTCCACCGCCCTGGTGCTCTCGGCGCGGCATGGTCAACATGGTCAAGGAACGGCTTCCATCGGACGTGGACTGTACGTGGAGAGGCTGACAGCTGGGTCTACGGCCGCAGCAAGGAAGTGCCTCCTTATTACGTGCAAAATAATTATTCCTCCAGCTGACAGCGGGGACCCACCGGACGGGCCACCGTATTTCGCCCCCCTGACTGCTGGGACCCACCAGCTACATCTTCGCAGGCAAGGAAGTGCCTAACAGTCGGGACCCACCTAGTCGAAGCGTGCGTAGCGTTGACATTCTGGTCACGAACATGTACGTACATACTGGTCGATGTAGAGGCGCGCACGTGTCGTAGTAGAGGCACGCACGTAGCATGTACACGTACGTACAGCGGCCAGGGTGCAAGAAAGAAAATACGGCCACGTATGTGTACATACGGGCAGGGTCTCGAACGCCTACTCGCGCATACGTACGGCGAGGGCTCGTGTACATGGCTGGGTCGGAACGGAGAAACAGCGTCGTCGTCGTGTTCATGGGTCGAAATGGAATGCGTGGTCGTGTTCATCAGGAGGGCTTGGACGGAAGAGGCAATAGAAACGAGGCCTGGCGTACCGCACAACAGAGGAAACGGACCTCCTACGGTCGAAGCGGGGGTCCTGTTGATCGGGAGGGGTGTGGCGTGCCGCAAAACAGAGGAAACGGACCTCCTACGGTCAAAACGGGGGTCCTGTTGATCGGGAGGGGTGTGGCGTACCGCAAAACGGAGGAAACGGACCTCCTACGGTCGAAACGGGGGTCCTGTTGATCGAGAGGGGTGTGGCGTACCGCAAAACGGAGGAAACGGACTTGTGTTTGAGCGCTACGGTCGAAATGGGGGTCCTGTTCATCGGGAGGGGTGTGGCGTACCGCAAAACGGGACTCCACGGGATACTGTTCATCTCCACCGTCGACCCCCTCCAGCCTCCACGAGCTACTGCTCATCCACCGTCGACCTCCTCCAGCCTCCACGGGCTCCTGTTCATCCAGCCTGCACCGTGCGCTACTCCACCGACTACTGTTCAACCACCCCTCCACCGTCTACTGTTCATCCAGCCCTCCACACCACGGGGTCCTGTTCAACCACCCCTCCACGGGCACCCCTCCACCGTCTACTGTTCATCCAGCCCTCCACACCACGGGGTCCTGTTCATCCACCCCTCCACGGGCACCCCTCTATCGTCTACTGTTCATCCAGCCCTCCACCACACCACGGGGTCCTGTTCATCTAGAGGCAACGCCACCGCTCACTGTTCATCCAAACCCCCACGCAACGCTCACTGTTCATCCCATCGATCGGCTTCAGTTAGCAGCAGTAGCCAAGGAATTGCTCGATCGGGTTCAGTTAACAGCCACCGATCGATCGCTTGGGTTTAGTAACGCGTAGCCTGCAGTGCAATCGCTTGGGTTCAGTTAGAGCCCAATGCCTCGCTCGGGTTCAGTTAGAGCCAACGCCTCACACACACGCGCGTACGTGTACGAGAGAAACGTGCATCGCTCGGCCCCCGACCTCCCACCGTAACCGGGAACTCCCCGAAATTTTCCTCCCCCTCGCTTCTACCTTGGTTTTTTCCATCATGGATGGCCCAAAGAATGTCATGCAGCTGCGTCTCCGGCCCGCCCAGGACGAAAAACCCATTTTCTGTCATGATTTTTTGTCATATAAGTAGGAGCCCACCACATCTATGATGATACCGGGTTTTGTCACAACTATCGTCATAGAAGTGTCATATGTATGACAGAATTTTTTTTCATTCGGCCCAAAATGTCACGGATGTGTCTTGTTTTTGTAGTGTAGGGTGGCCTTCTGGATACAAAGGTTCATGAGTCATTCTACCAGTTCTAGTCATAACTCTAACGACATTATCATTATTCTTACTATTCAATTCGTTGAGCAAATCATTTTGAGTTCTAAGTACTTGTTCTACTTGAGTGGTAACCATAGAAGCATGTTTACTAATAAGTTTAAGTTCACCTTTGACATTAGCCATATAATCACCCAAGTGTTCAAGCATATTAGAATTGTATTTCAATTGTCTACCAAAATAAGCATTAAAATCTTCTTCCTTAGCCATAAATTTATCAAACTCATCTAAGCATGGGCTAGCAAACGTAGTAAATGGGATTTCAGCTTTATCATATCTATGGAGAGAATTTACCTTTACTACCTGTGTCGGGTTATCAAGACCATGAGTTTCTTCAATAGGTGAAGGATTAAGATCATATGTTTCTTCAACATGCGGTAAATTAAGACCATGTATTTCTTCAATAGGAGGTACATTCTTAACATCTTCAGCTTTAATACCTTTTTCTTTCATAGATTTCTTTGCCTCTTGCATATCTTCAGGACTGAGAAATAGAACACCCCTCTTCTTTGGAGTTGTTTTAGGAAAAGGCTCAGGAATTGGCTCCGGAGGTGTCGAATTATTTTCATTTGTCAACATATTATTCAATAGAATTTCAGCTTCATCCGGTGTCCTTTCCCTAAAAACAGAACCAGCACAACTATCCAGGTAATCTCTGGAGGCATTGGTTAGTCCATTATAAAAGATATCAAGTATTTCATTTATCTTAAGAGGATGATCAGGCAAAGCATTAAGTAATTGGAGAAGCCTCCCCCAATCTTGTGGGATACTCTCTTCTTTAATTTGCACAAAATTATATATATATCCCTTAAAGCAGCTTGTTTCTTATGAGCAGGGAAATATTTAGTAGAGAAGTAATAAATCATGTCCTGGGGACTACGCACACAACCAGGACCAAGGGAATTAAACCATATCTTAGCATCACCTTTAATGAGAATGGAAATATTTTAAGGATATAAAAGTAGCGAGTTCTCTCATCATTAGTGAACAGGGTAGGTATATCATTTAATTTAGTAAGATGTGGCACAACAGTTTCAGATTCATAGCCATGAAAAGGATTAGATTCAACCAAAGTAATTTTATTAGGATCAACAGAGAATTCATAATCCTTATCGGTAACACAGATAGGTGAAGTAGCAAAAGCAGGGTCAGGTTTCATTCTAGCATTTAGAGATTGCTGATTCCATTTAGCTAATAACCTCTTGAGTTCGTATCTATCTTTGCAAGCTAAAATAGCTAAAGAAGCTTCTTTATCAAAAACATAACCCTCGGGAATAACAGGCAAGTCTTCATCATCAATTTCATCAGTATTATCAGATTCAATATTTTCATTCTCTCTAGCCCTAGCAAGTTGTTCATCAAGAAATTCACCAAGTGACACAGTAGTATCAAGCATAGAAGTTGTTTCGTCATAAGTATCATGCATAGCAGAAGTAGCATCATCAATAACATGCGACATATCTGAACGAATAGCAGAAGCAGGTTTAGGTGTCGCAAGTTTACTCAAAACAGAAGGTGAATCAAGTGCAGAGCTAGATGGCAGTTCCTTACCACCCCTCGTAGTTGAGGGATAAATCTTGGTTCTTGGATCTTTCAAGTTCTTCATAATGATAAGTATATATAAATCCCAAGTGACTCAAAGAATAGAGCTATGCTGCCCGGCAACGGCGCCAGAAAATTGTCTTGATAACCCACAAGCATAGTGTAGCGACCAGACCTCAAACAGTCTGATCTCTGTGCTCCGGTGTCATCCCTGGATCAGTAATGCTGACACCACACAGTACTCGGAGGATTTATAGCAGAGTAGCAATCACACACTTATTACATCGAGTGTCTCAAAAGAGAACTTATTACAATAAATATGGCTTAAGGCCATCTAATAATGATAACAGCGGAAAGCTTGGAAGATAAGTGAGTCCATCAACTCCAACGGCATCACTGAGTATAGAACCACGACCTAAACTCCTCAATCGTCGTCTGAAAAGTCTGCAACATTAACGTTGCAGCCCGAAACGGGTCAGCACATGGAATATGCTGGCAAGATAACACATAGAGAGTAATGGAATGCAACAGCTATACTATATGCATATTTGGCTGGTGGAAAGCTCTATGGTTACAGTTTTTGCGTAAAGCCAATTTTTCCCTACTTCAAAGGAATAAATTTAATTACTATCAAGGTGGTTGTTAAACATTGAGAATGGTTGACAACATTCTCAATCCCAATTAAGTAACATCATTAAAACCCAACAATATTAATTTTAGAGTAACATGTTGAGATTCACATGATAATCCAGGTAGTAGATACTCAAGATGTCCATAACCGGGGACACGGCTAACCATGATTAGTTTGTTACACTCTGCAGAGGTTTGCGCACTTTTCCCCACAAGACTCGATCGCCTCCGTTTGGTTTCTCGCACTACCTGGTGTTTGAGAAGACGGATGACCGAGACATAGTCTTTCAGAAGCGCTAGCACCTTATGATCGGGTAGACCGTACCACCTACATCCCCTACATCTGCTAGTCTACCACTTCAAGAGTTCGCACAGCTTAGTCAACTATGCCAGAGCCCATAATGGCTTGTGGCTGCACACGGAAGTTTCTAGTATGAATAATCTCATGATCCCTTTGGGCCTGGGTGGCGGTCCAAAAGAAAAACAGGCAAGTCCTGGAAACCCCAGGTGCCTCAATCCACCCAGATGTGTGTTAGGTTGCCACCTTAGATAAACCACTAATTATCAATCTCACATCTGTCATGGATTTCACTCACCCAATCCACGTCTACTAGCATAGCATGGCATAATAAGCAAACGTAGAAGTAACTCCCAAAGGTTTGATAATAAACAGGTAATAGGTACTACCTCATATACTTCCCATCCCACAATTTAATTAGATCCTAATTATGCAATGTGTGAGGATTGATCTAATGCAATAAAACTGGGTTGTAGAAAAGGTATGATCAAAGTGTTACTTGCCTTGCTGATGATCCGCGTAACCTAGAGATTCGAAGTAACAGGCGGCGCACTCCGGGTATTCTATCGCAGACAAACAACAAGAATACAATAAGTACTCATCTAATGCACAGGTAAAACTCAAATAAAAGATCTAACCAGAAAGTTCAACTTAAGAACCCTGGTTTGCAAAAAGAATCAATTCGAACGAAGCAAAAGAAATCAAACGGCGAAAGAAAACAACTTCATTCTAGTAATCTGGATCTAGGGCAAATTTTACAGTAGCAAAAACATGTTTAAGTTGATTATTCGGAAAGAGGGTTTCGAGACGAAACTCCAGGCGCTTGAATCGCCTGCTTCCGATAAACGAGCGAAAAGTTATACTAAAACGAAAATCGGATCAGAAATCGCGATCAGAAAATAACCGCGAAAAATCCGATGAAAAAGAAAACGACGAACAGAATTTTTTTTAAACGGCACGGATGTCGAGGCGGCGGCGAACCTCGGGCGGCGCACTGCTCCGGCGAGTCGGCGGCGGCGGGCGGTAGCGGGGGCAGCTAGCGGCGGCGGCGGCTAGGGTTTCGGCGGTGGCTGGGCTCTCTCTCGGCTCGGGCCTCGGGCGCCTTATAAAGGCCCCGTCCAGGGAGTCCTGGCCAAGTACGGCCCAAAGTCGGTTTCGCGTTTTTTTTAAATAATTCCGCTCGGAAGAAAAATAAAAAGAAATATTAAACGGACTCCAAAAATCACGAAATAAATTTTGCCGGGTTCCTAAAATCAAGCCCGATAAAGTGAACATTTATCTGGGCCCAAACTACAACTTTGAAAAACGTGCATTTTTCCTAAATTCAATTAAAATACCGAAAAACTCTGAAATAAAACTTATTTGATTTTTTTATTAAATCCTCAATATTTCTATATTTTGGGAAAGTCATTTTATTCCCTCTCTCATATTTTTGCAATAGAAATAATTGATGATAAAATAAATAAAATCAAATGATCCTGTTTACATAATTTGAGAAAACTCAAATATGTAAATAACGAAATCCCCAACTCTCTCCGTGGGTCCTTGAGTTGCTTAGGATTTTCTAGGATCAAAAACAAAAGCAAAATAAACATGATATGCATGATGACCTAGTGTATAACATTCCAAATTGAAATTTTGGGATGTTACAAACCTACCCCCCTTAAGATGAATCTCGCCCTCGAGATTCGGGTTGGCTAGAAAATAGGTGAGGGTGGTCTTTGAGCAAATCTTCCTCTCGCTCCCAGGTGGCTTCATCCTCCGTGTGGTGGCTCCACTGAACTTTGCAAAACTTGATAACCTTGCTGCGAGTAACTCGGCTGGCAAACTCGAGAATCTTGACTGGTTTCTCCTCATAGGTCAAATTGTTATCCAACTGAATTGCTTCCAATGGCACCGTGTCTCTCAAAGGTATGTCAGCCATCTCTGCGTGACACTTCTTCAACAGAGAAACGTGAAACACATCATGAACTCCTGTTAATCCTTCTGGCAATTCCAACTTGTAAGCCACTTCTCCCATACGCTCCAAAACTCGATATGGTCCTACAAATCGTGGCGCTAACTTCCCCTTAACTCCAAAACGCTTAATCCCTCGAAGTGGGGATACTCGAAGATAAGCTCTGTCTCCGACTTCGTAAACTGTCTCCTCGCGTTTTGAATCTGCGTAGCTCTTCTGCCTGGATTGGGCTACCTTGAGCCTATCGTGAATCAACTTCACCTTCTGTTCAGACTCCTTAATCAGATCTGGTCCAAACAACTAGCAGTCTCCAACTTCATCCCATGACAACGGTGTCCTGCACCTCCTTCCGTACAAAGCTTCGAAAGGTGCCATCTTCAAACTGGTTTGATAGCTATTATTATAAGAGAACTCTGCATATGGCAAATTATCGTCCCAACTAGATCCATAATCTAGCGCACAAGCTCTCAGCATATCCTCCAAAATCTGATTGACTCTCTCGGTCTGTCCATCTGTCTGCAGATGAAAAGATGTACTAAATTCTAGCCTAGTACCCAAAGTCTCATGCAACTGCTTCCAGAACTTTGAGGTAAACTGGGTTCCTCTATCTGATACGATGCTCCTCGGAACTCCATGCAAACATACGATCCTGGTCATGTATATCTTTGCCAACTTAGCACTGGTGTAAGTGGTCTTTACTGGGATGAAATGTGCTACCTTCGTCAATCAATCGACTACAACCCAAATCGAATCATAGCCTGAACGAGTCCTTGGTAATCCCGTGATAAAATCCATGCCTAGCTTATCCCACTTCCATTCGGGTATCGGCAATGGTTGCAACAATCCTGCTGGCTTCTGATGCTCTGCCTTTACTCTCTGGCATACATCACAAACTGCTACATACTCCGCAATATCCTTTTTCATTCCGGTCCACCAGAAAATATCCTTCAAATCCAAATACATCTTGGTATTTCCTGGGTGAATCGAATATGGTGAATCATGTGCCTCTTGCATAATCAACTTTCTGATCTCCGGGTCATTGGGTACATAAACACGGTCTTCAAACCATAGGGTGTCGTGCTCATCCTCACGAAATCCTTTAGCTTTTCCTTGGCTCAGTTTCTCCTTTATAGAAGCAATCTCCTTGTCATTTTTCTGAGCTTCTCTGATTCTATTCATCAGAGTTGACTGGATTTCCAACGCTGCTACATAGCCTCTCGGAACTATTTCCATACATAGTTCACGAAAATTTTCTGCTAACTCCTTGGGTATTTCTCCCGTCATTAGTGTATTGACATGACTCTTACGGCTCAATGCGTCAGCTACTACATTAGCTTTCTCGGGATGATAATGCAATTTCATATCATAATCCTTGATGAGCTCCAACCATCTCCTTTGTCTGAGATTCAACTCCTTCTGCGTGAAGATGTACTTCAAACTCTTATGATCCGTGTACACCTCACAATGGTTTCCAATGAGGAAATGTCTCCATGTCTTCAATGCATGCACTACGGCTGCTAACTCCAAATCATGCGTGGCATAATTCAATTCGTGGGGCTTCAATTGTCATGAAGCATACAAAACAACTCTTCCTTCCTGCATAAGCACTGCTCCAAGTCCTCGACGTGAAGCGTCGCAATACACCTCAAAATCCTTGGTTTGATCAGGCAAAATCAACACTGGTGAGGTAACCAAATGGTTCTTCAACTCCTGGAAACTTGCCTCACACTCCTCAGTCCATTTGAACTTAGTATCCTTCTTCAACAACTCCATCATAGGTTTCGCGATCTTTGAGAAGTTCTCAATAAATCTCCGGTAGTATCCTGCGAGTCCAAGAAAACTCCGGATCTCTCCAACTGTTGTTGGTGCTTCCCACTTGGTCACGGTTTCAACTTTAGCGGGATCTACTGCTATACCTTCTCCAGATATAACATGTCCGAGGAATCCTACTTCCTTCAACCAAAACTCACATTTGCTGAACTTGGCATATAATTGGTGTTCTCTGAGCTTTCCAAGTACCAAACGCAAATGCTCCTTATGTTCCTCTTCATTCTTCGAATATACCAGGATATCATCAATGAACACTACGACGAACTTATCCAAAAACTCCATAAACACTTTGTTCATCATGTTCATAAAATAGGCAGGCGCGTTAGTCAGTCCAAATGACATAACGGTATAGTCATACAGCCCATACCTGGTGGTAAAAGCTGTCTTAGGAATATCCTATTCTCGAATCTTCAACTGGTGGTATCCTGATCGCAAATCGATCTTGGAAAACACTTTGGCTCCTTGCAATCGATCAAACAGATCATTGATCATTGGTAGCGGGTACTTGTTCTTGATTGTTACTTCGTTCAATCCTCGATAATCAACAACCATCCTTAACGATCCATCCTTCTTATCTACTAGAAGTACTGGTGATCCCCAAGGCGAAGAACTTGGGCGGATGTAACCTTTATCCAGTAACTCCTTAATCTGCTTCTTAATTTCCACCAAATCCTTTGCTGGCATCCTATATGGTCTCTTTGATATTGGCCCACAAAAGCTCAATCAAAAACTCAATGTCTCTATCCGGTGGCATGCCTGGCAACTCTTCGAGAAATACATCAGGAAAATCCTTTACCATTGGTACTTCCTCCTGCACAACTCCTGATAAGGAATTTACTTGTGTCCTCTTTGGCACATGCCGGGATACATACTTGATCCTTCTTTCTTCTGGTGTGGTAAGCAAAATTGACTTACTAGCACACTCAATATTCCCTTCATACTTTGATAACCAATCCATGCCTAATATCACATCCAATCCTTGTGATTCCAATACTATTAGGTCTGAGGGAAAAACATAGTTACCAATCCTTAATGGTAACCGATCACACCATAGACTTGCCACATACTCTGCTCCTGGCGAGGTTACTAACATGGGTGACCTAAGGGCTTGGGTTGGTAGGTTATACTTATCCACAAATCCCCTTGAGATGTATGAATGCGATGCACCAGTATCAAAAAGAACGAGTGCAGTAAATGACTTAACCAAAACTTACCTATTACTGCATCGGGCTGAGCTTCAACCTCCTCCACATTAACGTGGTTCACCTATCCCCTGTTGAAAGGGTTCGGCTTCTTTCCAGAACTTCCATTGCCATTTTGTCCTTCAGGACAGTCATGTGCATAATGTCCTGGCTTCGAACACTTATAGCAAGTGACGTGGCTCAAGTCCTTCTTGGCTGGGGTTGATGGGGTGCTGCGGTTCTGGACATTGCTTCCTCCATTCCCATTACCATTCTTGGTGCCATTGTGATTGTGCGAGCTACCTACTCCATGGGTATGCTGAAATTGTCCTCCCGGTCTAGGGGTAAAACGTGGCTTCTGCTGAGCTCCTGAATTATACTTTCCTTGTCCATACTTCCTCTTGCGGTTCTCAATTTGCTGCTGCTTCCCTTCAATCATAAAAGCACGATCTACCAACTCCTGGTAGTTGTTGAAGGTGGCTACCATCAACTGCATACTCAACTCATCATTCAATCCTTCCAGGAATTTCTCCTGCTTAGCTGCATCCGTAGCAACGTCATCTGGGGCATAACGTGCTAGCTTACTAAACTCCTCCACATACTGGCCAACTGTCCGTCCTCCTTGGCGTAAGTTACAAAACTCACGCTTCTTCATGGCCATTGCTCCTGCTGAAACATGGGCGGTACGAAAAGCCTACTGGAACTGGTCCCATGTGACAGTGTCGACTGGGAAGGTGGCTGTGAAATTCTCCCACCAAGATGCTGCGGGTCCTTCTAACTGATGTGCGGCAAACTTCACCTTCTCCGCATCTGCGCATCCTGCTGGGGTCAACTCTCTAGCTATCTTGCGGAGCCAATCATCTGCTACTATCGGCTCGGTGCTACTGGAAAACACCGACGGATTTAGCCTAAGAAAATGGGCTAAGTGGTCAACAGGTGGTGGTGGTGGTGGTGGCTTATTGTTGTTCCCCTGATTCTGATTCTGAACTAGCAACTGCATCAAGGTGTTCTGCTACTGGATCAACTGGGTGAGCTCCGGCGGAAAGGCAAATCCGGGGTCACGTCTCGGAGGCATCTGAGGGTTTAGAAAAGATGAGATATAAGAATAGAGGGGGTCTAAAGGGAAAACACTACCCATATGCACATGAGGCAAAAACAAACAATTCACTTCAATCAATCAAACAAAGGCATACAATCGATCTAGCTATCGCAAAAGTGCTCGGACTACTATATTTACATGGTGGACTACTACTACTGATGAGGTGGTCTACTAGAAATATTCTACGGTTGTAGACTCCATGATATCTGCTCCTGCTTCATCCACATAGTCATCATCGCTACTATCTTGTTCCGAGTCGGTGCCGTCAATGATGATGTAGTCTTCCGGGCTAATCTCATTGGGTTCTTCGTCTTCATCTACTGGAGTCGGGCCTCCCATAAATATTCCAATCTTCTTGATTAGATCGTCATTCTTCTCCACCAATACTTCAATTTCTTCTTCATAATCTTCACGTGTAGCCTTGAGTTCTTCCTCCAGTTCCTTGATTCTAGTCATAGCCTTCTTCAAATCTATCATGTCGACGCACATCTGATTCTCCTGTCGTCGAATGTGCTGATTTAACTCCTGAATAAAAGCGGCAATTGATCTATCTTTCCTGGTGCTGATCATCTCCCAGTGTTCATCTCGGCGCCCACAAATCTGGTAGATAGTATCCTTGAGATCCTTGCGGTAGATTTCTCCAATGCGTCCCATGGCGATGTGAGCTGCCATACTCTTTCCTAGACTCCAAGTTGGTGCATCAAAAGAAAACTCTATGGGCTCAGTGACTGGCATGAACGTCCTTCCTGGAACTTGAACTTGAATCATCCAGCGCTCTTCTTCAGGTAAAGTGGCGTTGTAGGTTCCCGTGAAGCTTGGTACTCCTATGTTCAGGTATCTAGTGACTTCCTTCAAGTGGCGTCCAAAGGGTGTATCTTCATCCGGTTGTGTGAACTTGTTCCTTGCATCCGCCATCCTAAAGAGTAGAAAAGATGAGAAGTCAGAAGAGGAGAGAGTGAGCAATGATCTAGGTCTTTAGCTTAGTGGTCGTGTCCTACAGTCAGCGTGTGCTCTGATACCATCTCTGTAGCGACTAGACCTCAAACAGTCTGATCTCTGTGCTCCGGTGTCATCCCTGGATCAGTAATGCTGACACCACACAGTACTCGGAGGATTTATAGCAGAGTAGCAATCACACACTTATTACATCGAGTGTCTCAAAAGAGAACTTATTACAATAAATATGGCTTAAGGCCATCTAATAACGATAACAGCGGAAGGCTTGGAAGATAAGTGAGTCCATCAACTCCAACGGCATCACTGAGTATAGAACCATGACCTAAACTCCTCAATCGTCGTCTGAAAAGTCTGCAACATTAATGTTGCAGCCCGAAACGGGTCAGCACATGGAATATGCTGGCAAGATAACACATAGAGAGTAATGGAATGCAACAGCTATAATATATGCATATTTGGCTGGTGGAAAGCTCTATGGTTATAGTTTTTGCGTAAAGCCAATTTTTCCCTACTTCAAAGGAATAAATTTAATTACTATCAAGGTGGTTGTTAAACATTGAGAATGGTTGACAGCATTCTCAATCCCAATTAAGTAACATCATTAAAACCCAACAATATTAATTTTAGAGTAACATGTTGAGATTCACATGATAATCTTGGTAGTAGATACTCAAGATGTCCATAACCGGGGACACGGCTAACCATGATTAGTTTGTTACACTCTGCAGAGGTTTGCGCACTTTTCCCCACAAGACTCGATCGCCTCCGTTTGGTTTCTCGCACTACATGGTTGTCGGGGGACTAATCCACGAACACCTATGGGACAAGCGGACCGAGTCCCTTTCGGTTCGGCGGGGGCGGAGGTCGTGGAAAGAGCGGATCGAGGCGAAGCACGCGAGCAGTTTACCCAGGTTCGGGCCGCAAGGATGCGTAAAACCCTACTCCTGCTTTGTGGTTTGTATTGATTTCTTGCTCGGGAGCACGAAGTGCTACAGTACACTTCAGCAGCTAACGAGACCGAGCGTGAGTGTTCGAACCAGCTAACCCCCTTCTATGTTGCGCACGGGCCTCCTTTTATATGCTCAAGGGGTCACCGACAGGTGGCAACGTAGACAAGGGCAAGAAAGGGAAAGGTGCTGCGGTTGGTACAGCTACCTGCTACAGTGTATCATACCTAACCCCGACGGCAGGGGACATGGGCCCTAAATGCCCGTCTGCGTCGCCTAAACAGTGTAAAAGGGACCGTCAGGGACGCCACCGCTCGCCACGGCGGCAATCTTGTCAGCGCCGCTAGCCACCGCTCACCGCTGGCTGCACAACCTCCCGCCACGTACGCTGGTAAGGGTCCCAGAGCGACATGTTGGTGGATGTGCTGGAGCACGGGCATGGAGTGGTGGCTTGCCGCGGCAAGCGCCTTGCCGCGGTCGTTGTCTTGTCGCGTCCGGGAGCTTGTCGCTCACCGGGCCTTGCCGGGACGCGTGGCGCGCCGCGGCAAATTCCTTGAGATGCCTTGGGTGGCCTTCCCGGCAAGCTCCTCTTGCCGGGGTCTTGAGGTGCCTTGGTTGGCCTTCCCGGCAAGCTCCTCTTGCCGGGGTCTTGACTTGGATACTTTGTTCTTGAACGGCTCCTGAGGAACCACGGAGGACCTTGGCGGTCACCCGGCAAGCCTTGCCGCGGGATGCTGCGACTGCCCGTGCACAAGTTCGGGATACTAGGGTACCCCTACTCTAGTACACCGACAGGAGCCCCCGGGCCTGGGCCATACACGGTGCCGAGCGCTGTTGGGCCAGGCCCAAAACAGTGCACGGGCACAAGCGGCCTAGGTTACGTCGTATCTTTCTCCGTATCCACCACGCCCTCCCCTAACGGCACGCGTTGAATGCGGCATCGTGGGAGAGATCGTGGGTGGTTATTTTATTCGAAAATGCGGAACGTCCGCCCCCTCCCTCTTTATAAGCAGGGGAAACGGGGGCAGTCCGCACATTCGCCCGTTGCTGCTTCCAATTTCAGAAATCTCCGCCGCTCCCTCGTCTTCCCAAAGCCGAAAGAGAGCAGCGCTCCGCCCCCCATCGCCACCAGCGCCACCAACGCCATCAATCTCCTCCACCACTTCCTCCATGGCTCCAAAAGCCGACAAGGGGAAGGTCGTGAAGTCGACCGAGGCGCAGCGGCTCGCGGCGCTGCGGAAGGAGCGCGCAGTTTCCCCCCCCCCCAAGCTTGCCGCGAGCTGAGCGAGAACTACTACCGCTTCTGGTCGGCGGAGACGCGAGCGCATCCGCGCACGAAGGTACTCCCCGCCGCCGCTTGGAAGAAGGCCCCAAATGGATACCCCTTCTTCGCTCTGTTCTTCTACTGCGGGCTCTGCCCGCCTTTCTCTGAATTCTTCTGTGACATCATGAATACCTATGGATTCCACCTCCTTGACTTCATCCCCAATGCCGTTCTGACCATGGCAGTTTTCGCACATCTCTGCGAAAACTTTGTCGGAGTCCATCCCAACGTAGCCCTCTTTCGCCACTTCTTCATACCCCGAGTAGAGAGAGGGGAGCCATTATCCGGCGGAATCGCCTGGATCTCGAGGGCCGGCAAGAAAGAAACCTATCTGGAGGGAGAATTCCGCAGCAAGTGGGAGGAGTGGAGGGCAGATTGGTGCTAGATTGACGAGGAGAATCCGCAGCCATTCACCACCCGGCGCCAAACCCCAGTAGCACGCGGCAGCGATTATAGTGACGTGGCCCCGGAAGACGACAGGCTGAAGATTGCCGTCACCAGGATCCTGCGCCTCAGGCTTGCCGGACTCACCGTAGGCGCTGTTGGCGCGGACTTTCTTCGCCGCCGCATTGCCCCCCTGCAGGAACGGGGGAGACCCACTTGGGAGTTCAAGAATGCGGCGGACATCATGAGGCTGCGGCTGGGCCTCAACTACAACTTCACAGTTCTGGAGCTCAACGCGATGCTCCAGGAGCTCTTCAAGTATGACCCCCAACATCCCGAAGTTTTCAGGTTGCCGGGGGGCGTCGTTCTGTTGTGCAACAATTCCTCGCTTGACCGCATCCGTGCAATGATGCCGGAGTGTGACTCGCATGGAATTGTGCCAACTTGGCAGGAACCTGGAGACGACGTCGTGCAGCAATTCTTCGATGACTTGGTAGAAGTGGCGATCCGTGCCGACGAGAAGGATGGCCTCACCCGCGACACCATCGATGCGGAGATGGCACTTATCGCCACTAGGCTGGAGGAGGCGGCGGCAGCCGCGGCCGCGGGCGAGTTTGGATTCACCGTGGAGGAGGCAGATGCAGCAGAGGCGGGAAGCCGTGCCGAGCGACAGGAGCCTGCCGGCGAGAAAGAGCTTGCCGGGCAGAATGTTGAGTCGAGCGAGCCCGCCAAGGATACGAGCGGCTCGCTGGAGATCAACTCATCTTCCACTTCGTCTTCGGGCAGCTCGCCGCAAGCAGAGCCTCCATCCCCACCAAGAAGGCGTCTCTGCAAGGCCGGTGACGTAGCGGAGCGGCAAGCGGGTCAACAGTCGCCGCGCCGCGTGACACGCTCCACCGCGGCAAACACCGTTGCCGCGGGAGCGCCTCATGCTGCGACGACAACTGGAGCGGGGCCCTCCCGGACCACCGCTTCTGCTCCTGCCGCTTCTCATGCCGCGATGACAGCTGGAGCAGGGTCGTCTCAGACTGCCGCCACTGCTCCCGCCAAGCGGCCAAGGGAAGCTTCTCCTCCGCCTCCCCGCGCCGGGCGCGCGCCGGACTTCGACTTCTCCGCGTTCAGCTCCGACGAGGAAGAAGAAGAAGAGCAAGCTTCTCTTGCTGTTCTTCAATCCTTGCTGTTTGTCTGGTATCTCACTTGCTTTTCTCTGAACTTGTTCCTCTTTAGGACTCTGGCCCAGAGAGCAGCAAAGAGGGCCAAGGTCCCGGTGATCGTCATCGAGGACGAACCTAGTGTGACAGCAGGAGGTGCGCCCGAGACAACCTTGCCGGACCCGGCAACTTTTCTCCAGAGCAGCCCCCAGCGTAAGTATATGGTTTGCTTTCCGCTTGTGAGGTGCGCATGGATACTCTGTTTTTGCTGATATTTGATTGCTGATTTGTGTAGGAGCAGAGAAGCCCCACCAGGAGTCAAGGGAGAATCCCCCGACAAGGGAGAATTCTCCGGCAAGGGAGGGCTTCCCGGTAAGGGATAGGTCTCCGGCAAGGGAGAGCGCCAGCGGCCCCCCGACGGTGGAGACCATGACTGCAGAACCCGGCACAGGTACTCCTCTTGCTTCAAGGCTTCCCTTGGGTTCTTCTTCTCTTAATCTTCTTTTTGTTGGATTTTCGCTTGACTCTTCTCCCCTTTCCGGCTGTCAGACCCATCTGCTACAGAGCCAATGGAGACCGAGGTCACCGCCGAAGAAGCGGCCGGTGCTGGCGGTCCCGCCGGCGCAGAGGCCGCCAAGGCTGCCGTCGCAGTAGCTGGCGAGGGGTCTGGCGATCGCACTGACGGCCCTGAGGCCGCAGGAGCGTCAGGCGCTACACCGACCGCCAACCCGTCCGCCGCTGCCGCAGCGCCAGGCTCCGGAGAGCCCCAGGCAGGCGTCTACCTGAAGGCCGGCGAAGGTGTCTTCATCAACCTCCCCTGGGCGTCGAGCTCCAGGGCGCCGGTCGAGGGAGAGATCTTCGACGGGGAAGTGCTCGCCTCCGCCGGGCTGACGCTGGTTGACGCGCCAAGCAGCAGCAGCAACGAGCCCAAAGAAGAGCGGCTGCTGCGGAAGTTGATGTCGCTCTACCGCGCGCGGCAAGCGAAGCTGGAATCCCGCGAGGCGCTTGTCGCGAAGGCGGGAGCAGATATTGAGAAGCGCGCGGAAGAGCTCGGGGGTTTCCACCGGGAAGCTCTCCGATCCCTGGTGGAGGAGCGGGAGCAACTTGCCGAAGCGCAGAAGGCCTTCCTCCTCGGGAAGGCTGAAGTCGAAGAGCAACAGCGGCTTGCCGCTGTGAAGCTATCCGCGGAGGAGGGCGAGCTGGCGCAGCGGATGGTCAATCTTGACGCCCACGAGGAGGAGCTTACCGCGCGTGAGGAAAGACTTGGCGCAGCCCTCAAGCAAGCAGAGGACGCTGCCGCCGCCGAGGCTGCCAAGAAGGAGTTGGAGACGAAGGTGGCGCAGCTAGAAGCTGATCTTGCCGAGAAGGGCAAAGAGCTCAGCGCCGCCAAGGACTCCAACGCGAATCTTGAGTCGAAGCTGACCACTTTGACCAGGATGCTGGATGGCGCCAAGAAGCAGGAGGCGGCTTTGAAGGAGGAGATCAAGGCCGACAAGGCACTGCTAGAGAGTGTTGCCGCCACCCAAAACGCCTTCAGGGAGACTGTGGAGCATTGGACGGAGAGTCTTGTGGTTGCTGCCACAGATATTGACAAGGAGTTGGCGCACCTGGGGATGGAGGATCTCGGGTATCCCTCCGACGAGAACCTCCAACCCAGCGCCAAGCTCGTCTTGTTCTTCAAGGGCGTGGCGACGGCCCTCCAGCGACTCTGGGAGAGGATCCCGAAGCAGCTGGCCGACGAGTCGCGCAAGATCTGCGCGGGAGCTCTTCAGAAAGTGTTGGTGAAGGTGGCCTTCCGCAATCCGGGCCTCAACTTCACCAACGTCCTCAAGACCCTGCCACCGGATGCCGATCTGGAGGCGCTCAAGGCCCTTGTCACACCCATTGTGGACAAGGTGAGCGGGATCAAGAGGATCGAGGGCGATCGCGTAGATTAGGCCGCCCATTTCTTCTTTCCTTGTCGCTGTTTGTCATGTTATGAAAACAATCTATTAGAGCTGCGAGAAGCTATCTTTGTAATATAACTTTATTCTGGGTAGTGATTGCAATGTTATTCCCTTTACTTGATTCCTCCCTTTGTATGTCTTTTTACCCTACGCTTTTAGGGAACTTGCCGGTGCAGGCACCTGAGCCGCGAGCGCTGAGTGCGGGACGTCAGCAGCCTGCTGGCGGTGCCGCTACCGACAAGAAACCTTGTCGCAACTAGTTGCAGCTCACTTAAGTTGTTGAGCGGACTCGAAACAAAGTAAGGGCGCAACCAGCTACGAGTTGGTTCCTCCGCGCACAGGTTTTCCATACAAAGTGCGGTCGTTCAAGGGAGATAACTTAAAATTTAAAAAATCTGATTGCTCAAACTTTGGCAACTTAGCTTTTCTGTTGTTTGCTTCCCGGTAAGGCGAAATTTTCTTGAATGACGCCTGGTCCATACCATTATCTTCTCCTTTCCCCTCGGCAAACTTGTGGGCGAGGGAACCTTCCTTTCCTTGGAAAAAAGAAAGAAGAGAAAATAAAGATATGGAGCCTTGCGGCTCGTTACTGCTTACCGGGGAGTAGGTGCTGCACAAAATGTCAGATAACACATGCAAAAAATAGAAAGCATGAAAATGACAAAATGTGCGGAGCACATGAGCTTTACTTATGCACGGGGTCTGCGCCCGGCTTTGTACAAAGGATTACATGCAATAGCGGCAAGACTTGTACAAAAGGTGGTTGCCGGAACAGGTTCCGGCAACCGCGCCTTACGGGTAAAACTTACGAAGATTCTCAATATTCCAGGAGTTGCTCACCGGAATGGCATCTTCGGTCTCAAGGCGGACAGTGCCAGGCCTAGTGACTCGTTTCACCCGGTAAGGGCCTTCCCAGTTCGGCGTCAACTTGTTGGAATTCTTGGCGGACTGAACACGCCGAAGAACAAGGTCGCCTTCCTCGAAACTTCTGGCATTAACTTTGCGGCTATGGTAGCGGCGCAAAGCTTGCTAGTAGCGAGCAGCTCGCATAGCAGCCTGAAGACGGTCTTCCTCAAGGAGCAGCGTGTCATCTTGTCGCAGCTGCCCTTGCTCGAGCTCATCATAAGCGAGCACTCGAGGTGACCCGGATACGAGTTCTATGGGGATAACTGCTTCTGCTCCATAGACTAGAGCGAAAGGTGTCTGGCCAGTGGCTCGATTTGGCGTCGTTCTGATCGACCAAAGAACCACCGGCAGCTCCTCGATCCAGTTTTTCCCGCACTTGTGCAGCCTGTCGAAAGTCCTGGTCTTGAGCCCGCGCAGCACTTTAGCATTTGCCCTCTCCGCTTGACCGTTGCTTCTCGGGTGAGCAACAGAAGCGAAGTAGACCTTGGCGCCAAGATCTTGGACGTACTGCATGAAGGTGCGGCTCGTGAATTGTGTACCATTGTCGGTGATTATCCTGTTAGGGATCCCGAAGCGGCAAACAATCGACCTGAAGAACTTGACTGCTGACTGTGCTGTCACCTTCCTCACTGGTTCCACTTCCGGCCACTTCGTGAACTTGTCAATTGCAACATACAAGTACTCAAAGCCCCCGACAGCTCGGGGAAAGGGGCCGAGGATGTCGAGCCCCCAGACCAAAAATGGCCAGGATAAAGGGATCGTCTGGAGAGCTTGAGCTGGTTGGTGTATCTGCTTGGAATGGAACTGGCACGCTTCACACATGGTTACTTGTGCAGTTGCATCCTGGAGGGCTGTCGGCCAAAAGAAACCTTGCCGGAAAGCTTTGCCGACAAGTGCTCTTGCGCCAATGTGGTGACCACATATGCCTCCATGTATCTCTGCCAACAGCTTTTGTCCGTCTTCCCGGTGAATACACTTCAATTTCACAGCGTTGAGTCTTCTTCTGTATAGTGTCTTGTCGACAAACTGGTACATACTTGACTGCCGGGCTACTCTTTCCGCTTCTTCTTGCTCTTCGGGAAGCTCTCCTGTCTGAAGGAAACGGACAATCTGCTGCGCCCATGCTGGAGCTTGTGGCTCGACAACATGGACTAAAGGTAAATCTGCTGCTGCGGGAACATCCGCTTCTACGGCAAGAACCTGCGGCTCTGCCGGAGCTTGACGTTCCCCGACAAGCTTTCCGGAGCAAAACTTGTCGGGAGCTTCTGCTTCAACGGAACAAACCCTAGGGCTTGCCGGAGCATCTTGCTCCTTAGCGCTCTTGGTGTTGGTCTCAGCTGCTGCGGGAACATCCACTTCTACGGCGAGAAACTGCGTCTCTGCCGGAGCTTGACGTTCCCCGACAAGCTTGCCGGAGCAAAACTTATCGGGAGTTTCTGCTTCAACGGAACAAACCCTGGGGCTTGCCGGAGCAGACTGCTCCTCAGCGCTCTTGGCGTTGATCTTGGGGACCTTCAAGGAGCTCCCCGATGAGACTCTGGATGGTGGCCCTCCAGTCATCGATCTTGTCTGCTGTTGGAGGGTAGTCAAGGAGCAGTTGAGCTCGCGCCAAAGCTTCTGCTGCAGTGGCGGGCAGTGGTGGCGAACGGTGCGAGGAGCGGGATATGCTCGGACTTCTAACTATGTTAGAATGAGCAGTATCCGGTCCAGGCGACCGCGCCTCGCTCGTGCCAGCATGTTGGTGTGCATGCTGGTCTGGAGCACTCCGAGATCCACCAGCTCGATCTTGGTCCAGTAAACGCATGGTACTATGAGCACCGTGACGCTGCCGGTCCCGCGCCTCATGAGATGGGCGCGGTGCATGTACGGACGCCGAGGCCTTGGAGTGCGCCCGGTCGTTGTGGGATCCGGCTACACCGCCGATGGGCAGCGCAGCCTTGTCCTTGGACCTGGCAGCACCGTGAACTCCCTCGTCGACGCTCGTTCTTCCGCCAGCGTCCACCCCATCAGCCGTTTGCTCCGGTGGTAGCGGGGCGGACGGAGCGGCTGCCTCCGAAGCCTTCTTCTTCGGCGGCATGTCGATGAAGATGATGAAGATCTAGCCCGCGTGAACGCCGGATCTGGTTCACACAACTTCGACGCCCCCTACCTGGCGCGCCAAAGATGTCGGGGGACTAATCCACGAACACCTATGGGACCGGCGGACCGAGTCCCTTTCGGTTCGGCGGGGGCGGAGGTCGTGCAAAGAGCGGATCGAGGCGAAGCACGCGAGCAGTTTACCCAGGTTCGGGCCGCACGGATGTGTAAAACCCTACTCCTGCTTTGTGGTTTGTATTGATTTCTTGCTCGGGAGCGCGAAGTGCTACAGTACACTTCAGCAGCTAACGAGACCGAGCGTGAGTGTTCGAACCAGCTAACCCCCTTCTATGTTGCGCACGGGCCTCCTTTTATATGCTTAAGGGGTCACCGACAGGTGACAATGTAGACAAGGGCAAGAAAGGGAAAGGTGTTGCGGTTGGTACAGCTACCTGCTACAGTGTATCATACCTAACCCCGACGGCAGGGGACAAGGGCCTTAAATGCCCGTCTGCATCGCCTAAACAGTGTAAAAGGGACCGTCAGGGACGCCACCGCTCGCCACGGCGGCAATCTTGTCAGCGCCGCTTGCCACCGCTCACCGCTGGCTGCACAGCCTCCCGCCACGTACGCTGGGAAGGGTCCCAGAGTGACACGTTGGTGGATGTGCTGGAGCGCGGGCATGGAGTGGTGGCTTGCCGCGGCAAGCGCCTTGCCGCGGTCGTTGTCTTGTCGCGTCCGGGAGCTTGTCGCTCACCGGGCCTTGCCGGGACGCGTGGCACGCCGCGGCAAATTCCTTGAGATGCCTTGGGCGGCCTTCCCGGCAAGCTCCTCTTGCCGGGGTCTTGAGGTGCCTTGGTTGGCCTTCCCGGCAAGCTCCTCTTGCCGGGGTCTTGACTTGGATACTTTGTTATTGAATGGCTCCAAAGGAACCACGGAGGACCTTGGCGGTCACCCGGCAAGCCTTGCCGCGGGATGCTGCGACTGCCCGTGCACAAGTTCGGGATACTAGGGTACCCCTACTCTAGTACATCGACAATGGTGTTTGAGAAGACGGATGACCGAGACATAGTCTTTCAGAAGCGCTAGCACCTTACGATCGGGTAGACTGTACCACCTACATCCCCTACATCTGCTAGTCCACCACTGCAAGAGTTCGCACAGCTTAGTCAACTATGCCAGAGCCCATAATGGCTTGTGGCTGCACACGGAAGTTTCTAGTATGAATAATCTCATGATCCCTTTGGGCCTAGGTGGCGGTCCAAAAGAAAAACAGGCAAGTCCTGGAAACCCCAGGTGCCTCAATCCACCCAGATGTGTGTTAGGTTGCCACCTTCACTACAACAGGACCCCTCCTATAGCAACGCATTTTTCCGTATCTAAAATTCCATATATGCGTTGCCAGTGCCTTTACCAACGGTTTGGGATGCGTAGCCTTATCCAGTGTTGCTAGCGCATAATGCAACACTTATATTGCCGTTGGTAAAAGGGACTGTTGCAAGACTACAACAGTTAAAACAGACATCTACAACACTTTTATATGTTGGTGCGTAATGTACAAGAATCAAAATCCCATTGCTTGGCAACGGAGTATTTGCAACGCTCCAAGTGTTGGTACATATAGTGTTATTATTATTTATTATTATTATTATTATTATTATTATTATTGCTAGCAATTAAAGTAATGCTCCATGTAGAGGTGATAATTATGTATTTCAAGTGAAGGAAAAACAAGAGAATATACTGACGAGACAAAGAAATCATATATTAGATAAAATTGTCGGATTACAATAGTGGTTATTACAAGAGAACATCATCCAAATGTGATGCATAATCTAACTATTTTCTGACACTGAAACTTAAACGAAAGCATCCATCAACATCCCTACAACTTAATTAAAACTTAACCAAGGAACAACATCCAACAGGAACGTTATCCCTATGACATAACTAAAACTGATAGCATCCATCGATCAACATCATCATCATCATGACGAAACGGACCATCAACATCTTTCTTTGCATTTGAGTTGCCACACACCCATATACTCATCCATTTATCTTCTGAATCTACAAACAAGAAAATAAAATGAATTGTTAACACACAATGCATTGACATGATGCAAGTACTAACGGAGGCAAGATTAGTCACGTACAAAGGTTGAAGGCCATGCAATCTTTGTTTTTTCAGCATTACCGAGAGTATTGCAATTTTTGCGACTCCGTACCAAATTTTCAGTTTTCTCAAGTGCCATATCGACATGCACCGCCCAGAATTCGTTTCCAATTTCAGCACCATCAAGTTTAAATTTAGGATCACAACTTACAATTGTAGCAAGAGCTACGTCCCTGTTATGTTTTTTCAGGCTCTTCAAGAATACTTTAGTTCCTACCTGTTAGAGGAAACCAAAGTTATCATATGAGAAAACAGAAAAAAGAACAAAGGAGCATATGAAATGAATGAGTACTCTTACAGGTAGTTCATTGGCACCCAACCAACTTAGGGAAGCACTTTGAGAACTCTTACTGCTTGCATTAGCACCTTTTGTTGTTTTTTTGGGCAGGACAACAGTCTAATAGTGGTTATTACGGGAGGAACATCTTCCAAATAAGAAGTAATAAACAGCTAACACCATAGTTTGAACACAAATTTGTTTGTGATTATGAAAAGATACCAGCTTATTTGAAGCAGAAGTTTTTTTCCCCTGACGCGCACTGACATCCTCAAGTAAATTTTCTTTGTTTTGGACAGTGTTCTGATAGCACGATGACCAGTAGATACATAACCATCGGAAACAATATTTTTTGAACATATTGAATATGGTAATGGAAATATACCTTTTGCGCAGCAGAATTTATCTCCCCTTGCCATGCACTAAAATTATGATCAGAAGTTTCATGGTTCTGGACAACATTCTGATAGCAACAAGTAACCACATAAACATGGGAGCAATATAGTTTGATCATAATTTTGGATATGAGACTATGATGATACCTTGGGTGCAGCAGAACATTGTTCTAGTTGTCGTCCACTACCACCATTATGATCCATAGTTTGTTTGTTCTATTATAAAATGGTACAAATCAACTTTTGGGTATTATACATGCAATTGCAAAAAGTGCAAGAGTAACAACTTAAAACTCAGCAATGACAGGTTCCAAAGAGTATTTAAGTAGACAAACCTTATCTGAAACAGAATTGTTGTTTGATGTTTCCAAATCTGCACCATTTGAACCACTTCGCTTGTTCTGTAAATTACTTGGTCGTGTTTTAACAAGTCGGAGTCCATCAACGGGAGGAGCAAGCACCCTCTACATATATCATAACATAAATATTAGTTGAGACATAATTTCTAGAGTGAAATTTTAGGATTTTATGATACAAACTTTTCTGTTTGAGTTATGTCCATCAACCGAAGGTTCAAGCCCAATTGTAGCCATTGGATCTGAAATTTCCTATGATATAAATTCAGAAAGGTTAGTCCACAAACTAAATGAAGCTTATAGTTCATAGAAATTTACCTGATTTGGTTGTCTTTCCATTCTTCTCATCTGCTCCTGTAGTTCCATAATTTTAGCATCTTGATTTTCTTATCTTGCTGTAACTTTTCCAGTTCAACTCTAAATGCTAGCATATCTTCATTTGGTGTGTCCTCCACCGAAGTAAAATGTGTATTCTGGAATATACGTGAAGTAGAAACATCAAAAAGTTTTTTCGGGTATGGAACTAGTCCCAAACCATGTACATGACCAGGCTTGTCATCTCCTAATACTCTGTTTAACGCATCTCCTTTCCATGCAATCTTGCCATCACTGTTATCTGCTAATTCAGGGTTTTTTCCCATAATATCCTTCAACTCTTCCTAAATATACATAAAGAATGTAAATAAGAAGAATATATATAATATCAAATTCAAAAATGACTGGTTGAGAGTTGTAAATATACCACATGAGCATTAATTAGTTTGTTCTTGCAAGTTTTCGGCTTGTGCGTATGGATGAACAAGTGAGCCCTATGAGGATACTTCTTTTCAGGATCTGCATCTTTCTGTTGATATGTAACGTAAACATGAATTACATTACAAAACATGAATGGAAGAGAGATGCATGAAGTTAGTAGAATTTTACCATTTCTTCCCTCTGTCGAGCGAAACTTTTTGTCCCAGTAGTGTGTGTAGACTTCCTCAGTGAACAATTATTCCTATTTGTAGCACTAGTTTCCTATCAAAGATTGAATCAAACCAATTATGTGCATATCTTTCATGGTATCTACAAGACAATATATATATATATAAAGTCCAACAAAGAAAGTTGAAAATGGAATTCTGTAAGTACCTTCGCTTTCTGGGTTGTCCAATGATTAACTAGAGATCTCCACTGATCCGGAGTCACCCATTTTGGTTTATTGTTTAAATTGGCTTCGGTGCTTTTTTTCTCATCAAAATAAATTGCTTTCAGATCGTACTTATGTTGCCTCCATCTGTCTCCAATTGTCTTCAATATATACTTTTCCATGCGAGGAGGATAAAGGAACCTCATCTACAGAACCATTACAACATAAATAGGGTGACTGCAATGTAAGGCAACATAGAACAAGCTAGTAAAGGATATTGAGTGGATTAAAATTTACCTTCACTTGATCTAGTATAGCCTTTACGTTTGTTTTTGTTTTGAGCAATCTCCAATCCTTGTAGCTCAAGCAACACAATGACCCATTCCTTGCAACCGAGCCAAGAAAGTATCCAAGATGTTTAGCCTCTTTTCCAACTGGTTGATCTATGTCATTGCATCGAACCATTATCCTTTTCCCTTTTGGAAGGTTCCAAATATATTTCAGCTTCCTCTTCTTACGCTCTTTTGTTTCTGCATTTTCAGCTGAATATATAGAGGAATGAATTATATATTACGATGATGAATAATCATTTATTGCAGACGGTAAGGAATCAACAACAAACTTACCATCTTCATTTTCATCCGCATCAGCATCATCACGAACTGTGAAGCCTTCTTCATCATTAGTACTTCTTTCATGAACATCAGATGATTCGACATCTTTTTCAATAGAATTATGATGTTCGACCGGTTCTTCCATCATATATTCTTCACTGGATTCAACAACATTAATTCTTGTCCGTGACATATCTGCTGCAACATGAATATGTGGGCAATGAATACTATGTTTTCCAAAAAACATAGTTTTGTTTTTCCAGTTTTAGCAAAACAACCAACGTGTTTGGCAAGTGTTGTTTTTCTCAGTTTTATGGTTTTGACTGTTCATTGCATGGATAATCTTGAAGATAGCTAGCTGAACCGAACTGAGCTACACTCAAGTACTTTAGTCAATAGGTGCACAATACCATGGTTTTAGCTTAACAGAGTTTTTTGGAGTATTCAGAATAGAGAGCAGCGTGTTTGACTACAGTACAGAATGTTGTAACATTTGTTGGCTAGCCGTTAGGCAGTCGCATCTACCTAGCCGTTGTGGTAGCAATGCAAACAAGCGCAGCTGGCCGGTTGTGTACTGTTTCCTGTTGCATGTTGCGGTATTAGAATCTATGGATTGATTAGACTAATAATGACTATCGGCAGCGACGGTGGCGGAGTAAATAGCACATGACCTCTGAGCAATCTGATGAAAATCAAATGAAACAATTACCACCTAGTAAAATGTGATGAAAACAGCCTCTGAATCATTATATAGACAACAATCATTGCAGACATGGATGCCTATTGCCTGCATAATTGCAGACAAGATTCTGAGCCTAGCTATCTCGTATGCATAAGGGAACAGCCAAGACGGGACTCCTTTCTTTCGCTTGCTCTCTTTAAAAAAAAGAGGTTTAGTGTTCTTTTTTATACAGAGAAATTACTGCAGTTTTTGTAAATACTAATGAATAAACTCTAAAATGCTAATTTCAATCAAGTATATGTAAGGTGTAACCTTATAGAAGAAGTATAGGAAGAATCAGGAACAACCACATCTATTTGAAGGGTCCCCAAAATTCTAATCTAAACAAATAACAGAGGACAACTATCAAACACTTGGTGTGCACTATCAAATTCACTCAAGAGAAGAGTAATTAGAAGCCTTAGAAGGGCCAGATCTCAAGCAAAAAGGGGGGAGGAGGCAAAATCTTCAAATCTTACTAGTATTTACCTGCTGTTTCTACGAAATCGGGGGTGGGGATTGATATGCTTTCCGTCCCAGATGCTGAACAAGACACGCCTCCTTTGCCCTCAACCTTCAATCGTGGAATGGGGGTGGAGCTATGAGGTTCATGAGGGAGGGCACGCCATGATCGATCTGCTCAAGAGAGGGATCCTTCGTACAAGACGAGGAAGGGATCTGAGTTGATATGGGGGGAGGGGCGGGAGGCTTCCTATTTTCATGGCACAGTTAACTCCGAGACCTGATGTTAGTCTCCGTCATTAATTAGTATGACAGGTGGGGCCATGGTAATCAAGCGCGCGAGCTTAATTTCTTCTGACTAGAATTAGTCACTATTGGCGGGAGACAGGGGAGGGAAAGGAAAAAATCGGTGTGAAACCTAAAAAGAAAATGAGGGAGTAAAAATTTGAAGAGAAATAAATTATATTATTTGTTATTATCATCTGGCCCTTGACACGCACTTGTACATATATTTGTCATATAAATTCCAGCATCGCGCGTAGGGCCGTGTTGGTCGAGGACGCCGCCCCGTTCCGCCTACCCTCCCCTTGAGGCGGCACTGGTGCCACTCAGACATCTTCGCGGTGGTGTTTGATCAGTAGATGGCAGGCCTCCGCCAACACGGCTGTTGCGAGGACCCAGTCCGGCGGGATGTCCGACATCGCAAACACGGTGCGGTGGTACGCGTTGCACCGCTCCGCTCACTCGGCCGCCGCCGACATCGCGAACACGGTGCGGTGGTACGCGTTGCACCGCTCCACTCACTCGGTCGCACTATGGTGACGTTGTCCCGCCGCCGCGTCCCAGGTAATGCACAAGGCATCTGCATGCGTTATCAAGCGCCAGTTAGGGCTTCTGCTTCATGGTGATCTGGACAACGACATGGCGGTGATGGCAGCGGGGAGTCAATGAGGGCGGCGCCACACGGCAATCATGGAGTCCATATGGACCATCCACATGGCCTTGAGGATGTGTTCCTACTTGCCCTCTTCTAGGAGTCCATAGGTTAACAACCACACCTGCTCAAGAGGAGGCACCGGGTCCGGCTTCACCACAGCCTTCTGAATAGAGATCGTGAACTTGTCGATAGGACACTTGACGCTGTCTCAGGTGCAAACGTTGAGCATCTCCGCCTAGGGGAAGGGCACAGAGAAGACCATCGGTGCCGTCTCAGTGACCTCCCACGAGAAGACGTTGTCTTTGTAATCGCCAACATGTGCTGACAGCTCGGCCTTGATGACCTCGGCAGTCAAGGCCAAGCGAGACCAAACGGGTCGATCTTCCAGGGTCGCGTCCACGTAGTAGAAAGAACGCTCCATCAGGCACCCCGTACCCCAAGTAGGCAAGGGTGGAGAGGCACCTAGGGGGCGATACACTCCGACCAGAAGTGCCCGGCGCATCCGCAGTTGATGCACATCGTCTCCTCGCAGGTGCGGGGGCAGATGAGCATCCCGCCAGGGACACATGGGCGGGTGGTGGCCGATAGGGAATCGGCGCATCCAGTAGGGACACATGGGCCGGCCCACCCAACTGAGCAGCCCCACAGGCGCGGCCCCGTAGGCAGGTGCGGCGGCGGCGGACTCCATCATGACGGCAGGGCCACCAGCGACGGGCGCACGGGCATGGGGAGCGCCTTTGCAGTCGCCGCTCCCGCGTCCGTACGATTTCAAAATCGCCCGTCAGCGGACTCTCATTTTTTTTGCGAAAATATCAGTGAACTCTCATTAATACCATTAATGCATCATATTAAAAAAGTATAAATTTGTTCTTATTTTCGGTCATGCCTCATTATTTGTGACCTCGTAATATTTCCCTGCCGCTAAAAAATACTCCCTCCGTTCCTAAATATAAGTCTTTTTAGACATTTCAAATGAATTACAACATGCATATGTATGTAGACATATTTTAAAGTATAGATTCACTCATTTTCCTTCGTATGTAGTCGTTGGAATCTCTAGAAAGACATATATTTGGAAACAGAGGGAATATTATGTCTACGACTGAAGTTGGAAACAGAGGGAATATTATGTCTACGACTGAAGTCCAGTATTCTTAATTTTGCTTTTTATTTCAATTTATGTATGTTTATTTATTTTTTCTTGGATCGAAGGAAGAAGACACAACAGCGAGGATGTCTGGTCTTGCGCGTGACACCTATCTATTGATCGAGTTCATGGAACCAGCCTATTTAACACTTCTATGATGTTTATCACAATATATTTTCTGTGAATCTTGTTACTGTTTCATATTCAGGTGTTAAGGAGAACAATAATAGAAGAAAACGAGATTGAGCAGAGAGTTGCCTCTCTTCCACAAACAATGACACATAAGCAGTTCAGAAACAGCATGATGAACAAGTGTGCCCAACAGAAAACAGTTTAACTTCAGTTCCTGTCTCTGAAGTCAGGGCAGGAATTCCAAGATCTGACCCTTATGATACATGGAAATATGAAAAAAGACCTGTGTCCCCTGGGACCTCGGAACTTATGTGTAACGAGCAAGATCGGTTTTTCCAGGTATCAACTATTGCAGCCGCAATTCCCTAAACCACCAAACAGAAATTGCCAGACACATCAAAGAAAAAATAGCAATAACACTAATGAGTTTGTCACTTCAACTAGGCTCCACATTTTCAGATAGGTGACTTTTCATGATCCATCGAACCTGCATTCAGAAGGAATAGAGTGGTAAGCTTCATGTCCAGAATGACATAAGTTGCAGCAATGATACTAAGAATGTAAAGAATAGAATCACATTGGAACCTGACCTTTATTCAGGTACTGTGTCATCACTTGACACTATAGGAGCATCTACAGTTTCTCCCTCTATATCTCTTCTCATCCAATTTTGTTTCTGATGGGCAGTATCAAAAAGCTCAAAGAATTTGCTGACATGATAAGGTTCTGTTTCCACATCATTCCATTCTTCACCCATATCAAAATTATCTCGAGGCATCATCTTCAAAACAATTGACCATCCTGGATAAAGATGGTCATCCACGTAGAACACTTGGTCAACTTGATTGGCAAATACAAAAGGTTCATCCGCTGCCTTTTCACCAGTGTGAGTTAGACTCGAGAAATTCACAAGTCTACACCCATACTTATCTATTTGCATACCTTTTCCTTCGGTAACATCAACCCATTCACATTTAAATAGCACCACTGAAAATTTTCGGAAATAGTCTAACTCAATTATGTCCACAATCCTTCCAAAGTACATGACATTTCCAAGAATAGGATTTCTATCACGTGCAGAAGAGTAGCTTGATGTTTTTGCTGTCACAACAACTCCACTATTTTGAGTTACTTTGTCATAACGTTTGGTCTAAATCTGTATCCTTGAATATTGAATGCTCTATGTTTCGTTGCAACCTCAAGTGGACCACGGGCCAACCATCTAATTTCCTCATCAATGCTGTCACTACCTTTCTCCCTCTCCAACTGCATCACCTACAGGAACACAAATAATAGAGTGCATAAGCTACATTCTAATCCTAAATAAATAGAATCATTGTACTTACATGATCCTTGAACCATTGAGGAAATTGTTCATGTTGCATCTTCTCGAAGGTCCTTGGATCTATGCGTTTCTTGCGATTCTTCCTTCTCAAATAAGCCCCATGTTCTCTACAAAATACAAACACCACTATTTCAGTTCAAAATTTATTAATTAACAAATGAAGAGGTAGTGGCATGACATTTACTCCAAATATGGCTTCACGGCATCACAGTTGAACAACACATATCTGTGGGCTTGTGTTGCCTCCTTATCCGTTAAAGTGTATACCATTGGTCTTCCCAATGGTTTCCCTACTGGAGGAAACAACATAGATTGTTGTGAAAATATTGAATATTCAGAGTCCTCTGGGTTGTCATCATTCCTTGATGGTTGATTATGCTTGGTGGAGAAACCCTGTAGATATCTTGAACAATATGTCATGCACTCATCCGCTAGAAAAGATTCTGCAATTGAACCCTCTGGACGAGCTTTGTTCTGAACAAAGGACTTTAGCTCACCAAGATACCTATAGCAGATATATATCCAATAAGTTATAAGTGCATATGCAAAAATTAAAGATTGTAATATGTTTAGAGAGAAGGATTGTAATAAGTTATCAATGTATATGCAATAAATTACCTTTCAATGAAGTACATCCACCGATATGCAACTGGTCCTGCTATTTTACATTCACTCGCTAAATGGACAACTAAGTGCACCATAACAGTGAAAAAACCAGGAGGAAATATCATCTCCATTTTGCAGAGTGTAAGTTTGATTCTTTCTTCCAAACGGTCAAGCTCATCAACATGAAGAACTTTTGAACATATGCCTCGAAAATATGACGACAGTTCAAATAGTACGGCTGTGACATCATCTGGAAGAATACCTCTTGCAGCAATTGGCAGAAATTGATGCAATAGGACATGACAATCATGTGTTTTGAGCCCATGAATTTTTCCTTCAGAAAAGTTCACACATTTCGATATATTTCTACAATATCCATCAGGAACTTTTATACCATAAATAACTTTGCAAAATAATTGCTTTTCTTCCTTAGACATGGTAAAGATAGCTGGTGGCAAGTAATACTTGCCTGAAGGTTTTTTCTGTGGATGGAGGTCCCCTCTAATGTTCATATCTTCAAGATCTTGACGAGCCTGTACATTATCTTTTGACTTCCCATCCAAATTGAGAAGTGTGCCCAAAATATTATCACACACATTCTTCTCTATATGCATCACATCCAGATTATGTCGAAGGAGATTACTGTCCCAATATGGTAATGTGAATAAACTACTTTTTCCTTTGTAAGTTTTTGAGGTACTAAAATCTCCACATGCAGCTATGTCATCTAATACGGAACGGCCATAATAGGTTATAGGCTCTGTTCTATTCTCAGCTGTTCCATCAAAAGCAGAAGCATCATTACGAAATTCATGATCAGGTGGCAGAAATCGCCGGTGACCCATAAAACAAGCTTTCTTGCCATATTTCAAGCGCTTGGTCCATACATTTGCACCGCAAGGTGGACATGCATAATCTCCATGCACCATATATTTAGCAAGCATTCCTAATGCCGGGAAGTCATTTATGGTCCACAAGACAGCCGCTCTGAGTTTAAATGTTCTCTGTTTAGATGCATCATAGGTTGTCATCCCATTCACAAAAAGATCTCTCAAATCTTCTAAAAGAGGCTGCGTAAAAACATGAATCTGATCTCCAGGGCTCTTAGGTCCAGGAATAATTAAAGGCAATGACAGATAAGATTTCTTCATGCATAGCCATGGAGGCAGGTTATACATGACTAGCACAACTGGCCAACAACAATATTTATTGCTCAGCATCCCATATGGATTAAATCCATCTGTCGCTATTCCAAACCGAATATTATGACAATCATCTGGAAATCCATGCTTCTCATCAAATTTCTTCCATGCCTTGGAATCTGCTGGATGCCGTATCACTCCATGCTGCTTGGTGCGCCCTTCATCGTGCCATCTAGCTAGAGTTGTTGTTTCTTTACACATGAATATCCTTTTCAGCCACTCTTTGATTGGAAAGTATCTCAGAACTTTCATTGGCGTAGCTCTCTTTCTTTCCTTTTTAGTTAACTTGGTTTCAGGCATTTTATCTTTCCACCTAGAAGCCTTGCATTTAGAGCAAAAATCATCATTTTCTGTCTCTTTCCAGAACAACTGGCCGTTATTTGGGCACACATGAATTTTTTGATATCCTAATCCAAACTTCGATATGATCTTCTTGGCGTCGTAAAATTTTTGGGGCAGATCTTTTCCATTTGGAATAGCCATGTGCAGAATATTAAGTAGATCTCCAAATGACTTATCAGACCATTTGTTCATGGATTTTGTATTGAACAGAAGCGCAAGTAAGGAAAGGTGAGACAATTCACATCCTGGCCACAAAGGCTTCTCTGAATCTTGAATTAATTTGTACAATGCTTCTACTTCTTTAGTCGCTTCATCTGGAATGGATTTGAAAAATTTGTACTATCACTCATAGGCACATCACCATCATATATTTTCATAATTGAATCCATAATCATTTCTTGCATATTAGCATTTACTTCAGTTTCAGGTTGTGGTTGTTGATCATCATTGTGATCGGATGAAGACTCACCATGAAAAACCCATTTGTCATAGCTCTGAAGCATTCCATACCACATCAAATGGCCACGGACATCGTCCCTTGATAGTACTGAAGTGTGAACACAATCTTCACATGGACATTGGATCGTTGCATCTGCTGGTATATCTTTATATGCAAACTCCAGAAATTCATCTACACCAGCTGAGTATTGTGTACTTTCCCTTGGAAATCTCAATAGTAATTTGGTGGATTCTAAATCCATTGCACACTACATAAAAATAACAAATATTACTGCAGTTGTAACGCTTACGTAATTGCAAAAGCTTAGCTTGTAAATATCTGATTTGCGATTTAAGTTCCTATCGTTGTACAACATAAATTCAAAATTATATCATTTTTCAACAATATATAAGAAATGTATAGTTGTTTCCAGTTCATAAACTACATGTTATAGGCAAACATGATTGCAAGTCATTTAGGCTACAAAACTAGTGAAATCATCTTAATATATCTTTGGTTCAAAGAAAAGGCAACCAGATTGTACACTATTTCCTAACAATGTGAACTTGACATCCAACAACACAGAATGACAGTAAATTTGTGAGCGCATAGTACAGGTACGTAAAATCGGTGAACACATGATACACCACAAGCAACAAATAGTATAACTAGCATTCACCTCTTGTACGAGAGCAGCTAGCAAGTTCAAATAGTCCAATTCAATTGTTGACCAATTGAATTTTCACCATGATACAACACCAGCAGCAGCTGCAAAAGTTCCAGTTAGTCCCAAAGACCATATAGTACAATCTGAATCCTTTTACAGCAGTGTCGAAATAACATCAATGATGCAAGCACATAACAGATGTAGTTACAGCAGCAATTCCATCTCGAAAGGCAGCTAACAAACTGACAAGATCATGTAGTCGATGCCTATGTTAGCCAATTCAGAGTTACACTTGTTAATCCATCAGGCATAAGTCACTACTGTCAATGAAATAGCATCATCTAAGGCATTAATTTTCTGACATCAATAAAGCGCGGATAAATCGTCAGCCAATGTCCATTTTCAGTACTAGGCTAACAGACTGCGGTTGGGAGTTGGAACATCTAGGCTTGAAGTTCTGGAGAGAGCAGATCAATATAGGCTAGAAAATCCCTAAAAAAGATAAGAGATTAGAAACAAACAGAGTGGACACGTTCTTCTGTAATCTGTACTCAAAGTGCAACTAGAAAAAAAAGTGGCACGTTCATCATTTGTAGTATCTGATTAGGAAACAAACACGAGTTTAGAAGCAGTCAAACCATTGCCTAGCAGACTGCAGTTGTGAACTGGAACAACAAGCTTAAAATGTGGAGAAAAAATATTAACGGAAACTATACACAAACCATATCATTGGCATCTGACTAGACATTTTCCTCAAAAAATCATATGAGTCATTTCTCCAATTGTTCAGAAAATCAATACAACCAAAATCTGAAGTCGACTGCACTTTCGAGAAGACAGTACCCAATTAACGCCAATGGTGTTCTAAAATAACAGATTTAGTTACATAGCTACAGCTATAATTCACTTACGTCAAAGTTGAAGTCCTACAAAGAGCAGAGCAATAGATATGTTTCTAAAAAATCTATAATCTAGTCAGAAGTACCCAAATAACATCAGTGAAATACTCAGATGGTAACACATTTAGTTACAATACTACCTCCAGTAGTAATCTACACACAAAAAGCAACTACAGAACAAAACAACACAGCCAGGGTAGTCAGGTTAGCTTCAAAAATATTATGGCACTTATTCTGGCAGTCACGGGAGCTGATGGAGTAGTCCAAACAATTATATAACTTATGTTGGTAGTCCCTTCATGGACTTTTGGAATTGGTCTGAACAGCGAGGGTAGCCCAAACAACTGAACATAGCCCAGGTGGTACTGTACAGCTCTGAAATTCATCCCCTTCGTCATCTACCAAATCCCCCTACATCCCACAGCCATGTCTCTAGGTGCGCACAAATAAGTTGACTAGATGAGAGGAGAAGGGAAGGAGGGAGGGTTACCTCGGTGGTCAGTCTTGCCGTCCTGCAAGGCGAGGGAGAAGATGGCCGGCCGGAGGAGCAGCGCACCAACGGCGGGCAGGTCGGAGTGGTGGCCGGAGGAGCAGTGGACGCCAGAAGATGACTTCCAGCCCTCCTAGCGCGGCCTTGCTGCTTCTCCTTTCTGTGATGTCCGCAAAGCCGCCGTTCCCCTATCCGTCGTCGCCTTCCCGCCGCTCGCCAGTCCGTCCCCGCCTTTTCGCCGCTCCCCTTTCCGTCCGCCTTCAAGCCTAACGAGAGGAGATTGGATGATTGATTTGTGTCGTAGTCGGAGGGAGAGACCTAGATCGATTTGGATATGAAGGGCAATATCAAATCTGGATCGGAGAATAGAAGAGGAAGATTTGTTTGTTCGCGCGATTTGGTTTGTCTAGGACGGTCAGCACAGATTTTTGCGCCACATTATTAACCATGTGTACCGGCGTGTCCTTTTTTTCTCTGAATTAATTTCTATTTTTAATTATGTATATTCGTAGTTTTATAACACATATAATTTGCAACAATAAATGGCAACATATAAGATCTGTTGCACGCAATAGGGTCTCACGAGGTGCAAGTCTACAAGGCATATGTTGCATCGTTTATATCCGTATCTATCATGATTTTTGCACCATATAGTTAAAACGTTGTAGAACATGTGTTGCTTTATAGGGGGTATCCTTGTAGTGCTTAGATAAACCAATAATTATCAATCTCACATCTGTCATGGATTTCACTCACCCAATCCACGTCTACTAGCATAGCATGGCATAATAAGCAAACGTAGAAGTAACTCCCAAAGGTTTGATAATAAACAGGTAATAGGTACTACCTCATCTACTTCCCATCCCACAATTTAATTAGATCCTAATTATGCAATGTGTGAGGATTGATCTAATGCAATAAAACTGGGTTGTAGAAAAGGTATGATCAAAGTGTTACTTGCCTTGCTGATGATCCGCGTAACCTAGAGATTCGAAGTAACAGGCGGCGCACTCCGGGTATTCTATCGCAGACAAACAACAAGCATACAATAAGTACTCATCTAATGCACAGGTAAAACTCAAATAAAAGATCTAACCAGAAAGTTCAACTTAAGAACCCTGGTTTGCAAAAAGAATCAATTCGAACGAAGCAAAAGAAATCAAACGACGAAAGAAAACAACTTCGTTCTAGTAATCTGGATCTAGGGCAAATTTTACAGTAGCAAAAACATGTTTAAGTTGATTATCCGGAAAGAGGGTTTCGAGACGAAACTCCAGGCGCTTGAATTGCCTGATTCCGATAAACGAGCGAAAAGTTATACTAAAACAAAAATCGGATCAGAAATCGCGATCAGAAAATAATCGCGAAAAATCCGATGAAAAAGAAAACGACGAACAGATTTTTTTTTAAACGGCACGGAAGTCGAGGCAGCGGCGAACCTCGGGCGGCGCGCTGCTCCGGCGAGTCGGCGGCGGCGGCTAGGGTTTCGGCGGTGGCTGGGCTCTCTCTCGGCTCAGGCCTTGGGCGCCTTATAAAGGCCCCGGACAGGGAGTCCTGGCCGAGTACGGCCCAAAGTCGGTTTCGCATTTTTTTTAAATAATTCCGCTCGGAAGAAAAATAAAAAGAAATACTAAACGGACTCCAAAAATCACGAAATAAATTTTCCCGGGTTCCTAAAATCAAGCCCGATCAAGTGGACATTTATCTGGGCCCAAACTACAACTTTGAAAAACGCGCATTTTTCCTAAATTCAATTAAAATACCGAAAAACTCCGAAATAAAACTTATTTGATTTTTTATTAAATCCTCAATATTTCTATATTTTGGGAAAGTCATTTTATTCCCTCTCTCATATTTTTGCAATAGAAATAATTGATGATAAAATAAATAAAATAAAATGATCCTGTTTACATAATTTGAGAAAACTCAAATATGTAAATAACGAAATCCCCAACTCTCTCCGTGGGTCCTTGAGTTGCTTAGGATTTTCTAGGATCAAAACCAAAAGCAAAATAAACATGATATGCATGATGACCTAGTGTATAACATTCCAAATTGAAAATTTGGAATGTTACATATAGGGGATCGCAACAGTTTTCGAGGGTAGAGTATTCAACCCAAATTTATTGATTCGACACAAGGGGAGCCAAAGAATATTCTCAAGTATTAGCAGCTGAGTTGTCAATTCAACCACACCTGGAAACTTAGTATCTCCAACAAAGTGTTTAGTAGCAAAGTAACATGATAGTAGTGGTAATGATAATAAAAGGTAACAGTAGTAAAAGTAATGTTTTTGTTATTTTGTAGTGATGATAGCAATAGCAACGGAAAAGTAAATAAGCGAAGAACAATATATGGAAAGCTCGTAGGGAATGGATCGGTGATGGAGAATTATGCCTGATGCGGTTCATCATGTAACAGTCATAACCTAGGGTGACACAGAACTAGCTCCAGTTCATCAATGTAATGTAGGCATGTATTCCGAATATAGTCATACGTGCTTATGGAAAAGAACTTGTATGACATCTTTTGTCCTACCCTCCCGTGGCAGCGGGGTCCTTATGGAAACTAAGAGATATTAAGGCCTCCTTTTAGTAGAGTACCGGAACAAAGCATTAACACATAGTGAATACATGAACTCCTCAAACTACGGTCATCACCGGTAAGTATCCCAATTATTATCACTTCGGGGTTAACGGATCATAACACATAATAGGTGACTATAGACTTGCAAGATAGGATCTAGAACTCTCATATATTGATGAAAACATAATAGGTTCAGATCTGAAATCATGGCATTCGGGCCCTAGTGACAAGCATTAAGCATAGCAAAGTCATAGCAACATCAATCTCATAACATAGTGGACCATAGGGATCAAACCCTAACAAAACTAACTCAATTACATGATAGATCCCATCCAACCCATCATCGTCCAGCAAGCCAATGATGAAATTACTCACGCACGACGGTGAGCATCAAGAAATTGGTGATGGATGATGGTCGATTATGATGATGGCGACGGATTCCCCTCACCGGAGCCCCGAACGGACTCCAGATCAGCCCTCCCGAGAGGTTTTAGGGCTTGTCTGCGGCTCCATATCGTAAAACGTGATGAATTCTTCTCTCTGATTTTTTTCTCCCCGAAACACAATATATAGAGTTGGAGTTCGAGTCGGAGGAGCTCCAGGGGCCCACGAGGTAGGGGGTGCGCCCTAGGGGGGCAGGCGCTCCCCCCACTCTCGTGGACAGGTGGTGGCCCCCCTGGCCTTCATCTTTTGCAGGTATTTTTTATATTTTCCAAAAAGTTCATCCGTGAAGTTTCAGGTCATTCTGAGAACTTTTGTTTCTGCACATAAATAACACCATGGTAATTCTGCTAAAAACAGCGTCAGTCCAGGTTAGTTCCATTCAAATCATGCAAGTTAGAGTCCAAAACAAGGGCAAAAGTGTTTGGAAAAGTAGATACGACGGAGACGTATCACTAGGACTCCCCTTTCCTACTCCTAGTAGGAGGAGGAAAGGAAGGGGAGAAGGAAGGAGAGAGAGGAAAGGAGGAAAGGGGGGCCGCCCCCTAGTCTAATTCGGTTTGGGCTCAGGGGGCCGCGTGCCCTGCCTCCTCTCTTCCACCACTTGGCCCATGAGGCCCAATACTTCTTCCCCGTATTCCCGTAAATCCCCGGTACTCCAAAAAATACCCGAATCACTCGGAACCTTTCCGATGTCCGAATATAGCCTTCCAATATATCGATCTTCATGTCCCGACCATTTCGAGACTCCTCATCATGTCCCCGATCTCATCCGGGACTCCGAACAACCTCCGGTACATCAAAACACATAAACTCATAATACCGATCGTCACCGAACGTTAGGCGTGCGGACCCTACGGGTTCGAGAACTATGTAGACATGACCGAGATACGTCTCCGGTCAATAACCAATAGCGGAACCTGGATGCTCATATTGGTTCCTACATATTCTATGAAGATCTTTATTGGTCAAACCGCATAACAACATACGTTGTTCCCCTTTTTATTAGTATTTTACTTGCCCGAGATTCGATCGTCGGTATCTTAATACCTAGCTCAATCTCGTTACCAGCAAATCTCTTTACTCGTTCTGTAATGCATCATCCCGCAACTAACTCATTAGTCACATTGCTTGCAAGGCTTATAGTGATGTGTATTACCGAGAGGGCTCAGAGATACCTCTCCGACAATCGGAGTGACAAATCCTAATCTCGATCTATGCCAACTCAATAAGTACCATCAGAGACACCTGTAGAGCACCTTCATAATCACCCGGTTATGTTGTGACGTTTGGTAGCACACAAAGTGTTCCTCCAGTAATTGGGAGTTGCATAATCTCATAGTCATAGGAACATGTATAAGTCATGAATAAAGCAATAGCAACAAACTAAACGATCATCGTGCTAAGCTAACGGATGGGTCAAGTCAATCACATCATTCTCTAATGATGTGATCTCGTTAATCAAATGACAACTCATGTCTATGGTTAGGAAACATAACCATCATTGATTCAACGAGCTAGTCAAGTAGAGGCAAACTAGTGACACTCTGTTTGTCTATGTTTTCACACATGTACTAAGTTTCCAGTTAATACAATTCTAGCATGAATAATACACATTTATCATGATATAGGGAAATATAAATAAAAACTTTATTATTGCCTCTAGGGCATATTTCCTTCAGTTTCCCACTTGCACTAGAGTCAATAATCTAGTTCACATCGTCATGTGATTTGATGACCCACAAGTATAGGGGATCTATCGTAGCCTTTTCGATAAGTAAGAGTGTCGAATCCAACGAGGAGCAGAACAAAGTGATAAGTAGTTTTCAGTAAGGTATTCTCTGCAAGCACTGAAATTATCGGTAACAGATAGTTTTGTGATAAGGTAATTTGTAACGAGTAGCAAGTAATAAAAGTAAAATAAGGTGCAACAAGATGGCCCAATCCTTTTTGTAGTGAAGGACAAGCCTGGACAAACTCTTATATGAAGGAAAGTGCTCCCGAGGACACATGGGAATTATCGTGAAGCTAGTTTTCATCACGTTCATATGATTCGCGTTCGGTACTTTGATAATTTGATACGTGGGAGGACCGGTGGTTGGGTGCTGTACTTACTTGGACAAGCATCCCACTTATGATTAACCCCCATTGCAGGCACCCGCAACTACAACAGAAGTATTAAGGTAAACCTAACCATAGCATGAAACATTTGGATCCAAATCAGCCGCTTACGAAGCAACACATAAACTAGGGTTTCAGCTTCTGTAACTCTAGCAACCCATCATCTACTTATTACTTCCCAATGCCTCCCTCTAGGCCCAAACAATGGTGAAGTGTCATGTAGTCGACGTTCACATGACACCACTAGAGGGATGACAACATACATCTCATCAAAATATCGAACGAATACCAAATTCACATGACTACTAATTGTAAGACTTCTCCCATGTCCTCAGGAACAAACATAACTACTCACAAAGCATATTCATGTTCATAATCAGAGGGGTATTAATATGCATAATGGATCTGAACATATGATCGTCCACCAAGTAAACCAACTAGCATCAACTACAAGGAGTAATCAACACTACTAGCAACCCACAGGTACCTATCTGAGGTTTGGATACAAAGATTGGATACAAGAGATGAACTAGGGTTTGAGATGAGATGGTGCTGGTGAAGATATTGCTGGAGATTGACCCCCTCCCGATGAGAGGATCGTTGGTGATGACGATGGCGATGATTTCCCCCTCCCGGGGGGGGGGGAGTTTCCCGGCAGAACAGCTCCGCCGGAGCCCTAGATTGGTTCCGCCAAGGTTCCGCCTCGTGGCGGCGGAGTCTCGTCCCGAAAGCTTCCTTATGATTTTTTCTTGGACGAAAGACATCATATAGTAGAAGATGGGCATCGAAGGGCCACCAGGGAGCCCACGAGGCAGGGGGGTAGGGCGCGCCCCCACCCTCGTGGCCAGGGTGTGGCCCCCCTCTGGTACTTCTTGCGCTCAATATTTTTTATATATTCTGAAAAGTGCCCCCGTGGAGTTTCATGACTTTTGGAGGTGTGTAGAATAGGTCTCTAATATTTGCTCCTTTTCCAGCCCAGAATTCTAGCTGCCGGCATTCCCCCTCTTCATCTAAACCTTGTAAAATAAGAGAGAATAGGCATAAGTATTGTGACATAATGTGTAATAATAGCCCATAATGCAATAAATATCGATATAAAAGCATGATGCAAAATGAACATATCATGATTTAACACCAATAGTTCACATCTCCATGTGACTAACATCGAAAGGGTTTACTAGAGTCAATAATCTAGTTCACATCGCTATGTGATTAACACCCAAAGAGTGATCATGTTTTTCTTGTGAGAGAAATTTAGTCAACGGGTCTGCCACATTCAGAGCCGTACGTATTTTGCAAATTTTCTATGTCTACAATGCTTTGCATGGAGGTACTCTAGCTAATTGCTCCCACTTTCAATATGTATCTAGATCGAGACTTAGAGTCATCCAGATCGGTGTCAAAGCTTGCATCGACGTAACTCTTTACGACGAACTCTTTGTCACCTCCATAACCGAGAAACATTTCCTTATTCCACTAAGGATATTTTTGACCGCTGTCCAGTGATCCACCCTTGGATCACTATTGTACCCTCTTGCTAAACTTATGGTGAGGTACACAATAGGTCTGGTACACATCATAGCATACTTTATAGAACGTATGACTGAGGCATAGGGAATGACTTTTCATTCTCTTTCTATTTTCTGCTGTTGTCGGGTTTTGAGTCTTTACTCAACTTCACACCTTGCAACACTGGCAAGAACTCCTTCTTTGACTGTTCCATTTTGAACTACTTCAATATCTTGTCAAGGTATGTACTCATTGAAAAAACTTATCAAGCGTCTTGATCTATCTCTATAGATCTTGATGCTCAATGTGTAAGCAGCTTCATCGAGTTCTTTATTTGAAAAAATCTTTTCAAACACTCCTTTATGCTTTCCGGAAAGTTCTAAATTATTTCCGATCAACAATATGTCATTCACATATACTTATCAGAAATGTTGTAGTGCTCCCACTCACTTTCTTGTAAATACAAGCTTCACTGCAAGTCTCTATAAAACCATATGCTTTGATCACTTTATCAAAGCATATATTCCAACTCCGAGATGCTTGCACCAGTCCATAGATGGATCGCTGGAGCTTTCTCACTTTGTTAGCTCCTTTAGGATCGACAAAATCTTCTAGTTGCATCATATACAACTCTTCTTTAAGAAATCAATTAAGGAATGCAGTTTTGACATCCATTTGCTAGATTTCATAAAATGCGGCAACTGTTAACATGATTCGGACAAACTTTTAAGCATCGATACGAGTGAGAAAATCTCATCGTAGTTAACACCTTGAACTTGTCGAAAACATTTTGCGATAATTCGAGCTTTGTAGATAGTAACACTACTTTTAGCATCCGTCTTCCTCTTGAAGATCCATTTATTCTTAATGACTCACCAATCATCGGGCAAGTCAATCAAAGTCCATACTTTGTTCTCATACATGGATCCCATCTCAGATTTCATGGCCTCAAGCCATTTCGTGGAATCTGGGCTCATCATTGCTTCCTCATAGTTCGCAGGTCTGTCATGGTCTAGCAACATAACTTCTAGAAAGGATTACCGTACCACTCTGGTGCGGACCACACTCTGGTTGTCCTATGAGGTTCGCTAGTAACTTGATCTGAAGTTTCATGATCATCATCATTAGCTTCCTCACTAATTGGTGTAGAGATCACTAGAACTGATTTCTGTGATGAATCTACTTTCCAATTCGGGAGAAGGTACAATTAACTCATCAAGTTCTACATTCCTCCCACTCACTTCTTTCGAGAGAAACTTCTTCTCTAGAAAGGATCCACTCTTAGCAACAAAGATATTGCCTTTCGGATCTGTGACAGAAGGTGTACCCAACAGTTTCTTTTGGGTATCCTATGAAGACACACTTTTCCGATTTAGGTTTGTGATTATCTGGCTGAAACTTTTTCACATAAGCATCACAACCCCAAACTTTAAGAAATGACAGCGTAGGTTTCTAGGGAAACCATAGTTCATATGTTATCGTCTCAACGGATTAGATGGTGCCCTATTTAATGTGAATGTAGTTGTCTCTAATGCATAACCCCAAAACGATAGTGGCAAATCGGTAAGAGACATCATAGATTGCACTATATCCAATAAAGTACGGTTATGACGTTCGGACACACCATTATGCTGTGGTGTTCCAGGTGGTATGAATTTGTGAAACTATTCCACATTGTTTTAGTTGAAGGCCAAACTCGTACCTCAAATATTTGTCTCCACGATCAGATCATAGAAACTTTATTTTCTTGTTATGATGATTTCCACTTCACTCTGAAATTCCTTGAACTTTTCAAATGTTTCAGACTTATGTTTCATCAAGTAGATATACCCATATCTGCTCAAATCATATGTGAAGGTCAGAAAATAATGGCACCCGCCACGAGCCTCAACACTCATCGGACTACATACATCAGTATGTATTATTTCCAACAAGTCTGTTGCTCGCTTCATTGTTCCGGATAACGGAGTCTTAGTCATCTTGCCCATGAGGCATGGCTCGCAAGCATCAACTGATTCATAATCAAGTGATTCCAAAAGCCCATCAGCATGGATTTTCTTCATGCGCTTTACACCAATATGATCTAAACGGCAGTGCCACAAATAAGTTGCACTATCATTATTAACTTTGCATCTTTTGGCATCAATATTATGAATATGTGTATCACTACGTACAGTTGAGATTCAATAAACCATTCACCTTGGGTGTATGACCATTGAAGGTTTTATTCATGTAAACAGAACAACAATTATTCTCTGATTTTAAATGAATAACCATATTGCAATAAACATGATCAAATCATATTCATGCTTAACGCAAACACCAAATAACATTTATTTAGGTTCAACACTAATCTCAAAAGTATAGGGAGTGGGCGATGATGATCATATCAATCTTGGAACCACTTCCAACACACATCATCACTTCACCCTTAACTAGTCTCTGTTCATTCTGCAACCCCCGTTTCGAGTTACTAATCTTGGCAACTGAACTAGTATCAAATACTGAGGGGTTGCTATAAACACTAGTAAAGTACACATCAATAACATGTACATCAATTATACCTTTGTTCACTTTGCCATCCTTCTTATCCACCAAATACTTGGGGCAGTTCTGCTTCCAGTGACCAGTCCCTTTGAAGTAGAAGCACTTAGTCTCAGGCTTAGGTCTAGACTTGGGCTTCTTCACTTGAGCAGCAACTTGCTTTCCGTTCTTATTGAAGTTCCCCTTCTTCCCTTTGCCATTTTATTGAAACTAGTGGTCTTGTCAACCATAAACACTTGATGCTTTTCTTGATTTCTACCTTCGTCGATTTCAGCATCACGAAGTTCTAGTAACTTGGTGATAGTGACCAGAGAACTCTGTCAATCACTATCTTATTTGGAAGATTAACTCCCACTTGATTCAAGTGATTGTAGTACTCAGACATTCTAAGCACATGCTCACTAGCTGAGCTATTCTCCTCCATCTTGTAGGCAAAGTGCTTGTCAAAGGTCTCATACCTTTCGACATGGTCATGAGTCTGAAATACTAATTTCAACTCTTGGAACATCTCATATGCTCTGTGGCGTTCAAAACGTATTTGAAGCCCCCGATTCTAAGCCGTAAAACACGGTGCACTAAAATATCAAGTAGTCATCATATCGAGCTTGCCAAACGTTCATAACGTCTGCATCTGCTCCTGCAATCGGTCTTTCACCTAGTGGTGCATCAAGGACTTAATTCTTCTGTGCAGCAATGAGGATAATCCTCAGATCACGGATCCAATACGCATCATTGCTACTAAAATATTTCAACTTAGTTTCCTCTAGGAACATATCAAAAATAAAGGGGGAGCTACATCGCGAGCTATTGATCTACAACATAGTTATGCAAATACTATCAGGACTACGTTCATGATAAATTAAAGTCCAATTAATCATATTACTTAAGAACTCCCACTTAGATAGACATCCCTCTAGTCATATAAATGATTGATGACCCACAAGTATAGGGGATCTATCGTAGTCCTTCCGATAAGTAAGAGTGTCGAACCCAACGAGGAGCAGAAGGAAATGATAAGCGGTTTTCAGCAAGGTATTCTCCGCAAGCACTGAAATTATAGGTAATAGATAGTTGTGTTATAAGATAATTTGTAATGAGCAGCAAGTAACAAAAGAAAATAAAGTGCAGAAAGATGGCCCAATCCTTTTTGTAGAAAAGGACAAGCCTGTACAAACTCTTATATAGAAGAAAGCGATCCCGAGGACACATGGGAATTATCGTCAAGCTAGTTTTCATCACATTCATATGATTCGCGTTCGGTACTTTGATAATTTGGTATCTGGGTGGACCAGTGCTTGGGTGCTGCCCTTACTTGGATAAACATCCCACTTATGATTAACCTCTATTGCAAGCATCCGCAACTACAACAAAAGTATTAAGGTAAACCTAACCATGGCATGAAACATATGGATCCAAATCGGCCCCTTACGAAGCAACGCATAAACTAGGGTCTAAGCTTCTGTCACTCTAGCAACCCATCATCTACTTATTACTTCCCAATGCCTTCCTCTAGGCCCAAATAATGGTGAAGTGTCATGTAGTCGACGTTCACATAACACCACTAGAGGAGAGACAACATACATCTCATCAAAATATCGAACGAATACCAAATTTACATGACTACTAATAGCAAGACTTCTCCCATGTCCCAGGAACAAACGTAACTACTCACAAAGCATATTCATATTCATAATCAGAGGGGTATTAATGTGCATATAGGATCTGAACATATGATCTTCCACCAAGTAAACCAACTAGCATTAACTACAAGGAGTAATCAACACTACTAGCAACCCACAGGTACCAATCCCAGACTTAGAGACAAGAATTGGATACAAGGGATGAACTAGGGTTTGAGAGGAGATGGTGCTGGTGAAGCTGTTGATGGAGATTGGCCCCCTCCCGATGAGAGGAGCGTTGGTGATGACGATGGCGATGATTTCCCCCTCCCGGAGGGAAGTTTCCCCGGCAGAACAGCTCCGTCGGAGCACTAGATTGGTTCTGCCTCGTGGCGGCGGAGTCTCGTCCCGAAAGCTTGCTTATGATTTTTTCTCAACGAAGGACTCCATACAGAAGAAGATGGGCATCGGAGGGCTACCAGGGGGGCCACGAGGCAAGGGGCGCACCCCACCCTCGTGGCCAGGGTATGGCCCCCCTCTGGAACTTCTTGCGCTCAGTATTTTTTTTTATTCTGAAAAAGAATTTCGTGGAGTTTCAGGACTTTTGGAGCTGTGCAGAATAGGTCTATAATATTTGCTCCTTTTCCAGCCCAGAATCACAACTGCCGGCATTCTCCCTCTTTATGTAAACCTTGTAAAATAAGAGAGAATATGCATAAGTATTGTGACATAATGTGTAATAACAGCCCATAATGCAATAAATATCGATATAAAAGCATGATGCAAAATGGACATATCAAATCCCTCAAGCTTAGACCTCGCTTGTCCTCAAGCGAATGCCGAAATCGAAAAATATGTCCACATGTTTAGAAATAGAGGTGTCGATAAAAATAAAATACGGACATGAGGGCATCATGATCATTCTTAGAACAACAGCTTATATAATTATTGTCATATGATCTCTTATGCTAGAGTAATAATTCAATCACAATTTGAAGTATGAATCATAAACTCCATTGAAAACTAACAAACTATAATCTCAGTCATTGGAGCAATTGCAATTTATCATAACATAGGAAGGAGTCAATATAAGAGCTTTTCGGCAAGTCCACATACTCAAGTATCATATAGTCTTCCACAATTGCTAAAATTCACGCAATACTTATGGGTATGGAGTTTTAATCAGACATAGAGAAAGATAGGGGCTTATAGTTTTGCCTCCCAACGTTTTACCTCAAGGGTAATGTCAACAATAATAGTTCATGAAAACTCACATCCAATTAGCCATATATACCAGGATCTTTCCAACATATTGTGCTTGCCAAAATATAAAATGTAAAAAAGTAAAGGTGAGGATCACCATGACTCTTATGTAAGGTAGGAGATAAAAGTAAAAGATAGGCCCTTCGCAGAGGGAAGCAGAGGTTGTAATGCACTTTTATGGTTGGATGCACAAAATATTAATGCGAAAGAACGTCACTTTATATTGCCACTTGTGATATGGACCTTTATTATGCAGTCCGTCGCTTTTATTTATTCCATATCACACGATCGTATAAAGCTTATTTTCTCCCACACTAATAAGTCATACATATTTAGAGAGCAATTTTTATTGCTTGCACCGATGACAACTTACTTGAAGGATCTTAGTCAATCCATAGGTAGATATGGTGGGCTCTCATGGCAAAACTGGGTTTAGGGATATTTGGAAGCACAAGTAGTATCTCTACATGGTGCAAGGAATTTGGCTAGCATGAGGGGGAAAGGCAAGCTCAACATTTTGGATGATCCATGACAATATAATTTATCTCAGATGTAAGAAAACATAACCCATTATGTTGTCTTCCTTATCCAACGTCAACTCTTTAGCATGTTATATTTTAATGAGTGCTCACAATCATAAAAGATGTCCAAGATAGTGTATTTATATGTGAAGACCTCTCTTTCTTTATTCCTTCCTATTAATTGCAACGATGACCAAAACTATGTTTGTCAACTCTCAACAACTTTTATTCACCATACTCTTTCTATGTGAAGTCACTACTCTACATAAGATCAATATGATATCTTTGTTTCTTTTTATTCTTTTCTTTTCTCTTTTATTCACTCAAGATCATGGCATAATAATCAAGCCCTTGACTCAACACTAATCTTTATTATATAGCTCACGGACTCGATTACATAGAGGGATCATAAAGCAAAACTCAAAACTAGATCATACTAAAAACTTTTATTCTACTAGATCAAAATATTATCAAAAGGATCGAACTAAGAAAGATGGTAAAGATAAAAGTGATGGTGATACGATACCGGGGCACCTCCCACAAGCTTGGCAGTTGCCAAGGGGAGTGCCCATACCCATGTGATTATGTCTCCTTTTCGGGGATGGTGATGTGATATTCTTGGCGATGATGTAGGCTTGTCGTCCCTCTTCCAAGGAATAGGCTCACCATCATACAAGGATGATCGAGTCTCCTGAGTCCTCAAATTTTCAGCCAAACTCATCCTTTTGAATCTATATTCATACTCACAGTTTTTATTTTGCAGGTCATAGATCTGGGCTTGGAGGTGCTCGATTTTCTCATGAAGCTTGAAGATGGCCTCCCCAATGTCCTTGACGTCCATCTTGTGGTTGTTGGTGAACTCCGTGACCATAATGTGTTTGGAGTTGAGTCCACGCTCCACCATCTCCTGACACTTGAAAACTTGTTGCTCCAATGCCTCGAGCCTTGCCTCCATGCTTCCGGTCTTCCTTGGTCCCTCAACATCGCGGATGTGCAACAACCCCTCACGCATCTCAATGGTGTGAGGGTGTTGTAGCACCTCCGCAAGGTAGGGGTTGATGACCTTCCCGAAGGACTTGTCTTTGGGGCACTTGAAGATGACATGACGACCTAGATCTGTTAGAAAAACAGCTCGAAACAAAGACAAGAGATATTTGCGTACATGAGTCAAAACCTCCGGGATATTATATAATAAATTTTTACCGACCAAAATACGTAACGTGCAAGAAAAGGGAGTCCGGAGAGCACACGAGGTGCCCTTGTGTCCTTCCCGGACTGCTTCTTATTTTTCTATTTTTTCTAAATATTCCAGAACGGAGAAAAATTGCCACTAGAACTGTTTTGGAGTCGGTTTACTTACCGTACCACGTACCTATTCCTTTTCGGAGTCTGAAATGTTACGGAAAGTGTCCCTTATGTATTCCTCCGGGGTTACGGTTTCAATAACATTGGTTTCAACATTTATAGGATTACCTGAAAAATAATTTTTGATTCTTTGACCGTTCACCACCTTCGGATTTGTGCCTTCAAAGTTGTTGATTTTTATTGCACCGAAACGATAGACCTCCTCGATAACGTAAGGACCTTCCCATTTAGAGAGAAGCTTTCCTGCAAAAAAATCTTAAATGAGAGTTGTATAGTAATACATAATCACCTACATTAAACTCACGCTTTTGTATTCTTTTGTCATGCCACCTTTTAACTTTTTTAAACAATTTGGCATTATCATAGGCTTGGGTTCTCCATTCATCAAGTGGGATAATGTCAAATAACCTCTTCTCACTGACAAGTTTGAAATCATAGTTGAGCTCTTTAATAGCCCAATATGCCTTATGTTCTAGTTTGAGAGGTAAGTGACATGCTTTTCCATAAACCATTTTATACGGAGACATACCCATAGGATTTTTATATGCAGTTCTATAGGCCCATAATGCATCATCAAGTTTCTTGGACCAATTCTTTCTAGATCTATTAACAGTCTTTTGCAAAATTAATTTGAGTTCTCTATTACTCAATTCCACTTGACCACTAGACTGTGGGTGATAAGGAGATGCAATTCTATGATTAACATCAAACTTAGCAAGCATTTTACGGAAAGCACCATGAATAAAATGTGAACCACCATCAATCATTAAATATCTAGGGACTCCAAACCTCGGAAAAATAACTTCTTTAAGCATCTTAATAGAGGTGTTATGATCAGCACTACTAGTTGGAATAGCTTCTACCCACTTAGTAACGTAATCAATAACAACTAAAATATGTGTATATCCATTAGAGGTAGGAAAAGGTCCCATATAATCAAAGCCCCAAACATCAAATGGTTCGATAACAAGTGAATAATTCATAGGCATTTCTTGACGTCTACTGATATTACCAATTCTTTGACATTCATCACAAGATAATACAAACTTACGGGCATCCTTGAAGAGAGTAGGCCAATAAAAACCGGATTGCAATACCTTATGTGCAGTTCTATCTCCAGCGTGGTGTCCTCCATAAGCTTCGGAGTGACACTTGCGTAGGATCTGTTCCTGTTCATGCTCAGGTACACAACGTCTAATAACACCATCTACTCCCTCTTTATAAAGATGTGGGTCATCCCAAAAGTAATGTCTTAAATCATAGAAAAACTTTCTCTTTTGCTGGTATGTGAAACTAGGTGGTATAAATTTAGCAACAATGTAATTAGCATAATCAGCAGACCATGGAGCAGTATGAGAAGCATTTATGACATTTAATTGTTCATCAGGAAAGCTATCATCAATAGGTAGTGGGTCATCAAGAACATTCTCTAACCTAGACAAGTTGTCTACAACGGGGTTCTCAGCTCCCTTTCTATCAATAATATGCAAATCAAATTCTTGTAGCAAGAGAACCCATCTAATAAGTCTAGGTTTAGCATCTTTCTTTTCCATAAGATATTTAATAGTAGCATGATCAATGTGAATAGTTACTTTAGAATCAACAATATAAGGTCTGAACTTATCACAAGCAAATACAACTGCTAAGAATTCTTTTTTGGTTGTAGCATAATTTCTCTGGGCATTGTCTAGAGTTTTACTAGCATATTGAATAACATTTAATTTCTTATCAACTCTTTGCCCTAGAACAACACCTACAGCATAATCACTAGCATCACACATAATTTCAAAAGGTAAATTCCAATCAGGTGGCTGAACAATAGGTGCAGAGATCAATGCTTTCTTAAGTATTTCAAATGCTTCTACACAATCATTATCAAAGACGAACGGTATATCTTTTTGTAATAAATTAGTCAGAGGCCGATAAATTTTTGAAAGTCCTTAATGAACCTCCTATAAAAACCGGCATGGCCAATGAAACTTCTTATACCTTTGATGTCCTTCGGACACGGCATCTTTTCAATAGCATCAACTTTAGCTTTATCAACTTCAATGCCTCTTTCAGAAATTTTGTGCCCCAAGACAATACCTTCATTAACCATAAAGTGGCATTTCTCCCAATTCAAGACAAGGTTAGTTTCTTCACATCTCTGCAAAACTCGATCAAGGTTGCTTAAGCAATCATCAAAAGAGGATCCATAAACGGAGAAATCATCCATGAATACCTCACATATCTTTTCACAAAAATCAGAAAATATAGCCATCATGCATCTTTGAAAGGTAGCAGGTGCGTTACATAAACCAAAAGGCATACGTCTATAAGCAAACGTACTGAAAGGGTAAGTAAAAGTGGTCTTAGATTGATCATCAGCTGATACAGGTATTTGAGAGAAACTAGATTAACCATCTAGAAAGCAAAAATGTGTATGTTTGGATAATCTTTCTAGCATTTGATCAATAAAAGGTAAGGGGTAATGATCCTTTTTAGTAGCCTTATTTAATTTGCGGAAATCAATTACCATCCTATAACCTATAATAATTCTTTGTGGAATCAATTCATCTTTATCATTAGGAACGACAGTAATACCTCCCTTCTTAGGAACACAATGGACAGGACTTACCCACTAACTATCAGCAACGGGATAAATTATACCTGCCTCAAGGAGCTTTAGTATTTCTTTTCTTACCACTTCTTTCATCTTAGGATTCAGTCGTCGTTGGTGATCAATAACTGGTTTGGCATCTTTCTCCAAATTTATTTTGTGTTGACATAGAGTGGGACTAATGCCCTTAAGATCATCAAGAGTATATCCAATAGCAGCACGGTGCTTCTTCCGTGTTTTCAATAATTTTTCTTCCTCCTTCTCTGAAAGGTTAGCACTAATAATAATAGGATATATCTTCTTTTCATCAAGATAAGCATATTTAAGAGTATCAGGCAATGGTTTAAGCTCAAACACGGGATCACCCATGGGTGGAGGAGGATCCCCTAAGATTTCAACAGACAAGTTGTGTTTCAGAATAGGTCCCTGTTTAAAGAACACCTCATCTATTTCCCTTCTTTCATGCATAAACATATCATTTTCATGGTCTAGCAAATATTGTTCTAAAGGATCACTAGGAGGTACGGCAATAGAAGCAAGACCAATAATTTCATCTTTAGGCAATTCCTCTTCACGGTGTTGTCTACGAAATTTAGAAAAGTTGAACTCATGAGACATATCACCTAAACCAATAGTAATAACATCCTTTTTGCGGTCTATCTTAGCATTAATAGTGTTTAAGAAGGGTCTACCAAATATAATGGGACAAAAGCTATCTTGTGGGGAACCAAGAACAAGAAAATCAGCAGGATATTTAGTTTTCCCACACAAGACTTCAACATCTCTAACAATCCCAATTGGTGAAATAGTATCTCTATTGGCAAGTTTAATTGCACTAGTGCAGAACCGGGCAATAGCACCGGCTCGTAAGGCCCTTTAGTGTCGGTTTGGTAAACGGCGCTAATATGTAGGCACTAAAGGCCCCCCTTTAGTACCGGTTCAGCACGAACCGGTGCTAAAGGGCAACCACGTGGCACGAGCCAGCTTCGGGGGCAGGGAGCCGTTTAGTACCGGTTGGTGTCACCAACCGGTATTAAAATGTTGGGGGGGTTTGGGTTTATGATTTCTTTTTCATTTAATTTTATGTTTTCCATTTAATTCTTTTTCGTTTGCTGGTATTTTACGATACTACATATTGTACACGTTATGCATATATATAAATAGAATTTCCAGTAGAACCGATCATAATATATATATATATCATCGAATGTCTCACAACCACCATTAATTAATTCACACATATATACACACATGTATATATATACAATTTCTCCTAATTGGTGCCTTCGGAGCCAGTGGCATTAGCCTAGCTAATTGGTGCCTTCAGAGCATGATAACAATTGGAAGTGGTTCATGGGAGCGGTAGCGGGTAATAGTATTCTCCTTTGGGATCTATGACCTGGTCGAGCAAAAATCCTGCTATTTCCTCTTGAATTGCTTCTATGCGGTCATGTGCTAGGAGCTTGTCCCGCACCTCTTTGAACTGTTAAGAAGGAGATCAATATGCATGTATATTAGTTGTGTGACTAGATATCGATAATGGTGTAAAAATTGTGAATAGTGTTCTGACAGTTGATATCGTACCCACTCCTGTCTTTGAGATTTTCTCCTTTCGGACGCCATCATGCGAATGTTCTCGCAAACGTAGTACGCACATAGATCATTCCCCGGCGCCTGCTTCAGGGCCTTTACGAGAATGGAATTTTGATCAGATAATAATTAATCAAGCATGATAATTAAAGAGATGGCAGCTAGCTAATACTACTTAATTACTTACCTTGGGTCGATACCATTTCAGACTTTGTTTCCATGGGCCTGGAGTGACCCTGATGAACTTTCCCAAGCCCTTCCCACCGCCAAAAAAATGAATAAATGGGTTATTAAATAGTTGTTATTAGGAAATGACGAACTAATTAAATAGGCCGAGATATAGTTAATAATGATTGATACCTGTTGACTACCCCCTTCACGATGCTGTAGTCACTTGCTTTCTTAAGTAGCGAGTCTAGTACTTCAACTGTTCCTTCATCAACTTTAATGATTAACAAGATCCAGTGAAATCTGCATGCACACACGTTTGCATGTCTTAATTAAGCGGGCATATATATGTAAGCAAAAACATGTAGCTATAGCTAGTAGGGAAAAACAGAATTTGTAGTACAAGACAGTGTGACTCACTGGAAGTTGTAAGGAAGTAGTATATCTTCATTGTATTTGAGTTCCTTGAAGAACTGTAGCATGCTTTCCTCTACACATTTTGCGTGATATGGATCTATTTTCCATGTGTATTCATTAATGGTATTTGGGTCAACGAACCCAATGCCATAGCGTCCACCTTTTTTCATTTCATAAATCTTCATCCTGCATAATACCACAGAAAAGAATATAGTGAGGATAATTACAGGTAATGATTGATCAAAATGATTAGCTAGCTTGAGACTTAAATTACAGAAAGAAATCACTTACAGACAATAGCAACTGACGATAGATTTGTCGAGTGCATCTTTATTGTATAGCTGAAAAAGTTCTGAATACTCAACGGTCACAGCTTTCTTATGGTAGTAATGCTCCTCGTTGACATTCACCATGAGGGACTCTCGATTGGAAATCTTGGTAATGTCCATGTACCATTGATGCAATCATACATTCTCGTTGGGAGCTTATTGACCTCCTCTGGCTCGACCAAAGGTTGGCCCCGGGCATATTTCCGTTTTATTTCCTCCTCTCTAGTCAGAGACATGGGCTCGATATCGAGGAGTTGTCCAACAGTGATCCCGATCGATTCAGCCTGCACAATATGCTCCTCGGTTATTACCACATCGCCCATACCGGGAACGTTAACGGTTTGCCCACAATAAGATTGGGCTCACCTACTCTCATGTGTTGTTGGCACAACAAGCGGGGGGATTGATTGCGCCGCCTGTTCTCCTAGCTGGGGAACGGTTTTACCGCATTTTTTGCCAGCTGATTTGCTCGAGCTTGAGCTCGGCTCTTTCTGTAGACGTGCTCGATTTAACTTCCTGAGGTGGCGCTCATAGTCTGTGTCAACAGGCTTGGGAGCTGGTGGTCTAGCCATACGAATGAAGTGGTCAATCTTTTCCACAGGCACTTTCTCCCTTGGCGGCAGTGGCGGTTTCGGTGCAAAATGGGCTTCCACCTTGGCCTTCGATATGGCTACGTTTTCCTCCTCGGACTTGTCGTAAGGCCTCTACGGAAGAGGCGCGAGGCTTGGACCATATTGAAATCGCTTGCCTCCGCCTGTACCTGCAGTACTACCTCGACTTGTACCGCTACGCACCATAGCTGAGGCGGCTCTCTTCCGTGATTGCTGAGGCGGCGAAGACGGCTGACGTGGCTGAGTTGGAGGAGGAGGAGTGGCCTGAAGCTGTGCCGGACTTGGAGGAGGAGTGGCCTGAAGCTGTGCCAGACTTGGAGGAGGAGTGGCCTGACGCTTTGCCGGACTTGGAGGAGGAGTGTCCTGAAGCTGTGCCAGACTTGGAGGAGGAGTGGCCTGACGCGTTGGTGGACTTGGAGGAGCGGGAGTTTGCTGACTCGGTGGCGGACTGCGACGAGGAGTCGGATGACGCGGTGTCGGTGGCCTTCGAAAGATGATGCAATCCTTTCTCCATAGGATGATACGATGGTTGGCCTCTCCTAGTGTGTGCTCATCGTCACCTCCAGGAATGTCAAGCTCTAGCCCCGAATATTGGTCCACCACCTCATCAACCAAGACACGAGCATGGCCCGCTGGAATCGGGTTGCAATGGAAGGTTGCCTCGGGGGGATTTGTAAAAGCAAGGGTGTCCGCCACCTTCATGGATATGTTCTTCATTTTGAAGTGTAGCTCGCAGTTAGTGTTCTCCATGATGTCATCCACTGGGTAGCTATCCAGCAATGCATCGCCCGGGGCGGAACCCATGCTGCTTCTCGGCATGGATGGGACAGTGCTATCCATTGGTGGATCATCCGCTAGCTGCTGAGACCCCCTTTGCTGGCTAAGTGAGTCGATCTGCTCCTGCTGCCGCTGGAATTTGATTGCCAAGTCCGCATGCGCTGATTCTAGGCCTTGAAGGCGTTCATAGTCTAGCTTCCTCTGCTCCTCCTCCATCTTCCTCTTCTTCTCCTCCGCAATCTTCTTTCTCGCACGGGTTCTGTAGTCGGCGTTCCAGTCCGAAAACCCCTCATACCACGGAATAGCACCCATGCCTCGTGTTCTTCCCGGGTGTTCAGGATTTCCCAGGGCACACGTAAGCTCGTCGTTCTCTCTGTTGGGCTCGAACAACCCAGATCGAGCCTCTTCTATTGCAACAAGTAGCTTATCTTCGGCTCTGTCCAGACATGCCTTCTTGGAAACTTTGCCTGTCTTCGGGTCCAACTCCCCCCGATGCGCATAGAACCAAGTCCTGCACCTGGGGGGCCAGCTCAATGTTTCTGGAGTGACACCTGCATCCAGCATCTCTTTCTCAGACTTATCCCACTTAGGAATTCCCACCGCATAGCCACCTGGCCCCAGCTTATGGAACTTATCCTTTTTTGCGGCATTGGCCTTGTTTATTCTCGACTGTTCCTTAGATAATTCTGAATCCTTGAATTTCACGAAATCGTCCCAATGAGCACTTTGGTTCTCTAGTGTTCCCTCGAATACTGGAGTCTTCCTTCCTCAGTTGACGTACTTGGCCCATTCACGAATCTTGTGGTTCTTGAATGCAACCGCCATCTTCCTAAGAGCAGCGTCCTTGACTTTCTCCACATCTACATTTGTGAAATGATGTGGTAGGGTGAAATGTTCCATGAGCGTTTCCCAAAGCAACTGTTTTTGTCTGTCGTCGACAAAAGTAACTCCTGGACGTGGCTTTGATGGCTCTCTCCATTCTTGAAGGGAGATCGGGAGTTGGTCCTTCACAAGAACTCCGCACTGACGAACGAACTTGTCCGCAATCTTGTTAGGCGCGAATGGTTCGCCATTAGGTCTGATTGCCTCGATATTGTACTTTACGCCCTCCTTCAACTTTTTGTTCAGGCCTCGTTCGTCCTGTTGCCTGAAGTTTTGCTCAATCCGGATGGCTAAAAGAAGAAAGATCGATTCGTTAATATATCTTCAAGTCATTTAAAACATGTGATGATCACCAGATGCCTGCTTATATAAATATATATACCTCGCCGGTCTTTGCTGTTTCAAGATCAACATTTTCTTCATCATGTTCATAGTTCACGACTTCATCAATTTGGTCGTCGCGATCGAATATCATATCACCCTCCCCGGTGTTGTTTAGATATTCGAAGCCGTCATAATCTTCTTCATTCTGATCATCATCTGGCCCGCGAGGATTGCGTACGATATTGAACAGGGCCTCTTCTCCCTCTCTATCGGTATTGTCCGCCATAGGTTTTGTTTAACTAATCCAAAAGAAATATATTCAAATTACAATGCATGGATGCAATCAATTAATAAGGAAAAACTGAATCAATCATAGTACATAATAAGCATCATCGAATATAATCTCGAATACGTCGTCTCGAATAATAGATATAATCTCGAATACATCGTCTCGAATAATAGATATAATCTCGAATACATCGTCTCGAATAATAGATATAATCTCGAATACATCGTCTCGAATAATATATAATCTCGGAAACATCGTCTCGAATATTATATATCGAGTACATCACTGGCTAGGTAGCTAATAAAGATCGAATTCTACAGAAGAATCTAGGACAGTCGCGGTTCCTGCGGCGCGGGCGGTGGACACCCAAAGAGAAGGAATCCTCACAGGATCATAGCTGAAGTGAGATCCCTGAAGAAACTGCCAGGTATGGGAGAACCTACCGCCCTCTAACGCAACCATGTAGCGATGGACGTGCTCATCCTCCTCCCTGACACGGCGACGTACCACCTTTTATAACATTTCTAATATTTCTATAAGTAAAAAAAACAAAATTTTCTAACTTTTTTGTAACTATTTCTATAACTAAAAAACCGAAAAATTTCTAACAATTCTAACTATTTTATAACTATTTCTATAACTAAAAAACAGAAAAATTTCTAACAATTCTAACATTTTTTTAACATTTCTAACAATGCTATATAACTAACTATTTCTATAACTAAAAAAAGAAAAAATTCTAACAATGCTATATGTGTGTGTGCTCACCGGCGAGGCGAGAGGCGACGGGGGGCGGCGACGGGGACGCCGACGGGCGCGGCGACGACGGGGATGGCGACGACGGGGACAGGGACGGGGCGGCGACGACGGGGACGGGCCGGGGCGGCGACGACGGGGACGGGGCGGCGATGACGGGGACGGGGACGACACGGGACGGGCCGAGACGGTGCGGCGGTGATGACAGGGACGGCGGGGACGGGGATAACGGGGCGGCGATGACGGGGACGGGAACGACGTGGGACGGGCCGAGACGGCGCGGCGGTGACGACGGGGACAACGGGGACGGGGACGACGGGGCGGCAATGACGGGGACGGGGGCGGCGACGAGGGTTATGGAGACGGGGGCGGCAGGCGACGGGGCAGAGGAGAAGAATCAGAGGAGAAACTGAAATTTTTGAAGTGTTTAGTTATATAGGATGGACCTTTAGTACCGGTTGGAGCCACCAACCGGTACTAAAGGCCTGTTTTGGCCAGGCCAAGCGGCGGGAACCGCACCCCCTTTAGTGTCGGGTGGTGGCTCCAACCGGTACTAAAGGCCCCCCCTTTAGTACCGGTTGGTGCTACCACCCGGCACTAAAGGGGGTGCGCTGGCGCAGGTGCGGTGCGAAATGTTTAGTCCCACCTCGCAAGCCGAGGGGCGTCCGCACTGGTTTATAAGCCCCAGTGCAGTAGCTCCCTCGAGCTCCTCTCCAAAGCAGGCCTACTGGGCCTAAATGTTCTGTGCTGCCCTGTGGGCCTACTGGGCCTTTGCGGGCCTGCATCCTGGCCCAACAACAGGTTGGGTTTCTAGTCGTATGTAGGCCGCTGTGGCGCAGTAGGTGGGCTTTTTTCTTATTTTTTTTTGCTTTATTTATTTTTATTTGAGTTGTTTTTTGCTGTATTTAGAGTTTATTTGTGAATATTTTTGCTTTAGGTACAAAAAATTACAAACTTTCTGTTAGTACCGGTCGTTTACAAATTTGAATAGTTTAAATTTTGATTTATTTGAAATTTATGTGAATCACTAGTTTGTGAATAACTTAACTTTGAGAATAGATTTTTCAGTGATTCTTTTTTCTTATGTTTAATATTAGTGTGTTTTATCATTATATTCAATTTGGTAATGCTTAGGTTATTTAAAAAAATGAAATTCCTTTTGTAACGGATGAGTTTTCGTCCGAAACCCTGATACTTCGAAAGAGATTGTCCATTTAGTACACGAAGTGCATCCAGTTTTTGCGGTAACCCTCTCTACTTTTTTGCACATGCTATGTGGGTGAAATTATGATACCATGCCAACTTTCAACCTTTTCTGAGTTCATTTGAAATTCTTTTCAATTTCAGGGTCATTTAGCTTAAAAAAATCAGTAAAGGCATGAAAGAATTTGTTTGCACATAAAATTTCTTCGCGTTTCAAATGCCAAAACACATAACTACCCTAACTATTACAGAGATTCCCTCCTGGGTGTGAAACACAGAAGAAAGTGATGATAGTGAAGCCAATCACATCCTAGATCTTTGGGTGTGAAACTTTTTCTTCGCGTGTGTCCCTTTGCGCCGTAACCATGGAAAATCTTCATCATTTAACAGGATGCTCGGGTCAATATTCACTGTGAATGGAGCAATTTCATCAAACTTTTCATAATCTTCTGACATGTCTGTCTTGTCATCCACTCCCACGATGTTTCTCTTCCCAGAAAGAACTATGTGCCGCTTTGGCTCATCGTACGATGCATTCGCTTCCTTATCTTTTCTTTTTCTTGGCTTGGTAGACATGTCCTTCACATAGAAAACCTGTGCCACATCATTGGCTAGGATGAATGGTTCATCTGCATACGCAAGATTGTTGAGATCCACTGTTGTCATTCCGTACTGCGGGTCTTCCGTTACCCCGCCTCGTGTCATATTGACCCATTTGCACAGAAACAAAGGGACCTTCAAACCACGTCGATAGTCAAGTTCCCATATGTCCTGTATATAACCATAATATGTTTCCTTTCCTGTCTTGGTTTCTGCATCAAAGCGGACACCACTGTTTTGGTTGGTGCTCTTCCTATCTTGGGCGATCGTGTAAAATGTATTACCATTTATCTCGTACCCTTTGAAAGTCATTATATTCGAAGATGGTAAGTGGGACAGCAAGTACAGGTCATCTTCAATAGAGGTGTCATGCATGGTACGTGTCTGCAACCAGCTGGCGAAACTCCTGGTTTGTTCACGTGTAATCCAGTCATCAGACCGCTCCGGGTGTTTGGAGCGTAGAAAATTCTTGTGTTCATCCATATACGGAGCCACCAAGGCGGAATTCCGTAGAACTGTGTAGTGTGCTTCAGTGAGAGAATGTCCGTCCATACATATTATTTGTTCCCCTCCTAGCGTGCCTTTTCCATCGAGTCTGCCCTTATGCCACGATTCAGGAACACCAATCGGCTTCAGGTCAGGAATAAAGTCAATACAAAACTCAATGACCTCCTCATTTTCATGGCCCTTGGAGATGCTTCCTTCTGTCCTAGCACGGTTATGAACATATTTCTTTAAGACTCCCATGAACCTCTCAAAGGGGAACATATTGTGTAGAAATACAGGACCCAAAACATTAATCTCTTCGCATAGGTGAACTAGGACGTGCATCATGATGTTGAAGAAGGATGGTGGGAACACCAACTCGAAACTGACAAGACATTGCACCAAATCATTCCCTAACATTGGTATGATTTCTGGATCGATTACCTTCTGAGAGATTGCATTGAGAAATGCACATAGCTTCACAATGGCTAATCGAACGTTTTCCGGTAGAAGCCCCCTCAATGCAACCGGAAGCAGTTGCGTCATAATCACGTGGCAGTCATGAGACTTTAGGTTCTGGAACTTTTTCTCTGGAATGTTTATTATTCCCTTTATATTCGACGAGAAGCCAGACGGTTCCTTAATACTAAGCAGGCATTCAAAGAAGATTTCCTTCTCTTCTTTGGTAAGAGCGTAGCTTGCATGACCCTGATGTATGCCGTCTTTTCCGTGCATACGTTGCTGGTCCTTCCGTGCCTCAGGTGTATCTTTTGTGTTCCCATACACGCCCAAGAAGCCAAGCAAGGTCACACAAAGATTCTTCGTCATGTGCATCACGTCGATTGTGGAGCGGACCTCTAGGTCTTTCCAATAGGGCAGGTCCCAAAATATAGATTTCTTCTTCCACATGGGTGCGCGTCTGTCAGCGTCATTGGGAACAGGTTGTCCACCAGGACCCTTTCCAAAGACCACCTTCAAATCCTTGACCATATCATGTACATCAGCACCAGTACAGGCTTCGTCTGGTGATCCGCCTCACCGGAGAAATGCTTGCCTTTATTTCTTACGGGATGCCTGCTCGGAACAAATCGACAATGTCCCAGGTACACATTCTTCTTACAATTAGCCAAATATATACTGTTGGTATCGTCCAAACAGTGCGTGCATGCGCGGTATCCCTTGTTTGTCTATCCTGAAAGGTTACTGAGAGCAGGCCAATAATTGATGGTCACGAACAGCAACGCCTTTAGGTCAAATTCTTCCCCCATGTGCTCATCCCACGCACGTACACCTGTTCCATTCAACAGTTGTAAGAGTTCTTCAACTAATGGCCTTAGGTACACATCAATGTCGTTGCCAGGTTGCTTAGGGCCTTGGATGAGCACTGGCATCATAATGAACTTCCGCTTCATGCACAACCAAGGAGGAAGGTTATACAAACTTAGAGTCACAGGCCAGGTGCTATGGTTGCTGCTCTGCTCCCCAAAAGGATTAATGACATCTGCGCTTAGACCAAACCATACGTTCCTTGCGTCATCTGCAAACTCCTTCCCATACTTTCTTTCGATTTTTCTCCACTGCGACCCGTCAGCGGGTACTCTCAACTTTCCGTCTTTCTTACGGTCTTCTCTGTGCCATCGCATCGCCTTGGCATGCTCTTTGTTTTGGAACAAACATTTCAACCGTGGTATTATAGGAGCATACCACATCACCTTGGCAGGAATCTTCTTCCTGGGGCGCTCGCCCTTGACATCACCAGGGTCATCGCGGCTAATCTTATAGCGCAATGCACCACATACCGGGCAAGTGTTCAAATCCTCGTAGTCACGGCGGTAGAGGACGCAATCATTAGGGCATGCATGTATCTTCTGCACCTCTAACCCTAGAGGGCAGACAACCTTCTTTGCTTGGTACGTACTCTCGGGCAATTCGTTGTCCTTTGGAAGCATATCCTTTATCATTACCAGTAACTTTCCAAATCCCTTGTCAGATACACCATTCTCTGCCTTCCATTGCAGCAATTCCAGTGTGGTGCCCAGCTTTTTCTTGTCACCTTCGCAATTTGGGTACAACAATTTTTTGTGATCCTATAACATGCGCTGCAACTTCTTCTCCAAATCACTTGCGCAGTTTCTCTTTGCATCGGCAATGGCCCGACCAAGATCATCAACGGGCTCATCCGATGCCTCTTCTTCAGCTTCTTCCCGCATTGCCGGCTCAGCTTCTTCCCGCATTACCGGCTCAGCTTCTTCCCTCATTGTTGTATCATCGTATTCAGGGAACCCATGGCCAGGATAGCTGTCGTCGTCCTCTTCTTCTTCATTGTCTTCCATCATAACCCCTCTTTCGCCATGCTTGGTCCAAACATTATAGTGGGGCATGAAACCGGACTCAAACAAGTGGACGTGAATGGTTCTTGACATAGAGTAATTGCGACCATTCTTACATCCAGCACATGGACAATGCATAAAACCATCCGCTCGCTTGTTTGCCTCAGCCGCAAGCAGAAAAGTACACACGCCATTAATGAACTCGGGAGAGCATCGGTTATCGTACATCCATTGCCGGCTCATCTTCAATACACAACACCGAAAACATCAAATTAATACAATACATAAAGTTCATACATAAAGTTCATACATAAAGAGCATACAACACTTCAATGCAACAAACAAATAACTCTCTAGCTAAAGAATTTAAATGCAACAACAAATGCGATCAAGATCGCAACTAAGGTAACAATTGATCCAACAGCATAATGATACCAAGCCTCACTATGAATGGCATATTTTCTAATCTTTCTAATCTTCAAGCGCATTTTCTCCATCTTAATCTTGTGATCATCGACGACATCGGCAACATGCAACTCCAATTCCATCTTCTCCCCCTCAATTCTTTTCAATTTTTCCTTCAAATCCTCATTTTCTCTTTCAACTAAATTTAACCTCTCGACAATAGGGTCGGTTGGAATTTCGGGTTCAACTACCTCCTACATACAAATATCTATGTCAACTTGATGGGCATAATTTGTCATAAACATGAAATGCAATGAATAGTTTTAAAAGAGAATATACCACATCCGAATCATAACCCGGACGAGGGCCGATGGGGACGGATATCAAAACCATGGCACTATGCATAACAAACAACGTATGGGTAAGATAATTATACGAGTAACTATATATCCAAATCACACAAACATCATTTTTTTATATAAAACTTCATGAACAACAGGCTCACCACAAGGTGGTGCCGGTGACGGGACGTTGCGAGCGATCGACGGTGGTTACGACGGAGATGTAGAAGGTACTAAGTAAACCACACCTGCATATGCAAAACTAAGTGTTATTTTTGACCTCAAATTGCATATAAATCAAATACTAGCACATATATATAATTCCTCCCAAATTACTAAACTCAAAAATCAATCACTATATAAAGCATTGCACAAGCTAATCTAGCAATGAGAGATGAAAGGAAAGAGTTGCTAACCTTTGTGATCATTTGAATGGATGGGGGCCTTCAAATCTTGGGCAAAATGTGTGATGAGCTTGAGAGGAAGAGGGGAAAGAACAGAGAGGAGAGGGGAAAGGGGAAGAACAGAGCGAGCTCGGGTGGACGAAGGGTCTATGTAGGACGACCTTTAGTACCGGTTCATGATACGACCCGGTACTAAAGGTGCTGGAGGGGCCCCGGACTGACAACATCCTGGCACCACTCACTTTAGTACCGGTTCATGGCACGAACCGGTGCTAAAGGTTCGCCACGAACCGATACTAATGAGAGCGGCCCGGCTAGCCATTGGAACCGGCACTAATGTACACATTAGTGCCGGCTCAAATTCAAACCGGCACTAATGTGCTTCATGTTTGACCCTTTTTCTACTAGTGTTGTGACATCAATATCTTCTAACTCAGCAGGTGCAATATCATGCATAATTTCTTTATATAAGTCAATAGGTATTGCACTAGCACTAGCACCCATATCACACAAGCCATGATAACAATGATCTCCTATTTTAACAGAAATAACAGGCATGCCTACCACATGTCTATGTTTATCTTTAGCACAAGGTTTAGCAATTCTAGCAGTTTCATCACAGAAATAAAATAACATGCCCATCAATATAATCAACCAAGAGATCCTTAACAATAGCAATATTAGGTTCAACTTTAACCTGCTCCGGAGGTGTATAGGTTCTAATATTGCTTTTACAAACCACAGTTGAAGCTTTAGCATGATCTTTTATCCTAACAGGAAAAGGTGGTTTCTCAACATAAGCAGTAGGAACAATAGGATCATTATAAGTGATAGTCTTTTCTTCAACTTTAATAGGTGCAACTACTTTTACTTCTATGGGAGGATGATATTTAAGCCACTTCTCCTTAGGTAGATCAACATGAGTAGCAAAAGATTCACATAAAGAATCTACTATCTCAGAGTCAAGTCCATATTTAGTGCTAAATTTATGGAAAACATCGGTATCCATAAAAGATTTAACACAATCAAACTTAGATGTCATACCTGAGTCCTTACCTTCATCGAGATCCCAATCTTCAGAGTTGCGTTTAATTCTTTCTAATAAATCCCATTTGAATTCAATAGTCTTCATCATAAAAGAGCCAGCACAAGAAGTATCAAGCATGGTGCGATTGTTATCAGAAAGCCGAGCATAATTTTTTTGAATAATCATTTCTCATGAGAGCTCATGATTGGGGCATGAATATAACATTGATTTAAGCCTCTCCCAAGCTTGAGCGATGCTTTCTCCTTCGCGAGGCCAACAATTATATATATAATTACGATCACGATGAACAAGATGCATAGGATAAAACTTCTGATGAAATTCCAATTTCAATCGTTTGTAGTTCCATGATCCCATATCATCACATAGCCTATACCATGTCAATGTATCTCCCTCCAAAGATAAAGGGAAGACCTTGTTCTTGATAACATCATCGGGCATACCTGCAAGCTTAAATAATCCACAAACTTCATCCACATATATTAGGTGCTCATCAGGATGTAATGTTCCATCTCTTGAAAAAGGATTAGCTAGCAGTTTTTCTATCATACTCGAAGGAATTTCAAAGTAGACATTTTCATTTTTAGTAGGTTCAGTAGGTTGAGTACGTTGAGGAGCAACTCTTTGCTCTACTGGTCAAGGTGAAGATACCCCAAACAAGCCCCTCAAAGGATTACTTTCCATAGTAACAAGTGACAGTAAATTTCAGCACATTATATAAATTTTTACTTACCAAATTCCACCTACCAAAGGCGCTTAACTCCCCGGCAACGGCGCCAGAAAAGAGTCTTGATGACCCACAAGTATAGGGGATCTATCGTAGTACTTTCGATAAGTAAGAGTGTCGAACCCAACGAGGAGCAGAAGGAAATGATAAGCATTTTTCAGCAAGGTATTCTCTGCAAGCACTGAAATTATAGGTAATAGATAGCTTTGTGATAAGATAATTTGTAACGAGCAACAAGTAAATAAAGTAAATAAAGTGCTGCAAGATGGCCCAATCCTTTTTGTAGCAAAGGACAAGCCTGGACAAACTCTTATATAGAAGAAAGCGATCCCGAGGACAGATGGGAATTATCGTCAAGCTAGTTTTCATCACGTTCATATGATTCGCGTTCGGTACTTTGATAATTTGGTATGTGGGTGGACCGGTGCTTGGGTGCTGCCCTTACTTGGAAAAACATCCCACTTATGATTAACCTCTATTGCAAGCATCCGTAACTACAACAAAAGTATTAAGGTAAACCTAACCATAGCATGAAACATATGGATCCAAATCAGCCCCTTACGAAGCAACGCATAAACTAGGGTTTAAGCTTCTGTCACTCTAGCAACCCATCATCTACTTATTACTTTCCAATGCCTTCCTCTAGGCCCAAACAATGGTGAAGTGTCATGTAGTCGACGTTCACATAACAGCACTAGAGGAGAGACAACATACATCTCATCAAAATATTGAACGAATACCAAATTCACATGACTACTAATAGCAAGACTTCTCCCATGTCCTCAGGAACAAACGTAACTACTCACAAAGCATATTCATGTTTATAATCAGAGGGGTATTAATGTGCATATGGGATCTGAACATATGATCTTCCACCAAGTAAACTAACTAGCATCAACTACAAGGAGTAATCAACACTACTAGCAATCCACAGGTACCAATCCCAGACTTAGAGACAAGAATTGGATACAAGACATGAACTAGGGTTTGAGAGGAGATGGTGCTGGTGAAGATGTTGATGGAGATTGGCCCCCTCCCGATGAGAGGAGTGTTGGTGATGACGATGGTGATGATTTCCCCCTCCCGGAGGGAAGTTTCCCCAGCAGAACAGCTCCACCGGAGCCCTAGATTGGTTCCGCCTCGTGGCGGCGGAGTCTCGTCCCGAAAGCTTGCTTATGATTTTTTTTCTCAACGAAGGACTCCATATAGAAGAAGATGGGCATCAGAGGGCCACCAGTGGGCCCACGAGGCAGGGGGGCGCCCAGGGGGGTAAGGCGCGCCCCCCACCCTCGTGGCTAAGGTGTGGCCCCCCTCTGGAACTTCTTGCACTCAGTATTTTTTATATATTCTGAAAATGACTTCCGTGGAGTTTCAGGACTTTTGGAGCTGTGCGGAATAGGTCTCTAATATTTGCTCCTTTTCCAGCCCAGAATCCCAGCCGCCGGCATTCTCCCTTTTTCTGTAAACCTTGTAAAATAAGAGAGAATAGGCATAAGTATTGTGACATAATGTGTAATATTGCAATAAATATCGATATAAAAGCATGATGCAAAATGGACGTATCAATGATCACGTGACCCAAATCAACTAAACCATGTCTGGTCATCACGTGAGATGGAGTAGTTTTCAATGGTGAACATCACTATGTTGATCATATCTACTATATGATTCACGCTCAAACTTTCGGTCTCCAGTGTTCCGAGTCCATATCAGCATATGCTAGGCTCGTCAAGTTTAACCCGAGTATTATGTATGTGCAAAACTGGCTTGCACCCGTTGTATATGAACGTGGAGCTTATCACACCCGATCATCACATGGTGTCTCGGCACGATGAACTTTGGCAACGGTGCATACTCAGGGAGAACACTTATACCTTGAAATTTAGTGTTATCATCTTATAATGCTACCATCAAACTAAGCAAAATAAGATGTATAAAAGATAAACATCACATGCAATCAAAAATATGTGACATGATATGGCCATCATCATCTTGTGCTTTTTATCTCCATCTCCAAAGTACCGTCATGATCTCCATCGTCACCGGCATGACACCATGATCTCCATCATCTTGATCTCTATCAACGTGTCATCACATGGTCGTCTCGCCAACTATTGCTCTTGCAACTATTGCTGTCGCATAGCGATAAAGTAAAGAAATTATTTGGCGCTTGCATCTTATGCAATAAAGAGACAACCGTAAGGATTCTGCCAGTAGCCGATAACTTCAACAAAAACATGATCATCTCATACAACAACTTATATGTCATCACGTCTTGACCATATCACATCACAACATGCCCTGCCAAAACAAGTTAGACGTCCTCTACTTTGTTGTTGCAAGTTTTACGTGGCTACTACGGGCTGAGCAAGAACTGTTCTTACCTACGCATCAAAAACCACAACACGGTATAGTGATTGCTTTTTGATCTTCAGAAAGAACCCTGTTCATTGAATCCTATTCAACTAAAGTTGGAGAAACAGACACCCACTAGCCACCTGTGCGAAACACGTCTGTAGAACCAGTCTTGCGTAAGCGTACGCGTAATGTCGGTCTGAGCCGCTTCATCGAACAATGCCGTTGAATCAAGAATCAACTAGTGACGGCAAGCAATATGTATATACCCATGCCCACAACTCCTTTGTGTTCTACTCGTGCATATAACATCTACGCATAAACCTGGCTCAGATGCCACTGTTGGGGAATGCAGTAATTTTAGAAAAATTCCTACGCACATGCAAGATCATGGTGATGCATAGCAACGAGAGGGAAGAGTATCGTCCACGTACCCTCGTAGACCGTAAGCGGAAGCGTTATGAGAACACAATTGATGTAGTCAAACGTCTTCACGATCCGACCGATCCAAGTACCGAACACATGGCACCTCCGAGTTCAGCACACATTCAACTCGATGACGTCCCACGAACTCCGATCCAGCAGAGATTCACGGGAGAGTTCCGCCAGCACGATGGTGTGATGACGGTGATGATGTTGCTACCGACGCAGGGCTTCGCCTAAGCACCGCTATGATATGATCGAGGTGGATTATGGTGGAGGGGGGCAACGCACATGGCTAAAGGATCAATGATCAACTTGTGTGTTCTAGGGTGCCCCCTACCCCCGTATATAAAGGATCAAGGGGGAGGCTGGCCGGCCCCTATAGGGAGCGCCAGGAGGAGGAGTCCTCCTCCTAGTAGGAGCAGGACTCCCCTTTCCTACTCCTATTAGGAGGAGGAAAGGAAGGGGGAAGGGGAGAAGGAAGGAGATGGAGGAAAGGAGGAAAGGGGGGTCGGCCCCCTAGTCCAATTCGGTTTGGGCTAGGGGGGTCGCGCGCCCTGCCTCCTCTCTTCCACCACTTGGCCCATGAGGCCCAATACTTCTTCCCCGTATTCCCGTAATTCCCCGGTACTCCGAAAAATACCCGAATCACTCGGAACCTTTCCGATGTCCGAATATAGCCTTACAATATATCAATCTTTACGTCCCAACCATTTCGAGACTCCTCGGCATGTCCCCAATCTCATCCGGGACTCTGAACAACCTTCGGTACATCAAAACACATAAACTCTTAATACCGATCGTCACCGAACGTTAAGCGTGCGGACCCTACGGGTTCGAGAACTATGTAGACATGACCGAGATACGTCTCCGGTCAATAACCAATAGCGGAACCTGGATGCTCATATTGGTTCCTACATATTCTACGAAGATCTTTATCAGTCAAACCGCATAACAACATACATTGTTACCTTTGTCATCGGTATTTTACTTGCCCGAGATTCGATCGTCGGTATCTTAATACTGAAGGAAATATGCCCTAGAGGCAATAATAAAGTTATTATTTATTTCCTTATATCATGATAAATTTTTATTATTCATGCTAGAATTGTATTAACCGGAAACATAATACATGTGTGAATACATCGACAAACATAGTGTCACCAGTATGCCTCTACTTGACTCACTACTAGAAAAAGTTCTATAGATGGGATTGACACTAATGGCGCACCAGACAAGCAGTGCGCCATTAGTATATACTAATGGCGCACCACCTTTTGATACGCCATTAGAGTTGAAACTACTAATGGCGCACCTGGCCCAGGGTGCGCCATTAGTATCAAAAAAAATTGAACTAGTGCGCCTGTCCAAACATACTAATGGCGCATCCAGACACGGTGCGCCATTACTAGTTGTAACTAGTAATGGCGCACCTGTCGGAAAGTGCGCCACTAATGTTGTTTTTTTATTACATTTTTTATTCCTTTTTTTGCAAAACTACTAATGGCGCATGGTTCCACCATGCGCCATTACTAGTTTAAACTAGTAATGGCGCACTGTGGGACAGTGCGCCATTAGTATGTTTTTTTTGCAAAACTACTAATGGCGCACCACCAGAAGGTGCGCCATTAGTAACCTGGATTACTAATGGCGCATTTAGAGTTGGTGCGCCATTAGTAATCCCTCCCCTACCTCGTCTCACCCGCGCCTGACCACCACCGCCCACCACTTCCCCGGCCGTGCTCTCTTCCCCCGCCGCACCCGACCACCTCCCTCACCGTCCCCCCTCCGCCCGCGCCCACGCCCTCGCCGTCCCCCTCCCCCCCGCGGACCCGCCTGCGACAACCTCCCTCCCGAGCGCAACAGCTAGGGTTCCTAGCCGCCGCCACCGCTGCCGGCGCCCCCGCGCCCCCACGGCCCCCACCACCGCAGCTCCTCCATCGCCGACGCCTCCGCGACCTCGCCGTGGTCGCCGGCCTCCCCATGACCAACCGAGGCATCCCTTCGACGCCGCCGCCGCCGACCCCGACACCAACCCCAACCCCGACCCCTCCGGCGACCGGCCGCGCCCGCCCAGGTACCTCTCCTCCTTCCTCCTTCCTCCCTCTCCACCCTTCCTCCTCCTTGTCGCCTCCAAAATTGGCCATGACCCAGTGCACTTTAATTTGTTAGAAAGATAAATATTTTGTTGGACAAAGTAGTTCAACATATGCTACACATGACATTCTTGCTTTACCATGCTATGTGTTCATAAAAATTATGTAAAAGAAATGCGAAATGCATCTGCTTGTGCATATATATATATAGATGATTATGGTTTCTGCCATTTATATATCTAAGTAACGAAACATCTAGAGTTGACGATTCTCTCTCGAGTAACAAACATCATTGTTTGCATAGGCTCCACCAGAGCCTGATTTTGCTTTACCATTCTATAATCTTCACCAACTGCAGGCAAATTGGCCCATAGTTACAAATCCCAATCATTTCACTGAAAACACATGGGGCAAAAAAAATGTTTCACTACATCCAACCAAAACTTTTTGTAGTGCATTCAGATGCTTCTTGGCTTGACAGAGTTATACTTGATAGATGAAGTATGTGTGTATTCAGATGCTTTGTGGAATTGTACCTGTTATATCTGACCACTGTTTATTGTGGTTTTGATTTTGTTACAGTGTTCTCAAGTAGAACAACATAGTGGGATCATTTGTCAACATAGTGGGATCATTTTGCAGATTCCAGCAAACAACATAGTGGGATCATTTGTCAAGGCCAGCATCAGAGTGCTAATTTACAGGTATAAATAGATAAAAGATTCAGAGAGTAGCTCTTTTCTTACCAGCATCATGAAGGTTGGGAATATCTTCGTAGAAAACAAAAAGATTAGGAAACTGAATCTAAGGACCAGGGCTAAACCTCTATACATTACTGTCTTTAACATGGTATAAAATACCTGAACTGAATTTGTGGGGCCTCTAAAATTCTGGAAAAAATTAAACTCAAGAATGCGAAGCTTGTCTTGAGGCTCATCTTTGAGACAGGTTATCTGTGTCGGTTGTCGGAGCCTTGGAGGTTGCTGCTGAGAGCTGTCACAACAGTGCGTGGTGTCAGTGATATGGCCAAGCTGCTAGTTCAACTACTGGCCAACTAGTGGCCCTTGTTATCAAAGTAGTCTTGCCACATGTTCATAGTAATCTCCAATCATATTAGCAGTACTGAATCAAACTTGTCTTGTTTTATGGGAATGGTTGATTACCTTGATTATACTTACTGGATGTTGACTCTATAAATCATATTGATACTGATGTTAAAGGTATTTCTAGCAAAACCTGAAATGCTAGATGGATTGATTTTTCTGAGCTATTTGTGCTCTCCCTGCATCTTTCAGCTCTCATTTTCAGTGGAGTTGTTGAATTATATGCTCTCATTGGACATGTTTTACATGTTAGTTTGCTGGGTTTTGTCTCCGACCATCGTGTCGTGATGAATTTGTAGGTACCCCGAGAGGCCCTTGAGTTTGCCGGAATGTCGATTAACTTCCGTTCCGGCAAATTCGGGTACTCCATATGTCCTATTTTCAGCAAAGGTCATGCTGAAATTTTCCGTGAATTTTAGCATGACTTTGCTAAAAATCGGACATATGAGGTACTTGCTACTAATGCATGGGCCGGGGTATCTTAGTACTTAATTAAGTAGGATCAACTGCCCCTTTATTCTTGTTGTATTAAACCATAGGTGGCAATATAGCCAAGTGATTAGTGCCAAGTGATTAGGCCCAACCTAGGGTGCCTCGGAATCGATAAACCCTAAATTATGAAAACTTAACTTAGCATTTAGGGTGCCTCGGCATCGATAAACCCTAAATGATGAAAACTTAACTTGGCTGCCCCGGATGCCTCGGTGTCGATGAGAACCTAAATGATGTATGCTTAGGCTTTTAGGGTGCCTCGGCGTCGAAACCCTAAATGATGAAAGCTTAGGCTTTTAGGGTACCTCGGTGTCGACAAACCCTAAATGATGAGACCATGATCTTGTTCCTTGACAATAACCAACTTTTTGACCAAACTTTTTTCCTGTTTAGAGCGAAACATGGCCCACAACGATGAGGCCGGTGGTTCGGGCGGCAAGCAATTATGGGAGCTGTCCCAGGATATGTCGTCATCATCATCGGACGACGAAAGTCTCCCAGCGGAGTGCGACTGGTGCCACGACAATCGAGGTCTGTGCAACATGCCTCACCTGGACGATGATCGGTGCTTCAGCATTAAGCTCGAGGAGACCTTCGAAGTCGAAACGGTACACAACGACGACAAGTGTTATTTTCATAATTAAGCATTACTTCAACTATTTCAACGTGTAATTTTCATCTTTTACAATTCGAGTATAGCTTATCCATGCCATGCAAGACACTATGTCTTGGAGAGGATGGATTTTGAAGACCATGAAATTTCTGAAACAAAGAAAATTCACCTAAGGACTCATCACGATGTGGACTTTGAAGTAAATCTATATAATTCTGAGAGCGTAACCCATTTTGGTTGCAAAAATTGGGAAGCATTTTGCAAGATGTATGGTTTTGATGAGGGTATGCTTATCACCATGGATCTTGGTAATCCTGACATCAACCAAGACAATATGGACATTTGGGTCCTTGTTGATACGCCTCCAGTTCTACCGCTATGTGAGTTTCTCAAACATAGTTATTAGCTAATTTATATTGTTTATTTCAAAATAGTTGACAGCTTATTTCCATTGATAGCTTATTTTTATTGTTCAAAGAATGTGCGGGAGATGGTAGACAAAACCCACTACACCGATGGCTCCGAATTAACAACTTACAAGGAGAAAAATCATCTGGTCGGATTTTGTACTGACATTGAAAATTACATTATCCACAAACAAATTCCTCAACATTATGATAAATACGTGCCACTAGTGCATGTGTTCAACTACGGTAACTACCATGGAGATACCCTGGTAAGATTTTTACTATTACGACATCCGTGCATCTTTTGCATACTTCTAAAACTAGTACATCATTGCTAACTATGAAGTTATTACTATGTTTTTCAACAGATAATCCCAGAGAATTGTGTGCCTCATATGATGCATCTGAAAGGTAGTGTTAATGTTTTGAACATACAGCCAGGTCATCCTACAAATCTCAACTGTCCATACGAGATTTCTAAAAGAAGTGGAGACATGAAAATCAAAGGATGGAAAAAATGTATGGACAGTCGTAAGGAGCTTCTTGGAAGCAAAAGGAAGCGAAGCGCAAGAATTGGAGACAGGATGTTCTCCATTCTCCATAATGGAGAGTCAGGGTCTATATTGTTTTATGCTATTTTAGCTTAAATAGGGTATTTAGGTCCTGCCTAATACCGATGATCATGTGCTGATGAACAATTAAGTAGGGTTGGTTCGAAGACTATCAAGATGATGATCGTATGACTTGTTATGAATAAAAAGTAGAAGTTGTATGATGATGATTAGTAGGACTTGTTAGGATTAGTATTACTTCCGACAAACTCGATACTCGCGGTCTTGAGACTTTTAATGTTCTATCTTTGTTCGGTCTTTTCAATTCGGAGACTAATATGATGAATTGTACTCGGAGACTAATATGATGAATTGTATTCAGAGACTAATCTTCTATTGTATTCGATGAATCTGTTGTTGATGTGTGCTGTCTATATTTTGTCCAATTATACATTTTGTAACCTGTGCAAAAAACAGAAAATTAAAAAAAACTAATATTCATACTAATGGCGCATCACATCATAGTGCGCCATTAGTATGCCAAAGGATACTAATGGCGCATCATTAAACAGTGTGCCATTAGTATGCCGAAGTTACTAATGGTGCATCATGTTGTTGTGCGCCATTATTATGCCAAAGCACCTGGGTATACATGGCCCCCTAGGAGGCATACTAATGGCGCACTATTGTATATACTAATGGCGCATCTGAGGTGCGCCATTAGTATACCAGATACTAATGGCGCACCAGTGGTGCGCCATTAGTAAAATATACTAATGGCGTGGCACTAATGGCGCACCACTAATGCGCCATTAATGGCCAAATTAGGTGCGCCATTAGTAGGCCTTTTCCTAGTAGTGACTGGCTCATTGATCAAAGATGGTAATGTTTCCTAACCATAGACATGAGTTGTCATTTGATTAACGAGATCACATCATTAGGAGAATGATGTGATTAACTTGACCCATTCCGTTAGCTTAGCACTTGATCGTTTAGTTTGTTGCTATTGCTTTCTTCATGACTTATACATGTTCCTATGACTATGAGATTATGCAACTCCCGTTTACCGGAGGAACACTTTGTGTGCCACCAAACGTCACAACGTAACTGGGTGATTATAAAGGTGATATATGGGTGTCTCCGAAGGTACTTGTTGGGTTGGCGTATTTCGAGATTAGGATTTGTCACTCTGATTGTCGGAGAGGTATCTCTGGGCCCACTCGGTAATGCACATCACTATAAGCTTTGCAAGCATTGCAACTAATGAGTTAGTTGCGGGATGATGTATTACGGAAAGAGTAAAGAGACTTGCCAGTAATGAGATTGGACTAGGTATTGAGATACCGACGATCGAATCTCGGGCAAGTAACATACCGATGACAAAGGGAACGACGTATGTTGTTATGCGGTTTGACCGATAAAGATCTTTGTAGAATATGTGGGAGCCAATATGAGCATCCAGGTTCCGCTATTGGTTATTGACCGGAAACGTGTCTCGGTCATGTCTACATAGTTCTCCAACCCGTAAGGTCCGCACGCTTAAAGTTTCGATGACAGTTATATTATGAGTTTATATGTTTTGATGTACCAAAGATTGTTCGGAGTCCCGGATGTGATCACGGACATAATGAGGAGTCTCGAAATGGCTGAGACATGAAGATTGATATATTGGACGACTATATTCGGACACCGGAATGGTTCCGGGGGTTATCAGATATATACCGGAGTACTGGGGGGTTACCAAACCCCCCCCCCCCCCCCCCCGGAGGCTATTGGGCCTCATGGTACCAATTGGTGGAAGAGGAGAGGCGGCCAAGGGTGATACGTCTCCAACGTATCTATAATTTTTGATTGCTCCATGCTACTTTATCTACTGTTTTGGAGTATATTGGGCTTTATTTTCCACTTTTATATTATTTTTGGGACTAACCTATTAACCGGAGGCCCAGCCCAGAATTGCTGTTTTTTGCCTATTTCAGTATTTTGAGGAAACAGAATATCAAACGGAGTCCAAACGGAATGAAACCTTCGGGAACGTGATCTTCTCACCGAACGTGATCCAGGAGACTTGGACCCTACTCCAAGAAGTTTCCGGGCAGGTCACGAGGGTGGAGGGCGCGCCCCCCCTGGGCGCGCCCCCTGCCTCGTGGGCCCCTCAGAGCTCCACCGACGTGCTCCTTCCTCCTATATATATACCTACGTACCCCCATTAGACCAGAGAGGGAGCCAAAAACCTAATTCCACTGCCACAACTTCCTGTATCCACGAGATCCCATCTTGGGGCCTGTTCCGGAGCTCCGCCGAAGAGGGCATCCATCACGGAGGGCTTCTACATCAACACCATAGCCCTTCCGATGAAGTGTGAGTAGTTTACTTCAGACCTTCGGGTCCATAGCTAGTAGCTAGATGGCTTCTTCTCTCTTTTTGGATCTCAATACAATGTTCTCCCCCTCTCTCGTGGAGATCTATTCGATGTAATCTTCTTTTTGCGGTGGGTTTGTTGAGACCGATGAATTGTGGGTTTATGATCCAACTTATCTATGAATAATATTTGAATCTTCTCTGAATTCTTTTATGTATTATTGAGTTATCTTTGCAAGTCTCTTCGAATTATCCGTTTGGTTTGGCCAACTAGATTGGTAGTTCTTGCAATGGGAGAAGTGCTTAGCTTTGGGTTCAATCTTGCGGTGTCCTTACTCGGTGACAGAAAGAGTTGCAAGGCACGTATTGTATTGTTGCCATCGAGGATAACAAGATGGGGTATTTATCATATTGCATGAATTTATTCCTCTACATCATGTCATCTTGCTTAAGGCGTTACTCTGTTTTTAACGTAATACTCTAGATGCATGCTGGATAGCGGTCGATGAGTGGAGTAATAGTAGTAGATGCAGGCAGGAGTCGGTCTACTTGTCACGGACGTGATGCCTATATACATGATCATACCTAGATAACCTCATAACTATGCTCAATTCTATCAATTGCTCAACAGTAATTTGTTCACCCACCGTAGAATATCTATGCTCTTGAGAGAAGCCACTAGTGAAACCTATGGCCCCCGGGTCTATTCTCATCATATTAATCTCCATTACTTTATTTTACTTCTTTTGCTTTTACTTTTTACTTTGCATCTTTATACCAAAAATACCAAAAATATTATCTCTATCATATCTCACTCTCGTAAGTGACCGTGAAGGGATTGACAACCCCTAAGCGTTGGTTGCGAGTTGCTACCATTTTGTGCAGGTACGAGGGACTTGCGCGTGACCTCCTATTGGATTGATACGTTGGTTCTCAAAAACTGAGGGAAATACTTACGCTACTGTGCTGCATCACCCCCTCCTCTTAGGGGAAAACCAACGCTAGCTCGAGACGTAGCAAGAAGGATTTCTGGCGCCGTTGCCGGTGAGGCCTACACCAAGTCAAGTCAAGATTTACTCTCCCGTCAACGAGCCATTTCTGGCGCCGTTTCCAGGGAGGCCTACGCCAAGTCAAGTCAAGATTTACTCTCTCATCAACGAGCCATTTATGGCGCCGTTGCCGGGGAAGCCTACGCAAAAGTCAACATACCAAGTACCCATCACAATCTCTATCTCTCGCATTACATTATTTGCCATTTGCCTCTCATTTTCGTCTCCCCCACTTCACCCTTGCCGTTTTATTTGCCCTCTCTTTCCCATTCTCCTCCTCTTTTTCCCTTTTCCTTTTGTTTGCTCGTGTGTTAGTTTGCTTACCTGTCGCTATGTCGAATTCCTTATCTGCTCCTATGTCTCCCAAGTTTGAAGTTCTTCACTTCAAGCAACGGCAAGGAGAAAACTGAAAAGATTCTTGGTATAGGATGATGGAATCTTATTGTAAGTGCACCCTAGAGGTGAACTTTAGAATTCTTCTTCGCAATTTTTATGTTGGGTTAAACATGACGCATAGACAGCTCTTGGATTGCATGGCCAAGGGAAATTTCATTAATATTGATCCCTGTATTGCGCATGAGATTATAGAGGGAATAGTGGGAACACCACCCCAAAAGGGAGGATCTCATCCTACCCAGGAAGAAACCCAAGTGTTTGAGAAGATTTGCGAAGTAAAAAAGATTTTACAAAAGTCCCTTGAGCCTCTTAAAAATATTAGCGGAAATCTTAACCGTATGAATATGTTGATTACTCTTTGCAATAAACGGTTGGATTCTTTAGATCTAAAAATTTCCGAGTATGAAGGGAAGAGGGAAGAACCCCCCGGATTCGAGCATGACTCCGCTAAAAAGTTGAAAATTAAAGATGGCAATACCTAGATCTATCCTTGCTTTTATGCCTAGCTAGGGGCGTTAAACGATAGCGCTTGTTGGGAGGCAACCCAATTTTATTTTGTGTTTTTTGTTTTTGGTTCTGTTTAGGAATAAATAATCCATCTAGATTCTGTTTAGATGTGGTTTTATCTTTTAATTAGTGTTTGTGCCAAGTTAAACCTATTAGATCTTCTTGGAAGATAGTTATTTGATCTTGCTGTAATTTCCAGAATCTTTGCGCTCAGTGCCCGAATTGTCAAAAATAACCAAACCGTGATAAAATAGTGATTCCAATTGCTGCTGATCAATAAACAAATTTCCCAGGTCTTCTAATTTTGGTAGAATTTTTTGGGTTCCAGAAGTTCGCGTTAGTAACAGATTACTACAGACTGTTCTGTTTTTGACAGATTCTGTTTTGCGTGTGTTGTTTGCTTATTTTGATGAATCTATGGCTAGTAAAATAGTTTATAAACCATAGAGAAGTTGGAATACAGTAGGTTTAACACCAATACAAATAAATAACAAGTTCACTACAGTACCTTAAAGTAGTCTTTTGTTTTCTTTCTCTAACGGAGCTCACGAGATTTCTATTGAGTTTTGTGTTGTGAAGTTTTCAAGTTTTGGGTGAATTCTTTTGATGGATTATGGAACAACGAGTGTCAAGAGCCTAAGCTTGGGGATGCCCATGGAACCCCCAAGATAATCCAAGGACACCAAAAAGTCAAAGCTTGGGGATGCCCCGGAAGGCATCCCCTCTTTCGTCCACTTCCATCGGTAATTTACTTGGAGCTATATTTTTATTCACCACATGATATGTGTTTTGCTTGGAGCGTCTTGTATTATTTGTGTCTTTGCTTGTTAGTCTACCACAATCATCCTTGCTGTACACACCTTTTGAGAGAGCCATGCATGAATTTAATTTTTTTAGAATACTCTATGTGCTTCACTTATATCTTTTGAGCTTGATAGTTTACTCTATGTGCTTCACTTATATCTTTTTGAGCGTGATAATTTTTGCTCTAGTGCTTCACTTAGATCTTTTAGAGCACGGTGGTGGTTTGTTTTAAAGAAACTTGATCTCTCATGCTTCACTTAGATTATTTTGAGAGTCGTTAATAGCATGGTAATTTGCTTAATGTTAATATACTTGGTATTCAAGATATGTGAAACTTTCTTTTTAGTGGGTTGAATACTAAGATAAGTTTGATGCTTGATAATTGTTTTGAGATATGGAGGTGATAATATCATAGTCGTGCTAGTTGAGTAGTTGTGAATTTGAGAAATACTTGTGTTGAAGTTAGCAAGTCCCGTAGCATGCACGTATGGTTAAAGTTGTGTAACAAATTTGAAACATGAAGTGTACCTGGCTTGTGCATCCTTATGAGTGGCGGTCGGGGACAAGCGATGGTCTTTTCCTACCAATCTATCCCCCTAGGAGCATGCGCGTAGTACTTGATTTTTGATGACTTCTAAATTTTTGCAATAAGTATATGAGTTCTTTTGACTAATGTTGAGTCCATGGATTATACACACTTTTACCTTTCCGCCATTTGCTAGCCTCTTCGGTACCGTGCATTGCCCTTTCTCATATTGAGAGTTGGTGCAAACTTCGCCGGTACATCCAAACCCCGTGATATGATACGCTCTTTCACACATAAACCTCCCTATATCTTCCTCAAAACAGCCACCATACCTACCTATCATGGCATTTCCATAGCCATTCCGAGATATATTGCCATGCAACTTCCATCATCATCATCATCATCATGACATACTTTACTTTTGTCATATTGCCATTGCATGATCTTGTAGTTGACATCGTATTTGTGGCAAAGCCACCGTGCATTATTTTTCATACATGTCACTCTTGATTCATTGCACCATCCCGGTACACCGCCGGAGGCATTCATATAGAGTTATATCTTGTTCTAGTATCGAGTTGTAATCATTATGTTGTAATCAATAGAAGTGTGATGATCATCATTATTAGAGCATTGCCCAATCAAAAAAAAGAGAGAGAAAGGCCAAAAAGAAAAAAGAAAGGCCCAAAAAAAGAGAAAATAAAAAGGGCAATGCTACTATCTATTTTTCCACACTTGTGCTTCAAAGTAGCACCTTGTTCTTCATGTAGTGAGTCTCATATATTGTGCTTCAAAGTAGCACCATGATTTTCATATAGTGAGTCTCATAAGTTGTCTTGTTCATACTAGTGGGAATTTTTCATTATAGAACTTGGCTTGTATATTCCAACGATGGGCTTCCTCAAAATGCCCTAGGTCTTCATGAGCAAGCAAGTTGGATGCACACCCACTAGTTTTCTTTTGTTGAGCATTCTTAGCTCTAGTGCATCTGTTGCATGGCAATCCCTACTCCTTGCATTAACATCAATTGATGGGCATCTCCATAGCTCATTGATTAGCCTCGTTGATGTGAGACTTTATCCTTTTTTGTCTTCTCCACACAATCCCCATCATCATATTCTATACCACCCATAGTGCTATGTCCATGGCTCGCGCTCATGTATTGCGTGAAGGTTGAAAAAGTTTGAGATTATTTGAGTATGAAACAATTGCTTGGCTTGTCATCAGGGGTATAGAAGTTGGGAACATCCTTGTGTGACGAAAATGAAGCATAGCCTAACTATATGATTTTGTAGGGATGAACTTCCTTTGGCCATGTTATTTTGAGATGACATAATTGTTTAATTAATATGCTTGAAGTATTATCATTTTTATGTCAATATGAACTTTTGTCTTGAACCTTTCGGATCTGAATATTCATACCATGATTAAGAAGATTTACATTGAAATTATGCCAAAGTATCACTCCGCATCAAAAATTCTCTTTTTATCATTTACCTACTCGAGGACGAGCAGGAATTAAGCTTGGGGATGCCTGATACGTCTCCAACGTATCTATAATTTTTGATTGCTCCATGCTACTTTATCTACTGTTTTGGACTATATTGGGCTTTATTTTCCACTTTTGTATTATTTTTGGGACTAACCTATTAACCGGAGGCCCGGCCCAGAATTGTTGTTTTTTGCCTATTTCAGTATTTCGAGGAAACAGAATATCAAACGGAGTCCAAACGGAATGAAACCTTCGGGAACGTGATCCAGGAGAATTGGACCCTACTCCAAGAAGTTTCCGGGGAGGTCACGAGGGTGGAGGGTGCGCCCCCCCTGGGCGCGCCCCCTGCCTCGTGGGCCCCTCAGAGCTCCACCGACGTGCTCCTTCCTCCTATATATACCTATGTACCCCCATTAGACCAGAGAGGGAGCCAAAAACCTAATTCCACCGCCGCAACTTCTTGTATCCACGAGATCCCATCTTGGGGCCTGTTCCGGAGCTCCGCCGGAGAGGGCATCCATCACGGAGGGCTTCTACATCAACACCATAGCCCTTCCGATGAAGTGTGAGTAGTTTACTTCAGACCTTCGGGTCCATAGCTAGTAGCTAGATGGCTTCTTCTCTCTTTTTGGATCTCAATACAATGTTCTCCCCCTCTCTCGTGGAGATCTATTCGATGTAATCTTCTTTTTGCGGTGTGTTTGTTGAGATCGATGAATTGTGGGTTTATGATCCAACTTATCTATGAATAATATTTGAATCTTCTCTGAATTCTTTTATGTATGATTGAGTTATCTTTGCAAGTCTCTTCGAATTATCCGTTTGGTTTGGCCAACTAGATTGGTAGTTCTTGCAATGGGAGAAGTGCTTAGCTTTGGGTTCAATCTTGCGGTGTCCTTACTCAGTGACAGAAAGAGTTGCAAGGCACGTATTGTATTGTTGCCATCGAGGATAACAAGATGGGGTATTTATCATATTGCATGAATTTATTCCTCTACATCATGTCATCTTGCTTAAGGCGTTACTCTGTTTTTAACTTAATACTCTAGATGCATGCTGGATAGCGGTCGATGAGTGGAGTAATAGTAGTAGATGCAGGCAGGAGTCGGTCTACTTGTCACGGACGTGATGCCTATATACATGATCATACCTAGATAACCTCATAACTATGCTCAATTCTATCAATTGCTCAACAGTAATTTGTTCACCCACCGTAGAATATCTATGCTCTTGAGAGAAGCCACTAGTGAAACCAATGGCCCCCGGGTATATTCTCATCATATCAATCTCCATTACTTTATTTTACTTGTTTTGCTTTTACTTTTTACTTTGCATCTTTATACCAAAAATACCAAAAATATTATCTCTTTCAGATCTCACTCTCATAAGTGACCATGAAGGGATTGACAACCCCTAAGCGTTGGTTGCGAGTTGCTACTGTTTTGTGCAGGTACGAGGGACTTGCGCGTGACCACCTACTGGATTGATACCTTGGTTCTCAAAAACTAAGGGAAATACTTACGCTACTGTGCTGCATCACCCCCTCCTCTTTGGGGAAAACCAACGCTAGCTCGAGACGTAGCAAAGGGGCAGCCGCGCGCCCCTCCCCCCCAAGTCCGAATTGGACAACAAGGGAGGTGGCGCCCCCCCCCCCCCTTTCCTTTCCCCCTCTCTCTCCTTCCCTCTCCTCTCCTAATCCAACAAGGAAAGGGAGGGAGTCCTACTCCCGGTGGGAGTAGGACTCCTCCTGGCGCGCCCCTCCTGGCCGGCCGCCTCCCCCCTTGCGCCTTTATATACGGGGTCAGGGGGCACCCTAGGGAGACAACAATTGAACTGTTGACCTTTTAGCCGTGTGTGGTGCCCCCCTCCACCATAGTCCACCTCGATAATACTTAGGTGAAGCCCTGCGTCGGTAGAACATTATCATCGTCACCACGCCATCGTGCTGACGAAACTCTCCCTCAACACTCGGCTGGATCGGAGTTCGAGGGATGTGGTGCCGTGCGCTCGGTACTTGATCGGTCGGACCGTGAAGACATACGACTACATCAACCGCATTGTGCTAACGCTTTCGCTTTCGGTCTACGAGGGTACATGGACAACACTCTCCCCTCTCGTTTCTATGCATCACCATGATCTTGCGTGTGCGTAGGAAAATTTTGAAATTACTACATTACCCAACAGTGGCATCCGAGCCAGTTTTTATGCGTAGATTTCATATGCACGAGTAGAACACAAGTGAGTTGTGGGCGATATAAGCCATACTGCTTGCCAGTATGTCATACTTTGTTTCGGCAGTATTGTTGGATGAAGCGGCCCGGACCGACATTACGCGTACGCTTACGCGAGACTGGTTCTACCGACGTGCTTTGCACACAGGTGGCTGGTGGGTGCCAGTTTCGCCAACTTTAGTTGAACCGAGTGTGGCTGCGCCCGGTCCTTGTGAAGGTTAAAACGGCACCAACTTGACAAACTATCGTTGTGGTTTCGATGTGTAGGTAAGAAGGGTTCTTGCTAAGCCCGTAGCAGCCACGTAAAATTTGCAACAACAAAGTAGAGGACGTCTAACTTGTTTTTGCAGGGCATGTTGTGATGTGATATGGTCAAGACATGATGCTAAATTTTATTGTATGAGATGATCATGTTTTGTAACCGAGTTATCGGCAACTGGCAGGAGCCATATGGTTGTCGCTTTATTGTATGCAATGCAATCGCCCTATAATGCTTTACTTTATCACTAAGCGGTAGCGATAGTCGTAGAAGCATAAGATTGGCGAGATGACAACGATGCTACGATGGAGATCAAGGTGTCATGCCGGTGACGATGGTGATCATGACGGTGCTTCGGAGATGGAGATCACAAGCACAAGATGATGATGGCCATAGCGTATCACTTATATTGATTGCATATGATGTTTATCTTTTTATGCATCTTATCTTGCTTTGATTGACGGTAGCATTATAAGATGATCCCTCACTAAATTATCAAAGTATAAGTGTTCTCCCTGAGTATGCACTGTTGCAAAAGTTCTACGTGTTGAGACACCACATGATGATTGGGTGTGATAGGCTCTATGTTCAAATACAACGGGTGCAAAACAGTTGCACACGCGGAATACTCAGGTTAAACTTGACGAGCCTAGCATATAACAGATATGGCCTTGGAACACTGAGACCAAAAGGTCGAGCGTGAATCATATAGTAGATATGATCAACATAGTGACGTTCACCATTGAAACTACTCCATCTCACGTGATGATCGGACATGGTTTAGTTGATATGGATCACGTGATCACTTAGAGGATTAGAGGGATGTCTATCTAAGTGGGAGTTCTTAAGTAATATGATTAATTGAACTTAAATTTATCATGAACTTAGTCCTGGTAGTATTAGCATATCTATGTTGTAGATCAACAGCTCGCGTTTAGCTCCCCTGTTTTATTTTTGATATGTTCCTAGAGAAAACTAATTTGAAAGATGTTAGTAGCAATGATGCGGATTGGATCCGTGATCTGAGGTTTATCCTCATTGCTGCACAGAAGAATTATGTCCTTGATGCACCGCTAGGTGACAATCCTATTGCAGGAGCAGATGCAGATGTTATGAACGTTTAGTTAGCTCAATATGATGACTACTTGATAGTTTAAGTGCACCATGCTTAAACGGCTTAGAATCGGGACTTCAAAGACGTTTTGAACGTCATGGATCATATGAGATGTTCCAGGAGTTGAAGTTAATATTTCAAGCAAATACCCGAGTTGAGAGATATGAAGTCTCCAACAAGTTCTATAGCTAAAAGATGGAGGAGAATGGCTCAAGCAGTGAGCATGTGCTCAGATTGTCTAGGTACTAGAATCACTTGAATCAAGTGGGAGTTAATCTTCCAGATAAAATAGTGATTGATAGAATTCTCTAGTCACCATCACCAAGTTAGTAGAAGTTCGTGATGAACTATAGTATGCAAGGGATGATGAAAACGATTCCCGAGCTTTTCATGATGATGAAATAGATGAAGGTAGAAATCAAGAAAGAGCATCAGGTGTTGATGATTAACAAGACCACTAGTTTCAAGAAAGGGGCAAAGGGAAAGAAAGGGAACTTCAAGAAGAACGGCAAGCAAGTTGCTGCTCAAGTGAAGAAGCCCAAGTCAGGACCTAAGCCTGAGACTAAGTGCTTCTACTGCAAAGGGACTGGTCACTGGAAGTGGAACTGCCCCAAGTATTTGGCGGATAAGAAGGATGGAAAAGTGAACAATGCTATATTTGATATACATGTTATTGATGTGTACTTTACTAGTGTTTATAGCAACCCCTCGATATTTGATACTGGTTCAGTTGCTAAGAGTAGTAACTCGAAACGGAGTTGCGGAATGAACAGAGACTAGTTAAGGGTGAAGTGACGATGTGTATTGGAAATGGTTCCAAGATTGATATGATCATCATCGCACACTCCATATACTTTCGGGATTAGTGTTAAACCTAAAATAAAAGTTATTTAGTGTTTGCGTTCAGCATGAATATGATTGGATCATGTTTATTGCAATACGGTTATTCATGTAAGTTAGAGAATAATTGTTGTTCTGTTTACATGAATAAAACCTTCTATGGTCATACACCCAATGAAAATGGTTTGTTGGATCTCGATCGTGGTGATACACATTTTCATAATATTGAAGCCAAAAGATGCAAAGTTAATAATGATAGTGCAACTTATTTGTGGCACTGCCGTTTAGGTTATATTGGTGTAAAGCGCATGAAGAAAATCCATGCCGATGGGCTTTTGGAATCACTTGATTATGAATCAATTGATGCTTGTGAACCATGCCTCATGGGCAAGATGACTAAGACTCCGTTCTCCGGAACAATGGAGCGAGGAACAGATTTGTTGGAAATCATACATACTGATGTATGTGGTCCGATGAATATTGAGGCTCGCGGCAAGTATCGTTATTTTCTGATCTTCATAGATGATTTGAGCAGATATGAGTATATCTACTTGATGAAACACAAGTCTGAAACATTTGAAAAGTTCAAAGAATTTCAGAGTGAAGTGGAGAATCATCATAACAAAAATAAAAGTTTCTACGATATGATCGCAGAAGTAAAATATTTGAGTTACGAGTTTGGCCTTCAGTTAAAACAATGTGAAATAGTTTCACTACTCACGCCACCTGGAACACCACAGTGTAATGGTGTGTCCGAACGTCGTAACCGTACTTTATTAGATATGGTGTGATCTATGATGTCTCTTACCAATTTACCACTATCGTTTTGGGGTTATCCATTAGAGACAGCTACATTCACGTTAAATAGGGCACCATCTAAATCCGTTGAGATGACACCATATGAACTATGGTTTGGCAAGAAACCTAAGCTGTCGTTTCTTAAAGTTTGAGGTTGTAATGCTTATGTGAAAAAGTTTCAACCTGATAAGCTCAAACCCAAATCGGAGAAGTGCATCTTCATAGGACACCCAAAAGAAAATGTTGGGTACACCTTCTATCACAGATCCGAAGGCAAGATATTCATTGCTGAGAATGGATCCTTTCTAGAGAAGGAGTTTCTCTCGAAAAAAGTGAGTGGGAGGAAAGTAGAACTTGATGAGGTAACTGTACCTGCTCCCTTATTGGAAAGTAGTTCATCACAGAAATCTGTTCCTGTGACTACTACACCAATTAGTGAGGAAGCTAATGATGATGATCATGTAACTTCAGATCAAGTTACTACCGAACCTCATAGGTAAACCAGAGTGAGATCCGCACCAGAGTGGTACGGTAATCCTGTTCTGGAGGACATGTTACTTGACCATGATGAACCTACAAACTATGAGGAAGCGATGATGAGCCCAGATTCCGCGAAATGGCTTGAGGCCATGAAATCTAAGATGAGATCCATGTATAAGAACAAAGTATGGACTTTGATTGACTTTCCCAAAGATCGGCGAGCCATTGAGATTAAATGGATCTTCAAGAGGAAGACGACCGCTGATAGTAGTGTTACTATCTACAAAGCTAGAATTGTCGCAAAAGGTTTTCGACAAGTTCAAGGTGTTGACTACGATGAGAGTTTCTCACTTGTATCTATGCTTAAGTCTGTCTGAATCATGTTAGAAATTGCCATATTTTATGAAATCTAGCAAATGGATAAACAAAACTACATTCCTTAATGGATTTATTAAAGAAGAGTTGTATATGATGCAACAAGAAAGTTTTGTCAATCCTAAAGGTGCTAACAAAATATGCAAGCTCCAGCGATCCATCTATGGACTAGTGCAAGCATCTCGGAGTTGGAATATAGGCTTTGATAAGTTGATCAAAGCATATAGTTTTATACAGACTTGCGGTGAAGCCTGTATTTACAAGAAAGTGAGTGGGAGCACTACAACATTTCTGATAAGCGAAAGGATCGATATGGTTGACTAGAGGGGGGTGAATAGGCAACTAACAATTTTTAGCTTTTCTTTAGCAATTTAAACTTTGTATCAAAGTAGGTTGTCTAGATATGCAACTAGATGAGCAACCTATATGATGCAACACGAATAGGAACACAAGCAAGCAAGATATATGAAACAAATAAGCTACACAAGTAAGGCACGAGATAACCAAGAGTGGAGACGGTGGAGACGAGGATGTGTTGCCGAAGTTCCTTCCCTTTGAGAGGGAAGTACGTCTTCGTTGGAGCGGTGTGGAGGCACAATGCTCCCCAAGAAGCCACTAGGGCCACCGTAATCTCCTCACGCCCTCACACAATGCGAGATGCCGTGATTCCACTATTGGTGCCCTTGGAGGTGGCGACCGAACCTTTACAAACGAGGTTGGGGCAATCTCCACAACTCAATTGGAGGCTCCCAACGACACCACGAAGCTTCACCACAATGGACTATGGCTTCGCGCTGACCTCAACCGTCTATGATGCTCAAACACCCAAGAGTAACAAGATCCGCAAGGGATTAGTAGGGGGGAATCAAATATCTCTTGGTGGAAGTGTAGATCGGGGCCTTCTCAACCACTCCCGAGCAAATCAACAAGTTTGGTTGGCTAGGGAGTGAGATCGGGCGAAAATGGAGCTTGGAGCAATAATGGAGCTTTAATGGTGGAAGAGGTGAGTCAACAGGGAAGAAGGAGACCCTTTATATAGTGTGTGGAAAAGATCCAACCATTACCCACCAACCAGCCCGCGGCCAGTGGTACTACCGCGCCTGGCCAGCCGTACTACCGCAAGGCCGCGCGGTACTACTGCTTGCAACCAAGCGATACTACCGCACGGCAGTGCGGTACAACCGTACCGTCCCACGGTACTGCCACGACCCCAGCACAGAAACAGACGCAAGCTGGGGGCGGTACTTCCGCACGCGCGGTACTACCGCGCCCTCCATGCGGTACTACCGCAAGGCAAAAGTCCCAGCCAGGGGGAAGGGGAACTTCCGTGCCTACTTCCGCAAATAAACAGAAGTAGCAAAAACCCGACACAGTAGTATTGTCGAGGGGCGGTACTACTGCCTGACCGCATAGCGCGGTACTACCGCACAGCGAAAGCGGTACTACCATGGCAGGTGCGGATGTAAAAAATTACATCCGCTCCTACTACCGCAAGGGGGCGGCACTAGCCTGGTGGGCAGCGGTAGTGCGGCTCCAGGGGAGCGGTACTACCGTGAGCACCAGCGGTACTACCGCGCCACGGCGCGGTACTACCGTGGATGCCTACGGTACTATCGTTGATCCAGGAGCAGTACTACCGCAACCACAACAGCAGCCAGTCAAAGGAGGCAGGAAAAAACGGAGGAAGCTCCAAGGAAGAAGGAGGGGAGAAAAGGAGACGTGTACGTGATGATTCCACCCAAACCTTTCCAACGCGGACCCCCTCTTAATAGTATGGCTTTCCTACGACTCAAATCCACCAAAAAGAAACGTAGAAAAGACGTCGTCTTTGTCAGTCTTCGAGGGGCACCCAATCGTCTTGTGCCTAGCAAAGAAGTGTCTGGGAAACTCATGGCACACGATTAGTCCGCAAATGCGTTGTCATCAATCACCAAAACACTTAGGGATAAATATGTCCTTACAATCTCCCCCTTTTGGTGGATTGATGACAAAACGGGATTTGCACAAGGAAAAATACTATTAAGTAAAAGCAAACCCCTCCTCTCTATAATATAGACGGGCTCCCCCTAAATGTGTGCCACCTAGATGAGCACGAATACTAGGAACAAAGCTCCCCCTATATTATAGAGACAAGGCAAATTTATCACTAGTCGACAAGATAGTACAGACATAAGATAACTAAGATAGATAGAGTGCATATGTCTTACACCATATGGAGGAAAGGTCTCGAAGGCACAAACCGAACAAAAGCAAACGAGGTCCAAACGACAAAGCAAACAAACACACCAAGCACGACACAACGCAAATCCCTACACTCTCTCCCCCTTTGGCATCGAGACGCCAAAAAGGCAGAGAGGACACCTACACACACGGGGTGGCTCAGGCAGAGAAGTCGTCCCACTGCTCCTCGTGCTCCTCGTCAGACTCAGTGGCGGGGATAGTCTCCTCGATGTCATCCTCTGAACTGGTCCACTTGTAGCTCTGATTTGACATCCAGGCAGCCTCAGGTGTGATGACGTCCTCAGACCCGCCAGACACATCTTCTCCAAAGAGCCTCATCACCTTTGTGTCACGGCGGCGACTCTCCTTGTCAGTCACGTGAGCCCTATACTGTCCCTTCGCCTGCATGCAGAAGAGAGTCTTCATCTTGTCCGTCAGCTTCTTGGCCCATGACGGCTCAGAGGAAGAAGTGGTGGACCTAGCAGCACGGTCCTCAGCAGCAGCAGCCTCCCCCTCACCAGCAGCCCTCCTAGCAGAAGATGCCTCAGCACGAGTAGTGGTGTTGGCCCAGTTGGGCTTGACGCGGAGGCTGATGGACTCATGGCGAATCCAGTCTGGAGCAAGGAACTCATCACCTGGATACGTCTTCTCCCAAGTGGTGGAGAGCAGCAGAAACATGTACGGTCCATAGATAGGTACCTTGCGAGTGAACACCGCAAACCGAAGCTCACACCACATGACGTGTGAGACATCAAGTGGCTGAGTCTGAGAAGTACGTGCCTCTGCACACAAGAGCAACATGTCCACTAGATATGCATGAACCTTGTCCTTGTCGCCAATGCATGGGAACAGAGTGTTGCGGAAGATGCGATGCATGATATCCAGAAAGGAGTTCAACACCCAAGATGACTTGCCATTGGGGAGTACCTTCTCAACAAGGAAGGGCTGAAGCTGGTTCTTGTTGGCAAACTTAGAGTTGGCATGGGGGCGAACGCCAACGGGGGTGTGAAGCCCGTCATCAGGAATGTGCAGCAGATCCATGAACTCTTTCCATGTAGTAGACAGCTGACGGCCATTGGTCATCCAGGTCATCCTCCGCTCCTCCCCGGGATGAAAGTACACTGAGGAAAAGAACTGACAGATAAGCTCAGGGTCATAGTCAAGGTGAAAGGAGATCACCGGCTCAATAGCAAACTGCTCCACCAAGTCCAGAGCCTCGCCACAATAGTCACGAAACTTGTCTTTCCGCAGGTGATGCATGTCTATCCACTTGACATCCATGAAGGTATTCTGCTTGTTCTTGATCACATCCAGATAGATGAGAGCCTGTTGCTTGGTCCAGAACAACTCGGTGCCTCTGAGGATAGCCCGAGGATTCACATAGGGATTGATCTTCCGGCACTTAACATACTCAGTGGTTGAAATCTCGTCCATGCCCTTAGCCGGTTCCTTTTGCTTGCTGGCAGTGGTCTTGACATTGCGCTTGGGGGCATTGGAGCCCTCTGGGGCTTCATCTTGGGGGTTGCGCAGAAGCTTGGAGCCAGTGTCACGACTGGGATTGGAACGGCGAGAGCCACCACCTGAGACACAGAACGCAAAAACACCCACAACAGCCAAGAGAGATTAATGCAAAGACCACAACAAAGCAAGTGAAACAAGTAGAAAGTACACATGGTAAATGCCTAGAGAGAGATTTGATCCCTATGGTAGTACTGCCAAGAGCTGCGGAGCTAAGAGAGTAGTACGGCTCTTAGACGCGGTAGTACCGTGCAAGATCACGGTAGTACCGGGTGTAGGGGCGGTAGTACGACCTTAGCGCCGCGGCCGACGTGGTAGTGCCGCGTCTGCGGAGCGACACTACCGCACGGTACGGTAGTACCGCACCGCGTTAGATCTGAACTGGTTCAAATCTGAGAAAGCCCGCGAAACCACGGCGGTACTACGGTTGGACAAAGCTACCACAATACAGCATATCAAGTATGTTTCCTACGCATCACGACTCTCCTACATCCTACTCTTGCATAGATTTGGCCTAAAATCTCAAGAACGACAAGTTTCTCCCCAAAAGCCTAGAAGCAAGAGAACAGCCAAGAAAAAGAGGGACTTGGGGAAAAACCTTGGTCCATGGCAAGAGGAAGTGGTGGGGAACGATCCCACCGGTCGGAATCCGAGGAGAGTGGCCGGAGACGGAGATCCGGCGAGGGCCTCCGGCACCGTTCTTGAGAGGGAGAGACGTGGAGAGAGAGACAATGAATGGGTATGGGGAGTTGGAACTCCCCTGCCCGAGTCATAACCCCCACGCGCCCTTGACGGCGCGGTAGTACCGTGCCCAGACACGGTAGTACCGCACGGTGCGGTACTTCCGAAGTACCGCACCAGAGCGGTAGTACCATGCTGTGGCGCGGTAGTACCGTGCCTCCTGAAGTGGTAGTACCGCGCCCAGACACGGTAGTACCGTGGGCTCAAGAAGATGCACGTTTCGAGCGCGAAAAACTGGATCTTTGCACAAACCACTCCGAGCCAACACGACACCACAAGATCACGCAACACACAAAACCAGAAAGGCACACGATAAACGAACCAACCACGAGACACCACCTCTCCAAAAGAGAGGGCGATGGCTGTAGCCACCTATGTTTGAGTCAATTGGTATGGCACCGCGAAGAATTATCCTTGGGTCCATGACCAAAACTCGTCTTTGAAGCACAAGTACCATCAAACATGGCTAATGTGAAAGACTTGATTGATTTATGCATAATGGGGGGAGGGAGAGTTCATTGAGAGAACATCACTCCCCCTATGTCCATGCCTACATCTAAATAGGACAACACATTGAGTATGGTGGGGTGTGCAAGGGTTCAAGCAACATTGCTCGAATCGATGATATTTAGCTCATGCCTTAACTCGCGAAATCTTGCTTCATCCAAGGGCTTCGTGAAGATATCTGCAAGGTTATCATGAGTGTTGACGTAGTTGAGCTCGATCTCTCCTCGCCTAATGTGATCCCGGATGAAGTGATACCGGATCTCAATATGCTTCGTCTTGAAGTGTTGCACCGGGTTGAGAGAGATCTTGATGGCACTTTCATTGTCACACCAAAGAGGCACTTTGTCACAAGTGACACCATAATCCTTTAAAGTTTGCCTCATCCATAAGAGTTGTGCACAACAACTACCGGCCGCCACATACTCCGCTTCGGTGGACGAGAGAGACACACAACTTTGCTTTTTGGAAGACCAACTTACCAAAGAGCAACCAAGGAATTGGCACCCTCCGGAAGTGGACTTCCTATCCACTTTGTCTCCCGACCAATCGGAATCCGAGTACCCTACAGGCTTGAATTTTGATCCTCTTGGGTACCATAAGCCAAAGTTTGGGGTATGAGCCAAATATCGAAAGATTCGTTTGACCGCCACATAGTGACTTTCCTTAGGTGCGGCTTGAAACCGTGCACAAATTCCCACACTCAACATGATGTCCGATCTAGATGCACAAAGGTAAAGCAAGGATCCAATCATGGAAAGATATACCTTTTGATCCACCACTTTACCATTGGGATCTAAGTCAAGTTGGCACCTGGTGGGCATTGGAGTGGAAGCCGGCTTGACTTCACTTAGCTTGAATCTCTTGAGCATGTCTTGAGTGTATTTGGATTGATTGATGAAGGTTCCTTCTCATCTTTGCTTCACTTCGAACCCTAGAAAGAACTTCAACTCTCCCATGGAGGACATCTCGAACTTTGATGTCATGAGAGCGGCAAATTCCTCATTGAAAGCTTTGTTAGGAGAACCAAAGATAATATCATCAACATATAATTGGAACACAAACAACTCCCCTTTGACCTTCTTAGTAAAAAGAGTGGGGTCGATTAGCCCAACTTCAAAACCACGGTCTTGTAACAACTCGGTAAGGTGGTCATACCACGCACGTGGGGCTTGTTTAAGGCCATAGAGTGCCTTATCAAGTTGATACACATGATCAGGAAAGTAGGGATCCTTGAACCCGGGGGGTTGCTTGACATAAACCAATTCATTAATGGGACCATTAAGAAAAGCACTCTTCACATCCATTTGTTGTAACTTAAAGTTATGATGAGAAGCATATGCAATCAACATACGAATGGATTCAAGACGAGCAACGGGAGCAAAGGTTTCACCGTAGTCGATACCCTTGACTTGGGAGTAGCCTTGTGCTACCAAACGAGCCTTGTTGCGAATGATAATCCCATGGGCATCTTGCTTGTTCTTGAATATCCACTTGGTTCCAATGACATTGTGGTTCCCCGTTGGCCTTGGCACCAATCTCCTCACTTTGTTGCGCTCGAAGTTGTTGAGTTCTTCGTGCATGGCATTGAGCCAATCCGGATCTTCTAGCGCCTCATAGACCATGTGGGGTTCCACACAAGAGACAAACGCGTGATGCTCACAATAATTTGCTAATTGTCTATGAGTGCTTACCCCCTTTCTTAAGCTTCCAAGCACATTCGTCATGAGATGATCCTTGGTGGAGAGCTTGGAAGCAACCTTGGCGGCACGACGCTCTAATTCCTCCTCGGTGGTGAGTTGAGGAGCGGTTACTTGATCATCTTGAGCGCCGTCATGAACTTGTTCTTGATCTTGAACTTTCTCGGGGGAGAGAACTTGACCTTGGGAATCACTTGGAGTGTCCACACCGTCTTGAGTATGATCTTGCCCTTGGTCTTGTTCATGAGGTTGAGGGCCTTCACTTTGTTCTTCGGAAGCGTGTGGGCCTTGGGTTGGTGATGGCTCCACTTGAGTGGAGCATTGTCCTTCTCCTTCGGCCACAAGGGGTTCCTCAATGGGTAGGATGAAACCAACACCCATTCTTCTTATGGCTTGAGGAGGAATTTCATCACCTACATCACAAGAGCTGCTTTGCTCCACTTGGGAGCCATTATTCTCATCAAACTCCACGTTACACGTCTCCTCAATAAGTCCCGTGGATTTATTGAGGACACGGTAAGCATGAGAGTTTGTAGCATAACCAACAAATATGCCCTCATAAGCTCTAGCCTCAAATTTAGACAACCGAACACCTTTCTTGAGAATGAAACACTTAGACCTGAATACCCGGAAGTACTTGAGGTTGGGCTTGTTACCGGTGAGTATTTCATATGGAGTCTTGTTCAAGCCCTTGCGGAGGTAGAGCCGATTTGATGCATGACATGCGGTGTTGATGGCTTCGGCCCAAAAGTTGTACGGAGACTTGAACTCCGCCATCATGGTCCTTGCCGCATCCGTCAACGTCCGGTTCTTCCTCTCCGCAACACTGTTTTGTTGAGGGGTGTAGGGTGCGGAATATTGATGCTTGATTCCCTCGTCACTAAGAAACTCATCCAAGGTGTAGTTCTTGAACTCGGTGCCGTTGTCACATCTTATTGTCAAGATCTTTGCATTGTGTTGACGTTGTGCTTCATTTGCAAAGTCAACGACGGTTTGTTGGGTCTCGCTCTTCCTCTTGAAGAAATACACCCACGTGTACCTTGAGTAGTCATCCACAATCACCAAGCAATACTTCCTACCTCCAAGACTATCGAAGGATGGAGTCCCAAAGAGATCCATGTGAAGGAGCTCCAAAGGCCTCTTTGAATAAATGATAGTCGTGGGAGGGTGAGCCTTCTCATGTAGCTTTCCTTCGATACAGGCACTGCAAGCACGATCTTTAGCAAAACTAACATTCGTTAGTCCACGGACATGGTCCCCCTTGAGGAGACTTTGCAAAGATCTCATATTGACATGGGCTAAACGGCGATGCCAAAGCCATCCCACATCAACTTTAGCCATTAGGCATGTCGCGGTCTTAGTGGGTCGCTCCGAAAAGTTAATCACATATAGACCGTTCTCGACATGCCCAACAAAGGCTACTTTAAGAGTCTTGCTCCACAAGAGGGCCACGGTATCGATATCAAAGAAAGTGGCAAAGCCCATGATAGCAAGTTGACGAACGAAAAGTAAATTGTATGCAAGGGACTCAACAAGCATGACCTTCTCGATCATGAGATCATGAGAGATGACCACCTTGCCATGTCCCAATACCTTAGAAGATGAGGCGTCACCCCACTCGACATTGGTGGGCATAGATGGAACCTTGTGCACGTCCACCACCAAGTCCTTGCTTCCGGTCATATGATTTGTAGCTCCGCTATCGAGCAACCATGATCCCCCACCGGAAGCAAACACCTACAAGAGATCAATGCTTGGTTTTAGGTACCCATTTTGTAATGGGTCCTTTGATGTTAGAAACAAGGGTTTTTGGAACCCAAATAGACCATTCAATGTATTCATGAAGAGAACCAACAAATTTGGCATAAACATGCCCATCACTAGCACGGCATAACATATAAGAAGGATTAAAATCGCCGGCTTTGTTGAGAGGGATGGCATTGCCCTTCTTGACATTGTTCTTCTTCTTCTCCTCAGGGGCACTCTCTCCCTCCCTCACAAAGGTTTGCATGAGGGGAGGAGGTCGTTTGGTCTTGTCATTCTTCTTCTTGTTCTTGGAGTCGGGCACGTACCCAACCCCTTCCTTGGCCACACCTCCCTTTTGGTTGATCAAGAGATCGCTGAGGTTCTTCTTGCCTTGTATGCAAGTCGCAAGACCTCTCTCAAGTTGCTCCTTCAACTTCGCATTTTCCTCAACAAGATGTATATGCTCACAACACGGGTTAGTAGCATTTGCATTATCAATTAAAACCATATGAGGAAAAGTTGCTTTCTCCTTAGTTAGCTTCACTCGGAGTTGATCATGAGACTCCTTGAGACTAGCGTGAATACCCTTCAAGGCCTTGTGGGCCTTGTCAAGTATATCAAACTCCTCTTTGAGTCTAGCAAGATCAACCCCGAGTTTGGCCTTCTCGGAATTTAGCACACGAGAAACAATGAGGGCATGATCATAATCTTTCTTTAACTTAGCATGATCAACGTTGTGTGACTCCTCAAGAGCCAAACGAAGACCACGCTCTTCCTCAAGAGCATTGGAAAGATCCGAAATCTCATCGGCATAGTCACTACTATGCCCTTCCATCTTAGAGATGGTGTCTTCGTGAGCCTCGATCATGTCATTGGCCTCACCCAGTTGTTCCAAGAGAGCAACAAAGTGCTTCTTGGATTTTCCCTTGAGTTTGCCCATAAAGGCCTCAAACTCGTTAGCCTCCACATTAGCTCCCTCAGGTTCATTAATGCTATCCGTTGGGGAAGGATGATTAATGATGGTAGTTTTGATGTTGGAGATTACCTTGTTGGTGGCTTTAGCCATGAGGCACTTGGCGGTGATGCTCTCGTTGGGTGAGTCGAAGAGAGACACCCGTGACGTTGTTGCAATGGCAACGGAGGCCATGGCAACTGACTCATCATCTTCATCATCATCATCATCCTCATTGTACTCTTCTTGCACAACCAAAGCCTTGGGAGGAGTCTTCTTGGTGAAGTTGTTCTTGTTGGGGAATGACTTGGCCTTGTCCTTTCGGATGAGTTTGCCACCATTGTCTTCCCTCTTCTCATACGGGCATTCCGCAACGAAATGACTCATGTTGCCGCAATTGTAGCAAGTCCTTACACGTTGCTTGCCCCTTGTGCCACTCGAGTTGTTTTTGCTAAAATTGGGCCTCGAGTTTTTCTTACTCCAAAATTGCCTTGAAGCAAGTGCCATGTGTTCATGATATGCATACTTCATATCTTTGGGGTTGCTCTCCTCTACTTCCTCTTCTTCTTCTTCCACGGTGAGCTTGGCCTTCAATGCAAGGTTAGGCTTCTTTGTCCGTTGAGAAAGGAGCACCGCATTGTTGGCGGTCTTGTACAAAATGTTCATGGCCACAAACTCATCCAACACTTCGCTTGAGGTCAAAGTGTGGAAGTCCGGTCTTTGATGAATGATGGAAGACATGGCCTTATGGTAGGGCATCATTGCCTTGAGGAATTTGCGCTTGATCCAATTGTCATCCGTGTCCTTGCTCCCGTGATCTCGTAGTGAGACCACGAGTTTGGTTACTCTCCGATAAAGCTCACGAGGTTCTTCATCTTCCTTCATTGCAAACTCATCGGCCTCATCTTGTACCACTTCATAGTTTGAGCGTTGAATGCTTCCGCTTCCCCGGTAGAGAGACACGACACAATGCCACGCATCTTTGGCCAAGGCGAAGGGACGAAGATGAGGTAGGTCTTCGGGTGGAATTGCACTTGAATGATGAAGAGAGCATTCTCATTGAATTGATTGTCCGCGGCTTCTCGAGGAGTGAAGTTGCTTGGATCATGTGGATAGAAACCTTCTTCAATGATTCTCCAAAGGTTAGTGTTCACATGATTTAAATGACGTTTAAAGCGGTAAACCCAAGAATCAAAATCCTCATTTTTCACAATCTTAGGGGGAGGACCGGCATGGTTCAAATGAGTGGAAGGAACCGGTCCACCATAAACAAGTGATGGTTCCACATAGGCAAAGATGCCGGTGCCATTCTTGCCACTAGAAGAAGGAGCCTTTTCACTACTAGCTTCCCCCTTGTCGGCGATAGCATCCGACACCTTGATGGCGGGATCACCCACTTTCAACGGTGCGGTGGATAGTTTAAGCCCCTCAAGAAATTTAGTAAACATGCTTTCAACTTCGGTCATCATGGAGGTTTTCAATGTCTCCAAGGCCACATTGAACTCCTCACGAGAGACCGAAGTTCCCCCATCGCCCGTAGACGAGATAGGATTCACACCGGAGTGTTCCTCCGCACCGTCTACGGTATCAACCATACTCTTTGGACGGTAAAGTCCTTAATAAAGAGACGAGGCTCTGATACCAATTGAAAGGATCGATATGGTTGACTAGAGGGGGGTGAATAGGCAACTAACTATTTTTAGCTTTTCTTTAGCAATTTAAACTTTGCATCAAAGTAGGTTGTCTAGATATGCAACTAGCTGAGCAACCTATATGATGCAACACGAATAGGAACACAAGCAAGCAAGATATATGAAACAAATAAGCTACACAAGTAAAGGCACGAGATAACCAAGAGTGGAGATGGTGGAGACGAGGATGTGTTGCCGAAGTTCCTTCCCTTTGAGAGGAAGTACGTCTCCGTTGGAGTGGTGTGGAGGCACAATGCTCCCCAAGAAGCCACTAGGGCCACCATAATCTCCTCACGCCCTCACACAATGCGAGATGCCGTGATTCCACTATTGGTGCCCTTGGAGGCGACGACCGAACCTTTACAAACGAGGTTGGGGCAATCTCCACAACTCAATTGGAGGCTCCCAACGACACCACGAAGCTTCACCACAATGGACTATGGCTTTGCGGTGACCTCAACCGTCTAGGATGCTCAAACACCCAAGAGTAACAAGATCCGCAAGGGATTAGTAGGGGGGAATCAAATATCTCTTGGTGGAAGTGTAGATCGGGGCCTTCTCAACCACTCCCGAGCAAATCAACAAGTTTGGTTGGCTAGGGAGTGAGATCGGGCGAAAATGGATCTTGGAGCAATAATGGAGCTTTAATGGTGGAAGAGGTGAGTCAACAGGGAAGAAGGAGACCCTTTATATAGTGTGTGGAAAAGATCCAACCGTTACCCACCAACCAGCCCGCGACAGCGGTACTACCGTGCCTGGCCAGCGGTACTACCGCAAGGCCGCGCAGTACTACTGCTTGCAACCAAGCGGTACTACCGCACGGCAGTGCGGTACAACCGTACCGTCCCACGGTACTGCCACGACCCCAGCACAGAAACAGATGCAAGTTGGGGGCGGTACTTCCGCACGCGCGGTACTACCGCGCCCTCCATGCGGTACTACCGCAAGGCAAAAGTCCCAGCCAGGGGGAAGGGAAACTTCCGTGCCTACTTTCGCAAATAAACGGAAGTAGCAAAAACCCGACACAGTAGTACTGCCGAGGGGCGGTACTACTGCCTGACCGCATAGCGTGGTACTAACGCACGGCGAAAGCGGTACTACCGCGGCAGGTGCGGATGTAAAAAATTACATCCGCTCCTACTACCGCAAGGGGGCGGCACTAGCCTGGTGGGCAGCGGTAGTGCGGCTCCAGGGGAGCGATACTACCGCGCCACGGCGCGGTACTACCGTGGATGCCTATGGTACTACCGTTGATCCAGGAGTAGTACTACCACAACCACAACAGCAGCCAGTCAAAGGAGGCAGGAAAAAACGAAGGAAGCTCCAAGGAAGAAGAAGGGGATAAAAGGAGACGTGTGCATGATGATTCCACCCAAACCTTTCCAACGCGGACCCTCTCTTAATAGTACGGCTTTCCTACGACTCAAATCCACCAAAAAGAAACGTAGAAAAGACGCCGTCTTCGTCAGTCTTCGAGGGGCACCCAATCGTCTTGTGCCTAGCAAAGAAGTGTCTGGAAAACTCATGGCACACGATTAGTCCGCAAATGCGTTGTCATCAATCACCAAAACACTTAGGGATAAATATGTCCTTACAATAAGTATATGTGAATGACATATTGTTGATCAGAGATAATGTAGAATTATTCAGCAAAGCATAAAGGAGTGTTTGAAAGGAGTTTTTCAAAGAAAGACCGCGGTGAAGCTGCTTACATATTGAGCATCAAGATCTATAGAGATAGATCAAGACGCTTGATAAGTTTTTCAATGAGTACATACCTTGACAAGATTTTGAAGTAGTTCAAAATGGAATAGTCAAAGAAAGAGTTCTTGCCTGTGTTACAAGGTGTGAACTGAGTAAGATTCAAAGCCCGATCACGGCAGAAGATAGAAAGAGAATGAAAGTCATTCCCTATGCCTTGGCCATAGGTTCTATAAAATATGCCATGCTGTGTACCAGATCTATTGTATACCCTACACTGATTTTGGCTAGGGAGTACAATAGTGATCTAGGAGTAGATCACTGCACAGTGGTCAAAATTATCCTTAGTGGAATAAGGATATGTTTCTCGATTATGGAGGTGACAAAAAAAGGTTCGTCGTAAAGGGTTACGTCGATGCAATTTTTGACACTGATCCAGATGACTCTAAATCTCAATCTGGATACAAATTGAAAGTGGTAGCAATTAGCTAGAGTAGCTCCGTGCAGAGCATTGTTGACATAGAAATTTAAAAAATACTTACGGATCTGAATGTGGCAGACCTGTTGACTAAACTTCTCTCACAAGCAAAACATGATCACACCTTAGTACTCTTTGGGTGTTAATCACATAGCGATGTGAACTAGATTATTGACTCTAGTAAACCCTTTGGGTGTTGGTCACATGTCGATGTGAACTATGGGTGTTAATCACATGTTGATGTGAACTATTGGTATTAAATCACATGGCGATGTGAACTAGATTATTGACTCTAGTGCAAGTGGGAGACTGAAGGAAATATGCCCTAGAGGCAATAATAAAGTTATTATTTATCTCCTTATATCATGATAAATGTTTATTATTCATGCTAGAATTGTATTAACCGGAAACATAATACATGTGTGAATACATAGACAAACAGAGTGTCACTAGTATGCCTCTACTTGACTAGCTCGTTGGTCAAAGATGGTTATGTTTCCTAACCATAGACATGAGTCGTCATTTGATTAATGGGATCACATCATTAGGAGAATGATGTGATTGACTTGACCCATTCCGTTAGCATAGCACTTGATCATTTAGTTTGTTGCTATTGCTTTCTTCATGACTTATACATGTTCCTATGACTATGAGATTATGCAACTCCCGTTTACCAGAGGAACACTTTGTGTGCCACCAAACGTCACAACATAACTGGGTGATTATAAAGGTGCTCTACAGGTGTCTTCGAAGGTACTTGTTGGGTTGGCGTATTTCGATATTAGGATTTGTCACTCCGATTGTCGGAGAGGTATCTTTGGGCCCACTCGGTAATGCACATCACTATAAGCCTTGCCGGTAACGAGATTGAACTAGGTATTGAGATACCGACGATCGAATCTCGGGTAAGTAACATACCGATGACAAAGGGAACAACGTATGTTGTTATGTGGTTTGACCGATAAAGATCTTCGTAGAATATGTGGGAGCCAATATGAGCATCCAGGTTCCGCTATTGGTTATTGACCGAAAACGTGTCTCGGTCATGTCTACATAGTTCTCGAACCCGTAGGGTCCGCACGCTTAAAGTTTCGATGCAGTTATATTATGAGTTTATATGTTTTGATGTACCAAAGATTGCTCGGAGTCCCGGATGTGATCACGGACATAATGAGGAGTCTCGAAATGGTGGAGGCATGAAGATTGATATATTGGACGACTATATTCAGACACCGGAATGGTTCCGGGAGTTATCGGATATATACCGGAGTACCGGGGGGTTACCGGACCCCCCCCCCCGGAGGTTATTGGGCCTCATGGGCCCAATTGGTGGAAGAGGAGAGGCGCCCAAGGGGCAGCCTCGCGCCCCCCCTCCACCAAGTCTGAATTGGACAAGGAGGCCCCCCCCTTTCCTTTCCCCCCTCTCTCTCCTTCCCTCTCCTCTCCTAATCCAACAAGGAAAGGGAGGGAGTCCTACTCCCGGTGGGAGTAGGACTCCTCCTGGCGCGCCCCTCCTGGCCGGCCGCCTCCCCCCTTGCTCCTTTATATACGGTGGCAGGGGGCACTCTAGAGACACAACAATTGATCTGTTGATCTTTTAGCCGTGTGCGGTGCCCCCCTCCACCATAGCCCACCTCGATAATACTGTAGCGGTGCTTAGGCGAAGCCCTGCGTCGGTAGAACATCATCATCGTCACCACGCCGTCGTGCTGACGAAACTCTCCCTCAACACTCGGCTGGATCGGAGTTCGAGGGATGTCATCGGGTTGAACGTGTGCTGAACTCGGAGGTGCCGTGCGTTCGGTACTTGATCGGTCGGATCGTGAAGATGTACGACTACATCAACCGTGTTGTGCTAACGCTTCCGCTTTTGGTCTACGAGGGTACGTGGACAACACTCTCCCCTCTTGTTGCTATGCATTACCATGATCTTGCATGTGCGTAAGAAAATTTTGAAATTACTACGTTACCCAACAAATACCTAGCTCAATCTCGTTACCGGCAAGTCTCTTTACTCGTTCCGTAATGCATCATCCGGCAACTAACTAATTAGTCATATTTCTTGCAAGGCTTATAGTGATGTGCATTACCGAGAGGGCCCAGAGATACCTCTCCGACAATCGGAGTGACAAATCATAATCTCGATCTATGCCAACTCAACAAGTACCATCGGAGACACCTATAGAGCACCTTTATAATCACCCAGTTACGTTGTGACATTTGGTAGCACACAAAGTGTTCCTCCGATAATCGGGAGTTGCATAATCTCATAGTCATAGGAACATGTATAAGTCTGGAAGAAAGCAATAGCAACAAACTAAACGATCATCGTGCTAAGCTAACGGATGGGTCAAGTCAATCACATCATTCTCTAATGATGTGATCCCGTTAATCAAATGGCAACTCATATCTATGGTTAGGAAACATAACCATCATTGATTCAACGAGCTAGTCAAGTAGAGGCAAACTAGTGACACTCTGTTTGTCTATGTATTCACACATGTACTAAGTTGCCGGTTAATACAATTCTAGCATGAATAATAAACATTTATCATGATATAAGGAAATATAAATAATAACTTTATTATTGCCTCTAGGGCATATTTCCTTCACTACTAACCTATCTGCTAATCCAGTATTTCATGCCAGGACTAAGCATATAGAAGTAGATTTCCACTTTGTTCGAGAAAGAGTTGTAGCCAAGGCACTGGATGTTCGGTTCATCTCTTCCAAAGAACAAGTTGCTGATATATTCACGAAGCCATTAGCTGAGTCGATGTTTGTCTCGAATAGATACAATCTAAATCTTCTTGAAGGAAGTTTTGATTGAGAGGGGATGTTAAACTGTATGTTGTTATGGTTTAGCAGGTTGTTAGTATTTGTACTAATCTCTATCTCCTGTAACAACTCATGTAATCTTGGCTTTGCCATATGCCCTAGCGGCAGTATATATAAAGGTCCTCCGGCCGCCATATTGGCTGCGCCAATCCAATATATCTTTCTCTCGTTTCACACCCACTACTCTACTTGGTATCTCCTGACGGTATTCCCACAACGAATATGCATGTCATCGGTGATGACGCAACACAAGGTTCTGACAGTGGCACCGGGGACCTTCAAGGTGCACCTTGTGAGGCTTACGCGGTTGTGCTCATCAGGTGAACACAAGGGCCAAGGGAAGAGGAGGAAGCATAGGACACGACGAGGACAGTGCAAGTGTATAATGCTCATTAGGTAGGGTTAGCCCTAGGCTTATTAGGGTTATACATCTATAATTGTGGCACCATGAGCAGACCCCAAAAAATTAAGTAGGCATTCAAATGAGTGGGCCCACTACGGTCGGGCTAACTAAGGGCCAACTATTAAAATCATTTTGCTTTAAAGCTGGACAAATAGAAATTTACAGGAGGCCCAGTTCTACATTCGGCCCAACATAGGCCTGTTATTGTCTGTGTTTTTTCGAATTAACATGTGAGTACATAATTTTTATCTGATTGGGTTGGTGTTGAGCGAGTTGAGAAATTCCAAGTCAGTGGCATCATTGAAACGAGTACCAAAGTGTTGATTGGTCACACTGTCATTTCTAGAGACAATCAATGTAAAATTTAAATGTAGAACAACATCATTGCATTTACCAAACTATGATTTATTATGTTTGTCACGCTTATTAAAAGTAAACACATGTTCACGATTCCTATGAATTATCCCACGAAAAAAGGAGAAAATTGAAGAACTGAGTAGCACCCACGAGCTAGATGTAAACATGGGATTTGAGAATTGACTACTAATTGATACTTTATATGCTCTAGCATTATCTTTTTAGTTACACCTAAATTTTGTAGTCTTCTACTTTAAAAGACAGATTTCTTCGCGAAGTTGTTCGCTAGATTCATGTACATTAAACATCCCCCCTGAGATCCATAGATATTTATGGACGTTACAAAAAATATTAAATAACAGATCAACACATCATGAGGTATAATTTGTCATAATTAATTGGCAGAATAATATGAAAATATTGGTTTCCTCAAATTATAAAAAATCCACCATAGCCACATTTTCATTTTGATACCCCAAATTAGATTGCACAACTATTTTTGGCAACAATATACAGCTTAACTTAGATTGAGAATAAATATGTCAAGATAAATATAACAACAAAAGAAAAATTGTGACTTAATATAAGTGAGAACTTTCAAGTTGTTAATTTTACTAGTTATACCCCAAAATAAGTTGTCAATGTAATATATCAGAAGATGTACTATGAAAGAAATGTATTGAAGGGCAAGCTGAGTTCTAATAAATAAATAAAAATGTTTAGTATCATATTAGTGTTAAAAAATTATGTCCATGTACATTAACACGAACATTTGGTTCATGGGCACATTTGTTTTTGGAATCGTTAACGTTCTTAACTGTCTCATGATCCATAACTAAAGTAGTGAATATACAAATGTGAAGCAACAGAAAAAGCTTAAAACAAACTATACGATGTAGTCAGGTAGCGTTACAAACATCTGCACAGGAGCAACACAAAATTGAACATTATCTTTAATATTTAGCTGACGTGTTTGGCAGTAGGATCCGATAAAATGCGATGTGTCGCATGTATGTCTTATTTATGACGAGAGTGTCTATTTTTAGAATCATGTCACCCTGTTATTTTAACTGTTACTTTGATCATACTGGTTTATACTTGATCTGTGCTTTCAACTTTTTACAGCGAATCTTCATATGAGATTCATAACTACAAGTTTAGCTCTCGGGTGTATATACATGTTATATAAAAAAATATTAGTAATTATAAAAAGACTTAAAAAATTCATAAACTTTTTCAGATTTTTTTTACTTTCTTTTGTAGATGTATGATTTTTTTAACAAAATCAAAACTCCCATTGACATTTGGGCGAATAACAATATCGTAATTACAAAAAGAGTAAAAAATTATGAATTGTTTTGGAAATTAATTTGACTTTTTTTGTAGTTGTATAAAAAGTTCGGTGAAATAAACACTCCCATTGACTTTTGGGATTAAAAAGGAAAATCATAATTACAAAAAGATTCAACATAGTCTGAATATTTTTGAAAATAATTCCACTTTTTCGTAGCTATATAGAAAGTTTGGAACAAAATTCCCATTGATTTCTGGGCGAAAAAACAAAATCACAATTACAAAAACGTTTAGTTTTTTTATTTTTTGGAAATAATTTTGAATTTATTTTTTGTTTTATTTTTTTGGTGAAATAAAAATTCATGTTGAATTCTGGGCAAAAAAATTATAATTACAAATAGAGTAAAACAATTCTGATTTTTTTGGAAATAAATTTTATTTTCTTTTGTAGTAGTATATTGTTTCAACACGGACTATCCAATATTCACTTAGACAGGGTCTGCCCTAAATGTAGCAGGGTTCTACATCTATAATTTTTAGCATCAGGTGCAAACCCCCCAAGATAATAAGCGGCGGTTCAAATGACTCAGCCTTCCCATGCTGATTTCATCAAGGTACTCGCAACACTTTGGGCCATACGGTGGGCTGGCCGGAAGACTTTCCATGAAAGGAAGTTACATCTATACCACTATATAGTGTACGAGTTTTGGATGGATCTAGAACAGCAATCCTGATTGTTGGTGCTCTCAATCTAACGGTTGGGCGCAGTGGGATTCGTATAAATAGTGGCTGCTCCAAACTCATGCCTGATATTTCTAGAATTCGATGTGTGACCCACCATCTGACCATGTTCTGGATCTTTCCACTATGGGCTGGACTACACATTTGCTCCTCTAAATTATTTAATTCGTAGTACCTGGCTACATGCGTGCAACGGCTACATGCATGCATCGACCACTTCACCCGAGACTAGGGGCTTGTTTGGTTCTCACCTATGTGAGCCCTGCCAATCGTTGGCTAGCCAATTTATTGGCGGAGGATTTAACTGCCCCAGACTTGCCAACTTTTTGGCGTCGAGTTGAACTAGAAAAGCTGGAGTGGACTGGGCGCACCAAAATATTGGTTCCCATCCAAACGGGAAGCTAGGCTTGGTCAATGACCAATATTTTGGTTTGGCAGCCGAGGGCCGCAATCCAAACAGCCCCTAGCATGCGAGCCTAGCATTGCAATGTTGTATGCATGGTGAACTTTTTGATTTTCTTATGACTTGAAACAAGTAGTAAGGTACCTAGGATAATTAGAATGAGAAAAAAGAGTGCAAATAACCTATGAAATAGTATGTTTTGACTTTTTTATTTTCTTAGCTGACATGAGATTGAGAGGGTGAAAATTTATAATTAATCACACTTCTTCTTTTTACATCATTTTTCTCAAAAAAAAGTTTAGTACGAGTCCAATAAACACAAGGACTTCCTAAACAATATATATTTATTTCATATTTATTTCATTAGAGAGATGCTCTCATATTTATTTTATATTTTTTGATAACTTTTGAACTGTTAAAAGTTTAGGGACACTTAACTAGTTCTGTGGCAAGCTATGGTAGACACAGTTATATATATATATATATATATATATATATATATATATATATATATATATATATATATATATATATATGTACTCTCATGCTTAGTGGATAAGGTTTGTTGGATGAAACGAGTATACCCATTACCAACGACCAAACGACCCACCTAATTAGTATGCTAGAAATTAATATAAAAAATGCATGCGTGCATATTCCTTGGAAGTTAGGTGCGTACGTGTGTGATCCTAGTTTTGAGGCAACAGAAGTATATTCACTTAACTATTACCTAGCATTCTAGTCCAGTATATTTTGCATGCATGCACGTACTCATAGTTTGCTTGTATATGCATGTCAGACTATACGTAGCATTTTTTTCACTCTTTATGAAAGTGTACATTGTTTTATGCCGAGAGGGTATATTATAGTGCTTTTTTAGTGAGTATATGCTGCTCTTTAGGAGTATGCACTTCCTACATTTTTATAGTGAGTATCTGATGATTTTTCATGATGGGGTGCATACTTCCTTTTACAAGGGAGTATGTGTTGGGTTTCGTAGTAATTTCAAAAAATTTCCTACGCACACGCAAGATCATGTGATGCATAGCAACGAGAGGGGAGAGTGTTGTCTACGTACCCACGCAGACCGACTGCGGAAGCGTTGACGCAACGTAGAGGTAGTAGTCGTACGTCTTCACGATCCAACCGATCAAGCACCGAAACTACGGCACCTCCGAGTTCGAGCACACGTTCAGCTCGATGACGATCCCCGGACTCCGATCCAGCAAAGTGTCGGGGAAGAGTTCCGTCAGCACGACGGTGTGGTGACGATCTTGATGTTCTACAGCAGCAGGGCTTCGCCTAAACTCCGCTACAGTATTATCGAGGATTATGGTGGCTGGGGGCACCGCACACGGCTAAGGAATAGATCACGTGGATCAACTTGTGTGTTCTAGGGTGTCTCTACCTCAGTATATAAAGGACCAAAAGGGGGGAGGCTGGCCGGCCACAAGGGACGCGCCAGGAGAGTCCTACTCCCTCTGGGAGTAGGATTCCCCCCCCCCCCCCCCAATCCTAGTTGGAATAGGATTCGCGGAGGGGGAAAAGAGAGAGAGGGGGCCGGCCACCTCTCCTAGTCCTAATAGGACTAGGGGAAGGAGGAGGCGCGCAGCCCATGTAGGGCTGCCTCTTCTCTTTTCCACTAAGGCCCATCATGGCCCATTTAGCTCCCGGGGGGTTCCGGTAACCTTCCCGGTACTCCGGTAAAATCCCGATTTCACCCGGAACACTTCCGATATCCAAACATAGGCTTCCAATATATCAATCTTTATGTCTCGACCATTTCGAGACTCCTCGTCATGTCCGTGATCACATCCGGGACTCCGAACAACCTTCGGTACATCAAAATGCATAAACTCATAATATAACTGTCATCGTAACCTTAAGCGTGCGGACCCTACGGGTTCGAGAACGATGTAGACATGACCGAGACACGCCTCCGGTCAATAACCAATAGCGGGACCTGGATGCCCATATTGGCTCCTACATATTCTACGAAGATCTTTATCGGTCAGACCGCATAACAACATACGTCGTTTCCTTTGTCATCGGTATGTTACTTGCCCGAGATTCGATCGTCAGTATTCCAAATACCTAGTTCAATCTCGTTACCGACAAGTCTCTTTACTCGTTCTGTAATACATCATCCCGCAACTAACTCATTTAGTTGCAATGCTTGCAAGGCTTAAGTGATGTGCATTACCGAGAGGGCCCAGAGATACCTCTCCGACAATCGGAGTGACAAATCCTAATCTCGAAATACGCCAACCCAACATCTACCTTTGGAGACACCTGTAATGCTCCTTTATAATCACCCAGTTACGTTGTGACGTTTGGTAGCACCCAAAGTGTTCCTCCGGCAAACGGGAGTTGCATAATCTCATAGTCATAGGAACATGTATAAGTCATGAAGAAAGCAATAGCAACATACTAAACGATCGGGTGCTAAGCTAATGGAATGGGTCATGTCAATCAGATCATTCTCTTAATGATGTGACCTCGTTAATCAAATAACAACTCTTTGTTCATGGTTAGGAAACATAACCATCTTTGATTAACGAGCTAGTCAAGTAGAGGCATACTAGTGACACTCTGTTTGTCTATGTATTCACACATGTATTATGTTTCCGGTTAATACAATTCTAGCATGAATAATAAACATTTATCATGATATAAGGAAATAAATAATAACTTTATTATTGCCTCTAGGGCATATTTCCTTCAGTATGTACTGCTTTCTTTGCGCGTATATACTTGTTTGTTTTAGGAGAGTATATACTACACCATTTTTGATGAAACGAATGCTACATCTTTACGAAAGAGTATATACTACATTATTTGTGCAGAAGTATATACTTCTTTCTTATATGAAGTTGGTATATACTTCATTTTGTAATGAGAGAGAGAGAGAGAGAGATCCTAAATTTCATATCAAGAAGTATATACATTATTTTTCATGAGTGATCAGATACTGCATTAAACATAAGAAGGAAAAATTAGTACTCATTTGTTAACCGGTACAGTATAATAAACAAAAGTTGATTGTATAAGTGCAAAGGAAACTGCTAAATATTCCTCCCATGCATACATTGCATGATAACACGTGTGCTAGGTACATGCATGCATCATCGGTGCCTAGGACTTGCTTGCACCGTGGGGTGTGGCAGATCGGCAGCAGGAGAGCAGAAACCGACGCAAGGTAGCTGCACTGCCGGAGTGCAAGCTATGGAAGTTAGCCGGTTGGATTACTCTATGCATTGAACTCGCTCACCATGGCCGCTCAGCGGCGCGGCCGCCGGCCAGCGTCTCCGTCCTGTCCGGCTGCATCCTGAGAAATTTGAGTAGAGTTATGTAAGACGGCGTTGATAGATTGTTGCATTCAAAAAATTACTCCCATATAAGATTAGAGCGAGATCTATGCGTACCTTAACTCCTTTAGTGATTTCACTAATCAATTCATAATGTGTAACAAGACCACAAATTAAACATGATACTGGATGCATGCCTCGAATTTACCCACGAGAGTGCATGATAGCATCGTACATAACCTGGTCAATGCATCACCCTCATGTAGCTTGCGTTGGCCACGGAGGCTCGTCGCATCGTTCTATGCGCGTCTTCCCCGTAGGCAGGTGCCACACTTCATTCTCTTGTCGCCGCCGTCTTCGAATCGCCGCTGCCCGGCATGGTGCAAATAGAAGATTCAAAATCCTAATAATGAGATTAATATACGGGGCAACAAATGTGCAACAGTACGTGTGTTTATCCCTAGTATTCTGGAACAACTTTTCAAAGTCCACCTTTTCCCTTCCGTGAGATTTTCACCTAATTAAATAATTAATTAAGTAATTGGATATTGGTTGGAGTTTAAACGGGATAGCCTCAAAGCTGACACGTTGGTAGGAGTATGTACTCCTAGGAGTACTAACCCATTTTCCTATATTTATATATATAAGGGCAAAGATTATATCTAATGTTTCATACAAAGAAAACCATTGTACTATGTTTATTGGGGGAATAATTGTTATCTGGCCTTGCGAAGCCCAAAAATGATTCCACAAATGCCTATTGGATATCTCCATTTGAAGCTTCTATGAAAAATTTACCATAGTATGTGTGCTTTAGTTTTTTACACTAATTTAGTACCATGCTTATATGTAATCAGTTGACGTGCAAAGCACGTACAAATTAGAACAACTGGGCATAACAGATGTTGCGACGCTCGAGACCATTGCTTGTCGTGAGGGTCTGGCTCTTGCTGAAGATCTAATGCTCCGGAACATTGTCATCGCGTCAGATTCCAAGCAAGCTATCCACGATATTTCATATTCAAGCCGAGGTGGCTCCGGTGCTATTATTTCCGAGATCAAACAGAGAGCCTCTTTGTTAAACTGTTTATTTAAATTCGAAGGTAGAGCCACTAATGGTGATGCTGATAGGTTAGCCAAGTTTTCAATTTTTTTGATCTGAGTCGATATGGTTTGTTGAGCCCCATGATCCTTTTTGTATCCCACATCATGTGGTCTATGATCAATAAAGCTTGATTTAACCCCTAAAAAACTATCCAAGGAGTACTCCTTTAGGAACCCGTAAGGGTCACCTGGGGTGGACTAAGAGCGCACTCTAGCCGTCGCCACGTGTCACACGCTGGATACTTCCTTCGATTTGGGATTTTTATTTTTTTTTGCATGCGTTTTTGGCTTTTTATATGACTTTTTCCGGGTTTTTTGGCTTTTCGATTTCCCCCGGTTTTTCTTAGGTTTTAGACAAAAACGTTGTTCTTTTTGTGCTAGAAAACGTGTTTTTTCCCTTCATGAGAGGCACAGATTTGCTTCCGTTAGAGGCAGAGTCGCGTCTCTCAGAAACAGGAAAAAACACGCTTATTGTTTTTCTTCCGCGAGAGTGCCTCTCGAAAACGGAAAAAATGCATTTTTTCCTTCCGCGAGAGGCATGGAATTGCTTCCACTAGTCCTGCATCTCGAAAATGAAAAAAAACACATTTTTTTCCTTCTGCTAGAGGCATGGATTTGCTTTTGTGAGAAGCATAGCCGTGCTCTCGAAAACGAAAAGAACACGGGTTTCCCTTCCGCGAGCGGCGCAAATTTGTTTCCACGAGAGACATAGTCGTGCCTCTTTCGAAAAGAAAAATGTGCAAGGTTTATTCGTTCGGTTTTTAAAAGAAGACGCCAAAACCTATCAATATGAGATCTAGTTTTGATGATCTTGACACGAGTAATCCAACGGTGAAAACGATTCAAGATTTAGACGTACAGTTTAAGGAATAAAACGTTTTGAATAAACGGATATACGAAAAAAAAACTCACATGTTAGGATGTCCGTCACTTATTGCAAAGTGGAGACAAAAGTGAGTGCTGCTTAATTAGTTGTATAATGTTCACTCATTATTTTATCAATCAATTTATGGAAGAGTTGGACATGACTCCGTCTAAAGCTCAATGCGATCTACTCCTTCCGTCTGTAAATATTCGTCATCAAAATAGATAAAAAAGAATGTATGTAAACATATTTTGACAAGTATTTTCGGACAGAGGGAGTAAATGTTAGAACTTCTGCCCCAAGTCGATGGAGCTCTGAAGGTAGAGTGAAAATTAATGTTGATGCAGGAATATCGAGGGGTATTCCTGGAAAACTCAAGAATCTGACGTCAGACCGCCGTCGCCCCGACGTTCTCCGATGGCTCGCCGCATCTTCCCCCGCCCAGATCCACCGCGCCTCCTCCTCTCCCGTCCAGATCCCCCGCAGAGCGAGAGGATGCGAGGTTGCGGCCGAGAGGAGAGACTGCTGCAGCTTCTCCTCGTCGCGGCTGATGACTGGGCCGAGCTTCTCCTCGTCGTTGTGCAGGTCAAGAGGTAGGCTGGCGTCGTAGAGAAGCATGGCGTGGAAGTGGCCAAGCTCGACGGTGCGGAGGGCTGCCTTGTGGTGTCGACCGGGGACTTCCGCCCGCCCGAGCAGTTGGCTCGTCAGATGGACAATCAATCTTGCTGCTTTGTTACCCTGAAGCTTGTGCGAGGGTGAACACTGGAAACCTTGTGTTTTCCTTTCAATGAAAAATCGGTAGCCAAGAGTTCCTCAATTCGATAAAAAAAATCGTTTGTGGTGATTAGCCTCCCAATCTTGATTCTGCGCGCGTTCGTGGTGGTAGATGGAGACGGGTGGCCGCGTTGACTGTCGCGAACCGGACCGTCAAAGTCATGCTTCTGAAATATCATGTTTTATGATTACATTCTTGGATTTTTTTTAATAAAAAGTTACTCCATCCGTCTCAAAATAAGCCAAACTTATTTTGGGACCGAGGGTGTAATACATAATACATACAAATATTTCCTCCATGGAATTGGCTGTCAAACAGATGGCCGAACTCCGGATTTGAACCTCAACATTTGGAATGCGGATTTGGTGAAGTTGGAGGCCCCTTAATGTCAGAAGATTATATAATCCACGCAGAGCTAAAGGGCCTGGAGCTGTCTAGGCTGACTGTTGAACTATTCTTATTAGCTGAAGGGCCATTAGTCAAGGTATAAACCCATTCTTTGTGCGAACGTAAGCATATAATTTTTTTCCCAAGAGGCCAACATCATAACCTTGTTAGTTGAAGTCAATTGCATGTTCATCATTGGCGATACATATTGGACTTTAGTTGCCCTTTCCTTTGTTCCTGCTCCACCTGGTTCAGTCGAGTTATAGTTCTCTCCTCGCAGCATACTCTAAGTGGGGCCTCCACATCTTGCAGGTGAGGAATCGATCCCTTGAGTGCATATGAGCATATGATTTTCTTTATTTTTTTCATTTTTTGAAGGATGCAGTTCAGTTTGTTCCGTGCATGGAACTAGTATAATCCTCTTCCAAGTCGTTTATATTCACAATTTGGAGGACTGGTAGGTCGAGCATGCACATAGTGATCATATGGACTGGCCCTTTGTTTTTCACAGAGAGATGCCACGCCGTGCCAAGCTTGTTGATGACACCAAATGGAGGGAAGTAGCATTTGCTAACCGCAAAATTTCTTTGTAGCTCGTCCTACACGGTGCCCCTTATCTGTACCGTTGACCATGATATTGAGATATGTGCTAGTGCCAGCATCAATAGTAGTATCCGTGTAGCCACAGAGTGATTAGAGGCTGTTTGGTTTGTGACTAACTTTGCCAAAGGTTGTCACATCTAAGGTTAGGCAAGTTTGGCAAACTTAGGTGAGTATTTGATTCAAGCCACACCTTAGCCAAGCCGTACTTGAGCCCCACATGGCATACACACAAAAAGTATGGCAAGATTCCCTTAGGCTTGCCAACTTGTGACTCTCATTTTGATGAATTTACCTTAGGCAAGGTTGGCAAAAATGTGTGGTAAAATATGACAATGCTAGGCCTAGAACCAAACAGCCCCTTCGTCCGAAAAGGCTAGTGACACCAGTCCTCTCGCTGCCGCTTGCATGCAGTACTGTAGTCACGTGGGTTTGCCAGAGCTCAAGTAAAGAGAGAGTCTGCTGCATGCAAGTTTTAAAGAGAGAGAGTGCCGTTGTTCAAAGTTTTTTTACAAAATTAAGAGAGAGAGAATTGCATGCACGGGTCGATAGAGAAAGAAAAAGGAAGAGAAAAGAGTGGCATGCACCGGTTGTCAGAGGAACAGTCTGGGAGAGAGTGTGAGAGGCCTATGCAACCTTGTGCCATAGACAGTAGCTGAGGAACAGTCTGGCATCGTTGTTTCCACCTATTTCACTGTTGAAAGAAGCTAGGTTGCTGAGTTTCAGATCCATGGTGTATACGAGGAGATGGGAAGGAAGAAAAAAGAGGATGCCAGATTATAAGATACCTCTGATCCAGGAAGATGGAGACGGATGTCATTGCGGATGGATCCGGAGGCGCCACAGTTGAAGTCTGTTCGGCAGCTGCCCCTATCACCATTACGGGCTCCTCTGCCTCCTTGGTGTCTTCACCTCTTTTCATGTTGAAAGAAGCGAGCTCGCTGCTCTGCAGATCCATGGTGGTACAAGCAGATACGAAAGAGGAGAAAGAGGATGCAAAAGTAAAAAAAATGTTTTTTTTGGCAGAAAAAGTAAAAAAATGTTGCCCGATGGAAGGAACGAGATTACACGCGTCGTACTTGTACAGAGGAGTCGTCCGGTCTTGTCCTGTCCTTTTGTTTTTCCTGAGTCTTGGCCCTCCATGTCTTGTCCAGTAGCCTACTAGGCCCATCAAATTCGAATCTTTTTCAGTCCCCTGCAGAGTATTAGGCTTTGATTCCAGTGGCAGAGCTGCTCATCTTAAACATGTGAACGTATCTCGAGGAAAATAATTCTTTATTGTGCGGCCCTGATAGAGGGTACCGTGGAGCTCCAGCTATACAAAACCGCTCTCTTTGCTAACAGACTAGTGGTTGGGGCGCATCCAGGTGCGCCGCCTGAGAGGAAGCTGGGGCGGTGCTAGATAGGATGCGCCCCTTCCACTTTCTTGATTGTACCACGTGATGTTATTTCGTCAGAATCAAAATATAGCAATATGAAGTACTGCTACATGCACGTTCACGTCTAAAACCAAAGGCTGGCGACGGTCCATGATACATCTAGAGGCAATGGAAAATCACTGCTTGGGTCATGAGCGGGTAAGACGCGTCGGTCTCCTTGGCGCACTTGCCCGGATCCCCATGCCCTGACCTCACTTCCACGGCACCTTGAAGGCATCACCGCCAGGGCGTCGCTTCAGTAGCCATCAATTGTTACCACATGCTTTTTCAGCTGTGAAACGAGACAAATTGCATGAATATGATAGATCATGTGCCTAAAACATGCTCAAGGTAGTTTTTATTTTTGTTCTACACAACTACACCTCCATCTTACTTTGTTTTTGTTGCATGTTTCATCTGTTTCACCAAACGGGTAGTCATCCTTCGTGTCACTCCCATCATTATTAATCACAAACTTATAAGCATAGTTCATGAGCCTACCCGCCACAACCAGCATTGTGGGATCTGTCACAACCGATTAGTTTCTACTCAGGAAGGCTGAGAAGAGAGCCTGTCGTGATCTTGTTTAGTCCTTCCATGGCACCTGAATGACAGTCCAGACCACATTAACCAGAAGTACGGTTGTGGGTTAGTAATAAGGAATGAGGTAAAATCGAAAAATACTTTAAGTATCTTGTATCAAGGCACTTGAGTAGAACGAAACAATACAAGTACAAAGGAGTGACTTCACGTAAATAGATACTTGCATCTTCACTTCTTCAGTGTCACTGTTGTGATCCTAATTTGTAAAACATGAGTGCTCACACAGTTCTTACGTAGCATCTCTAAACTGCACAACCTAAAATGATCCCAAACCTAGAATTCTAGATTGCTGCAAGCATAACAATTTTTTATAAGATTCTTATTTAAGGCGTAATACATAACTGGTCTACATAATAAAGCAGCACATGTCTATTTCCATGGCCAACCGCAAAAGCTAACAAAAATGGTTAGAAGAATTCTCTTGTGCGGGACGTCTTAAAAAGCAATATCACCTACGAATCACACAAGGAATTAGAGCATAACTCTCTAGCTCTAATTTATTTATCTAATTTTCCAAGCAGTCAGTATTGGAGCAGGCACTTCCTTGATATATTTCACATTTTAAGGATAACAAAGTTCATGGATCTACTATTAGGAAGAGCTGAAGGAGTAAAAACCAGCATAGCTTGAAGGAATGTAGTCAGTAAAACTGCAAAGTGGGCCTGCGAAAAACTAAACAGAGACATTTTTTCAACATCTTCTCTAGCTGGGCTTGATTTTTTAGTACTGCAGGCAAACATGTTGCTAAATGCCTCTAATTCCTAACAAGTTATGTAATGGGGAGATTAGCTTGTTTGTACCAGCTTCATCTCGCTTGCATGGATTCTATTTATTAGAATTATTTGCCGTAAAAAATGCCTTGGTCATACATATCTAAGTACGACTATGCTTTTATGTACTCCCTCCGTTCCAAAATAGATCTAGGAACGGAGGGAGTAGTTGTGTGAGTGTGTAACAACATCTCAATATCAAAGTTTTAGTATCAAGGATAAAAAACTTTGTGGATGTACTATTAGGAAGAGCAGTGATTACAGCCAGTATAGTTTGGATAAATGTAGGCAGTAAAACTGGAAATTGGGCTTGAAAAAACTAAACAAAGGCATTTTTTCAACCACTTTTCTAAGTGGGCACGATGATCTTTGCCAAGTATGATAGGCAAACAAGTTGCTAATTGCCAAGTGCTAACCAATTTATCTACCACCATTGTTACCTGACGCGTTATGCAAGGGTGGTTAGCTTGTACCTGTCAGCTTCTGCTCCCTAACATGGATTCTAGTTAATGGATCACTATGCTTTTGAAGTGCTTATGCACCACATCTCAATATCTAAGCTTTAGCAATAAAACCAAATAACTACAGAAACAATAAAATTTTAACAGGGAATATAGATGAGCGCTGCAATGTCAAGTGTAGAACAATAGATTCACAAGCATGGTGCTTACCACACTTGCCCTGATGCTTGACCATGGTGACGGCGCCGCTATGCCTCCAGTCCAGCGCGTCGGGCACGGCGTCGGGACAGGAATGTACATACCGCGCATGATGTACTTTGGAAGCTCATCTTCCTTGCGCTGTGCATTTGAGAAAAAAATATAATAATTGGTAAGAAGCAATTGCTGTGACGATTGATCGAAAGTGAAGCAAGATGGAAAAACAGAGAGCAGAGTAAAAGGGAAATAATAAGACAACGGCACTAAAAGTATCATGTGAGTATGTTGGCAGATCGTCTCGCGGACAATTAATCAGCACAAATGTGTGCGCATGTGTATGTTGAAACATAAATGGAAAATTAGCATATGTCGTTTCCACATGCAAATTAAATAAAAGAAATTGAATGATTTATTGAACCAAAAATGAGGTTCATGGCATTCTCATTGACAGTTGGATTTCTAATGAACCTATGTAATTGGCAAATGGAAAGGAAAGAAAAAAGAAAAGAGAATGATTAGCATATGGTAATTAGTTGAAAGTCTCTGAATAATAAAATGAGCTACGATCAGTTGTATACAATCTATCATGATACACACAAGAAGTCATAAGAAATGAGCTCTTAAATGTAAATAATCAGAATCACAACTAAAAGCAAGATAGTTACTCTAACACTTGGGTAGACTCATAAAAAAACTACTGCTGGCACATGACACCTCATCTGAGAACCATTTCTTAGCCTGGATTAGCAACGTTTCCTAAAGTAGCTTGTTCATTAAAAAAACAAGCTTTTATCATTTGGGTGTGGAGGGATTCAGCTTGAACAGCCGACTCCTTGATGAACCTGTGAAAGCTACTGAAACGACTTTTTGTATTCTTACATTAGTAGCCAAATGTACTGATGTATAGGGATACTTTATTCTCTCTTTCTCCAAACCGAACCACTACACTTGTCAAGGTCATATTGCCATCAACTGTGAAGAACAGCATCAACACAACATCATCTAGTAATTAGAACAGAACTTGGATAAGAACTCCAAAATGGAGCCAAAGGAGACCTCTTCTTTGATATGAGCAATCATTTCAAGAATAAGCATCTGGTTTCCATAATAGTTCCATAGGAAAAATTGTGCACACACTCCAGTTTTTTTACATGGTGGTACATCAAGATTGCACATACCTCAAAGACAGAAGTTTAACCAAAACGAGATTTGTATAAACTGAAATAGAGCATAACCAAAACGTACAAATTGTAGTTGATGTTCAGATCTGGGATAGATGGTGGAGAGGGGAAGCTCACCACGTTGGTGTTATGTTGGCCTGCTCCTCTGGCCGCTCTACCTGCAGAAACGAGATCAGATGGGTCAGTGAGAGAAGAGAGGGGAGATAGAGGAGATAAGATAATGTTAACTAACAGATCAAACACCGCAAACCGAAGCTCACACCACATGACGTGTGAGACATCAAGTGGCTGAGTCTGAGAAGTACGTGCCTCTGCACACAAGAGCAACATGTCCACTAGATATGCATGAACCTTGTCCTTGTCGCCAATGCATGGGAACAGAGTGTTGCGGAAGATGCGATGCATGATATCCAGAAAGGAGTTCAACACCCAAGATGACTTGCCATTGGGGAGTACCTTCTCAACAAGGAAGGGCTGAAGCTGGTTCTTGTTGGCAAACTTAGAGTTGGCATGGGGGCGAACGCCAACGGGGGTGTGAAGCCCGTCATCAGGAATGTGCAGCAGATCCATGAACTCTTTCCATGTAGTAGACAGCTGACGGCCATTGGTCATCCAGGTCATCCTCCGCTCCTCCCCGGGATGAAAGTACACTGAGGAAAAGAACTGACAGATAAGCTCAGGGTCATAGTCAAGGTGAAAGGAGATCACCGGCTCAATAGCAAACTGCTCCACCAAGTCCAGAGCCTCGCCACAATAGTCACGAAACTTGTCTTTCCGCAGGTGATGCATGTCTATCCACTTGACATCCATGAAGGTATTCTGCTTGTTCTTGATCACATCCAGATAGATGAGAGCCTGTTGCTTGGTCCAGAACAACTCGGTGCCTCTGAGGATAGCCCGAGGATTCACATAGGGATTGATCTTCCGGCACTTAACATACTCAGTGGTTGAAATCTCGTCCATGCCCTTAGCCGGTTCCTTTTGCTTGCTGGCAGTGGTCTTGACATTGCGCTTGGGGGCATTGGAGCCCTCTGGGGCTTCATCTTGGGGGTTGCGCAGAAGCTTGGAGCCAGTGTCACGACTGGGATTGGAACGGCGAGAGCCACCACCTGAGACACAGAACGCAAAAACACCCACAACAGCCAAGAGAGATTAATGCAAAGACCACAACAAAGCAAGTGAAACAAGTAGAAAGTACACATGGTAAATGCCTAGAGAGAGATTTGATCCCTATGGTAGTACTGCCAAGAGCTGCGGAGCTAAGAGAGTAGTACGGCTCTTAGACGCGGTAGTACCGTGCAAGATCACGGTAGTACCGGGTGTAGGGGCGGTAGTACGACCTTAGCGCCGCGGCCGACGTGGTAGTGCCGCGTCTGCGGAGCGACACTACCGCACGGTACGGTAGTACCGCACCGCGTTAGATCTGAACTGGTTCAAATCTGAGAAAGCCCGCGAAACCACGGCGGTACTACGGTTGGACAAAGCTACCACAATACAGCATATCAAGTATGTTTCCTACGCATCACGACTCTCCTACATCCTACTCTTGCATAGATTTGGCCTAAAATCTCAAGAACGACAAGTTTCTCCCCAAAAGCCTAGAAGCAAGAGAATAGCCAAGAAAAAGAGGGACTTGGGGAAAAACCTTGGTCCATGGCAAGAGGAAGTGGTGGGGAACGATCCCACCGGTCGGAATCCGAGGAGAGTGGCCGGAGACGGAGATCCGGCGAGGGCCTCCGGCACCGTTCTTGAGAGGGAGAGACGTGGAGAGAGAGAGACAATGAATGGGTATGGGGAGTTGGAACTCCCCTGCCCGAGTCATAACCCCCACGCGCCCTTGACGGCGCGGTAGTACCGTGCCCAGACACGGTAGTACCGCACGGTGCGGTACTTCCGAAGTACCGCACCAGAGCGGTAGTACCGTGCTGTGGCGCGGTAGTACCGTGCCTCCTGAAGCGGTAGTACCGCGCCCAGACACGGTAGTACCGTGGGCTCAAGAAGATGCACGTTTCGAGCGCGAAAAACTGGATCTTTGCACAAACCACTCCGAGCCAACACGACACCACAAGATCACGCAACACACAAAACCAGAAAGGCACACGATAAACGAACCAACCACGAGACACCACCTCTCCAAAAGAGAGGGCGATGGCTGTAGCCACCTATGTTTGAGTCAATTGGTATGGCACCGCGAAGAATTATCCTTGGGTCCATGACCAAAACTCGTCTTTGAAGCACAAGTACCATCAAACATGGCTAATGTGAAAGACTTGATTGATTTATGCATAATGGGGGGAGGGAGAGTTCATTGAGAGAACATCACTCCCCCTATGTCCATGCCTACATCTAAATAGGACAACACATTGAGTATGGTGGGGTGTGCAAGGGTTCAAGCAACATTGCTCGAATCGATGATATTTAGCTCATGCCTTAACTCGCGAAATCTTGCTTCATCCAAGGGCTTCGTGAAGATATCTGCAAGGTTATCATGAGTGTTGACGTAGTTGAGCTCGATCTCTCCTCGCCTAATGTGATCCCGGATGAAGTGATACCGGATCTCAATATGCTTCGTCTTGAAGTGTTGCACCGGGTTGAGAGAGATCTTGATGGCACTTTCATTGTCACACCAAAGAGGCACTTTGTCACAAGTGACACCATAATCCTTTAAAGTTTGCCTCATCCATAAGAGTTGTGCACAACAACTACCGGCCGCCACATACTCCGCTTCGGTGGACGAGAGAGACACACAACTTTGCTTTTTGGAAGACCAACTTACCAAAGAGCAACCAAGGAATTGGCACCCTCCGGAAGTGGACTTCCTATCCACTTTGTCTCCCGACCAATCGGAATCCGAGTACCCTACAGGCTTGAATTTTGATCCTCTTGGGTACCATAAGCCAAAGTTTGGGGTATGAGCCAAATATCGAAAGATTCGTTTGACCGCCACATAGTGACTTTCCTTAGGTGCGGCTTGAAACCGTGCACAAATTCCCACACTCAACATGATGTCCGATCTAGATGCACAAAGGTAAAGCAAGGATCCAATCATGGAAAGATATACCTTTTGATCCACCACTTTACCATTGGGATCTAAGTCAAGTTGGCACCTGGTGGGCATTGGAGTGGAAGCCGGCTTGACTTCACTTAGCTTGAATCTCTTGAGCATGTCTTGAGTGTATTTGGATTGATTGATGAAGGTTCCTTCTCATCTTTGCTTCACTTCGAACCCTAGAAAGAACTTCAACTCTCCCATGGAGGACATCTCGAACTTTGATGTCATGAGAGCGGCAAATTCCTCATTGAAAGCTTTGTTAGGAGAACCAAAGATAATATCATCAACATATAATTGGAACACAAACAACTCCCCTTTGACCTTCTTAGTAAAAAGAGTGGGGTCGATTAGCCCAACTTCAAAACCACGGTCTTGTAACAACTCGGTAAGGTGGTCATACCACGCACGTGGGGCTTGTTTAAGGCCATAGAGTGCCTTATCAAGTTGATACACATGATCAGGAAAGTAGGGATCCTTGAACCCGGGGGGTTGCTTGACATAAACCAATTCATTAATGGGACCATTAAGAAAAGCACTCTTCACATCCATTTGTTGTAACTTAAAGTTATGATGAGAAGCATATGCAATCAACATACGAATGGATTCAAGACGAGCAACGGGAGCAAAGGTTTCACCGTAGTCGATACCCTTGACTTGGGAGTAGCCTTGTGCTACCAAACGAGCCTTGTTGCGAATGATAATCCCATGGGCATCTTGCTTGTTCTTGAATATCCACTTGGTTCCAATGACATTGTGGTTCCCCGTTGGCCTTGGCACCAATCTCCTCACTTTGTTGCGCTCGAAGTTGTTGAGTTCTTCGTGCATGGCATTGAGCCAATCCGGATCTTCTAGCGCCTCATAGACCATGTGGGGTTCCACACAAGAGACAAACGCGTGATGCTCACAATAATTTGCTAATTGTCTATGAGTGCTTACCCCCTTTCTTAAGCTTCCAAGCACATTCGTCATGAGATGATCCTTGGTGGAGAGCTTGGAAGCAACCTTGGCGGCACGACGCTCTAATTCCTCCTCGGTGGTGAGTTGAGGAGCGGTTACTTGATCATCTTGAGCGCCGTCATGAACTTGTTCTTGATCTTGAACTTGCTCGGGGGAGAGAACTTGACCTTGGGAATCACTTGGAGTGTCCACACCGTCTTGAGTATGATCTTTCCCTTGGTCTTGTTCATGAGGTTGAGGGCCTTCACTTTGTTCTTCGGAAGCGTGTGGGCCTTGGGTTGGTGATGGCTCCACTTGAGTGGAGCATTGTCCTTCTCCTTCGGCCACAAGGGGTTCCTCAATGGGTAGGATGAAACCAACACCCATTCTTCTTATGGCTTGAGGAGGAATTTCATCACCTACATCACAAGAGCTGCTTTGCTCCACTTGGGAGCCATTATTCTCATCAAACTCCACGTTACACGTCTCCTCAATAAGTCCCGTGGATTTATTGAGGACACGGTAAGCATGAGAGTTTGTAGCATAACCAACAAATATGCCCTCATAAGCTCTAGCCTCAAATTTAGACAACCGAACACCTTTCTTGAGAATGAAACACTTAGACCTGAATACCCGGAAGTACTTGAGGTTGGGCTTGTTACCGGTGAGTATTTCATATGGAGTCTTGTTCAAGCCCTTGCGGAGGTAGAGCCGATTTGATGCATGACATGCGGTGTTGATGGCTTCGGCCCAAAAGTTGTACGGAGACTTGAACTCCGCCATCATGGTCCTTGCCGCATCCGTCAACGTCCGGTTCTTCCTCTCCGCAACACTGTTTTGTTGAGGGGTGTAGGGTGCGGAATATTGATGCTTGATTCCCTCGTCACTAAGAAACTCATCCAAGGTGTAGTTCTTGAACTCGGTGCCGTTGTCACATCTTATTGTCAAGATCTTTGCATTGTGTTGACGTTGTGCTTCATTTGCAAAGTCAACGACGGTTTGTTGGGTCTCGCTCTTCCTCTTGAAGAAATACACCCACGTGTACCTTGAGTAGTCATCCACAATCACCAAGAAATACTTCCTACCTCCAAGACTATCGAAGGATGGAGTCCCAAAGAGATCCATGTGAAGGAGCTCCAAAGGCCTCTTTGAATAAATGATAGTCGTGGGAGGGTGAGCCTTCTCATGTAGCTTTCCTTCGATACAGGCACTGCAAGCACGATCTTTAGCAAAACTAACATTCGTTAGTCCACGGACATGGTCCCCCTTGAGGAGACTTTGCAAAGATCTCATATTGACATGGGCTAAACGGCGATGCCAAAGCCATCCCACATCAACTTTAGCCATTAGGCATGTCGCGGTCTTAGTGGGTCGCTCCGAAAAGTTAATCACATATAGACCGTTCTCGACATGCCCAACAAAGGCTACTTTAAGAGTCTTGCTCCACAAGAGGGCCACGGTATCGATATCAAAGAAAGTGGCAAAGCCCATGATAGCAAGTTGACGAACGAAAAGTAAATTGTATGCAAGGGACTCAACAAGCATGACCTTCTCGATCATGAGATCATGAGAGATGACCACCTTGCCATGTCCCAATACCTTAGAAGATGAGGCGTCACCCCACTCGACATTGGTGGGCATAGATGGAACCTTGTGCACGTCCACCACCAAGTCCTTGCTTCCGGTCATATGATTTGTAGCTCCGCTATCGAGCAACCATGATCCCCCACCGGAAGCAAACACCTACAAGAGATCAATGCTTGGTTTTAGGTACCCATTTTGTAATGGGTCCTTTGATGTTAGAAACAAGGGTTTTTGGAACCCAAATAGACCATTCAATGTATTCATGAAGAGAACCAACAAATTTGGCATAAACATGCCCATCACTAGCACGGCATAACATATAAGAAGGATTAAAATCGCCGGCTTTGTTGAGAGGGATGGCATTGCCCTTCTTGACATTGTTCTTCTTCTTCTCCTCAGGGGCACTCTCTCCCTCCCTCACAAAGGTTTGCATGAGGGGAGGAGGTCGTTTGGTCTTGTCATTCTTCTTCTTGTTCTTGGAGTCGGGCACGTACCCAACCCCTTCCTTGGCCACACCTCCCTTTTGGTTGATCAAGAGATCGCTGAGGTTCTTCTTGCCTTGTATGCAAGTCGCAAGACCTCTCTCAAGTTGCTCCTTCAACTTCGCATTTTCCTCAACAAGATGTATATGCTCACAACACGGGTTAGTAGCATTTGCATTATCAATTAAAACCATATGAGGAAAAGTTGCTTTCTCCTTAGTTAGCTTCACTCGGAGTTGATCATGAGACTCCTTGAGACTAGCGTGAATACCCTTCAAGGCCTTGTGGGCCTTGTCAAGTATATCAAACTCCTCTTTGAGTCTAGCAAGATCAACCCCGAGTTTGGCCTTCTCGGAATTTAGCACACGAGAAACAATGAGGGCATGATCATAATCTTTCTTTAACTTAGCATGATCAACGTTGTGTGACTCCTCAAGAGCCAAACGAAGACCACGCTCTTCCTCAAGAGCATTGGAAAGATCCGAAATCTCATCGGCATAGTCACTACTATGCCCTTCCATCTTAGAGATGGTGTCTTCGTGAGCCTCGATCATGTCATTGGCCTCACCCAGTTGTTCCAAGAGAGCAACAAAGTGCTTCTTGGATTTTCCCTTGAGTTTGCCCATAAAGGCCTCAAACTCGTTAGCCTCCACATTAGCTCCCTCAGGTTCATTAATGCTATCCGTTGGGGAAGGATGATTAATGATGGTAGTTTTGATGTTGGAGATTACCTTGTTGGTGGCTTTAGCCATGAGGCACTTGGCGGTGATGCTCTCGTTGGGTGAGTCGAAGAGAGACACCCGTGACGTTGTTGCAATGGCAACGGAGGCCATGGCAACCGACTCATCATCTTCATCATCATCATCATCCTCATTGTACTCTTCTTGCACAACCAAAGCCTTGGGAGGAGTCTTCTTGGTGAAGTTGTTCTTGTTGGGGAATGACTTGGCCTTGTCCTTTCGGATGAGTTTGCCACCATTGTCTTCCCTCTTCTCATACGGGCATTCCGCAACGAAATGACTCACGTTGCCGCAATTGTAGCAAGTCCTTACACGTTGCTTGCCCCTTGTGCCACTCGAGTTGTTTTTGCTAAAATTGGGCCTCGAGTTTTTCTTACTCCAAAATTGCCTTGAAGCAAGTGCCATGTGTTCATGATATGCATACTTCATATCTTTGGGGTTGCTCTCCTCTACTTCCTCTTCTTCTTCTTCCACGGTGAGCTTGGCCTTCAATGCAAGGTTAGGCTTCTTTGTCCGTTGAGAAAGGAGCACCGCATTGTTGGCGGTCTTGTACAAAATGTTCATGGCCACAAACTCATCCAACACTTCGCTTGAGGTCAAAGTGTGGAAGTCCGGTCTTTGATGAATGATGGAAGACATGGCCTTATGGTAGGGCATCATTGCCTTGAGGAATTTGCGCTTGATCCAATTGTCATCCGTGTCCTTGCTCCCGTGATCTCGTAGTGAGACCACGAGTTTGGTTACTCTCCGATAAAGCTCACGAGGTTCTTCATCTTCCTTCATTGCAAACTCATCGGCCTCATCTTGTACCACTTCATAGTTTGAGCGTTGAATGCTTCCGCTTCCCCGGTAGAGAGACACGACACAATGCCACGCATCTTTGGCCAAGGCGAAGGGACGAAGATGAGGTAGGTCTTCGGGTGGAATTGCACTTGAATGATGAAGAGAGCATTCTCATTGAATTGATTGTCCGCGGCTTCTCGAGGAGTGAAGTTGCTTGGATCATGTGGATAGAAACCTTCTTCAATGATTCTCCAAAGGTTAGTGTTCACATGATTTAAATGACGTTTAAAGCGGTAAACCCAAGAATCAAAATCCTCATTTTTCACAATCTTAGGGGGAGGACCGGCATGGTTCAAATGAGTGGAAGGAACCGGTCCACCATAAACAAGTGATGGTTCCACATAGGCAAAGATGCCGGTGCCATTCTTGCCACTAGAAGAAGGAGCCTTTTCACTACTAGCTTCCCCCTTGTCGGCGATAGCATCCGACACCTTGATGGCGGGATCACCCACTTTCAACGGTGCGGTGGATAGTTTAAGCCCCTCAAGAAATTTAGTAAACATGCTTTCAACTTCGGTCATCATGGAGGTTTTCAATGTCTCCAAGGCCACATTGAACTCCTCACGAGAGACCGAAGTTCCCCCATCGCCCGTAGACGAGATAGGATTCACACCGGAGTGTTCCTCCGCACCGTCTACGGTATCAACCATACTCTTTGGACGGTAAAGTCCTTAATAAAGAGACGAGGCTCTGATACCAATTGAAAGGATCGATATGGTTGACTAGAGGGGGGTGAATAGGCAACTAACTATTTTTAGCTTTTCTTTAGCAATTTAAACTTTGCATCAAAGTAGGTTGTCTAGATATGCAACTAGCTGAGCAACCTATATGATGCAACACGAATAGGAACACAAGCAAGCAAGATATATGAAACAAATAAGCTACACAAGTAAAGGCACGAGATAACCAAGAGTGGAGATGGTGGAGACGAGGATGTGTTGCCGAAGTTCCTTCCCTTTGAGAGGAAGTACGTCTCCGTTGGAGTGGTGTGGAGGCACAATGCTCCCCAAGAAGCCACTAGGGCCACCATAATCTCCTCACGCCCTCACACAATGCGAGATGCCGTGATTCCACTATTGGTGCCCTTGGAGGCGACGACCGAAACTTTACAAACGAGGTTGGGGCAATCTCCACAACTCAATTGGAGGCTCCCAACGACACCACGAAGCTTCACCACAATGGACTATGGCTTTGCGGTGACCTCAACCGTCTAGGATGCTCAAACACCCAAGAGTAACAAGATCCGCAAGGGATTAGTAGGGGGGAATCAAATATCTCTTGGTGGAAGTGTAGATCGGGGCCTTCTCAACCACTCCCGAGCAAATCAACAAGTTTGGTTGGCTAGGGAGTGAGATCGGGCGAAAATGGATCTTGGAGCAATAATGGAGCTTTAATGGTGGAAGAGGTGAGTCAACAGGGAAGAAGGAGACCCTTTATATAGTGTGTGGAAAAGATCCAACCGTTACCCACCAACCAGCCCGCGACAGCGGTACTACCGTGCCTGGCCAGCGGTACTACCGCAAGGCCGCGCAGTACTACTGCTTGCAACCAAGCGGTACTACCGCACGGCAGTGCGGTACAACCGTACCGTCCCACGGTACTGCCACGACCCCAGCACAGAAACAGATGCAAGTTGGGGGCGGTACTTCCGCACGCGCGGTACTACCGCGCCCTCCATGCGGTACTACCGCAAGGCAAAAGTCCCAGCCAGGGGGAAGGGAAACTTCCGTGCCTACTTTCGCAAATAAACGGAAGTAGCAAAAACCCGACACAGTAGTACTGCCGAGGGGCGGTACTACTGCCTGACCGCATAGCGTGGTACTAACGCACGGCGAAAGCGGTACTACCGCGGCAGGTGCGGATGTAAAAAATTACATCCGCTCCTACTACCGCAAGGGGGCGGCACTAGCCTGGTGGGCAGCGGTAGTGCGGCTCCAGGGGAGCGATACTACCGCGCCACGGCGCGGTACTACCGTGGATGCCTACGGTACTACCGTTGATCCAGGAGTAGTACTACCACAACCACAACAGCAGCCAGTCAAAGGAGGCAGGAAAAAACGAAGGAAGCTCCAAGGAAGAAGAAGGGGATAAAAGGAGACGTGTGCATGATGATTCCACCCAAACCTTTCCAACGCGGACCCTCTCTTAATAGTACGGCTTTCCTACGACTCAAATCCACCAAAAAGAAACGTAGAAAAGACGCCGTCTTCGTCAGTCTTCGAGGGGCACCCAATCGTCTTGTGCCTAGCAAAGAAGTGTCTGGAAAACTCATGGCACACGATTAGTCCGCAAATGCGTTGTCATCAATCACCAAAACACTTAGGGATAAATATGTCCTTACAATAAGTATATGTGAATGACATATTGTTGATCAGAGATAATGTAGAATTATTCAGCAAAGCATAAAGGAGTGTTTGAAAGGAGTTTTTCAAAGAAAGACCGCGGTGAAGCTGCTTACATATTGAGCATCAAGATCTATAGAGATAGATCAAGACGCTTGATAAGTTTTTCAATGAGTACATACCTTGACAAGATTTTGAAGTAGTTCAAAATGGAATAGTCAAAGAAAGAGTTCTTGCCTGTGTTACAAGGTGTGAACTGAGTAAGATTCAAAGCCCGATCACGGCAGAAGATAGAAAGAGAATGAAAGTCATTCCCTATGCCTTGGCCATAGGTTCTATAAAATATGCCATGCTGTGTACCAGATCTATTGTATACCCTACACTGATTTTGGCTAGGGAGTACAATAGTGATCTAGGAGTAGATCACTGCACAGTGGTCAAAATTATCCTTAGTGGAATAAGGATATGTTTCTCGATTATGGAGGTGACAAAAAAAGGTTCGTCGTAAAGGGTTACGTCGATGCAATTTTTGACACTGATCCAGATGATTCTAAATCTCAATCTGGATACAAATTGAAAGTGGTAGCAATTAGCTAGAGTAGCTCCGTGCAGAGCATTGTTGACATAGAAATTTAAAAAATACTTACGGATCTGAATGTGGCAGACCTGTTGACTAAACTTCTCTCACAAGCAAAACATGATCACACCTTAGTACTCTTTGGGTGTTAATCACATAGCGATGTGAACTAGATTATTGACTCTAGTAAACCCTTTGGGTGTTGGTCACATGTCGATGTGAACTATGGGTGTTAATCACATGTTGATGTGAACTATTGGTATTAAATCACATGGCGATGTGAACTAGATTATTGACTCTAGTGCAAGTGGGAGACTGAAGGAAATATGCCCTAGAGGCAATAATAAAGTTATTATTTATCTCCTTATATCATGATAAATGTTTATTATTCATGCTAGAATTGTATTAACCGGAAACATAATACATGTGTGAATACATAGACAAACAGAGTGTCACTAGTATGCCTCTACTTGACTAGCTCGTTGGTCAAAGATGGTTATGTTTCCTAACCATAGACATGAGTCGTCATTTGATTAATGGGATCACATCATTAGGAGAATGATGTGATTGACTTGACCCATTCCGTTAGCATAGCACTTGATCATTTAGTTTGTTGCTATTGCTTTCTTCATGACTTATACATGTTCCTATGACTATGAGATTATGCAACTCCCGTTTACCAGAGGAACACTTTGTGTGCCACCAAACGTCACAACATAACTGGGTGATTATAAAGGTGCTCTACAGGTGTCTTCGAAGGTACTTGTTGGGTTGGCGTATTTCGATATTAGGATTTGTCACTCCGATTGTCGGAGAGGTATCTTTGGGCCCACTCGGTAATGCACATCACTATAAGCCTTGCCGGTAACGAGATTGAACTAGGTATTGAGATACCGACGATCGAATCTCGGGTAAGTAACATACCGATGACAAAGGGAACAACGTATGTTGTTATGTGGTTTGACCGATAAAGATCTTCGTAGAATATGTGGGAGCCAATATGAGCATCCAGGTTCCGCTATTGGTTATTGACCGAAAACGTGTCTCGGTCATGTCTACATAGTTCTCGAACCCGTAGGGTCCGCACGCTTAAAGTTTCGATGCAGTTATATTATGAGTTTATATGTTTTGATGTACCAAAGATTGCTCGGAGTCCCGGATGTGATCACGGACATAATGAGGAGTCTCGAAATGGTGGAGGCATGAAGATTGATATATTGGACGACTATATTCAGACACCGGAATGGTTCCGGGAGTTATCGGATATATACCGGAGTACCGGGGGGTTACCGGACCCCCCCCCCCCGGAGGTTATTGGGCCTCATGGGCCCAATTGGTGGAAGAGGAGAGGCGCCCAAGGGGCAGCCTCGCGCCCCCCCTCCACCAAGTCTGAATTGGACAAGGAGGCCCCCCCCTTTCCTTTCCCCCCTCTCTCTCCTTCCCTCTCCTCTCCTAATCCAACAAGGAAAGGGAGGGAGTCCTACTCCCGGTGGGAGTAGGACTCCTCCTGGCGCGCCCCTCCTGGCCGGCCGCCTCCCCCCTTGCTCCTTTATATACGGTGGCAGGGGGCACTCTAGAGACACAACAATTGATCTGTTGATCTTTTAGCCGTGTGCGGTGCCCCCCTCCACCATAGCCCACCTCGATAATACTGTAGCGGTGCTTAGGCGAAGCCCTGCGTCGGTAGAACATCATCATCGTCACCACGCCGTCGTGCTGACGAAACTCTCCCTCAACACTCGGCTGGATCGGAGTTCGAGGGATGTCATCGGGTTGAACGTGTGCTGAACTCGGAGGTGCCGTGCGTTCGGTACTTGATCGGTCGGATCGTGAAGATGTACGACTACATCAACCGTGTTGTGCTAACGCTTCCGCTTTTGGTCTACGAGGGTACGTGGACAACACTCTCCCCTCTTGTTGCTATGCATTACCATGATCTTGCATGTGCGTAAGAAAATTTTGAAATTACTACGTTACCCAACAAATACCTAGCTCAATCTCGTTACCGGCAAGTCTCTTTACTCGTTCCGTAATGCATCATCCGGCAACTAACTAATTAGTCATATTTCTTGCAAGGCTTATAGTGATGTGCATTACCGAGAGGGCCCAGAGATACCTCTCCGACAATCGGAGTGACAAATCATAATCTCGATCTATGCCAACTCAACAAGTACCATCGGAGACACCTATAGAGCACCTTTATAATCACCCAGTTACGTTGTGACATTTGGTAGCACACAAAGTGTTCCTCCGATAATCGGGAGTTGCATAATCTCATAGTCATAGGAACATGTATAAGTCTGGAAGAAAGCAATAGCAACAAACTAAACGATCATCGTGCTAAGCTAACGGATGGGTCAAGTCAATCACATCATTCTCTAATGATGTGATCCCGTTAATCAAATGGCAACTCATATCTATGGTTAGGAAACATAACCATCATTGATTCAACGAGCTAGTCAAGTAGAGGCAAACTAGTGACACTCTGTTTGTCTATGTATTCACACATGTACTAAGTTGCCGGTTAATACAATTCTAGCATGAATAATAAACATTTATCATGATATAAGGAAATATAAATAATAACTTTATTATTGCCTCTAGGGCATATTTCCTTCACTACTAACCTATCTGCTAATCCAGTATTTCATGCCAGGACTAAGCATATAGAAGTAGATTTCCACTTTGTTCGAGAAAGAGTTGTAGCCAAGGCACTGGATGTTCGGTTCATCTCTTCCAAAGAACAAGTTGCTGATATATTCACGAAGCCATTAGCTGAGTCGATGTTTGTCTCGAATAGATACAATCTAAATCTTCTTGAAGGAAGTTTTGATTGAGAGGGGATGTTAAACTGTATGTTGTTATGGTTTAGCAGGTTGTTAGTATTTGTACTAATCTCTATCTCCTGTAACAACTCATGTAATCTTGGCTTTGCCATATGCCCTAGCGGCAGTATATATAAAGGTCCTCCGGCCGCCATATTGGCTGCGCCAATCCAATATATCTTTCTCTCGTTTCACACCCACTACTCTACTTGGTATCTCCTGACGGTATTCCCACAACGAATATGCATGTCATCGGTGATGACGCAACACAAGGTTCTGACAGTGGCACCGGGGACCTTCAAGGTGCACCTTGTGAGGCTTACGCGGTTGTGCTCATCAGGTGAACACAAGGGCCAAGGGAAGAGGAGGAAGCATAGGACACGACGAGGACAGTGCAAGTGTATAATGCTCATTAGGTAGGGTTAGCCCTAGGCTTATTAGGGTTATACATCTATAATTGTGGCACCATGAGCAGACCCCAAAAAATTAAGTAGGCATTCAAATGAGTGGGCCCACTACGGTCGGGCTAACTAAGGGCCAACTATTAAAATCATTTTGCTTTAAAGCTGGACAAATAGAAATTTACAGGAGGCCCAGTTCTACATTCGGCCCAACATAGGCCTGTTATTGTCTGTGTTTTTTCGAATTAACATGTGAGTACATAATTTTTATCTGATTGGGTTGGTGTTGAGCGAGTTGAGAAATTCCAAGTCAGTGGCATCATTGAAACGAGTACCAAAGTGTTGATTGGTCACACTGTCATTTCTAGAGACAATCAATGTAAAATTTAAATGTAGAACAACATCATTGCATTTACCAAACTATGATTTATTAAGTTTGTCACGCTTATTAAAAGTAAACACATGTTCACGATTCCTATGAATTATCCCACGAAAAAAGGAGAAAATTGAAGAACTGAGTAGCACCCACGAGCTAGATGTAAACATGGGATTTGAGAATTGACTACTAATTGATACTTTATATGCTCTAGCATTATCTTTTTAGTTACACCTAAATTTTGTAGTCTTCTACTTTAAAAGACAGATTTCTTCGCGAAGTTGTTCGCTAGATTCATGTACATTAAACATCCCCCCTGAGATCCATAGATATTTATGGACGTTACAAAAAATATTAAATAACAGATCAACACATCATGAGGTATAATTTGTCATAATTAATTGGCAGAATAATATGAAAATATTGGTTTCCTCAAATTATAAAAAATCCACCATAGCCACATTTTCATTTTGATACCCCAAATTAGATTGCACAACTATTTTTGGCAACAATATACAGCTTAACTTAGATTGAGAATAAATATGTCAAGATAAATATAACAACAAAAGAAAAATTGTGACTTAATATAAGTGAGAACTTTCAAGTTGTTAATTTTACTAGTTATACCCCAAAATAAGTTGTCAATGTAATATATCAGAAGATGTACTATGAAAGAAATGTATTGAAGGGCAAGCTGAGTTCTAATAAATAAATAAAAATGTTTAGTATCATATTAGTGTTAAAAAATTATGTCCATGTACATTAACACGAACATTTGGTTCATGGGCACATTTGTTTTTGGAATCGTTAACGTTCTTAACTGTCTCATGATCCATAACTAAAGTAGTGAATATACAAATGTGAAGCAACAGAAAAAGCTTAAAACAAACTATACGATGTAGTCAGGTAGCGTTACAAACATCTGCACAGGAGCAACACAAAATTGAACATTATCTTTAATATTTAGCTGACGTGTTTGGCAGTAGGATCCGATAAAATGCGATGTGTCGCATGTATGTCTTATTTATGACGAGAGTGTCTATTTTTAGAATCATGTCACCCTGTTATTTTAACTGTTACTTTGATCATACTGGTTTATACTTGATCTGTGCTTTCAACTTTTTACAGCGAATCTTCATATGAGATTCATAACTACAAGTTTAGCTCTCGGGTGTATATACATGTTATATAAAAAAATATTAGTAATTATAAAAAGACTTAAAAAATTCATAAACTTTTTCAGATTTTTTTTACTTTCTTTTGTAGATGTATGATTTTTTTAACAAAATCAAAACTCCCATTGACATTTGGGCGAATAACAATATCGTAATTACAAAAAGAGTAAAAAATTATGAATTGTTTTGGAAATTAATTTGACTTTTTTTGTAGTTGTATAAAAAGTTCGGTGAAATAAACACTCCCATTGACTTTTGGGATTAAAAAGGAAAATCATAATTACAAAAAGATTCAACATAGTCTGAATATTTTTGAAAATAATTCCACTTTTTCGTAGCTATATAGAAAGTTTGGAACAAAATTCCCATTGATTTCTGGGCGAAAAAACAAAATCACAATTACAAAAACGTTTAGTTTTTTTATTTTTTGGAAATAATTTTGAATTTATTTTTTGTTTTATTTTTTTGGTGAAATAAAAATTCATGTTGAATTCTGGGCAAAAAAATTATAATTACAAATAGAGTAAAACAATTCTGATTTTTTTGGAAATAAATTTTATTTTCTTTTGTAGTAGTATATTGTTTCAACACGGACTATCCAATATTCACTTAGACAGGGTCTGCCCTAAATGTAGCAGGGTTCTACATCTATAATTTTTAGCATCAGGTGCAAACCCCCCAAGATAATAAGCGGCGGTTCAAATGACTCAGCCTTCCCATGCTGATTTCATCAAGGTACTCGCAACACTTTGGGCCATACGGTGGGCTGGCCGGAAGACTTTCCATGAAAGGAAGTTACATCTATACCACTATATAGTGTACGAGTTTTGGATGGATCTAGAACAGCAATCCTGATTGTTGGTGCTCTCAATCTAACGGTTGGGCGCAGTGGGATTCGTATAAATAGTGGCTGCTCCAAACTCATGCCTGATATTTCTAGAATTCGATGTGTGACCCACCATCTGACCATGTTCTGGATCTTTCCACTATGGGCTGGACTACACATTTGCTCCTCTAAATTATTTAATTCGTAGTACCTGGCTACATGCGTGCAACGGCTACATGCATGCATCGACCACTTCACCCGAGACTAGGGGCTTGTTTGGTTCTCACCTATGTGAGCCCTGCCAATCGTTGGCTAGCCAATTTATTGGCGGAGGATTTAACTGCCCCAGACTTGCCAACTTTTTGGCGTCGAGTTGAACTAGAAAAGCTGGAGTGGACTGGGCGCACCAAAATATTGGTTCCCATCCAAACGGGAAGCTAGGCTTGGTCAATGACCAATATTTTGGTTTGGCAGCCGAGGGCCGCAATCCAAACAGCCCCTAGCATGCGAGCCTAGCATTGCAATGTTGTATGCATGGTGAACTTTTTGATTTTCTTATGACTTGAAACAAGTAGTAAGGTACCTAGGATAATTAGAATGAGAAAAAAGAGTGCAAATAACCTATGAAATAGTATGTTTTGACTTTTTTATTTTCTTAGCTGACATGAGATTGAGAGGGTGAAAATTTATAATTAATCACACTTCTTCTTTTTACATCATTTTTCTCAAAAAAAAGTTTAGTACGAGTCCAATAAACACAAGGACTTCCTAAACAATATATATTTATTTCATATTTATTTCATTAGAGAGATGCTCTCATATTTATTTTATATTTTTTGATAACTTTTGAACTGTTAAAAGTTTAGGGACACTTAACTAGTTCTGTGGCAAGCTATGGTAGACACAGTTATATATATATATATATATATATATATATATATATATATATATATATATATATATATATATATATATATATATATATGTACTCTCATGCTTAGTGGATAAGGTTTGTTGGATGAAACGAGTATACCCATTACCAACGACCAAACGACCCACCTAATTAGTATGCTAGAAATTAATATAAAAAATGCATGCGTGCATATTCCTTGGAAGTTAGGTGCGTACGTGTGTGATCCTAGTTTTGAGGCAACAGAAGTATATTCACTTAACTATTACCTAGCATTCTAGTCCAGTATATTTTGCATGCATGCACGTACTCATAGTTTGCTTGTATATGCATGTCAGACTATACGTAGCATTTTTTTCACTCTTTATGAAAGTGTACATTGTTTTATGCCGAGAGGGTATATTATAGTGCTTTTTTAGTGAGTATATGCTGCTCTTTAGGAGTATGCACTTCCTACATTTTTATAGTGAGTATCTGATGATTTTTCATGATGGGGTGCATACTTCCTTTTACAAGGGAGTATGTGTTGGGTTTCGTAGTAATTTCAAAAAATTTCCTACGCACACGCAAGATCATGTGATGCATAGCAACGAGAGGGGAGAGTGTTGTCTACGTACCCACGCAGACCGACTGCGGAAGCGTTGACGCAACGTAGAGGTAGTAGTCGTACGTCTTCACGATCCAACCGATCAAGCACCGAAACTACGGCACCTCCGAGTTCGAGCACACGTTCAGCTCGATGACGATCCCCGGACTCCGATCCAGCAAAGTGTCGGGGAAGAGTTCCGTCAGCACGACGGTGTGGTGACGATCTTGATGTTCTACAGCAGCAGGGCTTCGCCTAAACTCCGCTACAGTATTATCGAGGATTATGGTGGCTGGGGGCACCGCACACGGCTAAGGAATAGATCACGTGGATCAACTTGTGTGTTCTAGGGTGTCTCTACCTCAGTATATAAAGGACCAAAAGGGGGGAGGCTGGCCGGCCACAAGGGACGCGCCAGGAGAGTCCTACTCCCTCTGGGAGTAGGATTCCCCCCCCCCCCCCCCCAATCCTAGTTGGAATAGGATTCGCGGAGGGGGAAAAGAGAGAGAGGGGGCCGGCCACCTCTCCTAGTCCTAATAGGACTAGGGGAAGGAGGAGGCGCGCAGCCCATGTAGGGCTGCCTCTTCTCTTTTCCACTAAGGCCCATCATGGCCCATTTAGCTCCCGGGGGGTTCCGGTAACCTTCCCGGTACTCCGGTAAAATCCCGATTTCACCCGGAACACTTCCGATATCCAAACATAGGCTTCCAATATATCAATCTTTATGTCTCGACCATTTCGAGACTCCTCGTCATGTCCGTGATCACATCCGGGACTCCGAACAACCTTCGGTACATCAAAATGCATAAACTCATAATATAACTGTCATCGTAACCTTAAGCGTGCGGACCCTACGGGTTCGAGAACGATGTAGACATGACCGAGACACGCCTCCGGTCAATAACCAATAGCGGGACCTGGATGCCCATATTGGCTCCTACATATTCTACGAAGATCTTTATCGGTCAGACCGCATAACAACATACATCGTTTCCTTTGTCATCGGTATGTTACTTGCCCGAGATTCGATCGTCAGTATTCCAAATACCTAGTTCAATCTCGTTACCGACAAGTCTCTTTACTCGTTCTGTAATACATCATCCCGCAACTAACTCATTTAGTTGCAATGCTTGCAAGGCTTAAGTGATGTGCATTACCGAGAGGGCCCAGAGATACCTCTCCGACAATTGGAGTGACAAATCCTAATCTCGAAATACGCCAACCCAACATCTACCTTTGGAGACACCTGTAATGCTCCTTTATAATCACCCAGTTACGTTGTGACGTTTGGTAGCACCCAAAGTGTTCCTCCGGCAAACGGGAGTTGCATAATCTCATAGTCATAGGAACATGTATAAGTCATGAAGAAAGCAATAGCAACATACTAAACGATCGGGTGCTAAGCTAATGGAATGGGTCATGTCAATCAGATCATTCTCTTAATGATGTGACCTCGTTAATCAAATAACAACTCTTTGTTCATGGTTAGGAAACATAACCATCTTTGATTAACGAGCTAGTCAAGTAGAGGCATACTAGTGACACTCTGTTTGTCTATGTATTCACACATGTATTATGTTTCCGGTTAATACAATTCTAGCATGAATAATAAACATTTATCATGATATAAGGAAATAAATAATAACTTTATTATTGCCTCTAGGGCATATTTCCTTCAGTATGTACTGCTTTCTTTGCGCGTATATACTTGTTTGTTTTAGGAGAGTATATACTACACCATTTTTGATGAAACGAATGCTACATCTTTACGAAAGAGTATATACTACATTATTTGTGCAGAAGTATATACTTCTTTCTTATATGAAGTTGGTATATACTTCATTTTGTAATGAGAGAGAGAGAGAGAGAGATCCTAAATTTCATATCAAGAAGTATATACATTATTTTTCATGAGTGATCAGATACTGCATTAAACATAAAAAGGAAAAATTAGTACTCATTTGTTAACCGGTACAGTATAATAAACAAAAGTTGATTGTATAAGTGCAAAGGAAACTGCTAAATATTCCTCCCATGCATACATTGCATGATAACACGTGTGCTAGGTACATGCATGCATCATCGGTGCCTAGGACTTGCTTGCACCGTGGGGTGTGGCAGATCGGCAGCAGGAGAGCAGAAACCGACGCAAGGTAGCTGCACTGCCGGAGTGCAAGCTATGGAAGTTAGCCGGTTGGATTACTCTATGCATTGAACTCGCTCACCATGGCCGCTCAGCGGCGCGGCCGCCGGCCAGCGTCTCCGTCCTGTCCGGCTGCATCCTGAGAAATTTGAGTAGAGTTATGTAAGACGGCGTTGATAGATTGTTGCATTCAAAAAATTACTCCCATATAAGATTAGAGCGAGATCTATGCGTACCTTAACTCCTTTAGTGATTTCACTAATCAATTCATAATGTGTAACAAGACCACAAATTAAACATGATACTGGATGCATGCCTCGAATTTACCCACGAGAGTGCATGATAGCATCGTACATAACCTGGTCAATGCATCACCCTCATGTAGCTTGCGTTGGCCACGGAGGCTCGTCGCATCGTTCTATGCGCGTCTTCCCCGTAGGCAGGTGCCACACTTCATTCTCTTGTCGCCGCCGTCTTCGAATCGCCGCTGCCCGGCATGGTGCAAATAGAAGATTCAAAATCCTAATAATGAGATTAATATACGGGGCAACAAATGTGCAACAGTACGTGTGTTTATCCCTAGTATTCTGGAACAACTTTTCAAAGTCCACCTTTTCCCTTCCGTGAGATTTTCACCTAATTAAATAATTAATTAAGTAATTGGATATTGGTTGGAGTTTAAACGGGATAGCCTCAAAGCTGACACGTTGGTAGGAGTATGTACTCCTAGGAGTACTAACCCATTTTCCTATATTTATATATATAAGGGCAAAGATTATATCTAATGTTTCATACAAAGAAAACCATTGTACTATGTTTATTGGGGGAATAATTGTTATCTGGCCTTGCGAAGCCCAAAAATGATTCCACAAATGCCTATTGGATATCTCCATTTGAAGCTTCTATGAAAAATTTACCATAGTATGTGTGCTTTAGTTTTTTACACTAATTTAGTACCATGCTTATATGTAATCAGTTGACGTGCAAAGCACGTACAAATTAGAACAACTGGGCATAACAGGTTGCGACGCTCGAGACCATTGCTTGTCGTGAGGGTCTGGCTCTTGCTGAAGATCTAATGCTCCGGAACATTGTCATCGCGTCAGATTCCAAGCAAGCTATCCACGATATTTCATATTCAAGCCGAGGTGGCTCCGGTGCTATTATTTCCGAGATCAAACAGAGAGCCTCTTTGTTAAACTGTTTATTTAAATTCGAAGGTAGAGCCACTAATGGTGATGCTGATAGGTTAGCCAAGTTTTCAATTTTTTTGATCTGAGTCGATATGGTTTGTTGAGCCCCATGATCCTTTTTGTATCCCACATCATGTGGTCTATGATCAATAAAGCTTGATTTAACCCCTAAAAAACTATCCAAGGAGTACTCCTTTAGGAACCCGTAAGGGTCACCTGGGGTGGACTAAGAGCGCACTCTAGCCGTCGCCACGTGTCACACGCTGGATACTTCCTTCGATTTGGGATTTTTATTTTTTTTTGCATGCGTTTTTGGCTTTTTATATGACTTTTTCCGGGTTTTTTGGCTTTTCGATTTCCCCCGGTTTTTCTTAGGTTTTAGACAAAAACGTTGTTCTTTTTGTGCTAGAAAACGTGTTTTTTCCCTTCATGAGAGGCACAGATTTGCTTCCGTTAGAGGCAGAGTCGCGTCTCTCAGAAACAGGAAAAAACACGCTTATTGTTTTTCTTCCGCGAGAGTGCCTCTCGAAAACGGAAAAAATGCATTTTTTCCTTCCGCGAGAGGCATGGAATTGCTTCCACTAGTCCTGCATCTCGAAAATGAAAAAAAACACATTTTTTTCCTTCTGCTAGAGGCATGGATTTGCTTTTGTGAGAAGCATAGCCGTGCTCTCGAAAACGAAAAGAACACGGGTTTCCCTTCCGCGAGCGGCGCAAATTTGTTTCCACGAGAGACATAGTCGTGCCTCTTTCGAAAAGAAAAATGTGCAAGGTTTATTCGTTCGGTTTTTAAAAGAAGACGCCAAAACCTATCAATATGAGATCTAGTTTTGATGATCTTGACACGAGTAATCCAACGGTGAAAACGATTCAAGATTTAGACGTACAGTTTAAGGAATAAAACGTTTTGAATAAACGGATATACGAAAAAAAAACTCACATGTTAGGATGTCCGTCACTTATTGCAAAGTGGAGACAAAAGTGAGTGCTGCTTAATTAGTTGTATAATGTTCACTCATTATTTTATCAATCAATTTATGGAAGAGTTGGACATGACTCCGTCTAAAGCTCAATGCGATCTACTCCTTCCGTCTGTAAATATTCGTCATCAAAATAGATAAAAAAGAATGTATGTAAACATATTTTGACAAGTATTTTCGGACAGAGGGAGTAAATGTTAGAACTTCTGCCCCAAGTCGATGGAGCTCTGAAGGTAGAGTGAAAATTAATGTTGATGCAGGAATATCGAGGGGTATTCCTGGAAAACTCAAGAATCTGACGTCAGACCGCCGTCGCCCCGACGTTCTCCGATGGCTCGCCGCATCTTCCCCCGCCCAGATCCACCGCGCCTCCTCCTCTCCCGTCCAGATCCCCCGCAGAGCGAGAGGATGCGAGGTTGCGGCCGAGAGGAGAGACTGCTGCAGCTTCTCCTCGTCGCGGCTGATGACTGGGCCGAGCTTCTCCTCGTCGTTGTGCAGGTCAAGAGGTAGGCTGGCGTCGTAGAGAAGCATGGCGTGGAAGTGGCCAAGCTCGACGGTGCGGAGGGCTGCCTTGTGGTGTCGACCGGGGACTTCCGCCCGCCCGAGCAGTTGGCTCGTCAGATGGACAATCAATCTTGCTGCTTTGTTACCCTGAAGCTTGTGCGAGGGTGAACACTGGAAACCTTGTGTTTTCCTTTCAATGAAAAATCGGTAGCCAAGAGTTCCTCAATTCGATAAAAAAAATCGTTTGTGGTGATTAGCCTCCCAATCTTGATTCTGCGTGCGTTCGTGGTGGTAGATGGAGACGGGTGGCCGCGTTGACTGTCGCGAACCGGACCGTCAAAGTCATGCTTCTGAAATATCATGTTTTATGATTACATTCTTGGATTTTTTTTAATAAAAAGTTACTCCATCCGTCTCAAAATAAGCCAAACTTATTTTGGGACCGAGGGTGTAATACATAATACATACAAATATTTCCTCCATGGAATTGGCTGTCAAACAGATGGCCGAACTCCGGATTTGAACCTCAACATTTGGAATGCGGATTTGGTGAAGTTGGAGGCCCCTTAATGTCAGAAGATTATATAATCCACGCAGAGCTAAAGGGCCTGGAGCTGTCTAGGCTGACTGTTGAACTATTCTTATTAGCTGAAGGGCCATTAGTCAAGGTATAAACCCATTCTTTGTGCGAACGTAAGCATATAATTTTTTTCCCAAGAGGCCAACATCATAACCTTGTTAGTTGAAGTCAATTGCATGTTCATCATTGGCGATACATATTGGACTTTAGTTGCCCTTTCCTTTGTTCCTGCTCCACCTGGTTCAGTCGAGTTATAGTTCTCTCCTCGCAGCATACTCTAAGTGGGGCCTCCACATCTTGCAGGTGAGGAATCGATCCCTTGAGTGCATATGAGCATATGATTTTCTTTATTTTTTTCATTTTTTGAAGGATGCAGTTCAGTTTGTTCCGTGCATGGAACTAGTATAATCCTCTTCCAAGTCGTTTATATTCACAATTTGGAGGACTGGTAGGTCGAGCATGCACATAGTGATCATATGGACTGGCCCTTTGTTTTTCACAGAGAGATGCCACGCCGTGCCAAGCTTGTTGATGACACCAAATGGAGGGAAGTAGCATTTGCTAACCGCAAAATTTCTTTGTAGCTCGTCCTACACGGTGCCCCTTATCTGTACCGTTGACCATGATATTGAGATATGTGCTAGTGCCAGCATCAATAGTAGTATCCGTGTAGCCACAGAGTGATTAGAGGCTGTTTGGTTTGTGACTAACTTTGCCAAAGGTTGTCACATCTAAGGTTAGGCAAGTTTGGCAAACTTAGGTGAGTATTTGATTCAAGCCACACCTTAGCCAAGCCGTACTTGAGCCCCACATGGCATACACACAAAAAGTATGGCAAGATTCCCTTAGGCTTGCCAACTTGTGACTCTCATTTTGATGAATTTACCTTAGGCAAGGTTGGCAAAAATGTGTGGTAAAATATGACAATGCTAGGCCTAGAACCAAACAGCCCCTTCGTCCGAAAAGGCTAGTGACACCAGTCCTCTCGCTGCCGCTTGCATGCAGTACTGTAGTCACGTGGGTTTGCCAGAGCTCAAGTAAAGAGAGAGTCTGCTGCATGCAAGTTTTAAAGAGAGAGAGTGCCGTTGTTCAAAGTTTTTTTACAAAATTAAGAGAGAGAGAATTGCATGCACGGGTCGATAGAGAAAGAAAAAGGAAGAGAAAAGAGTGGCATGCACCGGTTGTCAGAGGAACAGTCTGGGAGAGAGTGTGAGAGGCCTATGCAACCTTGTGCCATAGACAGTAGCTGAGGAACAGTCTGGCATCGTTGTTTCCACCTATTTCACTGTTGAAAGAAGCTAGGTTGCTGAGTTTCAGATCCATGGTGTATACGAGGAGATGGGAAGGAAGAAAAAAGAGGATGCCAGATTATAAGATACCTCTGATCCAGGAAGATGGAGACGGATGTCATTGCGGATGGATCCGGAGGCGCCACAGTTGAAGTCTGTTCGGCAGCTGCCCCTATCACCATTACGGGCTCCTCTGCCTCCTTGGTGTCTTCACCTCTTTTCATGTTGAAAGAAGCGAGCTCGCTGCTCTGCAGATCCATGGTGGTACAAGCAGATACGAAAGAGGAGAAAGAGGATGCAAAAGTAAAAAAAATGTTTTTTTTGGCAGAAAAAGTAAAAAAATGTTGCCCGATGGAAGGAACGAGATTACACGCGTCGTACTTGTACAGAGGAGTCGTCCGGTCTTGTCCTGTCCTTTTGTTTTTCCTGAGTCTTGGCCCTCCATGTCTTGTCCAGTAGCCTACTAGGCCCATCAAATTCGAATCTTTTTCAGTCCCCTGCAGAGTATTAGGCTTTGATTCCAGTGGCAGAGCTGCTCATCTTAAACATGTGAACGTATCTCGAGGAAAATAATTCTTTATTGTGCGGCCCTGATAGAGGGTACCGTGGAGCTCCAGCTATACAAAACCGCTCTCTTTGCTAACAGACTAGTGGTTGGGGCGCATCCAGGTGCGCCGCCTGAGAGGAAGCTGGGGCGGTGCTAGATAGGATGCGCCCCTTCCACTTTCTTGATTGTACCACGTGATGTTATTTCGTCAGAATCAAAATATAGCAATATGAAGTACTGCTACATGCACGTTCACGTCTAAAACCAAAGGCTGGCGACGGTCCATGATACATCTAGAGGCAATGGAAAATCACTGCTTGGGTCATGAGCGGGTAAGACGCGTCGGTCTCCTTGGCGCACTTGCCCGGATCCCCATGCCCTGACCTCACTTCCACGGCACCTTGAAGGCATCACCGCCAGGGCGTCGCTTCAGTAGCCATCAATTGTTACCACATGCTTTTTCAGCTGTGAAACGAGACAAATTGCATGAATATGATAGATCATGTGCCTAAAACATGCTCAAGGTAGTTTTTATTTTTGTTCTACACAACTACACCTCCATCTTACTTTGTTTTTGTTGCATGTTTCATCTGATTCACCAAACGGGTAGTCATCCTTCGTGTCACTCCCATCATTATTAATCACAAACTTATAAGCATAGTTCATGAGCCTACCCGCCACAACCAGCATTGTGGGATCTGTCACAACCGATTAGTTTCTACTCAGGAAGGCTGAGAAGAGAGCCTGTCGTGATCTTGTTTAGTCCTTCCATGGCACCTGAATGACAGTCCAGACCACATTAACCAGAAGTACGGTTGTGGGTTAGTAATAAGGAATGAGGTAAAATCGAAAAATACTTTAAGTATCTTGTATCAAGGCACTTGAGTAGAACGAAACAATACAAGTACAAAGGAGTGACTTCACGTAAATAGATACTTGCATCTTCACTTCTTCAGTGTCACTGTTGTGATCCTAATTTGTAAAACATGAGTGCTCACACAGTTCTTACGTAGCATCTCTAAACTGCACAACCTAAAATGATCCCAAACCTAGAATTCTAGATTGCTGCAAGCATAACAATTTTTTATAAGATTCTTATTTAAGGCGTAATACATAACTGGTCTACATAATAAAGCAGCACATGTCTATTTCCATGGCCAACCGCAAAAGCTAACAAAAATGGTTAGAAGAATTCTCTTGTGCGGGACGTCTTAAAAAGCAATATCACCTACGAATCACACAAGGAATTAGAGCATAACTCTCTAGCTCTAATTTATTTATCTAATTTTCCAAGCAGTCAGTATTGGAGCAGGCACTTCCTTGATATATTTCACATTTTAAGGATAACAAAGTTCATGGATCTACTATTAGGAAGAGCTGAAGGAGTAAAAACCAGCATAGCTTGAAGGAATGTAGTCAGTAAAACTGCAAAGTGGGCCTGCGAAAAACTAAACAGAGACATTTTTTCAACATCTTCTCTAGCTGGGCTTGATTTTTTAGTACTGCAGGCAAACATGTTGCTAAATGCCTCTAATTCCTAACAAGTTATGTAATGGGGAGATTAGCTTGTTTGTACCAGCTTCATCTCGCTTGCATGGATTCTATTTATTAGAATTATTTGCCGTAAAAAATGCCTTGGTCATACATATCTAAGTACGACTATGCTTTTATGTACTCCCTCCGTTCCAAAATAGATCTAGGAACGGAGGGAGTAGTTGTGTGAGTGTGTAACAACATCTCAATATCAAAGTTTTAGTATCAAGGATAAAAAACTTTGTGGATGTACTATTAGGAAGAGCAGTGATTACAGCCAGTATAGTTTGGATAAATGTAGGCAGTAAAACTGGAAATTGGGCTTGAAAAAACTAAACAAAGGCATTTTTTCAACCACTTTTCTAAGTGGGCACGATGATCTTTGCCAAGTATGATAGGCAAACAAGTTGCTAATTGCCAAGTGCTAACCAATTTATCTACCACCATTGTTACCTGACGCGTTATGCAAGGGTGGTTAGCTTGTACCTGTCAGCTTCTGCTCCCTAACATGGATTCTAGTTAATGGATCACTATGCTTTTGAAGTGCTTATGCACCACATCTCAATATCTAAGCTTTAGCAATAAAACCAAATAACTACAGAAACAATAAAATTTTAACAGGGAATATAGATGAGCGCTGCAATGTCAAGTGTAGAACAACAGATTCACAAGCATGGTGCTTACCACACTTGCCCTGATGCTTGACCATGGTGACGGCGCCGCTATGCCTCCAGTCCAGCGCGTCGGGCACGGCGTCGGGACAGGAATGTACATACCGCGCATGATGTACTTTGGAAGCTCATCTTCCTTGCGCTGTGCATTTGAGAAAAAAATATAATAATTGGTAAGAAGCAATTGCTGTGACGATTGATCGAAAGTGAAGCAAGATGGAAAAACAGAGAGCAGAGTAAAAGGGAAATAATAAGACAACGGCACTAAAAGTATCATGTGAGTATGTTGGCAGATCGTCTCGCGGACAATTAATCAGCACAAATGTGTGCGCATGTGTATGTTGAAACATAAATGGAAAATTAGCATATGTCGTTTCCACATGCAAATTAAATAAAAGAAATTGAATGATTTATTGAACCAAAAATGAGGTTCATGGCATTCTCATTGACAGTTGGATTTCTAATGAACCTATGTAATTGGCAAATGGAAAGGAAAGAAAAAAGAAAAGAGAATGATTAGCATATGGTAATTAGTTGAAAGTCTCTGAATAATAAAATGAGCTACGATCAGTTGTATACAATCTATCATGATACACACAAGAAGTCATAAGAAATGAGCTCTTAAATGTAAATAATCAGAATCACAACTAAAAGCAAGATAGTTACTCTAACACTTGGGTAGACTCATAAAAAAACTACTGCTGGCACATGACACCTCATCTGAGAACCATTTCTTAGCCTGGATTAGCAACGTTTCCTAAAGTAGCTTGTTCATTAAAAAAACAAGCTTTTATCATTTGGGTGTGGAGGGATTCAGCTTGAACAGCCGACTCCTTGATGAACCTGTGAAAGCTACTGAAACGACTTTTTGTATTCTTACATTAGTAGCCAAATGTACTGATGTATAGGGATACTTTATTCTCTCTTTCTCCAAACCGAACCACTACACTTGTCAAGGTCATATTGCCATCAACTGTGAAGAACAGCATCAACACAACATCATCTAGTAATTAGAACAGAACTTGGATAAGAACTCCAAAATGGAGCCAAAGGAGACCTCTTCTTTGATATGAGCAATCATTTCAAGAATAAGCATCTGGTTTCCATAATAGTTCCATAGGAAAAATTGTGCACACACTCCAGTTTTTTTACATGGTGGTACATCAAGATTGCACATACCTCAAAGACAGAAGTTTAACCAAAACGAGATTTGTATAAACTGAAATAGAGCATAACCAAAACGTACAAATTGTAGTTGATGTTCAGATCTGGGATAGATGGTGGAGAGGGGAAGCTCACCACGTTGGTGTTATGTTGGCCTGCTCCTCTGGCCGCTCTACCTGCAGAAACGAGATCAGATGGGTCAGTGAGAGAAGAGAGGGGAGATAGAGGAGATAAGATAATGTTAACTAACAGATCAAACACACGAGGGGCCGCTTGGATCCAGATCCGCCCGCTCAGCCAGCATCGCTCTCTTCCTCTGTCCACCGCCTCATCCCCACGCCATCCCCTTCCTCGATCGAAATCCAACACACACACACAAAGAGAAAATGGATTTCATTGTGGGCTACTCCTCCCATGGCCACCCCTCCGCCTGCTGGACATCATCTCGCACCCCGGCCTCGAGTGACTCTGGTTCCGTCGCGATCGACTCGCCCACTCTGTGCACGCCCAGCCTCGACATGAGGGAAGGGGGCAGTGGCGACGGCCAAGTCAGGGAAGGAGGGCGCCGCGGGGAAGTGCCAGCCCACACGGTCCTTGGCCAGCCGGTGGTTCCCGGCGAGGCCACCCACCCTGCATCTCCTCGTGTTCACCTTCTCCCGCAGCGGTGGCGCGGCGCGTCGAGCAGCCGACACAGGGAAGAGGAGGGGCTCGGAGCAGTCGCGAGGAGAATCGGGGGAGAGAAGAGGAGGCGGCGGCGGCGTCACGAGAGAAGGTTGCGTGCGATGTGAAATTTTGGAGGAAAGGATAAGGAAGGGGTGGGGCTCGAGGCAACTTCCTCCCTCTTGCTCTTTTTGTCTTCCAGCTAGTCCGACGTGGACATCGCGAGGAGTGCTCGCGCTTGATGCACAGCTGAATGGTTTTAATATGCCTTGTTTATCGGATACCTGTCCATGGCCTTGAGGGCTCTCGGCTTCCTCCCAGAAGCTTCCCTCCATCATGATCATGATCATCACCATCATCATCAGAGAGCTGAGCTGAGTGAGTGGTTAACTTGCAGAAAAGGTGAGGAAGAAAAGCACAAGCACCCAGCACACAAGTTGGCCAAAAAACAAAACATTTTGTGCCCCAAGTGCTGCCCTCTGTGCTATTCTCCACTGTTGTCACAGGGATCTGTGGATGCCTTTTCTGAATGAGAAAAAGAAGAACAGGGCCAAAAAGGAGTGAGGGAAGGATTTTGCAAAAGGTTGATGGAAAGGGAGGCAGCCAAAGCATGAGATGCCAAAGCTAGTGCAACTCTGACTCATTTCCAATTCCATTGTTTGGTGGGTCCAGCATCATGGTCATCAATGGTAGTAGTAGTAGTGGTGGTGGTAGGGATCTATACAAGAGAAGAATTTCCTATTTTTTAGGACTTAAGTACACACAAACAATGCAAAGGTTAATCAGATGTTAACCAGATGAACAAGGCAAGTAAATGCTGGATGACTCACTCCAAACTCATTTTGGTTTATCCGGAAAAATTACACTCGCAAACATACGGACGGGAAACGGCGGAAGCTTGAATGAATGAATGATAGATCATAGATGTGGATAAGTATGTGTGAGATGCTGCATGAGTAAGGTTTCCCATAACATGAGCTGACCAGAAAGCAGGATCCATGAAGATTGAAAACAAGTCACTTGACAATGTGCATCATCAGTACTGAGCACTAGTATTCCCTGTGTATCTCAAGATACTACAGCATCAAGTTCTAGACATCCTTTTCCCCTTACATTCTCAGTATCAACACCAACACTTGTGGACTACTACCAAGCATCACCACTCACCAGCATACCTACTCTCTCTGCTATCTTATGAAAAATCCCCATAATCAATTACTTCAGTAATAATACAGGCAGTGAAACTAGAGCCAGGGCCATATTACACTAGACATCTGATGCGCTTGCATCTTCCAATACAGCGTACTCGGTACTCCGGTTCGCGGCCAGCTGATCATGTAGACATTGTAGAGGACCACACTGCAGGCCTTGATCTTGCAAACCCTGCCGTAGTTCGGCATCCCGAGAGCCCGGTTCGGCGAACTGAAGGGCGCGCTCGACGCGCCGTGCTGCTTGGTGTCGGCTGGCAGCGAGAACTGCCCCGTTGCCGCGCTGAGCCGGTGCGCTGGACTGGTTGATCATCAATCACTGGGACGGCGAGGGAGGCTGGTCGTCGGTCAGGTGAACTGTGGTGATGTCGTGGATGCTCGACCTCCTTGCCGTCCCTGAGCTGAGCCTGATAAAGTACTTCTGAGCGTGGCTGGCCACCTGCGTCGGCGTCCTCGTCCGCACGAAGTTGCGTGATATGTTCCTCCAATCCCCTTTTCCGTACGTCTTCAGGCCTAAGAGAAACAACCTGGCCAAAGAACAAGGCATGATCAGCTTCAACAACCAGTATGGATCATGAATTCTTACTGCATAGCCATCTCATCAATTCCTAGTGAACAATTTATTCAGTTTCAGATAGCAGTTCTTCCATGGTTGAATTATTCTGATGATGTAAATCCTATTGATTGATGGTGAATTCAAGAAAGAAAATTTATATGACTAGTTAGTCTTGTGCATGACATAGATGGAGCAGTGAGATCAGAAGAACACTATACTCACCTGTGCTCGTCGTCGGTCCACGGCACCCCCCTCCTCCTCCCCTGTCCCGGCGTCCGCACGCCGTGCCAGTTCCCGCAGCCAACGCCGAACCGCCGTCGGGCCTGGATGGAGACGGCGTGCAGGCGGCGGAAGCCGCCGAAAGAGAGCACGACGGCGCGGAGCAGCTGTTCCGAGAAGCCGAGGTCGGTCCACTCCCTCACGCACGGTGCCTCCCACAGCCGCTCGTCCTGCGCGAGGACCCGCCAGCCCCGGCTCACGCACGCCGCGGCGGCCAGCGTCCGCGGCTCCGCCCGCCGTAGCACCTCGAACATCGCGTCCTCCACCAGATCCGGCACCTCTCTCGCGTCCCCCGGCGGCGCCGGTGGAGGCTGTGAGGACGAGGATGCCTCGGCCTGGCTCGAGCTCGAGGTCCGCTGCCGCTTCTTGGCTGGCTCGCTGGAGCCGCCACCGCCAGAAGCCGGAGGAGGAGCCCAGGGATCACGGCCAGCCGAGGAATCGGAAGGGCACTTCATGGCGGGGCGCCTGTACACACGACTGTCAGGATCACGATGGATCTGACGAGGAGAGATGGACAAAAATCTGATCTTGACGAGGATAGATGATGAAGAGGATAAATTCTTGTAGGATAACAAGACAATTTACTTACTGGAAATTAAAGAATTGAAATACAACAAGATGGCTTTGATTTCTTAGCTTAGCAATGGTACAAGGATAGGCTTTATATAGAGTCTGGTCGATGACATCCCATGAGAAATGGGAAATGTTCAAGCTTTTGGGCCGGTGACACGAGAAACGTGCGATGGGGTGTGATCCTACGATGCAGCCAGCACCTCTCTTCTTAAAAAATATCTCAGCTTACCTAATCCTCTCGCGTCTGTTCCTCACCGCTCATTCTCTTTCTCTCAACTTCATTGCTTTCACGATCAACTTCATTGCTTTCACTAAGGCTTCCGTCCTTGGAAATACCATTTGGCTCTCGCATGTATATACACCACATATGGGGTATTCTTTTTTCGAGGGTTCGCCAATGACGTACCTTAGCTTTATAGGAGAGAGAAAATTATGTATAAGAGATTACAAAATTTGCTAGTTAGGCGTCACAAGTCAATCCTAACCCAGCCTCCATTACACTCCCTCATGCTACTCGACTACTTGGATACTAGTTGTCCTCCAAACGCACCTGCCGTGGCCCAAGTCCTCAAGTCGCCGAAGATCATGTCCACCGTATCACCCTCATTCTTGCTCTGTCCCGATCCGAAGACCCTCGAGTTCCTCTGTTTCCAAAGAGTCCAGCAGATAAGCATCACGAACGTGTCGAACCCTTTCCGAGTTTGCTTGTGGATTTGTTTCCTAGCTTCCATCCACCATTACACCAACCTAGAATCATTTGCCGGGCAAAGCTCAATCCTCAACCCCATTCTAGCAATGGAACGAAACCACACTTGCCGCGAGAACACGCACTACTGCAAAATATGATCCACCGTGTCTTCCTCCTGGTCGCATAAGAAGCACCTTCATGTTTGGTCTTGCAACCCATGTCTCATCCTTTTATCCGATGTCCACAATCGGTATTGAACTGCTAACCACATGAAGATCTTGCACGCTAGTGGAGCCCAACATTTTCAGATGGCTCCGAATGAGTGAAATCTCACTCCTCCCTCACAAAGCATCTTATAAGCGGATGATGCTGTGTAAACTCCCGACTCGTTCCAAGCCCAAATGGGACGGTCCTCCATATGATCCTCCAATTGCACCTCTGAAATGATCTCCCAAAGCTCGATGAACTGGGTCAAACCTTGTGTGCATAGGTTACCCACTACGTCATTCATCCGAGCATGCATGCCTAGAGCCTCACGTACCAGTCTCCTGTTGACCATCTGCGTGCGAACCGTTGCCACTATACCAAGGGGGCAATCTCGGAGATTGTTGTGTTGGAAATATGCCCTAGAGGCAATAATAAAGTGGTTATTATTATATTTCCGTGTTCATGATAATTGTCTATTGTTCATGCTATAATTGTATTAACCGGAAACCGTAATACATGTATGAATAGATAGATCGTAATATGCCCCTAGTAAGCCTCTAGTTCACTAGCTCGTTGATCAATAGATGATCATGGTTTCCTGACCATGGACATTGAATGTCATTGATAACGGGATCATATCATTGGGAGAATGATGTGATGGACAAGACCCAATCCTAAGCGTATCGCAAGATCGTGTAGTTCGTTTGCTAAAGCTTTTCTAATGTTAAGTAGCATTTCCTTAGACCATGAGATTGTGCAATTCCCGAATACCGTAGGAATGCTTTGGGTGTACCAAACGTCACAACGTAACTGGGTGGCTATAAAAGTGCACTACAGGTGTCTGCGAAAGTATCTGTTGGGTTGGCATGAATCGAGACTGGGATTTGTTACTCCGTATGATGGAGAGGTATCTCTGGGCCCATGCGGTAATGTATCATCATAACAAGCTCAATGTGACTAAGGAGTTAGCCACGGGATCATGCATTACGGAACGAGTAAAGAGACTTGCCGGTAACGAGATTGAACAAGGTATGGGGATACCGACGATCGAATCTGGGGCAAGTAACATACCGATAGACAAAGCGAATTGTATACGGAATTGATTGAATCCCCGACATCGTGGTTCATACGATGAGATCATCGTGGAACATGTGGGAGCCAACATGGGTATCCAGATCCCGCCGTTGGTTATTGGTAGGAGAGATGTCTCGGTCATGTCTACATGGTTCCCGAACCCGTAGGGTCTACACACTTAAGACTTAGTGGATTTGTCTCTACATTGCAGAGGAAGGACTTTTGGTGTCTTACATTCATTACCCTTGTGCAGACAACTGGGTTGGTCTTGTTAAAATTTGGTTCATGCTGGGACAGTTGACTCTCTTTCTTCGGACGTGGTTATTCAAAGGAAGGGTTATGAGCTACGGTATAGCCTGGAAAAAAAATCAGATTTCCATGTTGATGCTGATTCCGTGCCTCGTGTCTGGGAGCACGGAGATGATCCAGGGGGCGACAAAGGACATGGCATGGAGGATATAGGGAGAGCCAATGATCCTAGTAAGAGGCCAAAACCCACTTCGTCATCCAATGACTCCTCCGTTCATCCTACCTCGGGTGGAGTGGTGCCCATGAAGATGAACTCGTCCACGCCTCTCGCGGGGGCCTCTTCGACGCTGGATAAGTTCTTCATCGCTGTCACACCACCTAACTCTAATCGACGCGGGGCCCCTTCGACGCTGGATATGTCTCCACCTCGGCCATGACACCTTCAGCACCTTCGTCGATGACAGCCCCGGTGAACACTACTCCTGCTGTTTTGACGACATCGGCGCTACAGTCTACGACGCCGCCGACTCCGACTCAGCTAGCTGCACCGCCACACAACGAAGAGGGGAGTCAGGACCGGACTTACCTTGAGGGGCTCACGCCTGAGGAGGCTCCTGAGGGTGTGGCTTCGCCGCCACCATCGCCCACACCTTCGTCACCTACCCGACGAGGAGTGATTTTCTCCCCGTCTGTTAGGGCTGAACATGAGTCGGCAATGGCGGAGTTGTGAGCTTTTTCTTATACGCCTCTGACGACGGGAGGGGCGCCCGCATCCAAGGCTCTCGCCGAGCCGGAGGCTGACTTGCAGCCCTCGCGGTCTTCTTCATCATCGCCGCACCCGTCTATTCCACCACTCAGGGCCACCGGAACTGCCACTGCTGCCAACCTCACTCCATCATCACTGAGGCGCAGCGGTCGCCACTCCATCGGAACTGATGGTACTGCAGCCACCGACGAGGACTCTCTAATGAGAGCCATGCGCAAGACGGCTGCCCGCAATCTCGACTTTGAAGGTACCTCCTCTCGTCAATCATTTTTGTCTTTTGATAAATCCAAAGTACATTCAAATATTACTAGCCTTGGAGTTTCATTAGGACGTAATGAGAAAGAGGTAGATTTTTCTGTTAGGGCTCTTAAACAAGTGGAGTTAGACCGGCTTACGGTTGCTCCTAAGTTGTCGATATTTGCGGACCCTTTTGTGTCAGATGAGGAGGATGAAGATGCTGATGCCAATCATGAAGGCAAGCTTCTCTCCCATCTAGTTAAAGAGACAACTGAGGTAGACTTGGATGATACTGTACGTGACATTACGCTATGTGAGCTGGTCGCGTCGGTACGAAAGAACAAGTCTAATTCAGCAAAGAAAAGAGGGCACCCATCTAAGAGGACAAAGGCCTCTAAACGACAACAAAATGGTTCATCATGAGAGGCATGTTTTGGAATAGCAGAGGTCTTGGTGACTTGGCTAAACACAAACATATTGCTGATTGTGTAAAGGATCATGCGTTGGACTTTCTGGCTATCACTGAGTCGGGCAAACGTGACTTCCCATCACGTGATCTTGACCACTTTTCATGTGGTTACGATTATGAATGGCACGTCTTACCCCCGTCCGGGAGGTCCGGTGGAATCTTGCTAGGAATCCATTCCACTTACTTGGAACTTTTGTCCACGTCAAAGGGGGAATATCATATCAAATTCCACCTTCGAAATAAGTCCGACAACTTCCTTTGGAGCCTGGTGGCTGTATATGGCGCCGCTCAAGAGGAGTTTAAGTTTGCTTTTTAAAAGGAACTTATTAATACCTGTTGAGACAATCCCCATCCCATGCTAATCGGGGGGGGGGGGATTTCAATATCCTTCGATATCAGCAGGAAAAAAACAATGACCGGTTTGATACTAGGTGGCCATTCCTCTTCAATGCTGTTATTGACAGTCTAGACTTGCGGGAGCTCACTATGTCTGGCCGCCAGTATACCTGGGCCAATAACCGATCAGTTCCAACTTTTGAAAAACTTGACCGGGTGCTTGTTACCACCGACTGGGAATATAAATATCCCTTAGCCTCGGTACGGGCACTAGAAAGAATTGAGGCCTTATCGGGTCACGCTCCATTGCTAACCGATTTTGGACAAACAACTCCAAGGTCTAGCCGTCATCAGTTTAAATTTGAGCTTGGATGGCTCACTAGAGATGGATTTCTCGACCTGGTCAAGAAGGTGTCAGCACGTCAACCTCGCGGTAACATGCCCATTCAATGATGGAACAATCAAATACGCGTCTTGCGCCGATTCCTTCGTGGATGGGGTAAGCACACTGCTGGCATGTACAAAAAAGAAAAGTTGCGACTATCTACTTTAATCGATACCCTCGATAAAATTGCAGAGGCGAGGCCTCTTTCTGCTATTGAGATTGAGCAAAAAAGCCATCTAAATGAGCAGATTGCCCGCCTGCTCCGTGAGGAAGAGATTAAGTGGTACCAACGTTGCAAGGCCGACTCGCTCGTTCAAGGTGATGATAATACGAAATACTTTCAAATGTTGGCCAATGACAGACATAGAAAGAAATGTATCTTCGCTCTTGACCAGGAGGAAGGCCGTATCGAGGGGGACACACCGCTCAGAGATTATATTGCTAAGTATTACAAAGAGCTTTTTGGTCCTTCCACTCAAACAATGTTTGAGATGGACGAGTCTATCACTCATGACATCCCTCAAGTTTCGGATGCGGAAAATGAATTCTTAACCTCTCCATTCTCAGAGAAGAAAATTCGAACTGCGATGTTCCAAATGGAACACAACAAGGCTCCGGGACCGGATGGATTTCCGGCGGAGTTCTATCAATGCTTTTGGGACGTGATCAAGGCGGATTTGGTTCAGTTGTTTAACCAACTGCATACCGAAGACCTTGATATTTCCCGTTTAAACTTTGGGCAGATTATCCTACTGCCCAAGATTAAGGAGGCCAGTTGTATTCAACAATATCGATCGATTTGCCTTCTAAATGTAAGCTTCAAAATCTTTACGAAGGTCGCAAATAACCGGTTGAATGGGGTGGCTGACCATGTCGTCAAGCCCACTCAAACAACATTTATGCAAGGACGCAACATACTAGATGGAGTTGTTGTGTTGCATGAAACTGTACATGAGCTTCACCGTAAAAAGTTGAATGGAGTGATCCTTAAAATATATTTCAAAAAAGCCTATGATAAAGTTAAATGGCCCTTTCTGTTGAAAACTTTGCGCATGAAGGGGTTTTCACCAAAATGGGGGTCTCCGAGGGAGTCCTGGATTAGGGGGTCTCCGGATAGCCGGACTATATCCATTGGCCGGACTGTTAGACTATGAAGATACAAGATTGAAGATTTCGTCTCGTGTCCGGATGGGACTCTACTTGGCGTGGAAGGCAAGCTAGGAAATAAGAATATGGATATGTCCTCCTTTGTAACTGACCTTGTGTAACTCTAACCCTCTCCGGTGTCTATATAAACCGAAGGGTTTTAGTCCGTAGGACAACAATCACAACATACAATCATACCATAGGCTAGCTTTTAGGGTTTAGCCTCTCTGATCTCGTGGTAGATCTACTCTTGTACTACCCATATCATCAATATTAATCAAGCAGGACGTAGGGTTTTACCTCCATCAAGAGGGCCCGAGCCTGGGTAAAACATCGTGTCCCCTGCCTCTTGTTACCATCCGGCCTAGACGCACAGTTCGGGACCCCCTACCCAAGATCCGCCGGTTTTGACACCGACATTGGTGCTTTCATTGAGAGTTCCGTTGTGCCGTCGCCACCAGGAAGGATGTCTCATCCCATCTTTAAAGACGGCACTATGGCTGAGGGAGCTTTGGCTGTCGGCCAAACTCTCCGGCTAGGTGGTTTTCTTATGACCGCCTGTTCGGCCGCTGCGCCGACGATGACTTCTCGGGTCATCGAAAGCAATATTCACATTAACTCGGAACTCGTCGAGCAGTTAGATCCAACGGAGCTCTCTTCCCTGAACGAGCTCTTGGATCGCATCGCCGCCCTGGGAGTCGCTACAGACTACGATCAGATTGGGCCTAAACCCGATCTGAGAGAGATCAACTCTCCCTAGGTCACCCATCACGTCGCAGTGGTGGAGGAACAATGCGGCAACCCTTCATCTATCTTAAGGACTAGCTATGTCCGGATTCCCGATCCCTCCAAGCCGGATACCCGCGGAGGGGAGGACGTCACTCAAGGCCTGAACTTAGAATCAGGCAGCGGGCTAGATTCATCGAAAAACATCCAAGAATCCAAACTTCTGAGTTCGGAAACTCCTTGGCCCCTGAGTCTCAGATTGGGTGAGGATTCGGATTCAATTCCACCCACCCACCCAAACATACGCGATCTATCCCAAATTAGGCAAGAGCCCGAAGAAACAGTACACCATTACTGAGCCAGATTCCTCCTAGTCATGAACAGGATAAAGGACTGCCGCGAGGAAGACGCAATTTCATTCTTCTGCAATAATTGCATGGACAAGGGAATCCTCAACGCCATAAGTCGCCGTGAAATTACACGCTTTGCCGACCTGGTGTCCATAGTACGAAAGTACTGTGCGATGGAAAGCGCCTGGAAAACCGAAATAAAATTTTGGGATAATCCGGCCCTGAATACAAACCCAGTCCGAAATAAAAGGGTGCATTATCACAATACACCCGGATTAACTAACAAAAAGCAAAAGCCCTCTACGGGGCAAGGAACCGTACTGGAGGGATGGCTCAACGGACCCTGCAAAATTGATAGTACAGCGGATGCAATACCAACGCACAGCCTTAGAGCATGTTGGATACTCCGGCAGGTGGCCAAAAGTGGTGAGGATCTACTCCTCCCAAATACCACAGAGCACCATCCGTGGACAACAATACGGTGTTAACGGTCTTTGAGACCTTCGCGTCAAATAATAGACGCAAGCGAACACTCCGCAACATGGCCGAAATCTGCCACATAGCCGAAATAAATCCTTGGAGTGACACGGCTATTACCTTCAATGCCAGTGACGAACCTAAATTCCGAACAGCCCGAGCACCAGCCGCACTGGTCCTTAGTCCAATCGTGGACGACTTTCGACTCACCAAGGTACTCATGGACGGCGGTAGCGGATTAAACCTCATCTATGAGGAAACTCTTCAAAAGATGGAAATAGACTGGAGCCGCATTGAGCAAAATAGCACAACCTTTAGAGGAATCATCCCCAGTCGGGAAGCACGCTGTGCTGGGAAAATCACACTAGACGTGGTATTCGGCACGCCGGATAATTACAGGTCCGAAGAAATTACATTCCAAGTGGCCCCGTTCAGCAGCGGATACCACGCTCTATTAGGGCGGGAGGCGTTTACAATCTTCCAAGCCATACCCCATTACGGGTACATGAAGCTCAAAATGCCGGGCTTAATGGAATCATCACTCTTGCTAGTGATCCGGACATAGCACTCCACGCCGAAAATAAGACAGCTGCACTGGCCCTTGAGGCACTATCCGAAGCCCTAGCGGCCGAGGAACTAACTGCGCTGCGCTCCACGGTGAACAGGGACGACGTGATACTCGATAAAAGATCCAAATCCACCTCCTTTAAACCGGCTGACAAAATAGTCAAATTCCAAGTCCATCCAACAAACCCTACAAAAACAGCTTCCATCGGGGCACAATTAAACCCTGATGTCGACGCCGCACTGCGAGAGTTCCTACGCGAGAACTAGGACATTTTTGCCTGGCACCCTTCAGACATGCCAGGAATCCCACGCAGGCTGGCTGAGCACAGCCTAAATATCCTAAAAGGATTCAAGCCAGTCAAGCAGGCTCTTCGACGTTTCTCCGAACCTAAGAGACAAGCCATGGGAGAGGAACTAGCCAAGCTATTGGAGGCCGGATTCATCAGAGACATAAAACATCCGGACTGGCTAGCAAACCTGGTGATGGTACCAAAGAAGGACAAATCCTGGCGCTTGTGCGTCGATTTTAAGGACCTTAACAAGGCCTGCCCAAAGGATCCCTTCCCCCTCCCCCGCATCGATCAAATCATCGATACTACCGCAGGACACGATTCATTGTGTTTCCTCGACGCATACTCCGGCTACCATCAAATTAAAATAGCAGAGCCAGACCAAGCCGCAACGACATTCATCACACCATACGGCCCATTCTGCTTCAACACAATGCCCTTCGGGCTCAAAAACGCCGGTGCAACATATCAGCGCATGATTCAGACATGTCTGGCAAACCAGATCGGGAAAACAGTGGAGGCATACGTAGATGACGTGGTCGTTAAAACCAAGCATGTCGAAACTCTAGTAGACGACTTGAGGCTCACATTCGACAACCTCTGAACATATGACATCAAGCTCAATCCGGAAAAACGCGTTTTCGGCGTACCAGCCGGAAAGCTCCTAGGATTCATTGTCTCCAGTAGAGGTATTGAAGCTAATCCGGCCAAAATCCGAGCGTTGTCACAGTTGGCTACCCCAACAGACCTCAAACAAATACAAAAATTGACTGGATGCGTGGCGGCTCTAAGCCGCTTTATCTCCCGCTTGGGAGAAAAGGCATTACCCCTTTATCGCCTCCTCCGGCGCACCGAACACTTCGAGTGGACGGATGCCGCCATGGCCGGACTCAGTGAAATAAAAGCCATATTGGCAACAAAACCAGTCCTGGCCGCGCCAAACATTGGCGAACTAATGCTATTATATATTGCGGCAACTCATCAAGTAGTAAGCGCAGTGCTCGTCGTCGAGCGAGAAGTGCACAGACACAAATTCCCCCTTCAAAAGCCGGTTTACTATGTGTCCACTGTCCTTACTCCATGCAAATCACGGTACCGGCATTATCAAAAGATAGCGTACGCGGTATTTATGGCATCCCGGAAGCTGCGACACTACTTTCAAGAGTGTTCGATAACGGTAGCCTCGGAAGTACCACTTAACGATATTATAAACAACCGCGACGCGACGGGCCGGATTGCCAAATGGGCCATTGAGCTCCTCCCGTTCGACATAACTTACAAGCCACGGTGAGCTATTAAGTCGCAAGTTTTGGCTGACTTCGTCGCTGAGTGGACGGAAGCCGAACTCCCTAAAGAGTACGGCACATATTCAAACTGGATCATGCACTTCGACGGCTCCAAAATGCTGGCTGGTCTGGGGGCTGGCATCGTTTTGACGTCCCCAACAGGAGATACCGTTCAATACGTACTACAGATAATGTATACGGACTCCAACAACGCAGCCGAATATGAGGCCCTTCTACATGGTCTCCGGATGGCAGTATCCATGGGCATTCAACGCCTAGAGGTGCGCGGGGATTCGAACCTCGCGATATCCCAAATAAATGGAGACTTTGATGCCAAGGATCCGAAAATGGCAGCTTATCGCAATGCCGTCCTAAAAATGTCAGCTCGGTTCGAGGGGCTCGAATTTCACCATGTGGCTCGGGAAAACAATCAGGCGGCGGATATCCTCGCCCGCATCGGCACAAAACATGACGCGGTCCCTCCCAACATATTTGTGGAAAGGCTCTTCAAGCCATCCGTAGCATGGGAAGGGGACACCGGTAACAACAGTCCGGACCCGGCCAAAATACCCGATACCGAATCTCTGACACAATCGGAGGCTACGCCACCGAAATAACACATTCAGCCCACGAAATAATGGCCATTATTGCCCCGTGGACAGAACCATCCCTGGCCTAACTAACTAGACAGGAACTTCTGGAGGACCAAAATGAGGCACGCTGCATAGTGCGGCGATCCAAGGCCTACAGGGTCCATGAGGGAGAATTATACAAAAAAAGCGCTACTGGAGTCCTTCAAAGTTGCATCTCCGAAGAGGAAGGGCGGAACCTTTTGGCAGAAATTCACGCCAGACTGGGCGGTCATCACGCCGCAGCCCAGGCTCTTGTAAGCAAGGCCTTCCGTACATGATTCTATTGGCCAATGGCCCGGGCAGATGCACAGGACTTGGTCCAACGTTGCGCCGGTTGCCAGCTCTTTGCAAATCAAAGCCACATGCCACCCACCGCCCTCCAAACAATCCCCATTACATGGCCCTTCGCGGTCTGGGGGCTTGACATGGTTGGACCCCTTCAAGGGGGAACCCACAAGAAAAAATACTTATTGGTCGTGGTGGATAAATTCACCAAATGGATAGAGGCTAAACCGGTTAAAACAGCCGAATTTGGACCGATAATAATTTCATATCCGGGGTTGTACACCGTTACGGCGTCCCCCACAGCATCATCACTGATAACGGCACGAACTTCACGGCCGACGAGGTAAAATTCTGGTGCAGCAAAATGGGCATCAAGCTCGATTATGCTTCAGTCTATCACCCACAAACCAACGGTTAAGTCGAACTAGCAAATGGTATTATAATGAGCGGCATTAAACCCAGATTAGTGCGTTCCTTAACGGAGTCTGACACACACTGGGTAGAGGAGCTCGACTCCGTACTCTGGGGGCTGCGGACCACGCCGAATCGTAGTATCGGATATACACCATTTTTTATGGTGTACGGCGCAGAGGCAGTCCTGCCCTGTGACATAATTCATGACTCACCTCGAGTGCGCATGTACGAAGAAAGAGAAGCCGAGCTCGATCGGCAGGACAGTCTGGACACCTTGGAGGAAGAGCGCGACGTAGCCAAAGCCCGTTCCGCATTTTACCAACAACAGGCTCACAGATACCAAAGCAGAGAAGTACGGGCCAAAACTTATAACATTGGCGAACTAGTTCTACGGCTGCCAGATAAGAAAAAGAACAAGCTCGAGCCCAAATGGGAAGGTCCCTTCATTATCGACCAAGTTCTGACCGGTGGAACGTACCGACTGCGGGATGCATCGACTAGTCGACTCGAGCCGAACCCATGGAACGCAGCCAGCCTTCGAAGATTCTACGCCTAGCACCGGACTTTATGTTAGTCCCCTCCCTTTGTCCATTTTCTGCATATGCATCATCTGTCTTGTTTCCCTTTCTTTCTTTTATTTCTCTAGGCCTTCAAGGGTCACCTTGTGCCTCACTCATACATTACAGATGCGCCAGCCGCACTCTTCATACCTGGGGGCTTCTTTCACAGAAGCTTAAATTATTTACCTGGGCCTCACGCCCAACACATGTGTTATACTTCCGCATGTACCTTTTTTCACCATTATATGCATCGATATGACTTAAGTTTTGATCAAGCTGGGTTGCCTGGCTCTTGTATTTATGCCCTACGTTCCCGTTAATTCGGCTAGGGCATAAGGGGAGCACCTCTGTGATTGTTACCGCCGGGTCAGCCGGACGTGTACCTCAAACTGGGTGAAGCCGAAAGCTAGCGTTCTTAAGGGAATATTCGGTCAGTGAACAAAAGATGACTTTTATTTATTATCCATATCTGCCCCCAGATGCTTTTTCTGCGCTTCTTGTCGCAGTCCGGACATGCACTTTAGGGCATGCTTACCCAGGGAAAGGAACCCTTAACGGAACTATTCTCCCTGGAAGATGTTTCTTACTACCCATGTAATATAACATAACTAGTTGGGCACTTGTCTGATAAAGCACTAATGACCCCTACGCCTGGTCTCCACGCATGCCCCAGTTCTTACATAACCGAGAGGGTATTCGGATACACTCCGGATCGTCGGGTCCCGAGGTCGAAGCGAAAAGGTCCGCCATGACAAACGATCTACAATCCGGCTAGAAGGCATTATACATGTCACTTTAAAATTACATAGTCAATTTGACTGGTTGAATTCCTCTTCAATACCATCCAATAGGCTGTCTAGTCTACAGTCCTGTTGGGAATACTTTGCGGCCAATTCTACTTGGCCGTACACTAAGCTCACAGGGATCTCCTTCCCATCGGGCCCCACAGGTCCAACTTCGGCCATATGGTTCGGGTCAGCCTTCGTGTACCGTGTCTTTACCATTGCCCAGGCTTCCCTGGCGCCCTGATGGCAGGCCGATATCTTCCATAATCGGAAGCGCTGCCGCGCTCCCTTTAGCTTTTCTGCAAGCTCTCCAAGGCCTTTGGGTATGGAGACGGATGGCCACAAGGCCTGGGCGACGCCTTGCATCACCTGCCGAACTCGTGCGTGCAGCTGTGAGATCTCGGGAAGAAGGTCACCCGTTGAACCAGGCATTTCCTTGGCAGGACGACCTGTTAGCATACCTACAGACATAACTCTGTCAGCCAGCTTCCTCGCCGAACTCCTTTTCAAAGTTCGTTCAAGCACTTACTAAGTATGCCGCGTCGAAGCCGCCGATTTTCCTTAACAGAGTCCGATAGTTGGGCATGAACATCTTGTAGTTCCACATCCAGCTTGGTGTTGGCATCTAGGAGATCATTTTTCTCCAGCCTCACCCTCGTAAGCACGTTCTCACCGGCCTTCAGCTGGTGTAGGAGCTGTTGCTTATCCGGATTTACTCCAGCGTCATCTGCAATTTTATCGTCAGATCTGCATATACACCGCATTCTATATGATACTTATCATTTGAAGGATATGTTACCAGAGGGGGTCTCTTTGGGCTCCCCTGCTGCGGCCAGTGCGGCCTGAAGTTGGGCTTTGCACTCTTCCAGCTCCTGGGATAGTTGACCATTCTTTTCTATAAGAACCTGCATAACAAATGATCCTTAAATCAGTTATCCTAATTGTTTCAAGTCTCAGGGGCTACTGATACATATAATCACCAAATTTTCTCACCCGTATGTCTTTTACATACTGCTCCGTGGCTCTGGCTAGACCATTTTGAGCGGCACGGAGGTGCGCGTCTCCCGAGTTGAAGGCATCCAATGCCTCTTGGGAGAAACAAGCGTCACGAAGAACAGTCCGGCGATGCCTGTGGTTCATGGCACTTTCCACCTCGAAATTGGTGGCGGACAGTTTATCCGCATCCTCTGTCGGAGGAGCACCCGGCACACGCCTCGTATTCGTTCCCGCCTCCGAATTCGGCCTTGGAGCCTGGCTTGTGGAGGCGCGATTGGTAGCCTCTCCGGGTATAGTCCGATGAGCGCTCTTTTTCCTGAAAAGAAGGCATGGGCGTTAATATGCCTCTGAGAATATTGTCTTGCAATAAAGACGGCGCGCCATACCACTGCGCCGGTGTCTCAATCCGGACTGCGGGTCTTTTTCAGCCTGCCTGGCCTTGCGGCCCCTTGTTGGCCAGTCGCCGCAGGCTCGGCCTTCTGCCTCGAGGACCTCCCCTGTAATACACGGCTGTTATACGGCAATCAAAAACACGCAAGGACGGATCCCTTTTTGAAGTACTGGGACTTCGGTCTCAGTCACCTGTGAGGCTGGAAGTAGCCCAGGGTAATCGGCCGTAATGGCTACCAAAGCATTATCATTACTCAATTGGTAAAACACCCCATCGATCAGCTCCACAGATATGTCCGGATCCTCCTGGGAGGCCGGGTCGAGGGACCGTCCAGGGTCCTCGGGTTGTGGAGGGGGTTTTTTTATCTCCCTTACAGCCTGGCGCAGTTCCTGTGTAGAAATCGCTAGACTGAATACTTAACTACGGAAATATGAAACGGATGGGTGAGAAAAAGTCTCCGCTTACCCATCTCGGAGGATTGTACATAGAAAATCCTCCCTGCAGGTTGACATGAAGGAATTCCTCCTATTCTCCCTTGTACAAAGTGGATAAGATCTTTATTAGATCAACAACCGATCCCGGCCCTTTACGGCCGTAGCGGGTGGCGTCATCCTCCCCGTTGAAATCCCACATGGGGTGGCCTCTATATTGAAGCGGCTGCACCCCGCGCATGATACATATGTCCATGACGTCGATCATGGTCAATCCGGATCGAGCTAAAAAACTTATCCGGCTCATCAGGTAAAGAACGTCACTGTCATCTTCCTCCAGGGAGCTCCGTGGACGCCAGCTCCGGCGCTTCTTCAAAGGGGCGTTGTCGAACTCAGTAAGGCCGATCCGAATAGGATCCGGGAGGGGGACGTCTTCTATATAAAACCATTCTGAAGGCCAGTCTTTAGACGTCTTCTTTGGGGTTCCGGATAGGTATCCGGTCCTGTCAACACGCCACACTTCGGCTCCGCCCACTTGATATATTGACCCCTTCTGAGAATGGGGCACAAGGCAGAACAACTTCTTCCATAGAGCGAAATGAGCCTCACGGCCGAAAAACAACTTGCAAAGGGCTACGAATCCCACGATATGCAGCATGGAGGCAGGCGTAAGGTTGTGCAACTGGAGGCCGTAGAACTCCAGGAGCCCCCGGAGAAACGGATGAATTGGGAATCCGAGCCCTCTTACCAAATAAGGGACAAGGCATACCCGCTCTCCCTTGGAGGGATTGGGAAGGCTCTCCGCTTGCTCTCCGCCATTATAGGTGGCGAGCCCAACTCGAACCGAGACCATGTATGCTGGGGGAAGAAATCCCTTGGTCTGAAGCATCACTAATTTGCTGTGCGGGACGGAACATCTCTCCCAATCTCCAGGCTTGGAGCTAGGGGAGCGATAGGAGGAGCTACGTCAACCGGCCATGATGGAATGGATCTCTGTCGGATGCGCTCCGATGAAGGCTCGCCAAGGGAGGATGGTGTGATTTGGATCTGAATCCTCGTCTTCTTAATAGGCGGCTCATTCACACAGCTAGGGGGGTAAATGTGAAAACACCCTGGCTCTTCACATTCGCTCGACACATGGAAAGTGGCCTTTATTGGGCGTGGAAGCCAAGGAGTGCAACATTCACAAGAAACCAGACACTATTTCGACAGGTACACAGAATTTGGAGAGGAACCCGCCTTGCAATGCCGAAGACAATACTGCGCGCCGGACTTATCGTCATTGAAGCCTGGTTTGCGGGCTACTGAGGGAGTCCTGGATTAGGGGGTCTCCGGATAGCCGGACTATATCCATTGGCCGGACTGTTAGACTATGAAGATACAAGATTGAAGATTTTGTCTCGTGTCCGGATGGGACTCTACTGGGCGTGGAAGGCAAGCTAGGCAATACGAATATGGATATCTCCTCCTTTGTAACCGACCTTGTGTAACCCTAACCCTCTCTAGTGTCTATATAAACCGAAGGGTTTTAGTCCGTAGGACAACAATCACAACATACAATCATACCATAGGCTAGCTTCTAGGGTTTAGCCTCTTTGATCTCGTGGTAGATCTACTCTTGTACTACCCATATCATCAATATTAATCAAGCAGGACGTAGGGTTTTACCTCCATCAAGAGGGCCCGAACCTGGGTAAAACATCGTGTCCCCTGCCTCCTGTTACCATCCGTCCTAGACGCACAGTTCGGGACCCCCTACCCGAGATCCGCCGGTTTTGACACCGACAGTCGCCATCAAAGTTAACGATGAGATTGGCAACTATTTTCAGACAAGGAAGGGGCTTCGCCAAGGGGACCCCGCATCACCCATTTTGTTTAACATTGTGGCCGACATGTTAGCTACCATTGTTGAGCGGGCTAAGGTGGCCGATCAAGTTAGCGGTGTCATTCCTCATCTGGTAGAAGAGGGTCTATCTATCCTACAATATGCGGATGACACTATACTTTTCTTGGATCATGATCTAGATAAAGTAAGAAACCTCAAGCTGCTTTTATGTGCTTTGAGGAACTCTGGCCTCAAAATCAATTTTCATAAGAGCGAACTTTTTTGCTTTGGAGATGCTGCAGAATCTGCACCCGAGTATGCTGACATTTTTGGATGCCAGCTCGGGCAGTTCCCGATTCGGTATCCGGGTATTCCCATACACTACCGGCATTTAACTATCGCTGAGTGGAAGCACGTGGAAGAGAGACTTGAGAAGCGACTAACCAGTTGGAAGGCCAAACTCTTGTCATATGGGGGGCGATTGATATTGATCAATTCCATCCTCAGCAACATGGTTCTATATATGTTGTCATTCTTCCATCTTCCGAATGGAGTTCTTCAGCGTCTCGATTACTTTAGATCAAGATTTTTTTGGCAGTGTGATAATGAATCCAAGAAATATCGACTGGCTAGGTGGACCGTATTATGTCGGCCTAAAAGTCAAGGGGGACTTGGAATTCAAGACCTTGAGATTAAAAATATTGCCCTTCTCAGCAAATGGGTTTATAAATTACTCAATGAGAACGGAGTATGGCAGGAAATCATTCGTAACAAGTACGTGGGATCCAAAGCCGTTTCTCAAGTCTATTGGAAACCTGGTGACTCACATTTTTGGTCTGGTGTCATGAAGGCCAAGGAATTCTTTTTCCAATTTGGAACTTTCTCGGTTAGGGACGTTCCCAGGTTCGATTCTTGGAAGATACCTGGCTAGGGACCACACCACTAATGGTGCAATACCCAAGCTTGTATAAGATTGTTAGACATAAATTTGTCACCATCAAATAAGTTTTGGGGCAAGAAAACCCTGATATTTCTTTCCGTAGGGACCTTTTAGGTCCTCGCCTGGCAGCTTGGAATGTGTTACTCATACGTTTGGAGGCCATTTAGCTGTCAGATGAACCGGACATCTTTAGATGGAATTTGCATCAGAATGGCAAGTTTACAGTCAAATCCATATATGATGCAATGGTTCATTGTGATGTCCCGGTTGATAACAGGAAATTGTGGAAGCTTAAAATCCCTCTAAGAGTGAAGATATTCGTCTGGTTCCTAAATAAAGGGGTGATCTTAACTAGAGATAATTTGGCACGACGCAACTGGCAAGGGACCAAGACATGTGTCTTTTGCCAACATAACGAGTCTATTAAACACTTATTTTTTGAGTGTAAGTTTGCTCGGTCGGTTTGGGCCATAGTTCAAGTAGCTTCAAATTTATACCCCCCACGTAGTGCACGTAACATGTTCGGCAGGTTTGGGCCATAGTTCAAGTGGCTTACCAGGAATGATGTGGTTTTTAATAAAAAATATGTTTCATCTCCTATGCAGGTTATTCATGTACGTACGCGATGGCTTCGTACTTGGTCTATCCTGCAGAAGCCGGAGGACAGTGACCTATTTATGAAGGCGTCTACGCGGCTGGAGCATACGGCCAGGGAGGTTTTCTACCCCCATGGATGGCGGTGTGATCTTCGGTTAGGATCTGCCACATCATAGGCTGGACAGATTTATTTATATTTGAGTTGTAAAACATTTTTTTTGGACGGGTGGACTTATGGGCTGTGTGCATCGTGCTATGCAGAGGCTGGGCATTCTTTCGATGCGTTTGTATCACCTCGATATATCAATTGAATGAAATGTCCTTTATCGAAAAATATATATTTTTGAGTGATTATTTCTACTTATCTAACATGGAGGTACAAGCAACAGGATCTTCAATGTTCTTCTGACTCAAAAGCTGAGCTATATTGGGCAGTTTTTTTGGGCCGTTATGGATGTTGGATATACCGTGTTGACTGGCAACGCTCTCCAGCTTAAATTCAGCAACTTGAAAGATGTTGCAATGGTTGTTGGCATAGTGGTTTGTTGTATTTTGTTGTGCCCTCTGGCGGCTGTCTATGTGTTTGGGATGCTAATTTCGGCTGGGATTTCAGTGTGGCGTCTGAGCCAACGGGACTACGGGGGCGAGGCTGATGGACTTGGAAACCTGAAGCCTTCCTTGGATATCTTGTACTCCCTTGCTCTGCTCCAGGGTGTAGTTTTCTACTACAGGGCCATCTTTGGTTTTCTCAAGGGAAATGTAGTGAATTCAATAATTGAACAGGGAGAATTTGGTGATCAGAGTCGCACTCCAGTTTCGGATTACTTCACTGAAACAGTGACCGGGTGTGAAAAGGATACATCATTCGCTAGTGGAAGGAACCTCATCACATATGATGTGGACCTGATGGTGTCGAAGTCACCTGATGACTACCTTTCCAGGTTCCTTGACGCCTTCGCCAGACGGCTTCGGACAGTGGCCCAAGAATGGGAAGAAGAAGGTACCCTATACATTCCAGACGCAATGAAGGAATCCATGCAGCGGCACATACTCATGAAGTATCTGATCGCGTCTGCATCCTCTGCTGACATACTCCAGAAACTGCTGCAGACATTGGGCTGCAGAAGCATATATGACAGAGAGATGAGGGAGCATGTGGCGAGGATAGTGGCGAGCATTGCTGAGGACATAACTCTGGAAGACTTCCCATGGGGAATCGGCTACATATCTTCCCTCATCGACACATTGGAAGAATACAGTATACTCCAACCATATCAATGATACATATGAACACGATTGGGACATAGTAGCTCTCGCTGCCTGCCACCATCGAATCGTGATAAGAAAGAGGACAGTGACGCTGATATTCTGAATGCCTACAAGGCACTTGTGGTCCATGGTTTTCGTATCCTTGGGAAGCTCGCAAGAAACAACAACAACTGCAGAGTCATGCTCGAAACCCCATATCTGCTCTCAAAGATCTTGGCGCCTGTGACCTCTGACCTACTCCATCAAATCGATCATGCTGCATGGTCCAGCATAGTAGAAGGCTCACTGCAAATGATGGCCCACCTCACGCATGCTATAGGACAGACCGGCACCAAGTTCCATAGTGCAATTTCAAATGATAAGGAAGCGATCAGAACAATGGAGAGAATACTCAAATGTGTCAAATTCGAGGTAAAGATGCAGAGGCAAGTTACTCGGACTCTCGCAAAACTACACAGGGATACATCTACCTCATTGGTCTTTAGGACGATAAAAGATATACCACCTCGCAAGGCGATACTTAGTTTTATTTTTGTTGCTCTGCCATGAAAATGTAGAGTAAAAGAAATTAAGTCTTTTCCGCACCCATATTGGTAGTTCAAAGAATGCGAGCATCGACATAGGAAGGCTTGTAAGCACTGGATTCACAAGGATTAACCATCCACCATGTTAGAATAAATTTAAGGCATACCGTTGATCATCCAAGGACCAAGCAATCACACGAGTCATGACACCGAGATTTGTTAACGAGGTTCATCGATATGGCTACATCTTCGGGGCTTGACTATGGGCGCTCCTCCCCGAGATATCGCAACACCGGCCACCCGGGTGCCGGCACAAGCCGCCAGCACCCCCTTGCGAGCCTATCACTATCTAGTCGTCATGGGTTACAACGTGGGGTGCCTCCTCATATATAAGAGGCCAAGGGTACAACGTGTCCGACTCCGACACTACAAGTATCCTACCCATACTACAACACCAAGTCCAAGCGTAACCCAACCAGTACAAAATATTCGACACAAACACAACAAACTCCACCTTGACGAATATTCTCCACCACCTTGAATTTGTCCATGCGTCAAACTTCCATGTACTCCGGACTTGTGTTGTCTTCTTTGTAGCTTACTGAGAGCTACTCGACGAGTCTGCCCCAGACCCGCCGCCGCCGTGAGACCCCGCTACTACTCCTGCAACTCCAGTCTCCTTGACTCCACCTGCAATAGTGCTCCCTTGCAACTTGTAAAGATGCGAAGCCGTCCTCTCTCCAGTCATCACGGTCACCTCATCTTCTATGATTCTCATGGTCTTCTTATCCCGATCACAACGGAATATCATACCACCATCATGAAGAACACCAAGCGAAATTAAATTCCTCTTTAGCCCCGGCACATGCCTGACTCCCCGAAGCATCCGCTCAACTCCGTCAAACATCTTGATTTTGATGTTACCTACTCCAGCAACACGATAACCTATATCATCGCCCACATAGGCTAAAACAAACTCACCAGACTTGTACGAAGAGAACCACTCCCTGTTGGGTGTCGCATGAAAAGGGCAAGCCGAATCCAACATCCACGCTTCACCTTTGGTTGACCGCCTGTCTGATACTACGAGAACATCACTATTGCTGTCTGAGTCATCACCATGAGTTGCCTTATTAGCACATGCCCCACCATTGAGTTCTGGACAGTCCTTTCTCATATGTCCCCACTGCTTACACTTGTGACACTGTATATTCTTTTTCTTTTTCTTGTTCTTCCCAGCCTCATATCCCTTCCGCCACTGCTCACCCTTGACTAGCAAACCTTCACCATGAGAGACTTCCACCGCGTTCTTCTTTCTCATATCATAAGATAACAATGCTGCAGTAATATCCTCATTCTTGACGGTCTCCTTGCCGTGCGTCAAAGTAGTGATCAAATGGTCATAGGATGATGGCAACGAACAAAGAAGCAGAATTGCCCTATCCTCGTCGTCAACCGTCGCACCCAAGCGTGCTAGATCTGTCACGACTTGATTAAAGGCGTTCATATACTCCACAAGATCTGACCCCTCCTGCATCCTCATCCCATTCAACTTTTGCTTCAGATACACCTTGGTCATCGCAGTCTTGGACATAAACTGACTTTTCAGCTTCTCCCAGATCTTCTTCAGTGAATTCTCATCTATCACATGATAAATAACCTGGTCCAACAGACACAACCGTATAGTCCGGCTGCTTTCAACTGTAACTCCTCCCAGTCATCCGCCTCCATCTTAGCTGGCTTGGCATCCTGCAACAACGCCTTCAAGCATCCCTGTTGTGCCAACAAATTTTTCACCCTTGTCTGCCATAACCCAAAGCTTCCAGTTCCGTTGAACTTCTCCACCTCAAACCTGGTACCCGATGGCGCCATGGTTCTTCATACGGCTGACCCTGTGAAAAAATCATCCGAACTTCCCACGCAATGCCCAAATACACAATCGTGGGTACTGCTAGTAGCCAACTACTTGATCTTCACGTGAAGGCTAATGTCTAGGCTCAACTTCCCAATGCGTAGCTCTTGCCTTTTCTGCCAATGCCATGCTATTCCAATGAATGTGTATTTTTGATGGATTTTTCTCCGCTCAAATTGATCCGTTGTGTGCCTCTGTTCGCATCAGTCAAGGACTCGGTCCTCTTATTTTTTATCCAAAACAAATCTCATACGTACGGTTGTTTCCAATTGCACCACACATCTCGCTAGAATCTACACGTCCCGTGACCGAAGTCCACGCTCAGCTGCCCCTGCGCATGTCCTTCCGCTGCTTGGGCTTGTCCGCCTTGCCACGGGCCACGTATCAATCTCGCCGACTCCGAGTACTCAACTCAACGTCCATGCGATCATGACCCACACCGATTCTTCCGATCTCGCCGACGATAATTCTTCTGTGATATTTTCACCTCTAGATCAACAATCCACAGTCTCTTCGTAACCTTGCTCTGATACCACTTGCACTATCAGAAACCGTAATATTTCTATGAGTTGACTAATTTTTCTGTCGAGCCCGCAACTGGCCCACAGAAAAAACAATTGGGCTGTCTGTCGACCCCTACACGCCAGGAATATGTCCAATATTCTCATGGGCTGAGTAAGTACCGACAAGAATACAATTTTCGGCCCACCCGCGAAACACTAGACCGCAAAGAATTTTCAGCCCCGCGCATCTGGAAACTACGCCCCGCCATGGAGCCCTCTTTTCGCGCCCGTCATCGCGGCACGCTCAAATCCAACCCCCCCAAATCTCCTTATCCCTTCCTTTTGCACCACCCAATCCCTCCCCTCCGACCACCATCCCAGTGCCTTGCAAGGTCACCCAAGCGCCTCAACCTGCTCTCCGATATGGATCTGTGCCGGCCGGCCACCACCATCCATGGCTCCTCCGCTATTGGTCCCATCTCCGTTCTGGACATCACCCTGCGACACCAACGCTTGGCGTGCTCCTCCACCACGGCCCTGCTCGGACCACGCCTCCATCGACGCCACCGTTGAGAATCCACTCCAACTCGAGCAGTTCACTGGCGTCATGGAGGTACGTGACCTAAATCTCAAAACTCGGGCTGTTTCCTGTTTCTGGCATCTCCGGATCCCCAAATCTGGTGCAGCTCTAGGAATCCCCAAATCCGGCCTCAGATCTGATCTATAGACTGTGGTTTGGATGCATAATAATCCCCAAAACTGGTGCAGCTCCTTGGATCCCAAATCTCGTTCTGGATTTCAGCTATGTCTTTGAGGAAATTGCAACCATTTTTTTCTGCCTTATTACTTAAATTAGTTTGGAGGCAGCAGCATGTATCCACAGGATCTGAAATTTTACTAAGAATGGTTGGGATACTTGAGGTGTACCCGGGGAGTTTCAATTAGTTGTCATACTTTTAGTACGAATGGGTTTGGATACAACTGTACGTATCCAAAATGCATGTAATGTTGTTTCAGACTAGATGATAATTTTCTTTCTATTTCAGTGGGATTTTTTCATTGACGTACTGTAGAACACCATAATAATTCAATCTCTATTTTTTTCTGTCCATGCATTTTGATTTCACCTACTTCAAATATGTTGACATTCAGGAAGCACTGAGCAGCTGCATTGCAAATATGAGGAACATCGTCAGTGCAAGAAGTTCAGGTTCACTCAAGGGCAAGAAATAGTCTCATAATTTTGTTCCAAATAGTATGTACCATTCCCCACTTTGATACTTATGAACACCCATTTGAGATCTCCCTTTCCTACTTACAGTTCATCCATATCAATAGTAGGATTAAAGGTTCATGATCCAACTATAAGAGAGGTGTAATATCCTCTGCCCTTGACATGGTATGGTACATTCTGTTATTTCCCTACCTGTCTCCAAATTCATGTATTTATTAATTTCGATTCAAGTTTTCTAGCTTGCAAGATCATGCTATCTTCAATATACTCAAGAACAATCTGAAAATGCACCTAGACATTATATTTCAGAGTATTGACAATGAAACTGTACCAGGAAAGGCCTATTACCAGCAGCTATGCTCAACATATGAACGCTTTGTTATAACAATTAACAAGACAGATATGTTCAGGGGCTCCTATCATGGGCCATACTATATGTCATCTTAATTTAGTTACTCCTTTTACTACTCGCTTCTTGGAATTTCCTATTCTCTTATTATCTAGTACTTAACAGTTCTTCTGTATTCCTCATATTTAAGCTCACCGTGTTCTTCCTTCTCCCTTAAGTTGTATTTTGTTTTCTTTCTTATATTAAAGATTGAACAATTGCAGTGCAAGCACACAATTGGTTGTTCATGCTGGAGAAGGTGTGCAATCTTGCTGAGTGTATTTTTACACTGCTGGAACTAGATGATTGTAGCTCTTAGTTTTACAAGGTGGATGCAAGTGTCTGGGTGCGATGACCCGTAGATATTGCATTGCTCTGAAAATTATCAGGGCATTGCATAGATGAATGGATGTCACTCTTACCTTGTTGTTCTGAACTTCTGTACTAACTTATTGATGCATGAAGTAACAACAATCTTCTGTTTGGGGTCACCCCTTTGTCTAGTAGTGTTGCATGTTGGAAATATGCCCTAGAGACAATAATAAATTAGTTATTATTATTATATTTCATTGTTCATGATAATCGTTTATCATCCATGCTAGAATTGTATTGATAGGAAACTCAGACACATGTGTGGATACATAGACAACACCATGTCCCTAGTAAGCCTCTAGTTGGTAGCTCGTTGATCAATATATGGTTACAGTTTCCTGACCATGGACATTGGATGTCGTTGATAAGGGGATCACATCATTAGGAGAATAATGTGATGGACAAGACCCAATCCTAAGCCTAGCACAAAGAGCGTGTAGTTCGTATGCTAAAGCTTTTCTAATGTCAAGTATCATTTCCTTAGACCATGAGATTGTGAAACTCCCGGATACCGTAAGAGTGCTTTGGGTGTGCCAAACGTCACAACGTAACTGGGTGGCTATAAATGTGCACTACGGGTATCTCCGAAACTGTCTGTTGGGTTGGCACGAATCGAGACTGGGATTTGTCACTCCGTGTAAACGGAGAGGTATCTCTGGGCCCACTCGGTAGGACATCATCATAATGTGCACAATGTGATCAAGGAGTTGATCACGGGATGATGTGTTACGGAACGAGTAAAGAGACTTGCCGGTAACGAGATTGAACAAGGTATCGGGATACCGACGATCGAATCTCGGGCAAGTATCGTACCGCTAGACAAAGGGAATTGAATACGGGATTGATTGAATCCTCGACATCGTGGTTCATCCGATGAGATCATCGTGGAGCATGTGGAAGCCAACATGGGTATCCAGATCCCGCTGTTGGTTATTGACCGGAGAGTTGTCTCGGTCATGTCTGCATGACTCCCGAACCCTTAGGGTCTACACACTTAAGGTTCGATGACACTAGGGTTATAGGGAATAGATATACGTGGTTACCGAATGTTGTTTGGAGTCCCGGATGAGATTCTGGACGTCACGAGGAGTTCCGGAATGGTCCGGAGGTAAAGATTTATATATGGAAAGTCCTGTTTTGGTCACCGGAAAAGTTTCGGGTGCTATCGGTAACGTACCGGGACCACCGGGAGGGTCCCGGGGGTCCACCAGGTGGGGCTACCTTCCCTAGAGGGTTGCGTGGGCCAAGTGTGAGAGGGGACCAGCCCCAGGTGGGCTGGTGCGCCCCCCACCAGGGCCCAAGGCGAAGAGAGAAGGGAAAAGAGGGAAACCCTAGGCTCAGATGGGCCTAAGGCCCACCTAGTGGTGCGCCCCCCTCTCTCCCCCCTTGGCCACCCCCCTAGATGGGATCTAGGGCTGGCCGCCACCCCTAGGGGTGGAAACCTAGGTGGGGGCGCAGCCCCTCCCTTTCCCCTATATATAGTGGGGTTTTGGCTGCCATACACATGAGAACATCTCCTTCTTGGCGCAGCCCTACCCCTCTCCCTCCTCGTCTCTTGCGGTGCTTGGCGAAGCCCTGCTGGAGTACCACGCTCCTCCACCACCACCACGCCGTCGTGCTGCTGCTGGATGGAGTCTTCCCAACCTCTCCTTCTCCCCTTGCTGGATCAAGGCGTAGGAGACGTCACCGGGCTGTACGTGTGTTGAACATGGAGGTGCCGTCCGTTCGGCACTAGGATCATCGGTGATTTGGATCACGACGAGAACGACTCCATCAACCCCGTTTACTTGAACGCTTCCGCTTAGCGATCTACAAGGGTATGTAGATGCACTCTCCTTCCCCTCATTGCTAGATTAGTCCATAGATTGATCTTGGTGATGCGTAGAAAATTTTGAATTTCTGCTACGATCCCCAACAGTGGCATCATGAGCTAGGTCTATGCGTAGTTTCTATGCACGAGTAGAACACAAGTTGTTGTGGGCGTCGATTTTGTCAATTTGCTTGCCGTTACTAGTCTTATCTTGATTCGGCGGCATCGTGGGATGAAGCGGCCCAGACCGACCTTACACGTACTCTTACGTGAGACTGGTTCCACCGACTGACATGCACTAGTTGCATAAGGTGGCTAGCGGGTGTCTGTCTCTCCCACTTTAGTCGGATCGGATTCGATGAAAATGGTCCTTATGAAGGGTAAATAGAAATTGGCATATCACATTGTGGTTTCGCGTAGGTAAGAAATGTTCTTTCTAGAAACCTATAGCAGCCACGTAAAAACTTGCAACAATAATTAGAGGACGTCTAACTTGTTTTTGCAGCATATGCCTTGTGATGTGATATGGCCAAAAAGATGTGATGAATGATATATGTGATGTATGAGATTGATCATGTTCTTGTAATAGGAATCACGACTTGCATGTCGATGAGTATGACAACCGGCAGGAGCCATAAGAGTTGTCTTTATTTATTTATGACCTGCGTGTCAACATAAATGTCATGTAATTACTTTACTTTATTGCTAAAGCATTAGCCATATTAGTAGAAGTAATAGATGATGAGACAACTTCAAGAAGACACGATGATGAAGATCATGGTGTCATGCCGGTGACAACGATGATCATGGAGCCCCGAAGATGGAGATCAAAAGGAGCAAAATGATATTGGCCATATCATGTCAGTATTTGATTGCATGTGATGTTTATCATGTTTTACATCTTATTTGCTTAGAACAACGGTAGCTTAAATAAGATGATCCCTCACTAAAATTTCAAGAAAAGTGTTTCCCCTAACTGTGCACCGTTGCGAAGGTTCGTCGTTTCGAAGCACCACGTGATGATCGGGTGTGATAGATTCTAACGTTCGAATACAACGTGTGTAAGCCAGATTTACACAACAAAAAGCACTTAGGTTGACTTGACGAGCTTAGCATGTACATACATGGCCTCGGAACACGGAAGACCGAAAGGTCGAGCATGAGTCGTATAGAAGATACAATCAACATGAAGATGTTCACCGATATTGACTAGTCCGTCTCACGTGATGATCGGACACGGCCTAGTTGACTCGGATCATGTTTCACTTAGATGACTAGAGGGATGTCTATCTGAGTGGGAGTTCATTAAATAATTTGATTAGATGAACTCAATTATCATGAACATAGTCTAAATTGTCTTTGCAAATATGTTGTAGATAAATAGCTCATGTTGTAGCTCTCTGTTTCAATACGTTCCTAGAGAAAGATTAAGTTGAAAGATATTGTAAGCAATGATGCGGACTAGGTCCGTAGTTCGAGGAGTGTCCTCACTGCTACACAGAAGGCTTACGTCTTTGATGCACCGCTCGATGTGCAAACCTCTACAACGTCGTCTGTGGATGTTATGAACACCTAACAGACTCGTCCTAATGACTACTTGATAGTTTAGTGCACCATACTTTACGGCTTAGAATCGGGATTCCAATGACGTTTTGAACGGCATGAGACATATGAGATGTTCCAAGAGCTGAAATTGGGATTTCAGGCTCATGCCCATGTTGAGGTGTGAGACCTCTGACAAGTTCTTTTGCCAACAAGATGGAGGAGAATAGCTCAGCTAGTGAGCATGTGCTCAGAATGTCTGGGTGCTACAATCACTTAAATCAAGTGGGAGTTAAACTTGCAGATAAGATAGTGATTGATAGAGTTCTCTAGCCACTATCACTAAGCTACTAGATCTTCGTGATGAACTATGACATGCAAGGGATGGAGTTGATCCCGGAGCTGTTCGCGGTGCTTAAGACCGCAAAAGGTAGAAATCAAGAAGGAGCATCAAGTGTTGATGGTTTAACAAGACCACTGGTTTCAAGAAGGGCAAGGGCTAGAAGGGAAACTTCATGGATGGCAAACCAGTTGCCGCTCCAGTGAAGGAACCCAAGGTTGAACCCAAACCCGAGACTAAGTGCTTCTATTGTAAGGGGAACGATCACTGGTAGCGGAATTACCCCAAATGCATGGTAGATAAGAAGGCTGGCAACTTCAACAAAGTATATACGTGTTATTAATGTGTACCTCGCTAGTACTCCTGGTAGCACCTGGGTATTGGATACGGGTTGAGTTACTATTATTGCTGACTTGAAGCAAAAGCTACGGACTAAACAGAGACTGGCTAAGGGCGAGGTGACGATGTGTGTTGGAAGTGTTTCCAAAGTTGATGAGATCACCATCGCACGCTCCATCTGCCTTTGGGATTAGTATTGAACCTAGATAAATGTTATCAGGTGTCTACGTTGAGCATGAATATGATTAGATCATGTTCATTGCAATACGGTCATTCATTTAAGTTAGAGAATAATGGTTATTCTGTTTACATGAATGATACCTTTCATGGTCATGCACCCTATGTGAATGGTTCATTGAATCTCGGTCGTGGTAATACACATGTTCACGCCAAAGGATGTAGAGTTAATAATGATAGTACCACTTTCTTGTGGCACTGCCGCTTAGGTCATATTGGCGTAAGATGCATGAAGAAACTCCATGTCGATGGATGTTTGGAGTCACTTGATTTTGAATCGCTTGACACATGCGAGCCATGCCTCATGGGCAGGATGACTAAGACCCCGTTTTCAGGTACAATGAAACGGCCAAGTGACTTGTTGGAAATCATGCATGCTGATGCGTGTGATCCAATGAGAATTGAAGCGTGCGGTGGATATCGCTACTTTCTCATCTTCACTGACGATTTGGGTAGATATAGGTATATCTACTTAATGAAGCACAAGTCTGAAACGTTTGAAAAGTTCAAGCGATTTTAGAGTGAAGTTAAGAATCATCATAACAATAAGATCATGTTCCTACGATCTGATCAAAAGGGGATTTTCTGAGTTATGAGTTTGGCAAACACTTAAGACATTGTGGAATTGTTTCACAGTTGAAGCCACCTGGAACACCACAGGGTAATGGTGTGTCCGGACGTCGTAATTGAACCTTATGAGATATGGTGCGATCTATGATGTCTCTTACCAATCTACCGCTATTATTTTGAGGTTATGCACTAGAGACAGCTGCATTCACTTTAGATAGGACACCATATAAGTCCGTTGAGACGACGCCGTATGAACATTGGTTTGGCAAGAAACCAAAGTTGTCGTTTCTTAATGTTTGGGGCTGCGATGCTTAAGGATTCAGCCGGAGAAGCTCGAACCCAAAGCGGACAAACACATCTTCATAGGATACCCAAGGGTGACCGTTGGGTATACCTTCTATCTCAGATCCGAGGGCAAATTGTTTATCGCTAAGAACGGGTCCTTTCTCGAGAAGGAGTTTCTCTCGAAAGAATTGAGTGGGAGGAAGATAGAACTTGATGAGGTTGTCGAACCTTTACTTCAACCAGAGAGTGATGCAACACAGAAAGATGTTTTCTGTGGAGCCTACGTCTGTTGAATAGGAAGTTAATGATAGTGATCATGAAGCTTCGGATCAATTTGCTATCAAACCTCGTAGGTCGACAAGGATATGTACTACTCCTGAGTGGTACGGTAATCCTGTCTTGGATATCATGTTGTTAGACAACAATGAACCTACGAGCTATGGAGAAGCGATGGTGGGCCTGTATTCCGACAAATGGTTAGAAGCCATGAAATCCGAGATAGGATCCACGTATCAGAACAAAGTATGGACTTTGGTGGACTTGCTTGATGATCAACGAGCCATTGAGATAAATGGATCTTTAAGAAGAAGACGGACATGGGCGGTAATGTTACCGTCTATGAAGCTCGACTTGTGGCAAAGAGTTTTTCACAAGTTGAAGAAGTTGACTACGATGAGATTTTCTCACCCGTAGCGATGCTTAAGTCCGTCGGAATCATGTTAGCATTACCTGTATTTTTCGATTATGAAATCTTACAGATGGATGTCAAAACAAGTTTTCTTACCAGTTTTCGTAAGAAAAGTTGTATGTGATACAATAAAAGGTTTTGTCGATCCTAAGGATGCTAAAAAGTATGCTGGCTCCAGCAATCCTTCTATGGACTAGAGCAAGCATCTCGGAATCGGAATATATGTTTTGATGGAGTGATCAAAGCTTTTAGGTTTATACAATGTTTGTTAGAAACTTGTATTTACAAGAAAGTGAGTGGGAGCACTACAACATTTCTGATAGGTATATGTGGATGACATATTGTAGATCCGAAATAATGTAGAATTTCTGGACAGCATAAACGGTTGTTTGAAGAGTGTTTTTCAAAGGAAGACCTGGATAAAGTTGCTTACATATTGGGCATCAAGATCTATAGAAATAGATCAAGACGCCTGATGATACTTTCAAAGAACGCACACCTTGACATGTTTTTGAAGGAGTTCAAAATATATTAGTCAAAGAAGGGGTTCTTACCTGAGTTGTAAGGTGTGAAGTTGAGTAAGACTCAAAGCTTGACCACGGCAGAAGAAAGAGGAAGGACGAAGGTCGTCCCCTATGCTCTTGTCATAGGCTCTATACGGTATGCCATGCTGAGTACCGCACCTGATGTGTGCCTTGCCACATGTCTGGCAAGAGGGTACAAAGGTGATCTAGGACTGGATCACCAGATAGCGGTCAAAATTGTCCCTAGAGGAATAAGGAAATGTTTCTCAGTTATGGAGGTGATAAAGAGTTCGACGTAAATAGTTACATCGATGCAAGCTTAACACCTATCCGGATAGCTCTGAGTAGAGATACCGGATACGTATAATGGAGCAATAATTTGGAATAGCTCCAAGTGGAACGTGGTAGCAGCATCTACGATATAAAGTTTTGCGAAATACATAGGGATCTAAATATGGCAAGACCCGTTGACTACAACCTCTCTCACAAGCATAGCATGATCAAACCAGGAACTCATTGAGTATTAGTCACATAGTGATGTGAACTAGATTATTGAGTCTAGTAAACTCTTTGGATGTTGGTCACATGGCGATGTGACCTGTGAGTGTTAATCACATGGCGATGTGAACTAGATTATTGACTCTAGTGCAAGTGGGAGACTATTGGAAATATGCCCTAGAGGCAATAATAAATTAGTTATTATTGTTATATTTCATTGTTCATGATAATCGTTTATCATCCATGCTAGAATTGTATTGATAGGAAACTCAGACACATGTGTGGATACATAGACAACACCATGTCCCTAGTAAGCCTCTAGTTGACTAGCTCGTTGATCAATAGATGGTTACAGTTTCCTGACCATGGACATTGGATGTCGTTGATAACGGGATCACATCATTAGGAGAATGATGTGATGGACAAGACCCAATCCTAAGCCTAGCACAAAGATCGTGTAGTTTGTATGCTAAAGCTTTTCTAATGTCAAGTATCATTTCCTTAGACCATGAGATTGTGCAACTCCCGGATACCGTAGGAGTGCTTTGGGTGTGCCAAATGTCACAACATAACTGGTTGGCTATAAAGGTACACTACAGGTATCTCCGAAAGTATCTGTTGGGTTGGCACGAATCGAGACTGGGATTTGTCACTCCGTGTAAACGGAGAGGTATCTCTGGGCCCACTCGGTAGGACATCATCATAATGTGCACAATGTGATCAAGGAGTTGATCACGGGATGATGTGTTACGGAACGAGTAAAGAGACTTGCCGGTAACGAGATTGAACAAGGTATCGGGATACCGACGATCGAATCTCGGGCAAGTATCGTACCGCTAGACAAAGGGAATTGAATACGGGATTGATTGAATCCTCGACATCGTGGTTCATCCGATGAGATCATCGTGGAGCATGTGGAAGCCAACATGGGTATCCAGATCCCGCTGTTGGTTATTGACCGGAGAGTTGTCTCGGTCATGTCTGCATGACTCCCGAACCCTTAGGGTCTACACACTTAAGGTTCGATGACACTAGGGTTATAGGGAATAGATATACGTGGTTACCGAATGTTGTTTGGAGTCCCGGATGAGATTCCGGACGTCACGAGGAGTTCCGGAATGGTCCGGAGGTAAAGATTTATATATGGAAAGTCCTGTTTTGGTCACCGGAAAAGTTTCGGGTGCTATCGGTAACGTACCGGGACCACCGGGAGGGTCCCGGGGGTCCACCAGGTGGGGCTACCTTCCCCAGAGGGTTGCGTGGGCCAAGTGTGAGAGGGGACCAGCCCCAGGTGGGCTGGTGCGCCCCCCACCAGGGCCCAAGGCGAAGAGAGAAGGGAAAAGAGGGAAACCCTAGGCTCAGATGGGCCTAAGGCCCACCTAGTGGTGCGCCCCCCTCTCTCCCCCCTTGGCCACCCCCCTAGATGGGATCTAGGGCTGGCCGCCACCCCTAGGGGTGGAAACCTAGGTGGGGGCGCAGCCCCTCCCTTTCCCCTATATATAGTGGGGTTTTGGCTGCCATACACATGAGAACATCTCCTTCTTGGCGCAGCCCTACCCCTCTCCCTCCTCGTCTCTTGCGGTGCTTGGCGAAGCCCTGCTGGAGTACCACGCTCCTCCACCACCACCACGCCGTCGTGCTGCTGCTGGATGGAGTCTTCCCAACCTCTCCTTCTCCCCTTGCTGGATCAAGGCGTAGGAGACGTCACCGGACTGTACGTGTGTTGAACACGGAGGCGCCGTCTGTTCGGCACTAGGATCATTGGTGATTTGGATCACGACGAGAACGAATCCATCAACCCCGTTCACTTGAACGCTTCCGCTTAGCGATCTACAAGGGTATGTAGATGCACTCTCCTTCCCCTCGTTGCTAGATTAGTCCATAGATTGATCTTGGTGATGCGTAGAAAATTTTGAATTTCTGCTACGATCCCCAACATTGCATTCTAGTTCCTTATGATTTTTTGATTGTCTTACTATCCAGTACAGTAACAGTTTGCTCTCTAACTTGTTTGTCCGTACCTTCTCATTTCATTCTCTTTCGTTTTGTTAGATTTTTGAGAAGAATTAAAGGAACATCATCAGTGCAACATAGAGGTTAAAGCAGGTGGTTGAGGTATCACCCAATTTCAAGAAATTGAATAAGATTCTTCCAAATGAAGTGGCACTATTCCCTTTCATATTTTGTTGTTCTATGCACATGAACCTGATCAAGGTCTTCTTTTTGTAGTTTGCAATTCATTCTTATTAGGAGCAAAATTCAAGATTCGGGATCTATGAGATATGCAAGAGCCTCTAATCAAGGTATTTTTACTTTTTCTTTCACCATCATCCCGAAAGTTTTATCAGGAATAATTGCCAGTCAAGTTTTCTATTGTATATTTAAAATATATCATGCTATGTCCAATGTGCCCAAGTCATGAGATCAACATTATTGAGCCAGTAGTTGCTATGTTGGTTTAGTCTGAACACAACCTCTTTCTATTTCTTTGGGGTCTTTTATTATCTCACCATGATGTACAGTTCCCATGCTGTAACATTATTGAATAATTGCATAATGTTTTGGCTTTTTATTCTTATGGGGATTATGATGACTCTGCCCATTTTTCTTGAACATTTGAAATGGATAGACTTGAGAGTATTGACATTGGTAGTGTGATTTCCTGCAAGAAGTCTCTAATGTGCTCAGCAAGTTAGCTGTTAATTATGTCAAACTAATCCAGAAGCATGTGCTCAGGTTGTCATTTAAATGGATTTTGTCAGTTGCATGATTTTTCTACAAGCTATAAAAGCGGGTAACTTTGCTGAGACAAAAACAAGTTGGGTATATATGCCAATGTTATTGCGAGAAACTGAGATACCAAATAGATTATGCTTATTATATCTTATAGGTATTGTTCCTGTTTCTTGTTACCTTTGTGCAGCAAACTGTTGACAGTTGCAGATTTTAACAAGTTCAATTATATCCACTGTAGGGTAACCTTGAAGAGAAGCTTGCAACTTAAGCTGCAACCAAAGATTATAGAAAATGAGGTCTCTTCTTGTGTATATTTAGTTTATGCACTTGTGTGTTCTTAGATGTTGCACCTCTGTTTTCATTGATCTTCGATTCATGTATGTAAATTCTATGGAACAGTATCCGAAGACATGTGAATTTGTATCTCTGGTAGATGGAAATAATTGATAGTGATGTTTCTATGTTCTAAATATTCTGAGTTATGGAATATGTATAAAACAATTAATATTTTTTTATTCATTGGGTTTCATTTTTCCTGGCGGTTATGTATGACAGGGATATACTATTTCCCTGGTTTGCCAAACCTGACGCCTATATAACCCTGTAGGGCCAAACCCGTCAGGAAAATGAGGAAACCCAACAGGAATATAGTTCCTGTCGGTCAACCGACAGACATAGTTTACTTTCCCTGTCAAGCTATCCCTGACGGTTATCCCTGACGGGTGGCCGACAGGAAATACTTTTCCTGTCGGTACGCCCTATTTTCCTGTCGGTTTTGGGCTCACAGAAAAATATCAGTTTCTGGTAGTGTTGTTAGAATAAATCCGAGGCATACCGTTGATCATCCAAGGACCAAGCAATCACACGAGGCACGACACCAAGATTTGTTAACGAGGTTCACCGATATGGCTACATCCCCGGGGCTTGACTATGGGCGCTCCTCCCCGAGTTACCGCAACACCGGCCACCCGGGCGCCGGCACAAGCCGCCAGCACCCCCTTGCGAGCCTGTCGCTATCTAGTCGTCATGGGTCACAACGTGGGGTGCCTCCTCATATATAAGAGGCCAAGGGTACAACGTGTCCGACTCCGATAGTACAAGTATCCTACCCACACTACAACACCAAGTCCAAGCGTAACCCAACTAGTACAAAATATTCGACACAAACACAACAAACACCATAAGACATCAGTTTACCTTTCCAGTGGCTAAGCCTTTTTTGTATATGTCCTCGATACATTTCACTCTTTACAGTGAGTTTATGATGGTGAATTGGTATCCGAAGATAACTAAACAACAGCTGACCAATCTCAGAACCGAGCAAACTGCTTGTAAAGCTTGAGAAGAGTTAAGACAAATTATAACATTGGGAATGCTTTATAAGTTTTCAAGGTGGTCATCAGGAATCACAATTCACAAACAGCACAGAAGTTATTTGCTCCCTTAATCACAAGTCATCAGGAATCACAAAGCAGTCAGAAGAAATATACATGATCATCGATCACGTGCTTGATGAGTTGCAAGGGCCATGAACACAAGACAATTTGCTTGCTCACGGTTAAGACATGAAGATAGAACAAGGGAAATAATCAAGGTGAAGTCGGCAGACGGCCCATTTCTGTAGTTGACATCAGTACCCCCAGACTTGGCTTCTTTGTTTTCAACAGCATTGCCCGCAGACTGACCCTACCTTTTCTTGACATGAGCGCCCTCATATTACCCTTGGAGAAGAGCACACCTTCTTGCGCTTGTTTCTTCCTGTTGTGTCTTTCGAGGAAGTACTTCACTTTTGCTTGGAAGTCGTCACCATTATGGTAGACTTGATTGTACAAGGTGGTCATCAGAAGCCACACGACGGTGATGAGCTCAGTGCCGCTCCCGAGTTGCCTGGCATGGGCGTCGTTGCTGCAGTGGGTGGCCGCATAGCACACCATCTCCACCCACACACCAAAGAGCACCTGTAGCATCTCATTCACCGGCGTCCCTCCTTCCTCGCACGGCTCTTCTTCTGATTTTGCAAAAACTTCCTCCCACTGGTCGAGCAGCCTGGTTGCAAGACTTACTGCTGGCCAGATGCCTTTGGGTACTTCTTTTCCTTGCTTGATGTCTCGAAACTCCTTGTACGCCAAATAGAAACTGTCGTACTGGATGCGACGAACAGGGCTGGGAAGCAAGTGAGGCCGCTCCACGAGCAGGAAAACCATGTACCTCGACAATGTGCGGATCGCTGTCGCGAGCTGCCCTAGCTCTTTCCTCTCTTGGTTGTCCATGCCCTGTATTGAATCTCTCATGTGTGGTACCCTGCCCAGATCTTCCTGCCTAGGATGACGTGACAAGCTGTCATGGTCCAGCATACATAAATCAAAGAAGTGGAGGAAGGCATCAGTGGCATAGTGCCAGGTGAGTATGCTGCCATGAAATGCAACCTTGTCAGCGTCGAGTGTGCTGCTATCTAAACCAATGGATTCAATGTCACTGATGACATCATTGTAGAACTCCACCTCGGGGGTCCATACTTGGAGTGCGAGCTGACCACGGTAACCCCACAGAACGTGTTCCTCTCCCCTGCACCCTTTCACCATCAAATATATATGACGGAGCAGCCGGACCTCCACGTCATGTGGTATCACGACGGAGTCAAGGAAACGCAGCTTGTTCAACCAGCGATCCAGCCGGAATACACCAGTGCGACCGTTACTGTGGATTTGGAACAGGTCGTGCTGCCCGATTGTGTCTTGCAAACTCCAGCATCTTCGTGCCGCCCTGACACCCCTGCGAAGATACACCACTGCCTTATGGAGCCGGTTCCATCCGGCAGCTAGTAACCAGGCGCATGTCCAAGTTGACAGGGCTGACCTCAACAGGGATGCCACCTCCAGGAAAAGAGCCCCGGCCAACAAGATGTAGGTGACCACCATGTCACCCTTGTTGTAACCGAAGCCAGCCATAGCAGACTGATGGAACAGGTAAAACGCCACCAATGTGAAACCCGTCGAGACAACACGGAACACCCGTCCATGCCATGTGTGGATCACCGCTGCCTTGGTGTAGATGATGTCACGCATCAACGAGAGCTGCATCCGGACCAATGGCAGCAACAGGCTCCGCTCGGCAGCATCATGACTATCGGCACCATCATGATACACTGATAAGGCCGCCATCTGGAACCGCGATGGCCAGACCTTGAAATCAACAAACTGGCCCATGCAGACATGGAGAAGATCATGAGCTGCCTTCAGAACTTCTTCCCCAGAATCCAAACATGCTGGGACTTGGTACAACAAGTTCCCAGCGTTACTGGGTACCTCAACGCGGTCGAGGAACTTGCTGATGTTTTCAAGGCCGGAGGAGTAGAGAGCAACTATCCTCTCGAGATACTTGCCAACACCCACAAGAAACATCAACACAGCTGCAGTGAGCAAGGCCCCACTGCTGCCGGCGACGTACTTGTACAGAACATATGCAGCCCCCACGGCCTGCACGACCAGAGTGAACAGGTGGCGCAGCCAGAGCTCGTTGTCCTCCAAAGCATAGGCAGTGATGTTATCCTGTCCCCCTAGGTGAACCAACAGCAGCGATGCCCAGAACGCCATGAGCTGCTGCTGCTCGGGTGCCTTGGTTTTCAGGGACATGTGGCCGAGCACGTATAAGGCGATGGAGTCAGCCATTTGGTACAAAAGCCAGAGGGCACCATTCAACGCCGCAGACAGAAGGGGCCATTTTACAAACCGACGACACTCGGTGAAGATGAGTAGGAGCACTTGCAGCAGTAAGCTTAAAAGCAGCAGAAACTCGACCTCCCATACTACCCATAGATCAGGCAGCCCCATTATTAGTTCCTGTTACTGAAAATGCAGAAAGATCAACATGTCAAACAATCAGTCAGATAAGCCCGCTTGCCATGCTCAAGGGCAAATAGATCTGGCTATATAAAAATTGTAGCCCGACATATGGCTCGGAAACGGAATATAAATTTCTACATGTATGTAATATGCATGCCTGTTCAATTTAAAATATGCCGTACGTTACATACATATCCATTAATTGATATATGCTTTTATTACCTATATTATATAATAGATTTGCACAAGAAATATGCTTAGTTATTATCACAGGGTTATGCACTTACCAAAATATTACAATATTAGTTTTATGTAAGATATGCATATGTGATATTGTATATACATGTGTACGTGTTCACTAGTAGAAAAAGGGTCAAACGTGAAGCACATTAGTGCCGGACTAATGTGTACAGTAGTGTCGGTTCGTGGCGGCGATCAATAGTACCGGTTCGTGGCGAACCTTTAGTACCGGTTCATGCCACGAACCGGTACTAAAGAGGCTGTGTCAGCCTGCGGTCAGGCTATGGCCCCATCATCATCATTTAGTGCCGGTTCGTACCACGAACCGGTACTAATGAGGTTATGGCAAGCTGTTTTTAGTCCCACCTCGCTCCCCTAACAAGCCTTTAGTATCGGTTCATGGATGAACCAGTACTACAGTTTCTTAGTATGCTGTTTTTTAGTCCCACCTCGCGAAGAGAGAGGGACTAGGAGCGGTTTATAAGCCCTGAGTGCAGAGACGATGAAGAAGAGGCTCAATGCTCACGTTGCTTAGCTTCAAGCCTTCAGGAATATATGGTAGACTGCACGGAGCTATGCGCAGTGCAGTTTACACTATTCCGAAAGGCTTGAAGCAAATTAACGAGCATTGCACCTCTTTTTTATTTTTAATAACTTATTACAACTCCGGACTTCTTTTGTTATGGCAAAAACTAATTGCACGTCGGCATTTCTTTTTTTTAAAGTTTGGTTATAACTCCAGACTTTGACCATCAAGTTTTGCAGAAAAGAAAAAATAGCAGAAAAGAAAAAAAACTATAGCTGAAAAGGAAAAAACTATATAAAAAAACTACTCAGAAATAAATAGAAGAAAATAAATATAGAAGAAAAGAAAAAACTACTCAGAAATAAATAGAAGAAAAAATAAAGCAGAAAAGAAAAAAAATATATTTGCTATTTTTCAATCATTTACAAAATGACCGTGAAATTGAAAATCACTACAAAATGAACTCTGAAAATGTTGAATTTTGGCAAACTAGATGAAAAACTACTCACAAATAAATAGAAGAAAATAAATATAACAGAAAAGAAAAAACTATACAAAAAACTACGCAGAAATAAATAGAAGAAAATAAAGCAGAAAAGAAAAAAAACTATAAAAAAATTGGGGCGCTGCCCTGTGGGCCTGCTAGGCCACGGGCGTGCAATTACAGGCCTTAAACGCCCAGCAGACTCACAGGGCAGCGCGCAGAATTTAGGCCCACAAGTCTGCTATATATAGAGAAGTTCAAAGAGGTAGCCGCGGCTGGGTTTATAAATCAGTGCGGCTGCCCTTCGCCCGGCGAGGTGGGACTAAACTTTGGGGTACCAGCGCGAGGCCTTTAGTACCGGTTGATGGCTCCAACCGGTACTAAAGACCACCCTTTAGTACCGGTTGGAGCCACCAACCGATACTAAAGGCCTGCTCTTCCCGCCTCTTGGCCTGGCCAAAGTTGGTATTTAGTACCGGTTGGTGGCTCCAACCGGTACTAAAGGCCTTTCCTATATATACAACACTAACGAAAATTCAGTTAGATCTCCCCACTTCTTTCGTCTCCTACCTCTCGCGATGCGCCCGTCGTCGCCGCCCGCCGCGCCCGTCGCCCGCCGCGCCCGTCGCCCGCCGCGCCCGTCGCCCGTCGCCCGCCGCGCCCGTCGCCCGTCGTCCGCCGCCGCCCGTCGCCCGCCGTCCGTCGTCGTGGCACCGTGGTCCGGCCTGTACGTACGTATACACTCTCTCGCTCTCGCGTACCCGCGCCGCGCGCGCACCCGGCCCATACGTACGTCGCCGCCCTCGCCCCGTACGCCGGCGCCCCCGCTCGTACGTACGGGGCGGCTGCGTACGAGGCCGCGCACTGCAGTGTACATACGTATACGTACACACACACACATATATACACACATACACACACATATATACACACACATACACAAACACACACGTACACACACACACACATACACACACACATTTTTTTACTTATTTTCTGTTTTATGTTTTCCGTTTATTAGAAAATTTAATTAGATATTAATTAGCTAGGTATGTGAGATTTGAACTAGTTGAATAATTAATAAAACTAGTTTATTTTTAGTAAGAAAATTGTCGAACTAGTTTATTTAGGTATATGAGATTTGAACTAATTGAATAATTAATATAACTAGTTTATTTTTAGTAAGAAAATTGTCGAACTAGTTTATTTAGGTATATGAGATTTGAACTAGTAGAATAATTAATATAACTAGTTTATTTTTAGTAAAAAAATTGTCGAACTAGTTTATTTAGGTATATGAGATTTGAACTAGTAGAATAATTAATATAACTAGTTTATTTTTAGTAAGAAAATTGTCGAACTAGTTTATTTAGGTATATGAGATTTGAACTAGTAGAATAATTAATATAACTAGTTTATTTTTAGTAAGAAAATTGTCGAACTAGTTTATTTAGGTATTTTAGATTTGAACTAGTTGAATAATTAATATAACTAGTTTATTTTTGGTAAGAAAATTGTCAAACTAGTTTATTTAGGTATTTGAGATTTGAACTAGTTGAATAATTAATATAACTAGTTAATTTTAGTAAGAAAATTGTCGTATATGAGATTTGATGATCTAATTAAAATATTATTTGTTAATGAGTTTTTCTATTTATTTAATGTTTTTATATATTTTGAGTTTATATAAATGTTAGATTAATGTCGAATGTTAGATGAATTAGATAGAAAAGTTAAATATATAGTAATGTCAATTGTTAGAGATGAATATAGTTAGATATATATTTGAATTGGCTAGATATTAATTAATGTTAGATAGTAATAAGTGTTTAATGTTTCACCTATATGAACATATAGGAAATGTCATCTGACGACGAAAAAGATTTCATTATGTGCGAACATTGTGAAGACCAGCGCGGCCTATGCGACAGAAATTTCCTTGTTGATGGTAGGCGCTTCAGCATCAAGCTGAATGAGACATTCGAAGTGGATACAGTAAGTCACAACGGCAATTATTATTTGAATGCAAAACTTATGCTTCATTTGCTTTAACTTATAATTTTAAAGCACGATTTATGCTTCATTTGCTTCAACTTATAATTTTAAATTTTCACTATTCTACTAGCGCATCCCCTGCCATGCAAGAATTTTTGTCTTGGATAAGATAGGTTTTAGTGCTATAGATGATATGGAGGTAAAGAGAGTTTACTTGAAGACGGAGCATGGGTATACTTTCAACGTCAAATTATATAATGGAGACACATACACTCATTTTGAATGCAAAACTTGGCAAGCACTATGCAAGGCTTATGCATTTGAGCCTGATATGGTTATCACCTTTGATATTTGTCCGAAGATGATATTGAAGGTAATATAGACATCTGGGTCGATGTGCAAACGCCTCCAGTTCTACCATTATGTGAGTTTTTCTCGACCATGCATGCATATGTTTATGTCTTTGATACAGTTTATTAAAAAATAGTTGACAACTAATTTGTATTGTCAGCTTACTTCGGTTCAAGCAAACATGTCCGGCGCTTGGTAGACATGACCTACTACTGCCCTAGGGCTCAACTAAACTGCGAGGAGATAAGTCATTATGTTTCATGGCTTGAGGATCTTAATACTGTCAAGACAAATTTTTTCCCTGAACTTAGAAATGTTAGTACTCAAAACGTGCGACCAATGGTGATCGTATTGAACTACGGTCACATCTATAATCGAAAGATGGTAAGATTTTAACTATTTATCCTTAATTAGTGCATCTTTTGCATACATTATTTTTGAAGCTAAACTTTCATTGCTTAGTATATTAATTACTATACGATGTTCTTCAACAGGGACTTCCGATGACAGTTGTGCCTTAGTGGATCGAGACAAAAGGTCACATGTCAATGGTTAGCTTATGACCAAGATTTCCTACATTGCACATGAGTGCATTCAGGATTTCTGAAAGCGAAGAATGCTTAATAGTGAAAGATTGGAGCAAAATTGTTAACGATTGCAGAGAAGTACTAGGGGGCAGCAAGCTGAAGCGCAACCCAAGATTAGGAGACAGATTCATCTGCATGCTCCAGTATGATGAATCAGGAGAGCTATACATGTTCTATGCTATTCTACCTGAGAGGGAGCAACAGGAGTAGCTAGTTCATGCTCTTAATTAGTACTTGTCCTCTCTCATGTCCGTATTGTCCTGAACTTCGATGTTGGTGATGATTATGTTGAACTCGATGATATCTTTGCTTTTGTTACAAAGTGAAGGTTTCTTCTTTAAGCTAGCCAGTGTTGGTGATGATTAGATAGCTAGCGGTAATGACTATATATGATGATTAAATAGTGGTAATTAATGACGACTACGATGATTTTTAGCTAGCCAGAGTTTATTTATTTATTAATATGCGATGATGATGACGACGACGACTACAACTCATTATAACGTAAAACAATTCTAAATTAATTTGATAACACAAATTTAATTGAAATATAAAAAATAAAACAAAAACCCACAAACATTTAGTACCGGTTGGTGTTACCAACCGGTACTAAAGGGCTCCCGGCCCCCGGAGCTGGCTCATGCCACGTGGTTTCCCTTTAGCACCGGTTCATGCTGAACCTGTACTAAAGGGGGGGGGGCTTTAGTGCCCACACTTTAGTGCCGGTTACTAAACCGACACTAAAGGGCCTTACGAACCGGTGCTATTGCCCGTTTCTGCACTAGTGGTTGTATAAAGTAGAGACATAATTTGTCAAATTCCTTGAGAACTTGATTGTCAATACTCACTTGTGTGTTGACATAAAGTACAAACACAAAAGGTCACATTGACATACATTCCATCCTATGCATGCATACACACTCACTCTACCACGAGCATCTTGGAGAGACTGTGCACGCAAATAAGGAGATTGACAAAATCAGCTCATACATTTCACTTTACCGTGCATATTTGATATTTCTTTCGATAAAAGGGCATTTTTATTGACTCAAATTGTAGCATCAAGCGGATACAAAACATAATGAACATCACCCGGCCTCTGTATAACTAAGATGCACGTAGCCAACATGCATATTTGATATGTGTTACATACTTATTTCTAGTTAGGAAAAATCACATTTTCTATATAACCTTTGAAAATAAACAATGGATAACTGTCAAAGCGTCTGCCAACAATAGAACTCTATGCATCGTCCATCCATTCTTGTGAAAATGGGACATGGAGATAAACTAATTAATTAGCAATTTTAACATTCCTTATTTACTTCCCTGCTCTATGGCGCTTCAACTCGCTTTCTTCATTGTAGAAGTGCAAAGTACAAATTAGACCTAAGAATAATTTGGTAGCATGTAGTAATCTTCTAAGTGGTAATAGAAATATTAGTCATTGGGTTGCCATTAACGTCTGATGTTAATTAACGGGCATCTTAAAAGAGCTTTCAACTAATTTTTTGTTTGAACTGAATTTAGCTGGAGGGATTTTGATGAAACGGCAGCTACCATACACTATCAAGTAGGATCATATGTACAATCAGTTATGGAAATGCATACGAGTGAAATCATAGTAATGAAAATACATACGACCTAGTAAAGTAAAATGCCATCGAGTAACGATACCTGTAGGAGCAGGAGCAGCACTAGCTGTAGCAGAGTCGAATCAGAAAGGAGGAGCTGAGGGAGATGGTGAGGATTAGGAGAATATCCGCATGGTATTTCCCCCCTTGCAGTGCACACACACAGAGAGAGAGAGGCATCACCAAAACTTCTTTTGAGGCTCTTCTGAGCCTCCAACAGGACATAATAAAAAGTAATCTTCACTTTTGGTTGATGGCTTGACTCACACATGCATGCACGCGGCATCCACCAACTATTACTACCGTGGTTTGCACTTACACTACTTGAAACCTTATTTACCTCAAAGGTATCATTATCTTTATTGGACATAGCACCGATGTGAAGGAATGTATCATCTTTTGTGCACATTTAGCTAAATTTATCATACCGCTCGATGGTTTCTAAGAGCTACTACTATACTGACAACAAGTTTAACCGTTATAGTCTCTACGCGAAAGAAACTGTTTACATTGGAGTTTCTCACGTAAGTCGGTTCCTGGGTGTGAGCCAAATATAGGGCTTGGATCGTGATTTAGGTTACGAATTGGAGCATAAACGTCTACATTGGTTTGTACTTTTTACCTGGGGTTTTGTAAGACGTTGAACTAGGTTATGAAGTAGAGCATGTATATCTGCGGACAACCTCACACGACGCAACTGGCAAGGGAGTAAGAAGTGTTGTTTTTGTACTCATGATGAGACAATCAAACACCTTTTTTTTCAATGTAAGTTTGCACGTTCTACGTGGTCACTCATCCAAATAGCGTCAAATTTCATCCACCCATAAGTGTTGCCAATATTTTTGGTCATTGGTTGGACGGTATTCCAAATAGTTCAAAACGCTAATAAGGGTGGGAGCGTATGCCTTAATTTGGTCGCTTTGGCTATGTAGAAATGATTTAATTTTCAATGGAAAAAATGCTTCTTCCTTGCAGGTTATTTTCCGGTGTACGCACTCACTACGTACGTGGTCTATTCTACAACGACCGGAGTACCAACCGCTGTTCAAGGCGGTGTGTACGCGATTGGAGCAGGTGGCTATGGAGGTTTTTTCCCGACATGGGTGACAGCATAACCTTCGGATCGACCCACCACCTCCTTCGACATAGGTATAGTGTCGGTCTATAGGACTCTACTATTGCCGTTTTGTCGGTTTTTATTTGATGATTTTTTGTCGGACTTTCGGATTTGGCTGTGTGCATCTTAGTTATGCAGAGGCCGGGTGTTACTCATAATGCTTTGTGTCCACTTGATGCTACATTTTGAATTAATAAAATCGCCCTTTATCAAAAAAATGTATATCTTCGGAGCTCATTTCTCATATAGGAGAGAAGACCTTAGCAGGAAAAAGTTCGCCCGATTCTCTAATAAAATCATCAATAATGTTTTATATCACCAGTTTCAGTGTTACGCCGCCACCAAAATATAAGACTTTCTGGAAGTGAAATGGTTAGAATTTAGGTATTTCCAATGGAAATCATTTCTCCAACATGTTATCCTGCCATGCCTCAAATTGGTGTCGCTACAGAAGTCGATGCACACTAGACCATCATGCCATTTGCTTTTGGTTGTTCCTACCAAGCAAGGGGCAACCAACAATACTACATGTGTGGTATTCAAGGTTCCATCCAGTAAATTGACACTTCAAATCCAGATCATTTTACGCATGAGGGAGGATATGGCGGGTGGCATGACAAACTGGAGTAGCACACGCCAAATGCAAAGCTATATATGTGGGTCTTTCTTATTTCAAAACAATAGGACAAAAATTTAAAGCTGCAGCGATGCACATCAGGACGCCATGCATGAGAAGTAGTTGCGAAATTGCTAGGGCTCATATATATAACCTGCAGACTAGATCAGAGGTTTGCGATTCAAGCCTTGGATTAGTTTAAGGAAAGCTGCTATGCAGGCAGCGTTATCCAATGCCAACGTCTTGGGAGGAAACATCATGGACAACTTTTGATGCTCTAAATCCTCTATGCATGCATGTAGCAGCTGTTCTTTTGAGCCTCCAACCATACTTAATCAAAAGGAATCTTCACTTTAGTGGTTGGTGATTTCATTCCTACATGCATCATAAATCCAGAATCCACCCACTATTTGCGACTAGATCCGTTGGGCACAGCACTAGCATAGATAAAATGGAGCGTTGGAGCCTCTGCCCGGAAAGAGACAATTCAACATCTGTGGTTTCTCAGATGGCCCTTGAACTACGATGCGTGGAATCTTTTACCGGTCAACTAACGATTTGAATCCTGGTCACGTGAGACCTACGAAACAAGGAGGTGGGTGGCACGATAAGTTAGGATAGTACATGTATGCCAAACTGCAAAGCTTTATTGTTTTGACAAAACAAGGCGGGGAAAGCTGCATTCATGGACGCCACTTGCCAAGTGCCCGTCTTAGAATAGGTTAACAATGTGCTATTAGGCTAAACTTGCAGACTAGATCACGTTTGCATTTTAAGCTTTGGATAGGAATGAAGGAAGCTGTTGTGCAGGCAATGGCATCCAGGGGCGTAACAAAAAATTCCCTTCTTCGGTGACCGCCTGCGTTCGCTTCGCCTCAACTACTCAACTAAGGGCGTGTTTGATAGCTCGCTGGCTCCCAGCTCCTTCAACTCCGGGTCCGGATCTGGGTCAAACAACCTAACTCCTAGAGTTGAGAACAAGAACCTGGCCATGTTTTTAGTGCAAGATACGAGGAGTTGAGAAGCTGGGAAATCTGAATTGGGAAAAGAGCTGCCCAAATCTAGGACCTCTTTGATTCGTACGATTTCGAAAAAGTAGGAATAGGAAAAGTATAGGGTTGGATTGGCCTGCCCACTTGAATTCTACATGATTAGCAATGAATGTTTGATGTCATTTGAAAAATAAAGGAATTGTAAAAAAAGGTTGAAGTGGAAGTTAGATTTCCTATGAAATGTAGTACAATAGGTTCCATAGGAAAAATTCCTATGGATCCAATCCTATGAATGAAAGGACCAACATAAGAAAAAATCCTAAGGATTTCAATCCTCCAGAAATCCTATAAAATTCCATTAAATCAAAGGAGCCCTTACCAAGTTGTGCCACCTCCAAGTGAGACTTGTGTACTGATTCGGTCGATTCTTTCCTACATTGTAGCCACGATACGTTCGTTCCCCTCCTCTTCTCCCTCCCGGGTGAATCCTTTCCAACAAACCTATCCGCATGTGCCACTCACAGAACACCTGTCCAATATCTCAATGTAACATAGGTCCCATCTGGCGTCCCTCTCATCGCGGCCGGGAGGGAAACCTAAACCCGCCGCCGAACCATCTCCCTCCTCCCTCCTCCCTCCTTGCCATTACCCAAGAACGTGGCCGGGCAAAGCCCGGTTGAAGTCGGTGGCGGTGGGGCCTCTTTGTCCCTTTGCACATGGAGTCGATGCGAGCTAGCGACTCAGGCTTGGGCATGATGCGACTGCGTGTGTCACGGCATGGCAGCATCTCCTTGCTGCAGCGCGACAAACAATGTTGTGGTGGTTTGTGCCTTAGATAGCGGATAGGGTTGTCTCCATTCACCGGGTGGCAAGAGCTGTGGACGACGCAGTCTGCGGAAGCCACCTATTTGCCAGTGACCGTGGTTTGTGCGGTGGAAGGGATGTTTGGGTCCGATCTGGACGCATCGGGGTCGGATCTGGGTTGGGCGTGCCCTGTATCACTAGTAGAAAAATGGTCAAATGTTCAGCTCATTAGTCCCGGTTTGTATTTGAGCCGGCACTAATGTGACTGTCGGTGTCAAAACCGGCGGATCTCAGGTAGGGGGTCCCGAACTGTGCGTCAAGGCCGGATGGTAACAGGAGACAAGGGACACGATGTTTTTACCCAGGTTCGGGCCCTCTCGATGGAGGTAATACCCTACTCCTGCTTGATTAATATTGATGATATGGGTAGTACAAGAGTAGATCTACCACGAGATCAAGGAGGCTAAACCCTAGAAGCTAGCCTATGGTATGATTGTTGTATATGGAGTTGATGTCCTACGGACTACAACCCTCCGGTTTATATAGACACCGGATAGGGTTAGGGTTACACAGAGTCGGTTACAATGGTAGGAGATCTTGAATATCCGTATCGCCAAGCTTGCCTTCCACGCCAAGGAAAGTCCCATCCGGACACGGGACGAAGTCTTCAATCTTGTATCTTCATAGTCCTGGAGTCCGGCTGAAGGTATAGTCCGGCTACCCGAACACCCCCTAATCCAGGACTCCCTCAGTAGCCCCTGAACCAGGCTTCAATGACGACGAGTCCGGCGCGCAGATTGTCTTCGGCATTGCAAGGCGGGTTCCTCCTCCAAGTCCTTCATAGAAGATTGTAAACACCAAGAGTAGTGTCCGGCTCTGCAAAATAAGTTTCCACATATTGCCATAGAGAGAATAATATTAACACAAATCAAATCTGCCGACGTATTCCGCAGTGCGTCATCACACTACGGCCAAGTCCTTTACTCGAATCTTTTTTACTTTTCCAACTCAGCATGTTTTGCGAGGCGGTTTCCTTGGCACGTCTTGTCAAAGCAGAGATCGTGTACCCCTTTTACGGGATTCTCATCAATACGAACGTGGGTAACCCAACCGCGCCATTTATCACGGCGCTTGGGAGGCAAGCGAGTTTTACCAGGCTGGTGGGGACGCACAACCGCATCCGCCCATATAAGGGGATAAGGATCCACCTTTTTACCTACGCCTTCTTCCTCCTTTGCCTATCCATCTCCTGCGCGCTCGAGCTCCAGCGCCCAAGCCCGCACTTCCCACCTCAACCTTCTCCAGCAATGTCCGGAGCGGGAGGCAAGTGGATGGTCTCCTCCGCTACGGAGGCCCAAGTCAAGAAGCTAAGGAAGGCCGGATACCTGTCTAAGGACATCGCGCACCGGCTTCCCGAAAAGGGGCAGCTTCTCCCCACCCCGAGGCCCCATGAGAGGGTAGTATTTCTTCCCCACTTCCTCCGCGGACTGGGTTTTCCACTCCACCCATTTGTCCGGGGGCTCATGTTCTACTACGGCCTGGATTTCTACGATCTGGCCCCGAACTTCATCCTCAACATCTCGGCGTTTATCGTCGTGTGCGAGGCTTTCCTCCACGTCCGCCCTCATTCCGGCCTCTGGCTCAAGACCTTCAACGTCAAGCCCAAGGTGGTGCGCGGCAGTCAGGCGGAGTGCGGAGGCGCCATGGCGGGCAAGATGGCCAACGTCCTATGGTCCGAGGGCTCTTTTGTGGAGACCCTAAAGGGGTGGCAATCCGGGTGGTTTTACATCACCGAGCCACGTGATCCGAAATGGATTGCAGCCCCCAAGTTCCGATCCGGACCCCCACGCGGCTTATGTCCTGGAAAGAGACGGGCCTGTCGTGGGGTGACGAAAAAGAGGTGACCGGATTGCAAACATGCATCCAGTCCCTCGTGAACAAGCCAATCCGGCTTGTTAATGTAATCCAGGTTATGCTCGTCCGCCGGATCCTCCCGTGCCAACAACGGCATTTTAATCTGTGGGAGTTCGACCCGGCGCAGCACCAAACCCTTAGCAGGCTCTTCGACACGACGTACGAAGATGCCTGGAAGGTGCTATTCAAGGGCGCCGAGGCTCCCGCATCCGCTTCCGAGGACCGCGGATACAGCTCGCAGCGTCATGCTAGCGAGGTAAGCTATCTTCACCTTTTACAGGATTTTAAGCTTTTTTCATAGTTTGACTCTATGCGGGATCTAAACTCCCTTACCTTTGACAGGCTTGGCGGGCGATATCCGGATCGATTAACTGTCCGGCTCCGCTGCCCGAAGACCCAGCCCCAGCTCTACTAGTGAAGCTGCTAGTTCCGGCGCCTTATGTGGTGCCGGAGAAGAAGGCCAAGAAGAAGAAGACCATGGGGACTCTAAAGAGTGCCCGTAACGTGGTGGTGTCGGACTCGTCATCCGACGAGTCCGAGATGCCCTCTTCCCATGAAAACGAGGAGGAGGAAGAAGAAAACTCTCCCCCCCAGCGGAGGGAGGAGAGAAGAGGAAGGCCGCCCCAACGGGGGAGGCCGAGGGGTCTAGGAAAAGGAAGACCCCTCCGCCGGACTACTCCCCCGACGCCGAAGAGGGCGAAGAGGAGTGGCCAAACAGGGCCAAGCGTCCGGCGAAATCGTAAGTTCGGATATCAGAGTAACTCATGATGTTCCTTTGTTGCACAACTTTCCCTAATGTCGAACGTAATTATGCAGCCCGCCCGGGCCGAATTCAACGAATCGTCGGGCGGCTCCCTGGACTCATCGGACGTGAACTCAGTTCCGCCCGCTGTCTCCCCCGCACTGTAGAAGACGCCGAAGTGGCGTCGCGACAAGCTCCGGGGCAGGAGGAGGTGGTCCCGGAGGAGCCGCAAGGCAACCTCCCGGACTCTAGGAGTGAAGTGGATAAGGGCCCCCCAGGGCTCCAAGTCCGGCTTTGTGCCGGACACCGCGCCGGAATCTTCCACAGTTCCGGACCGCGGTAGGCGAACTCCTTCCAAGAGGAGCAAGCCTTCTGAGCCGGCGGCCTCCGTCCAACCGGAGGTGCCGGACAATCTGCTGGAGGTGCTTGACGGCGCCTCCATCGACGAGGGGCACCGTACTATTATGAGTACGGTGATCTAGAAGGTTCAGTCCGCCAAGAGCGGACTAACTGAAGCTTGCGCTAGCCTTCTAACAGGCTTCGAGGTAAGTAAAAATGTGTAAAAATATTACCGCATAGACAGTAGCCCCTGATGCTCTGTTTGGCGTTCGGAAAGAAAAGCCGAATAGAGGATCTATAAAATATCGCAGGAGTCTAACAAAAAAGAGTCAATATGCGTATGCAGGCTTCGCTGCTATCCACCGCCGCACTGACGGCAGAGGTGGGTGTCCTGAAGCAGGACCTCGAGCGGACCGAGCAAGAGCTCGGCCTTGCCAAGCGGCGGCTCGAGGAGAAAGAAGGTAAGAAATACCTTACAGAAAAGGTGCCTATAAAAAGGCGTGATTGCAAAAAAAAAACAGGATTGTACTGCTTATTGTAGGGGCCACGACTGAGGTGGCAACCCTTAAGCAGGCGCTGTCTGAGGCCGAAAAGAAAACGGCCGCGGAGCGCACCGAGCGAGACAGACTTGGGGCTCAGGTCGGCGAGGTGCAGCAAGAGCTTCAGGCTCTCATGAAAAAACATGAGAGTTTGGAGCTTGAGTCAAAGGCGCAAGCATCCGAGCTCGCGACGACCCTTGAGACTGCCAAGTCTGCCAAGGCCGAAGCCCAAAAGGCCCTCCAAGAGTTGGAGGAGATGAGGAAGATAGCAGCGGGTAAGGCATTCTTTATGCAAAGCAGAAATATAAAAGTAAACTACTTGTTACTTACCCGAATTCGGAGCTCTCCAGGGGCGTTCGCAGATCTTCCCCGCAGCGTATCCGACGCCGTCGCATTTTACCAAGCTGAAGAGGGCAGCTTGACGGAGAAGGTGTTCTGGTCTCAGTATTCTGAGGCCGGACACCCTGTGCCTTTGAGCGACCAGCTGAAACAGCTGGTCGAGCTCCACAAGGCGGCCGAACAGGCCATGAAGGGCTTCATAGTTCGGCTGTGGCTCGGAGAGGCCCTGCCTGGGAGCTATTTCGGGCTGGTGCGGCGGCTGGTGGAGGCCTGTCCGAGGCTCGAGGTCATCAAGCGCTCCGTCTGCATCGAAGGTGCCTGTCGGGCCCTTGCCCGTGCAAAGGTGCACTGGGGTAAGCTGGACGGTGAGAAGCTTGTGAAGGAAGGGCCGCCGCCGGGGAAGGCACATCGCAAGCCCAAGAACTACTACAAGGATGTTCTTGAAGGTGCCCGCCTTGTGGCGGATGAATGTACCAAGGATGTGATTTTTGAAAGAACTCGCTCGTGTTTATCCTGTGCGCTGAAAACTTGTTCATATGCGCTAAGCAATGCTTATTGACTTTAAAATATTACTTTCTGTGTGGCCGTTTATCAAAAAATTGAGAGATGGCCAGTCGTCGGCTTCTGCCCCCATGCCACTAGTGCTGGGGTGTTCGGGATAAACCTGAGCGCTCTTTTTCCCATAGTTGGGTCCTTCGAGGGAGGCGCTTAGCACAATGAACTAGGCAATCGGATTATAATGCTTGAACACTCTCACTTAGCCATAGAACTCTATAATTTTAAATTTCATCGAAGCCCCTAGTTCGGAAGACCGAGTTCGGGGCGCTATCCACGCCTTGGCCGGACAAAGCCAGCTCCTCGCTCGAAGCGGCATAAGTCTTTAGGGACTCGAAAAACCTCTCGAACAGCGACCGGTCTCTCGCCTCATCATGACAATCAGTTTTAGCTTTCTCCACTGAGGTGCTTAACCCAGCTGAACCGGGGAACAATCGCAGTGGTTCTCCTAGTGCTACCTTAGCCGATATAGAGGGACGCAAGGCACCAAAACATAGGAGCCGGGCAAACCCAACTATTGACCCAAATCATGATTCGGAGCCGATGCATATAGTGCTATAAGTTCGGGGTGCCGCACTTGTGAAAGTGTATGGACTTCTCACACCATAATGAGGGGTACTGAAGCCCCTGGCATGTTTGCCGTACCATGGTGTACGGGTGCAATCATGTCATTTAATAAACATATATGTGAAAAGAGGATAATGCAAAAAATAGACAAAAAGCTATGCATTGTTTATAGAGAGGCTATTTATCAAAGTCGAACGATACAAATAATGCGATAAGCAAAAAGATATTGGACTATTTAACATGTCCTGACCAGGGGCAGGCCGCGGAATTGAATTCAAAACAGGTATACCGCTCGTAACAGAGACCACCTGGGAGTTCCATAATGCGGCATGGCTTGTCTGCCTCCCTGGATCTTGCATCGTTTGTGCGGCAGTCGAATTGCCGAACAGGTCGTCCGAAGTATGGAGTCCTGAAAGTAAGAAAAAATTAAAAAAAGAATCCGGAAGCCCCTAGTACGTTTTAAGCCGTATTTTGGGCGTGCCGTTATTGTGCCCCTTCCCCTGTGCCCATGGTATTTCAAGGGTATAGTTATGTATGCGAGGCATTGGTTTTGCTATGTCGCGAGAGCTGGGGTTGGGGCCGCATTGCTACACTTGCTCAGAGCGTGCTAGGTGGTCCTGCTGTGGGTTACTCCGGGCGCGCTTGGCAGTGTCTGGCTTTTTAACGGCCGGGCTGGAGAATTGCCTAAGAAGGCTGCTTTGTACTTCCGCTGCGAGAGCTGCCATGTGCTCCTCCGTACGGAGGGAGCGTTCGGTGTTTCTGTTGACCATGATTACTCCTCGAGGGCCTGGCATCTTGAGCTTGAGATATGCGTAGTGCGGCACCGCATTAAACTTTGCGAATGCGGTTCGTCCGAGCAAGGCGTGATAGCCACTGCGAAACGGGACTATATCGAAGATTAACTCTTTGCTTCAGAAATTGTCCGGGGATCCGAAGACCATGTCAAGTGTTACTGAGCCTGTACAGTTGGCTTCTACACCTGGTATAACGCCTTTAAAGGTCGTTTTTGTGGGCTTAACCCTTGAGGGATCTATGCCCATTTTCCGTATTGTATCCTGGTAAAACAGGTTCAGACTACTGCCGCCGTCCATGAGGACTCTTGTGAGATGAAATCCGTCGATGATTGGGTCGAGAACCAATGCGGCGAAGCCGCCATGACGGATGCTAGTGGGATGGTCCCTTCGATCAAAAGTGATCGGGCAGGAGGACCATGGGTTGAACTTTGGGGCGACTGGCTCCAACGCGTATACGTCCCGTAGCGCACGCTTCCGCTCCCTCTTGGGAATGTGGGTTGCGTATATCATGTTCACTGTCCGCACTTGTGGGGGAAAGCCCTTCTGTCCATTGTTGTTCGGCGGCCTGGGCTCCTCCTCGTCGTCGCTGTGCAGCCCCTTGTCTTTGTTTTCGGCTCTTAACTTGCCTGCCTGCTTGAACACCCAACAATCCCTGTTAGTGTGATTGGCTGGCCTTTCGGGGGTGCCATGTATCAGGAACAAGCGGTCGAGTATTTGGTCCAAACTGAACGGGCCCTGAGTATTCTTTTTGAATGCCTTTTTTCGTTGACCGGATTTATAGCCTCTGAATCCGGCATTGACTACCGTGTCTTCATTGCTGTCGCTGCTAACGCGGCGTTTTTGCTTATTCCGACGTGTCCTGCCACTTTTGTCCTTGGTATTTGAATTACCAGGGTTCTTTGATAAGTTGTTACTGCGAGCTAGCCAGCTGTCTTCTCCTGCGCAAAAGCGGGTCATGAGTGTCGTGAGGGCTGCCATAGATTTTGGCTTTTCCTGTCCCAGGTGCCGGGCAAGCAACTCGTCGCGGATGTTATGCTTGAAGGCTGCTAGGGCCTCTGCGTCCGGACAGTCGACTATCTGGTTTTTCTTTGTTAGGAACCGTGTCCAGAATTGCCTGGCCGATTCCTCTGGCTGCTGAATTATGTGGCTTAAGTCGTCGGCATCCGGTGGTCGCACGTAAGTGCCCTGGAAGTTGTCGAGAAATGCGGGTTCCAGGTCCTCCCAAGAACCGATTGAGTCTGCTGGCAAGCTGTTAAGCCAATGCCGGGCCGGTCCTTTAAGTTTGAGCGGGAGGTATTTGATGGCGTGTAGATCATCGCCGCGTGCCATGTGGATGTGAAGGAGATAATCCTCGATCCATACCGCCGGATCTGTTGTGCCATCGTATGATTCGATGTTTACGGGTTTGAAACCCTCTGGGATTTTATGATCCATTACTTCATCCGTGAAGCATAGCGGGTGTGCGGCGCCTCTGTACTGGGCTATATCACGACGCAGCTCGGAAGAGCTATGTCTGTTGTGTTCGGCCCGGCCGGATTTGTTGTATCCGGAGTGAAGATCAGCGTCACGTGCCGTAGGGCGCCTGCGCGATCCGTAGACCGATCTTGTTTGTCTTGCCTTATCCTCCAGTACGTCTCGTAGGTCTGGCGCATTTTCCCGTGCCTTAGTTGAGCGGCGTCGGGACATGGCTTGGGTGGAGGGCCGAGAGGCCTCTCTGTCGCGGCCGCGAGGTGGCCGGTCTGTCATGTCGTGCGCTGGTGATGTAGGTGCTTCGTCCTATGATCGGGGTAGCGGCCTGCGCTTTGGGTAACTCTTGGAGGGGCGTTCGAGTTCATACTCTTCGGCCGCAAGGACTTCAGTCCATCTGTCAGCTAGCAAATCTTGGTCAGCTCTAAGCTGTTGCTGCTTTTTCTTGAGGCTGCCGCGGCTAAAAGCCTGCGTTCGAAACGCTCTTGTTCGGCGGGGTCTGATGGTATGACGAATTCGTCGTCATCGAGGCTTGCCTCGTCTTCGGAGGGAGGCATATAGTTATCATCCTCGACCTCTCGGTCTGCCGCTCTCTCATGAGGGCTAGCTTGTCCATCTTCCTGTGCCGAATCCTACTGGGGTGGGTGTTCTTCGGCGCTATCCGGGGTAGTATTATCTCCCGTGCCGGAATCACCGTTTTTGCTTTGGCGGGATTTAGAGCGGCGCCGCTGACGCCGGCGCTTTGGCTGTTTCTTGGAGGTGTCACCCCTCGCTGTTCCATTGCCCTCTCCATCTTTTAGAGTATCCACCATATATATGTCATATGACGAGGTGGCCTTCTAGCGCCCTACAGGTGCTGGTTCCTGTTCGTCTCCTACATCGTCGTCCATACCATCGATGTCTTCGGAGCCGAAGTCAAGCATGTCGGTTAAATCGTCGACAGTGGCTACAAAGTGGGTGGTGGGTGGGCTTTGAACTTCTTCATCGTTCGTATCCCATCCCTGCTGACCGTAATCCGGCCAGGGCTCTCCGTATAAAGAGAGAGACTTGAGAGAATTCAGGATGTCGCCGAAAGGCGAGTGCTGAAAGATGTCCGCGGCGGTGAACTCCATTATCGGCGCCCAATCGGATTCGACTGGCAGGGGCGCGGGGGGTTCGGAGTCCGGGGAGGAGTCCGGATCCAAGGAGTCACGGGTCATGCAGAGTGCGGGGCTGGCGCTCGGCACGATCGCCTTTGAGATCGCAGCCCCCGAGGTGACGTCCAACCGCTCATCCTCGATTGGCGCAATAGGCTCCGAGTTAAGGGTCGGAACCGGTGCGTTTGCGGCCTCCAGGACACTGTCCGGAGGCAGAGCTAGATCATGCCCCTCGAGATAGTGCGGCGCGCTTGGCCGTGGCTCGAACCCGTCGAAGATCAAGTCTCCGCGGATGTCAGCCGTGTAGTTTAAGCTTCCAAACCTAACTTGATGGCCAGGGGCATAGCTTTCGATCTGCTCCAGGTGGCCAAGCGAATTGGCCCGCAGTGCGAAGCCGCCGAAGATGAAGATCTGTCCGGGGAGAAAAGTCTCACCCTGGACCTCATCGTTGTTGATGATCAAGGGAGCCATCGGGCCTAAAGGCGACGACACAGAGGAACTCTCAATGAAAGCACCAATGTCGGTGTCAAAACCAACGGATCTCGGGTAGGGGGTCCCGAACTGTGCGTCAAGGCCGGATGGTAACAGGAGACAAGGGACACGATGTTTTTACCCAGGTTCGGGCCCTCTCGATGGAGGTAATACCCTACTCCTGCTTGATTAATATTGATGATATGGGTAGTACAAGAGTAGATCTACCACGAGATCAAGGAGGCTAAACCCTAGAAGCTAGCCTATGGTATGATTGTTGTATATGGAGTTGATGTCCTACGGACTACAACCCTCCGGTTTATATAGACACCGGATAGGGTTAGGGTTACACAGAGTCGGTTACAATGGTAGGAGATCTTGAATATCTGTATCGCCAAGCTTGCCTTCCACGCCAAGGAAAGTCCCATCCGGACACGGGACGAAGTCTTCAATCTTGTATCTTCGTAGTCCTGGAGTTCGGCTGAAGGTATAGTCCGGCTACCCGAACACCCCCTAATCCAGGACTCCCTCAGTGACCATTAGTGCCGGTTCCAACGGCTAGGCGGGCCGCTCTCATTAGTACCGGTTCATGCCGAACTTTTAGCACCGGTTCGTGCCACGAGCCGGTACTAAAGAGAGTGGTGGCGGGATGTTGTCAGTCTGGGGCCCCTCCAACACTTTAGTACTGGTTCGTGCCTCGAACCGGTACTAAAGGTCATCCTATATAAACCCTTTGTCCACCTGCGCTTTGTTCTCCCCTCTTTCCCCTCTCCTCTCTGTTCTTCCCTTCTTCCTCGAGCTCATCACACATTTTGCCCAAATTTTGTCAAGATTTGAAGGCCCCCATCCATTCAAATGATCACAAAGGTTAGCAACTTTGTCCTTTCATCTCTCATTGCTAGATTAGCTCTTGCAATGGTTTATATAGTAATTAATTTGTGGGTTTTAGTAATTTGGGAGGAATTATATGTGGTAGTATTTGATTTATATGCAATTTGAGGTCAAAATAACACTTAGTTTGCATATGTAGTTGTGGTTTACTTAGTTCCTTCTAAATCTCCATCGTAACCACCGTCGATCTCCCGCACCGTCCCGTCGCTGGCACCACCTTGTGGTGAGCCTCTTGTTGTTATCTTTTTTATATAAAGAATTCATGTTTGTGTGTGATTTAGATATATAGTTACTCGTATAATTATCTTACCCGTACGTTGTTTGTTATACATAGTGGCATGGTTTTGATATCCATCCCCGTCAGCCCTGAGAGATTGCATTGAGGAATGCACATAGCTTCACAATGGCTAATCGGACGTTTTCCGGTAGAAGCCCCCTCAATGCAACCGGAAGCAGTTGCGTCATAATCATGTGGCAGTCATGAGACTTTAGGTTCTGGAACTTTTTCTCTAGCATATTTATTATTCCCTTTATATTCGACGAGAAGCCAGCCGGGACCTTCATACTGAGCAGGCATTCAAAGAAGATTTCTTTCTCTTCTTTCGTAAGAGCGTAGCTAGCAGGACCTTCATACTACTTCGGAGGCATGCCGTCTTTTTCGTGCAAAAGTTGCAGGTCCTCCCGCGCCTCAGGTGTATCTTTTGTCTTTGCATACACGCCCAAGAAGCCTAGCAGGTTCACGCAAAGGTTCTTCGTCACGTGCATCACGTCGATTGAAGAGCGGACCTCTAGGTCTTTCCAGTAGGGTAGGTCCCAAAATATAGATTTCTTCTTCCACATGGGTGCGTGTCCCTCAGCGTCATTCGGAACAGCTAGTGCGCTGGGACCCTTTCCAAAGATTACGTGTAAATCATTGACCATAGCAAGTACGTGATCACCGGTAAGCATGGCGGGCTTCTTCCGGTGATCTGCCTCGCCTTTGAAATGCTTGCCTTTCTTTCGACATTGATGGTTGGTCGGAAGAAATCGATGATGGCCCAGGTACACATTCTTCCTGCATTTGTCCAGGTATATACTTTCAGTGTCATCTAATCAGTGTGTGCATGCGTGGTATCCTTTGTTTGTCTGTCCTGAAAGGTTACTGAGAGCGGGCCAATCGTTGATGGTCACAAACAGCAACGCCTTTAGGTTAAATTCCTCTTGTCTGTGCTCATCCCACGTACGTACACCGTTTCCATTCCACAGCTGTAAAAGTTCTTCAACTAATGGCCTTAGGTACACATCAATGTCGTTGCCGGGTTGCTTAGGGCCTTGGATGAGAACTGGCATCATAATGAACTTCCGCTTCATGCACATCCAAGGAGGAAGGTTATACATACATAGAGTCACAGGCCAGGTGCTGTGATTGCTGCTCTGCTCCCCGAAAGGATTAATGCCATCCACGCTTAAAGCAAACCATACATTCCTTGGGTCCTTTGAAAACTCATCCCAGTACTTTCTCACGATTTTTCCCCACTGCGACCCGTCAGCGGGTGCTCTCAACTTCCAGTCTTTCTTATGGTCCTCACTGTGCCATCGCATCGACTTGGCATGCTTTCCGTTTCTGAACAGACATTTCAACCGTGGTATTATAGGAGCATACCACATCACCTTCGCAGGAACCCTCTTCCTGTGGGGCTCGCCGTGAACATCACCAGGGTCATCTCGTCTGATCTTATACCGCAATGCACCGCATACCGGGCATGCGGTCAGATCCTTGTATGCACCACGGTATAGGATGCAGTCATTAGGGCATGCATGTATCTTCTCCACCTCCAATCCTAGAGGACATACGACCTTCTTTGCTGCGTATGTACTGTCGGGCAATTCGTTATCCTTTCTAAGCTTCTTCTTCAATATTTTTAGTAGCTTCTCAAATCCTTTGTCAGGCACAGCATTCTCTGCCTTCCACTGCAGCAATTCCAGTACGGTACCGAGCTTTGTGTTGCCATCTTCGCAATTGGGGTACAACCCTTTTTTGTGATCCTCTAACATGCGATCGAACTTCAGCTTCTCCTTTTGACTTTCGCATTGCGTCCTTGCATCGACAATGACCCGGCGGAGATCATCATCATGGGGCACATCGTCTGGTTCGTCTTGATCTTCAGCAGCTTCACCCGTTGCAGCATCATTGGGCACATCGTCTGGTTCCTCTTGATCTTCACCAGCTCCCCCCGTTGTAGCATCACGGTATTCAGGGGGCACATAGTTGTCATCGTACTCTTCTTCTTCGTCGTCTTCCATCATAACCCCTATTTCTCCGTGCCTCGTCCAAACATTATAGTGTGGCATGAAACCCTTGTAAAGCAGGTGGGTGTGAAGGATTTTCCGGTTAGAGTAAGACACCGTATTCCCACATTTAGTGCATGGACAATACATAAAACCATTCCGCTTGTTTGCCTCAGCCGCATCGAGAAACTCATGCACGCCCTTAATGTACTCGGAGGTGTGTCTGTCACCGTACATCCATTGCCGGTTCATCTGCGTGCATTATATATAATTAAGTGTCCAAATTAATAGAAGTTCATCTTCACATTAAAACCAAAGTACATACATAGTTCTCATCTAACAACATATAGCTCTCCAGAGCATCTAATTAATTAAACCATACATTGAAACAATGTAAAACATTTAAATGCGAAAACAAAGGCGATCATAATCGCAACCAAGGTAACAATTGATCCAACTGCATAATGATACCAATCCTCGGTATGAATGGCATATTTTCTAATCTTTCTAATCTTCAAGTGCATTGCATCCATCTTTATCTTGTGATCATCGACGACATCCGCAACATGCAACTCCAATATCATCTTCTCCTCCTCAATTTTTTTAATTTTTTCCTTCAAGAAATTGTTTCCTTCTTCAACTAAATTTAACCTCTCGACAATAGGGTCGGTTGGAATTTCCGGTTCACATACATCCTAGATAAATAAAATATATGTCACATTGGTCCGCATAATTTTCATAAACAATAAATGAACCAATAGTTATAAAGATAATATATATACCACATCCGAATCATAGACAGGCCGATGGCCGACGGGGGCGGATAACAAAACCATCGCACTATATAAGATGCAATAATAAAAGTAAGAAAATGATACAAGTATCTATCTAAACATACAAGTAAGAATATTTTTCCTTTCAAAAAGAAGATAAGAACAAGAGGCTCAGCACGGTGGTGTCGGTGATGAGATCGGCGCGGGTGATCGACGACGGTGAAGACGGGGGTGGGGCGTAACGGACCGCTAAATCTAGACAAATCTCGAGGAAAATGGAGCTTTGAGGTCGAGCTTCGAGAGGAGAAAGCTTAACTAGTGTGGCTCGGACATTTCATCGAACACCTCATGTGCATAGGAGGTGAGCTAGAGCACCACACAAACCCCTCCCCTCGCCGGCCAGAGAAAAACAGAGCACTGGAGTGCTCTGCTCGCGGGCGAGGGTATATATAGGCATCTCATTGGTCCTGGTTCGTGGCATGAACCGGGACTAAAGGGCAGCCTTTGGTACCGGTTCAGGCCACCAACCGGGACCAATGGTGGTGGGCCAGGAGTCAGGCCCATTGGTCCCGGTTCGTCCCACCAACCGGGACCAAAAGGTCCAAACGAACCGGGACCAATGGCCCATGTGGCCCGGCCGGCCCCCTGGGCTCACGAACTGGGTCCAATGCGCCCATTGGTCCCGGTTCTGGACTGAACCGGGGCTAATGGGCTGACCTGGCCTGGACCATTGCCCCCTTTTCTACTAGTGGTGGGAGGCGCTCGAATCTAAATTCGGGGCCGCCGATGCAGGGAGCGAGATGTATATTATAGAGCAGTTCCACGATTACAAGATGGTTGAAAACCGTCCTGTATTGGAGCAGGCTCATGAGATAATATGCATTGTTAAGGAGTTTGAACTTCTTAAGTGCGAGTTACCGGGCAAGTTTGTCGCGGGCTGCATAATCGCTAAGCTCCCTAATTCCTGGAGGAACTTTGCCATCACTCTGAAACATCAGAGGCGTGAATTCTCTGTGGAGGATGTCATTGGCCATCTGAGTGTTGAGCAGAATTCGAGGGCAAAAGACTCACATGGAAAAGGGACCGAAGGGACTTCTGTCGCCAACATGGTGAACCAGAGGAACCATAACTCCCACAAGCCCAAGGGAAAGAACGGTGTGCAACAGAATACTGACTTTAAGAAGAAGGGTAAGAAGACCTTCAAGAAGAACAAGAAGGATGAGGGGTGCTTTACTTGTGGTTCAGTTGAACATTGGGCCAACAAGTGCCCAAACAAGTACAAGAAGCCAGGACAGGACTCCAAGTCTGTCAACATGATTGTGGGCAACAATGAGAATGGTGCATCTCGGTACGGTAATTTATTTACTGTTTTTTCAGTGTTTCAACCCAACGATTGGTGGGTGGACACAGGTGCAGGTGTTCATGTGTGTGCTGACATTTCATTGTTCACTTCTTACCAGGTCACAGGTCACGGGTCCGTATTGATGGGGAATGGCGCGAGTGCTTCTGTTCATGGTGTTGGCACGGTCGATCTGAAGTTTACTTCGGGAAGGATCGTGCAGCTGAAGAACGTGCAGCATGTCCCCGCCATCAAGAAGAACCTCGTTAGTGGCTCCCTTCTATGTAGAGAAGGGTTTAAGTTGGTTTTCGAGTCTAATAAATTAGTTGTTACGAAATATGGACTCTTTGTTGGAAAAGGTTATGAGAGTGGAGGGATGTTCCGCCTTTCCCTCGCAGATTTTTGTAATAAAGTCATGAACCATATTCATTCGAATGTTAATGAATCTGAAGTTTGGCATTCACGTCTTTGTCGCATTAGTTTCGGTGTTATGACGCGGCTAGCCAAGTTGGATTTAATCCCGAGTTTCACCTTAGCCAAAGGTTCTAAGTGACTTTCATGTGTGCAAGCTAAGCAACCTTGCAAGCCTCACAAGGCCGCGGAGGAGAGACACTTGGCACCATTAGAACTCATACATTCTGATCTTTGTGAGATGAATGGTGTGTTTACTAAAGGTGGAAAGAAATACTTCATGACATTGATAGATGACTCCACTAGATATTGCTATGTGTATCTGTTAAACACTAAACATGAGGCTCTACACTACTTTAAAATCTATAAGGCAGAAGTTGAGAAACAACTTGAAAAGAAAATTAAACGAGTCCGATCAGATCGTGGTGGAGAGTACTTCTCGAGTGAGTTTGATTCTTTCTATGCGGAACATGGCATTATTCATGAGAGGACGCCTCCCTATTCACCCCAGTCAAACGGGGTTGCCGAGCGAAAAAACCGTACTCTAACTGATTTGGTTAACGCCATGTTAGATACGTCGGGTTTATCCAAGGCATGGTGGGGGGAGACTATATTGACGGCATGTCATGTCCTGAATAAAGTTCCAACAAAGGATAATGAGATCACTCCCTATGAGAAATGGGCAAAGAGAAGGACAACACTCTCGTACTTGCGTACTTGGGGCTGTTTGGCGAAAGTCAATGTGCCGATCCCCAAAAAGCGTAAGCTTGGACCAAAGACTGTGGACTGCGTTAATTTGGGTTACGCTAAGAACAGCGTTGGCTATAGATTTCTAGTAGTGAAATCTGAGGTACCTGACCAGAAGGTCGGTACAATTATGGAGTCTAAGGATGCTACATTCTTCGAGGATATTTTTCCTATGAGAGATATGCAAGGCACTTCTAGACAGGAATCTGAGGAGACTCCTGAACCTGCCATTCCTATGAAATATTATGAACAAACACATTATGAAAATCCTGAGGAGGATGACGAGGAAACCCTTGGTAGGGGCAAGAGACAAAGGACTGCAAAGACCTTTGGTGATGATTTCTTCGTGTACCTCATGGATGATACTCCCACTTCTATTTCAGAAGCGTATGCCTCTCCAGAAGCTGACTACTGGAAGGATGCGGTCCGTAGCGAGATGGATTCCATCATGGCTAACGGGACATGGGAGATCACTGATCGTCCCTATGGTTGCAAACCACTGGGGTGTAAGTGGGTGTTCAAAAAGAAGCTTAGGCCCGATGGTACTATTGAAAAGTACAAGGCTAGGCTTGTGGCCAAGGGCTATGACCAGCAAGAAGAGGAAGATTTCTTTGATACTTATTCACCTGTGGCCAAGGGCTAGGATCGTGGGCTGTCATGGACTCGGACGTGGGTCGAGCCCACGTCTCTCCACGCGGCTGCGTCTATATATGTGTGCGGTGTCTCCTAACCCTAGCCGCCACGAACAGATCACATCTGCTCCACGCGCACGCCCACCGTCGTTCCCTTGCTGCTGCTGCCGCCGGTGACTCCATCCCGTCCGCCGCGTACACGGTCGACGGGAGAGCAGGTCTCCGAAACCACACCCTTCTGGTTCCTGTACGGGGTGAGGGGCGAATAGGTTTTTGGGCAGCGATTACGCAACTGCTCGCTTCTGATCGTCTACTTCCTCTACGTCCGCGTCGCCTTCATCATCACCATGTCCACCGACGCCGAACGTGCCGCTGCCGAGAAAGCTAAAGCTGACAAGAAGGCCGCCGAGGACGCCGCTTCCGCCACCAAAGCCGCGGCCTCTGCATGGCCTACTGGAGGGTATAACTCGTTTATCACGCTTCTACTGTTTTCTATTTTAGCCATGCTAGCGTTATACATAGATCTTTCTGCAATTAGCGTAGTATGTACTAGCTTGACTGAATATCAGTATGTGTTTATTTGTGTCAATGTCGTGCTAGTGATTTACTCGTGGATTAATTTAATCGAGAAATTGCCTATTTACTCAATAGTTCCATAGTGAAATTTCAAATGATAAGGAAGCGATCAGAACAATGGAGAGAATACTCAAATGTGTCAAATGCGAGGTAAAGATGCAGAGGCAAGTTACTCGGATTCTCGAAAAACTACACAGGGATACATCTACCTCATTGGTGTTTAGGACGACAAAAGATATCCCACCTCGCAAGGCGATACTTATTTTTATTTTTGTTGCTCTGCCATGAAAATCTAGAGTAAAAGAAGTTAAGTCTTTTCCGCACCCATATTGGTACTTCAAAGAATGCGAGCATCGACATAGGAAGGCTTGTAAGCAGTGGATTCACAAGGATTGACCATCCACCATAAGACATCAGTTTACCTTTCCAGTGGCTAAGCCTTTTTTGTATATGTCCTCGATACATTTCACTCTTTACAGTGAGTTTATGATGGTGAATTGATATCCGAAGATAACTAAACAACAGCTGACCAATCTCAGAACCAAGCAAACTGCTTGTAAAGCTTGAGAAGAGTTAAGACAAATTATAACATTGGGAATGCTTTATAAGTTTTCAAGGTGGTCATCAGGAATCACAATTCACAAACAGCACAGAAGTTATTTGCTCCCTTAATCACAAGTCATCAGGAATCACAAAGCATTCAGAAGAAATATACATGATCATCGATCACGTGCTTGATGAGTTGCAAGGGCCATGAACACAAGACAATTTGCTTGCTCACGGTTAAGACATGAAGATAGAACAAGGGAAATAATCAAGGTGAAGTCGGCAGACGGCCCATTTCTGTAGTTGACATCAGTACCCCCAGACTTGGCTTCTTTGTTTTCAACAGCATTGCCCGCAGACTGACCCTACCTTTTCTTGACATGAGCGCCCTCATATTACCCTTGGAGAAGAGCACACCTTCTTGCGCTTGTTTCTTCCTGTTGTGTCTTTCGAGGAAGTACTTCACTTTTGCTTGGAAGTCGTCACCATTATGGTAGACTTGATTGTACAAGGTGGTCATCAGAAGCCACACGACGGTGATGAGCTCAGTGCCGCTCCCGAGTTGCCTGGCATGGGCGTCGTTGCTGCAGTGGGTGGCCGCATAGCACACCATCTCCACCCACACACCAAAGAGCACCTGTAGCATCTCCTTCACCGGCGTCCCTCCTTCCTCGCATGGCTCTTCTTCTGATTTTGCAAAAACTTCCTCCCACTGGTCGAGCAGCCTGGTTGCAAGACTTACTGCTGGCCAGATGGCTTTGGGTACTTCTTTTCCTTGCTTGATGTCTCGAAACTCCTTGTACGCCAAATAGAAACTGTCGTACTGGATGCGACGAACAGGGCTGGGAAGCAAGTGAGGCCGCTCCACGAGCAGGAAAACCATGTACCTCGACAATGTGCGGATCGCTGTCGCGAGCTGCCCTAGCTCTTTCCTCTCTTGGTTGTCCATGCCCTGTATTGAATCTCTCATGTGTGGTACCCTGCCCAGATCTTCCTGCCTAGGATGACGTGACAAGCTGTCATGGTCCAGCATACATAAATCAAAGAAGTGGAGGAAGGCATCAGTGGCATAGTGCCAGGTGAGTATGCTGCCATGAAATGCAACCTTGTCAGCGTCGAGTGTGCTGCTATCTAAACCAATGGATTCAATGTCACTGATGACATCATTGTAGAACTCCACCTCGGGGGTCCATACTTGGAGTGCGAGCTGACCACGGTAACCCCACAGAACGTGTTCCTCTCCCCTGCACCCTTTCACCATCAAATATATATGACGGAGCAGCCGGACCTCCACGTCATGTGGTATCACGACGGAGTCAAGGAAACGCAGCTTGTTCAACCAGCGATCCAGCCGGAATACACCAGTGCGACCGTTACTGTGGATTTGGAACAGGTCGTGCTGCCCGATTGTGTCTTGCAAACTCCAGCATCTTCGTGCCGCCCTGACACCCCTGCGAAGATACACCACTGCCTTATGGAGCCGGTTCCATCCGGCAGCTAGTAACCAGGCGCATGTCCAAGTTGACAGGGCTGACCTCAACAGGGATGCCACCTCCAGGAAAAGAGCCCCGGCCAACAAGATGTAGGTGACCACCATGTCACCCTTGTTGTAACCGAAGCCAGCCATAGCAGACTGATGGAACAGGTAAAACGCCACCAATGTGAAACCCGTCGAGACAACACGGAACACCCGTCCATGCCATGTGTGGATCACCGCTGCCTTGGTGTAGATGATGTCACGCATCAACGAGAGCTGCATCCGGACCAACGGCAGCAACAGGCTCCGCTCGGCAGCATCATGACTATCGGCACCATCATGATACACTGATAAGGCCGCCATCTGGAACCGCGATGGCCAGACCTTGAAATCAACAAACTGGCCCATGCAGACATGGAGAAGATCATGAGCTGCCTTCAGAACTTCTTCCCCAGAATCCAAACATGCTGGGACTTGGTACAGCAAGTTCCCAGCGTTACTGGGTACCTCAACGCGGTCGAGGAACTTGCTGATGTTTTCAAGGCCGGAGGAGTAGAGAGCAACTATCCTCTCGAGATACTTGCCAACACCCACAAGAAACATCAACACAGCTGCAGTGAGCAAGGCCCCACTGCTGCCGGCGACGTACTTGTACAGAACATATGCAGCCCCCACGGCCTGCACGACCAGAGTGAACAGGTGGCGCAGCCAGAGCTCGTTGTCCTCCAAAGCATAGGCAGTGATGTTATCCTGTCCCCCTAGGTGAACCAACAGCAGCGATGCCCAGAACGCCATGAGCTGCTGCTGCTCGGGTGCCTTGGTTTTCAGGGACATGTGGCCGAGCACGTATAAGGCGATGGAGTCAGCCATTTGGTACAAAAGCCAGAGGGCACCATTCAACGCCGCAGACAGAAGGGGCCATTTTACAAACCGACGACACTCGGTGAAGATGAGTAGGAGCACTTGCAGCAGTAAGCTTAAAAGCAGCAGAAACTCGACCTCCCATACTACCCATAGATCAGGCAGCCCCATTATTAGTTCCTGTTACTGAAAATGCAGAAAGATCAACATGTCAAACAATCAGTCAGATAAGCCCGCTTGCCATGCTCAAGGGCAAATAGATCTGGCTATATAAAAATTGTAGCCCGACATATGGCTCGGAAACGGAATATAAATTTCTACATGTATGTAATATGTATGCCTGTTCAATTTAAAATATGCCGTACGTTACATACATATCCATTAATTGATATATGCTTTTTTACCTATATTACATAATAGATTTGCACAAGAAATATGCTTAGTTATTATCACAGGGTTATGCACTTACCAAAATATTACAATATTAGTTTTATGTAAGATATGCGTATGTGATATTGTATATACATGTGTACGTGTTGTATAAAGTAGAGACAGAATTTGTCAAATGCCTTGAGAACTTGATTGTCAATACTCACTTGTGTTTTGACATAAAGTACAAACACAAACGGTCACATTGACATACATTCCATCCTATGTACGCATACACACACACTTTACCGCGAGCATCTTTGAGAGACTGTGCACGCCAATAAGGAGATTGACAAAATCAGCTCATACATTTCACTTTACGGTGCATATTTGATATGTGTTACATACTTATTTCTAGTTAGGAAAAATCACATTTTCTATATAACCTTTGAAAATAAACAATGGATAACTGTCAAAGCGTCTGCCAACAATAGAACTCTATGCATCGTCCATCCATGCTTGTGAAAATGGGACATGGAGATAAACTAATTAATTAGCATTGTTAACATTCCTTATTTACTTCCCTGCTCTATGGCGCTTCAACTTGCTTTCTTCATTGTAGAAGTGTAAAGTACAAATTAGACCTAAGCATAATTTGGTAGTATGTAGTAATCTTCTAAGTGGTAATAGAAATATTAGTCATTGGGTTGGCATTAACGGCTGATGTTAATTAACGAGCATCTTAAAAGAGCTTTCAACTAATTTTTTGTTTGAACTGAATTTAGCTGGAGGGATTTCGATGAAACGGCAGCTACGATACACTATCAAGTAGGATCATATTTACAATCAGTTATGGAAATGCATACGAGTGAAATCATAGTAATGAAAATGCATACGACCTAGTAAAGTAAAATGTCATCGAGTAACGATACCTGTAGGAGCAGGAGCAGCACTAGCTGTAGCAGAGTCGAATCAGAAAGGAGGAGCTGAGGGAGATGGTGAGGATTAGGAGAACATCCGCATGGTACTTCCCCCCTTGCAGTACACACAGAGAGAGAGAGAGAGAGAGAGATAGATAGAGAGAGAGAGAGATAGGTAGATAGATAGATAGATAGATAGAGAGAGAGAGGCAGAGAGAGAGAGAGAGAGAGAGAGAGAGAGAGAGTAATCTTCACTTTTGGTTGATGGCTTGACTAACACATGCATGCACGCGGCATCCACCAACTATTACTACCGTGGTTTGCACTTACACTACTTGAAACCTTATTTACCTCTAAGGTATCATTATCTTTATTGGACATAGCACCGATGTGAAGGAATGTATCATCTTTTGTGCACATTTAGCTAAATTTATCATACTGCTCGACGGTTTCTAAGAGCTACTACTATACTGACAACAAGTTTAACCGTTATAGTCTCTACGCGAAAGAAACTGTTTACATGGGAGTTTCTCACGTAAGCCGGTTCCTGGGTGTGAGCCAAATATAGGGCTTGGATCGTGATTTAGGTTACGAATTGGAGCATAAATGTCTACATTGGTTTGTACTTTTTACCTGGGGTTTTGTAAGACGTTGAACTAGGTTATGAAGTAGAGCATGTATATCTACGGTGGTTTGCCTTGGAGCTCATTTCTTATATTTTTTTTCTTTTTTCGAAAAGGGGGAGTTCCCCCGCTCATTTCTTATATAGGAGAGAAGACCTTAGCAGGAAAAAGTTCGCCCGATTCTCTAATAAAATCATCAATAATGTTTTATGTCACCAGTTTCAGTGTTACGCCGCAACCAAAATATAAGACTTCCTGGAAGTGAAATGGTTATAATTTAGGTATTTCCAATGGAAATCATTTCTCCAAGATGTTATCCTGCCATGCCTCAAACTGGTGTCGCTACAGAAGTCGATGCACACTAGACCATCATGCCATTTGCTTTTGGTTGTTCCTACCAAGCAAGGGGCAACCAACAATACTACATGTGTGGTATTCAAGGTTCCATCCAGTAAATTGACACTTCAAATCCAGATCATTTTACGCATGAGGGAGGATATGGCGGGTGGCATGACAAACTGGAGTAGCACACGCCAAATGCAAAGCTATATATGTGGGTCTTTCTTATTTCAAAACAATAGGACAAAAATTTAAAGCTGCAGTGATGCACACCAGGACGCCATGCATGAGAAGTAGTTGCAAAATTGCTAGGGCTCATATATATAACCTGCAGACTAGATCAGAGGTTTGCGATTCAAGCCTTGGATTAGTTTAAGGAAAGCTGCTATGCAGGCAGCGTTATCCAGTGCCAACGTCTTGGGAGGAAACATCATGGACAACTTTTGATGCTCTAAATCCTCTATGCATGCATGTAGCAGCTGTTCTTTTGAGCCTCCAACCATACTTAATCAAAAGGAATCTTCACTTTAGTGGTTGGTGATTTCATTCCTACATGCATCATAAATCCAGAATCCACCCACTATTTGCGACTAGATCCGTTGGGCACAGCACTAGCATAGATAAAATGGAGCGTTGGAGCCTCTGCCCGGAAAGAGACAATTCAACATCTGTGGTTTCTCAGATGGCCCTTGAACTACGATGCGTGGAATCTTTTACCGGTCAACTAACGATTTGAATCCTGGTCACGTGAGACCTACGAAACAAGGAGGTGGGTGGCACGATAAGTTAGGATAGTACATGTATGCCAAACTGCAAAGCTTTATTGTTTTGACAAAACAAGGCGGGGAAAGCTGCATTCATGGACGCCACTTGCCAAGTGCCAGTCTTAGAATAGGTTAACAATGTGCTATTAGGCTAAACTTGCAGACTAGATCACGTTTGCATTTTAAGCTTTGGATAGGAATGAAGGAAGCTGTTGTGCAGGCAATGGCATCCAGGGGCGTAACAAAAAATTCCCTTCTTCGGTGACCGCCTGCGTTTGCTTCGCCTCAACTACTCAACTAAGGGCGTGTTTGATAGCTCGCTGGCTCCCAGCTCCTTCAACTCCGGGTCCGGATCTGGGTCAAACAGCCTAACTCCTAGAGTTGAGAACAAGAACCTGGCCATGTTTTTAGTGCAAGATACGAGGAGTTGAGAAGCTGGGAAATCTGAATTGGGAAAAGAGCTACCCAAATCTAGGACCTCTTTGATTCGTAGGATTTCGAAAAAGTAGGAATAGGAAAAGTATAGGGTTGGATTGGCCTGCCCACTTGAATTCTACAGGATTAGCAATGAATGTTTGATGTCATATGAAAAATAAAGGAATTGTGAAAAAAGGTTGAAGTGGAAGTTAGATTTCCTATGAAATGTAGTACAATAGGTTCCATAGGAAAAATTCCTATGGATCCAATCCTATGAATGAAAGGACCAACATAAGAAAAAATCCTAAGGATTTCAATCCTCCAGAAATCCTATAAAATTCCATTAAATCAAAGGAGCCCTTACCAAGTTGTGCCACCTCCAAGTGAGACTTGTGTACTGATTCGGTCGATTCTTTCCTACATTGTAGCCACGATACGTTCGTTCCCCTCCTCTTCTCCCTCCCGGGTGAATCCTTTCCAACAAACCTATCCGCATGTGCCACTCACAGAACACCTGTCCAATATCTCAATGTAACATAGGTCCCATCTGGCGTCCCTCTCATCGCGTCCGGGAGGGAAACCTAAACCCGCCGCCGAACCATCTCCCTCCTCCCTCCTCCCTCCTTGCCATTACCCAAGAACGTGGCCGGGCAAAGCCCGGTTGAAGTCGGTGGCGGTGGGGCCTCTTTGTCCCTTCGCACATGGAGTCGATGCGAGCTAGCGACTCAGGCTTGGGCATGATGCGACTGCGTGTGTCACGGCATGGCAGCATCTCCTTGCTGCAGCGCGACAAACAATGTTGTGGTGGTTTGTGCCTTAGATAGCGGATAGGGTTGTCTCCATTCACCGGGTGGCAAGAGCTGTGGACGACGCAGTCTGCGGAAGCCACCTATTTGCCAGTGACCGTGGTTTGTGCGGTGGAAGGGATGTTTGGGTCCGATATGGACCCATCGGGGTCGGATCTGGGTTGGGCGTGCCCTGTATCACTAGTAGAAAAATGGTCAAATGTTCAGCTCATTAGTGCCGGTTTGTATTTGAGCCGGCACTAATGTGACTGTCGGTGTCAAAACCGGCGGATCTCAGGTAGGGGGTCCCGAACTGTGCGTCAAGGACGGATGGTAACAGGAGACAAGGGACACGATGTTTTTACCCAGGTTCGGGCCCTCTCGATGGAGGTAATACCCTACTCCTGCTTGATTAATATTGATGATATGGGTAGTACAAGAGTAGATCTACCACGAGATCAAGGAGGCTAAACCCTAGAAGCTAGCCTATGGTATGATTGTTGTATATGGAGTTGATGTCCTACGGACTACAACCCTCCGGTTTATATAGACACCGGATAGGGTTAGGGTTACACAGAGTCGGTTACAATGGTAGGAGATCTTGAATATCCGTATCGCCAAGCTTGCCTTCCACGCCAAGGAAAGTCCCATCCGGACACGGGACGAAGTCTTCAATCTTGTATCTTCATAGTCCTGGAGTCCGGCTGAAGGTATAGTCCGGCTACCCGAACACCCCCTAATCCAGGTCTCCCTCAGTAGCCCCTGAACCAGGCTTCAATGACGACGAGTCCGGCGCGCAGATTGTCTTCGGCATTGCAAGGCGGGTTCCTCCTCCAAGTCCTTCATAGAAGATTGTAAACACCAAGAGTAGTGTCCGGCTCTGCAAAATAAGTTTCCACATATTGCCATAGAGAGAATAATATTAACACAAATCAAATCTGCCGACGTATTCCGCAGTGCGTCATCACACTACGGCCAAGTCCTTTACTCGAATCGTTTTTACTTTTCCAACTCAGCACGTTTTGCGAGGCGGTTTCCTTGGCACGTCTTGTCAAAGCAGAGATCGTGTACCCCTTTTACGGGATTCTCATCAATAAGAACGTGGGTAACCCAACCGCGCCATTTATCACGGCGCTTGGGAGGCAAGCGAGTTTTACCAGGCTGGTGGGGACGCACAACCGCATCCGCCCATATAAGGGGATAAGGATCCACCTTTTTACCTACGCCTTCTTCCTCCTTTGCCTATCCATCTCCTGCGCGCTCGAGCTCCAGCGCCCAAGCCCGCACTTCCCACCTCAACCTTCTCCAGCAATGTCCGGAGCGGGAGGCAAGTGGATGGTCTCCTCCGCTACGGAGGCCCAAGTCAAGAAGCTAAGGAAGGCCGGATACCTGTCTAAGGACATCGCGCACCGGCTTCCCGAAAAGGGGCAGCTTCTCCCCACCCCGAGGCCCCATGAGAGGGTAGTATTTCTTCCCCACTTCCTCCGCGGACTGGGTTTTCCACTCCACCCATTTGTCCGGGGGCTCATGTTCTACTACGGCCTGGATTTCTACGATCTGGCCCCGAACTTCATCCTCAACATCTCGGCGTTTATCGTCGTGTGCGAGGCTTTCCTCCACGTCCGCCCTCATTCCGGCCTCTGGCTCAAGACCTTCAACGTCAAGCCCAAGGTGGTGCGCGGCTGCCAGGCGGAGTGCGGAGGCGCCATGGCGGGCAAGATGGCCAACGTCCTATGGTTCGAGGGCTCTTTTGTGGATACCCTAAAGGGGTGGCAATCCGGGTGGTTTTACATCACCGAGCCACGTGATCCGAAATGGATCGCACCCCCCAAGTTTCGATCCGGACCCCCACGCGGCTTATGTCCTGGAAAGAGACGGGCCTGTCATGGGGTGACGAAAAAGAGGTGACCGGATTGCAAACATGCATCCAGTCCCTCGTGAACAAGCCAATCCGGCTTGTTAATGTAATCCAGGTTATGCTCGTCCGCCGGATCCTCCCGTGCCAACAACGGGATTTTAATCTGTGGGAGTTCGACCCGGCGCAGCACCAAACCCTTAGCAGGCTCTTCGACACGACGTACGAAGATGCCTGGAAGGTGCTATTCAAGGGCGCCGAAGCTCCCGCATCCGCTTCCGAGGACCGCGGATACAGCTCGCAGCGTCATGCTAGCGAGGTAAGCTATCTTCACCTTTTACAGGATGTTAAGCTTTTTTCATAGTTTGACTCTATGCGGGATCTAAACTCCCTTACCTTTGACAGGCTTGGCGGGCGATATCCGGATCGATTAACTGTCCGGCTCCGCTGCCCGAAGACCCAGCCCCAGCTCTACTAGTGAAGCTGCTAGTTCCGGCGCCTTATGTGGTGCCGGAGAAGAAGGCCAAGAAGAAGAAGACCATGGGGACTCGAAAGAGTGCCCGTAACGTGGTGGTGTCGGACTCGTCATCTGACGAGTCCGAGATGCCCTCTTCCCGTGAAAACGAAGAGGAGGAAGAAGAAAACTCTCCCCCCCAGCGGAGGGAGGAGAGAAGAGGAAGGCCGCCCCAACGGGGGAGGCCGAGGGGTCTAGGAAAAGGAAGACCCCTTCGCCGGACTACTCCCCCGACGCCGAAGAGGGCGAAGAGGAGTGGCCAAACAGGGCCAAGCGTCCGGCGAAATCGTAAGTTCGGATATCAGAGTAACTCATGATGTTCCTTTGTTGCACAACTTTCCCTAATGTCGAACGTAATTATGCAGCCCGCCCGGGCCGAATTCAACGAATCGTCGGGCGGCTCCCTGGACTCATCGGACGTGAACTCAGTTCCGCCCGCTGTCTCCCCCCGCACTGCAGACGACGCCGAAGTGGCGTCGCGACAAGCTCCGGGGCAGGAGGAGGTGGTCCCGAAGGAGCAGCAAGGCAACCTCCCGGACTCTAGGAGTGAAGTGGATAAGGGCCCCCCAGGGCTCCAAGTCCGGCTTTGTGCCGGACACCGCGCCGGAATCTTCCACAGTTCCGGACCGCGGTAGGCGAACTCCTTCCAAGAGGAGCAAGCCTTCTGAGCCGGCGGCCTCCGTCCAACCGGAGGTGCCGGACAATATGCTGGAGGTGCTTGACGGCGCCTCCATCGACGAGGGGCACCGTACTATTATGAGTACGGTGATCCAGAAGGTTCAGTCCGCCAAGAGCGGACTAACTGAAGCTTGCGCTAGCCTTCTAACATGCTTCGAGGTAAGTAAAAATGTGTAAAAATATTACCGCATAGACAGTAGCCCCTGATGCTCTGTTTGGCGTTCGGAAAGAAAAGCCGAATAGAGGATCTATAAAATATCGCAGGAGTCTAACAAAAAAGAGTCAATATGCGTATGCAGGCTTCGCTGCTATCCACCGCCGCACTGACGGCAGAGGTGGGTGTCCTGAAGCAGGACCTCGAGCGGACCGAGCAAGAGCTCGGCCTTGCCAAGCGGCGGCTCGAGGAGAAAGAAGGTAAGAAATACCTTACAGAAAAGGTGCCTATAAAAAGGCGTGATTGCAAAAAAAAAACAGGATTGTATTGCTTATTGTAGGGGCCACGACTGAGGTGGCAACCCTTAAGCAGGCGCTGTCTGAGGCCGAAAAGAAAACGGCCGCGGAGCGTACCGAGCGAGATAGACTTGGGGCTCAGGTCGGCGAGGTGCAGCAAGAGCTTCAGGCTCTCATGAAAAAACATGAGAGTTTGGAGCTTGAGTCAAAGGCGCAAGCATCCGAGCTCGCGACGGCCCTTGAGACTGCCAAGTCTGCCAAGGCCGAAGCCCAAAAGGCCCTCCAAGAGTTGGAGGAGATGAGGAAGATAGCAGCGGGTAAGGCATTCTTTATGCAAAGAAGAAATATAAAAGTAAACTACTTGTTACTTACCCGAATTCGGAGCTCTCCAGGGGCGTTCGCAGATCTTCCCCGTAGCGTATCCGACGGCGTCGCATTTTACCAAGTTGAAGAGGGCAGCTTGACGGAGAAGGTGTTCTGGTCTCAGTATTCTGAGGCCGGACACCCTTGTGCCTTTGAGCGACCAGCTGAAATAGCTGGTCGAGCTCCACAAGGCGGCCGAACAGGCCATGAAGGGCTTCATAGTTCGGCTGTGGCTCGGAGAGGCCCTGCCTGGGAGCTATTTCGGGCTGGTGCGGCGGCTGGTGGAGGCCTGTCCGAGGTTCGAGGTCATCAAGCGCTCCGTCTGCATCGAAGGTGCCTGTCGGGCCCTTGCCCGTGCAAAGGTGCACTGGGGTAAGCTGGACGGTGAGAAGCTTGTGAAGGACGGGCCGCCGCCGGGGAAGGCACATCGCAAGCCCAAGAACTACTACAAGGATGTTCTTGCAGGTGCCCGCCTTGTGGCGGATGAATGTACCAAGGATGTGATTTTTGAAAGAACTCGCTCGTGTTTATCCTGTGCGCTGAAAACTTGTTCATATGCGCTAAGCAATGCTTATTGAATTCAAAATATTACTTTCTGTGCGGCCGTTTATCAAAAAATTGAGAGATGGCCAGTCGTCGGCTTCTGCCCCCATGCCACTAGTGCTGGGGTGTTCGGGATAAACCTGAGCGCTCTTTTTCCCATAGTTGGGTCCTTCGAGGGAGGCGCTCAGCACAACGAACTAGGCAATCGGACTATAATGCTTGAACACTCTCACTTAGCCATAGAACTCTATAATTTTAAATTTCGGCGAAGCCCCTAGTTCGGAAGACCGAGTTCGGGGCTCTATCCACGCCTTGGCCGGACAAAGCCAGCTCCTCGCTCGAAGCGGCATAAGTCTTTAGGGACTCGAAAAACCTCTCGAACAGCGACCGGTCTCTCACCTCATCATGACAGTCAGTTTTAGCTTTCTCCACTGAGGTGCTTAACCCAGCTGAACCGCGGCACAATCGCAGTGGTTCTCCTAGTGCTACCTTAGCCGATATAGAGGAACGCAAGGCACCAAAACATAGGAGCCGGGCAAACCCATCTATTGACCCAAATCATGATTCGGAGCCGATGCATATAGTGCTATAAGTTCGGGGTGCCGCACTTGTGAAAGTGTACGGACTTCTCACACCATAATGAGGGGTACTGAAGCCCCTGGCATGTTTGCCGTACCATGGTGTACGGGTGCAATCATGTCATTTAATAAACATATATGTGAAAAGAGGATAATGCAAAAAATAGACAAAAAGCTATGCATTGTTTATAGAGAGGCTATTTATCAAAGTCGAACGATACAAATAATGCGATAAGCAAAAAGATATTGGACTATTTAACATGTCCTGACCAGGGGCAGGCCGCGGAATTGAATTCAAAACAGGTATACCGCTCGTAACAGAGACCACCTGGGAGTTCCATAATGCAGCATGGCTTGTCTGCCTCCCTGGATCTTGCATCATTTGTGCGGCAGTCGAATTGCCGAACAGGTCGTCCGAAGTATGGAGTCCTGAAAGTAAGAAAAAATTAAAAAAAGAATCCGGCAGCCCCTAGTACGTTTTAAGCCGTATTTTGGGCGTGCCGTTATTGTGCCCCTTCCCCTGTGCCCATGGTATTTCAAGGGCATAGTTATGTATGCGAGGCATTGGTTTTGCTATGTCGCGAGAGCTGGGGTTGGGGCCGCATTGCTACGCTTGCTCAGAGCGTGCCAGGCGGTCCTGCTGTGGGTTACTCCGGCCGCGCTTGGCAGTGTCTGGCTTTTTAACGTCTCGGCTGGAGAATTGCCTAAGAAGGCTGCTTTGTACTTCCGCTGCGAGAGCTGCCATGTGCTCCTCCGTACGGAGGGAGCGTTCGGTGTTTCTGTTGACCGTGATTACTCCTCGAGGGCCTGGCATCTTGAGCTTGAGATATGCGTAGTGCGGCACCGCATTAAACTTTGCGAATGCGGTTCGTCCGAGCAGGGCGTGATAGCCATTGCGAAACGAGACTATGTCGAAGATTAACTCTTTGCTTCAGAAATTGTCCGGGGATCCAAAGACCACGTCAAGTGTTATTGAGCCTGTACAGTTGGCTTCTACACCTGGTATAACGCCTTTAAAGGTCGTTTTTGTGGGCTTAATCCTTGAGGGATCTATGCCCATTTTCCGCATTGTATCCTGGTAAAACAGGTTCAGGCTACTGCCGCCGTCCAGGAGGACTCTTGTGAGATGAAATCCGTCGATGATTGGGTCGAGAACCAATGCGGCGAAGCCGCCATGACGGATGCTAGTGGGATGGTCCCTTCGATCAAAAGTGATCGGGCAGGAGGACCATGGGTTGAACTTTGGGGCGACTGGCTCCAACGCGTATACGTCCCGTAGCGCACGCTTCCGCTCCCTCTTGGGAATGTGGGTTGTGTATATCATGTTCACCGTCCGCACTTGTGGGGGAAAGCCCTTCTGTCCATTGTTGTTCGGCGGCCTGGGCTCCTCCTCGTCGTCGCTGTGCAGCCCCTTGTCTTTGTTTTCGGTCTTAACTTGCCTGCCTGCTTGAACACCCAACAATCCCTGTTAGTGTGATTGGCTGGCCTTTCGGGGGTGCCATGTATCAGGAACAAGCGGTCGAGTATTCGGTCCAAACTGAACGGGCCCTGAGTATTCTTTTTGAATGCCTTTTTTCGCTGACCGGATTTATAGCCTCTGAATCCGGCATTGACTACCGTGTCTTCATTGCTGTCGCTGCTAACGCGGCGTTTTTGCTTATTCCGACGTGTCCTGCCACTTTTGTCCTTGGTATTTGAATTACCAGGGTTCTTTGATAAGTTGTTACTGCGAGCTAGCCAGCTGTCTTCTCCTGCGCAAAAGCGGGTCATGAGTGTCGTGAGGGCTGCCATAGATTTTGGCTTTTCCTGTCCCAGGTGCCGGGCAAGCAACTCGTCGCGGATGTTATGCTTGAAGGCTGCTAGGGCCTCTGCGTCCGGACAGTCGACTATCTGGTTTTTCTTTGTTAGGAACCGTGTCCAGAATTGCCTGGCCGATTCCTCTGGCTGCTGAATTGTGTGGCTTAAGTCGTCGGCATCCGGTGGTCGCACGTAAGTGCCCTGGAAGTTGTCGAGAAATGTGGGTTCCAGGTCCTCCCAAGAACCGATTGAGTCTGCTGGCAAGCTGTTAAGCCAATGCCGGGCCGGTCCTTTAAGTTTGAGCGGGAGGTATTTGATGGCGTGTAGATCATCGCCGCGTGCCATGTGGATGTGAAGGAGATAATCCTCGATCCATACCGCCGGATCTGTTGTGCCATCGTATGTTTCGATGTTTACGGGTTTGAAACCCTCTGGGATTTTATGATCCATTACTTCATCCGTGAAGCATAGCTGGTGTGCGGCGCCTCTGTACTGGGCTATATCACGACGCAGCTCGGAAGAGCTATGTCTGTTGTGTTCGGCCCGGCCGGATTTGTTGTATCCGGAGTGAAGATCAGCGTCACGTGCCGTAGGGCGCCTGCGCGATCCGTAGACCGATCTTGTTTGTCTTGCCTTATCCTCCAGTACGTCTCGCTGGTCTGGCACATTTTCCCGTGCCTTAGTTGAGCGGCGTCGGGACATGGCTTGGGTGGAGGGCCGAGAGGCCTCTCTGTCGCGGCCGCGAGGTGGCCGGTCTGTCATGTCGTGCGCTGGTGATGTAGGTGCTTCCTCCTATGATCGGGGTAGCGGCCTGCGCTTTGGGTAACTCTTGGAGGGGCGTTCGAGTTCATACTCTTCGGCCGCAAGGACTTCAGTCCATCTGTCAGCTAGCAAATCTTGGTCAGCTCTAAGCTGTTGCTGCTTTTTCTTGAGGCTGCTTGCCGTGGCTAAAAGCCTGCGTTCGAAATGCTCTTGTTCGGCGGGGTCTGATGGTACAATGAATTCATCGTCATCGAGGCTTGCCTCGTCTTCGGAGGGAGGCATATAGTTATCATCCTCGACCTCTCGGTCTGCCGCTCTCTCATGAGGGCTAGCTTCTCCATCTTCCTGTGCCGAATCCTGCTGGGGTGGGTGTTCTTCGGCGCTATCCGGGGTAGTATTATCTCCCGTGCCGGAATCACCGTTTTTGCTTTGGCGGGATTTAGAGCGGCGCCGCTGACGCCGGCGCTTTGGCTGTTTCTTGGAGGTGTCACCCCCCGCTGTTCCATTGCCCTCTCCATCTTTTGGAGTATCCACCATATATATGTCATATGACGAGGTGGCCTTCTAGCGCCCTACAGGTGCTGGTTCCTGTTCGTCTCCTACATCGTCGTCCATACCATCGATGTCTTCGGAGCCGAAGTCAAGCATGTCGGTTAAATCGTCGACAGTGGCTACAAAGTGGGTGGTGGGTGGGCTTTGAACTTCTTCATCGTTCGTATCCCATCCCCGCTGACCGTAATCCGGCCAGGGCTCTCCGTATAAAGAGAGAGACTTGAGAGAATTCAGGATGTCGCTAAAAGGCGAGTGCTGAAAGATGTCAGCGGCGGTGAACTCCATTATCGGCGCCCAATCGGATTCGACTGGCAGGGGCGCGGGGGGTTCGGAGTCCGGGGAGGAGTCCAGATCCTCGGAGTCACGGGTCATGCAGAGTGCGGGGCTGGCGCTCGGCTCGATCGCCTTTGAGATCACAGCCCCCGAGGTGACGTCCGACCGCTCATCCTCGATTGGCGCAATAGGCTCCGAGTTAAGGGTCGGAACCGGTGCGTTTGCGGCCTCCAGGACACTGTCCGGAGGCAGAGCTAGATCATGCCCCTCGAGATAGTGCGGCGCGCTTGGCCGTGGCTCGAACCCGTCGAAGATCAAGTCTCCGCGGATGTCAGCCATGTAGTTTAAGCTTCCAAACCTAACTTGATGGCCAGGGGCATAGCTTTCGATCTGCTCCAGGTGGCCAAGCGAATTGGCCCGCAGTGCGAAGCCGCCGAAGTTGAAGATCTGTCCGGGGAGAAAAGTCTCACCCTGGACCTCATCGTTGTTGATGATCAAGGGAGCCATCGGGCCTAAAGGCGATGACACAGAGGAACTCTCAATGAAAGCACCAATGTCGGTGTCAAAACCGACGGATCTCGGGTAGGGGGTCCCGAACTGTGCGTCAAGGCCGGATGGTAACAGGAGACAAGGGACACGATGTTTTTACCCAGGTTCGGGCCCTCTCGATGGAGGTAATACCCTACTCCTGCTTGATTAATATTGATGATATGGGTAGTACAAGAGTAGATCTACCACGAGATCAAGGAGGCTAAACCCTAGAAGCTAGCCTATGGTATGATTGTTGTATATGGAGTTGATGTCCTACGGACTACAACCCTCCGGTTTATATAGACACCGGATAGGGTTAGGGTTACACAGAGTCGATTACAATGGTAGGAGATCTTGAATATCTGTATCGCCAAGCTTGCCTTCCACGCCAAGGAAAGTCCCATCCGGACACGGGACGAAGTCTTCAATCTTGTATCTTCGTAGTCCTGGAGTTCGGCTGAAGGTATAGTCCGGCTACCCGAACACCCCCTAATCCAGGACTCCCTCAGTGACCATTAGTGCCGGTTCCAACGGCTAGGCAGGCCGCTCTCATTAGTACCGGTTCGTGCCGAACTTTTAGCACCGGTTCGTGCCACGAGCCGGTACTAAAGAGAGTGGTGGAGGGATGTTGTCAGTCTGGGGCCCCTCCAACACTTTAGTACTGGTTCGTGCCTCGAACCAGTACTAAAGGTCATCCTATATAAACCCTTTGTCCACCTGCGCTTTGTTCTCCCCTCTTTCCCCTCTCCTCTCTGTTCTTCCCTTCTTCCTCGAGCTCATCACACATTTTGCCCAAATTTTGTCAAGATTTGAAGGCCCCCATCCATTCAAATGATCACAAAGGTTAGCAACTTTGTCCTTTCATCTCTCATTGCTAGATTAGTTCTTGCAATGGTTTATATAGTAATTAATTTGTGGGTTTTAGTAATTTGGGAGGAATTATATGTGGTAGTATTTGATTTATATGCAATTTGAGGTCAAAATAACACTTAGTTTGCATATGTAGTTGTGGTTTACTTAGTTCCTTCTAAATCTCCATCGTAACCACCATCGATCTCCCGCACCGTCCCGTCGCTGGCACCACCTTGTGGTGAGCCTCTTGTTCTTATCTTTTTTATATAAAGAATTCATGTTTGTGTGTGATTTGGATATATAGTTACTCGTATAATTATCTTACCCGTACGTTGTTTGTTATACATAGTGGCATGGTTTTGATATCCATCCCCGTCAGCCCTAAGAGATTGCATTGAGGAATGCACATAGCTTCACAATGGCTAATCGGACATTTTCTGGTAGAAGCCCCCTCAATGCAACCGGAAGCAGTTGCGTCATAATCATGTGGCAGTCATGAGACTTTAGGTTCTGGAACTTTTTCTCTAGCATATTTATTATTCCCTTTATATTTGATAAGAAGCCAGTCGGGACCTTCATACTGAGCAGGCATTCAAAGAAGATTTCTTTCTCTTATTTCGTAAGAGCGTAGCTGGCAGGACCTTCATACTACTTCGGAGGCATGCCGTCTTTTTCGTGCAAAAGTTGCAGGTCCTCCCGCGCCTCAGGTGTATCTTTTGTCTTTCCATACACGCCCAAGAAGCCTAGCAGGTTCACGCAAAGGTTCTTCGTCACGTGCATCACGTCGATTGAAGAGCGGACCTCTAGGTCTTTCCAGTAGGGTAGGTCCCAAAATATAGATTTCTTCTTCCACATGGGTGCGTGTCCCTCAGCGTCATTCGGAACAGCTAGTGCGCCGGGACCCTTTCCAAAGATTACGTGTAAATCATTGACCATAGCAAGTACGTGATCACCGGTACGCATGGCGGGCTTCTTCCGGTGATCTGCCTCGCCTTTGAAATGCTTGCCTTTCTTTCGACATTGATGGTTGGTCGGAAGAAATCGATGATGGCCCAGGTACACATTCTTCCTGCATTTGTCCAGGTATATACTTTCAGTGTCATCTAATCAGTGTGTGCATGCGTGGTATCCTTTGTTTGTCTGTCCTGAAAGGTTACTGAGAGCGGGCCAATCGTTGATGGTCACAAACAGCAACGCCTTTAGGTTAAATTCCTCTTGTCTGTGCTCATCCCACGTACGTACACCATTTCCATTCCACAGCTGTAAAAGTTCTTCAACTAATGGCCTTAGGTACACATCAATGTCGTTGCCGGGTTGCTTAGGGCCTTGGATGAGAACTGGCATCATAATGAACTTCCGCTTCATGCACATCCAAGGAGGAAGGTTATACATACATAGAGTCACAGGCCAGGTGTTGTGATTGCTGCTCTGCTCCCCGAAAGGATTAATGCCATCCACGCTTAAAGCAAACCATACATTCCTTGGGTCCTTTGAAAACTCATCCCAGTACTTTCTCACGATTTTTCCCCACTGCGACCCGTCAGCGGGTGCTCTCAACTTCCAGTCTTTCTTACGGTCCTCACTGTGCCATCGCATCGACTTGGCATGCTTTCCGTTTCTGAACAGACATTTCAACCGTGGTATTATAGGAGCATACCACATCACCTTCGCAGGAACCCTCTTCCTGTGGGGCTCGCCGTGAACATCACCAGGGTCATCTCGTCTGATCTTATACCGCAATGCACCGCATACCGGGCATGCGGTCAGATCCTTGTATGCACCACGGTATAGGATGCAGTCATTAGGGCATGCATGTATCTTCTCCACCTCCAATCCTAGAGGGCATACGACCTTCTTTGCTGCGTATGTACTGTCGGGCAATTCGTTATCCTTTGGAAGCTTCTTCTTCAATATTTTCAGTAGCTTCTCAAATCCTTTGTCAGGCACAGCATTCTCTGCCTTCCACTGCAGCAATTCCAGTACGGTACCGAGCTTTGTGTTGCCATCTTCGCAATTGGGGTACAACCCTTTTTTGTGATCCTCTAACATGAGATCGAGCTTCAGCTTCTCCTTTTGACTTTCGCATTGCGTCCTTGCATCGACAATGACCCGGCGGAGATCATCATCATGGGGCACATCGTCTGGTTCGTCTTGATCTTCAGCAGCTTCACCCGTTGCAGCATCATTGGGCACATCGTCTGGTTCCTCTTGATCTTCACCAGCTCCCCCCGTTGTAGCATCACGGTATTCAGGGGGCACATAGTTGTCATCGTACTCTTCTTCTTCGTCGTCTTCCATCATAACCCCTATTTCTCCGTGCCTCGTCCAAACATTATAGTGTGGCATGAAACCCTTGTAAAGCAGGTGGGTGTGAAGGATTTTCCGGTTAGAGTAATACACCGTATTCCCACATTTAGTGCATGGACAATACATAAAACCATTCTGCTTGTTTGCCTCAGCCGCATCGAGAAACTCATGCACGCCCTTAATGTACTCGGAGGTGTGTCTGTCACCGTACATCCATTGCCGGTTCATCTGCGTGCATTATATATAATTAAGTGTCCAAATTAATAGAAGTTCATCTTCACATTAAAACCAAAGTACATACATAGTTCTCATCTAACAACATATAGCTCTCCAGAGCATCTAATTAATTAAACCATACATTGAAACTATGTAAAACATTTAAATGCGAAAACAAAGGCGATCATAATCGCAACCAAGGTAACAATTGATCCAACGGCATAATGATACCAAGCCTCGGTATGAATGGCATATTTTCTAATCTTTCTAATCTTCAAGTGCATTGCATCCATCTTTATCTTGTGATCATCGACGACATCCGCAACATGCAACTCCAATATCATCTTCTCCTCCTCAATTTTTTTTAATTTTTTCCTTCAAGAAATTGTTTCCTTCTTCAACTAAATTTAACCTCTCGACAATAGGGTCGGTTGGAATTTCCGGTTCACATACATCCTAGATAAATAAAATATATGTCACGTTGGTCCGCATAATTTTCATAAACAATAATGAACCAATAGTTATAAAGATAATATATATACCACATCCGAATCATAGACAGGCCGACGGCCGACGGGGGCGGATAACAAAACCATCGCACTATATAAGATGCAATAATAAAAGTAAGAAAATGATACAAGTATCTATCTAAACATACAAGTAAGAATATTTTTCCTTTCAAAAAGAAGATAAGAACAAGAGGCTCACCACGGTGGTGTCGGTGATGAGATCGGCGCGGGTGATCGACGACGGTGAAGACGGGGGTGGGGCGTAATGGACCGCTAAATCTAGACAAATCTCGAGGAAAATGGAGCTTTGAGGTCGAGCTTCGAGAGGAGAAAGCTTAACTAGTGTGGCTCGGACATTTCATCGAACACCTCATGTGCATAGGAGGTGAGCTAGAGCACCACACAAACCCCTCCCCTCGCCGGCCAGAGAAAAACAGAGCACTGGAGTGCTCTGCTCACGGGCGAGGGTATATATAGGCATCTCATTGGTCCTGGTTCGTGGCATGAACCGGGACTAAAGGGCAGCCTTTGGTACCGGTTCAGGCCACCAACCGGGACCAATGGTGGTGGGCCAGGAGTCAGGCCCATTGGTCCCGGTTCGTCCCACCAACCGGGACCAAAAGGTCCAAACGAACCGGGACCAATGGCCCATGTGGCCCGGCCGGCCACCTGGGCTCACGAACTGGGTTCAATGCCCCCATTGGTCCCGGTTCTGGACTGAACCGGGGCTAATGGGCTGACCTGGGCTGGACCATTGCCCCCTTTTCTACTAGTGGTGGGAGGTGCTCGAATCTAAATTCGGGGCCGCCGATGCAGGGAGCGAGATGTATATTATAGAGCAGTTCCACGATTACAAGATGGTTGAAAACCGTCCTGTATTGGAGCAGGCTCATGAGATAATATGCATTGTTAAGGAGTTTGAACTTCTTAAGTGCGAGTTACCGGGCAAGTTTGTCGCGGGCTGCATAATCGCTAAGCTCCCTAATTCCTGGAGGAACTTTGCCACCACTCTGAAACATCAGAGGCGTGAATTCTCTGTGGAGGATGTCATTGGCCATCTGAGTGTTGAGCAGAATTCGAGGGCAAAAGACTCGCATGGAAAAGGGACCGAAGGGACTTCTGTCGCCAACATGGTGAACCAGAGGAACCATAACTCCCACAAGCCCAAGGGAAAGAACGGTGTGCAACAGAATACTGACTTTAAGAAGAAGGGTAAGAAGACCTTCAAGAAGAACAAGAAGGATGAGGGGTGCTTTACTTGTGGTTCAGTTGAACATTGGGCCAACAAGTGCCCAAACAAGTACAAGAAGCCAGGACAGGACTCCATGTTTGTCAACATGATTGTGGGAAACAATGAGAATGGTGCATCTGGGTACGGTAATTTATTTACTGTTTTTTCAGTGTTTCAACCCAACGATTGGTGGGTGGACACAGGTGCAGGTGTTCATGTGTGTGCTGACATTTCATTGTTCACTTCTTACCAGGTCACAGGTCACGGGTCCGTATTGATGGGGAATGGCGCGAGTGCTTCTGTTCATGGTGTTGGCACGGTCGATCTGAAGTTTACTTCGGGAAGGATCATACAGCTGAAGAACGTGCAGCATGTCGCCGCCATCAAGAAGAACCTCGTTAGTGGCTCCCTTCTATGTAGAGAAGGGTTTAAGTTGGTTTTCGAGTCTAATAAATTAGTTGTTACGAAATATGGACTCTTTGTTGGAAAAGGTTATGAGAGCGGAGGGATGTTCCGCCTTTCCCTCGCAGATTTTTGTAATAAAGTCATGAACCATATTCATTCGAATGTTAATGAATCTGAAGTTTGGCATTCACGTCTTTGTCGCATTAGTTTCGGTGTTATGACGCGGCTAGCCAAGTTGGATTTAATCCCGAGTTTCACCTTAGCCAAAGGTTCTAAGTGACTTTCATGTGTGCAAGCTAAGCAACCTTGCAAGCCTCACAAGGCCGCGGAGGAGAGACACTTGGCACCATTAGAACTCATACATTCTGATCTTTATGAGATGAATGGTGTGTTTACTAAAGGTGGAAAGAAATACTTCATGACATTGATAGATGACTCCACTAGATATTGCTATGTGTATCTGTTAAACACTAAACATGAGGCTCTACACTACTTTAAAATCTATAAGGCAGAAGTTGAGAAACAACTTGAAAAGAAAATTAAACGAGTCTGATCAGATCGTGGTGGAGAGTACTTCTCGAGTGAGTTTGATTCTTTCTATGCGGAACATGGCATTATTCATGAGAGGACGCCTCCCTATTCACCCCAGTCAAACGGGGTTGCCGAGCGGAAAAACCGTACTCTAACTGATTTGGTTAACGCCATGTTAGATACGTCGGGTTTATCCAAGGCATGGTGGGGGGAGGCTATATTGACGGCATGTCATGTCCTGAATAAAGTTCCGACAAAGGATAATGAGATCACTCCCTATGAGAAATGGGCAAAGAGAAGGACAACACTCTCGTACTTGCGTACTTGGGGCTGTTTGGCGAAAGTCAATGTGCCGATCCCCAAAAAGCGTAAGCTTGGACCAAAGACTGTGGACTGCGTTAATTTGGGTTACGCTAAGAACAGCGTTGGCTATAGATTTCTAGTAGTGAAATCTGAGGTACCTGACCAGAAGGTCGGTACAATTATGTAGTCTAAGGATGCTACATTCTTCGAGGATATTTTTCCTATGAGAGATATGCAAGGCACTTCTAGACAGGAATCTGAGGAGACTCCTGAACCTGCCATTCCTATGGAATATTATGAACAAACACATTATGAAAATCCTGAGGAGGATGACGAGGAAACCCTTGGTAGGGGCAAGAGACAAAGGACTGCAAAGACCTTTGGTGATGATTTCTTCGTGTACCTCATGGATGATACTCCCACTTCTATTTCAGAAGCATATGCCTCTCCAGAAGCTGACTACTGGAAGGATGCGGTCCGTAGCGAGATGGATTCCATCATGGCTAACGGGACATGGGAGATCACTGATCGTCCCTATGGTTGCAAACCACTGGGGTGTAAGTGGGTGTTCAAAAAGAAGCTTAGGCCCGATGGTACTATTGAAAAGTACAAGGCTAGGCTTGTGGCCAAGGGCTATGACCAGCAAGAAGAGGAAGATTTCTTTGATACTTATTCACCTGTGGCCAAGGGCTAGGATCGTGGGCTGTCATGGACTCGGACGTGGGTCGAGCCCACGTCTCTCCACGCGGCTGCGTCTATATATGTGTGCGGTGTCTCCTAACCCTAGCCGCCACGAATAGATCACATCTGCTCCACGCGCACGCCCACCGTCGTTCCCTTGCTGCTGCTGCCGCCGGTGACTCCATCCCGTCCGCCGCATACACGGTCGACGGGAGAGCAGGTCTCCGAAACCACACCCTTCTGGTTCCTGTACGGGGTGAGGGGCGAATAGGTTTTTGGGCAGCGATTACGCAACTGCTCGCTTCTGATCGTCTACTTCCTCTACGTCCGCGTCGCCTTCATCATCACCATGTCCACCGACGCCGAACGTGCCGCTGCCGAGAAAGCTAAAGCCGACAAGAAGGCCGCCGAGGACGCCGCTTCCGCCACCAAAGCCGCGGCCTCTGCATGGCCTACTGGAGGGTATAACTCGTTTATCCCGCTTCTACTGTTTTCTATTTTAGCCATGCTAGCGTTATACATAGATCTTTCTGCAATTAGAATAGTATGTACTAGCTTGACTGAATATCAGTATGTGTTTATTTGTGTCAATGTCGTGCTAGTAATTTACTCGTGGATTAATTTAATCGAGAAATTGCCTATTTACTCAATAGTTCCATAGTGAAATTTCAAATGATAAGGAAGCGATCAGAACAATGGAGAGAATACTCAAATGTGTCAAATGCGAGGTAAAGATGCAGAGGCAAGTTACTCGGATTCTCGCAAAACTACACAGGGATACATCTACCTCATTGGTGTTTAGGACGACAAAAGATATCCCACCTCGCAAGGCGATACTTATTTTTATTTTTGTTGCTCTGCCATGAAAATCTAGAGTAAAAGAAGTTAAGTCTTTTCCGCACCCATATTGGTACTTCAAAGAATGCGAGCATCGACATAGGAAGGCTTGTAAGCAGTGGATTCACAAGGATTGACCATCCACCATAAGACATCAGTTTACCTTTCCAGTGGCTAAGCCTTTTTTGTATATGTCCTCGATACATTTCACTCTTTACAGTGAGTTTATGATGGTGAATTGGTATCCGAAGATAACTGAACAACAGCTGACCAATCTCAGAACCAAGCAAACTGCTTGTAAAGCTTGAGAAGAGTTAAGACAAATTATAACATTGGGAATGCTTTACAAGTTTTCAAGGTGGTCATCAGGAATCACAATTCACAAACAGCACAGAAGTTATTTGCTCCCTTAATCACAAGTCATCAGGAATCACAAAGCATTCAGAAGAAATATACATGATCATCGATCACGTGCTTGATGAGTTGCAAGGGCCATGAACACAAGACAATTTGCTTGCTCACGGTTAAGACATGAAGATAGAACAAGGGAAATAATCAAGGTGAAGTCGGCAGACGGCCCATTTCTGTAGTTGACATCAGTACCCCCAGACTTGGCTTCTTTGTTTTCAACAGCATTGCCCGCAGACTGACCCTACCTTTTCTTGACATGAGCGCCCTCATATTACCCTTGGAGAAGAGCACACCTTCTTGCGCTTGTTTCTTCCTGTTGTGTCTTTCGAGGAAGTACTTCACTTTTGCTTGGAAGTCGTCACCATTATGGTAGACTTGATTGTACAAGGTGGTCATCAGAAGCCACACGACGGTGATGAGCTCAGTGCCGCTCCCGAGTTGCCTGGCATGGGCGTCGTTGCTGCAGTGGGTGGCCGCATAGCACACCATCTCCACCCACACACCAAAGAGCACCTGTAGCATCTCCTTCACCGGCGTCCCTCCTTCCTCGCATGGCTCTTCTTCTGATTTTGCAAAAACTTCCTCCCACTGGTCGAGCAGCCTGGTTGCAAGACTTACTGCTGGCCAGATGGCTTTGGGTACTTCTTTTCCTTGCTTGATGTCTCGAAACTCCTTGTACGCCAAATAGAAACTGTCGTACTGGATGCGACGAACAGGGCTGGGAAGCAAGTGAGGCCGCTCCACGAGCAGGAAAACCATGTACCTCGACAATGTGCGGATCGCTGTCGCGAGCTGCCCTAGCTCTTTCCTCTCTTGGTTGTCCATGCCCTGTATTGAATCTCTCATGTGTGGTACCCTGCCCAGATCTTCCTGCCTAGGATGACGTGACAAGCTGTCATGGTCCAGCATACATAAATCAAAGAAGTGGAGGAAGGCATCAGTGGCATAGTGCCAGGTGAGTATGCTGCCATGAAATGCAACCTTGTCAGCGTCGAGTGTGCTGCTATCTAAACCAATGGATTCAATGTCACTGATGACATCATTGTAGAACTCCACCTCGGGGGTCCATACTTGGAGTGCGAGCTGACCACGGTAACCCCACAGAACGTGTTCCTCTCCCCTGCACCCTTTCACCATCAAATATATATGACGGAGCAGCCGGACCTCCACGTCATGTGGTATCACGACGGAGTCAAGGAAACGCAGCTTGTTCAACCAGCGATCCAGCCGGAATACACCAGTGCGACCGTTACTGTGGATTTGGAACAGGTCGTGCTGCCCGATTGTGTCTTGCAAACTCCAGCATCTTCGTGCCGCCCTGACACCCCTGCGAAGATACACCACTGCCTTATGGAGCCGGTTCCATCCGGCAGCTAGTAACCAGGCGCATGTCCAAGTTGACAGGGCTGACCTCAACAGGGATGCCACCTCCAGGAAAAGAGCCCCGGCCAACAAGATGTAGGTGACCACCATGTCACCCTTGTTGTAACCGAAGCCAGCCATAGCAGACTGATGGAACAGGTAAAACGCCACCAATGTGAAACCCGTCGAGACAACACGGAACACCCGTCCATGCCATGTGTGGATCACCGCTGCCTTGGTGTAGATGATGTCACGCATCAACGAGAGCTGCATCCGGACCAATGGCAGCAACAGGCTCCGCTCGGCAGCATCATGACTATCGGCACCATCATGATACACTGATAAGGCCGCCATCTGGAACCGCGATGGCCAGACCTTGAAATCAACAAACTGGCCCATGCAGACATGGAGAAGATCATGAGCTGCCTTCAGAACTTCTTCCCCAGAATCCAAACATGCTGGGACTTGGTACAGCAAGTTCCCAGCGTTACTGGGTACCTCAACGCGGTCGAGGAACTTGCTGATGTTTTCAAGGCCGGAGGAGTAGAGAGCAACTATCCTCTCGAGATACTTGCCAACACCCACAAGAAACATCAACACAGCTGCAGTGAGCAAGGCCCCACTGCTGCCGGCGACGTACTTGTACAGAACATATGCAGCCCCCACGGCCTGCACGACCAGAGTGAACAGGTGGCGCAGCCAGAGCTCGTTGTCCTCCAAAGCATAGGCAGTGATGTTGTCCTGTCCCCCTAGGTGAACCAACAGCAGCGATGCCCAGAACGCCATGAGCTGCTGCTGCTCGGGTGCCTTGGTTTTCAGGGACATGTGGCCGAGCACGTATAAGGCGATGGAGTCAGCCATTTGGTACAAAAGCCAGAGGGCACCATTCAACACCGCAGACAGAAGGGGCCATTTTACAAACCGACGACACTCGGTGAAGATGAGTAGGAGCACTTGCAGCAGTAAGCTTAAAAGCAGCAGAAACTCGACCTCCCATACTACCCATAGATCAGGCAGCCCCATTATTAGTTCCTGTTACTGAAAATGCAGAAAGATCAGCATGTCAAACAATCAGTCAGATAAGCCCGCTTGCCATGCTCAAGGGCAAATAGATCTGGGCTGGCTATATAAAAATTGTAGCCTGACATATGGCTCGGAAACGGAATAGAAATTTCTACATGTATGTAATATGTATGCCTGTTCAATTTAAAATATGCGGTACGTTACATACATATCCATTAATTGATATATGCTTTTTTACCTATATTACATAATAGATTTGCACAAGAAATATGCTTAGTTATTATCACAGGGTTATGCACTTACCAAAATATTACAATATTAGTTTTATGTAAGATATGCGTATGTGATATTGTATATACATGTGTACGTGTTGTATAAAGTAGAGACAGAATTTGTCAAATTCCTTGAGAACTTGATTGTCAATACTCACTTGTGTTTTGACATAAAGTACAAACACAAACGGTCACGTTGACATACATTCCATCCTATGTACGCATACACACACACACTCTACCGCAAGCATCTTTGAGAGACTGTGCACGCCAATAAGGAGATTGACAAAATCAGCTCATACATTTCACTTTACGGTGCATATTTGATATGTGTTACATACTTATTTCTAGTTAGGAAAAATCACATTTTCTATATAACCTTTGAAAATAAACAATGGATAACTGTCAAAGCGTCTGCCAACAATAGAACTCTATGCATCGTCCATCCATGCTTGTGAAAATGGGACATGGAGATAAACTAATTAATTAGCATTGTTAACATTCCTTATTTACTTCCCTGCTCTATGGCGCTTCAACTTGCTTTCTTCATTGTAGAAGTGTAAAGTACAAATTAGACCTAAGCATAATTTGGTAGCATGTAGTAATCTTCTAAGTGGTAATAGAAATATTAGTCATTGGGTTGGCATTAACGGCTGATGTTAATTAACGAGCATCTTAAAAGAGCTTTCAACTAATTTTTTGTTTGAACTGAATTTAGCTGGAGGGATTTCGATGAAACGGCAGCTACGATACACTATCAAGTAGGATCATATTTACAATCAGTTATGGAAATGCATACGAGTGAAATCATAGTAATGAAAATGCATACGACCTAGTAAAGTAAAATGTCATCGAGTAACGATACCTGTAGGAGCAGGAGCAGCACTAGCTGTAGCAGAGTCGAATCAGAAAGGAGGAGCTGAGGGAGATGGTGAGGATTAGGAGAACATCCGCATGGTACTTCCCCCCTTGCAGTACACACACAGAGAGAGAGAGAGAGATAGATAGATAGAGAGAGAGAGATAGGTAGATAGATAGATAGATAGAGAGAGAGAGGCAGAGAGAGAGAGAGAGAGAGAGAGAGTAATCTTCACTTTTGGTTGATGGCTTGACTCACACATGCATGCACGCGGCATCCACCAACTATTACTACCGTGGTTTGCACTTACACTACTTGAAACCTTATTTACCTCTAAGGTATCATTATCTTTATTGGACATAGCACCGATGTGAAGGAATGTATCATCTTTTGTGCACATTTAGCTAAATTTATCATACTGCTCGACGGTTTCTAAGAGCTACTACTATACTGACAACAAGTTTAACCGTTATAGTCTCTACGCGAAAGAAACTGTTTACATGGGAGTTTCTCACGTAAGCCGGTTCCTGGGTGTGAGCCAAATATAGGGCTTGGATCGTGATTTAGGTTACGAATTGGAGCATAAATGTCTACATTGGTTTGTACTTTTTACCTGGGGTTTTGTAAGACGTTGAACTAGGTTATGAAGTAGAGCATGTATATCTACGGTGGTTTGCCTTGGAGCTCATTTCTTATATTTTTTTTCCTTTTTCGAAAAGGGGGAGTTCCCCCGCTCATTTCTTATATAGGAGAGAAGACCTTAGCAGGAAAAAGTTCGCCCGATTCTCTAATAAAATCATCAATAATGTTTTATGTCACCAGTTTCAGTGTTACGCCGCAACCAAAATATAAGACTTCCTGGAAGTGAAATGGTTAGAATTTAGGTATTTCCAATGGAAATAATTTCTCCAACATGTTATCGTGCCATGCCTCAAATTGGTGTCGCTACAGAAGTCGATGCACACTAGACCATCATGCCATTTGCTTTTGGTTGTTCCTACAAAGCAAGGGGCAACCAACAATACTACATGTGTGGTATTCAAGGTTCCATCCAGTAAATTGACACTTCAAATCCAGATCATTTTACGCATGAGGGAGGATATGGCGGGTGGCATGACAAACTGGAGTAGCACACGCCAAATGCAAAGCTATATATGTGGGTCTTTCTTATTTCAAAACAATAGGACAAAAATTTAAAGCTGCAGTGATGCACACCAGGACGCCATGCATGAGAAGTAGTTGCGAAATTGCTAGGGCTCATATATATAACCTGCAGACTAGATCAGAGGTTTGCGATTCAAGCCTTGGATTAGTTTAAGGAAAGCTGCTATGCAGGCAGCGTTATCCAGTGCCAACGTCTTGGGAGGAAACATCATGGACAACTTTTGATGCTCTAAATCCTCTATGCATGCATGTAGCAGCTGTTCTTTTGAGCCTCCAACCATACTTAATCAAAAGGAATCTTCACTTTAGTGGTTGGTGATTTCATTCCTACATGCATCATAAATCCAGAATCCACCCACTATTTGCGACTAGATCCGTTGGGCACAGCACTAGCATAGATAAAATGGAGCGTTGGAGCCTCTGCCCGGAAAGAGACAATTCAACATCTGTGGTTTCTCAGATGGCCCTTGAACTACGATGCGGGGAATCTTTTACCGGACAACTAACGATTTGAATCCTGGTCACGTGAGACCTACGAAGCAAGGAGGTGGGTGGCACGATAAGTTAGGATAGTACATGTATGCCAAACTGCAAAGCTTTATTGTTTTGACAAAACAAGGCGGGGAAAGCTGCATTCATGGACGCCACTTGCCAAGTGCCCGTCTTAGAATAGGTTAACAATGTGCTATTAGGCTAAACTTGCAGACTAGATCACGTTTGCATTTTAAGCTTTGGATAGGAATGAAGGAAGCTGTTGTGCAGGCAATGGCATCCAGGGGCGTAACAAAAAATTCCCTTCTTCGGTGACCGCCTGCGTTCGCTTCGCCTCAACTACTCAACTAAGGGCGTGTTTGATAGCTCGCTGGCTCCCAGCTCCTTCAACTCCGGGTCCGGATCTGGGTCAAACAGCCTAACTCCTAGAGTTGAGAACAAGAACCTGGCCATGTTTTTAGTGCAAGATACGAGGAGTTGAGAAGCTGGGAAATCTGAATTGGGAAAAGAGCTGCCCAAATCTAGGACCTCTTTGATTCGTAGGATTTCAAAAAAGCAGGAATAGGAAAAGTAAAGGGTTGGATTGGCCTGCCCACTTGAATTCTACATGATTAGCAATGAATGTTTGATGTCATATGAAAAATAAAGGAATTGTAAAAAAAGGTTGAAGTGGAAGTTAGATTTCCTATGAAATGTAGTACAATAGGTTCCATAGGAAAAATTCCTATGGATCCAATCCTATGAATGAAAGGACCAACATAAGAAAAAATCCTAAGGATTTCAATCCTCTAGAAATCCTATAAAATTCCATTAAATCAAAGGAGCCCTTACCAAGTTGTGCCACCTCCAAGTGAGACTTGTGTACTGATTCGGTCGATTCTTTCCTACATTGTAGCCACGATACGTTCGTTCCCCTCCTCTTCTCCCTCCCGGGTGAATCCTTTCCAACAAACCTATCCGCATGTGCCACTCACAGAACACCTGCCCAATATCTCAATGTAACATAGGTCCCATCTGGCGTCCCTCTCATCGCGGCCGGGAGGGAAACCTAAACCTGCCGCCGAACCATCTCCCTCCTTCCTCCTCCCTCCTTGTCATTACCCAAGAACGTGGCCGGGCAAAGCCCGGTTGAAGTCGGTGGCGGTGGGGCCTCTTTGTCCCTTCGCACATGGAGTCGATGCGAGCTAGCGACTCAGGCTTGGGCATGATGCGACTGCGTGTGTCATGGCATGGCAGCATCTCCTTGCTGCAGCGCGACAAACAATGTTGTGGTGGTTTGTGCCTTAGATAGCGGATAGGGTTGTCTCCATTCGCCGGGTGGCAAGAGCTGTGGACGACGCAGTCTGCGGAAGCCACCTATTTGCCAGTGACCGTGGTTTGTGCGGTGGAAGGGATGTTTGGGTCCGATCTGGACCCATCGGGGTCGGATCTGGGTTGGGCGTGCCCTGTATCACTAGTAGAAAAATGGTCAAATGTTCAGCTCATTAGTCCCGGTTTGTATTTGAGCCGGCACTAATGTGACTGTCGGTGTCAAAACCGGCGGATCTCGGGTAGGGGGTCCCGAACTGTGCGTCAAGGACGGATGGTAACAGGAGACAAGGGACACGATGTTTTTACCCAGGTTCGGGCCCTCTCGATGGAGGTAATACCCTACTCCTGCTTGATTAATATTGATGATATGGGTAGTACAAGAGTAGATCTACCACGAGATCAAGGAGGCTAAACCCTAGAAGCTAGCCTATGGTATGATTGTTGTATATGGAGTTGATGTCCTACGGACTACAACCCTCCGGTTTATATAGACACCGGATAGGGTTAGGGTTACACAGAGTCGGTTACAATGGTAGGAGATCTTGAATATCCGTATCGCCAAGCTTGCCTTCCACGCTAAGGAAAGTCCCATCCGGACACGGGACGAAGTCTTCAATCTTGTATCTTCATAGTCCTGGAGTCCGGCTGAAGGTATAGTCCGGCTACCCGAACACCCCCTAATCCAGGACTCCCTCAGTAGCCCCTGAACCAGGCTTCAATGACGACGAGTCCGGCGCGCAGATTGTCTTCGGCATTGCAAGGCGGGTTCCTCCTCCAAGTCCTTCATAGAAGATTGTAAACACCAAGAGTAGTGTCCGGCTCTGCAAAATAAGTTTCCACATATTGCCATAGAGAGAATAATATTAACACAAATCAAATCTGCCGACGTATTCCACAGTGCGTCATCACACTACGGCCAAGTCCTTTACTCGAATCGTTTTTACTTTTCCAACTCAGCACGTTTTGCGAGGCGGTTTCCTTGGCACGTCTTGTCAAAGCAGAGATCGTGTACCCCTTTTACGGGATTCTCATCAATACGAACGTGGGTAACCCAACCGCGCCATTTATCATGGCGCTTGGGAGGCAAGCGAGTTTTACCAGGCTGGTGGGGACGCACAACCGCATCCGCCCATATAAGGGGATAAGGATCCACCTTTTTACCTACGCCTTCTTCCTCCTTTGCCTATCCATCTCCTGCGCGCTCGAGCTCCAGCGCCCAAGCCCGCACTTCCCACCTCAACCTTCTCCAGCAATGTCCGGAGCGGGAGGCAAGTGGATGGTCTCCTCCGCTACGGAGGCCCAAGTCAAGAAGCTAAGGAAGGCCGGATACCTGTCTAAGGACATCGCGCACCGGCTTCCCGAAAAGGGGCAGCTTCTCCCCACCCCGAGGCCCCATGAGAGGGTAGTATTTCTTCCCCACTTCCTCCGCGGACTGGGTTTTCCACTCCACCCATTTGTCCGGGGCTCATGTTCTACTACGGCCTGGATTTCCACGATCTGGCCCCGAACTTCATCCTCAACATCTCGGTGTTTATCGTCGTGTGCGAGGCTTTCCTCCACGTCCGCCCTCATTCCGGCCTCTAGCTCAAGACCTTCAACATCAAGCCCAAGGTGGTGCGCGGCAGCCAGGCGGAGTGCGGAGGCGCCATGGCGGGCAAGATGGCCAACGTCCTATGGTTCGAGGGCTCTTTTGTGGAGACCCTAAAGGGGTGGCAATCCGGGTGGTTTTACATCACCGAGCCACGTGATCCGAAATGGATCGCAGCCCCCAAGTTCCGATCCGGACCCCACGCGGCTTATGTCCTGGAAAGAGACGGGGTGACGAAAAAGAGGTGACCGGATTGCAAACATGCATCCAGTCCCTCGTGAACAAGCCAATCCGGCTTGTTAATGTAATCCAGGTTATGCTCGTCCGCCAGATCCTCCCGTGCCAACAACGGGATTTTAATCTGTGGGAGTTCGACCCGGCGCAGCACCAAACCCTTAGCAGGCTCTTCGACACGACGTACGAAGATGCCTGGAAGGTGCTATTCAAGGGCGCCGAGGCTCCCGCATCCGCTTCCGAGGACCGCGGATACAGCTCGCAGCGTCATGCTAGCGAGGTAAACTATCTTCACCTTTTACAGGATGTTAAGCTTTTTTCATAGTTTGACTCTATGCGGGATCTAAACTCCCTTACCTTTGACAGGCTTGGCGGGCGATATCCGGAACGATTAACTGTCCAGCTCCGCTGCCCGAAGACCCAGCCCCAGCTCTACTAGTGAAGCTGCTAGTTCCGGCGCCTTATGTGGTGCTGGAGAAGAAGGCCAAGAAGAAGAAGACCATGGGGACTCGAAAGAGTGCCCGTAACGTGGTGGTGTCGGACTCGTCATCCGACGAGTCCGAGACGCCCTCTTCCCATGAAAACGAGGAGGAGGAAGAAGAAAACTCCCCCCCCCCCCGCGGAGGGAGGAGAGAAGAGGAAGGCCGCCCAAACGGGGGAGGCCGAGGGGTCTAGGAAAAGGAAGACCCCTCCGCCGGACTACTCCCCCGACGCCGAAGAGGGCGAATAGGAGTGGCCAAACAGTGCCTAGCGTCCGGCGAAATCGTAAGTTCGGATATCAGAGTAACTCATGATGTTCCTTTGTTGCACAGCTTTCCCTAATGTCGAATGTAATTATGCAGCCCGCCCCGGGCCGAATTCAACAAATCGTTGGGCGGCTCCTTGGACTCATCGGACGTGAACTCAGTTCCGCCCGCTGTCTCCCCCCGCACTGCAGACGACGCCGAAGTGGCGTCGCGACAAGCTCCGGGGCAGGAGGAGGTGGTCCCGGAGGAGCCGCAAGGCAACCTCCCGGACTCCAGGAGTGAAGGGGATAAGGCCCCCCAGGGCTCCAAGTCCGGCTTTGTGCCGGACACCGCGCCGGAATCTTCCACAGTTCCGGACCGCGGTAGGCGAACTCCTTCCAAGAGGAGCAAGCCTTCTGAGCCGGCGGCCTCCGTCCAACCGGAGGTGCCGGACAATCTGCTGGAGGTGCTTGACGGTGCCTCCATCGACGAGGGGCACCATACTATTATGAGTACGGTGATCCAGAAGGTTCAGTCTGCCAAGAGCGGACTGACTAAAGCTTGCGCTAGCCTTCTAACAGGCTTCGAGGTAAGTAAAAATGTGTAAAAATATTACCGCATAGACAGTAGCCCCTGATGCTCTGTTTGGCATTCGGAAAGAAAAGCCGAATAGAGGATCTATAAAATATCGCAGGAGTCTAACAAAAAAGAGTCAATATGCGTATGCAGGCTTCGCTGCTATCCACCGCCGCACTGACGGCGGAGGTGGGTGTCCTGAAGCAGGACCTCGAGCGGACCGAGCAAGAGCTCGGCCTTTCCAAGTGGCGGCTCGAGGAGAAAGAAGGTAAGAAATACCTTACAGAAAAGGTGCCTATAAAAAGGCATGATTGCAAAAAAAACAGGATTGTACTGCTTATTGTAGGGGCCACGACTGAGGTGGAAACCCTTAAGCAGGCGCTGTCTGAGGCCGAAAAGAAAACGGTCGCGGAGCGCACCGAGCGAGACAGACTTGGGGCTCAGGTCGGCGAGGTGCAGCAAGAGCTTCAGGCTCTCATAAAAAAACATGAGAGTTTGGAGCTTGAATCAAAGGCGCAAGCATCCGAGCTTGCGACGACCCTTGAGGCTGCCAAGTCTGCCAAGGCCGAAGCCCAAAAGGCCCTCCAAGAGTTGGAGGAGATGAGGAAGATAGCAGCGGGTAAGGCATTCTTTATGCAAAGCAGAAATATAAAAGTAAACTACTTGTTACTTACCCGAATCCGGAGCTCTAGGGGCGTTCGCAGATCTTCCCCGCAGTGTATCCGATGCCGCCGCATTCTACTGAGCTGAAGAGGGCAGCTCGACGGAGAAGGTGTTCTGGTCTCAGTATTCTGAGGCCGGACACCCTGTGCCTTTGAGCGACCTACTGAAACAGCTGGTCGAGCTCCACAAGGCGGCCGAACAGGCCATGAAGGGCTTCATAGTTCGACTGTGGCCCGGAGAGGCCCTGCCTGAGAGCTATTTCAGGCTGGTGCGGCGGCTGGTTGAGGCCTGTCCGAGGCTCGAGGTCATCAAGCGCTCCGTCTGCATCGAAGGTGCCTGTCGTGCCCTTGCCCGTGCAAAGGTGCACTGGGGTAAGATGGACGGTGAGAAGCTTGTGAAGGACGGGCCGCCGCCGGGGAAGGCACATCGCAAGCCCGAGAACTACTACAAGGATGTTCTTGCAGGTGCCCGCCTTGTGGCGGGTGAATGTACCAAGGATGTGATTTTTGAAAGAACTCGCTCGTGTTTATCCTGTGCGCTGAAAACTTGTTCATATGCGCTAAGCAATGCTTATTGAATTTAAAATATTACTTTCTGTGTGGCCGTTTATCACAAAATTGAGAGATGGCTAGTCGTCGGCTTCTGCCCCCATGCCACTAGTGCTGGGGTGTTCGGGATAAACCTGAGCGCTCTTTTTCCCATAGTTGGGTCCTTCGAGGGAGGCGCTCAGCACAACGAACCAGGCAATCGGACTATAATGCTTGAACACTCCCACTTAGCCATAGAACTCTATAATTTTAAATTTCGGCGAAGCACCTAGTTCGGAAGACCGAGTTCGGGGCGCTATCCACGCCTTGGCCGGACAAAGCCAGCTCCTCGCTCGAAGCGGCATAAGTCTTTAGGGACTCAAAAAACCTCTCGAACAGCGACCGGTCTCTCGCCTCATCATGACAGTCAGTTTTAGCTTTCTCCACTGAGGTGCTTAACCCAGCTGAACCGGGGCACAATCGCAGTGGTTCTCCTAGTGCTACCTTAGCCGATATAGCGGAACGTAAGGCACCAAAACATAGGAGCCGGGCAAACCCAACTATTGACCCAAATCATGATTCGGAGCCGATGCATATAGTGCTATAAGTTCGGGGTGCCGCACTTGTGAAAGTGTACGGACTTCTCACACCATAATGAGGGGTACTGAAGCCCCTGGCGTGTTTGCCGTACCATGGTGTACGGGTGCAATCATGTCATTTAATAAACATATATGTGAAAAGAGGATAATGCAAAAAATAGACAAAAAGCTATGCATTGTTTATAGAGAGGCTATTTATCAAAGTCGAACGATACAAATAGTGCGATAAGCAAAAAGATATTGGACTATTTAACATGTCCTGACTAGGGGCAGGCCGCGGAATTGAATTCAAAACAGGTATACCGCTCGTAACAGAGACCACCTAGGAGTTCCATAATGCGGCATAGCTTGTCTGCCTCCCTGGATCTTGCATCGTTTGTGCGGCAGTCGAATTGCCGAACAGGTCGTCCGAAGTATGGAGTCCTGAAAGTAAGAAAAAATTAAAAAAAGAATCCCGCAGCCCCTAGAACGTTTTAAGCCTTATTTTGGGCGTGCCGTTATTGTGCCCCTTCCCCTGTGCCCATGGTATTTCAAGGGCGTAGTTATGTATGCGAGGCATTGGTTTTGCTATGTCGCGAGAGCTGGGGTTGGGGCCGCATTGTTACGCTTGCTCAGAGCGTGCCAGGCGGTCCTGCTGTGGGTTACTCCGGGCACGCTTGGCAGTGTCTGGCTTTTTAACGGCCGGGCTGGAGAATTGCCTAAGAAGGCTGCTTTGTACTTCCGCTGCGAGAGCCGCCGTGTGCTCCTCCGTACGGAGGGAGCGTTCGGTGTTTTCGTTGACCGTGATTACTCCTCGAGGGTCTGGCATCTTGAGCTTGAGATATGCGTAGTGCGGCACCACATTAAACTTTGCGAATGCGGTTCGTCCGAGCAGGGCGTGATAGCCACTGCGAAACGGGACTATATCGAAGATTAACTCTTCGCTTCAGAAATTGTCCGGGGATCAGAAGACCATGTCAAGTGTTACTGAGCCTGTACAGTTGGCTTCTACACCTGGTATAACGCCTTTAAAGGTCGTTTTTGTGGGCTTAATCCTTGAGGGATCTATGCCCATTTTCCGCACTGTATCCTAGTAAAACAGGTTCAGGCTACTGCCGCCGTCCATGAGGACTCTTGTGAGATGAAACCCGTCGATGATTGGGTCGAGAACCAATGCGGCGAAGCCGCCATGACGGATGCTAGTGGGATGGTCCCTTCGATCAAAAGTGATCGGGCAGGAGGACCATGGGTTGAACTTTGGGGCGACTGGCTCCAACGCGTATACGTCCCGTAGCGCACGCTTCCGCTCCCTCTTGGGAATGTGGGTTGCGTATATCATGTTCACCGTCTGCACTTGTGGGGGAAAGCCCTTCTGTCCATTGTTGTTCGGCGGCCTGGGCTCCTCCTCGTCGTCGCTGTGCAGCCCCTTGTCTTTGTTTTCGGCTCTTAACTTGCCTGCCTGCTTGAACACCCAACAATCCCTGTTTTCGGCTCCAAACTGGACGGGCCCTGAGTATTCTTTTTGAATGGGTTTTTCCGCTGACCGGATTTATAGCCTCTGAATCCGGCATTGACTGCCGTGTCTTCATTGCTGTCGCTGCTAACGCGGCGTTTTTGCTTATTCCGACGTGTCCTGCCACTTTTGTCCTTGGTATTCGAATTACCAGGGTTCTTTGATAAGTTGTTACTGCGAGCTAGCCAGCTGTCTTCTCCCGCGCAAAAGCGGGTCATGAGTGTCGTGAGGGCTGCCATAGATTTCGGCTTTTCCTGTCCCAAGTGCCGGGCAAGCAACTCGTCGCGGATGTTATGCTTGAAGGCTGCTAGGGCCTCTGCGTCCGGACAGTCGACTATCTGGTTTTTCTTTGTTTGGAACCGTGTCCAGAATTGCCTGGCCGATTCCTCTGGCTGCTGAATTATGTGGCTTAAGTCGTCGGCATCCGGTGGTCGCACGTAAGTGCCCTAGAAGTTGTCGAGAAATGCGGCTTCCAGGTCCTCCCAAGAACCGATTGAGTCTGCTGGCAAGCTGTTAAGCCAATGTCGGGCCAGTCCTTTAAGTTTGAGCGGGAGGTATTTGATGGCGTGTAGATCATCGCCGCGTGCCATGTGGATGTGAAGGAGATAATCCTCGATCCATACCGCCGGATCTGTTGTGCCATCGTATGATTTGATGTTTACGGGTTTGAAACCCTCTGGGACTTTATGATCCATTACTTCATATGTGAAGCATAGCGGGTGTGCGGCGCCTCTATACTGGGCTATATCACGACGCAGCTCGGAAGAGCTATGTCTGTTGTGTTCGGCCGGGCCGGATTTGTTGTATCCGGAGTGAAGATCAGCGTCACGTGCCGTAGGGCGCCCGCGCGATCCGTAGACCGATCTTGTTTGTCTTGCCTTATCCTCCAGTACGTCTCGCAGGTCTGGCGCATTTTCCATGCCTTAGTTGAGCGGCGTCGGGACATGGCTTGGGTGGAAGGCCGAGAGGCCTCTCTATCGCGGCCGCGAGGTGGTCGGTCTGTCATATCGTGCGCTGGTGATGTAGGTGCTTCCTCCTATGATCGGGGTAGCGGCCTGCGCTTTGGGTAACTCTTGGAGGGGCGTTCGAGTTCATACTCTTCGGCCGCAAGGACTTCAGTCCATCTGTCAGCTAGCAAATCTTGGTCAGCTCTAAGCTGTTGCTGCTTTTTCTTGAGGCTGCTTGCCGTGGCTAAAAGCCTGCATTCGAAACGCTCTTGTTCGGCGGGGTCTGATGGTACGACAAATTCGTCGTCATCGAGGCTTGCCTCGTCTTCGGAGGGAGGCATATAGTTATCATCCTCGACCTCTCGGTCTGCCGCTCTCTCATGAGGGCTAGCTTCTCCATCTTCCTGTGCCGAATCCTGCTGGGGTGGGTGTTCTTCGGTGCTATCCGGGGTAGTATTATCTCCCGTGCTGGAATCACCGTTTTTGCTTTGGCGGGATTTAGAGCGGCGCCGCTGACGCCGGCGCTTTGGCTGTTTCTTGGAGGTGTCATCCCCCGCTGTTCCATCGCCCTGTCCATCTTTTGGAGTATCCACCATATATATGTCATATGATGAGGTGGCCTTCCAGCACCCTACAGGTGCTGTTTCCTGTTCGTCTCCTACATCGTCGTCCATAACGTCTATGTCTTCGGAGCCGAAGTCAAGCATGTCGGTTAAATCGTTGACAGTGGCTACAAAGTGGGTGGTGGGTGGGCTTTGAACTTCTTCATCGTCCGTATCCCATCCTCGCTGACCGTAATCCGGCCAGGGCTCTCCTGATAAAGAGAGAGACTTGAGAGAATTCAGGATGTCGCCAAAAGGCGAGTGCTGAAAGATGTCCACGGCGGTGAACTCCATTATCGACGCCCAATCGGATTCGACAGGCAGGGGCGCGGGGGGTTCGGAGTCCGGGGAGGAGTCCGGATCCTCGGAGTCACGGGTCATGCAGAGTGCGGGGCTGGCGCTCGGCTCGATCGCCTTTGAGATCGCAGCGCCCGAGGTGACGTCCAACCGCTCATCCTCGATTGGCGCAATAGGCTCCGAGTTAAGGGTCTGAACTGGTGCGTGTGCGGCCTCCAGGACACTGTTCGGAGGCAGAGCTAGATCATGCCCCTCGAGATAGTGCGGCGCGCTTGGCCGTGGCTCGAACTCGTCAAAGATCAAGTCTCCGCGGATGTCAGCCGTGTAGTTTAAGCATCCAAACCTGACTTGATGGCCAGGGGCATAGCTTTCGATCTGCTCCAGGTGGCCAAGCGAATTGGCCCGCAGTGCGAAGCCGCCGAGGATGAAGATCTGTCCGGGGAGAAAAGTCTCACCCTGGACCTCATCGTTGTTGATGATCAAGGGAGCCATCGGGCCTAAAGGTGATGACACAGAGGAACTCTTAATGAAAGCACCAATGTCGGTGTCAAAACCGGCGGATCTCGGGTAGGGGGTCCCGAACTGTGCGTCAAGGCCGGATGGTAACAGGAGACAAGGGACACGATGTTTTTACCCAGGTTCGGGCCCTCTCGATGGAGGTAATACCCTACTCCTGCTTGATTAATATTGATGATATGGGTAGTACAAGAGTAGATCTACCACGAGATCAAGGAGGCTAAACCCTAGAAGCTAGCCTATGGTATGATTGTTGTATATGGAGTTGATGTCCTACGGACTACAACCCTCCGGTTTATATAGACACCGGATAGGGTTAGGGTTACACAGAGTCGGTTACAATGGTAGGAGATCTTGAATATCCGTATCGCCAAGCTTGCCTTCCACGCCAAGGAATGTCCCATCCGGACACGGGACGAAGCCTTCAATCTTGTATCTTCATAGTCCTGGAGTCCGGCTGAAGGTATAGTCCGGCTACCCGAACACCCCCTAATCCAGGACTCCCTCAGTGACCATTAGTGCCGGTTCCAACGGCTAGGCGGGCCGCTCTCATTAGTACCGGTTCGTGCCGAACTTTTAGCACCGGTTCGTGCCATGAGCCGGTACTAAAGAGAGTGGTGGCGGGATGTTGTCAGTCTGGGGCCCCTCCAACACTTTAGTACTGGTTCGTGCCTCGAACCGGTACTAAAGGTCATCCTATATAAACCCTTTGTCCACCTGCGCTTTGTTCTCCCCTCTTTCCCCTCTCCTCTCTGTTCTTCCCTTATTCCTCGAGCTCATCACACATTTTGCCCAAATTTTGTCAAGATTTGAAGGCCCCCATCCATTCAAATGATCACAAAGGTTAGCAACTTTGTCCTTTCATCTCTCATTGCTAGATTAGCTCTTGCAATGGTTTATATAGTAATTAATTTGTGGGTTTTAGTAATTTGGGAGGAATTATATGTGGTAGTATTTGATTTATATGCAATTTGAGGTCAAAATAACACTTAGTTTGCATATGTAGTTGTGGTTTACTTAGTGCCTTCTAAATCTCCATCGTAACCACCGTCGATCTCCCGCACCGTCCCGTCGCTGGCACCACCTTGTGGTGAGCCTCTTGTTCTTATCTTTTTTATATAAAGAATTCATGTTTGTGTGTGGTTTGGATATATAGTTACTCGTATAATTATCTTACCCGTACGTTGTTTGTTATACATAGTGGCATGGTTTTGATATCCATCCCCGTCAGCCCTCGTCCGTGTTATGATTCGGATGTGTTATATTCTCTTTTAAAACTATTTGTTGCATTTCGTGTTTATGACAAATTATGCCCATCAAGTTGACATAGATTTTTTATCTAGGAGGTATGTGAACCGGAAATTCCAACCGACCCTATTGTCGAGAGGTTAAGTTTAGTTGAAAGAGAAAATGAGTATTTGAAAGAAAAATTGAAAAGAATTGAGGGGGAGAAGATGGAATTGGAGTTGCATGTTGACGATGTCGTCGATGATCACAAGATCAAGATGGAGAAAATGCGCTTGAAGATTAGAAAGATTAGAAAATATGCCATTGATAGTTAGGCTTGGTATCATTATGTTGTTGGATCAATTGTTACCTGAGTTGCGATATTGATCGCATTTGTTGTTGCATTTAAATGCTTTAGCTAGAGAGTTATTTGTTTGTTGCATTTAAGTGTTGTATGAACTTTATGTATGAACTTGTATTAATTTGGTCTTTTCGGTGTTGTGTAATGAAGGTGAGCCGACAATGGATGTACGATGACCGATGCTCTCCTGAGTTCATTAATGGCGTCCATACTTTTCTGCTTGCGGCTGACGCAAACAAGCAGGCTGATGGTTTATGCCTTGTCCATGTGCTGGTTGTAAGAATGATCACAATTACTCTAACTCAATAACCAATCACATCCACCTGTTTGAGTCTGGTTTCATGCCCCACTATAATGTTTGGACCAAGCATGGAGAAAGAGGGGTTATGATGAAGACAATGAAGAAGAAGAGGACGACGATAGCTATCTTGGGGGAAGAAGCTGAGCCGACAGTGAGGGAAGAAGTTGAGCCGACAATGCGGGAAGAAGCTGAAGAAGAGGCATCAGATGAGCCCGCTGATGATCTAGGTCGGGCCATTGCCGATGCAAAGAGAAACTACGCAAGTGAAAAGGAGAAAAACAAGTTGCAACGCATGTTAGAGGATCACAAGAAACTTTTCTACCCGAATTGCGAGGCTGGCAAGAAAAAGTTGGGCACCACACTGGAATTGCTGCAATGCAAGGTGGAGAATGGTGTATCTGACAAGGGATTCGGAAAGTTGCTGGTAATGATAAAGAATATGCTTCCAAAGGACAACGAATTGCCCGAGAGTACGTACGAAGCAAAGAAGGCTGTCTACCCTCTAGGGTTAGAGGTGCGGAAGATACATGCATGCCCTAATGACTGCATCCTCTACCGCGGTGAGTACGAGGATTTGAACGCGTCCCCGGTATGCGGTGCATTCGCCATATGATCAGCCGCGATTACCCTGGTGATGTCGAGGGCGAGCGCCCTAGGAAAAAGATTCCTACCAAGGTGATGTGGTATGCTCCTATAATACCACGGTTGAAACGTTTCTTTCAAAACGAAGAGCATGCCAAGGCGATGCGATGGCACAGAGAAGACCGTAAGAAAGACGGAAAGTTGAGAGTACCCACTGACGGGTCGCAGTGAAGAAAAATCGAGAGAAAGTACAGGGAGGAGTTTGCAGGTGACGCAAGAAATGTATGGTTTGGTCTAAGCATAGATGGCATTAATCCTTTTGGGGAGCAGAGCAGCAACCATAGCACATGGCCTGTGACTCTATGTATGTATAACCTTCTTCCTTGGTTGTGCATGAAGCGGAAGTTCATTATGATGCCAGTGCTCATCCAAGGCCGCAACGACATTCACTACAGGAATCCAGTACTTTGCCGTCTTCCATGGCGGACGGCAAATAGTGACGGCAAAGATAGGGTCGGCAAACAGGTCCTTTGTCGTCTGCTTTTTATGGCGGACGGCAAAGAGCCCTTTGCCTACAGCGGCTGACGGCAAAATCCTGCACGTCCGCCAGCGTTACTCCGTTTGGCGGCTAACGGCGACCTTTGCCGTCCGCCAGCGGACGGCAAATTTGAGCGCCTCTTTGCCGTCCGCCAAACGACGTCAGCTATACGTCAGTGCCCGCTCTTTTTTGCTGTCCGCCCGGCGGACAGCAAAGGCAAAGTCTTTGCCATCAGCTTGGCTTTGCCGTCCGCCACGGTAGGCAAATTGGCCAAATGGTCCATCCCCAGGAAGCACAGGTGGGCGCCACGTGCCCCCTTTGCCGTCTGCCACCGACGGCAAAGGGGTCTTTGCCGTCCGCCGCGAACGACAAAGAGCCTGCAGTGCCTCTTTTTTGTTCTGTTTTTCTTATATCCAACAATTATCACAACAAATATTTCACAGCAAATATATATATCCAGCACATATCTATCCAACATAATAAATATCCAGCACATATATATCCATCCATACATACATAGTAGGTTGCACATAGTTCCATCGATCCATACATATTACAATATGCAAAGTTTCATCATAGCAAGCGAGCAGAATACAAGAAGTGCATCAAAGGAAAAAACAGGAAAAAGCAAGAAATCCATCATAGGAAGCTGGCTTCCGTGAAGTGAATGAAACCTGCAAAATGACAAATAAGAAAGTTAGAAAAAGAAGACTAGAAGAAGAATTAGACTAGAAGAAAAAGAATAGAAGAAGAAGACAAGAAGAAGAAGTATATGCCATATATTAGCTAACTTAGGTGAAATGTATCATTTATGAGCTAACCTAGGTGAAATGGGTAGTTTATGAGCTATCCTAGGTGAAATGGATCATTTTGGAGCTAAGTTAGGTGAAATGGGTCGTTTATGAGCAAACCTAGGTGAAATGGGTCGTTTATGAGCAAACATAGGTGAAATGAGTCGTTTATGAGCAAACCTAGGTGAAATGGGTCGTTTATGAGCTAAGTTAGGTGAAATGAGTCATTTATGAGCAAACCTAGGTGAAATGGGTCGTTTATGAGCTAACCTAGGTGAAATAGGTTGTTTATGAGCTAACCTAGGTGAAATGGGTCATTTATGAGCTAACCTAGGTCAAATGGGTCGTTTATGAGGTAACCTAGGTGAAATGGGTCATTTATGAGCTAACCTAGTTGAAATTGATCATTTTGGAGCTAACTTAGTTGAAATGGGTCGTTTATGAGATAACTAAGGTGAAATGCCACGTTTTTGAGCTAACTAAGGTAAAATGGATCGTTTTTGAGCTAACTTAGGTGAAATGAGTCATTTTGGAGCTAACCTAGGTGAAATGGGTCATTTTGGAGCTAACCTAGGTGAAATGGGTCATTTTAAAGCTAACGTAGGTAAAATGGATCATTTAGGAGCTAATCTACATAAAATGGGTCATTTTGGAGCTCACTTGGATAAATTGGATAACTTGTAAGCTAACTAAGGTAAAATGAGCCATTTTAGAGCTAACTTAGGTAGAATGGATGGTTTATGAGGTCAGTAAGCTTATTAAGTCATTTGGGAGGAAAAGAAGCTAACTCTAGGTCATTATGGTAAGCATATTGGACGAAATGAAGCTAAGTCTAGGTCTTTATGCATTTGTTAAGCAAAACACTAGAGAAACTTACCATGATCACGGAGGTGTAGGAGCGGGCTGGCTCGCTCCGGCAGCTGGAGAAGGAGCGGGCTGGCTCGCGCCGGTAGCTGGAGAAGGATCGTGCGATGCGTTTCTGGAGTTAAGTTGCACCAAAGATCATTTCCAATGTCTCGTTAGCATTATGACACTCAAATGTTAAGACTAGCAAGTAATGTCCATTCAAATTAAACTCACCGTGCTCCCAGGAGCAATCACTGGCATCGGCGGAGCGGTCTGACCGGACTTCTCGCACACAGACTACACATTTGGTTTTCACAACAGAGTCATACTAGTTAGTAATGAGACTCAAATGTTAAGACTAGCAAGTAATCTGCAGAAGAAACTTACCACAAGGAGCTCGTACATGGCCCTTGCCTGCATGTCATTCCGTGCCCTCTCCTACTCCAACATCTTTATCGTCTTCTCCTCCAACTCCCGCTGCCTCTCCGCCGCCTCCGCCAGAAGTTCTCCGTTCTATCTCTCTCACTCTGTATAGCAGCCTGCAACACCACTCACATGACCATTTGTAATCATTGATGGAAGCGCACACAATGTAAAGGAGAAAGATAGCTGAGTACGTATAACTAACCTTGAAGGCGAGTTGGACTTGTCGTTCACGACGCCTTATCTCAGGAGCGGAGCTCGACTGGCGCGCCTTGATCTCCGGTTGAGTGCTAGGCAACGGATAAGTCCATCTCCCATGGATATGGAGCCATGGGACCTCCCACCACCAGATATCATCAGCAGCTCTGTATCTATGGGACCCTGGCTCGGGTTAAAGTCCTCCCCTTTCCTCGCCTTCCCCTGATCTCTATATTGCACGAGCTTGTCGTGGGCGGAGATGTTGGTGAAGTTCTTTGGATCATCGAGGTCAGACGTAGAGAATGCCTTGACTTTCTTGTAAGGGCCAGTGTGGGCCATGGCATACAGGTCGTACACCTCTGGCACCTTATCCGCCTTATTGTAGCGTGCCTGAAAGAGAGAAACAAAGTAAATTAGTAATTAAAGGGCTAAAGCTAGCATGATGAATGAATTGCATGAATCATGAAGCAAACCACATACCCAGTTCCGCCTGTACTGAAATAAGTTGGAGCTGCCTTGGTGGTGTGGCACACCTTCCATTTGGGCACGTTTGTCCTTGGCCTCTTTGTGGGTGGCCAGCCATTCTTTTGAGCACCACGCATTGAACAACACCTCCCAACAATCCATCCGATCCGCACGCCATCTCGGAGGGGCCTAAGTTAGCAAATAGAAACTTGAGCGCTACGGCTATGAATTACTAAATGAAGGAAGTAAGTACAAGGCCTTAAGAATTACCTTCATGTACTTCTCCTTACTCAAGAACTTATCGCGGCACTCCTGCTTGGGCTTCTTGATACCACGCCCGGCGTAGTAGTCTCGAACAGCCTGCACCCGAATCTCATGCCGTAAGTTCTGAAGTAGGCGCTTGCACTCCTTGTGGATAACATGATCTGCCTCCTCCTTGTATCCCTCCTCACACCTGTAGAATGTCTGCAATCAAATGAGACAATATTGATTAGTACAATTAATAACTAGCTAGTTGAAGATTTTAAATTGTGTAAAGGAGCAATTACCCAGAACTTTCTGATCACGACGTCTGCCCTCGTCTTGCACAACACACCGTCGATAATCTCACCCGGCGGGGCCGAGGCAGCCAAGTAGTGATCCCAAGTCAATCCAACCTCTGGAAGCCGACCCTCACCAGGCAACGTGACAAACCCCGGGAAGTTTTGCCGAATCAGAACTCCAAGGACGGAGTTGGGCTGGCGGACACTTTCATGGTGGTCCCAACCCCTGCAGCATGACAAGGCCAACACATCAGTTATTTGAAGAAACGTGAATGCAGAAGGTACAAAAATATTAAATGCACTTACCTCTCCCCATCAGGGAAAATCAACCACCTCTGCTCGCGGGTCGCCGGCACGGACGGGAGCCATGTAGCACCACGCTGGTAGACGTTGCCCCCCTCCTCCCCCTCCTCATCAGTCGGCTCCCCGCCATCATCAGCATGGCCACTCGGCTCCCCGCCATCATCAGCATGGCCACTCGGCTCCTCAGGCTGACCCGACCAGGTACCCCATCCATACATGTGCTCCTCCGGGGTCTCGTGGGCCAAAGTCTCGTGGGCCGAAGGCCCGTCGACCCGAGGCTCGTGGGCTGAAGACCCATGGACCGGAGGCTCGTGGACCGGAGTCCGTGCAGCCTCCTCTTCAGACGAGTCCACCCTAGCAGTCACGTGCTCGGGTGAAATAGCTGGGGGCGGCGGTGAGGAAGGCGCCATAAGAGTCACCCTACCTCCTCTCCCGCGACCACGTGCTCCACTTCCTCTCTTCTTCTTACCTCGTCCCCTGCTGGGCACCGCGGTTGACGAAGAAGGGCCCGGCGGTGTCGCCATACTGTCCAGCAACGCTCGGAGGAGAGGTGCGTGTGGAATGGAAGACCTCGCACCACGCACCGACGAAGAAGGGGCCTCGGTGTGCTCCCGACCAGCGCCCACCATCTTTCAACACCTGCCATGACAAAGAATAAACGAAATTAGTACAACATAAAAAAAGTACGGACATGAATAATAATATGTATATCACTTAAGTGTATCATTATCAAGTACAACATAAAAAAATTGAATACCTGACACTACTAATAATCTCGATCAGTATCATCAATAAATGCATAATCATCATCATCACTATAATCAATGATGGGCTCATAGGGTTCATTGGCATCAACACGTGCAAGGCCACCTTTACGTAATCGGTCAAGCATTGACAGGTCATCCGCAGCAGTAACCTCTTCTTGTTCCGGCTCTTCTTGTTCCTCCTCTGGGGTGATGTCGGATTCATTGTCGCTGTCTACTTCAATGTTTTGGGGTGAAGTATAGCGGTTCTTGAAATGCTTTTTGGAAAGACGTGTCTCTTGGAAGAATTCTCCTTCATATGTGTCTGGGTTAATGTGAGGTTCATAATCCTCTTCCTTTGGGGGAGAAAGTCTAGCACGTGGCGGCACTTCATAAACGACATCCCAACCTTTCAGATTTGCATTAGTTTGGCAGGCCTACGGTAGATAGAATACTTGGGTCGCCTGTTGAGCCGTAATATAGACATCAGGAACATCTAAATGGGTGCTTTGGTTGATTTCAACTAGCCCTATATGTTCATGAGTCCTTCTAGTCTCCTTCGGCTGAAACCAATAACATTTGAAGACTATGACATTCGGTGGGTTTTCACCATAGAACAGAAGTTCATAAATTGCTTCAACTCTCCCATAATACTCGGTACCTCCTTCGCCGATAGCAGATACACAACAATTTGTAGACTTTCGGTCGGCCATAGATAGCTCTTTGCCATAGGTACGAAAGCGATACCCGTTGATGTCGTACTTGTCAAATGAACGGACCTTATAGTCAAAACCATTAGAGACTTGTCTCAATTCGGCGTCCATAGACTCTGAATTAGCCTACAAGTTTAATATGAAAGGATTGTTGCATTATGCACAAATTAGCGAATGAAATGAAATTGTCTAATAGAATTACCATTCGTTTGAACCAAGAGATGAAACCGGGATAGTCGCCTCCTTGCTTTGCGAGAAGCTCATACTCTTTGACGGAATCCTTTTGGATCTCCGCTCCATACGAGAATATGGCGACGTATCGACTGTATGACATATCCAGGAATAAGAGCAGTTCAAAGGAAATAGAAGTTGCGAAACAATGTACCGAGAACTTACTCGATGTACAGCCGCACTTCTATCAGGTTGTTGAAGATATACAACGAAATGGTCCGCCATTCTTCGTTATCCAAAGATACTGGATGTGAAACACTAGCTGGTGCAAGATTCCCTTTGAATAGGCTGAGGTTGAATCCACCTTTTTTAGGCTCGTCAGCATTGTACCGAGGCTTCGGATTATGCAAATGACGATTTTTGGCTTCATAGTGCGCTGTTACGAAGTTTGCCGCCTCCTCTGTGATGAATGCCTCAGCCATCGATGCTTCAATTCTACATTTATTTTTACATTTTTCTCGAAGCGTCTTCTGCATCCTCTCGGTTGGGTAGCACCAACGATTTTGCACGGGCCCCCCCAATCTTGCCTCGGTCGGGAGATGCAAAATCAAATGCTGCATTGGATTAAAGAAGCCCGGTGGAAAGATCTTCTCTAACTTGCAGATCAACTCCGGCACCAACTCTTCCATTTCTTCTAGCACGCCAAGCGATAGTTCTTTCGCACAAAGAACACGGAAGAAATAGCTGAGTTCTGCCAGTACTAGCCATTCATCCTCAGGGATGAAGCCACGCAACATCACCGACATTACCCGCTCAATCCATATGTGCCAATGATGACTCTTGAGACCAAATATCTCCAGTTTATCAAGATTCGCTCCTCTCTTTAGATTCGCTGCATACCCATCGAGGAACATCAACTGCTGTTGCACCCACAAGAGAATTTCCCTCATAGCTGGCCTTCCAAGATTGAACCATGCCTTTGGCTTCGTCTAGTTCTGCTTTCCTTTCGGTTCTTTCATGTTTTGTAATGGCCTATCACATAGCACCTCCAGATCGACTCTAGCCTTAGTATTATCCTTTGACTTCCCATCTATGCCGAACAATGTACCAAAAAGTGCCTCGGCGATATTCTTCTCAGTGTGCATAACGTCGATGTTGTGTGGGCAAAGGAGGTCTTTGAAGTAAGGCAGATCCCATAAGCATGTTTTGTGAGTCCACGTGTGCTTAGTATTATACCCCTTGAAGTACCCTGGATGTTGTGGATCTGGCTCGAGAGCGTTTAACTGATCCAGGGTCTGTTGGCCTGTCAATGCAGGTGGTGCAGAGTTTTTGACAACTCTACCCCTGATGAAGTTCTTCTTGTCTTTCCTGAACTTATGGCGAGGATCCAGGAACTGTCTATGCATGTCCAAGCAAGAAAACTTGCGACCGGCCTGAAGCCAACGAAACTCAAGAGCTCCCTTGCATGTGGGGCACGGGAACCTTCCATGCACACACCAGCCAACGAATAGCGCATATGCCGGCAAGTCATGCGTTGAGTACATGTACCAGACACGCATTATGAAGTTCCGTTTGCTAAAGGCGTCGTATGTCTTGAACCCATTATCCCAGGCTTCTTGCAATTCGTCCTTAAGCGGCTGCATGTACACATTCATATTTTTCCCCGGATAGTTGGGTCCTGGAATTATCAACGTCAAGAAAATGTTCTTTCTTTGCATAATCTGTCCGGGGGGGAGATTGAGTGGAAAGACAAATACGTGCCAACAACTATATTGGGCTGCCGTCATACCAAACACACTGAACCCATCCGTGATGATGCCGACTCGAGGATGCCGTCAGCATGTAATTCATCAAACTTTTTCCACGCAACACCATCTGATGTGTGTACCATCATCAGATTCCCATCTGCATCTAGTTCGGTTCTTTTGCCTGTTTTGTGCCATGTCATCTGTCTGGCCATCTCTTCGACCATGAAAAGATGTTGAAGTCTTGGTATGATTGGCATATACCGAAGAACACTAACGGGGATTTTGGTCTGTGTCTTCTCACCCATACCGTTGTCTACCACAGTATACCTGGAAGACTTGCAAATGGGACAATAGTTCAAGTCCGCATAGTCAAGCCTAAATAAGGCACATCCTTTCCCACAGGCATGTATCTTCTCATAGGGCATCTTCAGTGCACGGAGGATTTTGTCCGACTGGTACAGGTTTGCAGGCATTACATGGCCTTTGGGTAGAAAGCGTCCAAATACTGTCATAATTGCGTCATAGCATTCTCTGCCCAAGTTGAACTGAGCCTTCAGAGCCATTACTTGTGAGATGGCATCCAACTGACAAAGCTCAGTGTGCTCGTGGAGCGGACGTTTTGAAGACTCCAACATTTCATTGAAGGCCTTTGCATATTCCTCCATCTCCTCGTCCGAATCCCGAGCATCATCATAGTCTTGCACCAAGTTTTCCATCCCGGTACCATGCTCGTCGGTGCAACGATGATCCACCTCAGCTCGGTCACGTTGGGCAGACTCACCATGAAATGTCCACACCGTATAATCGGGCGTAAAACCACTCTTCTGCAGGTGTTTTCCCATTTCAGCCTCTGTCTTCTTTTCCCAATTGCCGCACCGGAAACAAGGGCACCAGGTTTTCTTTTGGCCATTTGCAAATGCGGCTTGCACAAACCCCTTGGTTTTTGTGAACCATTCAGCGCTCCATTTGTTCTGACCAGTGTGACCGGTATACATCCACGCACGGTCACTCATCTTGACTTTCAGAGCTACTGGACACACAACAATTATATATGTAATTCACCATGTATATATTCATCAGTTGATCTACTTTGTCAATTTTATTACGTCCATGCAACCTACACTCTAATAGGTAATGATAGGTCCTAATCCCACCCATGTATGTGTAGATTGGGTTCATTTTCCCATGCTATGCTCCGGATCCGACGCAAAATTTCGGCAGCACCTCCCCGCTGTTCTCCTGATACACGTCTCTGCAATAAACAGAGAGGATGTGTACCCGAAGAACAACAGGGGAGGCACTGACGAAATTTATGCATCGGATCCGGAGCAAAGCATATGGGAAAACGAACCCAATCTACATATACTCGGGCTGTCCATGGATAGCGTTGGACAATTCGAAAGAATCAAGGTTATAAATATGCAAATGCATGCATATTTATAACTATGATGCTTTCGAACGGGAGACACATATTGGTTACGCATACTGATGATTCAAGACACATATATAGCTAGCTATCAAGTTTCATCGGAATAGATCAAATAATTAATGGGGGAGGACTTGTCATTTGTGCTCACACACGAACGAAGGGGCAGAGCTCGTCAAACGCACGACGAGGTCGTCGAACACCAAACCTCGCAGCGATGAAACAACTGCACATTTAAAACTACACGATCAACACAATTATATATGATGTTTTTCATAACAAAATCGAAAAATATATGACCTAACTAATAATTCACAAATATATGACCCCGTCGGCCTCTGGAAGGCCAAAGAACACCTTTTCGGGAGGTGTCGGGGGTCGGGGTGTCCTGTCGGTGTCGGGGTGCCGTGTCGGGGTCGGGGTGCTGTTTCGGGGTCGGGGGGTGGGGGTGTCATGTCGATGTCGGGGTAGTGCCGTGTCGGTGTCGGGGTGTTGTTTCGGGGTCGGGGTGTGGTGTCGGGGTCAGGGTGTCGGGTCAGGCTCGGGGTCGGGGTGTCGGGTCAGGCTCGGGGGGTCGGGGTGTCGGGTCAGGCTCGGGGTCGGGGTGTCGGGGTCGGGGTCGGGGTCGGGGTGTCGGGGTCGTGGTGTCAGGGTCGGGGTCTCGGGGTCGGGGTGTCGTGTCGGGGTGTCGGGTCGGGGTCTGGGTACCGTGTCGGGTCGGGTTTTTTTTCCTTTTCTTCTTCTTCCTCTTCTTCCTCTTCTTCCTTTTTTTCCTTCTTCTTCTTCTTCTTCTTCTTCTTCTTCCTCCTCCTTTCCTTTTTCCTCTTCTTCTTCTCCTCCTCTCCTCTTTTTTCTTCTTCTTCTTCCTCTTCTTCTTTTTTCTTCTCCTCCTCCTCTTCTTCTTCTTCTTCTTCTCCTCTCCTCTTTTTCTCTTCTTCTTCTTTCCTAAAACTAAACTAAACCTAAACCTAAAACTAAAAAAATAGAAAAAGGAAAAAACTAAATCTAAAACTAAAACTAAACTAAAACTAAACCTATAAACCTAAAACTAATCCTAAATCTAAAACTAAAACTAAATCTAAACTAAACATAAACCTAAAACTAAAAAAACAGAAAAAAGGAAAAAAAAGGAGGCAGAGAGCTCACCTGGGTGGAGGAGGGGGGCGGGGCGTCCTGGGGCGGCAGAGGAGGGCGGTAGTGGCGACGGGGCCGGGCCCGGCCGGGGCGCGGGGGTGCCGGGGCACCGGGGCGTGGCGGCGCCCAGACGGCAGGGCGGCGGGGGCGACGGGAGCGACGGGGCGGGGGGGCGCCGGGGCGGCGGCGGGGTGGTGAGGCGATGGGGCGGGGGGGCGCTGGGGCGGCGGCGGAGTGGTGGGGCGACGGGGCGGCGGCGAGTAACTGGGGAGAGAAAGAGAGAGAGGGGGCGGGGTGGGGCGCGACCGTTAACGTTAGTGGGGCCCTCCCTCTTTGCCGTCCGCCCCCCTTTGCCATCCGCCTTTTTGCTCTTTGCTGTCCGCTAGCGGACGGCAAAGAGGGGGGCCGTTAGGTTTTTTTAGCAGCTCGTCAGTGGGGCCCCTCCCTCTTTGCCGTCCGCTAGCCGACGGCAAAGAAGCTTTGCCGTCTGCTAGCCGACGGCAAAGAACTGGCTGATGGCAAATTAGGTCTTTGCCATCAGCCAGTTCTTTGCCGTCTGCTTTTTGGTAGCTGATGGCAAAGAGCTTCTTTGCCGTCCGCTAGCTGACGGCAAAGAGCTGGCAGATGGCAAAGTAGCTGATTCCAGTAGTGATTGATGTCTACCTAAGGCCATTAGTTGAAGAACTCTTATAGCTGTCGAATGGAACAGGTGTACGTGCGTGGGATGATCACGGACAGGAAGAATTTGACCTAAAGGCATTGCTGTTCGTGACCATCAATGATTGGCCTACTCTCAGTAACCTTTCAGGACAGACAAACAAGGGATACCGCGCATGCACGCACTGTTTGGATGATACCGACAATATATATTTGGATAATTGTAGAAAGAATGTGTACTTGGGACATCGTCGATTTCTTCCGAGCAGGCATCCCATAAGAAAGAAAGGCAAGCATTTCAAAGGTGAGGCGGATCACCGAACGAAGCCTTGCCACCGTACTGGTGCTGATGTACATGATATGGTCAAGGATTTGAAGGTAGTCTTTGGAAAGGGTCCTGGCGGACAACCTGTTCCGAATGACGCTGGCGGACACGCACCCATGTGGAAGAAGAAATCTATATTTTGGGACCTGCCCTATTGGAAAGACCTAGAGGTTCGCTCCGTAATCGACGTCATGCACGTGACGAAGAATCTTTGCGTGACCCTGCTTGGCTTCTTGGGCGTGCATGGGAAGACAAAAGATACACTGGAGACATGGGAGGACCAGCAACGTATGCACGGAAAAGACAACATACATCAGGGTCATGCCAGCTACACTCTTACCAAAGAAGAGAAGGAAATCTTCTTTGAATGCCTGCTCAGTATTAAGGTACCGTCTGGCTTCTCGTCGAATATAAAGGGAATAATAAATATGGCAGAGAAAAAGTTCTTGAACCTAAAGTCTCATGACTGCCACGTGATTATGACGCAACTGCTTCCGGTTGCATTGAGGGGGCTTCTACCGGAAAACGTTCTATTAGCCATTGTGAAGCTATGTGCATTCCTCAATGCAATCTCTCAGAAGGTAATCGATCCAGAAATCATACCAAGGTTAGAGAATGATTTGGTGCAGTGTCTTTTCAGTTTTGAGTTGGTGTTCCCACCATCCTTCTTCAACATCATGACGCACGTCCTAGTTCACCTATGCGAAGAGATTAACGTTCTTGGTCCTGTATTTCTACACAATATGTTCCCCTTTGAGAGGTTCATGGGAGTCTTAAGGAAATATGTTCATAATCGTGCTAGGCCAGAAGGAAGCATCTCCAAGGGCCATGAAAATGAGGAGGTTATTGAGTTTTGTATTGACTTTATTCCTGACCTTAAGCCGATTGGTGTTCCTGAATCGTGGCATAAGGGCAGACTGGATTGAAAAGGCACGCTAGGAGGGGATCAAATAATATGTATGGACGAGCATTCTCTCACTCAAGCACACTACACAGTTCTACAGAATTCTTCCTTGGTGGCTACGTATATGGACGAACACAAGAATTTTCTACGCTCCAAACACCCGGAGTAGTCTGACGACTGGATTACCCATGAACAAACGGGGATTTTCGCCGACTGGTTGCAGACACGTGCCATGCATGACGCCTCTATTGAAGATGACCTGTACTTGCTGTCCCAGTTACCATCTTCGAATATAATGACTTTCAAAGGGTACGAGATAAATAGGAATACATTTTACACGATCTCCTAAGATAAAAGCACCAACCAAAATAGTGGTGTCCGCTTTGATGCACCAATCAAGACGGGAAAGGAAACATATTATAGTTACATAGAGGACATATGGGAACTTGACTATGGACGTGGTTTGAAGGTCCCTTTGTTTCGGTGCAAATGGGTGAATATGACACGAGGCGGGGTAACGGAAGACTCGCAGTTCGGAATGACAATAGTGGATCTCACCAATCTTGCGTATGCAGATGAACCATTCGTCCTAGCCAATGATGTGGCACAGGTTTTCTATGTGAAGGACATGTCCACCAAGCCGAGAAAAAGAAAAGATAAGGTAGAAAATGCATCATACGATGAGCCAAAGCACCACATAGTTCCTGGGAAGAGAAACATCGTGGGAGTGGTTGACAAGACAGACATGTCAGAAGATTATGAAAAGTTTGATGAAATTACTCCATTCACAGTGAATATTGAACCGAGCATCCAGTTAAATGCTGAAGATTGTCCATGGTCACGGCGCAAAGGGACACACACGAAGAAAAAGTTTCACAAGGGCCAAAGATCGCACTCTGGGATGTGATCGGCTTCACTGTCATCACTTTCTTCTCTAGTGAGTTTCTAGACTTATATATATGGAAAGTCCCACTTTGGACAAACCATAGGGAATCTTTGTAATAGTTCAGGTACTTATGTGTTTTGGCATTTGAAACGTGTACTTTTTGTGTGTTCAGTATGCACCATTCAAAGCCACGTCATCAACTTTCAACCATTTCTGACATCATTTGCTACTTTTCATGCAATTACTGATTTTTTGAGCTAAATGACGCTGAAAATGAAAAGCACTAAAAATGAACTATGAAAAGGTTGAAAGTTGGTATGGTATCATTATTTCACCCACATATCATGTGCAAAAAATTAGAGCGGGTTACGGCAAAAACTGGATGCACTTCGTGTACAAAATGGACGATCTCTTTCGAAGTATCAGGGTTTCGGGCGAAAACTCATCTGTTACAAAGGCATTTCATTTTTTAAATAACCTAAGTATTACCAAATTAAATATAATGATAAAACGCACTAGTATTAAAACATAACAAAAAAAAACACCAAAAAATCTATTTTTAAAGTGAAGTTATTCACAAACTAGTGATTCACACAAACTTCAAATAATTCAAATTTGAAAACTACTGGCACTAAGAGAAAGTTTGTAATTTTTTATACCTAAAGCAAAAATATTCACAAAGAAGCTCTAAATACAGCAAAAAACAACTCAGAAAGAAATAAAAGAAATTAAATAAAGCAGAAAAGAGAAAAAACTAAATAAAAAAGCCCACCTACTGGGCCACAGCGGCCTGCATACGCTAGAAACCTAACCTATGGTTGGACCAAGATGCAGGCCCGCAAGCGCCACAGGGCAGAGTAGGAGAGGTAGGCCGAGAAGGCCTGCATTAGAGAGGAGCTCAATCCAATGGCCGCGCCGGGGCTTATAAACAGGTCTTGGCGCTCCTCAACTAGCAAGGTGGGACTAAACATGCCAGACCACACCTGCACCAGCGCACCCCTTTCGTACCGGGCCGTGGCTCCAACCAGTACTAAAAGGGGGGTCTTTAGTACCGGTTGGAGCCACGACCCGGTACTAAAGGCCTACCCTTCCTGCCACTCTGCCTGGCCGAAATAGACCTTTAGTACCGGTTGGTGGCTCCAACCGGGACTAAAGATCCCTCCTATATAAACAACACTTGGAAAAATTTCATTCTCCCTCTGTTTCTTCCTCTATTTCTCCATCGGCGACGCACCGCCTGCCCCGCTCGATCGACGCCGTCGCCGCCCCTGTCCGGCGCCGCCCCGTCGCGCGCCGTTGCCGTCGCCGCCCCGTCCCCGTCGCCGCCCTCATCTCCGTCGCCGACCCCACCCCATCCCTGTCGCACCATCCCCGCGTCGGCACCCCCGTCGCGCCCCGGCATGTCGCCGCCCCCCCGTCTCCGCCCCCGTCGTCTCGCCTCGCCGTCGCCGTCGCCCCGCTGTGAGCTCTCCCCCCTCTCCCTCACCCCCGGCCTGAAGGAAATATGCCCTAGAGGCAATAATAAAGTTATTATTTATTTCCTTATATCATGATAAATGTTTATTATTCATGCTAGAATTGTATTAACTGGAAACATAATACATGTGTGAATACATAGACAAACAGAGTGTCACTAGTATGCCTCTACTTAACTAGCTCGTTGATCAAAGATGGTCAAGTTTCCTAGCCATTGACATGGGTTGTCATTTTATTAACGGGATCACATCATTAGGAGAATGATGTGATTGACATGACCCATTCCGTTAGCTTAGCACACGATTGTTTAAGTATGTTGCTATTGCTTTCTTCATGACTTATACATGTTCCTATGACTATGAGATTATGCAACTCACGTTTACAGGAGGAACACTTTGTGTGCTTCCAAACGTCACAACGTAACTGGGTGATTATAAAGGTGCTCTACAGGTGTCTCTGAAGGTACTTTTTGGGTTGGCGTATTTCGAGATTAGGATTTGTCACTCCGATTGTCGGAGAGGTATCTCTGGGCCTGATACGTCTCCAATGTATCTATAATTTTTGATTGCTCCATGCTATATTATCTACTGTTTTGGACTATATTGGGCTTTATTTTCCACTTTTATATTATTTTTGGGGCTAACCTATTAACCGGAGGCCCAACCCAGAATTGCTATTTTTTGGCTATTTCAGTGTTTCGAAGAAACAGAATATCAAATGGAGTCCAAACAGAAAAATCCTTTTTGGAACGTGATTTTCTTCTTGGATAAGACCCAGGAGACTTGGACCCTACTCCAAGAAGTACCGGAGGCGGTCACGAGGGTAGCCCCCCCCCCTACAGGGCGCGCCCCCTACCTCGTGGGCCCCTCGGTGCTCCACCGACATACTCCTTCCTCCTATATATACCCACGTACCCCCAAACAATCAGAACAGGAGCCAAAACCTAATTCCACCGCCGCAACTTTTTGTATCCACGAGATCCCATCTTGGGGCCTGTTCCGGAGCTCCGCCGGAGAGGGCCGTCATCACGGAGGGCTTCTACATCATCATAGCCCCTCCGATGAAGTCTGAGTAGTTTACCTCAGACCTTCGGGTCCATAGTTAGTAGCTAGATGGCTTCTTCTCTCTTTTTGGATCTCAATACAATGTTCTTGCCCTCTCTCGTGGAGATCTATTCGATGTAATCTTCTTCTTTTGCGGTGTGTTTGTTGAGATCGATGAATTGTGGGTTTATGATCAAGTCTATCTATGAACAATATTTGAATCTTCTCTGAATTCTTTTATGTATGATTGGTTATCTTTGCAAGTCTGTTCGAATTATCCGTTTGGTTTGGCGAACTAGATTGGTAGTTCTTGCCATGGGAGAAGTGCTTAGCTAAGGGTTCGATCTTGCGGTGTTCTTTCCCAGTGACAGAAGGGGCAGCAAGACACGTATTGTATCGTTGCCATCGAGGATAACAAGATGGGGTTTATTTCATATTGCATGAATTTATCTCTCTACATCATGTCATCTTGCTTAAAGCGTTACTCTGTTTTTAACTTAATACTCTAGATGCATGCTGGATAGCGGTCGATGAGTGGAGTAATAGTAGTAGATGCAGAATCGTTTCGATCTACTTGTCACGGACGTGATGCCTAAATACATGATCATGCCTAGATATTCTCATAACTATGCTCAATTCTGTCAATTGCTCAACAGTAATTTGTTCACCCACCGTAGAAAACTTATGCTCTCGAGAGAAGCCACTAGTGAAAGCTATGCCCCCCGGGTCCATTCTCATTATATCAATCTCCATCACTTTAATCTTGTTTTGCTTTTACTTTGCCTTTTACTTTTCACTTTGCATCTTTATATCAAAAATACCAAAAATATTATCTATTGAATCTCACTTCCGTAAGTGACCGTGAAGGGATTGACAACCCCTAATCGCGTTGGTTGCGTTGAGCTCTTTGTGTTGTGTAGGTACGAGGGACTTGCGCTTGGCCTCCTACTGGATTGATACCATGGTTCTCAAAAACTGAGGGAAATACTTACGCTACTCTGCTGCATCATCCCTTCCTCTTCGGGGAAAACCAACGCAAGCTCAAGACGTAGCAGGGCCCTCTCGGTAATGCACATCACTTAAGCCTAGCAAGCATTGCAACTAATGAGTTAGTTGCGGGATGATGTATTAGGGAACGAGTAAAGAGACTTGCCGGTAATGAGATGGAACTAGGTATTGAGATACCGACGATCGAATCTCGGGCAAGTAACATACCGATGACAAAGGGAACAACATATGTTGTTATGCGGTCTGACCGATAAAGATCTTCGTAGAATATGTAGGAGCCAATATGAGCATGCAGGTTCCGCTATTGGTTATTGACCGGAGACGTGTCTCGGTCATGTCTACATAGTTCTCGAACCCGTAGGGTCCGCACGCTTAACGCTACGATGACAGTTATATTATGAGTTTTATGTTTTGATGTACCGAAGGTTGTTCGGAGCCCGGATGTGATCACGGACATGACAAGGAGTCTCGAAATTGTCGAGACATGAAGATTGATATATTGGAAGCCTATGTTTGGATATCGGAAGTGTTCCGGGTGAAATTAGGATTTTACCGGAGTACCAGGGGGTTACCGGAACCCCCCCGAGGGCTTAATGGGCCTACATGGGCCTTAGTGGAAAAGGAGGGAAGCAAGGGAAGTGTGGGGCGCTCCCCCCCAAGGCCCAAACCGAATTTTTTTAGGGCAAAGGGGGCCGGCCCCCCTCTTTCCTTCTTCCCCCCTCCCAAGTCCTAATCCAACTAGGAAAAGGGGGGGAGTCCTACTCCCGGTGGGAGTAGGACTCCTCTGGCGCGCCTCTCCCCTTGGCCGGCCGCACCCCCTTGCTCCTTTATATACAGGGGCAGGGGGGCACCTCTAGACACAAGTTGATCAAGTTGATCGTCTCTTAGCCGTGTGCGGTGCCCCCCTCCACCATAGTCCACCTCGATAATACTGTAGCGGTGCTTAGGCGAAGCCCTGCGTCGGTAGAACATCAACATCATCACCACGCCGTCGTGCTGACAAAACTCTCCCTCAACACTCGGCTGGATCGGAGTTAGAGGGACGCACTACTAGGAAAAGGGCTATAGATGAAATTGACACTAATGGAGCACTAGACATGTGGTGCGCCACTACTATATACTAATGGCGCACCATGTGTGGGTGCACCATTAGTGTCCAAATACTAATGGCGCACCACATCCACGGTGCGCCATTAGTAATTTTTTTTTTCAAAACTAGTAATGGCGCACCAGGGGATAGTGCGCCATTACTAGTTAAACTAATAATGGCGCACCACATCCACGGTGCGCCATTAGTAATTTTTGGAACGTGATTTTCTTCTTGGATAAGACCCAGGAGACTTGGACCCTACTCCAAGAAGTACCGGAGGCGGTCACGAGGGTAGGCCCCCCCCTACAGGGCGCGCCCCCTACCTCGTGGGCCCCTCGGTGCTCCACCGACATACTCCTTCCTCCTATATATACCCACGTACCCCCAAACAATCAGAACAGGAGCCAAAACCTAATTCCACCGCCGCAACTTTTTGTATCCACGAGATCCCATCTTGGGGCCTGTTCCGGAGCTCCGCCGGAGAGGGCCGTCATCACGGAGGGCTTCTACATCATCATAGCCCCTCCGATGAAGTCTGAGTAGTTTACCTCAGACCTTCGGGTCCATAGTTAGTAGCTAGATGGCTTCTTCTCTCTTTTTGGATCTCAATACAATGTTCTTGCCCTCTCTCGTGGAGATCTATTCGATGTAATCTTCTTCTTTTGCGGTGTGTTTGTCGAGATCGATGAATTGTGGGTTTATGATCAAGTCTATCTATGAACAATATTTGAATCTTCTCTGAATTCTTTTATGTATGATTGGTTATCTTTGCAAGTCTCTTCGAATTATCCGTTTGGTTTGGCGAACTAGATTGGTAGTTCTTGCCATGGGAGAAGTGCTTAGCTAAGGGTTCGATCTTGCGGTGTTCTTTCCCAGTGACAGAAGGGGCAGCAAGACACGTATTGTATCGTTGCCATCGAGGATAACAAGATGGGGTTTATTTCATATTGCATGAATTTATCTCTCTACATCATGTCATCTTGCTTAAAGCGTTACTCTGTTTTTAACTTAATACTCTAGATGCATGCTGGATAGCAGTCGATGAGTGGAGTAATAGTAGTAGATGCAGAATCGTTTCGATCTACTTGTCATGGACGTGATGCCTAAATACATGATCATGCCTAGATATTCTCATAACTATGCTCAATTCTGTCAATTGCTCAACAGTAATTTATTCACCCACCATAGAAAACTTATGCTCTCGAGAGAAGCCACTAGTGAAACCTATGCCCCCCGGGTCTATTCTCATCATATCAATCTCCATCACTTTAATCTTGTTTTGCTTTTACTTTGCCTTTTACTTTTCACTTTGCATCTCTATATCAAAAATACCAAAAATATTATCTATTGAATCTCACTTCCGTAAGTGACCGTGAAGGGATTGACAACCCCTAATCACGTTGGTTGCGTTGAGCTCTTTGTGTTGTGTAGGTACGAGGGACTGCGCGTGGTCTCCTACTCGATTGATACCTTGGTTCTCAAAAACTTAGGGAAATACTTACGCTACTCTGCTGCATCATCCCTTCCTCTTTGGGGAAAACCAACGCAAGCTCAAGACGTAGCAAGAAGGATTTCTGGCGCCGTTGCCGGGGAGTCTATGCAAAAAGTCAACATACCAAGTACCCATCACAATCCCTATCTCCCGCATTACATTATTTGCCATCTGCCTCTTATTTTCCTCTCCCCCAATTCACCCTTGCCATTTTATTCGCCCTCTCTCTCCCTATCCTCCCTCTCTATTTGCCTCTTTTTGCCCATTTGCTTTTGTTTGCTCATGTGTTAGATTGCTTGTTTGTCGCGATGGCTCAAGATACTACAAAATTGTGTGACTTCACCAATACCAAGAATAATGATTTTCTTAGCACTCCGATTGCTCCTCTTGCCAATACTGAATCTTGTGAAATCAATACTGCTTTGTTGAATCTTGTTATGAAAGATCAATTCGCCGGCCTTCCTAGTGAAGATGCCGCAACTCATCTGAATAGCTTCGTTGATTTATGTGATATGCAAAAGAAAAAAGATGTCGATAATGATGTCGTTAAATTGAAGCTATTTCCTTTTTCGCTTAGAGATCATGCTAAAGCTTGGTTTTCATCTTTGCCTAAAAGTATTGATTCTTGGAACAAGTGCAAAGATGCTTTTATCTCTAAGTATTTTCCTCCCGCTAAGATCATCTCTCTTAGAAACGATATTATGAATTTTAAGAAACTTGATCATGAACATGTTGCACAAGCTTGGGAGAGAATGAAATTAATGATACGTAATTGCCCTACTCATGGTTTAAATTTGTGGATGATTATACAAAATTTTTATGCGAGATTGAATTTTCCTTCTAGAAATCTTTTAGATTCGGCCGCGGGAGGCACTTTTATGGAAATCACTTTAGGAGATGCTACTAAACTCCTATATAATATTATGGTTAATTATTCTCAATGGCATACTGAAAGATCTTCTAATAAAAAAGTGCATGCGATAGAAGAAATCAATGTTTTGAGTGGAAAGATGGATGAACTTACGAAATTATTTGCTACTAAGAGTGTTTCTTCTGATCCTAATGATATGCCTTTGTCTACCTTTATTGAGAATAACAATGAATCTATGGATGTGAATTTTGTTGGTAGGAATAATTTTGGTAACAATGCTTATATAGGGAATTTTAATCCTAGGCTTTATCCTAGTAATCCTTCTAATAATTATGGGAATTCCTACAACAACTCTTATGGAAATTATAATAAGATGCCCTCTGATTTTGAATCTAATATTAAAGAATTTATTTCTTCGCAAAAGAATTTTAATGTTGTGATTGAAGAAAAATTGCTTAAGGTTGATGATTTGGGTAGGAATGTTGATAAATTGCTCTTGATGTTGATGCTTTGAAACTTAGATCTATTCCACCTAAGCATGATATTAATGAGTCTCTAAAATCCATGAGAATTTCAATTGATGAGTGTAAAGAAAGAACCGCTAGGATGCGTGCTTCCAAAGATGCCTTTATTAAAGCGTGTTCTTCTAATTCTTATGAAAATCAAGATGAAGATCTAAAAGTTATTGATGTGTCCCCTATCAAATCTTTGTTTTGCAATATCAATCTTGATGAAACTGAATATGATCTTCCTTTACCTAGAAGGCGTTCCAAAAATTCGGAGTATTATAGATCTTTATGATGAAATTGACGAAAGTGGGATTGAAAGAAATAAAAATCTAGATGTTGCTAAACCCACTATATTGGATTTCAAGGAATTTAATTATGAAAGTTGCTCTTTGATTGATTTTATTTCTTTGTTGCAATCCGTGCTAAATTCTCGGCATGCTTATAGTCAAAAGAAAGCCTTCACCGAACATATTGTTGATGCCTTGATGCAATCTTATGAAGAAAAACTTGAGTTGAAAGTCTCTATCCATATAAAACTCTATCATGAGTGGGAACCAACTATCAAAATTAAAATTAAAGATCATGAGTTTTATGCTTTGTGTGATTTGGGTGCTAGTATCTCCACTATCCCCAAAACTTTGTGTGATTTGCTAGATTTCCGCGATCTTGATGATTGCTCTCTAAACATGCATCTTGCGGATTCCACTATTAAGAAACCTATGGGAAGAATTCATGATGTTCTTATTGTTGCAAATGGGAATTATGTGCCCGTAGATTTCATTGTTCTTGATATAGATTGCAATCCTTCTTGCCCTATTATTCTTGGTAGACCTTTCCTTAGAACGGTTGGTGCGATTATTGATATGAAGGAAGGGAATATTAGATTCCAATTTCCATTAAAAAAGGGCATGGAACACTTTCTAAGAAATAAAATAAAATTTCCATATGAAACCATCATGAGAGCCACTAATGGATTGCCTTCCAAAGATGGCAATACCTAGATCTATCCTCGCTTTTATGCCTAGCTAGGGGCGTTAAACGATAGCGCTTATTGGGAGGCAACCCAATTTTATTTTTTGTTTTTTGTGTTTTTCTTCTGTTAGGGAATAAATAACCCATCTACCCTCTGTTTGGATGTGGTTTTATGTTTTAATTAGTGTTTGTGCCAAGCTAGACCTATTGGATCTTCTTGGATGATAGTTATTTGATCTTGCTGTAATTTCCAGAAACTTTGCGTTCAGTGCCCGAATTACTAAAACTCATCAGAACGTGATAAAATACTGATTCCAATTTCTTCTAATCAATAAACAAATTATATAGGTCGTCTAATTTTGGTAGATTTTTTGGAGTTCCAGAAGTTTGCATTAGTTACAGATTACTACAGACTGTTCTGTTTTTGACAGATTCTGTTTTTCGTGTGTTGTTTGCTTATTTTGATGAATCTATGGTTAGTAAAATAGTTTATAATACATAGAGAAGTTGGAATACAGTAGGTTTAACACCAAAATAAATAAAGAATGAGTTCATTACAGTACCTTGAAGTGGTTTTATGTTTTCTTTCTCTAACGGAGCTCACGAGATTTCTATTGAGTTTTGTGTTGTGAAGTTTTCAAGTTTTGGGTGAGTTCTTTTGATGGATTATGGAACAAGGAGTGGCAAGAGCCTAATCTTGGGGATGCCCATGGCACCCCCAAGATAATCCAAGGACACCAAAAAGTCAAAGCTTGGGGATGCCCCGGAAGGCATCCCCTCTTTCGTCCACTTCCATCAGTAATTTACTTGGAGCTATATTTTTATTCACCAACATGATATGTGTTTTGCTTGGAGCGTCTTGTATTATTTGTGTCTTTGTTTGTTAGTATGCCACAATCATCCTTGCTGTACACACCTTTTGAGATAGCCATACTTGAATTGAAATTTGATAGAATACTCTATGTGCTTCACTTAAATCTTTTGAGCTATGTAGTTTTGCTCTACGTGCTTCACTTATATCTTTTGAGCGTTATAATTTTGCTCTATGTGCTTCACTTAGCTCTTTTAGAGCACGGTGGTGGTTTGTTTTAAATAAACTATTGATCTCTCATGCGTCACTTAAATTATTTTGAGAGTCTTAATAGCATGGTAATTTGCTTAATATAAATATGCTTGGTGTTCAAGATATGTGAAATTTTCTTTTGAGTGCGTTGAATACTAAGAGAAGATTGAAGCATGATAATTGTTTTGAGATACGGAGGTGGTAATATTAGAGTTATGCTATTTTAATAGTTGTGAATTTAAAGAATACTTGTGTTAAAGTTTGTGATTCCCGTAGCATGCACGTATGGTGAACCGTTATGTGATGAAGTCGGAGCATAATTTATTTATTGATTGTCTTCCTTATGAGTGGCGGTCGGGGACGAGCGATGGTCTTTTCCTACCAATCTATCCCCCTAGGAGCATGCGCGTAATACTTTGCTTTGATAACTTCTAGATTTTTGCAATAAGTATATGAGTTCTTTATGACTAATGTTGAGTCCATGGATTATATGCACTTTTTCCCATCCTTCCACCATTGCTAGCCTCTCTAATACCGCACACCTTTCGCCGGTATCATACACTCAGCATATACCTTCCTAAAAACAGCCACCATACCTACCTATCATGGCATTTCCATAGCCATTCCGAGATATATTGCCATGCAACTTTCCACCATTCCATTTATTATGACACGCTCCATCATTGTCATATAGCTAGCATGATCATGTAGTTGACATCGTATTTGTGGCAAAGCCACCATTCATAATTCTTTCATACATGTCACTCTTGATTCATTGCATATCCCGGTACACCGCCGGAGGCATTCATATAGAGTCATATTTGTTCTAAGTATCGAGTTGTAATTGTTGATTTGTAAGAAAAATAAAAGTGTGATGATCATCATTTTCTAGAGCATTGTCCCAAGTGAGGAAAGGATGATGGAGACTATGATTCCCCAATAAGTCGGGATGAGACTCCAGACGGAAAAAAAGAGGCCATAAAAAAGAGAGAAAACACCCAAATAAAAAAAATGAGAGAAAAAGAGAGAAGGGACAATGTTACTATCCTTTTACCACACTTACGCTTCAAAGTAGCACCATGATCTTCATGATAGAGAGTCTCTCGTTATGTCACTTTCATATACTAGTGGGAATTTTTCATTGTAGAACTTGGCTTGTATATTCCAATGATGGACTTCCTCAAATTGCCCTAGGTCTTCGTGAGCAAGCGAGTTGGATGCACACCCACTTAGTTTCTTTTGATGAGCTTTCATATACTTATAGCTCTAGTGCATCCGTTGCATGGCAATCCCTACTCACTCACATTGATATCTATTGATGGGCATCTCCATAGCCTGTTGATACGCCTAGTTGATGTGAGACTATCTTCCCCTCTTTTTGTCTTCTCCACAACCACCCTTCTATTCCACATAGTGCTATGTCCATGGCTCACGCTCATGTATTGCGTGAAGATTGAACAAGTTTTGAAAAAGTTAGAGTATGAAACAATTGCTTGGCTTGTCATCGGGGTTGTGCACGATTTAAAAACTTTGTGTGGTGAAGATAGAGCATAGCCACACTATATGATTTTGTAGGGATAACTTTCTTTGGCCATGTTATTTTGAGAAGACATAATTACTTTATTAGTATGCTTGAAGTGTTATTATTCTTTATGTCAATATGAACTTTTGTCTTGAATCTTTCTCATCTGAATATCCATACCACAATTAAGAAATTTTGCATTTAAATTATGCCAAGTAGCACTCCGCATCAAAAATTCTCTTTTTATCATTTACCTACTCGAGGATGAGCAGGAATTAAGCTTGGGGATGCCTGATACGTCTCCAACGTATCTATAATTTTTGATTGCTCCATGCTATATTATCGACTGTTTTGGACTATATTGGGATTTATTTTCCACTTTTATATTATTTTTGGGACTAACCTATTAACAGGAGGCCCAGCACAGAATTGCTGTTTTTTGCCTATTTCAGTGTTTCGAAGAAACAGAATATCAAACGGAGTCCAAACAGAAAAATCCTTTTTGGAACGTGATTTTCTTCTCGGATAAGACCCAGGAGACTTGGACCCTACTCCAAGAAGTACCGGAGCCGGTCACGAGGGTAGGGGGCGCGCCCCCCCTACAGGGCGCGCCCCCTGCCTCGTGGGCCCCTCGGTGCTCCACCGATCTACTCCTTCCTCCTATATATACCCACGTACCCCCAAACGATCAAAACATGAGCCAAAAACCTAATTCCACCGCCGCAACTTTCTGTATCCACGAGATCCCATCTTGGGGCCTGTTCCGGAGCTCCGCCGAAGAGGGCCGTCATCACGGAGGGCTTCTACATCATCATAGCCCCTCCGATGAAGTGTGAGTAGTTTACCTCAGACCTTCGGGTCCATAGTTAGTAGCTAGATGGCTTCTTATCTCTTTTTGGATCTCAATACAATGTTCTCCCCCTCTCTCGTGGAGATATATTCGATGTAATCTTCTTCTTTTGCGGTGTGTTTGTTGAGACCGATGAATTGTGGGTTTATGATCAAGTCTATCTATGAACAATATTTGAATCTTCTCTGAATTCTTTTATGTATGATTGGTTATCTTTGCAAGTCTGTTCGAATTATCCGTTTGGTTTGGCGAACTAGATTGGTAGTTCTTGCCATGGGAGAAGTGCTTAGCTAAGGGTTCGATCTTGCGGTGTACTTTCCCAGTGACAGAAGGGGAAGCAAGAAACGTATTTTATCGTTGCCATCGAGGATAACATGATGGGGTTTATTTCATATTGCATGAATTTATCTCTCTACATCATGTCATCTTGCTTAAAGCGTTACTCTGTTTTTAACTTAATACTCTAGATGCATGCTGGATAGCGGTCGATGAGTGGAGTAATTGTAGTAGATGCAAAATCGTTTCGATCTACTTGTCACGGACGTGATGCCTAAATACATGATCATGCCTAGATATTCTCATAACTATGCTCAATTCTGTCAATTGCTCAACAGTAATTTGTTCACCCACCGTAGAAAACTTATGCTCTCGAGAGAAGCCACTAGTGAAACCTATGCCCCCCGGGTCCATTCTCATCATATCAATCTCCATCACTTTAATCTTGTTTTGCTTTTACTTTGCCTTTTACTTTTCACTTTGCATCTTTATATCAAAAATACCAAAAATATTATCTATTGAATCTCACTTCCGTAAGTGACCGTGAAGGGATTGACAACCCCTAATCGCGTTGGTTGCGTTGAGCTCTTTGTGTTGTGTAGGTACGAGGGACTTGCGCTTGGCCTCCTACTGGATTGATACCATGGTTCTCAAAAACTGAGGGAAATACTTACGCTACTCTGCTGCATCATCCCTTCCTCTTCGGGGAAAACCAACGCAAGCTCAAGACGTAGCAGGGCCCTCTCGGTAATGCACATCACTTAAGCCTAGCAAGCATTGCAACTAATGAGTTAGTTGCGGGATGATGTATTAGGGAACGAGTAAAGAGACTTGCCGGTAATGAGATGGAACTAGGTATTGAGATACCGACGATCGAATCTCGGGCAAGTAACATACCGATGACAAAGGGAACAACATATGTTGTTATGCGGTCTGACCGATAAAGATCTTCGTAGAATATGTAGGAGCCAATATGAGCATGCAGGTTCCGCTATTGGTTATTGACCGGAGACGTGTCTCGGTCATGTCTACATAGTTCTCGAACCCGTAGGGTCCGCACGCTTAACGCTACGATGACAGTTATATTATGAGTTTTATGTTTTGATGTACCGAAGGTTGTTCGGAGCCCGGATGTGATCACGGACATGACAAGGAGTCTCGAAATGGTCGAGACATGAAGATTGATATATTGGAAGCCTATGTTTGGATATCGGAAGTGTTCCGGGTGAAATCAGGATTTTACCGGAGTACCAGGGGGTTACCGGAACCCCCCCGAGGGCTTAATGGGCCTACATGGGCCTTAGTGGAAAAGGAGGGAAGCAAGGGAAGTGTGGGGCGCTCCCCCCCAAGGCCCAAACCGAATTGGTTTAGGGCAAAGGGGGCCGGCCCCCCTCTTTCCTTCTTCCCCCCTCCCAAGTCCTAATCCAACTAGGAAAAGGGGGGGAGTCCTACTCCCGGTGGGAGTAGGACTCCTCTGGCGCGCCTCTCCCCTTGGCCGGCCGCACCCCCTTGCTCCTTTATATACAGGGGCAGGGGGGCACCTCTAGACACAAGTTGATCAAGTTGATCGTCTCTTAGCCGTGTGCGGTGCCCCCCTCCACCATAGTCCACCTCGATAATACTGTAGCGGTGCTTAGGCGAAGCCCTGCGTCGGTAGAACATCAACATCATCACCACACCGTCGTGCTGACAAAACTCTCCCTCAACACTCGGCTGGATCGGAGTTAGAGGGACGCACTACTAGGAAAAGGGCTATAGATGAAATTGACACTAATGGAGCACCAGACATGTGGTGCGCCACTACTATATACTAATGGCGCACCATGTGTTGGTGCACCATTAGTGTCCAAATACTAATGGCGCACCACATCCACGGTGCGCCATTAGTAATTTTTTTTTCAAAACTAGTAATGGCGCACCAGGGGATAGTGCACCATTACTAGTTAAACTAATAATGGCGCACCACATCCACGGTGCGCCATTAGTAATTTTTGGAACGTGATTTTCTTCTTGGATAAGACCCAGGAGGCTTGGACCCTACTCCAAGAAGTACCGGAGGCGGTCACGAGGGTAGGCCCCCCCCGACAGGGCGCGCCCCCTACCTCGTGGGCCCCTCGGTGCTCCACCGACATACTCCTTCCTCCTATATATACCCACGTACCCCCAAACAATCAGAACAGGAGCCAAAACCTAATTCCACTGCCTCAACTTTTTGTATACACGAGATCCCATCTTGGGGCCTGTTCCGGAGCTCCGCCGGAGAGGGCCGTCATCACGGAGGGCTTCTACATCATCATAGCCCCTCCGATGAAGTCTGAGTAGTTTACCTCAGACCTTCGGGTCCATAGTTAGTAGCTAGATGGCTTCTTCTCTCTTTTTGGATCTCAATACAATGTTCTTGCCCTCTCTCGTGGAGATCTATTCGATGTAATCTTCTTCTTTTGCGGTGTGTTTGTTGAGATCGATGAATTGTGGGTTTATGATCAAGTCTATCTATGAACAATATTTGAATCTTCTCTGAATTCTTTTATGTATGATTGGTTATCTTTGCAAGTCTCTTCGAATTATCCGTTTGGTTTGGCGAACTAGATTGGTAGTTCTTGCCATGGGAGAAGTGCTTAGCTAAGGGTTCGATCTTGCGGTGTTCTTTCCCAGTGACAGAAGGGGCAGCAAGACACGTATTGTATCGTTGCCATCGAGGATAACAAGATGGGGTTTATTTCATATTGCATGAATTTATCTCTCTACATCATGTCATCTTGCTTAAAGCGTTACTCTGTTTTTAACTTAATACTCTAGATGCATGCTGGATAGCGGTCGATGAGTGGAGTAATAGTAGTAGATGCAGAATTGTTTCGATCTACTTGTCACGGACGTGATGCCTAAATACATGATCATGCCTAGATATTCTCATAACTATGCTCAATTCTGTCAATTGCTCAACAGTAATTTGTTCACCCACCGTAGAAAACTTATGCTCTCGAGAGAAGCCACTAGTGAAACCTATGCCCCCCGGGTCCATTCTCATCATATCAATCTCCATCACTTTAATATTGTTTTGCTTTTACTTTGCCTTTTACTTTTCACTTTGCATCTTTATATCAAAAATACCAAAAATATTATCTATTGAATCTCACTTCCGTAAGTGACCGTGAAGGGATTGACAACCCCTAATCGCGTTGGTTGCGTTGAGCTCTTTGTGTTGTGTAGGTACGAGGGACTTGCGCTTGGCCTCCTACTGGATTGATACCATGGTTCTCAAAAACTGAGGGAAATACTTACGCTACTCTGCTGCATCATCCCTTCCTCTTCGGGGAAAACCAACGCAAGCTCAAGACGTAGCAGGGCCCTCTCGGTAATGCACATCACTTAAGCCTAGCAAGCATTGCAACTAATGAGTTAGTTGCGGGATGATGTATTAGGGAACGAGTAAAGAGACTTGCCGGTAATGAGATGGAACTAGGTATTGAGATACCGACGATCGAATCTCGGGCAAGTAACATACCGATGACAAAGGGAACAACATATGTTGTTATGCGGTCTGACCGATAAAGATCTTCGTAGAATATGTAGGAGCCAATATGAGCATGTAGGTTTCGCTATTGGTTATTGACCGGAGACGTGTCTCGGTCATGTCTACATAGTTCTCGAACCCGTAGGGTCCGCACGCTTAACGCTACGATGACAGTTATATTATGAGTTTTATGTTTTGATGTACCGAAGGTTGTTCGGAGCCCGGATGTGATCACGGACATGACAAGGAGTCTCGAAATGGTCGAGACATGAAGATTGATATATTGGAAGCCTATGTTTGGATATCGGAAGTGTTCCGGGTGAAATCAGGATTTTACCGGAGTACCAGGGGGTTACCGGAACCCCCCCGAGGGCTTAATGGGCCTACATGGGCCTTAGTGGAAAAGGAGGGAAGCAAGGGAAGTGTGGGGCGCTCCCCCCCAAGGCCCAAACCGAATTGGTTTAGGGCAAAGGGGGCCGGCCCCCCTCTTTCCTTCTTCCCCCCCTCCCAAGTCCTAATCCAACTAGGAAAAGGGGGGGAGTCCTACTCCCGGTGGGAGTAGGACTCCTCTGGCGCGCCTCTCCCCTTGGCCGGCCGCACCCCCTTGCTCCTTTATATACAGGGGCAGGGGGGCACCTCTAGACACAAGTTGATCAAGTTGATCGTCTCTTAGCCGTGTGCGGTGCCCCCCTCCACCATAGTCCACCTCGATAATACTGTAGCAGTGCTTAGGCGAAGCCCTGCGTCGGTAGAACATCAACATCATCACCACACCGTCGTGCTGACAAAACTCTCCCTCAACACTCGGCTGGATCGGAGTTAGAGGGACGCACTACTAGGAAAAGGGCTATAGATGAAATTGACACTAATGGAGCACCAGACATGTGGTGCGCCACTACTATATACTAATGGCGCACCATGTGTTGGTGCACCATTAGTGTCCAAATACTAATGGCGCACCACATCCACGGTGCGCCATTAGTAATTTTTTTTTTCAAAACTAGTAATGGCGCACCAGGGGATAGTGCACCATTACTAGTTAAACTAATAATGGCGCACCACATCCACGGTGCGCCATTAGTAATTTTTGGAACGTGATTTTCTTCTTGGATAAGACCCAGGAGGCTTGGACCCTACTCCAAGAAGTACCGGAGGCGGTCACGAGGGTAGGCCCCCCCCGACAGGGCGCGCCCCCTACCTCGTGGGCCCCTCGGTGCTCCACCGACATACTCCTTCCTCCTATATATACCCACGTACCCCCAAACAATCAGAACAGGAGCCAAAACCTAATTCCACTGCCTCAACTTTTTGTATCCACGAGATCCCATCTTGGGGCCTGTTCCGGAGCTCCGCCGGAGAGGGCCGTCATCACGGAGGGCTTCTACATCATCATAGCCCCTCCGATGAAGTCTGAGTAGTTTACCTCAGACCTTCGGGTCCATAGTTAGTAGCTAGATGGCTTCTTCTCTCTTTTTGGATCTCAATACAATGTTCTTGCCCTCTCTCGTGGAGATCTATTCGATGTAATCTTCTTCTTTTGCGGTGTGTTTGTTGAGATCGATGAATTGTGGGTTTATGATCAAGTCTATCTATGAACAATATTTGAATCTTCTCTGAATTCTTTTATGTATGATTGGTTATCTTTGCAAGTCTCTTCGAATTATCCGTTTGGTTTGGCGAACTAGATTGGTAGTTCTTGCCATGGGAGAAGTGCTTAGCTAAGGGTTCGATCTTGCGGTGTACTTTCCCAGTGACAGAAGGGGAAGCAAGAAACGTATTTTATCGTTGCCATCGAGGATAACATGATGGGGTTTATTTCATATTGCATGAATTTATCTCTCTACATCATGTCATCTTGCTTAAAGCGTTACTCTGTTTTTAACTTAATACTCTAGATGCATGCTGGATAGCGGTCGATGAGTGGAGTAATTGTAGTAGATGCAAAATCGTTTCGATCTACTTGTCACGGACGTGATGCCTAAATACATGATCATGCCTAGATATTCTCATAACTATGCTCAATTCTGTCAATTGCTCAACAGTAATTTGTTCACCCACCGTAGAAAACTTATGCTCTCGAGAGAAGCCACTAGTGAAACCTATGCCCCCCGGGTCCATTCTCATCATATCAATCTCCATCACTTTAATCTTGTTTTGCTTTTACTTTGCCTTTTACTTTTCACTTTGCATCTTTATATCAAAAATACCAAAAATATTATCTATTGAATCTCACTTCCGTAAGTGACCGTGAAGGGATTGACAACCCCTAATCGCGTTGGTTGCGTTGAGCTCTTTGTGTTGTGTAGGTACGAGGGACTTGCGCTTGGCCTCCTACTGGATTGATACCATGGTTCTCAAAAACTGAGGGAAATACTTACGCTACTCTGCTGCATCATCCCTTCCTCTTCGGGGAAAACCAACGCAAGCTCAAGACGTAGCAGGGCCCTCTCGGTAATGCACATCACTTAAGCCTAGCAAGCATTGCAACTAATGAGTTAGTTGCGGGATGATGTATTAGGGAACGAGTAAAGAGACTTGCCGGTAATGAGATGGAACTAGGTATTGAGATACCGACGATCGAATCTCGGGCAAGTAACATACCGATGACAAAGGGAACAACATATGTTGTTATGCGGTCTGACCGATAAAGATCTTCGTAGAATATGTAGGAGCCAATATGAGCATGTAGGTTTCGCTATTGGTTATTGACCGGAGACGTGTCTCGGTCATGTCTACATAGTTCTCGAACCCGTAGGGTCCGCACGCTTAACGCTACGATGACAGTTATATTATGAGTTTTATGTTTTGATGTACCGAAGGTTGTTCGGAGCCCGGATGTGATCACGGACATGACAAGGAGTCTCGAAATGGTCGAGACATGAAGATTGATATATTGGAAGCCTATGTTTGGATATCGGAAGTGTTCCGGGTGAAATCAGGATTTTACCGGAGTACCAGGGGGTTACCGGAACCCCCCCGAGGGCTTAATGGGCCTACATGGGCCTTAGTGGAAAAGGAGGGAAGCAAGGGAAGTGTGGGGCGCTCCCCCCCAAGGCCCAAACCGAATTGGTTTAGGGCAAAGGGGGCCGGCCCCCCTCTTTCCTTCTTCCCCCCTCCCAAGTCCTAATCCAACTAGGAAAAGGGGGGGAGTCCTACTCCCGGTGGGAGTAGGACTCCTCTGGCGCGCCTCTCCCCTTGGCCGGCCGCACCCCCTTGCTCCTTTATATACAGGGGCAGGGGGGCACCTCTAGACACAAGTTGATCAAGTTGATCGTCTCTTAGCCGTGTGCGGTGCCCCCCTCCACCATAGTCCACCTCGATAATACTGTAGCGGTGCTTAGGCGAAGCCCTGCGTCGGTAGAACATCAACATCATCACCACGCCGTCGTGCTGACAAAACTCTCCCTCAACACTCGGCTGGATCGGAGTTAGAGGGACGCACTACTAGGAAAAGGGCTATAGATGAAATCGACACTAATGGAGCACCAGACATGTGGTGCGCCACTACTATATACTAATGGCGCACCATGTGTTGGTGCACCATTAGTGTCCAAATACTAATGGCGCACCACATCCACGGTGCGCCATTAGTAATTTTTTTTTCAAAACTAGTAATGGCGCACCAGGGGATAGTGCGCCATTACTAGTTAAACTAATAATGGCGCACCACATCCACGGTGCGCCATTAGTAATTTTTGGAACGTGATTTTCTTCTTGGATAAGACCCAAGAGACTTGGACCCTACTCCAAGAAGTACCGGAGGCGGTCACGACGGTAGGCCCCCCCCTACAGGGCGCGCCCCCTACCTCGTGGGCCCCTCGGTGCTCCACCGACATACTCCTTCCTCCTATATATACCCACGTACCCCCAAACAATCAGAACAGGAGCCAAAACCTAATTCCACCGCCGCAACTTTTTGTATCCATGAGATCCCATCTTGGGGCCTGTTCCGGAGCTCCGCCGGAGAGGGCCGTCATCACGGAGGGCTTCTACATCATCATAGCCCCTCCGATGAAGTCTGAGTAGTTTACCTCAGACCTTCGGGTCCATAGTTAGTAGCTAGATGGCTTCTTCTCTCTTTTTGGATCTCAATACAATGTTCTTGCCCTCTCTCGTGGAGATCTATTCGATGTAATCTTCTTCTTTTGCGGTGTGTTTGTTGAGATCGATGAATTGTGGGTTTATGATCAAGTCTATCTATGAACAATATTTGAATCTTCTATGAATTCTTTTATGTATGATTGGTTATCTTTGCAAGTCTCTTTGAATTATCCGTTTGGTTTGGCGAACTAGATTGGTAGTTCTTGCCATGGGAGAAGTGCTTAGCTAAGGGTTCGATCTTGCGGTGTTCTTTCCCAGTGACAGAAGGGGCAGCAAGACACGTATTGTATCGTTGCCATCGAGGATAACAAGATGGGGTTTATTTCATATTGCATGAATTTATCTCTCTACATCATGTCATCTTGCTTAAAGCGTTACTCTGTTTTTAACTTAATACTCTAGATGCATGCTGGATAGCGGTCGATGAGTGGAGTAATAGTAGTAGATGCAGAATCGTTTCGATCTACTTGTCACGGACGTGATGCCTAAATACATGACCATGCCTAGATATTCTCATAACTATGCTCAATTCTGTCAATTGCTCAACAGTAATTTATTCACCCACCATAGAAAACTTATGCTCTCGAGAGAAGCCACTAGTGAAACCTATGCCCCCCGGGTCTATTCTCATCATATCAATCTCCATCACTTTAATCTTGTTTTGCTTTTACTTTGCCTTTTACTTTTCACTTTGCATCTCTATATCAAAAATACCAAAAATATTATCTATTGAATCTCACTTCCGTAAGTGACCGTGAAGGGATTGACAACCCCTAATCACGTTGGTTGCGTTGAGCTCTTTGTGTTGTGTAGGTACGAGGGACTGCGCGTGGTCTCCTACTCGATTGATACCTTGGTTCTCAAAAACTGAGGGAAATACTTACGCTACTCTGCTGCATCATCCCTTCCTCTTTGGGGAAAACCAACGCAAGCTCAAGACGTAGCAAGAAGGATTTCTGGCGCCGTTGCCGGGGAGTCTATGCAAAAAGTCAACATACCAAGTACCCATCACAATCCCTATCTCCCGCATTACATTATTTGCCATCTGCCTCTCATTTTCCTCTCCCCCCAATTCACCCTTGCCATTTTATTCGCCCTCTCTCTCCCTATCCTCCCTCTCTATTTGCCTCTTTTTGCCCATTTGCTTTTGTTTGCTCGTGTGTTAGATTGCTTGTTTGTCGCGATGGCTCAAGATACTACCAAATTGTGTGACTTCACCAATACCAACAATAATGATTTTCTTAGCACTCCGATTGCTCCTCTTGCCAATACTGAATCTTGTGAAATCAATACTGCTTTGTTGAATCTTGTTATGAAAGATCAATTCGCCGGCCTTCCTAGTGAAGATGCCGCAACTCATCTGAATAGCTTCGTTGATTTATGTGATATGCAAAAGAAAAAAGATGTCGATAATGATGTCGTTAAATTGAAGCTATTTCCTTTTTCGCTTAGAGATCATGCTAAAGCTTGGTTTTCATCTTTGCCTAAAAGTATTGATTCTTGGAACAAGTGCAAAGATGCTTTTATCTCTAAGTATTTTCCTCCCGTTAAGATCATCTCTCTTAGAAACGATATTATGAATTTTAAGAAACTTGATCATGAACATGTTGCACAAGCTTGGGAGAGAATGAAATTAATGATACGTAATTGCCCTACTCATGGTTTAAATTTGTGGATGATTATACAAAATTTTTATGCCAGATTGAATTTTCCTTCTAGAAATCTTTTAGATTCGGCCGCGGGAGGCACTTTTATGGAAATCACTTTAGGAGATTCTACTAAACTCCTATATAATATTATGGTTAATTATTCTCAATGGCATACTGAAAGATCTTCTAATAAAAAAGTGCATGCGATAGAAGAAATCAATGTTTTGAGTGGAAAGATGGATAAACTTATGAAATTATTTGCTACTAAGAGTGTTTCTTCTGATCCTAATGATATGCCTTTGTCTACCTTTATTGAGAATAACAATGAATCTATGGATGTGAATTTTGTTGGTAGGAATAATTTTGGTAACAATGCTTATATAGGGAATTTTAATCCTAGGCTTTATCCTAGTAATCCTTCTAATAATTATGGGAATTCCTACAACAACTCTTATGGAAATTATAATAAGATGCCCTCTGATTTTGAATCTAATATTAAAGAATTTATTTCTTCGCAAAAGAATTTTAATGTTGTGATTGAAGAAAAATTGCTTAAGGTTGATGATTTGGGTAGGAATGTTGATAAATTGCTCTTGATGTTGATGCTTTGAAACTTAGATCTATTCCACCTAAGCATGATATTAATGAGTCTCTAAAATCCATGAGAATTTCAATTGATGAGTGTAAAGAAAGAACCGCTAGGATGCGTGCTTCCAAAGATGCCTTTATTAAAGCGTGTTCTTCTAATTCTTATGAAAATCAAGATGAAGATCTAAAAGTTATTGATGTGTCCCCTATCAAATCTTTGTTTTGCAATATCAATCTTGATGAAACTGAATATGATCTTCCTTTACCTAGAAGGCATTCCAAAAATTCGGAGTATTATAGATCTTTATGATGAAATTGACGAAAGTGGGATTTAAAGAAATAAAAATCTAGATGTTGCTAAACCCACTATATTGGATTTCAAGGAATTTAATTATGAAAGTTGCTCTTTGATTGATTTTATTTCTTTGTTGCAATCCGTGCTAAATTCTCTGCATGCTTATATTCAAAAGAAAGCCTTCACCGAACATATTGTTGATGCCTTGATGCAATCTTATGAAGAAAAACTTGAGTTGAAAGTCTCTATCCATAGAAATCTCTATCATGAGTGGGAACCAACTATCAAAATTAAAATTAAAGATCATGAGTTTTATGCTTTGTGTGATTTGGGTGCTAGTACCACTATCCCCAAAACTTTGTGTGATTTGCTAGATTTCCGCGATCTTGATGATTGCTCTCTAAACATGCATCTTGCGGATTCCACTATTAAGAAACCTATGGGAAGAATTAATGATGTTCTTATCGTTGCAAATGGGAATTATGTGCCCGTAGATTTCATTGTTCTTGATATAGATTGCAATCCTTCTTGCCCTATTATTCTTGGTAGACCTTTCCTTAGAACGGTTGGTGCGATTATTCATATGAAGGAAGGGAATATTAGATTCCAATTTCCATTAAAAAAGGGCATGGAACACTTTCTAAGAAATAAAATAAAATTTCCATATGAAACCATCATGAGAGCCACTAATGGATTGCCTTCCAAAGATGGCAATACCTAGATCTATCCTCGCTTTTATGCCTAGCTAGGGGCGTTAAACGATAGCGCTTATTGGGAGGCAACCCAATTTTATTTTTTGTTTTTTGTGTTTTTCTTCTGTTAGGGAATAAATAACCCATCTACCCTCTGTTTGGATGTGGTTTTATGTTTTAATTAGTGTTTGTGCCAAGCTAGACCTATTGGATCTTCTTGGATGATAGTTATTTGATCTTGCTGTAATTTCCAGAAACTTTGCGTTCAGTGCCCGAATTACTAAAACTCATCAGAACGTGATAAAATACTGATTCCAATTTCTTCTAATCAATAAACAAATTATATAGGTCGTCTAATTTTGGTAGATTTTTTGGAGTTCCAGAAGTTTGCATTAGTTACGGATTACTACAGACTGTTCTGTTTTTGACAGATTCTGTTTTTCGTGTGTTGTTTGCTTATTTTGATGAATCTATGGTTAGTAAAATAGTTTATAATCCATAGAGAAGTTGGAATACAGTAGGTTTAACACCAAAATAAATAAAGAATGAGTTCATTACAGTACCTTGAAGTGGTTTTATGTTTTCTTTCTCTAACGGAGCTCACGAGATTTCTATTGAGTTTTGTGTTGTGAAGTTTTCAAGTTTTGGGTGAGTTCTTTTGATGGATTATGGAACAAGGAGTGGCAAGAGCCTAATCTTGGGGATGCCCATGGCACCCCCAAGATAATCCAAGGACACCAAAAAGTCAAAGCTTGGGGATGCCCCGGAAGGCATCCCCTCTTTCGTCCACTTCCATCAGTAATTTACTTGGAGCTATATTTTTATTCACCAACATGATATGTGTTTTGCTTGGAGCGTCTTGTATTATTTGTGTCTTTGTTTGTTAGTATGCCACAATCATCCTTGCTGTACACACCTTTTGAGATAGCCATACTTGAATTGAAATTTGATAGAATACTCTATGTGCTTCACTTAAATCTTTTGAGCTATGTAGTTTTGCTCTACGTGCTTCACTTATATCTTTTGAGCGTTATAATTTTGCTCTATGTGCTTCACTTAGCTCTTTTAGAGCACGGTGGTGGTTTGTTTTAAATAAACTATTGATCTCTCATGCCAAACTTAAATTATTTTGAGAGTCTTAATAGCATGGTAATTTGCTTAATATAAATATGCTTGGTGTTCAAGATATGTGAAATTTTCTTTTGAGTGCGTTGAATACTAAGAGAAGATTGAAGCATGATAATTGTTTTGAGATACGGAGGTGGTAATATTAGAGTTATGCTATTTTAATAGTTGTGAATTTAAAGAATACTTGTGTTAAAGTTTGTGATTCCCGTAGCATGCACGTATGGTGAACCGTTATGTGATGAAGTCGGAGCATAATTTATTTATTGATTGTCTTCCTTATGAGTGGCGGTCGGGGACGAGCGATGGTCTTTTCCTACCAATCTATCCCCCTAGGAGCATGCGCGTAATACTTTGCTTTGATAACTTCTAGATTTTTGCAATAAGTATATGAGTTCTTTATGACTAATGTTGAGTCCATGGATTATATGCACTTTTTCCCATCCTTCCACCATTGCTAGCCTCTCTAATACCGCGCACCTTTCGCCGGTATCATACACTCAGCATATACCTTCCTAAAAACAGCCACCATACCTACCTATCATGGCATTTCCATAGCCATTCCGAGATATATTGCCATGCAACTTTCCACCATTCCATTTATTATGACACGCTCCATCATTGTCATATAGCTAGCATGATCATGTAGTTGACATCGTATTTGTGGCAAAGCCACCATTCATAATTCTTTCATACATGTCACTCTTGATTCATTGCATATCCCGGTACACCGCCGGAGGCATTCATATAGAGTCATATTTGTTCTAAGTATCGAGTTGTAATTGTTGATTTGTAAGAAAAATAAAATTGTGATGATCATCATTTTCTAGAGCATTGTCCCAAGTGAGGAAAGGATGATGGAGACTATGATTCCCCAATAAGTCGGGATGAGACTCCAGACGGAAAAAAAAAGAGGCCATAAAAAAGAGAGAAAAGACCCAAATAAAAAAAATGAGAGAAAAAGAGAGAAGGGACAATGTTACTATCCTTTTACCACACTTACGCTTCAAAGTAGCACCATGATCTTCATGATAGAGAGTCTCTCGTTATGTCACTTTCATATACTAGTGGGAATTTTTCATTGTAGAACTTGGCTTGTATATTCCAATGATGGACTTCCTCAAATTGCCCTAGGTCTTCGTGAGCAAGCGAGTTGGATGCACACCCACTTAGTTTCTTTTGATGAGCTTTCATATACTTATAGCTCTAGTGCATCCGTTGCATGGCAATCCCTACTCACTCACATTGATATCTATTGATGGGCATCTCCATAGCCTGTTGATACGCCTAGTTGATGTGAGACTATCTTCCCCTCTTTTTGTCTTCTCCACAACCACCCTTCTATTCCACATAGTGCTATGTCCATGGCTCACGCTCATGTATTGCGTGAAGATTGAACAAGTTTTGAAAAAGTTAGAGTATGAAACAATTGCTTGGCTTGTCATCGGGGTTGTGCACGATTTAAATACTTTGTGTGGTGAAGATAGAGCATAGCCACACTATATGATTTTGTAGGGATAACTTTCTTTGGCCATGTTATTTTGAGAAGACATAATTACTTTATTAGTATGCTTGAAGTGTTATTATTCTTTATGTCAATATGAACTTTTGTCTTGAATCTCTCTAATCTGAATATCCATACCACAATTAAGAAATTTTGCATTTAAATTATGCCAAGTAGCACTCCGCATCAAAAATTCTCTTTTTATCATTTACCTACTCGAGGATGAGCAGGAATTAAGCTTGGGGATGCCTGATACGTCTCCAACGTATCTATAATTTTTGATTGCTCCATGCTATATTATCTACTGTTTTGGACTATATTGGGATTTATTTTCCACTTTTATATTATTTTTGGGACTAACCTATTAACCGGAGGCCCAGCACAGAATTGTTGTTTTTTGCCTATTTCAGTGTTTCGAAGAAACAGAATATCAAACGGAGTCCAAACAGAAAAATCCTTTTTGGAACGTGATTTTCTTCTCGGATAAGACCCAGGAGACTTGGACCCTACTCCAAGAAGTACCGGAGCCGGTCACGAGGGTAGGGGGCGCGCCCCCCCTACAGGGCGTGCCCCCTGCCTCGTGGGCCCCTCGGTGCTCCACCGATGTACTCCTTCCTCCTATATATACCCACGTACCCCCAAACGATCAAAACAGGAGCCAAAAACCTAATTCCACCGCCGCAACTTTCTGTATCCACGAGATCCCATCTTGGGGCCTGTTCCGGAGCTCCGCCGAAGAGGGCCGTCATCACGGAGGGCTTCTACATCATCATAGCCCCTCCGATGAAGTGTGAGTAGTTTACCTCAGACCTTCGGGTCCATAGTTAGTAGCTAGACGGCTTCTTATCTCTTTTTGGATCTCAATACAATGTTCTCCCCCTCTCTCGTGGAGATATATTCGATGTAATCTTCTTCTTTTGCGGTGTGTTTGTTGAGACCGATGAATTGTGGGTTTATGATCAAGTCTATCTATGAACAATATTTGAATCTTCTCTGAATTCTTTTATGTATGATTGGTTATCTTTGCAAGTCTGTTCGAATTATCCGTTTGGTTTGGCGAACTAGATTGGTAGTTCTTGCCATGGGAGAAGCGCTTAGCTAAGGGTTCGGTCTTGCGGTGTACTTTCCCAGTGACAGAAGGGGCAGCAAGACACGTATTTTATCGTTGCCATCGAGGATAACATGATGGGGTTTATTTCATATTGTATGAATTTATCTCTCTACATCATGTCATCTTGCTTAAAGCGTTACTCTGTTTTTAACTTAATACTCTAGATGCATGCTGGATAGCGGTCGATGAGTGGAGTAATTGTAGTAGATGCAGAATCGTTTCGATCTACTTGTCATGGACGTGATGCCTAAATACATGATCATGCCTAGATATTCTCATAACTATGCTCAATTCTGTCAATTGCTCAATAGTAATTTGTTCACCCACCGTAGAAACTTATGCTCTCGAGAGAAGCCACTAGTGAAACCTATGCCCCCCGGGTCCATTCTCATCATATCAATCTCCATCACTTTAATCTTGTTTTGCTTTTACTTTGCCTTTTACTTTTCACTTTGCATCTTTATATCAAAAATACCAAAAATATTATCTATTGAATCTCACTTCCGTAAGTGATCGTGAAGGGATTGACAACCCCTAATCGCGTTGGTTGCGTTGAGCTCTTTGTGTTGTGTAGGTACGAGGGACTTGCGCTTGGCCTCCTACTGGATTGATACCATGGTTCTCAAAAACTGAGGGAAATACTTACGCTACTCTGCTGCATCATCCCTTCCTCTTCGGGGAAAACCAACGCAAGCTCAAGACGTAGCAGGGCCCTCTCGGTAATGCACATCACTTAAGCCTAGCAAGCATTGCAACTAATGAGTTAGTTGCGGGATGATGTATTAGGGAACGAGTAAAGAGACTTGCCGGTAATGAGATGGAACTAGGTATTGAGATACCGACGATCGAATCTCGGGCAAGTAACATACCGATGACAAAGGGAACAACATATGTTGTTATGCGGTCTGACCGATAAAGATCTTCGTAGAATATGTAGGAGCCAATATGAGCATGTAGGTTTCGCTATTGGTTATTGACCGGAGACGTGTCTCGGTCATGTCTACATAGTTCTCGAACCCGTAGGGTCCGCACGCTTAACGCTACGATGACAGTTATATTATGAGTTTTATGTTTTGATGTACCGAAGGTTGTTCGGAGCCCGGATGTGATCACGGACATGACAAGGAGTCTCGAAATGGTCGAGACATGAAGATTGATATATTGGAAGCCTATGTTTGGATATCGGAAGTGTTCCGGGTGAAATCAGGATTTTACCGGAGTACCAGGGGGTTACCGGAACCCCCCCGAGGGCTTAATGGGCCTACATGGGCCTTAGTGGAAAAGGAGGGAAGCAAGGGAAGTGTGGGGCGCTCCCCCCCAAGGCCCAAACCGAATTGGTTTAGGGCAAAGGGGGCCGGCCCCCCTCTTTCCTTCTTCCCCCCTCCCAAGTCCTAATCCAACTAGGAAAAGGGGGGGAGTCCTACTCCCGGTGGGAGTAGGACTCCTCTGGCGCGCCTCTCCCCTTGGCCGGCCGCACCCCCTTGCTCCTTTATATACAGGGGCAGGGGGGCACCTCTAGACACAAGTTGATCAAGTTGATCGTCTCTTAGCCGTGTGCGGTGCCCCCCTCCACCATAGTCCACCTCGATAATACTGTAGCGGTGCTTAGGCGAAGCCCTGCGTCGGTAGAACATCAACATCATCACCACGCCGTCGTGCTGACAAAACTCTCCCTCAACACTCGGCTGGATCGGAGTTAGAGGGACGCACTACTAGGAAAAGGGCTATAGATGAAATTGACACTAATGGAGCACCAGACATGTGGTGCGCCACTACTATATACTAATGGCGCACCATGTGTTGGTGCACCATTAGTGTCCAAATACTAATGGCGCACCACATCCACGGTGCGCCATTAGTAATTTTTTTTTCAAAACTAGTAATGGCGCACCAGGGGATAGTGCGCCATTACTAGTTAAACTAATAATGGCGCACCACATCCACGGTGCGCCATTAGTAATTTTTTTTTCAAAACTAGTAATGGCGCACCAGGGGATAGTGCGCCATTACTAGTTAAACTAATAATGGCGCACCACATCCACGGTGCGCCATTAGTAATTTTTTTTCAATTTTTTTTCAAAACTAGTAATGGCGCATTAGGGGATCCTGCGCCATTACTAGTTAAACTAGTAATGGCGCACCACATCCACGGTGCGCCATTACTCACTTGGCCCAAAAATTCCCTCGCATGCACCCCCCCTCGTGGACCGCCTTTTCAGTTTAAAAAAATAAAAGAAAATAACGAAAATGCCAAAAAAAATAAAAGAAAATAAATTTCCAATGTGATATGTGGTCTAGTTGTTGGGGAAATTTACAAATATGAATTTCGACTTTATTTTCAAAATCTCTCTTGAATTTGCAAAATGGGCATAACAGAAAAAAATTAGTTTCGAGCTTTTTTATGGGAATTTTTTTTCAAAATATGATACGTAATATGAACGGAAGTTTGAAATATTTTTTCAAAATTTTCATCACACTCATGAACATGAACAAAGTCCTAAACATCAACAAGGTTTAATAGGATTGATATGCTAGATATATCAACAAGTGCCTGTGAAGTGAGCTGTTGCTAGGGTTGGATAGAACTTTGAAGTTAAGCCATAGTGATTTGAGACTAGGAAAAAAATAAAAAAAATTGATTTTTTTATTACTAATGACGCACTTCTATGTGGTGCGCCATTACTAAGTCAGACAGTAATGGCGCACCTCTAGGCATACTAATGGCGCACCTGTGGTGCGCCATTACTAAGTCAGACAGTAATGGCGCACCTCTAGGCATACTAATGGCGCACTACAGGTGCGCCATTAGTATCTGGTATACTAATGGCGCATCAGTGGTGCGCCATTTGATTTTTTTTTAAAAAAATTGATTTTTTTATTACTAATGGCGCACTTCTATGTGGTGCGCCATTACTAAGTCAGACAGTAATGACGCACCTCTAGGCATACTAATGGCGCACTACAGGTGCGCCATTAGTATCTGGTATACTAATGGCGCACCAGTGGTGCGCCATTAGTAAAAAATACTAGTGGCGTGGTATTTGTGGCGCACCAGTAGTGCGCCATTATTAGGCAAAACTGGTGCGCCAGTAGTAGGCCTTTTCCTAGTGGTGACATCATCGGGCTGAACGTGTGCTGAACTCGGAGGTGTCGTGCGTTCGGTACTTCATCGGTCGGATTGTGAAGACGTACGACTACATCAACCACGTTGTGCTAACGCTTTCGCTTTCAGTCTACGAGGGTACGTGGACAACATTCTCCCCTCTCGTTGCTATGCATCACCATGATCTTGCGTGTGCGTAGGAATTTTTTTGAAATTACTACGTTTCCCAACAGTGGCATCCGAGCCAGGTTTTATGCGTTGATGTTATATGCACGAGTAGAACACAAGTGAGCTGTGGGCGATATAAGTCATACTGCTTACCAACATGTCATACCTTGGTTCTGCGTATTGTTGGATGAAGCGGCCCGGACCGACATTACGCATACGCTTACGCGAGACTGGTTCTACCGACGTGCTTTGCACATAGGTGGCTGGCGGGTGTCAATTTCTCCAACTTTAGTTGAACCGAGTGTGGCTACGCCCGGTCCTTGCGAAGGTTAAAACAGCACCATCTTGACAAACTATCGTTGTGGTTTTGATGCATAGGTAAGAACACTTCTTGCTAAGCCCGTAGCAGCCACGTAAAACTTGCAACAACAAAGTAGAGGACGTCTAACTTGTTTTTGCAGGGCATGTTGTGATGTGACATGGTCAAGACGTGATGCTATATTGTATGAGATGATCATGTTTTGTAACCGAGTTATCGGCAACTGGCAGGAGCCATATGGTTGTCGCTTTATTGTATGCAATACAATCGCCCTGTAATGCTTTACTTTATCACTAAGCGGTAGCGATAGTCGTGGAAGCATAAGATTGGCGAGACGACAACGATGCTACGATGGAGATCAAGGTGTCGCGTTGGTGACGATGGTGATCATGATGGTGCTTCGGAGATGGAGATCACAAGCACAAGATGATGATGGCCATATCATATCACTTATATTGATTGCATGTGATGTTTATCTTTTATGCATCTTATCTTGCTTTGATTGACGGTAGCATTATAAGATGATCCCTCACTAAATTATCAAAGTATAAATGTTCTTCCTGAGTATGCACCATTGCGAAAGTTCTTCGTGCTGAGACACCACGTGATGATCGGGTGTGATAGGCTCTACATTCAAATACAACGGGTGCAAAACAGTTGCACACGCGGAATACTCAGGTTAAACTTGACGAGCCTAGCATATAACAGATATGGCCTCGGAACACGGAGACCGAAAGGTCAAGCGTGAATCATATAGTAGATATGATCAACATAGTGATGTTCACCATTGAAACTACTCCATCTCACATGATGATCGGACATGGTTTAGTTGATTTGGATCACGTGATCACTTAGAGGATTAGAGGGATGTCTATCTAAGTGGGAGTTCTTAAGTAACATGATTAATTGAACTTAAATTTATCATGAACTTAGTACATGATAGTATCTTGCTTGTCTATGTTGATTGTAGATAGATGGCCCGTGCTGTTGTTCCGTTGAATTTTAATGCGTTCCTTGAGAAAGCAAAGTTGAAAGATGATGGTAGCAATTACACGGACTGGTTCCGTAACTTGAGGATTATCCTCATTGCTGCATAGAAGAATTACATCCTGGAAGCACCGCTGAGTGCCAGGCCTGCTGCTGATGCAACTGATGACGCTAAGAACGTCTGGCAGAGCAAAGCTGATGACTACTCGATAGTTCAGTGTGCCATGCTTTACGGCTTAGAACCGGGACTTCAACGACGTTTTGAACGTCATGGAGCATATGAGATGTTCCAGGAGTTGAAGTTAATATTTCAAGAAAATTCCCGGAGTGAGAGATATGAAGTCTCCAATAAGTTCTATAGTTGCAAGATGGAGGAGAATAGTTCTGTCAGTGAACATATACTCAGAATGTCTGGGTACCATAATCACTTGACTCAGCTGGGAGTTAATCTTCCTGTTGATAGTGTCATTGACAGAGTTCTTCAATCACTGCCACCAAGCTACAAGAGCTTCGTGAGCTCTTCGCAATGCTAAAGGCTGCGTAGGTAGAAATCAAGAAGGAGCATCAAGTGTTGATGGTCAACAAGACCACTAGTTTCAAGAAAAAGGGCAAAGGGAAGAAGAAGGGGAACTTCAAGAAGAACAGCAAGCAAGTTTCTGCCCAAGAGAAGAAACCCAAGTCTGTACCTAAGCCTGAAACTGAGTACTTCTACTGCAAGCAGACTAGTCACTGGAAGCAGAACTGCCCCAAGTATTTGGCGGATAAGAAGGATGGCAAGGTGAACAAAGGTATATGTGATATACATGTTATTGATGTGTACCTTACTAATGCTCACAGTAGCACCTGGGTATTTGATACTGGTTCTGTTGCTAATATTTGCAACTCGAAACAGGGGCTACGGATTAAGCAAAGATTGGCTAAGGACGAGGTGACAATGCGCGCGGGAAATGGTTCCAAAGTCGATGTGATCACGGTCGGCACACTACCTCTACATCTACCTTCGGGATTAGTATTAGACCTAAATAATTGTTATTTGGTGCCAGCATTGAGCATGAACATTATATCTGGATCTTGTTTGATGCGAGACGGTTATTCATTTAAATCAAAGAATAATGGTTGTTCTATTTATATGAGTAATATCTTTTATGGTCATGCACCCGTGAAGAATGGTCTATTCTTATTGAATCTCGATAGTAGTGACACACATATTCATAATGTTGAAGCCAAAAGATGCAGAGTTGATAATGATAGTGCAACTTATTTGTGGCACTTCTGTTTAGGTCATATCAGTGTAAAGCGCATGAATAAACTCCATACTGATGGACTTTTGGAACCACTTGATTATGAATCACTTGGTACTTGCGAACCGTGCCTCATGGGCAAGATGACTAAAACGCCGTTCTCCCGAACTATGGAGAGAGCAACAGATTTGTTGAAAATCATACATACAGATGTATGTAGTCCGATGAATGTTGGGGCTCGTGGCGGATATCGTTATTTTCTCACCTTCACAGATGATTTAAGCAGATATGGGTATATCTACTTAATGAAGCATATATAAGTCTGAAACATTTGGAAAGTTCAAAGAATTTCAGAATGAAGTTGAAAATCATCGTAACAAGAAAAAAAAATTTCTACGATCTGATCGTAGAGGAGAATATTTGAGTTACGAGTTTGGTCTACATTTGAAACAATGGGGAATAGTTTCGCAACTCACGCTACCCGGAACACCACAGCGTAATGGTGTGTCCGAACGTCGTAATCGTACTTTACTAGATATGGTGCGATCTATGATATCTCTTACAGATTTACCGCTATCGTTTTGGAGTTATGCTTTAGAGACGGCCGCATTCACGTTAAATAGGGAACCATCGAAATCCGTTGAGACGACGCCTTATGAACTGTGGTTTGGTAAGAAACCAAAGTTGTCGTTTCTGAAAGTTTGGAGCTGCGATGCTTATGTGAAAAAGCTTCAACGTGATAAGCTCGAACCCAAATCGGAGAAATGTGTTTGGTCAATGGCAAGACCAACTTCACGGGCGAAAATATGTCTTCCGCCCTAGTTTCCAGACTAACCCATGTAACACATGTGTTGTTCCCTACCCGCTTGAAGCAAGCGTCTCTAAATTTTCACTGCAATTCTTCTGTTCTGCATCCACTAATGAAATACCCGGGCTAGATACCTTACACATGTATCTAATTCCATCTTCTCTCTAGCACACATGTGTTGCTCATACTCATCCATATGCTTTATAGGAATTTCCTTGTTCACGAAATGCATAGATTCATAACTTCATAAGGATCAGAGGTGTTGCTTTGAAGGAACAGCTTGCCGGGAACATGCTTATGGATCACGAATTGATGTCCATAATCTCGTGCCACTACTCACAGCATGACATGGAACCAATCAAACCAGAAATCGCCGTATCTCACATGGAGGCAACGAATCAAACCTGAATTTCGATGAGGAATATCTTACATGATGCTCAAACTGCTACTGCCATCCCATACACAAGAGCCTCCTGATAATGTTTCATCATTTTGTGTGCAGACTCTTGTCTTATCCCATGGTGTTCTCCCTGGTCGGCAGCACCAATGCTAACCCTGAAGTCAGCCTGCACACGCGGATGTCAGTACAGTGACAATTTATCCACAAACAAAATATAGGTTTTTCCCCTTCATCCAATGACTGCCTACTTAATTTTATCCATTGTAGTCATGCGTTTGATGACTTTGTAAGTTCAGTACTGCCTACAATTCCCGCAGGAATTTTCAACTCTAATCCACATAGTATAAAAGAATGCAATCCTGCAGCACTCTTATAAAAAATGCATTGCTTCTTCACTTTGACGAACAACTCTTAACTGTCACATTCGTTAGTAAAGAGCTCATTTTCTTCGGCACCCAATGTTTACCAGCGCCTACCAAAACTGTAAATTACAGAACCAACACTTTGTGTCCCCAAACACTTTTAGTGTCCAACTAAATCTCTAATTGTTCACACTATTCTGATATCCCACATAAAAATGAGCATATTCAGTTGGTAGAACTTTTCTTGTTTCATGCATACTTGAATGTACCGGCATGATGTTAAGTGTGGCAATAGCAATATGGCTTGTTTCAAAATAAAAAAGAAACCCCTCTGCATGCATATTTGAACTGATTTCAAGTTAATTAGTATGCATTATGTATGTCTCCCCGCGGAATGGTGTCTTGTTTTCTGAAGTTTTTGACAATATGGTCATGCATTCTAAATTTTTCGACAGTACACACGTCCAGTCTGAATTTTCCGGCTGTATGGTAGTGCATTCTGAATTTTTGACATAATCAACATGCCTATAGACTGGTGTACATATTTTTGACAGAACCACCAGTTCCGAGAAGGCACCGTACGAGGGACTCAGCAAAGCAGTATATGTCGGCAGCAGGGACACAAGAGGACTAAGTGCCCGGACCGGGGTGATGCCCCGAAGCCTGTTCGCAAACCAGCGAGGTGCAAAAATTGTGGAATCGAAGGACACAGGCGAAACAACTGCCACAAAGTGGGTGCTCTGCGGATGATTGGACTGAGAGAAGTTGCAAAAATCTGTTTGTTTTGGACTATAAATCTGTAGAACTTCATGTGTGCGTTGGTAGTTCCATCAGTAGAACTTCTCTATTTTCACGCTTGCTGGGTGTAGTCAGCTGATGTTATGCATGGCAAAATCAAATTATGTATTGTCTGAAAATAATGTATGGTTGATGCGGTCTGAAACTCGACGTATGAGGGTTCACATAATGAATGTCTGGATTTTGTGAACCGTTGTACACCATGCTGATGCATTCTAAATTTGTGAGCACTATGATGGTGTCTATATTTTTGAATTTTGTTCCAATGTGATGATGCATTATGGAACTTTGATGACTGTGAAACGTCTCTTGGTTTCTAAATTTTTGTAGAACATTGCGTGCACTCTGGATTTTTCTACATCACAGCCATTAAAGTCTGAATTTTCCCAAAGATCTTGGAGTGCATTCTGAATTCCTGAATATAATCGCAATGCATCCAAGCTGGTGCATGTATTTTATACCTGGTGTGGATTAATATATTATCAGAACTACATTACCCATCGTGAGCATGGTTTGCGTTGATTGGAAAATCAATTTTGAGATAAATTTTGGTATGCTTGCCTATTGGGATATTCCACGCAGGTGAGTGACACGTAGCAGTGTGCATTGTAGACAGGTGCATGCCTCTGGGAGGCCGGACGCCCGGTGCTGTGGTGATCCCTTTCGAATTTCAAACTCCAAGAGCGGGAGGACGAGGAGCAGCATCCCTAGCCCGATCAGTGCTGCTACGACTAGGTTCGGCCCCGCCAGAATAACAACTAGCCGCTGCATCTCCGAGCAGCAGCGAGAGTGATTGCCACAGATCGCCAGTGTCGGGTGATTATTCTGCATCTGCAACAGGGCGCTGTTAGCCTCGCCAAGGCCAGCTATGACCTTGTCGGCTACCTGCTGAGACCGAACCCTATTGCGGATCTGTACTGCCTGTCGATGAAGAGATAGAGCTGGGTAATGGTGAACTCTGAAGTAGCGATTCAGATCGGGACAGTAGGTCCGGTTCGATCTGATGAAGCCACAAAGACCAACCTGCACCAAGAAATACAGATCTGGGGCTACTGAGTACGAGACCGCTAAAATATCAATCTAGATCAGACTTGAGAAATAACTTGCATCTTTCCTGGCGCACTTGTAAAAGCGGTTGCCGGTGTTGTCGCTGCCCTGAGCAATCCAGGTGATCACCTGGTCACCACATTCAGGGCATGGAATGAGCGACGGCATCTCGTCGTCAAATCCATTGGACGTGGAGGTGGATATGGAGCAAAGATTGCACAGGATTAATTGCAGAGTAGATTGAGCGAGAGGGAAGCTGCACAGCAGTAAAAGAGCAACAGCCACCGTTGGCCCAGAATCGGCGTGAAAACGGCCGCCCCATTTGCGTACGTCTGAGCCAGAGCCCAGGTATCTCACGGCGTTGAAAGGCCGTGCGGGCAGACGTGGGCCATGTTAACTGTTCAAAAAACGCTATACATGAATAATACCTGGGCCTATACATGTGTGTTTGTGGATCACGAGGCCTGCGAGCGGGGGCGATACCGCGACCACCTGTGCTCGTGCTCAGAAGATCGCTTTCGAAAACAAACAATGTCTAACACTACAAGAAAAACTTGTGTGGCCGACGGCCAAATCTATGCCGATAGCCCCCGTCGGCATAGATGGGCATGCCCCGACGGCCCAGCTAAAGCCGTCGGCGTAGAAAGGCCGTCGGCGTATGACCCTCTATGCCGACGGGGGCCGTCGGCGTTGCTTCGAATATACCTACGGCGGCCGTCGGCATAGAGTAGGCCGTCGGCATATCGCATGGGCCCGTCTACCCGGGCGGCGACGTCAGTTTGATGGCGTCAGGCTACGCCGACGGGCTAACGGTGGCCGTCGGCATAGCTACGCTGACGGCCTAGCCACACGGGCCTTCTTCCGTAGTGTATGTCACGGAGAGGTTAGACGGGACGGGGTACTTGTGTGGGGTAGCAGTGCTGCCAGGTGTTGCGGTGGGCCCTCCTACGGTTGTGGAAACGTGGTGGCAGGCGCAGGCACGCGGCTTCGGGGTGTGCCCCCTCCCCCCTCACGGGTGTCGATGCCGCCATGCCCCGGAGGGGGGAAAACGGCCACGTCGGGCCGACGCAGAGGGAATCTTGGGGTGGGTTGTGCCGGGACTATGTTGGGGGGTGTAGCTATGGCTGGGCTATGACAACAAGGTGAAAAGGTCCACCGGTGAAACTACGTCCAACGAAAGTCGAAGGGATAGACCCGACGGTCGTCTGTGTCAGGGTTAGACGGGACGGGGTACCTGGGGGGTAGCAATGCCGCCAGGTGTTGCGGTGGCCCTCCTACGGCTGTAGAAGCATGGTGGCAGGCGTAGGCACCCGGCACGCGGCTTGTATGAGGTCCCGGTGCAACGCTCCGGTGGCATTGCTACCCCCTAGGGCCCCCGTCCCGCCTAACCCTGTAGTGTTTGACCACGGGATCTACCCCTTTGACTTTGCACGGACGGGCTTTGACCAGTGGACGTATTCACCCGGTTGTGTTAGGTCAGCCCATAGGAACAATTTGGAGCAACATCCGGGCCAGACCCACGGCAAGATCCCCTCCGTGTAGACCCGATGCGTCCGTCCCCCCCCCCTCTAGGTGCCGGCGGCGGCGCCGTCCGTGAGGGGGGCACACCCCGGAGACGCGTGCTGCCTCTTCGGGCATGCCACCACACCGTACAACATGTATGAGGGACCGGTGCAACAATCCGGTGGCATTGCTAACCCTTTAGAGTTTGACCACGGGATCTAGCCCTTTGACTTTGCACGCACCGGGTCCCATACACACGGTAAACGAAAAATCTAAAAAACGTAATAATTGAATTTATTAAAAACTCCGGTATTCATCATGGAAAGGCCCACCGGTGAAACTACGTCCAGCGAAAGTCAAAGGGATAGAACCGACGGTCGTCTGTGTCAGGGTTAGACGGGACGGGGTACCTGGGGGGGTAGCAATGCCGCCAGCTGTTGCGGTGGCCCTCCTACAGTTGTAGAAGCATGGTGGCAGGCGTAGGCACCCGGCACGCGGCTTGTATGAGGTCCCGGTGCGATGCTCCGGTGGCATTGCTACCCCCCTAGGGCCCTCGTCCCACCTAACCCTATAGTGTCTGACCATGGGATCTACCCCTTTGACTTTGCACGGACGGGCTTTAACCAGTGGACGTATTCACCCGGTTGTGTTAGGTCAGCCCATAGGAACACTTTGGAGCAACATCCGGGCAAGACCCACGGCAAGATCCCCTCCGTGTAGACTAGACACGTCCGTTCCCCTCCTCCAGGTGCCGGCGGCGGCGCCGTCCGTGAGGGGGGGGGCACACCCCGGAGACGCATGCTGCATCTTCGGACATGCCACCACACCGCACGACATGTATGAGGGCCCGGTGTGACAATCCCGTGGCATTGCTAACCCTTTAGAGTTTGACCATGGGATCTAGCCCTTTGACTTTGCACACACCGGGTCCCATACACACGGTAAACTAAAAATCTAAAAAATGTAATAATTGAATTTATTAAAAACTTCGGTATTCATCATAGAAAGGTCCACCGGTCAAACTACGTCCAGCGAAAGTCAAAGGGATAGACCCGACGGTCGTCTGTGTCAGGGTTAGACAGGACGGGGTACCTGGGGGGTAGCAATGCCGCCAGGTGTTGCGGTGGCCCTACTATGGTTGTAGAAGCATGGTGGCAGGCGTAGGCACCCCACACGTGGCTTGTTTGAGGTTCTGGTGTGACGCTCCGGTGGCATTGCTACCCCCCTAGGGCCCCCGTCCCGCCTAACCCTGTAGCGTTTGACCACGGGATGTACCCCTTTGACTTTGCACGGACGGGCTTTGACCAGTGGACGTATCCACCCGGTTGTGTTAGGTCAGCCCATAGGAACACTTTGGAGCAACATCCGGGCCAGACCCACGGCAAGATCCCCTCCGTGTAGACCCGAAGCGTCCATTCCCCCCCTCCAGGTGCCGGCGGCGGCGCTGTCCGCGAGGGGGGCACACCCCGGAGATGCGTGCTGCCTCTTCGGACATGCCAGCACACCGTACGACATGTATGAGGGCCCAGTGCGACAATCCGGTGGCATTGCTAACCCTTTAGAGTTTGACCATAGGATCTAGCCCTTTGACCTTGCACGCATCGGGTCCCATACACACGGTAAACTAAAAATGTAAAAAACGTAATAATTGAATTTATTAAAAACTCCGGTATTCATCATGGAAAGGTCCACCGGGAAAACTACGTCCAGCGAAAGTCAAAGGGATAAACCCGACGTCGTCTGTGTCAGGGTTAGACGGGACGGGTTACCTGGGGGAGGGGGGGTAGCAATGCCGCCGGGTGTTGCGCTGGCCCTCCTACGGTTGTAGAAGCATGGTGGCAGGCGTAGGCACCCAGCACGCGGCTTGCATGAGGTCCCGGTGTGACGCTCCGGTGGCATTGCTACCCCCCTAGGGCCACTGTCTCGCCTAACCCTGTAGCGTTTGACCACGTGATCTACCCCTTTGACTTTGCACGGACGGGCTTTGACCAGTGGACGTATCCACCCGGTTGTGTTAGGTCAGCCCATAGGAACACTTTGGAGCAACATCCGGGCCAGACCCACGGCAAGATCCCCTCCGTGTAGACTCGACGCGTCCGTTTCCCCCCTCCAGGTGCTGGCGGCGGTGCCGTCCGTGAGGGGGGGCACACCCCGGAGACGCATGCCGCCTCTTCGGACATGCCACCACACCACCCCGCATGTATGAGGGCCCGATGCGATGCTCGGGTGGCATTGCTACCCCCCACCAGGGCCCCCGTCCTGCCTAACCCTGTAGCGTTTGACCACGGTATCTAGCCCTTTGACTTTGCACGGACGGGCTTTGAGAAGTGGACCTATCGATCCGGTTTTGTTAGATCAGCCCATAGGTACACTTTGGAGCAACATCCGGGCCGGACCCACAGCAAGATCCCATTCGTGTAGACCCGACGCATCCATTTCCCCCTCCAGGTGCCGGCAGCGGTGCCGTCCGTGAGGGGGGGGGGGCTCACCCCGGAGACGCGTGCCGCCTCTTCGAACATGCCACCACACCACCCCTCATGTATGAGGGCCGGGTGCGACGCTCTGGTGGCATTGCTACCCCCCACCAGGGCCCCCGTCCCTCCGTGTAGACCTCACGGGCGTGGCTGCCGCCGTGTCCCGGAGGGGGGAAACGGCCACGTCGGGCCGACACGGAGGGTATCTTTGGGTGGGTTGGGCCGGGATGGTGTTGGGGGGTGCAGCTATGTGCTGGGCTATGAAAATCAGGTGAAAAGGTCCATCGGTCAGACCCAGACCGGCGCAAGTGAAAGAGCTAGATCCGGCGGTCGTCTATGTTAGGGTTAGACGGGACGGGGTACTAGAGGGGGTAGCAATGCCGCCAGGTGTGTGCGATGGGCCCTACTACGCTTGTGGAAGCATGGTGGCACGCTCAGGCACCCGACACGCGACTCCGGGGTGTGCCCCCCTCACGGGCGTCGTTGCCGCCATGTCTTGGAGGTGGAAAACGGCATCCATCATGGACAGTGGACTATCACGGTGAAACCTTCAGACTATTTTTGGGCGAGGTGGGACTATTTTTTACATTGTGCTGAGAGTCACACATATGTCGTAATAAAAAAAAATGGAAAGTATCTATGCCGGCGGCTTAAGCGCGCACGGCCACAGATCGATGACGTGGCAAAGGGCTAGGCCTATGCCGACGGCGGCCGTCGGCATAGGTTGACCTTATCCGCTGCGGTTCGCCCCCGACCACCCATTCCCCATCTCCCCCTTCCTCCCGACCCACACCCGCGCCGCCGCCGGATCCTCTGCTCCGCCCGTCGCCACCCTTCCTCTCCAGTCGCTGCCGCCGCCCTTCCCTCGCCCTGCTCCGCCACCGCCCCACCCACGCTCTGGGCCACCGCCGCCCTTCCCTCGCCACTCACCGCAGCCGCCCCACCCGTGCTCTTCCCCGGCCTCGTCGTCTCGGCTCGTGCCGCCGCCGCCGCCCTTCCCTTGCCGCGGTGGGGCGCGTGCACTAGTAGAAAACAGGGCTATGGTCCAGGCCGGCTCAGCCCATTAGTCCCGGTTCAGTGTAGAACCGGGACGAATGTGGGCATTGGTCCCGGTTCGTGAGCCCAGGGGGCCGGCCGGGCCACGTGGGCCATTGGTCCCGGTTCGTCTGGACCTTTTGGTCCCGGTTGGTGGGACGAACCGGGACCAATGGGCCTCGCTCCTGGCCCACCACCATTGGTCCCGGTTGGTGGCCTGAACCGGGACCAAAGGCTCCCCTTTAGTCCCGGTTCTTGCCACAAACCGGGACCAATGAGGTGCCTATATATACCCTCGCCCGCGAGCAGAGCACTCCAGTGCTCTGTTTTTCTCTGGCCGGCGAGGGGAGGGGTTTGTGGTGCTCTAGCTCACCTCCTATGCACATGAGGTGTTCGATGGAATGCCCGAGCCACACTAATTAAACTTTCTCCTCTCGAAGCTCGACCTCGAAGCTCCATTTTCCTCGAGATTTGTCTAGATTTAGCGGTCCGTCACGCCCCGTCCCCGTCTTCACCGCCGTCGATCACCCGCGCTGATCTCATCACTGACACCACCGTGGTGAGCCTCTTGTTCTTATCTTCTTTCTGAAAGAAAAAATATTCTTACTTGTCTGTTTAGATAGATACTTGTATCATTTTCTTACATTTATTATTGCATCTTATATAGTGCGATGGTTTTGGTATCCGCCCCCGTCGGCCCTCGTCCTGTCTATGATTTGGATTTGATATGTATATTATCTTCATAACTATTGGTTCATTTATTGTTTATGAAAATTATGCCGACCAACGTGACATAGATTTTATTTATCTAGGATGTATGTGAATCGGAAATGCCAACCGACCCTATTGTCGAGAGGTTAAATTTAGTTGAATAAGAAAACAATTTGTTGAAGGAAAAAATAAAAAAAATTGAGGAGGAGAAGATGATATTGGAGTTGCATGTTGCGGATGTCGTCGATGATCACAAGATCAAGATGGATGCAATGCGCTTGAAGATTAGAAAGATTAGAAAATATGCCATTCATACCGAGGCTTGGTATCATTATGCCGTTGGATCAATTGTTACCTTGGTTGCGATTATGATCGCATTTGTTTTCGCATTGAAATGTTTTACATAGTTTCAATGTATGGTTTAATTAATTAGATGCTCTGGAGAGCTATATGTTGTTAGATGAGAACTATGTATGCACTTTGGTTTTAATGTGATGATGAACTTCTATTAATTTGGACACTTAATTATATATAATGCACGCAGATGAACCGGCAATGGATGTACGGTGACAAACACACCCGCGAGTACATTAAGGGCGTGCATGAGTTTCTCGATGCGGCTGAGGTAAACAAGCAGAATGGTTTTATGTGTTGTCCATGCACTGAATGTGGGAATACGAGGTCTTACTCTAACCGGAAAATCCTTCACTCCCACCTGCTTTACAAGGGTTTCATGCCACACTATAATGTTTGGACGAGGCACGGAGAAATAGGGGTTATGATGGAAGACGGCGAAGAAGAAGAGTACGATGACAACTATGTGCCCCCTGAATACGTTGATGCTGCAACGGGGGGAGCTGGTGAAGATCAAGAGGAACCAGACGATGTGCCCAATGATGCTGCCACGGGTGAAGCTGCTGAAGATCAAGAGGAACCAGACGATGTGCCCGATGATGATGATCTCCGCCGGGTCATTGTCGATGCAAGGACGCAATGCATTAGTCAAAAGGAGAAGCTGAAGTTCGATCGCATGTTAGAGGATCACAAAAAAGGGTTATACCCCAATTGCGAAGATGGCAACACAAAGCTCGGTACCGTACTGGAATTGCTGCAGTGGAAGGCAGAGAATTCTGTGGCTGATAGAGGATTTGAGAAGCTACTGAAAATATTGAAGAAGAAGCTTCCAAACAATAACGAATTGCCCGACAGTACATACGCAGCAAAGAAGGTCGTATGCCCTCTAGGATTGGAGGTGGAGAAGATACATGCATGCCCTAATGACTGCATCCTCTACCGCGGTGCATACAAGGATCTGAACGCATGCCCGGTATGCGGTGCGTTGCGGTATAAGATCAGACGAGATGACCCTGGTGATGTTGACGGCGAGCCCCTCAGGAAGAGGGTTCCTGCGAAGGTGATGTGGTATACTCCTATAATACCACGGTTGAAACATCTGTTCAGAAACGAAGAGCATGCCAAGTTGATGCGATGGCACAGTGAGAACCGAAAGAAAGATGGGAAGTTGAGAGCACCCGCTGACGGGTCGCAGTGGAGAAAAATCGAGAGAAAGTACTGGGATGAGTTTGCAAAGGACCCAAGGAATGTATGGTTTGCTTTAAGCGCGGATGGCATTAATCCTTTCGGGGAGCAGAGCAGCAATCACAGCACCTGGCCCGTGACTCTATGTATGTATAACCTTCCTCCTTGGATGTGCATGAAGCGGAAGTTCATTATGATGCCAGTTCTCATCCAAGGCCCTAAGCAACCCGGCAACGAAATTGATGTGTACCTAAGGCCATTAGTTGAAGAACTTTTACAGCTATGGAATGGAAACGGTGTACGTACGTGGGATGAGCATAGACAGGAGGAATTTAACCTTAAGGCGTTGCTGTTCGTGACCATCAACGATTGGCCCGCTCTCAGTAACCTTTCAGGACAGACAAACAAAGGATACCACACATGCACGCACTGTTTAGATGACACTGAAAGTATATACCTGGACAAATGCATGAAGAATGTGTACCTGGGCCATCGTCGATTTCTTCCGACCAACCATCAATGTCGAAAGAAAGGCAAGCATTTCAAACGCGAGGCAGATCACCGGAAGAAGCCCGCCATGCGCACCGGTGTTCACGTGCTTGCTATGGTCAATGATTTACACTACGTAATCTTTGGAAAGGGTCCCGGTGGACTAGCTGTTCCGAATGACGCTGAGGGACACGCACCCATGTGGAAGAAGAAATCTATATTTTGGGACCTACCCTACTGGAAAGACCTAGAGGTCCGCTCCTCAATCGACGTGATGCACGTGACGAAGAACCTTTGCGTGAGCCTGCTAGGTTTCTTGGGCGTGTATGGGAAGACAAAAGATATACCCGAGGCACGAGAGGACCTGCAACATTTGCACGAAAAAGACGGCATGCCTCCGAAGCAGTATAAAGGTCCTGCCAGCTACGCTCTTACGAAAGAAGAGAAAGAAATCTTCTTTGAATGCCTGCTCAGTATGAAGGTCACGACTGGCTTCTCGTCGAATATAAAGGGAATAATAAATATGCCAGAGAAAAAGTTTCAGAACCTAAAGTCTCATGACTGCCACGTGATTACGACACAACTGCTTCCGGTTGCATTGAGGGGGCTTCTACCGGAAAACGTTCGATTAGCCAATGTGAAGCTATGTGCATTCCTCAATGCAATCTCTCAGAAGGTGATCGATCCAGAAATCGTACCAAGGCTAAGGAGTGATGTGGCGCAATGTCTTGTCAGTTTCGAGCTGGTGTTCCCACCATCCTTCTTCAATATCATGACGCACGTCCTAGTTCATCTAGTCGACGAGATTGTCATCCTGGGGCCCGTATTTCTACACAATATGTTCCCTTTTGAGAGGTTCATGGGAGTCCTAAAGAAATATGTCTGTAACCGCGCTAGGCCAGAAGGAAGCATCTCCATGGGCCATCAAACAGAGGATGTTATCGGGTTTTGTGTTGACTTCATTCCTGGCCTTAACAAGATAGGTCTCCCTAAATCGCGGTATGAGGGGAGACTGACTGGAAAAGGCACTCTGGGAAGAGACTCAATAATATGCAGAGACGGATATTCTTGGTCTCAAGCACACTACACAGTTCTACAGAACTCTACCTTGGTGACCCCGTATGTCGATGAACACAAGAACAGTCTGTGCTCCAAACACCCGGAGCAGTGCGACGACTGGATTACATGTGAACACATCAGGACTTTCAGTAGTTGGTTGGAAACACGTCTCAGAGGTGACAACACTGTTTGTGATGAGTTGTACTTGTTGTCCAGGGGACCATCTTTGACTGTATTGACTTACAAAGGATACGAGATAAATGGGAATACATTTTACACGATCGCCCAAGATCAAAAGAGCACCAACCAAAACAGCGGTGTCCGCTTTGATGCAACAACCGAGAGCGGAAAGGACACATATTATGGTTACATAGTGGACATATGGGAACTTGACTACGGACCTGATTTTAAGGTCCCTTTGTTTAAGTGCAAATGGGTCAATCTGTTAGGCGGCGGGGTACAGGTAGACCCACAGTACGGAATGACAACAGTGGATCTGAAAAATCTTGGGTACACTAACAAACCGTTCGTCCTAGCCAATGATGTGGCACAGGTTATCTATGTGAAGGACATGTCTACCAAACCGAGAAAAAGAAAAGATAACGAAGCGAATACATCATACGATGAGCCAAAGCACCACATAGTTCTTTCAGGAAAAAGGGACATCCTGGGAGTGGACGGCAAGACAGACATGTCTGAAGATTATGGAAAGTTTCATGAAATTCCTCCCTTCAATGTCAAGGCTGACCCAAGCATCCTGATAAACAATGAAGATTATCCATGGTTACGGCGCAATAAGCAAATGACACAAGCGAAGAAAAAGTGAAGACTTTCTCCCGCAATAAGCAAATGCTATGTGGGTGAAATTATGATACCATCCCAACTTTCAACTTTTTCAGAGTTCATTTGAAATGCTTTCATGTCTTATGGTTCGAAACTTTGATACTTCGAAAGTGATTGTCCATTTTGTACACGAAGTGCATCAAGTTTTTGTCGTAACCCTCTCTACTTTTTGGAACATGCTATGTGGGTGAAATGATGAGACCATGCCAACTTTCAACCTTTTCAGAGTTCATTTTGAAATGCTTTCCAATTTCAGAGTCATTTAGCTCAAAGAATGAATTAATAGCAAACAGAATGAACTACAAAACTTTTACGAAAATAAAAACAATCAATTAAAATATTATGTTATGATCAACTAAAATAAAACTATAATATTTTTCAATAGCAAAAAGAATATAATTTATGTGACCTAAAATCAAACTATAATTTGTGTGACCTAAAATAAAAAATAAATAGCAAAGAAGAAAAAAATAAATAGAATTTTTTTTTCTAATTTTATAGTAAAGTTATTCATAAACTAGTGATTCACACAAATTTTTAAAAATTCAAATTTAAACTATTTAAAATTTAAAACTAATGGCACTAACAGAAAGTTTATAATTTTTGTGACCTAAAAGCAAAAAGAAATCACTAAAAAACTGTAAGTATTTAGTTGTAAGTAGAAATAAAAAATAAATAGAAAAAAAATTCTAATTTTATAGTAAAGTTATTCATAAACAAGTGATTCACACAAATTTTTAAAAATTCAAATTTAAACTATTTAAAATTTAAAACTAATGGCACTAATAGAAAGTTTATAATTTTTGTGACCTAAAAGCAAAAAGAAATTACTAAAAAACTGTAAGTATTTAGTTGTAAGTAGAAACAAAAAATAAATAGAAAAAAAATTCTAATTTTATAGTAAAGTTATTCATAAACTAGTGATTCACACAAATTTTTAAAAATTCAAATTTAAACTATTTAAAATTTAAAACTAATGGCACTAACAGAAAGTTTATAATTTTTGTGACCTAAAAGCAAAAAGAAATAAAAAATAAAAAACCAAAAAATGTAGAAATAAAAAAGAAAAAACCAAAAAAAATGCCACCTACTGGGCCTCCACGGCCTGAATACGACTAGAAACCCTACATGGGACAGGATTCAGGCCCGCAGAAGGCCCAATAGGCCCACAGGCAAAGCAATGTCAAATTAGGCCCATAGGCCTGCAGTTCAGAGGAGTTCGAGAGGGAGGAGGCAGCAGAGCTTATAAACTTGTGTTGGGCGCTATCAACTAGCAATGTGGGACTAAACTTTTGGGCGCGGGGCGCACAAGGGCATTGGTCCCGGTTGGTGGCACCAACCGGGACTAAAGGGGGCATTGGTCCCGGTTGGTGGCACCAACCGGGACCAATGCCCCCTTTAGTCCCGGTTGGTGCCACCAACCGGGACCAATGGCCTTCGCTTCCCGCCCTTTGGGCTGCCGAAAAGAGGCCTTTGGTCCCGGTTGGTGGCACCAACCGGGACTAAAGGGGGGCAATGGTCACGGTTGGTGCCACCAACCGGGACCAATGCTCTGGCTATATAAGCCGACACTTGCAAAAATTTTGGATCAGTTCTTCAACCCGCCCCGACGACGCCGCCAGGCTGCCCCTCTGCTCACCTCGCCGTCGCCGCCGTTGCCCCTGCCCCGCCCCCGAGCGCGCCCTGCCTCGCCGTCGTCCGCGGCCGCCCGTCCACCGCCCCTGATCACCCCCTGCGCCGCCGAGCACCCTCTGCGCCTCGCCCTCGACGCCGTTGTCCCTGCCCCGCCCCCGAGCGCGCCCTACCCTGCCGTCGTCGCCGGTCGCCCGTCCACCGCCCCCGAGCACCCCCTGCGCCCCCGAGCCCGTCCGCCGTCGCCCTCGCCCTCGCCGACCCCGAGCCCGTCCCCGAGCCCGTCCTCGTCCGCCGTCCACCGTCTCCCTCGCCGACCCCGAGCCCGTCCGCCCTCGCCGACCCCGAGCCCGTCCGCCCTCGCCGTCGCCCTCGCCGACCCTGACCCCGAGCCCGTCCGCCGTCGCCCTCGCCCTCGCCGACCCCGAGCCCGTCCGCCGTCGCCCTCGCCCTCGCCGACCCTGAGCCCGTCCTCGTCGCCGTCTCCCCCGACGTGGGCCGCCCGCGTCTCCTCCCCGATCCCTCCGGGAGAGGTAGCTACCGCCTCCTCCCCCCTTCCTTCCTTCCCTGCTCCTGAATTTGTAGATGTATGTATGTATGTATGATGAATTTTGATATTTGTTCATATATATACTGTAGATGTATGTATGTATGATGAATTTTGATATTTTTTTGTTCATATATACTGTTCATATCGATGGATGTATGTATATAGAACATTTGTAGAAAATATAATGAGAGGAAGAAGAGGATAAAAAAGAAGAGGAATAAGAAAAGAAAAAAGAGGAGAAGAAAGAATAGAGGAGAAGATCTCCTCTATTCTTTCTTCTCCTCTTTTTTGCTTCTTCTTCCTCTTTTTTTTATCGGGAACGAGGGTCGTCGAGGGTCCCCGAGTGGTAGAGGAAGAAGAGGATAAAAAAGAAGAGGAAGAACAAAAAGAGAGGGGTCGACGGTCGCCTAGGGGTCGAGGGTCGAGAGGGGGTCTAGGGTCGCCGAGAGGGGAGAGGAAGACGAGGAGAAATAAATAAGAAGAAGAAAAAAGAAGAAAAAGAAGAGGAGAAGAAGAAAGAAATAGAGGAGAAGAAGAGAAAAATAGAATATATATTCTATTTTTCTCTTCTTCTCCTCTATTCCTTTCTTCTTCTCCTATTTTTTTCTTCTTTTTTTTCTTCGACACGTGGGGGGGGTCGAGAACGTCGGACATTCATGAGAGAGGCGAGGAAGAAGGGGAAGAAGAGGGAGAAGAAGAGGAGAGGAAGAAGACGAAGTCTTCTCCTCTATTCTTTCTTCTCTTCTTTTTTCTTCTTCTGCCTCTTTATTTTATCGGGAACGAGGGTCGTCGAGAGGGTCGCCGTGCGGTAGAGGAGAAACCCTAAATAGAAAGTATCGTCGGTGTGAGATACATGTACCGTCGGTGTCGGACACTACACCCACATCCCACAAGTGGCACGGGCTTCGACGCCCACGTCACTTGTGGGACGTGGATGTAGTGTCCGACACCGAAGGCCACATGTATCTCACACCCACGATACTTGCTAGCTATTTAGGGTTTCCTCCACCGAAAAGAAGAAGAGAAATAAATAAGAAGAAGAAAAAAGAAGAAAAAGAAGAGGAGAAGAAGAAAGGAATAGTGGAAAAGAAGAGAAAATAGAATATTCTATTTTCTCTTTTCTCCACTATTCCTTTCTTATTCTCCTCTTTTTTTTCTTCTTTTCTTCTTCTTCTTCTTCTTCTTCTTCTTATTAGCCGGAAGTAGAGAGAGGTTTCCTAGTGTCAAAGTATTGAAGAAATCCATGCCTTCATCATTAGCCGGAAGTAACCAGGGCATGTTGGTACGAAGTTCTGCAAAGTTATTCTGGAATGGAGTCCCGGATAGAATAATCCGCTTTTTGGTACAAATTCAGCAAAGGCCTTCCAAATAGCGATATTCGGAAGGCTCTTGCTGAACTTTGTACCAAAAAGCGAATTATCCTATCTGGGACTCCGTTCCAGAACAACTTTGAAGAGCTTCATACCATCATGCACATGTTACTTTCGCCTAATGATGAAGACATGGTTTTGTTGAATCCTTTGACACTAGGCAACCTCCCGACCCCTCGGCGATCCTCTTGAACATGAGAGGAAGAAGAGGGTCGTCTAGGGGTCGAGGGTTCCAGGGTCGTCGAGGGTTCGAGGGGTCGAGGATCGCCGAGGGGTCGAGAGAGGTTTCCTAGTGTCAAAGTATTGAAGAAATCCATGCCTTCATCATTAGCCGGAAGTAACCAGGGTATGTTGGTACGAAGTTCTGCAAAGTTGTTTTGGAATGGAGTCCCGGATGGAATAATCCGCCTTTTGGTACCAATTCAGCAAAGGCCTTCCAAATAGCGATATTCGGAAGGCTCTTGCTGAACTTTGTACCAAAAGGCGGATTATCCTATCTGGGAGTCTGTTCCAGAACAACTTTGAAGAGCTTCGTACCATCATGCACATGTTACTTTCGCCTAATGATGAAGACATGGTTTTGTTGAATCCTGAGACACTATGCAACCTCCCGACCCCTCGGCGATCCTATCGAACATGAGAGGAAGAAGAGGATAAAAAAAGAAGAGGAAGAAGAAAAAAAGAGGAGAAGAAAGAATAGAGGAGATCTCCTCTATTCTTTCTTCTCCTCTTATTTTTCTTCTTCTTCCTCTTCTTTTTATCGGGAACGAGGGTCGTCGAGGGACATAGATGTAGTGTCGTCGTTGTCGATATATACCCCCTCCCGATAGCTTACTATGATTAGGTAGCTAGTTCTACGTTTGGCACTAATATATCCATCTATCATGTTTGAATAATAATTGCCATGTTGTAATTATTTGTAGAAACTATGGACACCGCCCTAGATGAAGCAACAAAAGAAGCGTTGTGGAGGGACATAATCGCAGAAGGAAGTGATGCCATCTCGTTGTTTCTCAACGAAACCGATGGTCTGGAAGGAGAGGGTGAACAAGCTGGCTACGGTGACCTAATGCCGGTGCAAGAAGAAGAACATGAGGACGGCTCCGGTGACCGAACCGAGTCCGGCCAGGTATATATATTAGTTAAGCCTATGCTGACTAGCTGATTGATGCATTCATTGTTTTGGTATGTACACATATTAACTAAGTCTTTGTTCTTTTTTCTAGCCCTCCGGATCGAGCACAACTTCGGTAAAGAGACGAGGCCCGAAGAAAAAGTTGAGCTCGGATGAAAAGTTTGAGATCATAGCAATCGCGCCCGACGGCCAACCTATTGAACCCCTCCGGACAAAGAGCGCATTTGTTGCTCAGTGCGGGGTTCTGGTTAGGGATAAGATCCCGATAAGAATCCAGCAATGGTTTAAGCCGGCTACAGAAGACCCTGAGGTCTCTTATGTCAATGATATGCATAAAAATGTTCTTTGGACTGAGCTGAAGTCAAATTTCACCTTACCGCCTGAGGATAATCCAGAGAACCCAGTTAAAGAGAAATTAATCAAGTCTTTTGCTCTGAAGAGGATGGCAGAACTATTCAGGAGGTGGAAGAAAGAGCTGAGTAAGTTTGTCGAAAATAATGAGACACCAGAATTTAAGGGCAGATATGAGAATATCAGAGATCACCGGCCCGCATTTGTGGTCCACAAGACATAGGAAAAGAGTAAGAAGATGTCGGCGACAAACAAGCAAAATGCTGCGAAGAAGAAGCTTCACCATCGCACGGGGTCAGGTGGCTACCTCGTAGCCCGGCCTAAGTGGTCCAAGACTGAGAATGATCTGGTTCATAAAGGGATCGAACCAGAGACAATTAACTGGCCAGACTGTTGCCGGACTTGGTTCTTCGGGGCTGGCGGAACACTGGACCCTGTAACAGGGAAGTGCATTTGGACGAACGATCAAATGGACATACCAGTCAGTAAGCTTAAGCAGTATATCGAAGCAGCGCAGGAAGGGATGTCCTTTCCAGACAGAGAGAACGACGAGCTCACAATGGCCCTCGGGAATCCTGAGCACCCTGGACGGACACGAGGCACGCCAGGCTCCATTCCGTGGAAGGTTGGGTTTCCGGACGCAGGCGGTTACAAATCCCATGAGAGGAGGAAAAAAGTGCAGCAGACCCAAATGCAGGCGCTGCAAGCAAGGGTAGACGCGATAGAGGAACGAGAAGCAAATCGCAGCAAACGTACTGCCGAAGCCTCCCCCGAAGCTACCCCGCCATCTCAGCGCAGAAGCAGCGTGGCTTCCACCGAGCTGCTTCAGCCGGAGCATGCCTCTACGGCTCCTGCCAGCTATCCCGTGGATGCTATAACAGAGTCTCAAAATTGCCACCTTATGACGCAATGGATCAATTTGAAGGTCAAGGCGGCTGTTGGCTCTGTTTTTCCTACTGAACCCGGCGCAACTTTTCACTGCCGGCCGATTCCAGAAGGATATGCTAGGGTGATGGTGGATGAGATAACGGAGGGATTTGAGGACCTCCAGCTTGACCACCCTACCGGTGAAGGGGAGACTCGGCTGGGGTCTGCTCTGAAGACTCCATGCCTATGGCGGAAGGAGCTCATCAACCTTCCGAACTGGACGCCACCGCCTCCTCCTCCTCCTCCGGCGAGTCAGGGCACTCCGCCTCCACCGCCTCCTCCTCCGGCGAGTGACGATCAGGGCCCTCGGCCGGCTCCTTCTCCGGTGCACGGCGGCACTCCGCCTCCTTCTCCGCCTGCGCCGACGCGCCCGAGCAGCCAGCCTCCTCCTTCTCCGCCTCGTCAGCAAGGGCGGAAGAGACCTGCCGCCGCTCTAGCTGCTCCGGCGTGTCATAGTTCTTCTCCTCCGCCTCTTAAGCAAGTAAAGAAGACAACCGCTACGTCTGCTCGGTCGGCGTCTAGCAGTACAACCAGAGGCGGGAGGACATACAGATTCGGTCCTTCTCTGAAGTCTCCAGAGAAGTTACCATACGAGAGGACCCAGGAGGAGAACGCCGAGATCGCGCGAGAAGAAGTGAAGAAATTCTTTGAAGGGGTGAACGCAAAGAAACATCCACCTCCGGAGGAGAAGGTAGATCGGGTGAAAGTGAAGCGCACTCTGGCTGCCCTGACAAAACCACCGAAGTCTGATTCGCTGAAAGGAAACTATGTCCGCATTATTGGAAAGGAATTTGCCGAAGCGGAGTGGTCCAGAAGTACAGTCAGTGATCAAAGGCTGAAAGAACGACGAGCTGGGAAACAAATTGCCCAGCTCGGCTAACAAGCGAAGCAATCGTGCCCCCCGCTTAAGGTGCCCAGCCACAACGTCGCTAATGATCCGAGGATGGTGCCCGGTTATAGCAATCTTGCAGATTACCTGCCCGACGATGTACATTATGAACCCATGGATGTGCAGATACAAAGATACGAGTACGGGAAGCCTCTTGTCAAATATGAAAGATCTCTATCAACGATGATGCGAAGATTGCATGATTGGTACTTGAAAATCTGCAGATACTCTGGGGGGAGGAGTACTTTGTATTTGAAAGTTAAAAAGGAGCATGACCTCGTTGGAATTGATCTGTTGCCTGTTCCATTTGAGGAGTTCTATCAGTTTTTCAATCAATTGGCCCTCAATAAAGCAACTGTCACCTGCTACTGTCTGTAAGTAGTACTACTTCTGTCATTAAGTTTCTCTATATAGCTTAGCTCTTTCATTGCATGTATTTATAATCATCCTCACTATATTATGCAGATTGAAGATCATCGAATTGAAGAAAAGACAAGTCGGTGATATTGGGTTCATTAACACATATCTCATAGATGCAACTCGGGTTAAATTTCATGCCGCAGAAACCGAGGCCAGCATGCTACAATCGTTGATAATAAATCAAAACAAAGATATAATACCCTTTCCTTACAACTTCAAGTGAGTGTTACTGTCTTGTGCATATTCGGTTTCCCTTATATATTAGTCAAGGTTATAGTAATGTAATTGATGCGTTATGCATGCGTGTGCAGTTTCCACTATATTCTCCTACATATTAAGCTTGAGCAGGGACTAGTAACCGTCTTAGACTCAAGACGAAAAGATCCCAAGGACTATGCAGACACGACTCAAATACTCGAGAAGTAAATTAAATCGATCATTATCCACCATATCAGCAACTTTGTTCATTTCCTGATATATCATGTAATTGTTTTCTTTGTCCGGCAGGGTTTGGAGAAAATTCACCAGAAAAGCTCCGGGACTGCCGAAGGAGCTGCAATTTAGACACCTGAAAGTAAGTACTAGCTATAGTAGCATTTTAAGCGCATCTACTAGTCATTCAAGCGCTAGTTTCATCAATACCATTTGGCATTCTTGCTTATCAGTTTGATTAACCTCTATTTCTTGTAAAGTGGTTGTGGCAGGAACAAGGGAATGATTTCTGTGGTTACTATGTTTGCGAGTCCATCCGCCACACGACCTGTGAGCGGTGCTACACTGACGAACAATATGAAGTACGTAAATAACAACATTCACAATTTTATTTTATTACCATCATTTGTGTTGAGTTTCATTCATTCATATATATATGTATTGACCCCCTTCTTTAAATTAGATGTTTCGGAAGCGGGATGAACTCCTAGCACCAGCTCGCATGCGAGGAATTCAAGAGGAATTGGCGGCATTCTTTCTTGACCACGTGATCCCTGAAGACGGAGAATTCTATGTTGCCCCTGAGTCCGTATGATTATATTTGTAAGAGATAATTACTGTATATATGTAGCCGGTAGTGTTAGATAGATATACGAGAACTTGTTGTTCGACCAATCTCTCGGAGAAGGAGAGGTGGTCGATATCACTTCTCTTTGTATGCATATATGTTCATCACGATCTTCTGTTTCCTTCGTTTGCTTACTAGCTAGCCAGCGTGTCTAGTCCTCTCTATACGTATGTATAGTACGTAGCGTCGACCAAGCACGGACATAAGAGAGGACACTTCTCTCTAGTAATTATAGCTAGCTAACACAATATATGAAACACCTAAATTAACCCCCCAAAACCCCCAACCCCCCCCCCCCTTGAAAAAAAAACCCAGCCACAGAAATGCTGACGCGTGGATGCCTATTGGTCCCGGTTGGTGCCACCAACCGGGACCAAAGGGTCTCCTGACTGGGCTCTGTGCACTGCCCATGTGGAGGGCCTTTAGTCCCGGTTCTGGATTGAACCGGGACTAAAGGGGGGAGGTATTAGTACCGACACTTTAGTCCCGGTTCAGGAACCGGGACTAAAGGCCCTTACGAACCGGGACTATAGGCCCTTTTTCTACCAGTGGTGGAATCCTCCCCGGCCACCCCTCGCCCGCGCCCTCGTCGAGCTTGGTTCGGCCGGACCTCCCCGAGCCCACTCCTCCCTCAACGCCGCCCGACCGTCGCTCCAGCCGGCGGCTAGGCTGCACCAGCCCTCCTCTGCCGCTGCTCCGGCCGGCCTAGCCCGAGCTCCCCTCCGCCTCCCGCTCCGTGCCTGCCCCCCCTCCGAGCCGGCCCTCCCCCACGGTGAGCTCCTTCCCTCCCTCTTTGAAGAAATTTTTTTAATTTAGTTAGATGATAGATGGACGGATGCATTATGTATGATGATAGATGGTTATATGGATGGATGCATGCATTATGTATGATGATAGTTAGATGATAGATGATTTGATGATAGTTAGAAATGTGAGAAACGCAAGAAATGCAAAAAAATAGATGATAGATGATGATGTTGATGATGATAGATTATGATGTTAATGATGATAGATGATAATGCTTTTTTTATGCCTTGGTAATTTTTAGATGATGATGATGATAGATTTCCATTTTTTGCGAAAGGAATGATAAATGATGATGATTGTTGGATCATGATAAATGATGATTTTTTTATGCTTCGATGATTGTTACATGATGATAGATGATGACGGCGATGTTCTTAAATTTTTTCACGGTGCAGGTTCTGTGGTGTTCCATCTCGGTGGAGGGATCGTCATAGGAGCTGTTGGACCCCGATTGTCCCTCCACTATTCAAGTACTTCCTCTACAGCCGAGGGTGAGCTACGAATAATGTCACTAGATTTCATTCTCAAGTCAACTGGCGTAACCTAGGCGTCTCCCGTCCGAAAGGGTTGCATCGATAAATATGCATTCAATTGCATATTTATCACCGCAGCTCTTTTGGATTATCCAACGTTTTCCACAGACAGCCCGAGGATGTGTAGATTGGGTATGTTCTCATTGTTCTACCCCATTCCGAGACAGGATTTTGGCGTCGCCTCCCCATTGTTCTCCGGAGCACATTCTCTCAGCTATTTGCCAAGACGTGTATCTGGAGAACAGCGGGGAGGTGCTGTCGAAATTTTGTCTCGGAATGGGGTAGAATGGAGAACGTACTCAATCTACACATCCTCGGGTGGGATTAGGACCCATGTTTACCTATTAGAGATGTAGGTGGATTCAACGCGGTAGAAACTGAAAATTTGATGTGACTAATTTAAGTGAATCCTGAATTATGTTCTGTGGCTTGCAAAAAAGCAGAGGATGGCAGATAATCAGTGGATGTACAGTGGTTTTATCCGTCGGAATGGAGTAACATCAGAGTGGATCGCGAACACTGATGTGTATTCGAAGGAGATATTCCGTCGTCCAATGAGAATTGTCCCACCATGCCCCTGTGCGAGATGTGCCAGATGTCACTGTAGAAATTAGACGGACATGAGTGAGCACCTTCGCACGCACAGATATATGCCAAACTTTGACATGCCACCGATAAACATAGCCGAGCAGGACCGTGGTAGAGAGGAGGTGATGCGACAACACATCGATGGATATGAGGACGACGGGGTCAGGGACATGCTAGATGATGTCATTGTTGCAGAAACGGCAAATGCGACACCTTCAGAGAATGAACCGGAGGAGCCGGAGGCAACCACAAAGGCCTTCTTGGAGGTCTTGGCCTCGTCGAAGAAACCTCTTTATGCGGGTGCGAAAATATCTCAGCTGGATGCCATCTCGCAACTGATTGCAGTCAAGGCTGAGTACGGCTGTAGCCAGAAATGCTTCGAAGCATTCCTGGGAGTATGGGCTAACAGCCTCCCTGAGGGTCATGAACTGCCGAAAAGCATGTACGATACAAAGAAAATCATGAAGGCACTCTCTATGGATTATGAGAAAATAGATGTTTGCCCGAAGAATTGCCTTTTGTTTAGGCACGAGTATGCGGATGACAAGTACTATAGGAAGTATGGTTCGTCTCGGTACATTGAGGTGGTCGGTGAGGATGGTGAGAAAAAGCAGCTAACCATCCCCGTTAAGGTTCTTCGGTATCTTGATTTTATAAAAAGACTGCAGTGCCTTTTCATCACGAAGGAGTCTGCCAAAATGATGAAGTGGCACAAGGAAGGTATAAGGTACAATCCAAAAAAAAAGTACATCCATCGGGAGGCGAAGCATGGAAGTCGTTCGATGAAGAATACCCCGAGGAAGCAGCCGAGGCTGGGAATGTCAGAATAGCCATATCAGGTGATGGGTTGAATCCATATGGTATGTCGTCCAATCCATACAGCTGCTGGCCTGTGTTTGTAATTCCGCTCAATCTTCCTCCCGGTGCCCTAATGCAACGGAAGACCATGTTCTTGTTGCTCATCATTCCGGGGCCTGAATACCCGGGGAAGCAATTGGGTGTGTTTATGCAGCCGCTGGTGGATGCTTTACACCATTCTTGGTACTTTCCGAGGTTGACATATGACCGGGATCTGCAGAGAAATTTCTTGATGAAAGTTTGGTTGCACTATTGCATGCATGACTTTCCCGGCTATGCTCTATTCTGCGGATGGTGTACAAGTGGGAAGATGCCATGCCCAGTGTGCATGCTGGCTCTGCGAATGATTTGGCTGAGTAAGGGTGGCAAGTATGTAGCCTTTGACTTGCATCGGCAGTTCCTCTCTCCAGACCATCCAGACAGGGAAGACAAGAAGAACTTCACGAAAGGCCGTGTTGTTCATGAAGTAACCGAGATTCCAACATTTTCGGGGGCAGATGTTCTTGCTCAGCTAAAAGCTCTCAAGCCTAAAGTCAAAGGCAAAGGCAAAGCCAAAGCCAAAGCCAAAGGCTTCAAGTGATATGGTGAGATGCACAACTGGACTCACATTACCCCCTTCTCGCAGCTTCCCTATTTCAAGGACCTCAAACTTCCTTATAATATTGATGTGATGCACACCGAAAAGAATGTGGCAGAGTCCCTTTTCCACACGATCCTCAACATTCCTGATAAGACGAAGGATAACGTTAAAGCTAGAGCCAATCAACAGAGAATTTGTGATAGACCACGCCTGAACATGAAGCCTCCCACTGCGGTCGAAAAAACTGGTTCAAGCCAGATGCTAACTTTGTCCTTAAACCGGCAGAAAAAAAGAAGTACTTATCTGGCTGAAACAAATTTTGAAGTTCACCGATGGTTATGCATTGAATATAAGTAAGGGAGTCAATCTTTCAACGGGCGAAGTGACCGGCCTGAAGAGTCATGACTACCATGTATGGATTGAGCGGATAATGCCGGTGATGGTTCGAGGCTATGTCCCCGAGCATGTCTGGCGAGTGCTTGCCGAGCTTAGCCATTTCTTCCGCACGCTCTGTGCTAAAGAAGTAAGTAAAGAGGTGATTGAAAAATTGCATAAGAAGGCACCGGAGTTGATAGTCAAGCTAGAGAATATCTTTCCGCCAGGCTTCTTTACTCCGATGACACATCTCATTCTGCACCTCGCGAACGAGGTATTATTGGGGGGGCCTATGTGGAATCGCCGGCAGTACGGCCCTGAGAGGCAAAACAAGCATCTCCGACAGAAATTTGGAAACAAAGCTAAGATTGAAGGTTCCATAGCTGAGGCAGTTATCCTAGAGGAGGTGTCAGACCTCAGGACATCATACTATCCAGACCACGTTCCCCATCTACATAACAAGGTGCCTCGATACAATATAGAAGAGCCCAAGTATCAACCCAGGCTCGATCTATTCAACGCGCAAGGTGGGAGGGCTGGGGCCTCGAAATCTTATAACATGCCACGACAAGAGTGGGAGGACCTCATGTTCTATATCTTGCACAACATCAAGGAAGTTGAGAAAGTGTGGATGAGGTAATAACACTACACCATTCCTTTGTGTCTTCCACATCATCATGTTCCATGTTCACTTAGTCCCAGTCACACCACTTTTCTTTTTTAGTGATTTTGTTCAAGAGGAATGGACGGGAGTGAATCCTCCTACTGAGGCGGAGGCACTTACTCTTCTCCGTCATCGAAACCCTGGAAGTAAAAATTTTGTTGCTTGGTTCATGGAGAAAGTAATTTTCTACACTCCCCTATTAAATACCTAGTTCAAAATTTATTAGTTAACCGAACTAATGCAAGCAACAATTTCCATTATACTTGTAGGGAAAAGATCCGAACATATCTATGTATGATGAATTGAGATGGGTTTCCATGAGTTTTGACCATGCCGTCATGACATGTAAAAAGTATGATGTGAATGGGTATCGCTTCCATACAGAGGAGCACCAAAATAGTCGACCCGATCCCAAAACTATAAATACCGGAGTGTACACCCCCGGTCAAAATTTAGTAGACTACTATGGAAGGGTACAAAATATATACGAGGTTAAATTCCGCCAGGGGCATGAGACCCTAAGTCTGCCTGTGTTCAAATGCCGATGGTTCGATCCGTGGGAGGGGGTAAAACATACGCCTTCCATTGGTTTGGTCGAAGTTAAACCATCAACCGTCTATGCCAGAGTCGATCTCTTCATTGCGGCTACCCAAGCTACACAAGTATATTATCTGCCTTACCCATGCCAAAAAGTTTATCTAAAGGGTTGGGAAGTTGTGTTCAAGGTGACGCCAAATGGTAAGCTACCAGACCCGAATGAAGACGATTACTACAACATTAACCCCATGGCATACGAGGGAGTGTTCTATCAAGAGCAACCTGATGATGATGATGATGTGGGTAGAAACGATGATGCTAGACCATTGGGTGATGATGATGTGGATTCAAACGTCGACGATGCTTATGCTAGAAAAGTTAAACGAAGACGGTGATGACGAGGAAGAGCCTCCACCTCTGTCGGACAACGAAGATGATATGATTGATAGTGATGATGAGACGGACCGACAAAGAGGTTACAACAGTGATGATTCATATGGGTTCTAGCAGATGTACGTTTCAAGTCTTTTTTTCTATAGTTTAGGAATATGCATTTTTATGCATTTTTATTAATGCGTCTATTATCATGCCTTTTCCTTCATTTCATTAATTTACTAATTGCTTATTCTCTTTTCAATGCAGGTTCGTGGAACATGGGCAAGGGGGAGGCCGACGGCGTGGGTTTCCTACACAAGGTCGTCAGCCTGCCTAGTCGGAGTGGTCGAGCACGTAATCCTCCCCCTCGGCCACTTGACGATGACTCCTCACAGGGAGGTCGAGGGAGAGGTGCTCCTAGAGGAGGAGGGGGCGGGGGGAGAGCCTCTAGGGGGCGAGGTGGTGGGGGAAGAGCCACTACAGGGAGTCGCGGCCAGAAAGAGCGCACCCTCACTGTCGGTGTCAAAACCGGCGGATCTCGGGTAGGGGGTTCCGAACTGTGCGTCTAGGATGGATGGTAACAGGAGACAAGGGACATGAAGTTTTACCCAGGTTCGGGCCCTCTTGATGGAGGTAAAACCCTACGTCCTACTTGATTAATATTGATGATATGGGTGTTACAAGAGTAGATCTACCACGAGATCGGAGAGGCTAAACCCTAGAAGCTAGCCTACTGTATGATTGTATGTTGTGATTGTTGTCCTACGGACTAAAACCCTTCGGTTTATATAGACACTTGAGAGGGTTAGTGTCGGTGTCAAAACCGGCGGATCTCGGGTACGGGGTCCCGAACTGTGCGTCTAGGCGGATGGTAACAGGAGACAAGGGACACGATGTTTTTACCCAGGTTCGGGCCCTCTCGATGGAGGTAAAACCCTACTCCTGCTTGATTCATATTGATGATATGGGTAGTACAAGAGTAGATCTACCACGAGATCAAGGAGGCTAAACCCTAGAAGCTAGCCTATGGTATGATTGTTGTTCGTCCTATGGACTAAAACTCTCTGGTTTACACAGAGTCGGTTACAATGGTAGGAGATCTACATATCCGTATCGCCAAGCTTAACTTCCACGCCAAGGAAAGTCCCTTCCGGACACGGGACGAAGTCTTCAATCTTGTATCTTCATAGTCCAGGAGTCTGGCTGAAGGTATAGTCCGGCTATCCGGACACCCCCTAATCCAGGACTCCCTCAGTAGCCCCTGAACCAGGCTTTAATGACGACGAGTCCGGCGCGCAGATTGTCTTCGACATTGCAAGGCGGGTTCCTCCTCCAAGTACTTCATAGAAGATTTTGAACACAAAGGTAGTGTCCGGCTCTGCAAAAAAAACCACATATTACCATAGAGAGAATAATATTTACACAAATCTAATCTGCTGACGTATTCCGTAGCATGACATCACACCACGGCCAAGTCTTTATTTGGATCGTTTTACTGTCCCACCTCAGCGCGTTTAGCGAGGCGGTTTCCTTGGCACGTCTTGTCAAAGCAGAGATCGTGTCCCCTTATTCCGGGATTCTCATCAATACGGGCGTGGGTAACCCAACCATACCCGTTGGTATGTTTTTTCGATCAAAGGCGAGTCCCAAACGGTCACGGGGAGGGCCCTTGGTATTCAACCTCTTATAAAGAGACCAAGGCCTTACTCCTTTCTTTCAATCTCAAACGAGTTCACCCTTCGCCTCGAGTTCCAACACCCGAGGCTCCAGATTTCAGGCGCTTCGGACCTTCGACAATGTCCGGTTCCGACCTTCGAGGCCGATGGATGCCCTCCTCCATCACGGAGGAGGACGTGCTGAAGTTGAGAGAGGCCAGGTTCTTGACCAACGAAATCTGGCATAGGTTGCCTGCTCAAGGGCAGGTCATTCCCACTCCCAAGCCTGGTGAGAGTGTGGTGTTCATGTCTCACTTCCTTCGGGGGCTAGTCTTCCCGACGGATCCCTTCGTGAGGGGGCTCATGTCTTATTATGGGCTGGAATTTCACGACTTAGCTTCGGAGTCCATCCTCCATATTTCCTCATTCATCGTCGTGTGTGAAGCCTTCCTCCGTATTACTCCTCACTTCGGACTATGGCTCAAGACCTTCAAAGTAGAGCCGAAGATGATCGAGGGACGACACGCGGAGTGCGGAGGTGCTTTTATAAGCAAGAATGCTGGTGCTCCATGGCCCGAGGGATCTTTTCAAGGGGAGTCCAGCTTATGGCAACGAGAGTGGTTTTATATCACAGCTCCCAGGAGCACCAAGTGGGTGGCGCTGCCTGCTTTCCGCTCGGGTCACCCGCCACGACTGGCGTCATGGGTCAATAAGGGGCTGGACTGGGGGTCGGCAAAGAACGTGCCCCTGTTGCAGGGCCGCATCCGAGATCTCCTAGAAAGAGACATTGGTCTGGTCGTGGTGACGCAGGTTATGTTAATTCGCCGAGTTCTGCCCTACAAATGTCGCCCCCTCCGCCTGTGGGAGTTCAACCCGGAGGGACCACGAGTTCTCCAACATTTTCTTGGCATGACGCCCATGGAGATGTACAAATTGTTCTTCGGACCACAAGTAGTGTGTCCGGATTCTATGGAGGACGCATGTCTGAGATGCAATCGTCCGGATACTCAAGTAAGTAGCCTTGTGCTCGGACTCGCTATCCGTATATTTATCATAAAATTGCCCCTAAAAGAGCTGTCTTTTAAACAGGAGTGGATAGCGAAAGCAAAGCTAATCAGGTGTCTGGCCCCCCTCCCCGAGACCATGCCGGATCCCGTGCTAGTCAGGATGTTGGAGGTTGTGCCTTCGGAGGAAAGCAAGGGAGGGGACAAGGAAGCTACAGCCTCCTCGAAGAAGGTTGTTCGGAAGGGAGGAATTGAAAATTCCTCTCCTCAGGGGAAGAAGAGGACCGCCCCTGACGACCCGGAGACCATGGCCTCAAAGCGGGGGAAGAAATCTTCGTCAGAGGGTCCTGCATGCGCCAGGGGATACTTTGGCTGAATTATGCCCTCAAGGGGATCAGCCATCCACCGAGCCGTAAGTAGAGAGGAGTTTTTCTTTTTAAGAAATGAGAGAAATCTTTGCGTTATATCTGAGAAGAGTAATCAAAAATTTGCCTTGTAGCTCGGACCTTAGCCCTTCTCAGCAGAGCTCGTCTTCGGGGGATCTTCTTCCGGAGATGATGGAGAGCGGAACGCCTCCCCCTGCCGTACCGCCTTGCGAGGCGGGCGACTTTGAGGTATCGTCGCGGAGGGTTTCTCCGAATCTGGCAGGGCCGGAAGGTAGTCATATGGCCCCCCAAGGCCCTCCGCGTCCGGCCTTCGAAAAGGGCCATCGGACGAGTCCGGCACTGTCTGGTGCGCGGTCGGAGGAGCTGAAGGATCTGCTAGGGCGAGCATCTACTCAGAGGAGCACCATGCATTGATGGGTAAGGTGATTGAGAGGATTTCATCCGCGGAGAGCGGATTGCATGAGGCCGTCAGGAGTTTAGGGCATCTCCAGCCGTTGGCCCCCCAGGGGGCGCCTAAAATCGCCGCCTGGGGGTGAGCCGGCGCAAAAATTGGGCCTGGGGGCGAGTTGGTCCCCAGCCGCCGGCCCCAGGGCTGCCCCCAGGCACGTTTTAAAATAAAAGAATTTCGGCGAAGTTCGGCTTAAACACGATAAAATTCTGCCAAACACGATAAATTTCGGCACATTTTGGCGAAGTTCCTGGATTTTCATTACATAGCACATATACATAAACTAATCTCTATGGAGTCCCTGCGCGCCCATTCCAGGGCCGCGTCGTCGTCGTCGAGCTCCGTCGTCACCGGCGCGGCCGGCTCCTTCTTCACCGGCGAGAGCGCCGGCTCCGCCTTCACCGGCGCGAGCCCCGGCTCCGTCTTTGGCTTGATGACGATGCCGGCGCTGCGAGTGCGCCGGCCGAGCTGCGTCTCCGCCGTGGCCTCGGCCTTGACGCCGAGCAGGGCCGGAGTGCCGGAGGAGTGTGATGAAGATCGGGAGGAGGAAGAAGAGGAGGAGGACCCGAACCTCCTTGGCGCCCATGGCCCGGCGCGTCGGTGCTGCGCCGGGGCGGCCGTCCTCTCTAGGTACGCCAACGGCGGGTCGTTGCTGCCCTCGAGTGTGCGGCCGGGGACGCCCCACCACAGGTGGCGCCCCTCGCTGTTCAGCCGGCCACCGAGCACCGGCACGGCGTTGGTGGACGCCAAGCGCTGCTGCTGGCGGCACTCGAAATACGCCGCCCAAGCCGCATGGTTGTCGGCGGCGTACTGGGGGAGGGAGAGTTGGGCGTCGGTGAGGGAGGCACGCACGACCTCGACTTCCTCGGCGAAGTACTTCCGCTTCGCCATGGCGTCGGGCAACGGGGGAATGGGCACTCCCCCGGCGCTGAGCCTCCACCCCGTCGGCCCGGCGCGCATGTCTGGCGGCGCCGGTATGTTCGCCTGGAACAGGAGCCAGGACTCCTGTTCGCGGAGCGAACGGCGGCCGAAGCCGTTGGCCGCTGCCCCGTCTTCGGGGTAGCGTTCCGCCATGGCGACGGGCTCGGGAGAGGTAGAGTGATAGAGGGAGGGGCTGGGCAGCGACGCTCGAGAGAGGTAGGGAGAGGGAGGAGCTGGGCGGCGGCGAGGGGCGGGGCTGGTGTGGGCACAGGCGAGTGCAGGCCACCGGCTATATAGCCACGCCGCACCCATGTGTACGTGTGCGAGGGAGGGGAGGCATCGGTGCGTTGTCCCGTGACGCGCTGCCCATGAGGAATCAATGGCAAGGCTGACCGGCGGCAGCCTTGCCATTGATTCCCCGCGGGAACCGAGGCCGTTGGGGGAAGACAAGGCAACGTGTCGCTGACGCGGCGGGCCCGCGGCTGTTTCGCGCCAAAACAGTTCGTCCCGACGCCCCCGGGCGCCCCCCAGCACGCCGGGTTCGGCCTGGGTCCGCCGGCGCTGTTTTCGGCCCAGGCCGGCGAAAATCGGGCTCCTGGGGGCGCGACTGGGCCGTTTTTTTGGCGCCGGCGCGAAAAAATCGCTTGGGTAGGCCTTCCTGGGGGCGCGGCTGGAGATGCCCTTACTGACAGGTTTTGAGGTACGCGAAATAATGTACCCTTTTTGGACAGTTGCGCATAAATAAGATGCGCCCTGTGTAGATAGTAACCCCTGAGACTCTGTGCGTTGTCAAAAGTGACGGCGCGCAGAGGATCATAATCCCAGGTCTAATATGCCGCCTTCATACGTAGGTGGTGAAGTGTCCGGTGGCAAGCCGGACTGTTGAATTTGCCGAGCTAAAGCGGCAACTTGACGTGGCAGATGCCGACATCGCACTTGTCAACAAGCGGCTTGACGAGGCAAAAGGTATGTAATTCCTCCGGCGGCACCTGGTAAGAGGAGCTTTATGCCAGCATCTTACAATGTGTGCGCTTGATGCAGATGGTGCTCCTGCCATGGAGAATCTTCGGGCGGAACTTGCCCGAGACAAGGAGCAAGCCAGGAAAAGTGATGTGGCTGCCGGAAAGGCAATTGAAGAGCTGAAAGCCAAACAGGCTGCTCACTGCCGAAGCAAGAAGGAAATGGCCGAGATGGTCGTGAAGCTGAAGAACGCTGCTGACCGTTGCAAGCTTCTTGAAAAAGAAGATAGGGCGGAACAGACGGACCTGGAGAACGCTGCTGACCGTTGCAAGCTTCTTGAAAAAGAAGATAGGGCGGAACAGACGGACCTGCGATGAGAGCTATGACGAAGGAGCTGCATCAGGCCGGAGAGATCGCGGCTGGAAAGCCCTTTATGCTGCAGAGGAAGTTCTGTGATCCTAAACATGCTCCGTTAGATTGGATGTGGAGTATGGCGGACACCTATCTGGATTTGGCAGCGAGTGCCGCAGATGCGGCCGAACACTTCCGAGATCAAGAAGATCGCGAAGTGGAAAAGCTCTTTTGGTCGCAGTTCCACAGTCCAGAGCGTCCACTGTCATTAGCCGATCGTTTGGCCGAGTGGGCCGAGCTAAATAGGTTGTTCGGACTCGCCATGAAGTATGTCATGAGTCATCTGTGGCCAGAGAGGCCAGAGCCGAAAAGTTATTTCAACTTGGTGCAGCAGTTCCTTGGTGCGGCACCGCATATCAATGCGATGAAGAGGTCAGCGTGCATAGAGGGTACGCGGATGGCTCTTTCCCGTGTCAAGACATACTAGGCGGAAATGGAGGCCACCGCTATTGCATCCCCAGACTCGGATGGAAGCCGAGTACCTGCCGAGCACTATTTTCAGGAAGTTCTGCAAGGCGCTCGGTTAATAGAGACGCAGTGCTCGAAGGATACTATATTCGAATAGCATATATTATTGTAAAACAGTATTTTGATAAATTGTAGAAGATTTTTATACTTGTGCCTGCAAGTATTACAATACCTCCTGTGCAGCCGTTTAACATATATGTATATATATAATCTGAAAGATGGCAGTCGGCGGCTTCAGCCCCCACGCACATAATGCGGGGGTGTTCGCAGAAGGCGCATTTTCACACTTGATCCAACATCTTGGTCCTACAAAGGAGGTGATAGCGCAGCGAACTAGGCAATCGGACTATGATGCTTTATCACTTTCACTTAGCCATATGAGTTTGACAGTGAGGCTACTTATATAGCCCCTGGTGGCGCCTGCGCTCGCCCGAACTCGGGGCACGTATGTGCCTGGCCGGGAAGCGGCCCTTCGTTAATGCGGAGGAATCCTAAAGATTCCGATAAGTCATCGAGTGGTTGACCAGTCTCATGCTATATCATGACAGTCAGTTTTCGGCTTTCTCTACTGAGGTGCTCGCCTGGCCGAACCGGGGCACAATCACAGTAGTTCTCCTGGTGCCGCCTTAGCCGATAGAGAGGAACGTAAGGTAGCAAAACATAGGAGCCGGGCAAACCCAACATTTGACCAAAGACATGATTCGGAGCTGATGCATATAAGGCCAAACTCGCGACGCCTAACACTCCCTAAGGTATTCGGTCTTTATGAGGGCGGGCGGGATAATGCCCTTAGTAATAAGCCCCTAGTGTCCAGGTACGCGCAAAACTCTGACATGGCCACATGCCAAAACGCCAGCCTCCTCCTTGGTTATACCAAGAAACCAGGGGATGTGTATCAACAAGAGACAGTAAAAAAAGGTTTACGCAGGGTCTTAATCTGAAAAGAATCCTTGGAACGGGTCCCTGCTGCACGTCTGCGCCTGTGTCTCCATTGTGCCGTATCCTGGAAGGGCGTAGCACAGTGTTCATCTGTAAAAGAGAGGAACTTAGTTTAGGAAAGATCGTGTCGAACATGAGTTATACTAAATAAACGAAGTATAAATCGAAATGGGTAAAATTGAGCTTTATTGTCTCTTGTTTTATATGCGCGGAGCCCCTGGTACAGGGGTATATGGCTATTAAGCCTTTATCGATTGTATGTTTATGCCAGACTCGTCTAGCCGTGTCCGTGGTCTTGACGACCTGTTTAGGTGCTTTGGCTGGTGAAGCCGCTTTATTGTGGCGCTGTCAAGGTAGCCGCACTGTCTTCCGCACGGGAGGAACACTCAATGTTTTCCCTTTAATGAGATGATGCCTCATGGACCGGGCATCTTAAGCGTAAGAGATGCATAATGCGGTATTGCGTTAAAGCGGGCGAAAGCTTCGCGTCCCAGCAGTGCTTGATAGCTACTTGAGAATGGGGTGATGTGGAAAGTTAGCTGTTCACGACGGAAGTTATCGGGGGAGCCGAACATAACTTCTAGCTAGAGAGAACCCATGCAACATGCATCCGGGCCTGGCGTTACCCCTTGAAAGGAGGTTTTGCTATGGCGAATTTTTGTTGGGTCTATCCCCATGTTGCGGATTGTGTCCTGGTATAATAGGTTTAGACCACTGCCGCCGTCCATCAGGACATTTGTAAAGTGGAGTCCGCCGATTATTGGATCTAATACCAAGGTAGTGCAGCCTGCGTTCCGGATACCTCTAGAGTAATCCTGATGTTCGAAGGTGATCGGTTTTAACAACCATTGGCGAGACTCCTTTGGGATAGGCCGTATGGCGTGTATCTCTGTTGGCGCCATTCTGTTCGTCACGTGAAGTAAGTTTACTATTTTGACTTCTTGTGGGAAATCCTTTTGTTTCCTGGTGCTCTGCTTGTGGGGTTCGTCGTCGTCCTCACTTGGTGTGTCGAGCCCCTTGTGTTCGGCGTTGAGTTTGCCGGATTGCTTGAAAACCCAACAATCTCTGTGGGTATGGTTTGCAGGCTTCCCGGGAGTATTGTGTATTTGACATATCTTGTCCAAGATTTTGTTTAAGTTGGATAGCTCGTCCCTGTTATCCTTGAGGGGCGGCTTTCTCTGATTCTGCCGCGAGCTTTTGAATCCGGCGTTGACCGCCATGCTCTTTGGGCTGTTTCCCTTATTCCGGCGCTGGTCCTTGCTGCGTTAGGGTTTTCCGTTTCCATCCCTAACTTCGGATGTACTTGGGTCGCTGATGCTACATCTTGCCAACCAGCTGTCCTCTCCTACGCAAAAGCGGGTCATGAGGCTTGTTAATGCGGCCATTGTTCTTGGCTTTTCTTGGCCAAGGTGTCTGGCGAGCCATTCGTCTCGAACGTTATGCTGAAAAGCTGCTAGGGCTTCAGCGTCCGGACAGTCGACTATCTGATTATTTTTAGTAAGAAATATGTTCCAGAATTTCTGGGCTGAGTCTCAGGGCTGTTGAGTTATGTGACTGAGATCATTTGCATCCGGAGGGCGGACATAGGTCCCTTGAAAATTTGCCCGGAAAGCATTCTCAAGCTCTTCCCAACTTCCAATGGTGTTTTCGGGAAGGCTTTTGAGCCAATGCCGTGCTGGCCCTTTAAGCTTGAGGGGTAAGTATTTTATGGCGTGGAGGTCATCTCCTCTGGCCATGTGTATGTGGAGGATATAATCTTCGATCCAGACCCCGAGGTCTGTTGTTCCGTCGTACGCCTCTATGTTTACGGGTTTGAATCCCGCTAGAAATTCATGGTCCAGCACCTCATCGGTGAAACATAGGGGGTGTGCAGCACCCCTGTATTTGGGTGTGCCATGATGTTCAGATATTTCTTGTGTTGCATTGCTTACTAGAGCTTGCTTTCTTGGCCCATAGATAGATCTGGCTGGGCCATCTTTTTGATGCGGATCATTTGGTGGATCGCGTGCTGGCTTGTGTGCGGCACCGCTTGGCGCTCCATGCTGGCCATGCGGTCGTCTATCCGACCGGGTGGCTTTCCTATTTTTTGACTGCGGGGGCTCTAAGGCCTCCTCGTCAAATTCAGGCAGTAGCTTTCGCTTTGGATAGCTTTTTGTGCGGCGACTGCGGCTATATTTGTCTGCGGTGTTGCATACTTTGCTCCATCTGATTCTGAGTGCATCTTCCGCAGTTTTGAGCTTCCGCTTCTGCTTTTTCAGGCTACGCGCAGTGGTGACGAGCCTTTTGTGGAGGTTCTTCTGCTCCATGAGCCTATCCGGCGTAAGGTCGTCCGGACTGTTGTTTTCGTCGGGGACGGGGTGTTCGGCTTGTTTAACCAAGTTGCCCTGTTCGGACGGTTGCTCGAAGGCCTGTTCGTCGTCCGCCGGCTCGTCCTGCTCTATAGCTGGGTCAGTATGGCTGTTGTCTCTGTCGAGGCGGGGCTTGGAGCGGCGCTTACGTCGTTGCTTTGATTTCTTTTCGAGCGAACGATCCCTCGTTGCATCCCTGTGTTCCTCGTCGTCGCTTCCTTTGGGTGTGTCCACCATGTATACATCATGAGATGAGGTGGCTATCCAGTGCCTTATAGGCGTTGGTTCATGTTCATCTCCTACATCGTCGTCCATACCGTCGATGTATTCGGAGTCGAAGTCGAGCACGTCATTTAAATTATCGACAGTGGATATGAAGTGGGTGGTGGGTGGGCATAGAATTTCTTCGTTGTCCACATCCCAATCCTGCCGGTCATAGTCCGGCCAGGACATTCCTGACAAAGAGAGATACTTGAGTGAATTCAGAATGTCGCCGAAGGGCGAGTGCTGAAAGATGTCTGCAGCGGTGAACTCCATGATCGGCGCCCAATCGGATTCGATCGGTAGGGGCGCAGAGGGCTCGGAGTCCGGAGAGGAGTCCGGCATCTTGGAGTCACGGGCTTCGCATAGGACAAGGCTGGCGTTCGGCTTGATCGCCGTAGAGATTGCAGCCCCCGAGGCGGTGTCTAACCACCCATCCTCGATTGGTGTGGTCGGCTCCCAGCCAAGGGTCGGAGTGGACACAAGTGCGGCCTCCAGGGCACTGTTCGGCGGCAGAGCTAGATCATGCCCACCGGGACAGTGCAGCGCGCTCGGCTGCGGCTCAGATCCGTCGAAGATCAAGTCTCCGTGGTCGTCCGCTGTGTAGTTTAAACTTCCAAATCTGACCAGACGGCCGGGGGCGTAGCTTTCAATCTGCTCCAGATGGCCAAGCAAATTGGCCCGCAGTGCAAAGCCGCCAAATACGAAGATCTGTCCGCGGAGAAAAGTCTCACCCTCGATCGCATCGTCGTTGATGATCGGAGGAGCCATCGGGCCTAAAAGTGACGACACAGAGGAACTCTCAATGAAAGCACCAATGTCGGTGTCAAAACCGGCGGAGTGGATAGCGAAAGCAAAGCTAGTCAGGTGCCTGGCGCCCCTCCCCGAGACCATGCCGGATCCCGTGCTAGTTAGGATGTTGGAGGTTGTGCCTTCGGAGGAAAGTGAGGGAGGGGACAAGGAAGCTATAGCCTCCTCGAAGAAGGTTGTCCGGAAGGGAGGAATCAAAAATTCCTCTCCTCAGGGGAAGAAGAGGACCGCCTCTGACGACCCGGAGACCATGGCCTCAAAGCGGGGGAAGAAATCTTCGTCAGAGGGTCCTGCATGCGCCGGGGGATACTTTCGCTGAATTATGCCCTCAAGGGGATCAGCCCTCCACCGAGCCGTAAGTAGAGAGGAGTTTTTCTTTTTATGTAATCGAAAATTTGCCTAGTAGCTCGGACCTTAGCCCTTCTTAGCAGAGCTCGTCTTCGAGGGATCTTCTTCCGGAGATGATGGAGAGCGGAACGCCTCCCCCTGCCGTATCGCCTTGCGAGGCGGGCGACCCTGAGGTATCGTCGCGGAGGGTTTCTCCGAATCTGGCAGGGCCGGAAGTGTTGGGTTTCGTAGTACTTTCAAAAAATTTCCTACGCACACGCAAGATCATGTGATGCATAGCGACGAGGGGGAGAGTGTTGTCTACGTACCCAACACAGACCGACTGCGGAAGCGATGACACGACGTAGAGGAAGTAGTCGTACGTCTTCACGATCCAACCGATCAAGCACCGAAACTACGGCACCTCCGAGTTCGAGCACACGTTCAGCTCGATGAAGATCCGCGGACTCCGATCCTGCAAAGTGTCGGGGAAGAGTTCCGTCAGCACGACGGCGTGGTGACGATCTTGATGTACTACAGCAGCAGGGCTTCGCCTAAACTCCGCTACAGTATTATCGAGGTATATGGTGGCAGGGGGCACCGCACACGGCTAAGGAATAGATCACGTGGATCAACTTGTGTGTTCTAGGGTGCCTCTACCTCAGTATATAAAGGAGCCAAGGGGGGAGGGGGGCCCCGGCCAGGGAGAGAGGCGCAGGAGGAGTCCTACTCCTTCCGGGAGTAGGACTCCCCCCCCCCCCCAATCCTATTCCAACTAGGATTCCCCAAAGGGGGGAAAGAGAGAGAGGGGGGCCGGCCACCTTCTCCTAGTCCTAATAGGACTAGGGGAGGGGGAAACGGCGCAGCCACCTTGGGCTGCCCCTTTCTCCTTTCCACTAAGGCCCATGAAGGCCCATATGGCTCCCGGGGGGTTCCGGTAACCTCCCGGTAATCCGGTAAAATCCCGATTTCACCCGGAACACTTCCGATGTCCAAACATAGGCTTCCAATATATCAATTTTTACGTCTCGACCATTTCGAGACTCCTCGTCATGTCCGTGATCACATCCGGGACTCCGAACAACCATCGGTACATCAAAATGCATAAACTCATAATGTAACTGTCATCGTAACCTTTAGCGTGCGGACCCTACGGGTTCGAGAACAATGTAGACATGACCGAGACATGTCTCAGGTCAATAACCAATAGCGGGACCTGGATGCCCATATTGGCTCCTACATATTCTATGAAGATCTTTATCGGTCAGACCGCATAACAACATACGTTGTTCCCTTTGTAATCGGTATGTTACTTGCCCGAGATTCGACCGTCGGTATCCAATACCTAGTTCAATCTCGTTACCGGCAAGTCTCTTTACTCGTTCCGTAATACATCATCTCACGACTAACATATTAGTTGTAATGCTTGCAAGGCTTATGTGATGTGTATTACCGAGAGGGCCCAGAGATACCTCTCCGACAATCGGAGTGACAAATCCTAATCTCGAAATACGCCAACCCAACATCTGCCTTTGGAGACACCTGTAATGCTCCTTTATAATCACCCAGTGACGTTGTGACGTTTGGTAGCACCCAAAGTGTTCCTCCGGCAAACGGGAGTTGCATAATCTCATAGTCATAGGAACATGTATAAGTCATGAAGAGAGCAATAGCATCATACTAAACGATCGTGTGCTAAGCTAATGGAATGGGTCATGTCAATCAGATCATTCAACTAATGATGTGACCTCGTTAATCAAATAACAACTCATTGTTCATGGTTAGGAAACATAACCATCTTTGATTAACAAGCTAGTCAAGTAGAGGCATACTAGTGACACTTTATTTGTCTATGTATTCACACATGTATTATGTTTCCGGTTAATACAATTCTAGCATGAATAATAAACATTTATCATGATTATAAGGAAATAAATAATAACTTTATTATTGCCTCTAGGGCATATTTCCTTCAGTCTCCCACTTGCACTAGAGTCAATAATCTAGATTACACTGTAATGATTCTAACACCCATGGAGCTTTGGTGCTGATCATGTTTTGCTCGTGGAAGAGGCTTAGTCAACGGGTCTGCAACATTCAGATCCGTATGTATCTTGCAAATCTCTATGTCTCCCACCTGGACTAGATCCCAGATGGAGTTGAAGCGTCTCTTGATGTGTTTGGTCCTTTTGTGAAATCTGGATTCCTTTGCCAAGGCAATTGCACCAGTATTGTCACAAAAGATTTTCATTGGACCCGATGCATTAGGTATGACACCTAGATCGGATATGAACTCCTTCATCCGGACTCCTTCGTTCGCTGCTTCCGAAGCAGCTATGTACTCCGCTTCACATGTAGATCCCGCTACGACGCTTTGTTTAGAACTGCACCAACGGACAGCTCCACTGTTTAATGTAAACACGTATCCGGTTTGCGATTTAGAATCGTCCGGATCAGTGTCAAAGCTTGCATCAACGTAACCTTTTACGGTGAGCTCTTTGTCACCTCCATATACGTGAAACATATCCTTAGTCCTTTTCAGGTATTTCAGGATGTTCTTGACCGCTGTCCAGTGATCCATTCCTGGATTACTTTGGTACCTCCCTGCTAAACTTATAGCAAGGCACACATCAGGTCTGGTACACAGCATTGCATACATGATAGATCCTATGGCTGATGCGTAGGGAACATCTTTCATATTCTCTCTACCTTCTGCAGTGGTCGGGCATTGAGTCTTACTCAACTTCACACCTTGTAACACAGGCAAGAACCCTTTCTTTGCTTGATCCATTTTGAACTTCTTCAAAAAAATTTCAAGGTATGTGCTTTGTGAAAGTCCAATTAAGCGTCTTGATCTATCTCTATAGATCTTAATGCCTAATATGTAAGCAGCTTCACCGAGGTCTTTCATTGAAAAACTTTTATTCAAGTATCCCTTTATGCTATCCAGAAATTCTATATCATTTCCAATCAGCAATATGTCATCCACATATAATATCAGAAATGCTACAGAGCTCCCACTCACTTTCTTGTAAATATAGGCTTCTCCGAAAGTATGTATAAAACCAAATGCTTTGATCACACTATCAAAACGTTTATTCCAACTCCGAGATGCTTGCACCAGTCCATAAATGGATCGCTGGAGCTTGCACACTTTGTTAGCTCCCTTTGGATCGACAAAACCTTCCGGTTGCATCATATACAACTCTTCTTCCAGAAATCCATTCAGGAATGCAGTTTTGACATCCATCTGCCAAATTTCATAATCATAAAATGCGGAAATCGCTAACATGATTCGGACGGACTTAAGCATCGCTACGGGTGAGAAGGTCTCATCGTAGTCAATCCCTTGAACTTGCCGAAAACCTTTTGCGACAAGTCGAGCTTTGTAGACAGTAACATTACCATCAGCGTCAGTCTTCTTATTGAGGATCCATTTATTCTCAATTGCTTGCCGATCATCGGGCATGTCAACCAAAGTCCATACTTTGTTCTCATACATGGATCCCATCTCAGATTTCATGGCTTCAAGCCATTTTGCGGAATCTGGGCTCACCATCGCTTATTCATAGTTCGTAGGTTCATCATGACCTAGTAGCATGACTTCCAGAACAGGATTACCGTACCACTCTGGTGCGGATCTTACTCTGGTTGATCTACGAGGTTCAGTAGTATCTTGATCTGAAGTTTCATGATCATTATCATTAACTTCCTCACTTATTGGTGTAGGTGTCGTAGAAACAATTTTCTGTGATGTACTACTTTCCAACAAGGGAGTAGGTACAGTTACCCCGTCAAGTTCTACTTTCCTCCCACTCACTTCTTTCGACAGAAACTCCTTCTCAAGAAAGTTTCCGAATTTAGCAACAAAAGTCTTGCCTTCGGATCTGTGATAGAAGGTGTATCCAATAGTTTCCTTTGGATATCCTATGAAGACACATTTCTCCGATTTAGGTTCGAGCTTATCAGGTTGAAGCTTTTTTACATAAGCATCGCAGCCCCAAACTTTAAGAAACGACAACTTTGGTTTCTTGCCAAACCATAGTTCATAAGGCGTCGTCTCAACGGATTTTGATGGTGCCCTATTTAACATGAATGCGGCCGTCTCTAGAGCATAACCCCAAAACGATAGCGGTAAATCAGTAAGAGACATCATAGATCACACCATATCCAGTAAAGTACGATTACGACGTTCGGACACACCATTACTCTGTGGTGTTCCGGGTGGCGTGAGTTGCGAAACTATTCCACAGTTTTTCAAATGTACACCAAACTCGTAACTCAAATATTCTCCTCCACGATCAGATCGTAGAAACTTTATTTTCTTGTTACGATGATTTTCAACTTCACTCTGAAATTCTTTGAACTTTTCAAATGTTTCAGACTTATGTTTCATTAAGTAGATATACCCATATATGCTTAAATCATCTGTGAAGGTGAGAAAATAACGATATCCGCCACGAGCCTCAATATTCATCGGACCACGTACATCGGTATGTATGATTTCCAACAAATCTGTTGCTCTCTCCATAGTACCGGAGAACGGTGTTTTAGTCATCTTGCCCATGAGGCACGGTTCGCAAGTACCAAGTGATTCATAATCAAGTGGTTCCAAAAGTCCATCAGTATGGAGTTTCTTCATGCGCTTTATACCGATATGACCTAAACGACAGTGCCACAAATAAGTTGCACTTTCATTATCAGCTCTACATCTTTTGGCTTCAACATTATGAATATGTGTATTACTACTATCGAGATTCAATAAGAATAGACCACTCTTCAAGGGTGCATGACCATAAAAGATATTACTCATATAAATAGAACAACCATTATTCTCTGATTTAAATGAATAACCGTCTCGCATTAAACAAGATCCAGATATAATGTTCATGCTCAACGCTGGCACCAAATAACAATTATTTTGGTCTAATATTAATCCCGAAGGTAGATGTAGAGGTAGCATGCCGACCGCGATCACATCAACTTTGGAACCGTTTCCCACGCGCATCGTCACCTCGTCCTTAGCCAATCTTTGCTTAATCCGTAGCCCCTGTTTCGAGTTGCAAATATTAGCAACAGAACCAGTATCAAATACCCAGGTGCTACTGCGAGCATTAGTAAGGTACACATCAATAACATGTATATCACATATACCTTTGTTCACTTTGCCATCCTTCTTATCCGCCAAATACTTGGGGTAGTTCCGCTTCCAGTGACAAGTCTGCTTGCAGTAGAAGCACTCAGTTTCAGGCTTAGGTCCAGACTTGGGTTTCTTCTCTTGACTAGCAACTGGCTTGCTGTTCTTCTTGAAGTTCCCCTTCTTCTTTCCTTTGGCCTTTTTCTTGAAACTAGTGGTCTTGTTGACCATCAACACTTGATGCTCTTTCTTGATTTCTACCTCCGCAGCTTTCAGCATCGCGAAGAGCTCGGGAATAGTCTTGTTCATCCCTTGCATATTATAGTTCATCACGAAGCTCTTGTAGCTTGGTGGGAGTGATTGGAGAATTCTGTCAATGACGCAATCATCTGGAAGATTAACTCCCAGTTGAATCAAGTGATTATTATACCCAGACATTTTGAGTATATGCTCACTGACAGAACTGTTCTCCTCCATCTTGCAGCTATAGAACTTATTGGAGACTTCATATCTCTCAATCCGGGCATTTGCTTGAAATATCAACTTCAACTCCTGGAACATCTCATATGCTCCATGACGTTCAAAACGTCGTTGAAGTCCCGATTCTAAGCCGTTAAGCATGGCACACTGAACTATCGAGTAGTCATCAGCTTTGCTCTGCCAGACGTTCATAACATCTGGAGTTGCTCGAGCAGCAGGCCTGGCACCCAGCGGTGCTTCCAGGACGTAATCCTTCTGTGCAGCAATGAGGATAATCCTCAAGTTACGGACCCAGTCCGTGTAATTGCTACCATCATCTTTCAACTTTGCTTTCTCAAGGAACGCATTAAAATTCAACGGAACAACAGCACGAGCCATCTATCTACAATCAACATAAACAAGCAAGATACTATCAGGTACTAAGTTCATGATAAATTCAAGTTCAATTAATCATATTACTTAAGAACTCGCACTTAGATAGACATCCCTCTAATCCTCTAAGTGATCACGTGATCCAAATCAACTAAACCATGTCCGATCATCACGTGAGATGGAGTAGTTTCATCGGTGAACATCATTATGTTGATCATATCTACTATATGATTCACGCTCGACCTTTCGGTCTCCGTGTTCCGAGGCCATATCTGTATATGCTTGGCTCGTCAAGTATAACCTGAGTATTCTGCGTGCGCAACTGTTTTGCACCCGTTGTATTTCAACATAGAGCCTATCACACCCGATCATCACGTGGTGTGTCAGCACGAAGAACTTTCGCAACGGTGCATACTCAGGGAGAACACTTCTTGAAAATTTAGTGAGAGATCATCTTATAATGCTACCGTCAATCAAAGCAAGATAAGATGCATAAAAGATAAACATCACATGCAATCAATATAAGTGATATGATATGGCCATCATCATCTTGTGCCTGTGATCTCCATCTCCGAAGCACCGTCATGGTCACCACCGTCACCGGCGCGACACCTTGATATCCATCGTAGCATCGTTGTCGTCTCCCCAATCTTATGCTTCCACGACTATCACTACCGTTTAGTAATAAAGTAAAGCATTACATCGCAATTGCATTGCATACAATAAAGCGACAACCATATGGCTCCTGCCAGTTGCCGATAACTCGGTTACAAAACATGATCATCTCATACAATAAAATTCAGCATCATGCCTTGACCATATCACATCACAACATGCCCTGCAGAAACAAGTTAGACGTCCTCTACTTTGTTGTTGCATGTTTTACGTGGCTGCTACGGGCTTAAGTAAGAACCAATCTCATCTACGCATCAAAACCACAAAGATAGTTTGTCAAATAGACTCCGTTTTAACCTTCGCAAGGACCGGGCGTAGCCATACTCGGTTCAACTAAAGTTGGAGAGACAGTCGCCCGCAAGCCATCTCTGTGCAAAGCACGTCGAGGGTACCGGTCTCGCGTAAGCGTACGCGTAAGGTTGGTCCGGGTCGTCTCGTCCAACAATACCGCCGAACCAAAGTATGACATGCTGGTAGGCAGTATGACTTGTATCGTCCACAACTCACTTGTCTTCTACTCGTGCATATAACATCAACGTAAATAACCTAGGCTCGGATGCCACTGTTGGGTTTCGTAGTAATTTCAAAAAATTTCCTACGCACACGCAAGATCATGTGATGCATAGAAACGAGGGGGAGAGTGTTGTCTATGTACCCAACGCCGGCCGACCGCGGAAGCGATGACACGACGTAGAGGAAGTAGTCGTACGTCTTCACGATCCAACCGATCAAGCACCGAAACTACGGCACCTCCGAGTTCGAGCACACGTTCAGCTCGATGACGATCCGCGGACTCCGATCCAGCAAAGTGTCGGGGAAGAGTTCCGTCAGCACGACGGCGTGGTGACGATCTTGATGTACTACAGCAGCAGGGCTTCGCCTAAACTCCGCTACAGTATTATCGAGGTATATGGTGGCAGGGGGCACCGCACACGGCTAAGGAATAGATCACGTGGATCAACTTGTGTGTTCTAGGGTGCCTCTACCTCAGTATATAAAGGAGCCAAGGGGGGAGGGGGGCGCCGGCCAGGGAGAGAGGCGCAGGAGGAGTCCTACTCCTTCCGGGAGTAGGACTCCCCCCCCCCCCAATCCTATTCCAACTAGGATTCCCCAAAGGGGGGAAAGAGAGAGAGGGGGGCCGGCCACCTTCTCCTAGTCCTAATAGGACTAGGGGAGGGGGAAGTGGCGCAGCCACCTTGGGCTGCCCCTTTCTCCTTTCCACTAAGGCCCATGAAGGCCCATATGGCTCCCGGGGGGTTCCGGTAACCTCCCGGTAATCCGGTAAAATCCCGATTTCACCCGGAACACTTCCGATGTCCAAACATAGGCTTCCAATATATCAATCTTTACGTCTCGACCATTTCGAGACTCCTCGTCATATCCGTGATCACATCCGGGACTCCGAACAACCTTCGGTACATCAAAATGCATAAACTCATAATGTAACTGTCATCGTAACCTTAAGCGTGCGGACCCTACGAGTTCAAGAACAATGTAGACATGACCGAGACATGTCTCAGGTCAATAACCAATAGCAGGACCTGGATGCCCATATTGGCTCCTACATATTCTACGAAGATCTTTATCGGTCAGACCGCATAACAACATACATTGTTCCCTTTGTCATCGGTATGTTACTTGCCCGAGATTCGACCGTCGGTATCCAATACCTAGTTCAATCTCGTTACCGGCAAGTCTCTTTACTCGTTCCGTAATACATCATCTCACGACTAACATATTAGTTGTAATGCTTGCAAGGCTTATGTGATGTGTATTACCGAGAGGGCCCAGAGATACCTCTCCGACAATCGGAGTGACAAATCCTAATCTCGAAATACGCCAACCCAACATCTGCCTTTGGAGACACATGTAATGCTCCTTTATAATCACCCAGTGATGTTGTGACGTTTGGTAGCACCCAAAGTGTTCCTCCGGCAAACGGGAGTTGCATAATCTCATAGTCATAGGAACATGTATAAGTCATGAAGAAAGCAATAGCATCATACTAAACGATCATGTGCTAAGCTAATGGAATGGGTCATGTCAATCAGATCATTCAACTAATGATGTGACCTCGTTAATCAAATAACAACTCATTGTTCATTGTTAGGAAACATAACCATCTTTGATTAACAAGCTAGTCAAGTAGAGGCATACTAGTGACACTTTATTTGTCTATGTATTCACACATGTATTATGTTTCCGGTTAATACAATTCTAGCATGAATAATAAAAATTTATCATGATTATAAGGAAATAAATAATAACTTTATTATTGCCTCTAGGGCATATTTCCTTCAGGAAGGTAGTCATATGCCCCCCCAAGGCCCTCCGCGTCTGGCCTTCAAAAAGGGCCATCGGACGAGTCCGGCACCGTCTGGTGCGCGGTCGGAGGAGCTGAAGGATCTGATAGGGCGAGCATCTATCTCAGAGGAGCACCATGCATTTATGGGTAAGGTGATCGAGAGGATTTCATTCGCGGAGAGTGGATTGCACGAGGCCGTCAGGAGTTTAGGGCATCTCCAGCCGTTGGCCCCCACAGGGGGCGCCTAAAATCGCCGCCTGGGGGTGAGCCGGCGCAAAAATTGGGCCTGGGGGCGAGTTGGTCCCCAGCCGCCGGCCCCAGGGCCGCCCCCAGGCACGTTTTAAAATAAAAGAAGTTCGGCGAAGTTCGGCTTAAACACGATAAATTTCGGCACATTTTGGCGAAGTTCGCGGATTTTCGTTACATAGCACATATACATAAACTAATCTAGCGGAAAAACTGGCTGAAGTCACCGCCGTCGCCGCCATCGTCGTCGGCGGCCTTCTCCTCCTTGTCGCGGGCGCCCCTGCTGGACCCCTGCCTGGCGTCGCCATGGCGGACTGGTGGCGGCGCATCGTCGTCGTCGTCGTCGCTGTCGCAGATGACGACTACTCGGCCTTCGTCACGGCCGCGTCGACGCTCCGTGAAGCGAAGCAGGGCGGCGCGCTGGCGCTCCTTCGCCTTTCTAGGCGCTGCTTCTCCATCTCTATGGAGTCCCTGCGCGCCCATTCTAGGGCCGCGTCATCGTCGTCGAGCTCCGTCGTCACCGGCGCGGCCGGCTCCTTCACCGGCGAGAGCGCCGGCTCCGCCTTCACCGGCGCGAGCCCCGGCTCCGTCTTTGGCTTGACGAAGCGCGAAGGAGGAGCCGACGAGTAGGCGTGCCGGCCGCCCTCGTTGATGACGATGCCGGCACTGCGAGTGCGCCGGCCGAGCGGCGTCTCCGTCGCGGGCTCGGCCTTGACGCCGAGCAGGGCCGGAGTGCCGGAGGAGTGCGATGAAGATCGGGAGGAGGAAGAAGAGGAGGAGGACCCAAACCTCCTTGGCGTCCATGGCCCGGCACGTCGGTGCTGCGCCGGGGCGGCCGCCCTCTCTCCGGGTACGCCAATGGCGGGTCATTGCCGCCCTCGAGGTACGTCAGCACGCCCTCGAGTGTGCTGCCGGGGATGCCCCACCACAGGTGGCGCCCCTCGCTGTTCAGTCGGCCACCGAGCACCGGCGCGGCGTTGGTGGACGCCAAGCGCTGCTGCTGGCGGCGCTCGAAATACGCCGCCCAAGCCGCGTGGTTGTCGACGGCGTACTGGGGGAGGGAGAGTTGGGCGTCAGTGAGGGAGGCGCGCACGACCTCGACTTCCTCGGCGAAGTACTTTGGCTTCGCCACGGCATGGGGCAACGGGGGAATGGGCACTCCCCCGGCGCTGAGCCTCCACCCCGTCGGCCTGGCGCGCATGTCCGGCGGCGCCGGTATGTTCGCCTGGAACAGGAGCCAGGACTCCTCTTCGCGGAGCGAACAGCGGCCGAAGCCGTTGGCCGCCGCCTCGTCTCCGAGGTAGGGTTCCGCCATGGCGACGGGCTCGGGAGAGGTAGAGAGATAGAGGGAGGGGCTGGGCGGCGGCGCTCGGGAGAGGTAGGGAGAGGGAGGAGCTGGGCGGCGGCGAGGGGCGGGGCTGGTGTGGGCACAGGCGAGTGCAGGCCACCGGCTATATAGCCGCGCCGCACCCGTGTGTACGCGTGCGAGGGAGGGGAGGCGTCGGCGCTTTGTCCCGTGACGCGCCGCCCGTGAGGAATCAATGGCAAGGCTGACTGGCGGCAGCCTTGCCATTGATTCCCCGCAGGAACCGAGGCCGTTGGGGGAAGACGAGGCGCCGTGTCGCTGACGCGGCGGGCCCGCGGCTGTTTCGCGCCAAAACAGTTCGCCCCGGCACCCTCGGGCGCCCCCCAGCACGCCGGGTTTGGCCTGGGTCCGCCGGCGCTGTTTTCGGCCCAGGCCGGCGAAAATCGGGCTCCTGGGGGCGCGACTGGGCTGTTTTTTTGGCGCCGGCGCGAAAAAATCGCTTGGGGAGGCCTTCCTGGGGGCGCGGCTGGAGATGCCCTTACTGACAGGTTTTGAGGTACGCGAAATAATGTACCCTTTTTGGACAGTTGCGCATAAATAAGATGCGTCCTGTGTAGATAGTAGACCCTGAGACTCTGTGCGTTGTCAAAATTGACGTCGCGCAGAGGATCATAATCCCAGGTGTAATATGCCGCCTTCATACGTAGGTGGCGAAGTTTCCGGTGGCAAGCCGGACTGTTGAATTTGCTGAGCTAAAGCGGCAACTTGACGTGGCAGATGCCGACATCGCACTTGTCAACAAGCGGCTTGACGAGGCACAAGGTATGTAATTCCTCCGGCGGCACCTGGTAAGAGGAGCTTTATGCCAGCATCTTACAATGTGTGCGCTTGATGCAGATGGTGCTCCTGCCATGGAGAATCTTCGGGCGGAACTTGCCCGAGACAAGGAGCAAGCCAGGAAAAGTGATGTGGCTGCCGGAAAGGCAATTGAAGAGCTGAAAGCCGAACAGGCTGCTCACTGCCGAAGCAAGAAGGAAATGGCCGAGATGGCCGTGAAGCTGAAGAATGCTGCTGACCGTTGCAAGCTTCTTGAAAAAGAAGATCGGGCGGAACAGACGGACCTGGAGAAGGCCGTTGCCGATGCCAAGGATGCTCGCTCTACGATGAGAGCTATGACGGAGGAGCTGCGTCAGGCCGGAGAGATCGCGGCTGGAAAGCCCTTTATGCTGCGGAGGAAGTTCTGTGATCCTAAACATGCTCCGTTAGACCGGATGTGGAGTACGGCGGACACCTATCTGGATTTGGCAGCGAGTGCCGCAGATGCGGCCGAACACTTCCGAGATCAAGAAGATCGCGAAGTGGAAAAGCTCTTTTGGTCGCAGTTCCACAATCTGGAGCATCCACTATCATTAGCCGATCGTTTGGCCGAATGGGCCGAGCCATATAGGTTGTTCGGACTCGCCATGAAGTATGTCATGAGTCATCTGTGGCTAGAGAGGCCAGAGCCGAAAAGTTATTTCAACTTGGTGCAGCAGTTCCATGGTGCGGCACCGCATATCAATGCGATGAAGTGGTTAGCGTGCAGAGAGGGTGCGCGGATGGCTCTTGCCCGTGTCAAGACATACTAGGAGGAAATGGAGTCCACCGCTGTTGCATCCCCAGACTCGGATGGAAGCCGAGTACCTGCCGAGCACTATTTTCAGGAAGTTCTGCAAGGCGCTCGGTTAATAGAGACGCAGTGCTCGAAGGATACTATATTCGAATAGCATATATTATTGTAAAACAATATTTTGATACATTGTAGAAGATTTTTATACTTGTGCCTAGAAGTATTACAATACCTCCTGTGCAGCCGTTTAACATATATGTATATATAATCTGAAAGATGGCAGTCGGCGGCTTCAGCCCCCACGCACATAATGCGGGGGTGTTTGCACAAGGCGCATTTTCACACTTGATCCAACGTCTTGGTCCTACAAAGGAGGTGATAGCGCAGCGAACTAGGCAATCGGACTATGATGCTTTATCACTTTCACTTAGCCATATGAGTTTGACAGTGAGGCTACTTATATAGCCCCTGGTGGCGCCTGCGCTCGCCCGAACTCGGGGCGCGTATGTGCCTGGCCGGGAAGCGGCCCTTCGTTAATGCGGAGGAATCCTAAAGATTCCGGTAAGTCATCGAGTGGTTGACCAGTCTCACGCTATATCATGACAGTCAGTTTTCGGCTTTCTCTACTGAGGTGCTCGCCTGGCCGAACCGGGGCACAATCGCAGTAGTTCTCCTGGTGCCGCCTTACCCGATAGAGCGGAACGTAAGCTAGCAAAACATAGGAGCCGGGCAAACCCAACATTTGACCAAAGACATGATTCGGAGCTGATGCATATAAGGCTAAACTCGCGACGCCTAACACTCCCTAAGGTATTCGGTCTTTATGAGGGCGGGCGGGATAACGCCCTTAGTAATAAGCCCCAAGTGTCCAGGTACGCGCAAAACTCTGACATGGCCACATGCCAAAACGCCAGCCTCCTCCTTGGTTATACCAAGAAACCAGGGGATGTGTATCAACAAGAGACAGTAAAAAAAGGTTTACGTAGGGTCTTAATCTGAAAAGAATCCTTGGAACTGGTCCCTGCTGCACGTCTGCGCCTGTGTCTCCGTTGTGCCGTATCCTGGACGGGTGTAGCACAGTGTTCATCTGTAAGAGAGAGGAACTTAGTTTAGGAAAGATCGTGCCGAAAATGAGTTATACTAAATAAACGAAGTATAAATCGAAATGGGTAAAATTGAGCTTTATTGTCTCTTGTTTTATATGCGCGGAGCCCCTGGTACAGGGGTATACGGGTATTAAGCCTTTATCCATTGTATGTTTATGCTAGACTCATGTAGTCGTGTCCGTGGTCTTGACGACCTATTTAGGTGCTTTGGCTGGTGAAGCTGCTTTATTGTGGGGCTGTCAAGGTAGCCGCACTGTCTTCCGCGCGGGAGGAACACTCAATGTTTTCCCTTTAATGAGATGATGCCTCGTGGACCGGGCATCTTAAGCGTAAGAGATGCATAATGCGGTATTGCGTTAAAGCGGAAGAAAGCTTCGCGTCCCATCAGTACTTGATAGCTACTTGTGAATGGGGCGATGTGGAAAGTTAGCTGTTCACGACGGAAGTTATCGGGGGAGCCGAACATAACTTCTAGCCAGAGAGAAGCCATGCAACATGCATCCAGGCCTGGCGTTACCCCTTGAAAGGAGGTTTTGCTATGGCGAATTTTTGTTGGGTCTATCCCCATTTTGCGGATTGTGTCCTGGTATAATAGGTTTAGACCACTGCCGCCGTCCATTAGGACATTTGTAAAGTGGAGTCCGCCGATTATTGGATCTAATACCAAGGCAGTCCAGCCTGCGTTCCGGATACTTCTAGAGTAATCCTGATGTTCGAAGGTGATCGGTTTTAACAACCATTGGCGAGACTCCTTTGGGATAGGCCGTATGGCGCGTATCTCTGTTGGCGCCATTCTGTTCGTCACGTGAAGTAAGTTTACTATTTTGACTTCTTGTGGGAAATCCTTTTGTTTCCTGGTGCTCTGCTTGTGGGGTTCGTCGTCGTCCTCACTTGGTGTGTCGAGCCCCTTGTGTTCGGCGTTGAGTTTGCCGGATTGCTTGAAAACCCAACAATCTCTGTGGGTATGGTTCGCAGGCTTCCCGGGAGTACTGTGTATTTGACATATCTCGTCCAAGATTTTGTTTAAGTTGGATAGCTCGTCCCTGTTATCCTTGAGGGGCGGCTTTCTCTGATTCTGTCGTGAGCTTTTGAATCCAGCGTTGACCGCCGTGCTCTTTGGGTTGTTTCCCTTATTCCGGCGCTGGTCCTTGCTGCGTCAGGGTTTTCCATTTCCATCCCTAACTTCGGATGTACTTGGGTCGCTGGTGCTACATCTTGCCAACTAGCTGTCCTCTCCTACGCAAAAGCGGGTCATGAGGCATGTTAATGCGGCCATTGTTCTTGGCTTTTCTTGGCCGAGGTGTCTGGCGAGCCATTCGTCTCGAACGTTATGCTTAAAAGCTGCTAGGGCTTCAGCGTCCGGACAGTCAACTATCTGATTCTTTTTAGTAAGAAATCTATTCCAGAATTTCCGCGCTGAGTCTCCGGGCTGTTGAGTTATGTGACTGAGATCATCTGCATCCGGAGGGCGGACATAGGTCCCTTGAAAATTTGCCCGGAAAGCATCCTCAAGCTCTTCCCAACTTCCAATGGTGTTTTCGGGAAGGCTTTTGAGCCAATGCCGTGTTGGCCCTTTAAGCTTGAGGGGTAAGTATTTTATGGCGTGGAGGTTATTTCCTCTGGCCATGTGTATGTAATCCTCGATCTAGACCCCAGGGTCTGTTGTTCTGTCATACGCCTCTATGTTTATGGGTTTGAATCCCGCTAGAAATTCATGGCCAGCACCTCATCGGTGAAACATAGGGGGTGTGCGGCACCCCTGTATTTGGGTGTGCCATGATGTTCGGATATTTGTTGTGTTGCATTGCTTACTAGAGCTTGCTTTCTTGGCCCGTAGATAGATCTGGCTAGGCCATCTTTTTGATGCGGATCCTTTGGTGGATCGCGTGCCAGCTTGTGTGCGCCACTGCTTGCCGCTCCATGCTGGCCATGCGGTCGTCTATCCGACCGGGTGGCTTTCGTATTTTTTGACTGCGGGGGCTCTAAGGCCTCCTCGTCAAATTCAGGCAGTAGCTTTCGGTTTGGATAGCTTTTTGTGCGGCGACTGCCGCTATATTTGTCTGCGGTGTTGCATACTTTGCTCCATCTGATTCTGAGTGCATCTTCCGCAGTTTTGAGCTTCCGCTTCTGCTTTTTCAGGCTACGCGCAGTGGCGACGAGCCTTTTGTGGAGGTTCTTCTGCTCCATGAGCCTATCCGGCGTATGCAGCAGGCTTTTTAGGAAATGGCGGCCGGCAGGTGTCCATAGTTGCAGCCAGCACAATGCCCAGCAGCACAACTAGTTGTGCTGACCTTTGAGGAGTTTGTGGCACAGAACGCTGGCCCCTCGCCGGTTAGTTCATCCCCAACCTATTCACCCAAAGCATGTCATTGTTGGGGAACGCAGTAATTTCAAAAAATTTCCTATGCACACGCAAGATCATGGTGATGCATAGCAATGAGAGGGGGGAGTGTGATCTGCATACCTAGTAGATCGACAACGGAAGCGTTTGGTTGATGTAGTCATACGTCTTCACGGCCCGACCGATCAAGTACCGAAACTACGACACCTCCGAGTTTTAGCACACGTTCAGCTCGATGACGATCCCCGGACTCCGATCCAGCAAAGTGTCGGGGAAGAGTTCCATCAGCACGACGGCGTGGTGACGATCTTGATGCACTACAGCAGCAGGGCTTCGCCTAAACTCCGCTACAGTATTATCGAGCACTATGGTGGCTGGGGGCGCCGCACACGGCTAAGGAAAAGATCATGTGGATCAACTTGTGTGTCTTTGGGGTGCGCTTGCCTCAGTATATAATGGACTAGAGGGGGGGGAGGCGGCCGGCCAAGGAGGGCGCGCCAGGAGAGTCCTACTCCCTCTGGGAGTAGGATTCCCCCCCCCCCAATCCTAGTTGGAATAGGATTCGCGGAGGGGGGGAAAGAGAGAGAGGGGACGGCCCCCTCTCCTTGTCCTATTCGGACCAAGGGAGGGGAGGGGCGCGCGACCCATGTAGGGCTGCCTCTTCTCTTTTCCACTAAGGCCCATCATGGCCCATTTAGCTCCCGGGGGGTTCCGGTAACCTCCCGGTACTCCAGTAAAATCCCGATTTCAACCGGAACACTTCCGATATCCAAACATAGGCTTCCAATATATCAATCTCTATGTCTCGACCGTTTCGAGACTCCTCGTCATGCCCGTGATCACATCCGGGACTCCGAACAACCTTCGGTACATCAAAATGCATAAACTCATAATATAACTGTCCTCATAACCTTAAGCGTGCGGACCCTACGGGTTCGAGAACAATGTAGACATGACCGAGACACGTCTCCGGTCAATAACCAATAGCGGGACCTAGATGCCCATATTGGCTCCTACATATTCTACGAAGATCTTTATCGGTGAGACCGAATAACAACATACGTCGTTCCCTTTGTCATCGGTATGTTACTTGCCCGAGATTCGATCGTCGGTATTCCAATACCTAGTTCAATCTCGTTACCGGCAAGTCTCTTTACTCGTTCCGTAGTACATCATCTCACAACTAACATATTAGTTGTAATGCTTGCAAGGCTTATGTGATGTGCACTACCGAGAGGGCCCAGAGATACCTCTCCGACAATCGGAGTGACAAAACCTAATCTCGAAATACGCCAACCCAACATGTACCTTTGGAGACACCTTTAGTACTCCTTTATAATCACCCAGTTACGTTGTGACGTTTGGTAGTGCCCAAAGTGTTCCTCCGGCAAACGGGAGTTGCATAATCTCATAGTTATAGGAACATGTATAAGTCATGAAGAAAGCAATAGCAACATACTAAACGATCGGGTGCTAAGCTAATGGAATGGGTCATGTCAATCAGATCATTCTCTTAATGATGTGATCCCGTTAATCAAATAACAACTCATTGTTCATGGTTAGGAAACATAACCATCTTTGATTAACGAGCTAGTCAAGTAGAGGCATACTAGTGACACTTTGTTTGTCTATGTATTCACACATGTATTATGTTTCTGGTTAATACAATTCTAGCATGAATAATAAACATTTATCATGATGTATGGAAATAAATAATAACTTTATTATTGCCTCTAGGGCATATTTCCTTCAGTCTCCGACTTGGACTAGAGTCAATACTCTAGATCACACAGTAATGATTCTAACACCCATGGAGCCTTGGTGCTGATCATGTTTTGCTCGTGGAAGAGGCTTAGTCAACGGATCTGCAATATTCAGATCCGTATGTATCTTGCAAATCTCTATGTCTCCCACCTGGACTAAATCCTGGATGGAATTGAAGCGTCTCTTGATGTGCTTGGTTCTCTTGTGAAATCTAGATTCCTTTGCCAAGGCAATTGCACCAGTATTGTCACAAAAGATTTTCATTGGACCCGATGCACTAGGTATGACACCCAGATCGGATATGAACTCCTTCATCCGGACTCCTTCGTTCGCTGCTTCCGAAGCAGCTATGTACTCCGCTTCACATGTAGATCCCGCTACGATGCTTTGTTTAGAACTGCACCAACTGACAGCTCCACTGTTTAATGTAAACACGTATCCGGTTTGCAATTTAGAATCGTCCGGATCAGTGTCAAAGCTTGCATCAACGTAACCTTTTACGGTGAGCTCTTTGTCACCTCCATATATGAGAAACATATCCTTAGTCCTTTTCAGGTATTTCAGGATGTTCTTGACCGCTGTCCAGTGATCCACTCCTGGATTACTTTGGTACCTCCCTGCTAGACTTATAGCAAGGCACACATCAGGTCTGGTACACAGCATTGCATACATGATAGATCCTATGGCTGATGCATAGGGAACATCTTTCATATTCTCTCTATCTTTTGAAGTGGTCGGGCATTGAGTCTTACTCAACTTCACACCTTGTAACACAGGCAAGAACCCTTTCTTTGCTTGATCCATTTTGAACTTCTTCAAAATTTTGTCAAGGTATGTGGTTTGTGAAAGTCCAATTAAGCGTCTTGATCTATCTCTATAGATCTTAATGCCTAATATGTAAGCAGCTTCACCGAGGTCTTTCATAGAAAAACTTTTATTCAAGTATCCCTTTATGCTTTCCAATTAGTAATATGTCATCGACATATAATATCAGAAATGCTACAGAGCTCCCACTCACTTTCTTGTAAATACAGGCTTCTCCAAAAGTCTGTATAAAACCAAATGCTTTGATCACACTATCAAAACGTTTATTCCAACTCCGAGAGGCTTGCACCAGTCCATAAATGGATCGCTGGAGCTTGCACACTTTGTTAGCTCCCTTTGGATCGACAAAACCTTCTGGTTGCATCATATGCAACTCTTCTTCCAGAAATCCATTCAGGAATGCAGTTTTGACATCCATCTGCCAAATTTCATAATCATAAAATGCGGCAATTGCTAACATGATTCGGACAGACTTAAGCATCGCTACGGGTGAGAAGGTCTCATCGTAGTCAATCCCTTGAACTTGCCGAAAACCTTTTGCGACAAGTCGAGCTTTGTAGACAGTAATATTACCGTCAGCGTCAGTCTTCTTCTTGAAGATCCATTTATTCTCAATTGCTTGCCGATCATCGGGCAAGTCAACCAAAGTCCACACTTTGTTCTCATACATGGATCCCATCTCAGATTTCATGGCTTCAAGCCACTTTGCGGAATCTGGGCTCACCATCGCTTCTTCATAGTTCATAGGTTCATCATGATCTAGTAGCATGACTTCGAGAACAGGATTACCGTACCACTCTGGTGCGGATCTTACTCTGGTTGATCTACGAGGTTCAGTAGTATCTTGTTCTGAAGTTTCATGATCATCATCATTAGCTTCCTCGCTAACTGGTGTAGGTGTCGCAGAAACAGTTTTCTGTGATGTACTACTTTCCAATAAGGGAGTAGGTACAGTTACCTCGTCAAGTTCTACTTTCCTCCCACTCACTTCTTTCGAGAGAAACTCCTTCTCCAGAAAGTTTCCGAATTTAGCAACAAAAGTCTTGCCTTCGGATCTGTGATAGAAGGTGTATCCAATAGTTTCCTTTGGATATCCTATGAAGACACATTTCTCCGATTTGGGTTTGACCTTATCAGGTTGAAGCTTTTTCACATAAGCATCGCAGCCCCAAACTTTTAGAAACGACAACTTTGGTTTCTTGCCAAACCATAGTTCATAAGGCGTCGTCTCAACGGATTTTGATGGTGCCCTATTTAACGTGAATGCGGCCGTCTCTACAGCGTATCCCCAAAACGATAGCGGTAAATCAGTAAGAGACATCATAGATCGCACCATATCTAGTAAAGTACGATTACGACATTCAGACACACCATTACGCTGTGGTGTTCCGGGTGGCGTGAGTTGCGAAACTATTCCACAATTTTTCAAATGTACACCAAACTCGTAACTCAAATATTCTCCTCCACGATCAGATCGTAGAAACTTTATTTTCTTGTTACTTCACTCTGAAATTCTTCAAACTTTTCAAATGTTTCATACTTATGTTTCATTAAGTAGATATACCCATATCTGCTAAATCATCTATGAAGGTGAGAAAATAACGATATCCGCCACGAGCCTCAATATTCATCGGACCACATACATCTGTATGTATGATTTCCAACAAATCTGTTGCTCTCTCCATATTACCGGAGAACGGCGTTTTTGTCATCTGGCCCATGAGGCACGGTTCGCAAGTACCAAGTGATTCATAATCAAGTGGTTCCAAAAGTCCATCAGTATGGAGTTTCTTCATGCGCTTTACACCGATATGACCTAAACGGCAGTGCCACAAATAAGTTGCACTATCATTATCAACTCTGCATCTTTTGGTTTCACCATTATGAATATGTGTGTTACTACTATCGAGATTCAACAAGAATAGACCACTCTTCAAGGGTGCATGACCATAAAAGATATTACTCATATAAATAGAACAACCATTATTCTCTGATTTAAATGAATAACCGTCTCGCATCAAACAAGATCCAGATATAATGTTCATGCTTAACGCTGGCACCAAATAACAATTATTTAGGTCTAATATTAATACTGAAGGTAGATGTAGAGGTAGCGTGCCGACCGCGATCACATCGACTTTGGAACCGTTTCCCACGCGCATCGTCACCTCGTCCTTAGCCAATCTTCGCTTAATTCGTAGTCCCTGTTTCGAGTTGCAAATATTAGCAACAGAACCAGTATCAAATACCCAGGTGCTACTGCGAGCATTAGTAAGGTACACATCAATAACATGTATATCACATATACCTTTGTTCACCTTGCCATCCTTCTTATCCGCCAAATACTTGGGGCAGTTCCACTTCCAGTGACCAGTCTGCTTGCAGTAGAAGCACTCAGTTTCAGGCTTAGGTCCAGACTTGGGTTTCTTCTCTTGAGCAGCAACTTGCTTGCCGTTTTTCTTGAAGTTCCCCTTCTTCTTCCCTTTGCCCTTTTTCTTGAAACTAGTGGTCTTGTTGACCATCAACACTTGATGCTCCTTTTTGATTTCTACCTCCGCAGCTTTCAACATTGCGAAGAGCTCGGGAATAGTCTTATTCATCCCTTGCATATTATAGTTTATCACGAAGCTCTTGTAGCTTGGTGGCAGTGATTCGAGAATTCTGACGCAATCATCTGGAAGATTAACTCCCATCTGAATCAAGTGATTATTATACCCAGACATTTTGAGTATATGCTCACTGACAGAACTGTTCTCCTCCATCTTGCAGCTATAGAACTTATTGGAGACTTCATATCTCTCAATCCGGGCATTTGCTTGATATATTAACTTCAACTCGTGGAGCATCTCATATGCTCCATGATGTTCAAAACGTCGTTGAAGTCCCGATTCTAAGCCGTAAAGCATGGCACACTGAACTATCGAGTAGTCATCAGCTTTGCTCTGCCAGACGTTCATAACATCTGGTGTTGCTCCAGCAGCAGGCCTGGCACCCAGCGGTGCTTCCAGGACGTAATTCTTCTGTGCAGCAATGAGGATAATCCTCAAGTTACGGACCCAGTCCGTGTAATTGCTACCATCATCTTTCAACTTTGCTTTCTCAAGGAACGCATTAAAATCCAACGGAACAATAGCACGGGCCATCTATCTACAATCAAACATACATAAGCAAGATACTATCAGGTACTAACCCCAAAACGATAGCGGTAAATTAGTAAGAGACATCATAGATCGCACCATATCTAGTAAAGTACGATTACGACGTTCGGACACACCATTACGTTGTGGTGTTCCGGGTGGCGTGAGTTGCGAAACTATTCCGCATTGCTTCAAATGTACACCAAACTCGTAACTCAAATATTCTCCTCCACGATCAGATAGTAGAAACTTTATTTTCTTGTTACGATGATTTTCAACTTCACTCTGAAATTCTTTGAAATTTTCAAATGTTTCAGACTTATGTTTCATTAAGTAGATATACCTATATCCGCTTAAGTCATCTGTGAAGGTGAGAAAATAATGATATCCGCCACGAGCCTCAATATTCATTGGACCACATACATTTGTATGTATGATTTCCAACAAATCTGTTGCTCTCTCCATAGTACCGAAGAACGGTGTTTTAGTCATCTTGCCCATGAGGCACGGTTCGCAAGTACCAAGTGATTCATAATCAAGTGGCTCCAAAAGTCCATCAGTATGGAGTTTCATCATGCGCTTTACACCGATATGACCTAAACGGCAGTGCCACAAATAAGTTGCACCATCATTATCAACTCTACATCTTTTGGCTTCAACATTATGAATATGTGTATCACTACTATCGAGATTCAATAAGAATAGACCACTTTTCAAGGGTGCATGACCATAAAACATATTACTCATATAAATAGAACAACCATTATTCTCTGATTTAAATGAATAACCGTCTCGCATTAAACAAGATCCAGATATAATGTTCATGCTCAACGCTGTCACCAAATAACAATTATTTAGGTCTAATACTAATCCCGAAGGTAGATGTAGAGGTAGCGCACCGACCGCGATCACATCGACTTTGGAACCGTTTCCCGCGCGCATCGTCACCTCGTCCTTAGCCAATCTTCGCTTAATCCGTAGTCCCTGTTTCGAGTTGCAAATATTAGCAACAGAACCAGTATCAAATACCCAGGTGCTACTGCGAGCATTGGTAAGGTACACATCAATAACATGTATATCACATATACCTTTGTTCACCTTGCTATCCTTCTTATCCACCAAATACTTGGGGTAGTTCCGCTTCCAGTGACCAGTCTGCTTGCAGTAGAAGCACTCAGTTTGAGGCTTAGGTCCAGACTTGGGTTTCTTCTCTTGAGCAGCAACTTGCTTGCCGTTCTTCTTGAAGTTCCCCTTCTTCTTCCCTTTGCCCTTTTTCTTGAAACTAGTGGTCTTAATGACCATCAACACTTGATGCTCCTTCTTGGTTTCTACCTCCGCAGCTTTCAGCATTGCAAAGAGCTCGGGAATAGTCTTGTTCATCCCTTGCATATTATAGTTCATCACAAAGCTCTTGTAGCTTGGTGGCAGTGACTGGAGAATTCTGTCAATGACGCAATCATCTGGAAGATTAATCCCAATTGGATCAAGTGATTATTATACCCAGACATTTTGAGTATATGCTCACTGACAGAACTGTTCTCCTCCATCTTGCAGCTATAGAACACATTGGAGACTTCATATCTCTCAATCCGGGCATTTGCTTGAAATATTAACTTCAACTCCTGGAACATCTCATATGCTCCATGACGTTTCAAAACGTCGTTGAAGTCCCGATTCTAAGCCATAAAGCATGGCACACTGAACTATCGAGTAGTCATCAGCTTTGCTCTGCCAGACGTTCATAACATCCGGTGTTGCTCCTGCAGCAGGCCTGGCACCCAGCGGTGCTTCCAGGACGTAATTCTTCTGTGCAGCAATAAGGATAATCCTCAAGTTACGGACCCAGTCCGTGTAATTGCTACCATCATCTTTCAACTTTGCTTTCTGAAGGAACGCATTAAAATCCAACGGAACAACAGCACGGGCCATCTATCTACAATCAAACATACATAAGCAAGATATTATCAGGTACTAAGTTCATGATAAATTTAAGTTCAGTTAATTTACTTAAAGAACTCCCACTTAGATAGACATCCCTCTAATCCTCTAAGTGATTACGTGATCCAAATCAACTAAACCATGTCCGATCATCACGTGATATGGAGTAGTTTCATTGGTGAACATCATTATGTTGATCATATCTACTATATGATTCACGCTCGACCTTTCGGTCTCCATGTTCCGAGGCCATATCTGTATATGCTTGGCTTGTCAAGTATAACCTGAGTATTCCGCGTGTGCAACTATTTTGCACCCGTTGTATTTGAACATAGAACCTATCACACCCGATCATCACGTGGTGTCTCAGCACGAAGAACTTTCGCAACGGTGCATACTCAGGGAGAACACTTCTTGATAATTAGTGAGAGATCATCTTATAATGCTACCGTCAATCAAAGCAAGATAAGATGCATAAAAGATAAACATCACATGCAATCAATATAAGTGATATGATATGGCCATCATCATCTTGTGCTTGTGATCTCCATCTCCGAAGCACCGTCGTGATCACCATCGTCACCGGCGTGACACCTTGATCTCCATCGTAGCATCGTTGTCGTCTCGCCAAGCTTGTGCTTCCACGACTATCGCTACCGTTTAGTGATAAAGTAAAGCATTACATCGTGATTGCATTGCGTCCAATAAAGTGACAACCATATGGCTCCTGCCGGTTGCCGATAACTCGGTTACAAAACATGATCATCTCATACAATACAATTCAGCACCATGTCTTGACAATATCACATCACAACATGCCCTGCAAAAACAAGTTAGACGTCCTCTACTTTGTTGTTGCAAGTTTTACGTGGCTGCTACGGTCTTAAGTAAGAACCAATCTCACCTACGCATCAAAACCACAACGATAGTTTGTCAATTTGACTCCATTTTAACCTTCGCAAGGACCGGGCGTAGCCACACTTGGTTCAACTAAAGTTGGAGAAACTGTCACCCACAAGCCACCTCTGTGCAAAGCACGTCGGGAGAACCGGTCTCGCGTAAGCGTACGCGTAATGTCGGTCTGGGCCGCTTCATCCAACAATACCGCCGAACCAAAGTATAACATGCTGGTAGGCAGTATGACTTATATCGCCCACAACTTACTTGTGTTCTACTCGTGCATATAACATCAACATATAAAACCTAGGCTCGGATGCCACTGTTGGGGAATGCGGTAATTTCAAAAAATTTCCTACGCACACGCAAGATCATGGTGATGCATAGCAACGAGAGGGGGGAGTGTGATCTACATACCTACTAGATCGACAACGGAAGCGTTTGGTTGATGTAGTCGTACGTCTTCACGGCCCGACCGATCAAGCACCGAAACTACGGAACCTCCGAGTTTTAGCACACGTTCATCTCGATGACGATCCCCGGACTCCGATCCAACAAAGTGTCGGGGAAGAGTTCCGTCAGCACGACGGCGTGGTGACGATCTTGATGCACTACAGCAGCAGGGCTTCGCCTAAAGTCCGCTACAGTATTATCGAGGACTATGGTGGCTGGGGGCGCCGCACACGGCTAAGGAAAAGATCACGTGGATCAACTTGTGTGTCTTTGGGGTGCCCTTTCCTCAGTATATAAAGGAGTAGAGGGGGGGAGGCGGCCGGCCAAGGGGGGCGCGCCAGGAGAGTCCTACTCCCTCTGGGAGTAGGATCCCCCCCCCAATCCTAGTTGGAATAGGATTCGCGGAGGGGGGAAAAGAGAGAGAGGGGCCGGCCCCCTCTTCTTGTCCTATTCGGACCAAGGGAGGGGAGGGGCGCGCGGCCCATGTAGGGCTACCTCTTCTCTTTTCCACTAAGGCCCATCATGGCCCATTTAGCTCCCGGGGGGTTCCAGTAACCTCCCGGTACTCCGGTAAAATCCCGATTTCACCCAGAACACTTCCGATATCCAAACATAGGCTTCCAGTATATCAATCTTCATGTCTCGACCATTTCGAGACTCCTCGTCATGCCCGTGATCACATCCGGGACTCCGAACAACCTTCGGTACATCAAAATGCATAAACTCATAATATAACTGTCATCGTAACCTTAAGCGTGTGGACCCTACGGTTTCGAGAACAATGTAGACATGACCGAGACACGTCCCCGGTCAATAACCAATAGCGGGACCTGGATGCCCATATTGGCTCCTACATATTCTACGAAGATCTTTATCGGTCAGACCGCATAACAACATACATCGTTCCCTTTGTCATCGGTATGTTACTTGCCCGAGATTCGATCGTCGGTATTCCAATACCTAGTTCAATCTCGTTACCGGCAAGTCTCTTTACTCATTCCGTAGTACATCATCTCACAACTAACATATTAGTTGTAATGTTTGCAAGGCTTATGTCATGTGCACTACCGAGAGGGCCCAGAGATACCTCTCCGAAAATCGGAGTGACAAAACCTAATCTCGAAATACGGCAACCCAACATGTACCTTTGGAGACACTTGTAGTACTCCTTTATAATCACCCAGTTACGTTGTGACGTTTGGTAGTACCCAAAGTGTTCCTCCGGCAAACAGGAGTTGCATAATCTCATAGTTATAGGAACATGTATAAGTCATGAAGAAAGCAATAGCAACATACTAAACGATCGGGTGCTAAGCTAATGCAATGGGTCATGTCAATCAGATCATTCTCTTAATGATGTGATCCCGTTAATCAAGTAACAACTCATTGTTCATGCTTAGGAAATATAACCATCTTTGATTAACGAGCTAGTCAAGTAGAGGCATACTAGTGACACTTTGTTTGTCTATGTATTCACACATGTATTATGTTTCCGGTTAATACAATTCTAGCATGAATAATAAACATTTATCATGATTTAAGGAAATAAATAATAACTTTATTATTGCCTCTAGGGCATATTTCCTTCAGTCATGCCTTTCAACACAGTCATATATCCCATTAATATGTCTTTTCAACATCCAGGGAACAGGTTGATCTACCGTTGGCGGTGGTCTTCGCAGCACTCCCGAGACACGGAGCCCGACCACTCCGATCCACGGAGGCGGAGGCGGAGGTGGAGGCGGTCTTGGCGTTAGCGATGCCGCTAGCAGTGACGACCTGGGCTTCGGCAGTCTTGGCGGTGACGACCTCCGCGGTGCGCGACGTCCTGGCGCTTAAGCCTTGTGTGTGGTGATGATGCTTGAGATGAATTGTGTGTGGTGATGGTCATTTAGATGACTTGTGTCCTTCTCCATATGCTTATGCTTATGTTGATTGTGATGATGCTTATGCATATATTGTTGTGATGGTGTCGGATGATATCCCGTTGTGTTCTATATTTCTATTCCATGAGTTTATATATCTGCTGATATGTGATGTTATTTGAATTGAATTGATTTGAAAACAAACAGTAAAAAGAAAAAAAAATCAAATGCAAACTATGCCGACGGCTAGGCCATCAGCATAGGGCTGGCGTGAGCTCCCAGTAGCTGACACGTGGCAGCTATGCGGACGGCCTAGCCGTCGGCATAGTTTTTAAACTAAGCCGACGACCAGGCCGTCGGCATAGATGCCACATGTCAACTACTGGGAGCACCGGAGGAAGGAACATGCCGACGGCTAGGCCGTCGGCATAGTTTGAAACTAAGCCGACGACCAGGCCGTCGGCATAGCCCTGGTCCACGAGCAGCCTCTGGTCACCACGTGGCACACCTATGCCGACGGCCGCCATTAGGCGTGAACGTTGCCGACGGCCTGGGCCGCCGGCATAGATGTACGGCCCCGTCGGGAAAGCAACTAGGCCGACGGCCGCCTTTAGGTGTGAACGTTGCCGACGGCCAGGGCCGCCGGCATAGATGTACGGCCCCGTCGGGAAAGCAACTATGCCGACGGCTTTTCTATGCCGACGGCCTCCCTGGCTATGCCGACGTATATGTTGCCGACGGCCGTATGCCGACGGGGGCCGTCGGCATAGGTCTGTCCCGACGGTACTCAGGGATATGCCGACGGCCCTGGCCGTCGGCATAGGGGGCGATTCCAGTAGTGTAAGCTATGATATGGTCTGAGAGTGCATGCATGTCTCTTCCAGCCGATCCACTGGTTGAAACGGCTTCTTTAAGCTCTCAAATCTGCACACCGACATGGTGTGTACAACTTTTTTGTTTCTATATTTTCACGAGTGAAACCATCTCTTTTTTGGAAAGCTCTCTTTGTATTCTCATGTGTTCTTGTATGCCTCTCGGCACAATGGTATAGGTTAAGTCTCATGCTCCTCTGGATAACAAAAGTGGTGAAGGCAACCGTCTCCTTAATCATGGTGATGCTAAGTTTCCTCGCAACCCGTGAGGAACCGTCCTCATATTATTCTCCAATTATCTAACCTAGAGTTGTCCACGATTGTCCTCTAAGGAAAAGAAACCTATCATCATCCCCTCCATCATCTCCATTAGCTGGAACTCCTCTAGATTGTGGACCGATGTGGCCTTAGAAGGCGGAATTTATCATAAAGGTATTGTTCCCTTTGAGATTTATTTTGACTAAATGTAGGTAGATATACATGTTGCCTTTGAGATGAATGTAGGTAGTGTCAATTATTCAAGTTGTAGCCTATATTGTAGAACTGTCCTTATAATTATCTTCAATTAGTCTAAACAAGTTTCATCTACAATTTTCATAATTGCAGAGTGTTGATGAATTTCCTAGAATAACTGGTCATCGTTTTGTATGGTGCACAAGCATATCACAGCATGAGAATCAAGGGCAGTGGTGGATGTTGTGGGGTCCTTCTTCCTTCAATTTCTCTCCTGGAAATTTAATCCATTGTCACCTTCCTGCGTGTGCCTTGCCTCGCGACCCAATTCACCTCCGCCAGTCTGACATCGCCCCCGACCATCCTTCTAGACCACCCCACCTTGTCTTCTTCTCCGATGTTGGCAGCCCCACCCAGCACCCAAACAGTTAAATGTCTGACACCCTTCCGCCGTTGGCACCATTGCCACATCGTCCCCGGCTTCGGCTCACTCCCATTCGAGGCATCATCAAGGCCCCGAGCATATCTTGTGCTCGTTGTCGCTCGCCGATCTTTACCTTGGGGCTGCAGTCTAGAATTTGACTGATGGAAATTTCAATCTGAGGCAACTTGCCGATAGCAGACGCAAACACCTAACTAAGCGTCTATGCATATACAACCCCTGAATAAAACAAAGCAGACAAGGCATGGCGGGGTGCCGTTAGCCAACCCACGGCAGTAAACAAAACTTGCATGTGCCATGCTATACCACTACTACGTAATCAAGAACATGGATGGAGTAAATCAAACATGCACAACAACTAATCTAGGTCTTCTCTGGCGGAACCTATTATTTTAATTTCCCCGCGGGATTCCCATGAATACAGATGTCGAAGAAGATGACACAACCAAAGAAACCAAACGCAATGCCCATGATACCTAACATGCCACCGAGGGCGGCCAAGACACGTGTGAGAGAAGAAAAATAAAAAACCCCAAGACAATAGAGATGGCAAGGAAAAGCGAAGCATACCACGAGGCATACGAGGCCTAACTCGCTTGCGGTGGCAGATTCTATACGCTGGCCGTGTGCATTGTCCAATGTGATCGATTCGTCGTGGATAATATGTGCGCGCAATTGGCCAATTGGTATTTTTAGAATCATAGTGGATGTAATGGTTTAGACGTAACATACTTAGCTTATATGAGAGGGCGATGTTTTTTTCCTTCCTTCCATTCGCCTTCCTTTTGCTAATTGAGTATGTTCCTAACAATGTGATAATAATGCCAAATTATTCAAGTGCCAAATTCGTGCTAAGCTTCAAAGAAGTGGCATGTTTGCAAAAACTAGTAACAAGGCACATGGAAAGCACATGTGATCGTAGGAATGGATTTCCTCATTCATCATGTTGCCAAGCAGTTAATATAAGGGATAAAAGCAACGAGTATCTATAACCAACATTGTATGACATATGCATGTCCTCATTCTTGGTCAATAATCTTATTTCTGTGAGATCATTCACTTCTGATGGAGCGAACACAAAAGTATAATATTCCAACACGAGAAACGCTTCGGGACACCCCCCACACACAAAGCGTATAAAGGGTAATTTAGACCTTCGACAAATCGTATCCATTTTCGTACGAACGATGGAATATGCCATACGTTCAGAGGACGTGGTACCGTGGAGGCCGCCAGTCTCCTCACCGGCGGGCCGCGTCTGAGATCTCGGCGCGGGGATGGCTTCAACCTTCCCAGGGCGCGGGTGCGGAGAAGATGCCGGTGTCACCCAGGGAGGCGAGAGCCCGTCTAGAGGAGGCGCTAGGCAAGCTGGGGATCACCGATGAAGAGGCAACATAGTTGGTGATCGATGATTGAGAAGATGACAGACCGAAGAGATGGCTTATCACTAGCAAGGTTCTGCCCTGGAACCTGCTCCACACCAACACCATAGCCGGCGCTCTTCGGCCTGCCTGGGGTAATCCCCGAGGTCTACAGTTCAGATCGATGGGGGAGAACATATTCGTGGCAGGGTTTGAGAATCAACAGGACCGTGATCGCATCTGGCAGGGGTCGCCATGGCATGTGAGCAAAAACGCTGTAATCCTGGCTGACTTTGAATATTGCATGCGGCCCGTAAAGTTAAGTTTCAACGGCTCCATCTATGGTCTTGGGTTCCAAATCTCCCATACAATCTGCGTGATGATACATGGGGGAAACTGATTGCGCAACAGATCGACAAGGATGCTACCTCAATTCAGTTCGACCACGTTGGTGGTTTTCTACGAGCGCGGGTATCCATTGATGTTAGCAAACCTCTCAGGAGGTGGATCTTGATAGATTCTGCTAAAAGGAAGAGGGTTGATCTCTATGATATACAATACGTGCAAGTCCCCCACTTTTGCTTTTCTTGTGGTCATTTGGGTCGCTCTGAGATCATGTGTCCAACACCGGGTCCTCGAGATGACAAAGGAAATCTTCCCTTTGGATCTAAGTTGAGAGCACCAGAAGATCGACGGAAGGCTACCTCGGCGGACAGTTCAAGTCATGAGCAGCACACAGAGCGGAGCAGCCAACGAGAATCTAAGCATAATTCCAACACTGGTAAGGGCGATGAGGTGACCTCCCCTGCAGAGGAACGTGCAAACTTCAAGCGGAAGGGCGCTCCAAAACAGGTCTACCGGCGGGTGGATCACACTCCTCTCCTGTTAATGAATGTTGTAGCTCCTGGGAACATTGACCCTACTCGGGAGGAGGATGTAAACGTAGCAGCACTTGGGGATGGACAAGAATTACACTACAAGAATCCTGTTAATCCGTGACGGATTTCTGGTGACATTCCAAGGGACTGTCACGGAAACCGTCATGAATGAGCAATATACAAATGTCCCTCAAAACTATAGCTCCTGTATGACAGACATCGAGTGTCTGTCACAGAAACTGTCATCCATCGACCAGGCCGACACTTATCTTTCTTTATACATTATTTGGACCATCACCGATGGCTCCTGCTGATGTGTATGTGTCTTTTGTTTGGTCCACATGTCAGCACGATGAAAAAATCGGAGGCCGAAATTGAGAGAGCACGCGTAAGAAGGAAAATTTTAATTTGCCGGCGCAGGGAGTTGATATTTTCGAGCCAGCCCATTTAACTGCGAGTCCACACCAACCTAACCCTAGTACTCTTCTCCATCTCCCGTACCAACCATCAGCCGCCGCCACTCCACCTATCCTCCTCCCGCCGCTCCATGTCGGCGCCGGCGCCGCCGCCGCTGAAACACCCCGCGGCGGGCCCCTCCCCATCTATCCCGCGCCGGATCCCTCCCCATCAAGGCCACACTATGCCCCTCCTCATTCAGATTGCCCCCCTCAAGCTACGGCAACCCAGTCCTACCCCCGAGCTAAGGAGGCAGGGGTGGCGGCGCGATGGACTACCGGATATGGAAGTCCCCTTGGTCCCCAGCGGTCTGGATGGATCAATCTCCGTCCAGTGGCGAGCCAAGGTGAGGTACAGGAGTGACACTGCCCCAGATCCAGAGTACATGGGCGGCCCATGTGGCTGGGTCTAAGTCCGTCAGCAGTGCCACCGTCGGCCCCCTCGTCATCGCGGTCGTCTTCTTTGTCCGTCGTGCGCGTTTCCTCAAGGTGTTGTTGTGAAGGTAATATCCTGATGTAGTGGATCTAGTCAAATAAAGTTAATTCAGAGATAGCTTTTAAAACTTCTGATTTAGAGGCTAAAGCGGAGGAGAAATTGCTATTTCAGCTAGCGTAGACAAACAAACAGGGTAGTATTATCTCTGTATCATATTTTTAGAGCAAGTCAGCTGAAACTATGAAAACATTAAAGACTAAACCATTAGAAATTTGTACTCAAAATTTAGCTTAATAAATTTAATCTTCAGAAAATATTACAGGGCATGGACATTAGTGAGTGTATTCTTATTTGTGCTTTTCCTAATAGTTTCCTGGTAACAAAATAATACTAATAATCTGGACACCACCAACATTTACACTTAAGGGATACATTTTCCATTGCCCACTGATTCAGCTACACGAGCTATTCATGTATAGAATGTTTCAATGTATAGCTATTCATCTACAGAAGCAAAGTTATTATTTTATAAAGGCAATGTAAAATATCCTCTAGAGAAAATTTCAGTATATAGCTATGGCGTGTTTTAGTTTTTACTGATATTTTGTCACCATGTCTAAAACTGGCTGATAGACATTTTTTGTTTTTACTGATCTGTATTGTTGTACAAATAGGGAAATTAATTCTTGTTGTTGAAAGTAAGGTATTACTAACTCACAAGTTTCATGCTCTCTTTTTTCTCATTCTGTGAGATGACCATGAATACACTCAATTTTGGAAACTGCAAACCAATCATAATAACACCGAGGACTGTTGAAAAGTAAATTAGCATGCCATTCTCTTACTACGTAGTGCTTAACTGCACACTATTCTCCAACTTGAGTCGTACCACCAATGGATGCTAGTTAGACGTAATTTGGATCAGCTGGGTACTTGCGCCTATTGATTTTACATTCTCTCTGGTCCTCATATAAGAGGTGAATTTAAATCTACAATCAAATCATCGACCGTGACTCTGCAATTGATAAAGTTTCATATGATTCATGGTGGTAGGAAGTATGCCCTGCTGAAACATATAAAGGCAGGAGTTCCAAAAATGAGGAAAATCATACCAATCAAGTGAATCATGCGACCAGCTGCATCAAGCATAAAAAATAAATAGAGATATGTACTGGATCCAATTCTGATTTGTACCCTAATTCTGCAGGTAAATCTATGCATCTCTGATTCATGCCACCAACCAACAAACTAATATAATGTGGAAATAGAGAGCATGGAACTCTGATTCATGTCCCCTTGTCATCGTGGATGTCTTCTCCACCCCTGCTGCAGTCTCCTAAAGGCAATGTTCATAAAGCTGCTGCTTCTCCTAGCTTCCTGTCTCTGCCTCCCCTTCATCGATTCTGCCTCCTTCTCTGCTGCTTCTCCCGGCCAGGTAATACTCAAAGCTTGGATGTTTATGTTGTATGCCTTTAGTCGAGCTATAATCTAATATATTTTTATGCTTCCTGGAATCACTTGAGATGGATGTGCATATTGACCTGCAATTGATATTTTCCCTATCTATGTAAATAATTTACCAATGTAAATGCTGCCATCTATTAATTGACGATGTACTATGGTTAGTGCATAGGTACTGAACATGCTTATGGTATGTCTTTTGAATTTGTAATAATCTGTATATTGAAAGAGTTTCACAAGAATACTTGAAATTGGACCCAGATTTGCAGGTATTGTAGATTGCAGTTTGTTATATTGAAGTGTGAGAAGAGATAATTATAAACCTTGTATGCCATGGAGGCTAATCTCTAAATGGGACAATGCCTGTTTTTTTCGTCTTACATATGTTACTTTTCTTCACAATATATTTCATGCAATTCATGGTGAACATTATTTTGGTGGGCATTAAATTTCTTCTTTCATCCACCCAAATGTGTTATCTTTTAGAAAAGGCAATACCTAAAGCGAAATTGACGCCTACTGTTTACATAGATTCATAAATTCCTGAAAATTTGCCTGAAATGTTTATGATTGTTATGCCTAATCCAGTTAACTAAACTGAAGTGAATTGGTACATCTTCCAATGCTACACAGATGCAATATGATGCTAACTGGAATCCTGGTGCTACCAATTCCTGGGTTTGGTTAATCTAGATGTGACGATTATGGTCTGAAAGCATTGGTGTAAATCTGAACCATTAGGTTCAACTTTGTTCTGAAATGTTTAACTGAAGTTCTATGATGCTTGCGAATATTGGCCCTTTTAAAGAAGTCTACTGTTAGCATAATGATATAATTAAGTGGATCATTTAATTTCCTAAAATGGTCTTTCCTTGGAGTGTTTTATTTGAAATGCAAAATAGCAAGTTTATTGACATGAATTAGGTTTAATTGATGAAGAAAGTAGGCCTCCAGCATTACTATTTTAAGGTTTTGTTCACTATGAACTACTACTCTGTCCCATAATAAGACGTTTTTGCAAGCTTCTTGGGCATGCAAAATGTTACTCCCTCCGTCCCAAAATACTCGTCGGAGAAATGGATGTATCTAGATGTATTTTAGTTCTAAATACATTAAATCCTGTCTATTTTATTGGACGGAGGGAGTACATTGTATTGCATGAAACCATCCATTTCGATACACTAAATCCTGTCATGTGCACGCACCTATAAACTTGATTTTTTTAATGGTACTTGATGAATATGAAATGATAAGTCCATTCTTTGTTTGGGACAATTAAAGTGATGTATACTTTTCTATGTTTGGATGATAAATGTCAAATTTATAGGACAAAACTGTTAACTCGTAATTAGTCTTCTCGTTTTTATGTGTGTTGCCCACATTTTCATGGTACCTTAATATATTAATATTATTACTCTATTTTCATTTCATACCTGATCGTTATTACTTACTATAATTTTTTGTATGTGTTTTGGATTCTATGCAGGTTTGGCAATCAGCCCGTGTTACAAGAGATTGAAGTTTTTTCGCAGGAATTACTTGGTCCAAATAGCTACCTGGAATGGAAGCATCTATGGCCTTTTAGATTAAATCAGCTAGTAGTTCATTTTTTCACCAAAGTCATGTTACTGAAAATTTTAAAATATATGCTTATAGGTCCTTTTAGATATGTCTGATGTTTCTGTATTAAGCTTAGTTTGGTGCTTTGAAATCAGACTGGACTATTGGAAGTCTGTATTGTCATGTGAACAAATGCTAATTGTTGAATGAATATAAATTTCGTTGTCTTCTGTATATTATGCTGGATCGTATATTATGTTGGATAAAAAAAGGGCTGGACTAAAAAAGAGGCTAATAGGTTGGACTAAAAAACTGATAGCCTAATGGGCATCACTGAAAAAACAAGTTGATGGGCTGGATCAGATGAAATTAGTGGGCCCAAACACTAATTGGGCTGGTTACTATATGGGCCATGTTGACTGCCACGTCAGATTCATGTAGGTGCCACGTCATGTGCATGTTGCTTCCACATCACAGAGTCCCGGGCCGGATGGGCCTAGATACATATCGATGACAGACAAAAACTGTCATGGAAGGTATAGTGCCAAATTATGACGCGATATACATGACAGATTCTGAATCCGTCATCGATGCGCAGCCTTGACGGTTTTCCACTCATCTGTGACGGACTGGATCTGTCACGTATTAACACATTTCTTGTAGTGTTAGAGAGGGAAGCAAAGAAGAAGAAACCCACACCTAAGAATTCGGCAGAGACTGCAAGGAAGTCCTGCCCATACCAATGAGCTGCATAAGTTGGAACTGCCGGGGGCTTGGGAACCCCGAGGCAGTTCGAGAGCTTCGCAATATTGTGAAGCAAGAGTTACCCCTTCTACTCTTTGTCATGGAAATGAAAATATTAGCGAAAAGAGTAGAGAGCCTGCAACACACGTTGGGATTCGCAGGATGTTTTGCTGTTAATAGTACGGGTTTGAGCGGCGGCATTGGACTATTTTGGTCCCAGGATGTGGACGTCGAGCTAAAAAAATTCAGTTCCGCTCACATTGATGTGATTGTGCGGAGGACAGACCAAGTTTCGCCAACATGGTGGTTTACGGGTTCTATGGGGCTCTGAGGGAGTCCTGGATTAGGGGGTGTCCGGATAGCCGGACTATACCTTCGGCCGGACTCCTGTACTATCAAGATAGAATATTGAAGACTTTGTCCCGTGTCCGGAAGGGACTTTCCTTGGCATGGAAGGAAAGCTTGGCGATACGGATATGTAGATCTCCTACCATTGTAACCGACTCTGTGTAACCCTAGCCCTCTCCGGTGTCTATATAAACCGGAGGGTTTTAGTCCATAGGACGAATAACAATCATACCACAGGCTAGCTTCTAGGGTTTAGCCTCCTTGATCTCGTGGTAGATCTACTCTTGTACTACCCATATCATCAATATTAATCAAGCAGGAGTAGGGTTTTACCTCCATTAAGAGGGCCCGAACCTGGGTAAAAACATTGTGTCCCTTGTCTCCTGTTACCATCCGCCTAGACGCACAGTTCGGGACCCCCTACCCAAGATCCGCCGGTTTTGACACCGACATTGGTGCTTTCATTGAGAGTTCCTCTGTGTCGTTGCCATCAGGAAGGATGCCTCATCCCGTCTTTAAAGACGGCACCGTTGCTAAGGGAGCTTTGGCTGTCGGCCAAACTCTCCGGTTAGGTGGTTTCCTTATGACCGCCTGTTCAGCTGCTGCGCCGACGATGACCTCTCGGGTCATTGAAAGCAATCTTCACGTCAGCTCGGAATTCGCCGAGCAGCTAGATCCAATGAAGCTCTCTTCCCTAAACGAGCTCTTGGATCGCATCGCCGCCCTGGGAGTCGCTACGTATTACGACCAGATTGGGCCTAAACCCGATCTGAGAGAGATTAACTCTCCCCAGGTCACCCATCACGTTGCCGTGGTAGAGGGACAGTGCGGCGACCCTTCATCTATCTTAAGGACTAGCTATGTCCGGATTCTCGATCCCTCCAAGCCGGATACCGACGGAGGGGAGGGCATCACTCAAGACCTGAACTTAAAGTCAGGCGACGGGCTAGATTCATTGGACAGCATCCAAGAATCCAAACTTCCGAGTTCGGAAACTCCTTGGCCCCTGGGTCTCAGATTGGGTGAGGTTTCGGATTTGATTCCACCCACCCACCCGTAAATAAGCGATCTATCCCAAATTAGGCAAGAGCCGGAAGAAACAGTACATCATTACTGGGCCAGATTCCTCCTGGTTATGAACAGGATAAAGGACTGCCGCGAGGAAGACGCAATTTCATTCTTCTGCAATAATTGCATAGACGAGGGAATCCTCAACGCCATAAGTCGCCGTGATATTCCACGCTTCGCTGACTTGACGTCCATAGTACGAAAGTACTGTGCGATGAAAAGCGCCTGGAAAACCGAAATAAAATTTTGGGACAATCCGGCCCTGAATACAAACCCAGTCCGAAATAAAAGGGTGCATCATCGCCAGACACCCGGGTTCAATAACAAAAAGCAAAAGCCCTCTACAGGGCATGGAACTGTACTGGAAGGATGGCTTAATGGACCCTGCAAAATTCACAGTGCAGGGGGCGCCACACCAACTCACAGCCTTAGAGCATGTTGGATACTCCGGCAGGTGGCAAAAATTGGCGAAGATCTTCTAATTCCAGAAGACACAGAAAGCCACCCTAGAGACACCAGTACGGTATTAACAGTCTTCGAGACTTTCGCATCAAATAATATGCGAAAAAGAACACTCCGCAGCCTTGCCGAAGTCTACCTAGTAGCAACAATAAACCCATGGAGTGACACGGCTATTACTTTTAACGCCAGTGATGAACCTAAATTCCGAACAGCCCGAGCACCAGCCGCATTGGTCCTCAGTCCAATAGTGGACGACTTTCGTCTTACCAAGGTTCTCATGGATGGCAGCAGCGGATTGAACCTCATTTATGAGGAAACCCTTCAAAAAATGGAAATATACTAGAACCGCATTGAGCGAAGCAGCACAACCTTTAGAGGAATAATCCCCAGTCGGGAAGCGCGCTGTACAAGAAAACTCACACTAGATGTGGTGTTCGGCACGCCAGATAATTACAGGTCCGAAGAGGTCATGTTCCAAGTGGCCCCGTTCAGTAGCGGATATCACGCTCTGCTAGGGCGGGAAGCGTTTACAATCTTCCAAGCAATACTCCATTACGGGTACATGAAGCTCAAGATGCCCGGGCCTAACGGAATCATCACTCTCGCTAGTGATCCGGACATAGCACTCCGCGCCGAAAACAAGACAGTCGCACTGGCCCTCGAGGCGCTATCCGGAGCCCTAGCGACTGAGGAACTGACTGTGCTGCGCTCCACGGTGAATAGGGACGATGTAATACTCGACAAAAGATCCAAGTCCACCTCCTTTAAACTGGCGGACAAAATAGTCAAATTCCAGGTCCATCCAACGGACCCCAATAAAATAGCTTCCATCGGGGCATAGTTAAACCCTGATGTAGATGCCGCACTGCGAGAGTTCCTACGAGAGAACTGGGACATTTTCGCCTGGCACCCTTGAGACAAGCCAGGAATCCCACGCAGGCTGGCCGAACACAGCTTAAATATCCTAAAAGGATTCAAGCCAGTCAAACAGGCTCTTCAGCGTTTTTCCAAACATAAGAGACAGGCCATGGGAGAGGAACTAGCCAAGCTATTGGAGGTCGGATTCATCAAAGATATAAAACACCCGGACTGGCTAGCAAACCTGGTGATGGTACCAAAGAAGGACAAGTCCTGGCGCCTGTGCGTTGATTTTAAAGACCTTAACAAGGCTTGCCCAAAGGATCCCTTCCCTCTCCCCCGCATCGATCAAATTATCGACGCTACCGCAGGACACGATTCGTTGTGTTTCCTCGACGCATACTCCGGTTACCATCAAATAAAGATGGCAGAGTCAGACCAAGCCGCAACGGCATTCATCACACCATACAGCCCATTCTGCTTCAACACAATGCCCTTCGGGCTCAAAAACGCCGGCGCAACATATCAGCGCATGATTCAGACATGTCTGGCAAACCAGATCGGCAAAACAGTGGAGGCATACGTAGATGATGTGGTCGTTAAAACAAGACATGTCGAATCTCTAGTAGACGACTTGAGGCTAACCTTCGATAACCTCCAAACGTACGACATCAAGCTCAACCCGGAAAAATGCGTTTTCGGCGTTCCAGCCAGAAAGCTCTTGGGCTTCATTGTATCCGGTAGAGGAATTGAAGCAAATCCAGCCAAGATCCGAGCTCTGTCACAATTGGATATCCTGAAGGACCTCAAACAAACACAAAAATTAACCGCATGCGTGGCGGCTCTAAGCCGCTTTATCTCCCGCTTGGGAGAAAAGGCCCTACCCCTTTACCGCCTCCTTCGGCGTACCGAACACTTCGAGTGGACGGATGCAGCCACGGCCGGACTCGACGAAATAAAAGCCATCTTGGCAACAAACCCAGTCCTGGACGCGCCAAACATTGGCGAACCAATGCTATTATACATTGCAGTAACCCATCAGGTCGTAAGCGCAGTGCTCGTCGTCGAACGAGAAACGGACGGACACAAATTCCCCCTTCAAAAGCCGGTCTACTATGTGTCCACTGTTCTTACTCCGTGCAAGTCACGGTACCCGCATTATCAAAAGATTGCATACGCGGTATTTATGGCATCCCGGAAGCTCCGACACAACTTTCAAGAGTGTTCAATAACAGTAGCCTCAGAAGTGCCACTTAACGATATTATAAACAACCGCGATGCGACGGGCCGGATTGCAAAATGGGCCACTGAGCTCCTCCCATTCGACATAACTTACAAGCCACGGCGAGCTATCAAGTCGCAAGTTTTGGCCGACTTCGTCGCAGAATGGACGGAGGCCGAACTCCCTAAAGAGTACGACACATATTCAAACTGGGTCATGCACTTCGACGGCTCCAAAATGTTGGCGGGGCTGGTGTTGTTTTGACGTCCCCCACGGGAGACACAGTTCAATACGTACTCCAGATAATGTACACAGACTCCAACAATGCAGTATCCATGGGCATTCAATGGCTAGAGGTGTGCGGGGACTCGAACCTCGCAATATCCCAAATAAATGGAGACATTGATGCCAAGGATCCAAAAATGGCAGCTTATCGCAACGCCATCCTAAAAATGTCAGCTCGGTTCGAAGGGCTCGAATTTCACTATATAGCCCGGGAAAATAATCAGGCGGCATATGTCCTGGCACGCATCGGCGCAAAACGCGATGTAGTCCCCCCCCAACATCTTCTTGGAAAGGCTGTTCAAGCCATCCGTGGTATGGGAAGGGGAACCCGGCAATAACAGCCCGGACCCAACCGCACTGCCCGACACCGAATACTCTGACATAATTGGAGGCTCTGCGAATGAAATAACACCTTGAGCCCATGTAATAATGGCCGTCATCGCCCCGTGGACAGAACCATTCGTCGCCTACTGTCGGGGTACTGATCCACGGGCACCTATGGGACCGGCGGACCGGGTCCCTTTCGGTTCAGCGGGGGCGGAGATCGTGCAAAGAGCGGATCGAGGCGATGCACGCGAGCGATTTACCCAGGTTCGGGCCGCACGGATGCGTAAAACCCTACTCCTGCTTTGTGGTTTGTATTGATTTCTTGCTCGGGAGCGCGGAGTGCTACAGTAGACACCCGCAGCTAACAAGACCGAGCGTGAGAGTTCGAACTAGCTAAGCCCCCTCCACGTTGCACACGGGCCTCCTTTTATATGCTCAAGGGGTTACCGACAGGTGGCAACGGAGGTAAAGGGCAAAAATGGAAAGGTGCTGTGGTAGGCACAGCTACCTGCTACAGTGTATCATACCTAACCCTGACGGCAGGGGACAAGGGCCTTAAATGCCCGTCTGTGTCGCCTAAACAGTGCGAAGAGGGAACGCCAGGGACGCCACCGTTCGCCACGATGGCGATCTTGTCAGCGCCGCTCGCCACTGCATGCCGCTGGCTACACAGCCTTTCGCCACGTACGCCTGGAAGGGCCCCAGAGCGACACGTTGGTGGATGTGCTGGAGCGCGGGCCCAGGGAGGTGGCTTGCCGCGGCAAGCGCCTTGCCGCTGTCGTTGTCTTGTCGCGTCCGGGAGCTTGTCGCTCACCGGGCCTTGCCGGGGTGCGTGGTGCGCCGCGGCAAGTTCCTTGCAATGCCTTGGGTGGCCTTCCCGGCAAGCTCCTCTTGCCGGGGTCTTGGGATGCTTTTGTTAGCCTTCCCGGCAAGATCCTCTTGCCGGGGTCTTGTCTTCTTGGCATGGACACTTTGTTCTTGAATGGCTCCAAAGGAACCATGGAGGACCTTGGCGGTCACCCGGCAAGCCTTGCCGCGGGATGCTACGACTGCCCCCGGGATACTAAGGTACCCCTACTCTAGTACACCGACAGGAGCCCCCGGGCCTGGGCCATACACGGTGCCGAGCGCTGTTGGGCCAGGCCCAAGACAGGGCACGAGCACGCGCGGCCTAGGTTACGTCGTATCTTACTCCGTATCCACCGCGCCCTCCCCGAACGGCACGCGTCGAATGTGCGTCGTGGGAGAGATCGTGGGGGTTTCTTTATTCGGAAATGTGGAGCGTCCGCCCCCCTCCCTCTTTATAAGCAGGGGAAACGGGGGCAGTTCGCACATTCGCCCGTTGCTGTTTCCAATCTCAGAAATCTCCGCCGCTCCCTCGCCTTCCTAGAACAGAGAGAGAGAGAGAGAGAGAGCACAGCCCCGCCCCCCATCGCTGCCAGCATCACCAACGCCGTCGACCTCCTCCACTGCTTCCACCATGGCTCCAAAAGCCGACAAGGGGAAGGCCGTGAAGTCGACCGAGGCGCAGCGGCTCGCGATGCTGCGGAAGGAGCGGGCAGTTTCCCCCCCCCAAGCTTGCCGCGAAGGAGCCGAGGGAGAACTACTACCTCTTCTGGTCGGCAGAGACACGAGCGCATCCGCGCACAAAGGTACTCCCCGCCGTCGCTTGGAAGAAGGCCCCGAATGGATACCCCTTTTTTGCTCTGTTCTTCTACTGCGGGCTCTGCCCGCCTTTCTCTGATTTCTTCTGCGACATTATGAATACCTATGGATTCCATCTCCTTGACTTCACCCCCAATGCCGTCCTGACCATGGCAGTTTTCGCACATCTCTACGAAAACTTTGTCGGAGTCCTTCCCAACGTAGCCCTCTTCCGCCACTTCTTCATACCCCGAGTAGAGAGAGGAGAGCCTCTATCCGGCGGAATTGCCTGGATCTCAAGGGCCGGCAAGAAGGAAACCTATCTGGAGGGAGAGTTCCGCGGCAAGTGGGAGGAGTGGAGAGCAGATTGGTGCTGGATTGACGAGGAGAATCCGCAGCCATTCACCACCCGGCGCAAAACCCCAGTAGCACGCGGCAGCGATTGGAGCGACGTGTCCCCGGAAGACGACAGGCTGAGAATTGCTCTCACCAGGATCCTGCGCCTCAGGCTTGCCGGGCTTACTGTTGGCGCTGTTGGCGCAGACTTCCTTCGCCGCCGCATCGCCCCCCTACAGGAACGGGGGAGGACCACTTGGGAGTTCAAGAACGCGGCAGACATTATGAGGCTGCGACCGGGCCTCAATTATAACTTCACAGTCCTGGAGCTCAACGCAATGCTGCAGCAGCTGTTCAAATATGACCCCCAACATCCCGAGGTGTTCAGGTTGCCGGGGGGCGTCGTCCCATTGTGCAACAATTCCGCGCTCGACCGCATCCGTGCAATGATGCCGGAGTGCGACTCGCACGGGATTGTGCCAACTTGGCAGGAGCCTGCCGACGAGGTCGTTCAGCAGTTCTTCGACGACTTGGTGGATGTGCCAGTCCGCCCCGACGAGAAGGACGGCCTCACCCGCGACACCACGGATGCAGAGTTGGCGCTCATCGCCACTAGGATGGAGGAGGCAACGGCAGCCGCAGCCGCGGGCGAGTTCAGATTTACTGTGGAGGAGGCTGATGCAGCGGAAGCGGCAAGCCGTACCGAGCGAGGGGAGGCTGCCGGCAAGAAGGAGCTTGCCGGGCGTGACGCCGAGCCGAGCGAGCCCACCAAGGACATGAGTGGCTCGTTGGAAATCAACTCCTCTTCCTCCTCGTCTTCAGGCAGCTCGCCGCAAGCAGAGCCTCCGTCCCCGCCAAAAACGCGTCTCCGCAACGCCGGTGACGTGGCGGAGCGGCAAGCGGGTCAACAGTCGCCGCGCCGCGTGCGACGCTCTACCGCGGCAAACACCGTTGCCGCGGGAGCGCCTCATGCTGCGACGGCAACTGGAGCGGAGTCTAGCCGGACCGCCGCTTCAGTCCCTGCCGCTACACACACCGCGCCGACAGCTGGAGCGGGGTCGTCTCAGCCCACCGCCACCGCTCCCTCCAAGCGGCCAAGGGAAGCTACCCCTCCACCTCCTCACGCCGGGCGCGCGCCGGACTTCGACTTCTCCGCGTTCAGCTCCGACGACGAAGAAGAAGGAGAGTAAGCTTCTTTTGCTGTTCTTATAGTCCTTCAATTCTTGTTGTTTTGTCTTGTTTCTCACTTGCTTTTCCCTGAACCTGTTCCTCTTCAGGACTCTGGCCCAGAGAGCGGCTAAGAGAGCTAAGGCCCCGGTGATCGTCATCGAGGACGAGCCCACTGCGACAGCAGGTGGCGCGCCCGAGACAACCTTGCCGGACCCGACGACTTTTCTCCAGGGCAGCCCCCAGCCTAAGTGTATGATTTACTTTCTGCTGCGAGGAGCGTTTGGGTACTTGTCTTTGCTGATATCTGCTTGTTGACTTGTGTAGGAGCCGAGCAGCCTCACCAGGAGCCAAGGGAGAATCCCCCGACAAGGGAGAATTCTCCGGCAAGGGAGGGCTTCCCGGTAAGGGAGAAGTCTCCGGCAAGAGAGGGTTCTCCGGCAAGGGAGAAGTCTCCAGCAAGGGAGGGTTCTCCGGCAAGGGAGAAGTCTCCGGCAAGGGAGGGCTCTCCGGCAAGGGACAGCACCAGCGGCCCCCCGACGGCGGAGACCACAACTGCAGGACCTGGTGCAGGTACTCCTCTTGCTTCAAAACTTCCCTTGGGTTCTTCTTCTTCTGATCTTCTTTTTTTTTGCTGGATTTTTGCTTGACTCTTCCCCCTTCTCCGGCCGTCAGATCCATCCACTGCGGAGCAGATGGAAACCGAGGTCACCGCCGATGAGGCAACCGGTGATGGCGATGCCGCCGGCGCAGAGGCCACCAAGGCTGACGCCGCGGCAACTGGAGAGGGGTCCGGCGATCGCACTGACAGCCCTGATGCCGTAGGAGCGCCAGGCGCTACACCGACCGCCGACCCGTCCGCCGCTGCCGCAGCGCCAGGCTCCGGAGAGCCCCAGCCAGGCGTCTACCTGAAGGCCGGCGACGACGTCTTCATCAATCTTCCCTGGGCATCAAGCTCCAGAGCGCCGGTCGAGGGGGAGATCTTCGACGGAGAAGTGCTTGCCTCCGTGGGGTTGACGCTGGTCGATGCGCCAAGCAGCAGCAGCAACGAGCCCGAAGAAGAGCGGCTACTGCAGAGGGTGATGTCGCTCTACCGCGCGCGACAAGCCAAGCTGGAGTCCCGCGAGGCGCTTGTCACGAAGGCGGGAGCAGACATTGAAAAGCGCGCGGAAGAGCTCGGGGGTTTCCACCGGGAAGCCCTCCGATCCCTGGCGGAGGAGCGGGAGCAACTCGTTGAAGCTCGGAAGGCCTTTCTCCTCAAGAAGGCCGAAGCTGAAGAGCGCCAGTGACTTGCCGCTGTGAAGCTAGCCGCGGAGGAGGGCGAGCTGGCGCAGCGGAAGGTCAATCTTGACGCCCACGAGGAGGAGCTTGCCTCGCGCGAGGAGAAGCTCGACGGAGCCCTCAAACAAGCGGAGGACGCTGCCGCCGCCGCCGAGGCCGCCAAGGAGGAGTTGGAGGCCGATCTCTTCGAGAAGGGCAAGGAGCTCAGCACCGCCAAGGTCTCCAACGTGGATCTTGAGTTGAAGCTAACGACTTTGACCAAGACTCTGGACAGCGCCAAGAAGCGGGAGGCGGCCTTGAAGGAGGAAATCAAGGCCGACAAGGCACTGCTGGGGAGTGCTGCCACCGCCCAGAACGCCTTCAGGGAGACCGTGACGCACTGGACGGAGAGCCTTGTGAACGCCGCCACGGACATCGACAAGGAGCTGGCGCAACTGGGGATGGAGGATCTCGGGTATCCCTCCGACGACAACCTCCAACCCAGCACCAAGCTCATTCTATTCTTCAAGGGCGTGGCGACGGCCCTTCAGCGACTCCGGGAGAGGATCCCCAAGCAACTGGCTGACGAGTCGCGCAGGGTCTGCGCAGGGGCCCTCCAGAAAGTGCTGATCAAGGTGGCCTTCCGCAATACGGGCCTCCGCCTCACCAACATCCTTAGGACCTTGCCGCCAGAATCTGACCTGGAGGAGCTCAAAGCCCTTGTTGCACCCATTGTGGACAAGGTGAGCGGGATCAAGAGGGTTGAAGGCGATCGCGTAGATTAGGCCGCCCATTTCTTCTTCCCTTGCCGCTGTTTATCTTGTCATGAAAACAATCTATTAGAGCTGCGACAAGCTGTCTTTGTAATATAACTTTATTCTGGGTATTATTTGCAATGTTATTCCCTTTAATTGACTCTTTGCTTTGTATGCTTTTACCCTACGCTTCTAGGGAATTTGCCGGTGTAGGCACCAGAGCCGCGAGCGCTGAGTGCAGAACGTCAGCAACCTGCTGGCGGTGCCTCTACCGGCAAGAAACCTTGTCGCGACTAGTTGCAGCTCACTTAAGTTGTCGAGCGGACTCGAAACAAAGTAAGGGCGCTAGCAGATCACTTAATTTGTTGAGCGGACTCGAAACAAAGTAAGGGCGCTAGCAGCTCACTTAAGTTGTTGAGCGGACTCAAAACAAAGTAAGGGCGCAACTAGCTACGAGTTGGTTCCTCCGCGCACAGGTTTTCCATACAAAGTGCGGTCGTTCAAGGGAGATAACTTTAAAAATTAAAAAATTTGATTGCTCAAACTTTGGCAACTTAGCTTTTCTGTTGTTTGCTCCCCGGCAAGGCGAAACTTTCTTGAACGACGCCTGGTCCATACCATCATCTTCTCCTCTCCCCCCCCCCGGCAAACTTGTGGGCGAGGGGAACCTTCCTTTCAAAAGAAAGAAGAGACAATACAGATATAGAGCTTTACGGCTCGTTATTGCTTACCGTGGAGTAGGTGCTGCACAAAGTGTCAGATCATATATGCCAAAAAATAGAAAGCATAAAATCGACAAAATGCGCAGGGCACATGAGCTTTATTTATGCACGGGTTCTGCGCCCGGCTTTGTACAAAGGATTACATGCAACAGCGGCAAGACTTGTACAAAAGGTGGTTGCCAGAACAGGTTCCGGCAACCGCGCCTTACGGGTAAAACTTACGGAGATGTTCAATATTCCAGGAGTTGCTCACCGGAATTCCATCTTCGGTCTCAAGGCGGACAGCGCCAGGCCTAGTGACTCGTTTCACCCGGTAAGGGCCTTCCCACTTCGGCGTCAACTTGTTGGAATTCTTGGCGGACTAAACGCGCCGAAGAACAAGGTCGCCTTCCTCGAGACTTCTGGCATTAACTTTGCGGCTATGGTAGCGGCGCAAAGCTTGCTGGTAGCGAGCAGCTCGCACAGCAGCCTGAAGACGGCCTTCCTCAAGGAGCAGCGCGTCATCTTGTCGCAGCTACTCTTGCTCAAGCTCATCATAAGTGAGCACTCGAGGTGACCCGTATACGAGTTCCGTGGGGATAACTGCCTCTGCTCCATAGACTAGAGCGAAAGGTGTCTGGCCAGTGGCTCGATTTGGTGTCGTCCTGATCGACCAAAGAACCACCGGCAGCTCTTCGATTCAGTTTCTTCCGCACTTGTGCAGCCTATCAAAAGTTCTGGTCTTGAGCCCGCGCAGCACTTCAGCATTTGCCCTCTCGGCTTGACCGTTGCTTCTCGGGTGAGCAACAGAAGCGAAGCAGACCTTGGCGCCAAGATCTTGGACGTACTGCATGAAGGTGCGGCTCGTGAATTGTGTACCGTTGTCGGTGATTATCCTGTTAGGGATCCCGAAGCGGCAAACAATCGACCTGAAGAACTTGACGGCTGACTGTGCGGTCACCTTCCGCACTGGTTCCACTTCCGGCCACTTTGTGAACTTGTCGATTGCAACGTACAAGTACTCAAAGCCCCCGACAGCTCGGGGAAAGGGGCCGAGGATGTCGAGCCCCCAGACCGAAAATGGCCAGGATAAAGGGATCTTCTAGAGAGCTTGAGCTGGTTGGTGTATCTGCTTGGAATGGAACTGGCACGCTTCACACTTTTTCTTGTGTAGTTGCATCCTGGAGGGCTGTTGGCCAGAAGAAACCTTGCCGGAATGCTTTGCCGACAAGTGCTCTTGCACCAATGTGGTGACCACATATGCCTCCATGTATCTCTGCCAACAGCTTTTGTCCATCTTCCCGGTGAATACACTTCAATTTCACACCGTTCAGTCTTCTTCTGTACAGTGTCTTGTCAACAAAATGGTACATACTTGACTGCCGGGCTACTCTTTGCGCTTCTTCTTGCTCTTCGGGAAGTTCTCCTGTCTGAAGGAAACGGACAATCTGCTGCGCCCATGTTGGAGCTCGTGGCTCGACAACAAGGACTAAAGGCAAATCTGCCCCTGCGGGAACATCCGCTTCTACGGCAAGAACCTGCGGCTCTGCCGGAGCTTGACGCTCCCCGACAAGCTTGCCGGAGCAAAACTTGTCGGGAGCTTCTGTTTCAACGGAACAAACCCTAGGGCTTGCCGGAGCATCTTGCTCCTCAGCGCTCTTGGTGTTGTTCTCAGCTGCTGCGGGAACATCCGCTTCTACGGCGAGGAGCTGCGCCTCTGCCGGAGCTTGATGTTCCCCGACAAGCATGCCAGAGCAAAACTTATCGAGAGCTTCTGCTTCAACGGAACAAACACTAGGGCTTGCCGGAGCAGACTGCTCCTCAGCGCCTTCGGCGTTGATCTTAGGCACCTTCTTGGCGGCGGCTTCAGGAAGCTCTGCCGGCAAATAGTCACCAGAAATCAACTTCCTCTTCTTGCTCTGTCCAGTTGGTGGTGTTACGGACGATTGAGTCAGCTTGAGCACAAAAATCCCTGGTTCCACAGGTAGCTTAAGTGCGGCGCACTTTGACAGGCCATCAGCAATGGCGTTCTGAGCTCTTGGAACATGTTCCATTTGTAGGCCGTCAAAGTGCACTTCTAGCTTTCTCACTTCGTCAACGTAAGCTTCCATCAACGGACTCTGATAATTCTTGTTTACTTGGCGGACGACAAGTTGTGAGTCACCCCTGACAATGAGCTTCTTGATCCCAAGGTCTGCTGCGATCCTGAGACCAGCAAGCAAGCCCTCATACTCTGCAGTATTGTTTGTTGCCTACTCCTTGGGAAAGTGCATCTGGACTATGTACTTGAGGTGTTCTCCGGTGGGTGCGACAAGCAGCACGCCAGCGCCGGCGCCTTGCAGCGAAAAGGCACCATCAAAGTACATCAGCCACTCTTTGCTTGCTTCCTTGTCGGGGATGCTTGTTTCTGGAATTTCTTCATCTGGTGTTGGCGTCCATTCTTCTATGAATTCTGCCAATGCTCTACTTTGGATAGTTGAAGTGCTCTCAAACTTGAGGCCAAAGCTTGACAGTTCTAGCGCCCACTCAACAATCCTGCCTGTCGCTTCTGGATTCTGTAATATCCTCTTCAGCGGAAAGCGAGTGACAACTGTGATTTCATGTGCTTGGAAGTAATGGCGCAGCTTTCTCGAGGCCATGAGGAGGCCGAAAAGCAATTTCTGCACACCAGAGTACCTTGACCTAGCCCCCTGCAGAAGGGAACTGACAAAGTAAACTGGGCGCTGCACCATTTTCTTCCGTATCTCCTCTCGTATCTGCAAAGATCCATCTTTGTCGGGACCTGAGCTTGTTGGGGAAGCCCCCTGCTTGTCGCTGGATGTGCTTGCCATGGTTGCAGGCTCGTCATCTGCCTCCCTCTCTGCTACTAACGCAACACTAACCACTTGATTGGTTGCCGCTATGTACAGCAGCAACTTCTCTTGTGGCTTAGGTGCGACAAGTATTGGAGGAGAGGACAGGTATCTCTTCAAGTCTTGCAGCGCAGCCTCCACTTCCGGAGTCCATCTCATTGGGCCTGCCTTTTTCAATAATTTGAAAAACGGCAGGGCGCACTCAGCAGACCGAGAGATAAACCTGCTGATAGCAGCCACACAACCGGCAAGCTTTGTACATCCTTGACGCGCTTGGGTGCTTCAATCTGCTCAATGGCCTTGATCGTGTCGGGATTGGCTTCAATTCCCTGCTGAGACATGAAGAACCCGAGAAGCTTGCCGGAAGGAACTCCAAATACAAACTTCTCTGGGTTGAGCTTGAGGCTGATCTTGCGCAGATTTGCAAAGGTTTTGTCTAAATCTTGAATCAGAGTTGCCCTGTCCTTGCTCTTGACCACTATATCATCCATGTAGGCTTCCACATTTCTGTGTATTTGCGGCTCAAGGGCGACATGGACCACTCTTGCAAATGTTGAACCAGCATTTTTTAATCTGAAAGGCATTCGTACGAAACAGTACGTGCCACATGGAGTAATAAATGCGGTCTTCTCCTCATCCTCTTCTGCCATGAAGATCTGATGATATCCTGAATATGCGTCAAGAAATGAAAGCAAATCACATCCGGCTGTGGAGTCGACAATCTGGTCAATGCGCGGCAAAGGAAATGGGTCTTTGGGACAAGCTTTGTTAACATCGGTAAAATCGATACAAAGTCTCCATTTCCCGTTTGCCTTGCGCACGACTACAGGATTGGCCAACCACGTAGGATGGAGCACTCCTCTGACAAGGCCTGCTGCTTCCAATTTCTTGATCTCTTCTGCAATAAACTCTTGGCGCTCCACTGCTTGTTTCCTAACTTTCTGCTTGACGGGCCGCGCATGAGGACAAACGGCAAGGTGGTGCTCAATCACTTTCCTGGGAACACCGGGGATGTCAGACGGTTGCCACGCAAACACGTCGACATTCGCCCATAGGAAAGCAATGAGCGCGCTTTCCTATTTAGGGTCGAGAGTGGCACTGATGGTGAAGGTACAACTAGTGCCGTCCTCCTTGGCGGACACCTTTTTCGTCTCTGGCGGAGCTGCCATCGTCTTCTTGCACTTTCCGGTGGAGCTCGATGGTGCGTTCTCGATGGCAGCGCAGCACTCCGAAGAGGTGCGCTTGTCGGAGCGGGCACCAGAACTCTTGCCGGACTTGGTCTTCTTCCCCCCGGGAGCTTCAGCGGCATGTGACTCGCGCTCTGCTGCGGCTGCTGCTTCCCGGTAGATCTTGTCGGCACAGATAAGAGCATCTTTCTTGTCGCCAGGGACAGAGATGACGCTTATCGGGCCTGGCATCTTCAGCATGTTATATGCGTAGTGAGAGGCTGCCATGAACTTGGCAAGTGCTGGACGGCCAAGTATCCCATTGTAAGGCAATGGAATATCGGCAACGTCAAATGTGACCCTCTCAGTCCTGAAGTTCATCTCGCTGCCAAATGTTACGGGCAGCGTGACTTTCCCCTTCGGCTTGCTCCTTCCCGGGATGACTCCTTGGAATGTGCCGGTCTCCTCGAGCTCGCTGTCAGGGATTTGGAGTTTCTGGAGTACAGCGGAGGAGATCAGGTTCAAGCCGGCCCCGCCGTCAACTAACATCTTGGTGACCTTGAGGTTGCGGATAGTTGGTGAAACCAACATCGGCAAGCACCCGACTGCAGTTGTGCGATCAGGGTGGTCCTCAATGTCAAAGATGATAGGTGTGCTGGACCATTTCAGAAGTTTGCGCGATTCGACAGGTGGTTCCGCTGCATTGACTTCCCGCACCCACTGCTTGAGCTGGCGGTGCGAAGTATGCAGAGAAGCACCACCGTCAACGCACAAGACCTCTGTGGCTTTCTGGAACTCCTGCTCACTGGTCTCAACATCATCCATGTCTTCTTCATCGTTGTCGTCTTCATCGTTGTCGCGGCTGCGGGGAGGTCTGTCTCCTTGCCGCTGCTTGGCCTTACCGCGGCGTCCTCCCCGGCTGGTGCGCTTCTTGCCAGATTCTCCAGCACCTCCTTGGGTCCTCTCCTTATCACGTCGCTCGTACTCAGCCTTTTGCTGCTGGACAAGCTGCTCGACCTTCTTGCAGCTCTGGAGGTCATGGCCCTTGGTGCGGTGAATCTTGCAGTATTGCTCGTCGGAGCAGTCCTGCTTGTCGGCGACTGCCACAGCCTGGTAGTTGGTGCACGCGGCAACCTCCTTGCCGGAGCTACCAACTTTGGCCTTCTTGGCGCCACCTTCGTTGCCGGACTGCTCAACGACTAACACCTCTTTGCCTTTCTTCTTCCTGTTCCGCCGCCGGTTTTTCTTTGCCGGGGCAGCATCCTCACTGTCAGATCCTTCTGCTCCGGTCTTCTCTCCGGGGAGTTTCCTCCATTCCTCAGCACGTGCACACTTGTCGGCCAGGGCATACAGCTCACTGATGTCTCTGATCCTGCGCATCGCCATCTCCTCCCGCATCCTGCGGTTACGCACGTTCTGATGGAATGCGCTGATGACCGCGGCGGGGTGGACGTCTAGGATGTTATACTGTACACGGCTGAACCTTTGAATGTACTTGCGCAGGGGCTCTCCTTCCTTCTGGGCGAGCAGATGAAGGTCACTCTCTTGGCCAGGAGGTTTGTGGCCGCCTGTAAAGGCGCTGACAAACTGATGGCATAGATCAGCCCAGGAAGATATGGAGTTGTCCGGCAAGTGCATGAGCCAGGACCTGACGTTGGATGCGAGTACGAGCGTCTTCTTGTTGTCGTTCTTGAAGAACTTGGCGCTGATCGCGACGAGCTCGCGGATCTGACGACGCGGTGGAGTCGCTGTCGAGGTGGATCCGGCGAGTCGGCGATCTCGGCCTTCGGGGTGGAGAGTGCACAGTAGTTGCACCCCCACCAGTCTTGTCGTCTCCGGCTCGTGCCTAGCTGGCTTGCCGCGGCTGCGACGTGCTCGGTTGCCGTGGAGTGTCGCCGTTGGCGAAGCCGATGAGACTCTGGATGGTTGCCCTCCAATCGTCGATCATGTCCGCCGTTGGAGGGTAGTCTAGGAGCAGCTGGGCTCGTGCCAAAGCTTCTGCTGCAGTGGCGGGCGGTGGTGGCGAACGGTGCGAGGAGCGAGATATGCTCGGACTTCTAATCACGTTAGAAGGAGCAATATCCTGTCCAGGTGACCGTGCGTCGCTCGTGCCAGCATGTTGGCGTGCATGGTGGTCCTGAGCGCTCCGAGATCCACCAGCCCGATCTTGGTCTAGCAAACGCATGGTACTGTGAGTACCTTAACGCTGCCGGTCCCGCGCCTCCTGAGACAGGCGCGGTGCATGTACGGACGCCGAGGTCTTGGAGTGCACCCGGTCGTTGTGGGAGCCGGCTACGCCGCCGATGGGCAGCGCAGCCTCGCCCTTGGACCTGGCAGCACCGTGAGCTCCCTCGTCCACGCCCGTTCTTCCGCCGGCGCCCGCCCCATCAGCCGTTTGTCCCGGTGGTGGTGGGTAAGGCGCGGACGGAGCAGCCGCCTCCGAAACCTTCTTCTTCGGCGGCATGTTGATGAAGATGATGAAGATCTAGCTCGCGAGAACGCCGGATCTGGTTCACACAACTTCGACGCCCCCTACTTGGCGCGCCAAAGATGTCGGGGTACTGATCCACGGGCACCTATGGGACCGGCGGACCGGGTCCCTTTCGGTTCAGCGGGGGCGGAGATCGTGCAAAGAGCGGATCGAGGCGATGCACGCGAGCGATTTACCCAGTTTCGGGCCGCACGGATGCGTAAAACCCTACTCCTGCTTTGTGGTTTGTATTGATTTCTTGCTCGGGAGCGCGGAGTGCTACAGTACACACCCGCAACTAACAAGACCGAGCGTGAGAGTTCGAACTAGCTAAGCCCCCTCCACGTTGCACACGGGCCTCCTTTTATATGCTCAAGGGGTTACCGACAGGTGGCAACAGAGGTAAAGGGCAAAATGGAAAGGTGCTGTGGTAGGCACAGCTACCTGCTACAGTGTATCATACCTAACCCTGACGGCAGGGGACAAGGGCCTTAAATGCCCGTCTGTGTCGCCTAAACAGTGCGAAAAGGGACCACCAGGGACGCCACCGTTCGCCACGATGGCGATCTTGTCAGCGCCGCTCGCCACCGCATGCCACTGGCTGCACAGCCTTCCGCCACATATGCCTGGAAGGGCCCCAAAGCGACACGTTGGTGGATGTGCTGGAGCGCGGGCCCAGGGAGGTGGCTTGCCGCGGCAAGCGCCTTGCCACTGTCGTTGTCTTGTCGCGTCCGGGAGCTTGTCGCTCACCGGGCCTTGCCGGGGCGCATGGTGCGCCGCGGCAAGTTCCTTGCAATGCCTTGGGTGGCCTTCGCGGCAAGCTGCTCTTGCCGGGGTCTTGGGATGCTTTTGTTAGCCTTCCCGACAAGCTCCTCTTGCCGGGGTCTTGTCTTCTTGGCTTGGACACTTTGTTCTTGAATGGGTCGAAAGGAACCATGGAGGACCTTGGCGGTCACCCGGCAAGCCTTGCCGCGGGATGCTGCGACTGCCCGTGCACAAGTTCGGGATACTAGGGTACCCCTAATCTAGTACACCGACACCTACCTTACTAGGCAGGAACTCCCCGAGGACCAAAATGAGGCATGCTCCATAGTGCGGCGATCTAAAGCCTATAAAGTCCATGAGGGAGAGCTTTATAAGAAAAGCACTACCGGAGTCCTTCAAAGGTGCATCTCCGAAGAGGAATGGCGGAACCTCCTGGCTGAAATTCATGCAGGACTCGGCGGTCATCACGCTGCAGCTCGGTCCCTTGTAAGCAAGGCCTTCCGTACAGGCTTTTATTGGCCAATGGCCCGGGCAAACGCCCAAGACTTAGTCCAACGATGCGTCGGTTGCCAGCTTTTTGCAAACCAAAGCCATATGCCACCCACCGCCCTCCAAACTATCCCCATCACTTGGCCCTTCGCGGTCTGAGGGCTTGACATGGTTGGACCCCTTAAAGGCGGAACCCACTAGAAAAAATACTTACTGGTCATGGTGGATAAGTTCACCAAATGGATAGAAGCCAAGCCTGTTAAGACGGCCGAATCCAGACCGGTGATTGACTTTATATCTGGGGTTGTACACCGTTACGGCGTCCCTCATAGCATCATCACTGATAACGGCATGAACTTTACGGCCGACGAGGTAAAACTCTGGTGCAAAAACATGGGCATCAAGCTCGATTATGCTTCCGTCTATCACCCACAAACTAACGGCCAGGTCGAACGTGCAAATGGTCTTATCATGAGCGGCATCAAACCCAGATTAGTGCGGTCCCTTAAGGAATCTAATACGCACTGGGTAGAGGAGCTCAACTCCGTACTCTGGGGGCTGCGGACCACGCCGAATCGCACCAACGGATACACACCATTCTTCATGTTGTACGGCGCAGAGGCAGTTTTGCCCTACGACTTAATTCATGTCTCACCTCGAGTGCGCATGTACGAAGAAAGAGAAGCCGAGCTCGATCGGCAGGACAGTTTGGACGCCTTGGAGGAAGAGTGTGACGTGGCAAAAGCCCGTTCCGCATTCTATCAACAGCAGGCTCGAAGATACCAAAGCAGAGAAGTATGGGCCAAAAATTACAACGTTGGCGAATTAGTTCTACGCCTGCTGGATAAGAAAAAGGACAAACTCAAGCCCAAGTGGGAAGGTCCCTTCATAATTGACCAAGTCCTGACTGGTGGAGCGTACCGCCTGCGAGATGCATCGGATAACCAACTCGAGCCAAAACCATGGAACGCAGCCCGTCTCCGAAGATTCTATGCCTAGCGCCGGACTCTGTGTTCGTCTCCTTCCTCTGTCCATTTTTATATACTTTCTGTCTTACATTTCTCTCCTTCTCCCCTCTCTCTGTCTTATAGCCTTTAAAGGCTCATAAAGTGGCGCGCTATCTGCGCTCATTAAACCTGGGGGCTTCTTTAAACAGAAGCTTATTTATACGGGCTTCATGCCCAACACATGTGTCACACTTCCACATGTACATTTTATTCACCATTATATGCATCGATATGACTTAAGTTTTGGCCAAGCTGGGTTGCCTGGCTCCTGTGCTTACCCCTATGTTCCCGATTGTTCGGCTAGGTTGTAAAGGGAGCACCTCTGCGATTGTTACTGCCGGGTCAGCCGGATGTGTACCTCAGACTGGGTGAAGCCGAAAGCTAGCGTTCTTAAGGGAATATTCGGTCGGTGAACTAAAGATGATCTTTTTTTCTTATTTATCTATACGCCCCAGATGTTTTTCCTGCGTCTCTTTTCGCATAATGGACATGCACTTTAGGGCATGCCTCCCAAGGAAAGGAACCCCTAACGGAACTATTCTCCTTAGAAGATGTTTCTTACTAACCATGTAATATAACATAACTAGTTGGGCACTTGTCTGTTCAAGCACTAATGACCCCTACGCCTGGTCTCCATGCATACCTCGGTTCTTATATAACTGCGAGGGTATTCGGACACACTCCGGACCGTCAGGTCCCAAGGTTGAAGCGAAAAGGTCGGCCATGACAAACGATCTACAATCCGGCTAAAAGGCATTACACATGTCAATTAAAATTACATAGTCAATCTGACTGATTGTATTCCTCTTCAATACCATCTAACAGGCTGTCTAGCTTACAGTCCTGTTGGGAATACTTTGCGGCCAATTCTACTTGGCCGTATACTAAGATGACAGGGATCTCCTTCCCATTGGGCCCCATGGGTCTGACCTCGGCCATGTGGTTTGGGTCAGCCTTCGTGTACCGCGTCTTCACCATGGCCCAGGCCTCTCGGGCGCCTTGACGGCAGGCCGACATCTTCCACAATCGGAAGCGCCGCCGCGCTCCCTTCAACTTCTCTACAAGCTCTCCAAGGCCTTCGGGCATGGAGACGGATTGCCCCAAGGCCTGGGCGACGCCTTGCATCACCTGCCGAACTCGCTCGTGCAGTTGTGAGAGCTCGGGAAGAAGGTCACCCGTAGAACCGGGAATTTCCTCTGCAGGACGACTTGTTAGCATACCTATAGACATTACTCTGTTAGTCGACTTCCTCGCCGAACTCTTTTTTCAAAGTTCGTTTAAGCACTTACTAAATATGCCGCGTCAAAGCCGCTGATTCTCCTTAACAGAGTCCAACAGTTGGGCACAAACATCAATCAGTTCAACGCCCAGCTTGGTATCGGCATCTTGGAGATCGTTCTTCTCCCGCCTCACCTTTGTCAGCACACTCTCACCAGCCTTCAGCTGGCGTAGGAGTTGTTGCTTTTCTGGATTTAATCCGGTGCCATCGGCAATTTCATTTGTCAGATTCGCACCCACGCCGCACTTCGCAAAATACTTATCTTTTGAAGCGTATATTACCAGAGGGGGTCTCCTTGGGTTCCCCTGCCGCGGCTAGTGCGGCCTCAAGTTGGGCTTTGCACTCTTCCAGCTCCTGGGACAGTTATTCTAACTATTTCAAGTCTCGGGGGCTACTGGTATATATATAATTACCAAAATTTTCTTACCCGTATGTCTTTTACATATTGCTTCGTGGTTCGGGCTAGACCATTTTGAGCGGCACGGAGGTACGCATCTCCCGAATTGAAGGCATCCAATGCCTCTTGGGAGAAACAAGCGTCGTGAAGAACTGTCCGGTGACGCCTGTGGTTCATGGCACTCTCCACCTCGAAATTGGTGGCAGACAGCCTGTCCGCATCCTCTGTCGGAGGAGCGTCCGGTGCGCGCCTTGTTTTCGCCTCCGCTTCCGGACCAGGCTTTGGAGCCTGGCTGGTGGAGGCTTGATTGGCAACCTCTCTGGATATAGTCCGGCGAGGTCTCTTCGTCCTAAAGAGAGCACGAGCGTTAATATGCCTTGAAGGAATAACACCTGGGAATAAGATGGCGTGCTATACCTTTGCGCCGGTGTCTCAGTCCGGACTGCACTTCTTTTCAGCCCGCGGGGCCTTGTCGCCCCCCATTGGCTACTCACCGCCGGCTCGGCCTCCCGTCTCAAGGACCTCCCCTGCAAAACACTGTTGTCATACGGCAATCGAAAACACGCGAGGATAGATCCCTTTTCAAAGTGCTAGGACTTCGGTCTCAATTACCTGTGAGGCTGGGAGTAGCCCTGGGTAATCGGCCGTAATAGCCACCAAGGCGTTGTCCTTGCTCAATTGATGAAACACCCCATCAATCAGCTCCACAGGTAAGTCCGGATCCTCTTGAGAGGCCGGGTCGAGGGACCGTCCCAGATCCTTGGGTTGTGGAGGAGGGCTGTTTATTTCTTTAACAGCCTGACGCAGTTCCTGCGTTCAAGTCGTTAGACTGAATATTTAACGATGGGAATATAAAATGGATGGGCAAGTAAAAGTGTCCACTTACCCAACTTGGGGCATTGTACATAGAAAATCCACCCCGTGGGTTGACGTAGAGAAATTCCTCCTCTTCTCCCTTGTACAAAGCGGACATGATCTTTATTAGAGCGGCAGCCGAATCCGGCCCCTTACGGCCATGGCGGGTGGCGTCGTCCTCCCCGTTGAAGTCCCACATGTGGTGGCCTCTATACTGGAGTGGCTGCACCCCTCGCATGATGCATGCGGCCATGACCCCGATCATCGTCAGTCCGGAATGAGCTAACAATCTTATCCGGCCCATCAGGTAAAGAAGGTCCTTGTCGCTTTCCCTCCGAGGGCTCCGTGGACGCCAGCTTAGGCGCTTCTTTAGTGGAGCACTATCGAACTCAGGGAGGCCGATCCGGACAGGATTCGGCAGCGGGGCGTCCACTACATAAAACCTTCGGCCGGATAGATATCCGGTCCCGGCGATGCGCCACACTTAGGCTCCACCCACCTGATATATTGACCCCTTCTGAGAACGGGGCACAAGGCAGAATAGCCTTTTCCACAGCGCGAAATGAGCCTCGCAGCCCAAAAACAGCTCACAAAGGGCTACGAAGCCCGCGATATGCAATATGGAGGCAGGCGTGAGGTTGTGCAGCTGGAGGCCATAGAACTCCAGGAGCCCCCGGAGAAACGGATGAATTGAAAATCCGAGCCCTCTTATTAAGTAAGGGACAAGGCATACCAGCTCTCCTTTGGAGGGATTGGGGGCGCTCTCCGCTTGCTCTCCGCCATTATAGGTGGCAAGTCCGGCTCGAACCGGGACCATATAGGCCGGGGGGAGAAATCCCTTGGTCTGGAGCGTCACTAGCTCGCTGTGCGGGACGGAGCATCTCTCCCAATCTCCAGGCTGAGGGCTGGAAGGGCGAGAGGAGGAGCTGCGGCAGCCGGCCATGATAGAATGGACCTCTGTCGGATACCCTCTGATGAATACTCGTGGAGGGGAGAAGGTGTGGTTCGGATCTAAATCCTCGTCCCCTTAAATAGGCGGCTCATTCACGCGGCTAGGGGTGTAAATGTAAAAACACCCTGACTTTTCGTATTCATTTGACACGTGGAAGACGACCATTATTGGCCGTAGAAGCCAAGGAGCGCTACATTTACAAGAAACCGGACATTATTCAACAGGTACATGGAATTTGGAGGAGAACCCGCCTTGCAATGCTGAAGAAAATCTACGCGCCGGACTCGTCGTCATTGAAGCCTGGTTCGTGGGCTACTGAGGGAGTCCTGGATTAGGGGGTGTCCGAATAGCCGGACTATACCTTCGGCCGGACTCCTGGACTATGAAGATACAAGATTGAAGACTTCGTCCCGTGTCCGGAAGGGACTCTCCTTGGCGTGGAAGGCAAGCTTGGCGATACGGATATGTAGATCTCCTACCATTGTAACCGACTCTGTGTAACGCTAGCCCTCTCCGGTGTCTATATAAACCGGAGGGTTTTAGTCCGTAGGACGAAGAACAATCATACCATAGGCTAGCTTCTAGGGTTTAGCCTCCTTGATCTCGTGGTAGATCTACTCTTGTACTACCCATATCATCAATATTTATCAAGCAGGAGTAGGGTTTTACCTCCATCAAGAGGGCCCGAACCTGGGTAAAAACATCGTGTCCCTTGTCTCCTGTTACCATCCGCCTAGACGCACAGTTCGGGACCCCCTACCCGAGATCCGCCGGTTTTGACACCGACATGCCCCAAGAGTGGAGAATCGCCATCATAGTTGGCGATTTCTTCGAAGCTTGAATAACATAGAACATTCTTCTTGGTTATGCATGGGCGACTTCAACAAGACTCTCTACGTGACCGAACACCTCGGCTAGGCCGGAGTGGCAGATGTGAGCTTTTCAAGAGGTTGCCAACGAGTGTTCCTTCCAAGATCTTGGCTGGTCGAGGCTGCCCTACACATGGGACAACCGATAGGGAGGAAGTTTGAATGTTAAAGCCCGTCTGGATCGAGCATTTGCTAATGAAGATTTCAGGCAGCTTTTTGATCACATTAGAGTAAGGCATGTTTATGCAGCTGAGTCGGACCATTGTTTTATTGTCACAAATATGAATCAGCTGCCAAACGGGCCTCACTCAAAGCGTCAATTCCGGTTCAAGTATTGATATGTCTCCAACGTATCGATATTTTTTAATTGTTCCATGCTATATTATATTCTGTTTTGGACAATATTGTGCTTTATTATACACATTTATATTATTTTTGGGACTAACCTATTAACGGAGGCGCAGCTAGAATTGTTTTTTTGCCTATTTTAGGGTTTGATAGAAAAAGAATATCAAACGGAGTCCAAACAGAATGAAACCTTAGGGAACGTGATTTTCGGAACGAACATGATCCAGAGGACTTGGACCCAACGTCAAGCAATCAATGAGGAAGGCACGAGGTAGGGGGCGCGCCTACCCCCCCCCCCCCGCCCACCAGGCGCGCCCTCCACCCTCGTGGGCGCCTGTTGCTCCACCGACGTACTCATTCCTCCTATATATACCTACGTACCCCCAAACTAGCAGATACGGAGCCAAAACCCTAATTCCACCACGTAACTTTCTGTATCCGCGAGATCCCATCTTGGGGCCTTTTTGGGAGCTCCGCCGGAGTTGGCATCGATTACGGAGGGCTTCTACATCAACACCATAGCCCCTCCGATGAAGTGTGAGTAGTTTACTTCAGACCTATGTGTAACACCTCGGACGTAACTTTCCCTATTTGTACTCCAACTCTTGCCGTTTCCGGCGTTAAGTTATATTTATTTCCTCGGGTTCAGGTTTTGTCTCCGTGTGTTGTTTTCTTTGTCATGCATCTCATATCATGTCATCATGTGCATTGCATTTGCATACGTGTTCATCTCATGCATTCGAGCATTTTCCCCGTTGTCCGTTTTGCATTCCGGCGCTTCGTTCTCCTCCGGTGGTCATTTCTAGCTTTCTTTCGTGTGTGGGGATTAAACATTTCCGGATTGGACTGAGACTTGTCATGCGGCCTTGGTTTACTATCGGTAGACCGCCTGTCAATTTTCGTATCATTTGGACTTCGTTTGATACTCCAACGGTTAACCGAGGGACCGAAAAGGCCTCGTGTGTGTTGCAGCCCAACACCCCTCCATTTTGGCCCAAAACCCACCAAACTCTGCTCCATGTCTTAGAGCGTTCGATCATGATCGCGTGGCCGAAAACCGCACCTCATTTGGACAATCCTAGCTCCACTTATGCCTATAAATAGCCCCCCCGTTTTCGGATCATCTCCCCCTCTCGAAACCCTAAAAATCAGATCCACCGCGCAACGGACGTGTCCGGCCGCACTGGACGTTGTCCGCCGCCGCCCGCGTCCTCTCCCACGCTGCCAAGTGGCAACCGCCGCCTCGGAGGCCCGCCGGCCCGTTCCCGGCCCCCGCGGCCCAACTCCTCCAGCCGCCTCGCGCCACTCGACCGCCGCCCGCGCCCGCCGTCCGCCACCGGAGCCGGCCCGCTCCGGCAGCCGCTCCGCTCGCCGTCCGCCGCCTCGCCCGCGGCTCCCCGCCGACGCCGCCGCCGGGCGGCGCGCCGCCCCGGGCCGGCCAGCCCCGCCGCCTCTCCGACCCCGCCGCCGCATCGTCGCCGGCCACCACGACCACCTCGCCGGCGACCTCGGAGTCCGCGCCATGAACAGTGGTCTTACAGTGTTCTGAGATCCGGTTGACTTTCTCCTCCCGAAACCCTAATTTTCGAGCATACTTTGACCGGCCGTATCTCCGCATCCGTATCTCCGATTTGGGAATATAGTATATCAAAATGTTCGTCTCGACGAGTACATCATTTCATTCCATTGCATCATTTTCATTTGAGCTCATCTTGATGCCCGAAATGCTGTTAGAAGGAGGCTTCGTGAGTTAATTGTCAGATCTGCTAGTTCATCTTAGACTTTTGTCATTTTTGCCATGATTATTGTGTGCATGATATGCCTGTGAGTCCTGCATATGTTTGGTTAAGCATTTTGTCTTCTTTCGAGAGGTGCAACCCATGCATTTTTAGGATGTGTGTGGTGACTTGTGCAAGCTTGCAAAGTGAGGCACCCGGTCAATCTGTTTTCAGGGACTTAGTTGTTTTCACTAAGTTTGGGATTATTTAGTTCATGATGCCATATGTTCAGATTGTTTCCTAGTGATCGGTGCCTCTTTTTAGGATGATCAGGAAAGGAGTTTTGTTAATAATGTTATGCTCTATCCATCCATGTCTTTGTTTGCAATTATGGAGCACCCTAACTTGAGTCAATCGAGCTCTACATTTGCTTGGTGGTGAATCTGGGCAGATCGTCAACTCGTTTGCGATTTTGCCGGCGTTGTTGTAGTTGATCCGTGCATGCTATGCCTTTGTTCTTGCCATGTCTAGCTAGAATTTTGTACCTTCTTAATGGATGTATGCTTGCCTTGCCATGACTTGCACCGTAGTGAGTGCATCGAGCTCGTTTACATGCCTTCGTGAGTTATATTTCAGCATGTCTCAGTAAGTCTGGAAACTGATTGTGTTTTAGCTATGTTCGTGTGCCCGTTAGTATATTTTGTGATCCATTTTGGCCCCAGGTCATTTTGTGACTTTTGTTAAGATTGTTGAGTAGCTCCATGCCATGTTCTTACTTGTCTTAATCAGGTCATGTATCGTGTTGGTTTGCTGCTCCGAAGAGGGCTTCGTGATCTGAAATTTCAGACAAGTGTTATTTTCACCAAGTCTGAGATCTGTTTTGCATTTGCGTTTTTGACATGCTTGTTTGAACCTCGTAATGCATGAATTGGCCGTGGCTCAATGCTAGTCTTTTGTTAAGAATCTTGTGTTCATCCCTGCCATGTAGTTTGTTGTCATGTTTCGTGGCTGTAGCATGTTCATCTCATTGCATTTAGATGCCTACTTGCTGTAAATTGCAGACCGGTGTCATTCTTAAAACGCTTGCCATTTCCAAACCATAACTCCGATTCCATTGATCTTTATATCTTTTTCAAGCGATTTCATCTCATCTTTCCAGTGGCACCCTTGGAATTCCAAGTTGAGGCCAGGTTCATGCATTTCCTGTCATATCTTGCATTTTGCATCCCGCATCGCATCCCGCATAGCATATCTTCATTTCATCTTATTGCTTGGTCTTGCACGTGGTTGATTGTATCCTTGTTGCTTGTTTGTCTTGTTGGCTAGAGCCGGGAGACGAGTTCGCTACTGAGGATCCCGTTGAGTTTGCTTGTGAGGATCCAGTCAACTCTGACAACTGTACAGGCAAGATGATCATACCCTCGAAATCACTACTATCTTTGCTATGCTAGTTTGATCGCTCTTGCTATGCCAATGCTACGATGCCTACCTTTTGCTTGTCAGCCTCCCAATTGCCATGTTGAACCTTTAACCCACCATGTCCTAGCAAACCGTTGTTTGGCTATGTTACCGCTTTGCTCAGCCCCTCTTATAGTGTTGCTAGTTGCAGGTGAAGATGGGAGCCGTTCCTTGTTTGGACATTTATTTACTTGTTGGGATATCATTATATTGCTATGTTATCTTAATGCATCTATATACTTGGTAAAGGGTGGAATGCTCGGCCTCTCGCCTAGTGTTTTGTTCCACTCTTGCCGCCATAGTTTCCGTCATATCGGTGTTATGTTCCCGGATTTTGCGTTCCTTACGCGGTTGGGTTATAATGGGAACCCCTTGATATTTCGCCTTGATTAAAAATTGTCCAGCAATGCCCAACATTGGTCTTACCATTTGCCACCTAGCCTTTTCTTTCCCTTGGGTTCTGCAGACTCAAGGGTCATCTTATTTTACCCCCCCCCCCCCGGGCCAGTGCTCCTCTGAGTGTTGGTCCAAACTAGAGCACCGTGCGGGACCGTCCCTCGGCAACTTGGTTTACGTTGGCTCCCATACGCTTAGCTTATCCGGTGTGCCCTGAGAACGAGATATGTGCAGCTCCTATCGGGATTTGTCGGCGCAGCGGGTGGTGTTGCTGGTCTTGTTTTAACCTGTCGAATTGTCTTGTTGTACCGGGTTACCGAGTCTGATCGGTGTATCTCGGGTGGAGGTCTATTGCTTCGTTGACCGTGAGAGCTTTTCATGGGCTAAGTTGGGACTCTCCTGCAGGGATTGAACTTTCGAAAGCCTTGCCCGCGGTTATGGGCAGATGGGAATTTGTTAATGTCCGGTTGTAGATACCTCGAACCTTAACTTAATTAAAATGAATCAACTGAGTGTGTTACCGTGATGGCCTCTTCTCGGCGGAGTCCGGGAAGTGGACACGGTGTTGGAGTTATGTTTGCGCAGGTTGTTCTCTAGTCTTCGCTCGCGCTTTGCCTCATCTTCTCGCCCTCTTTTGCGAATAAGTTAGCCACCATATATGCTAGTCGCTTGCTGCAGCTCCACTTATATAAGCCTTACCCTTCCTATAAGATTAAATAGTCTTGATCGCGAGGGTGCGAGATTGCTGAGTCCCCGTGGCTCACAGATACTATCACTCCAGATGCAGGTCCAGGTGATTTCGCTCCAGGTGACGATTACGAGCTCAAGTGGGAGTTCGACGAGGACTCTCAGCGGTATTATGTTTCCTTTCCCGATGATCAGTAGTGGTGCCTAGTTGGGATTCGATTCAGGGCCTTGTCGCATGTTGGGTTTTCTTCTATTTTGGCGCTGTAGTCGGGCCATGAGTGTTTGTATGATGGATGTTATTTATGTACTCTGATGTGACGTGGCGAGTGTAAGCCAACTATGTATCTCCCCCTTTTTATTATATATTACATGGGATGTTGTAATGATTGCCTGACTTGCGACATTGCTTTCAATGCGGTTATGTCTCTAAGTCGTGCCTCGACACGTGGGAGCTATAGCCGCATCGAAGGGCGTTACAAGTTGGTAATCAGAGCCTTCCCCGACCTTAGGAGCCCCGTTGCTTGATCGTTTTAGCAGCCGAGTTGTGTCTAGAAAAAAATGTTTTGAGTCACTTAGGAATTATATATCGGAGAGATTAGGAATTCTTTTTACTTCCCAGTCTCCTCATCGCTCTGGTAAGGCATCCTGATGTAGAGTTTTGACTCTTCTCTTCTCAAATTTCACTAAAAAATTTATTAGGATCACGCGAGTATCTTGGAATCGTTCCGATGGCTTATGATGAGAACATTGTCTTGGTGCCTCCTGTCAGGGGTTTAGTGGAAGTGTCCCGGGGAGTTGAGCTCTGAGGTGTTGTCATCATAATTTTATCATTGCAATTCTGGAATACTTGAGATATGTTCGCCGACATCGAAAATCTCTTTTATGCAGTTCGTTGGTGAGATAACCTCGACGCCACCCAGTACTGGGGCGGGAGTTCGGGAGTATCGCCATAACTTGTATAACGGATGCTTTTCGAAGGTTGAGGTAGATGGTTTCCGAAGTTTTCTTGGTTATGTGTTGAAGGATGGATACAACTGGATGTAGGATTTGCTAGTTTGGGTGAGATATTATGCTTCCCCTGTGTCCCCAACACCTGATTGCATAACCGGAAAAGTTCGGGAGTTTCATAGGTGGGAATTCTAGTAGATCTAGTTCTTCTTCCACGGATATTGGTTTGAGATTGGGATTTCTTACCGATTATTCGTTCTTGATCCGTACCTTGTTGATTTATTTCTCTACCTTAATTCAACGTGGCTTCTCAATTTATGGATATGTGACCATTTGAAGAGGAATGCATTCGTTCATTTTGTTCGGATGTGAAGACCATATGTTGCAATTTTCATTCCATTGGATTCAGCTTCAATATTTATCTGTCTATGTGCTAACGGTGGTCAACCTCTTCAGGATGGCTCCCGCTAAGAGCACCAGTCAGAACCAGAATCAAGATCCGCCACCGCCTCCACCTCCTCCAGAGGCATGGCAAGCTGTGATGGCTGCAACCAATGCAAACACTCAGCTGATCATGCAAATTCTCCAAGAGCGTAATCAAGGCAGTCAAGGGAATCAACGCATCAATCAGAGTCACTTTGCTACACTCAACCAGTTCCTTGCTAACGGGCCAAAGACTTTCAGCAATTGTGTTGAGGAAACCGATGCTGACGATTGGCTTGTGGATCTGTGTAAGCATTTCGAGTGCAGTAACGTCAGGCCTGAGGACTTTGTGAAGTTCGCTTCCTTCCAACTCAAAGATCAAGCTGCAGAATGGTTCCAGCAGTACAAGGATTCCAGAGGTGGACGTGTTATCACATGGTATGATTTCCGTCAAGATTTCCGAGCTCATCATATTCCGCAGAGTGTGGTTGAAAGCAAGCGTGAGGAATTCCGCAATCTGAAGCAAGGCTCTTTGTCTGTCTATGACTACAACAAGTTGTTCCAGAAGCTTTCCCGCTTTGCCAAGCAGGACGTGCCTGATGAGAAGAGCATGATATATCAGTTCAGGGGTGGTCTCAGAGAAGAAATTCAGCTCGCTCTTGTTCTCTTTGAGCCCTTGAGGTACGATGAGTTCTACAACATGGCACTGAAACAAGAGGCTGCTCAGTTGAGGTGTGATGCTTCCAGGAAGCGAGTCAGAGATGTTACTCCTTCTTCCTCTACTCAAGTGACCAAGCAGTAGAAGTTTTGGCTTCCTCCTCCTCCGTTCCGTCAGCCGTTTCAGCAGAAGAGCAAAGGTGGCAGTGGTTCTTCCCACCCACCCAACCCTGGCTTTCAGAACAAGACTCCGTCTCAAGCTCCAAGATCGAGTGCTCCGTATCACCGTCCGCTTTCAGAGGTCACGTGCAACAAGTGCCAATAGAAGGGTCACTATGCCAACAAGTGTTTCAACCAGAGGCGTCTTCCTCCTCCTCCTGTCAGATTGGCAAGTACAGTTGTGGTCAAGCATAACCCCAAGCATGCCAAGGTCAATTTGATGAATGCAGCTCAGGCAGAGGACTCGTCAGATGTGATCATGGGTAACTTCCCAGTTAACTCTTTTCCAGCAAAAGTTCTTTTTGACACTGGTGCATCGCATTGTTTCATGTCAAGATCATTTGCTTCCAAGCATGACTTCGTTTCACAAATGTTGGGTAAACCTATGGGAGTGGCTTCTCCAGCTAAGTCTATGAGGGCTACTTCAATAGTTCCGGATGTTTCTATCATGATGGGTGATTTCAAGTTTCTGGCTTGTCCAATGATTCTTGGCAACTCGGATATTGATCTTATTCTCGGGATGGATTGGCTTTCTAAGCACACGGATCAGCTTGATTGTGCAGCCAGACAGATTCAATTGACTCATTCGTCTGAGGATGTAATTGTCTTTGCCGCTCGGGATGATACCATCCGTCTGTTTCTCTCAATGAGAAGGGTGAATTGGATGCTATTTCGCAAATTGCAGTCGTTTGCGAATATCAAGACGTCTTTCTAGAAGAGCTCCCAGGAATGCCTCCGCACCAGCCAGTTGAATTCGTTATTGAGCTTGAGCCTGGCACGGAACCTGTGTGCAAACGTCCTTACAAGCTCGGACCTGAAGACTTGAAGGAGCTGAAGAAGCAACTCGATGAGTAAGAAAGAATGGGTCTTATCCGGCCTAGTTCTTCTCCGTGGGGTTGTGGTGTTCTTTTTGTGAAGAAGAAGGATGGAACGGACCGACTTTGTGTTGATTACCGTCCGGTGCACAAGAAGACCATCAAGAACAAATACCCACTTCCCAACATCAATGAGCTGTTCGAACAAATCAAAGGTGCCCAAGTATTCTCCAAGCTTGATCTCCGTATGGGTTATCACCAGATTCGCATTCGCGAAGAAGATATTCCCAAGACAGCATTCAGAACAAGTTTTGGTTCATATGAATACACTGTCATGTCTTTTGGCCTCGCCAACGCTCCTCCGACGTTCTCTCGCATGATGAACTTCATCTTCAACGCCTACACCAATGACTTTGTTTTGGTCTATCTTGACGACATTCTGGTTTTCTCGAAGAACAAGGAAGATCATGCCAAGCACTTGCGTTTGGTTCTCGATAAGCTTAGGGAACATCAGTTCTACGCCAAGTTCTCCAAGTGTGAATTTTGGCTCGATGAGGTTCTTTATCTTGGTCATATCATCTCTGCCAAGGGCATTTCCGTGAATCCCGAGAAGGTATCCGCAATTGTGAATTGGGAACCTCCTCAGAACATGAAGCAACTCCGTAGCTTCCTCGGTCTCACAAGCTATTACGGAAGATTCGTTGAAAACTTTTCCTAGATCGCGAAGCCTCTCTCAAATCTTCTTCAGAAGCACGTCAAGTACGTTTGGTCTCCGGAGTGTGATATTGCTTTCAACACTTTGAAAGAGAAAATGATCACTGCTCCAGTTTTGACTCCGCCTGATGAATCCAAGCCGTACGAGGTCTTTTGTGATGCCTCTCTATAAGGTCTTGGCGTAGTTTTGATCCATGAGAAGAAAGTTGTTGCTTATACATCTCGCCAATTGAAGCCTAATGAGAAGAACTACCCCACTCATGATCTCGAGTTGGTGGCAGTTGTGCATGCTCTTTTGACTTGGAGACATCTTCTATTGGGAAGAAAAGTGGACATTTTCACTGATCACAAGAGTCTCAAGTACATCTTCACTCAGCCTAATCTCAACCTAAGGCAAACTCGATGGGTCGAAATGATTCAAGAGTATAATCGGAGTATTGAGTATACTCCAGGCAAGGCCAATGTGATTGCTGACGCTTTGAGCAGAAAGGCCTACTGCAACAGTCTGATTCTCAAGCCTTATCAACCCGAGCTTTGTGAAGCTTTCCGCAAACTTAATCTGCAAGTTGTTCCTCAAGGTTTCCTCGCCAACCTTCAAGTCTCTCCTACCTTAGAAGACCAGATTCGCCAAGCCCAGCTTCTTGATGCTATGGCGAAAAAGGTGAAGATTGGGATTGCCAAGAGTCAGTCCAAGTACAAGTGCTACCGCCTTGATGACAAGGACACTCTCTTCTTCGAGGATCGTATTGTTGTGCCCAAAGGTGAACTTCGTAAAGTGATCGTGAACGAGGCTCACAATTCTCTCCTCTCCATCCACCCCGGGAGCACGAAGATGTATCAGGACCTTAAGCAAGCTTATTGGTGGACTCGAATGAAGCGCGAGATCGCTCAATTCATGAATGAATGTGATGTCTGCAGAAGAGTGAAGGAAGAACAGCAAAGGCCAGCTGGTCTCCTCCAACCTCTTGCCATTCCAGAATGGAAGTTTGACCACATTGAGATGGACTTCGTGACTGGGTTTCCAAAGTCCAAGCGTGGCAATGATGCTATATTTGTTGTCATCGACAAGCTCACCAAAGTGGCACACTTTCTGCCTATCAAAGAGTCGATCACTGCAGCTCAATTGGCGGAACTCTATACCTCTCGCATTGTCTCTCTCCACGGTATTCCTCCAGTGATATCTTCAGACCGTGGCAGCATCTTTACCTCGAAGTTTTGGGATTCTTTTCAGAAGGCCATGGGCACCAACATCCGCTTCAGCACTGCTTTCCATCCTCAAACAAGCGGTCAAGTCGATCGTGTCAACCAGATTCTTGAAGATATGCTCAGGGCTTGTGTGATCTCCTTCGGCATGAAGTGGGAGGATTGTCTTCCTTATGCTGAATTCTCCTATAACAACAGTTTTCAAGCAAGTTCGGGCAAGGCCCCATTTGAATTCTGTATGGCAGGAAGTGCCGTACGCCTCTCAACTGGTTTGAAACCGGTGAACGTCAGCTGCTGGGTAATGACTTAATCACAGAAGCAGAAGAAATGTGCAAAGTCATTCGTGATAACCTCAAAGAAGCCCAATCCTGCCAGAAGAGCTACTATGACAGTAAGCACCGTGATTTGGCTTTCGAGATCGGAGACCTTGTTTACCTCCATGTCTCTCCTATGAAGGGTACTCGTCGCTTCGGTATCAAAGGGAAGCTTGCCCCTAGATACGTGGGACCTTTCAAGATTGTCAGCAAGAGAGGCGACCTCGCCTATCAGCTCGAGCTTCCTTCAAACTTCGCAAATGTTCATGATGTGTTCCATGTCTCTCAGCTTCGAAAGTGCTTCAAGACTCCTGACCGCACCGTCAACTTCAAGGACATTGAGATCCAAGAAGATCTCTCTTATCGTGAGCACCCAGTTGCTATTCTTGAAGAGACTGAACGCAAGACTCGCAACAAGTCAATCAAATTTCTTAAAATCAAGTGGTCACACCATTCCGACCGCGAAGCTACCTGGGAACGCGAGGATCACCTCCGTTCTGAGTACCCGGAGTTCTTTCAATCCTAGATCTCGGGACGAGATCTTTTCGTAGTGGTGGAGTGTTGTAACACCCCGGATGTAACTTTCCCTATTTGTACTCCAACTCTTGCCGTTTCCGGCGTTAAGTTATATTTATTTCCTCGGGTTCAGGTTTTGTCTCCGTGTGTTGTTTTCTTTGTCATGCATCTCATATCATGTCATCATGTGCATTGCATTTGCATACGTGTTCATCTCATGCATTCGAGCATTTTCCCCGTTGTCCGTTTTGCATTCCGGCGCTTCGTTCTCCTCCGGTGGTCATTTCTAGCTTTCTTTCATGTGTGGGGATTAAACATTTCCGGATTGGACCTAGACTTGTCATGCGTCCTTGGTTTACTACCGGTAGACCGCCTGTCAAGTTTCGTATCATTTGGACTTCGTTTGATACTCCAACGGTCAACCGAGGGACCGAAAAGGCCTCGTGTGTGTTGCAGCCCAACACCCCTCCATTTTGGCCCAAAACCCACCAAACTCTGCTCCATGTCCTAGAGCGTTCGATCACGATCGCGTGCCCGAAAACCGCACCTCATTTGGACTCTCCTAGCTCTACTTATGCCTATAAATAGCCCCCCCGTTTTCGGATCATCTCGCCATCTCGAAACCCTAAAAATCAGATCCGCCGCGCACCGGACGTGTCCGGCAGCGCCGGACGTTGTCCGCCGCCGCCCGCGTCCTCTCCCGCGCTGCCAAGTGGCAACCGCCTCTCTCCACCGCCGCCTCGGAGGCCCGCCGGCCCGTTCCCGGCCCCCGCGGCCCACCTCCTCCCCGCCGCCCGCGCCCGCCGTCCGCCACCAGAGCCGGCCCGCTCCGGCAGGCGCTCTGCCTGCCGTCCGCCGCCTCGCCCGCGGCTCCCCGCCGCCGCGGCCGCTGGGTAGCGCGCCGCCCCGGGCCGGCCAGCCCCGCCGCCTCTGCGACCCTGCCGCCGCATCGTCGCCGGCCGGCCGAGGCCCGGCGAGCCCCCCTACTCCGGCCACCACGACCACCTCGCCAGCGACCTCGGAGTCCGCGCCATGAACAGTGCTGCTACAGTGTTCTGAGATCCAGATCTGAGATCCGGTTGACCTTCTCCTCCCGAAACCCTAATTTTCGAGCATACTTTGACCGGCCGTATCTCTGCATCCGTAGCTCCGATTTGGGCATATAGTATATCAAAATGTTCATCTCGACGAGTGCATCATTTCGTTCCATTGCATCATTTTCATTTGAGCTCATCTTGATGCCCGAAATGCTGTTAGAAGGAGGCTTCGTGAGTTAATTGTCAGATCTGCTAGTTCATCTTAGACTTTTGTCATTTTTGCCATGATTATTGTGTGCATGATATGCCTGTGAGTCCTTCATATGTTTTGTTAATCATTTTGTCTTCTTTCTAGAGGTGCAACCCATGCATTTTTAGGATGTGTGTGGTGACTTGTGCAAGGTTGCAAAGTGAGGCACCCGGTCAATCTGTTTTCAGGGACTGTTGTTTTCACTAAGTCTGGGATTATTTATTTCATGATGCCATATGTTCAGCTTGTTTCCTAGTGATCCGTGCCTCTTTTGAGGATGATCAGTAAAGGAGTTTTGTTAATCATGTTATGCTCTATCCATCCATGTCTTTGGTCGCAATTATGGAGCAACCTAGCTTGAGTCAATCGAGCTCTACATTTGTTTCGTGGTGAATCTGGGCAGATCGTCAACTCGTTTGCGATTTTGCCGGCGTTGTTGTAGTTGATCCGTGCATGCTATGCCTTTGTTCTTGCCATGTCTAGCTAGCATTTTGTACCTTCTTAATGGATGTATGCTTGCCTTTCCATGACTTGCACCGTAGTGAGTGCATCGAGCTCGTTTACATGCCTTCGTGAGTTATATTTCAGCATGTCTCAGTTTTCACTAAGTCTGGAAACTGATTGTGTTTTAGCTATGTTCGTGTGCCCGTTAGTATATTTTGTGATCCATTTTGGCCCCAGGTCATTTTGTGACTTTTGTTAAGATTGTTGAGTAGCTCCATGCCATGTTCTTACTTGTCTTAATCAGGTCATGTATCATGTTGGTTTGCTGCTCCGAAGAGGGCTTCGTGATCTGAAATTTCAGACAAGTGTTATTTTCACCAAGTCTGAGATCTGTTTTGCATTTGCGTTTTTGACATGCTTGTTTGAACCTCGTAATGCATGAATTGGCCGTGGCTCAATGCTAGTCTTTTGTTAAGAATCTTGTGTTAATCCCTGCCATGTAGTTTGTTGTCATGTTTCGTGGCTGTAGCATGTTCATCTCATTGCATTTAGATGCCTACTTGCTGTAAATTGCAGACCGGTGTCATTCTTAAAACGCTTGCCATTTCCAAACCATAACTCCGATTCCATTGATCTTTATATCTTTTTCAAGCGATTTCATCTCATCTTTCCAGTGGCACCCTTGGAATTCCAAGTTGAGGCCAGGTTCATGCATTTCCTGTCATATCTTGCATTTTGCATCCCGCATCGCATCCCGCATAGCATATCTTCATTTCATCTTATTGCTTGGTCTTGCACGTGGTTGATTGTATCCTTGTTGCTTGTTTGTCTTGTTGGCTAGAGCCGGGAGACGAGTTCGCTACTGAGGAGCCCGTTGAGTTTGCTTGTGAGGATCCAGTCAACTCTGACAACTGTACAGGCAAGATGATCATACCCTCGAAATCACTACTATCTTTGCTATGCTAGTTTGATCGCTCTTGCTATGCCAATGCTACGATGCCTACCTTTTGCTTGTCAGCCTCCCAATTGCCATGTTGAACCTTTAACCCACCATGTCCTAGCAAACCGTTGTTTGGCTATGTTACCACTTTGCTCAGCCCCTCTTATAGTGTTGCTAGTTGCAGGTGAAGATGGGAGCCGTTCCTTGTTTGGACATTTATTTACTTGTTGGGATATCATTATATTGCTATGTTATCTTAATGCATCTATATACTTGGTAAAGGGTGGAAGGCTCGGCCTCTCGCCTAGTGTTTTGTTCCACTCTTGCCGCCATAGTTTCCGTCATATCGGTGTTATGTTCCCGGATTTTGCGTTCCTTACGCGGTTGGGTTATAATGGGAACCCCTTGATATTTCGCCTTGATTAAAAATTGTCCAGCAATGCCCAACATTGGTCTTACCATTTGCCACCTAGCCTTTTCTTTCCCTTGGGTTCTGCAGACTCAAGGGTCATCTTATTTTACCCCCCCCCCCCCGGGCCAGTGCTCCTCTGAGTGTTGGTCCAAACTAGAGCACCGTGCGGGGCCGTCCCTCGGCAACTTGGTTTACGTTGGCTCCCGTACGCTTAGCTTATCCGGTGTGCCCTGAGAACGAGATATGTGCAGCTCCTATCAGGATTTGTCGGCGCAGCGGGTGGTGTTGCTGGTCTTGTTTTAACCTGTCGAATTGTCTTGTTGTACCGGGTTACCGAGTCTGATCGGTGTATCTCGGGTGGAGGTCTATTGCTTCGTTGACCGTGAGAGCTTGTCATGGGCTAAGTTGGGACTCTCCTGCAGGGATTGAACTTTCGAAAGCCTTGCCCGCGGTTATGGGCAGATGGGAATTTGTTAATGTCCGGTTGTAGATACCTCGAACCTTAACTTAATTAAAATGAATCAACTGAGTGTGTTACCGTGATGGCCTCTTCTCGGCGGAGTCCGGGAAGTGGACACGGTGTTGGAGTTATGTTTGCGCAGGTTGTTCTCTAGTCTTCGCTCGCGCTTTGCCTCATCTTCTCGCCCTCTTTTGCGAATAAGTTAGCCACCATATATGCTAGTCGCTTGCTGCAGCTCCACTTATATAAGCCTTACCCTTCCTATAAGATTAAATAGTCTTGATCGCGAGGGTGCGAGATTGCTGAGTCCCCGTGGCTCACAGATACTATCACTCCAGATGCAGGTCCAGGTGATTTCGCTCCAGGTGACGATTACGAGCTCAAGTGGGAGTTCGACGAGGACTCTCAGCGGTATTATGTTTCCTTTCCCGATGATCAGTAGTGGTGCCTAGTTGGGATTCGATTCAGGGCCTTGTCGCATGTTGGGTTTTCTTCTATTTTGGCGCTGTAGTCGGGCCATGAGTGTTTGTATGATGGATGTTATTTATGTACTCTGATGTGACGTGGCGAGTGTAAGCCAACTATGTATCTCCCCCTTTTTATTATATATTACATGGGATGTTGTAATGATTGCCTGACTTGCGACATTGCTTTCAATGCGGTTATGTCTCTAAGTCGTGCCTCGACACGTGGGAGCTATAGCCGCATCGAAGGGCGTTACAAGTTGGTAATCAGAGCCTTCCCCGACCTTAGGAGCCCCGTTGCTTGATCGTTTTAGCAGCCGAGTTGTGTCTAGAAAAAAATGTTTTGAGTCACTTAGGAATTATATATCGGAGAGATTAGGAATTCTTTTTACTTCCCAGTCTCCTCATCGCTCTGGTAAGGCATCCTGATGTAGAGTTTTGACTCTTCTCTTCTCAAATTTCACTAAAAAATTTATTAGGATCACGCGAGTATCTTGGAATCGTTCCGATGGCTTATGATGAGAACATTGTCTTGGTGCCTCCTGTCAGGGGTTTAGTGGAAGTGTCCCGGGGAGTTGAGCTCTGAGGTGTTTTCATCATAATTTTATCATTGCAATTCTGGAATACTTGAGATATGTTCGCCGACATCGAAAATCTCTTTTATGCAGTTCGTTGGTGAGATAACCTCGACGCCACCCAGTACTGGGGCGGGAGTTCGGGAGTATCGCCATAACTTGTATAACGGATGCTTTTCGAAGGTTGAGGTAGATGGTTTCCGAAGTTTTCTTGGTTATGTGTTGAAGGATGGATACAACTGGATGTAGGATTTGCTAGTTTGGGTGAGATATTATGCTTCCCCTGTGTCCCCAACACCTGATTGCATAACCGGAAAAGTTCGGGAGTTTCATAGGTGGGAATTCTAGTAGATCTAGTTCTTCTTCCACGGATATTGGTTTGAGATTGGGATTTCTTACCGATTATTCGTTCTTGATCCGTACCTTGTTGATTTATTTCTCTACCTTAATTCAACGTGGCTTCTCAATTTATGGATATGTGACCATTTGAAGAGGAATGCATTCGTTCATTTTGTTCGGATGTGAAGACCATATGTTGCAATTTTCATTCCATTGGATTCAGCTTCAATATTTATCTGTCTATGTGCTAACGGTGGTCAACCTCTTCAGGATGGCTCCCGCTAAGAGCACCAGTCAGAACCAGAATCAAGATCCGCCACCGCCTCCACCTCCTCCAGAGGCATGGCAAGCTGTGATGGCTGCAACCAATGCAAACACTCAGCTGATCATGCAAATTCTCCAAGAGCGTAATCAAGGCAGTCAAGGGAATCAAGGTAGCAATCATTAAGTAGATATACCCATATCTGCTTAAGTCATCTGTGAAGGTGTGAAAATAATGATATCCGCCACGAGTCTCAATATTCATTGGACCACATACATTTGTATGTATGATTTCCAACAAATCTGTTGCTCTCTCCATAGTACCGGAGAATGGTGTTTTAGTCATCTTGCCCATGAGGCACGGTTCGCAAGTACCAAGTGATTCATAATCAAGTGGCTCCAAAAGTCCATCACTATGGAGTTTCTTCATGCGCTTTACACCGATATGACCTAAACGGCAGTGCCACAAATAAGTTGCACCATCATTATCAACTCTGCATCTTTTGGCTTCAATATTATGAATATGTGTATCACTACTATCGAGATTCAATAAGAATAGACCACTTTTCAAGGGTGCATGACCATAAAAGATATTACTCATATAAATAGAACAACCATTATTCTCTGATTTAAATGAATAACCGTCTCGCATTAAACAAGATCCAGATATAATGTTCATGCTCAACGCTGGCACCAAATAACAATTATTTAGGTCTAATACTAATCCCGAAGGTAGATGTAGAGGTAGCGCGTCGACCGAGATCACATCGACTTTGGAACCGTTTCCCATGCGCATCGTCACCTCGTCCTTAGCCAATCTTCGCTTAATCCGTAGTCCCTGTTTCGAGTTGCAAATATTAGCAATAGAACCAGTATCAAATACCCAGGTGCAACTGCGAGCATTAGTAAGGTACACATCAATAACATGTATATCACATATACCTTTGTTCACCTTGCCATCCTTCTTATCCGCCAAATACTTGGGGCAGTTCTGCTTCCAGTGACCAGTCTGCTTGCAGTAGAAGCACTCAGTTTCAGGCTTAGGTCCAGACTTGGGTTTCTTCTCTTGAGCAGCAACTTGCTTGCCATTTTTCTTCAAGTTCCCCTTCTTCTTCCCTTTGCCCTTTTTCTTGAAACTAGTGGTCTTGTTGACCATCAACACTTGATGCTCCTTTTTGATTTCTACCTCCGCAGCTTTCAGCATTGCGAAGAGCTCGGGAATAGTCTTATTCATCCCTTGCATATTATAGTTCATCACGAAGCTCTTGTAGCTTGGTGGCAGTGATTCGAGAATTCTGACGCAATCATTTGGAAGATTAACTCCCATCTGAATCAAGTGATTATTATACCCAGACATTTTGAGTATATGCTCACCGACAGAACTGTTCTCCTCCATCTTGCAGCTATAGAACTTATTGGAGACTTCATATCTCTCAATCCGGGCATTTGCTTGAAATATTAACTTCAACTCCTGGAACATCTCATATGCTCCATGAAGATCAAAACGTCGCTGAAGTCCCGATTCTAAGCCGTAAAGCATGGCACACTGAACTATCGAGTAGTCATCAGCTTTGCTCTGCCAGACGTTCATAACATCTGGTGTTGCTCCAGCAGCAGGCCTGGTTTCAGCGGTGCTTCCAGGACGTAATTCTTCTGTGCAGCAATGATGATAATCCTCAAGTTACGGACCCAGTCCGTGTAATTTCTACCATCATCTTTCAACTTTGCTTTCTCAAGGAACGCATTAAAATCCAACGGAACAACAGCACGGGCCATCTATCTACAATCAAACATACATAAGCAAGATACTATCATGTACTAAGTTCATGATAAATTTAAGTTTAATTAATCAAATTACTTAAAGAACACCCACTTAGATAGACATCCCTCTAATCCTCTAAGTGATCACGTGATCCAAATCAACTAAACCATGTCCGATCATCACGTGAGATGGAGTAGTTTCATTGGTGAACATCACTATGTTGATCATATCTACTATATGATTCACGCTCGACCTTTCGGTCTCCATGTTCCGAGGCCATATCTGTATATGCTTGGCTCGTCAAGTATAACCTGAGTATTCCGCGTGTGCAACTGTTTTGCACCCGTTGTATTTGAACGTAGAGCCTATCACACCCGATCATCACGTGGTGTCTCAGCACGATGAACTTTCGCAACGGTGCATACTTAGGGAGAACACTTCTTGATAATTTTAGTGAGAGATCATCTTATAATGCTACCGTCAATCAAAGCAAGATAAGATGCATAAAAGATAAACATCACATGCAATCAATATAAGTGATATGATATGGCCATCATCATCTTGTGCCTGTGATCTCCATCTCCGAAGCACCGTCATGATCACCATCGTCACCGGCGCGACACCTTGATCTCCATCGTAGCATCGTTGTCGTCTCGCCAATCTTATGCTTCCACGACTATCGCTACCATTTAGTGATAAAGTAAAGCATTACTGCGCGATTGCATTGCATACAATAAAGCGACAACCATCTGGCTCCTTCCAGTTGCCGATAACTCGGTTACAAAACATGATCATCTCATACAATAAAATCAGCATCATGTCTTGACCATATCACATCACAACATGCCCTGCAAAAACAAGTTAGACGTCCTCTACTTTGTTGTTGCTAGTTTTACGTGGCTGCTACGGGCTTAAGTAAGAACCAATCTTACCTACGCATCAAAACCACAACGATAGTTTGTCAAGTTGGTGCTGTTTTAACCTTTGCAAGGACCGGGCGTAGCCACACTCGGTTCAACTAAAGTTGGAGAAACTGTCACCCGCAAGCCACCTATGTGCAAAGCACGTCGGGAGAACCGGTCTCGCGTAAGCGTACACGTAATGTCGGTCCGGGCCGCTTCGTCCAACAATACCGCCGAACCAAAGTATGACATGCTGGTAGGCAGTATGACTTATATCGCCCACAACTCACTTGTGTTCTACTCGTGCATATAACATCAACACATAAAACCTAGGCTCGGATGCCACTGTTGGGGAACGTAGTAATTTCAAAAAATTTCCTACGCACACGCAAGATCATGGTGATGCATAGCAACGAGAGGGGAGAGTGTGATCTACGTACCCTTGTAGATCGCAGCGGAAGCGTTATGACAACGCAGTTGATGTAGTCGTACGTCTTCATGGCACGACCGATCAAGCACCGAAACTACGGCACCTCCGAGTTTTAGCACACGTTCAGCTCGATGACGATCCCCGGACTCCGATCCAGCAAAGTGTCGGGGAAGAGTTCCGTCAGAACGACGGCGTGGTGACGATCTTGATGTACTACTGTCGCAGGGCTTCGCCTAAGCACCGCTACAATATTATCGAGGACTATGGTGGCAGGGGGCGCCGCACACGGCTAAGAATATGATCATGTGGATCAACTTGTGTGTCTCCGGGGTGCCCCTGCCTCCGTATATATAGGTTCAAGAGAGGAGGAGGCCGGTCGGCCCCTATGGCACGCCAAGGAGGAGTCCTCCTCCTAGTAGGAGTAGGACTCCTACTAGGAGGAGGAAAGAAGTGGGGAGGGAGAAGGAAAGGGGGGCGCCGCCCCCCCTCTCCTAGTCCAATTCGGACCAGGGGGGAGGAGGCGCGCGGCCCACCTTTGGCTGCCCCTCTCTCTCACCACTAAGGCCAAATATGGCCCATTACTTCTCCCGGGGGGGTTCCGGTAACCCTCCGGCTCTCCAGTTTTCTTCGAAATCATCCGGAACACTTCCGGTGTCTGAATATAGCCGTCCAATATATCAATCTTTATGTCTCGACCATTTCGAGACTCCTCGTCATATCCGTGATCACATCTGGGACTCCGAACAACCTTCGGTACATCAAAACGTATAAACTCAAAATATAACTGTCATCGAAACCTTAAGTGTGCGGACCCGGTGGGTTCGAGAATAATGTAGACCTGACCGAGACATGTCTCCGGTCAATAACCAATAGCGGGACCTGGATGCCCATATTGGCTCCTACATATTCTACAAAGATCTTTATCGGTTAGACCGCATAACAACATATGTTGTTCCCTTTGTCATCGGTATGTTACTTGCCCGAGATTCGATCGTCGGTATCCAATGCCTAGTTCAATCTCATTACCGGCAAGTCTCTTTACTTGTTCTGTAATACATCATCTCGCAACTAACTCATTAGTTGCATTGCTTGCAAGGCTTAAGTGATGTGCATTACCGAGAGGGCCTAGAGATACCTCTCCGACGATCGGAGTGACAAATCCTATTCGCGAAATACGTCAACCCAACATGTACCTTTGGAGACACCTGTAGAGCACCTTTATAATCACCCAGTTACGTTGTGACGTTTGGTAGCACTCAAAGTGTTCCTCCGGCACACGGGATTTACATAATCTCATAGTCATAGGAACATGTATAAGTCATGAAGAAAGCAATAGCAACATACTAAACGATCGGGTGCTAAGCTAATGGAATGGGTCATGTCAATCAGATCATTCAACTAATGATGTGATCCCGTTTAATCAAATGACAACTCTTTGTCCATGGTTAGGAAACATAACCATCTTTGATTAACGAGCTAGTCAAGTAGAGGCATACTAGTGACACTCTGTCTGTCTATGTATTCACACATGTATTATGTTTCCGGTTAATACAATTCTAGCATGAATAATAAACTTTTATCATGATATAAGGAAATAAATAATAACTTTATTATTGCCTCTAGGGCATATTTCCTTCAGGTACACACTGGGGAGGAGGAGGACGAGGAGGAGGAGGAGGAGGAGGTGGAGGAGGAGGAGGTTAGGGAGGGGGAGGCAGGCGAGGAGGAGGGTGGTGGCGGGGATGATGGTGGTGACGGGAAGGGGGTTGACAACAAGGGGTGGCTGCGTGGTAATGCAAAGCTACCAAAGCAGGTTCCTGCTACTGAGGAGCAGAAGTGGCTCATTGAGCCCACGGGAAAAGAGTAAGTGCAACTTTGTAATAATTTCATTATTTTGCTTGTCACATGCTTATTCCGGTTGTTATTTATTTTGCTTGTCACATACTAATAGTTCATTCTTTTGCAGCAACTGGATATATTCTAAAGGGGTCCGTATTCCCAACGGCCTCATCACCGTCTTGTTGAAGTTATACTGTCCGGGGTTGTACTGTCCAGATCTAGTCAGGCAGTCGGACCGTCGGGTTTTGGCCACGAGCTGGGACCACTGGGAAGCGGCCCTCCACGTGGACCATGAGACCCATGCCAAGGCCGTGATCACTACTTTCTGGGTGAGTTCTCTTCAGAAGCACAAGTCCATTCTAGTTTCATGAATGATTTAACTCATGGCTTCTTCCATTCTTGTTTCATGAATGATCGTAGAAATTCTATCGATTTCTTCCGGAGCACAGGGCCTGAGCGGACCAGATCGGGCTGCGCCAATGCAAGAAGAAGGCCCGCCAGATGCAGTACGAGGTGCGCTATGTGGCCATCTCGACATACTACCACGACGTTCTTGGTGTGAAGAGGACCAAGGAAGAAGTGCGGAGGATGGGCATTACCTAGGAGAGGCCCGAGTTCTTGGCGGTAAGTATAAAAGATTTTTCATTATGCTTTCATATATTATGCTTTCATTACCTTGTGGTACATTTCACCGTTTCATGTTGACATGCCATTATGCTTTTATTATGTAGGTGTGTCCAAATTGGTGTTATGGAAAAGACGAGTCCTGGGCGGCATTGGTGGATCTTTGGTGTGATGAGGCTGGAGCCTGGGCGGCTATGAGAATGAAAAATAAGGCTAACCGAGGGACGGGGGGAGTACATGCTCAGGGAAACCAAAACCACTATCTCCACAAGGCAGTTAATGTATGACTAACCCCATTAAACATTCTTCTTATTCTATTTACCATCACTTTCTTATGTATGACTAACCTCTGTTTGGTGGTGCAGGAGGAGAAACTGAAGCGGCCACTCTCACACATGCAGGCATGGGAGATCGCCCATACGCGGAAGGACTCCAAGCCTAGCGAGCCCAAGTACTACGGCAAGAAGACCGCGGGGAGAAAGAAGGCCTACTCCGAAGCGTATCTGAAGTTACATCCTGACACACCTGACCCCATTGCGGCGGATCTGGACAAGAGGGCTGTGGTGACCATGGGGCCCAAGGAGCATGGTCGGGAGGCAGTTCTCGATGCTGTGATCACTCCTACTATCTCCTACACAGAGCTCCATTGGATCGACCCGAGCCTGAGCCAGCGCACGAGTCAGCCAGTGACCAGTGCACAGTCCCTCTTTCAAGAGCAACAATCTGTAAGTATTTTCCCTCTTATCTTCATTTCTCACTTTATTTTCCGCATTTAGTAGTTTTATGAGTTCTATCATGTCATACCGTAGGCCTACCTGGAGTACACACGCCAAGAGACCATGGCGTGGCATCAGAGGCTTTATGAACACCAAGTGCAGAGGGATCGCCATATGCAGCAGGCTTTTCAGGAAATGGCGGCCGGCAGGTGTCCATAGTTGCAGCCAGCACAATGCCCAGCAGCACAACCAGTTGTGCTGACCTTTGAGGAGTTTGTGGCACAGAACGCTGGCCCCTCGCCGGTTAGTTCATCCCCAACCTATTCACCCAAAGCATGTCATTGTTGGGGAACGCAGTAATTTCAAAAAATTTCCTATGCACACGCAAGATCATGGTGATGCATAGCAACGAGAGGGGGGAGTGTGATCTACATACCTAGTAGATCGACAACGGAAGCGTTTGGTTGATGTAGTCATACGTCTTCACGGCCCGACCGATCAAGTACCGAAACTACGACACCTCCGAGTTTTAGCACACGTTCAGCTCGATGACGATCCCCGGACTCCGATCCAGCAAAGTGTCGGGGAAGAGTTCCATCAGCACGATGGCGTGGTGACGATCTTGATGCACTACAGCAGCAGGGCTTCGCCTAAACTCCGCTACAGTATTATCGAGGACTATGGTGGCTGGGGGCGCCGCACACGGCTAAGGAAAAGATCACGTGGATCAACTTGTGTGTCTTTGGGGTGCGCTTGCCTCAGTATATAATGGACTAGAGGGGGGGGAGGCGGCCGGCCAAGGAGGGCGCGCCAGGAGAGTCCTACTCCCTCTGGGAGTAGGATTCCCCCCCCCCAATCCTAGTTGGAATAGGATTCGCGGAGGGGGGGAAAGAGAGAGAGGGGACGGCCCCCTCTCCTTGTCCTATTCGGACCAAGGGAGGGGAGGGGCGCGCGACCCATGTAGGGCTGCCTCTTCTCTTTTCCACTAAGGCCCATCATGGCCCATTTAGCTCCCGGGGGGTTCCGGTAACCTCCCGGTACTCCAGTAAAATCCCGATTTCAACCGGAACACTTCCGATATCCAAACATAGGCTTCCAATATATCAATCTCTATGTCTCGACCGTTTCGAGACTCCTCGTCATGCCCGTGATCACATCCGGGACTCCGAACAACCTTCGGTACATCAAAATGCATAAACTCATAATATAACTGTCCTCATAACCTTAAGCGTGCGGACCCTACGGGTTCAAGAACAATGTAGACATGACCGAGACACGTCTCCGGTCAATAACCAATAGCGGGACCTAGATTCCCATATTGGCTCCTACATATTCTACGAAGATCTTTATCGGTGAGACCGAATAACAACATACGTCGTTCCCTTTGTCATCGGTATGTTACTTGCCCGAGATTCGATCGTCGGTATTCCAATACCTAGTTCAATCTCGTTACCGGCAAGTCTCTTTACTCGTTCCGTAGTACATCATCTCACAACTAACATATTAGTTGTAATGCTTGCAAGGCTTATGTGATGTGCACTACCGAGAGGGCCCAGAGATACCTCTCCGACAATCGGAGTGACAAAACCTAATCTCGAAATACGCCAACCCAACATGTACCTTTGGAGACACCTTTAGTACTCCTTTATAATCACCCAGTTACGTTGTGACGTTTGGTAGTGCCCAAAGTGTTCCTCCGGCAAACGGGAGTTGCATAATCTCATAGTTATAGGAACATGTATAAGTCATGAAGAAAGCAATAGCAACATACTAAACGATCGGGTGCTAAGCTAATGGAATGGGTCATGTCAATCAGATCATTCTCTTAATGATGTGATCCCGTTAATCAAATAACAACTCATTGTTCATGGTTAGGAAACATAACCATCTTTGATTAACGAGCTAGTCAAGTAGAGGCATACTAGTGACACTTTGTTTGTCTATGTATTCACACATGTATTATGTTTCCGGTTAATACAATTCTAGCATGAATAATAAACATTTATCATGATGTATGGAAATAAATAATAACTTTATTATTGCCTCTAGGGCATATTTCCTTCAGTCTCCGACTTGGACTAGAGTCAATAATCTAGATCACACAGTAATGATTCTAACACCCATGGAGCCTTGGTGCTGATCATGTTTTCTCGTGGAAGAGGCTTAGTCAACGGATCTGCAATATTCAGATCCGTATGTATCTTGCAAATCTCTATGTCTCCCACCTGGACTAAATCCTGGATGGAATTGAAGCGTCTCTTGATGTGCTTGGTTCTCTTGTGAAATCTAGATTCCTTTGCCAAGGCAATTGCACCAGTATTGTCACAAAAGATTTTCATTGGACCCGATGCACTAGGTATGACACCCAGATCGGATATGAACTCCTTCATCCGGACTCCTTCGTTCGCTGCTTCCGAAGCAGCTATGTACTCCGCTTCACATGTAGATCCCGCTACGACGCTTTGTTTAGAACTGCACCAACTGACAGCTCCACTGTTTAATGTAAACACGTATCCGGTTTGCAATTTAGAATCGTCCGGATCAGTGTCAAAGCTTGCATCAACGTAACCTTTTACGGTGAGCTCTTTGTCACCTCCATATATGAGAAACATATCCTTAGTCCTTTTCAGGTATTTCAGGATGTTCTTGACCGCTGTCCAGTGATCCACTCCTGGATTACTTTGGTACCTCCCTGCTAGACTTATAGCAAGGCACACATCAGGTCTGGTACACAGCATTGCATACATGATAGATCCTATGGCTGATGCATAGGGAACATCTTTCATATTCTCTCTATCTTTTGAAGTGGTCGGGCATTGAGTCTTACTCAACTTCACACCTTGTAACACAGGCAAGAACCCTTTCTTTGCTTGATCCATTTTGAACTTCTTCAAAATTTTGTCAAGGTATGTGGTTTGTGAAAGTCCAATTAAGCGTCTTGATCTATCTCTATAGATCTTAATGCCTAATATGTAAGCAGCTTCACCGAGGTCTTTCATAGAAAAACTTTTATTCAAGTATCCCTTTATGCTTTCCAATTAGTAATATGTCATCCACATATAATATCAGAAATGCTACAGAGCTCCCACTCACTTTCTTGTAAATACAGGCTTCTCCAAAAGTCTGCATAAAACCAAATGCTTTGATCACACTATCAAAACGTTTATTCCAACTCCGAGAGGCTTGCACCAGTCCATAAATGGATCGCTGGAGCTTGCACACTTTGTTAGCTCCCTTTGGATCGACAAAACCTTCTGGTTGCATCATATGCAACTCTTCTTCCAGAAATCCATTCAGGAATGCAGTTTTGACATCCGTCTGCCAAATTTCATAATCATAAAATGCGGCAATTGCTAACATGATTCGGACAGACTTAAGCATCGCTACGGGTGAGAAGGTCTCATCGTAGTCAATCCCTTGAACTTGCCGAAAACCTTTTGCGACAAGTCGAGCTTTGTAGACAGTAATATTACCGTCAGCGTCAGTCTTCTTCTTGAAGATCCATTTATTCTCAATTGCTTGCCGATCATCGGGCAAGTCAACCAATGTCCACACTTTGTTCTCATACATGGATCCCATCTCAGATTTCATGGCTTCAAGCCACTTTGCGGAATCTGGGCTCACCATCGCTTCTTCATAGTTCATAGGTTCATCATGATCTAGTAGCATGACTTCGAGAACAGGATTACCGTACCACTCTGGTGCGGATCTTACTCTGGTTGATCTACGAGGTTCAGTAGTATCTTGTTCTGAAGTTTCATGATCATCATCATTAGCTTCCTCGCTAACTGGTGTAGGTGTCGCAGAAACAGTTTTCTGTGATGTACTACTTTCCAATAAGGGAGTAGGTACAGTTACCTCGTCAAGTTCTACTTTCCTCCCACTCACTTCTTTCGAGAGAAACTCCTTCTCCAGAAAGTTTCCGAATTTAGCAACAAAAGTCTTGCCTTCGGATCTGTGATAGAAGGTGTATCCAATAGTTTCCTTTGGATATCCTATGAAGACACATTTCTCCGATTTGGGTTCGACCTTATCAGGTTGAAGCTTTTTCACATAAGCATCGCAGCCCCAAACTTTTAGAAACGACAACTTTGGTTTCTTGCCAAACCATAGTTCATAAGGCGTCGTCTCAACGGATTTTGATGGTGCCCTATTTAACGTGAATGCGGCCGTCTCTACAGCGTATCCCCAAAACGATAGCGGTAAATCAGTAAGAGACATCATAGATCGCACCATATCTAGTAAAGTACGATTACGACATTCAGACACACCATTACGCTGTGGTGTTCCGGGTGGCGTGAGTTGCGAAACTATTCCACAATTTTTCAAATGTACACCAAACTCGTAACTCAAATATTCTCCTCCACGATCAGATCGTAGAAACTTTATTTTCTTGTTACTTCACTCTGAAATTCTTCAAACTTTTCAAATGTTTCATACTTATGTTTCATTAAGTAGATATACCCATATCTGCTAAATCATCTATGAAGGTGAGAAAATAACGATATCCGCCACGAGCCTCAATATTCATCGGACCACATACATCTGTATGTATGATTTCCAACAAATCTGTTGCTCTCTCCATATTACCGGAGAACGGTGTTTTTGTCATCTGGCCCATGAGGCACGGTTCGCAAGTACCAAGTGATTCATAATCAAGTGGTTCCAAAAGTCCATCAGTATGGAGTTTCTTCATGCGCTTTACACCGATATGACCTAAACGGCAGTGCCACAAATAAGTTGCACTATCATTATCAACTCTGCATCTTTTGGTTTCACCATTATGAATATGTGTGTTACTACTATCGAGATTCAACAAGAATAGACCACTCTTCAAGGGTGCATGACCATAAAAGATATTACTCATATAAATAGAACAACCATTATTCTCTGATTTAAATGAATAACCGTCTCGCATCAAACAAGATCCAGATATAATGTTCATGCTTAACGCTGGCACCAAATAACAATTATTTAGGTCTAATATTAATACTGAAGGTAGATGTAGAGGTAGCGTGCCGACCGCGATCACATCGACTTTGGAACCGTTTCCCACGCGCATCGTCACCTCGTCCTTAGCCAATCTTCGCTTAATCCATAGTCCCTGTTTCGAGTTGCAAATATTAGCAACAGAACCAGTATCAAATACCCAGGTGCTACTGCGAGCATTAGTAAGGTACACATCAATAACATGTATATCACATATACCTTTGTTCACCTTGCCATCCTTCTTATCCGCCAAATACTTGGGGCAGTTCCGCTTCCAGTGACCAGTCTGCTTGCAGTAGAAGCACTCAGTTTCAGGCTTAGGTCCAGACTTGGGTTTCTTCTCTTGAGCAGCAACTTGCTTGCCGTTTTTCTTGAAGTTCCCCTTCTTCTTCCCTTTGCCCTTTTTCTTGAAACTAGTGGTCTTGTTGACCATCAACACTTGATGCTCCTTTTTGATTTCTACCTCCGCAGCTTTCAGCATTGCGAAGAGCTCGGGAATAGTCTTATTCATCCCTTGCATATTATAGTTTATCACGAAGCTCTTGTAGCTTGGTGGCAGTGATTCGAGAATTCTGACGCAATCATCTGGAAGATTAACTCCCATCTGAATCAAGTGATTATTATACCCAGACATTTTGAGTATATGCTCACTGACAGAACTGTTCTCCTCCATCTTGCAGCTATAGAACTTATTGGAGACTTCATATCTCTCAATCCGGGCATTTGCTTGAAATATTAACTTCAACTCGTGGAGCATCTCATATGCTCCATGATGTTCAAAACGTCGTTGAAGTCCCGATTCTAAGCCGTAAAGCATGGCACACTGAACTATCGAGTAGTCATCAGCTTTGCTCTGCCAGACGTTCATAACATCTGGTGTTGCTCCAGCAGCAGGCCTGGCACCCAGCGGTGCTTCCAGGACGTAATTCTTCTGTGCAGCAATGAGGATAATCCTCAAGTTACGGACCCAGTCCGTGTAATTGCTACCATCATCTTTCAACTTTGCTTTCTCAAGGAACGCATTAAAATCCAACGGAACAATAGCACGGGCCATCTATCTACAATCAAACATACATAAGCAAGATACTATCAGGTACTAACCCCAAAACGATAGCGGTAAATTAGTAAGAGACATCATAGATCGCACCATATCTAGTAAAGTACGATTACGACGTTCGGACACACCATTACATTGTGGTGTTCCGGGTGGCGTGAGTTGCGAAACTATTCCGCATTGCTTCAAATGTACACCAAACTCGTAACTCAAATATTCTCCTCCACGATCAGATAGTAGAAACTTTATTTTCTTGTTACGATGATTTTCAACTTCACTCTGAAATTCTTTGAAATTTTCAAATGTTTCAGACTTATGTTTCATTAAGTAGATATACCTATATCCGCTTAAGTCATCTGTGAAGGTGAGAAAATAATGATATCCGCCACGAGCCTCAATATTCATTGGACCACATACATTTGTATGTATGATTTCCAACAAATCTGTTGCTCTCTCCATAGTACCGAAGAACGGTGTTTTAGTCATCTTGCCCATGAGGCACGGTTCGCAAGTACCAAGTGATTCATAATCAAGTGGCTCCAAAAGTCCATCAGTATGGAGTTTCATCATGCGCTTTACACCGATATGACCTAAACGGCAGTGCCACAAATAAGTTGCACCATCATTATCAACTCTTCATCTTTTGGCTTCAACATTATGAATATGTGTATCACTACTATCGAGATTCAATAAGAATAGACCACTTTTCAAGGGTGCATGACCATAAAACATATTACTCATATAAATAGAACAACCATTATTCTCTGATTTAAATGAATAACCGTCTCGCATTAAACAAGATCCAGATATAATGTTCATGCTCAACGCTGTCACCAAATAACAATTATTTAGGTCTAATACTAATCCCGAAGGTAGATGTAGAGGTAGCGCGCCGACAGCGATCACATCGACTTTGGAACCGTTTCCCGCGCGCATCGTCACCTCGTCCTTAGCCAATCTTCGCTTAATCCGTAGTCCCTGTTTTGAGTGGCAAATATTAGCAACAGAACCAGTATCAAATACCCAGGTGCTACTGCGAGCATTGGTAAGGTACACATCAATAACATGTATATCACATATACCTTTGTTCACCTTGCCATCCTTCTTATCCACCAAATACTTGGGGCAGTTCCGCTTCCAGTGACCAGTCTGCTTGCAGTAGAAGCACTCAGTTTGAGGCTTAGGTCCAGACTTGGGTTTCTTCTCTTGAGCAGCAACTTGCTTGCCGTTCTTCTTGAAGTTCCCCTTCTTCTTCCCTTTGCCCTTTTTCTTGAAACTAGTGGTCTTAATGACCATCAACACTTGATGCTCCTTCTTGGTTTCTACCTCCGCAGCTTTCAGCATTGCGAAGAGCTCGGGAATAGTCTTGTTCATCCCTTGCATATTATAGTTCATCACAAAGCTCTTGTAGCTTGGTGGCAGTGACTGGAGAATTCTGTCAATGACGCAATCATCTGGAAGATTAACTCCCAATTGGATCAAGTGATTATTATACCCAGACATTTTGAGTATATGCTCACTGACAGAACTGTTCTCCTCCATCTTGCAGCTATAGAACACATTGGAGACTTCATATCTCTCAATCCGGGCATTTGCTTGAAATATTAACTTCAACTCCTGGAACATCTCATATGCTCCATGACGTTTCAAAACGTCGTTGAAGTCCCGATTCTAAGCCGTAAAGCATGGCACACTGAACTATCGAGTAGTCATCAGCTTTGCTCTGCCAGACGTTCATAACATCCGGTGTTGCTCCTGCAGCAGGCCTGGCACCCAGCGGTGCTTCCAGGACGTAATTCTTCTGTGCAGCAATAAGGATAATCCTCAAGTTACGGACCCAGTCCGTGTAATTGCTACCATCATCTTTCAACTTTGCTTTCTGAAGGAACGCATTAAAATCCAACGGAACAACAGCACGGGCCATCTATCTACAATCAAACATACATAAGCAAGATATTATCAGGTACTAAGTTCATGATAAATTTTAGTTCAGTTAATTTACTTAAAGAACTCCCACTTAGATAGACATCCCTCTAATCCTCTAAGTGATTACGTGATCCAAATCAACTAAACCATGTCCGATCATCACGTGATATGGAGTAGTTTCATTGGTGAACATCATTATGTTGATCATATCTACTATATGATTCACGCTCGACCTTTCGGTCTCCATGTTCCGAGGCCATATCTGTATATGCTTGGCTTGTCAAGTATAACCTGAGTATTCCGCGTGTGCAACTATTTTGCACCCGTTGTATTTGAACATAGAACCTATCACACCCGATCATCACGTGGTGTCTCAGCACGAAGAACTTTCGCAACGGTGCATACTCAGGGAGAACACTTCTTGATAATTAGTGAGAGATCATCTTATAATGCTACCGTCAATCAAAGCAAGATAAGATGCATAAAAGATAAACATCACATGCAATCAATATAAGTGATATGATATGGCCATCATCATCTTGTGCTTGTGATCTCCATCTCCGAAGCACCGTCGTGATCACCATCGTCACCGGCGTGACACCTTGATCTCCATCGTAGCATCGTTGTCGTCTCGCCAAGCTTGTGCTTCCACGACTATCGCTACCGTTTAGTGATAAAGTAAAGCATTACATCGTGATTGCATTGCGTCCAATAAAGCGACAACCATATGGCTCCTGCCGGTTGCCGATAACTCGGTTACAAAACATGATCATCTCATACAATACAATTCAGCATCATGTCTTGACAATATCACATCACAACATGCCCTGCAAAAACAAGTTAGACGTCCTCTACTTTGTTGTTGCAAGTTTTACGTGGCTGCTACGGTCTTAAGTAAGAACCAATCTCACCTACGCATCAAAACCACAACGATAGTTTGTCAATTTGACTCCATTTTAACCTTCGCAAGGACCGGGCGTAGCCACACTTGGTTCAACTAAAGTTGGAGAAACTGTCACCCACAAGCCACCTCTGTGCAAAGCACGTCGGGAGAACCGGTCTCGCGTAAGCGTACGCGTAATGTCGGTCTGGGCCGCTTCATCCAACAATACCGCCGAACCAAAGTATAACATGCTGGTAGGCAATATGACTTATATCGCCCACAACTTACTTGTGTTCTACTCGTGCATATAACATCAACATATAAAACCTAGGCTCGGATGCCACTATTGGGGAATGCGGTAATTTCAAAAAATTTCCTACGCACACGCAAGATCATGGTGATGCATAGCAACGAGAGGGGGGAGTGTGATCTACATACCTACTAGATCGACAACGGAAGTGCTTGGTTGATGTAGTCGTACGTCTTCACGGCCCGACCGATCAAGCACCGAAACTACGGAACCTCCGAGTTTTAGCACACGTTCATCTCGATGACGATCCCCGGACTCCGATCCAACAAAGTGTCGGGGAAGAGTTCCGTCAGCACGACGGCGTGGTGACGATCTTGATGCACTACAGCAGCAGGGCTTCGCCTAAAGTCCGCTACAGTATTATCGAGGACTATGGTGGCTGGGGGCGCCGCACACAGCTAAGGAAAAGATCACGTGGATCAACTTGTGTGTCTTTGGGGTGCCCTTTCCTCAGTATATAAAGGAGTAGAGGGGGGGAGGCGGCCGGCCAAGGGGGGCGCGCCAGGAGAGTCCTACTCCCTCTGGGAGTAGGATCCCCCCCCCAATCCTAGTTGGAATAGGATTCGCGGAGGGGGGAAAAGAGAGAGAGGGGCCGGCCCCCTCTTCTTGTCCTATTCGGACCAAGGGAGGGGAGGGGCGCGCGGCCCATGTAGGGCTACCTCTTCTCTTTTCCACTAAGGCCCATCATGGCCCATTTAGCTCCCGGGGGGTTCCAGTAACCTCCCGGTACTCCGGTAAAATCCCGATTTCACCCAGAACACTTCTGATATCCAAACATAGGCTTCCAGTATATCAATCTTCATGTCTCGACCATTTTGAGACTCCTCGTCATGCCCGTGATCACATCCGGGACTCCGAACAACCTTCGGTACATCAAAATGCATAAACTCATAATATAACTGTCATCGTAACCTTAAGCGTGTGGACCCTACGGGTTCGAGAACAATGTAGACATGACCGAGACACGTCCCCGGTCAATAACCAATAGCGGGACCTGGATGCCCATATTGGCTCCTACATATTCTACGAAGATCTTTATCGGTCAGACCGCATAACAACATACATCGTTCCCTTTGTCATCGGTATGTTACTTGCCCGAGATTCGATCGTCGGTATTCCAATACCTAGTTCAATCTCGTTACCGGCAAGTCTCTTTACTCATTCCGTAGTACATCATCTCACAACTAACATATTAGTTTTAATGTTTGCAAGGCTTATGTCATGTGCACTACCGAGAGGGCCCAGAGATACCTCTCCGAAAATCGGAGTGACAAAACCTAATCTCGAAATACGGCAAACCAACATGTACCTTTGGAGACACTTGTAGTACTCCTTTATAATCACCCAGTTACGTTGTGACGTTTGGTAGTACCCAAAGTGTTCCTCCGGCAAACAGGAGTTGCATAATCTCATAGTTATAGGAACATGTATAAGTCATGAAGAAAGCAATAGCAACATACTAAACGATCGGGTGCTAAGCTAATGCAATGGGTCATGTCAATCAGATCATTCTCTTAATGATGTGATCCCGTTAATCAAGTAACAACTCATTGTTCATGCTTAGGAAACATAACCATCTTTGATTAACGAGCTAGTCAAGTAGAGGCATACTAGTGACACTTTGTTTATCTATGTATTCACACATGTATTATGTTTCCGGTTAATACAATTCTAGCATGAATAATAAACATTTATCATGATGTAAGGAAATAAATAATAACTTTATTATTGCCTCTAGGGCATATTTCCTTCAGTCATGCCTTTCAACACAGTCATATATCCCATTAATATGTCTTTTCAACATCCAGGGAACAGGTTGATCTACCATTGGCGGTGGTCTTCGCAGCACTCCCGAGACACGGAGCCCGACCACTCCGATCCACGGAGGCGGAGTCGGAGGTGGAGGCGGTCTTGGCGTTAGCGATGCCGCTAGCAGTGACGACCTGGGCTTCGGCAGTCTTGGCGGTGACGACCTCCGCGGTGCGCGACGTCCTGGCGCTTAAGCCTTGTGTGTGGTGATGATGCTTGAGATGAATTGTGTGTGGTGATGGTCATTTAGATGACTTGTGTGCTTCTCCATATGCTTATGCTTATGTTGATTGTGATGATGCTTATGCATATATTGTTGTGATGGTGTCGGATGATATCCCGTTGTGTTCTATATTTCTATTCCATGAGTTTATATATCTGCTGATATGTGATGTTATTTGAATTGAATTGATTTGAAAACAAACAGTAAAAAGAAAAAAAAATCAAATGCAAACTATGCCGACGGCTAGGCCATCAGCATAGGGCTGGCGTGAGCTCCCAGTAGCTGACACGTGGCAGCTATGCGGACGGCCTAGCCGTCGGCATAGTTTTTAAACTAAGCCGACGGCCAGGCCGTCGGCATAGATGCCACATGTCAACTACTGGGAGCACCGGAGGAAGGAACATGCCGACGGCTAGGCCGTCGGCATAGTTTGAAACTAAGCCGACGACCAGGCCGTCGGCATAGCCCTGGTCCACGAGCAGCCTCTGGTCACCACGTGGCACACCTATGCCGACGGCCGCCATTAGGCGTGAACGTTGCCGACGGCCTGGGCCGCCGGCATAGATGTACGGCCCCGTCGGGAAAGCAACTAGGCCGACGGCCGCCTTTAGGTGTGAACGTTGCCGACGGCCAGGGCCGCCGGCATAGATGTACGGCCCCGTCGGGAAAGCAACTATGCCGACGGCTTTTCTATGCCGACGGCCTCCCTGGCTATGCCGACGTATATGTTGCCGACGGCCGTATGCCGACGGGGGCCGTCGGCATAGGTCTGTCCCGACGGTACTCAGGGATATGCCGACGGCCCTGGCCGTCGGCATAGGGGGCGATTCCAGTAGTGTAAGCTATGATATGGTCTGAGAGTGCATGCATGTCTCTTCCAGCCGATCCACTGGTTGAAACGGCTTCTTTAAGCTCTCAAATCTGCACACCGACATGGTGTGTACAACTTTTTTGTTTCTATATTTTCACGAGTGAAACCATCTCTTTTTTGGAAAGCTCTCTTTGTATTCTCATGTGTTCTTGTATGCCTCTCGGCACAATGGTATAGGTTAAGTCTCATGCTCCTCTGGATAACAAAAGTGGTGAAGGCAACCGTCTCCTTAATCATGGTGATGCTAAGTTTCCTCGCAACCCGTGAGGAACCGTCCTCATATTATTCTCCAATTATCTAACCTAGAGTTGTCCACGATTGTCCTCTAAGGAAAAGAAACCTATCATCATCCCCTCCATCATCTCCATTAGCTGGAACTCCTCTAGATTGTGGACCGATGTGGCCTTAGAAGGCGGAATTTATCATAAAGGTATTGTTCCCTTTGAGATTTATTTTGACTAAATGTAGGTAGATATACATGTTGCCTTTGAGATGAATGTAGGTAGTGTCAATTATTCAAGTTGTAGCCTATATTGTAGAACTGTCCTTATAATTATCTTCAATTAGTCTAAACAAGTTTCATCTACAATTTTCATAATTGCAGAGTGTTGATGAATTTCCTAGAATAACTGGTCATCGTTTTGTATGGTGCACAAGCATATCACAGCATGAGAATCAAGGGCAGTGGTGGATGTTGTGGGGTCCTTCTTCCTTCAATTTCTCTCCTGGAAATTTAATCCATTGTCACCTTCCTGCGTGTGCCTTGCCTCGCGACCCAATTCACCTCCGCCAGTCTGACATCGCCCCCGACCATCCTTCTAGACCACCCCACCTTGTCTTCTTCTCCGATGTTGGCAGCCCCACCCAGCACCCAAACAGTTAAATGTCTGACACCCTTCCGCCGTTGGCACCATTGCCACATCGTCCCCGGCTTCGGCTCACTCCCATTCGAGGCATCATCAAGGCCCCGAGCATATCTTGTGCTCGTTGTCGCTCGCCGATCTTTACCTTGGGGCTGCAGTCTAGAATTTGACTGATGGAAATTTCAATCTGAGGCAACTTGCCGATAGCAGACGCAAACACCTAACTAAGCGTCTATGCATATACAACCCCTGAATAAAACAAAGCAGACAAGGCATGGCGGGGTGCCGTTAGCCAACCCACGGCAGTAAACAAAACTTGCATGTGCCACGCTATACCACTACTACGTAATCAAGAACATGGATGGAGTAAATCAAACATGCACAACAACTAATCTAGGTCTTCTCTGGCGGAACCTATTATTTTAATTTCCCCGCGGGATTCCCATGAATACAGATGTCGAAGAAGATGACACAACCAAAGAAACCAAACGCAATGCCCATGATACCTAACATGCCACCAAGGGCGGCCAAGACACGTGTGAGAGAAGAAAAATAAAAAACCCCAAGACAATAGAGATGGCAAGGAAAAGCGAAGCATACCACGAGGCATACGAGGCCTAACTCGCTTGCGGTGGCAGATTCTATACGCTGGCCGTGTGCATTGTCCAATGTGATCGATTCGTCGTGGATAATATGTGCGCGCAGTTGGCCAATTGGTATTTTTAGAATCATAGTGGATGTAATGGTTTAGACGTAACATACTTAGCTTATATGAGAGGGCGATGTTTTTTTCCTTCCTTCCATTCGCCTTCCTTTTGCTAATTGAGTATGTTCCTAACAATGTGATAATAATGCCAAATTATTCAAGTGCCAAATTCGTGCTAAGCTTCAAAGAAGTGGCATGTTTGCAAAAACTAGTAACAAGGCACATGGAAAGCACATGTGATCGTAGGAATGGATTTCCTCATTCATCATGTTGCCAAGCAGTTAATATAAGGGATAAAAGCAACGAGTATCTATAACCAACATTGTATGACATATGCATGTCCTCATTCTTGGTCAATAATCTTATTTCTGTGAGATCATTCACTTCTGATGGAGCGAACACAAAAGTATAATATTCCAACACGAGAAACGCTTCGGGACACCCCCCACACACAAAGCGTATAAAGGGTAATTTAGACCTTCGACAAATCGTATCCATTTTCGTACGAACGATGGAATATGCCATACGTTCAGAGGACGTGGTACCGTGGAGGCCGCCAGTCTCCTCACCGGCGGGCCGCGTCTGAGATCTCGGCGCGGGGATGGCTTCAACCTTCCCAGGGCGCGGGTGCGGAGAAGATGCCGGTGTCACCCAGGGAGGCGAGAGCCCGTCTAGAGGAGGCGCTAGGCAAGCTGGGGATCACCGATGAAGAGGCAACATAGTTGGTGATCGATGATTGAGAAGATGACAGACCGAAGAGATGGCTTATCACTAGCAAGGTTCTGCCCTGGAACCTGCTCCACACCAACACCATAGCCGGCGCTCTTCGGCCTGCCTGGGGTAATCCCCGAGGTCTACAGTTCAGATCGATGGGGGAGAACATATTCGTGGCAGGGTTTGAGAATCAACAGGACCGTGATCGCATCTGGCAGGGGTCGCCATGGCATGTGAGCAAAAACGCTGTAATCCTGGCTGACTTTGAATATTGCATGCGGCCCGTAAAGTTAAGTTTCAACGGCTCCATCTATGGTCTTGGGTTCCAAATCTCCCATACAATCTGCGTGATGATACATGGGGGAAACTGATTGCGCAATAGATCGACAAGGATGCTACCTCAATTCAGTTCGACCACGTTGGTGGTTTTCTACGAGCGCGGGTATCCATTGATGTTAGCAAACCTCTCAGGAGGTGGATCTTGATAGATTCTGCTAAAAGGAAGAGGGTTGATCTCTATGATATACAATACGTGCAAGTCCCCCACTTTTGCTTTTCTTGTGGTCATTTGGGTCGCTCTGATATCATGTGTCCAACACCGGGTCCTCGAGATGACAAAGGAAATCTTCCCTTTGGATCTAAGTTGAGAGCACCAGAAGATCGACGGAAGGCTACCTCGGCGGACAGTTCAAGTCATGATCAGCACACAGAGCGGAGCAGCCAACGAGAATCTAAGCATAATTCCAACACTGGTAAGGGCGATGAGGTGACCTCCCCTGCAGAGGAACGTGCAAACTTCAAGCGGAAGGGCGCTCCAAAACAGGTCTACCGGCGGGTGGATCACACTCCTCTCCTGTTAATGAATGTTGTAGCTCCTGGGAACATTGACCCTACTCGGGAGGAGGATGTAAACGTAGCAGCACTTGGGGATGGACAAGAATTACACTACAAGAATCCTGTTAATCCGTGACGGATTTCTGGTGACATTCCAAGGGACTGTCACGGAAACCGTCATGAATGAGCAATATACAAATGTCCCTCAAAACTATAGCTCCTGTATGACAGACATCGAGTGTCTGTCACAGAAACTGTCATCCATCGACCAGGCCGACACTTATCTTTATTTATACATTATTTGGACCATCACCGATGGCTCCTGCTGATGTGTATGTGTCTTTTGTTTGGTCCACATGTCAGCACGATGAAAAAATCGGAGGCCGAAATTGAGAGAGCACGCGTAAGAAGGAAAATTTTAATTTGCCGGCGCAGGGAGTTGATATTTTCGAGCCAGCCCATTTAACTGCGAGTCCACACCAACCTAACCCTAGTACTCTTCTCCATCTCCCGTACCAACCATCAGCCGCCGCCACTCCACCTATCCTCCTCCCGCCGCTCCATGTCGGCGCCGGCGCCGCCGCCGCTGAAACACCCCGCGGCGGGCCCCTCCCCATCTATCCCGCGCCGGATCCCTCCCCATCAAGGCCACACTATGCCCCTCCTCATTCAGATTGCCCCCCTCAAGCTACGGCAACCCAGTCCTACCCCCGAGCTAAGGAGGCAGGGGTGGCGGCGCGATGGACTACCGGATATGGAAGTCCCCTTGGTCCCCAGCGGTCTGGATGGATCAATCTCCGTCCAGTGGCGAGCCAAGGTGAGGTACAGGAGTGACACTGCCCCAGATCCAGAGTACATGGGCGGCCCATGTGGCTGGGTCTAAGTCCGTCAGCAGTGCCACCGTCGGCCCCCTCGTCATCGCGGTCGTCTTCTTTGTCCGTCGTGCGCGTTTCCTCAAGGTGTTGTTGTGAAGGTAATATCCTGATGTAGTGGATCTAGTCAAATAAAGTTAATTCAGAGATAGCTTTTAAAACTTCTGATTTAGAGGCTAAAGCGGAGGAGAAATTGCTATTTCAGCTAGCGTAGACAAACAAACAGGGTAGTATTATCTCTGTATCATATTTTTAGAGCAAGTCAGCTGAAACTATGAAAACATTAAAGACTAAACCATTAGAAATTTGTACTCAAAATTTAGCTTAATAAATTTAATCTTCAAAAAATATTACAGGGCATGGACATTAGTGAGTGTATTCTTATTTGTGCTTTTCCTAATAGTTTCCTGGTAACAAAATAATACTAATAATCTGGACACCACCAACATTTACACTTAAGGGATACATTTTCCATTGCCCACTGATTCAGCTACACGAGCTATTCATGTATAGAATGTTTCAATGTATAGCTATTCATCTACAGAAGCAAAGTTATTATTTTATAAAGGCAATGTAAAATATCCTCTAGAGAAAATTTCAGTATATAGCTATGGCGTGTTTTAGTTTTTACTGATATTTTGTCACCATGTCTAAAACTGGCTGATAGACATTTTTTGTTTTTACTGATCTGTATTGTTGTTGTACAAATAGGGAAATTAATTCTTGTTGTTGAAAGTAAGGTATTACTAACTCACAAGTTTCATGCTCTCTTTTTTCTCATTCTGTGAGATGACCATGAATACACTCAATTTTGGAAACTGCAAACCAATCATAATAACACCGAGGACTGTTGAAAAGTAAATTAGCATGCCATTCTCTTACTACGTAGTGCTTAACTGCACACTATTCTCCAACTTGAGTCGTACCACCAATGGATGCTAGTTAGACGTAATTTGGATCAGCTGGGTACTTGCGCCTATTGATTTTACATTCTCTCTGGTCCTCATATAAGAGGTGAATTTAAATCTACAATCAAATCATCGACCGTGACTCTGCAATTGATAAAGTTTCATATGATTCATGGTGGTAGGAAGTATGCCCTGCTGAAACATATAAAGGCAGGAGTTCCAAAAATGAGGAAAATCATACCAATCAAGTGAATCATGCGACCAGCTGCATCAAGCATAAAAAATAAATAGAGATATGTACTGGATCCAATTCTGATTTGTACCCTAATTCTGCAGGTAAATCTATGCAGCTCTGATTCATGCCACCAACCAACAAACTAATATAATGTGGAAATAGAGAGCATGGAACTCTGATTCATGTCCCCTTGTCATCGTGGATGTCTTCTCCACCCCTGCTGCAGTCTCCTAAAGGCAATGTTCATAAAGCTGCTGCTTCTCCTAGCTTCCTGTCTCTGCCTCCCCTTCATCGATTCTGCCTCCTTCTCTGCTGCTTCTCCCGGCCAGGTAATACTCAAAGCTTGGATGTTTATGTTGTATGCCTTTAGTCGAGCTATAATCTAATATATTTTTATGCTTCCTGGAATCACTTGAGATGGATGTGCATATTGACCTGCAATTGATATTTTCCCTATCTATGTAAATAATTTACCAATGTAAATGCTGCCATCTATTAATTGACGATGTACTATGGTTAGTGCATAGGTACTGAACATGCTTATGGTATGTCTTTTGAATTTGTAATAATCTGTATATTGAAAGAGTTTCACAAGAATACTTGAAATTGGACCCAGATTTGCAGGTATTGTAGATTGCAGTTTGTTATATTGAAGTGTGAGAAGAGATAATTATAAACCTTGTATGCCATGGAGGCTAATCTCTAAATGGGACAATGCCTGTTTTTTTCGTCTTACATATGTTACTTTTCTTCACAATATATTTCATGCAATTCATGGTGAACATTATTTTGGTGGGCATTAAATTTCTTCTTTCATCCACCCAAATGTGTTATCTTTTAGAAAAGGCAATACCTAAAGCGAAATTGACGCCTACTGTTTACATAGATTCATAAATTCCTGAAAATTTGCCTGAAATGTTTATGATTGTTATGCCTAATCCAGTTAACTAAACTGAAGTGAATTGGTACATCTTCCAATGCTACACAGATGCAATATGATGCTAACTGGAATCCTGGTGCTACCAATTCCTGGGTTTGGTTAATCTAGATGTGACGATTATGGTCTGAAAGCATTGGTGTAAATCTGAACCATTAGGTTCAACTTTGTTCTGAAATGTTTAACTGAAGTTCTATGATGCTTGCGAATATTGGCCCTTTTAAAGAAGTCTACTGTTAGCATAATGATATAATTAAGTGGATCATTTAATTTCCTAAAATGGTCTTTCCTTGGAGTGTTTTATTTGAAATGCAAAATAGCAAGTTTATTGACATGAATTAGGTTTAATTGATGAAGAAAGTAGGCCTCCAGCATTACTATTTTAAGGTTTTGTTCACTATGAACTACTACTCTGTCCCATAATAAGACGTTTTTGCAAGCTTCTTGGGCATGCAAAATGTTACTCCCTCCGTCCCAAAATACTCGTCGGAGAAATGGATGTATCTAGATGTATTTTAGTTCTAAATACATTAAATCCTGTCTATTTTATTGGACGGAGGGAGTACATTGTATTGCATGAAACCATCCATTTCGATACACTAAATCCTGTCATGTGCACGCACCTATAAACTTGATTTTTTTAATGGTACTTGATGAATATGAAATGATAAGTCCATTCTTTGTTTGGGACAATTAAAGTGATGTATACTTTTCTATGTTTGGATGATAAATGTCAAATTTATAGGACAAAACTGTTAACTCGTAATTAGTCTTCTCGTTTTTATGTGTGTTGCCCACATTTTCATGGTACCTTAATATATTAATATTATTACTCTATTTTCATTTCATACCTGATCGTTATTACTTACTATAATTTTTTGTATGTGTTTTGGATTCTATGCAGGTTTGGCAATCAGCCCGTGTTACAAGAGATTGAAGTTTTTTCGCAGGAATTACTTGGTCCAAATAGCTACCTGGAATGGAAGCATCTATGGCCTTTTAGATTAAATCAGCTAGTAGTTCATTTTTTCACCAAAGTCATGTTACTGAAAATTTTAAAATATATGCTTATAGGTCCTTTTAGATATGTCTGATGTTTCTGTATTAAGCTTAGTTTGGTGCTTTGAAATCAGACTGGACTATTGGAAGTCTGTATTGTCATGTGAACAAATGCTAATTGTTGAATGAATATAAATTTCGTTGTCTTCTGTATATTATGCTGGATCGTATATTATGTTGGATAAAAAAAGGGCTGGACTAAAAAAGAGGCTAATAGGTTGGACTAAAAAACTGATAGCCTAATGGGCATCACTGAAAAAACAAGTTGATGGGCTGGATCAGATGAAATTAGTGGGCCCAAACACTAATTGGGCTGGTTACTATATGGGCCATGTTGACTGCCACGTCAGATTCATGTAGGTGCCACGTCATGTGCATGTTGCTTCCACATCACAGAGTCCCGGGCCGGATGGGCCTAGATACATATCGATGACAGACAAAAACTGTCATGGAAGGTATAGTGCCAAATTATGACGCGATATACATGACAGATTCTGAATCCGTCATCGATGCGCAGCCTTGACGGTTTTCCACTCATCTGTGACGGACTGGATCTGTCACGTATTAACACATTTCTTGTAGTGTTAGAGAGGGAAGCAAAGAAGAAGAAACCCACACCTAAGAATTCGGCAGAGACTGCAAGGAAGTCCTGCCCATACCAATGAGCTGCATAAGTTGGAACTGCCGGGGGCTTGGGAACCCCGAGGCAGTTCGAGAGCTTCGCAATATTGTGAAGCAAGAGTTACCCCTTCTACTCTTTGTCATGGAAATGAAAATATTAGCGAAAAGAGTAGAGAGCCTGCAACACACGTTGGGATTCGCAGGATGTTTTGCTGTTAATAGTACGGGTTTGAGCGGCGGCATTGGACTATTTTGGTCCCAGGATGTGGACGTCGAGCTAAAAAAATTCAGTTCCGCTCACATTGATGTGATTGTGCGGAGGACAGACCAAGTTTCGCCAACATGGTGGTTTACGGGTTCTATGGGGCTCTGAGGGAGTCCTGGATTAGGGGGTGTCCGGATAGCCGGACTATACCTTCGGCCGGACTCCTGTACTATCAAGATAGAATATTGAAGACTTTGTCCCGTGTCCGGAAGGGACTTTCCTTGGCATGGAAGGAAAGCTTGGCGATACGGATATGTAGATCTCCTACCATTGTAACCGACTCTGTGTAACCCTAGCCCTCTCCGGTGTCTATATAAACCGGAGGGTTTTAGTCCATAGGACGAATAACAATCATACCACAGGCTAGCTTCTAGGGTTTAGCCTCCTTGATCTCGTGGTAGATCTACTCTTGTACTACCCATATCATCAATATTAATCAAGCAGGAGTAGGGTTTTACCTCCATTAAGAGGGCCCGAACCTGGGTAAAAACATTGTGTCCCTTGTCTCCTGTTACCATCCGCCTAGACGCACAGTTCGGGACCCCCTACCCAAGATCCGCCGGTTTTGACACCGACATTGGTGCTTTCATTGAGAGTTCCTCTGTGTCGTTGCCATCAGGAAGGATGCCTCATCCCGTCTTTAAAGACGGCACCGTTGCTAAGGGAGCTTTGGCTGTCGGCCAAACTCTCCGGTTAGGTGGTTTCCTTATGACCGCCTGTTCAGCTGCTGCGCCGACGATGACCTCTCGGGTCATTGAAAGCAATCTTCACGTCAGCTCGGAATTCGCCGAGCAGCTAGATCCAATGAAGCTCTCTTCCCTAAACGAGCTCTTGGATCGCATCGCCGCCCTGGGAGTCGCTACGTATTACGACCAGATTGGGCCTAAACCCGATCTGAGAGAGATTAACTCTCCCCAGGTCACCCATCACGTTGCCGTGGTAGAGGGACAGTGCGGCGACCCTTCATCTATCTTAAGGACTAGCTATGTCCGGATTCTCGATCCCTCCAAGCCGGATACCGACGGAGGGGAGGGCATCACTCAAGACCTGAACTTAAAGTCAGGCGACGGGCTAGATTCATTGGACAGCATCCAAGAATCCAAACTTCCGAGTTCGGAAACTCCTTGGCCCCTGGGTCTCAGATTGGGTGAGGTTTCGGATTTGATTCCACCCACCCACCCGTAAATAAGCGATCTATCCCAAATTAGGCAAGAGCCGGAAGAAACAGTACATCATTACTGGGCCAGATTCCTCCTGGTTATGAACAGGATAAAGGACTGCCGCGAGGAAGACGCAATTTCATTCTTCTGCAATAATTGCATAGAGGAGGGAATCCTCAACGCCATAAGTCGCCGTGATATTCCACGCTTCGCTGACTTGACGTCCATAGTACGAAAGTACTGTGCGATGAAAAGCGCCTGGAAAACCGAAATAAAATTTTGGGACAATCCGGCCCTGAATACAAACCCAGTCCGAAATAAAAGGGTGCATCATCGCCAGACACCCGGGTTCAATAACAAAAAGCAAAAGCCCTCTACAGGGCATGGAACTGTACTGGAAGGATGGCTTAATGGACCCTGCAAAATTCACAGTGCAGGGGGCGCCACACCAACTCACAGCCTTAGAGCATGTTGGATACTCCGGCAGGTGGCAAAAATTGGCGAAGATCTTCTAATTCCAGAAGACACAGAAAGCCACCCTAGAGACACCAGTACGGTATTAACAGTCTTCGAGACTTTCGGATCAAATAATATGCGAAAAAGAACACTCCGCAGCCTTGCCGAAGTCTACCTAGTAGCAACAATAAACCCATGGAGTGACACGGCTATTACTTTTAACGCCAGTGATGAACCTAAATTCCGAACAGCCCGAGCACCAGCCGCATTGGTCCTCAGTCCAATAGTGGACGACTTTCGTCTTACCAAGGTTCTCATGGATGGCAGCAGCGGATTGAACCTCATTTATGAGGAAACCCTTCAAAAAATGGAAATATACTAGAACCGCATTGAGCGAAGCAGCACAACCTTTAGAGGAATAATCCCCAGTCGGGAAGCGCGCTGTACAAGAAAACTCACACTAGATGTGGTGTTCGGCACGCCAGATAATTACAGGTCCGAAGAGGTCATGTTCCAAGTGGCCCCGTTCAGTAGCGGATATCACGCTCTGCTAGGGCGGGAAGCGTTTACAATCTTCCAAGCAATACTCCATTACGGGTACATGAAGCTCAAGATGCCCGGGCCTAACGGAATCATCACTCTCGCTAGTGATCCGGACATAGCACTCCGCGCCGAAAACAAGACAGTCGCACTGGCCCTCGAGGCGCTATCCGGAGCCCTAGCGACTGAGGAACTGACTGTGCTGCGCTCCACGGTGAATAGGGACGATGTAATACTCGACAAAAGATCCAAGTCCACCTCCTTTAAACTGGCGGACAAAATAGTCAAATTCCAGGTCCATCCAACGGACCCCAATAAAATAGCTTCCATCGGGGCATAGTTAAACCCTGATGTAGATGCCGCACTGCGAGAGTTCCTACGAGAGAACTGGGACATTTTCGCCTGGCACCCTTGAGACAAGCCAGGAATCCCACGCAGGCTGGCCGAACACAGCTTAAATATCCTAAAAGGATTCAAGCCAGTCAAACAGGCTCTTCGGCGTTTTTCCAAACATAAGAGACAGGCCATGGGAGAGGAACTAGCCAAGCTATTGGAGGTCGGATTCATCAAAGATATAAAACACCCGGACTGGCTAGCAAACCTGGTGATGGTACCAAAGAAGGACAAGTCCTGGCGCCTGTGCGTTGATTTTAAAGACCTTAACAAGGCTTGCCCAAAGGATCCCTTCCCTCTCCCCCGCATCGATCAAATTATCGACGCTACCGCAGGACACGATTCGTTGTGTTTCCTCGACGCATACTCCGGTTACCATCAAATAAAGATGGCAGAGTCAGACCAAGCCGCAACGGCATTCATCACACCATACAGCCCATTCTGCTTCAACACAATGCCCTTCGGGCTCAAAAACGCCGGCGCAACATATCAGCGCATGATTCAGACATGTCTGGCAAACCAGATCGGCAAAACAGTGGAGGCATACGTAGATGATGTGGTCGTTAAAACAAGACATGTCGAATCTCTAGTAGACGACTTGAGGCTAACCTTCGATAACCTCCAAACGTACGACATCAAGCTCAACCCGGAAAAATGCGTTTTCGGCGTTCCAGCCAGAAAGCTCTTGGGCTTCATTGTATCCGGTAGAGGAATTGAAGCAAATCCAGCCAAGATCCGAGCTCTGTCACAATTGGATATCCTGAAGGACCTCAAACAAACACAAAAATTAACCGCATGCGTGGCGGCTCTAAGCCGCTTTATCTCCCGCTTGGGAGAAAAGGCCCTACCCCTTTACCGCCTCCTTCGGCGTACCGAACACTTCGAGTGGACGGATGCAGCCACGGCCGGAATCGACGAAATAAAAGCCATCTTGGCAACAAACCCAGTCCTGGACGCGCCAAACATTGGCGAACCAATGCTATTATACATTGCAGTAACCCATCAGGTCGTAAGCGCAGTGCTCGTCGTCGAACGAGAAACGGACGGACACAAATTCCCCCTTCAAAAGCCGGTCTACTATGTGTCCACTGTTCTTACTCCGTGCAAGTCACGGTACCCGCATTATCAAAAGATTGCATACGCGGTATTTATGGCATCCCGGAAGCTCCGACACAACTTTCAAGAGTGTTCAATAACAGTAGCCTCAGAAGTGCCACTTAACGATATTATAAACAACCGCGATGCGACGGGCCGGATTGCAAAATGGGCCACTGAGCTCCTCCCATTCGACATAACTTACAAGCCACGGCGAGCTATCAAGTCGCAAGTTTTGGCCGACTTCGTCGCAGAATGGACGGAGGCCGAACTCCCTAAAGAGTACGACACATATTCAAACTGGGTCATGCACTTCGACGGCTCCAAAATGTTGGCGGGGCTGGTGTTGTTTTGACGTCCCCCACGGGAGACACAGTTCAATACGTACTCCAGATAATGTACACAGACTCCAACAATGCAGTATCCATGGGCATTCAATGGCTAGAGGTGTGCGGGGACTCGAACCTCGCAATATCCCAAATAAATGGAGACATTGATGCCAAGGATCCAAAAATGGCAGCTTATCGCAACGCCATCCTAAAAATGTCAGCTCGGTTCGAAGGGCTCGAATTTCACTATATAGCCCGGGAAAATAATCAGGCGGCATATGTCCTGGCACGCATCGGCGCAAAACGCGATGTAGTCCCCCCCCAACATCTTCTTGGAAAGGCTGTTCAAGCCATCCGTGGTATGGGAAGGGGAACCCGGCAATAACAGCCCGGACCCAACCGCACTGCCCGACACCGAATACTCTGACATAATTGGAGGCTCTGCGAATGAAATAACACCTTGAGCCCATGTAATAATGGCCGTCATCGCCCCGTGGACAGAACCATTCGTCGCCTACTGTCGGGGTACTGATCCATGGGCACCTATGGGACCGGCGGACCGGGTCCCTTTCGGTTCAGCGGGGGCGGAGATCGTGCAAAGAGCGGATCGAGGCGATGCACGCGAGCGATTTACCCAGGTTCGGGCCGCACGGATGCGTAAAACCCTACTCCTGCTTTGTGGTTTGTATTGATTTCTTGCTCGGGAGCGCGGAGTGCTACAGTAGACACCCGCAGCTAACAAGACCGAGCGTGAGAGTTCGAACTAGCTAAGCCCCCTCCACGTTGCACACGGGCCTCCTTTTATATGCACAAGGGGTTACCGACAGGTGGCAACGGAGGTAAAGGGCAAAAATGGAAAGGTGCTGTGGTAGGCACAGCTACCTGCTACAGTGTATCATACCTAACCCTGACGGCAGGGGACAAGGGCCTTAAATGCCCGTCTGTGTCGCCTAAACAGTGCGAAGAGGGAACGCCAGGGACGCCACCGTTCGCCACGATGGCGATCTTGTCAGCGCCGCTCGCCACTGCATGCCGCTGGCTACACAGCCTTTCGCCACGTACGCCTGGAAGGGCCCCAGAGCGACACGTTGGTGGATGTGCTGGAGCGCGGGCCCAGGGAGGTGGCTTGCCGCGGCAAGCGCCTTGCCGCTGTCGTTGTCTTGTCGCGTCCGGGAGCTTGTCGCTCACCGGGCCTTGCCGGGGTGCGTGGTGCGCCGCGGCAAGTTCCTTGCAATGCCTTGGGTGGCCTTCCCGGCAAGCTCCTCTTGCCGGGGTCTTGGGATGCTTTTGTTAGCCTTCCCGGCAAGATCCTCTTGCCGGGGTCTTGTCTTCTTGGCATGGACACTTTGTTCTTGAATGGCTCCAAAGGAACCATGGAGGACCTTGGCGGTCACCCGGCAAGCCTTGCCGCGGGATGCTACGACTGCCCCCGGGATACTAAGGTACCCCTACTCTAGTACACCGACAGGAGCCCCCGGGCCTGGGCCATACACGGTGCCGAGCGCTGTTGGGCCAGGCCCAAGACAGGGCACGAGCACGCGCGGCCTAGGTTACGTCGTATCTTACTCCGTATCCACCGCGCCCTCCCCGAACGGCACGCGTCGAATGTGCGTCGTGGGAGAGATCGTGGGGGTTTCTTTATTCGGAAATGTGGAACGTCCGCCCCCCTCCCTCTTTATAAGCAGGGGAAACGGGGGCAGTTCGCACATTCGCCCGTTGCTGTTTCCAATCTCAGAAATCTCCGTCGCTCCCTCGCCTTCCTAGAACAGAGAGAGAGAGAGAGAGAGCACAGCCCCGCCCCCCATCGCTGCCAGCATCACCAACGCCGTCGACCTCCTCCACTGCTTCCACCATGGCTCCAAAAGCCGACAAGGGGAAGGCCGTGAAGTCGACCGAGGCGCAGCGGCTCGCGATGCTGCGGAAGGAGCGGGCAGTTTCCCCCCCCCCCCCCAAGCTTGCCGCGAAGGAGCCGAGGGAGAACTACTACCTCTTCTGGTCGGCGGAGACACGAGCGCATCCGCGCACAAAGGTACTCCCCGCCGTCGCTTGGAAGAAGGCCCCGAATGGATACCCCTTTTTTGCTCTGTTCTTCTACTGCGGGCTCTGCCCGCCTTTCTCTGATTTCTTCTGCGACATTATGAATACCTATGGATTCCATCTCCTTGACTTCACCCCCAATGCCGTCCTGACCATGGCAGTTTTCGCACATCTCTACGAAAACTTTGTCGGAGTCCTTCCCAACGTAGCCCTCTTCCGCCACTTCTTCATACCCCGAGTAGAGAGAGGAGAGCCTCTATCCGGCGGAATTGCCTGGATCTCAAGGGCCGGCAAGAAGGAAACCTATCTGGAGGGAGAGTTCCGCGGCAAGTGGGAGGAGTGGAGAGCAGATTGGTGCTGGATTGACGAGGAGAATCCGCAGCCATTCACCACCCGGCGCAAAACCCCAGTAGCACGCGGCAGCGATTGGAGCGACGTGTCCCCGGAAGACGACAGGCTGAGAATTGCTCTCACCAGGATCCTGCGCCTCAGGCTTGCCGGGCTTACTGTTGGCGCTGTTGGCGCAGACTTCCTTCGCCGCCGCATCGCCCCCCTACAGGAACGGGGGAGGACCACTTGGGAGTTCAAGAACGCGGCAGACATTATGAGGCTGCGACCGGGCCTCAATTATAACTTCACAGTCCTGGAGCTCAACGCAATGCTGCAGCAGCTGTTCAAATATGACCCCCAACATCCCGAGGTGTTCAGGTTGCCGGGGGGCGTCGTCCCATTGTGCAACAATTCCGCGCTCGACCGCATCCGTGCAATGATGCCGGAGTGCGACTCGCACGGGATTGTGCCAACTTGGCAGGAGCCTGCCGACGAGGTCGTTCAGCAGTTCTTCGACGACTTGGTGGATGTGCCAGTCCGCCCCGACGAGAAGGACGGCCTCACCCGCGACACCACGGATGCAGAGTTGGCGCTCATCGCCACTAGGATGGAGGAGGCAGCGGCAGCCGCAGCCGCGGGCGAGTTCAGATTTACTGTGGAGGAGGCTGATGCAGCGGAAGCGGCAAGCCGTACCGAGCGAGGGGAGGCTGCCGGCAAGAAGGAGCTTGCCGGGCGTGACGCCGAGCCGAGCGAGCCCACCAAGGACATGAGTGGCTCGTTGGAAATCAACTCCTCTTCCTCCTCGTCTTCAGGCAGCTCGCCGCAAGCAGAGCCTCCGTCCCCGCCAAAAACGCGTCTCCGCAACGCCGGTGACGTGGCGGAGCGGCAAGCGGGTCAACAGTCGCCGCGCCGCGTGCGACGCTCTACCGCGGCAAACACCGTTGCCGCGGGAGCGCCTCATGCTGCGACGGCAACTGGAGCGGAGTCTAGCCGGACCGCCGCTTCAGTCCCTGCCGCTACACACGCCGCGCCGACAGCTGGAGCGGGGTCGTCTCAGCCCACCGCCACCGCTCCCTCCAAGCGGCCAAGGGAAGCTACCCCTCCACCTCCTCACGCCGGGCGCGCGCCGGACTTCGACTTCTCCGCGTTCAGCTCCGACGACGAAGAAGAAGGAGAGTAAGCTTCTTTTGCTGTTCTTATAGTCCTTCAATTCTTGTTGTTTTGTCTTGTTTCTCACTTGCTTTTCCCTGAACCTGTTCCTCTTCAGGACTCTGGCCCAGAGAGCGGCTAAGAGAGCTAAGGCCCCGGTGATCGTCATCGAGGACGAGCCCACTGCGACAGCAGGTGGCGCGCCCGAGACAACCTTGCCGGACCCGACGACTTTTCTCCAGGGCAGCCCCCAGCCTAAGTGTATGATTTACTTTCTGCTGCGAGGAGCGTTTGGGTACTTGTCTTTGCTGATATCTGCTTGTTGACTTGTGTAGGAGCCGAGCAGCCTCACCAGGAGCCAAGGGAGAATCCCCCGACAAGGGAGAATTCTCCGGCAAGGGAGGGCTTCCCGGTAAGGGAGAAGTCTCCGGCAAGAGAGGGTTCTCCGGCAAGGGAGAAGTCTCCAGCAAGGGAGGGTTCTCCGGCAAGGGAGAAGTCTCCGGCAAGGGAGGGCTCTCCGGCAAGGGACAGCACCAGCGGCCCCCCGACGGCGGAGACCACAACTGCAGGACCTGGTGCAGGTACTCCTCTTGCTTCAAAACTTCCCTTGGGTTCTTCTTCTTTTGATCTTCTTTTTTTTTGCTGGATTTTTGCTTGACTCTTCCCCCTTCTCCGGCCGTCAGATCCATCCACTGCGGAGCAGATGGAAACCGAGGTCACCGCCGATGAGGCAACCGGTGATGGCGATGCCGCCGGCGCAGAGGCCACCAAGGCTGACGCCGCGGCAACTGGAGAGGGGTCCGGCGATCGCACTAACAGCCCTGATGCCGTAGGAGCGCCAGGCGCTACACCGACCGCCGACCCGTCCGCCGCTGCCGCAGCGCCAGGCTCCGGAGAGCCCCAGCCAGGCGTCTACCTGAAGGCCGGCGACGACGTCTTCATCAATCTTCCCTGGGCATCAAGCTCCAGAGCGCCGGTCGAGGGGGAGATCTTCGACGGAGAAGTGCTTGCCTCCGTGGGGTTGACGCTGGTCGATGCGCCAAGCAGCAGCAGCAACGAGCCCGAAGAAGAGCGGCTACTGCAGAGGGTGATGTCGCTCTACCGCGCGCGACAAGCCAAGCTGGAGTCCCGCGAGGCGCTTGTCACGAAGGCGGGAGCAGACATTGAAAAGCGCGCGGAAGAGCTCGGGGGTTTCCACCGGGAAGCCCTCCGATCCCTGGCGGAGGAGCGGGAGCAACTCGTTGAAGCTCGGAAGGCCTTTCTCCTCAAGAAGGCCGAAGCTGAAGAGCGCCAGTGACTTGCCGCTGTGAAGCTAGCCGCGGAGGAGGGCGAGCTGGCGCAGCGGAAGGTCAATCTTGACGCCCACGAGGAGGAGCTTGCCTCGCGCGAGGAGAAGCTCGACGGAGCCCTCAAACAAGCGGAGGACGCTGCCGCCGCCGCCGAGGCCGCCAAGGAGGAGTTGGAGGCCGATCTCTTCGAGAAGGGCAAGGAGCTCAGCACCGCCAAGGTCTCCAACGTGGATCTTGAGTTGAAGCTAACGACTTTGACCAAGACTCTGGACAGCGCCAAGAAGCGGGAGGCGGCCTTGAAGGAGGAAATCAAGGCCGACAAGGCACTGCTGGGGAGTGCTGCCACCGCCCAGAACGCCTTCAGGGAGACCGTGACGCACTGGACGGAGAGCCTTGTGAACGCCGCCACGGACATCGACAAGGAGCTGGCGCAACTGGGGATGGAGGATCTCGGGTATCCCTCCGACGACAACCTCCAACCCAGCACCAAGCTCATTCTATTCTTCAAGGGCGTGGCGACGGCCCTTCAGCGACTCCGGGAGAGGATCCCCAAGCAACTGGCTGACGAGTCGCGCAGGGTCTGCGCAGGGGCCCTCCAGAAAGTGCTGATCAAGGTGGCCTTCCGCAATACGGGCCTCCGCCTCACCAACATCCTTAGGACCTTGCCGCCAGAATCTGACCTGGAGGAGCTCAAAGCCCTTGTTGCACCCATTGTGGACAAGGTGAGCGGGATCAAGAGGGTTGAAGGCGATCGCGTAGATTAGGCCGCCCATTTCTTCTTCCCTTGCCGCTGTTTATCTTGTCATGAAAACAATCTATTAGAGCTGCGACAAGCTGTCTTTGTAATATAACTTTATTCTGGGTATTATTTGCAATGTTATTCCCTTTAATTGACTCTTTGCTTTGTATGCTTTTACCCTACGCTTCTAGGGAATTTGCCGGTGTAGGCACCAGAGCCGCGAGCGCTGAGTGCAGAACGTCAGCAACCTGCTGGCGGTGCCTCTACCGGCAAGAAACCTTGTCGCGACTAGTTGCAGCTCACTTAAGTTGTCGAGCGGACTCGAAACAAAGTAAGGGCGCTAGCAGATCACTTAATTTGTTGAGCGGACTCGAAACAAAGTAAGGGCGCTAGCAGCTCACTTAAGTTGTTGAGCGGACTCAAAACAAAGTAAGGGCGCAACTAGCTACGAGTTGGTTCCTCCGCGCACAGGTTTTCCATACAAAGTGCGGTCGTTCAAGGGAGATAACTTTAAAAATTAAAAAATTTGATTGCTCAAACTTTGGCAACTTAGCTTTTCTGTTGTTTGCTCCCCGGCAAGGCGAAACTTTCTTGAACGACGCCTGGTCCATACCATCATCTTCTCCTCTCCCCCCCCCCGGCAAACTTGTGGGCGAGGGGAACCTTCCTTTCAAAAGAAAGAAGAGACAATACAGATATAGAGCTTTACGGCTCGTTATTGCTTACCGTGGAGTAGGTGCTGCACAAAGTGTCAGATCATATATGCCAAAAAATAGAAAGCATAAAATCGACAAAATGCGCAGGGCACATGAGCTTTATTTATGCACGGGTTCTGCGCCCGGCTTTGTACAAAGGATTACATGCAACAGCGGCAAGACTTGTACAAAAGGTGGTTGCCAGAACAGGTTCCGGCAACCGCGCCTTACGGGTAAAACTTACGGAGATGTTCAATATTCCAGGAGTTGCTCACCGGAATTCCATCTTCGGTCTCAAGGCGGACAGCGCCAGGCCTAGTGACTCGTTTCACCCGGTAAGGGCCTTCCCACTTCGGCGTCAACTTGTTGGAATTCTTGGCAGACTAAACGCGCCGAAGAACAAGGTCGCCTTCCTCGAGACTTCTGGCATTAACTTTGCGGCTATGGTAGCGGCGCAAAGCTTGCTGGTAGCGAGCAGCTCGCACAGCAGCCTGAAGACGGCCTTCCTCAAGGAGCAGCGCGTCATCTTGTCGCAGCTGCTCTTGCTCAAGCTCATCATAAGTGAGCACTCGAGGTGACCCGTATACGAGTTCCGTGGGGATAACTGCCTCTGCTCCATAGACTAGAGCGAAAGGTGTCTGGCCAGTGGCTCGATTTGGTGTCGTCCTGATCGACCAAAGAACCACCGGCAGCTCTTCGATTCAGTTTCTTCCGCACTTGTGCAGCCTATCAAAAGTTCTGGTCTTGAGCCCGCGCAGCACTTCAGCATTTGCCCTCTCCGCTTGACCGTTGCTTCTCGGGTGAGCAACAGAAGCGAAGCAGACCTTGGCGCCAAGATCTTGGACGTACTGCATGAAGGTGCGGCTCGTGAATTGTGTACCGTTGTCGGTGATTATCCTGTTAGGGATCCCGAAGCGGCAAACAATCGACCTGAAGAACTTGACGGCTGACTGTGCGGTCACCTTCCGCACTGGTTCCACTTCCGGCCACTTTGTGAACTTGTCGATTGCAACGTACAAGTACTCAAAGCCCCCGACAGCTCGGGGAAAGGGGCCGAGGATGTCGAGCCCCCAGACCGAAAATGGCCAGGATAAAGGGATCTTCTAGAGAGCTTGAGCTGGTTGGTGTATCTGCTTGGAATGGAACTGGCACGCTTCACACTTTTTCTTGTGTAGTTGCATCCTGGAGGGCTGTTGGCCAGAAGAAACCTTGCCGGAATGCTTTGCCGACAAGTGCTCTTGCACCAATGTGGTGACCACATATGCCTCCATGTATCTCTGCCAACAGCTTTTGTCCATCTTCCCGGTGAATACACTTCAATTTCACACCGTTCAGTCTTCTTCTGTACAGTGTCTTGTCAACAAAATGGTACATACTTGACTGCCGGGCTACTCTTTGCGCTTCTTCTTGCTCTTCGGGAAGTTCTCCTGTCTGAAGGAAACGGACAATCTGCTGCGCCCATGTTGGAGCTCGTGGCTCGACAACAAGGACTAAAGGCAAATCTGCCCCTGCGGGAACATCCGCTTCTACGGCAAGAACCTGCGGCTCTGCCGGAGCTTGACGCTCCCCGACAAGCTTGCCGGAGCAAAACTTGTCAGGAGCTTCTGTTTCAACGAAACAAACCCTAGGGCTTGCCGGAGCATCTTGCTCCTCAGCGCTCTTGGTGTTGTTCTCAGCTGCTGCGGGAACATCCGCTTCTACGGCGAGGAGCTGCGCCTCTGCCGGAGCTTGATGTTCCCCGACAAGCATGCCAGAGCAAAACTTATCGGGAGCTTCTGCTTCAACGGAACAAACACTAGGGCTTGCCGGAGCAGACTGCTCCTCAGCGCCTTCGGCGTTGATCTTAGGCACCTTCTTGGCGGCGGCTTCAGGAAGCTCTGCCGGCAAATAGTCACCAGAAATCAACTTCCTCTTCTTGCTCTGTCCAGTTGGTGGTGTTACGGACGATTGAGTCAGCTTGAGCACAAAAATCCCTGGTTCCACAGGTAGCTTAAGTGCGGCGCACTTTGACAGGCCATCAGCAATGGCGTTCTGAGCTCTTGGAACATGTTCCATTTGTAGGCCGTCAAAGTGCACTTCTAGCTTTCTCACTTCGTCAACGTAAGCTTCCATCAACGGACTCTGATAATTCTTGTTTACTTGGCGGACGACAAGTTGTGAGTCACCCCTGACAATGAGCTTCTTGATCCCAAGGTCTGCTGCGATCCTGAGACCAGCAAGCAAGCCCTCATACTCTGCAGTATTGTTTGTTGCCTACTCCTTGGGAAAGTGCATCTGGACTATGTACTTGAGGTGTTCTCCGGTGAGTGCGACAAGCAGCACGCCAGCGCCGGCGCCTTGCAGCGAAAAGGCACCATCAAAGTACATCAGCCACTCTTTGCTTGCTTCCTTGTCGGGGATGCTTGTTTCTGGAATTTCTTCATCTGGTGTTGGCGTCCATTCTGCTATGAATTCTGCCAATGCTCTACTTTGGATAGTTGAAGTGCTCTCAAACTTGAGGCCAAAGCTTGACAGTTCTAGCGCCCACTCAACAATCCTGCCTGTCGCTTCTGGATTCTGTAATATCCTCTTCAGCGGAAAGCGAGTGACAACTGTGATTTCATGTGCTTGGAAGTAATGGCGCAGCTTTCTCGAGGCCATGAGGAGGCCGAAAAGCAATTTCTGCACACCAGAGTACCTTGACCTAGCCCCCTGCAGAAGGGAACTGACAAAGTAAACTGGGCGCTGCACCATTTTCTTCCGTATCTCCTCTCGTATCTGCAAAGATCCATCTTTGTCGGGACCTGAGCTTGTTGGGGAAGCCCCCTGCTTGTCGCTGGATGTGCTTGCCATGGTTGCAGGCTCGTCATCTGCCTCCCTCTCTGCTACTAACGCAACACTAACCACTTGATTGGTTGCCGCTATGTACAGCAGCAACTTCTCTTGTGGCTTAGGTGCGACAAGTATTGGAGGAGAGGACAGGTATCTCTTCAAGTCTTGCAGCGCAGCCTCCACTTCCGGAGTCCATCTCATTGGGCCTGCCTTTTTCAATAATTTGAAAAACGGCAGGGCGCACTCAGCAGACCGAGAGATAAACCTGCTGATAGCAGCCACACAACCGGCAAGCTTTGTACATCCTTGACGCGCTTGGGTGCTTCAATTTGCTCAATGGCCTTGATCGTGTCGGGATTGGCTTCAATTCCCTGCTGAGACATGAAGAACCCGAGAAGCTTGCCGGAAGGAACTCCAAATACAAACTTCTCTGGGTTGAGCTTGAGGCTGATCTTGCGCAGATTTGCAAAGGTTTTGTCTAAATCTTGAATCAGAGTTGCCCTGTCCTTGCTCTTGACCACTATATCATCCATGTAGGCTTCCACATTTCTGTGTATTTGCGGCTCAAGGGCGACATGGACCACTCTTGCAAATGTTGAACCAGCATTTTTTAATCTGAAAGGCATTCGTACGAAACAGTACGTGCCACATGGAGTAATAAATGCGGTCTTCTCCTCATCCTCTTCTGCCATGAAGATCTGATGATATCCTGAATATGCGTCAAGAAATGAAAGCAAATCACATCCGGCTGTGGAGTCGACAATCTGGTCAATGCGCGGCAAAGGAAATGGGTCTTTGGGACAAGCTTTGTTAACATCGGTAAAATCGATACAAAGTCTCCATTTCCCGTTTCCCTTGCGCACGACTACAGGATTGGCCAACCACGTAGGATGGAGCACTCCTCTGACAAGGCCTGCTGCTTCCAATTTCTTGATCTCTTCTGCAATAAACTCTTGGCGCTCCACTGCTTGTTTCCTAACTTTCTGCTTGACGGGCCGCGCATGAGGACAAACGGCAAGGTGGTGCTCAATCACTTTCCTGGGAACACCGGGGATGTCAGACGGTTGCCACGCAAACATGTCGACATTCGCCCATAGGAAAGCAATGAGCGCGCTTTCCTATTTAGGGTCGAGAGTGGCACTGATGGTGAAGGTACAACTAGTGCCGTCCTCCTTGGCGGACACCTTTTTCGTCTCTGGCGGAGCTGCCATCGTCTTCTTGCACTTTCCGGTGGAGCTCGATGGTGCGTTCTCGATGGCAGCGCAGCACTCCGAAGAGGTGCGCTTGTCGGAGCGGGCACCAGAACTCTTGCCGGACTTGGTCTTCTTCCCCCCGGGAGCTTCAGCGGCATGTGACTCGCGCTCTGCTGCGGCTGCTGCTTCCCGGTAGATCTTGTCGGCACAGATAAGAGCATCTTTCTTGTCGCCAGGGACAGAGATGACGCTTATCGGGCCTGGCATCTTCAGCATGTTATATGCGTAGTGAGAGGCTGCCATGAACTTGGCAAGTGCTGGACGGCCAAGTATCCCATTGTAAGGCAATGGAATATCGGCAACGTCAAATGTGACCCTCTCAGTCCTGAAGTTCATCTCGCTGCCAAATGTTACGGGCAGCGTGACTTTCCCCTTCGGCTTGCTCCTTCTCGGGATGACTCCTTGGAATGTGCCGGTCTCCTCGAGCTCGCTGTCAGGGATTTGGAGTTTCTGGAGTACAGCGGAGGAGATCAGGTTCAAGCCGGCCCCGCCGTCAACTAACATCTTGGTGACCTTGAGGTTGCGGATAGTTGGTGAAACCAACATCGGCAAGCACCCGACTGCAGTTGTGCGATCAGGGTGGTCCTCAATGTCAAAGATGATAGGTGTGCTGGACCATTTCAGAAGTTTGCGCGATTCGACAGGTGGTTCCGCTGCATTGACTTCCCACACCCACTGCTTGAGCTGGCGGTGCGAAGTATGCAGAGAAGCACCACCGTCAACGCACAAGACCTCTGTGGCTTTCTGGAACTCCTGCTCACTGGTCTCAACATCATCCATGTCTTCTTCGTCGTTGTCGTCTTCATCGTTGTCGCGGCTGCGGGGAGGTCTGTCTCCTTGCCGCTGCTTGGCCTTACCGCGGCGTCCTCCCCGGCTGGTGCGCTTCTTGCCGGATTCTCCAGCACCTCCTTGGGTCCTCTCCTTATCACGTCGCTCGTACTCAGCCTTTTGCTGCTGGACAAGCTGCTCGACCTTCTTGCAGCTCTGGAGGTCATGGCCCTTGGTGCGGTGAATCTTGCAGTATTGCTCGTCGGAGCAGTCCTGCTTGTCGGCGACTGCCACAGCCTGGTAGTTGGTGCACGCGGCAACCTCCTTGCCGGAGCTACCAACTTTGGCCTTCTTGGCGCCACCTTCGTTGCCGGACTGCTCAACGACTAACACCTCTTTGCCTTTCTTCTTCCTGTTCCGCCGCCGGTTTTTCTTTGCCGGGGCAGCATCCTCACTGTCAGATCCTTCTGCTCCGGTCTTCTCTCCGGGGAGTTTCCTCCATTCCTCAGCACGTGCACACTTGTCGGCCAGGGCATACAACTCACTGATGTCTCTGATCCTGCGCATCGCCATCTCCTCCCGCATCCTGCGGTTACGCACGTTCTGATGGAATGCGCTGATGACCGCGGCGGGGTGGACGTCTAGGATGTTATACTGTACACGGCTGAACCTTTGAATGTACTTGCGCAGGGGCTCTCCTTCCTTCTGGGCGAGCAGATGAAGGTCACTCTCTTGGCCAGGAGGTTTGTGGCCGCCTGTAAAGGCGCTGACAAACTGATGGCATAGATCAGCCCAGGAAGATATGGAGTTGTCCGGCAAGTGCATGAGCCAGGACCTGACGTTGGATGCGAGTACGAGCGTCTTCTTGTTGTCGTTCTTGAAGAACTTGGCGCTGATCGCGACGAGCTCGCGGATCTGACGACGCGGTGGAGTCGCTGTCGAGGTGGATCCGGCGAGTCGGCGATCTCGGCCTTCGGGGTGGAGAGTGCACAGTAGTTGCACCCCCACCAGTCTTGTCGTCTCCGGCTCGTGCCTAGCTGGCTTGCCGCGGCTGCGACGTGCTCGGTTGCCGTGGAGTGTCGCCGTTGGCGAAGCCGATGAGACTCTGGATGGTTGCCCTCCAATCGTCGATCATGTCCGCCGTTGGAGGGTAGTCTAGGAGCAGCTGGGCTCGTGCCAAAGCTTCTGCTGCAGTGGCGGGCGGTGGTGGCGAACGGTGCGAGGAGCGAGATATGCTCGGACTTCTAATCACGTTAGAAGGAGCAATATCCTGTCCAGGTGACCGTGCGTCGCTCGTGCCAGCATGTTGGCGTGCATGGTGGTCCTGAGCGCTCCGAGATCCACCAGCCCGATCTTGGTCTAGCAAACGCATGGTACTGTGAGTACCTTAACGCTGCCGGTCCCGCGCCTCCTGAGACAGGCGCGGTGCATGTACGGACGCCGAGGTCTTGGAGTGCACCCGGTCGTTGTGGGAGCCGGCTACGCCGCCGATGGGCAGCGCAGCCTCGCCCTTGGACCTGGCAGCACCGTGAGCTCCCTCGTCCACGCCCGTTCTTCCGCCGGCGCCCGCCCCATCAGCCGTTTGTCCCGGTGGTGGTGGGTAAGGCGCGGACGGAGCAGCCGCCTCCGAAACCTTCTTCTTCGGCGGCATGTTGATGAAGATGATGAAGATCTAGCTCGCGAGAACGCCGGATCTGGTTCACACAACTTCGACGCCCCCTACTTGGCGCGCCAAAGATGTCGGGGTACTGATCCACGGGCACCTATGGGACCGGCGGACCGGGTCCCTTTCGGTTCAGCGGGGGCGGAGATCGTGCAAAGAGCGGATCGAGGCGATGCACGCGAGCGATTTACCCAGTTTCGGGCCGCACGGATGCGTAAAACCCTACTCCTGCTTTGTGGTTTGTATTGATTTCTTGCTCGGGAGCGCGGAGTGCTACAGTACACACCCGCAGCTAACAAGACCGAGCGTGAGAGTTCGAACTAGCTAAGCCCCCTCCACGTTGCACACGGGCCTCCTTTTATATGCTCAAGGGGTTACCGACAGGTGGCAACAGAGGTAAAGGGCAAAAATGGAAAGGTGCTGTGGTAGGCACAGCTACCTGCTACAGTGTATCATACCTAACCCTGACGGCAGGGGACAAGGGCCTTAAATGCCCGTCTGTGTCGCCTAAACAGTGCGAAAAGGGACCACCAGGGACGCCACCGTTCGCCACGATGGCGATCTTGTCAGCGCCGCTCGCCACCGCATGCCACTGGCTGCACAGCCTTCCGCCACATATGCCTGGAAGGGCCCCAAAGCGACACGTTGGTGGATGTGCTGGAGCGCGGGCCCAGGGAGGTGGCTTGCCGCGGCAAGCGCCTTGCCACTGTCGTTGTCTTGTCGCGTCCGGGAGCTTGTCGCTCACCGGGCCTTGCCGGGGCGCATGGTGCGCCGCGGCAAGTTCCTTGCAATGCCTTGGGTGGCCTTCGCGGCAAGCTGCTCTTGCCGGGGTCTTGGGATGCTTTTGTTAGCCTTCCCGACAAGCTCCTCTTGCCGGGGTCTTGTCTTCTTGGCTTGGACACTTTGTTCTTGAATGGGTCGAAAGGAACCATGGAGGACCTTGGCGGTCACCCGGCAAGCCTTGCCGCGGGATGCTGCGACTGCCCGTGCACAAGTTCGGGATACTAGGGTACCCCTACTCTAGTACACCGACACCTACCTTACTAGGCAGGAACTCCCCGAGGACCAAAATGAGGCATGCTCCATAGTGCGGCGATCTAAAGCCTATAAAGTCCATGAGGGAGAGCTTTATAAGAAAAGCACTACCGGAGTCCTTCAAAGGTGCATCTCCGAAGAGGAATGGCGGAACCTCCTGGCTGAAATTCATGCAGGACTCGGCGGTCATCACGCTGCAGCTCGGTCCCTTGTAAGCAAGGCCTTCCGTACAGGCTTTTATTGGCCAATGGCCCGGGCAAACGCCCAAGACTTAGTCCAACGATGCGTCGGTTGCCAGCTTTTTGCAAACCAAAGCCATATGCCACCCACCGCCCTCCAAACTATCCCCATCACTTGGCCCTTCGCGGTCTGAGGGCTTGACATGGTTGGACCCCTTAAAGGCGGAACCCACTAGAAAAAATACTTACTGGTCATGGTGGATAAGTTCACCAAATGGATAGAAGCCAAGCCTGTTAAGACGGCCGAATCCAGACCGGTGATTGACTTTATATCTGGGGTTGTACACCGTTACGGCGTCCCTCATAGCATCATCACTGATAACGGCATGAACTTTACGGCCGACGAGGTAAAACTCTGGTGCAAAAACATGGGCATCAAGCTCGATTATGCTTCCGTCTATCACCCACAAACTAACGGCCAGGTCGAACGTGCAAATGGTCTTATCATGAGCGGCATCAAACCCAGATTAGTGCGGTCCCTTAAGGAATCTAATACGCACTGGGTAGAGGAGCTCAACTCCGTACTCTGGGGGCTGCGGACCACGCCGAATCGCACCAACGGATACACACCATTCTTCATGTTGTACGGCGCAGAGGCAGTTTTGCCCTACGACTTAATTCATGTCTCACCTCGAGTGCGCATGTACGAAGAAAGAGAAGCCGAGCTCGATCGGCAGGACAGTTTGGACGCCTTGGAGGAAGAGTGTGACGTGGCAAAAGCCCGTTCCGCATTCTATCAACAGCAGGCTCGAAGATACCAAAGCAGAGAAGTATGGGCCAAAAATTACAACGTTGGCGAATTAGTTCTACGCCTGCTGGATAAGAAAAAGGACAAACTCAAGCCCAAGTGGGAAGGTCCCTTCATAATTGACCAAGTCCTGACTGGTGGAGCGTACCGCCTGCGAGATGCATCGGATAACCAACTCGAGCCAAAACCATGGAACGCAGCCCGTCTCCGAAGATTCTATGCCTAGCGCCGGACTCTGTGTTCGTCTCCTTCCTCTGTCCATTTTTATATACTTTCTGTCTTACATTTCTCTCCTTCTCCCCTCTCTCTGTCTTATAGCCTTTAAAGGCTCATAAAGTGGCGCGCTATCTGCGCTCATTAAACCCGGGGGCTTCTTTAAACAGAAGCTTATTTATACGGGCTTCATGCCCAACACATGTGTCACACTTCCACATGTACATTTTATTCACCATTATATGCATCGATATGACTTAAGTTTTGGCCAAGCTGGGTTGCCTGGCTCCTGTGCTTACCCCTATGTTCCCGATTGTTCGGCTAGGTTGTAAAGGGAGCACCTCTGCGATTGTTACTGCCGGGTCAGCCGGATGTGTACCTCAGACTGGGTGAAGCCGAAAGCTAGCGTTCTTAAGGGAATATTCGGTCGGTGAACTAAAGATGATCTTTTTTTCTTATTTATCTATACGCCCCAGATGTTTTTCCTGCGTCTCTTTTCGCATAATGGACATGCACTTTAGGGCATGCCTCCCAAGGAAAGGAACCCCTAACGGAACTATTCTCCTTAGAAGATGTTTCTTACTAACCATGTAATATAACATAACTAGTTGGGCACTTGTCTGTTCAAGCACTAATGACCCCTACGCCTGGTCTCCATGCATACCTCGGTTCTTATATAACTGCGAGGGTATTCGGACACACTCCGGACCGTCAGGTCCCGAGGTTGAAGCGAAAAGGTCGGCCATGACAAACGATCTACAATCCGGCTAAAAGGCATTACACATGTCAATTAAAATTACATAGTCAATCTGACTGATTGTATTCCTCTTCAATACCATCTAACAGGCTGTCTAGCTTACAGTCCTGTTGGGAATACTTTGCGGCCAATTCTACTTGGCCGTATACTAAGATGACAGGGATCTCCTTCCCATCGGGCCCCATGGGTCTGACCTCGGCCATGTGGTTTGGGTCAGCCTTCGTGTACCGCGTCTTCACCATGGCCCAGGCCTCTCGGGCGCCTTGACGGCAGGCCGACATCTTCCACAATCGGAAGCGCCGCCGCGCTCCCTTCAACTTCTCTACAAGCTCTCCAAGGCCTTCGGGCATGGAGACGGATTGCCCCAAGGCCTGGGCGACGCCTTGCATCACCTGCCGAACTCGCTCGTGCAGTTGTGAGAGCTCGGGAAGAAGGTCACCCGTAGAACCGGGAATTTCCTCTGCAGGACGACTTGTTAGCATACCTATAGACATTACTCTGTTAGTCGACTTCCTCGCCGAACTCTTTTTTCAAAGTTCGTTTAAGCACTTACTAAATATGCCGCGTCAAAGCCGCTGATTCTCCTTAACAGAGTCCAACAGTTGGGCACAAACATCAATCAGTTCAACGCCCAGCTTGGTATCGGCATCTTGGAGATCGTTCTTCTCCCGCCTCACCTTTGTCAGCACACTCTCACCAGCCTTCAGCTGGCGTAGGAGTTGTTGCTTTTCTGGATTTAATCCGGTGCCATCGGCAATTTCATTTGTCAGATTCGCACCCACGCCGCACTTCGCAAAATACTTATCTTTTGAAGCGTATATTACCAGAGGGGGTCTCCTTGGGTTCCCCTGCCGCGGCTAGTGCGGCCTCAAGTTGGGCTTTGCACTCTTCCAGCTCCTGGGACAGTTATTCTAACTATTTCAAGTCTCGGGGGCTACTGGTATATATATAATTACCAAAATTTTCTTACCCGTATGTCTTTTACATATTGCTTCGTGGTTCGGGCTAGACCATTTTGAGCGGCACGGAGGTACGCATCTCCCGAATTGAAGGCATCCAATGCCTCTTGGGAGAAACAAGCGTCGTGAAGAACTGTCCGGTGACGCCTGTGGTTCATGGCACTCTCCACCTCGAAATTGGTGGCAGACAGCCTGTCCGCATCCTCTGTCGGAGGAGCGTCCGGTGCGCGCCTTGTGTTCGCCTCCGCTTCCGGACCAGGCTTTGGAGCCTGGCTGGTGGAGGCTTGATTGGCAACCTCTCTGGATATAGTCCGGCGAGGTCTCTTCGTCCTAAAGAGAGCACGAGCGTTAATATGCCTTGAAGGAATAACACCTGGGAATAAGATGGCATGCTATACCTTTGCGCCGGTGTCTCAGTCCGGACTGCACTTCTTTTCAGCCCGCGGGGCCTTGTCGCCCCCCATTGGCTACTCACCGCCGGCTCGGCCTCCCGTCTCAAGGACCTCCCCTGCAAAACACTGTTGTCATACGGCAATCGAAAACACGCGAGGATAGATCCCTTTTCAAAGTGCTAGGACTTCGGTCTCAATTACCTGTGAGGCTGGGAGTAGCCCTGGGTAATCGGCCGTAATAGCCACCAAGGCGTTGTCCTTGCTCAATTGATGAAACACCCCATCAATCAGCTCCACAGGTAAGTCCGGATCCTCTTGAGAGGCCGGGTCGAGGGACCGTCCCAGATCCTTGGGTTGTGGAGGAGGGCTGTTTATTTCTTTAACAGCCTGACGCAGTTCCTGCGTTCAAGTCGTTAGACTGAATATTTAACGATGGGAATATAAAATGGATGGGCAAGTAAAAGTGTCCACTTACCCAACTTGGGGCATTGTACATAGAAAATCCACCCCGTGGGTTGACGTAGAGAAATTCCTCCACTTCTCCCTTGTACAAAGCGGACATGATCTTTATTAGAGCGGCAGCCGAATCCGGCCCCTTATGGCCATGGCGGGTGGCGTCGTCCTCCCCGTTGAAGTCCCACATGTGGTGGCCTCTATACTGGAGTGGCTGCACCCCTCGCATGATGCATGCGGCCATGACCCCGATCATCGTCAGTCCGGAATGAGCTAACAATCTTATCCGGCCCATCAGGTAAAGAAGGTCCTTGTCGCTTTCCCTCCGAGGGCTCCGTGGACGCCAGCTTAGGCGCTTCTTTAGTGGAGCACTATCGAACTCAGGGAGGCCGATCCGGACAGGATTCGGCAGCGGCACGTCCACTACATAAAACCTTCGGCCGAATAGATATCCGGTCCCGGCGATGCGCCACACTTAGGCTCCACCCACCTGATATATTGACCCCTTCTGAGAACGGGGCACAAGGCAGAATAGCCTTTTCCACAGCGCGAAATGAGCCTCGCAGCCCAAAAACAGCTCACAAAGGGCTACGAAGCCCGCGATATGCAATATGGAGGCAGGCGTGAGGTTGTGCAGCTGGAGGCCATAGAACTCCAGGAGCCCCCGGAGAAACGGATGAATTGAAAATCCGAGCCCTCTTATTAAGTAAGGGACAAGGCATACCAGCTCTCCTTTGGAGGGATTGGGGGCGCTCTCCGCTTGCTCTCCGCCATTATAGGTGGCAAGTCCGGCTCGAACCGGGACCATATAGGCCGGGGGGAGAAATCCCTTGGTCTGGAGCATCACTAGCTCGCTGTGCGGGACGGAGCATCTCTCCCAATCTCCAGGCTGAGGGCTGGAAGGGCGAGAGGAGGAGCTGCGGCAGCCGGCCATGATAGAATGGACCTCTGTCGGATACCCTCTAATGAATACTCGTGGAGGGGAGAAGGTGTGGTTCGGATCTAAATCCTCGTCCCCTTAAATAGGCGGCTCATTCACGCGGCTAGGGGTGTAAATGTAAAAACACCCTGACTTTTCGTATTCATTTGACACGTGGAAGACGACCATTATTGGCCGTAGAAGCCAAGGAGCGCTACATTTACAAGAAACCGGACATTATTCAACAGGTACATGGAATTTGGAGGAGAACCCGCCTTGCAATGCTGAAGACAATCTACGCGCCGGACTCGTCGTCATTGAAGCCTGGTTCGTGGGCTACTGAGGGAGTCCTGGATTAGGGGGTGTCCGAATAGCCGGACTATACCTTCGGCCGGACTCCTGGACTATGAAGATACAAGATTGAAGACTTCGTCCCGTGTCCGGAAGGGACTCTCCTTGGCGTGGAAGGCAAGCTTGGCGATACGGATATGTAGATCTCCTACCATTGTAACCGACTCTGTGTAACGCTAGCCCTCTCCGGTGTCTATATAAACCGGAGGGTTTTAGTCCGTAGGACGAAGAACAATCATACCATAGGCTAGCTTCTAGGGTTTAGCCTCCTTGATCTCGTGGTAGATCTACTCTTGTACTACCCATATCATCAATATTTATCAAGCAGGAGTAGGGTTTTACCTCCATCAAGAGGGCCCGAACCTGGGTAAAAACATCGTGTCCCTTGTCTCCTGTTACCATCCGCCTAGACGCACAGTTCGGGACCCCCTACCCGAGATCCGTCGGTTTTGACACCGACATGCCCCAAGAGTGGAGAATCGCCATCATAGTTGGCGATTTCTTCGAAGCTTGAATAACATAGAACATTCTTCTTGGTTATGCATGGGCGACTTCAACAAGACTCTCTACGTGACCGAACACCTCGGCTAGGCCGGAGTGGCAGATGTGAGCTTTTCAAGAGGTTGCCAACGAGTGTTCCTTCCAAGATCTTGGCTGGTCGAGGCTGCCCTACACATGGGACAACCGATAGGGAGGAAGTTTGAATGTTAAAGCCCGTCTGGATCGAGCATTTGCTAATGAAGATTTCAGGCAGCTTTTTGATCACATTAGAGTAAGGCATGTTTATGCAGCTGAGTCGGACCATTGTTTTATTGTCACAAATATGAATCAGCTGCCAAACGGGCCTCACTCAAAGCGTCAATTCCGGTTCAAGTATTGATATGTCTCCAACGTATCGATATTTTTTAATTGTTCCATGCTATATTATATTCTGTTTTGGACAATATTGTGCTTTATTATACACATTTATATTATTTTTGGGACTAACCTATTAACGGAGGCGCAGCTAGAATTGTTTTTTTGCCTATTTTAGGGTTTGATAGAAAAAGAATATCAAACGGAGTCCAAACAGAATGAAACCTTAGGGAACGTGATTTTCGGAACGAACATGATCCAGAGGACTTGGACCCAACGTCAAGCAATCAATGAGGAAGGCACGAGGTAGGGGGCGCGCCTACCCCCCCCCCCCCCCCCCCGCGCCCACCAGGCGCGCCCTCCACCCTCGTGGGCGCCTGTTGCTCCACCGACGTACTCATTCCTCCTATATATACCTACGTACCCCCAAACTAGCAGATACGGAGCCAAAACCCTAATTCCACCACGTAACTTTCTGTATCCGCGAGATCCCATCTTGGGGCCTTTTTGGGAGCTCCGCCGGAGTTGGCATCGATTACGGAGGGCTTCTACATCAACACCATAGCCCCTCCGATGAAGTGTGAGTAGTTTACTTCAGACCTATGTGTAACACCTCGGACGTAACTTTCCCTATTTGTACTCCAACTCTTGCCGTTTCCGGCGTTAAGTTATATTTATTTCCTCGGGTTCAGGTTTTGTCTCCGTGTGTTGTTTTCTTTGTCATGCATCTCATATCATGTCATCATGTGCATTGCATTTGCATACGTGTTCATCTCATGCATTTGAGCATTTTCCCCGTTGTCCGTTTTGCATTCCGGCGCTTCGTTCTCCTCCGGTGGTCATTTCTAGCTTTCTTTCGTGTGTGGGGATTAAACATTTCCGGATTGGACTGAGACTTGTCATGCGGCCTTGGTTTACTATCGGTAGACCGCCTGTCAATTTTTGTATCATTTGGACTTCGTTTGATACTCCAACGGTTAACCGAGGGACCGAAAAGGCCTCGTGTGTGTTGCAGCCCAACACCCCTCCATTTTGGCCCAAAACCCACCAAACTCTGCTCCATGTCTTAGAGCGTTCGATCATGATCGCGTGGCCGAAAACCGCACCTCATTTGGACAATCCTAGCTCCACTTATGCCTATAAATAGCCCCCCCGTTTTCGGATCATCTCCCCCTCTCGAAACCCTAAAAATCAGATCCACCGCGCACCGGACGTGTCCGGCCGCGCTGGACGTTGTCCGCCGCCGCCCGCGTCCTCTCCCACGCTGCCAAGTGGCAACCGCCGCCTCGGAGGCCCGCCGGCCCGTTCCCGGCCCCCGCGGCCCAACTCCTCCAGCCGCCTCGCGCCACTCGACCGCCGCCCGCGCCCGCCGTCCGCCACCGGAGCCGGCCCGCTCCGGCAGCCGCTCCGCTCGCCGTCCGCCGCCTCGCCCGCGGCTCCCCGCCGACGCCGCCGCCGGGCGGCGCGCCGCCCCGGGCCGGCCAGCCCCGCCGCCTCTCCGACCCCGCCGCCGCATCGTCGCCGGCCACCACGACCACCTCGCCGGCGACCTCGGAGTCCGCGCCATGAACAGTGGTCTTACAGTGTTCTGAGATCCGGTTGACTTTCTCCTCCCGAAACCCTAATTTTCGAGCATACTTTGACCGGCCGTATCTCCGCATCCGTATCTCCGATTTGGGAATATAGTATATCAAAATGTTCGTCTCGACGAGTACATCATTTCATTCCATTGCATCATTTTCATTTGAGCTCATCTTGATGCCCGAAATGCTGTTAGAAGGAGGCTTCGTGAGTTAATTGTCAGATCTGCTAGTTCATCTTAGACTTTTGTCATTTTTGCCATGATTATTGTGTGCATGATATGCCTGTGAGTCCTGCATATGTTTGGTTAAGCATTTTGTCTTCTTTCGAGAGGTGCAACCCATGCATTTTTAGGATGTGTGTGGTGACTTGTGCAAGCTTGCAAAGTGAGGCACCCGGTCAATCTGTTTTCAGGGACTTAGTTGTTTTCACTAAGTTTGGGATTATTTAGTTCATGATGCCATATGTTCAGATTGTTTCCTAGTGATCGGTGCCTCTTTTTAGGATGATCAGGAAAGGAGTTTTGTTAATAATGTTATGCTCTATCCATCCATGTCTTTGTTTGCAATTATGGAGCACCCTAACTTGAGTCAATCGAGCTCTACATTTGCTTGGTGGTGAATCTGGGCAGATCGTCAACTCGTTTGCGATTTTGCCGGCGTTGTTGTAGTTGATCCGTGCATGCTATGCCTTTGTTCTTGCCATGTCTAGCTAGAATTTTGTACCTTCTTAATGGATGTATGCTTGCCTTGCCATGACTTGCACCGTAGTGAGTGCATCGAGCTCGTTTACATGCCTTCGTGAGTTATATTTCAGCATGTCTCAGTAAGTCTGGAAACTGATTGTGTTTTAGCTATGTTCGTGTGCCCGTTAGTATATTTTGTGATCCATTTTGGCCCCAGGTCATTTTGTGACTTTTGTTAAGATTGTTGAGTAGCTCCATGCCATGTTCTTACTTGTCTTAATCAGGTCATGTATCGTGTTGGTTTGCTGCTCCGAAGAGGGCTTCGTGATCTGAAATTTCAGACAAGTGTTATTTTCACCAAGTCTGAGATCTGTTTTGCATTTGCGTTTTTGACATGCTTGTTTGAACCTCGTAATGCATGAATTGGCCGTGGCTCAATGCTAGTCTTTTGTTAAGAATCTTGTGTTCATCCCTGCCATGTAGTTTGTTGTCATGTTTCGTGGCTGTAGCATGTTCATCTCATTGCATTTAGATGCCTACTTGCTGTAAATTGCAGACCGGTGTCATTCTTAAAACGCTTGCCATTTCCAAACCATAACTCCGATTCCATTGATCTTTATATCTTTTTCAAGCGATTTCATCTCATCTTTCCAGTGGCACCCTTGGAATTCCAAGTTGAGGCCAGGTTCATGCATTTCCTGTCATATCTTGCATTTTGCATCCCGCATCGCATCCCGCATAGCATATCTTCATTTCATCTTATTGCTTGGTCTTGCACGTGGTTGATTGTATCCTTGTTGCTTGTTTGTCTTGTTGGCTAGAGCCGGGAGACGAGTTCGCTACTGAGGATCCCGTTGAGTTTGCTTGTGAGGATCCAGTCAACTCTGACAACTGTACAGGCAAGATGATCATACCCTCGAAATCACTACTATCTTTGCTATGCTAGTTTGATCGCTCTTGCTATGCCAATGCTACGATGCCTACCTTTTGCTTGTCAGCTTCCCAATTGCCATGTTGAACCTTTAACCCACCATGTCCTAGCAAACCGTTGTTTGGCTATGTTACCGCTTTGCTCAGCCCCTCTTATAGTGTTGCTAGTTGCAGGTGAAGATGGGAGCCGTTCCTTGTTTGGACATTTATTTACTTGTTGGGATATCATTATATTGCTATGTTATCTTAATGCATCTATATACTTGGTAAAGGGTGGAATGCTCGGCCTCTCGCCTAGTGTTTTGTTCCACTCTTGCCGCCATAGTTTCCGTCATATCGGTGTTATGTTCCCGGATTTTGCGTTCCTTACGCGGTTGGGTTATAATGGGAACCCCTTGATATTTCGCCTTGATTAAAAATTGTCCAGCAATGCCCAACATTGGTCTTACCATTTGCCACCTAGCCTTTTCTTTCCCTTGGGTTCTGCAGACTCAAGGGTCATCTTATTTTACCCCCCCCCCCGGGCCAGTGCTCCTCTGAGTGTTGGTCCAAACTAGAGCACCGTGCGGGACCGTCCCTCGGCAACTTGGTTTACGTTGGCTCCCATACGCTTAGCTTATCCGGTGTGCCCTGAGAACGAGATATGTGCAGCTCCTATCGGGATTTGTCGGCGCAGCGGGTGGTGTTGCTGGTCTTGTTTTAACCTGTCGAATTGTCTTGTTGTACCGGGTTACCGAGTCTGATCGGTGTATCTCGGGTGGAGGTCTATTGCTTCGTTGACCGTGAGAGCTTGTCATGGGCTAAGTTGGGACTCTCCTGCAGGGATTGAACTTTCGAAAGCCTTGCCCGCGGTTATGGGCAGATGGGAATTTGTTAATGTCCGGTTGTAGATACCTCGAACCTTAACTTAATTAAAATGAATCAACTGGGTGTGTTACCGTGATGGCCTCTTCTCGGCGGAGTCCGGGAAGTGGACACGGTGTTGGAGTTATGTTTGCGCAGGTTGTTCTCTAGTCTTCGCTCGCGCTTTGCCTCATCTTCTCGCCCTCTTTTGCGAATAAGTTAGCCACCATATATGCTAGTCGCTTGCTGCAGCTCCACTTATATAAGCCTTACCCTTCCTATAAGATTAAATAGTCTTGATCGCGAGGGTGCGAGATTGCTGAGTCCCCGTGGCTCACAGATACTATCACTCCAGATGCAGGTCCAGGTGATTTCGCTCCAGGTGACGATTACGAGCTCAAGTGGGAGTTCGACGAGGACTCTCAGCGGTATTATGTTTCCTTTCCCGATGATCAGTAGTGGTGCCTAGTTGGGATTCGATTCAGGGCCTTGTCGCATGTTGGGTTTTCTTCTATTTTGGCGCTGTAGTCGGGCCATGAGTGTTTGTATGATGGATGTTATTTATGTACTCTGATGTGACGTGGCGAGTGTAAGCCAACTATGTATCTCCCCCTTTTTATTATATATTACATGGGATGTTGTAATGATTGCCTGACTTGCGACATTGCTTTCAATGCGGTTATGTCTCTAAGTCGTGCCTCGACACGTGGGAGCTATAGCCGCATCGAAGGGCGTTACAAGTTGGTAATCAGAGCCTTCCCCGACCTTAGGAGCCCCGTTGCTTGATCGTTTTAGCAGCCGAGTTGTGTCTAGAAAAAAATGTTTTGAGTCACTTAGGAATTATATATCGGAGAGATTAGGAATTCTTTTTACTTCCCAGTCTCCTCATCGCTCTGGTAAGGCATCCTGATGTAGAGTTTTGACTCTTCTCTTCTCAAATTTCACTAAAAAATTTATTAGGATCATGCGAGTATCTTGGAATCGTTCCGATGGCTTATGATGAGAACATTGTCTTGGTGCCTCCTGTCAGGGGTTTAGTGGAAGTGTCCCGGGGAGTTGAGCTCTGAGGTGTTGTCATCATAATTTTATCATTGCAATTCTGGAATACTTGAGATATGTTCGCCGACATCGAAAATCTCTTTTATGCAGTTCGTTGGTGAGATAACCTCGACGCCACCCAGTACTGGGGCGGGAGTTCGGGAGTATCGCCATAACTTGTATAACGGATGCTTTTCGAAGGTTGAGGTAGATGGTTTCCGAAGTTTTCTTGGTTATGTGTTGAAGGATGGATACAACTGGATGTAGGATTTGCTAGTTTGGGTGAGATATTATGCTTCCCCTGTGTCCCCAACACCTGATTGCATAACCGGAAAAGTTCGGGAGTTTCATAGGTGGGAATTCTAGTAGATCTAGTTCTTCTTCCACGGATATTGGTTTGAGATTGGGATTTCTTACCGATTATTCGTTCTTGATCCGTACCTTGTTGATTTATTTCTCTACCTTAATTCAACGTGGCTTCTCAATTTATGGATATGTGACCATTTGAAGAGGAATGCATTCGTTCATTTTGTTCGGATGTGAAGACCATATGTTGCAATTTTCATTCCATTGGATTCAGCTTCAATATTTATCTGTCTATGTGCTAACGGTGGTCAACCTCTTCAGGATGGCTCCCGCTAAGAGCACCAGTCAGAACCAGAATCAAGATCCGCCACCGCCTCCACCTCCTCCAGAGGCATGGCAAGCTGTGATGGCTGCAACCAATGCAAACACTCAGCTGATCATGCAAATTCTCCAAGAGCGTAATCAAGGCAGTCAAGGGAATCAACGCAGCAATCAGAGTCACTTTGCTACACTCAACCAGTTCCTTGCTAACGGGCCAAAGACTTTCAGCAATTGTGTTGAGGAAACCGATGCTGACGATTGGCTTGTGGATCTGTGTAAGCATTTCGAGTGCAGTAACGTCAGGCCTGAGGACTTTGTGAAGTTCGCTTCCTTCCAACTCAAAGATCAAGCTGCAGAATGGTTCCAGCAGTACAAGGATTCCAGAGGTGGACGTGTTATCACATGGTATGATTTCCGTCAAGATTTCCGAGCTCATCATATTCCGCAGAGTGTGGTTGAAAGCAAGCGTGAGGAATTCCGCAATCTGAAGCAAGGCTCTTTGTCTGTCTATGACTACAACAAGTTGTTCCAGAAGCTTTCCCGCTTTGCCAAGCAGGACGTGCCTGATGAGAAGAGCATGATATATCAGTTCAGGGGTGGTCTCAGAGAAGAAATTCAGCTCGCTCTTGTTCTCTTTGAGCCCTTGAGGTACGATGAGTTCTACAACATGGCACTGAAACAAGAGGCTGCTCAGTTGAGGTGTGATGCTTCCAGGAAGCGAGTCAGAGATGTTACTCCTTCTTCCTCTACTCAAGTGACCAAGCAGTAGAAGTTTTGGCTTCCTCCTCCTCCGTTCCGTCAGCCGTTTCAGCAGAAGAGCAAAGGTGGCAGTGGTTCTTCCCACCCACCCAACCCTGGCTTTCAGAACAAGACTCCGTCTCAAGCTCCAAGATCGAGTGCTCCGTATCACCGTCCGCTTTCAGAGGTCACGTGCAACAAGTGCCAATAGAAGGGTCACTATGCCAACAAGTGTTTCAACCAGAGGCGTCTTCCTCCTCCTCCTGTCAGATTGGCAAGTACAGTTGTGGTCAAGCATAACCCCAAGCATGCCAAGGTCAATTTGATGAATGCAGCTCAGGCAGAGGACTCGTCAGATGTGATCATGGGTAACTTCCCAGTTAACTCTTTTCCAGCAAAAGTTCTTTTTGACACTGGTGCATCGCATTGTTTCATGTCAAGATCATTTGCTTCCAAGCATGACTTCGTTTCACAAATGTTGGGTAAACCTATGGGAGTGGCTTCTCCGGCTAAGTCTATGAGGGCTACTTCAATAGTTCCGGATGTTTCTATCATGATGGGTGATTTCAAGTTTCTGGCTTGTCCAATGATTCTTGGCAACTCGGATATTGATCTTATTCTCGGGATGGATTGGCTTTCTAAGCACACGGATCAGCTTGATTGTGCAGCCAGACAGATTCAATTGACTCATTCGTCTGAGGATGTAATTGTCTTTGCCGCTCAGGATGATACCATCCGTCTGTTTCTCTCAATGAGAAGGGTGAATTGGATGCTATTTCGCAAATTGCAGTCGTTTGCGAATATCAAGACGTCTTTCTAGAAGAGCTCCCAGGAATGCCTCCGCACCAGCCAGTTGAATTCGTTATTGAGCTTGAGCCTGGCACGGAACCTGTGTGCAAACGTCCTTACAACCTCGGACCTGAAGACTTGAAGGAGCTGAAGAAGCAACTCGATGAGTAAGAAAGAATGGGTCTTATCCGGCCTAGTTCTTCTCCGTGGGGTTGTGGTGTTCTTTTTGTGAAGAAGAAGGATGGAACGGACCGACTTTGTGTTGATTACCGTCCGGTGCACAAGAAGACCATCAAGAACAAATACCCACTTCCCAACATCAATGAGCTGTTCGAACAAATCAAAGGTGCCCAAGTATTCTCCAAGCTTGATCTCCGTATGGGTTATCACCAGATTCGCATTCGCGAAGAAGATATTCCCAAGACAGCATTCAGAACAAGTTTTGGTTCATATGAATACACTGTCATGTCTTTTGGCCTCGCCAACGCTCCTCCGACGTTCTCTCGCATGATGAACTTCATCTTCAACGCCTACACCAATGACTTTGTTTTGGTCTATCTTGACGACATTCTGGTTTTCTCGAAGAACAAGGAAGATCATGCCAAGCACTTGCGTTTGGTTCTCGATAAGCTTAGGGAACATCAGTTCTACGCCAAGTTCTCCAAGTGTGAATTTTGGCTCGATGAGGTTCTTTATCTTGGTCATATCATCTCTGCCAAGGGCATTTCCGTGAATCCCGAGAAGGTATCCGCAATTGTGAATTGGGAACCTCCTCAGAACATGAAGCAACTCCGTAGCTTCCTCGGTCTCACAAGCTATTACGGAAGATTCGTTGAAAACTTTTCCTAGATCGCGAAGCCTCTCTCAAATCTTCTTCAGAAGCACGTCAAGTACGTTTGGTCTCCGGAGTGTGATATTGCTTTCAACACTTTGAAAGAGAAAATGATCACTGCTCCAGTTTTGACTCCGCCTGATGAATCCAAGCCGTACGAGGTCTTTTGTGATGCCTCTCTATAAGGTCTTGGCGTAGTTTTGATCCATGAGAAGAAAGTTGTTGCTTATACATCTCGCCAATTGAAGCCTAATGAGAAGAACTACCCCACTCATGATCTCGAGTTGGTGGCAGTTGTGCATGCTCTTTTGACTTGGAGACATCTTCTATTGGGAAGAAAAGTGGACATTTTCACTGATCACAAGAGTCTCAAGTACATCTTCACTCAGCCTAATCTCAACCTAAGGCAAACTCGATGGGTCGAAATGATTCAAGAGTATAATCGGAGTATTGAGTATACTCCAGGCAAGGCCAATGTGATTGCTGACGCTTTGAGCAGAAAGGCCTACTGCAACAGTCTGATTCTCAAGCCTTATCAACCCGAGCTTTGTGAAGCTTTCCGCAAACTTAATCTGCAAGTTGTTCCTCAAGGTTTCCTCGCCAACCTTCAAGTCTCTCCTACCTTAGAAGACCAGATTCGCCAAGCCCAGCTTCTTGATGCTATGGCGAAAAAGGTGAAGATTGGGATTGCCAAGAGTCAGTCCAAGTACAAGTGCTACCGCCTTGATGACAAGGACACTCTCTTCTTCGAGGATCGTATTGTTGTGCCCAAAGGTGAACTTCGTAAAGTGATCGTGAACGAGGCTCACAATTCTCTCCTCTCCATCCACCCCGGGAGCACGAAGATGTATCAGGACCTTAAGCAAGCTTATTGGTGGACTCGAATGAAGCGCGAGATCGCTCAATTCATGAATGAATGTGATGTCTGCAGAAGAGTGAAGGAAGAACAGCAAAGGCCAGCTGGTCTCCTCCAACCTCTTGCCATTCCAGAATGGAAGTTTGACCACATTGAGATGGACTTCGTGACTGGGTTTCCAAAGTCCAAGCGTGGCAATGATGCTATATTTGTTGTCATCGACAAGCTCACCAAAGTGGCACACTTTCTGCCTATCAAAGAGTCGATCACTGCAGCTCAATTGGCGGAACTCTATACCTCTCGCATTGTCTCTCTCCACGGTATTCCTCCAGTGATATCTTCAGACCGTGGCAGCATCTTTACCTCGAAGTTTTGGGATTCTTTTCAGAAGGCCATGGGCACCAACATCCGCTTCAGCACTGCTTTCCATCCTCAAACAAGCGGTCAAGTCGATCGTGTCAACCAGATTCTTGAAGATATGCTCAGGGCTTGTGTGATCTCCTTCGGCATGAAGTGGGAGGATTGTCTTCCTTATGCTGAATTCTCCTATAACAACAGTTTTCAAGCAAGTTCGGGCAAGGCCCCATTTGAATTCTGTATGGCAGGAAGTGCCGTACGCCTCTCAACTGGTTTGAAACCGGTGAACGTCAGCTGCTGGGTAATGACTTAATCACAGAAGCAGAAGAAATGTGCAAAGTCATTCGTGATAACCTCAAAGAAGCCCAATCCTGCCAGAAGAGCTACTATGACAGTAAGCACCGTGATTTGGCTTTCGAGATCGGAGACCTTGTTTACCTCCATGTCTCTCCTATGAAGGGTACTCGTCGCTTCGGTATCAAAGGGAAGCTTGCCCCTAGATACGTGGGACCTTTCAAGATTGTCAGCAAGAGAGGCGACCTCGCCTATCAGCTCGAGCTTCCTTCAAACTTCGCAAATGTTCATGATGTGTTCCATGTCTCTCAGCTTCGAAAGTGCTTCAAGACTCCTGACCGCACCGTCAACTTCAAGGACATTGAGATCCAAGAAGATCTCTCTTATCGTGAGCACCCAGTTGCTATTCTTGAAGAGACTGAACGCAAGACTCGCAACAAGTCAATCAAATTTCTTAAAATCAAGTGGTCACACCATTCCGACCGCGAAGCTACCTGGGAACGCGAGGATCACCTCCGTTCTGAGTACCCGGAGTTCTTTCAATCCTAGATCTCGGGACGAGATCTTTTCGTAGTGGTGGAGTGTTGTAACACCCCGGATGTAACTTTCCCTATTTGTACTCCAACTCTTGCCGTTTCCGGCGTTAAGTTATATTTATTTCCTCGGGTTCAGGTTTTGTCTCCGTGTGTTGTTTTCTTTGTCATGCATCTCATATCATGTCATCATGTGCATTGCATTTGCATACGTGTTCATCTCATGCATTCGAGCATTTTCCCCGTTGTCCGTTTTGCATTCCGGCGCTTCGTTCTCCTCCGGTGGTCATTTCTAGCTTTCTTTCATGTGTGGGGATTAAACATTTCCGGATTGGACCTAGACTTGTCATGCGTCCTTGGTTTACTACCGGTAGACCGCCTGTCAAGTTTCGTATCATTTGGACTTCGTTTGATACTCCAACGGTCAACCGAGGGACCGAAAAGGCCTCGTGTGTGTTGCAGCCCAACACCCCTCCATTTTGGCCCAAAACCCACCAAACTCTGCTCCATGTCCTAGAGCGTTCGATCACGATCGCGTGCCCGAAAACCGCACCTCATTTGGACTCTCCTAGCTCTACTTATGCCTATAAATAGCCCCCCCGTTTTCGGATCATCTCGCCATCTCGAAACCCTAAAAATCAGATCCGCCGCGCACCGGACGTGTCCGGCAGCGCCGGACGTTGTCCGCCGCCGCCCGCGTCCTCTCCCGCGCTGCCAAGTGGCAACCGCCTCTCTCCACCGCCGCCTCGGAGGCCCGCCGGCCCGTTCCCGGCCCCCGCGGCCCACCTCCTCCCCGCCGCCCGCGCCCGCCGTCCGCCACCAGAGCCGGCCCGCTCCGGCAGGCGCTCCGCCTGCCGTCCGCCGCCTCGCCCGCGGCTCCCCGCCGCCGCGGCCGCTGGGCAGCGCGCCGCCCCGGGCCGGCCAGCCCCGCCGCCTCTGCGACCCTGCCGCCGCATCGTCGCCGGCCGGCCGAGGCCCGGCGAGCCCCCCTACTCCGGCCACCACGACCACCTCGCCAGCGACCTCGGAGTCCGCGCCATGAACAGTGCTGCTACAGTGTTCTGAGATCCAGATCTGAGATCCGGTTGACCTTCTCCTCCCGAAACCCTAATTTTCGAGCATACTTTGACCGGCCGTATCTCTGCATCCGTAGCTCCGATTTGGGCATATAGTATATCAAAATGTTCATCTCGACGAGTGCATCATTTCGTTCCATTGCATCATTTTCATTTGAGCTCATCTTGATGCCCGAAATGCTGTTAGAAGGAGGCTTCGTGAGTTAATTGTCAGATCTGCTAGTTCATCTTAGACTTTTGTCATTTTTGCCATGATTATTGTGTGCATGATATGCCTGTGAGTCCTTCATATGTTTTGTTAATCATTTTGTCTTCTTTCTAGAGGTGCAACCCATGCATTTTTAGGATGTGTGTGGTGACTTGTGCAAGGTTGCAAAGTGAGGCACCCGGTCAATCTGTTTTCAGGGACTGTTGTTTTCACTAAGTCTGGGATTATTTATTTCATGATGCCATATGTTCAGCTTGTTTCCTAGTGATCCGTGCCTCTTTTGAGGATGATCAGTAAAGGAGTTTTGTTAATCATGTTATGCTCTATCCATCTATGTCTTTGGTCGCAATTATGGAGCAACCTAGCTTGAGTCAATCGAGCTCTACATTTGTTTCGTGGTGAATCTGGGCAGATCGTCAACTCGTTTGCGATTTTGCCGGCGTTGTTGTAGTTGATCCGTGCATGCTATGCCTTTGTTCTTGCCATGTCTAGCTAGCATTTTGTACCTTCTTAATGGATGTATGCTTGCCTTTCCATGACTTGCACCGTAGTGAGTGCATCGAGCTCGTTTACATGCCTTCGTGAGTTATATTTCAGCATGTCTCAGTTTTCACTAAGTCTGGAAACTGATTGTGTTTTAGCTATGTTCGTGTGCCCGTTAGTATATTTTGTGATCCATTTTGGCCCCAGGTCATTTTGTGACTTTTGTTAAGATTGTTGAGTAGCTCCATGCCATGTTCTTACTTGTCTTAATCAGGTCATGTATCATGTTGGTTTGCTGCTCCGAAGAGGGCTTCGTGATCTGAAATTTCAGACAAGTGTTATTTTCACCAAGTCTGAGATCTGTTTTGCATTTGCGTTTTTGACATGCTTGTTTGAACCTCGTAATGCATGAATTGGCCGTGGCTCAATGCTAGTCTTTTGTTAAGAATCTTGTGTTCATCCCTGCCATGTAGTTTGTTGTCATGTTTCGTGGCTGTAGCATGTTCATCTCATTGCATTTAGATGCCTAGTTGCTGTAAATTGCAGACCGGTGTCATTCTTAAAACGCTTGCCATTTCCAAACCATAACTCCGATTCCATTGATCTTTATATCTTTTTCAAGCGATTTCATCTCATCTTTCCAGTGGCACCCTTGGAATTCCAAGTTGAGGCCAGGTTCATGCATTTCCTGTCATATCTTGCATTTTGCATCCCGCATCGCATCCCGCATAGCATATCTTCATTTCATCTTATTGCTTGGTCTTGCACGTGGTTGATTGTATCCTTGTTGCTTGTTTGTCTTGTTGGCTAGAGCCGGGAGACGAGTTCGCTACTGAGGAGCCCGTTGAGTTTGCTTGTGAGGATCCAGTCAACTCTGACAACTGTACAGGCAAGATGATCATACCCTCGAAATCACTACTATCTTTGCTATGCTAGTTTGATCGCTCTTGCTATGCCAATGCTACGATGCCTACCTTTTGCTTGTCAGCCTCCCAATTGCCATGTTGAACCTTTAACCCACCATGTCCTAGCAAACCGTTGTTTGGCTATGTTACCACTTTGCTCAGCCCCTCTTATAGTGTTGCTAGTTGCAGGTGAAGATGGGAGCCGTTCCTTGTTTGGACATTTATTTACTTGTTGGGATATCATTATATTGCTATGTTATCTTAATGCATCTATATACTTGGTAAAGGGTGGAAGGCTCGGCCTCTCGCCTAGTGTTTTGTTCCACTCTTGCCGCCATAGTTTCCGTCATATCGGTGTTATGTTCCCGGATTTTGCGTTCCTTACGCGGTTGGGTTATAATGGGAACCCCTTGATATTTCGCCTTGATTAAAAATTGTCCAGCAATGCCCAACATTGGTCTTACCATTTGCCACCTAGCCTTTTCTTTCCCTTGGGTTCTGCAGACTCAAGGGTCATCTTATTTTACCCCCCCCCGGGCCAGTGCTCCTCTGAGTGTTGGTCCAAACTAGAGCACCGTGCGGGGCCGTCCCTCGGCAACTTGGTTTACGTTGGCTCCCGTACGCTTAGCTTATCCGGTGTGCCCTGAGAACGAGATATGTGCAGCTCCTATCAGGATTTGTCGGCGCAGCGGGTGGTGTTGCTGGTCTTGTTTTAACCTGTCGAATTGTCTTGTTGTACCGGGTTACCGAGTCTGATCGGTGTATCTCGGGTGGAGGTCTATTGCTTCGTTGACCGTGAGAGCTTGTCATGGGCTAAGTTGGGACTCTCCTGCAGGGATTGAACTTTCGAAAGCCTTGCCCGCGGTTATGGGCAGATGGGAATTTGTTAATGTCCGGTTGTAGATACCTCAAACCTTAACTTAATTAAAATGAATCAACTGAGTGTGTTACCGTGATGGCCTCTTCTCGGCGGAGTCCGGGAAGTGGACACGGTGTTGGAGTTATGTTTGCGCAGGTTGTTCTCTAGTCTTCGCTCGCGCTTTGCCTCATCTTCTCGCCCTCTTTTGCGAATAAGTTAGCCACCATATATGCTAGTCGCTTGCTGCAGCTCCACTTATATAAGCCTTACCCTTCCTATAAGATTAAATAGTCTTGATCGCGAGGGTGCGAGATTGCTGAGTCCCCGTGGCTCACAGATACTATCACTCCAGATGCAGGTCCAGGTGATTTCGCTCCAGGTGACGATTACGAGCTCAAGTGGGAGTTCGACGAGGACTCTCAGCGGTATTATGTTTCCTTTCCCGATGATCAGTAGTGGTGCCTAGTTGGGATTCGATTCAGGGCCTTGTCGCATGTTGGGTTTTCTTCTATTTTGGCGCTGTAGTCGGGCCATGAGTGTTTGTATGATGGATGTTATTTATGTACTCTGATGTGACGTGGCGAGTGTAAGCCAACTATGTATCTCCCCCTTTTTATTATATATTACATGGGATGTTGTAATGATTGCCTGACTTGCGACATTGCTTTCAATGCGGTTATGTCTCTAAGTCGTGCCTCGACACGTGGGAGCTATAGCCGCATCGAAGGGCGTTACAAGTTGGTAATCAGAGCCTTCCCCGACCTTAGGAGCCCCGTTGCTTGATCGTTTTAGCAGCCGAGTTGTGTCTAGAAAAAAATGTTTTGAGTCACTTAGGAATTATATATCGGAGAGATTAGGAATTCTTTTTACTTCCCAGTCTCCTCATCGCTCTGGTAAGGCATCCTGATGTAGAGTTTTGACTCTTCTCTTCTCAAATTTCACTAAAAAATTTATTAGGATCACGCGAGTATCTTGGAATCGTTCCGATGGCTTATGATGAGAACATTGTCTTGGTGCCTCCTGTCAGGGGTTTAGTGGAAGTGTCCCGGGGAGTTGAGCTCTGAGGTGTTGTCATCATAATTTTATCATTGCAATTCTGGAATACTTGAGATATGTTCGCCGACATCGAAAATCTCTTTTATGCAGTTCGTTGGTGAGATAACCTCGACGCCACCCAGTACTGGGGCGGGAGTTCGGGAGTATCGCCATAACTTGTATAACGGATGCTTTTCGAAGGTTGAGGTAGATGGTTTCCGAAGTTTTCTTGGTTATGTGTTGAAGGATGGATACAACTGGATGTAGGATTTGCTAGTTTGGGTGAGATATTATGCTTCCCCTGTGTCCCCAACACCTGATTGCATAACCGGAAAAGTTCGGGAGTTTCATAGGTGGGAATTCTAGTAGATCTAGTTCTTCTTCCACGGATATTGGTTTGAGATTGGGATTTCTTACCGATTATTCGTTCTTGATCCGTACCTTGTTGATTTATTTCTCTACCTTAATTCAACGTGGCTTCTCAATTTATGGATATGTGACCATTTGAAGAGGAATGCATTCGTTCATTTTGTTCGGATGTGAAGACCATATGTTGCAATTTTCATTCCATTGGATTCAGCTTCAATATTTATCTGTCTATGTGCTAACGGTGGTCAACCTCTTCAGGATGGCTCCCGCTAAGAGCACCAGTCAGAACCAGAATCAAGATCCGCCACCGCCTCCACCTCCTCCAGAGGCATGGCAAGCTGTGATGGCTGCAACCAATGCAAACACTCAGCTGATCATGCAAATTCTCCAAGAGCGTAATCAAGGCAGTCAAGGGAATCAAGGTAGCAATCATTAAGTAGATATACCCATATCTGCTTAAGTCATCTGTGAAGGTGTGAAAATAATGATATCCGCCACGAGTCTCAATATTCATTGGACCACATACATTTGTATGTATGATTTCCAACAAATCTGTTGCTCTCTCCATAGTACCGGAGAATGGTGTTTTAGTCATCTTGCCCATGAGGCACGGTTCGCAAGTACCAAGTGATTCATAATCAAGTGGCTCCAAAAGTCCATCACTATGGAGTTTCTTCATGCGCTTTACACCGATATGACCTAAACGGCAGTGCCACAAATAAGTTGCACCATCATTATCAACTCTGCATCTTTTGGCTTCAATATTATGAATATGTGTATCACTACTATAGAGATTCAATAAGAATAGACCACTTTTCAAGGGTGCATGACCATAAAAGATATTACTCATATAAATAGAACAACCATTATTCTCTGATTTAAATGAATAACCGTCTCGCATTAAACAAGATCCAGATATAATGTTCATGCTCAACGCTGGCACAAATAACAATTATTTAGGTCTAATACTAATCCCGAAGGTAGATGTAGAGGTAGCGCGTCGACCGAGATCACATCGACTTTGGAACCGTTTCCCATGCGCATCGTCACCTCGTCCTTAGCCAATCTTCGCTTAATCCGTAGTCCCTGTTTCGAGTTGCAAATATTAGCAATAGAACCAGTATCAAATACCCAGGTGCAACTGCGAGCATTAGTAAGGTACACATCAATAACATGTATATCACATATACCTTTGTTCACCTTGCCATCCTTCTTATCCGCCAAATACTTGGGGCAGTTCTGCTTCCAGTGACCAGTCTGCTTGCAGTAGAAGCACTCAGTTTCAGGCTTAGGTCCAGACTTGGGTTTCTTCTCTTGAGCAGCAACTTGCTTGCCATTTTTCTTGAAGTTCCCCTTCTTCTTCCCTTTGCCCTTTTTCTTGAAACTAGTGGTCTTGTTGACCATCAACACTTGATGCTCCTTTTTGATTTCTACCTCCGCAGCTTTCAGCATTGCGAAGAGCTCGGGAATAGTCTTATTCATCCCTTGCATATTATAGTTCATCACGAAGCTCTTGTAGCTTGGTGGCAGTGATTCGAGAATTCTGACGCAATCATTTGGAAGATTAACTCCCATCTGAATCAAGTGATTATTATACCCAGACATTTTGAGTATATGCTCACCGACAGAACTGTTCTCCTCCATCTTGCAGCTATAGAACTTATTGGAGACTTCATATCTCTCAATCCGGGCATTTGCTTGAAATATTAACTTCAACTCCTGGAACATCTCATATGCTCCATGAAGATCAAAACGTCGCTGAAGTCCCGATTCTAAGCCGTAAAGCATGGCACACTGAACTATCGAGTAGTCATCAGCTTTGCTCTGCCAGACGTTCATAACATCTGGTGTTGCTCCAGCAGCAGGCCTGGTTTCAGCGGTGCTTCCAGGACGTAATTCTTCTGTGCAGCAATGATGATAATCCTCAAGTTACGGACCCAGTCCGTGTAATTTCTACCATCATCTTTCAACTTTGCTTTCTCAAGGAACGCATTAAAATCCAACGGAACAACAGCACGGGCCATCTATCTACAATCAAACATACATAAGCAAGATACTATCATGTACTAAGTTCATGATAAATTTAAGTTTAATTAATCAAATTACTTAAAGAACACCCACTTAGATAGACATCCCTCTAATCCTCTAAGTGATCACGTGATCCAAATCAACTAAACCATGTCCGATCATCACGTGAGATGGAGTAGTTTCATTGGTGAACATCACTATGTTGATCATATCTACTATATGATTCACGCTCGACCTTTCGGTCTCCATGTTCCGAGGCCATATCTGTATATGCTTGGCTCGTCAAGTATAACCTGAGTATTCCGCGTGTGCAACTGTTTTGCACCCGTTGTATTTGAACGTAGAGCCTATCACACCCGATCATCACGTGGTGTCTCAGCACGATGAACTTTCGCAACGGTGCATACTTAGGGAGAACACTTCTTGATAATTTTAGTGAGAGATCATCTTATAATGCTACCGTCAATCAAAGCAAGATAAGATGCATAAAAGATAAACATCACATGCAATCAATATAAGTGATATGATATGGCCATCATCATCTTGTGCCTGTGATCTCCATCTCCGAAGCACCGTCATGATCACCATCGTCACCGGCGCGACACCTTGATCTCCATCGTAGCATCGTTGTCGTCTCGCCAATCTTATGCTTCCACGACTATCGCTACCATTTAGTGATAAAGTAAAGCATTACTGCGCGATTGCATTGCATACAATAAAGCGACAACCATCTGGCTCCTTCCAGTTGCCGATAACTCGGTTACAAAACATGATCATCTCATACAATAAAATCAGCATCATGTCTTGACCATATCACATCACAACATGCCCTGCAAAAACAAGTTAGACGTCCTCTACTTTGTTGTTGCTAGTTTTACGTGGCTGCTACGGGCTTAAGTAAGAACCAATCTTACCTACGCATCAAAACCACAACGATAGTTTGTCAAGTTGGTGCTGTTTTAACCTTTGCAAGGACCGGGCGTAGCCACACTCGGTTCAACTAAAGTTGGAGAAACTGTCACCCGCAAGCCACCTATGTGCAAAGCACGTCGGGAGAACCGGTCTCGCGTAAGCGTACACGTAATGTCGGTCCGGGCCGCTTCGTCCAACAATACCGCCGAACCAAAGTATGACATGCTGGTAGGCAGTATGACTTATATCGCCCACAACTCACTTGTGTTCTACTCGTGCATATAACATCAACACATAAAACCTAGGCTCGGATGCCACTGTTGGGGAACGTAGTAATTTCAAAAAATTTCCTACGCACACGCAAGATCATGGTGATGCATAGCAACGAGAGGGGAGAGTGTGATCTACGTACCCTTGTAGATCGCAGCGGAAGCGTTATGACAACGCAGTTGATGTAGTCGTACGTCTTCACGGCACGACCGATCAAGCACCGAAACTACGGCACCTCCGAGTTTTAGCACACGTTCAGCTCGATGACGATCCCCGGACTCCGATCCAGCAAAGTGTCGGGGAAGAGTTCCGTCAGAACGACGGCGTGGTGACGATCTTGATGTACTACTGTCGCAGGGCTTCGCCTAAGCACCGCTACAATATTATCGAGGACTATGGTGGCAGGGGGCGCCGCACACGGCTAAGAATATGATCATGTGGATCAACTTGTGTGTCTCCGGGGTGCCCCTGCCTCCGTATATATAGGTTCAAGAGAGGAGGAGGCCGGTCGGCCCCTATGGCACGCCAAGGAGGAGTCCTCCTCCTAGTAGGAGTAGGACTCCTACTAGGAGGAGGAAAGAAGTGGGGAGGGAGAAGGAAAGGGGGGCGCCGCCCCCCCTCTCCTAGTCCAATTCGGACCAGGGGGGAGGAGGCGCGCGGCCCACCTTTGGCTGCCCCTCTCTCTCACCACTAAGGCCAAATATGGCCCATTACTTCTCCCGGGGGGGTTCCGGTAACCCTCCGGCTCTCCAGTTTTCTTCGAAATCATCCGGAACACTTCCGGTGTCTGAATATAGCCGTCCAATATATCAATCTTTATGTCTCGACCATTTCGAGACTCCTCGTCATATCCGTGATCACATCTGGGACTCCGAACAACCTTCGGTACATCAAAACGTATAAACTCAAAATATAACTGTCATCGAAACCTTAAGTGTGCGGACCCGGTGGGTTCGAGAATAATGTAGACCTGACCGAGACATGTCTCCGGTCAATAACCAATAGCGGGACCTGGATGCCCATATTGGCTCCTACATATTCTACAAAGATCTTTATCGGTTAGACCGCATAACAACATATGTTGTTCCCTTTGTCATCGGTATGTTACTTGCCCGAGATTCGATCGTCGGTATCCAATGCCTAGTTCAATCTCATTACCGGCAAGTCTCTTTACTTGTTCTGTAATACATCATCTCGCAACTAACTCATTAGTTGCATTGCTTGCAAGGCTTAAGTGATGTGCATTACCGAGAGGGCCTAGAGATACCTCTCCGACGATCGGAGTGACAAATCCTATTCGCGAAATACGTCAACCCAACATGTACCTTTGGAGACACCTGTAGAGCACCTTTATAATCACCCAGTTACGTTGTGACGTTTGGTAGCACTCAAAGTGTTCCTCCGGCACACGGGATTTACATAATCTCATAGTCATAGGAACATGTATAAGTCATGAAGAAAGCAATAGCAACATACTAAACGATCGGGTGCTAAGCTAATGGAATGGGTCATGTCAATCAGATCATTCAACTAATGATGTGATCCCGTTTAATCAAATGACAACTCTTTGTCCATGGTTAGGAAACATAACCATCTTTGATTAACGAGCTAGTCAAGTAGAGGCATACTAGTGACACTCTGTCTGTCTATGTATTCACACATGTATTATGTTTCCGGTTAATACAATTCTAGCATGAATAATAAACTTTTATCATGATATAAGGAAATAAATAATAACTTTATTATTGCCTCTAGGGCATATTTCCTTCAGGTACACACTGGGGAGGAGGAGGACGAGGAGGAGGAGGAGGAGGAGGTGGAGGAGGAGGAGGTTAGGGAGGGGGAGGCAGGCGAGGAGGAGGGTGGTGGCGGGGATGATGGTGGTGACGGGAAGGGGGTTGACAACAAGGGGTGGCTGCGTGGTAATGCAAAGCTACCAAAGCAGGTTCCTGCTACTGAGGAGCAGAAGTGGCTCATTGAGCCCACGGGAAAAGAGTAAGTGCAACTTTGTAATAATTTCATTATTTTGCTTGTCACATGCTTATTCCGGTTGTTATTTATTTTGCTTGTCACATACTAATAGTTCATTCTTTTGCAGCAACTGGATATATTCTAAAGGGGTCCGTATTCCCAACGGCCTCATCACCGTCTTGTTGAAGTTATACTGTCCGGGGTTGTACTGTCCAGATCTAGTCAGGCAGTCGGACCGTCGGGTTTTGGCCACGAGCTGGGACCACTGGGAAGCGGCCCTCCACGCGGACCATGAGACCCATGCCAAGGCCGTGATCACTACTTTCTGGGTGAGTTCTCTTCAGAAGCACAAGTCCATTCTAGTTTCATGAATGATTTAACTCATGGCTTCTTCCATTCTTGTTTCATGAATGATCGTAGAAATTCTATCGATTTCTTCCGGAGCACAGGGCCTGAGCGGACCAGATCGGGCTGCGCCAATGCAAGAAGAAGGCCCGCCAGATGCAGTACGAGGTGCGCTATGTGGCCATCTCGACATACTACCACGACGTTCTTGGTGTGAAGAGGACCAAGGAAGAAGTGCGGAGGATGGGCATTACCTAGGAGAGGCCCGAGTTCTTGGCGGTAAGTATAAAAGATTTTTCATTATGCTTTCATATATTATGCTTTCATTATGCTTTCATTACCTTGTGGTACATTTCACCGTTTCATGTTGACATGCCATTATGCTTTTATTATGTAGGTGTGTCCAAATTGGTGTTATGGAAAAGACGAGTCCTGGGCGGCATTGGTGGATCTTTGGTGTGATGAGGCTGGAGCCTGGGCGGCTATGAGAATGAAAAATAAGGCTAACCGAGGGACGGGGGGAGTACATGCTCAGGGAAACCAAAACCACTATCTCCACAAGGCAGTTAATGTATGACTAACCCCATTAAACATTCTTCTTATTCTATTTACCATCACTTTCTTATGTATGACTAACCTCTGTTTGGTGGTGCAGGAGGAGAAACTGAAGCGGCCACTCTCACACATGCAGGCATGGGAGATCGCCCATACGCGGAAGGACTCCAAGCCTAGCGAGCCCAAGTACTACGGCAAGAAGACCGCGGGGAGAAAGAAGGCCTACTCCGAAGCGTATCTGAAGTTACATCCTGACACACCTGACCCCATTGCGGCGGATCTGGACAAGAGGGCTGTGGTGACCATGGGGCCCAAGGAGCATGGTCGGGAGGCAGTTCTCGATGCTGTGATCACTCCTACTATCTCCTACACAGAGCTCCATTGGATCGACCCGAGCCTGAGCCAGCGCACGAGTCAGCCAGTGACCAGTGCACAGTCCCTCTTTCAAGAGCAACAATCTGTAAGTATTTTCCCTCTTATCTTCATTTCTCACTTTATTTTCCGCATTTAGTAGTTTTATGAGTTCTATCATGTCATACCGTAGGCCTACCTGGAGTACACACGCCAAGAGACCATGGCGTGGCATCAGAGGCTTTATGAACACCAAGTGCAGAGGGATCGCCATATGCAGCAGGCTTTTCAGGAAATGGCGGCCGGCAGGTGTCCATAGTTGCAGCCAGCACAATGCCCAGCAGCACAACCAGTTGTGCTGACCTTTGAGGAGTTTGTGGCACAGAACGCTGGCCCCTCGCCGGTTAGTTCATCCCCAACCTATTCACCCAAAGCATGTCATTGTTGGGGAACGCAGTAATTTCAAAAAATTTCCTATGCACACGCAAGATCATGGTGATGCATAGCAACGAGAGGGGGGAGTGTGATCTACATACCTAGTAGATCGACAACGGAAGCGTTTGGTTGATGTAGTCATACGTCTTCACGGCCCGACCGATCAAGTACCGAAACTACGACACCTCCGAGTTTTAGCACACGTTCAGCTCGATGACGATCCCCGGACTCCGATCCAGCAAAGTGTCGGGGAAGAGTTCCATCAGCACGACGGCGTGGTGACGATCTTGATGCACTACAGCAGCAGGGCTTCGCCTAAACTCCGCTACAGTATTATCGAGGACTATGGTGGCTGGGGGCGCCGCACACGGCTAAGGAAAAGATCACGTGGATCAACTTGTGTGTCTTTGGGGTGCGCTTGCCTCAGTATATAATGGACTAGAGGGGGGGGAGGCGGCCGGCCAAGGAGGGCGCGCCAGGAGAGTCCTACTCCCTCTGGGAGTAGGATTCCCCCCCCAATCCTAGTTGGAATAGGATTCGCGGAGGGGGGGAAAGAGAGAGAGGGGACGGCCCCCTCTCCTTGTCCTATTCGGACCAAGGGAGGGGAGGGGCGCGCGACCCATGTAGGGCTGCCTCTTCTCTTTTCCACTAAGGCCCATCATGGCCCATTTAGCTCCCGGGGGGTTCCGGTAACCTCCCGGTACTCCAGTAAAATCCCGATTTCAACCGGAACACTTCCGATATCCAAACATAGGCTTCCAATATATCAATCTCTATGTCTCGACCGTTTCGAGACTCCTCGTCATGCCCGTGATCACATCCGGGACTCCGAACAACCTTCGGTACATCAAAATGCATAAACTCATAATATAACTGTCCTCATAACCTTAAGCGTGCGGACCCTACGGGTTCGAGAACAATGTAGACATGACCGAGACACGTCTCCGGTCAATAACCAATAGCGGGACCTAGATGCCCATATTGGCTCCTACATATTCTACGAAGATCTTTATCGGTGAGACCGAATAACAACATACGTCGTTCCCTTTGTCATCGGTATGTTACTTGCCCGAGATTCGATCGTCGGTATTCCAATACCTAGTTCAATCTCATTACCGGCAAGTCTCTTTACTCGTTCCGTAGTACATCATCTCACAACTAACATATTAGTTGTAATGCTTGCAAGGCTTATGTCATGTGCACTACCGAGAGGGCCCAGAGATACCTCTCCGACAATCGGAGTGACAAAACCTAATCTCGAAATACGCCAACCCAACATGTACCTTTGGAGACACCTTTAGTACTCCTTTATAATCACCCAGTTACGTTGTGACGTTTGGTAGTGCCCAAAGTGTTCCTCCGGCAAACGGGAGTTGCATAATCTCATAGTTATAGGAACATGTATAAGTCATGAAGAAAGCAATAGCAACATACTAAACGATCGGGTGCTAAGCTAATGGAATGGGTCATGTCAATCAGATCATTCTCTTAATGATGTGATCCCGTTAATCAAATAACAACTCATTGTTCATGGTTAGGAAACATAACCATCTTTGATTAACGAGCTAGTCAAGTAGAGGCATACTAGTGACACTTTGTTTGTCTATGTATTCACACATGTATTATGTTTCCGGTTAATACAATTCTAGCATGAATAATAAACATTTATCATGATGTATGGAAATAAATAATAACTTTATTATTGCCTCTAGGGCATATTTCCTTCAGTCTCCGACTTGGACTAGAGTCAATAATCTAGATCACACAGTAATGATTCTAACACCCATGGAGCCTTGGTGCTGATCATGTTTTGCTCGTGGAAGAGGCTTAGTCAACGGATCTGCAATATTCAGATCCGTATGTATCTTGCAAATCTCTATGTCTCCCACCTGGACTAAATCCTGGATGGAATTGAAGCGTCTCTTGATGTGCTTGGTTCTCTTGTGAAATCTAGATTCCTTTGCCAAGGCAATTGCACCAGTATTGTCACAAAAGATTTTCATTGGACCCGATGCACTAGGTATGACACCCAGATCGGATATGAACTCCTTCATCCGGACTCCTTCGTTCGCTGCTTCCGAAGCAGCTATGTACTCCGCTTCACATGTAGATCCCGCTACGACGCTTTGTTTAGAACTGCACCAACTGACAGCTCCACTGTTTAATGTAAACACGTATCCGGTTTGCAATTTAGAATCGTCCGGATCAGTGTCAAAGCTTGCATCAACGTAACCTTTTACGGTGAGCTCTTTGTCACCTCCATATATGAGAAACATATCCTTAGTCCTTTTCAGGTATTTCAGGATGTTCTTGACCGCTGTCCAGTGATCCACTCCTGGATTACTTTGGTACCTCCCTGCTAGACTTATAGCAAGGCACACATCAGGTCTGGTACACAGCATTGCATACATGATAGATCCTATGGCTGATGCATAGGGAACATCTTTCATATTCTCTCTATCTTTTGAAGTGGTCGGGCATTGAGTCTTACTCAACTTCACACCTTGTAACACAGGCAAGAACCCTTTCTTTGCTTGATCCATTTTGAACTTCTTCAAAATTTTGTCAAGGTATGTGGTTTGTGAAAGTCCAATTAAGCGTCTTGATCTATCTCTATAGATCTTAATGCCTAATATGTAAGCAGCTTCACCGAGGTCTTTCATAGAAAAACTTTTATTCAAGTATCCCTTTATGCTTTCCAATTAGTAATATGTCATCCACATATAATATCAGAAATGCTACAGAGCTCCCACTCACTTTCTTGTAAATACAGGCTTCTCCAAAAGTCTGTATAAAACCAAATGCTTTGATCACACTATCAAAACGTTTATTCCAACTCCGAGAGGCTTGCACCAGTCCATAAATGGATCGCTGGAGCTTGCACACTTTGTTAGCTCCCTTTGGATCGACAAAACCTTCTGGTTGCATCATATGCAACTCTTCTTCCAGAAATCCATTCAGGAATGCAGTTTTGACATCCGTCTGCCAAATTTCATAATCATAAAATGCGGCAATTGCTAACATGATTCGGACAGACTTAAGCATCGCTACGGGTGAGAAGGTCTCATCGTAGTCAATCCCTTGAACTTGCCGAAAACCTTTTGCGACAAGTCGAGCTTTGTAGACAGTAATATTACCGTCAGCGTCAGTCTTCTTCTTGAAGATCCATTTATTCTCAATTGCTTGCCGATCATCGGGCAAGTCAACCAATGTCCACACTTTGTTCTCATACATGGATCCCATCTCAGATTTCATGGCTTCAAGCCACTTTGCGGAATCTGGGCTCACCATCGCTTCTTCATAGTTCATAGGTTCATCATGATCTAGTAGCATGACTTCGAGAACAGGATTACCGTACCACTCTGGTGCGGATCTTACTCTGGTTGATCTACGAGGTTCAGTAGTATCTTGTTCTGAAGTTTCATGATCATCATCATTAGCTTCCTCGCTAACTGGTGTAGGTGTCGCAGAAACAGTTTTCTGTGATGTACTACTTTCCAATAAGGGAGTAGGTACAGTTACCTCGTCAAGTTCTACTTTCCTCCCACTCACTTCTTTCGAGAGAAACTCCTTCTCCAGAAAGTTTCCGAATTTAGCAACAAAAGTCTTGCCTTCGGATCTGTGATAGAAGGTGTATCCAATAGTTTCCTTTGGATATCCTATGAAGACACATTTCTCCGATTTGGGTTCGACCTTATCAGGTTGAAGCTTTTTCACATAAGCATCGCAGCCCCAAACTTTTAGAAACGACAACTTTGGTTTCTTGCCAAACCATAGTTCATAAGGCGTCGTCTCAACGGATTTTGATGGTGCCCTATTTAACGTGAATGCGGCCGTCTCTACAGCGTATCCCCAAAACGATAGCGGTAAATCAGTAAGAGACATCATAGATCGCACCATATCTAGTAAAGTACGATTACGACATTCAGACACACCATTACGCTGTGGTGTTCCGGGTGGCGTGAGTTGCGAAACTATTCCACAATTTTTCAAATGTACACCAAACTCGTAACTCAAATATTCTCCTCCACGATCAGATCGTAGAAACTTTATTTTCTTGTTACTTCACTCTGAAATTCTTCAAACTTTTCAAATGTTTCATACTTATGTTTCATTAAGTAGATATACCCATATCTGCTAAATCATCTATGAAGGTGAGAAAATAACGATATCCGCCACGAGCCTCAATATTCATCGGACCACATACATCTGTATGTATGATTTCCAACAAATCTGTTGCTCTCTCCATATTACCGGAGAACGGCGTTTTTGTCATCTGGCCCATGAGGCACGGTTCGCAAGTACCAAGTGATTCATAATCAAGTGGTTCCAAAAGTCCATCAGTATGGAGTTTCTTCATGCGCTTTACACCGATATGACCTAAACGGCAGTGCCACAAATAAGTTGCACTATCATTATCAACTCTGCATCTTTTGGTTTCACCATTATGAATATGTGTGTTACTACTATCGAGATTCAACAAGAATAGACCACTCTTCAAGGGTGCATGACCATAAAAGATATTACTCATATAAATAGAACAACCATTATTCTCTGATTTAAATGAATAACCGTCTCGCATCAAACAAGATCCAGATATAATGTTCATGCTTAACGCTGGCACCAAATAACAATTATTTAGGTCTAATATTAATACTGAAGGTAGATGTAGAGGTAGCGTGCCGACCGCGATCACATCGACTTTGGAACCGTTTCCCACGCGCATCGTCACCTCGTCCTTAGCCAATCTTCGCTTAATCCGTAGTCCCTGTTTCGAGTTGCAAATATTAGCAACAGAACCAGTATCAAATACCCAGGTGCTACTGCGAGCATTAGTAAGGTACACATCAATAACATGTATATCACATATACCTTTGTTCACCTTGCCATCCTTCTTATCCGCCAAATACTTGGGGCAGTTCCGCTTCCAGTGACCAGTCTGCTTGCAGTAGAAGCACTCAGTTTCAGGCTTAGGTCCAGACTTGGGTTTCTTCTCTTGAGCAGCAACTTGCTTGCCGTTTTTCTTGAAGTTCCCCTTCTTCTTCCCTTTGCCCTTTTTCTTGAAACTAGTGGTCTTGTTGACCATCAACACTTGATGCTCCTTTTTGATTTCTACCTCCGCAGCTTTCAGCATTGCGAAGAGCTCGGGAATAGTCTTATTCATCCCTTGCATATTATAGTTTATCACGAAGCTCTTGTAGCTTGGTGGCAGTGATTCGAGAATTCTGACGCAATCATCTGGAAGATTAACTCCCAATTGGATCAAGTGATTATTATACCCAGACATTTTGAGTATATGCTCACTGACAGAACTGTTCTCCTCCATCTTGCAGCTATAGAACTTATTGGAGACTTCATATCTCTCAATCCGGGCATTTGCTTGAAATATTAACTTCAACTCGTGGAGCATCTCATATGCTCCCTGATGTTCAAAACGTCGTTGAAGTCCCGATTCTAAGCCGTAAAGCATGGCACACTGAACTATCGAGTAGTCATCAGCTTTGCTCTGCCAGACGTTCATAACATCTGGTGTTGCTCCAGCAGCAGGCCTGGCACCCAGCGGTGCTTCCAGGACGTAATTCTTCTGTGCAGCAATGAGGATAATCCTCAAGTTACGGACCCAGTCCGTGTAATTGCTACCATCATCTTTCAACTTTGCTTTCTCAAGGAACGCATTAAAATCCAACGGAACAATAGCACGGGCCATCTATCTACAATCAAACATACATAAGCAAGATACTATCAGGTACTAACCCCAAAACGATAGCGGTAAATTAGTAAGAGACATCATAGATCGCACCATATCTAGTAAAGTACGATTACGACGTTCGGACACACCATTACATTGTGGTGTTCCGGGTGGCGTGAGTTGCGAAACTATTCCGCATTGCTTCAAATGTACACCAAACTCGTAACTCAAATATTCTCCTCCACGATCAGATAGTAGAAACTTTATTTTCTTGTTACGATGATTTTCAACTTCACTCTGAAATTCTTTGAAATTTTCAAATGTTTCAGACTTATGTTTCATTAAGTAGATATACCTATATCCGCTTAAGTCATCTGTGAAGGTGAGAAAATAATGATATCCGCCACGAGCCTCAATATTCATTGGACCACATACATTTGTATGTATGATTTCCAACAAATCTGTTGCTCTCTCCATAGTACCGAAGAACGGTGTTTTAGTCATCTTGCCCATGAGGCACGGTTCGCAAGTACCAAGTGATTCATAATCAAGTGGCTCCAAAAGTCCATCAGTATGGAGTTTCATCATGCGCTTTACACCGATATGACCTAAACGGCAGTGCCACAAATAAGTTGCACCATCATTATCAACTCTTCATCTTTTGGCTTCAACATTATGAATATGTGTATCACTACTATCGAGATTCAATAAGAATAGACCACTTTTCAAGGGTGCATGACCATAAAACATATTACTCATATAAATAGAACAACCATTATTCTCTGATTTAAATGAATAACCGTCTCGCATTAAACAAGATCCAGATATAATGTTCATGCTCAACGCTGTCACCAAATAACAATTATTTAGGTCTAATACTAATCCCGAAGGTAGATGTAGAGGTAGCGCGCCGACAGCGATCACATCGACTTTGGAACCGTTTCCCGCGCGCATCGTCACCTCGTCCTTAGCCAATCTTCGCTTAATCCGTAGTCCCTGTTTTGAGTTGCAAATATTAGCAACAGAACCAGTATCAAATACCCAGGTGCTACTGCGAGCATTGGTAAGGTACACATCAATAACATGTATATCACATATACCTTTGTTCACCTTGCCATCCTTCTTATCCACCAAATACTTGGGGCAGTTCCGCTTCCAGTGACCAGTCTGCTTGCAGTAGAAGCACTCAGTTTGAGGCTTAGGTCCAGACTTGGGTTTCTTCTCTTGAGCAGCAACTTGCTTGCCGTTCTTCTTGAAGTTCCCCTTCTTCTTCCCTTTGCCCTTTTTCTTGAAACTAGTGGTCTTAATGACCATCAACACTTGATGCTCCTTCTTGGTTTCTACCTCCGCAGCTTTCAGCATTGCGAAGAGCTCGGGAATAGTCTTGTTCATCCCTTGCATATTATAGTTCATCACAAAGCTCTTGTAGCTTGGTGGCAGTGACTGGAGAATTCTGTCAATGACGCAATCATCTGGAAGATTAACTCCCAATTGGATCAAGTGATTATTATACCCAGACATTTTGAGTATATGCTCACTGACAGAACTGTTCTCCTCCATCTTGCAGCTATAGAACACATTGGAGACTTCATATCTCTCAATCCGGGCATTTGCTTGAAATATTAACTTCAACTCCTGGAACATCTCATATGCTCCATGACGTTTCAAAACGTCGTTGAAGTCCCGATTCTAAGCCGTAAAGCATGGCACACTGAACTATCGAGTAGTCATCAGCTTTGCTCTGCCAGACGTTCATAACATCCGGTGTTGCTCCTGCAGCAGGCCTGGCACCCAGCGGTGCTTCCAGGACGTAATTCTTCTGTGCAGCAATAAGGATAATCCTCAAGTTACGGACCCAGTCCGTGTAATTGCTACCATCATCTTTCAACTTTGCTTTCTGAAGGAACGCATTAAAATCCAACGGAACAACAGCACGGGCCATCTATCTACAATCAAACATACATAAGCAAGATATTATCAGGTACTAAGTTCATGATAAATTTTAGTTCAGTTAATTTACTTAAAGAACTCCCACTTAGATAGACATCCCTCTAATCCTCTAAGTGATTACGTGATCCAAATCAACTAAACCATGTCCGATCATCACGTGATATGGAGTAGTTTCATTGGTGAACATCATTATGTTGATCATATCTACTATATGATTCACGCTCGACCTTTCGGTCTCCATGTTCCGAGGCCATATCTGTATATGCTTGGCTTGTCAAGTATAACCTGAGTATTCCGCGTGTGCAACTATTTTGCACCCGTTGTATTTGAACATAGAACCTATCACACCCGATCATCACGTGGTGTCTCAGCACGAAGAACTTTCGCAACGGTGCATACTCAGGGAGAACACTTCTTGATAATTAGTGAGAGATCATCTTATAATGCTACCGTCAATCAAAGCAAGATAAGATGCATAAAAGATAAACATCACATGCAATCAATATAAGTGATATGATATGGCCATCATCATCTTGTGCTTGTGATCTCCATCTCCGAAGCACTGTCGTGATCACCATCGTCACCGGCGTGACACCTTGATCTCCATCGTAGCATCGTTGTCGTCTCGCCAAGCTTGTGCTTCCACGACTATCGCTACCGTTTAGTGATAAAGTAAAGCATTACATCGTGATTGCATTGCGTCCAATAAAGCGACAACCATATGGCTCCTGCCGGTTGCCGATAACTCGGTTACAAAACATGATCATCTCATACAATACAATTCAGCATCATGTCTTGACAATATCACATCACAACATGCCCTGCAAAAACAAGTTAGACGTCCTCTACTTTGTTGTTGCAAGTTTTACGTGGCTGCTACGGTCTTAAGTAAGAACCAATCTCACCTACGCATCAAAACCACAATGATAGTTTGTCAATTTGACTCCATTTTAACCTTCGCAAGGACCGGGCGTAGCCACACTTGGTTCAACTAAAGTTGGAGAAACTGTCACCCACAAGCCACCTCTGTGCAAAGCACGTCGGGAGAACCGGTCTCGCGTAAGCGTACGCGTAATGTCGGTCTGGGCCGCTTCATCCAACAATACCGCCGAACCAAAGTATAACATGCTGGTAGGCAGTATGACTTATATCGCCCACAACTTACTTGTGTTCTACTCGTGCATATAACATCAACATATAAAACCTAGGCTCGGATGCCACTGTTGGGGAATGCGGTAATTTCAAAAAATTTCCTACGCACACGCAAGATCATGGTGATGCATAGCAACGAGAGGGGGGAGTGTGATCTACATACCTACTAGATCGACAACGGAAGCGTTTGGTTGATGTAGTCGTACGTCTTCACGGCCCGACCGATCAAGCACCGAAACTACGGAACCTCCGAGTTTTAGCACACGTTCATCTCGATGACGATCCCCGGACTCCGATCCAACAAAGTGTCGGGGAAGAGTTCCGTCAGCACGACGGCGTGGTGACGATCTTGATGCACTACAGCAGCAGGGCTTCGCCTAAAGTCCGCTACAGTATTATCGAGGACTATGGTGGCCGGGGGCGCCGCACACAGCTAAGGAAAAGATCACGTGGATCAACTTGTGTGTCTTTGGGGTGCCCTTTCCTCAGTATATAAAGGAGTAGAGGGGGGAGGCGGCCGGCCAAGGGGGGCGCGCCAGGAGAGTCCTACTCCCTCTGGGAGTAGGATCCCCCCCCCCAATCCTAGTTGGAATAGGATTCGCGGAGGGGGGAAAAGAGAGAGAGGGGCCGGCCCCCTCTTCTTGTCCTATTCGGACCAAGGGAGGGGAGGGGCGCGCGGCCCATGTAGGGCTACCTCTTCTCTTTTCCACTAAGGCCCATCATGGCCCATTTAGCTCCCGGGGGGTTCCAGTAACCTCCCGGTACTCCGGTAAAATCCCGATTTCACCCAGAACACTTCTGATATCCAAACATAGGCTTCCAGTATATCAATCTTCATGTCTCGACCATTTTGAGACTCCTCGTCATGCCCGTGATCACATCCGGGACTCCGAACAACCTTCGGTACATCAAAATGCATAAACTCATAATATAACTGTCATCGTAACCTTAAGCGTGTGGACCCTACGGGTTCGAGAACAATGTAGACATGACCGAGACACGTCCCCGGTCAATAACCAATAGCGGGACCTGGATGCCCATATTGGCTCCTACATATTCTACGAAGATCTTTATCGGTCAGACCGCATAACAACATACATCGTTCCCTTTGTCATCGGTATGTTACTTGCCCGAGATTCGATCGTCGGTATTCCAATACCTAGTTCAATCTCGTTACCGGCAAGTCTCTTTACTCATTCCGTAGTACATCATCTCACAACTAACATATTAGTTTTAATGTTTGCAAGGCTTATGTCATGTGCACTACCGAGAGGGCCCAGAGATACCTCTCCGAAAATCGGAGTGACAAAACCTAATCTCGAAATACGGCAAACCAACATGTACCTTTGGAGACACTTGTAGTACTCCTTTATAATCACCCAGTTACGTTGTGACGTTTGGTAGTACCCAAAGTGTTCCTCCGGCAAACAGGAGTTGCATAATCTCATAGTTATAGGAACATGTATAAGTCATGAAGAAAGCAATAGAAACATACTAAACGATCGGGTGCTAAGCTAATGCAATGGGTCATGTCAATCAGATCATTCTCTTAATGATGTGATCCCGTTAATCAAGTAACAACTCATTGTTCATGCTTAGGAAACATAACCATCTTTGATTAACGAGCTAGTCAAGTAGAGGCATACTAGTGACACTTTGTTTGTCTATGTATTCACACATGTATTATGTTTCCGGTTAATACAATTCTAGCATGAATAATAAACATTTATCATGATGTAAGGAAATAAATAATAACTTTATTATTGCCTCTAGGGCATATTTCCTTCAGTCATGCCTTTCAACACAGTCATATATCCCATTAATATGTCTTTTCAACATCCAGGGAACAGGTTGATCTACCATTGGCGGTGGTCTTCGCAGCACTCCCGAGACACGGAGCCCGACCACTCCGATCCACGGAGGCGGAGTCGGAGGTGGAGGCGGTCTTGGCGTTAGCGATGCCGCTAGCAGTGACGACCTGGGCTTCGGCAGTCTTGGCGGTGACGACCTCCGCGGTGCGCGACGTCCTGGCGCTTAAGCCTTGTGTGTGGTGATGATGCTTGAGATGAATTGTGTGTGGTGATGGTCATTTAGATGACTTGTGTGCTTCTCCATATGCTTATGCTTATGTTGATTGTGATGATGCTTATGCATATATTGTTGTGATGGTGTCGGATGATATCCCGTTGTGTTCTATATTTCTATTCCATGAGTTTATATATCTGCTGATATGTGATGTTATTTGAATTGAATTGATTTGAAAACAAACAGTAAAAAGAAAAAAAAATCAAATGCAAACTATGCCGACGGCTAGGCCATCAGCATAGGGCTGGCGTGAGCTCCCAGTAGCTGACACGTGGCAGCTATGCGGACGGCCTAGCCGTCGGCATAGTTTTTAAACTAAGCCGACGGCCAGGCCGTCGGCATAGATGCCACATGTCAACTACTGGGAGCACCGGAGGAAGGAACATGCCGACGGCTAGGCCGTCGGCATAGTTTGAAACTAAGCCGACGACCAGGCCGTCGGCATAGCCCTGGTCCACGAGCAGCCTCTGGTCACCACGTGGCACACCTATGCCGACGGCCGCCATTAGGCGTGAACGTTGCCGACGGCCTGGGCCGCCGGCATAGATGTACGGCCCCGTCGGGAAAGCAACTATGCCGACGGCCGCCTTTAGGTGTGAACGTTGCCGACGGCCAGGGCCGCCGGCATAGATGTACGGCCCCGTCGGGAAAGCAACTATGCCGACGGCTTTTCTATGCCGACGGCCTCCCTGGCTATGCCGACGTATATGTTGCCGACGGCCGTATGCCGACGGGGGCCGTCGGCATAGGTCTGTCCCGACGGTACTCAGGGATATGCCGACGGCCCTGGCCGTCGGCATAGGGGGCGATTCCAGTAGTGTAAGCTATGATATGGTCTGAGAGTGCATGCATGTCTCTTCCAGCCGATCCACTGGTTGAAACGGCTTCTTTAAGCTCTCAAATCTGCACACCGACATGGTGTGTACAACTTTTTTGTTTCTATATTTTCACGAGTGAAACCATCTCTTTTTTGGAAAGCTCTCTTTGTATTCTCATGTGTTCTTGTATGCCTCTCGGCACAATGGTATAGGTTAAGTCTCATGCTCCTCTGGATAACAAAAGTGGTGAAGGCAACCGTCTCCTTAATCATGGTGATGCTAAGTTTCCTCGCAACCCGTGAGGAACCGTCCTCATATTATTCTCCAATTATCTAACCTAGAGTTGTCCACGATTGTCCTCTAAGGAAAAGAAACCTATCATCATCCCCTCCATCATCTCCATTAGCTGGAACTCCTCTAGATTGTGGACCGATGTGGCCTTAGAAGGCGGAATTTATCAGAAAGGTATTGTTCCCTTTGAGATTTATTTTGACTAAATGTAGGTAGATATACATGTTGCCTTTGAGATGAATGTAGGTAGTGTCAATTATTCAAGTTGTAGCCTATATTGTAGAACTGTCCTTATAATTATCTTCAATTAGTCTAAACAAGTTTCATCTACAATTTTCATAATTGCAGAGTGTTGATGAATTTCCTAGAATAACTGGTCATCGTTTTGTATGGTGCACAAGCATATCACAGCATGAGAATCAAGGGCAGTGGTGGATGTTGTGGGGTCCTTCTTCCTTCAATTTCTCTCCTGGAAATTTAATCCATTGTCACCTTCCTGCGTGTGCCTTGCCTCGCGACCCAATTCACCTCCGCCAGTCTGACATCGCCCCCGACCATCCTTCTAGACCACCCCACCTTGTCTTCTTCTCCGATGTTGGCAGCCCCACCCAGCACCCAAACAGTTAAATGTCTGACACCCTTCCGCCGTTGGCACCATTGCCACATCGTCCCCGGCTTCGGCTCACTCCCATTCGAGGCATCATCAAGGCCCCGAGCATATCTTGTGCTCGTTGTCGCTCGCCGATCTTTACCTTGGGGCTGCAGTCTAGAATTTGACTGATGGAAATTTCAATCTGAGGCAACTTGCCGATAGCAGATGCAAACACCTAACTAAGCGTCTATGCATATACAACCCCTGAATAAAACAAAGCAGACAAGGCATGGCGGGGTGCCGTTAGCCAACCCACGGCAGTAAACAAAACTTGCATGTGCCACGCTATACCACTACTACGTAATCAAGAACATGGATGGAGTAAATCAAACATGCACAACAACTAATCTAGGTCTTCTCTGGCGGAACCTATTATTTTAATTTCCCCGCGAGATTCCCATGAATACAGATGTCGAAGAAGATGACACAACCAAAGAAACCAAACGCAATGCCCATGATACCTAACATGCCACCAAGGGCGGCCAAGACACGTGTGAGAGAAGAAAAATAAAAAACCCCAAGACAATAGAGATGGCAAGGAAAAGCGAAGCATACCACGAGGCATACGAGGCCTAACTCGCTTGCGGTGGCAGATTCTATACGCTGGCCGTGTGCATTGTCCAATGTGATCGATTCGTCGTGGATAATATGTGCGCGCAGTTGGCCAATTGGTATTTTTAGAATCATAGTGGATGTAATGGTTTAGACGTAACATACTTAGCTTATATGAGAGGGCGATGTTTTTTTCCTTCCTTCCATTCGCCTTCCTTTTGCTAATTGAGTATGTTCCTAACAATGTGATAATAATGCCAAATTATTCAAGTGCCAAATTCGTGCTAAGCTTCAAAGAAGTGGCATGTTTGCAAAAACTAGTAACAAGGCACATGGAAAGCACATGTGATCGTAGGAATGGATTTCCTCATTCATCATGTTGCCAAGCAGTTAATATAAGGGATAAAAGCAACGAGTATCTATAACCAACATTGTATGACATATGCATGTCCTCATTCTTGGTCAATAATCTTATTTCTGTGAGATCATTCACTTCTGATGGAGCGAACACAAAAGTATAATATTCCAACACGAGAAACGCTTCGGGACACCCCCCACACACAAAGCGTATAAAGGGTAATTTAGACCTTCGACAAATCGTATCCATTTTCGTACGAACGATGGAATATGCCATACGTTCAGAGGACGTGGTACCGTGGAGGCCGCCAGTCTCCTCACCGGCGGGCCGCGTCTGAGATCTCGGCGCGGGGATGGCTTCAACCTTCCCAGGGCGCGGGTGCGGAGAAGATGCCGGTGTCACCCAGGGAGGCGAGAGCCCGTCTAGAGGAGGCGCTAGGCAAGCTGGGGATCACCGATGAAGAGGCAACATAGTTGGTGATCGATGATTGAGAAGATGACAGACCGAAGAGATGGCTTATCACTAGCAAGGTTCTGCCCTGGAACCTGCTCCACACCAACACCATAGCCGGCGCTCTTCGGCCTGCCTGGGGTAATCCCCGAGGTCTAAAGTTCAGATCGATGGGGGAGAACATGTTCGTGGCAGGGTTTGAGAATCAACAGGACCGTGATCGCATCTGGCAGGGGTCGCCATGGCATGTGAGCAAAAACGCTGTAATCCTGGCTGACTTTGAATATTGCATGCGGCCCGTAAAGTTAAGTTTCAACGGCTCCATCTATGGTCTTGGGTTCCAAATCTCCCATACAATCTGCGAGATGATACATGGGGGAAACTGATTGCGCAACAGATCGACAAGGATGCTACCTCAATTCAGTTCGACCACGTTGGTGGTTTTCTACGAGCGCGGGTATCCATTGATGTTAGCAAACCTCTCAGGAGGTGGATCTTGATAGATTCTGCTAAAAGGAAGAGGGTTGATCTCTATGATATACAATACGTGCAAGTCCCCCACTTTTGCTTTTCTTGTGGTCATTTGGGTCGCTCTGAGATCATGTGTCCAACACCGGGTCCTCGAGATGACAAAGGAAATCTTCCCTTTGGATCTAAGTTGAGAGCACCAGAAGATCGACGGAAGGCTACCTCGGTGGACAGTTCAAGTCATGAGCAGCACACAGAGCGGAGCAGCCAACGAGAATCTAAGCATAATTCCAACACTGGTAAGGGCGATGAGGTGACCTCCCCTGCAGAGGAACGTGCAAACTTCAAGCGGAAGGGCGCTCCAAAACAGGTCTACCGGCGGGTGGATCACACTCCTCTCCTGTTAATGAATGTTGTAGCTCCTGGGAACATTGACCCTACTCGGGAGGAGGATGTAAACGTAGCAGCACTTGGGGATGGACAAGAATTACACTACAAGAATCCTGTTAATCCGTGACGGATTTCTGGTGACATTCCAAGGGACTGTCACGGAAACCGTCATGAATGAGCAATATACAAATGTGCCTCAAAACTATAGCTCCTGTATGACAGACATCGAGTGTCTGTCACAGAAACTGTCATCCATCGACCAGGCCGACACTTATCTTTCTTTATACATTATTTGGACCATCACCGATGGCTCCTGCTGATGTGTATGTGTCTTTTGTTTGGTCCACATGTCAGCACGATGAAAAAATCGGAGGCCGAAATTGAGAGAGCACGCGTAAGAAGGAAAATTTTAATTTGCCGGCGCAGGGAGTTGATATTTTCGAGCCAGCCCATTTAACTGCGAGTCCACACCAACCTAACCCTAGTACTCTTCTCCATCTCCCGTACCAACCATCAGCCGCCGCCACTCCACCTATCCTCCTCCCGCCGCTCCATGTCGGCGCCGGCGCCGCCGCCGCTGAAACACCCCGCGGCGGGCCCCTCCCCATCTATCCCGCGCCGGATCCCTCCCCATCAAGGCCACACTATGCCCCTCCTCATTCAGATTGCCCCCCTCAAGCTACGGCAACCCAGTCCTACCCCCGAGCTAAGGAGGCAGCGGTGGCGGCGCGATGGACTACCGGATATGGAAGTCCCCTTGGTCCCCAGCGGTCTGGACGGATCAATCTCCGTCCAGTGGCGAGCCAAGGTGAGGTACAGGAGTGACACTGCCCCAGATCCAGAGTACATGGGCGGCCCATGTGGCTGGGTCTAAGTCCGTCAGCAGTGCCACCGTCGGCCCCCTCGTCATCGCGGTCGTCTTCTTTGTCCGTCGTGCGCGTTTCCTCAAGGTGTTGTTGTGAAGGTAATATCCTGATGTAGTGGATCTAGTCAAATAAAGTTAATTCAGAGATAGCTTTTAAAACTTCTGATTTAGAGGCTAAAGCGGAGGAGAAATTGCTATTTCAGCTAGCGTAGACAAACAAACAGGGTAGTATTATCTCTGTATCATATTTTTAGAGCAAGTCAGCTGAAACTATGAAAACATTAAAGACTAAACCATTAGAAATTTGTACTCAAAATTTAGCTTAATAAATTTAATCTTCAGAAAATATTACAGGGCATGGACATTAGTGAGTGTATTCTTATTTGTGCTTTTCCTAATAGTTTCCTGGTAACAAAATAATACTAATAATCTGGACACCACCAACATTTACACTTAAGGGATACATTTTCCATTGCCCACTGATTCAGCTACACGAGCTATTCATGTATAGAATGTTTCAATGTATAGCTATTCATCTACAGAAGCAAAGTTATTATTTTATAAAGGCAATGTAAAATATCCTCTAGAGAAAATTTCAGTATATAGCTATGGCGTGTTTAAGTTTTTACTGGTATTTTGTCACCATGTCTAAAACTGGCTGATAGACATTTTTTGTTTTTACTGATCTGTATTGTTGTTGTACAAATAGGGAAATTAATTCTTGTTGTTGAAAGTAAGGTATTACTAACTCACAAGTTTCATGCTCTCTTTTTTCTCATTCTGTGAGATGACCATGAATACACTCAATTTTGGAAACTGCAAACCAATCATAATAACACCGAGGACTGTTGAAAAGTAAATTAGCATGCCATTCTCTTACTACGTAGTGCTTAACTGCACACTATTCTCCAACTTGAGTCGTACCACCAACGGATGCTAGTTAGACGTAATTTGGATCAGCTGGGTACTTGCGCCTATTGATTTTACATTCTCTCTGGTCCTCATATAAGAGGTGAATTTAAATCTACAATCAAATCATCGACCGTGACTCTGCAATTGATAAAGTTTCATATGATTCATGGTGGTAGGAAGTATGCCCTGCTGAAACATATAAAGGCAGGAGTTCCAAAAATGAGGAAAATCATACCAATCAAGTGAATCATGCGACCAGCTGCATCAAGCATAAAAAATAAATAGAGATATGTACTGGATCCAATTCTGATTTGTACCCTAATTCTGCAGGTAAATCTATGCAGCTCTGATTCATGCCACCAACCAACAAACTAATATAATGTGGAAATAGAGAGCATGGAACTCTGATTCATGTCCCCTTGTCATCGTGGATGTCTTCTCCACCCCTGCTGCAGTCTCCTAAAGGCAATGTTCATAAAGCTGCTGCTTCTCCTAGCTTCCTGTCTCTGCCTCCCCTTCATCGATTCTGCCTCCTTCTCTGCTGCTTCTCCCGGCCAGGTAATACTCAAAGCTTGGATGTTTATGTTGTATGCCTTTAGTCGAGCTATAATCTAATATATTTTTATGCTTCCTGGAATCACTTGAGATGGATGTGCATATTGACCTGCAATTGATATTTTCCCTATCTATGTAAATAATTTACCAATGTAAATGCTGCCATCTATTAATTGACGATGTACTATGGTTAGTGCATAGGTACTGAACATGCTTATGGTATGTCTTTTGAATTTGTAATAATCTGTATATTGAAAGAGTTTCACAAGAATACTTGAAATTGGACCCAGATTTGCAGGTATTGTAGATTGCAGTTTGTTATATTGAAGTGTGAGAAGAGATAATTATAAACCTTGTATGCCATGGAGGCTAATCTCTAAATGGGACAATGCCTGTTTTTTTCGTCTTACATATGTTACTTTTCTTCACAATATATTTCATGCAATTCATGGTGAACATTATTTTGGTGGGCATTAAATTTCTTCTTTCATCCACCCAAATGTGTTATCTTTTAGAAAAGGCAATACCTAAAGCGAAATTGACGCCTACTATTTACATAGATTCATAAATTCCTGAAAATTTGCCTGAAATGTTTATGATTGTTATGCCTAATCCAGTTAACTAAACTGAAGTGAATTGGTACATCTTCCAATGCTACACAGATGCAATATGATGCTAACTGGAATCCTGGTGCTACCAATTCCTGGGTTTGGTTAATCTAGATGTGACGATTATGGTCTGAAAGCATTGGTGTAAATCTGAACCATTAGGTTCAACTTTGTTCTGAAATGTTTAACTGAAGTTCTATGATGCTTGCGAATATTGGCCCTTTTAAAGAAGTCTACTGTTAGCATAATGATATAATTAAGTGGATCATTTAATTTCCTAAAATGGTCTTTCCTTGGAGTGTTTTATTTGAAATGCAAAATAGCAAGTTTATTGACATGAATTAGGTTTAATTGATGAAGAAAGTAGGCCTCCAGCATTACTATTTTAAGGTTTTGTTCACTATGAACTACTACTCTGTCCCATAATAAGACGTTTTTGCAAGCTTCTTGGGCATGCAAAATGTTACTCCCTCCGTCCCAAAATACTCGTCGGAGAAATGGATGTATCTAGATGTATTTTAGTTCTAAATACATTAAATCCTGTCTATTTTATTGGACGGAGGGAGTACATTGTATTGCATGAAACCATCCATTTCGATACACTAAATCCTGTCATGTGCACGCACCTATAAACTTGATTTTTTTAATGGTACTTGATGAATATGAAATGATAAGTCCATTCTTTGTTTGGGACAATTAAAGTGATGTATACTTTTCTATGTTTGGATGATAAATGTCAAATTTATAGGACAAAACTGTTAACTCGTAATTAGTCTTCTCGTTTTTATGTGTGTTGCCCACATTTTCATGGTACCTTAATATATTAATATTATTACTCTATTTTCATTTCATACCTGATCGTTATTACTTACTATAATTTTTTGTATGTGTTTTGGATTCTATGCAGGTTTGGCAATCAGCCCGTGTTACAAGAGATTGAAGTTTTTTCGCAGGAATTACTTGGTCCAAATAGCTACCTGGAATGGAAGCATCTATGGCCTTTTAGATTAAATCAGCTAGTAGTTCATTTTTTCACCAAAGTCATGTTACTGAAAATTTTAAAATATATGCTTATAGGTCCTTTTAGATATGTCTGATGTTTCTGTATTAAGCTTAGTTTGGTGCTTTGAAATCAGACTGGACTATTGGAAGTCTGTATTGTCATGTGAACAAATGCTAATTGTTGAATGAATATAAATTTCGTTGTCTTCTGTATATTATGCTGGATCGTATATTATGTTGGATAAAAAAAGGGCTGGACTAAAAAAGAGGCTAATAGGTTGGACTAAAAAAACTGATAGCCTAATGGGCATCATTGAAAAAACAAGTTGATGGGCTGGATCAGATGAAATTAGTGGGCCCAAACACTAATTGGGCTGGTTACTATATGGGCCATGTTGACTGCCACGTCAGATTCATGTAGGTGCCACGTCATGTGCATGTTGCTTCCACATCACAGAGTCCCGGGCCGGATGGGCCTAGATACATATCGATGACAGACAAAAACTGTCATGGAAGGTATAGTGCCAAATTATGACGCGATATACATGACAGATTCCGAATCCGTCATCGATGCGCAGCCTTGACGGTTTTCCACTCATCTGTGACGGACTGGATCTGTCACGTATTAACACATTTCTTGTAGTGTTAGAGAGGGAAGCAAAGAAGAAGAAACCCAGACCTAAGAATTCGGCAGAGACTGCAAGGAAGTCCTGCCCATACCAATGAGCTGCATAAGTTGGAACTGCCGGGGGCTTGGGAACCCCGAGGCAGTTCGAGAGCTTCGCAATATTGTGAAGCAAGAGTTACCCCTTCTACTCTTTGTCATGGAAATGAAAATATTAGCGAAAAGAGTAGAGAGCCTGCAACACACGTTGGGATTCGCAGGATGTTTTGCTGTTAATAGTACGGGTTTGAGCGGCGGCATTGGACTATTTTGGTCCCAGGATGTGGACGTCGAGCTAAAAAAATTCAGTTCCGCTCACATTGATGTGATTGTGCGGAGGACAGACCAAGTTTCGCCAACATGGTGGTTTACGGGTTCTATGGGGCTCTGAGGGAGTCCTGGATTAGGGGGTGTCCGGATAGCCGGACTATACCTTCGGCCGGACTCCTGTACTATCAAGATAGAATATTGAAGACTTTGTCCCGTGTCCGGAAGGGACTTTCCTTGGCGTGGAAGGAAAGCTTGGCGATACGGATATGTAGATCTCCTACCATTGTAACCGACTCTGTGTAACCCTAGCCCTCTCCGGTGTCTATATAAACCGGAGGGTTTTAGTCCATAGGACGAATAACAATCATACCACAGGCTAGCTTCTAGGGTTTAGCCTCCTTGATCTCGTGGTAGATCTACTCTTGTACTACCCATATCATCAATATTAATCAAGCAGGAGTAGGGTTTTACCTCCATCAAGAGGGCCCGAACCTGGGTAAAAACATTGTGTCCCTTGTCTCCTGTTACCATCCGCCTAGACGCACAGTTCGGGACCCCCTACCCAAGATCCGCCGGTTTTGACACCGACATTGGTGCTTTCATTGAGAGTTCCTCTGTGTCGTTGCCATCAGGAAGGATGCCTCATCCCGTCTTTAAAGACGGCACCGTTGCTAAGGGAGCTTTGGCTGTCGGCCAAACTCTCCGGTTAGGTGGTTTCCTTATGACCGCCTGTTCAGCTGCTGCGCCGACGATGACCTCTCGGGTCATTGAAAGCAATCTTCACATCAGCTCGGAATTCGCCGAGCAGCTAGATCCAATGAAGCTCTCTTCCCTAAACGAGCTCTTGGATCGCATCGCCGCCCTGGGAGTCGCTACGTATTACGACCAGATTGGGCCTAAACCCGATCTGAGAGAGATTAACTCTCCCCAGGTCACCCATCACGTTGTCGTGGTAGAGGGACAGTGCGGCGACCCTTCATCTATCTTAAGGACTAGCTATGTCCGGATTCTCGATCCCTCCAAGCCGGATACCGACGGAGGGGAGGACATCACTCAAGACCTGAACTTAAAGTCAGGCGACGGGCTAGATTCATTGGACAGCATCCAAGAATCCAAACTTCCGAGTTCGGAAACTCCTTGGCCCCTGGGTCTCAGATTGGGTGAGGTTTCGGATTTGATTCCACCCACCCACCCGTAAATAAGCGATCTATCCCAAATTAGGCAAGAGCCGGAAGAAACAGTACATCATTACTGGGCCAGATTCCTCCTGGTTATGAACAGGATAAAGGACTGCCGCGAGGAAGACGCGATTTCATTCTTCTGCAATAATTGCATAGACGAGGGAATCCTCAATGCCATAAGTCGCCGTGATATTACACGCTTCGCTGACTTGACGTCCATAGTACGAAAGTACTGTGCGATGAAAAGCGCCTGGAAAACCGAAATAAAATTTTGGGACAATCCGGCCCTGAATACAAACCCAGTCCGAAATAAAAGGGTGCATCATCGCCAGACACCCGGGTTCAATAACAAAAAGCAAAAGCCCTCTACAGGGCATGGAACTGTACTGGAAGGATGGCTTAATGGACCCTGCAAAATTCACAGTGCAGGGGGCGCCACACCAACTCACAGCCTTAGAGTATGTTGGATACTCCGGCAGGTGGCAAAAATTGGCGAAGATCTTCTAATTCCAGAAGACACAGAAAGCCACCCTAGAGACACCAGTACGGTATTAACAGTCTTCGAGACTTTCGCATCAAATAATATGCGAAAAAGAACACTCCGCAGCCTTGCCGAAGTCTACCTAGTAGCAACAATAAACCCATGGAGTGACACGGCTATTACTTTTAACGCCAGTGATGAACCTAAATTCCGAACAGCCCGAGCACCAGCCGCATTGGTCCTCAGTCTAATAGTGGACGACTTTCGTCTTACCAAGGTTCTCATGGATGGCAGCAGCGGATTGAACCTCATTTATGAGGAAACCCTTCAAAAAATGGAAATAGACTAGAACCGCATTGAGCGAAGCAGCACAACCTTTAGAGGAATAATCCCCAGTCGGGAAGCGCGCTGTACAAGAAAACTCACACTAGATGTGGTGTTCGGCACGCCAGATAATTACAGGTCCGAAGAGGTCATGTTCCAAGTGGCCCCGTTCAGTAGCGGATATCACGCTCTGCTAGGGCGGGAAGCGTTTACAATCTTCCAAGCAATACTCCATTACGGGTACATGAAGCTCAAGATGCCCGGGCCTAACGGAATCATCACTCTCGCTAGTGATCCGGACATAGCACTCCGCGCCGAAAACAAGACAGTCGCACTGGCCCTCGAGGCACTATCCGGAGCCCTAGCGACTGAGGAACTGACTGTGCTGCGCTCCATGGTGAATAGGGACGATGTAATACTCGACAAAAGATCCAAGTCCACCTCCTTTAAACTGGCGGACAAAATAGTCAAATTCCAGGTCCATCCAACGGACCCCAATAAAACAGCTTCCATCGGGGCATAGTTAAACCCTGATGTAGATGCCGCACTGCGAGAGTTCCTACGAGAGAACTGGGACATTTTCGCCTGGCACCCTTGAGACAAGCCAGGAATCCCACGCAGGCTGGCCGAACACAGCTTAAATATCCTAAAAGGATTCAAGCCAGTCAAACAGGCTCTTCGGCGTTTTTCCAAACATAAGAGACAGGCCATGGGAGAGGAACTAGCCAAGCTATTGGAGGTCGGATTCATCAAAGATATAAAACACCCGGACTGGCTAGCAAACCTGGTGATGGTACCAAAGAAGGACAAGTCCTGGCGCCTGTGCGTTGATTTGAAAGACCTTAACAAGGCTTGCCCAAAGGATCCCTTCCCTCTCCCCCGCATCGATCAAATTATCGACGCTACCGCAGGACACGATTCGTTGTGTTTCCTCGACGCATACTCCGGCTACCATCAAATAAAGATGGCAGAGTCAGACCAAGCCGCAACGGCATTCATCACACCATACAGCCCATTCTGCTTCAACACAATGCCCTTCGGGCTCAAAAACGCCGGCGCAACATATCAGCGCATGATTCAGACATGTCTGGCAAACCAGATCGGCAAAACAGTGGAGGCATACGTAGATGATGTGGTCGTTAAAACAAGACATGTCGAATCTCTAGTAGACGACTTGAGGCTAACCTTCGATAACCTCCAAACGTACGACATCAAGCTCAACCCGGAAAAATGCGTTTTCGGCGTTCCAGCCAGAAAGCTCTTGGGCTTCATTGTATCCGGTAGAGGAATTGAAGCAAATCCAGCCAAGATCCGAGCTCTGTCACAATTGGATATCCTGAAGGACCTCAAACAAACACAAAAATTAACCGGATGCGTGGCGGCTCTAAGCCGCTTTATCTCCCGCTTGGGAGAAAAGGCCCTACCCCTTTACCGCCTCCTTCGGCGTACCGAACACTTCGAGTGGACGGATGCAGCCACGGCCGGACTCGACGAAATAAAAGCCATCTTGGCAACAAACCCAGTCCTGGACGCACCAAACATTGGCGAACCAATGCTATTATACATTGCAGTAACCCATCAGGTCGTAAGCGCAGTGCTCGTCGTCGAACGAGAAACGGACGGACACAAATTCCCCCTTCAAAAGCCGGTCTACTATGTGTCCACTGTTCTTACTCCGTGCAAGTCACGGTACCCGCATTATCAAAAGATTGCGTACGCGGTATTTATGGCATCCCGGAAGCTCCGACACAACTTTCAAGAGTGTTCAATAACAGTAGCCTCAGAAGTGCCACTTAACGATATTATAAACAACCGCGACGCGACGGGCCGGATTGCAAAATGGGCCACTGAGCTCCTCCCATTCGACATAACTTACAAGCTACGGCGAGCTATCAAGTCGCAAGTTTTGGCCGACTTCGTCGCAGAATGGACGGAGGCCGAACTCCCTAAAGAGTACGACACATATTCAAACTGGGTCATGCACTTCGACGGCTCCAAAATGTTGGCGGGGCTGGTGTTGTTTTGACGTCCCCCACGGGAGACACAGTTCAATACGTACTCCAGATAATGTACACAGACTCCAACAATGCAGTATCCATGGGCATTCAATGGCTAGAGGTGTGCGGGGACTCGAACCTCGCAATATCCCAAATAAATGGAGACATTGATGCCAAGGATCCAAAAATGGCAGCTTATCGCAACGCCGTCCTAAAAATGTCAGCTCGGTTCGAAGGGCTCGAATTTCACTATATAGCCCGGGAAAATAATCAGGCGGCATATGTCCTGGCACGCATCGGCGCAAAACGCGATGTAGTCCCCCCCCAACATCTTCTTGGAAAGGCTGTTCAAGCCATCCGTGGTATGGGAAGGGGAACCCGGCAATAACAGCCCGGACCCAACCGCACTGCCCGACACCGAATACTCTGACATAATTGGAGGCTCTGCGAATGAAATAACACCTTGAGCCCATGTAATAATGGCCGTCATCGCCCCGTGGACAGAACCATTCGTCGCCTACTGTCGGGGTACTGATCCACGGGCACCTATGGGACCGGCGGACCGGGTCCCTTTCGGTTCAGCGGGGGCGGAGATCGTGCAAAGAGCGGATCGAGGCGATGCACGCGAGCGATTTACCCAGGTTCGGGCCGCACGGATGCGTAAAACCCTACTCCTGCTTTGTGGTTTGTATTGATTTCTTGCTCGGGAGCGCGGAGTGCTACAGTAGACACCCGCAGCTAACAAGACCGAGCGTGAGAGTTCGAACTAGCTAAGCCCCCTCCACGTTGCACACGGGCCTCCTTTTATATGCTCAAGGGGTTACCGACAGGTGGCAACGGAGGTAAAGGGCAAAAATGGAAAGGTACTGTGGTAGGCACAGCTACCTGCTACAGTGTATCATACCTAACCCTGACGGCAGGGGACAAGGGCCTTAAATGCCCGTCTGTGTCGCCTAAACAGTGCGAAGAGGGAACGCCAGGGACGCCACCGTTCGCCACGATGGCGATCTTGTCAGCGCCGCTCGCCACTGCATGCCGCTGGCTACACAGCCTTTCGCCACGTACGCCTGGAAGGGCCCCAGAGCGACACGTTGGTGGATGTGCTGGAGCGCGGGCCCAGGGAGGTGGCTTGCCGCGGCAAGCGCCTTGCCGCTGTCGTTGTCTTGTCGCGTCCGGGAGCTTGTCGCTCACCGGGCCTTGCCGGGGCGCGTGGTGCGCCGCGGCAAGTTCCTTGCAATGCCTTGGGTGGCCTTCCCGGCAAGCTCCTCTTGGCGGGGTCTTGGGATGTTTTGTTAGCCTTCCCGGCAAGATCCTCTTGCCGGGGTCTTGTCTTCTTGGCTTGGACACTTTGTTCTTGAATGGCTCCAAAGGAACCATGGAGGACCTTGGCGGTCACCCGGCAAGCCTTGCCGCGGGATGCTGCGACTGCCCCCGGGATACTAAGGTACCCCTACTCTAGTACACCGACAGGAGCCCCCGGGCCAGGGCCATACACGGTGCCGAGCGCTGTTGGGCCAGGCCCAAGACAGGGCACGAGCACGCGCGGCCTAGGTTACGTCGTATCTTACTCCGTATCCACCGCGCCCTCCCCGAACGGCACGCGTCGAATGTGCGTCGTGGGAGAGATCGTGGGGGTTTCTTTATTCGGAAATGTGGAACGTCCGCCCCCCTCCCTCTTTATAAGCAGGGGAAACGGGGGCAGTTCGCACATTCGCCCGTTGCTGTTTCCAATCTCAGAAATCTCCGCCGCTCCCTCGCCTTCCTAGAACAGAGAGAGAGAGAGAGAGCACAGCCCCACCCCCCATCGCTGCCAGCATCACCAACGCCGTCGACCTCCTCCACTGCTTCCACCATGGCTCCAAAACCCGACAAGGGGAAGGCCGTGAAGTCGACCGAGGCGCAGCGGCTCGCGATGCTGCGGAAGGAGCGGGCAGTTTCCCCCCCCCCCCCCCCCCCAAGCTTGCCGCGAAGGAGCCGAGGGAGAACTACTACCTCTTCTGGTCGGCGGAGACACGAGCGCATCCGCGCACAAAGGTACTCCCCGCCGTCGCTTGGAAGAAGGCCCCGAATGGATACCCCTTTTTTGCTCTGTTCTTCTACTGCGGGCTCTGCCCGCCTTTCTCTGATTTCTTCTGCGACATTATGAATACCTATGGATTCCATCTCCTTGACTTCACCCCCAATGCCGTCCTGACCATGGCAGTTTTCGCACATCTCTACGAAAACTTTGTCGGAGTCCTTCCCAACGTAGCCCTCTTCCGCCACTTCTTCATACCCCGAGTAGAGAGAGGAGAGCCTCTATCCGGCGGAATTGCCTGGATCTCAAGGGCCGGCAAGAAGGAAACCTATCTGGAGGGAGAGTTCCGCGGCAAGTGGGAGGAGTGGAGAGCAGATTGGTGCTGGATTGACGAGGAGAATCCGCAGCCATTCACCACCCGGCGCAAAACCCCAGTAGCACGCGGCAGCGATTGGAGCGACGTGTCCCCGGAAGACGACAGGCTGAGAATTGCTCTCACCAGGATCCTGCGCCTCAGGCTTGCCGGGCTTACTGTTGGCGCTGTTGGCGCAGACTTCCTTCGCCGCCGCATCGCCCCCCTACAGGAACGGGGGAGGCCCACTTGGGAGTTCAAGAACGCGGCAGACATTATGAGGCTGCGACCGGGCCTCAATTATAACTTCACAGTCCTGGAGCTCAACGCAATGCTGCAGCAGCTGTTCAAATATGACCCCCAACATCCCGAGGTGTTCAGGTTGCCGGGGGGCGTCGTCCCATTGTGCAACAATTCCGCGCTCGACCGCATCCGTGCAATGATGCCGGAGTGCGACTCGCACGGGATTGTGACAACTTGGCAGGAGCCTGCCGACGAGGTCGTTCAGCAGTTCTTCGACGACTTGGTGGATGTGCCAGTCCGCCCCGACGAGAAGGACGGCCTCACCCGCGACACCACGGATGCAGAGTTGGCGCTCATCGCCACTAGGATGGAGGAGGCAGCGGCAGCCGCAGCCGCGGGCGAGTTCAGATTTACTGTCGAGGAGGCTGATGCAGCGGAAGCGGCAAGCCGTACCGAGCGAGGGGAGGCTGCCGGCAAGAAGGAGCTTGCCGGGCGTGACGCCGAGCCGAGCGAGCCCACCAAGGACATGAGTGGCTCGTTGGAAATCAACTCCTCTTCCTCCTCGTCTTCAGGCAGCTCGCCGCAAGCAGAGCCTCCGTCCCCGCCAAAAACGCGTCTCCGCAACACCGGTGACGTGGCAGAGCGGCAAGCGGGTCAACAGTCGCCGCGCCGCGTGCCACGCTCTACCGCGGCAAACACCGTTGCCGCGGGAGCGCCTCATGCTGCGACAGCAACTGGAGCGGAGTCTAGCCGGACCGCCGCTTCAGTCCCTACCGCTACACATGCCGCGCCGACAAAGGGAGCGGGGTCGTCTCAGCCCACCGCCACCGCTCCCTCCAAGCGGCCAAGGGAAGCTACCCCTCCACCTCCTCACGCCGGGCGCGCGCCGGACTTCGACTTCTCCGCGCTCAGCTCCGACGACGAAGAAGAAGGAGAGTAAGCTTCTTTTGCTGTTCTTATAGTCCTTCAATTCTTGTTGTTTTGTCTTGTTTCTCACTTGCTTTTCCCTGAACCTGTTCCTCTTCAGGACTCTGGCCCAGAGAGCGGCTAAGAGAGCTAAGGCCCCGGTGATCGTCATCGAGGACGAGCCCACTGCGACAGCAGGTGGCGCGCCCGAGACAACCTTGCCGGACCCGACGACTTTTCTCCAGGGCAGCCCCCAGCCTAAGTGTATGATTTACTTTCTGCTGCGAGGAGCGTTTGGGTACTTGTCTTTGCTGATATCTGCTTGTTGACTTGTGTAGGAGCCGAGCAGCCTCACCAGGAGCCAAGGGAGAATCCCCCGACAAGGGAGAATTCTCCGGCAAGGGAGGGCTTCCCGGTAAGGGAGAAGTCTCCGGCAAGAGAGGGTTCTCCGGCAAGGGAGAAGTCTCCGGCAAGGGAGGGTTCTCCGGCAAGGGAGAAGTCTCGGGCAAGGGAGGGCTCTCCGGCAAGGGACAGCACCAGCGGCCCCCCGACGGCGGAGACCACAACTGCAGGACCTGGTGCAGGTACTCCTCTTGCTTCAAAACTTCCCTTGGGTTCTTCTTCTTCTGATCTTCTTTTTTTTTGCTGGATTTTTGCTTGACTCTTCCCCCTTCTCCGGCCGTCAGATCCATCCACTGCGGAGCAGATGGAAACCGAGGTCACCGCCGATGAGGCAACCGGTGATGGCGATGCCGCCGGCGCAGAGGCCACCAAGGCTGACGCCGCGGCAACTGGAGAGGGGTCCGGCGATCGCACTGACAGCCCTGATGCCGCAGGAGCGCCAGGCGCTACACCGACCGCCGACCCGTCCGCCGCTGCCGCAGCGCCAGGCTCCGGAGAGCCCCAGCCAGGCGTCTACCTGAAGGCCGGCGACGACGTCTTCATCAATCTTCCCTGGGCATCAAGCTCCAGAGCGCCGGTCGAGGGGGAGATCTTCGACGGAGAAGTGCTTGCCTCCGTGGGGTTGACGCTGGTCGATGCGCCAAGCAGCAGCAGCAACGAGCCCGAAGAAGAGCGGCTACTGCAGAGGGTGATGTCGCTCTACCGCGCGCGACAAGCCAAGCTGGAGTCCCGCGAGGCGCTTGTCACGAAGGCGGGAGCAGACATTGAAAAGCGCGCGGAAGAGCTCGGGGGTTTCCACCGGGAAGCCCTCCGATCCCTGGCGGAGGAGCGGGAGCAACTCGTTGAAGCTCGGAAGGCCTTTCTCCTCAAGAAGGCCGAAGCTGAAGAGCGCCAGTGACTTGCCGCTGTGAAGCTAGCCGCGGAGGAGGGCGAGCTGGCGCAGCGGAAGGTCAATCTTGACGCCCACGAGGAGGAGCTTGCCTCGCGCGAGGAGAAGCTCGACGGAGCCCTCAAACAAGCGGAGGACGCTGCCGCCGCCGCCGAGGCCGCCAAGGAGGAGTTGGAGGCCGATCTCTTCGAGAAGGGCAAGGAGCTCAGCACCGCCAAGGTCTCCAACGTGGATCTTGAGTTGAAGCTAACGACTTTGACCAAGACTCTGGACAGCGCCAAGAAGCGGGAGGCGGCCTTGAAGGAGGAAATCAAGGCCGACAAGGCACTGCTGGGGAGTGCTGCCACCGCCCAGAACGCCTTCAGGGAGACCGTGACGCACTGGACGGAGAGCCTTGTGAACGCCGCCACGGACATCGACAAGGAGCTGGCGCAACTGGGGATGGAGGATCTCGGGTATCCCTCCGACGACAACCTCCAACCCAGCACCAAGCTCATCCTATTCTTCAAGGGCGTGGCGACGGCCCTTCAGCGACTCCGGGAGAGGATCCCCAAGCAACTGGCTGACGAGTCGCGCAGGGTCTGCGCAGGGGCCCTCCAGAAAGTGCTGATCAAGGTGGCCTTCCGCAACACGGGCCTCCGCCTCACCAACATCCTTAGGACCTTGCCGCCAGAATCTGACCTGGAGGAGCTCAAAGCCCTTGTTGCACCCATTGTGGACAAGGTGAGCGGGATCAAGAGGGTTGAAGGCGATCGCGTAGATTAGGCCGCCCATTTCTTCTTCCCTTGCCGCTATTTATCTTGTCATGAAAACAATCTATTAGAGCTGCGACAAGCTGTCTTTGTAATATAACTTTATTCTGGGTATTATTTGCAATGTTATTCCCTTTAATTGACTCTTTGCTTTGTATGCTTTTACCCTACGCTTCTAGGGAATTTGCCGGTGTAGGCACCAGAGCCGCGAGCGCTGAGTGCAGAACGTCAGCAACCTGCTGGCGGTGCCTCTACCGGCAAGAAACCTGGTCGCGACTAGTTGCAGCTCACTTAAGTTGTCGAGCGGACTCGAAACAAAGTAAGGGCGCTAGCGGATCACTTAATTTGTTGAGCGGACTCGAAACAAAGTAAGGGCGCTAGCAGCTCACTTAAGTTGTTGAGCGGACTCAAAACAAAGTAAGGGCGCAACTAGCTACGAGTTGGTTCCTCCGCGCACAGGTTTTCCATACAAAGTGCGGTCGTTCAAGGGAGATAACTTTAAAAATTAAAAAATTTGATTGCTCAAACTTTGGCAACTTAGCTTTTCTGTTGTTTGCTCCCCGGCAAGGCGAAACTTTCTTGAACGACGCCTGGTCCATACCATCATCTTCTCCTCTCCCCCCCCGGCAAACTTGTGGGCGAGGGGAACCTTCCTTTCAAAAGAAAGAAGAGACAATACAGATATAGAGCTTTACGGCTCGTTATTGCTTACCGTGGAGTAGGTGCTGCACAAAGTGTCAGATCATATATGCCAAAAAATAGAAAGCATAAAATCGACAAAATGCGCAGGGCACATGAGCTTTATTTATGCACGGGTTCTGCGCCCGGCTTTGTACAAAGGATTACATGCAACAGCGGCAAGACTTGTACAAAAGGTGGTTGCCAGAACAGGTTCCGGCAACCGCGCCTTACGGGTAAAACTTACGGAGATGTTCAATATTCCAGGAGTTGCTCACCGGAATTCCATCTTCAGTCTCAAGGCGGACAGCGCCAGGCCTAGTGACTCGTTTCACCCGGTAAGGGCCTTCCCACTTCGGCGTCAACTTGTTGGAATTCTTGGCGGACTAAACGCGCCGAAGAACAAGGTCGCCTTCCTCGCGACTTCTGGCATTAACTTTGCGGCTATGGTAGCGGCGCAAAGCTTGCTGGTAGCGAGCAGCTCGCACAGCAGCCTGAAGACGGCCTTCCTCAAGGAGCAGCGCGTCATCTTGTCGCAGCTGCTCTTGCTCAAGCTCATCATAAGTGAGCACTCGAGGTGACCCGTATACGAGTTCCGTGGGGATAACTGCCTCTGCTCCATAGACTAGAGCGAAAGGTGTCTGGCCAGTGGCTCGATTTGGTGTCGTCCTGATCGACCAAAGAACCACCGGCAGCTCTTCGATTCAGTTTCTTCCGCACTTGTGCAGCCTATCGAAAGTTCTGGTCTTGAGCCCGCGCAGCACTTCAGCATTTGCCCTCTCCGCTTGACCGTTGCTTCTCGGGTGAGCAACAGAAGCGAAGCAGACCTTGGCGCCAAGATCTTGGACGTACTGCATGAAGGTGCGGCTCGTGAATTGTGTACGGTTGTCGGTGATTATCCTGTTAGGGATCCCGAAGCGGCAAACAATCGACCTGAAGAACTTGACGGCTGACTGTGCGGTCACCTTCCGCACTGGTTCCACTTCCGGCCACTTTGTGAACTTGTCGATTGCAACGTACAAGTACTCAAAGCCCCCGACAGCTCGGGGAAAGGGGCCGAGGATGTCGAGCCCCCAGACCGAAAATGGCCAGGATAAAGGGATCTTCTAGAGAGCTTGAGCTGGTTGGTGTATCTGCTTGGAATGGAACTGGCACGCTTCACACTTTTTCTTGTGTAGTTGCATCCTGGAGGGCTGTTGGCCAGAAGAAACCTTGCCGGAATGCTTTGCCGACAAGTGCTCTTGCACCAATGTGGTGACCACATATGCCTCCATGTATCTCTGCCAACAGCTTTTGTCCATCTTCCCGGTGAATACACTTCAATTTCACACCGTTCAGTCTTCTTCTGTACAGTGTCTTGTCAACAAAATGGTACATACTTGACTGCCGGGCTACTCTTTGCGCTTCTTCTTGCTCTTCGGGAAGTTCTCCTGTCTGAAGGAAACTGACAATCTGCTGCGCCCATGTTGGAGCTCGTGGCTCGACAACAAGGACTAAAGGCAAATCTGCCCCTGCGGGAACATCCGCTTCTACGGCAAGAACCTGCGGCTCTGCCGGAGCTTGACGCTCCCCGACAAGCTTGCCGGAGCAAAACTTGTCGGGAGCTTCTGTTTCAACGGAACAAACCCTAGGGCTTGCCGGAGCATCTTGCTCCTCAGCGCTCTTGGTGTTGTTCTCAGCTGCTGCGGGAACATCCGCTTCTACGGCGAGGAGCTGCGCCTCTGCCGGAGCTTGATGTTCCCCGACAAGCATGCCAGAGCAAAACTTATCGGGAGCTTCTGCTTCAACGGAACAAACACTAGGGCTTGCCGGAGCAGACTGCTCCTCAGCGCCTTCGGCGTTGATCTTAGGCACCTTCTTGGCGGCGGCTTCAGGAAGCTCTGCCGGCAAATAGTCACCAGAAATCAACTTCCTCTTCTTGCTCTGTCCAGTTGGTGGTGTTACGGACGATTGAGTCAGCTTGAGCACAAAAATCCCTGGTTCCACAGGTAGCTTAAGTGCGGCGCACTTTGACAGGCCATCAGCAATGGCGTTCTGAGCTCTTGGAACATGTTCCATTTGTAGGCCGTCAAAGTGCACTTCTAGCTTTCTCACTTCGTCAATGTAAGCTTCCATCAACGGACTCTGATAATTCTTGTTTACTTGGCGGACGACAAGTTGTGAGTCACCCCTGACAATGAGCTTCTTGATCCCAAGGTCTGCTGCGATCCTGAGACCGGCAAGCAAGCCCTCATACTCTGCAGTATTGTTTGTTGCCTACTCCTTGGGAAAGTGCATCTGGACTATGTACTTGAGGTGTTCTCTGGTGGGTGCGACAAGCAGCACGCCAGCGCCGGCGCCTTGCAGCGAAAAGGCACCATCAAAGTACATCAGCCACTCTTTGCTTGCTTCCTTGTCGGGGATGCTTGTTTCTGGAATTTCTTCATCTGGTGTTGGCGTCCATTCTGCTATGAATTCTGCCAATGCTCTGCTTTGGATAGTTGAAGTGCTCTCAAACTTGAGGCCAAAGCTTGACAGTTCTAGCGCCCACTCAACAATCCTGCCTGTCGCTTCTGGATTCTGTAATATCCTCTTCAGCGGAAAGCGAGTGACAACTGTGATTTCATGTGCTTGGAAGTAATGGCGCAGCTTTCTCGAGGCCATGAGGAGGCCGAAAAGCAATTTCTGCACACCAGAGTACCTTGACCTAGCCCCCTGCAGAAGGGAACTGACAAAGTAAACTGGGCGCTGCACCATTTTCTTCCGTATCTCCTCTCGTATCTGCAAAGATCCATCTTTGTCGGGACCTGAGCTTGTTGGGGAAGCCCCCTGCTTGTCGCTGGATGTGCTTGCCATGGTTGCAGGCTCGTCATCTGCCTCCCTCTCTGCTACTAACGCAACACTAACCACTTGATTGGTTGCCGCTATGTACAGCAGCAACTTCTCTTGTGGCTTAGGTGCGACAAGTATTGGAGGAGAGGACAGGTATCTCTTCAAGTCTTGCAGCGCAGCCTCCACTTCCGGAGTCCATCTCATTGGGCCTGCCTTTTTCAATAATTTGAAAAACGGCAGGGCGCACTCAGCAGACCGAGAGATAAACCTACTGATAGCAGCCACACAACCGGCAAGCTTTGTACATCCTTGACGCGCTTGGGTGCTTCAATCTGCTCAATGGCCTTGATCGTGTCGGGATTGGCTTCAATTCCCTGCTGAGACACGAAGAACCCGAGAAGCTTGCCGGAAGGAACTCCAAATACAAACTTCTCTGGGTTGAGCTTGAGGCTGATCTTGCGCAGATTTGCAAAGGTTTTGTCTAAATCTTGAATCAGAGTTGCCCTGTCCTTGCTCTTGACCACTATATCATCCATGTAGGCTTCCACATTTCTGTGTATTTGCGGCTCAAGGGCGACATGGACCACTCTTGCAAATGTTGAACCAGCATTTTTTAATCTGAAAGGCATTCGTACGAAACAGTACGTGCCACATGGAGTAATAAATGCGGTCTTCTCCTCATCCTCTTCTGCCATGAAGATCTGATGATATCCTGAATATGCGTCAAGAAATGAAAGCAAATCACATCCGGCTGTGGAGTCGACAATCTGGTCAATGCGCGGCAAAGGAAATGGGTCTTTGGGACAAGCTTTGTTAACATCGGTAAAATCGATACAAAGTCTCCATTTCCCGTTTGCCTTGCGCACGACTACAGGATTGGCCAACCACGTAGGCTGGAGCACTCCTCTGACAAGGCCTGCTGCTTCCAATTTCTTGATCTCTTCTGCAATAAACTCTTGGCGCTCCACTGCTTGTTTCCTAACTTTCTGCTTGACGGGCCGCGCATGAGGACAAACGGCAAGGTGGTGCTCAATCACTTTCCTGGGAACACCGGGGATGTCAGACGGTTGCCACGCAAACACGTCGACATTCGCCCACAGGAAAGCAATGAGCGCGCTTTCCTATTTAGGGTCGAGAGTGGCACTGATGGTGAAGGTACAACTAGTGCCGTCCTCCTTGGCGGACACCTTTTTCGTCTCTGGCGGAGCTGCCATCGTCTTCTTGCACTTTCCGGTGGAGCTCGATGGTGCGTTCTCGATGGCAGCGCAGCACTCCGAAGAGGTGCGCTTGTCGGAGCGGGCACCAGAACTCTTGCCGGACTTGGTCTTCTTCCCCCCGGGAGCTTCAGCGGCATGTGACTCGCGCTCTGCTGCGGCTGCTGCTTCCCGGTAGATCTTGTCGGCACAGATAAGAGCATCTTTCTTGTCGCCAGGGACAGAGATGACGCTTATCGGGCCTGGCATCTTCAGCATGTTATATGCGTAGTGAGAGGCTGCCATGAACTTGGCAAGTGCTGGACGGCCAAGTATCCCATTGTAAGGCAATGGAATATCGGCAACGTCAAATGTGACCCTCTCAGTCCTGAAGTTCATCTCGCTGCCAAATGTTACGGGCAGCGTGACTTTCCCCTTCGGCTTGCTCCTTCCCGGGATGACTCCTTGGAATGTGCCGGTCTCTTCGAGCTCGCTGTCAGGGATTTGGAGTTTCTGGAGTACAGCGGAGGAGATCAGGTTCAAGCCGGCCCCGCCGTCAACTAACATCTTGGTGACCTTGAGGTTGCGGATAGTTGGTGAAACCAACATCGGCAAGCACCCGACTGCAGTTGTGCGATCAGGGTGGTCCTCAATGTCAAAGATGATAGGTGTGCTGGACCATTTCAGAAGTTTGCGCGATTCGACAGGTGGTTCCGCTGCATTGACTTCCCGCACCCACTGCTTGAGCTGGCGGTGCGAAGTATGCAGAGAAGCACCACCGTCAACGCACAAGACCTCTGTGGCTTTTTGGAACTCCTGCTCACTGGTCTCAACATCATCCATGTCTTCTTCGTCGTCGTCGTCTTCATCGTTGTCGCGGCCGCGGGGAGGTCTGTCTCCTTGCCGCTGCTTGGCCTTACCGCGGCGTCCTCCCCGGCTGGTGCGCTTCTTGCCGGATTCTCCAGCACCTCCTTGGGTCCTCTCCTTATCACGTCGCTCGTACTCAGCCTTTTGCTGCTGGACAAGCTGCTCGACCTTCTTGCAGCTCTGGAGGTCATGGCCCTTGGTGCGGTGAATCTTGCAGTATTGCTCGTCGGAGCAGTCCTGCTTGTCGGCGACTGCCACAGCCTGGTAGTTGGTGCACGCGGCAACCTCCTTGCCGGAGCTACCAACTTTGGCCTTCTTGGCGCCACCTTCGTTGCTGGACTGCTCAACGACTAACACCTCTTTGCCTTTCTTCTTCCTGTTCTGCCGCCGGTTTTTCTTTGCCGGGGCAGCATCCTCACTGTCAGATCCTTCTGCTCCGGTCTTCTCTCCGGGGAGTTTCCTCCATTCCTCAGCACGTGCACACTTGTCGGCCAGGGCATACAGCTCACTGACGTCTCTGATCCTGCGCATCGCCATCTCCTCCCGCATCCTGCGGTTACGCACGTTCTGATGGAATGCGCTGATGACCGCGGCGGGGTGGACGTCTAGGATGTTATACTGTACACGGCTGAACCTTTGAATGTACTTGCGCAGGGGCTCTCCTTCCTTCTGGGCGAGCAGATGAAGGTCACTCTCTTGGCCAGGAGGTTTGTGGCTGCCTGTAAAGGCGCTGACAAACTGATGGCATAGATCAGCCCAGGAAGATATGGAGTTGTCCGGCAAGTGCATGAGCCAGGACCTGATGTTGGGTTTGAGCACCAGCGGGAAGTAGTTGGCAAGGATCTTGTCGTCCCACCCCCCGGTAGCCTGCACCGCGATGGTGTAGATGCTGAGGAACTCCGACGGATGCGTCTTGCCGTCGTACTTCTCTGGTACATTTGGTTTGAAATTCTTTGTGCTGGGCCACTGGACTTGCCGCAGCTCACGAGTAAACGCAGGGCAACCTACCGCGTACGGCAAGTCTCCTGGTTCCCCTGGCGCATGCATGTCAACAGAGGGCCCAGCGCGCTGGTCTGATTGACGTCGCGCTTCCCCTCGGCGCTCGATGCGAGTACGAGCGTCTTCTTGTTGTCGTTCTTGAAGAACTTGGCGCTGATCGCGACGAGCTCGCGGATCTGACGACGCGGTGGAGTCGCTGTCGAGGTGGATCCGGCGAGTCGGTGATCTCGGCCTTCGGGGTGGAGAGTGCACAGTAGTTGCACCCCCACCAGTCTTGTCGTCTCCGGCTCGTGCCTAGCTGGCTTGCCGCGGCTGCGACGTGCTCGGTTGCCGTGGAGTGTCGCCGTTGGCGAAGCCGATGAGACTCTGGATGGTTGCCCTCCAATCGTCGATCATGTCCGCCGTTGGAGGGTAGTCTAGGAGCAGCTGGGCTCGCGCCAAAGCTTCTGCTGCAGTGGCGGGCGGTGGTGGCGAACGGTGCGAGGAGCGAGATATGCTCGGACTTCTAATCACGTTAGAAGGAGCAATATCCTGTCCAGGTGACCGTGCGTCGCTCGTGCCAGCATGTTGGCGTGCATGGTGGTCCTGAGCGCTCCGAGATCCACCAGCCCGATCTTGGTCTAGCAAACGCATGGTACTGTGAGTACCTTAACGCTGCCGGTCCCGCGCCTCCTGAGACAGGCGCGGTGCATGTACGGACGCCGAGGTCTTGGAGTGCACCCGGTCGTTGTGGGAGCCGGCTACGCCGCCGATGGGCAGCGCAGCCTCGCCCTTGGACCTGGCAGCACCGTGAGCTCCCTCGTCCACGCCCGTTCTTCCGCCGGCGCCCGCCCCATCAGCCGTTTGTCTTGGTGGTGGTGGGTAAGGCGCGGACGGAGCAGCCGCCTCCGAAACCTTCTTCTTCGGCGGCATGTTGATGAAGATGATGAAGATCTAGCTCGCGAGAACGCCGGATCTGGTTCACACAACTTCGACGCCCCCTACCTGGCGCGCCAAAGATGTCGGGGTACTGATCCACGGGCACCTATGGGACCGGCGGACCGGGTCCCTTTCGGTTCAGCGGGGGCGGAGATCGTGCAAAGAGCGGATCGAGGCGATGCACGCGAGCGATTTACCCAGTTTCGGGCCGCACGGATGCGTAAAACCCTACTCCTGCTTTGTGGTTTGTATTGATTTCTTGCTCGGGAGCGCGGAGTCCTACAGTACACACCCGCAGCTAACAAGACCGAGCGTGAGAGTTCGAACTAGCTAAGCCCCCTCCACGTTGCACACGGGCCTCCTTTTATATGCTCAAGGGGTTACCGACAGGTGGCAACAGAGGTAAAGGGCAAAAATGGAAAGGTGCTGTGGTAGGCATAGCTACCTGCTACAGTGTATCATACCTAACCCTGACGGCAGGGGACAAGGGCCTTAAATGCCCGTCTGTGTCGCCTAAACAGTGCGAAAAGGGACCGCCAGGGACGCCACCGTTCGCCACGATGGCGATCTTGTCAGCGCCGCTCGCCACCGCATGCCACTGGCTGCACAGCCTTCCGCCACATATGCCTGGAAGGGCCCCAAAGCGACACGTTGGTGGATGTGCTGGAGCGCGGGCCCAGGGAGGTGGCTTTCCGCGGCAAGCGCCTTGCCACTGTCGTTGTCTTGTCGCGTCCGGGAGCTTGTCGCTCACCGGGCCTTGCCGGGGCGCATGGTGCGCCGCGGCAAGTTCCTTGCAATGCCTTGGGTGGCCTTCGCGGCAAGCTCCTCTTGCCGGGGTCTTGGGATGCTTTTGTTAGCCTTCCCGACAAGCTCCTCTTGCCGGGGTCTTGTCTTCTTGGCTTGGACACTTTGTTCTTGAATGGGTCCAAAGGAACCATGGAGGACCTTGGCGGTCACCCGGCAAGCCTTGCCGCGGGATGCTGCGACTGCCCGTGCACAAGTTCGGATACTAGGGTACCCCTACTCTAGTACACCGACACCTACCTTACTAGGCAGGAACTCCCCGAGGACCAAAATGAGGCATGCTCCATAGTGCGGCGATCTAAAGCCTATAAAGTCCATGAGGGAGAGCTTTATAAGAAAAGCACTACCGGAGTCCTTCAAAGGTGCATCTCCGAAGAGGAATGGCGGAACCTCCTGGCTGAAATTCATGCAGGACTCGGCGGTCATCACGCTGCAGCTCGGTCCCTTGTAAGCAAGGCCTTCCGTACAGGCTTTTATTGGCCAATGGCCCGGGCAAACGCCCAAGACTTAGTCCAACGATGCGTCGGTTGCCAGCTTTTTGCAAACCAAAGCCATATGCCACCCACCGCCCTCCAAACTATCCCCATCACTTGGCCCTTCGCGGTCTGAGGGCTTGACATGGTTGGACCCCTTAAAGGCGGAACCCACTAGAAAAAATACTTACTGGTCATGGTGGATAAGTTCACCAAATGGATAGAAGCCAAGCCTGTTAAGACGGCCGAATCCAGACCGGTGATTGACTTTATATCTGGGGTTGTACACCGTTACGGCGTCCCTCATAGCATCATCACTGATAACGGCACGAACTTTACGGCCGACGAGGTAAAACTCTGGTGCAAAAACATGGGCATCAAGCTCGATTATGCTTCCGTCTATCACCCACAAACTAACGGCCAGGTCGAACGTGCAAATGGTCTTATCATGAGCGGCATCAAACCCAGATTAGTGCGGTCCCTTAAGGAATCTAATACGCACTGGGTAGAGGAGCTCAACTCCGTACTCTGGGGGCTGCGGACCACGCCGAATCGCACCAACGGATACACACCATTCTTCATGTTGTACGGCGCAGAGGCAGTTTTGCCCTACGACTTAATTCATGTCTCACCTCGAGTGTGCATGTACGAAGAAAGAGAAGCCGAGCTCGATCGGCAGGACAGTTTGGACGCCTTGGAGGAAGAGTGTGACGTGGCAAAAGCCCGTTCCGCATTCTATCAACAGCAGGCTCGAAGATACCAAAGCAGAGAAGTATGGGCCAAAAATTACAACGTTGGCGAATTAGTTCTACGCCTGCTGGATAAGAAAAAGGACAAACTCAAGCCCAAGTGGGAAGGTCCCTTCATAATTGACCAAGTCCTGACTGGTGGAGCGTACCGCCTGCGAGATGCATCGGATAACCAACTCGAGCCAAAACCATGGAACGCAGCCCGTCTCCGAAGATTCTATGCCTAGCGCCGGACTCTGTGTTCGTCTCCTTCCTCTGTCCATTTTTATATACTTTTTGTCTTACATTTCTCTCCTTCTCCCCTCTCTCTGTCTTATAGCCTTTAAAGGCTCATAAAGTGGCGCGCTATCTGCGCTCATTAAACCCGGGGGCTTCTTTAAACAGAAGCTTATTTATACGGGCTTCATGCCCAACACATGTGTCACACTTCCACATGTACATTTTATTCACCATTATATGCATCGATATGACTTAAGTTTTGGCCAAGCTGGGTTGCCTGGCTCCTGTGCTTACCCCTATGTTCCCGATTGTTCGGCTAGGTTGTAAAGGGAGCACCTCTGCGATTGTTACTGCCGGGTCAGCCGGATGTGTACCTCAGACTGGGTGAAGCCGAAAGCTAGCGTTCTTAAGGGAATATTCGGTCGGTGAACTAAAGATGATCTTTTTTTCTTATTTATCTATACGCCCCAGATGTTTTTCCTGCGTCTCTTTTCGCAGAATGGACATGCACTTTAGGGCATGCCTCCCAAGGAAAGGAACCCCTAACGGAACTATTCTCCTTAGAAGATGTTTCTTACTAACCATGTAATATAACATAACTAGTTGGGCACTTGTCTGTTCAAGCACTAATGACCCCTACGCCTGGTCTCCATGCATACCTCGGTTCTTATATAACTGCGAGGGTATTCGGACACACTCCGGACCGTCAGGTCCCGAGGTTGAAGCGAAAAGGTCGGCCATGACAAACGATCTACAATCCGGCTAAAAGGCATTACACATGTCAATTAAAATTACATAGTCAATCTGACTGATTGTATTCCTCTTCAATACCATCTAACAGGCTGTCTAGCTTACAGTCCTGTTGGGAATACTTTGCGGCCAATTCTACTTGGCCGTATACTAAGATGACAGGGATCTCCTTCCCATCGGGCCCCATGGGTCTGACCTCGGCCATGTGGTTTGGGTCAGCCTTCGTGTACCGCGTCTTCACCATGGCCCAGGCCTCTCGGGCGCCTTGACGGCAGGCCGACATCTTCCACAATCGGAAGCGCCGCCGCGCTCCCTTCAACTTCTCTACAAGCTCTCCAAGGCCTTCGGGCATGGAGACGGATTGCCCCAAGGCCTGGGCGTCGCCTTGCATCACCTGCCGAACTCGCTCGTGCAGTTGTGAGAGCTCGGGAAGAAGGTCACCCGTAGAACCGGGAATTTCCTCTGCAGGACGACTTGTTAGCATACCTATAGACATTACTCTGTTAGTCGACTTCCTCGCCGAACTCTTTTTTCAAAGTTCGTTTAAGCACTTACTAAATATGCCGCGTCAAAGCCGCTGATTCTCCTTAACAGAGTCCAACAGCTGGGCACAAACATCAATCAGTTCAACGCCCAGCTTGGTATCGGCATCTTGGAGATCGTTCTTCTCCCGCCTCACCTTTGTCAGCACACTCTCACCAGCCTTCAGCTGGCGTAGGAGTTGTTGCTTTTCTGGATTTAATCCGGCGCCATCGGCAATTTCATTTGTCAGATTCGCACCCACGCCGCACTTCGCAAAATACTTATCTTTTGAAGCGTATATTACCAGAGGGGGTCTCCTTGGGTTCCCCTGCCGCGGCTAGTGCGGCCTCAAGTTGGGCTTTGCACTCTTCCAGCTCCTGGGACAGTTATTCTAACTATTTCAAGTCTCGGGGGCTACTGGTATATATATAATTACCAAAATTTTCTTACCCGTATGTCTTTTACATATTGCTTCGTGGTTCGGGCTAGACCATTTTGAGCGGCACGGAGGTACGCATCTCCCGAATTGAAGGCATCCAATGCCTCTTGGGAGAAACAAGCGTCGTGAAGAACTGTCCGGTGACGCCTGTGGTTCATGGCACTCTCCACCTCGAAATTGGTGGCAGACAGCCTGTCCGCATCCTCTGTCGGAGGAGCGTCCGGTGCGCGCCTTGTGTTCGCCTCCGCTTCCGGACCAGGCTTTGGAGCCTGGCTGGTGGAGGCTTGATTGGCAACCTCTCTGGATATAGTCCGGCGAGGTCTTTTCGTCCTAAAGAGAGCACGAGCGTTAATATGCCTTGAAGGAATAACACCTGGGAATAAGATGGCGTGCTATACCTTTGCGCCGGTGTCTCAGTCCGGACTGCACTTCTTTTCAGCCCGCGGGGCCTTGTCGCCCCCCATTGGCTACTCACCGCCGGCTCGGCCTCCCGTCTCAAGGACCTCCCCTGCAAAACACTGTTGTCATACGGCAATCGAAAACACGCGAGGATAGATCCCTTTTCAAAGTGCTAGGACTTCGGTCTCAATTACCTGTGAGGCTGGGAGTAGCCCTGGGTAATCGGCCGTAATAGCCACCAAGGCGTTGTCCTTGCTCAATTGATGAAACACCCCATCAATCAGCTCCACAGGTAAGTCCGGATCCTCTTGAGAGGCCGGGTCGAGGGACCGTCCCAGATCCTTGGGTTGTGGAGGAGGGCTGTTTATTTCTTTAACAGCCTGACGCAGTTCCTGCGTTCAAGTCGTTAGACTGAATATTTAACGATGGGAATATAAAATGGATGGGCAAGTAAAAGTGTCCACTTACCCAACTTGGGGCATTGTACATAGAAAATCCACCCCGTGGGTTGACGTAGAGAAATTCCTCCTCTTCTCCCTTGTACAAAGCGGACATGATCTTTATTAGAGCGGCAGCCGAATCCGGCCCCTTACGGCCATGGCGGGTGGCGTCGTCCTCCCCGTTGAAGTCCCACATGTGGTGGCCTCTATACTGGAGTGGCTGCACCCCTCGCATGATGCATGCGGCCATGACCCCGATCATCGTCAGTCCGGAATGAGCTAACAATCTTATCCGGCCCATCAGGTAAAGAAGGTCCTTGTCGCTTTCCCTCCGAGGGCTCCGTGGACGCCAGCTTAGGCGCTTCTTTAGTGGAGCACTATCGAACTCAGGGAGGCCGATCCGGACAGGATTCGGCAGCGGGACGTCCACTACATAAAACCTTCGGCCGGATAGATATCCGGTCCCGGCGATGCGCCACACTTAGGCTCCACCCACCTGATATATTGACCCCTTCTGGGAACGGGGCACAAGGCAGAATAGCCTTTTCCACAGCGCGAAATGAGCCTCGCAGCCCAAAAACAGCTCACAAAGGGCTACGAAGCCCGCGATATGCAATATGGAGGCAGGCGTGAGGTTGTGCAGCTGGAGGCCATAGAACTCCAGGAGCCCCCGGAGAAACGGATGAATTGAAAATCTGAGCCCTCTTATTAAGTAAGGGACAAGGCATACCAGCTCTCCTTTGGAGGGATTGGGGGCGCTCTCCGCTTGCTCTCCGCCATTATAGGTGGCAAGTCCGGCTCGAACCGGGACCATATAGGCCGGGGGGAGAAATCCCTTGGTCTGGAGCGTCACTAGCTCGCTGTGCGGGACGGAGCATCTCTCCCAATCTCCAGGCTGAGGGCTGGTAGGGCGAGAGGAGGAGCTGCGGCAGCCGGCCATGATAGAATGGACCTCTGTCGGATACCCTCTGATGAATACTCGTGGAGGGGAGAAGGTGTGGTTCGGATCTAAATCCTCGTCCCCTTAAATAGGCGGCTCATTCACGCGGCTAGGGGTGTAAATGTAAAAACACCCTGACTTTTCGTATTCATTTGACACGTGGAAGACGACCATTATTGGCCGTAGAAGCCAAGGAGCGCTACATTTACAAGAAACCGGACATTATTCAACAGGTACATGGAATTTGGAGGAGAACCCGCCTTGCAATGCTGAAGACAATCTACGCGCCGGACTCGTCGTCATTGAAGCCTGGTTCGTGGGCTACTGAGGGAGTCCTGGATTAGGGGGTGTCCGAATAGCCGGACTATACCTTCGGCCGGACTCCTGGACTATGAAGATACAAGATTGAAGACTTCGTCCCGTGTCCGGAAGGGACTCTCCTTGGCGTGGAAGGCAAGCTTGGCGATACGGATATGTAGATCTCCTACCATTGTAACCGACTCTGTGTAACGCTAGCCCTCTCCGGTGTCTATATAAACCGGAGGGTTTTAGTCCGTAGGACGAAGAACAATCATACCATAGGCTAGCTTCTAGGGTTTAGCCTCCTTGATCTCGTGGTAGATCTACTCTTGTACTACCCATATCATCAATATTTATCAAGCAGGAGTAGGGTTTTACCTCCATCAAGAGGGCCCGAACCTGGGTAAAAACATCGTGTCCCTTGTCTCCTGTTACCATCCGCCTAGACGCACAGTTCGGGACCCCCTACCCGAGATCCGCCGGTTTTGACACCGACATGCCCCAAGAGTGGAGAATCGCCATCATAGTTGGCGATTTCTTCGAAGCTTGAATAACATAGAACATTCTTCTTGGGTATGCATGGGCGACTTCAACAAGACTCTCTACGTGACCGAACACCTCGGCTAGGCCGGAGTGGCAGATGTGAGCTTTTCAAGAGGTTGCCAACGAGTGTTCCTTCCAAGATCTTGGCTGGTCGAGGCTGCCCTACACATGGGACAACCGATAGGGAGGAAGTTCGAATGTTAAAGCCCGTCTGGATCGAGCATTTGCTAATGAAGATTTCAGGCAGCTTTTTGATCACATTAGAGTAAGGCATGTTTATGTAGCTGAGTCGGACCATTGTTTTATTGTCACAAATATGAATCAGCTGCCAAACGGGCCTCACTCAAAGCGTCAATTCCGGTTCAAGTATTGATATGTCTCCAACGTATCGATATTTTTTAATTGTTCCATGCTATATTATATTCTGTTTTGGACAATATTGTGCTTTATTATACACATTTATATTATTTTTGGGACTAACCTATTAACGGAGGCGCAGCTAGAATTGTTTTTTTTTGCCTATTTTAGGGTTTGATAGAAAAAGAATATCAAACGGAGTCCAAACAGAATGAAACCTTAGGGAACGTGATTTTCGGAACGAACATGATCCAGAGGACTTGGACCCAACGTCAAGCAATCAATGAGGAAGGCACGAGGTAGGGGGCGCGCCTACCCCCCCCCCCCCCCCCCGCCCACCAGGCGCGCCCTCCACCCTCGTGGGCGCCTGTTGCTCCACCGACGTACTCATTCCTCCTATATATACCTACGTACCCCCAAACTAGCAGATACGGAGCCAAAACCCTAATTCCACCACGTAACTTTCTGTATCCGCGAGATCCCATCTTGGGGCCTTTTTGGGAGCTCCGCCGGAGTTGGCATCGATTACGGAGGGCTTCTACATCAACACCATAGCCCCTCCGATGAAGTGTGAGTAGTTTACTTCAGACCTATGTGTAACACCTCGGACGTAACTTTCCCTATTTGTACTCCAACTCTTGTCGTTTCCGGCGTTAAGTTATATTTATTTCCTCGGGTTCAGGTTTTGTCTCCGTGTGTTGTTTTCTTTGTCATGCATCTCATATCATGTCATCATGTGCATTGCATTTGCATACGTGTTCATCTCATGCATTCGAGCATTTTCTCCGTTGTCCGTTTTGCATTCCGGCGCTTCGTTCTCCTCCGGTGGTCATTTCTAGCTTTCTTTCGTGTGTGGGGATTAAACATTTCCGGATTGGACTGAGACTTGTCATGCGGCCTTGGTTTACTATCGGTAGACCGCCTGTCAATTTTCGTATCATTTGGACTTCGTTTGATACACCAACGGTTAACCGAGGGACCGAAAAGGCCTCGTGTGTGTTGCAGCCCAACACCCCTCCATTTTGGCCCAAAACCCACCAAACTCTGCTCCATGTCCTAGAGCGTTCGATCATGATCGCGTGGCCGAAAACCGCACCTCATTTGGACACTCCTAGCTCCACTTATGCCTATAAATAGCCCCCCCGTTTTCGGATCATCTCCCCCTCTCGAAACCCTAAAAATCAGATCCGCCGCGCACCGGACGTGTCCGGCCGCGCTGGACGTTGTCCGCCGCCGCCCGCGTCCTCTCCCGCGCTGCCAAGTGGCAACCGCCGCCTCGGCGGCCCGCCGGCCCGTTCTCGGCCCCCGCGGCCCAACTCCTCCAGCCGCCTCGCGCCACTCGACCGCCGCCCGCGCCCGCCGTCCGCCACCGGAGCCGGCCCGCTCCAGCAGCCGCTCCGCTCGCCGTCCGCCGCCTCGCCCGCGGCTCCCCGCCGACGCCGCCGCCGGGCGGCGCGCCGCCCCGGGCCGGCCAGCCCCGCCGCCTCTCCGACCCCGCCGCCGCATCGTCGCCGGCCACCACGACCACCTCGCCGGCGACCTCGGAGTCCGCGCCATGAACAGTGGTCTTACAGTGTTCTGAGATCCGGTTGACTTTCTCCTCCCGAAACCCTAATTTTCGAGCATACTTTGACCGGCCGTATCTCCGCATCCGTATCTCCGATTTGGGAATATAGTATATCAAAATGTTCGTCTCGACGAGTACATCATTTCATTCCATTGCATCATTTTCATTTGAGCTCATCTTTACGCCCGAAATGCTGTTAGAAGGAGGCTTCGTGAGTTAATTGTCAGATCTGCTAGTTCATCTTAGACTTTTGTCATTTTTGCCATGATTATTGTGTGCATGATATGCCTGTGAGTCCTGCATATGTTTGGTTAAGCATTTTGTCTTCTTTCGAGAGGTGCAACCCATGCATTTTTAGGATGTGTGTGGTGACTTGTGCAAGCTTGCAAAGTGAGGCACCCGGTCAATCTGTTTTCAGGGACTTAGTTGTTTTCACTAAGTTTGGGATTATTTATTTCATGATGCCATATGTTCAGCTTGTTTCCTAGTGATCCGTGCCTCTTTTGAGGATGATCAGTAAAGGAGTTTTGTTAATCATGTTATGCTCTATCCATCCATGTCTTTGGTCGCAATTATGGAGCAACCTAGCTTGAGTCAATCGAGCTCTACATTTGTTTCGTGGTGAATCTGGGCAGATCGTCAACTCGTTTGCGATTTTGCCGGCGTTGTTGTAGTTGATCCGTGCATGCTATGCCTTTGTTCTTGCCATGTCTAGCTAGAATTTTGTACCTTCTTAATGGATGTATGCTTGCCTTGCCATGACTTGCACCGTAGTGAGTGCATCGAGCTCGTTTACATGCCTTCGTGAGTTATATTTCAGCATGTCTCAGTTTTCACTAAGTCTGGAAACTGATTGTGTTTTAGCTATGTTCGTGTGCCCGTTAGTATATTTTGTGATCCATTTTGGCCCCAGGTCATTTTGTGACTTTTGTTAAGATTGTTGAGTAGCTCCATGCCATGTTCTTACTTGTCTTAATCAGGTCATGTATCATGTTGGTTTGCTGCTCCGAAGAGGGCTTCGTGATCTGAAATTTCAGACAAGTGTTATTTTCACCAAGTCTGAGATCTGTTTTGCATTTGCGTTTTTGACATGCTTGTTTGAACCTCGTAATGCATGAATTGGCCGTGGCTCAATGCTAGTCTTTTGTTAAGAATCTTGTGTTCATCCCTGCCATGTAGTTTGTTGTCATGTTTCGTGGCTGTAGCATGTTCATCTCATTGCATTTAGATGCCTACTTGCTGTAAATTGCAGACCGGTGTCATTCTTAAAACGCTTGCCATTTCCAAACCGTAACTCCGATTCCATTGATCTTTATATCTTTTTCAAGCGATTTCATCTCATCTTTCCAGTGGCACCCTTGGAATTCCAAGTTGAGGCCAGGTTCATGCATTTCCTGTCATATCTTGCATTTTGCATCCCGCATCGCATCCCGCATAGCATATCTTCATTTCATCTTATTGCTTGGTCTTGCACGTGGTTGATTGTATCCTTGTTGCTTGTTTGTCTTGTTGGCTAGAGCCGGGAGACGAGTTCGCTACTGAGGAGCCCGTTGAGTTTGCTTGTGAGGATCCAGTCAACTCTGACAACTGTCCAGGCAAGATGATCATACCCTCGAAATCACTACTATCTTTGCTATGCTAGTTTGATCGCTCTTGCTATGCCAATGCTACGATGCCTACCTTTTGCTTGTCAGCCTCCCAATTGCCATGTTGAACCTTTAACCCACCATGTCCTAGCAAACCGTTGTTTGGCTATGTTACCGCTTTGCTCAGCCCCTCTTATAGTGTTGCTAGTTGCAGGTGAAGATGGGAGCCGTTCCTTGTTTGGACATTTATTTACTTGTTGGGATATCATTATATTGCTATGTTATCTTAATGCATCTATATACTTGGTAAAGGGTGGAAGGCTCAGCCTCTCGCCTAGTGTTTTGTTCCACTCTTGCCGCCATAGTTTCCGTCATATCGGTGTTATGTTCCCGGATTTTGCGTTCCTTACGCGGTTGGGTTATAATGGGAACCCCTTGATATTTCGCCTTGATTAAAAATTGTCCAGCAATGCCCAACATTGGTCTTACCATTTGCCACCTAGCCTTTTCTTTCCCTTGGGTTCTGCAGACTCAAGGGTCATCTTATTTTACCCCCCCCCCCCCCCCGGGCCAGTGCTCCTCTGAGTGTTGGTCCAAACTAGAGCACCGTGCGGGGCCGTCCCTCGGCAACTTGGTTTACGTTGGCTCCCGTACGCTTAGCTTATCCGGTGTGCCCTGAGAACGAGATATGTGCAGCTCCTATCGGGATTTGTCGGCGCAGCGGGTGGTGTTGCTGGTCTTGTTTTAACCTGTCGAATTGTCTTGTTGTACCGGGTTACCGAGTCTGATCGGTGTATCTCGGGTGGAGGTCTATTGCTTCGTTGACCGTGAGAGCTTGTCATGGGCTAAGTTGGGACTCTCCTGCAGGGATTGAACTTTCGAAAGCCTTGCCCGCGGTTATGGGCAGATGGGAATTTGTTAATGTCCGGTTGTAGATACCTCGAACCTTAACTTAATTAAAATGAATCAACTGAGTGTGTTACCGTGATGGCCTCTTCTCGGCGGAGTCCGGGAAGTGGACACGGTGTTGGAGTTATGTTTGCGCAGGTTGTTCTCTAGTCTTCGCTCGCGCTTTGCCTCATCTTCTCGCCCTCTTTTGCGAATAAGTTAGCCACCATATATGCTAGTCGCTTGCTGCAGCTCCACTTATATAAGCCTTACCCTTCCTATAAGATTAAATAGTCTTGATCGCGAGGGTGCGAGATTGCTGAGTCCCCGTGGCTCACAGATACTATCACTCCAGATGCAGGTCCAGGTGATTTCGCTCCAGGTGACGATTACGAGCTCAAGTGGGAGTTCGACGAGGACTCTCAGCGGTATTATGTTTCCTTTCCCGATGATCAGTAGTGGTGCCTAGTTGGGATTCGATTCAGGGCCTTGTCGCATGTTGGGTTTTCTTCTATTTTGGCGCTGTAGTCGGGCCATGAGTGTTTGTATGATGGATGTTATTTATGTACTCTGATGTGACGTGGCGAGTGTAAGCCAACTATGTATCTCCCCCTTTTTATTATATATTACATGGGATGTTGTAATGATTGCCTGACTTGCGACATTGCTTTCAATGCGGTTATGTCTCTAAGTCGTGCCTCGACACGTGGGAGCTATAGCCGCATCGAAGGGCGTTACAAGTTGGTAATCAGAGCCTTCCCCGACCTTAGGAGCCCCGTTGCTTGATCGTTTTAGCAGCCGAGTTGTGTCTAGAAAAAAATGTTTTGAGTCACTTAGGAATTATATATCGGAGAGATTAGGAATTCTTTTTACTTCCCAGTCTCCTCATCGCTCTGGTAAGGCATCCTGATGTAGAGTTTTGACTCTTCTCTTCTCAAATTTCACTAAAAAATTTATTAGGATCACGCGAGTATCTTGGAATCGTTCCGATGGCTTATGATGAGAACATTGTCTTGGTGCCTCCTGTCAGGGGTTTAGTGGAAGTGTCCCGGGGAGTTGAGCTCTGAGGTGTTGTCATCATAATTTTATCATTGCAATTCTGGAATACTTGAGATATGTTCGCCGACATCGAAAATCTCTTTTATGCAGTTCGTTGGTGAGATAACCTCGACGCCACCCAGTACTGGGGCGGGAGTTCGGGAGTATCGCCATAACTTGTATAACGGATGCTTTTCGAAGGTTGAGGTAGATGGTTTCCGAAGTTTTCTTGGTTATGTGTTGAAGGATGGATACAACTGGATGTAGGATTTCCTAGTTTGGGTGAGATATTATGCTTCCCCTGTGTCCCCAACACCTGATTGCATAACCGGAAAAGTTCGGGAGTTTCATAGGTGGGAATTCTAGTAGATCTAGTTCTTCTTCCACGGATATTGGTTTGAGATTGGGATTTCTTACCGATTATTCGTTCTTGATCCGTACCTTGTTGATTTATTTCTCTACCTTAATTCAACGTGGCTTCTCAATTTATGGATATGTGACCATTTGAAGAGGAATGCATTCGTTCATTTTGTTCGGATGTGAAGACCATATGTTGCAATTTTCATTCCATTGGATTCAGCTTCAATATTTATCTGTCTATGTGCTAACGGTGGTCAACCTCTTCAGGATGGCTCCCGCTAAGAGCACCAGTCAGAACCAGAATCAAGATCCGCCACCGCCTCCACCTCCTCCAGAGGCATGGCAAGCTGTGATGGCTGCAACCAATGCAAACACTCAGCTGATCATGCAAATTCTCCAAGAGCGTAATCAAGGCAGTCAAGGGAATCAAGGCAGCAATCAGAGTCACTTTGCTACACTCAACCAGTTCCTTGCTAACGGGCCAAAGACTTTCAGCAATTGTGTTGAGGCAACCGATGCTGACGATTGGCTTGTGGATCTGTGTAAGCATTTCGAGTCCAGTAACGTCAGGCCTGAGGACTTTGTGAAGTTCGCTTCCTTCCAACTCAAAGATCAAGCTGCAGAATGGTTCCAGCAGTACAAGGATTCCAGAGGTGGACGTGTTATCACATGGTATGATTTCCGTCGAGATTTCCGAGCTCATCATATTCCGCAGAGTGTGGTTGAAAGCAAGCATGAGGAATTCCGCAATCTGAAGCAAGGCTCTTTGTCTGTCTATGACTACAACAAGTTGTTCCAGAAGCTTTCCCGCTTTGCCAAGCAGGACGTGCCTGATGAGAAGAGCATGATATATCAGTTCAGGGGTGGTCTCAGAGAAGAAATTCAGCTCGCTCTTGTTCTCTTTGAGCCCTTGAGGTACGATGAGTTCTACAACATGGCACTGAAACAAGAGGCTGCTCAGTTGAGGTGTGATGCTTCCAGGAAGCGAGTCAGAGATGTTACTCCTTCTTCCTCTACTCAAGTGACCAAGCAGTAGAAGTTTTGGCTTCCTCCTCCTCCGTTCCGTCAGCCGTTTCAGCAGAAGAGCAAAGGTGGCAGTGGTTCTTCCCACCCACCCAACCCTGGCTTTCAGAACAAGACTCCGTCTCAAGCTCCAAGATCGAGTGCTCCGTATCACCGTCCGCTTTCAGAGGTCACGTGCAACAAGTGCCAATAGAAGGGTCACTATGCCAACAAGTGTTTCAACCAGAGGCGTCTTCCTCCTCCTCCTGTCAGATCGGCAAGTACAGTTGTGGTCAAGCATAACCCCAAGCATGCCAAGGTCAATTTGATGAATGCAGCTCAGGCAGAGGACTCGTCAGATGTGATCATGGGTAACTTCCCAGTTAACTCTTTTCCAGCAAAAGTTCTTTTTGACACTGGTGCATCGCATTGTTTCATGTCAAGATCATTTGCTTCCAAGCATGACTTCGTTTCACAAATGTTGGGTAAACCTATGGGAGTGGCTTCTCCGGCTAAGTCTATGAGGGCTACTTCAATAGTTCCGGATGTTTCTATCATGATGGGTGATTTCAAGTTTCTGGCTTGTCCAATGATTCTTGGCAACTCGGATATTGATCTTATTCTCGGGATGGATTGGCTTTCTAAGCACACGGATCAGCTTGATTGTGCAGCCAGACAGATTCAATTGACTCATTCGTCTGAGGATGTAATTGTCTTTGCCGCTCGGGATGATACCATCCGTCTGTTTTCTCTCAATGAGAAGGGTGAATTGGACGCTATTTCGCAAATTCCAGTCGTTTGCGAATATCAAGACGTCTTTCTAGAAGAGCTCCCAGGAATGCCTCCGCACCGGCCAGTTGAATTCGTTATTGAGCTTGAGCCTGGCACGGAACCTGTGTGCAAACGTCCTTACAAGCTCGGACCTGAAGACTTGAAGGAGCTGAAGAAGCAACTCGATGAGTAAGAAAGAATGGGTCTTATCCGGCCTAGTTCTTCTCCGTGGGGTTGTGGTGTTCTTTTTGTGAAGAAGAAGGATGGAACGGACCGACTTTGTGTTGATTACCGTCTGGTGCACAAGAAGACCATCAAGAACAAATACCCACTTCCCAACATCAATGAGCTGTTCGAACAAATCAAAGGTGCCCAAGTATTCTCCAAGCTTGATCTCCGTATGGGTTATCACCAGATTCGCATTCGCGAAGAAGATATTCCCAAGACAGCATTCAGAACAAGTTTTGGTTCATATGAATACACTGTCATGTCTTTTGTCCTCGCGAACGCTCCTCCGACGTTCTCTCGCATGATGAACTTCATCTTCAACGCCTACACCAATGACTTTGTTTTGGTCTATCTTGACGACATTCTGGTTTTCTCGAAGAACAAGGAAGATCATGCCAAGCACTTGCGTTTGGTTCTCGATAAGCTTAGGGAACATCAGTTCTACGCCAAGTTCTCCAAGTGTGAATTTTGGCTCGATGAGGTTCTTTATCTTGGTCATATCATCTCTGCCAAGGGCATTTCCGTGAATCCCGAGAAGGTATCCGCAATTGTGAATTGGGAACCTCCTCAGAACATGAAGCAACTCCGTAGCTTCCTCGGTCTCACAAGCTATTACGGAAGATTCGTTGAAAACTTTTCCTAGATCGCGAAGCCTCTCTCAAATCTTCTTCAGAAGCACGTCAAGTACGTTTGGTCTCCGGAGTGTGATATTGCTTTCAACACTTTGAAAGAGAAAATGATCACTGCTCCAGTTTTGACTCCGCCTGATGAATCCAAGCCGTACGAGGTCTTTTGTGATGCCTCTCTATAAGGTCTTGGCGTAGTTTTGATCCATGAGAAGAAAGTTGTTGCTTATACATCTCGCCAATTGAAGCCTAATGAGAAGAACTACCCCACTCATGATCTCGAGTTGGCGGCAGTTGTGCATGCTCTTTTGACTTGGAGACATCTTCTATTGGGAAGAAAAGTGGACATTTTCACTGATCACAAGAGTCTCAAGTACATCTTCACTCAGCCTAATCTCAACCTAAGGCAAACTCGATGGGTCGAAATGATTCAAGAGTATAATCGGAGTATTGAGTATACTCCAGGCAAGGCCAATGTGATTGCTGACGCTTTGAGCAGAAAGGCCTACTGCAACAGTCTGATTCTCAAGCCTTATCAACCCGAGCTTTGTGAAGCTTTCCGCAAACTTAATCTGCAAGTTGTTCCTCAAGGTTTCCTCGCCAACCTTCAAGTCTCTCCTACCTTAGAAGACCAGATTCGCCAAGCCCAGCTTCTTGATGCTATGGCGAAAAAGGTGAAGATTGGGATTGCCAAGAGTCAGTCCAAGTACAAGTGCTACCGCCTTGATGACAAGGACACTCTCTTCTTCGAGGATCGTATTGTTGTGCCCAAAGGTGAACTTCGTAAAGTGATCGTGAACGAGGCTCACAATTCTCTCCTCTCCATCCACCCTGGGAGCACGAAGATGTATCAGGACCTTAAGCAAGCTTATTGGTGGACTTGAATGAAGCGCGAGATCGCTCAATTCATGAATGAATGTGATGTCTGCAGAAGAGTGAAGGAAGAACAGCAAAGGCCAGCTGGTCTCCTCCAACCTCTTGCCATTCCAAAATGGAAGTTTGACCACATTGAGATGGACTTCGTGACTGGGTTTCCAAAGTCCAAGCGTGGCAATGATGCTATATTTGTTGTCATCGACAAGCTCACCAAAGTGGCACACTTTCTGCCTATCAAAGAGTCGATCACTGCAGCTCAATTGGCGGAACTCTATACCTCTCGCATTGTCTCTCTCCACGGTATTCCTCCAGTGATATCTTCAGACCGTGGCAGCATCTTTACCTCGAAGTTTTGGGATTCTTTTCAGAAGGCCATGGGCACCAACATCCGCTTCAGCACTGCTTTCCATCCTCAAACAAGCGGTCAAGTCGATCGTGTCAACCAGATTCTTGAAGATATGCTCAGGGCTTGTGTGATCTCCTTCGGCATGAAGTGGGAGGATTGTCTTCCTTATGCTGAATTCTCCTATAACAACAGTTTTCAAGCAAGTTCGGGCAAGGCCCCATTTGAATTATGTATGGCAGGAAGTGCCGTACGCCTCTCAACTGGTTTGAAACCGGTGAACGTCAGCTGCTGGGTAATGACTTAATCACAGAAGCAGAAGAAATGTGCAAAGTCATTCGTGATAACCTCAAAGAAGCCCAATCCTGCCAGAAGAGCTACTATGATAGTAAGCACTGTGATTTGGCTTTCGAGATCGGAGACCTTGTTTACCTCCATGTCTCTCCTATGAAGGGTACTCGTCGCTTCGGTATCAAAGGGAAGCTTGCCCCTAGATACGTGGGACCTTTCAAGATTGTCAGCAAGAGAGGCGACCTCGCCTATCAGCTCGAGCTTCCTTCAAACTTCGCAAATGTTCATGATGTGTTCCATGTCTCTCAGCTTCGAAAGTGCTTCAAGACTCCTGACCGCACCGTCAACTTCAAGGACATTGAGATCCAAGAAGATCTCTCTTATCGTGAGCACCCAGTTGCTATTCTTGAAGAGACTGAACGCAAGACTCGCAACAAGTCAATCAAATTTCTTAAAATCAAGTGGTCACACCATTCCGACCGTGAAGCTACCTGGGAACGCGAGGATCACCTCCGTTCTGAGTACCCGGAGTTCTTTCAATCCTAGATCTCGGGACGAGATCTTTTCGTAGTGGTGGAGTGTTGTAACACCCCGGATGTAACTTTCCCTATTTGTACTCCAACTCTTGCCGTTTCCGGCGTTAAGTTATATTTATTTCCTCGGGTTCAGGTTTTGTCTCCGTGTGTTGTTTTCTTTGTCATGCATCTCATATCATGTCATCATGTGCATTGCATTTGCATACGTGTTCATCTCATGCATTCGAGCATTTTCCCCGTTGTCCGTTTTGCATTCCGGCGCTTCGTTCTCCTCCGGTGGTCATTTCTAGCTTTCTTTCATGTGTGGGGATTAAACATTTCCGGATTGGACCTAGACTTGTCATGCGTCCTTGGTTTACTACCGGTAGACCGCCTGTCAAGTTTCGTATCATTTGGACTTCGTTTGATACTCCAACGGTCAACCGAGGGACCGAAAAGGCCTCGTGTGTGTTGCAGCCCAACACCCCTCCATTTTGGCCCAAAACCCACCAAACTCTGCTCCATGTCCTAGAGCGTTCGATCACGATCGCGTGCCCGAAAACCGCACCTCATTTGGACTCTCCTAGCTCTACTTATGCCTATAAATAGCCCCCCCGTTTTCGGATCATCTCCCCATCTCGAAACCCTAAAAATCAGATCCGCCGCGCACCGGACGTGTCCGGCAGCGCCGGACGTTGTCCGCCGCCGCCCGCGTCCTCTCCCGCGCTGCCAAGTGGCAACCGCCTCTCTCCACCGCCGCCTCGGAGGCCCGCCGGCCCGTTCCCGGCCCCCGCGGCCCACCTCCTCCCCGCCGCCCGCGCCCGCCGTCCGCCACCAGAGCCGGCCCGCTCCGGCAGCCGCTCCGCCCGCCGTCCGCCGCCTCGCCCGCGGCTCCCCGCCGCCGCCGCCGCTGGGCAGCGCGCCGCCCCGGGCCGGCCAGCCCCGCCGCCTCTGCGACCCCGCCGCCGCATCGTCGCCGGCCGGCCGAGGCCCGGCGAGCCCCCCTACTCCGGCCACCACGACCACCTCGCCAGCGACCTCGGAGTCCGCGCCATGAACAGTGCTGCTACAGTGTTCTGAGATCCACATCTGAGATCCGGTTGACCTTCTCCTCCCGAAACCCTAATTTTCGAGCATACTTTGACCGGCCGTATCTCTGCATCCGTAGCTCCGATTTGGGCATATAGCATATCAAAATGTTCATCTCGACGAGTACATCATTTCGTTCCATTGCATCATTTTAATTTGAGCTCATCTTGATGCCCGAAATGCTGTTAGAAGGAGGCTTCGTGAGTTAATTGTCAGATCTGCTAGTTCATCTTAGACTTTTGTCATTTTTGCCATGATTATTGTGTGCATGATATGCCTGTGAGTCCTTCATATGTTTTGTTAATCATTTTGTCTTCTTTCTAGAGGTGCAACCCATGCATTTTTAGGATGTGTGTGGTGACTTGTGCAAGGTTGCAAAGTGAGGCACCCGGTCAATCTGTTTTCAGGGACTGTTGTTTTCACTAAGTCTGGGATTATTTATTTCATGATGCCATATGTTCAGCTTGTTTCCTAGTGATCCGTGCCTCTTTTGAGGATGATCAGTAAAGGAGTTTTGTTAATCATGTTATGCTCTATCCATCCATGTCTTTGGTCGCAATTATGGAGCAACCTAGCTTGAGTCAATCGAGCTCTACATTTGTTTCGTGGTGAATCTGGGCAGATCGTCAACTCGTTTGCGATTTTGCCGGCGTTGTTGTAGTTGATCCGTGCATGCTATGCCTTTGTTCTTGCCATGTCTAGCTAGCATTTTGTACCTTCTTAATGGATGTATGCTTGCCTTTCCATGACTTGCACCGTAGTGAGTGCATCGAGCTCGTTTACATGCCTTCGTGAGTTATATTTCAGCATGTCTCAGTTTTCACTAAGTCTGGAAACTGATTGTGTTTTAGCTATGTTCGTGTGCCCGTTAGTATATTTTGTGATCCATTTTGGCCCCAGGTCATTTTGTGACTTTTGTTAAGATTGTTGAGTAGCTCCATGCCATGTTCTTACTTGTCTTAATCAGGTCATGTATCATGTTGGTTTGCTGCTCCGAAGAGGGCTTCGTGATCTGAAATTTCAGACAAGTGTTATTTTCACCAAGTCTGAGATCTGTTTTGCATTTGCGTTTTTGACATGCTTGTTTGAACCTCGTAATGCATGAATTGGCCATGGCTCAATGCTAGTCTTTTGTTAAGAATCTTGTGTTCATCCCTGCCATGTAGTTTGTTGTCATGTTTCGTGGCTGTAGCATGTTCATCTCATTGCATTTAGATGCCTACTTGCTGTAAATTGCAGACCGGTGTCATTCTTAAAACGCTTGCCATTTCCAAACCATAACTCCGATTCCATTGATCTTTATATCTTTTTCAAGCGATTTCATCTCATCTTTCCAGTGGCACCCTTGGAATTCCAAGTTGAGGCCAGGTTCATGCATTTCCTGTCATATCTTGCATTTTGCATCCCGCATAGCATATCTTCATTTCATCTTATTGCTTGGTCTTGCACGTGGTTGATTGTATCCTTGTTGCTTGTTTGTCTTGTTGGCTAGAGCCGGGAGACGAGTTCGCTACTGAGGAGCCCGTTGAGTTTGCTTGTGAGGATCCAGTCAACTCTGACAACTGTCCAGGCAAGATGATCATACCCTCGAAATCACTACTATCTTTGCTATGCTAGTTTGATCGCTCTTGCTATGCCAATGCTACGATGCCTACCTTTTGCTTGTCAGCCTCCCAATTGCCATGTTGAACCTTTAACCCACCATGTCCTAGCAAACCGTTGTTTGGCTATGTTACCGCTTTGCTCAGCCCCTCTTATAGTGTTGCTAGTTGCAGGTGAAGATGGGAGCCGTTCCTTGTTTGGACATTTATTTACTTGTTGGGATATCATTATATTGCTATGTTATCTTAATGCATCTATATACTTGGTAAAGGGTGGAAGGCTCGGCCTCTCGCCTAGTGTTTTGTTCCACTCTTGCCGCCATAGTTTCCGTCATATCGGTGTTATGTTCCCGGATTTTGCGTTCCTTACGCGGTTGGGTTATAATGGGAACCCCTTGATATTTCGCCTTGATTAAAAATTGTCCAGCAATGCCCAACATTGGTCTTACCATTTGCCACCTAGCCTTTTCTTTCCCTTGGGTTCTGCAGACTCAAGGGTCATCTTATTTTACCCCCCCCCGGGCCAGTGCTCCTTTGAGTGTTGGTCCAAACTAGAGCACCGTGCGGGGCCGTCCCTCGGCAACTTGGTTTACGTTGGCTCCCGTACGCTTAGCTTATCCGGTGTGCCCTGAGAACGAGATATGTGCAGCTCCTATCGGGATTTGTCGGCGCAGCGGGTGGTGTTGCTGGTCTTGTTTTAACCTGTCGAATTGTCTTGTTGTACCGGGTTACCGAGTCTGATCGGTGTATCTCGGGTGGAGGTCTATTGCTTCGTTGACCGTGAGAGCTTGTCATGGGCTAAGTTGGGACTCTCCTGCAGGGATTGAACTTTCGAAAGCCTTGCCCGCGGTTATGGGCAGATGGGAATTTGTTAATGTCCGGTTGTAGATACCTCGAACCTTAACTTAATTAAAATGAATCAACTGAGTGTGTTACCGTGATGGCCTCTTCTCGGCGGAGTCCGGGAAGTGGACACGGTGTTGGAGTTATGTTTGCGCAGGTTGTTCTCTAGTCTTCGCTCGCGCTTTGCCTCATCTTCTCGCCCTCTTTTGCGAATAAGTTAGCCACCATATATGCTAGTCGCTTGCTGCAGCTCCACTTATATAAGCCTTACCCTTCCTATAAGATTAAATAGTCTTGATCGCGAGGGTGCGAGATTGCTGAGTCCCCGTGGCTCACAGATACTATCACTCCAGATGCAGGTCCATGTGATTTCGCTCCAGGTGACGATTACGAGCTCAAGTGGGAGTTCGACGAGGACTCTCAGCGGTATTATGTTTCCTTTCCCGATGATCAGTAGTGGTGCCTAGTTGGGATTCGATTCAGGGCCTTGTCGCATGTTGGGTTTTCTTCTATTTTGGCGCTGTAGTCGGGCCATGAGTGTTTGTATGATGGATGTTATTTATGTACTCTGATGTGACGTGGCGAGTGTAAGCCAACTATGTATCTCCCCCTTTTTATTATATATTACATGGGATGTTGTAATGATTGCCTGACTTGCGACATTGCTTTCAATGCAGTTATGTCTCTAAGTCGTGCCTCGACACATGGGAGCTATAGCCGCATCGAAGGGCGTTACAAGTTGGTAATCAGAGCCTTCCCCGACCTTAGGAGCCCCGTTGCTTGATCGTTTTAGTAGCCGAGTTGTGTCTAGAAAAAAATGTTTTGAGTCACTTAGGAATTATATATCGGAGAGATTAGGAATTCTTTTTACTTCCCAGTCTCCTCATCGCTCTGGTAAGGCATCCTGATGTAGAGTTTTGACTCTTCTCTTCTCAAATTTCACTAAAAAATTTATTAGGATCACGCGAGAATCTTGGAATCGTTCCGATGGCTTATGATGAGAACATTGTCTTGGTGCCTCCTGTCAGGGGTTTAGTGGAAGTGTCCCGGGGAGTTGAGCTCTGAGGTGTTGTCATCATAATTTTATCATTGCAATTCTGGAATACTAGAGATATGTTCGCCGACATCGAAAATCTCTTTTATGCAGTTCGTTGGTGAGATAACCTCGACGCCACCCAGTACTGGGGCGGGAGTTCGGGAGTATCGCCATAACTTGTATAACGGATGCTTTTCGAAGGTTGAGGTAGATGGTTTCCGAAGTTTTCTTGGTTATGTGTTGAAGGATGGATACAACTGGATGTAGGATTTGCTAGTTTGGGTGAGATATTATGCTTCCCCTGTGTCCCCAACACCTGATTGCATAACCGGAAAAGTTCGGGAGTTTCATAGGTGGGAATTCTAGTAGATCTAGTTCTTCTTCCACGGATATTGGTTTGAGATTGGGATTTCTTACCGATTATTCGTTCTTGATCCGTACCTTGTTGATTTATTTCTCTACCTTAATTCAACGTGGCTTCTCAATTTATGGATATGTGACCATTTGAAGAGGAATGCATTCGTTCATTTTGTTCGGATGTGAAGACCATATGTTGCAATTTTCATTCCATTGGATTCAGCTTCAATATTTATCTGTCTATGTGCTAACGGTGGTCAACCTCTTCAGGATGGCTCCCGCTAAGAGCACCAGTCAGAACCAGAATCAAGATCCGCCACCGCCTCCACCTCCTCCAGAGGCATGGCAAGCTGTGATGGCTGCAACCAATGCAAACACTCAGCTGATCATGCAAATTCTCCAAGAGCGTAATCAAGGCAGTCAAGGGAATCAAGGCAGCAATCATTAAGTAGATATACCCATATCTGCTTAACTCATCTGTGAAGGTGAGAAAATAATGATATCCGCCACGAGCCTCAATATTCATTGGACCACATACATTTGTATGTATGATTTCCAACAAATCTGTTGCTCTCTCCATAGTACCGGAGAATGGTGTTTTAGTCATCTTGCCCATGAGGCACGGTTCGCAAGTACCAAGTGATTCATAATCAAGTGGCTCCAAAAGTCCATCGGTATGGAGTTTCTTCATGCGCTTTACACCGATATGACCTAAACGGCAGTGCCACAAATAAGTTGCACCATCATTATCAACTCTGCATCTTTTGGCTTCAATATTATGAATATGTGTATCACTACTATCGAGATTCAATAAGAATAGACCACTTTTCAAGGGTGCATGACCATAAAAGATATTACTCATATAAATAGAACAACCATTATTCTCTGATTTAAATGAATAACCGTCTCGCATTAAACAAGATCCAGATATAATGTTCATGCTCAACGCTGGCACCAAATAACAATTATTTAGGTCTAATACTAATCCCGAAGGTAGATGTAGAGGTAGCGCGTCGACCGAGATCACATCGACTTTGGAACCGTTTCCCATGCGCATCGTCACCTCGTCCTTAGCCAATCTTCGCTTAATCCGTAGTCCCTGTTTCGAGTTGCAAATATTAGCAATAGAACCAGTATCAAATACCCAGGTGCTACTGCGAGCATTAGTAAGGTACACATCAATAACATGTATATCACATATACCTTTGTTCACCTTGCCATCCTTCTTATCCGCCAAATACTTGGGGCAGTTCTGCTTCCAGTGACCAGTCTGCTTGCAGTAGAAGCACTCAGTTTCAGGCTTAGGTCCAGACTTGGGTTTCTTCTCTTGAGCAGCAACTTGCTTGCCGTTTTTCTTGAAGTTCCCCTTATTCTTCCCTTTGCCCTTTTTCTTGAAACTAGTGGTCTTGTTGACCATCAACACTTGATGCTCCTTTTTGATTTCTACCTCCGCAGCTTTCAGCATTGCGAAGAGCTCGGGAATAGTCTTATTCATCCCTTGCATATTATAGTTCATCACGAAGCTCTTGTAGCTTGGTGGCAGTGATTCGAGAATTCTGACGCAATCATTTGGAAGATTAACTCCCATCTGAATCAAGTGATTATTATACCCAGACATTTTGAGTATATGCTCACCGACAGAACTGTTCTCCTCCATCTTGCAGCTATAGAACTTATTGGAGACTTCATATCTCTCAATCCGGGCATTTGCTTGAAATATTAACTTCAACTCCTGGAACATCTCATATGCTCCATGAAGATCAAAACGTCGCTGAAGTCCCGATTCTAAGCCGTAAAGCATGGCACACTGAACTATCGAGTAGTCATCAGCTTTGCTCTGCCAGACGTTCATAACATCTGGTGTTGCTCCAGCAGCAGGCCTAGTTTCAGCGGTGCTTCCAGGACGTAATTCTTCTATGCAGCAATGATGATAATCCTCAAGTTACGGACCCAGTCCGTGTAATTTCTACCATCATCTTTCAACTTTGCTTTCTCAAGGAACGCATTAAAATCCAACGGAACAACAGCACGGGCCATCTATCTACAATCAAACATACATAAGCAAGATACTATCAGGTACTAAGTTCATGATAAATTTAAGTTTAATTAATCAAATTACTTAAAGAACACCCACTTAGATAGACATCCCTCTAATCCTCTAAGTGATCACGTGATCCAAATCAACTAAACCATGTCCGATCATCACGTGAGATGGAGTAGTTTCATTGGTGAACATCACTATGTTGATCATATCTACTATATGATTCACGCTCGACCTTTCGGTCTCCATGTTCCGAGGCCATATCTGTATATGCTTGGCTCGTCAAGTATAACCTGAGTATTCCGCGTGTGCAACTGTTTTGCACCCGTTGTATTTGAACGTAGAGCCTATCACACCCGATCATCACGTGGTGTCTCAGCACGATGAACTTTCGCAACGGTGCATACTCAGGGAGAACACTTCTTGATAATTTTAGTGAGAGATCATCTTATAATGCTACCGTCAATCAAAGCAAGATAAGATGCATAAAAGATAAACATCACATGCAATCAATATAAGTGATATGATATGGCCATCATCATCTTGTGCCTGTGATCTCCATCTCCGAAGCACCGTCATGATCACCATCGTCACCGGCGCGACACCTTGATCTCCATCGTAGCATCGTTGTCGTCTCGCCAATCTTATGCTTCCACGACTATCGCTACCATTTAGTGATAAAGTAAAGCATTACTGCGCGATTGCATTGCATACAATAAAGCGACAACCATATGGCTCCTTCCAGTTGCCGATAACTCGGTTACAAAACATGATCATCTCATACAATAAAATCAGCATCATGTCTTGACCATATCACATCACAACATGCCCTGCAAAAACAAGTTAGACGTCCTCTACTTTGTTGTTGCTAGTTTTACGTGGCTGCTACGGGCTTAAGTAAGAACCAATCTTACCTACCTATCAAAACCACAACGATAGTTTGTCAAGTTGGTGCTGTTTTAACCTTTGCAAGGACCGGGCGTAGCCACACTTGGTTCAACTAAAGTTGGAGAAACTGTCACCCGCAAGCCACCTATGTGCAAAGCACGTCGGGAGAACCGGTCTCGCGTAAGCGTACACGTAATGTCGGTCCGGGCCGCTTCGTCCAACAATACCGCCGAACCAAAGTATGACATGCTGGTAGGCAGTATGACTTATATCGCCCACAACTCACTTGTGTTCTACTCGTGCATATAACATCAACACATAAAACCTAGGCTCGGATGCCACTGTTGGGGAACGTAGTAATTTCAAAAAATTTCCTACGCACACGCAAGATCATGGTGATGCATAGCAACGAGAGGGGAGAGTGTGATCTACGTACCCTTGTAGATCGCAGCGGAAGCGTTATGACAACGCAGTTGATGTAGTCGTACGTCTTCACGGCCCGACCGATCAAGCACCGAAACTACGGCACCTCCGAGTTTTAGCACACGTTCAGCTCGATGACGATCCCCGGACTCCGATCCAGCAAAGTGTCGGGGAAGAGTTCCGTCAGAACGACGGCGTGGTGACGATCTTGATGTACTACTGTCGCAGGGCTTCGCCTAAGCACCGCTACAATATTATCGAGGACTATGGTGGCAGGGGGCGCCGCACACGGCTAAGAATATGATCATGTGGATCAACTTGTGTGTCTCCGGGGTGCCCCTGCCTCCGTATATATAGGTTCAAGAGAGGAGGAGGCCGGTCGGCCCCTATGGCACGCCAAGGAGGAGTCCTACTCCTAGTAGGAGTAGGACTCCTACTAGGAGGAGGAAAGAAGTGGGGAGGGAGAAGGAAAGGGGGGCGCTGCCCCCCCTCTCCTAGTCCAATTCGGACCAGGGGGGAGGAGGCGCGCGGCCCACCTTTGGCTGCCCCTCTCTCTCACCACTAAGGCCAAATATGGCCCATTACTTCTCCCGGGGGGGTTCCGGTAACCCTCCGGCTCTCCGGTTTTCTTCGAAATCATCCGGAACACTTCCGGTGTCTGAATATAGCCGTCCAATATATCAATCTTTATGTCTCGACCATTTCGAGACTCCTCGTCATATCCGTGATCACATCTGGGACTCCGAACAACCTTCGGTACATCAAAACGTATAAACTCAAAATATAACTGTCATCGAAACCTTAAGTGTGCGGACCCGGTGGGTTCGAGAATAATGTAGACATGACCGAGACATGTCTCCGGTCAATAACCAATAGCGGGACCTGGATGCCCATATTGGCTCCTACATATTCTACGAAGATCTTTATCGGTTAGAACGCATAACAACATATGTTGTTCCCTTTGTCATCGGTATGTTACTTGCCCGAGATTCGATCGTCGGTATCCAATGCCTAGTTCAATCTCATTACCGGCAAGTCTCTTTACTTGTTCTGTAATACATCATCTCGCAACTAACTCATTAGTTGCATTGCTTGCAAGGCTTAAGTGATGTGCATTACCGAGAGGGCCTAGAGATACCTCTCCGACGATCGGAGTGACAAATCCTATTCGCGAAATACGTCAACCCAACATGTACCTTTGGAGACACCTGTAGAGCACCTTTATAATCACCCAGTTACGTTGTGACGTTTGGTAGCACTCAAAGTGTTCCTCCGGCACACGGGAGTTACATAATCTCATAGTCATAGGAACATGTATAAGTCATGAAGAAAGCAATAGCAACATACTAAACGATCGGGTGCTAAGCTAATGGAATGGGTCATGTCAATCAGATCATTCAACTAATGATGTGATCCCGTTTAATCAAATGACAACTCTTTGTCCATGGTTAGGAAACATAACCATCTTTGATTAACGAGCTAGTCAAGTAGAGGCATACTAGTGACACTCTGTCTGTCTGTGTATTCACACATGTATTATGTTTCCGGTTAATACAATTCTAGCATGAATAATAAACTTTTATCATGATATAAGGAAATAAATAATAACTTTATTATTGCCTCTAGGGCATATTTCCTTCAGGTACACACTGGGGAGGAGGAGGACGAGGAGGAGGAGGAGGAGGAGGTGGAGGAGGAGGCAGGTGAGGAGGAGGAGGAGGAGGTTAGGGAGGGGGAGGCAGGCGAGGAGGAGGGTGGTGGCGGGGATGATGGTGGTGACGGGAAGGGGGTTGACAACAAGGGGTGGCTGCGTGGTAATGCAAAGCTACCAAAGCAGGTTCCTGCTACTGAGGAGCAGAAGTGGCTCATTGAGCCCACGGGAAAAGAGTAAGTGCAACTTTGTAATAATTTCATTATTTTGCTTGTCACATGCTTATTCCGGTTGTTATTTATTTTGCTTGTCACATACTAATAGTTCATTCTTTTGCAGCAACTGGATATATTCTAAAGGGGTCCGTATTCCCAACGGCCTCATCACCGTCTTGTTGAAGTTATACTGTCCGGGGTTGTACTGTCCAGATCTAGTCAGGCAGTCGGACCGTCGGGTTTTGGCCACGAGCTGGGACCACTGGGAAGCGGCCCTCCACGCGGACCATGAGACCCATGCCAAGGCCGTGATCACTACTTTCTGGGTGAGTTCTCTTCAGAAGCACAAGTCCATTCTAGTTTCATGAATGATTTAACTCATGGCTTCTTCCATTCTTGTTTCATGAATGATCGTAGAAATTCTATCGATTTCTTCCGGAGCACAGGGCCTGAGCGGACCAGATCGGGCTGCGCCAATGCAAGAAGAAGGCCCGCCAGATGCAGTACGAGGTGCGCTATGTGGCCATCTCGACATACTACCACGACGTTCTTGGTGTGAAGAGGACCAAGGAAGAAGTGCGGAGGATGGGCATTACCTAGGAGAGGCCCGAGTTCTTAGCGGTAAGTATAAAAGATTTTTCATTATGCTTTCATATATTATGCTTTCATTATGCTTTCATTACCTTGTGGTACATTTCACCGTTTCATGTTGACATGCCATTATGCTTTTATTATGTAGGTGTGTCCAAATTGGTGTTATGGAAAAGACGAGTCCTGGGCGGCATTGGTGGATCTTTGGTGTGATGAGGCTGGAGCCTGGGCGGCTATGAGAATGAAAAATAAGGCTAACCGAGGGACGGGGGGAGTACATGCTCAGGGAAACCAAAACCACTATCTCCACAAGGCAGTTAATGTATGACTAACCCCATTAAACATTCTTCTTATTCTATTTACCATCACTTTCTTATGTATGACTAACCTCTGTTTGGTGGTGCAGGAGGAGAAACTGAAGCGGCCACTCTCACACATGCAGGCATGGGAGATCGCCCATACGCGGAAGGACTCCAAGCATAGCGAGCCCAAGTACTACGGCAAGAAGACCGCGGGGAGAAAGAAGGCCTACTCCGAAGCGTATCTGAAGTTACATCCTGACACACCTGACCCCATTGCGGCGGATCTGGACAAGAGGGCTGTGGTGACCATGGGGCCCAAGGAGCATGGTCGGGAGGCGGTTCTCGATGCTGTGATCACTCCTACTATCTCCTACACAGAGCTCCATTGGATCGACCCGAGCCTGAGCCAGCGCACGAGTCAGCCAGTGACCAGTGCACAGTCCCTCTTTCAAGAGCAACAATCTGTAAGTATTTTCCCTCTTATCTTCATTTCTCACTTTATTTTCCGCATTTAGTAGTTTTATGAGTTCTATCATGTCATACCGTAGGCCTACCTGGAGTACACACGCCAAGAGACCATGGCGTGGCATCAGAGGCTTTATGAACACCAAGTGCAGAGGGATCGCCATATGCAGCAGGCTTTTTCAGGAAATGGCGGCCGGCAGGTGTCCATAGTTGCAGCCAGCATAATGCCCAGCAGCACAACCAGTTGTGCTGACCTTTGAGGAGTTTGTGGCACAGAACGCTGGCCCCTCGCCGGTTAGTTCATCCCCAACCTATTCACCCAAAGCATGTCATTGTTGGGGAACGCAGTAATTTCAAAAAAATTCCTATGCACACGCAAGATCATGGTGATGCATAGCAACGAGAGGGGGAGTGTGATCTACATACCTAGTAGATCGACAACGGAAGCGTTTGGTTGATGTAGTCATACGTCTTCACGGCCCGACCGATCAAGTACCGAAACTACGACACCTCCGAGTTTTAGCACACGTTCAGCTCGATGACAATCCCCAGACTCTGATCCAGCAAAGTGTCGGGGAAGAGTTCCATCAGCACGACGGCGTGGTGACGATCTTGATGCACTACAGCAGCAGGGCTTCGCCTAAACTCCGCTACAGTATTATCGAGGACTATGGTGGCTGGGGGCGCCGCACACGGCTAAGGAAAAGATCACGTGGATCAACTTGTGTGTCTTTGGGGTGCGCTTGCCTCAGTATATAATGGACTAGAGGGGGGGAGGCGGCCGGCCAAGGAGGGCGCGCCAGGAGAGTCCTACTCCCTCTGTGAGTAGGATTCCCCCCCCCCAATCCTAGTTGGAATAGGATTCGCGGAGGGGGGGAAAGAGAGAGAGGGGACGACCCCCTCTCCTTGTCCTATTCGGACCAAGGGAGGGGAGGGGCGCGCGACCCATGTAGGGCTGCCTCTTCTCTTTTCAACTAAGGCCCATCATGGCCCATTTAGCTCCCGGGGGGTTCCGGTAACCTCCCGGTACTCCAGTAAAATCCCGATTTCAACCGGAACACTTCCGATATCCAAACATAGGCTTCCAATATATCAATCTCTATGTCTCGACCGTTTCGAGACTCCTCGTCATGCCCGTGATCACATCCGGGACTCCGAACAACCTTCGGTACATCAAAATGCATAAACTCATAATATAACTGTCCTCATAACCTTAAGCGTGCGGACCCTACGGGTTCGAGAACAATGTAGACATGACCGAGACACGTCTCCGGTCAATAACCAATAGCGGGACCTAGATGCCCATATTGGCTCCTACATATTCTACGAAGATCTTTATCGGTGAGACCGAATAACAACATACGTCGTTCCCTTTGTCATCGGTATGTTACTTGCCCGAGATTCGATCGTCGGTATTCCAATACCTAGTTCAATCTCGTTACCGGCAAGTCTCTTTACTCGTTCCGTAGTACATCATCTCACAACTAACATATTAGTTGTAATGCTTGCAAGGCTTATGTGATGTGCACTACCGAGAGGGCCCAGAGATACCTCTCCGACAATCGGAGTGACAAAACCTAATCTCGAAATACGCCAACCCAACATGTACCTTTGGAGACACCTTTAGTACTCCTTTATAATCACCCAGTTACGTTGTGACGTTTGGTAGTGCCCAAAGTGTTCCTCCGGCAAACGGGAGTTGCATAATCTCATAGTTATAGGAACATGTATAAGTCATGAAGAAAGCAATAGCAACATACTAAACGATCGGGTGCTAAGCTAATGGAATGGGTCATGTCAATCAGATCATTCTCTTAATGATGTGATCCCGTTAATCAAATAACAACTCATTGTTCATGGTTAGGAAACATAACCATCTTTGATTAACGAGCTAGTCAAGTAGAGGCATACTAGTGACACTTTGTTTGTCTATGTATTCACACATGTATTATGTTTCCGGTTAATACAATTCTAGCATGAATAATAAACATTTATCATGATGTATGGAAATAAATAATAACTTTATTATTGCCTCTAGGGCATATTTCCTTCAGTCTCCGACTTGGACTAGAGTCAATAATCTAGATCACACAGTAATGATTCTAACACCCATGGAGCCTTGGTGCTGATCATGTTTTGCTCGTGGAAGAGGCTTAGTCAACGGATCTGCAATATTCAGATCCGTATGTATCTTGCAAATCTCTATGTCTCCCACCTGGACTAAATCCTGGATGGAATTGAAGCGTCTCTTGATGTGCTTGGTTCTCTTGTGAAATCTAGATTCCTTTGCCAAGGCAATTGCACCAGTATTGTCACAAAAGATTTTCATTGGACCCGATGCACTAGGTATGACACCCAGATCGGATATGAACTCCTTCATCCGGACTCCTTCGTTCGCTGCTTCCGAAGCAGCTATGTACTCCACTTCACTTGTAGATCCCGCTACGACGCTTTGTTTAGAACTGCACCAACTGACAGCTCCACTGTTTAATGTAAACACGTATCCGGTTTGCAATTTAGAATCATCCGGATCAGTGTCAAAGCTTGCATCAACGTAACCTTTTACGGTGAGCTCTTTGTCACCTCCATATATGAGAAACATATCCTTAGTCCTTTTCAGGTATTTCAGGATGTTCTTGACCGCTGTCCAGTGATCCACTCCTGGATTACTTTGGTACCTCCCTGCTAGACTTATAGCAAGGCACACATCAGGTCTGGTACATAGCATTGCATACATGATAGATCCTATGGCTGATGCATAGGGAACATCTTTCATATTCTCTCTATCTTTTGAAGTGGTCGGGCATTGAGTCTTACTCAACTTCACACCTTGTAACACAGGCAAGAACCCTTTCTTTGCTTGATCCATTTTGAACTTCTTCAAAATTTTGTCAAGGTATGTGGTTTGTGAAAGTCCAATTAAGCGTCTTGATCTATCTCTATAGATCTTAATGCCTAATATGTAAGCAGCTTCACCGAGGTCTTTCATAGAAAAACTTTTATTCAAGTATCCCTTTATGCTTTCCAATTAGTAATATGTCATCCACATATAATATCAGAAATGCTACAGAGCTCCCACTCACTTTCTTGTAAATACAGGCTTCTCCAAAAGTCTGTATAAAACCAAATGCTTTGATCACACTATCAAAACGTTTATTCCAACTCCGAGAGGCTTGCACCAGTCCATAAATGGATCGCTGGAGCTTGCACACTTTGTTAGCTCCCTTTGGATCGACAAAACCTTCTGGTTGCATCATATGCAACTCTTCTTCCAGAAATCCATTCAGGAATGCAGTTTTGACATCCATCTGCCAAATTTCATAATCATAAAATGCGGCAATTGCTAACATGATTCGGACAGACTTAAGCATCGCTACGGGTGAGAAGGTCTCATCGTAGTCAATCCCTTGAACTTGCCGAAAACCTTTTGCGACAAGTCGAGCTTTGTAGACAGTAATATTACCGTCAGCGTCAGTCTTCTTCTTGAAGATCCATTTATTCTCAATTGCTTGCCGATCATCGGGCAAGTCAACCAAAGTCCACACTTTGTTCTCATACATGGATCCCATCTCAGATTTCATGGCTTCAAGCCACTTTGCGGAATCTGGGCTCACCATCGCTTCTTCATAGTTCATAGGTTCATCATGATCTAGTAGCATGACTTCGAGAACAGGATTACCGTACCACTCTGGTGCGGATCTTACTCTGGTTGATCTACGAGGTTCAGTAGTATCTTGTTCTGAAGTTTCATGATCATCATCATTAGCTTCCTCGCTAACTGGTGTAGGTGTCGCAGAAACAGTTTTCTGTGATGTACTACTTTCCAATAAGGGAGTAGGTACAGTTACCTCGTCAAGTTCTACTTTCCTCCCACTCACTTCTTTCGAGAGAAACTCCTTCTCCAGAAAGTTTCCGAATTTAGCAACAAAAGTCTTGCCTTCGGATCTGTGATAGAAGGTGTATCCAATAGTTTCCTTTGGATATCCTATGAAGACACATTTCTCCGATTTGGGTTCGACCTTATCAGGTTGAAGCTTTTTCACATAAGCATCGCAGCCCCAAACTTTTAGAAACGACAACTTTGGTTTCTTGCCAAACCATAGTTCATAAGGCGTCGTCTCAACGGATTTTGATGGTGCCCTATTTAACGTGAATGCGGCCGTCTCTACAGCGTATCCCCAAAACGATAGCGGTAAATCAGTAAGAGACATCATAGATCGCACCATATCTAGTAAAGTACGATTACGACATTCAGACACACCATTACGCTGTGGTGTTCCGGGTGGCGTGAGTTGCGAAACTATTCCACAATTTTTTAAATGTACACCAAACTCGTAACTCAAATATTCTCCTCCACGATCAGATCGTAGAAACTTTATTTTCTTGTTACTTCACTCTGAAATTCTTCAAACTTTTCAAATGTTTCATACTTATGTTTCATTAAGTAGATATACCCATATCTGCTAAATCATCTATGAAGGTGAGAAAATAACGATATCCGCCACGAGCCTCAATATTCATCGGACCACATACATCTGTATGTATGATTTCCAACAAATCTGTTGCTCTCTCCATATTACCAGAGAACGGCGTTTTTGTCATCTGGCCCATGAGGCACGGTTCGCAAGTACCAAGTGATTCATAATCAAGTGGTTCCAAAAGTCCATCAGTATGGAGTTTCTTCATGCGCTTTACACCGATATGACCTAAACGGCAGTGCCACAAATAATTTGCACTATCATTATCAACTCTGCATCTTTTGGTTTCACCATTATGAATATGTGTGTTACTACTATCGAGATTCAACAAGAATAGACCACTCTTCAAGGGTGCATGACCATAAAAGATATTACTCATATAAATAGAACAACCATTATTCTCTGATTTAAATGAATAACCGTCTCGCATCAAACAAGATCCAGATATAATGTTCATGCTTAACGCTGGCACCAAATAACAATTATTTAGGTCTAATATTAATACTGAAGGTAGATGTAGAGGTAGCGTGCCGACCGCGATCACATCGACTTTGGAACCGTTTCCCACGCGCATCGTCACCTCGTCCTTAGCCAATCTTCGCTTAATCCATAGTCCCTGTTTCGAGTTGCAAATATTAGCAACAGAACCAGTATCAAATACCCAGGTGCTACTGCGAGCATTAGTAAGGTACACATCAATAACATGTATATCACATATACCTTTGTTCACCTTGCCATCCTTCTTATCCGCCAAATACTTGGGGCAGTTCCGCTTCCAGTGACCAGTCTGCTTGCAGTAGAAGCACTCAGTTTCAGGCTTAGGTCCAGACTTGGGTTTCTTCTCTTGAGCAGCAACTTGCTTGCCGTTTTTCTTGAAGTTCCCCTTCTTCTTCCCTTTGCCCTTTTTCTTGAAACTAGTGGTCTTGTTGACCATCAACACTTGATGCTCCTTTTTGATTTCTACCTCCGCAGCTTTCAGCATTGCGAAGAGCTCGGGAATAGTCTTATTCATCCCTTGCATATTATAGTTTATCACGAAGCTCTTGTAGCTTGGTGGCAGTGATTCGAGAATTCTGACGCAATCATCTGGAAGATTAACTCCCATCTGAATCAAGTGATTATTATACCCAGACATTTTGAGTATATGCTCACTGACAGAACTGTTCTCCTCCATCTTGCAGCTATAGAACTTATTGGAGACTTCATATCTCTCAATCCGGGCATTTGCTTGAAATATTAACTTCAACTCGTGGAGCATCTCATATGCTCCATGATGTTCAAAACGTCGTTGAAGTCCCGATTCTAAGCCGTAAAGCATGGCACACTGAACTATCGAGTAGTCATCAGCTTTGCTCTGCCAGACGTTCATAACATCTGGTGTTGCTCCAGCAGCAGGCCTGGCACCCAGCGGTGCTTCCAGGACGTAATTCTTCTGTGCAGCAATGAGGATAATCCTCAAGTTACGGACCCAGTCCGTGTAATTGCTACCATCATCTTTCAACTTTGCTTTCTCAAGGAACGCATTAAAATCCAACGGAACAATAGCACGGGCCATCTATCTACAATCAAACATACATAAGCAAGATACTATCAGGTACTAACCCCAAAACGATAGCGGTAAATTAGTAAGAGACATCATAGATCGCACCATATCTAGTAAAGTACGATTACGACGTTCGGACACACCATTACGTTGTGGTGTTCCGGGTGGCGTGAGTTGCGAAACTATTCCGCATTGCTTCAAATGTACACCAAACTCGTAACTCAAATATTCTCCTCCACGATCAGATAGTAGAAACTTTATTTTCTTGTTACGATGATTTTCAACTTCACTCTGAAATTCTTTGAAATTTTCAAATGTTTCAGACTTATGTTTCATTAAGTAGATATACCTATATCCGCTTAAGTCATCTGTGAAGGTGAGAAAATAATGATATCCGCCACGAGCCTCAATATTCATTGGACCACATACATTTGTATGTATGATTTCCAACAAATCTGTTGCTCTCTCCATAGTACCGAAGAACGGTGTTTTAGTCATCTTGCCCATGAGGCACGGTTCGCAAGTACCAAGTGATTCATAATCAAGTGGCTCCAAAAGTCCATCAGTATGGAGTTTCATCATGCGCTTTACACCGATATGACCTAAACGGCAGTGCCACAAATAAGTTGCACCATCATTATCAACTCTGCATCTTTTGGCTTCAACATTATGAATATGTGTATCACTACTATCGAGATTCAATAAGAATAGACCACTTTTCAAGGGTGCATGACCATAAAACATATTACTCATATAAATAGAACAACCATTATTCTCTGATTTAAATGAATAACCGTCTCGCATTAAACAAGATCCAGATATAATGTTCATGCTCAACGCTGTCACCAAATAACAATTATTTAGGTCTAATACTAATCCCGAAGGTAGATGTAGAGGTAGCGCGCCGACCGCGATCACATCGACTTTGGAACCGTTTCCCGCGCGCATCGTCACCTCGTCCTTAGCCAATCTTCGCTTAATCCGTAGTCCCTGTTTCGAGTTGCAAATATTAGCAACAGAACCAGTATCAAATACCCAGGTGCTACTGCGAGCATTGGTAAGGTACACATCAATAACATGTATATCACATATACCTTTGTTCACCTTGCCATCCTTCTTATCCACCAAATACTTGGGGCAGTTCCGCTTCCAGTGACCAGTCTGCTTGCAGTAGAAGCACTCAGTTTGAGGCTTAGGTCCAGACTTGGGTTTCTTCTCTTGAGCAGCAACTTGCTTGCCGTTCTTCTTGAAGTTCCCCTTCTTCTTCCCTTTGCCCTTTTTCTTGAAACTAGTGGTCTTAATGACCATCAACACTTGATGCTCCTTCTTGGTTTCTACCTCCGCAGCTTTCAGCATTGCGAAGAGCTCGGGAATAGTCTTGTTCATCCCTTGCATATTATAGTTCATCACAAAGCTCTTGTAGCTTGGTGGCAGTGACTGGAGAATTCTGTCAATGACGCAATCATCTGGAAGATTAACTCCCAATTGGATCAAGTGATTATTATACCCAGACATTTTGAGTATATGCTCACTGACAGAACTGTTCTCCTCCATCTTGCAGCTATAGAACACATTGGAGACTTCATATCTCTCAATCCGGGCATTTGCTTGAAATATTAACTTCAACTCCTGGAACATCTCATATGCTCCATGACGTTTCAAAACGTCGTTGAAGTCCCGATTCTAAGCCGTAAAGCATGGCACACTGAACTATCGAGTAGTCATCAGCTTTGCTCTGCCAGACGTTCATAACATCCGGTGTTGCTCCTGCAGCAGGCCTGGCACCCAGCGGTGCTTCCAGGACGTAATTCTTCTGTGCAGCAATAAGGATAATCCTCAAGTTATGGACCCAGTCCGTGTAATTGCTACCATCATCTTTCAACTTTGCTTTCTGAAGGAACGCATTAAAATCCAACGGAACAACAGCACGGGCCATCTATCTACAATCAAACATACATAAGCAAGATAGTATCAGGTACTAAGTTCATGATAAATTTAAGTTCAGTTAATTTACTTAAAGAACTCCCACTTAGATAGACATCCCTCTAATCCTCTAAGTGATTACGTGATCCAAATCAACTAAACCATGTCCGATCATCACGTGATATGGAGTAGTTTCATTGGTGAACATCATTATGTTGATCATATCTACTATATGATTCACGCTCGACCTTTCGGTCTCCATGTTCCGAAGCCATATCTGTATATGCTTGGCTTGTCAAGTATAACCTGAGTATTCCGCGTGTGCAACTATTTTGCACCCGTTGTATTTGAACATAGAACCTATCACACCCGATCATCACGTGGTGTCTCAGCACGAAGAACTTTCGCAACGGTGCATACTCAGGGAGAACACTTCTTGATAATTAGTGAGAGATCATCTTATAATGCTACCGTCAATCAAAGCAAGATAAGATGCATAAAAGATAAACATCACATGCAATCAATATAAGTGATATGATATGGCCATCATCATCTTGTGCTTGTGATCTCCATCTCCGAAGCACCGTCGTGATCACCATCGTCACCGGCGTGACACCTTGATCTCCATCGTAGCATCGTTGTCGTCTCGCCAAGCTTGTGCTTCCACGACTATCGCTACCGTTTAGTGATAAAGTAAAGCATTACATCGTGATTGCATTGCGTCCAATAAAGCGACAACCATATGGCTCCTGCCGGTTGCCGATAACTCGGTTACAAAACATGATCATATCATACAATACAATTCAGCATCATGTCTTGACAATATCACATCACAACATGCCCTGCAAAAACAAGTTAGACGTCCTCTACTTTGTTGTTGCAAGTTTTACGTGGCTGCTACGGTCTTAAGTAAGAACCAATCTCACCTACGCATCAAAACCACAACGATAGTTTGTCAATTTGACTCCATTTTAACCTTCGCAAGGACCGGGCGTAGCCACACTTGGTTCAACTAAAGTTGGAGAAACTGTCACCCACAAGCCACCTCTGTGCAAAGCACGTCGGGAGAACCGGTCTCGCGTAAGCGTACGCGTAATGTCGGTCTGGGCCGCTTCATCCAACAATACCGCCGAACCAAAGTATAACATGCTGGCAGGCAATATGACTTATATCGCCCACAACTTACTTGTGTTCTACTCGCGCATATAACATCAACATATAAAACCTAGGCTCGGATGCCACTGTTGGGGAATGCGGTAATTTCAAAAAATTTCCTACGCACACGCAAGATCATGGTGATGCATAGCAACGAGAGGGGGGAGTGTGATCTACATACCTACTAGATCGACAACGGAAGCGTTTGGTTGATGTAGTCGTACGTCTTCACGGCCCGACCGATCAAGCACCGAAACTACGGAACCTCCGAGTTTTAGCACACGTTCATCTCGATGACGATCCCCGGACTCCGATCCAACAAAGTGTCGGGGAAGAGTTCCGTCAGCACGACGGCGTGGTGACGATCTTGATGCACTACAGCAGCAGGGCTTCGCCTAAAGTCCGCTACAGTATTATCGAGGACTATGGTGGCTGGGGGCGCCGCACACGGCTAAGGAAAAGATCACGTGGATCAACTTGTGTGTCTTTGGGGTGCCCTTTCCTCAGTATATAAAGGAGTAGAGGGGGGGAGGCGGCCGGCCAAGGGGGGCGCGCCAGGAGAGTCCTACTCCCTCTGGGAGTAGGATCCCCCCCCCAATCCTAGTTGGAATAGGATTCGCGGAGGGGGGAAAAGAGAGAGAGGGGCCGGCCCCCTCTTCTTGTCCTATTCGGACCAAGGGAGGGGAGGGGCGCACGGCCCATGTAGGGCTACCTCTTCTCTTTTCCACTAAGGCCCATCATGGCCCATTTAGCTCCCGGGGGGTTCCAGTAACCTCCCGGTACTCCGGTAAAATCCCGATTTCACCCAGAACACTTCCGATATCCAAACATAGGCTTCCAGTATATCAATCTTCATGTCTCGACCATTTCGAGACTCCTCGTCATGCCCGTGATCACATCCGGGACTCCGAACAACCTTCGGTACATCAAAATGCATAAACTCATAATATAACTGTCATCGTAACCTTAAGCGTGTGGACCCTACGGGTTCGAGAACAATGTAGACATGACCGAGACACGTCCCCGGTCAATAACCAATAGCGGGACCTGGATGCCCATATTGGCTCCTACATATTCTACGAAGATCTTTATCGGTCAGACCGCATAACAACATACATCGTTCCCTTTGTCATCGGTATGTTACTTGCCCGAGATTCGATCGTCGGTATTCCAATACCTAGTTCAATCTCGTTACCGGCAAGTCTCTTTACTCATTCCGTAGTACATCATCTCACAACTAACATATTAGTTGTAATGTTTGCAAGGCTTATGTCATGTGCACTACCGAGAGGGCCCAGAGATACCTCTCCGAAAATCAGAGTGACAAAACCTAATCTCGAAATACGGCAACCCAACATGTACCTTTGGAGACACTTGTAGTACTCCTTTATAATCACCTAGTTACGTTGTGACGTTTGGTAGTACCCAAAGTGTTCCTCCAGCAAACAGGAGTTGCATAATCTCATAGTTATAGGAACATGTATAAGTCATGAAGAAAGCAATAGCAACATACTAAACGCTCGGGTGCTAAGCTAATGCAATGGGTCATGTCAATCAGATCATTCTCTTAATGATGTGATCCCGTTAATCAAGTAACAACTCATTGTTCATGCTTAGGAAACATAACCATCTTTGATTAACGAGCTAGTCAAGTAGAGGCATACTAGTGACACTTTGTTTGTCTATGTATTCACACATGTATTATGTTTCCGGTTAATACAATTCTAGCATGAATAATAAACATTTATCATGATGTAAGGAAATAAATAATAACTTTATTATTGCCTCTAGGGCATATTTCCTTCAGTCATGCCTTTCAACACAGTCATATATCCCATTAATATGTCTTTTCAACATCCAGGGAACAGGTTGATCTACCATTGGCGGTGGTCTTCGCAGCACTCCCGAGACACGGAGCCCGACCACTCCGATCCACGGAGGCGGAGTCGGAGGTGGAGGCGGTCTTGGCGTTAGCGATGCCGCTAGCAGTGACGACCTGGGCTTCGGCAGTCTTGGCGGTGACGACCTCCGCGGTGCGCGACGTCCTGGCGCTTAAGCCTTGTGTGTGGTGATGATGCTTGAGATGAATTGTGTGTGGTGATGGTCATTTAGATGACTTGTGTGCTTCTCCATATGCTTATGCTTATGTTGATTGTGATGATGCTTATGCATATATTGTTGTGATGGTGTCGGATGATATCCCGTTGTGTTCTATATTTCTATTCCATGAGTTTATATATCTGCTGATATGTGATGTTATTTGAATTGAATTGATTTGAAAACAAACAGTAAAAAGAAAAAAAAATCAAATGCAAACTATGCCGACGGCTAGGCCATCAGCATAGGGCTGGCGTGAGCTCCCAGTAGCTGACACGTGGCAGCTATGCGGACGGCCTAGCCGTCGGCATAGTTTTTAAACTAAGCCGACGGCCAGGCCGTCGGCATAGATGCCACATGTCAACTACTGGGAGCACCGGAGGAAGGAACATGCCGACGGCTAGGCCGTCGGCATAGTTTGAAACTAAGCCGACGACCAGGCCGTCGGCATAGCCCTGGTCCACGAGCAGCCTCTAGTCACCACGTGGCACACCTATGCCGACGGCCGCCATTAGGCGTGAACGTTGCCGACGGCCTGGGCCGCCGGCATAGATGTACGGCCCCGTCGGGAAAGCAACTATGCCGACGGCCGCCTTTAGGTGTGAACGTTGCCGACGGCCAGGGCCGCCGGCATAGATGTACGGCCCCGTCGGGAAAGCAACTATGCCGACGGCTTTTCTATGCCGACGGCCTCCCTGGCTATGCCGACGTATATGTTGCCGACGGCCGTATGCCGACGGGGGCCGTCGGCATATCCCTGAGTACCGTCGGGACAGACCTATGCCGACGGCCCTGGCCGTCGGCATAGGGGGCGATTCCAGTAGTGTAAGCTATGATATGGTCTGAGAGTGCATGCATGTCTCTTCCAGCCGATCCACTGGTTGAAACGGCTTCTTTAAGCTCTCAAATCTGCACACCGACATGGTGTGTACAACTTTTTTGTTTCTATATTTTCACGAGTGAAACCATCTCTTTTTTGGAAAGCTCTCTTTGTATTCTCATGTGTTCTTGTATGCCTCTCGGCACAATGGTATAGGTTAAGTCTCATGCTCCTCTGGATAACAAAAGTGGTGAAGGCAACCGTCTCCTTAATCATGGTGATGCTAAGTTTCCTCGCAACCCGTGAGGAACCATCCTCATATTATTCTCCAATTATCTAACCTAGAGTTGTCCACGATTGTCCTCTAAGGAAAAGAAACCTATCATCATCCCCTCCATCATCTCCATTAGCTGGAACTCCTCTAGATTGTGGACCGATGTGGCCTTAGAAGGCGGAATTTATCAGAAAGGTATTGTTCCCTTTGAGATTTATTTTGACTAAATGTAGGTAGATATACATGTTGCCTTTGAGATGAATGTAGGTAGTGTCAATTATTCAAGTTGTAGCCTATATTGTAGAACTGTCCTTATAATTATCTTCAATTAGTCTAAACAAGTTTCATCTACAATTTTCATAATTGCAGAGTGTTGATGAATTTCCTAGAATAACTGGTCATCGTTTTGTATGGTGCACAAGCATATCACAGCATGAGAATCAAGGGCAGTGGTGGATGTTGTGGGGTCCTTCTTCCTTCAATTTCTCTCCTGGAAATTTAATCCATTGTCACCTTCCTGCGTGTGCCTTGCCTCGCGACCCAATTCACCTCCGCCAGTCTGACATCGCCCCCGACCATCCTTCTAGACCACCCCACCTTGTCTTCTTCTCTGATGTTGGCAGCCCCACCCAGCACCCAAACAGTTAAATGTCTGACACCCTTCCGCCGTTGGCACCATTGCCACATCGTCCCCGGCTTCGGCTCACTCCCATTCGAGGCATCATCAAGGCCCCGAGCATATCTTGTGCTCGTTGTCGCTCGCCGATCTTTACCTTGGGGCTGCAGTCTAGAATTTGACTGATGGAAATTTCAATCTGAGGCAACTTGCCGATAGCAGACGCAAACACCTAACTAAGCGTCTATGCATATACAACCCCTGAATAAAACAAAGCAGACAAGGCATGGCGGGGTGCCGTTAGCCAACCCACGGCAGTAAACAAAACTTGCATGTGCCACGCTATACCACTACTACGTAATCAAGAACATGGATGGAGTAAATCAAACATGCACAACAACTAATCTAGGTCTTCTCTGGCGGAACCTATTATTTTAATTTCCCCGCGGGATTCCCATGAATACAGATGTCGAAGAAGATGACACAACCAAAGAAACCAAACGCAATGCCCATGATACCTAACATGCCACCAAGGGCGGCCAAGACACGTGTGAGAGAAGAAAAATAAAAAACCCCAAGACAATAGAGATGGCAAGGAAAAGCGAAGCATACCACGAGGCATACGAGGCCTAACTCGCTTGCGGTGGCAGATTCTATACGCTGGCCGTGTGCATTGTCCAATGTGATCGATTCGTCGTGGATAATATGTGCGCGCAGTTGGCCAATTGGTATTTTTAGAATCATAGTGGATGTAATGGTTTAGACGTAACATACTTAGCTTATATGAGAGGGCGATGTTTTTTTCCTTCCTTCCATTCGCCTTCCTTTTGCTAATTGAGTATGTTCCTAACAATGTGATAATAATGCCAAATTATTCAAGTGCCAAATTCGTGCTAAGCTTCAAAGAAGTGGCATGTTTGCAAAAACTAGTAACAAGGCACATGGAAAGCACATGTGATCGTAGGAATGGATTTCCTCATTCATCATGTTGCCAAGCAGTTAATATAAGGGATAAAAGCAACGAGTATCTATAACCAACATTGTATGACATATGCATGTCCTCATTCTTGGTCAATAATCTTATTGCTGTGAGATCATTCACTTCTGATGGAGCGAACACAAAAGTATAATATTCCAACACGAGAAACGCTTTGGGACACCCCCCACACACAAAGCGTATAAAGGGTAATTTAGACCTTCGACAAATCGTATCCATTTTCGTATGAACGATGGAATATGCCATACGTTCAGAGGACGTGGTACCGTGGAGGCCGCCAGTCTCCTCACCGGCGGGCCGCGTCTGAGATCTCGGCGCGGGGATGGCTTCAACCTTCCCAGGGCGCGGGTGCGGAGAAGATGCCGGTGTCACCCAGGGAGGCGAGAGCCCGTCTAGAGGAGGCGCTAGGCAAGCTGGGGATCACCGATGAAGAGGCAACATAGTTGGTGATCGATGATTGAGAAGATGACAGACCGAAGAGATGGCTTATCACTAGCAAGGTTCTGCCCTGGAACCTGCTCCACACCAACACCATAGCCGGCGCTCTTCGGCCTGCCTGGGGTAATCCCCGAGGTCTACAGTTCAGATCGATGGGGGAGAACATGTTCGTGGCAGGGTTTGAGAATCAACAGGACCGTGATCGCATCTGGCAGGGGTCGCCATGGCATGTGAGCAAAAACGCTGTAATCCTGGCTGACTTTGAATATTGCATGCGGCCCGTAAAGTTAAGTTTCAACGGCTCCATCTATGGTCTTGGGTTCCAAATCTCCCATACAATCTGCGAGATGATACATGGGGGAAACTGATTGCGCAACAGATCGACAAGGATGCTACCTCAATTCAGTTCGACCACGTTGGTGGTTTTCTACGAGCGCGGGTATCCATTGATGTTAGCAAACCTCTTAGGAGGTGGATCTTGATAGATTCTGCTAAAAGGAAGAGGGTTGATCTCTATGATATACAATACGTGCAAGTCCCCCACTTTTGCTTTTCTTGTGGTCATTTGGGTCGCTCTGAAATCATGTGTCCAACACCGGGTCCTCGAGATGACAAAGGAAATCTTCCCTTTGGATCTAAGTTGAGAGCACCAGAAGATCGACGGAAGGCTACCTCGGCGGACAGTTCAAGTCATGAGCAGCACACAGAGCGGAGCAGCCAACGAGAATCTAAGCATAATTCCAACACTGGTAAGGGCGATGACGTGACCTCCCCTGCAGAGGAACGTGCAAACTTCAAGCGGAAGGGCGCTCCAAAACAGGTCTACCGGCGGGTGGATCACACTCCTCTCCTGTTAATGAATGTTGTAGCTCCTGGGAACATTGACCCTACTCGGGAGGAGGATGTAAACGTAGCAGCACTTAGGGATGGACAAGAATTACACTACAAGAATCCTGTGAATCCGTGACGGATTTCTGGTGACATTCCAAGGGACTGTCACGGAAACCGTCATGAATGAGCAATATACAAATGTGCCTCAAAACTATAGCTCCTGTATGACAGACATCGAGTGTCTGTCACAGAAACTGTCATCCATCGACCAGGCCGACACTTATCTTTCTTTATACATTATTTGGACCATCATCGATGGCTCCTGCTGATGTGTATGTGTCTTTTGTTTGGTCCACATGTCAGCACGATGAAAAAATCGGAGGCCGAAATTGAGAGAGCACGCGTAAGAAGGAAAATTTTAATTTGCCGGCGCAGGGAGTTGATATTTTCGAGCCAGCCCATTTAACTGCGAGTCCACACCAACCTAACCCTAGTACTCTTCTCCATCTCCCGTACCAACCATCAGCCGCCGCCACTCCACCTATCCTCCTCCCGCCGCTCCATGTCGGCGCCGGCGCCGCCGCCGCTGAAACACCCCGCGGCAGGCCCCTCCCCATCTATCCCGCGCCGGATCCCTCCCCATCAAGGCCACACTATGCCCCTCCTCATTCAGATTGCCCCCCTCAAGCTACGGCAACCCAGTCCTACCCCCGAGCTAAGGAGGCAGCGGTGGCGGCGCGATGGACTACCGGATATGGAAGTCCCCTTGGTCCCCAGCGGTCTGGACGGATCAATCTCCGTCCAGTGGCGAGCCAACGTGAGGTACAGGAGTGACACTGCCCCAGATCCAGAGTACATGGGCGGCCCATGTGGCTGGGTCTAAGTCCGTCAGCAGTGCCACCGTCGGCCCCCTCGTCATCGCGGTCGTCTTCTTTGTCCGTCGTGCGCGTTTCCTCAAGGTGTTGTTGTGAAGGTAATATCCTGATGTAGTGGATCTAGTCAAATAAAGTTAATTCAGAGATAGCTTTTAAAACTTCTGATTTAGAGGCTAAAGCGGAGGAGAAATTGCTATTTCCGCTAGCGTAGACAAACAAACAGGGTAGTATTATCTCTGTATCATATTTTTAGAGCAAGTCAGCTGAAACTATGAAAACATTAAAGACTAAACCATTAGAAATCTGTACTCAAAATTTAGCTTAATAAATTTAATCTTCAGAAAATATTACAGGGCATGGACATTAGTGAGTGTATTCTTATTTGTGCTTTTCCTAATAGTTTCCTAGTAACAAAATAATACTAATAATCTGGACACCACCAACATTTACACTTAAGGGATACATTTTCCATTGCCCACTGATTCAGCTACACGAGCTATTCATGTATAGAATGTTTCAATGTATAGCTATTCATCTACAGAAGCAAAGTTATTATTTTATAAAGGCAATGTAAAATATCCTCTAGAGAAAATTTCAGTATATAGCTATGGCGTGTTTTAGTTTTTACTGATATTTTGTCACCATGTCTAAAACTGGCTGATAGACATTTTTTGTTTTTACTGATCTGTATTGTTGTTGTACAAATAGGGAAATTAATTCTTGTTGTTGAAAGTAAGGTATTACTAACTCACAAGTTTCATGCTCTCTTTTTTCTCATTCTGTGAGATGACCATGAATACACTCAATTTTGGAAACTGCAAACCAATCATAATAACACCGAGGACTGTTGAAAAGTAAATTAGCATGCCATTCTCTTACTACGTAGTGCTTAACTGCACACTATTCTCCAACTTGAGTCGTACCACCAACGGATGCTAGTTAGACGTAATTTGGATCAGCTGGGTACTTGCGCCTATTGATTTTACATTCTCTCTGGTCCTCATATAAGAGGTGAATTTAAATCTACAATCAAATCATCGACCGTGACTCTGCAATTGATAAAGTTTCATATGATTCATGGTGGTAGGAAGTATGCCCTGCTGAAACATATAAAGGCAGGAGTTCCAAAAATGAGGAAAATCATACCAATCAAGTGAATCATGCGACCAGCTGCATCAAGCATAAAAAATAAATAGAGATATGTACTGGATCCAATTCTGATTTGTACCCTAATTCTGCAGGTAAATCTATGCAGCTCTGATTCATGCCACCAACCAACAAACTAATATAATGTGGAAATAGAGAGCATGGAACTCTGATTCATGTCCCCTTGTCATCGTGGATGTCTTCTCCACCCCTGCTGCAGTCTCCTAAAGGCAATGTTCATAAAGCTGCTGCTTCTCCTAGCTTCCTGTCTCTGCCTCCCCTTCATCGATTCTGCCTCCTTCTCTGCTGCTTCTCCCGGCCAGGTAATACTCAAAGCTTGGATGTTTATGTTGTATGCCTTTAGTCGAGCTATAATCTAATATATTTTTATGCTTCCTGGAATCACTTGAGATGGATGTGCATATTGACCTGCAATTGATATTTTCCCTATCTATGTAAATAATTTACCAATGTAAATGCTGCCATCTATTAATTGACGATGTACTATGGTTAGTGCATAGGTACTGAACATGCTTATGGTATGTCTTTTGAATTTGTAATAATCTGTATATTGAAAGAGTTTCACAAGAATACTTGAAATTGGACCCAGATTTGCAGGTATTGTAGATTGCAGTTTGTTATATTGAAGTGTGAGAAGAGATAATTATAAACCTTGTATGCCATGGAGGCTAATCTCTAAATGGGACAATGCCTGTTTTTTTCGTCTTACATATGTTACTTTTCTTCACAATATATTTCATGCAATTCATGGTGAACATTATTTTGGTGGGCATTAAATTTCTTCTTTCATCCACCCAAATGTGTTATCTTTTAGAAAAGGCAATACCTAAAGCGAAATTGACGCCTACTATTTACATAGATTCATAAATTCCTGAAAATTTGCCTGAAATGTTTATGATTGTTATGCCTAATCCAGTTAACTAAACTGAAGTGAATTGGTACATCTTCCAATGCTACACAGATGCAATATGATGCTAACTGGAATCCTGGTGCTACCAATTCCTGGGTTTGGTTAATCTAGATGTGACGATTATGGTCTGAAAGCATTGGTGTAAATCTGAACCATTAGGTTCAACTTTGTTCTGAAATGTTTAACTGAAGTTCTATGATGCTTGCGAATATTGGCCCTTTTAAAGAAGTCTACTGTTAGCATAATGATATAATTAAGTGGATCATTTAATTTCCTAAAATGGTCTTTCCTTGGAGTGTTTTATTTGAAATGCAAAATAGCAAGTTTATTGACATGAATTAGGTTTAATTGATGAAGAAAGTAGGCCTCCAGCATTACTATTTTAAGGTTTTGTTCACTATGAACTACTACTCTGTCCCATAATAAGACGTTTTTGCAAGCTTCTTGGGCATGCAAAATGTTACTCCCTCCGTCCCAAAATACTCGTCGGAGAAATGGATGTATCTAGATGTATTTTAGTTCTAAATACATTAAATCCTGTCTATTTTATTGGACGGAGGGAGTACATTGTATTGCATGAAACCATCCATTTCGATACACTAAATCCTGTCATGTGCACGCACCTATAAACTTGATTTTTTTAATGGTACTTGATGAATATGAAATGATAAGTCCATTCTTTGTTTGGGACAATTAAAGTGATGTATACTTTTCTATGTTTGGATGATAAATGTCAAATTTATAGGACAAAACTGTTAACTCGTAATTAGTCTTCTCGTTTTTATGTGTGTTGCCCACATTTTCATGGTACCTTAATATATTAATATTATTACTCTATTTTCATTTCATACCTGATCGTTATTACTTACTATAATTTTTTGTATGTGTTTTGGATTCTATGCAGGTTTGGCAATCAGCCCGTGTTACAAGAGATTGAAGTTTTTTCGCAGGAATTACTTGGTCCAAATAGCTACCTGGAATGGAAGCATCTATGGCCTTTTAGATTAAATCAGCTAGTAGTTCATTTTTTCACCAAAGTCATGTTACTGAAAATTTTAAAATATATGCTTATAGGTCCTTTTAGATATGTCTGATGTTTCTGTATTAAGCTTAGTTTGGTGCTTTGAAATCAGACTGGACTATTGGAAGTCTGTATTGTCATGTGAACAAATGCTAATTGTTGAATGAATATAAATTTCGTTGTCTTCTGTATATTATGCTGGATCGTATATTATGTTGGATAAAAAAAGGGCTGGACTAAAAAAGAGGCTAATAGGTTGGACTAAAAAAACTGATAGCCTAATGGGCATCACTGAAAAAACAAGTTGATGGGCTGGATCAGATGAAATTAGTGGGCCCAAACACTAATTGGGCTGGTTACTATATGGGCCATGTTGACTGCCACGTCAGATTCATGTAGGTGCCACGTCATGTGCATGTTGCTTCCACATCACAGAGTCCCGGGCCGGATGGGCCTAGATACATATCGATGACAGACAAAAACTGTCATGGAAGGTATAGTGCCAAATTATGACGCGATATACATGACAGATTCCGAATCCGTCATCGATGCGCAGCCTTGACGGTTTTCCACTCATCTGTGACGGACTGGATCTGTCACGTATTAACACATTTCTTGTAGTGTTAGAGAGGGAAGCAAAGAAGAAGAAACCCACACCTAAGAATTCGGCAGAGACTGCAAGGAAGTCCTGCCCATACCAATGAGCTGCATAAGTTGGAACTGCCGGGGGCTTGGGAACCCCGAGGCAGTTCGAGAGCTTCGCAATATTGTGAAGCAAGAGTTACCCCTTCTACTCTTTGTCATGGAAATGAAAATATTAGCGAAAAGAGTAGAGAGCCTGCAACACACGTTGGGATTCGCAGGATGTTTTGCTGTTAATAGTACGGGTTTGAGCGGCGGCATTGGACTATTTTGGTCCCAGGATGTGGACGTCGAGCTAAAAAAATTCAGTTCCGCTCACATTGATGTGATTGTGCGGAGGACAGACCAAGTTTCGCCAACATGGTGGTTTACGGGTTCTATGGGGCTCTGAGGGAGTCCTGGATTAGGGGGTGTCCGGATAGCCGGACTATACCTTCGGCCGGACTCCTGTACTATCAAGATAGAATATTGAAGACTTTGTCCCGTGTCCGGAAGGGACTTTCCTTGGCGTGGAAGGAAAGCTTGGCGATACGGATATGTAGATCTCCTACCATTGTAACCGACTCTGTGTAACCCTAGCCCTCTCCGGTGTCTATATAAACCGGAGGGTTTTAGTCCATAGGACGAATAACAATCATACCACAGGCTAGCTTCTAGGGTTTAGCCTCCTTGATCTCGTGGTAGATCTACTCTTGTACTACCCATATCATCAATATTAATCAAGCAGGAGTAGGGTTTTACCTCCATCAAGAGGGCCCGAACCTGGGTAAAAACATTGTGTCCCTTGTCTCCTGTTACCATCCGCCTAGACGCACAGTTCGGGACCCCCTACCCAAGATCCGCCGGTTTTGACACCGACATTGGTGCTTTCATTGAGAGTTCCTCTGTGTCGTTGCCATCAGGAAGGATGCCTCATCCCTTCTTTAAAGACGGCACCGTTGCTAAGGGAGCTTTGGCTGTCGGCCAAACTCTCCGGTTAGGTGGTTTCCTTATGACCGCCTGTTCAGCTGCTGCGCCGACGATGACCTCTCGGGTCATTGAAAGCAATCTTCACGTCAGCTCGGAATTCGCCGAGCAGCTAGATCCAATGAAGCTCTCTTCCCTAAACGAGCTCTTGGATCGCATCGCCGCCCTGGGAGTCGCTACGTATTACGACCAGATTGGGCCTAAACCCGATCTGAGAGAGATTAACTCTCCCCAGGTCACCCATCACGTTGCCGTGGTAGAGGGACAGTGCGGCGACCCTTCATCTATCTTAAGGACTAGCTATGTCCGGATTCTCGATCCCTCCAAGCCGGATACCGACGGAGGGGAGGACATCACTCAAGACCTGAACTTAAAGTCAGGCGACGGGCTAGATTCATTGGACAGCATCCAAGAATCCAAACTTCCGAGTTCGGAAACTCCTTGGCCCCTGGGTCTCAGATTGGGTGAGGTTTCGGATTTGATTCCACCCACCCACCCGTAAATAAGCGATCTATCCCAAATTAGGCAAGAGCCGGAAGAAACAGTACATCATTACTGGGCCAGATTCCTCCTGGTTATGAACAGGATAAAGGACTGCCGCGAGGAAGACGCAATTTCATTCTTCAACGCCATAAGTCGCCGTGATATTACACGCTTCGCTGACTTGACGTCCATAGTACGAAAGTACTGTGCGATGAAAAGCGCCTGGAAAACCGAAATAAAATTTTGGGACAATCCGGCCCTGAATACAAACCCAGTCCGAAATAAAAGGGTGCATCATCGCCAGACACCCGGGTTCAATAACAAAAAGCAAAAGCCCTCTACAGGGCATGGAACTGTACTGGAAGGATGGCTTAATGGACCCTGCAAAATTCACAGTGCAGGGGGCGCCACACCAACTCACAGCCTTAGAGCATGTTGGATACTCCGGCAGGTGGCAAAAATTGGCGAAGATCTTCTAATTCCAGAAGACACAGAAAGCCACCCTAGAGACACCAGTACGGTATTAACAGTCTTCGAGACTTTCGCATCAAATAATATGCGAAAAAGAACACTCCGCAGCCTTGCCGAAGTCTACCTAGTAGCAACAATAAACCCATGGAGTGACACGGCTATTACTTTTAACGCCAGTGATGAACCTAAATTCCGAACAGCCCGAGCACCAGCCGCATTGGTCCTCAGTCCAATAGTGGACGACTTTCGTCTTACCAAGGTTCTCATGGATGGCAGCAGCGGATTGAACCTCATTTATGAGGAAACCCTTCAAAAAATGGAAATAGACTAGAACCGCATTGAGCGAAGCAGCACAACCTTTAGAGGAATAATCCCCAGTCGGGAAGCGCGCTGTACAAGAAAACTCACACTAGATGTGGTGTTCGGCACGCCAGATAATTACAGGTCCGAAGAGGTCATGTTCCAAGTGGCCCCGTTCAGTAGCGGATATCACGCTCTGCTAGGGCGGGAAGCGTTTACAATCTTCCAAGCAATACTCCATTACGGGTACATGAAGCTCAAGATGGCCGGGCCTAACGGAATCATCACTCTCGCTAGTGATCCGGACATAGCACTCCGCGCCGAAAACAAGACAGTCGCACTGGCCCTCGAGGCGCTATCCGGAGCCCTAGCGACTGAGGAACTGACTGTGCTGCGCTCCATGGTGAATAGGGACGATGTAATACTCGACAAAAGATCCAAGTCCACCTCCTTTAAACTGGCGGACAAAATAGTCAAATTCCAGGTCCATCCAACGAACCCCAATAAAACAGCTTCCATCGGGGCATAGTTAAACCCTGATGTAGATGCCGCACTGCGAGAGTTCCTACGAGAGAACTGGGACATTTTCGCCTGGCACCCTTGAGACAAGCCAGGAATCCCACGCAGGCTGGCCGAACACAGCTTAAATATCCTAAAAGGATTCAAGCCAGTCAAACAGGCTCTTCGGCGTTTTTCCAAACATAAGAGACAGGCCATGGGAGAGGAACTAGCCAAGCTATCGGAGGTCGGATTCATCAAAGATATAAAACACCCGGACTGGCTAGCAAACCTGGTGATGGTACCAAAGAAGGACAAGTCCTGGCGCCTGTGCGTTGATTTTAAAGACCTTAACAAGGCTTGCCCAAAGGATCCCTTCCCTCTCCCCCGCATCGATCAAATTATCGATGCTACCGCAGGACACGATTCGTTGTGTTTCCTCGACGCATACTCCGGCTACCATCAAATAAAGATGGCAGAGTCAGACCAAGCCGCAACGGCATTCATCACACCATACAGCCCATTCTGCTTCAACACAATGCCCTTCGGGCTCAAACACGCCGGCGCAACATATCAGCGCATGATTCAGACATGTCTGGCAAACCAGATCGGCAAAACAGTGGAGGCATACGTAGATGATGTGGTCGTTAAAACAAGACATGTCGAATCTCTAGTAGACGACTTGAGGCTAACCTTCGATAACCTCCAAACGTACGACATCAAGCTCAACCCGGAAAAATGCGTTTTCGGCGTTCCAGCCAGAAAGCTCTTGGGCTTCATTGTATCCGGTAGAGGAATTGAAGCAAATCCAGCCAAGATCCGAGCTCTATCACAATTGGATATCCTGAAGGACCTCAAACAAACACAAAAATTAACCGGATGCGTGGCGGCTCTAAGCCGCTTTATCTCCCGCTTGGGAGAAAAGGCCCTACCCCTTTACCGCCTCCTTCGGCGTACCGAACACTTCGAGTGGACGGATGCAGCCACGGCCGGACTCGACGAAATAAAAGCCATCTTGGCAACAAACCCAGTCCTGGACGCGCCAAACATTGGCGAACCAATGCTATTATACATTGCAGTAACCCATCAGGTCGTAAGCGCAGTGCTCGTCGTCGAACGAGAAACGGACGGACACAAATTCCCCCTTCAAAAGCCGGTCTACTATGTGTCCACTGTTCTTACTCCGTGCAAGTCACGGTACCCGCATTATCAAAAGATTGCGTACGCGGTATTTATGGCATCCCGGAAGCTCCGACACAACTTTCAAGAGTGTTCAATAACAGTAGCCTCAGAAGTGCCACTTAACGATATTATAAACAACCGCGACGCGACGGGCCGGATTGCAAAATGGGCCACTGAGCTCCTCCCATTCGACATAACTTACAAGCCACGGCGAGCTATCAAGTCGCAAGTTTTGGCCGACTTCGTCGCAGAATGGACGGAGGCCGAACTCCCTAAAGAGTACGACACATATTCAAACTGGGTCATGCACTTCGACGGCTCCAAAATGTTGGCGGGGCTGGTGTTGTTTTGACGTCCCCCACGGGAGACACAGTTCAATACGTACTCCAGATAATGTACACAGACTCCAACAATGCAGTATCCATGGGCATTCAATGGCTAGAGGTGTGCGGGGACTCGAACCTCGCAATATCCCAAATAAATGGAGACATTGATGCCAAGGATCCAAAAATGGCAGATTATCGCAACGCCGTCCTAAAAATGTCAGCTCGGTTCGAAGGGCTTGAATTTCACTATATAGCCCGGGAAAATAATCAGGCGGCATATGTCCTGGCACGCATCGGCGCAAAACGCGATGTAGTCCCCCCCAACATCTTCTTGGAAAGGCTGTTCAAGCCATCCGTGGTATGGGAAGGGGAACCCGGCAATAACAGCCCGGACCCAACCGCACTGCCCGACACCGAATACTCTGACATAATTGGAGGCTCTGCGAATGAAATAACACCTTGAGCCCATGTAATAATGGCCGTCATCGCCCCGTGGACAGAACCATTCGTCGCCTACTGTCGGGGTACTGATCCACGGGCACCTATGGGACCGGCGGACCGGGTCCCTTTCGGTTCAGCGGGGGCGGAGATCGTGCAAAGAGCGGATCGAGGCGATGCACGCGAGCGATTTACCCAGGTTCGGGCCGCACGGATGCGTAAAACCCTACTGCTTTGTGGTTTGTATTGATTTCTTGCTCGGGAGCGCGGAGTGCTACAGTAGACACCCGCAGCTAACAAGACCGAGCGTGAGAGTTCGAACTAGCTAAGCCCCCTCCACGTTGCACACGGGCCTCCTTTTATATGCTCAAGGGGTTACCGACAGGTGGCAACGGAGGTAAAGGGCAAAAATGGAAAGGTGCTGTGGTAGGCACAGCTACCTGCTACAGTGTATCATACCTAACCCTGACGGCAGGGGACAAGGGCCTTAAATGCCCGTCTGTGTCGCCTAAACAGTGCGAAGAGGGAACGCCAGGGACGCCACCGTTCACCACGATGGCGATCTTGTCAGCGCCGCTCGCCACTGCATGTCGCTGGCTACACAGCCTTTCGCCACGTACGCCTGGAAGGGCCCCAGAGCGACACGTTGGTGGATGTGCTGGAGCGCGGGCCCAGGGAGGTGGCTTGCCGCGGCAAGCGCCTTGCCGCTGTCATTGTCTTGTCGCGTCCGGGAGCTTGTCGCTCACCGGGCCTTGCCGGGGCGCGTGGTGCGCCGCGGCAAGTTCCTTGCAATGCCTTGGGTGGCCTTCCCGGCAAGCTCCTCTTGCCGGGGTCTTGGGATGCTTTTGTTAGCCTTCCCGGCAAGATCCTCTTGCCGGGGTCTTGTCTTCTTGGCTTGGACACTTTGTTCTTGAATGGCTCCAAAGGAACCATGGAGGACCTTGGCGGTCACCCGGCAAGCCTTGCCGCGGGATGCTGCGACTGCCCGCGGGATACTAAGGTACCCCTACTCTAGTACACCGACAGGAGCCCCCGGGCCTGGGCCATACACGGTGCCGAGCGCTGTTGGGCCAGGCCCAAGACAGGGCACGAGCACGCGCGGCCTAGGTTACGTCGTATCTTACTCCGTATCCACCGCGCCCTCCCCGAACGGCACGCGTCGAATGTGCGTCGTGGGAGAGATCGTGGGGGTTTCTTTATTCGAAAATGTGGAACGTCCGCCCCCCTCCCTCTTTATAAGCAGGGGAAACGGGGGCAGTTCGCACATTCGCCCGTTGCTGTTTCCAATCTCAGAAATCTCCGCCGCTCCCTCGCCTTCCTAGAACAGAGAGAGAGAGAGAGAGAGCACAGCCCCGCCCCCCATCGCTGCCAGCATCACCAACGCCGTCGACCTCCTCCACTGCTTCCACCATGGCTCCAAAAGCCGACAAGGGGAAGGCCGTGAAGTCGACCGAGGCGCAGCGGCTCGCGATGCTGCGGAAGGAGCGGGCAGTTTCCCCCCCCCCCCCAAGCTTGCCGCGAAGGAGCCGAGGGAGAACTACTACCTCTTCTGGTCGGCGGAGACACGAGCGCATCCGCGCACAAAGGTACTCCCCGCCGTCGCTTGGAAGAAGGCCCCGAATGGATACCCCTTTTTTGCTCTGTTCTTCTACTGCGGGCTCTGCCCGCCTTTCTCTGATTTCTTCTGCGACATTATGAATACCTATGGATTCCATCTCCTTGACTTCACCCCCAATGCCGTCCTGACCATGGCAGTTTTCGCACATCTCTACGAAAACTTTGTCGGAGTCCTTCCCAACGTAGCCCTCTTCCGCCACTTCTTCATACCCCGAGTAGAGAGAGGAGAGCCTCTATCCGGTGGAATTGCCTGGATCTCAAGGGCCGGCAAGAAGGAAACCTATCTGGAGGGAGAGTTCCGCGGCAAGTGGGAGGAGTGGAGAGCAGATTGGTGCTGGATTGACGAGGAGAATCCGCAGCCATTCACCACCCGGCGCAAAACCCCAGTAGCACGCGGCAGCGATTGGAGCGACGTGTCCCCGGAAGACGACAGGCTGAGAATTGCTCTCACCAGGATCCTGCGCCTCAGGCTTGCCGGGCTTACTGTTGGCGCTGTTGGCGCAGCCTTCCTTCGCCGCCGCATCGCCCCCCTACAGGAACGGGGGAGGCCCACTTGGGAGTTCAAGAACGCGGCAGACATTATGAGGCTGCGACCGGGCCTCAATTATAACTTCACAGTCCTGGAGCTCAACGCAATGCTGCAGCAGCTGTTCAAATATGACCCCCAACATCCCGAGGTGTTCAGGTTGCCAGGGGGCGTCGTCCCATTGTGCAACAATTCCGCGCTCGACCGCATCCGTGCAATGATGCCGGAGTGCGACTCGCACGGGATTGTGCCAACTTGGCAGGAGCCTGCCGACGAGGTCGTTCAGCAGTTCTTCGACGACTTGGTGGATGTGCGAGTCCGCCCCGACGAGAAGGACGGCCTCACCCGCGACACCACGGATGCAGAGTTGGCGCTCATCGCCACTAGGATGGAGGAGGCAGCGGCAGCCGCAGCCGCGGGCGAGTTCAGATTTACTGTGGAGGAGGCTGATGCAGCGGAAGCGGCAAGCCGTACCGAGCGAGGGGAGGCTGCCGGCAAGAAGGAGCTTGCCGGGCGTGACGCCGAGCCGAGCGAGCCCACCAAGGACATGAGTGGCTCGTTGGAAATCAACTCCTCTTCCTCCTCGTCTTCAGGCAGCTCGCCGCAAGTAGCGCCTCCGTCCCCGCCAAAAACGCGTCTCCGCAACGCCGGTGACGTGGCGGAGCGGCAAGCGGGTCAACAGTCGCCGCGCCGCGTGCCACGCTCTACCGCGGCAAACACCGTTGCCGCGGGAGCGCCTCATGCTGCGACGGCAACTGGAGCGGAGTCTAGCCGGACCGCCGCTTCAGTCCCTGCCGCTACACACGCCGCGCCGACAGCTGGAGCGGGGTCGTCTCAGCCCACCGCCACCGCTCCCTCCAAGCGGCCAAGGGAAGCTACCCCTCCACCTCCTCACGCCGGGCGCGCGCCGGACTTCGACTTCTCCGCGTTCAGCTCCGACGACGAAGAAGAAGGAGAGTAAGCTTCTTTTGCTGTTCTTATAGTCCTTCAATTCTTGTTGTTTTGTCTTGTTTCTCACTTGCTTTTCCCTGAACCTGTTCCTCTTCAGGACTCTGGCCCAGAGAGCGGCTAAGAGAGCTAAGGCCCCGGTGATCGTCATCGAGGACGAGCCCACTGCGACAGCAGGTGGCGCGCCCGAGACAACCTTGCCGGACCCGACGACTTTTCTCCAGGGCAGCCCCCAGCCTAAGTGTATGATTTACTTTCTGCTGCGAGGAGCGTTTGGGTACTTGTCTTTGCTGATATCTGCTTGTTGACTTGTGTAGGAGCCGAGCAGCCTCACCAGGAGCCAAGGGAGAATCCCCCGACAAGGGAGAATTCTCCGGCAAGGGAGGGCTTCCCGGTAAGGGAGAAGTCTCCGGCAAGAGAGGGTTCTCCGGCAAGGGAGAAGTCTCCGGCAAGGGAGGGTTCTCCGGCAAGGGAGAAGTCTCCGGCAAGGGAGGGCTCTCCGGCAAGGGACAGCACCAGCGGCCCCCCGACGGCGGAGACCACAACTGCAGGACCTGGTGCAGGTACTCCTCTTGCTTCAAAACTTCCCTTGGGTTCTTCTTCTTCTGATCTTCTTTTTTTTTGCTGGATTTTTGCTTGACTCTTCCCCCTTCTCCGGCCGTCAGATCCATCCACTGCGGAGCAGATGGAAACCGAGGTCACCGCCGATGAGGCAACCGGTGATGGCGATGCCGCCGGCGCAGAGGCCACCAAGGCTGACGCCGCGGCAACTGGAGAGGGGTCCGGCGATCGCACTGACAGCCCTGATGCCGCAGGAGCGCCAGGCGCTACACCGACCGCCGACCCGTCCGCCGCTGCCGCAGCGCCAGGCTCCGGAGAGCCCCAGCCAGGCGTCTACCTGAAGGCCGGCGACGACGTCTTCATCAATCTTCCCTGGGCATCAAGCTCCAGAGCGCCGGTCGAGGGGGAGATCTTCGACGGAGAAGTGCTTGCCTCCGTGGGGTTGACGCTGGTCGATGCGCCAAGCAGCAGCAGCAACGAGCCCGAAGAAGAGCGGCTACTGCAGAGGGTGATGTCGCTCTACCGCGCGCGACAAGGCAAGCTGGAGTCCCGCGAGGCGCTTGTCACGAAGGCGGGAGCAGGCATTGAAAAGCGCGCGGAAGAGCTCGGGGGTTTCCACCGGGAAGCCCTCCGATCCCTGGCGGAGGAGCGGGAGCAACTCGTTGAAGCTCGGAAGGCCTTTCTCCTCAAGAAGGCCGAAGCTGAAGAGCGCCAGTGACTTGCCGCTGTGAAGCTAGCCGCGGAGGAGGGCGAGCTGGCGCAGCGGAAGGTCAATCTTGATGCCCACGAGGAGGAGCTTGCCTCGCGTGAGGAGAAGCTCGACGGAGCCCTCAAACAAGCGGAGGACGCTGCCGCCGCCGCCGAGGCCGCCAAGGAGGAGTTGGAGGCCAATCTCTTCGAGAAGGGCAAGGAGCTCAGCACCGCCAAGGTCTCCAACGTGGATCTTGAGTTGAAGCTAACGACTTTGACCAAGACTCTGGACAGCGCCAAGAAGCGGGAGGCGGCCTTGAAGGAGGAAATCAAGGCCGACAAGGCACTGCTGGGGAGTGCTGCCACCGCCCAGAACGCCTTCAGGGAGACCGTGACGCACTGGACGGAGAGCCTTGTGAACGCCGCCACGGACATCGACAAGGAGCTGGCGCAACTGGGGATGGAGGATCTCGGGTATCCCTCCGACGACAACCTCCAACCCAGCACCAAGCTCATTCTATTCTTCAAGGGTGTGGCGACGGCCCTTCAGCGACTCCGGGAGAGGATCCCCAAGCAACTGGCTGACGAGTCGCGCAGGGTCTGCGAAGGGGCCCTCCAGAAAGTTCTGATCAAGGTGGCCTTCCGCAATACGGGCCTCCGCCTCACCAACATCCTTAGGACCTTGCCGCCAGAATCTGACCTGGAGGAGCTCAAAGCCCTTGTTGCACCCATTGTGGACAAGGTGAGCGGGATCAAGAGGGTTGAAGGCGATCGCGTAGATTAGGCCGCCCATTTCTTCTTCCCTTGCCGCTATTTATCTTGTCATGAAAACAATCTATTAGAGCTGCGACAAGCTGTCTTTGTAATATAACTTTATTCTGGGTATTATTTGCAATGTTATTCCCTTTAATTGACTCTTTGCTTTGTATGCTTTTACCCTACGCTTCTAGGGAATTTGCCGGTGTAGGCACCAGAGCCGCGAGCGCTGAGTGCAGAACGTCAGCAACCTGCTGGCGGTGCCTCTACCGGCAAGAAACCTTGTCGCGACTAGTTGCAGCTCACTTAAGTTGTCGAGCGGACTCGAAACAAAGTAAGGGCGCTAGCAGATCACTTAATTTGTTGAGCGGACTCGAAACAAAGTAAGGGCGCTAGCAGCTCACTTAAGTTGTTGAGCGGACTCAAAACAAAGTAAGGGCGCAACTAGCTACGAGTTGGTTCCTCCGCGCACAGGTTTTCCATACAAAGTGCGGTCGTTCAAGGGAGATAACTTTAAAAATTAAAAAATTTGATTGCTCAAACTTTGGCAACTTAGCTTTTCTGTTGTTTGCTCCCCGGCAAGGCGAAACTTTCTTGAACGACGCCTGGTCCATACCATCATCTTCTCCTCTCCCCCCCCCCCCGGCAAACTTGTGGGCGAGGGGAACCTTCCTTTCAAAAGAAAGAAGAGACAATACAGATATAGAGCTTTACGGCTCGTTATTGCTTATCGTGGAGTAGGTGCTGCACAAAGTGTCAGATCATATATGCCAAAAAATAGAAAGTATAAAATCGACAAAATGCGCAGGGCACATGAGCTTTATTTATGCACGGGTTCTGCGCCCGGCTTTGTACAAAGGATTACATGCAACAGCGGCAAGACTTGTACAAAAGGTGGTTGCCAGAACAGGTTCCGGCAACCGCGCCTTACGGGTAAAACTTACGGAGATGTTCAATATTCCAGGAGTTGCTCACCGGAATTCCATCTTCGGTCTCAAGGCGGACAGCGCCAGGCCTAGTGACTCGTTTCACCCGGTAAGGGCCTTCCCACTTCGGCGTCAACTTGTTGGAATTCTTGGCGGACTAAACGCGCCGAAGAACAAGGTCGCCTTCCTCGAGACTTCTGGCATTAACTTTGCGGCTATGGTAGCGGCGCAAAGCTTGCTGGTAGCGAGCAGCTCGCACAGCAGCCTGAAGACAGCCTTCCTCAAGGAGCAGCGCGTCATCTTGTCGCAGCTGCTCTTGCTCAAGCTCATCATAAGTGAGCACTCGAGGTGACCCGTATACGAGTTCCGTGGGGATAACTGCCTCTGCTCCATAGACTAGAGCGAAAGGTGTCTGGCCAGTGGCTCGATTTGGTGTCGTCCTGATCGACCAAAGAACCACCGGCAGCTCTTCGATTCAGTTTCTTCCGCACTTGTGCAGCCTATCGAAAGTTCTGGTCTTGAGCCCGCGCAGCACTTCAGCATTTGCCCTCTCCGCTTGACCGTTGCTTCTCGGGTGAGCAACAGAAGCGAAGCAGACCTTGGCGCCAAGATCTTGGACGTACTGCATGAAGGTGCGGCTCGTGAATTGTGTACCGTTGTCGGTGATTATCCTGTTAGGGATCCCGAAGCGGCAAACAATCGACCTGAAGAACTTGACGGCTGACTGTGCGGTCACCTTCCGCACTGGTTCCACTTCCGGCCACTTTGTGAACTTGTCGATTGCAACGTACAAGTACTCAAAGCCCCCGACAGCTCGGGGAAAGGGGCCGAGGATGTCGAGCCCCCAGACCGAAAATGGCCAGGATAAAGGGATCTTCTAGAGAGCTTGAGCTGGTTGGTGTATCTGCTTGGAATGGAACTCGCACGCTTCACACTTTTTCTTGTGTAGTTGCATCCTGGAGGGCTGTTGGCCAGAAGAAACCTTGCCGGAATGCTTTGCCGACAAGTGCTCTTGCACCAATCTGGTGACCACATATGCCTCCATGTATCTCTGCCAACAGCTTTTGTCCATCTTCCCGGTGAATACACTTCAATTTCACACCGTTCAGTCTTCTTCTGTACAGTGTCTTGTCAACAAAATGGTACATACTTGACTGCCGGGCTACTCTTTGCGCTTCTTCTTGCTCTTCGGGAAGTTCTCCTGTCTGAAGGAAACGGACAATCTGCTGCGCCCATGTTGGAGCTCGTGGCTCGACAACAAGGACTAAAGGCAAATCTGCCCCTGCGGGAACATCCGCTTCTACGGCAAGAACCTGCGGCTCTGCCGGAGCTTGACGCTCCCCGACAAGCTTGCCGGAGCAAAACTTGTCGGGAGCTTCTGTTTCAACGGAACAAACCCTAGGGCTTGCTGGAGCATCTTGCTCCTCAGCGCTCTTGGTGTTGTTCTCAGCTGCTGCGGGAACATCCGCTTCTACGGCGAGGAGCTGCGCCTCTGCCGGAGCTTGATGTTCCCCGACAAGCATGCCAGAGCAAAACTTATCGGGAGCTTCTGCTTCAACGGAACAAACACTAGGGCTTGCCGGAGCAGACTGCTCCTCAGCGCCTTCGGCGTTGATCTTAGGCACCTTCTTGGCGGCGGCTTCAGGAAGCTCTGCCGGCAAATAGTCACCAGAAATCAACTTCCTCTTCTTGCTCTGTCCAGTTGGTGGTGTTACGGACGATTGAGTCAGCTTGAGCACAAAAATCCCTGGTTCCACAGGTAGCTTAAGTGCGGCGCACTTTGACAGGCCATCAGCAATGGCGTTCTGAGCTCTTGGAACATGTTCCATTTGTAGGCCGTCAAAGTGCACTTCTAGCTTTCTCACTTCGTCAACGTAAGCTTCCATCAACGGACTCTGACAATTCTTGTTTACTTGGCGGACGACAAGTTGTGAGTCACCCCTGACAATGAGCTTCTTGATCCCAAGGTCTGCTGCGATCCTGAGACCGGCAAGCAAGCCCTCATACTCTGCAGTATTGTTTGTTGCCTACTCCTTGGGAAAGTGCATCTGGACTATGTACTTGAGGTGTTCTCCGGTGGGTGCGACAAGCAGCACGCCAGCGCCGGCGCCTTGCAGCGAAAAGGCACCATCAAAGTACATCAGCCACTCTTTGCTTGCTTCCTTGTCGGGGATGCTTGTTTCTGGAATTTCTTCATCTGGTGTTGGCGTCCATTCTGCTATGAATTCTGCCAATGCTCTGCTTTGGATAGTTGAAGTGCTCTCAAACTTGAGGCCAAAGCTTGACAGTTCTAGCGCCCACTCAACAATCCTGCCTGTCGCTTCTGGATTCTGTAATATCCTCTTCAGCGGAAAGCGAGTGACAACTGTGATTTCATGTGCTTGGAAGTAATGGCGCAGCTTTCTCGAGGCCATGAGGAGGCCGAAAAGCAATTTCTGCACACCAGAGTACCTTGACCTAGCCCCCTGCAGAAGGGAACTGACAAAGTAAACTGGGCGCTGCACCATTTTCTTCCGTATCTCCTCTCGTATCTGCAAAGATCCATCTTTGTCGGGACCTGAGCTTGTTGGGGAAGCCCCCTGCTTGTCGCTGGATGTGCTTGCCATGGTTGCAGGCTCGTCATCTGCCTCCCTCTCTGCTACTAACGCAACACTAACCACTTGATTGGTTGCCGCTATGTACAGCAGCAACTTCTCTTGTGGCTTAGGTGCGACAAGTATTGGAGGAGAGGACAGGTATCTCTTCAAGTCTTGCAGCGCAGCCTCCACTTCCGGAGTCCATCTCATTGGGCCTGCCTTTTTCAATAATTTGAAAAACGGCAGGGCGCACTCAGCAGACCGAGAGATAAACCTGCTGATAGCAGCCACACAACCGGCAAGCTTTGTACATCCTTGACGCGCTTGGGTGCTTCAATCTGCTCAATGGCCTTGATCGTGTCGGGATTGGCTTCAATTCCCTGCTGAGACACGAAGAACCCGAGAAGCTTGCCGGAAGGAACTCCAAATACAAACTTCTCTGGGTTGAGCTTGAGGCTGATCTTGCGCAGATTTGCAAAGGTTTTGTCTAAATCTTGAATCAGAGTTGCCCTGTCCTTGCTCTTGACCACTATATCATCCATGTAGGCTTCCACATTTCTGTGTATTTGCGGCTCAAGGGCGACATGGACCACTCTTGCAAATGTTGAACCAGCATTTTTTAATCTGAAAGGCATTCGTACGAAACAGTACGTGCCACATGGAGTAATAAATGCGGTCTTCTCCTCATCCTCTTCTGCCATGAAGATCTGATGATATCCTGAATATGCGTCAAGAAATGAAAGCAAATCACATCCGGCTGTGGAGTCGACAATCTGGTCAATGCGCGGCAAAGGAAATGGGTCTTTGGGACAACCTTTGTTAACATCGGTAAAATCGATACAAAGTCTCCATTTCCCGTTTGCCTTGCGCACGACTACAGGATTGGCCAACCACGTAGGATGGAGCACTCCTCTGACAAGGCCTGCTGCTTCCAATTTCTTGATCTCTTCTGCAATAAACTCTTGGCGCTCCACTGCTTGTTTCCTAACTTTCTGCTTGACGGGCCGCGCATGAGGACAAACGGCAAGGTGGTGCTCAATCACTTTCCTGGGAACACCGGGGATGTCAGACGGTTGCCACGCAAACAGGTCGACATTCGCCCACAGGAAAGCAATGAGCGCGCTTTCCTATTTAGGGTCGAGAGTGGCACTGATGGTGAAGGTACAACTAGTGCCGTCCTCCTTGGCGGACACCTTTTTCGTCTCTGGCGGAGCTGCCATCGTCTTCTTGCACTTTCCGGTGGAGCTCGATGGTGCGTTCTCAATGGCAGCGCAGCACTCCGAAGAGGTGCGCTTGTCGGAGCGGGCACCAGAACTCTTGCCGGACTTGGTCTTCTTCCCCCCGGGAGCTTCAGCGGCATGTGACTCGCGCTCTGCTGCGGCTGCTGCTTCCCGGTAGATCTTGTCGGCACAGATAAGAGCATCTTTCTTGTCGCCAGGGATAGAGATGACGCTTATCGGGCCTGGCATCTTCAGCATGTTATATGCGTAGTGAGAGGCTGCCATGAACTTGGCAAGTGCTGGACGGCCAAGTATCCCATTGTAAGGCAATGGAATATCGGCAACGTCAAATGTGACCCTCTCAGTCCTGAAGTTCATCTCGCTGCCAAATGTTACGGGCAGCGTGACTTTCCCCTTCGGCTTGCTCCTTCCCGGGATGACTCCTTGGAATGTGCCGGTCTCTTCGAGCTCGCTGTCAGGGATTTGGAGTTTCTGGAGTACAGCGGAGGAGATCAGGTTCAAGCCGGCCCCGCCGTCAACTAACATCTTGGTGACCTTGAGGTTGCGGATAGTTGGTGAAACCAACATCGGCAAGCACCCGACTGCAGTTGTGCGATCAGGGTGGTCCTCAATGTCAAAGATGATAGGTGTGCTGGACCATTTCAGAAGTTTGCGCGATTCGACAGGTGGTTCCGCTGCATTGACTTCCCGCACCCACTACTTGAGCTGGCGGTGCGAAGTATGCAGAGAAGCACCACCGTCAACGCACAAGACCTCTGTGGCTTTCTGGAACTCCTGCTCACTGGTCTCAACATCATCCATGTCTTCTTCGTCGTCGTCGTCTTCATCGTTGTCGCGGCCGCGGGGAGGTCTGTCTCCTTGCCGCTGCTTGGCCTTACCGCGGCGTCCTCCCTGGCTGGTGCGCTTCTTGCCGGATTCTCCAGCTCCTCCTTGGGTCCTCTCCTTATCACGTCGCTCGTACTCAGCCTTTTGCTGCTGGACAAGCTGCTCGACCTTCTTGCAGCTCTGGAGGTCATGGCCCTTGGTGCGGTGAATCTTGCAGTATTGCTCGTCGGAGCAGTCCTGCTTGTCGGCGACTGCCACAGCCTGGTAGTTGGTGCACGCGGCAACCTCCTTGCCGGAGCTACCAACTTTGGCCTTCTTGGCGCCACCTTCGTTGCCGGACTGCTCAACGACTAACACCTCTTTGCCTTTCTTCTTCCTGTTCCGCCGCCGGTTTTTCTTTGCCGGGGCAGCATCCTCACTGTCAGATCCTTCTGCTCCGGTCTTCTCTCCGGGGAGTTTCCTCCATTCCTCAGCACGTGCACACTTGTCGGCCAGGGCATACAGCTCACTGACGTCTCTGATCCTGCGCATCGCCATCTCCTCCCGCATCCTGCGGTTACGCACGTTCTGATGGAATGCGCTGATGACCGCGGCGGGGTGGACGTCTAGGATGTTATACTGTACACGGCTGAACCTTTGAATGTACTTGCGCAGGGGCTCTCCTTCCTTCTGGGCGAGCAGATGAAGGTCACTCTCTTGGCCAGGAGGTTTGTGGCCGCCTGTAAAGGCGCTGACAAACTGATGGCATAGATCAGCCCAGGAAGATATGGAGTTGTCCGGCAAGTGCATGAGCCAGGACCTGACGTTGGGTTTGAGCTCCAGCGGGAAGTAGTTGGCAAGGATCTTGTCGTCCCACCCCCCGGTAGCCTGCACCGCGATGGTGTAGATGCTGAGGAACTCCGACGGATGGGTCTTGCCGTTGTACTTCTCTGGTACATTTGGTTTGAAATTCTTTGTGCTGGGCCACTGGACTTGCCGCAGCTCACGAGTAAACGCAGGGCAACCTACCGCGTACGGCAAGTCTCCTGGTTCCCCTGGCGCATGCATGTCAACAGAGGGCCCAGCGCGCTGGTCTGATTGACGTCGCGCTTCCCTTCGGCGCTCGATGCGAGTACGAGCGTCTTCTTGTTGTCGTTCTTGAAGAACTTGGCGCTGATCGCGACGAGCTCGCGGATCTGACGACGCGGTGGAGTCGCTGTCGAGGTGGATCCGGCGAGTCGGCGATCTCGGCCTTCGGGGTGGAGAGTGCACAGTAGTTGCACCCCCACCAGTCTTGTCGTCTCCGGCTCGTGCCTAGCTGGCTTGCCGCGGCTGCGACGTGCTCGGTTGCCGTGGAGTGTCGCCGTTGGCGAAGCCGATAAGACTCTGGATGGTTGCCCTCCAATCGTCGATCATGTCCGCCGTTGGAGGGTAGTCTAGGAGCAGCTGGGCTCGCGCCAAAGCTTCTGCTGCAGTGGCGGGCGGTGGTGGCGAACGGTGCGAGGAGCGAGATATGCTCGGACTTCTAATCACGTTAGAAGGAGCAATATCCTGTCCAGGTGACCGTGCGTCGCTCGTGCCAGCATGTTGGCGTGCATGGTGGTCCTGAGCGCTCCGAGATCCACCAGCCCGATCTTGGTCTAGCAAACGCATGGTACTGTGAGTACCTTAACGCTGCCGGTCCCGCGCCTCCTGAGACAGGCGCGGTGCATGTACGGACGCCGAGGTCTTGGAGTGCACCCGGTCGTTGTGGGAGCCGGCTACGCCGCCGATGGGCAGCGCAGCCTCGCCCTTGGACATGGCAGCACCGTGAGCTCCCTCGTCCACGCCCGTTCTTCCGCCGGCGCCCGCCCCATCAGCCGTTTGTCCCGGTGGTGGTGGGTAAGGCGCGGACGGAGCAGCCGCCTCCGAAACCTTCTTCTTCGGCGGCATGTTGATGAAGATGATGAAGATCTAGCTTGCGAGAACGCCGGATCTGGTTCACACAACTTCGACGCCCCCTACCTGGCGCGCCAAAGATGTCGGGGTACTGATCCACGGGCACCTATGGGACCGGCGGACCGGGTCCCTTTCGGTTCAGCGGGGGCGGAGATCGTGCAAAGAGCGGATCGAGGCGATGCACGCGAGCGATTTACCCAGTTTCGGGCCGCACGGATGCGTAAAACCCTACTCCTGCTTTGTGGCTTGTATTGATTTCTTGCTCGGGAGCGCGGAGTGCTACAGTGTATCGTACCTAACCCTGACGACAGGTGGCAACAGAGGTAAAGGGCAAAAATGGAAAGGTGCTGTGGTAGGCACAGCTACCTGCTACAGTGTATCATACCTAACCCTGACGGCAGGGGACAAGGGCCTTAAATGCCCGTCTGTGTTGCCTAAACAGTGCAAAAAGGGACCGCCAGGGACGCCACCGTTCGCCACGATGGCGATCTTGTCAGCGCCGCTCGCCACCGCATGCCACTGGCTGCACAGCCTTCCGCCACATATGCCTGGAAGGGCCCCAAAGCGACACGTTGGTGGATGTGCTGGAGCGCGGGCCCAGGGAGGTGGCTTGCCGCGGCAAGCGCCTTGCCACTGTCGTTGTCTTGTCGCGTCCGGGAGCTTGTCGCTCACCGGGCCTTGCCGGGGCGCATGGTGCGCCGCGGCAAGTTCCTTGCAATGCCTTGGGTGGCCTTCGCGGCAAGCTCCTCTTGCCGGGGTCTTGGGATGCTTTTGTTAGCCTTCCCGACAAGCTCCTCTTGCCGGGGTCTTGTCTTCTTGGCTTGGACACTTTGTTCTTGAATGGGTCCAAAGGAACCATGGAGGACCTTGGCGGTCACCCGGCAAGCCTTGCCGCGGGATGCTGCGACTGCCCGTGCACAAGTTCGGGATACTAGGGTACCCCTACTCTAGTACACCGACACCTACCTTACTAGGCAGGAACTCCCCGAGGACCAAAATGAGGCATGCTGCATAGTGCGGCGATCTAAAGCCTATAAAGTCCATGAGGGAGAGCTTTATAAGAAAAGCACTACCGGAGTCCTTCAAAGGTGCATCTCCGAAGAGGAATGGCGGAACCTCCTGGCTGAAATTCATGCAGGACTCGGCGGTCATCACGCTGCAGCTCGGTCCCTTGTAAGCAAGGCCTTCCGTACAGGCTTTTATTGGCCAATGGCCCGGGCAAACGCCCAAGACTTAGTCCAACGATGCGTCGGTTGCCAGCTTTTTGCAAACCAAAGCCATATGCCACCCACCGCCCTCCAAACTATCCCCATCACTTGGCCCTTCGCGGTCTGAGGGCTTGACATGGTTGGACCCCTTAAAGGCGGAACCCACTAGAAAAAATACTTACTGGTCATGGTGGATAAGTTCACCAAATGTATAGAAGCCAAGCCTGTTAAGACGGCCGAATCCAGACCGGTGATTGACTTTATATCTGGGGTTGTACACCGTTACGGCGTCCCTCATAGCATCATCACTGATAACGGCACAAACTTTACGGCCGACGAGGTAAAACTCTGGTGCAAAAACATGGGCATCAAGCTCGATTATGCTTCCGTCTATCACCCACAAACTAACGGCCAGGTTGAACGTGCAAATGGTCTTATCATGAGCGGCATCAAACCCAGATTAGTGCGGTCCCTTAAGGAATCTAATACGCACTGGGTAGAGGAGCTCAACTCCGTACTCTGGGGGCTGCGGACCACGCCGAATCGCACCAACGGATACACACCATTCTTCATGTTGTACGGCGCAGAGGCAGTTTTTCCCTACGACTTAATTCATGTCTCACCTCGAGTGCGCATGTACGAAGAAAGAGAAGCCGAGCTCGATCGGCAGGACAGTTTGGACGCCTTGGAGGAAGAGTGTGACGTGGCAAAAGCCCGTTCCGCATTCTATCAACAGCAGGCTCGAAGATACCAAAGCAGAGAAGTATGGGCCAAAAATTACAACGTTGGCGAATTAGTTCTACGCCTGCTGGATAAGAAAAAGGACAAACTCAAGCCCAAGTGGGAAGGTCCCTTCATAATTGACCAAGTCCTGACTGGTGGAGCGTACCGCCTGCGAGATGCATCGGATAACCAACTCGAGCCAAAACCATGGAACGCAGCCCGTCTCCGAAGATTCTATGCCTAGCGCCGGACTCTGTGTTCGTCTCCTTCCTCTGTCCATTTTTATATACTTTCTGTCTTACATTTCTCTCCTTCTCCCCTCTCTCTGTCTTATAGCCTTTAAAGGCTCATAAAGTGGCGCGCTATCTGCGCTCATTAAACCCGGGGGCTTCTTTAAACAGAAGCTTATTTATACGGGCTTCATGCCCAACACATGTGTCACACTTCCACATGTACATTTTATTCACCATTATATGCATCGATATGACTTAAGTTTTGGCCAAGCTGGGTTGCCTGGCTCCTGTGCTTACCCCTATGTTCCCGATTGTTCGGCTAGGTTGTAAAGGGAGCACCTCTGCGATTGTTACTGCCGGGTCAGCCGGATGTGTACCTCAGACTGGGTGAAGCCGAAAGCTAGCGTTCTTAAGGGAATATTCGGTCGGTGAACTAAAGATGATCTTTTTTTCTTATTTATCTATACGCCCCAGATGTTTTTCCTGCGTCTCTTTTCGCAGAATGGACATGCACTTTAGGGCATGCCTCCCAAGGAAAGGAACCCCTAACGGAACTATTCTCCTTAGAAGATGTTTCTTACTAACCATGTAATATAACATAACTAGTTGGGCACTTGTCTGTTCAAGCACTAATGACCCCTACGCCTGGTCTCCATGCATACCTCGGTTCTTATATAACTGCGAGGGTATTCGGACACACTCCGGACCGTCAGGTCCCGAGGTTGAAGCGAAAAGGTCGGCCATGACAAACGATCTACAATCCGGCTAAAAGGCATTACACATGTCAATTAAAATTACATAGTCAATCTAACTGATTGTATTCCTCTTCAATACCATCTAACAGGCTGTCTAGCTTACAGTCCTGTTGGGAATACTTTGCGGCCAATTCTACTTGGCCGTATACTAAGATGACAGGGATCTCCTTCCCATCGGGCCCCATGGGTCTGACCTCGTCCATGTGGTTTGGGTCAGCCTTCGTGTACCGCATCTTCACCATGGCGCAGGCCTCTCGGGCGCCTTGACGGCAGGCCGACATCTTCCACAATCGGAAGCGCCGCCGCGCTCCCTTCAACTTCTCTACAAGCTCTCCAAGGCCTTCGGGCATGGAGACGGATTGCCCCAAGGCCTGGGCGACGCCTTGCATCACCTGCCGAACTCGCTCGTGCAGTTGTGAGAGCTCGGGAAGAAGGTCACCCGTAGAACCGGGAATTTCCTCTGCAGGACGACTTGTTAGCATACCTATAGACATTACTCTGTTAGTCGACTTCCTCGCCGAACTCTTTTTTCAAAGTTCGTTTAAGCACTTACTAAATATGCCGCGTCAAAGCCGCTGATTCTCCTTAACAGAGTCCAACAGCTGGGCACAAACATCAATCAGTTCAACGCCCAGCTTGGTATCGGCATCTTGGAGATCGTTCTTCTCCCGCCTCACCTTTGTCAGCACACTCTCACCAGCCTTCAGCTGGCGTAGGAGTTGTTGCTTTTCTGGATTTAATCCGGCGCCATCGGCAATTTCATTTGTCAGATTCGCACCCACGCCGCACTTCGCAAAATACTTATCTTTTGAAGTGTATATTACCAGAGGGGGTCTCCTTGGGTTCCCCTGCCGCGGCTAGTGCGGCCTCAAGTTGGGCTTTGCACTCTTCCAGCTCCTGGGACAGTTATTCTAACTATTTCAAGTCTCGGGGGCTACTGGTATATATATAATTACCAAAATTTTCTTACCCGTATGTCTTTTACATATTGCTTCGTGGTTCGGGCTAGACCATTTTGAGCGGCACGGAGGTACGCATCTCCCGAATTGAAGGCATCCAATGCCTCTTGGGAGAAACAAGCGTCGTGAAGAACTGTCCGGTGACGCCTGTGGTTCATGGCACTCTCCACCTCGAAATTGGTGGCAGACAGCCTGTCCGCATCCTCTGTCGGAGGAGCGTCCGGTGCGCGCCTTGTGTTCGCCTCCGCTTCCGGACCAGGCTTTGGAGCCTGGCTGGTGGAGGCTTGATTGGCAACCTCTCTGGATATAGTCCGGCGAGGTCTCTTCGTCCTAAAGAGAGCACGAGCGTTAATATGCCTTGAAGGAATAACACCTGGGAATAAGATGGCGTGCTATACCTTTGCGCCGGTGTCTCAGTCCGGACTACACTTCTTTTCAGCCCGCGGGGCCTTGTCGCCCCCCATTGGCTACTCACCGCCGGCTCGGCCTCCCGTCTCAAGGACCTCCCCTGCAAAACACTGTTGTCATACGGCAATCGAAAACACGCGAGGATAGATCCCTTTTCAAAGTGCTAGGACTTCGGTCTCAATTACCTGTGAGGCTGGGAGTAGCCCTGGGTAATCGGCCGTAATAGCCACCAAGGCGTTGTCCTTGCTCAATTGATGAAACACCCCATCAATCAGCTCCACTGGTAAGTCCGGATCCTCTTGAGAGGCCGGGTCGAGGGACCGTCCCAGATCCTTGGGTTGTGGAGGAGGGCTGTTTATTTCTTTAACAGCCTGACGCAGTTCCTGCGTTCAAGTCGTTAGACTGAATATTTAACGATGGGAATATAAAATGGATGGGCAAGTAAAAGTGTCCACTTACCCAACTTGGGGCATTGTACATAGAAAATCCACCCCGTGGGTTGACGTAGAGAAATTCCTCCTCTTCTCCCTTGTACAAAGCGGACATGATCTTTATTAGAGCGGCAGCCGAATCCGGCCCCTTACGGCCATGGCGGGTGGCGTCGTCCTCCCCGTTGAAGTCCCACATGTGGTGGCCTCTATACTGGAGTGGCTGCACCCCTCGCATGATGCATGCGGCCATGACCCCGATCATCGTCAGTCCGGAATGAGCTAACAATCTTATCCGGCCCATCAGGTAAAGAAGGTCCTTGTCGCTTTCCCTCCGAGGGCTCCGTGGACGCCAGCTTAGGCGCTTCTTTAGTGGAGCACTGTCGAACTCAGGGAGGCCGATCCGGACAGGATTCGGCAGCGGGACGTCCACTACATAAAACCTTCGGCCGGATAGATATCCGGTCCCGGCGATGCGCCACACTTAGGCTCCACCCACCTGATATATTGACCCCTTCTGAGAACGGGGCACAAGGCAGAATAGCCTTTTCCACAGCGCGAAATGAGCCTCGCAGCCCAAAAACAGCTCACAAAGGGCTACGAAGCCCGCGATATGCAATATGGAGGCAGGCGTGAGGTTGTGCAGCTGGAGGCCATAGAACTCCAGGAGCCCCCGGAGAAACGGATGAATTGAAAATCCGAGCCCTCTTATTAAGTAAGGGACAAGGCATACCAGCTCTCCTTTGGAGGGATTGGGGGCGCTCTCCGCTTGCTCTCCGCCATTATAGGTGGCAAGTCCGGCTCGAACCGGGACCATATAGGCCGGGGGGAGAAATCCCTTGGTCTAGAGCGTCACTAGCTCGCTGTGCGGGACGGAGCATCTCTCCCAATCTCCAGGCTGAGGGCTGGAAGGGCGAGAGGAGGAGCTGCGGCAGCCGGCCATGATAGAATGGACCTCTGTCGGATACCCTCTGATGAATACTCGTGGAGGGGAGAAGGTGTGGTTCGGATCTAAATCCTCGTCCCCTTAAATAGGCGGCTCATTCACACGGCTAGGGGTGTAAATGTAAAAACACCCTGACTTTTCGTATTCATTTGACACGTGGAAGACGACCATTATTGGCCGTAGAAGCCAAGGAGCGCTACATTTACAAGAAACCGGACATTATTCAACAGGTACATGGAATTTGGAGGAGAACCCGCCTTGCAATGCTGAAGACAATCTACGCGCCGGACTCGTCGTCATTGAAGCCTGGTTCGTGGGCTACTGAGGGAGTCCTGGATTAGGGGGTGTCCGAATAGCCGGACTATACCTTCGGCCGGACTCCTGGACTATGAAGATACAAGATTGAAGACTTCGTCCCGTGTCCGGAAGGGACTCTCCTTGGCGTGGAAGGCAAGCTTGGCGATACGGATATGTAGATCTCCTACCATTGTAACCGACTCTGTGTAACGCTAGCCCTCTCCGGTGTCTATATAAACCGGAGGGTTTTAGTCCGTAGGATGAAGAACAATCATACCATAGGCTAGCTTCTAGGGTTTAGCCTCCTTGATCTCGTGGTAGATCTACTCTTGTACTACCCATATCATCAATATTTATCAAGCAGGAGTAGGGTTTTACCTCCATCAAGAGGGCCCGAACCTGGGTAAAAACATCGTGTCCCTTGTCTCCTGTTACCATCCACCTAGACGCACAGTTCGGGACCCCCTACCCGAGATCCGCCGGTTTTGACACCGACATGCCCCAAGAGTGGAGAATCGCCATCATAGTTGGCGATTTCTTCGAAGCTTGAATAACATAGAACATTCTTCTTGGTTATGCATGGGCGACTTCAACAAGACTCTCTATGTGACCGAACACCTCGGCTAGGCCGGAGTGGCAGATGTGAGCTTTTCAAGAGGTTGCCAACGAGTGTTCCTTCCAAGATCTTGGCTGGTCGAGGCTGCCCTACACATGGGACAACCGATAGGGAGGAAGTTCGAATGTTAAAGCCCGTCTGGATCGAGCATTTGCTAATGAAGATTTCAGGCAGCTTTTTGATCACATTAGAGTAAGGCATGTTTATGCAGCTGAGTCGGACCATTGTTTTATTGTCACAAATATGAATCAGCTGCCAAACGGGCCTCACTCAAAGCGTCAATTCCGGTTCAAGTATTGATATGTCTCCAACGTATCGATATTTTTTAATTGTTCCATGCTATATTATATTCTGTTTTGGACAATATTGTGCTTTATTATACACATTTATATTATTTTTGGGACTAACCTATTAACGGAGGCGCAGCTAGAATTGTTTTTTTGCCTATTTTAGGGTTTGATAGAAAAAGAATATCAAACGGAGTCCAAACAGAATGAAACCTTAGGGAACGTGATTTTCGGAACGAACATGATCCAGAGGACTTGGACCCAACGTCAAGCAATCAATGAGGAAGGCATGAGGTAGGGGGCGCGCCTACCCCCCCCCCCCCCCCCCGCCCACCAGGCGCGCCCTCCACCCTCGTGGGCGCCTGTTGCTCCACCGACGTACTCATTCCTCCTATATATACCTACGTACCCCCAAACTAGCAGATACGGAGCCAAAACCCTAATTCCACCACGTAACTTTCTGTATCCGCGAGATCCCATCTTGGGGCCTTTTTGGGAGCTCCGCCGGAGTTGGCATCGATTACGGAGGGCTTCTACATCAACACCATAGCCCCTCCGATGAAGTGTGAGTAGTTTACTTCAGACCTATGTGTAACACCTCGGACGTAACTTTCCCTATTTGTACTCCAACTCTTGCCGTTTCTGGCGTTAAGTTATATTTATTTCCTCGGGCTCAGGTTTTGTCTCCGTGTGTTGTTTTCTTTGTCATGCATCTCATATCATGTCATCATGTGCATTGCATTTGCATACGTGTTCATCTCATGCATTCGAGCATTTTCCCCGTTGTCCGTTTTGCATTCCGGCGCTTCGTTCTCCTCCGGTGGTCATTTCTAGCTTTCTTTCGTGTGTGGGGATTAAACATTTCCGGATTGTACTGAGACTTGTCATGCGGCCTTGGTTTACTATCGGTAGACCGCCTGTCAATTTTCGTATCATTTGGACTTCGTTTGATACTCCAACGGTTAACCGAGGGACCGAAAAGGCCTCGTGTGTGTTGCAGCCCAACACCCCTCCATTTTGGCCCAAAACCCACCAAACTCTGCTCCATGTCCTAGAGCGTTCGATCATGATCGCGTGGCCGAAAACCGCACCTCATTTGGACACTCCTAGCTCCACTTATGCCTATAAATAGCCCCCCCGTTTTCGGATCATCTCCCCCTCTCGAAATCCTAAAAATCAGATCCGCCGCGCACCGGACGTGTCCGGCCGCGCTGGACGTTGTCCGCCGCCGCCCGCGTCCTCTCCCGCGCTGCCAAGTGGCAACCGCCGCCTCGGAGGCCCGCCGGCCCGTTCCCGGCCCCCGCGGCCCAACTCCTCCAGCCGCCTCGCGCCACTCGACCGCCGCCCGCGCCCGCCGTCCGCCACCGGAGCCGGCCCGCTCCGGCAGCCGCTCCGCTCGCCGTCCGCCGCCTCGCCCGCGGCTCCCCGCCGACGCCGCCGCCGGGCAGCGCGCCGCCCCGGGCCGGCCAGCCCCGCCGCCTCTCCGACCCCGCCGCCGCATCGTCGCCGGCCACCACGACCACCTCGCCGGCGACCTCGGAGTCCGCGCCATGAACAGTGGTCTTACAGTGTTCTGAGATCCGGTTGACTTTCTCCTCCCGAAACCCTAATTTTCGAGCATACTTTGACCGGCCGTATCTCCGCATCCGTATCTCCGATTTGGGAATATAGTATATCAAAATGTTCGTCTCGACGAGTACATCATTTCATTCCATTGCATCATTTTCATTTGAGCTCATCTTGATGCCCGAAATGCTGTTAGAAGGAGGCTTCGTGAGTTAATTGTCAGATCTGCTAGTTCATCTTAGACTTTTGTCATTTTTGCCATGATTATTGTGTGCATGATATGCCTGTGAGTCCTTCATATGTTTTGTTAATCATTTTGTCTTCTTTCTAGAGGTGCAACCCATGCATTTTTAGGATGTGTGTGGTGACTTGTGCAAGGTTGCAAAGTGAGGCACCCGGTCAATCTGTTTTCAGGGACTGTTGTTTTCACTAAGTCTGGGATTATTTATTTCATGATGCCATATGTTCAGCTTGTTTCCTAGTGATCCGTGCCTCTTTTGAGGATGATCAGTAAAGGAGTTTTGTTAATCATGTTATGCTCTATCCATCCATGTCTTTGGTCGCAATTATGGAGCAACCTAGCTTGAGTCAATCGAGCTCTACATTTGTTTCGTGGTGAATCTGGGCAGATCGTCAACTCGTTTGCGATTTTGCCGGCGTTGTTGTAGTTGATCCGTGCATGCTATGCCTTTGTTCTTGCCATGTCTAGCTAGCATTTTGTACCTTCTTAATGGATGTATGCTTGCCTTTCCATGACTTGCACCGTAGTGAGTGCATCGAGCTCGTTTACATGCCTTCGTGAGTTATATTTCAGCATGTCTCAGTTTTCACTAAGTCTGGAAACTGATTGTGTTTTAGCTATGTTCGTGTGCCCGTTAGTATATTTTGTGATCCATTTTGGCCCCAGGTCATTTTGTGACTTTTGTTAAGATTGTTGAGTAGCTCCATGCCATGTTCTTACTTGTCTTAATCAGGTCATGTATCATGTTGGTTTGCTGCTCCGAAGAGGGCTTCGTGATCTGAAATTTCAGACAAGTGTTATTTTCACCAAGTCTGAGATCTGTTTTGCATTTGCGTTTTTGACATGCTTGTTTGAACCTCGTAATGCATGAATTGGCCATGGCTCAATGCTAGTCTTTTGTTAAGAATCTTGTGTTCATCCCTGCCATGTAGTTTGTTGTCATGTTTGGTGGCTGTAGCATGTTCATCTCATTGCATTTAGATGCCTACTTGCTGTAAATTGCAGACCGGTGTCATTCTTAAAACGCTTGCCATTTCCAAACCATAACTCCGATTGCATTGATCTTTATATCGTTTTCAAGAGATTTCATCTCATCTTTCCAGTGGCACCCTTGGAATTCCAAGTTGAGGCCAGGTTCATGCATTTCCTGTCATATCTTGCATTTTGCATCCCGCATCGCATCCCGCATAGCATATCTTCATTTCATCTTCTTGCTTGGTCTTGCACGTGGTTGATTGTATCCTTGTTGCTTGTTTGTCTTGTTGGCTAGAGCCGGGAGACGAGTTCGCTACCGAGGAGCCCGTTGAGTTTGCTTGTGAGGATCCAGTCAACTCAGACAACTGTGCAGGCAAGATGATCATACCCTCGAAATCACTACTATCTTTGCTATGCTAGTTTGCTCGCTCTTGCTATGCCAATGCTACGATGCCTACCTTTTGCTTGTCAGCCTCCCAATTGCCATGTTGAACCTCTAACCCACCATGTCCTAGCAAACCGTTGTTTGGCTATGTTACCGCTTTGCTCAGCCCCTCTTATAGCGTTGCTAGTTGCAGGTGAAGATGGGAGCCGTTCCTTGTTGGGACATTTATTTACTTATTGGGATATCATTATATTGCTATGTTATCTTAATGCATCTATATACTTGGTAAAGGGTGGAAGGCTCGGCCTCTCGCCTAGTGTTTTGTTCCACTCTTGCCGCCATAGTTTCCGTCATATCGGTGTTATGTTCCCGGATTTTGCGTTCCTTACATGGTTGGGTTATAATGGGAACCCCTTGATATTTCGCCTTGATTAAAACTTGTCCAGCAATGCCCAACATTGGTCTTACCATTTGCCACCTAGCCTTTTCTTTCCCTTGGGTTCTGCAGACTCAAGGGTCATCTTATTTTACCCCCCCCCCCGGGCCAGTGCTCCTCTGAGTGTTGGTCCAAACTAGAGCACCGTGCGGGGCCGTCCCTCGGCAACTTGGGTTATGTTGGCTCCCGTACGCTTAGCTTATCTGGTGTGCCCTGAGAACGAGATATGTGCAGCTCCTATCGGGATTTGTCGGCGCAGCGGGTGGTGTTGCTGGTCTTGTTTTAACCTGTCGAATTGTCTTGTTGTACCGGGTTACCGAGTCTGATCGGTGTATCTCGGGTGGAGGTCTATTGCTTCGTTGACCGTGAGAGCTTGTCATGGGCTAAGTTGGGACTCTCCTGCAGGGATTGAACTTTCGAAAGCCTTGCCCGCGGTTATGGGCAGATGGGAATTTGTTAATGTCCGGTTGTAGATACCTCGAACCTTAACTTAATTAAAATGAATCAACTGAGTGTGTTACCGTGATGGCCTCTTCTCGGCGGAGTCCGGGAAGTGGACACGGTGTTGGAGTTATGTTTGCGCAGGTTGTTCTCTAGTCTTCGCTCGCGCTTTGCCTCATCTTCTCGCCCTCTTTTGCGAATAAGTTAGCCACCATATATGCTAGTCGCTTGCTGCAGCTCCACTTATATAAGCCTTACCCTTCCTATAAGATTAAATAGTCTTGATCGCGAGGGTGCGAGATTGCTGAGTCCCCGTGGCTCACAGATACTATCACTCCAGATGCAGGTCCAGGTGATTTCGCTCCAGGTGACGATTACGAGCTCAAGTGGGAGTTCGACGAGGACTCTCAGCGGTATTATGTTTCCTTTCCCGATGATCAGTAGTGGTGCCTAGTTGGGATTCGATTCAGGGCCTTGTCGCATGTTGGGTTTTCTTCTATTTTGGCGCTGTAGTCGGGCCATGAGTGTTTGTATGATGGATGTTATTTATGTACTCTGATGTGACGTGGCGAGTGTAAGCCAACTATGTATCTCCCCCTTTTTATTATATATTACATGGGATGTTGTAATGATTGCCTGACTTGCGACATTGCTTTCAATGCGGTTATGTCTCTAAGTCGTGCCTCGACACGTGGGAGCTATAGCCGCATCGAAGGGCGTTACAAGTTGGTAATCAGAGCCTTCCCCGACCTTAGGAGCCCCGTTGCTTGATCGTTTTAGCAGCCGAGTTGTGTCTAGAAAAAAATGTTTTGAGTCACTTAGGAATTATATATCGGAGAGATTAGGAATTCTTTTTACTTCCCAGTCTCCTCATCGCTCTGGTAAGGCATCCTGATGTAGAGTTTTGACTCTTCTCTTCTCAAATTTCACTAAAAAATTTATTAGGATCACGCGAGTATCTTGGAATCGTTCCGATGGCTTATGATGAGAACATTGTCTTGGTGCCTCCTGTCAGGGGTTTAGTGGAAGTGTCCCGGGGAGTTGAGCTCTGAGGTGTTGTCATCATAATTTTATCATTGCAATTCTGGAATACTTGAGATATGTTCGCCGACATCGAAAATCTCTTTTATGCAGTTCGTTGGTGAGATAACCTCGACGCCACCCAGTACTGGGGCGGGAGTTCGGGAGTATCGCCATAACTTGTATAACGGATGCTTTTCGAAGGTTGAGGTAGATGGTTTCCGAAGTTTTCTTGGTTATGTGTTGAAGGATGGATACAACTGGATGTAGGATTTCCTAGTTTGGGTGAGATATTATGCTTCCCCTGTGTCCCCAATACCTGATTGCATAACCGGAAAAGTTCGGGAGTTTCATAGGTGGGAATTCTAGTAGATCTAGTTCTTCTTCCACGGATATTGGTTTGAGATTGGGATTTCTTACCGATTATTCGTTCTTGATCCGTACCTTGTTGATTTATTTCTCTACCTTAATTCAACGTGGCTTCTCAATTTATGGATATGTGACCATTTGAAGAGGAATGCATTCGTTCATTTTGTTCGGATGTGAAGACCATATGTTGCAATTTTCATTCCATTGGATTCAGCTTCAATATTTATCTGTCTATGTGCTAACGGTGGTCAACCTCTTCAGGATGGCTCCCGCTAAGAGCACCAGTCAGAACCAGAATCAAGATCCGCCACCGCCTCCACCTCCTCCAGAGGCATGGCAAGCTGTGATGGCTGCAACCAATGCAAACACTCAGCTGATCATGCAAATTCTCCAAGAGCGTAATCAAGGCAGTCAAGGGAATCAAGGCAGCAATCAGAGTCACTTTGCTACACTCAACCAGTTCCTTGCTAACGGGCCAAAGACTTTCAGCAATTGTGTTGAGGCAACCGATGCTGACGATTGGCTTGTGGATCTGTGTAAGCATTTCGAGTGCAGTAACGTCAGGCCTGAGGACTTTGTGAAGTTCGCTTCCTTCCAACTCAAAGATCAAGCTGCAGAATGGTTCCAGCAGTACAAGGATTCCAGAGGTGGACGTGTTATCACATGGTATGATTTCCGTCGAGATTTCCGAGCTCATCATATTCCGCAGAGTGTGGTTGAAAGCAAGCGTGAGGAATTCCGCAATCTGAAGCAAGGCTCTTTGTCTGTCTATGACTACAACAAGTTGTTCCAGAAGCTTTCCCGCTTTGCCAAGCAGGACGTGCCTGATGAGAAGAGCATGATATATCAGTTCAGGGGTGGTCTCAGAGAAGAAATTCAGCTCGCTCTTGTTCTCTTTGAGCCCTTGAGGTACGATGAGTTCTACAACATGGCACTGAAACAAGAGGCTGCTCAGTTGAGGTGTGATGCTTCCAGGAAGCGAGTCAGAGATGTTACTCCTTCTTCCTCTACTCAAGTGACCAAGCAGTAGAAGTTTTGGCTTCCTCCTCCTCCGTTCCGTCAGCCGTTTCAGCAGAAGAGCAAAGGTGGCAGTGGTTCTTCCCACCCACCCAACCCTGGCTTTCAGAACAAGACTCCGTCTCAAGCTCCAAGATCGAGTGCTCCGTATCACCGTCCGCTTTCAGAGGTCACGTGCAACAAGTGCCAATAGAAGGGTCACTATGCCAACAAGTGTTTCAACCAGAGGCGTCTTCCTCCTCCTCCTCCTGTCAGATCGGCAAGTACAGTTGTGGTCAAGCATAACCCCAAGCATGCCAAGGTCAATTTGATGAATGCAGCTCAGGCAGAGGACTCGTCAGATGTGATCATGGGTAACTTCCCAGTTAACTCTTTTCCAGCAAAAGTTCTTTTTGACACTGGTGCATCGCATTGTTTCATGTCAAGATCATTTGCTTCCAAGCATGACTTCGTTTCACAAATGTTGGGTAAACCTATGGGAGTGGCTTCTCCGGCTAAGTCTATGAGGGCTACTTCAATAGTTCCGGATGTTTCTATCATGATGGGTGATTTCAAGTTTCTGGCTTGTCCAATGATTCTTGGCAACTCGGATATTGATCTTATTCTCGGGATGGATTGGCTTTCTAAGCACACGGATCAGCTTGATTGTGCAGCCAGACAGATTCAATTGACTCATTCGTCTGAGGATGTAATTGTCTTTGCCGCTCGGGATGATACCATCCGTCTGTTTTCTCTCAATGAGAAGGGTGAATTGGACGCTATTTCGCAAATTCCAGTCGTTTGCGAATATCAAGACGTCTTTCTAGAAGAGCTCCCAGGAATGCCTCCGCACCGGCCAGTTGAATTCGTTATTGAGCTTGAGCCTGGCACGGAACCTGTGTGCAAACGTCCTTACAAGCTCGGACCTGAAGACTTGAAGGAGCTGAAGAAGCAACTCGATGAGTAAGAAAGAATGGGTCTTATCCGGCCTAGTTCTTCTCCGTGGGGTTGTGGTGTTCTTTTTGTGAAGAAGAAGGATGGAACGGACCGACTTTGTGTTGATTACCGCCCGGTGCACAAGAAGACCATCAAGAACAAATACCCACTTCCCAACATCAATGAGCTGTTCGAACAAATCAAAGGTGCCCAAGTATTCTCCAAGCTTGATCTCCGTATGGGTTATCACCAGATTCGCATTCGCGAAGAAGATATTCCCAAGACAGCATTCAGAACAAGTTTTGGTTCATATGAATACACTGTCATGTCTTTTGGCCTCGCCAACACTCCTCCGACGTTCTCTCGCATGATGAACTTCATCTTCAACGCCTACACCAATGACTTTTTTTTGGTCTATCTTGACGACATTCTGGTTTTCTCGAAGAACAAGGAAGATCATGCCAAGCACTTGCGTTTGGTTCTCGATAAGCTTAGGGAACATCAGTTCTACGCCAAGTTCTCCAAGTGTGAATTTTGGCTCGATGAGGTTCTTTATCTTGGTCATATCATCTCTGCCAAGGGCATTTCCGTGAATCCCGAGAAGGTATCCGCAATTGTGAATTGGGAACCTCCTCAGAACATGAAGCAACTCCGTAGCTTCCTCGGTCTCACAAGCTATTACGGAAGATTCGTTGAAAACTTTTCCTAGATCGCGAAGCCTCTCTCAAATCTTCTTCAGAAGCACGTCAAGTACGTTTGGTCTCCGGAGTGTGATATTGCTTTCAACACTTTGAAAGAGAAAATGATCACTGCTCCAGTTTTGACTCCGCCTGATGAATCCAAGCCGTACGAGGTCTTTTGTGATGCCTCTCTATAAGGTCTTGGCGTAGTTTTGATCCATGAGAAGAAAGTTGTTGCTTATACATCTCGCCAATTGAAGCCTAATGACAAGAACTACCCCACTCATGATCTCGAGTTGGCGGCAGTTGTGCATGCTCTTTTGACTTGGAGACATCTTCTATTGGGAAGAAAAGTGGACATTTTCACTGATCACAAGAGTCTCAAGTACATCTTCACTCAGCCTAATCTCAACCTAAGGCAAACTCGATGGGTCGAAATGATTCAAGAGTATAATCGGAGTATTGAGTATACTCCAGGCAAGGCCAATGTGATTGCTGACGCTTTGAGCAGAAAGGCCTACTGCAACAGTCTGATTCTCAAGCCTTATCAACCCGAGCTTTGTGAAGCTTTCCGCAAACTTAATCTGCAAGTTGTTCCTCAAGGTTTCCTCGCCAACCTTCAAGTCTCTCCTACCTTAGAAGACCAGATTCGCCAAGCCCAGCTTCTTGATGCTATGGCGAAAAAGGTGAAGATTGGGATTGCCAAGAGTCAGTCCAAGTACAAGTGCTACCGCCTTGATGACAAGGACACTCTCTTCTTCGAGGATCGTATTGTTGTGCCCAAAGGTGAACTTCGTAAAGTGATCGTGAACGAGGCTCACAATTCTCTCCTCTCCATCCACCCTGGGAGCACGAAGATGTATCAGGACCTTAAGCAAGCTTATTGGTGGACTCGAATGAAGCGCGAGATCGCTCAATTCATGAATGAATGTGATGTCTGCAGAAGAGTGAAGGAAGAACAACAAAGGCCAGCTGGTCTCCTCCAACCTCTTGCCATTCCAGAATGGAAGTTTGACCACATTGAGATGGACTTCGTGACTGGGTTTCCAAAGTCCAAGCGTGGCAATGATGCTATATTTGTTGTCATCGACAAGCTCACCAAAGTGGCACACTTTCTGCCTATCAAAGATTCGATCACTGCAGCTCAATTGGCGGAACTCTATACCTCTCGCATTGTCTCTCTCCACGGTATTCCTCCAGTGATATCTTCAGACCGTGGCAGCATCTTTACCTCGAAGTTTTGGGATTCTTTTCAGAAGGCCATGGGCACCAACATCCTCTTCAGCACTGCTTTCCATCCTCAAACAAGCGGTCAAGTCGATCGTGTCAACCAGATTCTTGAAGATATGCTCAGGGCTTGTGTGATCTCCTTCGGCATGAAGTGGGAGGATTGTCTTCCTTATGCTGAATTCTCCTATAACAACAGTTTTCAAGCAAGTTCGGGCAAGGCCCCATTTGAATTCTGTATGGCAGGAAGTGCCGTACGCCTCTCAACTGGTTTGAAACCGGTGAACGTCAGCTGCTGGGTAATGACTTAATCACAGAAGCAGAAGAAATGTGCAAAGTCATTCGTGATAACCTCAAAGAAGCCCAATCCTGCCAGAAGAGCTACTATGACAGTAAGCACCGTGATTTGGCTTTCGAGATCGGAGACCTTGTTTACCTCCATGTCTCTCCTATGAAGGGTACTCGTCGCTTCGGTATCAAAGGGAAGCTTGCCCCTAGATACGTGGGACCTTTCAAGATTGTCAGCAAGAGAGGCGACCTCGCCTATCAGCTCGAGCTTCCTTCAAACTTCGCAAATGTTCATGATGTGTTCCATGTCTCTCAGCTTCGAAAGTGCTTCAAGACTCCTGACCGCACCGTCAACTTCAAGGACATTGAGATCCAAGAAGATCTCTCTTATCGTGAGCACCCAGTTGCTATTCTTGAAGAGACTGAACGCAAGACTCGCAACAAGTCAATCAAATTTCTTAAAATCAAGTGGTCACACCATTCCGACCGTGAAGCTACCTGGGAACGCGAGGATCACCTCCGTTCTGAGTACCCGGAGTTCTTTCAATCCTAGATCTCGGGACGAGATCTTTTCGTAGTGGTGGAGTGTTGTAACACCCCGGATGTAACTTTCCCTATTTGTACTCCAACTCTTGCCGTTTCCGGCATTAAGTTATATTTATTTCCTCGGGTTCAGGTTTTGTCTCCGTGTGTTGTTTTCTTTGTCATGCATCTCATATCATGTCATCATGTGCATTGCATTTGCATACGTGTTCATCTCATGCATTCGAGCATTTTCCCCGTTGTCCGTTTTGCATTCCGGCGCTTCGTTCTCCTCCGGTGGTCATTTCTAGCTTTCTTTCATGTGTGGGGATTAAACATTTCCGGATTGGACCTAGACTTGTCATGCGTCCTTGGTTTACTACCGGTAGACCGCCTGTCAAGTTTCGTATCATTTGGACTTCGTTTGATACTCCAACGGTCAACCGAGGGACCGAAAAGGCCTCGTGTGTGTTGCAGCCCAACACCCCTCCATTTTGGCCCAAAACCCACCAAACTCTGCTCCATGTCCTAGAGCGTTCGATCACGATCGCGTGCCCGAAAACCGCACCTCATTTGGACTCTCCTAGCTCTACTTATGCCTATAAATAGCCCCCCCGTTTTCGGATCATCTCCCCATCTCGAAACCCTAAAAATCAGATCCGCCGCGCACCGGACGTGTCCGGCAGCGCCGGACGTTGTCCGCCGCCGCCCGCGTCCTCTCCCGCGCTGCCAAGTGGCAACCGCCTCTCTCCACCGCCGCCTCGGAGGCCCGCCGGCCCGTTCCCGGCCCCCGCGGCCCACCTCCTCCCCGCCGCCCGCGCCCGCCGTCCGCCACCAGAGCCGGCCCGCTCCGGCAGCCGCTCCGCCCGCCGTCCGCCGCCTCGCCCGCGGCTCCCCGCCGCCGCCGCCGCTGGGCAGCGCGCCGCCCCGGGCCGGCCAGCCCCGCCGCCTCTGCGACCCCGCCGCCGCATCGTCGCCGGCCGGCCGAGGCCCGGCGAGCCCCCCTACTCCGGCCACCACGACCACCTCGCCAGCGACCTCGGAGTCCGCGCCATGAACAGTGCTGCTACAGTGTTCTGAGATCCACATCTGAGATCCGGTTGACCTTCTCCTCCCGAAACCCTAATTTTCGAGCATACTTTGACCGGCCGTATCTCTGCATCCGTAGCTCCGATTTGGGCATATAGCATATCAAAATGTTCATCTCGACGAGTACATCATTTCGTTCCATTGCATCATTTTCATTTGAGCTCATCTTGATGCCCGAAATGCTGTTAGAAGGAGGCTTCGTGAGTTAATTGTCAGATCTGCTAGTTCATCTTAGACTTTTGTCATTTTTGCCATGATTATTGTGTGCATGATATGCCTGTGAGTCCTTCATATGTTTTGTTAATCATTTTGTCTTCTTTCTAGAGGTGCAACCCATGCATTTTTAGGATGTGTGTGGTGACTTGTGCAAGGTTGCAAAGTGAGGCACCCGGTCAATCTGTTTTCAGGGACTGTTGTTTTCACTAAGTCTGGGATTATTTATTTCATGATGCCATATGTTCAGCTTGTTTCCTAGTGATCCGTGCCTCTTTTGAGGATGATCAGTAAAGGAGTTTTGTTAATCATGTTATGCTCTATCCATCCATGTCTTTGGTCGCAATTATGGAGCAACCTAACTTGAGTCAATCGAGCTCTACATTTGTTTCGTGGTGAATCTGGGCAGATCGTCAACTCGTTTGCGATTTTGCCGGCGTTGTTGTAGTTGATCCGTGCATGCTATGCCTTTGTTCTTGCCATGTATAGCTAGCATTTTGTACCTTCTTAATGGATGTATGCTTGCCTTGCCATGACTTGCACCGTAGTGAGTGCATCGAGCTCGTTTACATGCCTTCGTGAGTTATATTTCAGCATGTCTCAGTTTTCACTAAGTCTGGAAACTGATTGTGTTTTAGCTATGTTCGTGTGCCCGTTAGTATATTTTGTGATCCATTTTGGCCCCAGGTCATTTTGTGACTTTTGTTAAGATTGTTGAGTAGCTCCATGCCATGTTCTTACTTGTCTTAATCAGGTCATGTATCATGTTGGTTTGATGCTCCGAAGAGGGCTTCGTGATCTGAAATTTCAGACAAGTGTTATTTTCACCAAGTCTGAGATCTGTTTTGCATTTGCGTTTTTGACATGCTTGTTTGAACCTCGTAATGCATGAATTGGCCATGGCTCAATGCTAGTCTTTTGTTAAGAATCTTTTGTTCATCCCTGCCATGTAGTTTGTTGTCATGTTTCGTGGCTGTAGCATGTTCATCTCATTGCATTTAGATGCCTACTTGCTGTAAATTGCAGACCGGTGTCATTCTTAAAACGCTTGCCATTTCCAAACCATAACTCCGATTCCATTGATCTTTATATCTTTTTCAAGCGATTTCATCTCATCTTTCCAGTGGCACCCTTGGAATTCCAAGTTGAGGCCAGGTTCATGCATTTCCTGTCATATCTTGCATTTTGCATCCCGCATCGCATCCCGCATAGCATATCTTCATTTCATCTTACTGCTTGGTCTTGCACGTGGTTGATTGTATCCTTGTTGCTTGTTTGTCTTATTGGCTAGAGCCGGGAGACGAGTTCGCTACTGAGGAGCCCGTTGAGTTTGCTTGTGAGGATCCAGTCAACTCTGACAACTGTACAGGCAAGATGATCATACCCTCGAAATCACTACTATCTTTGCTATGCTAGTTTGATCGCTCTTGCTATGCCAATGCTACGATGCCTACCTTTTGCTTGTCAGCCTCCCAATTGCCATGTTGAACCTTTAACCCACCATGTCCTAGCAAACCGTTGTTTGGCTATGTTACCGCTTTGCTCAGCCCCTCTTATAGTGTTGCTAGTTGCAGGTGAAGATGGGAGCCGTTCCTTGTTTGGACATTTATTTACTTGTTGGGATATCATTATATTGCTATGTTATCTTAATGCATCTATATACTTGGTAAAGGGTGGAAGGCTCGGCCTCTCGCCTAGTGTTTTGTTCCACTCTTGCCGCCATAGTTTCCGTCATATCGGTGTTATGTTCCCGGATTTTGCGTTCCTTACGCGGTTGGGTTATAATGGGAACCCCTTGATATTTCGCCTTGATTAAAAATTGTCCAGCAATGCCCAACATTGGTCTTACCATTTGCCACCTAGCCTTTTCTTTCCCTTGGGTTCTGCAGACTCAAGGGTCATCTTATTTTACCCCCCCCCCCCCCCCCCGGGCCAGTGCTCCTCTGAGTGTTGGTCCAAACTAGAGCACCGTGCGGGGCCGTCCCTCGGCAACTTGGTTTACGTTGGCTCCCGTACGCTTAGCTTATCCGGTGTGCCCTGAGAACGAGATATGTGCAGCTCCTATCGGGATTTGTCGGCGCAGCGGGTGGTGTTGCTGGTCTTGTTTTAACCTGTCGAATTGTCTTGTTGTACCGGGTTACCGAGTCTGATCGGTGTATCTCGGGTGGAGGTCTATTCCTTCGTTGACCGTGAGAGCTTGTCATGGGCTAAGTTGGGACTCCCCTGCAGGGATTGAACTTTCGAAAGCCTTGCCCGCGGTTATGGGCATATGGGAATTTGTTAATGTCCGGTTGTATATAACTCGAACCTTAACTTAATTAAAATGAATCAACTGAGTGTGTTACCGTGATGGCCTCTTCTCGGCGGAGTCCGCGAAGTGGACACGGTGTTGGAGTTATGTTTGCACAGGTTGTTCTCTAGTCTTCGCTCGCGCTTTGCCTCCTCTTCTCGCCCTCTTTTGCGAATAAGTTAGCCACCATATATGCTAGTCGCTTGCTGCAGCTCCACTTATATAAGCCTTACCCTTCCTATAAGCTTAAATAGTCTTGATCGCGAGGGTGCGAGATTGCTGAGTCCCCTGTTTTCACTGTCCTCTTCTTCCTTCTTTGTCCGCCCCTACTCCCCTGTTCTCACTGTCCTCTTCCAGATCCCCCACCCTCCCCATCCATGGCCTCCGCCACCTCCTCATCCATGGCCATCTTCCAGGAGTAGATCCGCCAACCGCCGCGATGATAGCCTCGTTCCCAGAGGCGGGACGCCCCTGAAGGCGAACCTAGTGCACACGGCGCCGATGCCGTTAATGCGGGTCGGGCGGTGGCCAGATCTACCACGGCCACAACCAGCGTCCTCTCCCTCCCTAGCCATCTTCCTCCCATGACTGAGAAGAGGGCCTCGTCAAGGATCCCATGGTGGAGGTCAACATGGGAGGCTGCCTCCTTCCTTCCCAGATTGACCGTCCATCAATGGAGGCCATGAGATCTGCGTGAGCACATACATGGCTGCGCTTCAAGGTCAGCCCTTGCCCATCTTTTCTATTCGATTTGATTTGATATCCTTCCCTGATTTCCTTCCCCACGTAGCTGCAGCTCAATAGATGCAGGGACGCCGCAATTGAGCAAGTAAGGTGTCCCTTCTCCCACTGTTTCTTCAGATCCGCAACGGCCAGCCATATCCGGCGCCCCTGTACCAACGTGGTGGTAAGACGAACGACCTTCCTTCCCCTTTGCAGCATTTTAGTTTACCTCCCCCTGCCTAGCTAGCAAACTAGTTTGCTTTGGTCAAATTTGATCCTATCCTATCCATGGAGTAGATTGGATTTGGTTTCAGTTTACTTTGTACATGCATGGATGGTTGGTTTTAGAGAGAGAGAGAGAGATGGATAGTTAAGGCCCTGTTTTTGTTTTTTGTTTTAGCTATAACAAATTTATCAACCGACGGCAGAGACTCGCCTCAATTATCACTCGCCCCCGCGTCGTCTCCTCTGGAGGCGACTCGGGCGGACCCCTGACCCCTGCCGCCGAAGCCCACCCCCTCCTCCCGCTCCTCCCTCGACGCCGCCGGCACACGTCACTGGGCAAAGCCCGCTGGCAGCTGGCGGCGGCGGGACCAACCCTTTTTATCCGCGTGGGGAGCTCATGGCGGCTGGCGGCTGCTGGATCTCGCGGTGGTGCGCGGCGGTTGTCCGGCTAGGCAGGCTCTCGAGTTACGGCGGCTCGGGGTTTGCCGGTGTTGGCTGCTGGGAGGCCCGTGCGGTGGAGCCGGGCTCGCCCTGGGTTGGTGCAGGCACGCGTACATCTGGCCCAGATTTGGCGGGTTTGCGTGGCTTAAGATCTGGGCGAGCGACCGCGTCCTACGGCCTCTCTCCCGCCATCCTGCGCTTCTGCGCCGGTGGTGCCTGCTGCCGGCTCCGGCTGGTCCAGCTCATGTGAGGGTGGAGGTGGAGGGGGTCCCAGGCTTCATGGCGGCGGCTCTTGCGGCCCCTCTTCTCGTGGTGTAGTGGGGGTGCTCCTCTCCCCTCCCAGGGCCTGCCGCGGCGGCCAGAGGTGACCCAGTCTTCGGATTTTGAGGCGAGGCATTCGTGTTTGGCTCCGGGTGAAAACCTTGCAGAGACCTCGGTCGATGCCCGTGACGCGCCATGCTTTTTGGTGTCGTTCTCCTCCCTGTAGGCGCATTCCTGAGGAGTCCAATTCACCCAAATCCCTCGAGTCTGGGGTCTCCGGACGAAAGTCCATGATCTGGTTTGCTGGATCGGGCGACGACGGCGTCGTGTACGTCGCTACCTCCTTGGAGGCGTCGTCTTGGAGACATTGACTGTGGGTGGTAACCGACGGCTTATGTGGTTGGTTGGTGGTGGTGGTGCGGCCGGTTTGGGGTCGACGGTGGTTGGAGCCCCTCTTTGGCGTTGTTCTTCTTGTGTTCTTGCTCGTGCGCTCTTTGGTGCGTCTCTGCTTGGCGATGTCAAGCGACTTCGCCGGTGGCACACAGGTGTCGTGGTGTCATCTCGGCCCCTCGTGATCGTTCGACTGCACACCCGACGCAGGTGGTGTCGTGGCGATGTGCAGTCTTGGTTGCGTGCTGCCTTCGAGTGCGTCGACGGTACAGTGTCATGGGTTTGTCTGCTTGGCGATGCCGACTTTGCCTGCGGTACACAAGCGCCGTGGCGTCGTCTCATCCTTGCGTGACCGTTCGAATGAACCCCCGACGCAGGTGGTGTCGTGGCGTTGTGCAGTCTTGGTTGCGTGATGCCTCCGATTGCGTCGATGGTGCAGTGCCTTGGCTTGGTCTCGGCTGGCCAATGCCGTTCGATCTCACTGGTGGTGCTCTGTGTTGTGTCGGGGCGTGTTTTCCCTCTTTGTTCTCCCCTGTCTATTTGTTGTGGCGTGTGCTGTTTTGGCTTTATCTCTTCTCCTCCTGTGCCCCCCTGTAATTCCGGTTCGCTTGAACCCATCCTGCAAAAGGCTGCGAAGCCTTATAGGCAATTTGAATACAATTCAGGTGGGGGAGTTCTCTCCCTCCCCGGTGACCTTCAAAAAAAAGTTTTATCAACCGAGCTAGCTTTCAACTTATTTTTCACAGTTGGTCCTGATTAGGACAAATTGATCCATTTGCTTGGTTCAATTTATACATAGCTCTTCATGCCCAAGTAAGATTAAATATTGCTGCCAATCTGATGCCACAATTGGCGTCTTTGTTTACTGTTATGTTATGTGTGCCACTAAACATTCAACCTTTAACCATTGCTTGTGTAAAACCAGACTTTCTTCTTTTGTGAATGGAGTGTTTGCTTGCTGTACTGCAAAAATAATTCATTCATCGCTCATTTGACATGTGCAAGCAATGTGTACAGACTGCATTTAGATTCCAGCCCAACTAGATTTGGTTGAAGCGTTTGACCAAGCCATCTTGGTTTGCTGCATTTTCACCTTACTAGCTTTTTATTCTTCTTCATGTTTTGAAGGGGGTTGTTTGTTGGCATAGGCCTGACCTCACGCCGATGTAGCCGAGTACTTTCTGGCGATACACGCGTACGAGACAGCTCGATTACTTTCCGAGCTTGCCGAGTAACAGACGTAGACATAGAAGAAGTGCACGCAACACCGAAGCAGCCTAGCAAACTGCTGGATTAATTTTCTCTTGGACGCTAGCACACACACGTACAAAAATGCAAGCCGCCGGCTTGCCTGATACGAGCTAGTTTAGCACGCACACATGCGAACACGAACCAACACAGAGACGCTGAGATGATGGCTGAAGGCCCGTGTCGAGCCTTTGCTTTTCTTTCTATATTGATCTGACTTACGTTTACAGGGCAGCCACGTACAATATATACAGAACCTATATTCTACTAGTACATGACCGACTCGGCTCAGGATGTATAGTCCGTACCGGACAAGCTAACCTAATCGTGATTAAGTCCAACATTGTTTAGGATAGCCATGAAGCAGAAAGAACAAACCTGGCACTTTAGCAAGACCATAATGATCCTGATACTCTTATCATTTTGTTAATGACATATGTGTGCTGTCAATGCTTGCTGGACGCTAGTCCTACTGGATAGTATACCTAATTCTTTGTGCTTTAGAACATTCAAGAGCTCTTTAGTCCTACCAAAAAAATGTTTTATGTTTACCTTACACAAAATATTCATATTTCTTACTTTTTAACTCATCTAGCTCACTAGTCACTGCCTAAAATTTCTACTGGATAGGGATTGTTTGGTTAGTGCTCCTGTTCTTGGTGAGCTAATCATATTTGTTTGTTTGTTTGATTTGGAGCATCAAACGCTCTCCATCAACGACCGGGACCCTATGCCTAAGTTGTTGAGTGCCTCATTTCATTCATCTTCACCATATATTCATTTGACTGCCTGCTACATCTTCAGTTAAATGCTTGTGCTACTGTCCAGATTTTGTTAAATTGGACTGACTAGATATCTTCTTTTGTTATTTTTTTGGTGAGAAATAAATACTGCAATTTATGCCTTATATTTTCCTTCAACTTGTCACACTGGTTACATTGACTATATATTTTTCTTCCGTACAGTTTTGATATGATCTTGCATTTCATTTTCTAGTTTCTCAAGAGGTGGAAGAAATCTCTTGAGGCCAAACAGCAGGGAGGACGACGGTCAACAATGGGTACAGGTTCTCAAGGTCCCAGGGAACTGGGTACAGGTGCGGCTGCGTGCTCGCTGCACATCCAAGCTACAGCAGCGGCACCAAAGCTGCCACTTTCTCCCTATCCGTAAATGTTTGATATGGCCAGCGGCGACATGATTTGTTTCTATATAATCATCTCAACACAATAGGGAACTCACTATATTTGGATTGCTTTTCTTTCTGTCCATCATTGGATTTCACTATGGTCTTAATCAGGTCCAATTTTATCATTTTGTGTTGTTTTCATGAACATCTCAGATCTCATAATATTGTATGCATCATTGTCAGGCGGCTTGTTATTCCTCTTCTTTTTTCACATGATTGTACTTTATGAATGACTAGCTAACTGACTGGACCCTTTTGCATTGACTAGCATTTTTTTACCAATCTATATATAGAACCAATCCATGGAACTGATTTGCTCTCTATTGCGACTGAACGTGTGTATTGTGAAATTAAGAAAGGGAAAGAATATATGTACCAGGATCTTTTATCATCCATTTCCTTGCTACTATTTCTTTTCCTGTTTGATATTTCGAACGTGATGTTATGTTATCCTGAAAATGTTGTTAGTTGCTAGCTTGTGCTGCATTGGTGTCACAGTAAAAATACCATTATTTGAAGCTGACATGCACGGTTCACTTTACCTTTGGTACAGTTTTGTGTATGGATGAATACCCATGCTTCAACCCATACTTTTGATTTTTTGAGTTAGTCTTACGGTTTGTCTATGTGCAGGCAACGTTGCGCCGTTCCTCGGGAGCATATGTTGAGGCAATATGCTGGCATTCCTTCAATGATGTCGGCAGGGGTGGCTGGATCTGTGTCCAGGATGGCATGGGATTGACCCACGGTTGATGTCTATTGAGCGCTGGGCGGTAGTGACTCTAAAGTAGCATAGAGCGGTAGCGATATACATGACAGATTTCAAATCCATCACACGTGTCCTTTCTTGACGGTTTAACACTGGTCCATGACGGATTTATACCGTCACGTATTAACAGGATTCTTGTAGTGAAAGGTTCGGGTCGACGACAGGCTGGCTCCTCACCAAGTTGCGCTCTCCGGAAGGTAGCACCTCCCAATACCAGCCCGGCGGAGCCCAGTCCCGGACATGGCTCCTCACCAAGCCCAGGCCTCCTCTGCCGAGTCGACGACGAGGATCCGGGATAGGAATCATCGACGTCGATGCGGGAATAATTGCTTTAACGAAAAAAATAACAGCAAATGTGACACATAAAACACCTAAATTCTATTAACTACATCTAATTAAAAATCTACATTTTGAACATGATTCAATCATAACTAGGGTTCATACTACATTATTCCAAGATTAAACACCTAAAATACCTAAATTCAATTAACAACATGGGGTGGGTGCTCTCACCTCGATCGAGGTCGGAGGGGGTCAGTGACGAGGACGACGGTGGGGATGATGCAGGGGCTCCTTGATTTCTGCAAAAAAATAAAATAAACAAAAACATTATTATCATCTTCTTAGGACTTAGTCAAACTCCATAAGCTAAATTAAATTATTCTATTCAAATTTACTTATTCAAAATTTCTAAAAATTTCCTATTCTATTCAGAAGACCTACATTTACTTATATTTTTCAATTTCATATTTTATTCTATTCAAATTTACTTATTCAAAATTTCTAAAATTTCCTATTCTATTCAAAAGACCTACATTTACTTATTCTTTTCAAAATACTTATTCAAATTACTTATTCAAATTTTCTAAAAACAAAATATACTAAAACCCTACATTTACTAAAAACAAAAACCTACATTTAACAAAAACTAAAACCTATTTACAGAAAGGGGGAGGAGGAGGTGGGAGGAGGCCAGGAGGAGGAGGAAGCAGGAGGAGGAGGATGGAGGAGGAGGGGAAGGAGGAGGGAGGAGGAGAGAGCAGGAGAGGGAGGAGGGAGGAGGAGGAGGGGGCCGCCGCAAAGGGAGGAGGAGGATCGGAGGGGGCCGCCGGCGAAGAGGGAGGAGAGAGGAGGGCCGTAGGAAGAGGGAGAGAGGAGGGCGGCGAGAGGAGGAGGGAGGGATGAAGGGGAGGGCGGTGAGAGGAGGGAGATACCTTGGGGGAGTCGCCGGCGACGACAGGAGACGACAGGCGACGGCGGCGATGGCAGGCGACGACGTGCGGCGAGTGAGTGTGTGAGGGAGAGTGAGGGAGGCGCGCTGGCCGCCGGGTGTGGATAAGGTAAGCATAGTCATAGCGCTTTTTAGAAATAAGCGCTACTGCTATTTAGCAGTAGCGCTCGTCAGAAGATAGCGCTATTTCTATGTACAATAGAAGTAGCGTTTTTTAAATACGAGCGCTACTAGTATACCTACACTGCCATGCAATCATTGGCAACCATAGTAGTAGCATTTTTATAACACAAGCGCTACTGCTACATAAACAGTAGCAGCGCTCTTCGGTGACAAGCGCTACTGCTACATAAACAGTAGCAGCGCTCTTCGGTGACAAGCGCTACCGTTTTTTAGCAGCAACGCTTCCTTATAAAAAGCGCTACTACTAAGCTCCTGTGTATAAGCATTTCCTTAGTAGTGTCAAGAATGTCCAAAACTAGACCATGTTCAATGAAGGGTGTTCGGTTGCCAGAATGCTCAGTTTGAGAGCACGTTGTTTCTTGACATCCATGAAATGGCCCCAATTTTTTGCCATGGACTTATATGACCAGTTCAAGACACCATGCTATAAGTTGTTTGGATTTTCAACAAGTTTTGCATTTTCTTGAGTTTTTCCAGTGAAAAAAGACAGGTAAATGATCAGACGTATCGTAACTTGCATACGGTGTCAGAAGTTATTCAAACATGTCACTAATGCCTACCATGGGCAATGCCCACCTTCCTGCAAAAGTTGGGGTCATTTGAATAACGTCCAAAAGTAGACCATGTTCGACAAAGAGTATCTGGTAGACCATGTTCAATATTTTTGGCACAGGCGCCAACTCTAGTTTGAGCTACACACATCACATCAAGAACTGCACCAAAGCAACTGGAGTTTTGCATTACCCAATACCTTCACTGACACCAAGGGACCCACCACCACACCCAGTTCACTCGCACCACACCTACATCAAGGACATCTAACAATCATCATCTAAAAATGACTGTAAAAAATAGTTGTTTCTACTGACAAATTACCCAGTTTTCTCAAGCAGTCAATTACACCATGATGATACCAAATTCTTGTAGGAGTACAATGAGTTCACAGGATAAAAAATCATCCACATTCACCAATCACCTTGTTACAGCAAGCAAAAAATTTCATTTTCATGGGCAACTAAGGATCAGGTGATCTGTGGACTAACTTCAGTCACATATGTTGGTGGCTACATAATCTCCTCAATCAAGAGCTGCTAGCTATAGGGTGCACCTAGTGACCTTGTTTCTTATAAATCTAAAATCTAATTAACCAACTTATGATGACAAACTGAAGCAAGCTATAATCTACTACAATTATCACAAGATAGCAGAAGAACTCATCTAGCAATGCTAGTTGCTAGTAGCCAAAGAACGTAGCCAAGAACTTCTCTCCAAGATTTTTATCATAACCTCTACGGTTCAAACATCCCCCTGGCCTGTTATGATTTTCAACCTCTTCTTTGCATATACTGGCATAAAATGGCTATGTGGCGTGCATATCCCAATTTGCCTTTTTCCTTTTTCATCCATTTCACATCACAAATTTCAATCAAGCATGTATAAAAGGTAAACTGCCACACACTTCACTGCGGCCATAACCAGGAAATAATAGTAGTACATGTTTCACACACAAGCTGTTGTGTATCAACATAACCATTTGCCTTTAGAAGCATAGAAGCAGCATATGCATGTAAGTTTGCTTCTATACCTCTGGTTACACGGAGGAGGGGAAGAGCAGAGACTCAAGGCGTGCTCCTGCTGCTCCAGGTGGATGGGGATGGCGGATGCGGGCAGAGGTGGAGCTCCTGTTGCTCGAGGTGGACCCGGGGGCGGTGAGGCTCCTGCGTTGGCCGTTAGCGGTGGTCGTCGAGGGGCAGCGCCGGAGGAGAGCAGCTGGGCGGCGGCCAGAGGAGACGGAAGAGGAGGCGGGCGTGGGTGGAGCTCCCGCAGCGGTGGTTGAGGAGGGGCCACGCCGGTGGCCGGCGGCGCCAGCAAACCCTAAATCACGAGGAGGCCTACTCGAGGAGGAAACGTGCGAGGATTGTGGCTGCGGTGGAGTGGCTCAGCGACGACAGTGGTGCTCCCTGTCAAACGGGTGCTCAGCGGTGTCGGTGATTTGGTTGCAGGGCGGCGGGCGCTGACGGTGGGAAGGTTTGGGGCGCCGCCGGCGGTCTGGTGGAGGGCTGAGAGAGATGTGAGATTGGGGATCGGGGATTGGGGATTTAATCCGGGGAGGGATAGCAATGGCGCACCACCTAGCGGTGCGCCATAAGTAATTTTTTTGGATAGCAATGGCACACCACTAGGTGGTGCGCCATAAGTAACTTTTTTGATAGCAATGGCGCACCACCCGCCATAAGTAACTTTATTTGGATATCAGCGGTGCGCCATTAGTAAATTTTTTTTTATTTTTATTTTATTATTATTATTTTTTGTTGCATCTAATAATTTTTTAGAAAATGAATATGAATATGAAATAGTATTAATTTTTTTATAAAAATAGTAATAATTTTTTAAAAAATATCATCAAATTTGTTATTTGAAAAAATTTATGAATATCAAAACATATCATCAAATTTGTTATTTGAAAATATCATCAAATTTGTTTTTTTTTGGATTTTTAGTTGCATTCATTTGTGAATTGGTAAAACATTTATGAATATGAAAAAATATCATCAAATTTGAAAAAATATTCATGAATTCAAAACGTGCCCATGAAATTTAAAAATATTCATGAGTTCAAAAAATATTAACAAATTCAATACTTTTTTTGAGTTAGAAATTCAATACCATAATAAACATAAATAAATATTCATGAGGACTAGAACAGAAGAAATATCATTTCAATATGTCGAATTACAATTAAGAAATGAAGACTACGATTTAAATACAATCGATCTTAGCTTGCTATCTTTTCACAATCTTCTTGCCCTTCTATTTCGCAAATGGAGTTCTTCCGTGGAACGGACGTCCTTTAGGTAGGGTGGTCCTGCTTCTTCTTGTGTTGTATGGCACTTCATCGTCATTGTCATGTTCCATCTTCGGGTCGCCGTACTTGTAGAAGTCTTGCTCATTGGCGACTCCATCCATTCCAATAATGTTCCTTTTGCCTCTCCTCACGACAACACGACTGGACTTTGATGGGTCGGTAATGAAGAAGTATTGGTCCACTTGGGAAGCCAGTACCCATGGCTCATTTTTCACGGTGACGTTTGCGCCCGTGGTCTTGGATTTGGCTTCGGGTATAACCATGGTGGTGAGATACCAGTCTTCTTTTAGTACTCTCTTGGCCCATCTGACACGGAACATCGGGACCTTCTCTCCAGCGTAGTTCAGCTCCCAGATCTCCTCGATCCTTCTGTAGTATCTGTCCTTGTCGTTACCGGTGTAGGATTCCATCGTTACCACGGAGTTCTGATAACCATCGCTCTTCATGTCCTTGTCCTCGGTGTAGAATGTGTAGCCGTTGATATCGTACGCCTCATAGGTCATCTGGTTGTGCTCGGCACCCTGTGACAAGGCGAACATGAGTTTTTCTTCCGCGGAAGAATCCTCATGTAAAGGGTACGACAGAAGCTTCTCCTTGAACCAACACGTGAAACATGAGTTGTGCTCTTTGATTATATCTCCGTCCGTCCTCGGTTGGCCTCGGTCATCGTACGTCTTCTCAATAAAGGTTTTATGCTCTACCAGCCAAGGATCGACCACGTCTATGTGTGGTAGTGCGACTAGGTTTTCTCTTTCAAAGTCAGCGAGTCGACCCTCGAAGTCGACATGCATTTCGCGGCGACCATGGCGGTGACCCCATCCAGCGAGCCTGTCGAGGTTCCTGTTGACGGGCAGACCAACGGGGTTCTCGATGCCTAGATAATTCGTGCATTAGGAGATGCACTCTTCGGTCAAAAAGCCCCTGGCTATGCTTCCCTCTGGACGTGACATGTTGCGAACGTATCCTTTGATGACACCATTCATTCTTTCGAAAGGCATCATGCTGTGCAGGAACGTCGGCCCGAGTTGGATGATATCCTCCACGATATGGACCAGCAGATGCATCATGACATCGAAGAATGCGGGCGGGAAGTACATCTCAAGCTCGCATATTATCACCATGATGTCTTCCCGTAGCCTTCTGAGTTGCCTCACGCCAACCGACTTCCGAGAGATGACGTCGAAAAAGTTGCATAGGCCAAATAGCGTTTCACGGACGTGCGTGTCCATGATCCCACGGATTGCAACTTGAAGTATCTGCGTCATCAGCACGTGACAGTCGTGAGACTTCAACCCGCTGAACTTCTGCTTCCTTGAGTCTAGGAATCTTCTTATCTTCCCCACGTAACCGTAAGGAAGTTTTACTCCTACGAGGCAGGTGAAAAACTGCTCGATCTCCTCCCGACTTAGAGTGAAGCACGCGGAAGGGTAGTCATTTCCGGTCTTCTTGGCCTTTTTGCCTTTGCGACGACTTTCCGTGTCCTGCTTCGCCTCATCATCATCATTAGCGTGAAGCTCCTCCCTGACGCCCATTGATTTCAAGTCTGCCCTTGCTTTCGGCCCACCTTTGGTCCTCTGTGGCATATCGAGCAGGGTACCAAGCAGAATCTCGCACACGTTCTTCGTGATATGCATGACATCAAGGCTGTGAGGCACACGGTGGATCTTCCAGTACGACAAGTCTTAGAAAACAGACCTCGTTTTCCATACCTTCAGCAGCAGCTCTGGCGCCTTTCGCTTCTTTCCCGGCTCTGGCGCCTTTCGCTTCTTTCCCGGCTCTGGCGCCTTTTGCTTCTTTCCCGGTAGTGGGCAATCTTTCCAATTTTTCAAAAAATCATCTATTTCCTCGCCGCTCCTCGTACGCGGGCGTCTTCGGGGTTCGGTTTCACCATCGAACAGATCCTTGCGTTTTCTCCATGGGTCATCGTTGCGAAGCCACCTTCGATGTTCCATGAACACGGTTTTCAAAGACCCAGGATCTCTATCTAGCTGCCGATATGTTGTGTCATCCAGGCACCTGACGCATCCAGAAAATCCATGGACCACCTGCCCCGCGACATATCCGTAACCGAGATAGTCGTGCACCATCATGAGTAGTGCGGCTCTCATAGGGAAATATTCTTTCTCTGCGGCGTCCCATGTATTGGCTGGCGTTTTCCACAGCGTGTCTAGCTCCTCTTTCAGCAGCCCCAGATACAGCTTGATGTCGTTCCCTGGTTGTTTCGGCCCTTCAATTAGCATACTCATGTGAATGTACTTCCTCTTCATGCACAACCAGGGGGAAGGTTGTACATCCACACAAACACAGGCCAGGTGCTATGTGTGCTTCTTTGGCTGCCAAACGGATTGACTCCATCTGTGCTCGCGCCCAGCACGATGTTCCTTGGACCGTCCCCAAATTCTGGGTGTTTGTGACACTCCAAAAATTTTAATTGGTTTTCATCAAAAACTTTGTTGGATTTTTAAGAGAGGGCATTTAATTTTTTTTTCAGAAATCCTTCCTCTTAAAAACTTCCTTTTATTTGGCAAGGATTTTATTTTCTTCAAACTATAGTGTTTGACCTTTTGAAACTTCTTCTCTGTTGGTTCCCTCTCAAATTATTTTGGGAAGTTAATATTTTTCTTTTAGAAAGAAACTCTATGAAAATTTGGGATTTTCATGTCTTAGAAACCACCCATGACTTGGTATTTTGCCCATGTGGTAAAACCCTTCCAAAACTTCCCCTCCTCCTTGTAATCAACCTAAGTTCTCTGTCCCAACTCATCCAAGCAAGTTTTGGATTTTATTCTGATTATTTTTCCCCTCAAATCATTTCTGCAAATTATTTGGAGCCTGAGGGATTTTCAAAGCAAGTACCCTATTGCATTTGAGTTTTGACCTAAAACCAACTCCTCTGGATTGTCCTTAGCATCCACAACCCAGAACCATCTTGATCCACTCCTCCCCTTTCCAAAATTTTCAAAATTCAGTCTCTGCAAGTTTGGACCAGATTTACCAAATTTGGTGAAATTCATATCTACACTTCTCCAAAAATTCCACCAAAATTCAAGCAGCCTACTGGAGCAATGAGTAGCCACTCCACCAAAAATCAGCTCAAGGAAAAATCCCAAGAGGCCAGAATCATTCTGTCGAACACTTGGCGTGCACTGTTGCTGTTCATATTTAGAAAAATTCAGACTTCAGTGTCGTTTTTCGTCCGTCAGCTTCACTCACGCGTTGACAGTGCGCTTGGCGCGTTGCACGCGGCTTCTTCTCCCTGGCCAGCACGCCCGCACGCGCGCTTGGCGTCTTCCCGGCGTCGGTGGCGCCCCTGGCCGCCCGCGCCGGCGTGTCTTGCGGCGGCCGAAACCCCGTTACAGCCGACAGGGAACAAGAACGGCGGCTCAACGCCGTTCGGCGCTGCCCAACGTTTCTCCGCTCTCCGCGTGGCCTCATGCATGCCAGCGCACGCCCGTGGCACCGTCACCGTGGCCCGGCAAGCACGGGACGTGCTCCCTGCCGCCGACGGGCCCGCGCCGCCCCGTTCTGTCGAATTCACCCATAACACCAAATCCTCGCTCGATTAGCACCTAAACGGAACCGTGGACCTCCACGATGACGCCCAACGCCCTAATTACCCCCGACCAAACCCTGCGCCGCCGTAACCTTCACCGGAGACCCCCGTTCACGGCCACCGCCTCGGGCCGCCTATAAAAAGGGCCCCCAAGCTCACCCTCGAGCACGGACCACCTCTACACCTCACCAAAGCTCTGCCAAGCCACCCGGAGGACCTCGAGGAGGTCTCCTCCCCCAACTCCGGCCGCCCCGATCCGCCTCGGCCTCCACCACGATTCGCTCCGGTGAGGCCGTCTCCGGCGCCCAAACCCCGTCAGTTACTCCCTCTAGCACCCAGTAAGCTAACGCCAGCATCAATTTGTCCTTCGCAGCTCTCTCCGACGAGTCCCTCGACCACCCGAGCCGCCGTCCGCCGGAGCAAAGCTCGCCGTCAACGTGGTACTCGCCGGCGACCACCACCACCACCAACCGACGCGGGAAGGTGCCCTGATCACGGAGGTACCCTCCGATCCCCCTGCCTCGCCGTGGATCGCCGCCGGCGACCACCGCGGCTCTCGGGCGCCGACGAGCTTCGTCCCCCCCCCATTTGAAAGTTTAAACCTGACGAGTGGGACCCCACCGTCAGCCTCTCTGTCATTTCTAAGTGAATCGTTTTCTGGAAGCGCCTTCGGGCAAAATACGCTTTCCCCTCTGGGCTGGCGTATTCAAAACTGGAACGTTTTCTGTTTTTTATAAGCTAGCCCCTGGAAACTTTCTGTTTCATTACAGATGAGTCCCTGGACTAAAACCCTTATAACTTTTAAACAGAAAAGTATTTTTGATTGATTCTTTTTCTGTCCTCTTTAAAATTTTGGCTAGTTTTTTATCAGAGTTATTTGAAAAATATTTGGAATACTTTTTGTGCACCTCACGGTATTTACGATAGCGCATACATTTTCTTTATACCGTAGATACCGAAGGAGGTGACGGAACCGCAAACTTCACCGAGCTAGGCTCTGACTACTCCGAACCAGGCAAGCATGTTTGAACTTTTGATATGAGGAGTGTCTTGGCATGTTTTGCATTTAGTTAGTCTCATGGCATGTTGATGAGCATACCGATGAACGTTATTTCCATGCATTGTTGAGGTAAGTGAGTTCGATGATCCATAAGTGGATGGATGTGAATATGAATGGCCATGTGTTGGCATGAGGATGGGTAAGATGGCAGTGTTGTAGCATGCCAGTCTTATGCCAGGCTAAGTGACTGCAGTGTCAAGCCGTATCGGTCCAGTTCCTCACATTTCCTTCCCTGTACTACCACATGTTTTCCGCAAGGAATATGGTTTAGTAAGTTGCAAACCGCTTTCCTGGTACACACCAAAAGGAGAGGCCGGGATGATGGTTCCATGGCCCTGGATTAAAGCCAGTCATCCGGTCAGGGGCCATGGGTGTTTCCGGTTGGGACCGAGAGGGGGGCACCCCTTAGAGCGTGCGTATATAAATTTGATCCCATGCTATTCGAGATTGTGATCTCCCCGTCTCAAAAGTTTTTCTTGGACGATGTCTAGGGTGATTCCTAGCATCGAGAGGTAGGATGGGTGTGTACTGGTTAGCCGTGTTTTCTTCCGAAATAACGTAAACGGAACTAGTCCTTCGTGACTACGGAAATCCGTTGGCTGTGGGAAATTTTTGTACAAACTCTGCAGAGTCATATATTCCTTGAATCATCTATTCCATATCCATGTTCAGTATTATCTTATCCTGACAAGTGCCAGTTTGATGACAGAGACTCCGGTGAATCGCATGAGTGCTAAGTCCGGTTAAATGATTATTCCTGTGGATGGACTAACCCGTTTATTTTCATGAATTGAATATTTATTATGAGCATTACTTCCTTGTGAATAAAAGCCCTTTCTGTGATGTCGCCCCAACGTCCGACTGTGGCATTTCTTTTAAAGCCCTTTATGTGGTGTCGCTAAGACGCCCGACTGTGGCATTTCTTTTAAAGCCCTTTCTGTGATGTCGCCCCGACGTCCGACTGTGGCATTTCTTTTAAAGCCCTTTATGTGGTGTCGCTAAAACGCCCGACTGTGGCATCATTTCCTTATATTTATTTGTTCACCTTTCGAGGCGTCGCTTCAGACACCCGATCGGTTTTCATTTATGTTTTGTTGGGATTTCAGGCAGACTACCGCCGTTTACCTTTTACTTACTTCGTTATGCTAATTTTTGAATGTACATTGGTGAATTAATCATGACACATTCATGCATGCATTTGTTATATCTTACGTCCGAACTGTCTTGCGAGTACTTTCAAAGTACTCACTGGCTTGTTGATTTGGCCAGATGCTGACGAAGGCGATCTCATGGATGAAGAATTTGATAGCGAGTCCGACGCCTAGAGGAGTCCCAGTCAGTCTCGTGCGACCTTGGATTTGGTCACTGTATTATATCCGCTTCCGCTACCAAATAAATTCATCGAGCCTCACCTCGACGCTCGATGAGATGCCAGTTTTAGAGTCATGTATCTCACTCCCCGCTGTGTTTTTCCACCACCACCCTATCCTCGACTCAGTAGTATGCCTCCACACCACTGTGTCATGTCCGCCATTATGTATAATTATTGGCGTGCTTGTAATAATTTGGTTGAGCACCCGTAGCTCGACCCTGTAATATATTTTATGCTACTGGCATATTGTATCAAGAATTTGTCTACCGGTAAGGAGAATTTTTCTCATACTGGACTCAAAAGATTGGTTTCTCAATAAATATTTTTATTGGAAAACCGGTCGTGACAAGCTTGGTACCAGAGCCAGGCTGACTGTAGGAAGCCACTAGGAGCGATTGCTAATTGGTTATTAGCATGTTTGAGCCTTTTTCTTATTTTCTTGATTGTAGTCATTTTCTGTCAGTCAGCATAAATTTATGATCTGACCATGCAGAATTTTTGCCTACTTTTGTAGATGGCCGACAACAGCTGCGAGTCTCAGACCTTCGCCAACGTGCCCGATGGGTTCGTCAAGCTTCTTTCCTTCATCGTTCAGGTCGCGATGGGGCCATCTGTGCGCCCAGTCTTCACACTCTGCCAGCACCGAGTCAACGACAGTCTGACCATGCACCAGGCCGCGGTGCAGTTCAAGGGAGGGCGTGGTGAGTTACGCCGCTTCCGGTTCTTGGGAAGAGCCATGCCTACGGAGAGGCATGCTATGCAGATGGCAGCCCGCGAGGCGATAGCTCTTCTCAGGGATGTCCTCCCCGTGATGAAGACTCGTCGTTACCGTTATCTTCCATGCCATGTGCCTTACACCTGTCACTACGCATTCTCCTGCCCCAGAGGAGAACGAGACGAGGCTTTTGAGATGCTTATTGAGTATCTCCGGGCCCTGGAGGCAGCCTTCGGCAACCTGGTGGACGACTTCGTGGCTACCCGCATGGACTCAGTTCATGGCTGTGCTGCCAACAGGAGGGAGCTCCTACCCACCGCACCGCCACTGACTTGGGTCTCGTCCTCAGCATCTTATGCACCTACTCGTCGCCTGCCTACCACCGAAGAGTTCAACCAAGTTATTGCGCCCACTCCAGCGCGCACTGCACCACCCTGCGCGCCCACTCCTGTTCGTGTTGTTCCGCCCCTGGCAACCGCTCCATCCACTCAGCGCAACACTACACGTATGGAGCCTATTAGCGAGGAGGAAGTCGAGTCTCCAGCCTCGCTACGTCTCACCCTCGGCAGGGCAAAGGAGATCGTCAACATGTCCGCCTGAGTACGCTTAGCCGCCATGCAATGTACCGCTTTGTATGATATGTTTATATGTACATAGGTTGTGAGAAGTAGCCTGTTTGCGCATCATGTAGGATCTGGAGAAGTGCACTAGCCTAAATAACATGTCAGGATTATGTACGCATATCCTGAGTGACGTATTGTATAATTACGCTCGCGTGTAAGATATGTAATGAGCAGTCCTTCTCCGTGCGCAACTCGATTTGTTTTTTTTGAGTAAGCTTGGTTATTTAATTTTATGTGCCAACTTTATGCATTTCTTGAATTGCTTTTGCGACTCTTTTTTCTTTTCTTATGGATTTTTACAAAATATGTCCCCAGAGTGAAAATTGTCTCATCCTTGGACTCGTTCCATGCCAACTCCACCCGAGGAAAATTATGATACACAACCCAGCAACAATTTCACACAAGGACAGTCAAGCCAACAGGGCAATGAATCGGCACTTTCACAAATCTGCCGCCTTTATGAGCAGAGTCAGCAACAACATCGGGAAATGATGAACCAAGTCATCAACATGGGAAATCACCATGGACAGTATCAGCAGCATTCCCAGTTATCTGAGCTACAGAAGACATGTCCCCAAACATTTTCTCATACTGACAAACCTCTTGAGGCCGAGGATTGGCTTCGAGATATGGAGAGAAAATTAATTATTGCAAAATGTTCAGATCTCGAGAAACTATTATATGCTCCGCACTATCTCACAGGAGCAGCCGCATCATGGTGGGAGAACTTTCTGAAGATGCACCCCAACGAAAATGATATAACCTGGGATGATTTCAAGGAAGGTTTCCGTGGTGCACACATTCCCAAGAGTATTATGAAAATCAAGAAGAGAGAGTTCGATGACCTCAAACAAAGGAACATGACAGTGTCAGAATACCACAGTCAATTTAATCTATTGTCCCGCTACGCCAATGAAGAACGTATGACTGAAAGCAAGAAGATGGAGAAATTCCTTGACGTTCTGACGCCCGCGCTTAAATGCCAACTGATCGTTCACACTTTTCCAGATTTTAAAACGCTGGTGGACAAAGCCATTACTCTGGAAAATGAGAGACGCAGCCTGGAAGATATCCGCAAGCAAAAAAGGGACCAGACTAACCATGCTCGCAATCATCGAAGCAGGACAGATTTTCAGAAAGGTGGGACACACAAACCTACGACAAACATCTCACGCCCAATCAAGAATTACCATGCAAGGGACAAAGAGTTCACATATCGCCCAGGCGTTACTTGCTACGCTTGTGGAGAAGAAGGGCACTACGCCAAACAGTGCCCCAAGCCAAGGAACTCGACCCCAAAGCCAAACACTGGTGGAAATAATTCGGCGCCCAAGCGCAACAATTTCAACCCCAACAACAACCACAGGAAGGGTCATCTAAACCACGTAACCAAAGAGGAAGCACAAAACGCTTCGGATATCGTACTCGGTACGTTTCCTGTCAACACAATACCTGCAACGGTTTTGTTTGATTCTGGAGATTCTCACTCATTCATTTCGAAAAGTTTTGCTTTGCAAAATAATTTTTCGATGTTTCCCTTGGAAAAATCCATGATCATCAAGTCCCCTGGGATTCAGCAAGTTACTCAGAGTTACTGTCAGAATGTGGTTATTGAGTTCGAAGGATTGAAATTTTACGCCAATCTTATTGTGTTGGAAAATAAAGGACTGGATGTCATCCTAGGGATGGACTGGTTAACCACCAACAAAGGTTTTATTGACTGTTTCAACCAGACCGTAATTCTCACGCACCACCATGGGAAGACAATAAAAGTATCAGCCCAGGAAAGAAAAATACCCCGGCAGCCGAGATTGAATAAGGTGGACGTTTCTGAGTTAAGCAAGGTTCCAGTGGTATGTGCATTTTCAGATGTATTTCCCGAAGAACTACCAGGCATGCCACCAGACCGGGAAATAGAATTCAGCATTGAGCTAGCACCAGGAACCACCCCCATATACAAGAAACCATACAGAATGGCACCATCCGAATTGATTGAGTTGAAGAAACAAATAAAGGAAATACTGGACAAGGGATACATTCGACCCAGCTCCTCACCTTGGGGATCACCAATTTTATTTGCCAAAAAGAAGGATGGAACACTAAGATTGTGCATAGACTACCGAGCACTTAACATGGTCACAGTCAAGAACAAATACCCGATGCCACGAATAAATGATTTACTTGATCAGCTCGCGCAGGCCAAGGTATTCTCAAAGATTGACTTAAGGTCAGGATATCATCAATTAAAGGTGCGAACAGAAGATATCCCCAAAACAGCCTTCACCTCCAGATATGGACTATATGAGTTCACAGTTATGCCTTTTGGATTAACAAACGCCCCCGCATATTTTGTTCACCTCATGAACAAAGTATTTATGAAGTTTATGGACAAGTTCGTTGTGGTATTCATCGACGATATTCTAGTATACTCCAAGACACCAGAAGAGCACGCGGAACATCTCAGGATTGTGCTAGGAGAACTCAGGAAACATCAATTGTATGCCAAGTTCAGCAAGTGCGAATTTTGGCTAAGACAAGTAGGCTTTTTAGGCCACGTGCTAACCCAAGACGGTATCGCAGTGGACCCGGAGAAAGTTAGGGCCATACTTGACTGGAAGGCACCAGCCAGCGTAACGGACATACGAAGTTTCTTGGGAATGGCAGGATATTACCGCAGATTTATTGAAGGATTCTCCACCCTAGCCAAGCCAATGACGCAGTTGCTCAAGAAGGACAAGAAATTTGAATGGACAGAAGCCTGCGAAAAAAGTTTTCAAGAGTTAAAATGGAAATTAACCACAGCGCCGGTGTTAATTGTGCCAGGCATACACAAAAACTTTGAGGTGTACTGTGACGCATCCCGAAAAGGTCTCGGGTGCGTGTTGATGCAAGAAGGCAAGGTTGTCGCATACGCTTCACGACAACTCCGCAAGCATGAGGAAAATTATCCCACTCATGACTTAGAAATGGCAGCAGTCATTCATGCACTTAAAGAATGGAGGCATTTCTTACTTGGGAATCGATGTGAAATATACACGGACCATAAAAGTCTCAAATATATTTTCACACAGCCAGAACTAAACTTACGGCAACGACGCTGGTTGGAATTGGTAAAGGATTATGATGTTGGTATCCACTATCATCCAGGGAAAGCAAATGTAGTGGACGATGCTCTTAGTCGGAACCCCAGCTCCGACGAAAACAGTCTGCAAAGTTTGAGACCTGAATTCCAACAAGAATTTGCCAAACTCAACTTGTTGATGATCGTGGAAGGCACCATATCAAACTTGGAAATAAAGCCCGACCTGGTGGAGAGAATTAAAGAAGCTCAGCCTGGTCACCCCAGCATTGAAGGAATTAAAAGAAAGGTGAGTATGGGCAAGGCCTCGGAGTTTGTCATAGGCGAAGATGGAATATTACGATACGGGGACAGACTCTGCGTGCCAAACATAGAAGACCTCAAACAGCAAATCCTAACTGAAGCACACACCACTCCATATTCAATCCACCCTGGAGGAACCAAAATGTATAAGGATATTCAGGAAAGATTTTGGTGGCACGGTATGAAGAGGGACATAGCCACATTCGTTGCGTGTTGCAATTCTTGTCAACGCATAAAAGCTGAGCATCAGAGGCCAGCCGGACTACTACAACCAAACAAAATACTTGAGTGGAAATGGGATGAAATAGGGATGGATTTTATTGTCGGACTACCTCGGTCACGACACGGGAATGATGCCATATGGGTCATCACCGATAGATTAACCAAAGTGGCACATTTTATTCCAGTGAAGACAACCTACAACACTCAGAAGCTTGCCAGGATTTATCTCTCCCGTATAATTTGTCTGCATGGAGTCCCGAAGACTATAATATCCGACAGAGGCACTCAATTTGTCTCGAGATTCTGGGATCATTTACAACAGGCTCTGGGAACTCAATTGGCCTTCAGTACAGCCTACCATCCCCAGACTGATGGACAGACTGAACGCGTAAACCAAATTTTAGAAGACATGCTGAAAGCATGTGTCCTCACCTATGGAACCAGTTGGGAAGAAAGTCTGCCATATGCCGAGTTCGCATACAACAACAGCTACCAGGCCAGCCTGCAAATGGCACCTTTTGAAGCCCTATACGGACGGAGGTGTCGTACCCCGCTAAATTGGTCAGAGACTGGAGACAGCCGTATCTTCGGCCCAGACATGCTCAAAGAAGCTGAGGAAAAAGTCAAGCTAATCAGGGACCGACTCAAGACCACTCAAAGCCGACAGAAGATTTATTACGATCAGAAACATCATGGGGTCAATTTTGAACCCGGTGAATTTGTGTACCTACGAGTATCACCTATGAGGGGACTACAACGGTTTAAGATTAAAGGGAAGTTAGCACCAAGATTCATTGGACCATTCTGCATATTGGCACGAAGAGGCACTGTAGCCTACCAGCTAGACTTCCCGAAGACTTGTCCGACATTCACGACGTGTTCCACGTCTCTCAATTAAGGAAGTGCGTAAGCAAACCAGAGAAGCAAGTATCCCATGAGAACATTGACGTGCAGCCAGACCTCACTTATCAGGAATGCCCAGTAAAGATATTAGAGGAGTCTGAAAGGAGGACCCGACAGAAAACCATCAAGTTTTTCAAAGTTCAGTGGAGCAATCACACCGATAGTGAAGCAACTTGGGAAAGAGAGGATTTTCTTCGGACAGAGCATCCACACTTATTTGAGGAACAGCTGAAATCTCGGGGACGAGATTTTTCCTAAGGGGGTAGGTGTTGTGACACTCCAAAAATTTTAATTGGTTTTCATCAAAAACTTTGTTGGATTTTTAAGAGAGGGCATTTAATTTTTTTTTCAGAAATCCTTCCTCTTAAAAACTTCCTTTTATTTGGCAAGGATTTTATTTTCTTCAACCTATAGTGTTTGACCTTTTGAAACTTCTTCTCTGTTGGTTCCCTCTCAAATTATTTTGGGAAGTTAATCTTTTTCTTTTAAAAAGAAACTCTATGAAAAATTGGGATTTTCATGTCTTAGAAACCACCCATGACTTGGTATTTTGCCCATGTGGTAAAACCCCTCCAAAACCTCCCCTCCTCCTTGTAATCAACCTAAGTTCTCTGTCCCAACTCATCCAAGCAAGTTTTGGATTTTATTCTGATTGTTTTTCCCCTCAAATCATTTCTGCAAATTATTTGGAGCCTGAGGGATTTTCAAAGCAAGCACCCTATTGCATTTGAGTTTTGACCTAAAACCAACTCCTCTGGATTGTCCTTAGCATCCACAACCCAGAACCATCTTGATCCACTCCTCCCCTTTTCAAAATTTTCAAAATTCAGTCTCTGGAAGTTTGGACCAGATTTGCCAAATTTGGTGAAATTCATATCTACACTTCTCCAAAAATTCCACCAAAATTCAGGCAGCCTACTGGAGCAATGAGTAGCCACTCCACCAAAAATCCCCAGAGGCCAGAATCATTCTGTCGAACACTTGGCGTGCACTGTTGCTGTTCATATTTTGAAAAATTCAGACTTCAGTGTCGTTTTTCGTCCGTCAGCTTCACTCACGCGTTGACAGTGCGCTTGGCGCGTTGCACGCGGCTTCTTCTCCCAGGCCAGCACCCCCGCACGCGCGCTTGGCGTCTTCCCGGCGTCGGTGGCGCCCCTGGCCGCCCGCGTCGGCGTGTCTTGCGGCGGCCGAAACCCCGTTACAGCCGACAGGGAACAAGAACGGCGGCTCAACTCCGTTCGGCGCCGCCCAACGTTTCTCCGCTCTCCGCGTGGCCTCATGCATGCTAGCGCACGCCCGTGGCACCGTCACCATGGCCCGGCAAGCACGGGACGTGCTCCCTGCCGCCGACGGGCCCGCGCCGCCCCGTTCTGTCGAATTCACCCATAACACCAAATCCCAGCTCGATTAGCACCTAAACGGAACCGTGGACCTCCACGATGACGCCCAACGCCCTAATTACCACCGACCAAGCCCTGAGCCGCCGTAACCTTCACCGGAGACCCCCGTTCACGGCCACCGCCTCGAGCCGCCTATAAAAAGGGCCCCAAGCTCACCCTCGAGCACGCACCACCTCTACACCTCACCAAAGCTCTGCCAAGCCACCCGGAGGACCTCGAGGAGGTCTCCTCCCCCAACTCCGGCCGCCCCGATCCGCCTCGGCCTCCACCACAATTCGCTCCGGTGAGGCCGTCTCTAGCGCCCAAACCCCGTCAGTTACTCCCTCTAGCACCCAGTAAGCTAACGCCAGCATCAATTTGTCCTTCGCAGCTCTCTCCGACGAGTCCCTCGACCACCCGAGCCGCCGTCCGCCAGAGCAAAGCTCGCCGTCGACGTGGTACTCGCCGGCGACCACCACCACCACCAACCGACGCGGGAAGGTGCCCTGATCACGGAGGTACCCTCCGATCCCCCTGCCTCACCGTGGATCGCCGCCGGCGACCACCGCGGCTCTCGGGCGCCGACGAGCTTCGTCCCCCCCCCCCCCATTTGAAAGTTTAAACCTGACGAGTGGGACCCCACCGTCAGCCTCTCTGTCATTTCTAAGTGAATCGTTTTCTGGAAGCGCCTTCGGGCAAAATACGCTTTCCCCTCTGGGCTGGCGTATTCAAAACTGGAACGTTTTCTGTTTTTTATAAGCTAGCCCCTGGAAACTTTCTGTTTCATTACAGATGAGTCCCTGGACTAAAACCCTTATAACTTTTAAACAGAAAAGTATTTTTGATTGATTCTTTTTCTGTCCTCTTTAAAATTTTGTCTAATTTTTTAGCAGATTTATTTGAAAAATATTTGGAATACTTTTTGTGCACCTCACGGTATTTACGATAGCGCATACATTTTCTTTATACCGTATATACCGAAGGAGGTGACGGAACCGCAAACTTCACCGAGCTAGGCTCCGACTACTCCGAACCAGGCAAGCATGTTTGAACTTTTGATATGATGAGTGTCTTGGCATGTTTTGCATTTAGTTAGTCTCATGGCATGTTGATGAGCATACCGATGAACGTTATTTCCATGCATTGTTGAGGTAAGTGAGTTCGATGATCCATAAGTGGATGGATGTGAATATGAATGGCCATGTGTTGGCATGAGGATGGGTAAGATGGCAGTGTTGTAGCATGCCAGTCTTATGCCAGGCTAAGTGACTGCAGTGTCAAGCTGTATCGGTCCAGTTCCTCCCATTTCCTTCCCTGTACTACCACATGTTTTCCGCAAGGAATATGGTTTAGTAAGTTGCAAACCGCTTTCCTGGTACACACCAAAAGGAGAGGCCGGGATGATGGTTCCATGGCCCTGGATTAAAGCCAGTCATCCGGTCAGGGGTTATGGGTGTTTCCGGTTGGGACCGAGAGGGGGGCACCCCTTAGAGCGCGTGTATATAAATTTGATCCCATGCTATTCGAGATCGTGATCTCCCCGTCTCAAAAGTTTTTCTTGGACGATGTCTAGGGTGATTCCTAGCATCGAGAGGTAGGATGGGTGTGTACTGGTTAGCCTTGTTTTCTTCCGAAATACCGTAAACGGAACTAGTCCTTCGTGACTACGGAAATCCGTTGGCTCTGGGAAATTTTTGTACAAACTCTGCAGAGTCATATATTCCTTGAATCATCTATTCCATATCCAAGTTCAGTATTATCTTATCCTGACAAGTGCCAGTTTGATGACAGAGACTCCGGTGAATCGCATGAGTGCTAAGTCCGGTTAAATGATTATTCCTGTGGATGGACTAACCCGTTTATTTTCATGAATTGAATATTTATTATGAGCATTACTTCCTTGTGAATAAAAGCCCTTTCTGTGATGTCGCCCCGACGTCCGACTGTGGCATTTCTTTTAAAGCCCTTTATGTGGTGTCGCTAAGACGCCCGACTATGGCATTTCTTTTAAAGCCCTTTCTGTGATGTCGCCCCGACGTCCGACTGTGGCATTTCTTTTAAAGCCCTTTATGTGGTGTCGCTAAGACGCCCGACTGTGGCATCATTTCCTTATATTTATTTGTTCACCTTTCGAGGCGTCGCTTCAGACACCCGATCGGTTTTCTTTTATGTTTTGTTGGGATTTCAGGCGGACTACCGCCGTTTCCCTTTTACTTACTTCGTTATGCTAATTTTTGAATGTACATTGGTGAATTAATCATGACGCATTCATGCATGCATTTGTTATATCTTACGTCCGAACTGTCTTGCGAGTACTTTCAAAGTACTTACTGGCTTGTTGATTTGGCCAGATGCTGACGAAGGCGATCTCATGGATGAAGAATTTGATAGCGAGTCCGACGCCTAGAGGAGTCCCAGTCAGTCTCGTGCGACCTTGGATTTGGGAACTGTATTATATCCGCTTCCGCTACCAAATAAATTCATCGAGCCTCACCTTGACGCTCGATGAGATCCAGTTTTAGAGTCATGTATCTCACTCCCCGCTATGTTTTTCCACCACCACCCTATCCTCGAGTCAGTAGTATGCCTCCACACCACTGTGTCATGTCCGCCATTATGTATAATTATTGGCGTGCTTGTAATAATTTGGTTGAGCACTCGTAGCTCGACCCTGTAATATATTTTATGCTACTGGCATATTGTATCAAGAATTTGTCTACCGGTAAGGAGAATTTTTCTCATACTAGACTCAAAAGATTGGTTTCTCAATAAATATTCTTATTGGAAAACCGGTCGTGACAGTGTTCGAAATTCAACGCTTGCCACTGGCTCGCATCCTTAGGGTGACTCAGCATCTTGTCTTTTTTATTTATCTCCGGATCATTTCCGTCATCTTCTCGCTTCTTCTCCTCCCTATCCGCGTTACAACGCAGGAGCTTTCTAGCTTAGGGTCCACGAAATACCGCTGCAGACGAGGAGTGATCGGAAAGTACCACACCACTTTTCGAGGAGCTTTCGACCTCTTCTTGTATCGAGTGACGCCGCACACCGGACATATGGTAGACTCTGCATGCTCGTCCTGATAAATTATGCAATTGTTCATGCACACATGGTATTTCACGTGCGGTAAATCCAGAGGACACACGATTTTCTTCGCCTCCTCGAAACTGGTCGGGCACTTGTTCTCCTCGGGAAGACGTTCATGCCAGAATGACATGTTCTCGTTGAAGCATGCGTCGGTCATTTTGTGTTTTACCTTCATCTCCAGAGCCATGAGCGTTACTTTCAGGCGGGTATCCTCGGGCCTGCATCCTTCATACAATGGAGTAACCATGTCTATCTCGAGTTGTTCCAGCTTGATTTTCTCTCGGGCGGCAGCTCTTGCGTTATCCGTCTGCTTGAGAAGCAGCTCTTGAATATGAGGGTCCTGCACCCAACCCATCGATGGTCCATAGTCGTATGCTACAGCATCTTCATCTTCATGATCATGCTCTTCGTCATGATCTTCCTCATCATTATGTCCGGCATCTTCTACATGATGACTGTGTACAACATCACTGTCGCGATCATGTCCTGGAGATTCTTCGTCTTCTCGCCCGCCCTCGCCGTGGTGGTTGTCTTGCTGGCCTTCCTCATTTCTTGCCCGACCCCCATGGACGACTTCATAGTCATCTTCATCACCTTGCCACCGATAGCCATCCATGAAACCATGCAAGAGCAGGTGGTCCCGCACCTGTTCGGAATCCGGGTCCGCAATAAGGCTCTTCAGATTGCATCTTTGACACGGACATCTTATACCCGTCTCGTTCTTTTGAAGCATCTCCGCCTTCCCGGAGCTCAAAAACCTATTCACGATGCCATCGGTCATCGTGCGGACCATGGTCGCCTGCGGGGTAGAGCAAAACGATATTTTAGAACCAAGAAAAAATTTGGCATGACTTTGCCTAAAAATAGGACAAAAAAGAATGCATAGTGCCAAATTCTCACCAAAACAGAAATGAATCAACATTCCGGCAAAATATTGGCAACTACCGCATTTCAATATTGGTACCTGCAAACACAAACATATATGCAACACCACAAACATATGCAACACCACAAACATACATAGATCTACCTAGGCCATAAAAAGTGCATGTGCACGTTGTTGGAGGGAGAAAAAAGTAGATCTGCAACATAAAGAAAGCTTTCCCCTTACTTACCTATCAAAAAAAGGTAATTTAACCACTTAATTTGGGTGAATCTATGGTGCAAATGAGGTGAGGAGCAGGAGGTGGAGAGAATGAAGTGGGGAAAGTGAGTGTGGTAGGTGGCTATCCAAAATATGTAGCTGCTCTCAGGTTACTAATGGCGCACCACCTAAAAATGCGCCATTAGTAACCCTGTTTATTAATGGCGCACCAGTTAGGGGTGCGCCATTACTAGTTTTGCTAAAAATAAAATAAAATTGTTAGTAGTGGCGCACCATGATTGTGGTGCGCCATTACTAGTTTGAACTAGTAACGGCACACTTCACAAAGGTGCGTCATTACTAGCTTTGAAAAAAAGAGTAAAAAACAATTGTTAGTAGTGGCGCACAGAGCGTCTGGTGCGCCATTACTAGTTAAAACTAGTAATGGTGCACTGTGCCCTGGTGCGCCATTAATAGTTTTGGAAAAATAAAAAATAAAATTTGCTAGTAATGGCGCACCGTGTGTTTGGTGCGCCATTAGTAATGAGGACACTAATGACGCACCAGTATCTGGTGCGCCACTGCTATATAGCAGTGGCGCACCAGATACATGGTGCTACATTAATGTCCATATTAGCTATAGCCCATTCCTAGTAGTGTAATACTTAATATGCAAAAATAATAAGGCCCACTACATCTAGAGGCTTGCTACAAAAATATGTCAGCCAATATGGTCATTTGGCTCATAAATATTAGTACATGGATTCAGATAGTTAGATAATTTCTTCATTTAATTTGTGTGTTATTTTATGAGTATCAAAATTAATCAAGCCCGCAAAAACTAGAGGTGTCCGTGCCACTATTGTCGCTTGCACTAAGCTAGTAGTTTTGTCATATATGATGTCAAATCAATAAGGTATTGATGTTCAACACATAGTTGCACGTAGGTTAAATACACAAAATAAAGTTTAGACCACCAAATATTCAAAAGTTTACATTTAATTGAATAACATACTATATATGTCATTGAAGTCATATTTACTGATAAAGAGATTCAGAAATATGTTTGGACGACGTGTCTAAACCTAGCCTTACCGTACCGATCCTTCTTTAGTGAACACTTGAATGCATCTAAAATAACTATATATTTTGTATATGTGCTGCTGAATATTTAAGTTCATCCTCATTTTCAAATATGAACATGAAAATATTAAAGAGAAAATTCATGATCCCCTAAGAAAACGTCAGCGTTTGATATATGAATTACTAGTAAACGTGCACATGCAACACACGTCTCTTCGTCTTCTGTATTCTAGTTACGATTCACAACATCTATTTGGCAACACCATCCACTATTGGAGTAAGATAGGCCTATTTCTTTAGGCAATCAATAAAGCCTAGTTCCATGGCATAGATATTGTCTATACCTTCGTACTCAACAAAATTCAATGTGTACCAAAAATCACTTCTACTGATCCATACCATGATGGATACACATTATACGGCATTTTCATAAAACCATAGTGGAAAATTGCTCAACGTAACTGACGGTGTCCTGGACTAGGGGGTATTCACCACGTCATCTCCTGATCTGTTAGATTGGGCCGAGGACCCCCATGGCCGTATACTCATGGGACAGCTCGAATATCTACCGCATACAAGGAAGATTTCACAAGACTTGACGATCAAGACAAGGACTCCTCCCCACCGGCGTATTCGGCTAGGACTCTTGTTATCCTAGGCCTCTGGTGCATTATATAAACCGAGGCCAGGCTAGTCAATAGATCATATACATACAATTATACCATAGGCTAGCTTCTAGGGTTTCGCCTCTCCGATCTCGTGGTAGATCAACTCTTGTACTACTCATATTATCAAAAATAATCAAGCAGGACGTAGGGTTTTACCTCCATCAAGAGGGCCCGAACCTGGGTAAAACATCGTGTCCCCTGCCTCCTGTTACCATCCGCCTTAGACGCACAGTTCGGGACCCCCTACCCGAGATCCGCCGGTTTTGACACCGACACTGGTGCTTTCATTGAGAGTTCCGTTGTGTGATCGACAAAAGGATTGATGGCTCGCCTGCAGATCAACTGCGACTTCGGCATCTTTGTCACCAGCTCGACTGGTCACCTTGGTTCGACCAAGAACTGCGCCCCGCGTTCGGATGAGGGCCTTCATCAAACATCAACTACGATCTCTATCAAGATCATGGAGGAATCATCCATGGAGCTCGGGGGCTCAACGTGAACATTGCCCTCAAGCGACCGTGCTGTTTTTCTGGACAGCAAACTTGTGTCCGGCGCCACCGCCTCCTCAAGTGTCTTTTTAACGATCGCTTTGGTGAAATTGTGCGGAATTGAGTCTACAACAACCCTGGAAAATTTAGTCCAGTTCCGATGGAGGAATCTCTGGCAATCCACGATATACCGGAGCCCTGTCAAATCTGGACGGGAATCTGGATGAGTTTAGGGCGTGGTGTCCAGCTTCTCGGTCGGACATCCTTTGGAAGATCCAACCGTTGATCGGCTGCGAAATTCCTATATCTACCACCTCTCAAAATTTCAGCTCAATCCAACCGTGCAAACTCCGGGAACCTTCTGATTAGTGCATCACTTTTCGGATCTGTTTTCTGCGCGAAAACGAATCCGACCCGAGTTCGTCTTTTTATGAACGGGATTTCGGACATCCCTTTTGAAGGAAGTTTTGTATGGGGTATTGTATTTTGTTCCCGAACACATCCCACTAACTTTAAGATCTTTTGAACATGATCTCCAACATCATGCTAGTGTCAAACCAGTCCGACAATATTGCTCCACGGCTGCCGACCAGCGCTAGACACGTCGTCACTTTGTTGAGCCAAGCTCAACTTCTTCGGATCATCATCTCAGCAAGCCGAACAAGAGTCCGACAACATGAAGGATAAATCATCACCAACATCGCCGCCCCACGGATTACATGGAGCGGACATACCGACATCGCCGCACGGTCGCTTCATCAAGCCGGCATCGACCACATCACGACCTGCATCGGCATGGCCGCACTATTGCTTCTTCAAGCTGGTATCCATCACGCCGACCTACTTTGACTCATCGGCTGACATCGAGGCTTCAACATCTTGGCTGGACCGGGGGCTTCGCCATCTCTTCATCAACCTACTCTGGACACGTCGGCGTCACTAGCCGACCAGCTCCGCCACGTTAGCTGGACCGAGGGCTTTGCCTTGACGAGCCAACCTTTGCCAGCATTGCCATGCCGTCATTTTATCACCCATCAGGCAATGGGTGTGCAGATCGAGTCCCAATTTTGGGAATCACCTTCCTTCAGATTGCTACAACAAATAAACTAGGTGCTATGAATCCCAGTATTTTTTGCTTGTTTGGGTTCATTTTTCCCAAGGAATTATTACTCTGGTTTGTCCATCATATGTACACAGGTCTATCAAATGGTGGCCGCATTAACGACAGTCGCATGGTGGTTCAGTCAGTTTCCATACATAGTCCGGTGAACGTCGCATCCGGAGCTCGAACCGACCTGTGAATTCAGGCTTTGCCATGCCTTTACCGCATCATGCCGACGCCCTGCATCGACATTGACTCCGGCAGCAGACCATATTTCTTTTATTACTCACTTTGCATAAATTATTTATTATGCAATGATTTTTTATTATCATTATTACTATTATGTCCGGTTTGCACTATTTTTTGTGCATAGGAAAATGATCCGGGGACTTCGACGTCACTCTGCCGGTCTGCATCGACCGTGCTATGTCACCACTTCGGCGTGTCGAGCTCTCCGCTCCGCCACCTCGGGACCGGCTTGGGGGATGGAACCTTGTCCCGCATCAAGCTCGGACCGCGTCATCAATACCGAACATAATAACCAGCAAAGTCGCTTTCATGCTCAAAGCTTTAATTTCTAACTTGTGTTCGGTTCGACCAAGCATTATACTTTTTTGGGAAAAATTTGCTTGTAAAAAATTTCCTTGTCCAAACTTTGTTTGTGACGCATAAATTCAAATACCAAATTCATTTGGGGGCTTCCTTCATGAAGCTTTTCCTCTTGCATATGATTATACTTGTACGGCTTCGTTCCTTATTCGTGTATTACGCCACAATATGCACCATATTGACTTAAGCGATTTGCAAGCTGGGTTGCCTCACTCCTGTGTTTACCCCTACGTTCCCGATTGTTTGGCTAGGGAGTAAAGGGAGCACCTCTGCGATTGTCACGATCGGGTCATCCGAGCCGGACCTCAGACTGGGTGAAGCCGAAAGGTAGCGCTCTTATAGTTTTCAATGATCGTCGGCACACAACGGAACTCATGAGTACAAAAAATCTATTGCACAAGTCTCATAATAACAATGAGGAACGAAGAAAGGTATCGGTGGGGGTACTATTTTCTTCGAAGATGCTTCTTACACTTCGCAGTAATATAGCATAAGTTCCCTGAGCGCGCTTTGTCTGTTACAGCCTTATGGCCTGATTGCCTGGTTATTGGAAACACCGTCGATATTCTCGACAGATGGAGTACATAACACTTTTCGGTCCTTGACCGAAGAGGGAGAAGCCGACGGTCGGTTAAGACGCGTTTAAAGTTCGGTTGAACATAGATATGATATAAGTACTTCGGTACATGCAATCATTCTTTTACCCAAGTCACTTGGGGAATCTTAAATGTATATAAGCCGTTTTATGATAAGTGTTCTTCTTCTTAATCGTTGCAAAGTTTTATTATTATTATTATCTATCACTCCTTTTTTCAACACGAACGTGTGGTCACTAGCCGGGGAGCCTAATTTCTCTGTCAAAGCCGCTAGAGTTTAGTTTTCTAAACTAGCCTAGTGAGAACTACTCCGCCCTCGGGATAGGAGGTTGAAGCCGTAGGCTGACCCGCTTGAAGTCTTGAGATCAGATGTATCATGTTAAAGCACGACAGAAGCACTTATTTTGCTAAGGCCAATTTTCGGATTGGCACCGAACACTTGATCTTGTTCGGACGTCAAGTTTTTACTGACGTTTTTTGGTTTTCCAAGCTTATGGCACTTTTAAACTATTTGTGTGTTTTTAGCACAAGTCTCACAGTGCAACGCCGAACACCTTTAGAGATTCGGCAAAAACATTATCGGATATTGCTATATATGCATCGGTTTCGAATTGTGTCTTCGGTCAATAGTTGGGTTGCCCGGCTCTTGCGCTTGCCTCCTGCGTCCCGCTTTGTTCGGCTAGGTGTGCAAAGGGAGAACCACTATGATTGTGCTTCCAGCTCACATGGTTAAGCACCTCAGTGGAGAAAGCCGAAAACTGACTGTCACAATAAGCGTAAACTGGTCAGCGATCCGATGACGGTGTTAAATGACGGGCCATTCATAACAATGGCCGAAGTGTTTACGGCTTGACCTCGACTATCGTCGAACACTACCGGGGGCTATTAACTGGCCTCCCAAACTAAATCCACGATATTTTGCTCTTACATTGGAGCTGAGGTTTCATGATCATGCTTAGCATGACAACCCAAAGAAAGGAACCAATAGCGGGACTATTTTCTTTGGAAGACATTTCTTATGTTAAACAGTAATATAGCATATCTCTCTGTGTAACTTTGTTTATAAAACCGTATGGCCAGATTGCCTTGTTTGTTGTAAATCTTTGCCCTCATAAAGGCTTTATAAAGTAGGACAAACACTCCTCAGCTATTGGCCGAGGAGGTGGAAGCCTATGGTCGGTCAACAAAGTTTTGTACAATGCGGACCCGAGCATTAATGACGTAAAGTACTTGGATACATAGAGTCATTACACATAATTTGTGATTTTACTATGGATATCAATCCTTAATTCGGCCACCCATGGCCGCATTAAGGCTCGGGGGCTACTGGGCTTCGGACTTATTATTTACAAATATTAAAGGGGCACATCGATCCCCTGATCTGGTGTTGCCACCCGACCAGTGTCTCAGGGGTTACTGCATTGCCTGTCCAATGCAGAAAATTTTAAGTGTAATGCAGTTTCCGAGGAGATTTTGATCCTCAGGTTGGTCGGCCGCACCCAACCTGAGTCTTGAGGACTGAGCATGCCGCTTTTTGTGTCCCGAAGTATTCTGCCGAGCTAGGACTTGATCCTCAGACCGATTTTGCAAATCAACCTGAGTCTCAGTAGCTACTGGGATCAGCGGTCTTATGTCATACTTCATGTGCATCTCGGGTTTTAGACCGATAACCACCTTGAGGGCTACTGGCTATATATCTCGGCAGAGAATAAATTGCACCAATCAAAAATATTGACAAAAATCGGCCCACATTCGGGGTGGTGCACCACCTCCGAAGCAGTTCGGCATAAAGCTCGGGCACTAGTGGCTGGCTCCATAGAGGGCATTTCCGGCATTAAGCTCGGCTAAACTCCTTCGAGCTTCTTTGAACCAAGGTGATTTACGACACCTTAGATACATAGTCTGGCGTTGGAGCTTGGATACATAGTCCGGTGTTGGAGCTCGGATACATTTCGGCGTTAGAGCTGGGAAGCAGTCCGGCGTTGGTGCTCGGCTGGAAAAGATACCTCGAAGGAAGTCCGGCGTTGGAGCTCGGACGCAAGAGGACGCTGCCGCCCGGGAACAACTTCAAACCTGAGGTGTGGCATAAAAATAACAAGGCGTTGATAAAGGCCGGAAACTTAAAGGGGCCCCTCGGATACCCGACGTGTAAACCCGTTGAGTGCATTTCGGCGATCCTCAAGATCGAAGATGAGAAGATTTGTTGAACCAGTTTTCAAGATCGACGACAGAAGATGAAGAAAGGTTCGGAAGAATCGAGGAGCGTCCCCAACTTGATGACCGGTTTAGGGGGCTACTGACGGTGTCCTGGACTAGGGGGTACTCACCACGTCATCTCCTGATCTATTAGATTGGGCCGAGGACCCCCATGGCCGTATACTCATGGGCCAGTTCGGACGGATGCCGCATACAAGGAAGATTCCACAAGAAATGGCGATCAAGACAAGGACTCCTCCCCAGCGGCGTATTCAGCTAGGACGCTTGTTATCCTAGGCCTCTGGTACATTATATAAACCGAGGCTAGGCTAGTCGATAGATCATATACATACAATTATACCATAGGCTAGCTTCTAGGGTTTAGCCTCTCCGATCTCGTGGTAGATCAACTCTTGTACTACTCATATTATCAAGAATAATCAAGCAGGACGTAGGGTTTTACCTCCATCAAGAGGGCCCGAACTTGGGTAAAACATCGTGTCCCCTGCCTCCTGTTACCATCCGCTTTAGACGCACAGTTTGGGACCCCCTACCCGAGATCCGCCAGTTTTGACACTGACAGTAACTATACACAATCTCTTATGATTCCATTTGTCTTATAAGCTACATTTAGTAGTGATGTTTATTTCGTGCTGCTCAGGTTCTCACATACAAGAACATCATAATGTTCACCATGGAACATAGCAACCCCAAACAAAATCATGATAGTTTCAGAAGACAAAAATACAGACAATCTGGTTGTCGATGGTTCATAGGGGCTCATCCTCCTTCCAATCATATATTTATCTTGCAATGCTACATTAGTGAAACCCCTGAAAAAGGTCACAGGACAGAATCCACTAAAAAGGGTCACATGACAGAATCCAATAATTATATTGTGGAATGGTGAGCTGATCCACTACTACAGATATATTGTGGAATGGTAAGATGATCCACTACTGCCAGAACAACTTGTACTAATACGTCAGAAGCTAAGTCACTTGATACAAGAAAAAACCTGTTGCAACTCCAAATAAAAAAAACGTTTGACATGCTAATAGGAGAATGGTAGGAGATTGTCCTACTCGAATGTGGTCATGCTTGCTCCTGGCGTGACGAATCACCATGTCGCCTTGATTGTATAACCGAGGGAAATCGCTCACAATTGATCCTTAAATTCATTTGACACTTGACGCATGGGTCTACTTGCAATTGAAAAAAAATGTAAAGTCATGTGACACAAGGGGATACCGGGAAGAACATGAGATCAGAGTTCGGAGCCCTTGCCCGCACCTTGTCAAGCTCATCCTAGAGGAAAAACCCTCCTAGATTGGAGAAATATCTAAGCACTTCACAGGGAGGAAAACAAATTCAGTTTGGCATGTCTCCCTTATGCCAGCAATACCTTCTCTAAGTTAATAAAAAATCCAACCACGGCAAACTCAGGCAAAATTAATGGATAAATGCAGCTATTAACTGGAATTTTCTAAAAAGAATATCATAACAAAAAAAGAGCACAATATATATAAAACAAAATAACTAGGTGATAGATGTGACAGAATTACAGAAAATTTCAGAATATGTGTACTCTTTACAGTATCTAGAAGGATAATTGAAGATCTCAATAACATTAACTAGAAGGATAAAGACACATGTAAATGGAAGATAATTGAAGATCTCAATAACAGTAACTTGAAGGATAAAGCCACATGTGCATCAAATAAAATTAGCTAGGTGAGGCACGACAACATATGGACTGGCATGGCTTTGACAATGACCACAAGAAATTTCATGCAAGCAAAACTCAGCAGTTGTAAATCACTTACTCGCTAGTGATGGAATAGATAACCTCGTAATGCACACCAGCACGGTCTTGTGCCATTGGCTATCTGTCTATTTCATGTTTGGTTGGATGGCCTTCTTCTCACTGGCACCTTCGCCATTATCAGCTGCTCCAACCATGATAAAATTAAGCAATATATCCTTGTTTGAGGTTGTCAAGGAGTGGCTTCATTCTTGTGGAATCAATTGATAAATATTTCAGAATTAAGTGCTCTGCATCTTCTTTTTACAACATGTATCATCTGCATCCTTATCATTGATTGGTGAATTCATCCATAACTTTTCTGGGTTGTTCTTTTATGATGATTAACTTAAACTTTTCATGTTAAGCTATGTGATGGCACATAGAAATCATGATAAGTTTGATATTAACTACTCCCTCCATCCCAAAATAAGTGTCTCAACTTTGTAGTAACTTTGGTACAAAGTTGTACTAAGGTTTAGAAACTTATTTTGGGATGGAGGTAGTACATAATAGATGCACATTATAAGGAAACTGAATATTAATTCCCCACATTTGGTTGTAAACGATCACAACATGGATAAATTTGATATTCATATTGGATATTTTTCAAAGAAAACAGTCAAAACACTTTTTGCCAATTGCAGTTTTCCACTGATACAAATTTAAGCATACCCCAAAATACACACGAAATAAAAATCCATGGTGGTGAGGGTGTAATGTGAAAATATTTAAGTTTCAGGAATGAAATTTTGTAGGTGAATTGTCGAATCATAATTTCAAGGAAAATTATAAGAGAACATAAGACGGTCAACTTAACTCCCAAGAAACTACGAAAAATGAACACATTTTATGTGGGGCATTTTCTAACGCATAGTCCATAGACAACTTGTAAAATAATACCAGTTCACGCAAAGCAGCATATTTAGACCTTCAGGGAGAGCTTTCAGTTTAGGGCAGACCTGTTTGCTTGGTGACGTAAGACAAGACAACACTATCCGTCTATAACACACTCAAAAGACCAGTCTTCCAGCTTCTCTATGCTTCTTAGATTTACTTCTCACCTAGGATATCTTCTTGCTTGAAGCCATTAGATCAACACACCACATTCACATGACTCAACTTTTGAGCAACCAACCATAGAGTCAATAACTACAAGAGATAGAAAGGGTAAGATAGTGAGAATAAATGAAGTAATAGTTGGACATACTTTTTTTGTTGCATGGTCTGTTTTAGATGTTAGAAGTGCATCTACCTCTGCAAGCTTAATATATATGAAATGAAGTATTATGACGGCCTGAAAATAACAGAAGTAAAGGGCACTGCTACATCTGATGCTGGCATTATGAAAAAATTCCATGTAATCCGTGACTTCTTGTAGAGTGAAAATAAGTTGCATGTCTGCTTCAACTCGGCAATCTAGACCTTTTTTTCCTGCAGCCTCTTCATCTTACCGGGGTGCGTCTCTTCCCATCTTCTGTCAGGCCTTCTTTTTTGCATCCACAATGTCTTCTTCCTGCTCTCCCTACCAACATAATACCACAAGACTTTCAATTAGTGTTTGATTTGATTTGGCAGAAAACTTATTGGTTATTAATATATATAGCCAAAAAATCATCAATAACTCTAAGCAAGCATTTAAATCATATCATAAGAGTCCATACAACATTATAGGACTTGAAGGATGGGATCTTACTTATGATGTGGATTTTGAAGGCACGGAAAAATCATGTCAGAAACACAAATGTATATTCACTCAAATAGCAGCTTAAAAATCCTCTAAATTTACTCAAATAACAGACTGAAAAAAATGCTAGAATGGCAATGTTTAATCTGCATATTCTACTGCAGACATGTAAACAGGCTTCCTAACCTGTAAACTCTCATAATGTGTACGGATATGTTCCATGTCGAAATTAAAACCTATCCATGTTTTGCAAATAATCACTAAACTATAGGGATCCAATCTAGACTACAAACAACATCGAATAAATTTTTATGCCACGGAACAAATTTAAGAATGAAACTATAAGAATTATTCCCTGAATATCTTGTAGGATTGGTCCAAAAGCTGCATCAAACAGTAATTGGATAATGTACCTGAATGATGTGTGCCGCCGAGACACAACAGCGGTGGCAGCGGCGGCGTAGTCCAGACTATGGCACTTCCACTGGAGGGATCAGGCGACGATAACAGGGGCCTCATCCGGACAGAGTAGTCCGCTAGACGATAACAGGGGCCTCATCGGCGAGTGGTGAGGATCGACGGTGGCAGAGAGGAGGATCAGCGAGCGGCCGGGTATGGGCGGCGGGCGCCGTATGTGGAGCGGGAGCGGCGGTGCTCATGTCCGGTAGCACGGGAGGAGTGCTACCTCTTGAGCACTGCGTAGGTTTTCCCTTGAAGAGGAAAGGGTGATGGAGCAAAGTAGTGTAAGTATTTCCCTCGGTTTTTGAGAACCAATGTATCAATTCAGTAGGAGGCCACACGCAAGTCCCTCGTACCTACACAAACAAATAAGAACCTTGCAACCAATGCGCTAAAGGTGTTGTCAATCCCTTCACGGCCACTTGCAAAAGTGAGATCTGATAGAGATGATAGGATAATATTTTTGGTATTTTTATGATAAAGACTAAAAGTAAAGATAGAAATAGCTTGTTGACAGGAGATTAATATGATGGAGAATAGACCCGGGGGGCATAGGTTTCACTAGTGGCTTCTCTCAAGATAGCATAAGTATTACGGTGGATGAACAAATTACTGTCGAGCAATTTATAGAAAAGTGCGTAATTATGAGAATATCTAGGCATGATCATATTGCATCTACTACTATTACTCCACACATCGACCGCTATCCAACATGCATCTAGAGTATTAAGTTCATAAGAACAGAGTAACACATTAGGTAAGATGACATGATGTAGAGGGATAAACTCATGCAATATGATATAAAACCCATCTTTTTATCCTCGATGGCAATAATACAGTACGCGTCGTTTCCCCTACTGTCACTGGGATCGAGCACCGCATGATTGAACCCAATGCTAAGAACTTCTCCCATTGCAAGAAAGATCAATCTATTAGGCCAAACCAAACTGATAATTCGAAGAGACTTTCAAAGATAACCAATCACACATAAAAGAATTCAGAGAAGATTCAAATATTGTTCACAGACAATCTTTGTCATAAACCCACAATTCATCAGATCCCGACAAACACACTGCAAAAAGAGATACGTCAAATAGATCTCCAAGAAGATCAAGGAGAACTTTGTATTGAGACCCAAAGAGAGAGAAGAAGCCATCGAGCTAATAACTATGGACCCGAAGGTCTGTGGTAAACTACTCACACATCATCGGAGAGGCTATGGTGTTGATGTAGAAGCCCTCCGTGATCAATGCCCCCTCTGGCAGAGCGTCGGAAAAGTCCCCAGTGTCACATCCCTAGCTCTGGTATGTTATAGGTTTGCTTTGTGCATCATGTTTAAATTTCAAATGAAGTTGAATTGGGGATTGATAAACCCTAGCACAATTGCAATTGAAATAGGTTCAACGAAAATATTTTCAATGACCTCAAAATATCCTTTTAAAGTGTTCATGATTTATGGAAAAAGGTGAAAGCCTCTACCAGAGATGATGCATCTTTTTCCAGGACATTTTGGTCATTGAATTAAATCATTATGGTATTTGAGTTGGAGTTTAAAATTTACCATTAAATATTGGTTGCTCCAAATATTCTGAAATTTGATGTGTGGTTTGAAAATATTTCAAATATTCCTCACAAAAATTTATAGAATTAACCAAAGTGTTTTGGTTAGTATTTTATTTGCAAAATAGTAGAGAGGGAGAAAGCACTTACCTGGCGCTCACCTAGCAGCCCATCTGGTTGGCCCAGCCCACCAGGGGCAGGGAGGTTTTCTTCCTCCCGCCAGTCGGATGCACAGCGCGTGCCCGACGCGCGCATGGCTGCCGCACGCCACCTTCTGCCTCCCTGCTTGCTCCCGTGACCCCTGGAGACGCCACGCAGACCCCCTCGACTCTCTCTCACTCTCCCTTCGCTCTCTGCTCTCTCCCCTGGCCTCTAGCCCCTCTCCCGAGCAGACCCGAACCCGCTCGTCGCCACCGACGCCGTTCACCATAGCCACTGTGCCCCTCAAGGCCTCTCATCTTGCCCCAGTGCTTTGCCTCACCGCCTGCTACGTCCTCAATGAGCCAGGCGACCCGGGAAGCTCTGCATCAACGCCATCTCCATCTTCTTCATCGTCAGCCACTGAAGCTCGCCGGCGCGGATTCACGAGCTCTAGACCCTCCCCGGCCACGCCGTTGACTCTGCTAGATTCGCCATGAGCCCCTGTTTGTTTCCCCTCTCTCCCCGTGCTCGTCCGCGACTTCTAGCCACCGTGGCCATCAGAGTCGATTGCTCCTCGCTGCCGGCCATGTAGCCACCGCGGCTACGGCCGTGCAAGCACGCGTCCAAGCTTACCACTGAGCTCACCGCACCCACACGAGTCCAACGCGCCTAATCGCGGCTCCTGCCATGCCCTGCACCGTCGACTCGTTCGACGCCCGAACGCTGGCCGCCGCACTTGCCATCATCGCCGTCGTTCTGGGCCATCTCCGGCGAAGCTAAGGGCAGCACTGGATGCGCGCAAGCGCCAGCAGCCCGTAGCCACAAACCGCTCATCGAACGGTGGCCTGTAGAGCAAACCCGACGCGGGCACCGCCGCGGCCTGTCGTCGCCGGCGGTTAAACGCCGGTGGCTGACGTGGCACCATTAGTTAGGTGCTAATCATGTTTAGTTATTGCCTGTGTCAATGACATGTGGGTCCCCGAGCATAGTTAGGTTAGTCTAATTTTCTGTTAAGATTAGTACTAATACGTGTGGACCCCATGTGTTAGCTTTGACTTTGGTCAAGTCAACGTGGACCGGTCCCACCTGTCATCCACCAAACCAGTCTGAGACACTAACGTATGGGTCCCACAGGTCAGGTTTGACCTGGCCGACCCAGTTGACCTGCTGACGTCACAGCTATGTCATGCTGACGTAGTAAATCATTTTCTGGATTTTAAATAATTAGAAAAATCCAGAAAATGTCTAAATCTTCTAAAAATCATAGAAATTCAACCATTGCTCAGAATGAAATAATTTATATATGAAAGATTATCAGAAAAATGCAAGGAATCCATTTATACCAGTTACATGCATGAAAAACCAACTTAGACTTGCTGTATAAGTGAAAACAAAATATGGGCATTTTAAATGCTTCATTTTGAATTGCATTTGAATCTTTGATTCAAATGGGCTTCAACCAACTTGGTAGCATCTTGCATTAGCCCAAACACTAGCATTTGCACATGCCATGTTCATGCATCATTTTGTTGCATTTGTTTGTGTGTTGATCGCCAGCGCTGTTTCTTCTCGATAGGTTCCACTCCGAAGGTGTTCCCGAGTACCTGTCAGAGGAGCCGTACCCCTTCGTCGTTCTATCAGGCAAGCAAACCCCCTTGAGCATTTCGATAAACCCCCCTCTCTCGCTCTTGCTCCTTATACTTCATTAGGACAACAACGATTCCACTGCTACTTTTCTGCTATGGTAGTTGAACACATTCCTCTGCATGACCTGTCATTGCCACAGTAAATAGTTGAAATCCACTAGCATGAGTAGGAGTTGCTTGAGCCCTGATGTGCCTACTCATCCATGCTTGTTTTCTTTATGCTGGCTATGCTTAGAGTTGTGTCAGGTCTGATTCATCGGGAATGAATCGGAGTGTGTGAACACGTTTTGGTAAAGGTAGCAATGATAGGCCATTTAGGAGTACATGGTGTGTAGTCTCATTGGAACCGTCCCTAAGCACTGAGTTCTATGTATGTTATACAAGTCCAGTTACCACCACACATTGGGTTCCGGTTATCCGGCCCCTCTCGGCTTATTAATCCACTTGATCTCTGTCCAGGAGTTGCAACTAGTTTCTGGCGTTTGTAGGTAGTGCTACTTGTCTACCAGGTGGTGTCCGACGGGATGGGCTTGGGACAGACTAGGCACCGTGGTACGGTGTACCAAGTGGCACCCGGATGGTGGGCTTGGGAGCCCTGCACACATCGTTTGGGGCCGTGAGCGACACCCCGGCCGGATCTCCTTCCGGAAGGAACCCGAATAGGCGATAAACCTGGACGAGAGACTTGTGTGGTTAGTCAGGTCGTGGCCGACACCGTCGCCCGGCTTCCGCTTGAAGGTTCCCGAGGTACATGACGTGTACAGGGCTATAAGTGGCGAGTGCGTGTGTGAAGAAGTACACCCCTGCAGGGTCAACATTATCTATTCGAATAGCCGTTTTCCTCGAATATGGAAACTTGGAGGACTTATGTAGTACATAGACAACTTGAAGTGGATACTCTAAAATACGCAAGATAAGCGTGAGTGCTATGGATGGCCTTCTCGTAGGGAGACGGGAATGGATCCGTAGTGGAGTATTGATATGGTGAATATGTGAACTCGTGTGCGTCTTCTCACCTGAAAGAAGTTTCTGATACTCGTAGTATAGGTTAGCCACTGAGTCAAAGCTGGCTTGCTGCTGTTAAAACTCCACCACCCCCTTTGTTGATAATGTTGCATATGTAGATAGTTCTGATGCAAGACTTGCTGAGTACCTTCGTACTCACGTTTGCTTATTTATGTTTTGCAGTTGGTTACACTAGTGACTTCGACGAGTAGCTCGTATCCCAGTTGCGATCTTGTACCCTTGGGAGGGTCGTGTTTAGTCAGTCTTCTTAGTCTTTTCCTTTTGTAGTTGTCTGTACTCAGACATGTATTGCTTCCGTTGCTTGTATGCTCTGAATGATGGGTCATGAGACCCTGTTTGTATTGAGTGCTATGTGGCTCTTCTGGGCCTTTATCTATATGAGTTTGCGTTATGTTGTGATGCCATGTTGTACAGCACATACTTGCATGTTATGCGTACGTGTAACGTGTATTGCTATGTGTGGGATCCGACAACCTAGTTGTTTATCCCTGGTAGCCTCTCTTATGGGGAATCCATGAGCCATAGTAGTCCACTACAGCCCAGTTCACCAGAGTCCTGCTAGCCTAGCACTACTGCTCTAGAACACTTGACTGGCCGGCATGTGATTCACTTCGTTCATGTGTCTGTCCCTTCAGGGAAATGTCACGCGGTGACATCCGGAGTCCTGCCTAGCCTGCTACATCCCGGGTTCTCGGAGTCGTGTTAGCCCAGTGCTATAGCCCGAATTCATACGCTGTTAACCGACATGCTCGAGGTTGATTCAGGTATGCCTGTCCGTGAAATTGGTGCCACTTTGGGTTGACGACTAGTCATGTTGGCCCGTGTTCTCTATCATATGGATGCTGGTGACACTATCATATATGTGAGCCAAAAGGCACAAACGGTCCCGGGCCAGGTAAGGTGGCACCCGTGGGAATACTGTGTGTGAGGCCGCAAAGTGATATGAAGTGTTACATGCTAGATCGGTGTGACTTAGGATCGGGGTCCCGACAGCGTTGGTATCAGAGCCTGACTGACTGTAGGATTACCAAGCCAAACTGGTCGAAGTTGAGTCTAGAAATGCCTTAGTTATATAAGGGAATTGATTGTGGAAGGGAACGTATGGCTCTTTTTACTCCTTTACCTCATGTCATTCTTTCTAGTCAGCCTCTTCTTTTCTACGAGGGTTAAGGCCTAGGCTTCTCCTCTATCTCTCAGGATGACGTGTTACTAAACTGTAAAGTCTTAGCATTGTTGGGTTTGTGTGTCTGTTCAGTTCTACTACTTCCGTGTGTCCTCAGTTTGACCCAGAACCTTGATATTATGATGCTGATTGATTATGTTATTCCTTTGATGAATGTCTCAAAATCCTTTTGAGCATTTACAGCCGTTATGCTGCCGAAATTGTCCTAGGATTTCAAGAGTTTCCAATTCTTTTGCATTACATTCCGCATCCTTATGTCGATGCTAATTCCATCCTTGATTTCCTTGGTTTCTGTGCCAGGATGTCGTCTGCTAACCGAGGTTCAGTTGCTCATAGCAAGAACCACGAAGATGGTAGGGACGAGGATCCTCCTGACCAGCCTTTGATGGCAGAATTCTTGTTACCATCCGAGAGGAACAGGTGTGAGAAGAACCGCTTGCTGGCACAGATTGAGCAGAACACCGCACATCAGTGTAAGAAGTTGGTTTCTATCACCGACTTCATTGGTCTGAAACCACCCACCTTCCATCACTCCATTGAGCCACTCGATGCAGATGACTGGCTCCGAAGCATCACTCACAAGTTGCATTCTGCGAACGTAGCTGAAGGTGACAAGGTCACCTATGCTACCTATCACCTGGAAGATCCTGCTAGTATTTGGTGGCAGAGCTATGAGGCTATGCTACCAGCTGGCCAAATTCCTACCTGGAAGGATTTAACCGAGGCATTTCGTGAGCACCACATTCCTCAGGCTCTCATTGACCGCAAGAGGGAAGAGTTCTGTAGTTTTACCTAGGGTAAGCTGCCTGTTGATGCTTACAGTAGAGTTTGGAAACCTCGCCCGCTATGCTACAGAAGAAGTGTCCACGGATGCTAAGAAGCAGGCTAGGTTTCGGAAGGGTCTCAACCTTAAGTTGCGTCGTGATCTCCACCTGCATCATTGTGATACTTTCTAGGCTCTTGTGAACAAGGCCATTAATGCAGAGACAGCTCAGCTCACTTACGAGGAGTCTCGTAAGCACAACCGTGATCTGGGTTCTTCCTCCCGCTCTGGCTCTCAGAAGCGACGGATTTGGATTCCGAACTCGGCTCTTCCACCTGGATATGCACCAAGGCCATCCGATGTGGCGCCTCACCCAACTGAGCAACGTGATCCACCCAGTCCTATTAGTGGACCACTTGCCAATGTAGGTCCACGTCCTACCTCAGGAACTTGCTTCACCTGCGGAGAACCAGAACACTATGCACGTGACTGCCCTCAGTCCAGTTATACTCCACCCCAGTCTGAGAGGTCTGTTGGCCGTGAAAAGCCATCGGGAAAGGTGATCAGTACCAAGCCATCCTCCATTGAACGAGCATGTGTGCACCATGTCTCAGCTACAGAAGCTCAAGATGATCCCGACGTCGTACTGCGTACGCTTCTTGTCAATTGTCACCCAGCTTTAGTTCTGTTCGATACTGGAGCATCTCACTCCTTCATATCCGAAGGTTATGCTCGGTTGCACGACATGTCATTTTGTGATATGCCGACTCCACTAATAATCCAGACTCCTGGTTCCAAATGGCAAACCTCCAAGGTAAGCCAAGGTAATGAATTTCTTGTTGACAGACTGGTATTCCTCGCTTCTTTGATATCTCTCAAGTCCTCAGATATTAACAACATCTTGGGTATGGACTGGATGACAGCTCATCATGCCAAGATTGATTGTTATACTAGATCTGTTCAACTTACACATCCATCTGGCAAAATAGTCACTGTCTCCACTAGACTTGCAAGGCGCCAACTCTATTCTCTTAATGCCAGCCCTCTTCCAGACCTTGAAGATAATCCGGTAGTCCCTGACTTCCCGGATGTCTTTCCAGAAGAACTGCCAGGTGTCCCACCTGACAAAGATGTAGAGTTTGTCATAGAACTTATCCCAGGAACTGTTCCAATCTCTAGGAGACCATACAAGATGGCACCTTTGGAGTTAGCCGAGCTTAAGAAACAGCTTGATGAGTCCTTGCAAAAGGGTTTCATCCGTCCCAATTCTTCTCCTTGGGCTCGTCCTGTCCTCTACATCAAGAAGAAGGATGGTACGGATCGGATGGTTGTAGACTATCGTCCCATTAATTTGGTCACGATAAAGAACAAGTATCCACTCCCCAGGATCAACGACCTGTATGATCAGCTCGCTGGATCCTTAGTTTTTTCCAAGATGGATTTGAGGTTAGGCTACCACCAAATCAAAATCAGAAACGGGGACATCCCCAAAACGGCCTTTGTCACTCGTTATGGTCAATACGAGTACATCGTGATGTCTTTCGGCCTAACCAATGCTCCAGCTACTTTCTCCCTCTTGATGAACTCGATCTTTATGGAGTACTTAGATAAGTTTGTCGTGGTTTATCTCGATGATATTCTTATTTATTCGAAGAACGAGGAAGAGCATGCCGAACATCTTAGACTTGTGTTAGAAAAACTAAAAGAGCACCGCCTTTATGCCAAGTTCTCCAAGTGTGAATTTTGGTTGCCAGAAGTGACCTATTTGGGCCACGTGATCTCTGGTAAGGGCATTGCTGTCAATCCCGAGAGAGTTAAAGCCGTTCTCGATTGGACTCCACCCGAAACGGTCAAACAAGTTAGGAGTTTCCTTGGTCTAGCCAGTTATTGTTGCTGCTTCATTGAAAACTTCTCCAAAGTGGCCAAACCCCTCACGGAGCTTCTCAAGAAAGATAAATGGTTTGAGTGGACCCCACAGTGTGAGCACAGTTTTCAGGAACTGAAAAGACGCCTGACTTCTGCGCCCATACTCGTGCCACCGGATTTCACTAAAGACTTTGTTATCTATTGCGACGCTTCGTGTCAAGGACTAGGTTGCATTCTTATGCAGGATCGTCATGTGATTGCCTATGCATCTCGAGAGTTGCATCCACATGAGGAAAATTATCCTACACATGATCTAGAGCTTGCAGCCGTAGTCTATGCACTTAAGACTTGGCGACATTACCTTCTTGGTAACCGTTGCGATATCTACACTGACCATCAGAGTCTAAAGTATATCTTCAACCAACCGGATCTGAATCTCAGACAGAGACATTGGTTGGAGTTGATCTCGGATTACGACTTAGGAATCACCTACACCCCATGCAAAGCCAATGTCATGGGTGATGCTTTAAGTCGTAAATCCTATTGCAACAACCTCATGTTGCAACAATGTCAACCACCCCTCCATGAGGAATTCTATAAGCTTAACCTTTACATAGCTCCTCATGGTTCCCTTTGTACCTCGGTGGCGAAACCTACCCTTACGGATCAGATCATAGAGGCTCAGAAGCATGATACAGGAATCTCCCAGATCAAGAAGAATATTTCCAAGGGAGTTGCTGGCTGTTTCTCTATGGATGAACGAGGTGTTGTTTACTTTGGAAACCGTTTGGTGGTTCCCAAATGTCAATAGATGCAGCAACTGATCCTTAAGGAGGCCCATGACTCTCCTCGCACGATTCATCCCGGTAGTACAAAGATGTATCAGGAACTATGCCAGAGGTTCTAGTGGACTAGGATGAAGAGAGAAATCGCTCAGTATATTGCCAACTGTGTCGTTTGTCGTCGCGTTAAGGAAGAGCATCAAAGACCTGCTGGCACCCTTCAACCTTTAGCTATTCCCGAGTGGAAATGGGACAAATTTGGTATGGACTTCATCACCGGCTTTCCCAGGACCAAGAAAGGAAATAATGCTATCTTCGTAGTCATTGATCGTCTCTCCAAAGTGGCTCACTTCCTACCTGTTCGAGAGAGTATCACTGCTAGTCAGCTCGCTGACTTATATATCTCCCGAGTAGTGTCACTCCATGGTGTTCCACTGGAGATCAATTCGGACCGTGGCAGTCTTTTCACCTCTCATTTCTGGGAGAGTTTCCAGAATGCCACGGGAACGCATCTTTCTTTCAGTGCCGGTTTCCACCCTCAGTCAAGTGGTCAGGTGGAAAGGGTCAACCAAATTCTCAAAGACATGCTTAGAGCTTGTGTTATCTCATTCGGTATGGATTGGGAGAAATGTCTTCCTTTCGCCGAGTTTGCTTATAACAATAGCTAGCAATCCAGTCTTAAGAAAGCACCCTTTGAGATTCTGTATGGACGAATATGTCGAACACCTTTGAACTTGTCAGAAACCGGTGAAAGACAATTCTTTGGACCGGATATGATCCAGGAGGCAGAAGAGCAAGTTTACATCATTCGTGAGAATTTGAAAACAGCCCAATCTCGTCAAAAGAGCCAGTATGACCGCCATCATAAGGAAGTGGCTTATGAAGTTGGCGACAAGGCTTACCTTCGGGTTACTCCTTTGAAGGGTACCCATCGTTTCGGTATCAAGGGCAAGTTGGCTCCTCGTTACATCAGTCCTTTTCGCATTCTCGCTAAATGAGGAGAGGTTGCCCACCAATTGGAACTACCCCCACATCTTTCTCGAGTTCATGATGTCTTTCACGTCTCTCAACTTAGGCGTTGCTTCTCGGATTCCATCCCCGGAGTGGACCACAAAATGCTTGATCTCCAAGATAACCTCACTTATCGAGAGTACCCCGTTCGCATTCTGGATCAAGCAGAGCATGTCACTCCACGTCATAACATCAAGTTTCTCAAGGTTCAGTGGTCTCATCATTCCGAGAGAGAAGCTACTTGGGAGCGAGAAGATCGTCTTCGACTTGAGTACCCCGCTTTCTTTCCGCCAACTCCTGAATCTCGAGACACGATTTTTTCGAGTGGGGGCGAGTTGTCACATCCCTAGCTCCGGTATGTTATAGGTTTGCTTTGTGCATCATGTTTAAATTTCAAATGAAGTTGAATTGGGGATTGATTACCCCTAGCACAAATGCAATTGAAATAGGTTCAACCAAAATATTTTCAATGACCTCAAAATATCCTTTTAAATGTTCATGATTTATGGAAAAAGGTGAAAGCCTCTACCAGAGATGATGCATATTTGTCCAGGACATTTTGGTCATTGAATTAAATCATTATGGTATTTTATTTGGAGTTTCAAATTTACCATTAAATATTCGTTGCTCCAAATATTCTGAAATTTGTTGTGTGGTTTGAAAATATTTCAAATATTCCTCACAAAAATTTACAGAATTAACCAAAGTGTTTGGGTTAGTATTTTATTTGCAAAACAGTAGCAGAAATTAGAAAAACTGAAACAAATAAGAGAGAGAGGGAGAAAGCACTTACCTGGCACTCACCTGGCAGCCCATCTGGCTGGCCCAGCCCACCAGGGGCAGGGAGGTCTTCTTCCTCCCGCCAGTCGGATGCACAGCGTGTGCCAGACGCGCGCACGTCTGCCGCACGCCACCTCCTGCCTCCCTGCTTGCTCCCGTGACCCCTAGAGACGCCACGCAGACCCCCTCGAGTCTCTCTCACTCTCCCTTCGCTCTCTGCTCTCTCTCCTGGCCTCTAGCCCCTCTCCCAAGCAGACCCGAATCCGCTCGTCGCCACCGATGCCGTTCACCGTAGCCACCGTGCCCCTCTGGGCCTCTCATCTTGCCCCAGAGCTCCGCCTCACCGCCTGCTACGTCCTAAATGAGCCAGGCGACCCAGGAAGCTCTGCATCAACGCCATCTCCATCTTCGTCATCGTCGGCCACTGAAGCTCGCCGGCGTGGATTCGCGAGCTCCAGATCCTCCTCGGCCACGCCGTTGACTCTGCTGGATTCGCCGTGAGCCCCTGTTTCTTTCCCCTCTCTCCCCGTGCTCGTCCGCGCCTTCTAGCCACCGTGGCCGTCGGAGCCGATTGCTCCTCGCCGCCGGCCATGTCGCCACCGCGGCTACGGCCGTGCAAGCACGCGTCCAAGCTTACCACTGAGCTCACCGCACCCCCACGAGTCCAACGTGCCTAACCGCGGCTCCTGCCATGCCCTACACCGTCGACTCGTTCGACGCCCGAACGCCGGCCGCCACACTTGCCATCACCGTCGTCGTTCTGGGCCATCTCCAGCGAAGCTGAGGGCACCACTGGATGCGCGCAAGCGCCAACAACCCGTAGCCACAAACCGCTCATCGAACGGTGGCCTGTAGAGCAAACCCGACGTGGGCACCGCCGCGGCCTGTCGTCGCCGGCGGTTATGACGTGGCACCATTAGTTAGGTGCTAATCATGTTTAGTTATTGCCTGTGTCAATGACATGTCGGTCCCCAAGCATAGTTAGGTTAGTCTAATTTTCTGTTAAGATTAGTACTAATACATGTGGACCCCACGTGTCAGCTTTGACTTTGGTCAAGTCAACGTGGACCGGTCCCACCTATCATCCACCAAACCAGTCTGAGACACTGACATATGGGTCCCACAGGTCAGGTTTGACCTGGCCGACCCAGTTGACCTGCTGACGTCACAGCTATGTCATGCTGACGTAGTAAATCATTTTCTGGATTTTAAATAATTAGAAAATTCCAGAAAATGTCTAAAACTTCTAAAAATCATAGAAATTCAACCGCAGCTCAGAATGAAATAATTTATATATGAAAAATTATCAAAAAAATGCAACGAATCCATTTATGCCAGTTGCATGCATGAAAAACCAACTTATACATTCTGTATAAGTGAAAACATAATATGGGCATTTTAAATGCTTCATTTTGAATTGCATTTGAATCTTGGATTGAAATGGGCTTCAACCAACTTGGTAGAATCTTGCATTATCCCAAACACTAGCATTTGCACATGCCATGTTCATGCATCATTTTGTTGCATTTGTTTGTGTGTTGATTGCTGGCGCCGTTTCTTCTTGATAGGTTCCACTCCAGAACGTGTTCCTGAGTACCTGTCAGAGGAGCCGTACCCCTTTGTCGTTCTATCAGGCAAGCAAACCCCCTTGAGCATTTCGATAAATCCCCCTTTCTCGCTCTTGCTCCTTATACTGCATTAGGACAACAACGATTCCACTGCTACTTTTCTGCTATGGTAGTTGAACACATTCCTCTGCATGACCTGTCATTGCCACAGTAAATAGTTGAAACCCACTAGCATGAGTAGGAGTTGCTTGAGCCCTGATGTGCCTACTCATCCATGCTTGTTTTCTTTATGCCGACTATGCTTAGAGTTGTGTCAGGTCTGATTCATCGGGAATGAATCGGAGTGTGTGAACACGTTTTGGTAAAGGTAGCAATGATAGGCCATTTAGGAGTACATGGTGGGTAGTCTCATTGGAACCGTCCCTAAGCATTGAGTTCTGTGTATGTTATCCAAGTCCAGTTACCACCACACATTGGGTTCCGGTTATCCGGCCCCTCTCGGCTTATTAATCCACTTGATCTCTGTCCAGGAGTTGCAACTAGTTTCTGGCGTTTGTAGGTAGTGCTACTTGTCTACCAGGTGGTGTCCGACGGGACGGGCTTGGGACAGACTAGGCACCGTGGCACGGTGTACCAAGTGGCACCCAGATGGTGGGCTTGGGAACCCTGCACACATCGTTTGGGGCCGTGAGCGACACCCCGGTGTTGGGGAACGTAGTAATTTCAAAAAAATTCCTACGCACACGCAAGATCATGGTGATGCATAGCAACGAGAGGGGAGAGTGTTGTCTACGTACCCTCGTAGACCGAAGAGGAAGCGTTGACGCAACGTAGAGGAAGTATTCGTACGTCTTCCCGGTCCAACCGATCCAAGCACCGTTACTCCGGCACCTCCGAGTTCTTGACACACGTACAGCTCGATGATGCACCCCGGGCTCCGATCCAGCAAAGCTTCGGGGAGGAGTTTTGTCAACACGACGGCATGGTGTCGATCTTGATGTTTAACCGTCGCAGGGCTTCGCCTAAGCACTGCTACAATATGATCGAGGTGTAATATCATGGAGGGGGGCACCGCACACGGCTAAGGAACGATCACGAAGATCAACTTGTGTTTCCTAGGGTGCCCCCTGCCCTCGTATATAAAGGAGCCAGGGGGGGGGGGGGTACGGCCGTCCCTAGTAGGAGGCACGCAGGAGGAGTCCTACTCCTACCGGGAGTAGGACTCCCCTCCCTTTCCTTGTCCAAGTAGGAGAGGGGAAAGGAAGGGAGAGAGGAGAGGAAGGAAAGGGGGGCGCCGCCCCTCCCTCGTTGTCTAATTCGGACTAGGGGAGAGGGGGCACGCGGCCTGCCCTGGCTGCCTTTCCTCTTCTCCACTTTAGGCCCATGAGGCCCATTAACCCCCCGGGGGGTTCCGGTAACCGCCCGGTTCTCCGGTTTTATCCGAAACATCCCCGGAACACTTCCGGTGTCCGAATATAGCTGTCCAATATATCAATCTTTATTTCTCGACCATTTCGAGACTCCTCGTTATGTACGTGATCATATCCGGTACTCCGAACAACCTTCGGTACATCAAAATACATAAACTCATAATGAAACTGTCATCGTAACTTTAAGCGTGTGGACCCTATGGTTCGAGAACAATGTAGACATGCCCGAGACACGTCTCCGGTCAATAACCAATAGCGGGACCTGGATGCCCATATTGGCTCCTACATATTCTACGAAGATCTTTATCGGCCAGACCGAATAACTACATACGTTGTTCCCTTTGTCATCGGTATGTTACTTGCCCGAGATTCGATCGTCGGTATCCAATACCTAGTTCAATCTCATTACCGGCAAGTCTCTTTACTCGTTCCGTAATACATCATCTCACAACTAACACATTAGTTGCAATGGTTGCAAGGCTTGTGTGATGTGTATTACCGAGAGGGCCCAGAGATACCTCTTCGTCAAACGGAGTGATAAATCCTAATCTCGAAATACGCCAACCCAACATGTACCTTTGGAGACACCTGTAGAGCTCCTTTATAATCACCCAGTTACATTGTGACATTTGGTAGCACACAAAGTGTTCCTCCGGTAAACGGTAGTTGCATAATCTCATAGTCATAGGAAGTATGTATAAGTCATGAAGAAAGCAATAGCAACATACTAAACGATCGGGTGCTAAGCTAATGGAATGGGTCATGTTAATCAGATCATTCAACTAATGATGTGATCTCGTTAATCAAATAACAACTCTTTGTCTATGGTTAGGAAACACAACCATCTTTGATTAACGAGCTAGTCAAGTAGAGGCATACTAGTGACACTTTGTTTGTCTATGTATTCACACATGTATTATGTTTCCGGTTAATACAATTCTAGCATGAATACTAAACATTTATCATGATATAAGAAAATAAATAATAACTTTATTATTGCCTCTAGGGCATATTTCCTTCAGTCTCCCACTTGCACTAGAGTCAATAATCTAGATTACACAGTAATAATTCTACCACCCATGGAGCCTTGGTGCTGATCATGTTTTGCTCGTGGAAGAGGCTTAGTCAACGGGTCTGCTACATTCAAATCCATATGTATCTTGCAAATCTCTATGTCTCCCACCTGGACTTGATCCCGGATGGAATTGAAGCATCTCTTGATGTGCTTGGTTCTTTTGTGAAATCTGGATTCCTTTGCCAAGGCAATTGCACCAGTATTGTCACAAAAGATTTTCATTGGACCCGATGCACTAGGTATGACACCTAGATCGGATATGAACTCCTTCATCCAGACTCCTTCGTTTGCTGCTTCCGAAGCAGCTATGTACTCCGCTTCACATGTAGATCCCGCCACAACGCTTTGTTTAGAACTGCACCAACTGACAGCTCCACCGTTTAATGTAAACACGTATCCGGTTTGCGATTTAGAATCATCCGGATCAGTGTCAAAGCTTGCATCAACGTAACCGTTTACGATGAGCTCTTTGTCACCTCCATATATGAGAAACATATCCTTAGTCCTTTTTAGGTACTTCAGGATGTTCTTGACCGCTGTCCAGTGATCCACTCCTGGATTACTTTGGTACCTCCCTGCTAAACTTATAGCAAGGCACACATTAGGTCTGGTACACAGCATTGCATACATGATAGAGCCTATGGCTGAAGCATAGGGAACATCTTTCATTTTCTCTCTATCTTCTGCAGTGGTCGGGCATTGAGTCTTACTCAACTTCACACCTTGTAACACAGGCAAGAACCCTTTATTTGCTTGATCCATTTTGAACTTCTTCAAAACTTTGACATGGTATGTGCTTTGTGAAAGTCCAATTAAGCGTCTTGATCTATCTCTATAGATCTTAATGCCCAATATGTAAGCAGCTTCACCGAGGTCTTTCATTGAAAAACTCTTATTCAAGTATCCCTTTATGCTATCCAGAAATTCTATATCATTTCCAATCAGTAATATGTCATCCACATACAATATCAGAAATGCTACAGAGCTCCCACTCACTTTTCTTGTAAATACAAGCTTCTCCGAAAGTCTGTATAAAACCAAATGCTTTGATCACACTATCAAAGAGTTTATTCCCACTCCGAGAGGCTTGCACCAGTCCATAAATGGATCGCTAGAGCTTGCACAATTTGTTAGCTCTCTTTGGATCGACAAAACCTTCCGGTTGCATCATATACAACTCTTCTTCCAGAAATCCATTCAGGAATGCAATTTTTACATCCATCTGCCAAATTTCATAATCATAAAATGCGGCAATTGCTAACATGATTCGGACAGACTTAAGCATCGCTACGGGTGAGAAGGTCTCATCGTAGTCAACCCCTTGAACTTGCCAAAACCCTTTTGTGACAAGTCGAGCTTTGTAGACAGTAATATTACCGTCAGCGTCGGTCTTCTTCTTGAAGATCCATTTATTCTCAATTGCTTGACGATCATCGGGCAATTCAACCAAAGTCCATACTTTGTTCTCATACATGGATCCCATCTCAGATTTCATGGCTTCAAGCCATTTTGCGGAATCTGGGCTCACCATCGCTTCTTCATAGTTCGTAGGTTCATCATGATCTAGTACCATGACTTCCAGAACAGGATTACCGTACCACTCTAGTGCGGATCTTACTCTGGTTGATCTACGAGGCTCAGTAGTAACTTGATCTGAAATTTCATGATCATCATCATTAAATTCCTCACTAATTGGTGTAGGTATCGCAGAAACCGGTTTCTGTGATGAACTACTTTCCAATAAGGGAGCAGGTACAGTTACCTCATCAAGTTCTACTTTCCTCCCACTCACTTATTTCGAGAGAAACTCCTTCCCTAGAAAGGATCCATTCTTAGCAACGAATGTCTTGCCTTCAGATCTGTGATAGAAGGTGTACCCAACAGTCTCCTTTGGGTATCATATGAAGACACATTTCTCTGATTTGGGTTCGAGCTTATCAGGTTGAAGTTTTTTCGCATAAGCATCGCAGCCCCAAATTTTAAGAAACGACAACTCTGGTTTCTTGCCAAACCACAGTTCATAAGGTGTCGTCTCAACGGATTTCGATGGTGCCCTATTTAACGTGAATGCGGCCGTCTCTAAAGCATAACCCCAAAACGATAGCGGTAAATCAGTAAGAGACATCCTAGACCACACCATATCTAGTAAAGTACGATTACGACGTTCGGACACACCATTACGCTGTGGTGTTCCGGGTGGCGTGAGTTGCGAAACTATTCCGCATTATTTCAAATGTACACCAAAATCGTAACTCAAATATTCTCCTCCACAATCAGATCGTAGAAACTTTATTTTCTTGTTGCGATGATTTTCTACTTCACTCTGAAATTCTTTGAACTTTTCAAATGTTTCAGACTTATGTTTCATTAAGTCGATATACCCATATCTGCTTAAATCATCTGTGAAGGTGAGAAAATAACGATATCCGCCACGAGCCTCAATATTCATCGGACCACAAACATCTGTATGTATGATTTCCAACAAATCTATTGCTCTCTCCATAGTACCGGAGAACGGCGTTTTAGTCATCTTGCCCATGAGGCACGGTTCGCAAGTACCAAGTGATTCATAATCAAGTGGTTCCAAAAGTCCATCAGTATGGAGTTTCTTCATGCGCTTTACACCGATATGACCTAAACGGCAGTGCCACAAATAAGTTGCACTATCATTATCAACTCTGCATCTTTTGGCTTCAACATTATGAATATGTGTATCACTACTATCGAGATTCATCAAAAATAGACCACTCTTCAAGGGTGCATGACCATAAAAGATATTACTCATATAAATAGAACAACCATTATTCTCTGATTTAAATGAATAACCGTCTCGCATCAAACAAGATCCAGATATAATGTTCATGCTCAACGCTGGCACCAAATAACAATTATTTAGGTCTAATATTAATCCCGAAGTTAGATGTAGAGGTAGCGTGTCAACCGTGATCACATCGACTTTGGAACCATTTCCCACGCGCATCGTCACCTCGTCCTTTGCCAGTGTTCGCTTAATCCATAGTCCCTGTTTCAAGTTGCAAATATTAGCAACAGAACCAGTATCAAATACCCAGGTGCTACTACGAGCTCTAGTAAGGTACACATCAATAACATGTATATCACATATACCTTTGTTCACCTTGCCATCCTTCTTATCCACCAAATACTTGGGGCAGTTCCGCTTCCAGTGACCAGTCTGCTTGCAGTAGAAGCACTCAGTTTCAGGCTTAGGTCCAGACTTGGGTTTCTTCTCTTGAGCAGCAACTTGCTTGCTGTTCTTCTTGAAGTTCCCCTTCTTCTTCCCTTTGCCCTTTTTCTTGAAACTAGTGGTCTTGTTGACCATCAACACTTGATGCTCCTTTTTGATTTCTACCTCCGCAGCTTTCAGCATTGCGAAGAGCTCGGGAATAGTCTTATTCATCCCTTGCATATTATAGTTCATCACGAAGCTCTTGTAGCTTGGTGGCAGTGATTGGAGAATTCTGTCAATGACGCAATCATCTGGAAGATTAACTCCCATCTGAATCAAGTGATTATTATACCCAGACATTTTGAGTATATGCTCACTGACAGAACTGTTCTCCTCCATCTTGCAGCTATAGAACTTATTGGAGACTTCATATCTCTCAATCCAGGCATTTGCTTGAAATATTAACTTCAACTCCTAGAACATCTCATATGCTCCATGACGTTCAAAACGTCGTTGAAGTCCCGATTCTAAGCCGTAAAGCATGGCACACTGAACTATCGAGTAGTCATCAGCTTTGCTCTGCCAGACGTTCATAACATCTGGTGTTGCTCCAGCAGCAGGCCTGACACCCAGCGGTGCTTCCAGGACGTAATTCTTTTGTGCAGCAACGAGGATAATCCTCAAGTTACGGACCCAGTCCGTGTAATTGCTACCATCATATTTCAACTTTGCTTTCTCAAGGAACGCATTAAAATTCAACGGAACAACAGCATGTGCCATCTATCTACAATCAAACATACATAAGCAAGATACTATCAGGTACTAAGTTCATGATAAATTTAAGTTCAATTAATCATATTACTTAAGAACTCCCACTTAGATAGACATCCCTCTAATCCTCTAAGTGATCACATGATCCAAATCAACTAAACCATAACCGATCATCACGTGAAATGGATTAGTTTTCAATGGTGAACATCATTATGTTGATCATATCTACTATATGATTCACGCTCGACCTTTCGGTCTCCATGTTCCGAGGCCATATCTGCATATGCTAGGCTCATCAAGTTTAACCTGAGTATTCTGCGTGTGCAAAACTGGCTTGCACCCGTTGTAGATGGACGCAGAGCTTATCACACCCGATCATCACGTGGTGTCTGGGCACGACGAACTTTGGCAACTGTGCATACTCAGGGAGAACACTTCTTGATAATTCAGTGAGGGATCATCTTATAACGCTACCGTCAATCAAAGCAAGATAAGATGCATAAAAGATAAACATCACATGCAATCAATATAAGTGATATGATATGGCCATCATCATCTTGTGCTTGTGATCTCCATCTCCGAAGCACCGTCATGATCACCATCGTCACCAGCGCGACACCTTGATCTCCATCGTAGCATCGTTGTCGTCTCGCCAATCTTATGCTTCTACGACTATCGCTACCGCTTAGTGATAAAGTAAAGCATTACAGGGCGATTGCATTGCATACAATAAAGCGACAACCATATGGCTCCTGCCAGTTGCCGATAACTCCGTTACAAAACATGATCATCTCATACAATAAAATTTAGCACCATGTCTTGACCATATCACATCACAACATGCCCTGCAAAAACAAGTTAGACGTCCTCTACTTTGTTTGTTGCAAGTTTTACGTGGCTGCTACGGGCTTAAGAAAGAACCAATCTTACCTACGCATCAAATACACAACGATAGTTTGTCAAGTTGATGCCGTTTTAACCTTCGCAAGGACCGGGCGTAGCTACACTCGGTTCAACTAAAGTTGGAGAAACTGACACCCGCCAGCCACCTGTGTGCAAAGCACGGCGGTAGAACCAGTCTCGCGTAAGCGTACGCGTAATGTCAGTCCGGGCCGCTTCATCCAACAATACCGCCGAACCAAAGTATGACATGCTGGTAGGCAGTATGACTAATATCGCCCACAACTTACTTGTGTTCTACTCGTGCATATAACATCAAACCATAAAACCTGGCTCGGATGCCACTTTTGGGGAACGTAGTAATTTCAAAAAATTTCCTACGCACACGCAAGATCATGATGATGCATAGCAACGAGAGGGGAGAGTGTTGTCTACGTACCCTCGTAGACCGAAGCGGAAGCGTTGATGCAACGTAGAGGAAGTAGTCGTATGCCTTCCCGGTCCAACCGATCCAAGCACCGTTACTCCGGCACCTCCGAGTTCTTGACACACGTACAGCTCGATGACGCACCCCGGGCTCCGATCCAGCAAAGCTTCGGGGAGGAGTTTTGTCAGCACGACGGCGTGGTGACGATCTTGATGTTTAACCATCGCAGGGCTTCTTTTGGAGACACCAACCCAACATGTACCTTTGGAGACACCTGTAGAGCTCCTTTATAATCACCCAGTTACGTTGTGACATTTGGTAGAACACAAAGTGTTCCTCCGGTAAACGGGAGTTGCATAATCTCATAGTCATAGGAACATGTATAAGTCATGAAGAAAGCAATAGCAACATACTAAATGATCGGGTGCTAAGCTAATGGAATGGGTCATGTCAATCAGATCATTCAACTAATGATGTGATCCCGTTAATCAAATAACAACTCTTTGTCTATGGTTAGGAAACACAACCATCTTTGATTAACGAGCTAGTCAAGTAGAGGCATACTAATGACACTTTGTTTGTCTATGTATTCACACATGTATTATGTTTCCGGTTAATACAATTCTAGCATGAATAATAAACATTTATCATGATATAAGGAAATAAATAATAACTTTATTATTGCCTCTAGGGCATATTTCCTTCACCCGGCCGGATCTCCTTGCGGATGGAACCCGAATAGGCGATAAACCTGGACGAGAGACTTGTGTGGTTAGTCAGGTCGTGGCCGATACCCTCGCCTGGCTTCCGCTTGAAGGTTGCCGAGGTACATGACGTGTACAGGGCTATAAGTGGCGAGAGCGTGTGTGAAGAAGTACACCCCTGCAGGGTCAACATTATCTATTCGAATAGCCGTTTTCCTCGGATATGGAAACTTTAGGACTTATGTAGTACATAGACAACTTGAAGTGGATACTCTAAAATACGCAAGATAAGCGTGAGTGCTATGGATGGCCTTCTCGAAGGGAGACGGGAATGGATCCGTAGGGGAGTATTGATATGGTGAATATGTGGACTCGTGTGCGTCTTCTCACCTCAAAGATGTTTCTGATACTCGTAGTATAGGTTAGCCACTGAGTCAAAGCTGGCTTGCTGCTGTTAAAACTCCACCACCCCCTTTTTTGATAATGTTGCATATGTAGATAGTTCTGATGTAAGACTTGCTAAGTACCTTCGTACTCATGTTTGCTTATTTATGTTTTGAAGTTGGTTACACTAGTGACTTTGATGAGTAGCTCGTATCCCAGCTGGGATCTTGTACCCTTGGGAGGGTCGTGTTTAGTCAGGCTTCTTAGTCTTTTCCTTTTGTAGTTGTGTGTACTCAGACATGTAATGCTTCCGTTGCTTGTATGCTCTGAATGATGGGTCATGAGACCCCTATTTGTATTGAGTGCTATGTGGCTCTTCTGGGCCTTTATCTATATGAGTTTGAGTTATGTTGTGATGCCATGTTGTACAGCACATACTTGCATGTTATGCGTATGTGTAACGTGTATTGCTATGTGTGGGATCCGACAACCTAGTTGTTTATCCATGGTAGCCTCTCTTATGGGGAAATGTAGTTTTGTGCTTCCATGAGCCATAGTAGTCCGCTACAGCCCGGTTCACCGCAGTCCTGCTAGCCCAGCACTACTGCTCCGGAACACTTGACTGGCCGGCATGTGATTCACTTCGTTCCTGTGTCTGTCTCTTCGGGGAAATGTCACGCGGTGACATCCGGAGTCCTGCCTAGCCTACTACAGCCCGGGTTCCCGGAGTCCTGTTAACCCAGTGCTATAGCCCGAATTCATACGCTGTTGACCGACATGCTCGAGGTTGATTCAGGTATGCCTGTCCATGAAACTAGTGCCACTTTGGGTTCACGACTAGTCATGTCAGCTCGGGTTCTCTGCCATACGGATGCTGGCGACACTATCATATACGTGAGCCAAAAGGCGCAAACGGTCCCGGGCCAGGTAAGGTGGCACCCGTGGGAATACCGTGTGTCAGGCCGCAAAGTGATATGAAGTGTTACATGCTAGATCGGTGTGACTTAGGATCGGGGTCCCGACACCCAGATGGGATCTCATGGCTATAGAAGGTTGTTGCGGTGGAATTAGGTTTTCGTGGTGCTCCTCGATGGTTTCGGGGTATGTAGGTATATATAGGAGGAAGAAGTAGGTCGGTGGAGCCACGAGGGGCCCACGAGGGTGGATGGCGCGCCCCCTGCCTCGTGGCCTCCTCGGTGATTTCTTGATGTCCACTCCAAGTCCTCTGGATCATGTTTGTTCCAAAAATTACTCTCCCGAAGGTTTCACTCCGTTTGATATTCCTTTTCCGCAAAACACTGAAATAGGCAAAAAAACAGCAATTTGCACTAGGCCTTGGGTTAATAGGTTAGTCCCAAAAATAATATGAAAGTGTATAAATAACCCATTAAACATCCAAAACAGAATATATAATAGCATGGAGCAATCAAAAATTATAGATACGTTGGAGACGTATCAAGCATCCCCAAGCTTAATTCCTGCTCGTCCTCGAGTAGGTAAATGATAAAAACAGAATTTTTGATGACGAATGCTACTTAGCATATTCTTCAATGTATTTCTCTTTACTGTGGGATGAATGTTCAGATCCGAAAGATTCAAGATAAAAGTTTAATATTATCATGAAAATAATAATACTTCAAGCATACTAACAAAGCAATCATGTCTTCTCAAAATAACATGACCAAAGGAAGTTATCCCTATAAAATCATATAGTCTGGCTATGCTCTATCTTCACCACACAAAGTATTTAAATCATGCACAACCCCAATGACAAGCCAAGCAATTGTTTCATACTTTCGATGTTCTCAAGCTTTTTCAATCTTCACGCAATATATGAGCGTGAGCCATGGACATAGCACTATAGGTGGAATAGAATGGTGGTTGTGGAGAAGACAAAAAAGGAGCAAATAGCCTCACATCGACTAGGTGTATCAACGGGCTATGGAGATGCCCATCAATAGATATCGATGTGAGTGAGTAGGGATTGCCATGCAATGGATGCACTAGAGTTATAAGTGTATGAAAGCTTAACAAAAGAAACTAAGTGGGTGTGCATCCAACTCGCTTTCTCATGAAGACCTAGGGCACTTTGAGGAAGCCCATCATTGGAATATACAAGCCAAGTTCTATAATGTAAAATTCCCACTAGTATATGAAAGTGACAATAGGAAACTCTCTATCATGAAGATCATGGTGCTACTTTGAAGATCATGATAGTAACATTGTCCCTTCTCTCTTTTTCTCTCATTTTTTTATTTGGGCCTTGTTTCTTTTTTTTCGTTTTTTTGGCCTCTTTTCTTTCTTTTTTTATTCTTTGTCCGGAGTCTCATCCCGACTTATGGGGGAATCATAGTCTCCATCATCCTTTCCTCACATAGGACAATGCTGTAATAATGATCATCACACTTTTATTTACTTACAACTCAAGAATTACAACTCGATACTTAGAACAAAATATGACTCTATGTGAATGCCTCCGGCGGTGTACCAGGATATGCAATGAATCAAGAGTGACATGTATGAAAGAATTATGAAGGTGGCTTTGCCATGAATACGATGTCAACTACATGATCATGCAAAGCAATATGACAATGATGAAGCATGTCATAATAAATGGAACGGTGGTAAGTTGCATGGCAATATATCTCGGAATGGCTATGGAAATGCCATAATAGGTAGGTATGGTGGCTGTTTTGAGGAAGGTATATCGTGGGTGTATGATACCGGCGAAATGTGCGCAGTATTAGAGAGGCTAGCAATGGTGGAAGGATGAGAGTGCATATAATCCATGGACTCAACATTAGTCATAAAGAACTCACATACTTCTTGCAAAAATCTATTAGTTATCGAAACGAAGTACTACGCGCATGTCCTAGGGGGATAGATTCGTAGGAAAAGACCATCGCTCGTCCCCAACCGCCACTCATAAGGAAGACAATCAATAAATAAATCATGCTCCGACTTCATCACATAACGGTTCACCATACGTGCATGCTACGGGAATCAAAAACTTTAGAACAAGTATTTCTCAAATTCACAACTACTCAACTAGCATGACTCTAATATCACCATATTCATATTTCAAAACAATTATCAAGTATCAAACTTCTCTTAGTATTCAATGCACTTTATAGTTTTATCTTGGATGCCTATCATATTAGGACTAAATTTATAACCAAAGCAAATTACCACGCTGTTCTAAAGGACTCCCAAAATGATATAAGTGAAGCATGAGACATCAATAATTTCTATAAAATATAACCACCAACGTGCTCTAACAGATATAAATGAAGCGCTAGAGCGAAATTGTTTAGCTCAAAAGATATAAGTGAAGCACATAGAGTATTCTAATAGATTCCAAATAACATGTGTCTCTCTCAAAACATTTGTACAGCAGGGATGATTGTGGTGAACTAAAAAGCAAAGACTCAAATCATACAAGACGCTCCAAGTAGAACACATATCATGTTGTGAATAAAAATATAGCTCCAACTAAAGTTACCGATGGACGAAGACAAAAGAGAAGACGCCTTCCGGGGCATCCCCAAGCTTAGGCTTCTAGGTTATCCTTAGATTTTACCTTGGGGTGCTTTGGGAATACCCAAGCCTAGGCTCTTGCCACTCCTTGTTCCATAATCCATCAAATCTTACCCAAAACTTGAAAACTTCACAACACAAAACTTAACAGAAAATCTCGTGAGCTCCATTAGTGAAAGAGAACAAAACACCACTTCAAGGTACTGTAATGAACTCATTCTTTATTTATATTGGTGTTAAACCTACTGTATTCCAACTTCTCTATGGTTTTTAAACTCCATTACTAGCCAGAGATTCATCAAAATAAGCAAAACAACACACGAAAAACAGAATCTGTCAAAAAACAGAACAATCTGTAGTAATCTGTAACTAACGCAAACTTATGGCACTCCAAAAATTCTAAAATAAATTGCTGGACGTGAAATATTTTTCTATTAAACATATGCAAAAAGAATCAACTAAATATCACTCTCCAGTAAAACGTTGTAACTAATCTCGTGAGTGCTAAACTTTCTGTTTTTTACAGCAAGATCACAAAGACTTTCCGCAAGTCTTCCCAAAGGTTCTACTTGGCACAAACAATAATTAAAACACAAAACCACATCTAAAAAGAAGCTATATGGGTTATTTATTCCTAAACAGAACCAAAAAGCAAAAAACTAAAATAAAATTGGGTTGCCTCCCAACAAGCGCTATCGTTTAATGCCCCTAGCTAGGCATAAAGCCAAGGATAGATCTAGGTATTTCCATCTTTGGTAGGAAATCCATAAGTAGCTATCATGATAGATTCATATGGTAATTTTATTTTCTTTCTAGGAAAGTGTTCCATGCCATTCCTTAACGGAAATTGGAATATAATATTTCCTTGCTTCATATCAATAATTGCACCAATCATTCTAAGGAAAAGTCTACCAAGAATAATAGGACATGAAGGATTGCAATCTATATCAAGAACAATGAAATCTATGGGCACATAATTCCTATTTGCAACAGTAAGAACATCATTAATTCTTCCCATAGCTTTCTTAATGATGGAATCCGCAAGGTGCAAGTTTAAAGAACAATCATCAAATTCATGGAAACCTGGCTAATCACACAAAGTTTTTGGAATTGTGGAAACACTAGCACCCAAATCACACAAAGCATAGCATTCATGATCCTTAATTTTAATTTTAATAGTAGGTTCCCACTCATCATAAAGTTTCCTAGGGATAGAAACTTCCAATTCGAGCTTTTCTTCATAAGATTGCATTAAAGCATCAACGATATGTTTAGTGAAAGCTTTATTTTGACTATAAGCATGCGGAGAATTTAGCACAGATTGCAACAAGGAAATACAATCTATTAAAGAACAATTATCATAATTAAATTCCTTGAAGTCCAAGATAGTGGGTTCATTTCTATCTAAAGTTTTGACCTCTTCCATCCCACTTTTACCAAATTTTGCATCAAGATCTAAAAACTTTTAATCATTGGGACGCCTTTTAACTAAAGTTGACTCATCTCCAATCCCATAATTATGAAGATTCATATTTCAAAACAAAGATTTAATAGGGGAAACATCAATCACTTTAAGATCTTCATCCTTATTATCATGAAAACTAGAAGAACACGCTTTCACAAAGCAATCCTTTTTAGCACGCAGCATAGCGGTTCTTTCTTTGCACTCATCAATGTAAATTCTCATAGCTTTGAGAGACTCATTGATATCATGCTTAGGTGGAATAGATCTAAGATTCAAAGAATCAACATCAAGAGAAATTCTATCCACGTTCCTAGCCAATTCATCAATCTTAGGAATTTTTTCTTCAAGCAAAGCATTGAAATTATTTTGAGAAATCAGAAATTCTTTAACAGTAGTCTCAAAATCAGAGGGCATCTTATTAAAATTGCCATAAGAGTTTTTGTAGGAATTATCATAATTATTAGAGGAATTACTAGGATACGACCTAGGATTAAAGTGTCCTCTATATGCGTTGTTGCCAAAATTGTTCCTACCAACAAAATTCACATTCATAGATTCATTATTATTCTCAATCAAGATAGACAAAGGCATATCATTGAGATCAGAAGAAACACTCTTATTAGCAAACAATCTCATAGGTTCATCCATCTTTCCAATCAAAACATTAACTTCTTCAATTGCATGCACCTTTTTACTAGTAGATCTTTCAGTGTGCCATTGAGAATAATGAACCATAATATTATCTAGGAGTTTAGTAGCTTCACCTAAAGTGATTTCCATAAAAGTGCCTCCGAATCTAAAAGATTTTTAGAAGCAAAGTTCAATCCGGCATAATTTTTTTGTATAATCATCCATAAATTCAAACCATGTGTAGGGCAATTACGTATCATTAATTTCATTCTCTTCCAAGCTTGTGCAACATGTTCATGATCAAGTTGCTTAAAATTCATAATATCGTTTCTAAGAGAGATGATCTTAGCGAGAGGAAAATACTTAGAGATAAAAGAATATTTGCACTTATTCCAAGAATCAATACTACTTTTAGGAAAGACGAAAACCAAGTTTTAGCACGATCTCTAAGTGAAAAAGGAAATAGCTTTAATTTAACAATATCATTGTCCACATATTTCTTCTTTTGCATATCACACAAATTAACAAAGCTATTCAGATGGGTAGCGGCATCTTCACTAGGAAGGCCAACGAATTGATCTTTCATGACAAGATTCAGCAAAGCATCATTAATTTCACAGGATTCAGCATCGGTAAGAGGAGCAATCGGAGTACTAAGAAAATAATTGTTGTTGGTATTGGCAAAGTCACACAATTTAGTATTATCTGGAGCCATCATGACAAGCAAGCAATCCAACACACAAGCAAACAAGAAGCAAGCAAAAAAGAGGCGAACGGAAATAGAGGGCGAATAAAATGGCAAGGGTGAAGTGGGGGAGAGGAAAACGAGAGGCAAATGGCAAATAATGTAATGCGAGGGATAAGAGTTTGTGATGGGTACTTGGTATGTCTTGACTTGTGCGTAGACTCCCCGGCAACGGTGCCAGAAATCCTTCTTGCTACCTCTTGACCACTGCGTTGGTTTTCCCTTGAAGAGGAAAGGGTGATGCAGCAAAGTAGCATAAGTATTTCCCTCAGTTTTTGAGAACCAAGGTATCAATCCAGTAGAAGGCTACATGCAAGTCCCTCGTACCTACACAAACAAATAAGAACCTTGCAACCAATGTGATAAAGGGGCTGGCAATCCTTTCACAGCCACTTGCAAAAGTGAGATCTGATAGAGATGATAAGATAATATTTTTGGTATTTTTATGATAAAGAATTAAAGTAAAGATTGCAAAGTAAACGGCAATAGAAATTGCTTGTTGACGGGAGATTAATATGATGGAGAATAGACCCGGGGGCCATAGGTTTCACTAGTGGCTTCTCTCAAGATAGCATAAGTATTATGGTGGGTGAACAAATTACTATGGAGCAATTGATAGAAAAGTGCATAATTACGGGAATATGCAGGCATGATCATGTCTATAGGCATCATGTCCGCGACATGTAGACCGACTCCTGCCTGCATCTACTACTATTACTTCACACATTGACTGCTATCCAGCATGCATCTAGAGTATTAAGTTCATAAGAACAGAGTAACACATTAGGTAAGATGACATGATGTAGAGGGATAAACTCATGCAATATGATATAAACCGCATCTTTTTATCCTCGATGGCAACAATACAATACGTGTCGTTTTCCCTACTGCCACCGGGATCGAGCACCGCATGATTGAACCCAAAGTTAAGAAATTCTCCCATTGCAAAAAAGATCAATCTAGTAGGCCAAACCAAACTGATAATTCGAAGAGACTTGCAAAGATAACCAATCATACATAAAAGAATTCAGAGAAGTTTCAAATATTGTTCATAGATAATCTTGATCATAAACCCACAATTCATCGGTGGAGCCACGAGGGGCCCACGAGGGTGGAGGGCCCGCCCAGGGGGGTAGGCGCGCCCCTGCCTCATGGCCTCCTCGGTGATTTCTTGACGTCCACTCCAAGTCCTCTGGATCACGTTTATTCCAAAAATAACTCTCCCGAAGGTCTCATTCCGTTTGGACTCCGTTTGATATTCCTTTTCTGCGAAACACTAAAATAGGAAAAAAAAACAACAATTTGCACTGGGCCTTGGATTAATAGGTTAGTGCCAAAAATAATATAAAAGTGTATAAATAAGCCCATTAAACATCCAAAACAAAATATATAATAGCATGGAGCAATAAAAAATTATAGATACATTGGAGACGTATCAAAGAGCGGTGGTGCGTCGTGTGGGGACGGCGGCAGACCGATGGTCGTGGGGGGTGAGGGGGATTAGATCGGTCGTGTGGTGCATGGTGCAGGGTAGTTTTTTTAAGAAGGGGCATGGTGGATTAGTAGTATCGGGTTTCGTTAGCGAGGGGAGATTAGTGAGTTGGAGATTTCGTTAACTATAATTTTTGTTAAAGGAGATTTTAGGCCATTATATCGTTTATTAGACAGTTAATATGCTGAGTTGGATCTGCCCTCTCATGCTATTATAGTGGTAGTAGATATAGCTCTATTTAATATTTATCAACTTGCTAATCATAGAAATTTATGATATATATAAGTTGCATTCTAAGAAAATTGAAAAATGCAATTTGATTCTTGAATATGAGATTGAAAAATACATATTATATTGAAAAATGCAATTTGCTTCAAGTTAAAAAATTGCTTCTTTCATATGATATGAAAAAATGCAGACATGAAACAGACATGTTATGCTGAAAATGAGTAAAGTACACAGTTTTTTTGGGTCTATATGCTTATGGGAGGCATTTTATAATACATGACATCAAAAGAAACAACTTGAAAAGATGGGGCTGATATATCCGATACAAGACTATCCGAGTGTGATCCACCAATGTGGAGCTGCTTCTAGAGAATGTATGCACCTAATGCATAGCGTGATTCGTGGCGCTGCTGCCCTATCCTCCAATAGTTTATTCTTATCCTAGTACTTTCCAACGCTAGCATCTTTGCAAATGGGAGAAAAAGGATCACACGCCCCTAAACCCAATATGCATGGCGATGAAAATGTGTGTTGCGGTTGCGAATAACATGAAGGAGAATTGTGATTTCAGCCCACCAATCTTTGCAAATGCCTAAGAAATTTAGACAATGTACAATTTGCGGGTTAGGTTAAAGACAATCATCTCCAACAGAAATGAAAAAAAAAACAAAAGCATCAGAACAAAAATACATACAAAACATAAGAAAATTCGAAATACCGAAACATATTTTTTCCTGCCAATGCAAGATGTTATTCCTCACATTTATTTCATTATCATAGGAATAATTATTTTTAGGATTTAATACAGCTTTTAATAGGAAAAATATGTACTATAATTAAGCACGAGCTAGGTTGTCACCGAGAAAGCATATTCAGTACTATAATCAAGCATAGGCTAGGTTGACTACCCATTGTTTTGTTTATAGTGTGTGTATATCTCCACGAACAAACCAACCAAACATAAATGCAGAAAATATAGATTATGAACGAAAAAAGAATGTTGTAATTTTAGTATACAATAATGAGGGTTACCCCGCAAAAAACTGAAGGTTAAAAACTTATAAATTAGTATACAATGCAGATTAAGCACCATACTAACAATAAAAATGCCGTATGTGCAATTAACACTTCTATTGAGTTACTCATATCATACATTAAAAATATTGCGATCCAAATTGCTTGCCTGCGCAAGATCTTCTTATACTGTATGCAACTGTTGTTCATTAAAAAGAGAAACATATTAGATTTTGCACAAGAAATATAACATTGGCGATGTATATTTGCCGTCCAAATTTAGTACTACGGTGTACATCGGATGTTGATGCATAATGAGAAAGCATATCACATAATTAAATTACTATACATGCAATATTTTTATTGAAGTAATTTTACCCGGACGCAATTGTTCCTCCATACCTTCAGTGATGCTAGGCATGTCATCTTCTTCCTTGTTCACAAACTTTACTGAGATTATACTCTATGACCATGATTTCTGAATGTATTTTACGTGGAGTGTCCGAAAAAGGAAACGTGAATCAAGGTTCTCCTTAAATTATGCGCACCCTCTCTGATCTGGTCACACATGTCCCTCCAACGGCATCACTTCTGTTATCGTCCATGGCTCCTGGCCGGCAAGGTCGCGTCACAGCGGGCTTAGGGAGAGGAGCATCGCGTACATCCGCCTTGCCTTACCGTCGGGCAGCTCGTTGGCCATGGTCAGTCGAGACGGAGTTCATCTTTGCATGGATGAGAACCAAGGTTCAAGATGACCATGTCGTGTAGTTGGGACGGTGAGTTCCGCCGTGCAAGACGACTCCTAGGGGACTCATATTGGCACGCTTATCCCACTCCATCTGTCTCCGTTTAATACACTCTTTGCCTCCTTATTTTAATTACCCTCTATTTCCTCTTTTCGAGACATCTTCTTGACAACCTGGGAAAGTCAAAGAAGTATATAAATTGGATGGGTTAGATGTAAAGAGTCGATATGGGACTATTTAAACGGCTATTGACCTACAATTCGGCACACATGCATGATCTAGCTCGTTGGTACGGTATCCAACTTAGAATAGTAGGTTGTGAGTTTGATGCTCCACACCAGCGTTCTTATTTTTTGTGCCTCGGATTAATTAGTTGGGCTTTTCGGCCACCAGCAAACGGAGGGTGATTATTTGGGCTTTTGGGCCATCAGCACATGGAGGCTATGTGAGACGCACGAACGAGGGGAAAGCTGACACACAACTGAGACAGGTGGACGGATGGATGAAAACTACTAACAGGCAGACAAATTTACGGTGGTAAGAAGCGATCCGTGATTTATTATTAGGTAAAGATATGCTGATTTGACTGTACAGAGACTCTTGGGATCAGTTGCCATCAACATATCAGCCTTTACCGGTTTGGCAAAATCACCCTTGTGACCACCGTGCAAGAAATATGTATCAATAGATCAACTAGTAGTATATATATGAATAATCAGTGAAGCAACAAACCAACAACATAGGGAGGCACGGAAAAATGTTATTCAATTATTTTAGATTTAAGACCATAGATATCACATAAGCAAAATAACCCACTGCATATAATAAAGGAGCTAATTCCTTCTGAAACAACAAAACATGTAGTTATGATCACATCCTACAGTTGATTCATCCTCATTGCAGTTTGTTCGTATTTGTAGATTTCCATTTCATGTTGCTCTGATATGTTATTTGATGGCTTCTTGGTGTTGGCAGCTGGACAAGGAGGAGGGGCTATAGTGGCCTTAACGGTGGTGGCGGAAGTTGAAAGAGGTGGAGGTGCAAGCTTCTCGATGTGCATGAACTGAGGGACAGTGTCATCAGACAGATACTCTTTTGTCACCGGAACAACTAACATGAAAAATGTTTGTTGCATATTATAAAGAAAATGCTAGTATCTTCTTGGGGATTCTGATCTTCACAAGGCCTGTGATGCGGATACAACCAACCACTTTCTCCTGCCCTACCGGTGTACTGCCTTCATGGGAACTCATGCCTTCTAGGCTTTTTTGGACAACATTGCATGCCACATACATGGTTCAAGATTACATTCCATAGTTTGTCCTTTGCAAGGATCAAGCATTCATCATCATAGAGGTTATGATGATCTCTGGCTCAGATATCACTTGAGCTTTAAGGAACATGTGCTCTATGAGTATAGTTCAATTTGCAAATACTTTTTTGGTTACATGTATTATTTTAACACATGGACATATCTGAAAAACAAGTGAATACCTTTTGAAAGTGCCTGAACATTAAAAAATAATAGTCATCTATCTAAAAAATGCATCCTTGTACTTTCCCTATAATATTTGGCTATAATTTTATGGCATCCTTTCAAAATACGAATTGGTTTAAAGTGTTTGTCCGATTTTGGGATCTAGGCCAAAATATATATTATTTACTTGAAATACACAACCGGATACAAAAATTAGGGAACAATGTTTGTTTAGGTATTGGCCCTTGCTGGGATCAATCTGGTCTGAGTTTCCTGATTGAAATAGCTAAATAGTTGGGTGCATTCACTAGGATGATGTTAAAATAGATGGGATCAATCTATATGTCGCTCCACTCTCAAGTGCGTGGAGAAGAATTCATAGGTGGAAACGTTACTTCTTTCCTGTTCTACGTAGTTTAATTGCTTCCACTTCAGTCTTATCTTACCATTCTCCCCTCGCGCTGTTGATTGCGATGGCAATTGGAACCAGTGAACCCTAGCAGCCGCCAAGGTTGAGATCCTATATGCGACCTCACCCGCTGCGCCTCCTCCAACCAACCCACACCACCATATATCTTCAGCCATTTACTCGATTCCAGTCAGAGCCATTCCTTCTATTCCGCCTCAGGGGCCACACTGCCGCCACTGCCACTTCTGCTAGTAGCATGCGTTCTGCCACCATGTGGGAGGCCTCCCCTTTCTCATCACACATCTGATACCCCTCATAACCCTCCGAGGATGCATTTTTACCTGGGGGAGCGTTGGTGCGGACTGCACCTCGCATTCCTTGGAGTACACAGTGGGGTCGAATCCGCACCCGTCGGTGCTAGCCATCACTAGACATACCGATCATGGGAAGGAGAAGGCTAAGAAGACCACGTGCAACTCCCAATGCATCGGATGTGAGACTAGGAAGAGCGAGGTCGCAGAGTTAGAAAGAGGAAAGGAAGAACCTGGGGCGCGAGAAAGGGCAGAAGACGAGGAAGACTGGAGGATGCAGAAAATATATTCAGGTGTGAAGCGTTTTTGGGTCACACTCGGTAAGAAAAAAAATCCATCATGTATTTGAAAAAAATATGCATCATGTATTCAAGAAAGTGTTCATCATGTACATGAAAAACGTGTTCAACACATATTGGAAAAAGTGTTCAAGACATATTTCAATAAATGTTCATCTTGCATTTGAGAAAGTGTTTAGCACATATTTGATGTTTATCGTGTATTCAAAAAATGCCGCGTATTTCAAAAAATATTCAACATATATTCAAAACATATTCACTATATATTTGAAGAATATTATTTGTATTTTAAAAATATTCACCGTGTACTTAAAAATATGTCCATCGCATGTTTCTCCAAAAATGTCCATCACATATATTCAAACAAATGTTCATTTCATATTTTCGAAAAAATGTGCATCAAATACTTGTCAAAAAATTTATGCATAAAAATGTCCATCATCTTCCTGTGATCCTACGGTCGTGTCAATGTTGACCGAAGGCCAGGGGTCACACTGCCCCTACTGCCGCCGCTTCAGCTGGCACCAGGGGCGCCACCCCCACACTAGAGACACCCCCTTCCCCGCCATATTTTAGGTATGCTTCTCAAGCATTTATGCATGCTATATAGGTTCAGTTTGGAGTGTGCCACATGCATTATGTGATTTGTCCTGCTTTGCTCACCAAGGCACTCACTTGTGTTAGCCCCGAACACAAAACCTTATCGATCCGGCATTACTATCAGCTGTGAAACTGCCATTCATAATTAGCTAATTACATGCCCTTTATCATCCCCTAGCAAATTGCAACGCAGAGTAGGTGGTGCTATTTGTCTGCCCTCCTGTGTGGCACACAACGCTCCCTCATACATATCGGACAAACTAGCCTAGGTTCATCGATGGATTGTACAACACTTTCTTATGCTGATTTTACTGTAAAGGGAGTGGTGGGATCTGCGTGCCAGGCTGTCAAGTCATAACCACGATCCTTTATCGGGATTGCCAAAATCCCCTTGCCTTACAAGTCCTCAATCTGCCTCACTGCAGATTTATTCTTCGGCAACACGGTGAGATCAACAACTATATATGCATGATCGTTGACCACGAAATAAAATGCAGGAGTAGGCTTGATGCAACTAGTCAACAACACTGTAGAGACAATACATTAATACAAAATCATCCATTGTAAATTACAAAAGAGTTAATTCTGTACGAAATAACACAAACAAAATACTAGGTATAGTAATTGGAATTGCCATCCCATACTAGCTAGTTGATTCCTCATCACTGCAGATTGCTTCATTATTTCCGTTTCCTAATTTTCTGAAATGTTGTTGGTGGATTGTTGGTGTCCGCGGCAGGACAAGGAGCAGGTACAGCAATGGCGAGAAGAGGTGGAGGAGCGCAGGCCGCCGGAGAAAGCTTCTCGATGTAGAGGCAGAGGGGCACAGTGTTACCCGACAAATACTCTTTCGGCACACGCAACCACTGATAATCGCTGTCATCGGGCGCAGGGGCGTCGCCAGACAGGGAGCTGCTGCTCCTCAGGGGCTCGTTCATCATGACCATATGCGTTGTGCCGCGGCCAGAACGCTCTACACAGAGGTCGCACGCGAACTGCGGTTATACTAAAAAGGTTTGGCTGATATATCTGATACAATAGTGCATATTACTTTTCATTCATAGTATTTTCTAAAAAATATCTCCAAAATGAAATTTATTATTTTGTAGGAAGGCATTCAACTATTTTATGTATCCATAACCACAAAATAATAGGCATGATATGCATGAAAAAAGAACATAGAGTGTCCAGAAAATGATACTTACTTCAGATTAAAACTAAGGTATCCACGACTTTATATAGGCGTCAGGCGATAGGAAAACAAAACTTCAAAAAAAATGTCAACACAACTAAGGATTTTAAATCTCCGGAGAGAGCTCTGTTAGGTGGCATGCGATGTTCATTTCCTTGAACAGCCCGCGCAAGTGCTTGTGCATCACACTTTCCAGGACTATCTGAGTGTTAGCCACCAAGTGCTTGTGCATCACACTTTCTAGAGAATGTCTGCATGCAATCGATTAAGTTTAGACTTTGGAGTGCATCCATTGCATAGCATGATTCCTGGTGCTCCCACCGTGTCCTCCAAGAGTTTCTGCTTATCCTAGTACTTTCAAACACTGAGTAGCACACAATGTTCCGTCATACGTACCAGACGAATTCGGTCCAGTATCATCCATCAATTGTACACCTTACATGCTGATTTGACTGTAAAGAGACCCTTGGGATAAGTTTGCCATCAACATATCAGCCTTTAACTGTATTGGCAAAATCCCCTTTGTGTCCACCGTGTATAAAATCCCTTTTGTTCGTATTTGTACATTTCCATTTCATGTTGCTATAATATTTTGGTTGCTGGCTTCTTGGTGGCCGGACAAGGAAGAGAGGCTACAATGGCATTAAGGGGTGGTGGTGGCAGGTGTAAGAGGGGGAGGTGCAAGCTTCTAGATGTACATGCAGTGGTGGACAGTGCCACCGGACAAATACTCATTCGGTAGCGGAACCACATTTAAACTTGCCCAGGTCAGGGGCGCAGCTGGACAATAATATTTGTTTACGTATATACCTATAAGACCCCTTTTATAATATGCATGATATCTTAAGGAACTGGTTGAAACTTGAAACTGATTACGCTCGCACAGGCAGCCGTGCTAGTTGCTTGAATGGTGGAGCTGACACATCCAATAAAAGATTATATCATGCTTCTTATTAATATATATATATATATATTATAAATATCTCCATAACTAAATTTATTTCTATGGCGATGAGGAAACCTGTATAGTCTCTTGAGCAATACACACGAAGAAATCCGAAAAAAATCAACATAACTAAAAAGAACTCTCTTGAGTGCCATGTCATATTCATCACAAGGGTTTACGTATCCCTTTCTAGGACTACCATATTGAGCACCCCAATCCTGTGCTGCTTCTTGAGCATTATTTATGCCTGCAGTATAGGTTCAGTTGGAGTTTCTCCCGTGCGTTAGGTGATTTGTCCTGCTGGTTCACCAAGACACTACTGACTCACTTGTGTTATCCCCGAACACAAAGCCCTATCCATCCGGCATTACCACGAGCTGTGAAACTGCCATCGATAATTAGCTAATTACTTTCCCTTCATCATCGATAACTAGCACATTGCAGCGTGGAGTAGGTGCTACTATTTGTCTGCCCTGCTGTGTGGCACACATGATCTTTCATACAGTACATATTAGACGAAACTCCCCTAGGTTCATCCATGGAGTGTACCATACACATTTTATGCTGATTTGGCTATAAAGGGAGTCTGGTTGGGATCTGTGTGCCAGGCCGAGATGTCATCAAAGTCATCCTTCAACGGGATTGCCAAAATCTCCTTGCCGTCCACATGGCGGAGAAAATCTACCTGACCAGCCCCCAGTCTGCCTCACGGCAGATTTATTCTTCGGCAACAAGGAGAGATCAACTAGCTAGCACTGTTATATATGCAAGATCGTTGACCACGAAATAAAGGCAGGAGTTCTCGCAAAAAATGAAAAAATAAAGGCAGGAGTATGCTTGATTCAACAACGCAACAACACTGTAGAGAAATTACAATATATAAAATCATCAATTGTAAATAACAGAAGATTTAATTCTTTATGAAATAACAAAATACTATGTATAGTAATTGGAATTGCCATTACATAGTAGCTAGTCGATTCCTCCTCACTGCAGATTGCTTGCAGATTTCCGTTTCTTGCCATTGCTCTGATATGTTGTTGCTGGCTTGTTGGTGTCCTTGGTCGAACAAGGAGGAGGGGCAGCAATGGCGAGAAGAGGTGTAGGGGTGGAGGCCACGGGAGAAAGCTTCTCGATGTAGATGCATAGGGGGACAGTGTCACCCGACAAGTACTCTTCTTTCGGCACACGCAACCACTCGTACTCTCTGTCGCCGGGCGCAGGGGCGCCACCAGACAGGGAGCTGCTGCTCATCAGGGCCGACTTCATCATGACCATATGCGTTGTGCCGCGGCCAGAACGCTCTACAGAGAGCTCGCACGCGAACTGCGGCGCCGGGTCGCCACCATTCGCTCTAACGCATAGCAGAGACACGGATATGTTTGGGCCATGCTGGCCCAATGACATCAGGAACAGGTTGCGGTGCCGGTTAACGCCAGCAGCAGCTTTGTCGACCTCGCCGACCAGGACGTGCCAGCCGCACGAGACCGGCAGGTTCAGGGTCCGAGGCTGGCCGTAGGGGATGCAGATGGTGGGGCGCGAGTGGCCATCGGAGCCAGTGATGTGGTCGAGCAGCTTCTGCTTGGAGCCGATGAAGCCGCAACCCCCGCCGTCCGAAGCCCTGGCCGGGCATCCGCAAGGCGCGTGCGGGCACGCGCGCCTGTGTTCGGCTGACTCATGGTACACGATGCCGCCGGCGTCGCAGCCGTACTTCTCGAAGTCACACCGCACAATGACGGAGGCCACAAAGGCGTCAAGAAAGGCGAAGTGGACAACCGTGAGGCCGCAGGGTTCTTCTCCATGGAGTTCGCGGCAGGACGAGCACAGGAGATGGACGGCGTCACACTGGCGTCGAGATTCAGTTGAGATAGCAGGATCCAGATATGATATGCAAAGACGATTAATTGATGAAAGAAACTTTCGATCCATGGCGATTCATACCTTGAAGACGGGGGATTTGAGGGGGAGGCGGCAGGTATGGCAGGTCAGCAGCGCCGTGGACATGCTAAAGCTGAGGACCTGCTGCGATTCCGTCTCCGTGGCGGTGGCTACCACCGCAAGGGCTCGCTCTCCTTCGCCATGGCTCATGTTTTTCTCCTTTGAGAATGACGGCGCGGGGGGAGTGGTGGATGGATGTGATTCTAGGGCTGAAAGCATCGGCAATATATAGCGCTGAATCTAGGGCGGAGAGGGCGGCCTGGGGTTGGTGGGAGGAGGACCCTCGGCGGCGCCTAGGGCTCCCATCCATTGCCCAGCGTGGTGATTGCGAGCGGGGGAATGGATTTGGATTGGATCCGACGAAAACAGGAAAGAATTAAAAGCAATGGTGAATTGGAAAGATGTAAAATTTTAGGCGTACAACGATTTTCTTCTCCTCGTCCTTGTGAGTTTGTGAGAGGGTGGGAACCGGGCGGCCTTGTTTGGATGCGAGGCTGAATATTTTTCCAGGGTGGGAAATTCACATCCCTTGAGGTGCGATCATCAGCCATGGTTCTCGCTGGAGTGGAGAGGAGCAGAACTTCAGCTATGGCCGCATGTCTAAAACCAACTATAACTAGTACTCCCTCCGTCCCAAAATAAGTGACTCAAGTTTGTACTAGCTTTATATAAAGCTAGTACAAACTTGAGTCACTTATTTTGGGACGGAGGGAGTGGTATATATCTAGTGGAATACACCGGTTAGTACAGAGGCGAAGGGGGAGATGTGAGTACGAGACGCAACCAGAGATCGAGGAGGATAGGATAGGATGGCAAGCAACATATATAGGCATGAGGCGGTGGGTGAGGGAGGCGGCAGCCGGCGGCGACCTCGTGGGTGGAGGGTCATAGACAGCCAAGAGCGAACGATACAGGGCATTCTCTCCCGATGTCGCTAGACGTATATGCTATCCCGGGGAACTCATGGGGATCGGGCCAAGGAAAGCGCATGGCTTCGAGCGTCCAAATGCCCAAGACACTTGGCCCGGGTCAGACTTTCTAGGAGGGTTTTCCACCCAGGGATGAGGCCAGGATCCAACCGGGATCCTTTCCAACCAAATGAGACCAACTTCTCCCCCTGGGCGGGCCCCGACCGGTGCACCGTTTGGAGCAATAAAACACAGCAATACGTTTCGAGCATCCCCCCCCCCCCCCCCCCCAATCAATTGTCTTAGATTTTTCTAGAGATAAATGTATCTAGACACGTGTTAGTTTTAGATACATCTGTATCTAGACAAATCTAAAATAAGTAATTTAAGACAGAGGAAATACAATTGTACCGTGCCACCTGAAGAAAAGGGCACTATCTCATCAAGTGTGATATCTTCGGAAACGTTTATCACTCGACTATTGTGGGTTGTAAGCCGCGCTCACTGCGCTACATTCGCATCGCACGTGGGCCTTGGCCTTGCCTTTTTGTTTCGAGAGAGGCTGGACTAGGCATTAAGTGTGATGCTGGCAGTAGGCCGTAGCTACTATGGGAAAAATACATGTTGCCTAGTGTTTGGATGCAAGTCGAGTGTAAATTGTCGTTCACTCCGCGTAGTACATCGTGAGCCGAGTGCTCTGGAAAAACCACACGACAGCCGGTTGTGGCTCGGCTTACCTTCGTACAAGTGAATACCATCTAAAAATCAACTGGTTTCTACACAAATTTCGGAATATTATGAGAAAAACACTCATCTGATGCCAAGGGCTCCGCATAAGCAGCAGCCACTATGCGGCCATCCTGCCAATACTGGCTCTATGGTGGCAGCTCATGCAGGCTGAGTGTGTATTAACGGCCCAATCGGCTTATAAATGCAAGTGGATTATCTCATAATATACACTCAGCTCACGTATGCAACGGTCGCATTGCACGTGGGCCTAGGCTGACCATTTAGTGTGACCCTAGAAGTAGCACTATTGCTCGAGTAGTTTGAAGTTTGTCACAAGCCGTAAGACCAACGTGGCAGGGACTTTCACGGTGCGATCTGCATACCATACAAAATGGGAATTTCAACTTGGGCATAAGTTGGAATCAACGACTAGAGCTTCAGACCCATCTTATACATGGGACTCGGTATGGAACTTAGTCTGCCCAGCAAAGATAAAAATATTTATGTGGCGAGCGCTCTAGAGTGCTATTCCCTGTCGATGTATCCTTGCTAAATATTTATGGGGAGGAGCAGAACTTCAGCTATGGCCGCATGTCTAATCAACAATAACTAGTTGTATATAACTAGTGGAATATTACGGCGACGGCTAAAGACATAACTAGTTGTATATAAGTTCTACGTAAGAAAAACAATATCACTGGAAAATACTTCAAAAATGAAAACAACAATATCACTGAAAAGTGAAAACTACATTCAAATATGTGTTCAAACTTTGACCCAAAACCATAGTTTTAAATAGCCGGCTATAGCTATAGCCTTTTCAGCAGGGTGCCGCTAAATGGTCGCCTTCATAAATAGCCTGCTATAGCCCGCTATAGCCGATTTAGAGGCTCGCCGCTATTTTCCATAGCCAGCTATTTAAAACATTGCCCAAAACATGATAATGACTAATAAACCCAGACGGAGGTAGTATTTTGCTAGTTAAATGAATGTTGAATTTGATACAAAATAAGAGGGCACCAATAGATCTTCATTTTCTGCATGAATACTACACATCGCATTGGGTGGTCACTTTCTCTTTTATAAATGAAGCTCTTGATGTACTCTCCTTGAAAACCTTAGATTTACAGTTTTCCTAAATTTATGTCCGGTGGCGGAGCCAGGAAAATTATATCAACAGGGCCGAATGATGTTGAAACTGCTTGGGGAGGGCCAAGCCAATGAAAAACATGCTTTTGACAGGAAATAATCACTCATTTTAGCACTATTTATCAGCAAATTAGCACTGCATCTCTGCTGTCAGGGGGGGCCGGGGCCCCTGCTGGCCCCCCTTTCTCCCCCACTGTTTCTGTCTAACATTTTCAATTTGCTGTAAATTCAATTTTCCATCCATCCAATCTTGGGACCCGCATCTCAAGTCACAACTTCAGTATGGCATTTGGGTTGTGGTTTTGAAATTTTTTTTCAAAAGAGGAACTGACCCACCCAGGGTACTCTCCTCTGTTATGTGCGCAGATCATCTTGTCAGGATTTTCGACCACTCCAGTGCCTGCCTACAGCAGCCTTGGGCGCCATCCCTTGTGACGAGCATCGTTTCTTTGTTATTTCCCCGCTGTCGAATTGATGTGAGCTCGTGTCCTCAATTTGTCTCCGCCATAGTCCAGGATGGTGGCACGGTGTACCACCGGAGCCGCAGCGACTTCTGACACCCATATACCTTAGTAGTGACTCGAACTTAATCTTCATCTACGTTTGTCCAATTTATGTGACCTCATGTCCTTCATGTTCTGGCCCAATAACTCTGTTTTTTTCTTCTGCCTAAATGCTACGTACATTTTGTCCTTTATACAATGTGGCAGTGGGTAGATGGACTTGGCTCACGGCCTCCTCGGTGATTTCTTGACGTCCACTCCAAGTCCTCTGGATCACGTTTATTCCAAAAATAACTCTCCCGAAGGTTTCATTCGGTTTGGACTCCGTTTGATATTCCTTTTCTGCGAAACACTGAAATAGGCAAAAAACAACAATTTGCACTGGGCCTTGGGTTAATAGGTTAGTCCTAAAAATAATATAAAGTGTATAAATAAGCCCATTAAACATCCAAAACAGAATATGTAATAGCATGGAGCAATCAAAAAATTATAGATACATTGGAGACGTATCAAGGAGCGGTGGTGCGTCGTGCGCGGACGGCGGTAGACCGATGGTCGTGGGGGGCGAGGGGGATTAGATCGGTCGTGTGGTGCGTGGTGCAGGGTAGTTTTTTTTAAGAAGGGGCATGGTGGATTAGTAGTATCGGGTTTCGTTAGCGAGGGGAGATTAGTGAGTTGAAGATTTTGTTAACTATAATTTTTGTTAACGGAGATTTTAGGCCGTTATATCGTTTATTAGACGGCTAACATGCTGAGTTGGATCTGCCCTCTCGTGCTTTTATAGTGGTAGTAGATATAGCTCTATTTAATATTTATCAACTTGCTAATCATAGAAATTTATGATATATATAAGTTGCATTCTAAGAAAATTAAAAATGCAATTTGATTCTTGAATATGAGATTGAAAAATACATATTATATTGAAAAATGCAATTTGCTTCAAGTTAAAAAATTGCTTCTTTCATATAATATGGAAAAATGCAGACATGAAACAGACATGTTATGCTGAAAATGAGTAAAGTACACAGTTTTTTTGGGTCTATATGCTTATTGGAGGCATTTTATAATGCATGACATCAAAAGAAACAACTTGAAAAGATGGGGCTGATATATCCGATACAAGACTATCCGAGTGTGATCTACCAATGTTGAGCTGCTTCTAGAGAACGTATGCACCTAATGCATAGCGTGATTCGTGGCGCTTCTGCCCTATCCTCCAATAGTTTATTCTTATCCTAGTACTTTCCAACGTTGAGTAGCACACGATGTTTCGTGAGACATAGCAGATGAATTCCGTCTAAGATCATCCATCGATTGTACACCTTACTAGCAATAATGCCCGTGCATTGCAATGGGAGAAAAATGATCACACGCCCCTAAACCCAATATGCATGGCGATGAAAATGTGTGTTGCAATTGTGAATAACATGAAGGAGAATTGTGATTTCAGCCCACCAATCTTTGCAAATGCCTAAGAAATTTAGACAATGTACGATTTGCGGGTTAGGTTAAAGACAATCATCTCCAACAGAAATGAAAAAAAAACTCAAGCATCAGAACAAAAATACATACAAAACATAAGAAAATTCGAAATACCGAAACATAATTTTTCCTGCCAATGCAAGATGTTATTCCTCACATTTATTTCATTATCATAGGAATAATTATTTTTAGGATTTAATACAGCTTTTAATAGGAAAAATATGTACTATAATTAAGCACGAGCTAGGTTGTCACCGAGAAAGCATATTCAGTACTATAATCAAGCATAGGCTAGGTTGACTACCCAATGTTTTGTTTATAGTGTGTGTATATCTCCACGAACAAACCAACCAAACATAAATGCAGAAAATATAGATTATCAACGAAAAAAGAATGTTGTAATTTTAGTATACAATAATGAGGGTTACCCCGCAAAAAAATGAGGGTTAAAAAGTTATAATTTACTATAAAATGCAGATTAAGCACCATACTAACAATAAAAATGCCGTATGCGCAATTAACACTTCTATTGAATTACTCATATCATACATTAAAAATATTGCGATCCAAATTGCTTGCCTGCACAAGAGCTTCTTATACTGTATGCAACTGTTGTTCATTAAAAAGAGAAACATATTAGATTTTGCACAAGAAATATAACATTGGTGATGTATATTTGTCGTCCAAATTTAGTACTACGGTGTACATCGGATGTTGATGCATAATGAGAAAGCATATCACATAATTAAATTACTATACATGCAATATTTTTATTGAAGTAATTTTACCCGGACGCAATTGTTCCTCCATACCTTCAGTGATGCTAGGCATGTCATCTTCTTCCTTGTTCACAAACTTTACTGAGATTATACCCTATGACCATGATTTCTGAATGTATTTTACGTGGAGTGTCCGAAAAAGGAAACGTGAATCAAGGTTCTCCTTAAATTATGCGTACCCTCTCTGATCTGGTCACACATGTCCCTCCAACGGCATCAGTTCTGTTATCGTCCGTGGCTCCTCGCCGGCAAGCTCGCGTCACCGCGGGCTTGGGGAGAGGAGCATCGCGTACATCCGCCTTGCCTCACCGTCGGGCAGCTCGTTGGCCATGGTCAGTCGAGATGGAGCTCATCTTTGCATGGATGAGAACCAAGGTTCAAGATGACCATGTCGTGTAGTTGGGACGGTGAGTTTCGCCGTGCAGGACGACTCCTAGGGGACTAATATTGGCACGCCTATCCCACTCCATCAGTCTCCGTTTAATACACTCTTTGCCTCCTTATTTTAATTACCCTCTATTTCCTCTTTTCGAGACATCTTCTTGACAACCTGGGAAAGTCAAAGAAGTATATAAATTGAATGGGTTAGATGTAAAGAGTCGATATGGGACTATTTAAAAGGCTATTGACCTACAATTCGGCACACATGCATGATCTAGCTCGTTGGTATGGTATCCAACTTAGAATAGTAGGTTGTGAGTTTGATGCTCCACACCAGCGTTCTTATTTTTTGTGCCTCGGCTTAATTAGTTGGGCTTTTCGGCCACCAGCAAACGGAGGGTGATTATTTGGGCTTTTGGGCCATCAGCACACGGAGGCTACGTGAGACGCACGAACGAGGGGAAAGCTGACGCACGACTGAGACTGGCGGACGGATGGACGAAAACTACTAACAGGCAGACAAAATTACGGTGGTAAGAAGCGATCCGTGATTTATTATTAGGTAAAGATATGCTGATTTTACTGTACAGAGACTCTTGGGATCAGTTTGCCATCAACATATCAGCCTTTACCGGTTTGGCAAAATCACCCTTGTGGCCACCGTGCAATAAATATGTATCAATAGATCAACTAGTAGTATATATATGAATAATCAGTGAAGCAACAAACCAACAACATAGGGAAGCACGGAAAAATGTTAATCACTTATTTTAGATTTAAGACCATAGATATCACATAAGCAAAATAACCCACTGCATATAATAAAGGAGCTAATTCCTTCTGAAACAACAAAACATGTAATTATGATCACATCCTACAGTTGATTCATCCTCATTGCAGTTTGTTCGTATTTGTAGATTTCCATTTCATGTTGCTCTGATAGGTTATTTGATGGCTTCTTGGTGTCAGCAGCTGGACAAGGAGGAGGGGCTATAGTGGCCTTAACGGTGGTGGCGGAAGTTGAAAGAGGTGGAGGTGCAAGCTTCTCGATGTGCATGAACTAGGGGACAATGTCATCAGACAGATACTCTTTTGTCACCAGAACCACTAATATGAAAGTTTTTTGTTGCATATTATAAAGAAAATGCTAGTATCTTCTTGTGCATTCTGATCTTCACAAGGCCTATGGTGTGGATACAACCAACCACTTTCTCCTGCCCTACCGGTGTACTGCCGTCATGGGAACTCATGCCTTCTAGGCTTTTCCGGACAACATTGCATGCCACATACATGGTTCAAGATTACAATCCATAGTCTGTCCTTTGCAAGGATCAACCATTCATCATCATAGTGGTTATGATGATCTCTGGCTCAGATATCACTTGAGCTTTAAGGAACATGTGCTCTATGAGTATAGTTCAATTTGCAAATACTTTTTTGGTTACATGTATTATTTTAACACATGGACATATCTGAAAAACAAGTGAATACCTTTTGAAATGCCTGAACATTAAGAAATAATAGTCATCTCCTTGTGATATGATATGGCCATCATCATCTTGTGCTTGTGATCTCCATCTCCGAAGCACCGTCATGATCACCATCGTCACCGGCGCGACACCTTGATCTCCATCGTAGCATCGTTGTCGTCTCGCCAATCTTATGCTTCTACGACTATCGCTACCGCTTAGTGATAAAGTAAAGCATTACAGGGTGATTGCATTGCATACAATAAAGCGACAACCATATGGCTCCTGCCAGTTGCCGATAACTCCGTTACAAAACATGATCATCTCATACAATAAAATTTAGCATCATGTCTTGACCATATCACATCACAACATGCCCTACAAAAACAAGTTAGACGTCCTCTACTTTGTTTGTTGCAAGTTTTACGTGGCTGCTATGGGCTTAAGCAAGAACCAATCTTATCTACGCATCAAAACCACAACGATAGTTTGTCAAGTTGATGCCGCTTTAACCTTCGCAAGGACCGGGCGTAGCCACACTCGGTTCAACTAAAGTTGGAGAAACTGACACCCGCCAGCCACCTGTGTGCAAAGCACGGCGGTAGAACCAGTCTCGCGTAAGCGTACGCGTAATGTCGGTCCGGGCCGCTTCATCCAACAATACCGCCGAACCAAAGTATGACATGCTGGTAGGCAGTATGACTGATATCGCCCACAACTCACTTGTGTTCTACTCGTTCATATAACATCAAACCATAAAACCTGGCTCGGATGCCACTTTTGGGGAACGTAGTAATTTCAAAAAAAATCCTACGCACACGCAAGATCATGATGATGCATAGCAACGAGAGGGGAGAGTGTTGTCTATGTACCCTCGTAGACCGAAGCGGAAGCGTTGATGCAACGTAGAGGAAGTAGTCGTATGTCTTCCCGGTCCAACCGATCCAAGCACCGTTACTCCGGCACCTCCGAGTTCTTGACACACGTACAGCTCGATGACGCACCCCGGGCTCCGATCCAGCAAAGCTTCGGGGAGGAGTTTTGTCAGCACGACGGCGTGGTGACGATCTTGATGTTTAACCATCGCAGGGCTTCGCCTAAGCACTGCTACAATATGATCGAGGTGTAATATCGTGGAGGGGGCACCGCACACGGCTAAGGAACGATCACGAAGATCAACTTGTGTGTCCTAGGGTGCCCCCTGCCCCCGTATATAAAGGAGCCAAGGGGGGTGCGGCCGGCCCTAGTAGGAGGCGCGCAGGAGGAGTCCTACTCCTACCGGGAGTAGGACTCCCCTCCATTTCCTTGTCCAAGTAGGAGAGGGGAAAGGAAGGGAGAGAGGAGAGGAAGGAAACGGGGGGCGCCGCCCCTCCCTCCTTGTCCAATTCGGACTAGGGGGAGAGGGGGCGCGCGGCCTGCCCTGGCTGCCTTTCCTCTTCTCCACTTTAGGCCCATGAGGCCCATTAACCCCCCGGGGGGTTCCGGTAACCCCCCGGTTCTCCGGTTTTATCCGAAACTTCCCAGGAACACTTCCGGTGTCCGAATATAGCCGTCCAATATATCAATCTTTATGTCTCAACCATTTCGAGACTCCTCGTTATGTCCGTGATCATATCCGGGACTCCGAACAACCTTCGGTACATCAAAATTCATAAACTCATAATGAAACTGTCATCGTAACTTTAAGCGTGCGGACCCTACGGTTCGAGAACAATGTAGACATGACCGAGACACGTCTCCGGTCAATAACCAATAGCGGGACCTGGATGCCCATATTGGCTCCTACATATTCTACGAAGATCTTTATCGGTCAGACCGCATAACTACATACATTGTTCCCTTTGTCATCGGTATGTTACTTGCCCGAGATTCGATCGTCGGTATGCAATACCTAGTTCAATCTCGTTACCGGCAAGTCTCTTTACTCGTTCCGTAATACATCATCTCACAACTAACACATTAGTTGCAATGCTTGCAAGGCTTATGTGATGTGTATTACCGAGAGGGCCCAGAGATACCTCTCCGTCAAACGGAGTGACAAATCCTAATCTCGAAATACGCCAACCCAACATGTACCTTTGGAGACACCTGTAGAGCTCCTTTATAATCACCCAGTTACGTTGTGACGTTTGGTAGCACACAAAGTGTTCCTCCGGTAAACGGGAGTTGCATAATCTCATAGTCATAGGAACATGTATAAGTCATGAAGAAAGCAATAGCAACATACTAAATGATCGGGTGCTAAGCTAATGGAATGGGTCATGTCAATCAGATCATTCAACTAATGATGTGATCCCGTTAATCAAATAACAACTCTTTGTCTATGGTTAGGAAACACAACCATCTTTGATTAACGAGCTAGTCAAGTAGAGGCATACTAGTGACACTTTGTTTGTCTATGTATTCACACATGTATTATGTTTCCGGTTAATACAATTCTAGCATGAATAATAAACATTTATCATGATATAAGGAAATAAATAATAACTTTATTATTGCCTCTAGGGCATATTTCCTTCACCCGGCCGGATCTCCTTGCGGATGGAACCCGAATAGGCGATAAACCTGGACGAGAGACTTGTGTGGTTAGTCAGGTCGTGGCCGATACCCTCGCCTGGCTTCCGCTTGAAGGTTGCCGAGGTACATGACGTGTACAGGGCTATAAGTGGCGAGAGCGTGTGTGAAGAAGTACACCCCTGCAGGGTCAACATTATCTATTCGAATAGCCGTTTTCCTCGGATATGGAAACTTTAGGACTTATGTAGTACATAGACAACTTGAAGTGGATACTCTAAAATACGCAAGATAAGCGTGAGTGCTATGGATGGCCTTCTCGTAGGGAGACGGGAATGGATCCGTAGTGGAGTATTGATATGGTGACTATGTGAACTCGTGTGCGTCTTCTCACCTCAAAGAAGTTTCTGATACTCGTAGTATAGGTTAGCCACTGAGTCAAAGCTGGCTTGCTGCTGTTAAAACTCCACCACCCCCTTTTTTGATAATGTTGCATATGTAGATAGTTCTGATGTAAGACTTGCTAAGTACCTTCGTACTCACGTTTGCTTATTTATGTTTTGAAGTTGGTTACACTAGTGACTTTGACGAGTAGCTCGTATCCCAGCTGGGATCTTGTACCCTTGGGAGGGTCGTGTTTAGTCAGGCTTCTTAGTCTTTTCCTTTTGTAGTTGTGTGTACTCAGACATGTAATGCTTCCGTTGCTTGTATGCTCTGAATGATGGGTCATGAGACCCCTGTTTGTATTGAGTGCTATGTGGCTCTTCTGGGCCTTTATCTATATGAGTTTGAGTTATGTTGTGATGCCATGTTGTACAGCACATACTTGCATGTTATGCATACGTGTAACGTGTATTGCTATGTGTGGGATCCGACAACCTAGTTGTTTATCCATGGTAGCCTCTCTTATGGGGAAATGTAGTTTTGTGCTTCTATGAGCCATAGTAGTCCGCTACAGCCCGGTTCACCGGAGTCCTGCTAGCCCAGCACTACTGCTCCGAAACACTTGACTGGCCGGCATGTGATTCACTTCGTTCCTGTGTCTGTCCCTTCGGGGAAATGTCACGCGGTGACATCCGGAGTCCTGCCTAGCCTGCTACAGCCCGGGTTCCCGGAGTCCTGTTAACCCGGTGCTATAGCCCGAATTCATACGCTGTTGACCGACATGCTCGAGGTTGATTCAGGTATGCCTGTCTGTGAAATTAGTGCCACTTTGGGTTCACGACTAGTCATGTCATCCCGGGTTCTCTGCCATATGGATGCTGGCGACACTATCATATACGTGAGCCAAAAGGCGCAAACGGTCCCGGGCCAGGTAAGGTGGCACCCGTGGGAATACCGTGTGTGAGGCCGCAAAGTGATATGAAGTGTTACATGCTAGATCGGTGTGACTTAGGATCGGGGTCCCGACACCCAGATGGGATCTCATGGCTACAGAAGGTTGCTGCGATGGAATTAGGTTTTCGTGGTGCTCCTCGATGGTTTCGGGGTACGTAGGTATATATAGGAGGAAGAAGTAGGTCGGTGGAGCCACGAGGGGCACACGAGGGTGGATGGCGTGCCCCCTGCCTCGTGGCCTCCTCGGTGATTTCTTGATGTCCACTCCAAGTCCTCTGGATCATGTTTGTTCCAAAAATTACTCTCCCGAAGGTTTCATTCCGTTTGATATTCCTTTTCCGCAAAACACTGAAATAGGCAAAAAACAGCAATTTGCACTGGGCCTTGGGTTAATAGGTTAGTCCCAAAAATAATATGAAAGTGTATAAATAACCCATTAAACATCCAAAACAGAATATATAATAGCATGGACCAATCAAAAATTATAGATACGTTGGAGACGTATCAAGCATCCCCAAGCTTAATTCATGCTCGTCCTCGAGTAGGTAAATGATAAAAACAGAATTTTTGATGACGAATGCTACTTAGCATATTCTTCAATGTATTTCTCTTTACTGTGGGATGGATGTTCAGATCCGAAAGATTCAAGATAAAAGTTTAATATTATCATGAAAATAATAATACTTCAAGCATACTAACAAAGAAATCATGTCTTCTCAAAATAACATGACCAAAGGAAGTTATCCCTATAAAATCATATAGTCTGGCTATGCTCTATCTTCACCACACAAAGTATTTAAATCATGCACAACCCCAATGACAAGCCAAGCAATTGTTTCATACTTTCGATGTTCTCAAGCTTTTTCAATCTTCACGCAATATATGAGCGTGAGCCATGGACATAGCACTATAGGTGGAATAGAATGGTGGTTGTGGAGAAGACAAAAAAGGAGCAAATAGCCTCACATCGACTAGGTGTATCAACGGGCTATGGAGATGCCCATCAATAGATATCGATGTGAGTGAGTAGGGATTGCCATGCAATGGATGCACTAGAGTTATAAGTGTATGAAAGCTTAACAAAAGAAACTAAGTGGGTGTGCATCCAACTCGCTTTCTCATGAAGACCTAGGGCACTTTGAGGAAGCCCATCATTGGAATATACAAGCCAAGTTCTATAATGTAAAATTCCCACTAGTATATGAAAGTGACAACATAGGAAACTCTCTATCATGAAGATCATGGTGCTACTTTGAAGATCATGATAGTAACATTGTCCCTTCTCTCTTTTTCTCTCATTTTTTTATTTGGGCCTTGTTTCTTTTTTTTCTTTTTTTGGCCTCTTTTCTTTCTTTTTTTATTCTTTGTCCGGAGTCTCATCCCGACTTATGGGGGAATCATAGTCTCCATCATCCTTTCCTCACATGGGACAATGCTATAATAATGATCATCACACTTTTATTTACTTACAACTCAAGAATTACAGCTCGATACTTAGAACAAAATATGACTCTATGTGAATGCCTCCGGCGGTGTACCGGGATATGCAATGAATCAAGAGTGACATGTATGAAAGAATTATGAAGGTGGCTTTGCCATGAATACGATGTCAACTACATGATCATGCAAAGCAATATGACAATGATGAAGCATGTCATAATAAATGGAACGGTGGTAAGTTGCACGGCAATATATCTCGGAATGGCTATGGAAATGCCATAATAGGTAGGTATGGTGGCTGTTTTGAGGAAGGTATATCGTGGGTGTATGATACCGGCGAAATGTGCGCAGTATTAGAGAGGCTAGCAATGGTGGAAGTGAAAGTGCGTTATATCGACTAGAGGGGGGGTGAATAGGCGATTTTTATGAAAGTCTTCAAAACGTGAGAGTTATGAAGACAAACAGTGAAGATTATGCCTATTACTAAGCAGCGGAAGTTAGATTACACTAGGGCAGCTATGGTCATGTATTCAATTGAGTGAAAGCACAATGACAAACAGCTTCAGTGTAATAAGGATCAGGTAGGAAGAAGTTACGAAGCCAAATAGATCATACATTCATGTTGTGAAGATAAAAGATAAAGCAAGAATGCAATGGCTTCACAATGAATAACAGTAAGTCAAATGAAGTGAAGATGAAACCAGTGACACGTTGAAGACAATGATTTGTTGGACCAGTTCCAGTTGCTGTGACAACTGTACGTCTGGTTGGAGCGGCTAGGTATTTAAACCAAAGGACACACAGTCCCGGACACCCAGTCAAGGACACTTAGTCCAAGACACCCAGTCCTCACCATATTCTCCTTGAACTAAGGTCACACAGACCTCGTCCAATCACTCGTGGTAAGTATTCGGGCGACTTCCAAACCTTCACAGACTTCGTTCACTGGCAATCCACAATTTCTCTTGGATGCTCTGAACGCGACGCCTAACCGTCTGGAGGATGCACAGTCCTCAAGTGTAATAAGTCTTCAGATCACTCAGACACGAAGACTTAAGTGATGCCCAATTTACTCTGGCTCTGGGTGGTTAGGGCTTTTTTCCTCGCTAGGAATTTTTCTCAAAGGCTTCGAGGTGGGTTGCTCTCAAACGACAAAAGCCATGCACTGAAATCTGAGCAGCCAACCGTTTATGGTTGTGGGGGTGGGCTATTTATAGCCACTTGGCAACCCGACCTGATTTGTCTGAAATGACCCTGGGTCACCAAGGAACTGACACATGTACCAACGGTCGAATTTTGAACTCACACGGCAACTTTACTTGGGCTACAAGTAAAGCTGACTTGTCTGACTCTGGACAAGATTTGCTCTCATAGTCTTCGCTCGAAGACATAGGATTTGAATTAGGCATCACTTCAATCATTCTGACTGGTTCTCTTGGACCCCACTTAACAGTACGGTGGTTCCTATGACACAACATGAATGAAATAAAACTACGAAGGATCTAAGTCTTCGAGTTCCATAAGCTTCAAAGGGAGTCTTCTCATGTCATTGTCTTCAATATGAATATCTTCATAAACCACCATTGTCTTCAATGTCTTCGTACATTTTTAGCGGTCATCTCTGGTAGTGAAACCGAATCAATGAGGGACTTCTACCTGTGTTTTCCTGCAATTCTCACAAACACATTAGTCCCTCAACTAGGTTTGCCGTCAATACTCCAAAACCAACTAGAGGTGGCGCTAGATGCACTTACAATCTCCCCCTTTTTGGTGATTGATGACAAACTAGTTGAAGTTTTCAACGGGGAACATAATTTGTGAAATTGTAAAGGAATTGTCTTCATAAGTTGCAAGGGCTCCCCCTGAAGATGTGCATATAAGTAATTTGCTTCTTGAATGCAAATGCACATGGCAGGTTGTACTTGTGGAGATCCACTTCAACTTATGATGGCAATCCACCATGCATGTGAAAGTATATGAAGATAATGACATGCATAATGGACGTCTGCAGAATGAGATGAGTTCGGAATTTATCGTCGCAGATGCGGAATTTATCTTCGCAAAACGGAGTGACAAACAGGTAGCAGACGACCATCAAAGCTAAGTGTTACAACTCAATGAAGCAAATGTAGCAAAAACGGGAGTTGTAAGCACGAAGCAAAATGTAGCAAAATATGAAGGCACCCGCCCATAGTGACCCGCTTGAAGACTATAAACATCATATGCTTCTCCCCCTTTTGTCAGTGATGAACAAAAAGGTTTGAAGACATAGAGGTTTCTACGCGTTCCCAGGCGCAGCAGGGTCAGTGGAGTTGTTTGGTGGCGGTGCAGACGAGCTTGGTGCAGATTCGATGCGTGTTGAAGCAGGTGGAGATGATGTCGCATCGTCTTCTTCTTCAATAATCTGGGCAGACACGGTGGCAGCAGAAGAAGAGAACTCTGACTCTTCAAGTGATGGTGTGCTTCGCATCACAGCTTTTCTTGGAGGCGTGGAGTCAAATTTGAATCTCTCTTTGAAGCCATCCTCATGCAGGTCAGCTTCAGTGCACATCATGGTGAGGCCTTTCCAAGTGCGGCGACAGGTCTCGTGTGCGACAAATGCATTCTTGGTTGCCAGATTTCTGATGCGATTGACGTCTTGCATGATGCTTCTCATCTGCCTTTTGAGCCAGTCGTGATGCCTGTCTTGCTTTTGGTGAAGAGCCACAAGAAGCTCCCGGTCATTGAGTGCACGAGCGCGCTTCTTGGGTCTCTTTGCAGCTATACTGTTAGTGGCTTCAGTTGATGAAGGGGCACGTGTGGTGCCAGCCATTGGATACACTCGGGAGAGAGCTTCAACACCTTCAATATTTTGAGTGAAGCTCTGGTGTTCTGCATTCTGAAGACTTAATGGTTGCTTGGCAGGCTCTGGATATATTGCTTCAGCAGATGTGTCCACATCTGGCAAAAATATCCTATGGTTGCGGGCTGAGGGTTGATAGGAGATTGCAGAGTGAAGCTTGATCAGCCTCATAACCCAAGGAGCATAGAACTTCAATCCAAACAATTTTGAGGCAGACGCTGCAAGTTGACGGATGAAGAGATCCTGTGCGTTGAAGCATTTGCCATGAAGAATGCAGAAGATGAGAGTCTTCATTGCACCTTCAATCGTTGCATATCGAGAGTGTCCCTTTACGGGCCAGAGAGTCCGCCTTATGATGTGATATATTGTTCTAGGCAGGTACTCTAAGTCTTCAACGAAGAACCTAGTTGGATAGGGTGCATTAGGAGGCAACGGCTTCATCATTGAGAGCATCTGACTCATATCTGGCTCAGGACGCTGAAATATGCTCTCAATTGCTTCAGCATGGAGTTGGCAGCCTTCTTCAAAGAATTCGCCAGGAGTGGGAAGGCCGGTAAGCTCAATTATGTCGAAAGCATTGGCTTCATGATGGACATTGCCGGTCATCCACTCCAGGACCCATGTCTTCGGATCTCTGTGATAGCCTTTGATATGCAGGGTGGCATAGAACTGGAGCAGAAGCTCTTCGTTCCAGTGCTCTTCATCGGTGATAAACGGCAGCAGACCCACTTGCTTGAAGCAATCCAATGCTTCTTCCAGACCAGGCAGACCAGCAACAGCTTCAACCTCAAGGCGCTTGTGAGGAAAGATGCGGCCTTGGTTGTATAGGATGCATGAATAATAGCTGCGCTGTTGATAGCTCCAGAACCTATCTGATACAATCCGTTCCCTTGAATAAGGGTTCTTGGAGCTGTCGAAGAACGTGTTGTCTGTCCTGAAGCCGTTGATGTTGAAGGAGCCAGGAGCTGATGCAGAACCTGGGAACCTTGGCAGTTGTGGGATCGGCTTCTGGACCTGGGGCCTGTGCGCAATATGATAGTTGAATTGGGGACCCGCAGCAGACTCAGGCACAGAAGGTTCAGGAGCAGTAGCTTCAGTGTCTTCTGAAGCTGTTGTTGGGGAGGGCTCCACATTTGCTTCGGCATTGTTTGTGGTAGCCTCAACATTTGCTGCCTCCACACGTGTAGTGGGAGGGACGAACTCAGGCACGTTCTCCTGGAGAACTGCTTCTTGTTGGTGCGGGGGAGTTGGAGCTTGTGGTATTTCTGCATGCTCTTCGGCTGATGCAGCCGGAATGTCGTCAGCAGCCTGAGCCCTTGGCCCTTTGCGAAGCCTACGGAATGTAGGCGACGCCGGTGGAGTTGCAGTAGTCTGGGGCTCATTATCTTCCTCCTGTGGGCGATCTGCCCACGATGCATCTTGTGTGATTGGCGTCAATGGACGACCAATGCTGATCAGTTCGCTTGTCTCAAGCTGAGGAAGGGCTGCATCACCTTGTACATTGTCTTGGAGACCAATGTCTTCAGCAGCGTTGTGGTCGGCTGCTAGAATGTCTTCAGCGTGCGGAGCCTCTGTGAAGGCAGGCTCATGCACAGTCAACTGACGATCTGCGTCAGGATAGCGGACGGAGAGGGGTTCAACTATCAAGGGCTCTGTGGGAGCAGCCCGAGATTTCTTGGTCTTGCGCCTCTTGATGGTGGGTTCAGAAGGAGAGGCTTCAGAGTGTTTCCTCTTCTTAGCTTCAGCCTCTGCAGTCTGTGCCTTCTTGAGCTGTGAGGCGGTTGATCGACTCTTTGGCTTCGAGCCAGTCGTTGCAGTGGGGAAGACAATCGGAGCAGTTTCTGACCTTGGCGCCTCTGGTTCAGGCACAGCAGGCTTCTTTTTCTTCTTCGCGGCCATCCTGGGGTCAATGCCGAGACGCCCAAGTGCCTTGCGCTTCTCGGCCTCATTGTAGGCCTGCACGCAGCGATCAGCCAGAGTCTTCATGCGCTCTCGCGAGCCTTGAGCTTCGGCACACGTCTTCAGAAAGTTCTCTTTCATCTCGTGCAACATGATCTTGAAGTTTTTCACTTCTTGCACGCTGAGCTTGGCCACGTGCTTCTTGAACTGAGCCTTTTCATAATCAATTTTCTGCTTCAGTTCTACAATGCGTTGGGCTATTGCAAGTTCTGAAGCAATTGCGCCTTGAAAGGCAACGCTGAGGCCTATGGGCAGCTGTAGATCGTCGAAGCTGATGTCCGGTGAGGCAAACCATTCATCGATGAAGTTGTGGATGATGGCGACATCAAACAGAGGCAGATTGTTGAAGATTTCAGCCTCCTCCTTGCTCTTGATGAGCTGCTCAAGAGCATCATCTCCAAGATCTTCATCGCTTGAGAGATCAATGGTTTCGCACCGCAGAATGGCAGTGGCTGTGAGCTCTTTGCCTGTGTGTGGCTGAGGCTTCTTGGCTTCTTGGGGCTTGGAGACTCGTGATAAGTCTTCAGACTGCACACTGGCTTCAGGAGGTGCAGTTGCCAATGGCTTCGCTCTTGAGATTTTGGGAGAAGCGGCTGGCTTTGAAGCTTTTGGCTTCTTCTGCTTTGGCTTCGGCGCAGCAGGGGCGTCATCAGACTCAGTATCTGCTGGAGGGTCATTCACAGCAGTCCCTTGGACTAGGATGCGGGTGATGAGACCTGCAAGATTGGCATACGGCCCGATGATATTGGGATCGGCGTCGCGTGTGCCATCTGCCCTTCGTGAGGAGGGACCAGGGTTGAAGTCAAGCCCAAATTTCTTCTTGTTTTGCTTTGTAGAGTTCTGAGCAAATTGGAAGTTGCGCTTGAATAGATTGTCATCGCGACACCAGAGAAGTGATGACGGATGTGCTTCAGCTAGCTGTGGTCCTCTCACCATGCATGGATAGAAGCCTTGAGCAATGGCTTCGTCTCTGGACCTGGGTACGAGATTTTTGTATAATACGTCTCCCCATGGTCTCTTGATGGCGCACTTCTCCGCATACTCCTGAGTGACAAAGCGGTATTGAAACCATTGCTCTGCCCAATATCTTCGAATCCATTGGATTCGTGTCTTGCGCTGACCATAGCTTTCTTCAGGATCAGTTTTGTACATCTCTGCCAATTCATCAGGCAGATCTTTGGACGTTCCACCACGTCGCTGTCTGCCTCCCTTCCTTGCTGCTGTTTCTGAAGCCATGAATCTTAACTTGGAAGGCTTCAAGATGTTCAAAGGCTTCAAAGGCTTCCTTTTGCTTGACCAACAAGAACTGGCTTCAGGAGAGTTGATGTGATGCTGCAAGTACTCTGCAAATGAATGCAGACTATGAGAACCAAAGGATTCTCCCACGGACATGTACTTGTGACAGCATTAAGGTGCGAGGGAAGGGGAAGAGGTCATATGCATTCTCAGAAGGTTTTGAAGATAAATTGGTTTAGAAGACAGTGACCTCATTGTGCGAAGACATTCACTTATAGATAAGAAGTTGGTTCCAGATTTGTACGAACCCATTGGTCAGTACAAGTGAGGAATCTAACTACTTTATGAAGCACAAGTGAATATACTAGGCATGTTATGAGATGCAGCGAGAGATCTATCTGGTGTGAAGAGAAACTTCTTATGGTAGAAAGTGACAGAAGCAAGTGATCAAAAGAGGCTGTAAAAAGAAGTTTTATTTACCCCACTGGAACTGCTAGACGGAAGGAAGTTGATGCCGAGCAGTTCAGTCCTCCGTGCCCTAACTTGGCGACGGAAAACACCTACGGCGACAGCGGAGAGGACGATAACCGCGGTCGGCGTGAGGACAGCGTTGGAGAGGTTGCGGCAGCAAAGCGCTTCGTCTCCGGCGTCGTCGAGTGCTAGCGGTGGCGCTAGGGTTCGTGCGTGGATGGAAGAAGGAGATAATGACCGCGGTAAGTGTGAATTTATAGACTCAGAGGCGGCACTGTGCTATTACGCAGGTGCCCCAGGCGGTTCGCATTTGAGGCACGCGTGGCCAGTTAGAGGAAGATTGGGGTTTGTTCCACGTCCCACGCACGCCTAAATTGTCGGGCAGTCGTTCCTGCTTCTCCCGATCTTATGTGGAGGAATGAGCATTAAAAACGGACTTTTATGGTTGTCTCTATGTCTTCGGCTGACAAGGACACAATGAAGACATTCGACAGTTTCAACATAATGCATATGACTTGGAGAGATAGAGTTTGAGATAGAAAGCATAGAGAGGTTAGGGTCCGATCACATTCACTTAGTTCAAAAGATTCAATCAAGACGACATAGCTATAAGTGAATGCTGTAGAGGACAGAACATCAGTACATATATATATATATATATATATATATATATCTATTTAATCAATGCAGTGAAGATAATCATGAAGACATATTGAGATTGAAGCCAAACCAAATGTGAAGACATTGCGAGGTAACGCCATGAGTGAAACACTTCAGAATGGAACGTTTGGTGGTGGCGTTACCCACCGTATAGGAAGTATTAGACCCAGACACGGCGCACAATTATCGTGGCGCTCCGAAGTCAAATTCCACATTAATGTATTCACACTTAGAATGTATGTCTTCATTGATTGAAGATATACGTTACTTCGTGTGTTGCACATCTAAGTCATCAATATGCATAAGTGTTAGGAAGTGTGCCTGATCACAGGACATTTGAGGATTCCAGGATATTTAGCTCACACCGTAACTTGCAAAACCTCTTCTCATCCAAGGGCTTGGTGAAGATATCTGCCAATTGCTCTTCAGTGCTGACGTGTATGATATCAATGTCTTCCTTCACAACGTGATCTCTGAGAAAGTGATGGCGAATTTCAATGTGCTTTGTCTTCGAGTGCTGAACTGGGTTGTTGGCAATCTTGATGGCGCTTTCGTTGTCGCAGTAAAGTGGCACTTGCTTCAGATGAATGCCATAATCCTTGAGTGTTTGCTTCATCCACAGAAGCTGAGCGCAGCAAGATCCAGCAGCAATGTATTCAGATTCAGCAGTGGAGAGAGATACACAGTTCTGCTTCTTTGAAGACCAACATACAAGTGATCGTCCCAGAAAGTGACATGTGCCTGATGTAGACTTGTGATCAACTTTGTCACCAGCATAATCAGCATCCAAAAATCCAACCAAATCAAACTCTGAGCCCTTTGGATACCATAATCCTAGAGTTGGGGTGTGAGCCAAATATCTAAGAATTCGCTTCACAGCCAAGTCATGCGACTCCTTTGGTGCCGCTTGAAATCGAGCACACATGCAAACACTAAGCATGATATCTGGCCTAGATGCACATAAATAAAGCAAAGACTCAATCATGGAGCGGTATACCTTTTGATCTAACTCTTTACCATTGTCGTCAGGACCTAGATGATGTTTGGCTGGCATTGGTGTTGTGAAGCCTTTGCAATCTTGCATACCGAACTTCTTCAGACACTCTTTAAGATATTTCTCTTGAGATATGAAGATGCCGTTGCGTTGTTGCCGTATCTGAAGACCGAGGAAGAACTTCAGCTCCCCCATCATGGACATCTGATATTGCTCTTGCATCATATATCCAAACTCTTCACTATACTTCTGATTGGTGCAGCCGAAGATAATGTCATCCACATATATTTGGCACACAAACAGTTCACCATCATATGTCTTCGTGAAAAGAGTGGGATCCAGGGAACCAGGTATGAAGCCTTTGCTCTTCAGAAAGTACTTAAGTGTATCATACCAGGCCCTAGGGGCTTGTTTGAGGCCATACAGTGCCTTGTTGAGCTTGTATACCATATCAGGATGTTTTGGATTTTCAAAGCCAGGTGGTTGTGCAACATACACTTCTTCTTCAATCTTGCCATTGAGAAAGGCACTTTTCACATCCATTTGATATAGAAGTATGTTATGATGATTTGCATAGGCCAGCAGTATGAGTATGGCTTCAATCTAGCCACAGGAGCAAATGTTTCATCGAAGTCAATGCCCTCCACTTGAGTATATCCTTGAGCAACGAGACGAGCTTTGTTTCTGACAACTTGACCATGCTCATCTTGCTTGTTGCGGTATATCCATTTGGTGCCTATTATGTTGTGCTTTCGTGGATCAGGACGCTTAACCAGTTCCCATACATTATTCAGCTCGAACTGTTGAAGCTCTTCTTGCATAGCTTGAATCCATTCAGGTTCCATGAAGGCTTCTTCAACTTTCTTGGGTTCTGATATTGAGACGAATGCGAAATGCCCACAGAAGTTTGCTAGCTGAGTTGCCGTTGAACGAGTGAGTGGACCAGGTGCATTGATGCTGTCAAGTATTCTGTCAATCTGTACTTCATTTGCAACACGAGGATGTAAAGGGCGAAGACTTTGCTCTTGCTGATCTGTGTTGTCATTTGGAGGTATATCTTCAGGCTGAGCATTGTCTTCATGTGGATCAGGTGCTGAGATGATAAGTTCTTCTTCAGGATGAGCTTCAGGAGGTACAATCTCTCCAGTTCCCATAAGTTTGATTGATTCACTAGCTGGAACTTCATCTAGCACATTTGGCAATTGCTCCCTTTGTGATCCATTGGTTTCATCGAACCGCACATCCACAGTTTCAACCACTTTGTAGTGGAAGAGATTGAAGACTCTGTAGGAGTGCGAATCCTTTCCATATCCAAGCATGAATCCCTCATGTGCTTTTGGTGCAAACTTTGAGGTGTGGTGTGGGTCCTTGATCCAGCATTTTGCGCCAAATACTCTGAAGTAACTGACATTTGGCTTCTTGCCAGTTAGGAGTTCATAAGATGTCTTGTTCAGAAGCTTGTGAAGATAAACACGATTGATTGTATGGCATGCAGTATCAATGGCTTCAATCCAGAATTTTCTTGGAGTCTTGTATTCATCTAGCATTGTTCTGGCCATCTCAATGAGTGTTCTGTTCTTGCGTTCGACGACGCCATTCTGCTGTGGCGTGTATGGAGCTGAGAATTCATGTGTGATGCCCAAGGTATCCAGATATGTATAAAGGCCAGTGTTCTTGAATTCAGTGCCATTGTCACTTATGATGTGCTTTATCTTGGCGCCAAAATTGTTCATGGCTCGATTGGCGAAGCGTCTGAAGACATCCTGCACTTCAGTCTTGTAAAGGATTATGTGTACCCAAGTATATCTAGAGTAATCATCAACAATGACGAAGCCATAGAGGCAAGCAGAAGTAGTAAAAGTTGAGTAGTGAGTGGGACCGAAAAGATCCATGTGAAGCAGTTTGAAGGGTTGTGTAGTAGTCATGATTGTCTTCAAAGGATGTTTTGCCCTTGTCATTTCCCTGCTTCACAGGCACCGCATAAATGATCTTTCTTGAACTTGACGCCCTCGATTCCTATGACGTGCTTTTTCTTCGCAAGGGTGTGGAGGTTCCTCATGCCAGCATGCCCAAGCCTTCGATGCCAAAGCCAGCATTCTGAAGCTTTTGCAAGAAGACATACTGCGAGTTGTGGTCCTGCTGAGAAATCTACCACGTACAAATCACCTTTTCGATACCCTTCAAACACTAGAGATTTGTCAGATTCCATTAGCACCAGGCAACGGTATTTTCCAAACATTACAATCATATTCAAATCGCAAAGCATTGAGACAGACATTAAGTTGAAGCCAAGGGATTCAACAAGCATGAATTTATCCATGTGTTGATCCTTTGAGATTGCAACTCTACCTAGACCCAATACCTTACTTTTACCAGTGTCAGCAAATGTGATGTGACTCTTGTCGGATGGACGTAAAGTTGAGTCCATAAGAAGGCTTCTTCTGCCAGTCATGTGATTTGTACACCCACTGTCAATAATCCATTCTGAAGACTTTGAAGTCGCTGGTGTCGTACCCTACAGCGCAGTTAGGGGGATAGGCTTCACGAAGAGAGTTGTGAAGCATAAACATTTGACGAACCAGTGGGTTATGAAAACTTAGATCCAGATTAGGACTAATAGGGAGAGTAGCATGCGATTCAGGAGCAAAGTACATAATGATGCCATTCGGGCATTTTATCTTGCGCCCTGCAAGATTTTTAAGGTCCCCAGCAATAGCATCAGAAGATTTTGTTTTTCTACTGGAGACCTTTCCCTGCAAAAGAGAGTTAAGCTTTCTTAACAACCCACATCTTCAAGGGTGGCTTAGAAGCAATAAGTCTAAGTGCAGCATCTGAGAACTTTGGCTTTGGAGACCTAGCAAACAGTCCAGCAGGGGGACAATAATACTCATGGGAATAAGCAGGATAATTTTTGGCCATATGAACATGACGGTTCGACGAACCGCTCTCATATCCATATGCCTGAGTATGGTTTCCCTGCAAAACATTTGCGTTAGTGTGACTCGGGTGTGTCCTCTGTTTGTATGAAGCCATTTGACCGTATGAAGCCTTTGGTCTGAGGTTTGTCTTCTTCAAGTGAGGTGTCATGAAGACATTCACAGGAAGATTTTCCAGACACTTTTTCGGAACCCAGATCATCTTCATAGGAGGTCCATTCCTGCAGTTAGTACCGATGTACCTGGCAAACACTTCACCATTCTGATTCTTAAACAGTTTATAGTTTGCATCAAAGGATTCATCAATGATAATGGGGTTAGCACAAGTGAAGCCAGACAGATTGGATGGATCTGCTGAGGATTCCTTTGCAGCAACCCATGTGGTTTTGGGGTACTGCTCAGGTTTCCAGTAAGAGCCATCTGCATTAATTTTCCTCACGAACCCAACACCCTCTTTCCTAGGGTTTTGGTTCAGAATCTGCTTCTTAAGGACATAGTGTCTGATGCCTTTTCAGACTTTTGTACATTCCTGTTTCAAGCAATGTCTTCAACCTAGCATTCTCATCAGCAATAGCAGTGGTATCCTCTGGAGAGGGGTTAGTTACCACGTTAACAGTTGAAGATATTGCAACAGTAGTAGCAGTGGAACATTCACGCTCAATGCATTTTAGACATGGTGGTTCAAATCCTACCTGAGCGGGACTGATCTGTTCGGAGCGAAGTGACTCATTTTCCTTTTGAAGATCTTCATGATCCGCTCTCAACTTCTCAAGATCTTGCTTCTTTTGAAGATAATCATAGGAGAGCTTTTCATGAGTAGTTGAGAGAGTCTCAAGACGATCTTCAAGTTCCTGATACTTAATGTGAAGATTTTTTATGTCTTCAATTAAGGATTCAGAACGAGTCATTTCGGCACCCAATAGATCATCGCTTCTATCTAACAGTTTTTGAATATGTTCCATAGCTTTCTGTTGTTCAGTTGCAACTTTAGCAAGTGTTCTGTAGCTAGGTTTTGAATCACATTCAGAGTCATCGTCACTAGATGTTTCATAGCGAGTAGTGTGTGTGTTTACCTTGGCACCGCGTGCCATGAAGCAGTAGGTAGGAGTGGAGTCGTTCTTGTCATTTGCGTCGGTGTCGGTGATGCAGTCTGTCTTCAGTGTTGAAGATGGACTTGGCGATGTATGCTGTAGCCAGACTCGCAATGCCAGAATCAGACTCCTCCTCAGACTCCACCTCTGCCTCCTCAGATGCGGACTCCTCCTCTGAATCCATCTCCTTTCCAACAAACGCACGTGCCTTGCCAGATGAGCTCTTCTTGTGTGATGAAGACTTTGATGAAGACTTGGAAGAAGACTTTGAGTGTTTCTTCTTCTTCTTGTCGTCAGAATCATATTCCTTGCTCTTCTTCTTCCTTCTGTTCTCATTGTCCCACTGTGGACACTCAGAGATGAAGTGCCCAGTTTTCTTGCACTTGTGACATGTTTTCTTCTTGTAGTCATGAGCAGAAGCTTCATCATTCCTTGAGCTTGATCGTGAAGATTTTCTCAAGCCTTTCTTCTTGGTGAATTTTTGGAACTTCTTCACTAGCATTGCAAGTTCTCTTCCAATGTCTTTAGGATCATCAGAACTGCAGTCAGATTCTTCTTCAGATGAGGAGACAGCTTTTGCCTTCAAGGCTCGAGTTCGCCCATAGTTTGGACTGTAGATATCTCTTTTCTCAGAAAGCTGAAACTCATGTGTGTTGAGCCTCTCAAGTATGTCAGACGGATCGAGAGTCTTGAAATCAGGACGTTCTTGAATCATCAGGGTCAGGATGTCAAACGAACTATCAAGTGATCTCAGCAGCGTCTTGACGATTTCATGTTTGGTGATCTCAGTGGCGCCGAGGGCTTGAAGCTCGTTTGTGATGTCAGTAAGTCTGTCAAATGTGTGCTGGACATTCTCATTGTCATTTCGCTTGAAGCGGTGGAAGAGATTGCGAAGGACACTGATTCTTTGATCTCTCTGGGTTGAGATGCCTTCATTAACTTTGGAGAGCCAGTCCCAGACCAGTTTGGATGTCTTCAAGGCACTCACACGGCCATACTGTCCTTTGGTCAGATGACCACAGATGATATTCTTAGCAGTAGAGTCCAGTTGAACGAATTTCTTGACATCAGCAGCAGTGACACCTTCTCCAGCCTTGGGAACGCCGTTCTCGACGACATACCATAGGTCGACATCAATGGCTTCAAGATGCATGCGCATCTTATTCTTCTAGTAGGGATATTCAGTTCCATCGAAGACGGGGCAAGCAGCGGAGACTTTGATTATCCCTGCAGTCGACATAGCTAAAACTCCAGGTGGTTAAACTGAATCACACAGAACAAGGGAGCACCTTGCTCTGATACCAATTGAAAGTGCGTTATATCGACTAGAGGGGGGGGTGAATAGGCGATTTTTATGAAAGTCTTCAAAACGTGAGAGTTATGAAGACAAACAGTGAAGATTATGCCTATTACTAAGCAGCGGAAGTTAGATTACACTAGGGCAGCTATGGTCATGTATTCAATTGAGTGAAAGCACAATGACAAACAGCTTCAGTGTAATAAGGATCAGGTAGGAAGAAGTTATGAAGCCAAACAGATCATACATTCATGTTGTGAAGATAAAAGATAAAGCAAGCATGCAATGGCTTCACAATGAATAACAGTAAGTCAAATGAAGTGAAGATGAAACCAGTGACACGTTGAAGACAATGATTTGTTGGACCAGTTCCAGTTGCTGTGACAACTGTACGTCTGGTTGGAGCGGCTACGTATTTAAACCAAAGGACACACAGTCCCGGACACCCAGTCAAGGACACTTAGTCCAAGAACCCCAGTCCTCACCGTATTCTCCTTGAACTAAGGTCACACAGACCTCGTCCAATCACTCGTGGTAAGTCTTCAGGCGACTTCCAAACCTTCACAGACTTCGTTCACTGGCAATCCACAATTTCTCTTGGATGCTCTGAACGCGACGCCTAACCGTCTGGAGGATGCACAGTCCTCAAGTGTAATAAGTCTTCAGATCACTCAGACACGAAGACTTAAGTGATGCCCAATTTACTCTGGCTCTGGGTGGTTAGGGCTTTTTTCCTCGCTAGGAATTTTTCTCAAAGGCTTCGAGGTGGGTAACTCTCAAACGACAAAATCCGTGCACTGAAATCTGAGCAGCCAACCGTTTATGGTTGTGGGGGTGGGCTATTTATAGCCACTTGGCAACCCGACTTGATTTGTCCGAAATGACCCTGGGTCACTAAGGAACTGACACGTGTACCAACGGTCGAATTTTGAACTCACATGGCAACTTTACTTGGGCTACAAGTAAAGCTGACTTGTCTGACTCTGGACAAGATTTGCTCTCATAGTCTTCGCTCGAAGACATAGGATTTGAATTAGGCATCACTTCAGTCATTCTCACTGGTTCTCTTGGACCCCACTTAACAGTACGGTGGTTCCTATGACACAACATGAATGAAATAAAACTACTAAGGATCTAAGTCTTCGAGTTCCATAAGCTTCAAAGGGAGTCTTCTCATGTCATTGTCTTCAATATGAATATCTTCATAAACCACCATTGTCTTCAATGTCTTCGTACATTTTTAGGGGTCATCTCTGGTAGTGAAACCGAATCAATGAGGGACTTCTACCTGTGTTTTCCTGCAATTCTCACAAACACATTAGTCCCTCAACTAGGTTTGCCGTCAATACTCCAAAACCAACTAGGGGTGGCACTAGATGCACTTACAGGAAGGATGAGAGTGCGTATAATCCATGGACTCAACATTAGTCATAAAGAACTCACATACTTCTTGCAAAAATCTATTAGTTATCGAAACGAAGTACTACGCGCATGTCCTAGGGGGATAGATTGGTAGGAAAAGACCATCGCTCGTCCCCGACCGCCACTCATAAGGAAGACAATCAATAAATAAATCATGCTCCGACTTCATCACATAACGGTTCACCATACGTGCATGCTACGGGAATCAAAAACTTTAGAACAAGTATTTCTCAAATTCACAACTACTCAACTAGCATGACTCTAATATCTCCATATTCATATTTCAAAACAATTATCAAGTATCAAACTTCTCTTAGTATTCAATGCACTTTATAGTTTTATCTTGGATGCCTATCATATTAGGACTAAATTTATAACCAAAGCAAATTACCATGCTGTTCTAAAGGACTCTCAAAATGATATAAGTGAAGCATGAGACATCAATAATTTCTATAAAATATAACCACCAACGTGCTCTAACAGATAGAAATGAAGCGCTAGAGCGAAATTGTTTAGCTCAAAAGATATAAGTGAAGCACATAGAGTATTCTAATAGATTCCAAATAACGTGTGTCTCTCTCAAAACATTTGTACAGCAAGGATGATTGTGGTGAACTAAAAAGCAAAGACTCAAATCATACAAGACGCTCCAAGTAGAACACATATCATGTTGTGAATAAAAATATAGCTTCAACTAAAGTTACCGATGGACGAAGACAAAAGAGAAGACGCCTTCCGGGGCATCCCCAAGCTTAGGCTTCTAGGTTATCCTTAGATTTTACCTTGGGGTGCTTTGGGCATACCCAAGCCTAGGCTCTTTCCACTCCTTGTTCCATAATCCATCAAATCTTACCCAAAACTTGAAAACTTCAAAACACAAAACTTAACAGAAAATCTCGTGAGCTCCATTAGTGAAAGAAAACAAAACACCACTTCAAGGTACTGTAATGAACTCATTCTTTATTTATATTGGTGTTAAACCTACTGTATTCCAACTTCTCTATGGTTTTTAAACTCCATTACTAGCCAGAGATTCATCAAAATAAGCAAAACAACACACGAAAAACAGAATCTGTCAAAAAGCAGAACAGTCTGTAGTAATCTGTAACTAACGCAAACTTATGGCACTCCAAAAATTCTAAAATAAATTGCTGGACGAGAAATATTTTTCTATTAAACATATGCAAAAAGAATCAACTAAATATCACTCTCCAGTAAAACGTTGTAACTAATCTCGTGAGTGCTAAACTTTCTGTTTTTTACAGCAAGATCACAAAGACTTTCCGCAAGTTTTCCCAAAGGTTCTACTTGGCACAAACAATAATTAAAACACAAAACCACATCTAAAAAGAATCTATATGGGTTATTTATTCCTAAACAGAACCAAAAAGCAAAAAACTAAAATAAAATTGGGTTGCCTCCCAACAAGCGCTATCGTTTAACACCCCTAGCTAGGCATAAAGCCAAGGATAGATCTAGGTATTTCCATCTTTGGTAGGAAATCCATAAGTAGCTATCATGATAGATTCATATGGTAATTTTATTTTCTTTCTAGGAAAGTGTTCCATGCCATTCCTTAACGCAAATTGGAATATAATATTTCCTTGCTTCATATCAATAATTGCACCAATCATTCTAAGGAAAGGTCTACCAAGAATAATAGGACATGAAGGATTGCAATCTATATCAAGAACAATGAAATCTATGGGCACATAATTCCTATTTGCAACAGTAAGAACATCATTAATTCTTCCCATAGCTTTCTTAATGATGGAATCCGCAAGGTGCAAGTTTAAAGAACAATCATCAAATTCATGGAAACCTGGCTAATCACACAAAGTTTTTGGAATTGTGGAAACACTAGCACCCAAATCACACAAAGCATAGAATTCATGATCCTTAATTTTAATTTTAATAGTAGGTTCCCACTCATCATAAAGTTTCCTAGGGATAGAAACTTCCAATTTGAGCTTTTCTTCATAAGATTGCATTAAAGCATCAACGATATGTTTAGTGAAAGCTTTATTTTGACTATAAGCATGCGGAGAATTTAGCACGGATTGCAACAAGGAAATACAATCTATTAAAGAACAATTATCATAATTAAATTCCTTGAAGTCCAAGATAGTGGGTTCATTGCTATCTAAAGTTTTGACCTCTTCCATCCCACTTTTACCAAATTTTGCATCAAGATCTAAAAACTTTGAATCATTGGGACGCCTTTTAACTAAAGTTGACTTATCTCCAATCCCATAATTATCAAGATTCATATTTGAAAACAAAGATTTAATAGGGGAAACATCAATCACTTTAAGATCTTCATCCTTATTATCATGAAAACTAGAAGAACACGCTTTCACAAAGCAAACCTTTTTAGCACGCAGCATAGCGGTTCTTTCTTTGCACTCATCAATGTAAATTCTCATAGCTTTGAGAGACTCATTGATATCATGCTTAGGTGGAATAGATCTAAGATTCAAAGAATCAACATCAAGAGAAATTCTATCCACGTTCCTAGCCAATTCATCAATCTTAGGAATTTTTTCTTCAAGCAAAGCATTGAAATTATTTTGAGAAATCAGAAATTCTTTAACAGTAGTCTCAAAATCAGAGGGCATCTTATTAAAATTGCCATAAGAGTTTTTGTAGGAATTATCATAATTATTAGAGGAATTACTAGGATACGACCTAGGATTAAAGTGTCCTCTATAAGCGTTGTTGCCAAAATTGTTCCTACCAACAAAATTCACATTCATAGATTCATTATTATTCTCAATCAAGATAGACAAAGGCATATCATTGGGATCATAAGAAACACTCTTATTAGCAAACAATTTCATAGGTTCATCCATCTTTCCAATCAAAACATTAACTTCTTCAATTGCATGCACCTTTTTACTAGTAGATCTTTCAGTGTGCCATTGAGAATAACGAACCATAATATTATCTAGGAGTTTAGTAGCTTCACCTAAAGTGATTTCCATAAAAGTGCCTCCGAATCTAAAAGATTTCTAGAAGCAAAGTTCAATCCGGCATAATTTTTTTGTATAATCATCCATAAATTCAAACCATGTGTAGGGCAATTACGTATCATTAATTTCATTCTCTTCCAAGCTTGTGCAACATGTTCATGATCAAGTTGCTTAAAATTCATAATATCGTTTCTAAGAGAGATGATCTTAGCGAGAGGAAAATACTTAGAGATAAAAGAATATTTGCACTTATTCCACGAATCAATACTACTTTTAGGAAAGACGAAAACCAAGTTTTAGCAAGATCTCTAAGTGAAAAAGGAAATAGCTTTAATTTAACAATATCATTGTCCACATATTTCTTATTTTGCATATCACACAAATTAACAAAGCTATTCAGATGGGTAGCGGCATCTTCACTAGGAAGGCCAGCGAATTGATCTTTCATGACAAGATTCAGCAAAGCATCATTAATTTCACAGGATTCAGCATCGGTAAGAGGAGCAATCGGAGTACTAAGAAAATAATTGTTGTTGGTATTGGCAAAGTCACACAATTTAGTATTATCTGGAGCCATCATGACAAGCAAGCAATACAACACACAAGCAAACAAGAAGCAAGCGAAAAAGAGGCGAACGGAAATAGAGGGCGAATAAAATGGCAAGGGTGAAGTGGGGGAGAGGAAAACGAGAGGCAAATGGCAAATAATGTAATGCGAGGGATAAGAGTTTGTGATGGGTACTTGGTATGTCTTGACATGTGCGTAGACTCCCCGGCAACGGTGCTAGAAATCCTTCTTGCTACCTCTTGACCACTGCGTTGGTTTTCCCTTGAAGAGGAAAGGGTTATGCAGCAAAGTAGCATAAGTATTTCCCTCAGTTTTTGAGAACCAAGGTATCAATCCAGTAGAAGGCTACATGCAAGTCCCTCGTACCTACACAAACAAATAAGAACCTTGCAACCAATGTGATAAAGGGGCTGGCAATCCTTTCACGGCCACTTGCAAAAGTGAGATCTGATAGAGATGATAAGATAATATTTTTGGTATTTTCATGATAAAGACTAAAAGTAAAGATTGCAAAGTAAACGGCAATAGAAATTGCTTGTTGACGGGAGATTAATATGATGGAGAATAGACCCGGGGGCCATAGGTTTCACTAGTGGCTTCTCTCAAGATAGCATAAGTATTATGGTGGGTGAACAAATTACTATGGAGCAATTGATAGAAAAGTTCATAATTATGGGAATATGCAGGAATGATCATGTATATAGGCATCATGTCCGCGAGAAGTAGACCGACTCCTGCCTGCATCTACTACTATTACTCCACACATTGACTGCTATCCAGCATGCATCTAGAGTATTAAGTTCATAAGAACAGAGTAACACATTAGGTAAGATGACATGATGTAGAGGGATAAACTCATGCAATATGATATAAACCGCATCTTTTTATCCTCGATGGCAACAATACAATACGTGTCGTTTTCCCTACTGCCACTGGGATCGAGCACCGCATGATTGAACCCAAAGTTAAGAGATTCTCCCATTGCAAGAAAGATCAATCGAGTAGGCCAAACCAAACTGATAATTCGAAGAGACTTGCAAAGATAACAAATCATACATAAAAGAATTCAGAGAAGTTTCAAATATTGTTCATAGATAATCTTGATCATAAACCCACAATTCATCGGTGGAGCCACGAGGGGCCCACGAGGGTGGAGGGCCCGCCCAGGGGGGTAGGCGCGCCCCTGCCTCATGGCCTCCTCGGTGATTTCTTGACATCCACTCCAAGTCCTCTGGATCACGTTTATTCCAAAAATAACTCTCCCGAAGGTCTCATTCCGTTTGGACTCCGTTTGATATTCCTTTTCTGCGAAACACTAAAATAGGAAAAAAAACAACAATTTGCACTGGGCCTTGGGTTAATAGGTTAGTGCCAAAAATAATACAAAAGTGTATAAATAAGCCCATTGAACATCCAAAACAAAATATGTAATAGCATGGAGCAATCAAAAATAATAGATACATTGGAGACGTATCAAAGAGCGGTGGTGCGTCGTGCGGGAACGGCGGCAGACCGATGGTCGTGGGGGGTGAGGGGGATTAGATCGGTCGTGTGGTGCGTGGTGCAGGGTAGTTTTTTTAAGAAGGGGCATGGTGGATTAGTAGTATCGGGTTTCGTTAGCGAGGGGAGATTAGTGAGTTGGAGATTTTGTTAACTATAATTTTTGTTAAAGGAGATTTTAGGCCATTATATCGTTTATTAGACAGTTAATATGCTGAGTTGGATCTGCCCTCTCATGCTATTATAGTGGTAGTAGATATAGCTCTATTTAATATTTATCAACTTGCTAATCATAGAAATTTATGATATATATAAGTTGCATTCTAAGAAAATTGAAAAATGCAATTTGATTCTTGAATATGAGATTGAAAAATACATATTATATTGAAAAATGCAATTTGCTTCAAGTTAAAAAATTGCTTCTTTCATATGATATGAAAAAATGCAGACATGAAACAGACATGTTATGCTGAAAATGAGTAAAGTACATAGTTTTTTTGGGTCTATATGCTTATGGGAGGCATTTTATAATACATGACATCAAAAGAAACAACTTGAAAAGATGGGGCTGATATATCCGATACAAGACTATCCGAGTGTGATCCACCAATGTGGAGCTGCTTCTAGAGAATGTATGCACCTAATGCATAGCGTGATTCGTGGCGCTGCTGCCCTATCCTCCAATAGTTTATTCTTATCCTAGTACTTTCCAACGCTAGCATCTTTGCAAATGGGAGGAAAAGGATCACACGCCCCTAAACCCAATATGCATGGCGATGAAAATGTGTGTTGCGGTTGCGAATAACATGAAGGAGAATTGTGATTTCAGCCCACCAATCTTTGCAAATGCCTAAGAAATTTAGACAATGTACAATTTGCGGGTTAGGTTAAAGACAATCATCTCCTACAGAAATGAAAAAAAAACTCAAGCATCAGAACAAAAATACATACAAAACATAAGAAAATTCGAAATACCGAAACATAATTTTTCGTGCCAATGCAAGATGTTATTCCTCACATTTATTTCATTATCATAGGAATAATTATTTTTAGGATTTAATACAGCTTTTAATAGGAAAAATATGTACTATAATTAAGCACGAGCTAGGTTGTCACCGAGAAAGCATATTCAGTACTATAATCAAGCATAGGCTAGGTTGACTACCCATTGTTTTGTTTATAGTGTGTGTATATCTCCACGAACAAACCAACCAAACATAAGTGCAGAAAATATAGATTATCAACGAAAAAAGAATGTTGTAATTTTAGTATACAATAATGAGGGTTACCCCGCAAAAAACTGAAGGTTAAAAAGTTATAATTTAGTATACAATGCAGATTAAGCACCATACTAACAATAAAAATGCCGTATGTGCAATTAACACTTCTATTGAGTTACTCATATCATACATTAAAAATATTGCGATCCAAATTGCTTGCCTGCGCAAGAGCTTCTTATACTGTACGCAACTGTTGTTCATTAAAAAGAGAAACATATTATATTTTGCACAAGAAATATAACATTGGAGATGTATATTTGCCGTCCAAATTTAGTACTACGGTGTACATCGGATGTTGATGCATAATGAGAAAGCATATCACATAATTAAATTACTATACATGCAATATTTTTATTGAAGTAATTTTACCCGGACGCAATTGTTCCTCCATACCTTCAGTGATGCTAGGCATGTCATCTTCTTCCTTGTTCACAAACTTTACTGAGATTATACTCTATGACCATGATTTCTGAATGTATTTTACGTGGAGTGTCCGAAAAAGGAAACGTGAATCAAGGTTCTCCTTAAATTATGCGCACCCTCTCTGATCTGGTCACACATGTCCCTCCAACGGCATCACTTCTGTTATCGTCCATGGCTCCTGGCCGGCAAGGTCGCGTCACCGCGGGCTTGGGGAGAGGAGCATCGCGTACATCCGCCTTGCCTTACCGTCGGGCAGCTCGTTGGCCATGGTCAGTCGAGACGGAGTTCATCTTTGCATGGATGAGAACCAAGGTTCAAGATGACCATGTCGTGTAGTTGGGACGGTGAGTTCCGCCGTGCAAGACGACTCCTAGGGGACTCATATTGGCATGCTTATCCCACTCCATCTGTCTCCGTTTAATACACTCTTTGCCTCCTTATTTTAATTACCCTCTATTTCCTCTTTTCTAGACATCTTCTTGACAACCTGGGAAAGTCAAAGAAGTATATAAATTGGATGGGTTAGATGTAAAGAGTCGATATGGGACTATTTAAAAGGCTATTGACCTACAATTCGGCACACATGCATGATCTAGCTCGTTGGTATGGTATCCAACTTAGAATAGTAGGTTGTGAGTTCGATGCTCCACACCAGCGTTCTTATTTTTTGTGCCTCGGCTTAATTAGTTGGGCTTTTCGGCCACCAGCAAACGGAGGGTGATTATTTGGGCTTTTGGGCCATCAGCACATGGAGGCTACGTGAGACGCACGAACGAGGGGAAAGCTGACACACAACTGAGACAGGTGGACGGATGGATGAAAACTACTAACAGGCAGACGAAATTACGGTGGTAAGAAGCGATCCGTGATTTCTTATTAGGTAAAGATATGCTGATTTGACTGTACAGAGACTCTTGGGATCAGTTTGCCATCAACATATCAGCCTTTACCGGTTTGGCAAAATCACCCTTGTGACCACCGTGCAAGAAATATGTATCAATAGATCAACTAGTAGTATATATATGAATAATCAGTGAAGCAACAAACCAACAACATAGGGAGGCATGGAAAAATGTTATTCAATTATTTTAGATTTAAGACCATAGATATCACATAAGCAAAATAACCCACTGCATATAATAAAGGAGCTAATTCCTTCTGAAACAACAAAACATGTAGTTATGATCACATCCTACAGTTGATTCATCCTCATTGCAGTTTGTTCGTATTTGTAGATTTCCATTTCATGTTGCTTTGATATGTTATTTGATGGCTTCTTGGTGTTGGCAGCTGGACAAGGAGGAGGGGCTATAGTGGCCTTAACGGTGGTGGCGGAAGTTGAAAGAGGTGGAGGTGCAAGCTTCTCGATGTGCATGAACTGGGGGACAGTATCATCAAACAAATACTCTTTTGTCACCGGAACAACTAACATGAAAAATGTTTGTTGCATATTATAAAGAAAATGCTAGTATCTTCTTGTGGATTCTGATCTTCACAAGGCCTATGATGCGGATACAACCAACCACTTTCTCCTGCCCTACCGGTGTACTGCCTTCATGGGAACTCATGCCTTCTAGGATTTTTCGGACAACATTGCATGCCACATACATGGTTCAAGATTACATTCCATAGTTTGTCCTTTGCAAGGATCAAGCATTCATCATCATAGTGGTTATGATGATCTCTGGCTCAGATATCACTTGAGCTTTAAGGAACATGTGCTCTATGAGTAAAGTTCAATTTGCAAATACTTTTTTGGTTACATGTATTATTTTAACACATGGACATATCTGAAAAACAAGTGAATACCTTTTGAAAGTGCCTGAACATTAAAAAATAATAGTCATCTATCTAAAAAAATGCATCCTTGTACTTTCCCTATAATATTTGGCTATAATTTTATGGCATCCTTTCAAAATACGAATTGGTTTAAAGTGTTTGTCCGATTTTGGGATCTAGGCCAAAATATATATTATTTACTTGAAATACACAACCGGATACAAAAATTAGGGAACAATGTTTGTTTAGGTATTGGCCCTTGGTGGGATCAATCTGGTCTGAGTTTCCTGATTGAAATAGCTAAATAGTTGGGTGCATTCACTAGGATGATGTTAAAATAGATGGGATCAATCTATATGTCGCTCCACTCTCAAGTGCGCGGAGAAGAATTCATAGGTGGAAACGGTACTTCTTTCCTGTTCTACGTAGTTTAATTGCTTCCACTTCAGTCTTGTCTTACCATTCTCCCCTCGCGCTGTTGATTGCGATGGCAATTGGAACCAGTGAACCCTAGCAGCCGCCAAGGTTGAGATCCTATATGCGACCTCACCCGCTGCGCCTCCTCCAACCAACCCACACCACCATATATCTTCAGCCATTCACTCGATTCCAGTCAGAGCCATTCCTTCCATTCCGCCTCAGGGGCCACACTGCCGCCACTGCCACTTCTGCTAGTAGCATGCGTTCTGCCACCATGTGGGAGGCCTCCTCTTTCTCATCGCCCATCTGATACCCCTCATAACCCTCCGAGGATGCATTTTTACCTGGGGGAGCGTTGGTGGGGACTGCACCTCTCCTTCCTTGGAGTACACGGTGGGGCCGAATCCGCACCCGTCGGTGCTAGCCATCACTAGACATACCGATCATGGGAAGGAGAAGGCTAAGAAGACCACTTTCAACTCCCAATGCACCGGATGTGAGACTAGGAAGAGCGAGGTGGCAGAGTTAGAGAGAGGAAAGGAAGAACCTGGTGCGAGAAAGGGCAGAAGACGAGGAAGACTGGAGGATGCAGAAAAAATATTCAGGTGTGAAGTGTTTTTGGGTCACACTCGGTACTAAAAAAATCCATCATGTATTTGAAAAAAAATATGCATCATGTATTCAAGAAAGTGTTCATCATGTACATGAAAAACGTGTTCAACACATATTGGAAAAAGTGTTCATCATGTACATGAAAAACGTGTTCAACACATATTTACTCGATTCCAGTCAGAGCCATTCCTTCTATTCCGCCTCAGGGGCCACACTGCCGCCACTGCCACTTCTGCTAGTAGCATGCGTTCTGCCACCATGTGGGAGGCCTCCCCTTTCTCATCGCACATCTGATACCCCTCATAACCCTCCGAGGATGCATTTTTACATGGGGGAGCGTTGGTGCGGACTGCACCTCGCATTCCTTGGAGTACACAGTGGGGTCGAATCCGCACCCGTCGGTGCTAGCCATCACTAGACATACCGATCATGGGAAGGAGAAGGCTAAGAAGACCATGTGCAACTCCCAATGCACCGGATGTGAGACTAGGAAGAGCGAGGTGGCAGAGTTAGAAAGAGGAAAGGAAGAACCTGGGGCGCGAGAAAGGGCAGAAGACGAGGAAGACTGGAGGATGCAGAAAAAATATTCAGGTGTGAAGCGTTTTTGGGTCACACTCGGTAAGAAAAAAATCCATCATGTATTTGAAAAAAATATGCATCATGTATTCAAGAAAGTGTTCATCATGTACATGAAAAACGTGTTCAACACATATTGGAAAAAGTGTTCAAGACATATTTCAATACATGTTCATCTTGCATTTGAGGAAGTGTTTAGCACATATTTGATGCTTATCGTGTATTCAAAAAATGCCGCGTATTTCAAAAAATATTCAACATATATTCAAAATATATTCACTATACATTTGAAGAATATTATTTGTATTTTAAAAATATTCACCGTGTACTTCAAAATATGTCCATCGCATGTTTCTCCAAAAATGTCCAAGACATATATTCAAACAAATGTTCATTTCATATTTTTGAAAAAATGTGCATCAAATACTTGTCAAAAAATTTATGCATAAAAACGTCCATCATCTTCCTGTGATCCTACGGTCGTGTCAATGTTGACCGAAGGCCAGGGGTCACACTGCCCCCGCTGCCGCCGCTTCAGCTGGCACCAGGGGCGCCACCCCCACACTAGAGACACCCCCTTCCCCGCCATATTTTAGGTATGCTTCTCAAGCATTTATGCATGCTATATAGGTTTAGTTTGGAGTGTGCCACATGCATTATGTGATTTGTCCTGCTTTGCTCACCAAGGCACTCACTTGTGTTAGCCCCGAACACAAAACCTTATCGATCCGGCATTACTATCAGCTGTGAAACTGCCATTCATAATTAGCTAATTACATGCCCTTTATCATCCCCTAGCAAATTGCAACGCAGAGTAGGTGGTGCTATTTGTCTGCCCTCCTGTGTGGCACACAACGCTCCCTCATACATATCGGACAAACTAGCCTATGTTCATCGATGGATTGTACAACACTTTCTTATGCTGATTTTACTGTAAAGGGAGTGGTGGGATCTGCGTGCCAGGCTGTCAAGTCATAACCACGATCCTTTATCGGGATTGCCAAAATCCCCTTGCCTTACAAGTCCTCAATCTGCCTCACTGCAGATTTATTCTTCGGCAACACGGTGAGGTCAACAACTATATATGCATGATCGTTGACCACGAAATAAAATGCAGGAGTAGGCTTGATGCAACTAGTCAACAACACTGTAGAGACAATACATTAATACAAAATCATCCATTGTAAATTACAAAAGAGTTAATTCTGTACGAAATAACACAAACAAAATACTATGTATAGTAATTGGAATTGCCATCCCATACTAGCTAGTTGATTCCTCATCACTGCAGATTGCTTCATTATTTCCGTTTCCTAATTTTCTGAAATGTTGTTGATGGATTGTTGGTGTCCGCGGCCGGACAAGGAGCAGGTACAGCAATGGCGAGAAGAGGTGGAGGAGCGCAGGCCGCCGGAGAAAGCTTCTCGATGTAGAGGCAGAGGGGCACAGTGTTACCTGACAAATACTCTTTCGGCACACGCAACCACTCATAATCGCTGTCATCGGGCGCAGGGGCGTCGCCAGACAGGGAGCTGCTGCTCCTCAGGGGCGAGTTCATCATGACCATATGTGTTGTGCCGCGGCCAGAACGCTCTACACAGAGGTCGCACGCGAACTGCGGTTATACTAAAAAGGTTTGGCTGATATATCTGATACAATAGTGCATATTACTTTTCATTCATAGTATTTTCTAAAAAATATCTCCAAAATGAAATTTATTATTTTGTAGGAAGGCATTCAACTATTTTATGTATCCATAACCACAAAATAATAGGCATGATATGCATGAAAAAAGAACATAGAGTGTCCAGAAAATGATACTTACTTCAGATTAAAACTAAGGTATCCACGACTTTATATAGGCGTCAGGCGATAGGAAAACAAAACTTCAAAAAAATGTCAACACAACTAAGGATTTTAAATCTCCGGAGAGAGCTCTGTTAGGTGGCATGCGATGTTCATTTCCTTGAACAGCCCGCGCAAGTGCTTGTGCATCACACTTTCCAGGACTATCTGAGTGTTAGCCACCAAGTGCTTGTGCATCACACTTTCTAGAGAATGTCTGCAAGCAATCGATTAAGTTTAGACTTTGGAGTGCATCCATTGCATAGCATGATTCTTGGTGCTCCCACCGTATCCTCCAAGAGTTTCTGCTTATCCTAGTACTTTCAAACACTGAGTAGCACACAATGTTCCGTCATACGTACCAGACGAATTCGGTCCAGGATCATCCATCAATTGTACACCTTACATGCTGATTTGACTGTAAAGAGACCCTTGGGATAAGTTTGCCATCAACATATCAGCCTTTAACTGTATTGGCAAAATCCCCTTTGTGTCCACCGTGTATAAAATCCCTTTTGTTCGTATTTGTACATTTCCATTTCATGTTGCTATAATATTTTGGTTGCTGGCTTCTTGGTGGCCGGACAAGGAAGAGAGGCTACAATGGCATTAAGGGGTGGTGGTGGCAGGTGTAAGAGGGGGAGGTGCAAGCTTCTAGATGTACATGCAGTGGTGGACAGTGCCACCCGACAAATACTCATTCGGTAGCGGAACCACATTTAAACTTGCCCAGGTCAGGGGCGCAGCTGGACAATAATATTTGTTTACGTATATACCTATAAGACCCCTTTTATAATATGCATGATATCTTAAGGAACTGGTTGAAACTTGAAACAGATTACGCTCGCACAGGCAGCCGTGCTAGTTGCTTGAATGGTGGAGCTGACACATCCAATAAAAGATTATATCATGCTTCTTATTAATATATATATATATATATATATATATATATTATAAATATCTCCATAACTAAATTTATTTCTATGGCGATGAGGAAACCTGTATAGTCTCTTGAGCAATACACACTGAGAAATCCGAAAAAAATCAACATAACTAAAAAGAACTCTCTTGGGTGCCATGTCATATTCATCACAAGGGTTTACGTATCCCTTTCTAGGACTACCATATTGAGCACCCCAATCCTGTGCTGCTTCTTGAGCATTATTTATGCCTGCAGTATAGGTTCAGTTGGAGTTTCTCCCGTGCGTTAGGTGATTTGTCCTGCTGGTTCACCAAGACACTAGTGACTCACTTGTGTTATCCCCGAACACAAAGCCCTATCCATCCGGCATTACCACGAGCTGTGAAACTGCCATCGATAATTAGCTAATTACTTTCCCTTCATCATCGATAATTAGCACATTGCAGCGTGGAGTAGGTGCTACTATTTGTCTGCCCTGCTGTGTGGCACACATGATCTTTCATACAGTACATATTAGACGAAACTCCCCTAGGTTCATCCATGGAGTGTACCATACACATTTTATGCTGATTTGGCTATAAAGGGAGTCTTGTTGGGATCTGTGTGCCAGGCCGAGATGTCATCAAAGTCATCCTTCAACGGGATTGCCAAAATCTCCTTGCCGTCCACATGGCGGAGAAAATCTACCTGACCAGCCCCCAGTCTGCCTCACGGCAGATTTATTCTTCGGCAACAAGGAGAGATCAACTAGCTAGCACTGTTATATATGCAAGATCGTTGACCACGAAATAAAGGCAGGAGTTCTCGCAAAAAATGAAAAAATAAAGGCAGGAGTATGCTTGATTCAACAACGCAACAACACTGTACAGAAATTACAATATATAAAATCATCAATTGTAAATAACAGAAGATTTAATTCTTTATGAAATAACAAAATACTATGTATAGTAATTGGAATTGCCATTACATAGTAGCTAGTCGATTCCTCCTCACTGCAGATTGCTTGCAGATTTCCGTTTCTTGCCATTGCTCTGATATGTTGTTGCTGGCTTGTTGGTGTCCTTGGTCGAACAAGGAGGAGGGGCAGCAATGGCGAGAAGAGGTGTAGGGGTGGAGGCCACGGGAGAAAGCTTCTCGATGTAGATGCATAGGGGGACAGTGTCACCCGACAAGTACTCTTCTTTCGGCACACGCAACCACTCGTACTCTCTGTCGCCGGGCGCAGGGGCGCCACCAGACAGGGAGCTGCTGCTCATCAGGGCCGACTTCATCATGACCATATGCGTTGTGCCGCGGCCAGAACGCTCTACAGAGAGCTCGCACGCGAACTGCGGCGCCGGGTCGCCACCATCCGCTCTAACGCATAGCAGAGACACGGATATGTTTGGGCCATGCTGGCCCAATGACATCAGGAACAGGTTGCGGTGCCGGTTAACGCCCGCAGCAGCTTTGTCGACCTCGCCGACCAGGACGTGCCAGCCGCACGAGACCGGCAGGTTCAGGGTCCGAGGCTGGCCGTAGGGGATGCAGATGGTGGGGCGCGAGTGGCCATCGGAGCCAGTGATGTGGTCGAGCAGCTTCTGCTTGGAGCCGATGAAGCCGCAACCCCCGCCGTCCGAAGCCCTGGCCGGGCATCCGCAAGGCGCGTGCGGGCACGCGCGCCTGTGTTCGGCTGACTCATGGTACACGATGCCGCCGGCGTCGCAGCCGTACTTCTCGAAGTCACACCGCACAATGACGAAGGCCACAAAGGCGTCAAGAAAGGCGAAGTGGACAACCGTGAGGCCGCAGGGTTCTTCTCCATGGAGTTCGCGGCAGGACGAGCACAGGAGATGGACGGCGTCACACTGGCGTCGAGATTCAGTTGAGATAGCAGGATCCAGATATGATATGCAAAGACGATTAATTGATGAAAGAAACTTTCGATCCATGGCGATTCATACCTTGAAGACGGGGGATTTGAGGGGGAGGCGGCAGGTATGGCAGGTCAGCAGCGCCGTGGACATGCTAAAGCTGAGGACCTGCTGCGATTCCGTCTCCGTGGCGGTGGCTACCACCGCAAGGGCTCGCTCTCCTTCGCCATGGCTCATGTTTTTCTCCTTTGAGAATGACGGCGCGGGGGGAGTGGTGGATGGATGTGATTCTAGGGCTGAAAGCATCGGCAATATATAGCGCTGAATCTAGGGTGGAGAGGGCGGCCTGGGGTTGGTGGGAGGAGGACCCTCGGCGGCGCCTAGGGCTCCCATCCATTGCCCAGCGCGGTGAGTGCGAGCGGGGGAATGGATTTGGATTGGATCCGACCAAAACTGGAAAGAATTAAAAGCAATGGTGAATTGGAAAGATGTAAAATTTTAGGCGTACTACGATTTTCTTCTCCTCGTCCTTGTGAGTTTGTGAGAGGGTAGGAACCGGGCGGCCTTGTTTGGATGCGAGGCTGAATATTTTTCCAGGGAAAAGAGAGCCAGGGTGGGAAATTCACATCCCTTGAGGTGCGATCATCAGCCATGGTTCTCGCTGGAGTGGAGAGGAGCAGAACTTCAGCTATGGCCGCATGTCTAAAACCAACTATAACTAGTACTCCCTCCGTCCCAAAATAAGTGACTCAAGTTTGTACTAGCTTTATATTAGGGAGTGGTATATATCTAGTGGAATACACCGGTTAGTACAGAGGCGAAGGGGGAGATGTGAGTACGAGACGCAACCAGAGATCGAGGAGGATAGGATAGGATGGCAAGCAACATATATAGGCATGAGGCGGTGGGTGAGGGAGGCGGCAGGCGGCGGCGACCTCGTGGGTGGAGGGTCATAGGCAGCCAAGAGCGAACGATACAGGGCATTCTCTCCCGATGTCGCTAGACGTATATGCTATCCCGGGGAACTCATGGGGATCGGGCCAAGGAAAGCGCATGGCTTCGAGCGTCCAAATGCCCAAGACACTTGGCCCGGGTCAGACTTTCTAGGAGGGTTTTCCACCCAGGGATGAGGCCAGGATCCAACCGGGATCCTTTCCAACCAAATGAGACCAACTTCTCCCCCTGGGCGGGCCCCGACCGGTGCACCGTTTGGAGCAATAAAACACAGCAATACGTTTCGAGCATCCCCCCCCCCCCCCCCCCCCCCCAATCAATTGTCTTAGATTTTTCTAGAGATAAATGTATCTAGACACGTGTTAGTTTTAGATACATCTGTATCTAGACAAATCTAAAATAAGTAATTTAAGACAGAGGAAATACAATTGTACCGTGCCACCTGAAGAAAAGGGCACTATCTCATCAAGTGTGCTATCTTCGGAAACGTTTATCACTCGACTATTGTGGGTTGTAAGCCGCGCTCACTGCGCTACATTCGCATCGCACGTGGGCCTTGGCCTTGCCTTTTTGTTTCGAGAGAGGCTGGACTAGGCATTAAGTGTGATGCTGGCAGTAGGCAGTAGCTACTATGGGAAAAATACATGTTGCCTAGTGTTTGGATGCAAGTCGAGTGTAAATTGTCGTTCACTCCGCGTAGTACATCGTGAGCCGAGTGCTCTGGAAAAACCACACGACAGCCGGTTGTGGCTCGGCTTACCTTCGTACAAGTGAATACCATCTAAAAATCAACTGGTTTCTACACAAATTTCGGAATATTATGAGAAAAACACTCATCTGATGCCAAGGGCTCCGCATAAGCAGCAGCCACTATGCGGCCATCCTGCCTATACTGGCTCTATGGTGGCAGCTCATGCAGGCTGAGTGTGTATTAACGGCCCAATCGGCTTATAAATGCAAGTGGATTATCTCATAATATACACTCAGCTCACGTATGCAACGGTCGCATTGCACGTGGGCCTAGGCTGACCATTTAGTGTGACCCTAGAAGTAGCACTATTGCTCGAGTAGTTTGAAGTTTGTCACAAGCCGTAAGACCAACGTGGCAGGGACTTTCACGGTGCGATCTGCATACCATACAAAATGGGAATTTCAACTTGGGCATAAGTTGGAATCAACGACTAGAGCTTCAGACCCATCTTATACATGGGACTCGGTATGGAACTTAGTCTGCCCAGCAAAGATAAAAATATTTATGTGGCGAGCGCTCTAGAGTGCTATTCCCTGTCGATGTATCCTTGCTAAATATTTATGGGGAGGAGCAGAACTTCAGCTATGGCCGCATGTCTAATCAACAATAACTAGTTGTATATAACTAGTGGAATATTACGGCGACGGCTAAAGACATAACTAGTTGTATATAAGTTCTACGTAAGAAAAACAATATCACTGGAAAATACTTCAAAAATGAAACCAACAATATCACTGAAAAGTGAAAACTACATTCAAATATGTGTTCAAACTTTGACCCAAAACCGTAGTTTTAAATAGCCGGCTATAGCTATAGCCTTTTCAGCAGGGTGCCGCTAAATGGTCGCCTTCATAAATAGCCTGCTATAGCCCGCTATAGCCGATTTAGAGGCTCGCCGCTATTTTCCATAGCCAGCTATTTAAAACAATGCCCAAAACATGATAATGACTAATAAACCCAGACGGAGGTAGTATTTTGCTAGTTAAATGAATGTTGAATTTGATACAAAATAAGAGGGCACCAATAGATCTTCATTTTCTGCATGAATACTACACATCGCATTGGGTGGTCACTTTCTCTTTTATAAATGAAGCTCTTGATGTACTCTCCTTGAAAACCTTAGATTTACAGTTTTCCTAAATTTCTGTCCGGTGGCGGAGCCAGGAAAATTATATCAACAGGGCCGAATGATGTTGAAACTGCTTGGGGAGGGCCAAGCCAATGAAAAACATTCTTTTGACAGGAAATAATCACTCATTTTAGCACTATTTATCAGCAAATTAGCACTGCATCTCTGCTGTCAGGGGGGGGCGGGGCCCCTGCTGGCCCCCCTTTCTCCCCCACTGTTTCTGTCTAACATTTTCAATTTGCTGTAAATTCAATTTTCCATCCATCCAATCTTGACACCCGCATCTCAAGTCACAACTTCAGTATGGCATTTGGGTTGTGGTTTTGAATTTTTTTTTTTGAAAAGAGGAACTGACCCACCCAGGGTACTCTCCTCTGTTATGTGCGCAGATCATCTTGTCAGGATTTTCGACCACTCCAGTGCCGCCTACAGCAGCCTTGGGCGCCATCCATCGTGACGAGCATCGTTTCTTTGTTATTTCCCCGCTGTCGAATTGATGGGAGCTCGTGTCCTCAATTTGTCTCCGCCATAGTCCAGGATGGTGGCCCGGTGTACCACCGGAGCCGCAGCGACTTCTGACACCCATATCCCTTAGTAGTGACTCGAACTTAATCTTCATCTACGTTTGTCCAATTTATGTGACCTCATGTCCTTCATGTTCTTGCCCAATAACTCTGTTTTTTTCTTCTGCCTAAATGCTACGTACATTTAGTCCTTTATACAATGTTGCAGTAGGTAGATGGACTTGGTTCACGGCCTCCTCGGTGATTTCTTGACGTCCACTCCAAGTCCTCTGGATCACGTTTATTCCAAAAATAACTCTCCCGAAGGTTTCATTCGGTTTGGACTCCGTTTGATATTCCTTTTCTGCGAAACACTGAAATAGGCAAAAAACAACAATTTGCACTGGGCCTTGGGTTAATAGGTTAGTCCCAAAAATAATATAAAGTGTACAAATAAGCCCATTAAACATCCAAAACAGAATATGTAATAGCATGGAGCAATCAAAAAATTATAGATACATTGGAGACGTATCAAGGAGCGGTGGTGCGTCGTGCGGGGACGGCGGCAGACCGATGGTCGTGGGGGGCGAGGGGGATTAGATCGGTCGTGTGGTGCGTGGTGCAGGGTAGTTTTTTTTAAGAAGGGGAATGGTGGATTAGTAGTATCGGGTTTCGTTAGCGAGGGGAGATTAGTGAGTTGAAGATTTTGTTAACTATATTTTTTGTTAACGGAGATTTTAGGCCGTTATATCGTTTCTTAGACGGCTAACATGCTGAGTTGGATCTGCCCTCTCGTGCTTTTATAGTGGTAGTAGATATAGCTCTATTTAATATTTATCAACTTGCTAATCATAGAAATTTATGATATATATAAGTTGCATTCAAAGAAAATTAAAAATGCAATTTGATTCTTGAATATGAGATTGAAAAATACATATTATATTGAAAAATGCAATTTGCTTCAAGTTAAAAAATTGCTTCTTTCATATAATATGGAAAAATGCAGACATGAAACAGACATGTTATGCTGAAAATGAGTAAAGTACACAGTTTTTTTGGGTCTATATGATTATGGGAGGCATTTTATAATGCATGACATCAAAAGAAACAACTTGAAAAGATGGGGCTGATATATCCGATACAAGACTATCCGAGTGTGATCAACCAATGTTGAGCTGCTTCTAGAGAACGTATGCACCTAATGCATAGCGTGATTCGTGGCGCTTCTGCCCTATCCTCCAATAGTTTATTCTTATCCTAGTACTTTCCAACGTTGAGTAGCACACGATGTTTCGTGAGACATACCAGATGAATTCCGTCTAAGATCATCCATCGATTTACACCTTACTAGCAATAATGCCCGTGCATTGCAATGGGAGAAAAAGGATCACACGCCCCTAAACCCAATATGCATGGCGATGAAAATGTGTGTTGCGATTGTGAATAACATGAAGGAGAATTGTGATTTCAGCCCACCAATCTTTGCAAATGCCTAAGAAATTTAGACAATGTACAATTTGCGGGTTAGGTTAAAGACAATCATCTCCAACAGAAATGAAAAAAAAACTCAAGCATCAGAACAAAAATACATACAAAACATAAGAAAATTCGAAATACCGAAACATAATTTTTCCTGCCAATGCAAGATGTTATTCCTCACATTTATTTCATTATCATAGGAATAATTATTTTTAGGATTTAATACAGCTTTTAATAGGAACAATATGTACTATAATTAAGCACGAGCTAGGTTGTCACCGAGAAAGCATATTCAGTACTATAATCAAGCATAGGCTAGGTTGACTACCCATTGTTTTGTTTATAGTGTGTGTATATCTCCACGAACAAACCAACCAAACATAAGTGCAGAAAATATAGATTATCAACGAAAAAAGAATGTTGTAATTTTAGTATACAATAATGAGGGTAACCCCGCAAAAAAATGACGGTTAAAAAGTTATAATTTAGTATAAAATGCAGATTAAGCACCATACTAACAATAAAAATGCCGTATGCGCAATTAACACTTCTATTGAGTTACTCATATCATACATTAAAAATATTGCGATCCAAATTGCTTGCCTGCACAAGAGCTTCTTATACTGTATGCAACTGTTGTTCATTAAAAAGAGAAACATATTAGATTTTGCACAAGAAATATAACATTGGCGATGTATATTTGTCGTCCAAATTTAATACTACGGTGTACATCGGATGTTGATGCATAATGAGAAAGCATATCACATAATTAAATTACTATACATGCAATATTTTTATTGAAGTAATTTTACCCGGACGCAATTGTTCCTCCATACCTTCAGTGATGCTAGGCATGTCATCTTCTTCCTTGTTCACAAACTTTACTGAGATTATACTCTATGACCATGATTTCTGAATGTATTTTACGTGGAGTGTCCGAAAAAGGAAACGTGAATCAAGGTTCTCCTTAAATTATGCGTACCCTCTCTGATCTGGTCACACATGTCCCTCCAACGGCATCACTTCTGTTATCGTCCGTGGCTCCTCGCCGGCAAGCTCGCGTCACCGCGGGCTTGGGGAGAGGAGCATCGCGTACATCCGCCTTGCCTCACCGTCGGGCAGCTCGTTGGCCATGGTCAGTCGAGATGGAGATCATCTTTGCATGGATGAGAACCAAGGTTCAAGATGACCATGTCGTGTAGTTGGGACGGTGAGTTTCGCCGTGCAGGACGACTCCTAGGGGACTCATATTGGCACGCCTATCCCACTCCATCTGTCTCCGTTTAATACACTCTTTGCCTCCTTATTTTAATTACCCTCTATTTCCTCTTTTCGAGACATCTTCTTGACAACCTGGGAAAGTCAAAGAAGTATATAAATTGGATGGGTTAGGTGTAAAGAGTCGATATGGGACTATTTAAAAGGCTATTGACCTACAATTCGGCACACATGCATGATCTAGCTCGTTGGTATGGTATCCAACTTAGAATAGTAGGTTGTGAGTTTCATGCTCCACACCAGCGTTCTTATTTTTTGTGCCTCGGCTTAATTAGTTGGGCTTTTCGGCCACCAGCAAACGGAGGGTGATTATTTGGGCTTTTGGGCCATCAGCACACAGAGGCTACGTGAGACGCACGAACGAGGGGAAAGCTGACGCACGACTGAGACTGGCGGACGGATGGACGAAAACTACTAACAGGCAGACAAAATTACGGTGGTAAGAAGCGATCCCTGATTTATTATTAGGTAAAGATATGCTGATTTTACTGTACAGAGACTCTTGGGATCAGTTTGCCATCAACATATCAGCCTTTACCGGTTTGGCAAAATCACCCTTGTGGCCACCGTGCAAGAAATATGTATCAATAGATCAACTAGTAGTATATATATGAATAATCAGTGAAGCAACAAACCAACAACATAGGGAGGCACGGAAAAATGTTATTCACTTATTTTAGATTTAAGACCATAGATATCACATAAGCAAAATAACCCACTGAATATAATAAAGGAGCTAATTCCTTCTGAAACAACAAAACATGTAATTATGATCACATCCTACAGTTGATTCATCCTCATTGCAGTTTGTTCGTATTTGTAGATTTCCATTTCATGTTGCTCTGATATGTTATTTGATGGCTTCTTGGTGTCAGCAGCTGGACAAGGAGGAGGGGCTATAGTGGCCTTAACGGTGGTGGCGGAAGTTGAAAGAGGTGGAGGTGCAAGCTTCTCGATGTGCATGAACCGGGGGACAATGTCATCAGACAGATACTCTTTTGTCACCAGAACCACTAATATGAAAAAAAATTGTTGCATATTATAAATAAAATGCTAGTATCTTCTTGTGCATTCTGATCTTCACAAGGCCTGTGGTGTGGATACAACCAACCACTTTCTCCTGCCCTACCGGTGTACTGCCGTCATGGGAACTCATGCCTTCTAGGATTTTCCGGACAACATTGCATGCCACATACATGGTTCAAGATTACAATCCATAGTCTGTCCTTTGCAAGGATCAACCATTCATCATCATAGTGGTTATGATGATCTCTGGCTCAGATATCACTTGAGCTTTAAGGAACATGTGCTCTGTGAGTATAGTTCAATTTGCAAATACTTTTTTGGTTACATGTATTATTTTAACACCTGGACATATCTGAAAAATAAGTGAATACCTTTTGAAAGTGCCTGAACATTAAAAAATAATAGTCATCTATCTAAAAAAAATGCATCCTTGTACTTTCCCTATAATATTTGGCTATAATTTTATGGCATCCTTTCAAAAAGTGCATGAATTGGGATATAGGACAAAATATATATTATTTACTTGAAATACACAACCGGATACAAAACATAGGGAACAATGTTTGTTTAGGTATTGGCCCTTGCTGGGATCAATCTGGTCTGAGTTTCCTGATTGAAATAGGTAAATAGTTGGGTGCATTCACGAGGATGATGTTAAAATAGATGGGATCAATCTATATGTCGCTCCACTCTCAAGTGCGCGGAGAAGATTTCATAGGTGGAAACGTTATTTCTTTCCTGTTCTACGTAGTTTAATAGCTTCCACTTCAGTCTTGTCTTACCATTCTCCCCTCGCGCTGTTGATTGCGATGGCAATTGGAACCAGTGAACCCTAGCAGCCGCCAAGGTTGAGATCCTATGTGCGACCTCACCCGCTGCGCCTCCTCCAACCAACCCACACCACCATATATCTTCAGCCATTCACTCGATTCCAGTCAGAGCCATTCCTTCCATTCCGCCTCAGGGGCCACACTGCCGCCACTGCCACTTCTGCTAGTAGCATGCGTTCTGCCACCATGTGGGAGGCCTCCTCTTTCTCATCGCCCATCTGATACCCCTCATAACCCTCCGAGGATGCATTTTTACCTGGGGGAGCGTTGGTGGGCACTGCACCTCTCCTTCCTTGGAGTACACAGTGGGGCCGAATCCGCACCCGTCGGTGCTAGCCATCACTAGACATACCGATCATGGGAAGGAGAAGGCTAAGAAGACCACTTTCAACTCCCAATGCACCGGATGTGAGACTAGGAAGAGCGAGGTGGCAGAGTTAGAGAGAGGAAAGGAAGAACCTGGTGCGAGAAAGGGCAGAAGACGAGGAAGACTGGAGGATGCAGAAAAAATATTCAGGTGTGAAGTGTTTTTGGGTCACACTCGGTACTAAAAAAATCCATCATGTATTTGAAAAAAAATATGCATCATGTATTCAAGAAAGTGTTCATCATGTACATGAAAAACGTGTTCAACACATATTGGAAAAAGTGTTCAAGACATATTTCAATACATGTTCATCTTGCATTTGAGGAAGTGTTTAGCACATATTTGATGCTTATCGTGTATTCAAAAAATGCCGCGTATTTCAAAAAATATTCAACATATATTCAAAATATATTCACTATACATTTGAAGAATATTATTTGTATTTTAAAAATATTCACCGTGTACTTAAAAATATGTCCATCGCATGTTTCTCCAAAAATGTCCATGACATATATGCAAACAAATGTTCATTTCATATTTTTCGATAAAATGTGCATCAAATACTTGTCAAAAAATTTATGCACAAAAACGTCCATCATCTTCCTGTGATCCTACGGTCGTGTCAATGTTGACCGAAGGCCAGGGGTCATACTGCCCCTGCTGCCGCCGCTTCAGCTAGCACCAGGGGCGCCACCCCCACACTGGAGACACCCCCTTCCCCACCATATTTTAGGTATGCTTCTCAAGCATTTATGCATGCAATATAGGTTCATTTTGGAGTGTGCCACATGCATTATGTGATTTGTCCTGCTTTGCTCACCAAGGCACTCACTTGTGTTAGCCCCGAACACAAAACCTTATCGATCCAGCATTACTATCAGCTGTGAAACTGCCATTCATAATTAGCTAATTACATGCCCTTTATCATCCCCTAGCAAATTGCAACGCAGAGTAGGCAGTGCTATTTGTCTGCCCTCCTGTGTGGCACACAACGCTCCCTCATACATATCGGACAAACTAGCCTAGGTTCATCGATGGATTGTACAACACTTTCTTATGCTGATTTTACTGTAAAGGGAGTGGTGGGATCTGCGTGCCAGGCTGTCAAGTCATAACCACGATCCTTTATCGTGATTGCCAAAATCCCCTTGCCTTACAAGTCCTCAATCTGCCTCACTGCAGATTTATTCTTCGGCAACACGGTGAGGTCAACAACTATATATGCATGATCGTTGACCACGAAATAAAATGCAGGAGTAGGCTTGATGCAACTAGTCAACAACACTGTAGAGACAATACATTAATACAAAATCATCCATTGTAAATTACAAAAGAGTTAATTCTGTACGAAATAACACAAACAAAATACTATGTATAGTAATTGGAATTGCCATCCCATACTAGCTAGTTGATTCCTCATCACTGCAGATTGCTTCATTATTTCCGTTTCCTAATTTTCTGAAATGTTGTTGATGGATTGTTGGTGTCCGCGGCCGGACAAGGAGCAGGTACAGCAATGGCGAGAAGAGGTGGAGGAGCGCAGGCCGCCGGAGAAAGCTTCTCGATGTAGAGGCAGAGGGGCACAGTGTTACCTGACAAATACTCTTTCGGCACACGCAACCACTCATAATCGCTGTCATCGGGCGCAGGGGCGTCGCCAGACAGGGAGCTGCTGCTCCTCAGGGGCGAGTTCATCATGACCATATGTGTTGTGCCGCGGCCAGAACGCTCTACACAGAGGTCGCACACGAACTGCGGTTATACTAAAAAGGTTTGGCTGATATATCTGATACAATAGTGCATATTACTTTTCATTCATAGTATTTTCTAAAAAATATCTCCAAAATGAAATTTATTATTTTGTAGGAAGGCATTCAACTATTTTATGTATCCATAACCACAAAATAATAGGCATGATATGCATGAAAAAAGAACATAGAGTGTCCAGAAAATGATACTTACTTCAGATTAAAACTAAGGTATCCACGACTTTATATAGGCGTCAGGCGATAGGAAAACAAAACTTCAAAAAAATGTCAACACAACTAAGGATTTTAAATCTCCGGAGAGAGCTCTGTTAGGTGGCATGCGATGTTCATTTCCTTGAACAGCCCGCGCAAGTGCTTGTGCATCACACTTTCCAGGACTATCTGAGTGTTAGCCACCAAGTGCTTGTGCATCACACTTTCTAGAGAATGTCTGCAAGCAATCGATTAAGTTTAGACTTTGGAGTGCATCCATTGCATAGCATGATTCTTGGTGCTCCCACCGTATCCTCCAAGAGTTTCTGCTTATCCTAGTACTTTCAAACACTGAGTAGCACACAATGTTCCGTCATACGTACCAGACGAATTCGGTCCAGGATCATCCATCAATTGTACACCTTACATGCTGATTTGACTGTAAAGAGACCCTTGGGATAAGTTTGCCATCAACATATCAGCCTTTAACTGTATTGGCAAAATCCCCTTTGTGTCCACCGTGTATAAAATCCCTTTTGTTCATATTTGTACATTTCCATTTCATGTTGCTATAATATTTTGGTTGCTGGCTTCTTGGTGGCCGGACAAGGAAGAGAGGCTACAATGGCATTAAGGGGTGGTGGTGGCAGGTGTAAGAGGGGGAGGTGCAAGCTTCTAGATGTACATGCAGTGGTGGACAGTGCCACCGGACAAATACTCGTTCGGTAGCGGAACCACATTTAAACTTGCCCAGGTCAGGGGCGCAGCTGGACAATAATATTTGTTTACGTATATACCTATAAGACCCCTTTTATAATATGCACGATATCATAAGGAACTGGTTGAAACTTGAAACTGATTACGCTCGCACAGGCAGCCGTGCTAGTTGCTTGAATGGTGGAGCTGACACATCCAATAAAAGATTATATCATGCTTCTTATTTTATATATATATATATATATATGTTATAAATATCTCCATAACTAAATTTATTTCTATGGCGATGAGGAAACCTGTATAGTCTCTTGAGCAATACACACGAAGAAATCCGAAAAAAATCAACATAACTAAAAAGAACTCTCTTGAGTGCCATGTCATATTCATCACAAGGGTTTACGTATCCCTTTCTAGGACTACCATATTGAGCACCCCAATCCTGTGCTGCTTCTTGAGCATTATTTATGCCTGCAGTATAGGTTCAGTTGGAGTTTCTCCCGTGCGTTAGGTGATATGTCCTGCTGGTTCACCAAGACACTAGTGACTCACTTGTGTTATCCCCGAACACAAAGCCCTATCCATCCGGCATTACCACGAGCTGTGAAACTGCCATCGATAATTAGCTAATTACTTTCCCTTCATCATCGATAATTAGCACATTGCAGCGTGGAGTAGGTGCTACTATTTGTCTGCCCTGCTGTGTGGCACACATGATCTTTCATACAGTACATATTAGACGAAACTCCCCTAGGTTCATCCATGGAGTGTACCATACACATTTTATGCTGATTTGGCTATAAAGGGAGTCTTGTTGGGATCTGTGTGCCAGGCCGAGATGTCATCAAAGTCATCCTTCAACGGGATTGCCAAAATCTCCTTGCCGTCCACATGGCGGAGAAAATCTACCTGACCAGCCCCCAGTCTGCCTCACGGCAGATTTATTCTTCGGCAACAAGGAGAGATCAACTAGCTAGCACTGTTATATATGCAAGATCGTTGACCACGAAATAAAGGCAGGAGTTCTCGCAAAAAATGAAAAAATAAAGGCAGGAGTATGCTTGATTCAACAACGCAACAACACTGTACAGAAATTACAATATATAAAATCATCAATTGTAAATAACAGAAGATTTAATTCTTTATGAAATAACAAAACACTATGTATAGTAATTGGAATTGCCATTACATAGTAGCTAGTCGATTCCTCCTCACTGCAGATTGCTTGCAGATTTCCGTTTCTTGCCATTGCTCTGATATGTTGTTGCTGGCTTGTTGGTGTTCTTGGTCGAACAAGGAGGAGGGGCAGCAATGGCGAGAAGAGGTGTAGGGGTGGAGGCCACGGGAGAAAGCTTCTCGATGTAGATGCATAGGGGGACAGTGTCAACCGACAAGTACTCTTCTTTCGGCACACGCAACCACTCGTACTCTCTGTCGCCGGGCGCAGGGGCGCCACCAGACAGGGAGCTGCTGCTCATCAGGGCCGACTTCATCATGACCATATGCATTGTGCCGCGGCCAGAACGCTCTACAGAGAGCTCGCACGCGAACTGCGGCGCCGGGTCGCCACCATCCGCTCTAACGCATAGCAGAGACACGGATATGTTTGGGCCGTGCTGGCCCAGTGACACCAGGAACAGGCTGCGGTGCCGGTTAACGCCCGCAGCAGCTTTGTCGACCTCGCCGACCAGGACGTGCCAGCCGCACAAGACCGGCAGGTTCAGGGTCCGAGGCTGGCCGTAGGGGATGCAGATGGTGGGGCGCGAGTGGCCATCGGAGCCAGTGATGTGGTCGAGCAGCTTCTGCTTGGAGCCGATGAAGCCGCAACCCCCGCCGTCCGAAGCCCTGGCCGGGCATCCGCAAGGCGCGTGCGGGCACGCGCGCCTGTGTTCAGCTGACTGTGGTACACGATGCCGCCGGCTTCGCAGCCGTACTTCTCGAAGTCACACCGCACCATGACGGAGGCCACGAAGGCGTCAAGAAAGGCGAAGTGGACAACTATGAGGCCGCAGGGTTCTTCTCCATGGAGTTCGCGGCAGGACGAGCACAACAGATGGTCGGCGTCACACTGGCGTCGAGATTCAGTTGAGATAGCAGGATCCAGATATGATATGCAAAGACGATTAATTGATGAAAGAAACTTTCGATGCATGGCGATTCATACCATGAAGACGGGGGATTTGAGGGGGAGGCGGCAGGTATGGCAGGTCAGCAGCGCCGTGGACATGCTAAAGCTGAGGTCCTGCTGCGATTCCGTCTCCGTGGCGGTGGCTTCCACCGCAAGAGCTCGCTCTCCTCTGCCATGGCTCATGTTTTTCTCCTTTGAGAATGCCGGCGCGGGGGGAGTGGTGGATGGATGTGATTCTAGGGCTGAGGCGGTGGGTGAGGGAGGCGGCAGCCGGCGGCGACCTCGTGGGTGGAGGGTCATAGACAGCCAAGAGAGAACGATACAGGGGATTCTCTCCCGATGTCGCTAGACGTATATGCTATCCCGGGGAACTCATGGGGATCGGGTCGAGGAAAGCGCATGGCTTCGAGCGTCCAAATGCCCAAGACACTTGGCCCGGGTCTGACTTTCCAGGAGGGTTTTCCTTTCGAGGAGGGTGTTCCACCCAGGGATGAGGCCAGGATCCAACCGGGATCCTTTCCAACCAAATGAGACCAACTTCTCCCCCTGGGCGGGCCCCGACCGGTGCACCGTTTGGAGCAATAAAATACAGCAATACGTTTCGAGCATCCCCCCCCCCCCCCCCCCCCCGATTAATTGTCTTAGATTTTTCTAGATACAAATGTATCTAGACACGTGTTAGTTTTAGATACATCTGTATCTAGACAAATCTAAAATAAGTAATTTAAGACAGAGGAGATACAATTGTACCGTGCCACCTGAAGAAAAGGGCACTATCTCATCAAGTGTGCTACCTTCGGAAACGTTTATCACTCGACTATTGTGGGTTGTAAGCTGCGCTCACTGCGCTACATTCGCATCGCACGTGGGCCTTGGCCTTGCCTTTTTGTTTCGAGAGAGGCTGGACTAGGCATTAAGTGTGATGCTGGCAGTAGGCAGTAGCTACTATGGGAAAAATACATGTTGCCTAGTGTTTGGATGCAAGTCGAGTGTAAATTGTCGTTCACTCCGCGCAGTACATCGTGAGCCGAGTGCTCTGGAAAAACCACACGACAGCCGGTTGTGGCTCGGCTTACCTTCGTACAAGTGAATACCATCCAAAAATCAACTGGTTTCTACACAAATTTTGGAACATTATGAGAAAAACACTCATCTGATGCCAAGGGCTCCGCATAAGCAGCAGCCACTATGCGGTCGTCCTGCCTATACTGGCTCTATGGTGGCAGCTCATGCAGGCTGAGTGTGTATTAATCGGCTTATAAATGCAAGTGGATTATCTCATAATATACACTCAGCTCACGTAGGCAACGGTCGCATTGCACGTGGGCCTAGGCTGACCATTTAGTGTGACCCTAGAAGTAGCACTATTGCTCGAGTAGTTTGAAGTTTGTCACAAGCTGTAAGACCAACGTGTCAGGGACTTTCACGGTGCGATCTGCATACCATACAAAATGGGAATTTCAACTTGGGCACAAGTTGGAATCAACGACTAGAGCTTCAGACCCATCTTATACATGGGACTCGGTATGGAACTTAGTCTGCCCAGCAAAGATAAAAATATTTATGTAGCGGCGCTCCAGAGTGCTATTTCCTGTCGATGTATCCTTGCTAAATATTTATGGGAAGGAGCAGAACTTCAGCTATGGCCGCATGTCTAATCAACTATAACTAGTTGTATATAACTAGTGGAATATTACGGCGACGGCTAAAGATATAACTAGTTGTATATAAGTTCTACGTAAGAAAAACAATATCACTGGAAAATACTTCAAAAACGAAACCAACAATATCACTGAAAAGTGAAAACTACATTCAAATATGTGGTCAAACTTTGACCCAAAACCATAGTTTTAAATAGCCGGCTATAGCTATAGCCTTTTCAGCAGGGTGCCGCTAAATGGCCGCCTTCATAAATAGCACGCTATAGCCTGCTATAGCCCGCTATAGCCGATTTAGAGGCTCGCCGCTATTTTCCATAGCCAGCTATTTAAAACATTGCCCAAAACATGATAATGACTAATAAACCCAGATGGAGGTAGTATTTTGCTAGTTAAATGAATGTTGAATTTGATACAAAATAAGAGGGCACCAATAGATCTTCATTTTCTGCATGAATACTACACATCGCATTGGGTGGTCACTTTCTCTTTTATAAATGAAGCTCTTGATGTACTCTCCTTGAAAACCTTAGATTTACAGTTTTCCTAAATTTCTGTCCGGTGGTGGAGCCAGGAAAATTATATCAACAGGGCCGAATGATGTTGAAACTGCTTGGGGAGGGCCAAGCCAATGAAAAACATGCTTTTGACAGGAAATAATCACTCATTTTAGCACTATTTATCAGCAAATTAGCATTGCATCTCTGCTGTCAAGGGGGGGCCGGGGCCCCTGCTGGCCCCCCTTTCTCCCCCACTGTTTCTGTCTAATATTTTCAATTTGTCGTAAATTCAATTTTCCATCCATGCAATCTTGAGACGCGCATCTCAAGTCACAACTTCAGTATGGCATTTGGGTTGTGGTTTTGAATATTTTTTTTAGAAAAGAGGAACTGACCCACCCAGGGTACTCTCCTCTGTCATGTGCGCAGATCATCTTGTCAGGATTTTCGACCACTCAAGTGCCCGCCTACAGCAACCTTGGGCGCCATCCCTTGTGACGAGCATCGTTTCTTTGTTATTTCCCCACTGTCGAATTGATGTGAGCTCCTGTCCTCAATTTGTCTCCGCCATAGTCCAGGATGGTGGCTTGGTGTACCACCGGAGCCGCAGCGACTTCTGACACCCATATCCCTTAGTAGTGACTCGAACTTAATCTTCATCTCCGTTTGTCCAGTCTTTGTGACCTCATGTCCTTCATGTTCTGGCACAATAACTCTGTTTTTTTCTTCTGCCTAAATGCTACATACATTTAGTCCTTTATACAATGTGGCAGTGGATAGATGGACTTGGCTGAGGGGGAGATAGATGAAGGTTACTGCTCAAGTGGTTTCCCAACTGTATGATCCATTGTCGATCTCTTGATTTTCATCCCCAATTTCATTTCGCGCATTTTGTGTGTGTCATACTGGTTTTATTTTTCTCAAAAATATTTGGCATACTGGATGGATGCTTTAATTGTATTGCAGTGTTTTATTGTTTCAAACGGTGTGTATATGGATGAGCTAGCACACGCCTTGTAAGTATAGTCTATAAGTGTCAAGATTTGGTCATCTTATTTTCGTGAAGGATTATGTTGTAATGAATGAACAAGAGAAAACACATAATCCTCCAATTTTCTGCAATGGGGTGTCACATCAAGCAGTGAATAAACGTAAATTGTTGGAGAGATGTGTTTTGACACTTGGGCTGTAGGGAGCTCAGTACACTTTTTTTTAGTAGCATTTTGGTATATGGGCCAAATATTGTTTTCCTTCAAATACGCACCTGAGGAATACAATAATTATGGAACAAAATGCTTGTGTATGGCATTGGCCCATCCAAGCAGGGATCAATCTGAGCTGAGAGTCCTGATCTAAATGGCTGAACAATATTCACGCCACTGACCCTGGATCCGTATCTAACATGCAATAAGAAAGTTACACGGAAAATTTACTACTTTCCAATTCTGCCTTATTTACTTCTTTCCTAATTAACCATTCTATCCTGGCGATTCCTCAACCTTAGAGCATCTCCAGCGGCGCCCCCAACAAGCCCCCCCTCCCCCCCCCCCCCACACCAGGGCCCTTTTTTATCCCCAGAGCCGAAAAATTGGCTCAGTTGCGCCCCCAGAAGTCCACTTTTCGCTGGTTATGGACGAATTTGGCACCAGCGGACACAGGCCGAACCCAGCGTGCTGGGGGGCGCCTGGAGGCGCTGGGGGAAACCATTTTGGCGCAAAAGACTAGCAGGCCCGGTGAGTCAGCGACCGGGCGCGCTCGTCGTCCTCATCGCCTCGGTTTTCCACGAGGAATCAATGCCAAGGCTGTCGTGCCAATCAGCCTTCCATTGATGCCTCGTCGGCGGCACAGTGAAGGCGCGGCGACGCGCGTCCTCGCCGGTGAGCGCACGCCCTCCACCAGCATAGAATCCTCTTCCCCTCTCGACCTGCCACCGCCGACGAGCTGATACGTCTCCAACGTATCTATAATTTTTTATTGTTACATGCTATCATATTATCTGTTTTGGATATTTTATATGCATTAATATGCTATTTTATATGATTTTTGGGACAAACCTATTAACCTAGAGCCCAGTGCCGGTTTCTGTTTTTTCCTTGTTTTAGAGTTTCACAAAAAAGGAATACCTAACGGAGTCCAAATGGAATAAAACTTTCACGATGATTTTTCTTGGACCAGAAGACACCTAGGATACTTGGAGTGCAAGACAAAAGAGCCACGAGGCGGCCACAAGGGTGGAGGGCGCGCCCAGGGGGTAGGGTGCGCCCCCTGACCTTCTGGGCCCATCGGTGACCCCCTGACCTAGATCTTCCTCCTATATATACTCTTATACCCCACAAACATCCAGGGGAGCCACGAAACCACTTTTCCACCGCCGCAACCTTCTGTACCCGTGATATCCCATCTTGGGGCCTTTTCCGGCATCCTGCCGGAGGGGATTCGATCACGAAGGGCTTCTCAATCAACAACATTGCCTCTCCGATGAAGCATGAGTAGTTTACCACAGACCTACGGGTCCATAGCTAGTAGCTAGATGGCTTCTTCTTTCTCTTTGATTCTTAATACGAAGTTCTCCTCGATGTTCTTGGAGATCTATTAGATGTAATACTCTTTTGCGGTGTGTTTGTCGAGATCCGATGAATTTTAGATTTATGATCAGCTTATCTATGAATATTATTTGAATCTCCTCTGAATTTTTATATGCATGATTTGATATCTTTGCAAGTCTCTTCGAACTATCGATTTGGTTTGGCCAACTAGATTGGGTTTTCTTACAATGGAAGAAGTGCATAGATTTGGGTTCAATCTTGCAGTGTCCTTTCCTATTGACAGTAGGGTCATCAAGGCACATATTTCATTATTGCCATCGAGGATAAAAAGATGGGGTTTTCATCATATTGCTTGAGTTAATTCCTCTAGATCATGTCATCTTGCTTAATGCGTTACTCCGTTCTTTATGAACTTAATACTCTAGATGCATGCCGGATAGCTGTCGATGTGTGGAGTAATAGTAGTAGAGCATAATCGTTTCGGTCTACTTGACACGGACGTGATGCCTATATTCATGATCATTGCCTTAGATATCATCATAACTTTGCGCTTTTCTATCAATTGCTCGGCAGTAATTTGTTCACCCACCGTATTATTTTCTATCTTGAGAGAAGCCTCTAGTGAAACCTATGGCCCCGGGTCTATTTTCCATCATATAGGTTTCCAATCTACAATTCTAGTTTCATGCAATCTTTTACATTTTGTTCCATATACCAAAAATACCAAAAACATTACTTTACCATTTATCCATCTCTATCAGATCTCACGTTGCAAATAACGGTGAAGGGATTGACAACCCCTTTATCGTGTTGGGTGCAAGGTTGGTGTTTGTTTGTGCAGGTATTCTGTGGCTTGCTCATTGTCTCCTACTGGATTGATACCTTGGTTCTCAAAACTGAGGGGAATACTTACACTACTGTGCTGCATCACCCTTTCCTCTTCAAGGAAAAAACCAACGCAATCTCAAGAGGTAGCACGCGCGTTTCTCTTCTCTCACATGAACAATTTTTTTTCTTCTGAGTGGAACGTACAAGCCTAGGCTTGAACGGGATTCAAGGAGGTTATGGTTGAAGATCATTAGGCTCTGAAGGTGTTATCTCACATGCTTGTGTTTAGTCGAGATCGTCGACTATAACATGGTGTACCAGGGAGTACTCGCAATGGGACGGGAAAAGATAATGATCTTCTCCTCTATTGTGTTAGTGACTTACAACTGCGGCCGCGGCAAGCGGGGGTGGCAACACTGGACGACTGCACTTTGGTGGTGCTCCCCGAGTACCGTGTCTTGGTTCCTGGGATGAAAACCCAAGTTCTGGCCTTTATTGGTTGTACCTTGCAATGGCCTTGTCGAACGCATTGTTTTGGGGTGAACTCAGACTTTCTCCAGGGCGAAAAGTGAAGATCTTCGGTCAGGCAAATTGTAACACCTTGGAGTCGCCTTAGTATTATATCATGTTAAATTAGAATTGTATTTTGATCTTCCTAGGTATTGATTTTTGCGCGAAATAAAATACATGAAGAAAATAGGAACTGGCATGGAGCCTTAAATTAATAGTTTAGTCAAAAATTGTATAAAATATTCCAAAGCAATAACACAATAGCATTAACCAATAAAAAACTATACATACATTTCATGACATAATAGCGCATAGAGCTTAGTGCCAGTTCAAACATCTCAATTTTGTATGCACATGCGCAAAATTTATAGGAATTTCAAACATCTCAATTTTGTAGGTACTGTTAGCTGATGTGGTAGACATTGCAATTAACCGTACCCTATATGTGGTGTTAGGGCATCTCCTTCTTCTGGACTGACGTCAGCCCGTCCCAGAGAGCATTGGCAGGGGAGGGATCCATCATGGGAGTGGTGCGGAGAGGGATCAGAGGTTGATGACAGCAGCCATGGCCGGGGTACTGACTTTTATAACAATGGTAGGAGGCAGACGGACGGACGAGTGGCGCCGGAGGAGATGCCTCGGCAACCACGTGCCATCAATGCGGGCGGCAGTCGGACGGACGGGCCTCCGCCGTGTCGTTTGAATGTGTGGTTGTTGCATGCACCAGGAAGTAGCATGGTAGGCAGATGGACGGACGGGTGGCCATTCTGTCGTTTGAACGCGTGGCAGTTGCTTGCACCGGGAAGCGGTGCGGGCGGTGCTCCCGGACGGCGCTCCGCTTCAATGCCGGCGCTGGAGAGCAGTCGCTTCCGCTCTAGCTGGGTATGAATGCGGGTGTGACGCTTTGGAGCGGCGCTGAGCGAAAACGCGCGGGGCGGTGGAGGGTTTTTTGGTGGATCAGACCGGTCAGAGACAGGCTTGGGAGCGGTCCGGACTCCTGCCAACCTTCCCACGTTTGTCTCTGGTTAGCGGGAGAAAACAGGTCCGGACAGCCCAGCGGACCGATGCAGGCCCGCGTTGGATGGCTTCCGCGGTCCGGACCGATATAGGTTGTTCTTAGTGTTTTCAGAAAGAAAAATCTCCAGTGTTTTTTCTTAGAAGATTGATTTTCTCAGTGGAACATAGAAGGCTGAGCTTGGATGGGCCAACCTTACATCTTACATGGCATGCTAAGCCTGCAGCTGCGTACAACCTCAGCGTTAATCTCAAAAAAAGAAAAAGAAAAATTCAGCGTTCCAACACTCAGCTGCCTGCTTCCCATTGTCTAAAATCTGAAAACTGCCGTACCCCCCAGTCTCTCCACTCTCAGCAGTGAACGGACTAGAGAAAGAAGGATCGGAGCAGTCGGCGACCTCACCCTGGCCTGTCCTGGTCCGCGTCCTCGAAGATCCGATCCTGGTTAGCCCACCCCTTTTCCTTCCCTTCCTTCTCCATCTAATCTACTAGTGATTCCTTTTCGTGTCATCTTATTTTCCCTCTATTAGTAAACCCTAGCCAGATTTTCCCCTCCTGATCAAACCCTAACATCCATCCTCTTCTACAGCAGTGCAGAGAGAGAGAGAGAGAGAGAGAGAGGAGAGGGTACCGCTGATGGATCCCGCTGCCGAGACTCCCCAAGGCCAAGGGTAAGATCCCATTGGTGTTCCTCCCCCTCTTAATTTTGTGTCGTGCACTACTTGCTTTGTATATGCTATCGCTATTCTGGACGGATGTGGATATGTGTGTTGGATTCTAGCAGCTGCCCTGATGTGAATATATGTGTGTCCATTGATTAAATTCCTTTTCATGCCAGGGCCGGTACCTTTCCCACGCGTGTGGACGGCAGTTGGCTGCGCTGTTCTGTGCCGCTGGCCGACCCAGTGTCCGAGGTGCTTGGCGACGACAACCTCCTCATCGAGATCCTCGTCCGCCTCCCTCCGAAGCAGTCCTCGCTCTCCCGTTCGTCCGTCGTATCCAAGCACTGGGGCAGCATCCTCCACAACCCCCAGTTCCGCAAATCCTTCCTCAAGCACCACCGGAAGCCTCCTCTGCTTGGGTTCTTCAGAGGGTATGCTAAAAGCTTCATTCCTGCCATGGACTCGCCTTACCGTATCCCTACTGCCCGCTTCTCCCTGCCCAAGAGCACCATAGCCTACCACACTGATGAAACGTACATGGGCTGCTGCCATGGTCTGTCTGTCCTAATTGACACGAATAAGCATGACACCGTCGTGTGGGATCCCTCTCACCGGCAAAGAGCACATCTTGGCTTTTCCACCAGTATTCCACTCTATGAGGACAAACTCAACCTGGCATGGCGTTGTACTGTGCGTTGATGCCGAAGATGGGCACGTCCATGGAGATTTCTTCTCAAGCCCATTTAAATTGGTTTAGGTCTGCGATGGATTCAGTACACAGGCATCTTGTTCTTTCTATGACTCGTAGCGTTTGGGGCAATATTTTCTCGGTGACCATAGCAAATAATATTTCTGCGACAAGCCACAGCATCCTTGTCGGGAATACACTTTGCTGGTTGATTTGTGGTGGTGAAGTTCTTGTTTTTTATTTCGAAATGCAAAGTCTTGTTGTGATCAAGACGTCGGTGGAAAACCATGTTACCAACGACCGGTGTTTTCAGCTCTTGCGGATGGCTGATGGTGGCCTTGGCCTTGCTGGTTTGTTGGACCCGACGATCCAATTATGGATAGGAAATCTAACTGTGATGGTATTGACGAATGGGTCTTGCTGCGCAAAACCATTCCACTGGATGAGATGCTTCCAAGGAGAATAAGTTATGGATTTTTTGTTGGGTATGATGAGGACACAAATTTGGTTGTTCTATATACGATGATTGGCAACTTCACGCTCCAAATTGACTCGATGCAGATCAAGCATATTGTTAAAAGAAACTAGATATGTCATGACACCTTTCATACCTACAGGAATTTCTATACTACATGTAATTGCTTTGATGCCTGGCCATTGCTAAAGGCTAAATACAATTACATTCTGGCAAACACTTCACCATTCTGATTCTTAAACAGTTTATAGTTTGCATCAAAGGATTCATCAATGATAATGGGGTTAGCACAAGTGAAGCCAGACAGATTGGATGGATCTGCTGAGGATTCCTTTGCAGCAACCCATGTGGTTTTGGGGTACTGCTCAGGTTTCCAGTAAGAGCCATCTGCATTAATTTTCCTCACGAACCCAACACCCTCTTTCCTAGGGTTTTGGTTCAGAATCTGCTTCTTAAGGACATAGTGTCTGATGCCTTTTCAGACTTTTGTACATTCCTGTTTCAAGCAATGTCTTCAACCTAGCATTCTCATCAGCAATAGCAGTGGTATCCTCTGGAGAGGGGTTAGTTACCACGTTAACAGTTGAAGATATTGCAACAGTAGTAGCAGTGGAACATTCACGCTCAATGCATTTTAGACATGGTGGTTCAAATCCTTCCTGAGCGGGACTGATCTGTTCGGAGCGAAGTGACTCATTTTCCTTTTGAAGATCTTCATGATCCGCTCTCAACTTCTCAAGATCTTGCTTCTTTTGAAGATAATCATAGGAGAGCTTTTCATGAGTAGTTGAGAGAGTCTCAAGACGATCTTCAAGTTCCTGATACTTAATGTGAAGATTTTTTATGTCTTCAATTAAGGATTCAGAACGAGTCATTTCGGCACCCAATAGATCATCGCTTCTATCTAACAGTTTTTGAATATGTTCCATAGCTTTCTGTTGTTCAGTTGCAACTTTAGCAAGTGTTCTGTAGCTAGGTTTTGAATCACATTCAGAGTCATCGTCACTAGATGTTTCATAGCGAGTAGTGTGTGTGTTTACCTTGGCACCGCGTGCCATGAAGCAGTAGGTAGGAGTGGAGTCGTTCTTGTCATTTGCGTCGGTGTCGGTGATGCAGTCTGTCTTCAGTGTTGAAGATGGACTTGGCGACGTATGCTGTAGCCAGACTCGCAATGCCAGAATCAGACTCCTCCTCAGACTCCACCTCTGCCTCCTCAGATGCGGACTCCTCCTCTGAATCCATCTCCTTTCCAACAAACGCACGTGCCTTGCCAGATGAGCTCTTCTTGTGTGATGAAGACTTTGATGAAGACTTGGAAGAAGACTTTGAGTGTTTCTTCTTCTTCTTGTCGTCAGAATCATATTCCTTGCTCTTCTTCTTCCTTCTGTTCTCATTGTCCCACTGTGGACACTCAGAGATGAAGTGCCCAGTTTTCTTGCACTTGTGACATGTTTTCTTCTTGTAGTCATGAGCAGAAGCTTCATCATTCCTTGAGCTTGATCGTGAAGATTTTCTCAAGCCTTTCTTCTTGGTGAATTTTTGGAACTTCTTCACTAGCATTGCAAGTTCTCTTCCAATGTCTTTAGGATCATCAGAACTGCAGTCAGATTCTTCTTCAGATGAGGAGACAGCTTTTGCCTTCAAGGCTCGAGTTCGCCCATAGTTTGGACCGTAGATATCTCTTTTCTCAGAAAGCTGAAACTCATGTGTGTTGAGCCTCTCAAGTATGTCAGACGGATCGAGAGTCTTGAAATCAGGACGTTCTTGAATCATCAGGGTCAGGATGTCAAACGAACTATCAAGTGATCTCAGCAGCGTCTTGACGATTTCATGTTTGGTGATCTCAGTGGCGCCGAGGGCTTGAAGCTCGTTTGTGATGTCAGTAAGTCTGTCAAATGTGTGCTGGACATTCTCATTGTCATTTCGCTTGAAGCGGTGGAAGAGATTGCGAAGGACACTGATTCTTTGATCTCTCTGGGTTGAGATGCCTTCATTAACTTTGGAGAGCCAGTCCCAGACCAGTTTGGATGTCTTCAAGGCACTCACACGGCCATACTGTCCTTTGGTCAGATGACCACAGATGATATTCTTAGCAGTAGAGTCCAGTTGAACGAATTTCTTGACATCAGCAGCAGTGACACCTTCTCCAGCCTTGGGAACGCCGTTCTCGACGACATACCATAGGTCGACATCAATGGCTTCAAGATGCATGCGCATCTTATTCTTCTAGTAGGGATATTCAGTTCCATCGAAGACGGGGCAAGCAGCGGAGACTTTGATTATCCCTGCAGTCGACATAGCTAAAACTCCAGGTGGTTAAACTGAATCACACAGAACAAGGGAGCACCTTGCTCTGATACCAATTGAAAGTGCGTTATATCGACTAGAGGGGGGGTGAATAGGCGATTTTTATGAAAGTCTTCAAAACGTGAGAGTTATGAAGACAAACAGTGAAGATTATGCCTATTACTAAGCAGCGGAAGTTAGATTACACTAGGGCAGCTATGGTCATGTATTCAATTGAGTGAAAGCACAATGACAAACAGCTTCAGTGTAATAAGGATCAGGTAGGAAGAAGTTATGAAGCCAAACAGATCATACATTCATGTTGTGAAGATAAAAGATAAAGCAAGCATGCAATGGCTTCACAATGAATAACAGTAAGTCAAATGAAGTGAAGATGAAACCAGTGACACGTTGAAGACAATGATTTGTTGGACCAGTTCCAGTTGCTGTGACAACTGTACGTCTGGTTGGAGCGGCTACGTATTTAAACCAAAGGACACACAGTCCCGGACACCCAGTCAAGGACACTTAGTCCAAGAACCCCAGTCCTCACCGTATTCTCCTTGAACTAAGGTCACACAGACCTCGTCCAATCACTCGTGGTAAGTCTTCAGGCGACTTCCAAACCTTCACAGACTTCGTTCACTGGCAATCCACAATTTCTCTTGGATGCTCTGAACGCGACGCCTAACCGTCTGGAGGATGCACAGTCCTCAAGTGTAATAAGTCTTCAGATCACTCAGACACGAAGACTTAAGTGATGCCCAATTTACTCTGGCTCTGGGTGGTTAGGGCTTTTTTCCTCGCTAGGAATTTTTCTCAAAGGCTTCGAGGTGGGTAACTCTCAAACGACAAAATCCGTGCACTGAAATCTGAGCAGCCAACCGTTTATGGTTGTGGGGGTGGGCTATTTATAGCCACTTGGCAACCCGACTTGATTTGTCCGAAATGACCCTGGGTCACTAAGGAACTGACACGTGTACCAACGGTCGAATTTTGAACTCACACGGCAACTTTACTTGGGCTACAAGTAAAGCTGACTTGTCTGACTCTGGACAAGATTTGCTCTCATAGTCTTCGCTCGAAGACATAGGATTTGAATTAGGCATCACTTCAGTCATTCTCACTGGTTCTCTTGGACCCCACTTAACAGTACGGTGGTTCCTATGACACAACATGAATGAAATAAAACTACTAAGGATCTAAGTCTTCGAGTTCCATAAGCTTCAAAGGGAGTCTTCTCATGTCATTGTCTTCAATATGAATATCTTCATAAACCACCATTGTCTTCAATGTCTTCGTACATTTTTAGGGGTCATCTCTGGTAGTGAAACCGAATCAATGAGGGACTTCTACCTGTGTTTTCCTGCAATTCTCACAAACACATTAGTCCCTCAACTAGGTTTGCCGTCAATACTCCAAAACCAACTAGGGGTGGCACTAGATGCACTTACAGGAAGGATGAGAGTGCGTATAATCCATGGACTCAACATTAGTCATAAAGAACTCACATACTTCTTGCAAAAATCTATTAGTTATTGAAACGAAGTACTACGCGCATGTCCTAGGGGGATAGATTGGTAGGAAAAGACCATCGCTCGTCCCCGACCGCCACTCATAAGGAAGACAATCAATAAATAAATCATGCTTCGACTTCATCACATAACGGTTCACCATACGTGCATGCTACGGGAATCAAAAACTTTAGAACAAGTATTTCTCAAATTCACAACTACTCAACTAGCATGACTCTAATATCACCATATTCATATTTCAAAACAATTATCAAGTATCAAACTTCTCTTAGTATTCAATGCACTTTATAGTTTTATCTTGGATGCCTATCATATTAGGACTAAATTTATAACCAAAGCAAATTACCATGCTGTTCTAAAGGACTCTCAAAATGATATAAGTGAAGCATGAGACATCAATAATTTCTATAAAATATAACCACCAACGTGCTCTAACAGATAGAAATGAAGCGCTAGAGCGAAATTGTTTAGCTCAAAAGATATAAGTGAAGCACATAGAGTATTCTAATAGATTCCAAATAACGTGTGTCTCTCTCAAAACATTTGTACAGCAAGGATGATTGTGGTGAACTAAAAAGCAAAGACTCAAATCATACAAGACGCTCCAAGTAGAACACATATCATGTTGTGAATAAAAATATAGCTTCAACTAAAGTTACCGATGGACGAAGACAAAAGAGAAGACGCCTTCCGGGGCATCCCCAAGCTTAGGCTTCTAGGTTATCCTTAGATTTTACCTTGGGGTGCTTTGGGCATACCCAAGCCTAGGCTCTTTCCACTCCTTGTTCCATAATCCATCAAATCTTACCCAAAACTTGAAAACTTCACAACACAAAACTTAACAGAAAATCTCGTGAGCTCCATTAGTGAAAGAAAACAAAACACCACTTCAAGGTACTGTAATGAACTCATTCTTTATTTATATTGGTGTTAAACCTACTGTATTCCAACTTCTCTATGGTTTTTAAACTCCATTACTAGCCAGAGATTCATCAAAATAAGCAAAACAACACACGAAAAACAGAATCTGTCAAAAAGCAGAACAGTCTGTAGTAATCTGTAACTAACGCAAACTTATGGCACTCCAAAAATTCTAAAATAAATTGCTGGACGTGAAATATTTTTCTATTAAACATATGCAAAAAGAATCAACTAAATATCACTCTCCAGTAAAACGTTGTAACTAATCTCGTGAGTGCTAAACTTTCTGTTTTTTACAGCAAGATCACAAAGACTTTCCGCAAGTTTTCCCAAAGGTTCTACTTGGCACAAACAATAATTAAAACACAAAACCACATCTAAAAAGAATCTATATGGGTTATTTATTCCTAAACAGAACCAAAAAGCAAAAAACTAAAATAAAATTGGGTTGCCTCCCAACAAGCGCTATCGTTTAACACCCCTAGCTAGGCATAAAGCCAAGGATAGATCTAGGTATTTCCATCTTTGGTAGGAAATCCATAAGTAGCTATCATGATAGATTCATATGGTAATTTTATTTTCTTTCTAGGAAAGTGTTCCATGCCATTCCTTAACGGAAATTGGAATATAATATTTCCTTGCTTCATATCAATAATTGCACCAATCATTCTAAGGAAAGGTCTACCAAGAATAATAGGACATGAAGGATTGCAATCTATATCAAGAACAATGAAATCTATGGGCACATAATTCCTATTTGCAACAGTAAGAACATCATTAATTCTTCCCATAGCTTTCTTAATGATGGAATCCGCAAGGTGCAAGTTTAAAGAACAATCATCAAATTCATGGAAACCTGGCTAATCACACAAAGTTTTTGGAATTGTGGAAACACTAGCACCCAAATCACACAAAGCATAGAATTCATGATCCTTAATTTTAATTTTAATAGTAGGTTCCCACTCATCATAAAGTTTCCTAGGGATAGAAACTTCCAATTTGAGCTTTTCTTCATAAGATTGCATTAAAGCATCAACGATATGTTTAGTGAAAGCTTTATTTTGACTATAAGCATGCGGAGAATTTAGCACGGATTGCAACAAGGAAATACAATCTATTAAAGAACAATTATCATAATTAAATTCCTTGAAGTCCAAGATAGTGGGTTCATTGCTATCTAAAGTTTTGACCTCTTCCATCCCACTTTTACCAAATTTTGCATCAAGATCTAAAAACTTTGAATCATTGGGACGCCTTTTAACTAAAGTTGACTTATCTCCAATCCCATAATTATCAAGATTCATATTTGAAAACAAAGATTTAATAGGGGAAACATCAATCACTTTAAGATCTTCATCCTTATTATCATGAAAACTAGAAGAACACGCTTTCACAAAGCAAACCTTTTTAGCACGCAGCATAGCGGTTCTTTCTTTGCACTCATCAATGTAAATTCTCATAGCTTTGAGAGACTCATTGATATCATGCTTAGGTGGAATAGATCTAAGATTCAAAGAATCAACATCAAGAGAAATTCTATCCACGTTCCTAGCCAATTCATCAATCTTAGGAATTTTTTCTTCAAGCAAAGCATTGAAATTATTTTGAGAAATCAGAAATTCTTTAACAGTAGTCTCAAAATCAGAGGGCATCTTATTAAAATTGCCATAAGAGTTTTTGTAGGAATTATCATAATTATTAGAGGAATTACTAGGATACGACCTAGGATTAAAGTGTCCTCTATAAGCGTTGTTGCCAAAATTGTTCCTACCAACAAAATTCACATTCATAGATTCATTATTATTCTCAATCAAGATAGACAAAGGAATATCATTGGGATCATAAGAAACACTCTTATTAGCAAACAATTTCATAGGTTCATCCATCTTTCCAATCAAAACATTAACTTCTTCAATTGCATGCACCTTTTTACTAGTAGATCTTTCAGTGTGCCATTGAGAATAACGAACCATAATATTATCTAGGAGTTTAGTAGCTTCACCTAAAGTGATTTCCATAAAAGTGCCTCCGAATCTAAAAGATTTCTAGAAGCAAAGTTCAATCCGGCATAATTTTTTTGTATAATCATCCATAAATTCAAACCATGTGTAGGGCAATTACGTATCATTAATTTCATTCTCTTCCAAGCTTGTGCAACATGTTCATGATCAAGTTGCTTAAAATTCATAATATCGTTTCTAAGAGAGATGATCTTAGCGAGAGGAAAATACTTAGAGATAAAAGAATATTTGCACTTATTCCACGAATCAATACTACTTTTAGGAAAGACGAAAACCAAGTTTTAGCAAGATCTCTAAGTGAAAAAGGAAATAGCTTTAATTTAACAATATCATTGTCCACATATTTCTTCTTTTGCATATCACACAAATTAACAAAGCTATTCAGATGGGTAGCGGCATCTTCACTAGGAAGGCCAGCGAATTGATCTTTCATGACAAGATTCAGCAAAGCATCATTAATTTCACAGGATTCAGCATCGGTAAGAGGAGCAATCGGAGTACTAAGAAAATAATTGTTGTTGGTATTGGCAAAGTCACACAATTTAGTATTATCTGGAGCCATCATGACAAGCAAGCAATACAACACACAAGCAAACAAGAAGCAAGCGAAAAAGAGGCGAACGGAAATAGAGGGCGAATAAAATGGCAAGGGTGAAGTGGGGGAGAGGAAAACGAGAGGCAAATGGCAAATAATGTAATGCGAGGGATAAGAGTTTGTGATGGGTACTTGGTATGTCTTGACATGTGCGTAGACTCCCCGGCAACGGTGCTAGAAATCCTTCTTGCTACCTCTTGACCACTGCGTTGGTTTTCCCTTGAAGAGGAAAGGGTTATGCAGCAAAGTAGCATAAGTATTTCCCTCAGTTTTTGAGAACCAAGGTATCAATCCAGTAGAAGGCTACATGCAAGTCCCTCGTACCTACACAAACAAATAAGAACCTTGCAACCAATGTGATAAAGGGGCTGGCAATCCTTTCACGGCCACTTGCAAAAGTGAGATCTGATAGAGATGATAAGATAATATTTTTGGTATTTTCATGATAAAGACTAAAAGTAAAGATTGCAAAGTAAACGGCAATAGAAATTGCTTGTTGACGGGAGATTAATATGATGGAGAATAGACCCGGGGGCCATAGGTTTCACTAGTGGCTTCTCTCAAGATAGCATAAGTATTATGGTGGGTGAACAAATTACTATGGAGCAATTGATAGAAAAGTTCATAATTATGGGAATATGCAGGCATGATCATGTATATAGGCATCATGTCCGCGAGAAGTAGACCGACTCCTGCCTGCATCTACTACTATTACTCCACACATTGACTGCTATCCAGCATGCATCTAGAGTATTAAGTTCATAAGAACAGAGTAACACATTAGGTAAGATGACATGATGTAGAGGGATAAACTCATGCAATATGATATAAACCGCATCTTTTTATCCTCGATGGCAACAATACAATACGTGTCGTTTTCCCTACTGCCACTGGGATCGAGCACCGCATGATTGAACCCAAAGTTAAGAGATTCTCCCATTGCAAGAAAGATCAATCGAGTAGGCCAAACCAAACTGATAATTCGAAGAGACTTGCAAAGATAACAAATCATACATAAAAGAATTCAGAGAAGTTTCAAATATTGTTTATAGATAATCTTGATCATAAACCCACAATTCATCGGTGGAGCCACAAGGGGCCCACGAGGGTGGAGGGCCCGCCCAGGGGGGTAGGCGCGCCCCTGCCTCATGGCCTCCTCGGTGATTTCTTGACATCCACTCCAAGTCCTCTGGATCACATTTATTCCAAAAATAACTCTCCCGAAGGTCTCATTCCGTTTGGACTCCGTTTGATATTCCTTTTCTGCGAAACACTAAAATAGGAAAAAAAACAACAATTTGCACTGGGCCTTGGGTTAATAGGTTAGTGCCAAAAATAATACAAAAGTGTATAAATAAGCCCATTGAACATCCAAAACAAAATATGTAATAGCATGGAGCAATCAAAAATAATAGATACATTGGAGACGTATCAAAGAGCGGTGGTGCGTCGTGCGGGAACGGCGGCAGACCGATGGTCGTGGGGGGTGAGGGGGATTAGATCGGTCGTGTGGTGCGTGGTGCAGGGTAGTTTTTTTAAGAAGGGGCATGGTGGATTAGTAGTATCGGGTTTCGTTAGCGAGGGGAGATTAGTGAGTTGGAGATTTCGTTAACTATAATTTTTGTTAAAGGAGATTTTAGGCCATTATATCGTTTATTAGACAGTTAATATGCTGAGTTGGATCTGCCCTCTCATGCTATTATAGTGGTAGTAGATATAGCTCTATTTAATATTTATCAACTTGCTAATCATAGAAATTTATGATATATATAAGTTGCATTCTAAGAAAATTGAAAAATGCAATTTGATTCTTGAATATGAGATTGAAAAATACATATTATATTGAAAAATGCAATTTGCTTCAAGTTAAAAAATTGCTTCTTTCATATGATATGAAAAAATGCAGACATGAAACAGACATGTTATGCTGAAAATGAGTAAAGTACATAGTTTTTTTGGGTCTATATGCTTATGGGAGGCATTTTATAATACATGACATCAAAAGAAACAACTTGAAAAGATGGGGCTGATATATCCGATACAAGACTATCCGAGTGTGATCCACCAATGTGGAGCTGCTTCTAGAGAATGTATGCACCTAATGCATAGCGTGATTCGTGGCGCTGCTGCCCTATCCTCCAATAGTTTATTCTTATCCTAGTACTTTCCAACGCTAGCATCTTTGCAAATGGGAGGAAAAGGATCACACGCCCCTAAACCCAATATGCATGGCGATGAAAATGTGTGTTGCGGTTGCGAATAACATGAAGGGGAATTGTGATTTCAGCCCACCAATCTTTGCAAATGCCTAAGAAATTTAGACAATGTACAATTTGCGGGTTAGGTTAAAGACAATCATCTCCTACAGAAATGAAAAAAAAACTCAAGCATCAGAACAAAAATACATACAAAACATAAGAAAATTCGAAATACCGAAACATAATTTTTCGTGCCAATGCAAGATGTTATTCCTCACATTTATTTCATTATCATAGGAATAATTATTTTTAGGATTTAATACAGCTTTTAATAGGAAAAATATGTACTATAATTAAGCACGAGCTAGGTTGTCACCGAGAAAGCATATTCAGTACTATAATCAAGCATAGGCTAGGTTGACTACCCATTGTTTTGTTTATAGTGTGTGTATATCTCCACGAACAAACCAACCAAACATAAGTGCAGAAAATATAGATTATCAACGAAAAAAGAATGTTGTAATTTTAGTATACAATAATGAGGGTTACCCCGCAAAAAACTGAAGGTTAAAAAGTTATAATTTAGTATACAATGCAGATTAAGCACCATACTAACAATAAAAATGCCGTATGTGCAATTAACACTTCTATTGAGTTACTCATATCATACATTAAAAATATTGCGATCCAAATTGCTTGCCTGCGCAAGAGCTTCTTATACTGTACGCAACTGTTGTTCATTAAAAAGAGAAACATATTATATTTTGCACAAGAAATATAACATTGGAGATGTATATTTGCCGTCCAAATTTAGTACTACGGTGTACATCGGATGTTGATGCATAATGAGAAAGCATATCACATAATTAAATTACTATACATGCAATATTTTTATTGAAGTAATTTTACCCGGACGCAATTGTTCCTCCATACCTTCAGTGATGCTAGGCATGTCATCTTCTTCCTTGTTCACAAACTTTACTGAGATTATACTCTATGACCATGATTTCTGAATGTATTTTACGTGGAGTGTCCGAAAAAGGAAACGTGAATCAAGGTTCTCCTTAAATTATGCGCACCCTCTCTGATCTGGTCACACATGTCCCTCCAACGGCATCACTTCTGTTATCGTCCATGGCTCCTGGCCGGCAAGGTCGCGTCACCGCGGGCTTGGGGAGAGGAGCATCGCGTACATCCGCCTTGCCTTACCGTCGGGCAGCTCGTTGGCCATGGTCAGTCGAGACGGAGTTCATCTTTGCATGGATGAGAACCAAGGTTCAAGATGACCATGTCGTGTAGTTGGGACGGTGAGTTCCGCCGTGCAAGACGACTCCTAGGGGACTCATATTGGCATGCTTATCCCACTCCATCTGTCTCCGTTTAATACACTCTTTGCCTCCTTATTTTAATTACCCTCTATTTCCTCTTTTCTACACATCTTCGTGACAACCTGGGAAAGTCAAAGAAGTATATAAATTGGATGGGTTAGATGTAAAGAGTCGATATGGGACTATTTAAAAGGCTATTGACCTACAATTCGGCACACATGCATGATCTAGCTCGTTGGTATGGTATCCAACTTAGAATAGTAGGTTGTGAGTTCGATGCTCCACACCAGCGTTCTTATTTTTTGTGCCTCGGCTTAATTAGTTGGGCTTTTCGGCCACCAGCAAACGGAGGGTGATTATTTGGGCTTTTGGGCCATCAGCACATGGAGGCTACGTGAGACGCACGAACGAGGGGAAAGCTGACACACAACTGAGACAGGTGGACGGATGGATGAAAACTACTAACAGGCAGATGAAATTACGGTGGTAAGAAGCGATCCGTGATTTCTTATTAGGTAAAGATATGCTGATTTGACTGTACAGAGACTCTTGGGATCAGTTTGCCATCAACATATCAGCCTTTACCGGTTTGGCAAAATCACCCTTGTGACCACCGTGCAAGAAATATGTATCAATAGATCAACTAGTAGTATATATATGAATAATCAGTGAAGCAACAAACCAACAACATAGGGAGGCACGGAAAAATGTTATTCAATTATTTTAGATTTAAGACCATAGATATCACATAAGCAAAATAACCCACTGCATATAATAAAGGAGCTAATTCCTTCTGAAACAACAAAACATGTAGTTATGATCACATCCTACAGTTGATTCATCCTCATTGCAGTTTGTTCGTATTTGTAGATTTCCATTTCATGTTGCTCTGATATGTTATTTGATGGCTTCTTGGTGTTGGCAGCTGGACAAGGAGGAGGGGCTATAGTGGCCTTAACGGTGGTGGCGGAAGTTGAAAGAGGTGGAGGTGCAAGCTTCTCGATGTGCATGAACTGGGGGACAGTATCATCAAACAAATACTCTTTTGTCACCGGAACAACTAACATGAAAAATGTTTGTTGCATATTATAAAGAAAATGCTAGTATCTTCTTGTGGATTCTGATCTTCACAAGGCCTGTGATGCGGATACAACCAACCACTTTCTCCTGCCCTACCGGTGTACTGCCTTCATGGGAACTCATGCCTTCTAGGATTTTTCGGACAACATTGCATGCCACATACATGGTTCAAGATTACATTCCATAGTTTGTCCTTTGCAAGGATCAAGCATTCATCATCATAGTGGTTATGATGATCTCTGGCTCAGATATCACTTGAGCTTTAAGGAACATGTGCTCTATGAGTATAGTTCAATTTGCAAATACTTTTTTGGTTACATGTATTATTTTAACACATGGACATATCTGAAAAACAAGTGAATACCTTTTGAAAGTGCCTGAACATTAAAAAATAATAGTCATCTATCTAAAAAAATGCATCCTTGTACTTTCCCTATAATATTTGGCTATAATTTTATGGCATCCTTTCAAAATACGAATTGGTTTAAAGTGTTTGTCCGATTTTGGGATCTAGGCCAAAATATATATTATTTACTTGAAATACACAACCGGATACAAAAATTAGGGAACAATGTTTGTTTAGGTATTGGCCCTTGGTGGGATCAATCTGGTCTGAGTTTCCTGATTGAAATAGCTAAATAGTTGGGTGCATTCACTAGGATGATGTTAAAATAGATGGGATCAATCTATATGTCGCTCCACTCTCAAGTGCGCGGAGAAGAATTCATAGGTGGAAACGATACTTCTTTCCTGTTCTACGTAGTTTAATTGCTTCCACTTCAGTCTTGTCTTACCATTCTCCCCTCGCGCTGTTGATTGCGATGGCAATTGGAACCAGTGAACCCTAGCAGCCGCCAAGGTTGAGATCCTATATGCGACCTCACCCGCTGCGCCTCCTCCAACCAACCCACACCACCATATATCTTCAGCCATTCACTCGATTCCAGTCAGAGCCATTCCTTCCATTCCGCCTCAGGGGCCACACTGCCGCCACTGCCACTTCTGCTAGTAGCATGCGTTCTGCCACCATGTGGGAGGCCTCCTCTTTCTCATCGCCCATCTGATACCCCTCATAACCCTCCGAGGATGCATTTTTACCTGGGGGAGCGTTGGTGGGGACTGCACCTCTCCTTCCTTGGAGTACACGGTGGGGCCGAATCCGCACCCGTCGGTGCTAGCCATCACTAGACATACCGATCATGGGAAGGAGAAGGCTAAGAAGACCACTTTCAACTCCCAATGCACCGGATGTGAGACTAGGAAGAGCGAGGTGGCAGAGTTAGAGAGAGGAAAGGAAGAACCTGGTGCGAGAAAGGGCAGAAGACGAGGAAGACTGGAGGATGCAGAAAAAATATTCAGGTGTGAAGTGTTTTTGGGTCACACTCGGTACTAAAAAAATCCATCATGTATTTGAAAAAAAATATGCATCATGTATTCAAGAAAGTGTTCATCATGTACATGAAAAACGTGTTCAACACATATTGGAAAAAGTGTTCAAGACATATTTCAATACATGTTCATCTTGCATTTGAGGAAGTGTTTAGCACATATTTGATGCTTATCGTGTATTCAAAAAATGCCGCGTATTTCAAAAAATATTCAACATATATTCAAAATATATTCACTATACATTTGAAGAATATTATTTGTATTTTAAAAATATTCACCGTGTACTTAAAAATATGTCCATCGCATGTTTCTCCAAAAATGTCCATGACATATATGCAAACAAATGTTCATTTCATATTTTTCGATAAAATGTGCATCAAATACTTGTCAAAAAATTTATGCACAAAAACGTCCATCATCTTCCTGTGATCCTACGGTCGTGTCAATGTTGACCGAAGGCCAGGGGTCATACTGCCCCTGCTGCCGCCGCTTCAGCTAGCACCAGGGGCGCCACCCCCACACTGGAGACACCCCCTTCCCCACCATATTTTAGGTATGCTTCTCAAGCATTTATGCATGCAATATAGGTTCATTTTGGAGTGTGCCACATGCATTATGTGATTTGTCCTGCTTTGCTCACCAAGGCACTCACTTGTGTTAGCCCCGAACACAAAACCTTATCGATCCAGCATTACTATCAGCTGTGAAACTGCCATTCATAATTAGCTAATTACATGCCCTTTATCATCCCCTAGCAAATTGCAACGCAGAGTAGGCAGTGCTATTTGTCTGCCCTCCTGTGTGGCACACAACGCTCCCTCATACATATCGGACAAACTAGCCTAGGTTCATCGATGGATTGTACAACACTTTCTTATGCTGATTTTACTGTAAAGGGAGTGGTGGGATCTGCGTGCCAGGCTGTCAAGTCATAACCACGATCCTTTATCGTGATTGCCAAAATCCCCTTGCCTTACAAGTCCTCAATCTGCCTCACTGCAGATTTATTCTTCGGCAACACGGTGAGGTCAACAACTATATATGCATGATCGTTGACCACGAAATAAAATGCAGGAGTAGGCTTGATGCAACTAGTCAACAACACTGTAGAGACAATACATTAATACAAAATCATCCATTGTAAATTACAAAAGAGTTAATTTTGTACGAAATAACACAAACAAAATACTATGTATAGTAATTGGAATTGCCATCCCATACTAGCTAGTTGATTCCTCATCACTGCAGATTGCTTCATTATTTCCGTTTCCTAATTTTCTGAAATGTTGTTGATGGATTGTTGGTGTCCGCGGCCGGACAAGGAGCAGGTACAGCAATGGCGAGAAGAGGTGGAGGAGCGCAGGCCGCCGGAGAAAGCTTCTCGATGTAGAGGCAGAGGGGCACAGTGTTACCTGACAAATACTCTTTCGGCACACGCAACCACTCATAATCGCTGTCATCGGGCGCAGGGGCGTCGCCAGACAGGGAGCTGCTGCTCCTCAGGGGCGAGTTCATCATGACCATATGTGTTGTGCCGCGGCCAGAACGCTCTACACAGAGGTCGCACGCGAACTGCGGTTATACTAAAAAGGTTTGGCTGATATATCTGATACAATAGTGCATATTACTTTTCATTCATAGTATTTTCTAAAAAATATCTCCAAAATGAAATTTATTATTTTGTAGGAAGGCATTCAACTATTTTATGTATCCATAACCACAAAATAATAGGCATGATATGCATGAAAAAAGAACATAGAGTGTCCAGAAAATGATACTTACTTCAGATTAAAACTAAGGTATCCACGACTTTATATAGGCGTCAGGCGATAGGAAAACAAAACTTCAAAAAAATGTCAACACAACTAAGGATTTTAAATCTCCGGAGAGAGCTCTGTTAGGTGGCATGCGATGTTCATTTCCTTGAACAGCCCACGCAAGTGCTTGTGCATCACACTTTCCAGGACTATCTGAGTGTTAGCCACCAAGTGCTTGTGCATCACACTTTCTAGAGAATGTCTGCAAGCAATCGATTAAGTTTAGACTTTGGAGTGCATCCATTGCATAGCATGATTCTTGGTGCTCCCACCGTATCCTCCAAGAGTTTCTGCTTATCCTAGTACTTTCAAACACTGAGTAGCACACAATGTTCCGTCATACGTACCAGACGAATTCGGTCCAGGATCATCCATCAATTGTACACCTTACATGCTGATTTGACTGTAAAGAGACCCTTGGGATAAGTTTGCCATCAACATATCAGCCTTTAACTGTATTGGCAAAATCCCCTTTGTGTCCACCGTGTATAAAATCCCTTTTGTTCATATTTGTACATTTCCATTTCATGTTGCTATAATATTTTGGTTGCTGGCTTCTTGGTGGCCGGACAAGGAAGAGAGGCTACAATGGCATTAAGGGGTGGTGGTGGCAGGTGTAAGAGGGGGAGGTGCAAGCTTCTAGATGTACATGCAGTGGTGGACAGTGCCACCGGACAAATACTCGTTCGGTAGCGGAACCACATTTAAACTTGCCCAGGTCAGGGGCGCAGCTGGACAATAATATTTGTTTACGTATATACCTATAAGACCCCTTTTATAATATGCACGATATCATAAGGAACTGGTTGAAACTTGAAACTGATTACGCTCGCACAGGCAGCCGTGCTAGTTGCTTGAATGGTGGAGCTGACACATCCAATAAAAGATTATATCATGCTTCTTATTATATATATATATATATATATATATGTTATAAATATCTCCATAACTAAATTTATTTCTATGGCGATGAGGAAACCTGTATAGTCTCTTGAGCAATACACACGAAGAAATCCGAAAAAAATCAACATAACTAAAAAGAACTCTCTTGAGTGCCATGTCATATTCATCACAAGGGTTTACGTATCCCTTTCTAGGACTACCATATTGAGCACCCCAATCCTGTGCTGCTTCTTGAGCATTATTTATGCCTGCAGTATAGGTTCAGTTGGAGTTTCTCCCGTGCGTTAGGTGATTTGTCCTGCTGGTTCACCAAGACACTAGTGACTCACTTGTGTTATCCCCGAACACAAAGCCCTATCCATCCGGCATTACCACGAGCTGTGAAACTGCCATCGATAATTAGCTAATTACTTTCCCTTCATCATCGATAATTAGCACATTGCAGCGTGGAGTAGGTGCTACTATTTGTCTGCCCTGCTGTGTGGCACACATGATCTTTCATACAGTACATATTAGACGAAACTCCCCTAGGTTCATCCATGGAGTGTACCATACACATTTTATGCTGATTTGGCTATAAAGGGAGTCTTGTTGGGATCTGTGTGCCAGGCCGAGATGTCATCAAAGTCATCCTTCAACGGGATTGCCAAAATCTCCTTGCCGTCCACATGGCGGAGAAAATCTACCTGACCAGCCCCCAGTCTGCCTCACGGCAGATTTATTCTTCGGCAACAAGGAGAGATCAACTAGCTAGCACTGTTATATATGCAAGATCGTTGACCACGAAATAAAGGCAGGAGTTCTCGCAAAAAATGAAAAAATAAAGGCAGGAGTATGCTTGATTCAACAACGCAACAACACTGTACAGAAATTACAATATATAAAATCATCAATTGTAAATAACAGAAGATTTAATTCTTTATGAAATAACAAAACACTATGTATAGTAATTGGAATTGCCATTACATAGTAGCTAGTCGATTCCTCCTCACTGCAGATTGCTTGCAGATTTCCGTTTCTTGCCATTGCTCTGATATGTTGTTGCTGGCTTGTTGGTGTTCTTGGTCGAACAAGGAGGAGGGGCAGCAATGGCGAGAAGAGGTGTAGGGGTGGAGGCCACGGGAGAAAGCTTCTCGATGTAGATGCATAGGGGGACAGTGTCAACCGACAAGTACTCTTCTTTCGGCACACGCAACCACTCGTACTCTCTGTCGCCGGGCGCAGGGGCGCCACCAGACAGGGAGCTGCTGCTCATCAGGGCCGACTTCATCATGACCATATGCGTTGTGCCGCGGCCAGAACGCTCTACAGAGAGCTCGCACGCGAACTGCGGCGCCGGGTCGCCACCATCCGCTCTAACGCATAGCAGAGACACGGATATGTTTGGGCCGTGCTGGCCCAGTGACACCAGGAACAGGCTGCGGTGCCGGTTAACGCCCGCAGCAGCTTTGTCGACCTCGCCGACCAGGACGTGCCAGCCGCACAAGACCGGCAGGTTCAGGGTCCGAGGCTGGCCGTAGGGGATGCAGATGGTGGGGCGCGAGTGGCCATCGGAGCCAGTGATGTGGTCGAGCAGCTTCTGCTTGGAGCCGATGAAGCCGCAACCCCCGCCGTCCGAAGCCCTGGCCGGGCATCCGCAAGGCGCGTGCGGGCACGCGCGCCTGTGTTCAGCTGACTGTGGTACACGATGCCGCCGGCTTCGCAGCCGTACTTCTCGAAGTCACACCGCACCATGACGGAGGCCACGAAGGCGTCAAGAAAGGCGAAGTGGACAACTATGAGGCCGCAGGGTTCTTCTCCATGGAGTTCGCGGCAGGACGAGCACAACAGATGGTCGGCGTCACACTGGCGTCGAGATTCAGTTGAGATAGCAGGATCCAGATATGATATGCAAAGACGATTAATTGATGAAAGAAACTTTCGATGCATGGCGATTCATACCATGAAGACGGGGGATTTGAGGGGGAGGCGGCAGGTATGGCAGGTCAGCAGCGCCATGGACATGCTAAAGCTGAGGTCCTGCTGCGATTCCGTCTCCGTGGCGGTGGCTTCCACCGCAAGAGCTCGCTCTCCTCTGCCATGGCTCATGTTTTTCTCCTTTGAGAATGCCGGCGCGGGGGGAGTGGTGGATGGATGTGATTCTAGGGCTGAGGCGGTGGGTGAGGGAGGCGGCAGCCGGCGGCGACCTCGTGGGTGGAGGGTCATAGACAGCCAAGAGAGAACGATACAGGGGATTCTCTCCCGATGTCGCTAGACGTATATGCTATCCCGGGGAACTCATGGGGATCGGGTCGAGGAAAGCGCATGGCTTCGAGCGTCCAAATGCCCAAGACACTTGGCCCGGGTCTGACTTTCCAGGAGGGTTTTCCTTTCCAGGAGGGTGTTCCACCCAGGGATGAGGCCAGGATCCAACCGGGATCCTTTCCAACCAAATGAGACCAACTTCTCCCCCTGGGCGGGCCCCGACCGGTGCACCGTTTGGAGCAATAAAATACAGCAATACGTTTCGAGCATCCCCCCCCCCCCCCCCCCCCCCGATTAATTGTCTTAGATTTTTCTAGATACAAATGTATCCAGACACGTGTTAGTTTTAGATACATCTGTATCTAGACAAATCTAAAATAAGTAATTTAAGACAGAGGAGATACAATTGTACCGTGCCACCTGAAGAAAAGGGCACTATCTCATCAAGTGTGCTACCTTCGGAAACGTTTATCACTCGACTATTGTGGGTTGTAAGCTGCGCTCACTGCGCTACATTCGCATCGCACGTGGGCCTTGGCCTTGCCTTTTTGTTTCGAGAGAGGCTGGACTAGGCATTAAGTGTGATGCTGGCAGTAGGCAGTAGCTACTATGGGAAAAATACATGTTGCCTAGTGTTTGGATGCAAGTCGAGTGTAAATTGTCGTTCACTCCGCGTAGTACATCGTGAGCCGAGTGCTCTGGAAAAACCACACGACAGCCGGTTGTGGCTCGGCTTACCTTCGTACAAGTGAATACCATCCAAAAATCAACTGGTTTCTACACAAATTTTGGAACATTATGAGAAAAACACTCATCTGATGCCAAGGGCTCCGCATAAGCAGCAGCCACTATGCGGTCGTCCTGCCTATACTGGCTCTATGGTGGCAGCTCATGCAGGCTGAGTGTGTATTAATCGGCTTATAAATGCAAGTGGATTATCTCATAATATACACTCAGCTCACGTAGGCAACGGTCGCATTGCACGTGGGCCTAGGCTGACCATTTAGTGTGACCCTAGAAGTAGCACTATTGCTCGAGTAGTTTGAAGTTTGTCACAAGCTGTAAGACCAACGTGTCAGGGACTTTCACGGTGCGATCTGCATACCATACAAAATGGGAATTTCAACTTGGGCACAAGTTGGAATCAACGACTAGAGCTTCAGACCCATCTTATACATGGGACTCGGTATGGAACTTAGTCTGCCCAGCAAAGATAAAAATATTTATGTAGCGGCGCTCCAGAGTGCTATTTCCTGTCGATGTATCCTTGCTAAATATTTATGGGAAGGAGCAGAACTTCAGCTATGGCCGCATGTCTAATCAACTATAACTAGTTGTATATAACTAGTGGAATATTACGGCGACGGCTAAAGATATAACTAGTTGTATATAAGTTCTACGTAAGAAAAACAATATCACTGGAAAATACTTCAAAAACGAAACCAACAATATCACTGAAAAGTGAAAACTACATTCAAATATGTGGTCAAACTTTGACCCAAAACCATAGTTTTAAATAGCCGGCTATAGCTATAGCCTTTTCAGCAGGGTGCCGCTAAATGGTCGCCTTCATAAATAGCACGCTATAGCCTGCTATAGCCCGCTATAGCCGATTTAGAGGCTCGCCGCTATTTTCCATAGCCAGCTATTTAAAACATTGCCCAAAACATGATAATGACTAATAAACCCAGATGGAGGTAGTATTTTGCTAGTTAAATGAATGTTGAATTTGATACAAAATAAGAGGGCACCAATAGATCTTCATTTTCTGCATGAATACTACACATCGCATTGGGTGGTCACTTTCTCTTTTATAAATGAAGCTCTTGATGTACTCTCCTTGAAAACCTTAGATTTACAGTTTTCCTAAATTTCTGTCCGGTGGTGGAGCCAGGAAAATTATATCAACAGGGCCGAATGATGTTGAAACTGCTTGGGGAGGGCCAAGCCAATGAAAAACATGCTTTTGACAGGAAATAATCACTCATTTTAGCACTATTTATCAGCAAATTAGCATTGCATCTCTGCTGTCAAGGGGGGGCCGGGGCCCCTGCTGGCCCCCCTTTCTCCCCCACTGTTTCTGTCTAATATTTTCAATTTGTCGTAAATTCAATTTTCCATCCATGCAATCTTGAGACGCGCATCTCAAGTCACAACTTCAGTATGGCATTTGGGTTGTGGTTTTGAATATTTTTTTTAGAAAAGAGGAACTGACCCACCCAGGGTACTCTCCTCTGTCATGTGCGCAGATCATCTTGTCAGGATTTTCGACCACTCAAGTGCCCGCCTACAGCAACCTTGGGCGCCATCCCTTGTGACGAGCATCGTTTCTTTGTTATTTCCCCACTGTCGAATTGATGTGAGCTCCTGTCCTCAATTTGTCTCCGCCATAGTCCAGGATGGTGGCTTGGTGTACCACCAGAGCCGCAGCGACTTCTGACACCCATATCCCTTAGTAGTGACTCGAACTTAATCTTCATCTCCGTTTGTCCAGTCTTTGTGACCTCATGTCCTTCATGTTCTGGCACAATAACTCTGTTTTTTTCTTCTGCCTAAATGCTACATACATTTAGTCCTTTATACAATGTGGCAGTGGATAGATGGACTTGGCTGAGGGGGAGATAGATGAAGGTTACTGCTCAAGTGGTTTCCCAACTGTATGATCCATTGTCGATCTCTTGATTTTCATCCCCAATTTCATTTCGCGCATTTTGTGTGTGTCATACTGGTTTTATTTTTCTCAAAAATATTTGGCATACTGGATGGATGCTTTAATTGTATTGCAGTGTTTTATTGTTTCAAACGGTGTGTATATGGATGAGCTAGCACACGCCTTGTAAGTATAGTCTATAAGTGTCAAGATTTGGTCATCTTATTTTCGTGAAGGATTATGTTGTAATGAATGAACAAGAGAAAACACATAATCCTCCAATTTTCTGCAATGGGGTGTCACATCAAGCAGTGAATAAACGTAAATTGTTGGAGAGATGTGTTTTGACACTTGGGCTGTAGGGAGCTCAGTACACTTTTTTTTAGTAGCATTTTGGTATATGGGCCAAATATTGTTTTCCTTCAAATACGCACCTGAGGAATACAATAATTATGGAACAAAATGCTTGTGTATGGCATTGGCCCATCCAAGCAGGGATCAATCTGAGCTGAGAGTCCTGATCTAAATGGCTGAACAATATTCACGACACTGACCCTGGATCCGTATCTAACATGCAATAAGAAAGTTACACGGAAAATTTACTACTTTCCAATTCTGCCTTATTTACTTCTTTCCTAATTAACCATTCTATCCTGGCGATTCCTCAACCTTAGAGCATCTCCAGCGGCGCCCCCAACAAGCCCCCCCTCCCCCCCCCCCACACCAGGGCCCTTTTTTATCCCCAGAGCCGAAAAATTGGCTCAGTTGCGCCCCCAGAAGTCCACTTTTCGCTGGTTATGGACGAATTTGGCACCAGCGGACACAGGCCGAACCCAGCGTGCTGGGGGGCGCCTGGAGGCGCTGGGGGAAACCATTTTGGCGCAAAAGACTAGCAGGCCCGGTGAGTCAGCGACCGGGCGCGCTCGTCGTCCTCATCGCCTCGGTTTTCCACGAGGAATCAATGCCAAGGCTGTCGTGCCAATCAGCCTTCCATTGATGCCTCGTCGGCGGCACAGTGAAGGCGCGGCGACGCGCGTCCTCGCCGGTGAGCGCACGCCCTCCACCAGCATAGAATCCTCTTCCCCTCTCGACCTGCCACCGCCGACGAGCTGATACGTCTCCAACGTATCTATAATTTTTTATTGTTACATGCTATCATATTATCTGTTTTGGATATTTTATATGCATTAATATGCTATTTTATATGATTTTTGGGACAAACCTATTAACCTAGAGCCCAGTGCCGGTTTCTGTTTTTTCCTTGTTTTAGAGTTTCACAAAAAAGGAATACCTAACGGAGTCCAAATGGAATAAAACTTTCACGATGATTTTTCTTGGACCAGAAGACACCTAGGATACTTGGAGTGCAAGACAAAAGAGCCACGAGGCGGCCACAAGGGTGGAGGGCGCGCCCAGGGGGTAGGGTGCGCCCCCTGACCTTCTGGGCCCATCGGTGACCCCCTGACCTAGATCTTCCTCCTATATATACTCTTATACCCCACAAACATCCAGGGGAGCCACGAAACCACTTTTCCACCGCCGCAACCTTCTGTACCCGTGATATCCCATCTTGGGGCCTTTTCCGGCATCCTGCCGGAGGGGGATTCGATCACGAAGGGCTTCTCAATCAACAACATTGCCTCTCCGATGAAGCATGAGTAGTTTACCACAGACCTACGGGTCCATAGCTAGTAGCTAGATGGCTTCTTCTTTCTCTTTGATTCTTAATACGAAGTTCTCCTCGATGTTCTTGGAGATCTATTAGATGTAATACTCTTTTGCGGTGTGTTTGTCGAGATCCGATGAATTTTAGATTTATGATCAGCTTATCTATGAATATTATTTGAATCTCCTCTGAATTTTTATATGCATGATTTGATATCTTTGCAAGTCTCTTCGAACTATCGATTTGGTTTGGCCAACTAGATTGGGTTTTCTTACAATGGAAGAAGTGCATAGATTTGGGTTCAATCTTGCAGTGTCCTTTCCTATTGACAGTAGGGTCATCAAGGCACATATTTCATTATTGCCATCGAGGATAAAAAGATGGGGTTTTCATCATATTGCTTGAGTTAATTCCTCTAGATCATGTCATCTTGCTTAATGCGTTACTCCGTTCTTTATGAACTTAATACTCTAGATGCATGCCGGATAGCTGTCGATGTGTGGAGTAATAGTAGTAGAGCATAATCGTTTCGGTCTACTTGACACGGACGTGATGCCTATATTCATGATCATTGCCTTAGATATCATCATAACTTTGCGCTTTTCTATCAATTGCTCGGCAGTAATTTGTTCACCCACCGTATTATTTTCTATCTTGAGAGAAGCCTCTAGTGAAACCTATGGCCCCGGGTCTATTTTCCATCATATAGGTTTCTAATCTACAATTCTAGTTTCATGCAATCTTTTACATTTTGTTCCATATACCAAAAATACCAAAAACATTACTTTACCATTTATCCATCTCTATCAGATCTCACGTTGCAAATAACGGTGAAGGGATTGACAACCCCTTTATCGTGTTGGGTGCAAGGTTGGTGTTTGTTTGTGCAGGTATTCTGTGGCTTGCTCATTGTCTCCTACTGGATTGATACCTTGGTTCTCAAAACTGAAGGGAATACTTACACTACTGTGCTGCATCACCCTTTCCCCTTCAAGGAAAAAACCAACGCAATCTCAAGAGGTAGCACGCGCGTTTCTCTTCTCTCACATGAACAATTTTTTTTCTTCTGAGTGGAACGTACAAGCCTAGGCTTGAACGGGATTCAAGGAGGTTATGGTTGAAGATCATTAGGCTCTGAAGGTGTTATCTCACATGCTTGTGTTTAGTCGAGATCGTCGACTATAACATGGTGTACCAGGGAGTACTCGCAATGGGACGGGAAAAGATAATGATCTTCTCCTCTATTGTGTTAGTGACTTACAACTGCGGCCGCGGCAAGCGGGGGCGGCAACACTGGACGACTGCACTTTGGTGGTGCTCCCCGAGTACCGTGTCTTGGTTCCTGGGATGAAAACCCAAGTTCTGGCCTTTATTGGTTGTACCTTGCAATGGCCTTGTCGAACGCATTGTTTTGGGGTGAACTCAGACTTTCTCCAGGGCGAAAAGTGAAGATCTTCGGTCAGGCAAATTGTAACACCTTGGAGTCGCCTTAGTATTATATCATGTTAAATTAGAATTGTATTTTGATCTTCCTAGGTATTGATTTTTGCGCGAAATAAAATACATGAAGAAAATAGGAACTGGCATGGAGCCTTAAATTAATAGTTTAGTCAAAAATTGTATAAAATATTCCAAAGCAATAACACAATAGCATTAACCAATAAAAAACTATACATATATTTCATGACATAATAGCGCATAGAGCTTAGTGCCAGTTCAAACATCTCAATTTTGTATGCACATGCGCAAAATTTATAGGAATTTCAAACATCTCAATTTTGTAGGTACTGTCAGCTGATGTGGTAGACATTGCAATTAACCGTACCCTATATGTGGTGTTAGGGCATCTCCTTCTTCTGGACTGACGTCAGCCCGTCCCAGAGAGCATTGGCAGGGGAGGGATCCATCATGGGAGTGGTGCGGAGAGGGATCAGAGGTTGATGACAGCAGCCATGGCCGGGGTACCGACTTTTATAACAATGGTAGGAGGCAGACGGACGGACGAGTGGCGCCGGAGGAGATGCCTCGGCAACCACGTGCCATCAATGCGGGCGGCAGTCGGACGGACGGGCCTCCGCCGTGTCGTTTGAATGTGTGGTTGTTGCATGCACCAGGAAGTAGCATGGTAGGCAGATGGACGGACGGGTGGCCATTCTGTCGTTTGAACGCGTGACAGTTGCTTGCACCGGGAAGCGGTGCGGACGGTGCTCCCGGACGGCGCTCCGCTTCAATGCCGGCGCTGGAGAGCAGTCGCTTCCGCTCTAGCTGGGTATGAATGCGGGTGTGACGCTTTGGAGCGGCGCTGAGCGAAAACGCGCGGGGCGGTGGAGGGTTTTTTGGTGGATCAGACCGGTCAGAGACAGGCTTGGGAGCGGTCCGGACTCCTGCCAACCTTCCCACGTTTGTCTCTGGTTAGCGGGAGAAAACAGGTCCGGACAGCCCAGCGGACCGATGCAGGCCCGCGTTGGATGGCTTCCGCGGTCCGGACCGATATAGGTTGTTCTTAGTGTTTTCAGAAAGAAAAATCTCCAGTGTTTTTTCTTAGAAGATTGATTTTCTCAGTGGAACATAGAAGGCTGAGCTTGGATGGGCCAACCTTACATCTTACATGGCATGCTAAGCCTGCAGCTGCGTACAACCTCAGCGTTAATCTCAAAAAAAGAAAAAGAAAAATTCAGCGTTCCAACACTCAGCTGCCTGCTTCCCATTGTCTAAAATCTGAAAACTGCCGTACCCCCCAGTCTCTCCACTCTCAGCAGTGAACGGACTAGAGAAAGAAGGATCGGAGCAGTCGGCGACCTCACCCTGGCCTGTCCTGGTCCGCGTCCTCGAAGATCCGATCCTGGTTAGCCCACCCCTTTTCCTTCCCTTCCTTCTCCATCTAATCTACTAGTGATTCCTTTTCGTGTCATCTTATTTTCCCTCTATTAGTAAACCCTAGCCAGATTTTCCCCTCCTGATCAAACCCTAACATCCATCCTCTTCTACAGCAGTGCAGAGAGAGAGAGAGAGAGAGAGAGGAGAGGGTACCGCTGATGGATCCCGCTGCCGAGACTCCCCAAGGCCAAGGGTAAGATCCCATTGGTGTTCCTCCCCCTCTTAATTTTGTGTCGTGCACTACTTGCTTTGTATATGCTATCGCTATTCTGGACGGATGTGGATATGTGTGTTGGATTCTAGCAGCTGCCCTGATGTGAATATATGTGTGTCCATTGATTAAATTCCTTTTCATGCCAGGGCCGGTACCTTTCCCACGCGTGTGGACGGCAGTTGGCTGCGCTGTTCTGTGCCGCTGGCCGACCCAGTGTCCGAGGTGCTTGGCGACGACAACCTCCTCATCGAGATCCTCGTCCGCCTCCCTCCGAAGCAGTCCTCGCTCTCCCGTTCGTCCGTCGTATCCAAGCACTGGGGCAGCATCCTCCACAACCCCCAGTTCCGCAAATCCTTCCTCAAGCACCACCGGAAGCCTCCTCTGCTTGGGTTCTTCAGAGGGTATGCTAAAAGCTTCATTCCTGCCATGGACTCGCCTTACCGTATCCCTACTGCCCGCTTCTCCCTGCCCAAGAGCACCATAGCCTACCACACTGATGAAGCATACATGGGCTGCTGCCATGGTCTGTCTGTCCTAATTGACACGAATAAGCATGACACCGTCGTGTGGGATCCCTCTCACCGGCAAAGAGCACATCTTGGCTTTTCCACCAGTATTCCACTCTATGAGGACAAACTCAACCTGGCATGGCGTTGTACTGTGCGTTGATGCCGAAGATGGGCACGTCCATGGAGATTTCTTCTCAAGCCCATTTAAATTGGTTTAGGTCTGCGATGGATTCAGTACACAGGCATCTTGTTCTTTCTATGACTCGTAGCGTTTGGGGCAATATTTTCTCGGTGACCATAGCAAATAATATTTCTGCGACAAGCCACAGCATCCTTGTCGGGAATACACTTTGCTGGTTGATTTGTGGTGGTGAAGTTCTTGTTTTTTATTTCGAAATGCAAAGTCTTGTTGTGATCAAGACGTCGGTGGAAAACCATGTTACCAACGACCGGTGTTTTCAGCTCTTGCGGATGGCTGATGGTGGCCTTGGCCTTGCTGGTTTATTGGACCCGACGATCCAATTATGGATAGGAAATCTAACTGTGATGGTATTGACGAATGGGTCTTGCTGCGCAAAACCATTCCACTGGATGAGATGCTTCCAAGGAGAATAAGTTATGGATTTTTTGTTGGGTATGATGAGGACACAAATTTGGTTGTTCTATATACGATGATTGGCAACTTCACGCTCCAAATTGACTCGATGCAGATCAAGCATATTGTTAAAAGAAACTAGATATGTCATGACACCTTTCATACCTACAGGAATTTCTATACTACATGTAATTGCTTTGATGCCTGGCCATTGCTAAAGGCTAAATACAATTACATGCTTGTAATGATCTTTTCATCAGAGGGTTTCTAGAAAATGGATAATGGCAATAGCTGCAGGAGTGAAACCATCTGAAATAATTAATCAATTGGAACATCTGGAGGCGGTTTAAGGCTTGTCATGTTTTCTTATTCACTATTCTTCCTTGCAAGAATTAAATTTATATTGATCGATCTTGATATAAATCGTCAACTCATGAATCTTGTGCTCTAGTTTTTATCGAAGAGTAGCACTAGTTTATTAATTTCACGTAGTGCTATGTTATGCTTGTTTTGGAACTCTGGTTTCCCATTCCGTGCATACTTTATTTTGGCTTTATTGTCATAATTGGTACACAACTTACTCGACAATTATTCTGGGTAAATGCATTTTCTGTAAACATATAATACACTAATTCCTTTTTGGACCTGGCAATATATGTGGAGCCACATTGGACTTTTCTTTGAATTTTCATTTGGTTTGGGTTTCATTTTCTTCTAGGCCAGAACTTTGAACACACCTGATATGCTAATGTTCTATCTTTGTCAAACAACTTAGGTAATTTTCTATTTTCTTATACCCTTTTTTGCTTGGTTACCCAATTTACAAGATGGTGCATAGTCTATGCTTGCATTTTCCTTCGTACTAGACATACTAGCCTTGGCATACTAGACATTTTTCTATCGTACTCCGAGCCTCATAAATAGCGTGGCACAAAAAAGTAAATCTGGAATGAGTCAACATTCTTGGGAGTTCTGTTTTTTTTTGCGTCACATGATTGGTGGCAAGTCACCGATCTCTTAGTTTCAACTGCGATCGTACATAGTTATGTAGCAAGAATCTTGTAAACATGTCAACATACAGCTGCCAGTACAAACTAAATGCTCTGTTATTGTTGTTCTCCATTTGTGTTATCAGTTTGTCGAATAATGATGGGATGATTGAGCTCTGGATATTTGTTCGTATAATTTGCGCTATGGCAAGGTTAATATTTATTTTTGGGAATCATCCATAATTTGTTTTTCTGAGTGGGCATGATAAATTAGTTTGACTGAGATGCCGTTGATGTTCTGCAGGTATCCAGAGTTAAATTCGGGTGGTTGAGATGCGGACATGGCTATTTGGTGTAAGGAAGTTGTTCCATTTTGTATGGTGTGTGGTGGATGCTCAAAGTGTCCTACTATGTAGTTTGCAGATTCTTCCATTGTGTATGCCGCGCGGATGTGTTGTGGTTGATGCTTGTTCTACATTTATGTATTGTGGCCTGTGAAGTGGAATTTGTTGGATTTAATCATGTGGACTCTTTTATACTATTATTATCTAATGTCGACATGCGTGCCTGGTTACTAGTTAGTGTCTCATGGAGTTTCTCTGATTAAATGATTGGTTCTGTGATGTGAGAACTTACTGGAAAGATGAACATTTAATCCTCCTTTTCTAAAAAAAAACTAGAAAAATGAACAAAGAATAGTTGGCTCTAGCACTTTACACTGTTTCTTGGTATCCATGGTTGATTTCTGTGAGTCTTCCTTGTGATTTAATATTGATAAAGCTGCTTCGATCTCCACTTACGGAAGAGCAATACAATGCTTGCATAGGCCCAGAGGCAGACATGGCACACCACCAAGCTCCAGTTGTCTACATTGTTGGGCTGCTACATGATACTTTAGCACCTCTGATGTTTCAGCAACATGAAAAGCAACTGTTGCATAGTTGCGAAATGCAAAATGAATTTCTATAGTTTTAAAAATTCTTGTAACTAAAATATTTATATACAACTAAAGAACACTCTCGTTTAAGCCATTACCTTTAAATATGTGGTATTTTGTACAATATTATGGAATGTATCAAATACACCAACTATCTTCTATAAAGAACACATCGGTGAAGCAATAAACATAGAAAAGTTTATTAAGAAACTTACTTAAGAACTGATGCACATATACAGTATACCCATTAACCATTAAATTATAGAACATGAAAAATGACCTAAATAATACTTCTTGGTCTTGGGGCCACCTGATGGACATGGACTGGTCGGTGATTATCAAATAAATCTCCAAATCAATCTGGCCTAAGCCCGAGCGCTTGACTGCCGGCTAGCAGCGGCTGCCTTCTTCTTTTCCTGGCTACGTTGGACCTTGCTGGGGCTCGTTTCTGCTCGAATTTGCTATGCGAATTTAGGAGGGATGGAAAGAATAGTGGGGCATAAGGCTGACCTAGAGGGGGGAGTTGGGGAGAGGCTCGGGGCGTACGATCGATCGATTGGGAGGAAGCGCTCGGGCGGTCAGATCAGGCCTGATAAAAAATATACAAAGTTGGCCCAAAAAATTGGGGCCCCTTGGGATTTAGGGGCCCGGTGCGGTTGAACTGCTCGCACAGCCCCCTGGACGGGACTGCTTATATATCTGCATTGGCTTGAGAGGCAGGCAAGAAGGATCTGCTGCCAAAACGCACAACCAAGAGCACAACATCAGGAGGAAGCACGAAATGGAGCGGCCACAACGCTTAATTGTCCGTGCTCTATGAAAGTTGTTAGGAGTCTATGTCACTTTACCATTGTTTCAATGACAAATTTGATATTTTTTTTATTGTGAGTTCATTTTGATGTGCTTCTGATCCTAAGATGTCAGTTGACTTCGATGCATATCTGTCCCAAAATTTGGCATGGTCGAGGATGCACACAAACATTTTTGCATTCTCTGGTTGTTGGCAATCCATTAGTCATTATTGGTAGACAATGCATGCATCTGACATCAAAGTAACTTCTTGTGTTAAAAAAATCAAAGTAATTTCTTGGTGAGAGTGTTAAACTGTGGTTTAGTGCACAAAATGAAAAGGAGGTGCTGAGAAATTTTATTCATTAATCGTGTGATGATTACTACAGAAGAAACACCCAATGCCAAATTTTTTGGACAGAGTGCAGTCTAATATGTATTCCTTGGTTGCTACATGACCCTTCAACACCACCTCTTATGTTTTCAGTAACATGGAAAGTATCACTTATGTTTTCAGTTTACTGGTTATCATTGATTTCATTTTTATGATAGGATTGCTTGATATCGTGTGTGTGTGTGTCGGTGTACTAGAGTAGGGTTACCCTAGTATCCCGAACTTGTGCACGGGCAGTCGCAGCATCCCGCGGCAAGGCTTGCCGGGTGACCGCATGGGTCATCCGTGGTTCCTTTGGAGCCATTCAAGAACAAAATGTCCAAGCCAAGAAGACAAGACCCCGGCAAGAGGAGCTTGCCGGGAAGGCTGACAAAAGCATCCCAAGACCCCGGCAAGAGGAGCTTGCCGGGAAGGCCACCCAAGGCATTGCAAGGAACTTGCCGCGGCGCACCACGCGCCCCGGCAAGGCCCGGTGAGCGACAAGCTCCCGGACGCGACAAGACAACGACAGCGGCAAGGCGCTTGCCGCGGCAAGTCACCTCCCTGGGCCCGCGCTCCAGCACATCCACCAACGTGTCGCTCTGGGCCATTCCAGGCGTACGTGGCGGGAGGCTGTGCAGCCAGCGGCGTGCGGTGGCAAGCGGCGCTGACAAGATCGCCATCGTGGTGAACGGTGGCGTTCCTGGCGGTCCCTTTTCGCACTGTTTAGGTGACACAGACGGGCATTTAAGGCCCTTGTCCCCTGCCGTCAGGGTTAGGTATGATACACTGTAGCAGGTAGCTGTGCCTACCACAGCACCTTTCCATTTTTGCCCTTTACCTCCGTTGCCACCTGTCGGTAACCCCTTGAGCATATAAAAGGAGGCCCGTGTGCAACCTGGAGGGGGGTTAGCTAGTTCGAACTCTCACGCTCGGTCTTGTTAGCTGCGGGAGTGCTACAGTACACACCCGCAGCTAACAAGACCGAGCGTGAGAGTTCGAACTAGCTAACCCCCCCTTCCGTTGCACACGGGCCTCCTTTTATATGCTCAAGGGGTTACTGGCAGGTGGCAACGGAGGTAAAGGGCAAAAATGGAAAGGTGCTGTGGTAGGCACAGCTACCTGCTACAGTATATCATACCTAACCCTGATGGCAGGGGACAAGGGCCTTAAATGCCCGTCTGTGTCGCCTAAACAGTGCGAAAAGGGACCGCCAGGAACGCCACCGTTCGCCACGATGGCGATCTTGTCAGCGCCGCTTGCCACCGCACGCCGCTGGCTGCACAGCCTCCCGCCACGTACGCCTGGAATGGCCCCAGAGCGACACGTTGGTGGATGTGCTGGAGCGCGGGCCCAGGGAGGTGGCTTGCCGCGGAAAGCGCCTTGTCGCTGTCGTTGTCTTGTCGCGTCCGGGAGCTTGTCGCTCACCGCGCCTTGCCGGGGCGTATGGTGCGCCGCGGCAAGTTCCTTGCAATGCTTTGGGTGGCCTTCCCGGCAAGCTCCTCTTGCCGGGGTCTTGGGATGCTTTTGTTAGCCTTCCCGGCAAGCTCCTCTTGCCGGGGTCTTATCTTCTTGGCTTGGACACTTTGTTCTTGAATGGCTCCAAAGGAACCACGGAGGACCTTGGCGGTCACCCGGCAAGCCTTGCCGCGGGATGCTGCGACTGCCCGTGCACAAGTTCGGGATACTAGGGTACCCCTACTCTAGTACACCGACAGGAGCCCCCGGGCCTGGACCATACACGGTGCCGAGCGCTGTTGGGCCAGGCCCAAGACAGGGCACGGGCACGCGCGGCCTAGGTTACGCCATATCTTACTCCGTATCCACCGCGCCCTCCCCGAACGGCACGCGCCGAATGCGGCGTCGTGGGAGAGATCGTGGGGGTTTCTTTATTCGGAAATGCGGAACGTCCGCCCCCTCCCTCTTTATAAGCAGGGGAAACAGGGGCAGTTCGCACATTCGCCCGTTGCTGCTTCCAATCTCAGAAATCTCCGCCGCTCCCTCGCCTTCCCAGAGCAGAGAGAGAGAGCAGCGCCCCGCCCCCCATCGCCGCCAGCATCACCAACGCCGTCGACCTCCTCCACTGCTTCCGCCATGGCTCCAAAAGCCGACAAGGGGAAGGCCATGAAGTCGACCGAGGCGCAGCGGCTCGCGGCGCTGCGGAAGGAGCGCGCAGTTTTCCCCCCCAAGCTTTCCGCGAAGGAGCTGAGGGAGAACTACTACCTCTTCTGGTCGGTGGAGACACGAGCGCACCCGCGCACAAAGGTACTCCCCGCCGTCGCTTGGAAGAAGGCCCCGAATGGATACCCCTTCTTTGCTCTGTTCTTCTACTGCGGGCTCTGCCCGCCTTTCTCTGATTTCTTCTGTGACATTATGAATACCTATGGATTCGATCTCCTTGACTTCACCCCCAATGCCGTCCTGACCATGGCAGTTTTTGCACATCTCTGCGAAAACTTTGTCGGAGTCCTTCCCAACGTAGCCCTCTTCCGCCACTTCTTCATACCCCGAGTAGAGAGAGGAGAGCCTCTATCTGGCGGGATTACCTAGATCTCAAGGGCCGGCAAGAAGGAAACCTATCTAGAGGGAGAGTTCCGCGGCAAGTGGGAGGAGTGGAGAGCAGATTGGTGCTGGATTGACGAGGAGAATCCGCAGCCATTCACCACCCGGCGCCAAACCCCAGTAGCACGCGGCAGCGATTGGAGCGACGTGGCCCCGGAAGACGACAGGCTGAGGATTGCCGTCACCAGGATCTTGCGCCTCAGGCTTGCCGGGCTTACTGTTGGCGATGTTGGCGCAGACTTCCTTCGCCGCCGCATCGCCCCCCTGCAGGAACGGGGGAGGCCCACTTGGGAATTCAAGAACGCGGCAGACATTATGAGGCTGCGGCCGGGCCTCAACTACAACTTCACAGTCCTGGAGCTCAACGCAATGCTGCAGGAGCTGTTCAAATATGACCCCCAACATCCCGAGGTGTTCAGGTTGCCGGGGGGTGTCGTCCCGTTGTGCAACAATTCCGCGCTCGACCGCATCCGTGCAATGATGCCGGTGCGCGACTTGCACGGGATTGTGCCAACTTGGCAGGAGCCTGCCGACGAGGTCGTGCTGCAGTTCTTCGACGACTTGGTGGAAGTGCCAGTCCGCCCCGATAAGAAGGACGGCCTCACCCGCAACACCACGGATGCGGAGTTGGCGCTCATCGCCACTAGGCTGGAGGAGGCAGCGGCAGCTGCAGCCGCTGGCGAGTTCGGATTCACTGTGGAGGAGGCTGATGCAGCGGAAGCGGCAAGCCATGCCGAGCGAGGGGAGCCCGCCGGCAAGAAGGAGCTTGCCGGACGTGACGCCGAGCCGAGCGAGCCCGCCAAGGACACGAGCGGCTCGTTGGAAATCAACTCTTCTTCCTCCTCATCTTCGAGCAGCTTGCCACAAGCAGAGCCTCCGTCCCCACCAAGAAGGCGTCTCCGCAAAGCCGGTGACGTGGCGGAGCGGCAAGCGGGTCAACAGTTGCCGCGCCGCGTGACACGCTCTACCGCGGCAAACACCGTTGCCGCGGGAGCGCCTCATGCTGCGACGGTAACTGGAGCGGAGTCTAGCCGGACCACCGCTTCAGTCCCTGCCGCTACTCACGCCGCGCCGACAGCCGGAGCGGGGTCGTCTCAGCCCACCGCCACCGCTCCCGCCAAGCGGCCAAGGGAAGCTACCCCTCCGCCTCCTCACGCCGGGCACGCGCCGGACTTCGACTTCTCCGCGTTCAGCTCCGACGAGGAAGAAGAAGAAGAAGAGTAAGCTTCTCTTGCTGTACCTATAGTTCTTCGATTCTTGCTGTTTTGTCTTGTTTCTCACTTGCTTTTCCCTGAACCTGTTCCTCTTCAGGACTCTGGCCCAGAGAGCGGCTAAGAGAGCTAAGGCCCCGGTGATCGTCATCGAGGACGAGCCCACTGCGACAGCAGGTGGCGCGCCCGAGACAACCTTGCCGGACCCGGCGACTTTTCTCCAGGGCAGCCCCCAGCGTAAGTGTATGATTTACTTTCTGCTGCGAGGCGCGCTTGGGTACTTGTCTTTGCTGATATCTGCTTGTTGACTTGTGTAGGAGCCGAGCAGCCTCACCAGGAACCAAGGGAGAATCCCCCGACAAGGGAGAATTCTCCGGCAAGGGAGGGCTTCCCGGTAAGGGAGAAGTCTCCGGCAAGGGAGGGCTCTCCGGCAAGGGAGAAGTCTCCGGCCAGGGAGGGTTCTCCGGCAAGGGACAGCACCAGCGGCCCCCCGACGGCGGAGACCACAACTGCAGAACCTGGTGCAGGTACTCCTCTTGCTTCAAAACTTCCCTTGGGTTCTTCTTCTTCTGATCTTCTTGAGTTTTTGCTGGATTTTGTTTGACTCTTCCCCCTTTTCCGGCCGTCAGATCCATCCGCTGCGGAGCAGATGGAGACCGAGGTCGCCACCGACGAAGCAGCCGGTGGTGGCGATGCCGCCGGCGCAGGGGCCGGCAAGGCTGCCAACGCGGCAACTGGCGAGGGATCTGGCGATCGTACTGACGGCCCAGAGGCCGCAGGAGCGCCAGGCGCTACGCCGACCGCCGACCCGTCCGCCAAAGCCGCAGCGCCAAGCTCCGGGGAGCCCCAGCCGGGCATCTACTTGAAGGCCGGCGACGACGTCTTCATCAATCTTCCCTGGGCATCAAGCTCCAGAGCGCCGGTCGAGGGGGAAATCTTCGATGAAGAAGTGCTTGCCTCCGCGTGGCTGACGCTGGTCGACGCGCCAAGCGGCAGCAGTAACGAGCCCGAAGAAGAGCGGCTGCTGCGGAAGTTGGTGTCAGTCTACCGCGCGCGACAGGCCAAGCTGGAGTCCCGCGAGGCACTTGTCGCGAAGGCGGGAGCAGACATTGAAAAGTGCGCGGAAGAGCTCGGGGGTTTCCACCGGGAAGCCCTCCGATCCCTGGCGGAGGAGAGGGAGCAGCTCGTTGAAGCGCGGAAGGCCTTTCTCCTCGAGAAGGCCGAAGCCGAAGAGCGCTAGCGACTTGCCGCTGTGAAGCTAGCCGCGGAGGAGGGCGAGCTGGCGCAGCGGAAGGTCAATCTTGACGCCCACGAGGAGGAGCTTGCCTCGCGCGAGGAGAAACTTGGCGGAGCCCTCAAGCAAGCGGAGGACGCTGCCGCTGCCGCCGAGGCCGCCAAGGAGGAGTTGAAGACGAAGGTGGCGCGGCTGGAGGCCGATCTCTCCGAGAAGGGCAAGGAGCTCAGCGCCGCCAAGGTCTCCAACGTGGATCTTGAGTTGAAGCTAACAACTTTGACCAAGACTCTGGACAGCGCCAAGAAGCGGGAGGCGGCCTTGAAGGAGGAAATCAAGGCCGACAAGGCGCTGCTGGAGAGCGCTGCCACCGCCCAGAACGCCTTCAGGGAGACCGTGACGCACTGGACGGAGAGTCTTGTGAACGCCGCCACGGACATCGACAAGGAGCTGGCGCAACTGGGGATGGAGGATCTCGGGTATCCCTCCGACGACAACCTCCAAACAAGCGCCAAGCTCATTCTGTTCTTCAAGGGCGTGGCGACGGCCCTTCAGCGACTCCGGGAGAGGATCCCCAAGCAACTGGCTGACGAGTCGCGCAGGGTCTGCGCAGGGGCCCTCCAGAAAGTATTGATGAAGGTGGCCTTCCGCAATCCGGGCCTCCGCCTCACCAACATCCTCAGGACCTTGCCGCCAGAGGCTGATCTAGAGGAGCTCAAAGCCCTTGTCGCATCCATTGTGGACAAGGTGAGCGGGATCAAGAGGGTTGAAGGCGATCGCGTAGATTAGGCTGCCCATTTCTTCTTCCCTTGCCGCTGTTTATCTTGTCATGAAAACAGTCTATTAGAGCTGCGACAAGCTATTTTGTAATATAACTTTATTTTGGGTAGCCATTGCAATGTTATTCCCTTTACTTGACTCTTTGCTTTGTATGCTTTTACCCTACGCTTTTAGGGAACTTGCCGGTGCAGGCACCTTAGCCACGAGCGCTGAGTGCGGAACGTCAGCAGCCTGCTGGCGGTGCCGCTACCGGCAAGAAACCTTGTCGCGAGTAGTTGCAGCTCACTTAAGTTGTCGAGCGGACTCGAAACAAAGTAAGGGCGCTAGCAGCTCACTTAATTTGTTGAGCGGACTCGAAACAAAGTAAGGGCGCTAGCAGCTCACTTAAGTTGTTGAGCGGACTCAAAACAAAGTAAGGGCGCAACTAGCTACGAGTTGGTTCCTCCGCGCACAGGTTTTCCAAACAAAGTGCGGTCGTTCAAGGGAGATAACTTAGAAATTTAAAAGACTTGATTGCTCAAACTTTGGCAACTTAGCTTTTCTGTTGTTTGCTTCCCGGCAAGGCGAAACTTTCTTAAACGACGCCTGGTCCATACCATCATCTTCTCCTCTCCCCCACGGCAAACTTGTGGGCGAGGGGAACCTTCTTTTCAAAAGAAAGAAGAGACAATACAGATATGGAGCTTTACGGCTCGTTAGTGCTTACCGTGGAGCAGGTGCTGCACAAAGTGTCAGATCATATATGCCAAAAAATAGAAAGCATGATATCGACAAAATGCGCGGGGCACATGAGCTTTATTTATGCACGGGTTCTGCGCCCGGCTTTGTACAAAGGATTACATGCAACAGCGGCAAGACTTGTACAAAAGGTGGTTGCCGGAACAGGTTCCGGCAACCGCGCCTTACGGGTAAAACTTACGGAGATGTTCAATATTCCAGGAGTTGCTCACCGGAATTCCATCTTCGGTCTCAAGGCGGACAGCGCCAGGCCTAGTGACTCGTTTCACCCGGTAAGGGCCTTCCCACTTCGGCGTCAACTTGTTGGAATTCTTGGCAGGCTGAACGCGCTGAAGAACAAGGTCGCCTTCCTTGAGACTTCTGGCATTAACTTTGCGGTTATGGTAGCGGCGCAAAGCTTGCTGGTAGCGAGCAGCTCGCACAGCAGCCTGAAGACGGTCTTCCTCAAGGAGCAGCGTGTCATCTTGTCGCAGCTGCTCTTGCTCAAGCTCATCATAAGCGAGCACTCGAGGTGACCCGTATACGAGTTCCGTGGGGATAACTGCCTCTGCTCCATAGACTAGAGCGAAAGGTGTCTGGCCAGTGGCTCGATTGGGTGTCGCCCTGATCGACCAAAGAACCACCGGCAGCTCTTCGATCTAGTTTCTTCCGCACTTATGCAGCCTGTCGAAAGTTCTGGTCTTGAGCCCGCGCAACACTTCAGCATTTGCCCTCTCCGCTTGACCGTTTCTTCTCGAGTGAGCAACAGAAGCGAAGCAGACCTTGGCGCCAAGATCTTGGACGTACTGCATGAAGGTGCGGCTCGTGAATTGTGTACCGTTGTCGGTGATTATCCTGTTAGGGATCCCGAAGCGGCAAACAATCGACCTGAAGAACTTGACGGCTGACTGTGCGGTCACCTTCCTCACTGGTTCCACTTCCGGCCACTTTGTGAACTTGTCGATTGCAACGTACAAGTACTCAAATCCCCCGACAGCTCGGGGAAAGGGGCCGAGGATGTCGAGCCCCCAGACCGAAAATGGCCAGGATAAAGGGATCGTCTGGAGAGCTTGAGCTGGTTGGTGTATCTGCTTGGAATGGAACTGGCACGCTTCACACTTGGTTACTTGTGCAGTTGCATCCTGGAGGGCTGTTGGCCAGAAGAAACCTTGCCGGAATGCTTTGCCGACAAGTGCTCTTGCACCAATGTGGTGACCACATATGCCTCCATGTATCTCTGCCAACAGCTTTTGTCCATCTTCCTGGTGAATACACTTCAATTTCACACCGTTCAGTCTTCTTCTGTACAGTGTCTTGTCAACAAACTGGTACATACTTGACTGCCGGGCTACTCTTTGCGCTTCTTCTTGCTCTTCGGGAAGTTCTCCTGTCTGAAGGAAACGGACAATCTGCTGCGCCCATGTTGGAGCTCGTGGCTCGACAACAAGGACTAAAGGCAAATCTGCCGCTGCGGGAACATCCGCTTCTACGGCAAGAACCTGCGGCTCTGCCGGAGCTTGACGTTCCCCGACAAGCTTGCCGGAGCAAAACTTGTCGGGAGCCTCTGCTTCAACGGAACAAACCCTAGGGCTTGCTGGAGCATCTTACTCCTCAGCGCTCTTGGTGTTGTTCTCAGCTGCTGCGGGAACATCCGCTTCTACGGCGAGGAGCTGCGCCTCTGCCGGAGCTTGACATTCCCCGACAAGCTTGCCGGAGCAAAGCATATCGGGAGCTTCTGCTTCAACGGAACAAACCCTAGGGCTTGCCAGAGCAGACTTCTCCTCAACGCCTTCGGCGTTGATCTTAGGGACCTTCTTGGCGGCGGCTTCGGGAAGCTCTGCCGGCAAATAGTCACCAGAAATCAACTTCCTCTTCTTGCTCTGTCCAGTTGGTGGTGTTACGGACGGTTGAGTCAGCTTGAGCACAAAGATCCCTGGTTCCACAGGTAGCTTAAGTGCGGCGCCCTTTGACAGGCCATCAGCAATGGCGTTCTAAGCTCTTGGAACGTGTTCCATTTGTAGGCCGTCAAAGTGCTCTTCTAGCTTTCTCACTTCGTCAACGTAAGCTTCCATCAACGGACTCTGATAATTCTTGTTTACTTGGCGGACGACAAGCTGTGAGTCACCCCTGACAATGAGCTTCTTGATCCCAAGGTCTGCCGCGATCCTGTGACCGGCAAGCAATCCTTCATACTCTGCAGTATTTTTTGTTGCTTGCTCCTTGGGAAAGTGCATATGGACTACGTACTTGAGGTGCTCTCCGGTGGGTGCGACAAGCAGCACGCCAGCACCGGCGCCTTGCAGTGAAAAGGCACCATCAAAGTACATTAGCCACTCTTTGCTTGCTTCCTTGTCGGGGATGCTTGTTTCTGGAATTTCTTCATCTGGTGTTGGCGTCCATTCTGCTATGAATTCTGTGAATGCTCTGCTTTGGATAGTTGAAGTGCTCTCAAACTTGAGGCCAAAGCTTGACAGTTCAAGTGCCCACTCAATAATCCTGCTTGTCGCTTCTGGATTCTGTAATATCCTCTTCAGCGGAAAGCGAGTGACAACTATGATTTCGTGTGCTTGGAAGTATGGCGCAGCTTTCTCGAGGCCATGAGGAGGCCGAAAAGCAATTTTTGCACACCAGAGTACCTTGACCTAGCCCCCTGCAGAAGGGAACTGACAAAGTAAACTGGGCGCTGCACCATTTTCTTCCGTATCTCCTCTCGTATCTGCGCAGATCCTTCTTTGTCGGGACCAGAGCTTGTCGGGGAAGCCCCCTGCTTGTCGCTAGATGTGCTTGCCGTGGTTGCAGGCTCGTCATTTGCCTCCCTCTCTGCTACTAACGCAGCACTAACCACTTGATTGGTTGCCGCTATGTACAGCAGCAACTTCTCTTGTGGCTTAGGTGCGACTAGTATTGGAGGAGAGGACAGGTATCTCTTCAAGTCTTGCAGCGCAGCCTCCGCTTCCGGAGTCCATCTCATTGGGCCTGCCTTTTTCAATAATTTGAAAAACGGCAGGGCGCGCTCAGCAGACCGAGAGATAAACCTGCTGAGAGCAGCCACACAACCGGCAAGTCTTTGTACATCCTTGACGCGCTTGGGTGCTTCAATCTGCTCAATGGCCTTGATCTTGTCGGGATTGGCTTCAATTCCCCGCTGAGACACGAAGAACCCGAGAAGCTTGCCGGAAAGAACTCCAAACGCACACTTCTCTGGGTTGAGCTTGAGGCTGATCTTGCGCAGATTTGCAAAGGTTTCGTCTAAATCTTGAATCAGAGTTGCCCTGTCCTTGCTCTTGACCACTATATCATCCATGTAGGCTTCCACATTTCTGTGTATTTGCGGCTCAAGGGTGACATGGACCACTTTTGCAAATGTTGAACCAGCATTTTTTAATCCAAAAGGCATTCGTACGAAACAGTACGTGCCACATGGAGTAATAAATGCGGTCTTCTCCTCATCCTCTTCTGCCATGAAGATCTGATGATATCCTGAATATGCGTCAAGAAATGAAAGCAAATCACATCCGGCTATGGAGTCAACAATCTGGTCAATGCGCGGCAAAGGAAATGGGTCTTTGGGACAAGCTTTGTTAACATCGGTAAAATCGATACAAAGTCTCCATTTCCCGTTTGCCTTGCGCACGACTACAGGATTGGCCAACCATGTAGGATGGAGCACTCCTCTAACAAGGCCTGCTGCTTCCAATTTCTTGATCTCTTCTACAATAAACTCTTGGCGCTCCACTGCTTGTTTCCTAACTTTCTGCTTGACGGGCCGCGCATGAGGACAAACGGCAAGGTGGTGCTCAATTACTTTCCTGGGAACACCGAGGATGTCAGACGGTTGCCACGCAAACACGTCGACATTCGCCCGCAGGAAAGCAACGAGCGCGCTTTCCTATTTAGGGTCGAGAGTGGCACTGATGGTGAAGGTACCACCAGTGCCGTCCTCCTTGGCGGACACCTTTTTTGTCTCTGGCGGAGCTGCCATTGTCTTCTTGCACTTGCCGGTGGAGCTCGATGGTACATTCTCGACGGCAGCGCAGCACTCCGAAGAGGTGCGCTTGCCGGAGCGGGCACCAGAACTCTTGCCGGACTTGGTCTTCTTCCCCCCGGGAGCTTCAGCGGCAAGTGACTCGCGCTCTGCTGCGGCTGCTGCTTCCCGGTAGATCTTGTCGGCACAGATAAGAGCATCTTTCTTGTCGCCAGGGATAGAGATGACGCTTATCGGGCCTGGCATCTTCAGCATGTTATATGCGTAGTGAGAGGCTGCCATGAACTTGGCGAGTGCTGGACGGCCAAGTATCCCATTGTAAGGCAATGGAATATCGGCAACGTCAAATGTGACCCTCTCAGTCCTGAAGTTCAGCTCGCTGCCAAATGTTACGGGCAGCGTGACTTTCCCCTTTGGCTTGCTCCTTCCCGGGTTGATTCCTTGGAATGTGCCGGTCTCTTCGAGCTCGCTGTCAGGGATTTGGAGTTTCTGGAGTACAGTGGAGGAGATCAGGTTCAAGCCGGCCCCGCCGTCAACTAACATCTTGGTGACCTTGAGGTTGCGGATAGTTGGTGAAACCAACATCGGCAAGCACCCGACCGCAGTTGTGTGATCAGGGTGGTCCTCAATGTCAAAGATGATAGGCGTGCTGGACCATTTCGGAAGTTTGCGCGATTCGACAGGTGGTTCCGCTGCATTGACTTCCCGCACCCACTGCTTGAGCTGGCGGTGCGAAGTATGCAGAGAAGCACCACCGTCAACGCACAAGACCTCTGTGGCTTTCTAGAACTCCTGCTCACTGGTCTCAACATCATCCATGTCTTCGTCGTCGTCGTCGTCTTCATCGTTGTCGCGGCCGCGGGGAGGTCTGTCTCCTTGCCGCTGCTTGGCCTTACCGCGGCGTCCTCCCCGGCCGGTGCGCTTCTTACCGGATTCTCCAGCATCTCCTTGGGCCCTCTCCTTGTCACGTCGCTCGTACTCAGCCTTTTGCTGCTGGACAAGCTGTTCGACCTTCTTGCAGCTCTGGAGGTCATGGCCCTTGGTGCGGTGAATCTTGCAGTATTGCTTGTCGGAGCCAGCCTGCTTGTCGGCGACTGCCACAGCCTGGTAGTTGGTGCACGCGGCAACCTCCTTGCCGGAGCTACCAACTTTGGCCTTCTTGGCGCCACCTTCGTTGCCGAACTGCTCAACGACTAACACCTCTTTGCCTTTCTTCTTCCTGTTCCGCCGCCGGTTTTTCTTGGCCGGGGCAGCATCCTCACTGTCAGATCCTTCTGCTCTGGTCTTCTCTCCGGGGAGTTTCCTCCCTTCCTCAGCATGTGCACACTTGTCGGCCAGGGCATACAGCTCACTGACGTCTCTGATCCTGCGCATCGCCATCTCCTCCCGCATCCTGCGGTTACGCACATTCTGATGAAACGCGCTGATGACCGCGGCGGGGTGGACGTCTGGGATGTTATACTGTACAGGCTGAACCTCTGAATGTACTTGCGCAGGGGCTCTCCTTCCTTCTAGGCGAGCAGATGAAGGTCACTCTCTTGGCCAGGAGGTTTGTGGCCGCCTGTAAAGGCACTGACAAACTGATGGCATAGATCAGCCCAGGAAGATATGGAGTTGTCCGGCAAGTGCATGAGCCAGGACCTGACGTTGGGTTTGAGCACCAGCGGGAAGTAGTTGGCAAGGATCTTGTCGTCCCGCCCCCCGGCAGCCTGCACCGCGATGGTGTAGATGCTGAGGAACTCCGACGGATGCGTCTTGCCATCGTACTTCTCTGGTACATCTGGTTTGAAATTCTTTGTGCTGGGCCACTGGACTTGCCGCAGCTCACGAGTAAACGCAGGGCAACCTACCGCATACGGCAAGTCGCCTGGTTCCCCTGGCGCATGCATGTCAACAGAGGGCCCAGCGCGCTGGTCTGATTGACGTCGCGCTTCCCTTCGGCGCTCGATGCGAGTACGAGCGTCTTCTTGTTGTCGTTCTTGAAGAACTTGGCGCTGATCGCGACGAGCTCGCGGATCTGACGACGCGGTGGATTCGCTGTCGAGGTGGATCCGGCGAGTCGGCGATCTCGGCCTTCGGGGCGGAGAGTGCACAGTAGTTGCACCCCCACCAGTCTTGTCATCTCCGGCTCGTGCCTGGCTGGCTTGCCACGGCTGCGACGTGCTCGGTTCCCGTGGAGTGTCGCCATTGGCGAAGCCGATGAGACTCTGGATGGTTGCCCTCCAATCGTCGGTCTTGTCCGCCGTTGGAGGGTAGTCTAGGAGCAGCTGGGCTCGCGCCAAAGCTTCTGCTGTAGTGGCGGGCGGTGGTGGCCAACGGTGCGAGGAGCGGGATATGCTCGGACTTCTAATCACGTTAGAAGGAGCAATATCCTATCCAGGCGACCGTGCGTCGCTCGTGCCAGCATGTTGGCGTGCATGGTGGTCCTGAGCGCTCCGAGATCCACCAGCCCGATCTTGGTCTAGCAAACGCATGGTACTGTGAGTACCATGACGCTGCCGGTCCCGCGCCTCCTGAGACAGGCGCGGTGCATGTACGGACGCCGAAGATGCCGGGGTCTTGGAGTGCGCCCGGTCGTTGTGGGAGCCGGCTACGCCGCCGATGGGCGGCGCAGCCTCGCCCTTGGACCTGGCAGCACCGTGAGCTCCCTCGTCCACGCCCGTTCTTCCGCCGGCGCCCGCCCCATCAGCCGTTTGTCCCGGCGGTGGTGGGTAAGGCGCGCACGGAGCAGCCGCCTCCGAAACCTTCTTCTTCAGCGGCATGTTGATGAAGATGATGAAGATCTAGCTCGCGAGAACGCCGGATCTGGTTCACACAACTTCGACGCCCCCTACCTGGCGCGCCAAAGATGCCGGGGTACTGATCCACGGGCACCTATGGGACCGGCGGACCGGGTCCCTTTCGGTTCAGCGGGGGCGGAGATCGTGCAAAGAGCGGATCGAGGCGATGCACGCAAGCGATTTACCCAGGTTCGGGCCGCACGGATGCGTAAACCCTACTCCTGCTTTGTGGTTTGTATTGATTTCTTGCTCGGGAGCGCGGAGTGCTACAGTACACACCCGCAGCTAACAAGATCGAGCGTGAGAGTTCGAACTAGCTAACCCCCCCTTCCGTTGCACACGGGCCTCCTTTATATGCTCAAGGGGTTACCGACAGGTGGCAACGGAGGTAAAGGGCAAAAATGGAAAGGTGATGTGGTAGGCACAGCTACCTGCTACAGTGTATCATACCTAACCCTGACGGCAGGGGATAAGGGCCTTAAATGCCCGTCTGTGTCGCCTAAACAGTGCGAAAAGGGACCGCCAGGAACGCCACCGTTCGCCACGATGGCGATCTTGTCAGCGCCGCTTGCCACCGCACGCCGCTGGCTGCACAGCCTCACGCCACGTACGCCTGGAATGGCCCCAGAGCGACACGTTGGTGGATGTGCTGGAGCACGGGCCCAGGGAGGTGGCTTGCCGCGGCAAGCGCCTTGCCGCTGTCGTTGTCTTGTCGTGTCCGGGAGCTTGTCGCTCACCGGGCCTTGCCGGGGCGCGTGGTGCGCCGCGGCAAGTTCCTTGCAATGCCTTGGGTGGCCTTCCCGGCAAGCTCCTCTTGCCGGGGTCTTGGGATGCTTTTGTTAGCCTTCCTGGCAAGCTCCTCTTGCCGGGATCTTGTCTTCTTGGCTTGGACACTTTGTTCTTGAATGGCTCCAAAGGAACTACGGAGGACCTTGGCGGTCACCCGGTAAGCCTTGCCGCGGGTTGCTCCGACTGCCCGTGCACAAGTTCGGGATACTAGGGTACCCCTACTCTAGTACACCGACAGTGTGTGTGTGTGCGTGCGTGTGTGTGTGTGATATACATTTTCTAGATGAATGTTTGTGTGATATACATGTGGACACAAGACATTTTATGATGGGTCCACCTCACCTCAATTTTTTTTTCGTCCTCCGCCACTGGATACACTCGTATCTATGTTCAAAGGAAGAACCTGATTCTGAAGGGAAAAAAACATAGAAGACATGGTGGAGACTTTTGGCTAGCATCATGACAAATTAGAAGACAACACCAAATTTAGAGGGAGACGGAAAAGCTGATCATGACCAGCTCACGACATACATCTATTTATTTCATTTGAGAGCAACGACTGATATATATAGGCGATCGGTTGTTTCCCGAGATTTGAATAACAATTCTAATTCTGAGATTAGAATAACAATTTGGATCACGGTCGGCCCTATATATAGGCAATCGGTTGTTTCCCGAGATTCGAAACCTAGGTAACAAGTGCGCCCTACCTTATCCATACTGCCCACCACTACCCCACGAGCCACCGCTGCCTCCCTGCCTCACGACGCGCCACCGCCCACACCACGGCTCCTCGCCTCCCCGCCGCCCGATGCGTCGCCTCCCTGCCGCCCGCTGCGTCGCCTCCCTACCGCCCGATGCGTCGCCTCCCTGCTGCTCGACGCGCCTCCGCCCCACCCCACGACGCACCGCCTCCCTGTAGGCCGTCGTCCCCACGCCATGGCGCATCGCCTCCCCGCCGTTGAACGCGCCGCCGCGTCGCCTCCTGGCACAGCTCCTCCCAGCCTCCCAGCGCACCGTGTAACTCGCCGTCCCTCGTGTGCTAGCCACCGCGCGCATCACGCCCGCCCCCACCACCTGAACATCGATCCAGTCGAGGGGCGGCAAGATCCAGCTGACGGCGACCCTCGAAGACGGACGGGAAGCGGCGTGCGGGGGATTCCCTCCTGCTCACAGCCGATGGAGTCGTTGTTTCCGCCGCCGTCCTCCGGGGCGACCATGCCGGACGCCACTGAACCGCTTGCTAGATCCTTATCTTCCCCACGTCCTGCATCGTGCGGCACAACTGGACTTGAAACTGCATGACAGCTTCCTTCCGCGAGGACAGCTTGCCGGTTTCTCTTGATCTTGCCCCAAAATCTCGAAATAGCCATGACTTAGTTTGGCCTCGCAAACCACTTGAGTTTGATGTTTTTCTTTGTTCAGAACAGCTTCAGTTAAATGTGTGTGTGCTGATGTGTTCGTCTGTGATACATGCTCCCGTCCTCCACCCTAAAAATGGACCGGCGCCAAATTTTCTTGTTGTTTAGCCGCAACAATATTTCTTGAGGCCTGCTCTTTTTACGGTGATTAACTGATGCTTGTTGATAATGGTGCATGATGTTGCCTGTATAAATAAAGTGTGTGGCTTTGAATTGATGGTTCTTGCTGATGCAATGACCGGTGCTTTGTTTCTATTCTAAAGCTTGAAAGTTTTTTATTTTTAGCTAGTGATCTTGTGCTATACGTGACCACTTGGTCGATGTTGTGTTGTTTCTTGATGGCATATTATTTGTTATAACTACATCTGCTTTGCTTGTTTCCTACTTGCATCTCCTTGGCTCTTGTAATGTTACTTGCTCTGGTTGTAAAATGTACGCGAAATTATACACACGACAGTTGCTGGACGAACTCTCGACGATTGAAGAATTGAACGGTACTGTTTACCTTTGCTCTAGCATCGATGGCTTGATGCGCTACATCGTCTGAAGATCATCGATGCGCTACATCGCCTGAAGATCATCGATGCGCTACATCGTCTGAAGATCGTCCAGAACCCTTCGGTTGTGTAGCAGCACTCAAATGTACGCAGTCTTATGTTTGTTATGTGATTGAAATACGGTGCAAAACTGGGTGGAGTTGTTTCTCACATATGTATGTTCTCGACATGGTTGAAGCTTCATAGGACTTTTTTCCTTTCCAATGTCAGAAGCTAATTCGCGAAAAAGGTTTCGTAACCTCATTTACAGGAGAAGGTAGACATAAAACCCGAGGTTCAAAATTTTTAACTACAATTATTTGTGTCTGAAAGAAAAACTGCACAATAGTTTGGAATTGGTAAAATTAGAAGGAACAGCAACACTAAGAAAACATCAATATGTTTGTTGAAAAAACAGGCCCCCCATATTTTGAAAGTTCACGCTAAAAAAATCCATTAAGTTGGAAGAAATTCAAAATAATAGACAACAATTCGTGTTTATAAAAGAAGGATTTTTCCATTTAAAATAATAAACAAGGAAGTTGAAATTTAAAAAGGTAAGGAGTTTGTTGGTAATAAAATAATGAGATTTTTCTCATGGCTAAAAACCCAGAATACATTTTTTGGATTTTCCATGTTTCTAAAAATATAAAATCATGAAGTTCAATTTGAAATAAACGAACAGTCCAGTGAGTATAAAACCCTAGTATTTCCTATTTCTAAAAAAATAACCAACAAATTCGAATTAACATTACAGAGCAGTTCAAAAGTTTATAAAAAAGCAGATTTTCCTCATTTCTAAAAAAACCATAAAGTTCAAATTAAATTAACAGAGGGGTTCAATGTTTGTTATAAAACTGGGATTTTCACCGTTGCGAGCGGAAAGTACCAAAGTGTACGTCCATCTTCTCATGGATTTTGTATTCCTAGAATCTTTTTCATGGATTAAAATGTCAATCCTTCCATCACATTTTTATTTTGATTTTGTTACTACCAAATTCTTTTTCATGGGTTACCTCCGAAAAATTTGTTTTAAATGTACCAAGTTTCATAAAAAATGTACCAAGTTTCATGGGTTACTTCCATCACATTTTTCATGGGTTACTTCCATCACATTTTTCAGCTTTGTTTTAAATGTACCAAGTTTCATAAAAAATGTGAAAAGTTAACACGGAAAAAAAAGCAGAGAAGTTAAATGCTAATTAGTAACTTTGAAAAACCAAGAAGTTCAACTTAAAAAAGCAGAGAAGTTCAAAGTTTTTAAAAAGTGAGATTTTTTTTCTCGTCAGTAAAGAATAAAAAAAATTGAAATTAAAATAAAGGAACACCTAAAAAAGTTTAAATAGATTTTCTTCATTTTGAAAACACAATAAGCTCAAACTAAAAGAGCCAAGAACTTCAAGATAAAAGAACAAAATGGTTCAATGTATACAAAATGATTTCTTTTTAGTTTTAAAAAATAAAACCAAGAAGGTCAAATTGAAATAATATAGCGGTTCCATTTTTTAATATAAAACATATTTCTCCAATTCTAGCAAGACTCCTAGAAGCTCAAACAAAAAAACTAGGAGTTTAAATTTAATATACGAAGAGGTTCGATATTTATTATTAAATTAGAATTTTCCTCGTTACAAAAGAATACCCAAAGAAGGCCAAATTAAAAAAAGAGCAACTCAATTTTTTTTAGAGAAAATGGATTTTCCTTGTTTCTACAAAAAACTTAGAGGTTCAAATTTAAATAACTGAGAAGTTTAATGTTTCTAAAAAAACCAAGAAGGTGAAATTAATAAACAAGCAGTTCAAAAAGTTTACAAAGTTAGACTTTCCCTTTGTTAAAAAATACCTAGAAGTTCAAATTTAAATAATCGAGGAGTTCGATATTTATGATAAAACTAGGACTTTTCTTGTTACTAATGAATAAAACCAAGAAGTCCTAATTGAAAAAATGAAGTTGTTTGATGTTTATAAATACTTAGATTTTCCCCAATACTAAAAATGGTGAAGTTTGATGTCCATAAAAAATGCAAATTTTTCTCATACCAAGAAGTTCAGTTCGAAAATAAACAAGAAGTTGTATGATGTTTATTACAAAATTAGGATTTTTTTCCATTACAAATGAATAACACCAAGAAGTTCAATTTTAAAAAATACAATAGTTCAATGTATATGAAAAAAATCATATTTTCCTCGATAATAAATAATAAACCAAGATGTTCAATTTCAAAAAATGGAGCAGTTCAATATTTATCACAAAAACTCAAATTTGTCCCATTGCTAACGAACAAACCAAGAAGTTAAGTTCGAAATAACGAAGAAGTTGTATAATGTTTGTTAGAAAAGTAAGATTTTTTCCGTATAAAACTCGAATACAATTCTTTACTCAAAATATAAAAAGGTAAAGTTCAAATTGAAATAACAGAGAAGTTCGGAGTTTTTAAAACCTAGGATTTACCTATTGAAAAAATAAAAAATAGAACACCATTTTTTTCACTTTTAAAAACAACTCATAAACGAAAAAAATGGCTGCTAGAAGTTCAAGTGCTCAGCGAGGAAAAGTTTAAAAAAATTCTGTGAGAGAGGTTCACCGTGTATTTAGATGTCCAAAATACATAAAAAGTATGTTGTTTTTTTGTGTTTTAAAATGATTCTCTCAAACCAAAGAGAAGTTCAAAAGTGATAACAACGGGAAGTTCACGTACTACATGATGTGTATTTCATATAATAAAAATATAATAAAGTGAAACAAAGTGAAGTTCAAATAGACATGCCCTAGAAGTTCAACTACTTCAAGCAGTGCAAAAAACAGCTCGACAAAAACGGAGTGATGTTCAAACAGACATGCCCGAGAAGTTCAACTACTTCAGGTAGTGCATTTCCATTCGTGATGAAGACATAAATCATGATCTCGTCATTTTCTAATTTACATCAAAATGGCAGGAATATCATTTCTGTAAGTTCAAGTCCTCGGTCGGAGAAAGTTAAAAAAATATTTGTGAGAGAGATTTGTACAAAAGGAATATCATTTGTGTAACACTGACGAATGAATGAGATAATTACAAAAAGAAAGTATGTCACAGAAGTTCAATGTGAAAACAACACGAAGTTCAACTACTACACTGAATGAATTTCAGATGAAAAACTTTTAATATCATCGCGAGTATGAAAAAACAGTCAACACGGGAAAGTTGTGTGCTTACAGCTGCTTTCCACCGGTATATCACTTGCTCAATTCCAGTGAGTGGATGGAGAGCTACGAGTAGTGGATGAAGAGGTACGGGCAAAAAAAGCACGTGAAAAACAGAGTGAAGTTCAAGTAGACATGCCGAGAAGTTCAGGTTCTTCACGCGGTGCATTTTCGAAGAATCTGTTTCGCGATAAAGGCAAAACAAACGATCTCGTCATTTTCAAAATTACTTGAAAACAGCAAGGAATCACAGAAAATCATCAACATGAAAAAGTTTCAAATTTTCCGTAGCTTTTCAGAGGTATATTATTTGCCCCATTCCGATAAAGTTTGTAGAAATTATGGCAAAAATACGTTTTTAGCCATTTTCAAAACTGACATAAAACCGTAATGAATTAGGAGAAACAATATATACAAAACAATTTCGCATTTCTTCATGCTTTCCAACGCCATATCATTTGTTGCATTTGGACGTACGGTTAAAAAATTAGCTCAAAAATACGAACTCAGTGGAACTTGTACCGTTTTCTAAATTACTTTTAAACCGTTCAAAATTAGAAAAAGCTTTTAACATGAAAAAGTAGCGCATTTTCATAAGCTTGCCAACGCCATATTATTTGCCTCAATTGGATTAGCCATTTAGAAATGGAATCGAAAATACAAACTCGGGTGTTCCATTTGCGAAATTCTACGATTTTCCGAATTACTCTTTAACCGTAGGGATTTAGAGAAAACTTTCAACATGTGGAAGGAGTGGTTTTTCAGCAGCTTTCCAACGCCATATTATTTGCTTCATTCCGATAAACGGTTTAAAAATGCGATCGAAAATACGATTCACATTTTTTGTATGAAGAAAAAATGCTTTTCAAAACTGCTCTTAAACCGCTTACATTTTGCCAAAAATTTAACTTGGGTCATGATACTGATGTCCATAGCTTTCCAACGGTATATCACAACCCCATTTGGACACCTTTTAGCTGAAGTTCAACCTAGTACTCGAGAAAGGTCAGGCGTGTTACTCGGGAAGTTCATGTTGTGATCAGAATATTATTCTGATCCCGTGATCAGAATAGTGTTTATGTGTGTGTGTGTCTATATATATATATATATATATATATATATGGTTCGACCACCTCGTTCGATCCCCCTTCACGGAAAAAATCGGACCTCCTCCACCCCTTCCCGTTCCCTCACGAAAGAAAAAAAATAAAACAACCCACGTACGCACGTCGCACATCCCACTCCCACTCCCCTTCCCCAAATCCCTCGCTCTCGATCCTTTGTCTCTCCACGGAGGAATCGCCGCCGCCGAACTCCTCCGCCCACGAGCGGCAACAAACTGCAACCACCCTAGATTGGAGTGGTGGATCCGCTTGTTGGCATCTCATCTCGTCTTCATCGAGTTCAGGATGAGCTCCACGCGGGGAGGGAGACGAACAGGAGTGGCCCCCTCTCCCCCCGCGGCTTTGCGTCCGGCCTCTCGCCTCCCTGACTCCGTCGGGCACAGTACTGTCTCCACCGCGGCAGTCCACCTTCCGCCCGTTGCTCCAGTTTGTTCGGCTCGCCCCTCGCAGCCTCGCCGGACGCTGGCTAGGCACTAGAAGCCATCCATCCATCCAGGCATCTACAAGAGTCAAGAGACCAAGCTAGAGTACCTGCCACCAAGGTAATTTCCCTTTCTAAAATCTGAATCCTGTTCACCTCATATAGTCATATGATAGTTAGTTCTGGTGTTTTTAGAAAAATAGTTCAACTGGTTTTTACTAATTGAAATAATCCTATTTCAAGGAATATACATCTACTTGGAAGAAAATAATGTTGTTTATGCCAACGGGATCAGCCTACATGAAACTGAAACTGAGGGACATTTCTGTACCTGTTCATGTTCCGTTTTGATTAATCTGCCGTTTTGCAACCAGCAGGTCGATCCTAGTTGTCCGGCTCACCCCTCGCTGGCTAGGCGCTAGAAGCCATACATCCATCCAGGCATCTACAAGAGACCAAACAACCAATGTGATTTCTCCTCTGTTTTTAAAATAAATCTCAAGCTTTTTTGTTAATTGCTACTGATACAAGCCATCCATCTATATTCCTTAATAAAATATGTGTAAATGCGGCTAAGGAACAAAATGGGTGATGAATATTTGAACAATTGCTTAGTTACATTTTTTGAGAGAGAATTCTTCAAGCAAGTGAAAAATGAGGATCTCATCAATCTCTTCCAAAAAGGAGATGGTAAAGTTATATTGTAATTTTCTTTGCCGCTTTGTAATTTCCACAATAATATTTTGCTACTATTATCAATATCTGGGCATTCAGTCATTGATGTTGATATCTTACTACACATTTGTTGTTCTATTATGTTGTTTTGTCAAACAAAATTAACTAGAATACCCAGGACAAGATTCCTCACTCGGCCGCTGACTGCCACACCCCCACATTTTCCTTTCCAATGGTATAGGCTCATAGTAGCCTGTATTGCAGCACCCCCCATGTTATCCTATCCCAGGGCAGGACCTGCGAGTGGCAAGGGACTGCTGAAGACTGGCTGGTGGCAGAACGAACGGCGGGGCACCGGCTGGTGGCAACGGATGGTACGAGGCAGTGGGACCATGGTAGGAGCAACTAGCATGAGGAGGTCGCTTGTGGAAATCTGGCGAGTGGCGGCGGCATACATGGCATATGGTTTGATGTTTGCTTTTCTACCTAGATGAATACTTATAGCACTAAATTTATGAATGTAGAATGCATGTTTTCTCATTGTCTTAATCTCATGTATATTGGTTATGCTGATCCTAAAATTGCCAAAACACTTCTTGATAAAATTTACTCATGTCTGTTTTTTATTGTGCAAACTTGTTGTACGTTGAATTTATTTATAGAACCTTCCTATTGTGATTATGCAAATTGCATGAAACCTAAGTTGTCCTATTTTTTACATTAAGGAATTGAAACCTTGTGTTGTTGTGAAGACACACACTGAGTTGTTATATATCTCATAAAGTATTTGGCTTGCATTATATCCAACTTCTACCTGCACACCCACAGCGATATGCCCTTGTGTTACTAATGTGTGCTCTATTATTTCTCATGAACTTCAATGGTATGTTTCATCTGTTCTAATACCAATTATAATACATACAATTGTCGTTTGGGTTGCAGGCAATTGTTGGAGATGGCTCAATCACCCCACCACCACTACCGCCATTCTCTCCGGTTCAGGGGCCCTGTTGATTCATGGAATGGCATGCTTCCTACCCTTACTGACAAAGCGTCATGAGGTCTACAGACCCAAACTTGCACTGATGGGATCTAATCTTATGTGATGTTCTTTAGTTTAAATTCTCTGATTTCGATTTTGATGGAGTAAATCTGCTTGTGTTAATAGTAGTCCAATTAAACATTAAAAACATGTATTGCAAGGGTCCAGGGTCTGTTCCAGCCTTAGTCTGTTCTTACAATCTAGGAAGATCCTTAATGTATATGGTGAACTGTTTATGAATATGTTAAATTATTTATGGAAATTTCACTGAAAGGCAAGCCCTATTGGACAGAAAGACACACATAAGGGAGGGCATCATTTGAAATTGTTGCGTAATTGTTAAGATGCAACATGTTTCAGCTTGACTCCACATTAATCCCAGGTTCTATATTTCCTGCGATAAGTTTAGTACCCTGCTTTGAAGACTTTGGCAGAGATGGCGGCATGGAAGTTTGCAGAGGCGAATGCAATGGATGTTGTTATGGGGAATCTATAGACTGTTTTGAGCCTGATGATTACACCCAAGATTAGTGCCAATATGGTCATGTTTCTTCGCTTACTAGAAGGTGTGTATATATCACAGTGTTTGATCATTTATTCCCGATGAAGCTCTAATCATAATTCATGACCTATTTGATTATTTGCTAGATACCAACATTTATGTTGTACTCTTTAATCATTTCTTAACCCCTCCAGAAATTTTGTAGTACTGTTTTGAAACAACCACTATCTTATACAAACTTAATACGTTTCATTTCTGATGAAACCTTTGACATTTAACTTTGTAAACTTTGAAGTTAGCAAATGGTTGAGCAAATTAGTAGTAATTTAAAATAACTACATCAAATGAAGCTAATTATGTTGGAATTGATATTCTGCAGTAAGTATTGGAGAGAAAATTTTCATGTTTCATTATCTCTTTCAGATAAGATGGCATAACAAAACATAGGTCAGAAGATCATCATGCATTGGCATTCGACATCATTTCAATGAAAGTTAGTTGCATTTGCTTTTCAGAAGAGACTTTCTTGTCCAGGTCAGTGTACACTTCGCTAAGCGTATGCACAGGTAGCACAGAGGAGTACATGGCTTTCTTTATTGGGCCAGTCCACGTGGAAGGCATCGTGTTAGCCTCTGGAGCAAGATTTGAGCACATTATCAGGGACACGCTGGAGAGCCTCTGGAGCAGAGGATGCATCACCTGATGCTTGGACAATTAGGTGTATTCCTTCCCTTCCATTGTAGGTTCTGGGTAGTTGCATGTCATGTTAGTCTATATAAACAGGACTTGTCAAAAGTTTATGATCTATTGTCTGCTTAGCTCATGTTCAGATCTGCACGAGAAATAAATCTACAACTTGCTCAAGCCATGTTGAAATTTGCGGCAGAAGTAAGAATTCTTTTCTTTCCATGTACCTATTTATGAAATCAGCCTGGTAAGTAGGTTTACAGTTAGTAATCAATGCAGTGTGTAGTGTCATTGTTTGCTTGGATGTACATACATGGAACCGACTGATTCCTTAATCACATAGTAGTCGACGGAGAGGAACTTTGGAGCTTGTGGGGTTGCGTGTGTAGGTACTCCTTGCCTTTTTCCCGTGGCAGAGAAGGGGTATTAGGGTAATAGAACTAGCAAGTTACTACTATCATTCTCTCAAAGCTTCTTCTAAACCTGGTACGAATGGAGGTCTTGTTGTTTTATTACTCTTTGATTTTTTTCATGTCATCATGTCTCATGGCATGCGAGGGTCATTGCATAGATTTGCTAACAGTAATAAAAGGTTTGGGGTGGTGGCAAGGTGAGATGATAAACTTTTAAAGCAAGGACAATGCTAAAATAAGGACGGATGAAGGCAATGAAGGTAGAGGGGAAGGAAGGAGTAGGGAGATAGATGTCGCTTTTGTAAGGAAAGAAGGAGAGATAATCTGCATTTACCACTGGTATATCAATGAAACCACACCGCGTCATGCTTGACACATACAATTCTGAATTAGAACAATTGGGTCATACATGTGTTTTTGTTATTCCATTGCCAACACACTAGAACAATTGTATGATCCATGTGTTTTTGTTATTCCGTGGCAACGCACGGGCATCATACTATATAGGGTGGGTATATTCTAATAACACCCCTTAAGACCTTATTCTAATAACACTTTCGCCTTATTCCGATAACACCCGACCCGCCCTGAACCTAACACTAAAAACAACCGCCCGCCCTCCCTAAGAAAGAAAAAACACCCACCCCCACTACTTCACCCCCCCCAACCACCCCAACCACTTCCTCCCCATTATCCACCCCACCCCTGCGGCGCCCGGCCGGCCACCCACCACCTCCGAACTCGCTGCCCGGCCGGCTACCCACCCCCTCACCACGCGCCGCCCGGCCGGCCACCTACTCCCTCACCACGCTCCGCCCGCCCGGCCACCGACCCCTCCCGACGCGCTGCCCAGCCGGCCACCCACCCCCTCCAGCCGCGCCGCCTCCCTTCACCACCTTCCTCCTAGCCCCCCTCGCCTTCATCCTCGTCCGGCGGCCCGACTTCCACCGGATCCGCGCCATGGCGGCCGCCCGGGAGCTGCGACGGCCCAGATCTGACTTGCCTCCTCCACAGCGGGCAGCCACATCCTTCCACAACCTTCTTCCTAGCCAGCGGCGTCCTCCCTCGTCATCGGCCACGGCGCCGCAGCCACTGGCTTTTGCTGCTCTGCATGATTTGTTTTCCCCCGGTGAGCATGCTACAAAATCGGCGACGATGGCTGGATGCAGTTCGGGTGAGGCAGCAGCTCGCGCCATGCATTTCCAAGAGGGTGAGTTTGCATCTCGAGCTGTGCAGTTCATGGCAGTGTGCTGTTTCCGTGTGCTTTTCGTAGTTTCAGTCGATCTGCGGCACCACGTCGTCACCCCGTGGAGTGCCCCACCTGCAGCTCTCCCCTCTACTCCATGCAGTTCGCCGACGGTGGGGAGACGAGTGGACTGCATTCGATCCACAATGCAGTGCAACAATCGGACGACTGCGCGGCATGAAGATCGTGGGCGAACTGCTCTTCCTAGGTGTCCTTTGGAAGCAACCGGTAGCCATGTCCCTTTGAATGAGGAGCAGTTGTTGCCATCACCGGATCTGCCCCTACCTTGCCATTTCCTCCTCTCAATCTTGAAAACTAGGGATCAATGGCACTCAGGCAGCAACATATTTTCGTCCCTCGCCTGCTCATCTTCGGGAATGGGATAGGGGAAACGTTGTCGTGCGGTGCTGGAGCTCCAACTTTTGTTTTCCTTCGGGAAAGGGCACAGGGCAGAGTCCACCACCTCACCTCCTCTCCCTGGCGCCGTGAAGTTTGGTTGTTGCAGTACACCAGGCGTGCGCGTGCAGTGAGCAAGCCGATGGCGTGCAGTGCGCAAAGCGACAGCCTAAAGTTTGGTTGTGGCACACACTTGCAGTACACCAAGCGTGCGCGTGCAGTGCGCAAGCCGGCGGCATGAAATTTGGTTGAGGCGTCCCTCTCGTCGTCGTCTCTAGGGATCCAGCGCCCCCGGGGTCGTCTCTCATTCCGTCGGCAAGAGGGTCTGTGGTGTGATCTAGTTCGGTCCAGTGGTGCTGCGCGTGTAGTGCTCTTGCTGGGCGTGTAGTGCAAATGGTCCCACTGGATCGCGAGGTTGGTAAGGTGTGGGCAACTAGCACTGTAGTCAGACTGTCAGATCATCGTTCCTATGTGGATGCTTTTTTTCTCTTTGATATACTTTGTAGTTTGTTTATTTGTCGATGTGTGTTTCAATTCTTCAACGACATCTTGCCTGTGGTTTACTTGCCAGAGCAGAGATGGACGCTTACGCCAACTACTTCAGTGGCAGCAACATGGAAGTTGCTGCGGCGCTTCTGCCCCTGGATGTCAGTCATGCATTTCAGCAGCGTGCGCATGGCGGTGAAAGTCCCTCACGGTCTGCGGCGTCTACGCGTGCAGTCCGGCAGGGTAGCGCATGCAGTGCTCGAAAGCTCAGCCTCAAATGTAATTTTCTTTTTGTTTGCACATGGATGTTCCTCCTATTTCCAGGCCGCATCTATCGTCTAGACCCCCTTTCTTGTATGTGTAATGTGCAGTTTGATTCGGGCACGACTGCGGTTCAGTTATTCGCAGAAAAAAAGAGAAAAAGGTAAAAAAACTTGTTGAAAATTCGATGCAGTCCACTATGTGAAGCAGGTGGTTCTCTTTGTAAAAGACAAAATGACGGGGTTCACTCCAAGCACGCGTGGTTCTTGATGTTTAGTTTGTTCATTGCGGGATATGACTAGCAACAAAAAACACGTTCATTACCTCTGGATACTTGTAGTGCAGAACGCCACGACAGAAAATAAATCTAGTAAAAAAATAACAATTCTCCCGAGAGCCATCCAAGACACGAAAAATGTTTGGACAATGACAAAAAGGTAACGTGGTTCACTTTCGAGAGTGATGTTATTCACTTGTGCCCAGAAATGAAAGTGCTAAAAATTTAGCGCAACAACAAAGATAGTACTGAGGTTCACTTCGATATATGTCGCGGTTTACTTGCCTCCTCTCTGCGGTACACTCTTGTTCACAAAATTTTTGAAAGAAAAGACAACAAAAAATTGTCTAAGAAAAATTTACGTCCGACAAAAGAAATTATGCAGCTCGCTTACCCGTCCGATGCAGTGCAGTTTTCATTCTGAAGCAGTGCGGTCGGCCATATGATGTTGTTCATCCCGTAAGTGCAAAAAAATTGTTACGGAAGGGAAAAAAGTAATGTGGTTCACTTCTTGATAGTGTTGTGGTTCATTTACACCCGATGTGAAGTGCACTCTACTTTCTCGTCCTTGAAAAATTTATGTTTGAATAAAAGAAACCATGCAGTTCTCTTACCCATCAGATGCAGTGCGTTTTTTCATCCGATGCAGTGCGGTTTTCAGTTGGATGAAGTACCCACGTGGATTTGGGTGGCGCGAAAAACAGAGTCTTCGCATTTCGTTAAAATCAAAATTGCTCTTAAACCGTAAGGAACTAGAGAAAGCGTTCTACATGAAAAAGTTGTGCCTCGTTGATATCTTTCGAACGGCGTATTGTTTGAATCATTTTGACGAGCGGTTTGCTAAATTTTGTGAAAAACGGCCGCTGCCTTTCGTCGTCAGCCGCACGATTTTCAAAATTAACTAAAGATCGGAAGGAATCTCAAAATCATTTCAACATATGAAAGTTGCGCCTCGTTCGTAGCTTTTCAATGATATATTACACGCCTTGTTTCGACAAACGGTTAGAAAACTGGAGTGAAAACAGTACCGAAAATTTGAATTTTTTTGAAAAACAGAATTCCGCGATTTAGTAAATTTGAAACTGCTCTTAAACCGTAACGAATTAGAGAAAATAATAGATATGAAAAAGATGCGCCTCGACGATATCTATCCAAAGGTGTATTGTTTGCTTCATTCCAACGAGCGGTTTAGAAAAAACGCGAAAAAACGCTCGCTGCCACTCGTCATGGGCCGCACCATTTTCAAAACTGCTCTTAAACCGTGAGAAATCTCGAAAAGTGTTCAACATGGCGAAGTTGCGCCTAATCCCTAGCTTTCCAACGGTGTATCATACGTCTCGTTCCGATAAACGGTTAAAAAACTAGAGCAAAAACAGTACCGGAAAAACACTGCATACAGTTTTTTACGACACAAAGTTCACTAGCCTCTGTAATGCAGTGCTCTAGCTAAAGAAAGTGCAGTGCCCTCGCGTTGAGCATGCAGTGCGGAAGTGTTATCAGAATAGTTATTCTGATAATATTATCAGAATAGACCGGCTATATTCATCATCCAGTGTGCATAATAAGTTATTCTTCACCTGAGGTAAACTTACGATCATTTCATAATTAAATTACATTTAGAATTCAAATAGTTACATTTCTATTGATTCACTACGTAAAATTTGACATAAGAAAATAAAAATATAAGTCATAAGACAAGAAAATTTGTAGTTTATGTGTATTTTAGACTATGTTTTTACGTTTGTAATTTTACATAACATAAAATATTTTTTACGCCGATTATATATTTTCTTACGGTCTCTTTTTACGTCGGAAATAAGACAAAACTTACGGAATGTAAAATTACGGTGCATTGATGGTAAAATAGAGGGGGGTGAAGAATAACTATTGCTCAACCAGGATGACGAATAGCTATAGAGGACACCTCTGTTATACTCCCAGGTGTACATACTCCAACCTATTAACAGTTTTTTTAATTGGATATTCCCGTGGATAACTAGCACACCGGCCGATTGGTAGAAATTAACTGTAGCCAATTTTTTAGGGTCCACGGAACTACTTTCTTCGAGCGTGCATGCACGTGCTTCATCCTAGAATTAAGGGATCAAAAACCAGATACCCTTTTTCACGAAAAAAAAACCCAGCTACCTTTATCTACACGTGTGTTCCATTCATATACTCCAAGTTTTCTTCAGAAGCCATTCATATAGTTCATAGAAGAATATATCTTCGACTTGAAAGGAAGTAGTATAAGTACGTTCGAAGTATACGAATTTGCTGAGCTTGCATGCATTGTTTATTTCATATAGTATGTCATACATATATACTAATTTTTATGACGTATATACTATTTCTTGAGGGAGCACACATATACCACATTTTTGGGATGAAGTATATACCACTTCCTTGTGAACTTGTGATGGATATACCATATATTGTGGGTTGGAGTATGTACCATATATTTTGTGATGGAGTATATATCATTTTTTGGTCATGGGTATATTTTTTTGCCATGGAGTACATACAAATTTTTTTGTTGGAATATATACCACATCTTTTCAATGCGGTGTATGCCTTATTTTCTCTGATGAGTACATACAAATTTATGATGAGTATATTCATTACAATGGAGTATATACCATATCTTTTAGATGAGGTATATACACTATTTTAGCGATGGAGTGTACATAGTAACCTAAAAACAAGTACAATTTAATTCTAAAAGAAGTAGAACAAAATAAAAAAGTATAATTCATTATGAATGCTGCCATTTTCCCACTCAAATACAACACTTAAAGCTATGTATGTGTATCACATGCGACATCGATCAATCTTGGCCGGAGTTCCACGGTGGCGTAGACTGCGGAGTGTCTTGAATCATAAGTCTTTTGGGTAGCATCTGTCGATCTTGATTAGAGTTTCACGTTGGCCTGTGAAGATGACTCGCCAATCTGGTTCAGATGAGGTGAAGCTTCAACGTAGTCATGTGGAGCACTGGAGCGGACGTCATCTAGATCCATCACGAATAGTATAAATTAATTAGTACTACTCCCTCTTTCTCGGTTTACAGGGCGTGCGCGTATCCCTAGATCGTCAATTTGACCAACTTAATACAAGTCATATATTACAAAAAATATATCAATATAAACTTCAGATGTTCTATTTTCAAAAGATATAATTTTTATGTTACATAGTTTATATTAGGGTGATCAAATTGGCAACCTAGGACTTGTAAACTGAGACGGAGGTAGTACAAGGGATGCAAGTAATCACATTATGCATGCATGTGTAGGAATTAATCGTCAGACATGCCATACCTTGCCATGATACATGCCGATATGAATAACATGCATGCGAGGCGCTCCATCGTGCATCATGATCCAGGTCCATACCTCGGCGGCTTCTCGTCTCCATCGGCGAATGGCCGCCAGATGCATCCGCCTCCATCTTCTAACTGCCACGCGTCGAGTCGTTGCCAGCTGCATCCTGTCTGCCGCCGCCGGTCACTTCTTGTCTCCCAGTCCAGATCAATTTGCTCATCAAGCCTTGTTTGTAACGTGAATGCTTTAATGGAAGAAGAAGAAACAAATATCCTAATATGCAGCCAACAATTGCACGTGGCTTATCCCTATTAATATGGAACAACTTTTCAAACGCTATGTGATCTCTTCTCTTCCTGCGACAGTACCATATATATTTAAATAACTAACTAACAAATTAAGCGCTAAACGGGTTTTGTTAGTGAGAGTCAAAACACATCGGTGGGAATAAAAGGCTACACGTGGCCTAGGAGTATGTACTCCTAGGTGTACCAACCCATTTTCATATATTACAATTCTGTTTTCTGTCTTGCTGACGGAGAGGAACTTTGGAGCTTGTGGGGTTGCGTGTGTAGGTACTCCTTGCCTTTTTCCCGTGGCAGAGAAGGGGTATTAGGGTAATAGAACTAGCAAGTTACTACTATCATTCTCTCAAAGCTTTTTCTAAACCTGCTACGAATGGAGTTCTTGTTGTTTTATTACTCTTTGATTTTTTTTCATGTCATCATGTCTCACGGCATGCGAGGGTCATTCCATAGATTTGCTAACTGTAATAAAAGGTTTGGGGTGGTGGCAAGGTGAGATGATAAACTTTTAAAGCAAGGACAATGCTAAAATAAGGACGGATGAAGGCAATGAAGGTAGAGGGGAAGGAAGGAGTAGGGAGATAGATGTCACTTTTGTAAGGAAAGAAGGAGAGATAATCTGCATTTGCCACTGGAATATCAATGAAACCACACCGAGTCATGCTTGACACATACAATTCTGAATTAGAACAATTGGGTCATACATGTGTTTTTGTTATTCCATTGCCAACACACTAGAACAATTTTATGATCCATGTGTTTTTGTTATTCCGTGGCAATGCACGGGCATCATACTATATGTATTACAATTCTGTTTTCTGTCTTGCTGACGGAGAGGAACTTTGGAGCTTGTGGGGTTGCGTGTGTAGGTACTCCTTGCCTTTTTCCCGTGGCAGAGAAGGGGTATTAGGGTAATAGAACTAGCAAGTTACTACTATCATTCTCTCAAAGCTTTTTCTAAACCTGGTACGAATGGAGGTCTTGTTGTTTTATTACTCTTTGATTTTTTTCATGTCATCATGTCTCACGACATGCGAGGGTCATTCCATAGATTTGCTAACAGTAATAAAAGGTTTGGGGTGGTGGCAAGGTGAGATGATAAACTTTTAAAGCAAGGACAATGCTAAAATAAGGACGGATGAAGGCAATGAAGGTAGAGGGGAAGGAAGGAGTAGGGAGATAGATGTCGCTTTTGTAAGGAAAGAAGGAGAGATAATCTGCATTTGCCACTGGAATATCAATGAAACCACACCGCGTCATGCTTGACACATACAATTCTGAATTAGAACAATTGGGTCATACATGTGTTTTTGTTATTCCATTGCCAACACACTAGAACAATTGTATGATCCATGTGTTTTTGTTATTCCGTGGCAACGCACGGGCATCATACTATATATATATATATGTATATATATATATGTATATATATATTACAATTCTGTTTTCTGTCTTGCTGACGGAGAGGAACTTTGGAGCTTGTGGGGTTGCGTGTGTAGGTACTCCTTGCCTTTTTCCCGTGGCAGAGAAGGGGTATTAGGGTAATAGAACTAGCAAGTTACTACTATCATTCTCTCAAAGCTTTTTCTAAACCTGGTACGAATGGAGGTCTTGTTGTTTTATTACTCTTTGATTTTTTTTCATGTCATCATGTCTCACGGCATGCGAGGGTCATTCCATAGATTTGCTAGCAGTAATAAAAGGTTTGGGGTGGTGGCAAGGTGAGATGATAAACTTTTAAAGCAAGGACAATGCTAAAATAAGGACGGATGAAGGCAATGAAGGTAGAGGGGAAGGAAGGAGTAGGGAGATAGATGTCGCTTTTGTAAGGAAAGAAGGAGAGATAATCTGCATTTGCCACTGGTATATCAATGAAACCACACCGCGTCATGCTTGACACATACAATTCTGAATTAGAACAATTGGGTCATACATGTGTTTTTGTTATTCCATTGCCAGCACACTAGAACAATTGTATGATCCATGTGTTTTTGTTATTCCGTGGCAACGCACGGGCATCATAATATGTATGTATATATATATATATATATATATATATATATATATATATATATATATATATATATATATATATATTCAGCAAGACAGAAAACAGAATTGTAATTTTCCTTGGCCCGCCTGCATATGCATGCATACAACCCTACGTGTTGCATGTTGCTGTTCCAAGATGTACACGATAAGAAATCAACTTTTGCCTTGTATGCTTTGTAGGAGTGTAAGAAAATGAGACTCCGTGTCTCCGACTATTTCTCCTTTTCAATTAACTAAGAAACACATAATTTAGATCTGATGGCTACTATTATCTTCAGTTATGCCTTTTGCCTCCTTAAATCCGAATCACACAATTGAGATCTAATGATTATTTTCTTCATTTAATTAGGACAAACGTGGAGGCTCCGATGGTGCTTCCAATAAGTAAATATAAGGTATAAGATATACGATGTTTTATACAGTCATAATCAAAGTCATAGGGGTATTTATAATTTTAATTGTTTGTGTTTACTCTATCTGTCATACGTCTCCCTATTCTTCAAGCCAACTGGTCCATGCTCTTGCTCATGTTTATATGTTGTCTCTTGTAATATAGTTACACCATCTTGTACGGCATAGAGTCGACAACAGTAATATTTCTTAAGAAATAAATGATTTTGCTACCTATCTTGAACACACCAATGCCAACAAGTATTTATAGTATTGGAACAATGTCTAGGATACCAACCACAAGTTGGATGAATGTTTACCGGTGATAGTAGATCAGTAGATATATTTTCTACTTACTATTGTTAGACCAGAATACACATAATTACAATTGGACACTGATATAAAGTTAAGTTCATACCATGAGATTCCATTTGTTATCTACGTGATATATACACTAGTAGAAAACAGGGCTTTGGTCCAGGCCGGGTCAGCCCATTAGTCCCGGTTCAGTCCAGAATCGGGACCAATGGGGGCATTGGTCCCGGTTCGTGATCCCAGGGGGCCGGCCGGGCCACGTAGGCCATTGGTCCCGGTTCATCTAGACCTTTTGGTCCCGGTTGGTGGGATGAACCGGGACCAATGGGCCTCGCTCTTGGCCCACCACCATTGGTCCCAGTTGGTGGCTTGAACCGGGACCAAAGGCTCCCCTTTAGTCTCGGTTCATGCCACCAACCGGGACCAATGAAGTGCCTATATATACCCCCTCGCGTAAGAGCAGAGCACATTGCTCTGTTTTTTTCTGGCCGAGGGGGAGAGGGCTTGGTGGTGCTCTAGCTCACCTCCTATGCACACAAGGTGTTCGATGGAATGCCCGAGCCACACTACTTAAGCTTTCTCCTCTCCAAGCTCGACCTCCAAGCTCCATTTTCCACAATATTTGTCTAGTTTTCGCGGTCCGTCACGCCCCGTCCCCATCTTCACCGCCGTCGATCACCCGCGCCGAGCTCATCGCCGGCACCACCATGGTGAGCGTCTTGTTCTTATCTTCTTTCTGAAAGGAAAAATATTCTTACTTGTATGTTTACATAGATACTTGTATTATTTTCTTACTTTTATTATTGCATCTTATATAGTGCGATGGTTTTGGTATCCGCCCCTGTCGGCCCTTGTCCTGTCTATGATTCGGATGTGGTATATATATTATCTTTATAACTATTGGTTCATTTATTGTTTAGGAAAATTATGCCGACCAACGTGACATAGATTTTATTTATGTAGGATATATGTGAATCAGAAATGCCAACCGACCCTATTGTCGAGAGGTTAAATTTAGTTGAAGAAGAAAACAATTTGTTGAAGGAAAAAATAAAAAAATTGAGGAGGAGAAGATGATATTGGAGTTGCATGTTGCGGATGTCGTCGATGATCACAAGATCAAGATGGATGCGATGCGCTTGAAGATTAGAAAGATTAGAAAATATGCCATTCATACCGAGGCTTGGTATCATTATGCCGTTGGATCAATTGTTACCTTGGTTGCGATTATGATCGCATTTTTTCGCATTGAAATGTTTTACATAGTTTCAATGTATGGTTTAATTAATTAGATGCTCTGGAGAGCTATATGTTGTTAGATGAGAACTATGTATGCACTTTGGTTTTAATGTGATGATGAAGTTCTATTAATTTGGACATTTAATTATATATAATGCACGCAGATGAACCGGCAATGGATGTACGGTGACAGACACACCTGCGAGTACATTAAGGGCGTGCATGAGTTTCTCAATGCGGCTGAGGCAAACAAGCAGAATGGTTTTATGTGTTGTCCATGCACTGAATGTGGGAATACGAGGTCTTACTCTAACCGGAAAATCCTTCACTCCCACATGCTTTATAAGGGTTTCATGCCACACTATAATGTTTGTACGAGGCACGGAGAAATAGGGGTTATGATGGAAGACGGCGAAGAAGAATAGTACGATGACAACTATGTGCCCCCTGAATACGGTGATGCTGCAACGGGGGGAGCTGGTGAAGATCAAGAGGAACCAGACGATGTGCCCAATGATGCTGCAACGGGTGAAGCTACTGAAGATCAAGAGGAACCAGACGATGTTCCCGATGATGATGATCTCCGCTGGGTCATTGTCGATGCAAGGACGCAATGCGAAAGTCAAAAGGAGAAGCTGAAGTTCGATCGCATGTTAGAGGATCACAAAAAAGGGTTGTACCCCAATTGCGAAGATGGCAACAAAAAGCTCGGTACCGTACTAGAATTGCTGCAGTGGAAGGCAGAGAATGTTGTGGCTGACAAAGGATTTGAGAAGCTACTGAAAAATATTGAAGAAGAAGCTTCCAAAGGATAACGAATTGCCCGATAGTACATACGCAGCAAAGAAGGTCTTATGCCCTCTAGGATTGGAGGTGGAGAAGATACATGCATGCCCTAATGACTGCATCCTCTACCGCGGTGCATACAAGGATCTGAACGCATGCCCGGTATGCGGTGCATTGCGGTATAAGATCAGACGAGATGACCCTGGTGATGTTGACGGCAAGCCCCCCAGGAAGAGGGTTCCTGCGAAGGTGATGTGGTATGCTCCTATAATACCAAGGTTGAAACGTCTGTTCAGAAACGAAGAGCATGCCAAGTTGATGCGATGGCACAGTGAGAACCGAAAGAAAGATGGGAAGTTGATAGCACCCGCTGACGGGTCGCAGTGGAGAAAAATCGAGAGAAAGTACTGGGATGAGTTTGCAAAGGACCCAAGGAATGTATGGTTTGCTTTAAGCGCGGATGGCATTAATCCTTTCGTGGAGCAGAGCAGCAATCACAGCACCTGGCCCATGACTCTATGTATGTATAACCTTCCTCCTTGGATTTGCATGAAGCGGAAGTTCATTATGATGCCAGTTCTCATCCAAGGCCCTAAGCAACCCAGCAATGACATTGATGTGTACCTAAGGCCATTAGTTGAAGAACTTTTACAGCTATGGAATGGAAACGGTGTACGTACGTGGGATGAGCACAGACAGGAGGAATTTAACCTTAAGGCATTGCTGTTCGTGACCATCAACGATTGGCCCGCTCTCAGTAACCTTTCAGGACAGACAAACAAAGGATACCATGCATGCACGCACTGTTTAGATGACACTGAAAGTATATACCTGGACAAATGCAGGAAGAATGTGTACCTGGGCCATCGTCGATTTCTTCCGACCAACCATCAATGTCGAAAGAAATGCAAGCATTTCAAAGGCGAGGCAGATCACCGGAAGAAGCCCGCCATGCGTACCGGTGATCACGTACTTGCTATGGTCAATGATTTACACGTAATCTTTGGAAAGGTCCTGGTGGACTAGCTGTTCCGAATGATGCTGAGGGACACGCACCCATGTGGAAGAAGAAATCTATATTTCGGGACCTACCGTACTGGAAAGACCTAGAGGTCCGCTCTTCAATCGACGTGATGCACGTGACGAAGAACCTTTGCGTGAACCTGCTAGGCTTCTTGGGCGTGTATGGGAAGACAAAAGATACACCTGAGGCACAGGAGGACCTGCAACGTTTGCACGAAAAAGACGGCATGCCTCCGAAGCAGTATAAAGGTCCTGCCAGCTACGCTCTTACGAAAGAAGAGAAAGAAATCTTCTTTGAATGCCTGCTCAGTATGAAGGTCACGACTGGCTTCTCATCAAATATAAAGGGAATAATAAATATGCTAGAGAAAAAGTTTCAGAACCTAAAGTCTCATGACTGCCACGTGATTATGACGCAACTGCTTCCGGTTGCATTAAGGGGCCTTCTACCGGAAAACGTCCGATTAGCCATTGTGAAGCTATGTGCATTCCTCAATGCAATCTCTCAGAAGGTGATCGATCCAGAAATCGTACCAAGGCTAAGGAGTGATGTGGCGCAATGTCTTGTCAGTTTCGAGCTGGTGTTCCCACCATCCTTTTTCAATATCATGACGCACGTCCAAGTTCATCTAGTCGACGAGATTGTCATCCTGGGGCCCGTATTTCTACACAATATGTTCCCCTTTGAGAGGTTCATGGGAGTGCTAAATAAATATGTCCATAACCACGCTAGGCCAGAAGGAAGCATCTCCATGGGCCATCAAACAGAGGATGTTATCGGGTTTTATGTTGACTTCATTCCTGGCCTTAAGAAGATAGGTCTCCCTAAATCGCGGTATGAGGGGAGACTGGCTGGAAAAGGCACTCTTGGAAGAGACTCAATAATATGGAGGGACGGATATTCTTGGTCTCAAGCACACTACACAGTTCTACAGAACTCTACCTTGGTGACCCCGTATGTCGATGAACACAAGAATAGTCTGCGCTCCAAACACCCGGAGCAGTGCGATGACTAGATTACATGTGAACACATCAGGACTTTCAGCAGTTGGTTGGAAACACGTCTCAGAGGTGACAAAAATGTTTGTGATGAGTTGTACTTGTTGTCCATGGGACCATCTTTGACTGTATTGACATACAAAGGATACAAGATAAATGGGAATACATTTTACACGATCGCCCGAGATCAAAAGAGCACCAACCAAAACAGCGGTGTCCACTTTGATGCAGCAACCGAGAGCGGAAAGGACACATATTATGGTTACATAGTGGACATATAGGAACTTGACTACGGACCTGATTTTAAGGTCCCTTTGTTTAAGTGCAAATGGGTCAATCTGTCAGGCGGCGAGGTACAGGTAGACCCACAGAACGGAATGACAACAATGGATCTGAAAAATCTTGGGTACACCGGCGAACCGTTCGTCCTAGCCAATGATGTGGCACAGGTTATATATGTGAAGGACATGTCTACCAAACCGAGAAAAATAAAAGATAAGGAAGCGAATACATCATACGATGAGCCAAAGCGCCACATAGTTCTTTCAGGAAAAAGGGACATCCTGGGAGTGGACGGCAAGACAGACATGTCTGAAGATTATGAAAAGTTTCATGAAATTCCTCTCTTCAATGTCAAGGCTGACCCAAGCATCCTGATAAACGATGAATATTATCCATGGTTACGGCGCAATAAGCAAATGACACAAGCGAAGAAAAAGTGAAGACTTTCTCCCGCAACTATTATGATGATACCATGCCAACTTTGTAACACACGAACATGCTACCATTGTCTGTTTTGTACATGCACATGCTATGTGGGTGAAATTATGATACCATGCCAACATTCAACTTCTTCAGAGTTCATTTGAAATGCTTTAATGTCTTAGGTTCGGCCCTCGTAATACCATTATTCAAATTTTAACTATTCAAATTTGAAAACTAATGGCACTAACAGAAAGTTCATAATTTTTTCTAAAACCGATGGCACTAACAGAAAGTTTATAATTTTTCTAACCTAAAAGCAAAAAGAATTAAAAAATGCAAAAAACAAAAGAAAATAAATAATGCAAAAAACAAAAGAAAACTGGAAAAAGTAAAGTTAATCACAAACTTGTGATTCAAACAATTTTCAAAGAATTCAAATTTTAACTATTCAAATTTGAAAACTAATGGCACTAACAGAAAGTTTATAATTTTTCTAAAACTAATGGCACTAACAGAAAGTTTATAATTTTGCTCCTCGCCCCTGGCCCATGACCATTAGTCCCGGTTTGTGCCACAAACCAGGACTAAAGGGTTGGTCCTCGTTGCGGGCAGAGTTTAGTCCCACCTCGCCAACCGAAGGGGGCTCACACCGGTTTATAAGCCCTTCCCTCTCTGCCTTGTTGAGCTCCTCTCGAAGTGAAAATAGATGCCCTAATAGAGAAAAGTTTAACCTAAATTCATAGTGAATTTCTCTGAAATTCATAGAAATTTACTATGATAGGTTGAATTTTCTCTATAAGCGCATCTATTCTCATTTTTTTAGTAAGTTAATCACAAACTTGTGATTCACACAAATTTCAAAGAATTCAAATTTTAACTATTCAAATTTGAAAACTAATGGCACTATCAGAAAGTTTATAATTTTTCTAAAACTAATGGCACTAACAGAAAGTTTATAATTTTACTAACCTAAAAGCAAACAGAATTAAAAATTAAAGCAGAAAACAAAAGAAAATAAATAATGCAAAAAAAAATCAAAAAACAGGAAAAAAAACTATTTTTATAGTAAAGTTAATCACAAAATAAAATAAATAAAGCAACAAATAAAACAAAAAAACTAAAAAGTGTTTTCAAATTTGAAAACTAATGGCATTAACAGAAAGTTTATAATTTTTCTAAAACTAAAAGCAAAAAGAATAAAAAAATAAAGCAAAAAACAAAAGAAAATAAATAATGCAGAAAACAAAACAAAAAACTGGAAAAAATAGCAACAATAAGTATTTTGTTCTAAGTAGAAACAAAATAAAATAAATAAAGCAACAAAGAAAACAAAAAAACAAAAAAAGGGTTTTCAAATTTGAAAACTAATGGCATTCACAAAAAGTTTATAATTTTTCTAAAACTAAAAGCATAAAGAATTAAAAATAAAGCAAAAAACAAAAGAAAATAAATAAAGCAACAAAAAACAAAAAAAATGCCACCTACTGGGCCCCCACGGCCTGAATACGACTAGAAACCCATCCAAGGGCTAGGATTCAGGCCCGCAGGAGGCCCAGTAGGCCCACAGGCATAGCAGTGACAATTAGGCCCGTAAGCCTGCAATGGAGAGGAGCTCGAGAGGGGTGCGGCAGTGGGGCTTATAAACCAGTGCGCACCCCTCTCAACTAGCAAGGTGGGACTAAACTTTCGACGCAGCAGCCGCACAAGGCCTTTGGTCCCGGTTGGTGGCACAAACCGTGACCAATGCCCCCCTTTAGTCCCGGTTGGTGCCACCAACCGAGACCAAAGGCCGCCGCTTCCCGCCCTTTGGGCTGCTGAAAAGAGGCCTTTGGTCCCGGTTGGTGGCACCAACCGGGACTAAAGGGGGGCATTGGTCACGGTTTGTGCCACGTACCGTGACCAATGCTTCGTCTATATAAGCCACCCTTGTGAAAATTTTGGTTCAGTTCTTCGATCCCTCCCCGACGATGCTGCCAGGCTGCCCGTGCTCACCGTCGCCGCCCCGAGGTCGCCGTCACCGTCACCGCCCGCTCCTCGTCGCCGCCGCCACCCGCTCCTCGAGCCCTTGCCGCCCCCGAGCCCTTGCCGCCCTCGAGCCCGCGCTGCCCTTGAGCCCGCGCCGCCCCGGAGCTCGCCGTTGTCCCCGAGCCCTCCTCCCCGAGCTCACGCCGCTCCTCGAGCTCGCCGTTGTCCCCAAGCCCGCGCCGCCCCGAGCCCGTGCCGCCCTCGATCTCGCCTCGTCCCTGAGCCCTCCTCCCCGAGCCCGTGCCGCCCTCGCCGCCCTCCTCCCCGAGCCATCCGCCGCCCTTGCCGACGCCCTCGCCGCCGCCCTCCCCGACGCCCTCGTCGCCCCCGCCCTCGCCCTCGCGGGTCAACCTCGCTGCTGTGAGCTGCCGCCACCCCGGTTTATCATTTTTTTGTTCGTATATATAATGTATATATGTATGTGTCTATATGTATGTATAGATGTTCATATATGTGTATTTTTTTTGTTCAGAGCATTTTTTGTTCATATATGTATTTTTTTGTTTATGTGTATTATTTTTTTTGTTCATAGCATTTTTTTTGTTCATATTTTTTTTCATAGCATTATTTCCATGTATATATGTATGTGGCTAGGTATGTATAGATGTATAGCATTTTTTCCATGTATGCATGTCATTGTCAATATACCCCCTCCATGTTAACTTTGACAGGAGGGGGGTCGATATAACCCTCCCCGATAACTTTGACATGAGGGGGGTTGAGAACTAGTTTAGGGGGTCGAGGGTTGAGAACTAGTTTAGGGGGTCAAGGGTCGAGAACGCCGGACATTCATGAGAGAGGCGAGGAAGAAGGGGAAGAAGAGGGAGAAGAAGAGGAGAGGAAGAAGAGGAAGTCTTCTCCTCTATTCTTTCTTCTCTTCTTTTTTCTTCTTATTCCTATATGTATTAGTTTTTTTATTTAGGTTGTTAATTAGTAGATATTAATTTTGTTCATATATGTATGGATGCATGTGATATGTATGTATGTATGTATCGGGTATGTCGTTGTCGATATACCCCCTTCCCGATAACTTCGACATGAGGGGGTCGAGAGGGGGTCTAGGGTCGCCGAGGGGTCGAGGGTCGTCGAACATGAGAGGAAGAAGAGGATAAAAATAGAAGAGGAAGAAGAAGAAGAAAAGAGGAGAAGAAAGAATAGAGGAGTTCTTCTCCTCTTTTTTTTCTTCTTCTTCCTCTTTTTTTATCGGGAACGAGGGTCGTCGAGGGTCGCCGAGCGGTAGAGGAAACCCTAAATAGCAAGTATCGTCGGTGCCGGACAGTACATCCACGTCCCACAAGTGACGCGGGCTTCGACGCCCGTGTCACTTGTGGGACGTGGATGTACTGTCCGACACCGACGGCCACATCTATCTCACACCGACGATACTTGCTATTTAGGGTTTCCTCTACCGCTCTTCTCTTTTTTTTCTTCTTCTTCCTCTTTATTTTATCGGGAACGAGGGTCGTCGAGGGTCAGGGTCGCCGAGCGGTAGAGGAAACCCTAAATAGCAAGTATCGTCGGTGTGAGATACATGTGGCCATCGGTGTCGGACAGTACATCCACGTCCCACAAGTGACGCGGGCTTCGACTTCCACGTCACTTGTGGGACGTGGATGTAGTGTCCGACACCGACGGCCACATGTATCTCACACCCACGATACTTGCTATTTTGGGTTTCCTCTACCACTCGGTGACCCTCGACGACCCTCGTTCCCGATAAAAAAAAGAGGAAGAAGAAGACAAAAAGAGGAGAAGAAAGAATAGAGGAGTTCTTACTCCTCTATTCTTTCTTCTTCTCTTTTTTTCTTCTTCCTCTTCTTTTTTTATCCTTGAAGCGTTGTCGAGGCCACCCCAAACCCTAGAGAAGCAGCGTCGAGGCCACCCCAAACCCTAGAGAAGCAGCGTCGAGGCCACTAATTAATATTAGTTCTATGTTTGCCACTAATATATCCATCTGTCATGTTTGAATAATAATTGACATGTTGCCAATATTTGTAGAAACTATGGACACCGCCCGAGACGAAGTACAAGAAGAGTAGTTGGGGGACATAATCGCACGAGGAAGTGATGCCGTCTGCTCGTTGTTTCTCAACGACACCGATGGTCTGGAAGCAGCTGGCTATGATTATGATGGCTCCGGTGACCTAATGCCCGTGCAAGAAGGAGACCGTGAGGATGGCTCCGGTGACCCAATGCCGGTGCAAGAAGGAGACCGTGATGACGTCTCCAGTGACCGAACCGAGTCCGACTAGGTATATATATTAGTTAAGCTTCTGCTAACTAGCTAATTGATGCATTCATTGTTTTGGTATGTACACATATTAATTAAGTCTTTGTTCTTTTTTCTAGCCCTCCGGATTGAGAACAACTTCGGTAAAGAGACGAGGCCCGAAGAAAAAGTTGAGCTCGGATGAAAAGTTTGAGATCATAGCAATCACGCCCGACGGCCAACCGATTGAACCCCTCCGCACAAAGAGCGCATTTGTTGCTCAGTGCGGGGTTTTGGTTAGGGACAAGATCCCGATCAGCATCCAGCAATGGTTAAAGCCGGCTACAGAAGACCCTGAGGTGTCTTATGTCAATGATATGCAGAAAAATGATCTTTGGACTGAGCTGAAGTAAAATTTCACCCTACCGCCAGAGGATGATCCAGAGAAGCCAGTTAAAGAGCAATTAATCAAGTCTTTTGCTCTTAAGAGGATGGCAGAACTATTCAGGAGGTGGAAGAAAGAGCTGAATAAGTTTGTCCAAAATAAAGAGACACCAGAATTCAAGGGCAGATATGAGAAGATCAGAGATCACTGGCCCGCATTTGTGGCCCACAAGACATCGAAAAAGAGTAAGAAGATGTCGGCGACAAACAAGCAAAATGCTGCGAAGAAGAAGCATCACCATCGCACGGGGTCAGGTGGCTACCTCGTAGTCCGGCCTAAGTGGGCCAAGACTGAGAATGATCTGGTTGATAAAGGGATTGAACCAGAGACAATTAACTGGCCAGACCGTTGCCGGACTTGGTTCTTCGGGGCTGGCGGAACCTTGGACCCTGTAATAGGGAAGTGCATTTGGACGAACGATCAAATGACATACCAGGCAGGAAGCTTCAGCAGTATATCAAAGCAGCGCAGCAAGGGACGTTCTTTCCAGACAGAGAGAACGACGAGCTCACAATGGCCCTCGGGAATCCTGAGAACCCTGGACGGATACGAGGCACGCTAGGCTCCATTCCGTGGAAGGTTGGGTTTCCGGACGTAGGCGGTTACAAATCCTAGGAGAGGAGGAAAAATTGCAGCAGACCCAAATGCAGGTGCTGCAAGCAAGGGTACAAGCGATAGAGGAACGAGAAGCAAATCGCAGCAAACGTACTGCCGAAGCTTCCCCCGAACACTATACGAATCAGGTAATTTGCCATCTGTGCTCCACAGACGGCAAAGGCCTAAAAATAGACGGCAAAGAGTTTGTCGTCTGCAAGCTGATGGCAAACTCAGACGGCAAAGTTTAGCCGGCAAAGACTACTTTGCCATCAGCTTTTCATCAGCCAGACGACAAAGATTAATTGTTTCCCGTAGTGGAAGCTACCCCGCCATCTCAGCGGAGAAGCAGCGTGGCTTCCACCGAGCTGCTTCAGCCGGAGCATGCCTTGACGGCTCCTGCCAACTATCCCATGGATGCTATCACGGAGTCTCAAAATTGCCACCTTATGACGCAATGGATGATTTTGAAGGTCAAGGCGGCTATTGGCTCTGTTTATCTTACTGAACCTGGCGCAAATTTTCACTGCCGGCCGATTCCAGAAGAATATGCTAGGGTGATGGTGGATGAAATAACAGAGGGATTTGAGGACCTCCAGCTTGACCAGCCTACCGGTGAAGGGGAGACTAGGATGGGGTCTGCTCTGAAGACTCCATGCATATGGCGGAAGGAGCTCATCAACCTTCCGAACTAGACGCCTCCGCCTCCTCCTCCTCCTCCGGCAAATCAGGGCACTCCGCCTCCTCCACCGCCTCCTCCTCCGGCGAGTCAGGGCACTCCGCCTCCTCCACCGCCTCCTCCTCCGGCGAGTGACGATAAGGGCACTCGACCGGCTCCTTCTCCGGCGCGTGGCGGAACTCCGCCTCCTTCTCCGCCTGCGCCAACGCGCCGGAGCAGCCAACCTCCTCCTTCTCCGTCTCGTCAGCAAGGGCGGAAGGGACCTGCCGCCGCTCCGGCTGCTCCGGCATGTCGTAGTCTTTCTCCTCCGCCTCGTAAGCAAGTAGAGAAGCAAACCGCTCCGTCTGCTCTGCCGGCGTCTAGCAGTACAGCCAAAGGCGGGAGGACATACAGAGTCGGTCCTTCTCTGAAGACTCCAGAGAAGTTACCATACGAGAGGACCCGGAGGAGAATGCCAAGATCGCGCGAGAAGAAGTGAGGAACTTCTTTGAAGGGGTGAAAGCAAAGAAACATCCACCTCCGGAGGAGAAGTTAGATCCGGTGAAAGCGAAGCGCACTCTGGCTGCCCTGACAAAACCACCCAAGTGTCCGCCGAAAGGAAACTATGAGCGCATTATTGGAAAGGAATTTGCCGAAGCGGAGCGGTCGGGAAGTACTGTCAGTGATCAAAGGCTGAAAGAACGACGAGCTGGGAAACAAATTGCCCAGCTTGGCGAACAAGCGAAGCAATCGTGCCCCCCGCTCAAGGTGCCTAGCAACAACGTCGCTAATGATCCGAGGATGGTGCCCGGTTATAGCAATCTTGGCGATTACCTACCCGACGATGTACATTATGATTTCATGGAGGTGCAGATACAAAGATACGAGTACGGGAAGCCTCTCGTGAAAGATGAAAGATCTCTATCAACGATGATGCGAAGATTGCATGATTGGTACTTGAAAATCTGCAGAGACTCTGGGGGGAGGAGTACTTTGTATGTGAAAGTTAAAAAGTAGCATGACCTCGTTGGAATTGAACTGTTGCATGTTCCATTTGAGGAGTTCTTTCAGTTTTTCAATCAATTGGCCCTCGATAAAACAACGGTCACCTGCTAGTGTCTGTAAGTAGTACTACTTCTGTCATTAAGTCTCTCTATATAGCTCAGCTCTTTCATTGCATGTATTTATAATCATCCTCACTATATTATGCAGATTGAAGATCGCCGAATTGAATAAAAGACAAGTCGGTGATATTGGGTTCATTAACACATATCTCATAGATGCAACTCAGGTTAAATTTCATGCCACAGCTACAGAGGCCAACTTGCTACGATCGTTGGTAATAAATGAAAACAAAGATATAATACTCTTTCCTTACAACTTCAAGTGAGTGTTACTGTCTTGTGCGTATTCGGTTTCCCTTATATATTAGTCAAGGTTATAGTAATGTAATTGATGAGTTATGCATGCGTGTGCAGTTACCACTATATTCTCCTAGAGATTAAGCTTGAGCAGGGACTAGTAACCGTCTTAGACTCAAGACGAAAAGATCCCCAGGACTATGCGGACATGACTCAAATGCTCGAGAAGTAAGTTAAATCGATCATTATCCACCATATTAGCAACTTTGTTCATTTCCTGATAGATCAAGTAATTGTTTTCTTTGTCTGGCAGGGTTTGGAAAAAATTCTCCAAAAAAGCTCCAGGACTCCCGAAGAAGCTGCAATTTAGACACCCGAAAGTAAGTACTGTAGTAGCATGTTCCGCGCATCTCCTATTGATTCAAGCCCGAGTTTCATCAATACCATTTGGCATTCTTGCTTATCAGTTTGATTGACCTCTATTTCTTGTAAAGTGGTTGTGGCAGGAACAAGGGAATGATTTCTGTGGATACTGCGTTTGCGAGTCCATCCGCCACACGGTCTGTGAGCGGGGCTACACTGACGAACAATATGAAGTATGTAAATAACAACATTCACAATTTTATTTTATTACCATCATTTGTGTTGAGTTTCATTCATTCATATATATGTATTGACCCCCTTCTTCAAATTAGATGTTTCGGAAGCGGGATGAACTCCTAGCACCAGCTCGCATGCGAGCAATTCAAGAGGAATTGGCGGCATTCTTTCTTGACCACGTGATCGCTGAAGACGGAGAATACTATGTCGCCCATGAGTTCATATGATTATATTTGTAAGACATAATTATTGTATATATGTAGACGGTAGTGTCGGATAGATATACGAGAACTTGTTGTTCGACCAATCTCTCGGAGAAGGAGAGGTGGTCGATATCACTTCTCTCTGTATGCATATATGTTCATGACGATCTTCTGTTTCCTTTGTTTGCTTACTAGCTAGCTAGCGTGTCTAGTCCTCTTTATACGTATGTATAGTACGTAGCGTCGACCAAGCACGGACATAAGAGAGGACACTTCTCTCTATTAATTATAGCTAGCTAACACAATATATGAAACACCTAAATTAACCCCCCAAAACCCCCAACCCCCCCCCCCCCTTCAAAAAAAAACCCCAGCCACAGAAATGCTGACGCATGGATGCCTATTGGTCCCGGTTGGTGCCACCAACCGGGACCAAAGGGTCTCCTGCCTGGGCTCCGCGCACAGGCCATGTGGAGGCCCATCTGTCCCGGTTCTGGATTGAACCGGGACTAAAGGGACACGGCATTAGTACCGACCCTTTAGTCCCGGTTCAGGAACCGGGACAAAAGGCCCTTACGAACCGGGACAACAGGCCCTTTTTCTACTAGTGTAGTTGTAAGATGTCACATAGTGATTAACTGATTTTCGAAACATAGATATTTTCATTCTTGACATTTGTGCTAAGCACATGATCTATGAGTCCCAGTTGAAATTGGCACACATACAAGTTATGGTGGCATGCTCCTAAGAAGAATTGTAAAGAATAAGCATACCCTTCTCGCAGAGATGAGCATGTATCCTTACACTGCCGAGTTTATAAATATATGGAAGTAATTATTTTATCTATCTTTTTTCTGCATTGTTCTCTTCCTGTTGTGCAAAGTAGTGTGGTCGTTCAATTCCGTAAACTTTAAAAGTGTCATTTGAGCAGATCTTACTCGACAATGTATACTCCCTCAAAAGACATTGCGTTTTGATTTAAAAAATACATTGCATTTTTTATTTATCCTAGGTCAAACGTTGTAAAGTTTGACTATGTTTATAAAAAAATACCAACATCCACAAGGTTAAATCAGTATGAAGGGAGCAGGAGATGTATATTGAAAAGAAGGTAGTATGTTCTGTTATTTCAAAACTACTCCAATGATTATACTATTAAATTTCCTTTGAAGCAAAGTTTTGCTAGGTATGCTGCACCTAGAAATTTCATAATTATAGATGACTAAATAGCAACTACTACCAATTTCGTTTAAAAAAGGCATAAGATTGCTGATATTTCTCCTGCCAATATACGGTTAAAACAACAATTAAACGGTTGTAAGCCTCGGTTCATGTACAATAACAACCCTTTTAAGGGAAAACTATCAGAGTCTGCATTTACATATTTCATATTTTCTATATATTGTAGGTGTCAGATCATTTTGGATAATGGTTTGCAGAATTGATGAAATATGTTTCATTAAAATATTTTGGTCGATGTGCCAGGTAGCTTTTACTTATTTCTTTGCTAAAACCAGTAGGTCAATTGTTTATTGACCCTTAGTTAAAAACAATATACATGTATACTGTTACAGAGCTCGCCTCTGAGCAGATGAAAGGATCAGAAGGGGGACATATTGCGATATATCTCATTATAAAATAAGCAGGAGAACTGCACTGTTAGAGATGGCAAACTTTTCAATTATTTGAATATCTCCTGTTTGACCTATTAGGGGTGTGCTAATTTTATCCGATGAAGTACTTCTAATAGGTCAGTTAAAGCTATTCATAAATTTTTGTTCGAGAAAAAAGAGGCATTTCGGACAACACTTTCAAACATAAGATGGACGTGTAAGTTTGCCGAATTTAATGAGGCTAAGATTTGAAGTATATTTAATATTAAAACAAGAGACAAATAAGCCATCATGTTCAACCACAAGTGCTAAAACATATATACTCCAATGATTCTAAAATCAAGTCTAATATTGACACGTACAAACCTGAGGTACGGAGGTGCAAACCGGACAACGGAAATATGTGCATACCGGCTCACTTATGTGTTACAAAGGAGACAAGTGACCTTCCCAGGAATAGAATATCATGCATAAATCTTTCAGTCTAGAAAGGAGTATACATGCACGAGCCATACTTTTTTTTGCACCAGCCATACTGATATCAGAGAGGTTCACGTGCATCTAATGCTAACCCATCAAAACATCCAGTAACTTCAACGATGCTGGATATAGTGGAGACAAGAGAAAGGTCATCCAACTGGTACAAAATGAAAATTTACCTGAGACAAATAAAGAAATGAATAACAATTCTATTCGCGCGGGGCTGAAGAGTGAAGATATAAACAATACACCCATTATCCTTTTTCTTTTAGTGAAACTGTGCCATACAACATCACAACCTCTATTTATAAAATATATAGATATGCCAGAATTTAGTAGAGGAAGTTATTTTGGCAATTTTTGTTGAATACACAAATAATTTTATATTATGTTAGACAGCTAAGCAACAGACATAATTAGAGAAAGATTACATTAGCATGTGTGGAAGCATGTGGTGATATTGCATGACGCAACTGTAATAGTGATGAGGGAGCTATATTAGACATTAGTGTTCGATATTATCTTTCCTTAGGTTGTTTCTTAAATTTTTTGGATTGAAGACACACACTAATATAGCTTGGAATGTCATGACCGGACCAAAATGATATGACTTCACATTGTCATGCACCGAATACGTTGCAAACAGTACTTATCACGCACGATAAAACAAGTTCACATTAGGCTACAATTATTTTTGATAACCGAGTTCCTACATTATGCACTTTCAACATAATTGTGTAAGTTTGCAAGTCTACCATCCTATAACAACACCTAAATGCGTATTTAAATATAACAACATTTTAAGAAATCTAGCCGCGCAAATGCGCGGGTCACACCGCTAGTTCTTATAAAGACATTAATGAAGGGCAACTAATTTCTTTGCTAGACTATAATTTTCCGTAGTTATGAAAAACAAATCTGTTGTCATCTATATGCTTACGAAAAGTAAACTCTTTAAGCTTGAAGTAACTGTACAAGCTAAAAGAGGATGATTCTAAAAGTATGCCCCAGTCTTGCAGAGCACGTGGTTGGGAAACATATTAAAACATTTTTACTTACATAATTATTAATTATTAAAAGCAATTGTAGTACGTATGATTTGGCCATCCAGTATGTCATAAAGAACATCAGAATGTATTAAAACATTTTTTTACTTTACCCATGCAAATACTAGTCACACAAACCATCATTAATACATCTTGTGTATAATATTACTCAACATATAGAACAGATAACCGAAGACCACACAGCAAACAAAACATCTGATTGTATCCATGTAATTTAGCAGATCACTCTTTTAGCTGATAAAACATCACTAATGCATTACATTAAAAATCCAAACTAATTGCATGGGACACTAATCTATTCACCAATATCCACAAGATTAATCTCAACTCTTTTTTGAGAAATGTGGAACAAGCACACACACTCATAAAAACACACGTACACCCACCCATATTAACAGACACACGCAAACCGTACCTCTATGAGCACCTCCGAAATGTTGATCCAGAAGATCTTGAGATTGACAAACTCGCCACAGGTGCCTCATAGCCAATGGGAACATCGTCTCCTACTAAAAAACATCACTGGATAGCCTAGAATAATTGCACGAAAATGTCAGCACCCATGCCAAGTCTAGGACTTGAAGCCAAGTTGGTTTCCACCACAGTGAACCTAACCATCCAAGCTCTGTTCATGGTCAACTAGTTCTTTTATTTTACGATATTCTAGACAACTATTTTAACAATAATTTATTTTGTTTTATTCACTTGTGATTATAATTAATTGAGGTACATGCTATATCTATATGGCAAGCTAAACACATTAATACACAGATGGCCTAACCTACTGCCAAAATTGTGTCAACATTGATGATTGTTTTCTTCAATATGCATTACACAACACAAACTTATAATAAAGCATTTTAACCAAACTCGATTTTTCGAACGACAAAATTATACCCTAAACTTCTTGGGTGTAATTGATTCAATTTACGCATGTAACATAGAGGGTGAAATATATACAAGTAAATTATCATTTACAATATCAAAATGTGTAGGAAATCGATTGTAGATCTTTTAGAAAGCAAGAGGAGCACAAGGAAATTGTGCATGGAAGTGAGACAAGAATAGTTGTAAATGATGGAAAGAGTGATAAATGACGCTGAACATCGGAAGACCAATATAAGTAAAAAAAGGTGACGAAAGATGCACAAACTTCAATTTTTATGATGACAAGCCACATATGTTTGTTGTAGTGACTAGATCGTTCTCGGGAACAGAAGGAACATAACAGAGTTGTGAAGTATATAATCATTATCATTGCTTCTAGGTGTCGAAATGTTTTCGTGTGGATAGGGATGTTGCATAAATATTGAATCACGTATACTTATGACTATTACTTATGACTATACTACCAGGGGCCAACTATACTATCTGATGGAAATGAGTAAGACAAAGCCTAACCATAGATTAAAGTAATTGGGTCCATGTTACTCCATAATATCATAACTTCTAAACTCGGGGAACAATATTCTATCATTCAGGCCTACCCTCGTAGATTCATTACGACGTAATGCTCTCCTCTAGGCCCGTCAAGGGGAGCTCACATGTTGTCAATGTTTCTAAATGAGGATTAGAATTCTACCACAACTGATATAATCAAAACACTATCTTTATTGCAAAGTCATATGACCTTTAACAACAGACTTTCTCACACGTCCACAGGAACATTGTGGAAATACTCACCAAACATCATCATCAGCAACATGATCAGCTGTGTATGAGTATGTATGTCCATATGTAGGATCATTCGGAGTCCGGGAAGGTGGGAGGGGGCGAGTGAACAGATTATTGAAACAACTTGAACGAACTAGACTGGTCCAAATTTTAGTTCTTCCCAATTTCAAGCTTAGCTAGGTTTCACAAAAAACATGGGCACGCAAGTCGATGAAGGAGTGACGGTTTGAAGCCAACTTGAAATAAGGGACTAAGGTATAGAGATTGTAAACACTCACTAGTGCAGTTAGGTTGAATGCAAAAGGTTGAAACCCCCTTCCATTGACATAGCTTTTAGCTGCCGCCTTGCCAAGGTGTGCATTTGCATAGGTGTGCGCTTGCAGAGGAAACCATCATATGACAGAACACCTCATGAAGGAGGCCCTTGCACACCGAGAAGAGGAATCAAAGCACCCTTGTGTCCCTGTGGAGCCTAATATTGTGACGCTCAGTCTAACCCAACGGCTTGCAACATGCCATAGGCACAGAGTACCCTTTGGTTCGGGCTATTTTCTTGATACAGGATGAAGGCATTGGTCGCTCACAGGATTGTAGTGTGATGATATTTCAGAGTCGACATCTAGGATAATGGCGGAAATAGTGCTTGTGGCACCAGAATTCCCTGAGCAAATGATGGGCATTAGCTCATCTTCACAGGTAGTTCAAGCCTTGGTAGTGAGGTTGGTGAAGGTTGGCGAGCGAGGGCTGGCCACCTCAGCCAATCTAGCTAGCATGATAACATGCTTGTGAGGTCTAGTGAAGGCGGCGACAGCCTCTGCTGGTCATTGTATCAGTGGGCTGCGATCCTTGATGACTGGGCGAGGAATATTAAGGCGGGCAGTGGCCCATATGCAGGTGCATTTCTGTAATTGCATGCATAGTGGCAGTTGTCATGTGCAACTTGTCGACGCTCACTTTTCATTCTAAGGGTTTTAGTTTAGTCCTAGAACAATGGCCATCGCAAGAGCATGTTCGTCAACCCAGTAGCAGCATCCAATACTGATGAGTATAAACATTTCTTATGAAAAACACACTATTGAAAAAGACAATGACAATTTTTGTAACACATAACATTTTTATTTTCAAATTGCTTGAACATTTTATAAATACATGGACATATATTTAATTATGAAAATTTCCTTAAAAACATAGATACTCACCTATCTAAAAAATGCATCCTTGTAATTTCCTTAAAACAAAAGAGAAATAGAGAACCAAAAGCAAAAAAAATTAAAAGAGAAAAGAAAGAAATGAAGAATTTCTTAAGCGACGTTGATCTAAACATTTTGAACATTTTATTAAATTATGCTGTACGGAATTCTTAAAATAAAAGGGCTTTGGCCCATCCATGCTGGGATCAATATGGGCCGTGAGACATGATCGAAATGACTGAAATCACGTTGCAGACGTTGACGCTGGATCCCTATCTCTTCCCACGCGGAGATGAAATCATACGCACAAAGATTACTTCATTCCAATTCTGCCGAGTTTACTTCTTTCATAGTTTACCATTCTCCTTGAACCCTAGCCCCTCTTATCACCTACCCACGCTGCTATATATATATATATATATATATATATATATATATATATATATATATATATATATATATATATATATATATATATATATATATATATATATATAGGGTCACGCTATTCGTCACCCTGGGTGAGGAATAGTTATTCTTCATCCTCCTCTATTTTACTCTCAATGCACCGTAATTTTACGTTCCGTAAGTTTTGTCTTATTTCCGACGCAAAAAGGGACCGTAAGAAAATATATAATCACCGTAAAAAATATTTTATGTTATGTAAAATTACAAACGTAAAAACATAGTCCAAAATACTCATAAATTGCAAATTTTCTTGTCTTATGACCTATATTTTTATTTTTTATGTCAAATTTTACGTAATTAATCAATAGGAATGTAACTATTTGAATTCGAAACATAATTTAATTATGAAATGATCGTAAGATTATCTCGGGTGAAGAATAACTTATTCTACATCATGGGTGATGAATAGTAACACCCTGGGTGAGGAATTCTTATTCCTCACCCCAGCCAACTTGTGCTCCCACGTCCAAAACCATAGACAGTAAGAAGCAGAACTTTTGTGAGGTAATATTATAGCTTTGAATGAGAAACGGGTCTCCGCACTAAAACAACTGTAAAGAAAAGAGTGCAAGGTAATCTTACGGTTTCCATGTGAGTCAATTACTTCCTGTAGGCATTTAAAAAAAATATTATGTCATGTAGGCAAGCAACCCATAGAGCGCCTCTTGCTGTAATTTTACGGCTAATCAGGTAATCTTTACAGTAGTGAGGCAAGCAACCCACAGAGCGCCTCTTGCTGTAATTCTACTGGTAATCAGGTAATCTTACAGTAGTGAGGCGTTCTTGATTTTTTTTTTCAGATATAAGTCTGCGTTTCTATAGTTCAGGTATTTTGCCTTAGATATATTGCTGTTTACATTGGACTGAGTACACCGGTTCTCTACTAAAAATGAAATATGGCACGTGATTGATTTAAGTAACATAGGCCACTGTCACAATTCTGTAGGAGGCATTTTTAGTAACCGTAAGAAACATAGGTCACTGGTTGATTTTGTCCACATGGAATTTTTGGTAACCATGGAATAACAAAGTGGTCTAATAAATACTAGATTCCATATAGTAGTAACAAAAGCCATCTTAAGCTTACAAATAAAATTCGTTTAGACGTAACTGAATGCCACTGAGCACTAAGTAACCAGCGGCATGATTATTATTTTTCAGAAATCTCTATTACAAAATTGAATGCTACCGAATTTGCAAACTGAATACTGTCGAACTTGATCTTCAAGCAGTAGGTGACCATAGATTTTACGCCAACTTCATCTGTTCAGCTATCTCTGCAGAGACTGAAACATTCTTATCCATGGGCTGGAAGCAACACAGTATCCTATTAATAGTACTATAGCCTTTGGTTCACTTTTCTTCTCACAAAACCTGAACTTTGCTACTGGTTATTAGTAAATGAAGTTTTGAATTTCAATTGCACATTACAATTACCGATCATAAATATGAAGACACGACTCTCTATCCCTCGTACATTAACCGTCATCCACTTGAACAGATACTGAAACAGAATATTTTCAATTCTTGAAAGTATACCAACAAACAGGTAGTGGCCACCATCATAGAAGCACATATAACACTTCAGGACTACTCCCTCCGTTCGGAATTACTTGTCCCGGAAATGGATGTATTTAGAACTAAAATATGTCTAGATACATCCATTTTTGCGACAAGTAATTCCGAACGGAGGGAGTAATAGGCTTCACTGCCCTGAACTAAAAATAATATAATGTCAAAATCAAAGATATCACAGTGGGACTTTGGATGTACTAGATTCATCACAATCACATGAAACCATAACATGCTAGCTGCAGGTGAATCAAAAGTATAGTGAGAAACAAGACAAAAAGCCAAATTCTGTAACTATTGTTAAAAATGCTCACTAACCATGTCTTTTATCGAGCTGTGCCAGCTTCAATGGTGGGAGTCGCCGTATTGAACTAGTCTGTGTCTAGCAACTATTTACGACATTATCATCAAAATTAAACATAGAAGTATCTTAAGTCCCTTCAATATGGATTTTCTTAATAGTACTAGAAGTTATGCTACTAAACTTCATTGCTTTGTGATGAAACAAAAGGAGCAAAGAATTGGACGTAAATCATGTTGTAAGTAAAGACCTGAAGTAATTGAATTTCATGATTAGTTTGCAACAAACATTAGTGTGAAAGAGGCACACCCCATAATTCGTCAGACACACGATTGTAAGGGAAAAATGCCAAAGCCACCCATAATATAGTTGAATCAATATTAAATGGAACTAAATAAAAACATATCAAATCTAGTGGTACAGTGGTAGTAAACACGAGGAATCAAGAAGAAATTAAGCAAATTTCAGTGGATAGCTCAGCAAAATAGGAAGATAGGTTAATGTGAACAAACTCAACATCATTACAGTATATACGAATCTCAAGCAAAAAAAAGCCATAAGATTGAAATACACCTACACGATAGCTACTGAACTACAAAGTTCAGATTTTCAACAAAATAGGTTTGTCTGCCTGAAAAAAATGTATGCCATTTGTTGACCCGATTACAATCTCTATCAGTTAGGTGGAATGACAAAACAGTGGACAACCTATGAACAAAACCAAACATTACTTCTGATCGAACACATACAAATAGATTTTAGAATTTCAGTAGTATTAAGCTTGTACGTTTAGCTATGCCCAAAACAAGTAATGCTATTTTATGTCGATCTTTATTGCCAAGCAATCTATATATATGTTTAATAGATCTTTATTGCTCTTTCTTCTATCAACTTCATTTGTTCCTCAATTTCTCCAGTGACTGAAACATTCTTCTCAATAGTGCTATAGCCATTAGGTTCACCTTTCTTCTCACCAAAACCTAAATTTTGCTACTGGTTGTAATGAAAAGAGGGCCTCAAATTTCAATTTAACATTACTTGTACCCACCACAAATATGAAGACATCCATATCCCACATACATTAGCGGTCATCCACCTGAACAGATACCTGAAAACAAAATATTTTCAGTTCTCAGAAGTATACCAACACAAAAGTGCACATATAACACTTCAGGATTAACAGGCTTCATTACCATGCATTGGAAAGAGAAAACGCAACCCTGCATCTTGCAATTTTTGCTAGTTGCAAGCGTGTACCGCTACTAATCCGGTCTGCACCTAGAGAAAGTTCTGAAACCCTCCACATAGAGACCGTCAAATACTGCAGGTCAAAAGTGAAAATCCATATTTTTACACCTGAATGATCCATGGAGAGGTATATAAACTTCTGTGAGAAAAAACAAATATGATTGAATGCTTCCATTGAAAATAGAAGAACATACAAGAATAGTGCAGCAGCCAGTCATGATTTGTAATCGCCATGGGACTTGAGTTGCTTAGTTGCTTAAACAGTCTACTGTAGTCACCGTTACCAATTCGCCGTTGAGGAGAAGAACCTGCAAAGATCCAGTGACCACAAACCTGCGCTGGCAGATCCAGCGCTTTGCTCGGAGCACCAAAGCTCACCATATCGAAGGATCCGAGAGCACCTAAAGCCGACAGTTCGCCGGTTCCGGCAAAGGCTTCGCCGGGATGAGGGGGAACCACCAACATCTTTATTCCACACCGACGCCGCCACCCCCACCATGACGGCAACTCCTGGAACCACTACCCTACTATCTACATACCGGAAGCACAGGACTGGGGTTCCCGCCCCTCTCCCATCGCCGGAGCGGCGGACGGAGAGGGAAGGAACCACCGGCCTGGCCGGCGGCAGATCGAGGGGACAAAGTCGCCTTCCTATTCGCCTTCCCAGGGAAAAGGAAAGGAAACCGCTAATCTCGGCCCCATTAATTTCATTCTGCACTTCGCTTATTATTCTGAACATCACCAACCGTCTTACAAATGGACAGAGAATTAGCATAGGAATAAAGAAACTGAACATAATTTCCAACTGAGCCATCTCCTCTGGCACATTATGAATCATTGCAAATGGCCTTTAGAAGAGCAAAAGAAAAATTAGTTTAACACTATGATCAGTACAGTTCAGCAGAGTTAGAAGCTAGTCAGGTCCTATTCTCCCAAAATCATATTCTTTTTTTTGCGGGGACCAAATCACCGGGATGAGGATAAGCAATCAACCCGGTTCTTCATTTTTGCAATAGATAGTGGAGGCTTGTCACTGATTGTTGATGTCTTAGCGCGACCTGAATCTCATTGAGCATCACACTTTCTGATTTACAAATCCAAGGTACATCTGAATAAAGAGAAAACAGGAACAACCTGACCCGTCCAAGAAAAAAATAGACCCTTCAGTGAGAAGCAATTGCTTCACTTGAGCATCCGGAATAAAGCTCAAGAAATCTTAAAGAGCAACTGTTCTCAAGTAATTACCTATCTCGACAACAATTTCTCAGATTAATTTCCACGCAATTACCTATAGAATTTGTAAAAGCTACTTCATGTCCAGTAATAACAGATCGATGTTTCTACCAGCAAATTACTAATTAAAGAGGTGCTTTCTCGTATGTATGTATAGAAACCTTACTTTGGTATTTTTATACTAGGGGGGTAAACAAATGGTTATGATGGCGCAGCCAATATTATGTACAACTAAAATATTCCAGAAATTTTACCAAAAGGAAATCTCAAGAATTGTTTTGCAACTATGGATACATGGTGCACTCAGAGCCTAGCTAAAATATGACCGTATAAAATAGAATGAACAGGACAGGTTGGAAAGAGATCAAAAATCAAGCATGCATGCAAATCAGCTAGCCTGGGTGGAACTGTAGGCGGCCGCGGCATAGCTTCTGGATATGCAGCGCCGACCATGACCTTCATTCCTGCAAGGCAATCATTCAGATCTAGCAGGGTGAGCTGGGGTTGGAAGGGAAGCAGAGAGAAGAAGAGGGAGGAGAAACGTGGAGAATTTGTGCCGGAGCCGGCTGTGGAGGAAATGGAAAATCTGGTTCGGTGAATGTTGGTTGTCGCAAGCGCCTTATCCGATTGAGCAGTGGGATGGATTTGGGATTGGTCACCGGTGAAGAATCGTTGTACGCTCCATCACCGCTGCCGCTGTTGGCCTCCGAGTCGCACGAGAGGACGAGGGAGAGATGGACAGGGGAGTGAAGGAATCATCCGATGAGAATTCTTCGCCGAGCACATCGCCGTCCAGCACGCCGCCAATCACCGCCCGCTAGTCGGTGTTCAGCGGAAACCGCTCGCATCTATTGAAAAATATATGCGGTGGGGCGGTGGGCTAGCTCCAAATCCCCACGACCTTCCAGCGTTAACGTAAAATTACAGCGGCATGATAAAATTTTTGCTATAAATTTACATCGGTTTGTGCTGGGTTGAACCAGACCGTCACACGGCCGACTGACCCTGACCAGGGTGAAGAATTACTTATTCCTCACCCTGGGTCTTAAATAGACTTTATATATATATATATATATATATATATATATATCCAGCCATTCCGTCTAATCCAGTCACAGGCTCAGAGCCATTCACACACAGTACAGAATACATTCTAGCTCGCGGCGCAGGCTGTGCGAGGGATCCAAAAGCCGTGGTCGCCAACATCATGTATTCAAAAACTTCTTAAACAGATATTTGAAAAACTGTTCAAAACATATTTGAATAAATGTTCATCATGTATTTAAAAAAGTGTAAAACACATATTAAAAATGTTCATCGTGTAATTAAAAAACTTTAACCATGTATTTCCAAAATATTCAACGTATGATTGAAAAAATATTCACATTATATGTAAAGAATTTGTATGTGTATTTACTTCTTTTCTAGTTTACCTACCCACGCTGCTATATATATCCGGTCTTTCCATCCAATCCAGTCACAGGCTAACAGCCATTCCCTCCTTTTCTTCCATACATTACAGATTACAGAGTACATTCTAGCTCGCTCCCCAGGCTGTGCGATGGATCCAAAAGCCCTGGCTGCCAAGGAGGAGGAGGAGTTCGTCGAGCAACTCTGCAGCAACCTCACCTGCGCCTGCGCCCGCCCACATCCTCCCCCCTACTGACGGCGCAGCCGCCGTCGTCGCCAACAATCGCCCCGGTCCTACTGTCAGCCACCTGTCGCCCATCTCCTTCCTATCCAACCTCCGCCAAGCGGCCGTGGACGCATCGTCCGTCATCGTCGAGTTCACCCGCGCCAGACTTCTCAGCTGTTGGAATAAGCCACGTCGCGTGGTGTGGTTGGGCGCTTCGGATGCGCGAGGGACGTGCGTCGCGTGGTGTGGTTGGGCGCTTCGGATGCGCGAGGGACGTGCGAGACGCATTGATGATGTCGGGCTCGTCGGACACGTCAGGTGCGTACGGGACGGGCAGGACACAGCAGATATGCGGCGTGTGTGTGTGCGGCGTGATGGTACAGTCACGTTAACTAGCTAGATGTATTGGCAGTTCTGTTCCCGGCGGACGCGGTGTGCGCGTGGGAGCGCGTTGCGTGTGCATGGAGTTAGCTGGTAGTTACATCGTGGGCTCGTTCGCTGCATGCTAGGTCGTGTGGGTCGTTCAGTTAGTGGCTAGCATGACGGGCCGGCTACGCATGCGTGAGTCTGCTACTTAAGAGTTGTATCATGTTTGCTTGAAAGTGCCAGGAGAATAGAAGTGAGAAAAGGCCGAGGCTGTGTGTCAGGCTGGCCACCAAACCTATCTACTTGTACTCCTTCGTCTACCTCCAGCTACCACATAGAGAGCTGCGCCAATAATTGGTATACAGAGCTTCGGTTCGGGCGATCACTGGTGACCATGGCGCTCGTCCCACATGGCGGCGGCGCGGGCGGATCGGCGACGATGGCGATGCCGATGCTGACCGCGGACAACTACACGGTCTGGGCCATCAAGGCACAGGCGATCCTCGACACCCACACCGTATGGGAGGCGGTGGCACCGGGCGACGCGGCGGTGAACACCAATTAGGACAAGATGACGCGTGCGTTGCTCCTCGGGGCGTTGCCGGAGGATGTGCTGCTGCAGGTGTCGACGAAGCTCACCGCCAGGGAGGTATGGGACTCTCTGAAGGTGAGGTTCGTCGGCGCCGATCGGGTCCGCACGGCGAGGCTGGGGACGCTGCGCGGTGAATTCGACCGGATGAAGATGACGGACGGCGAGGATCTCGACGTGTGCGGCGAGAGGCTCGCGGCGATGGCTGCGAGGTATGCCAACCTCGGGGAGACGCTGGGCGACGCAGCACTTGTCAAGAAGTTGCTGGATACGGTGCCGGATCGCCTCTTCTCCGTCGTCGCCGGCATCGAGCAGTTCCACGACGTGACGCCATCGTCGTTCGACGAAGCGCTCGGGCGGCTGCGTGCATTCGACGAGTGGGTTCGGCGCCGTGGACAAGACGGCGACGAGCGCGGGGGTGAGCAGCTGCTCATGACGGCGGCGCAGTGGGCAGCACAGGAGCGTCGACACGGCGGTGCTCGGGATGACGACGACGGGCGCAGCGTGGCGTCGGGGAGTGGCGGCAACAGGCGCAGGCGCTGCTACAAGTGCGGGGAGCACGGGCACTTCTGGCGCGAGTGCCCGCAGCTGCGGAAAGGACCGGGCGGAGCAGGCTCTCTTGGCCGGCACCAACGTCGACGATGACGGACTTCTTTAGGCCGTGGCTTAGGAGGTGTGTGTTGGAATAAGCCACGTCGCGTGGTGTGGTCGGGCTCGTCGGACGCGTCGGATACGCGCGGGACATGCGGGACACACTGATGATGTCGGGCTCGTCGGACATATCGGGTACGCACGGAACGGGCGGGACGCAGCAGATATGTGGCGTGTGTGTGTGCGGCGTGATGGTACAGTCACGTTAACTAGCTAGATGCATTGGCAGTTCTGTTCCCGGCGGACGCGGTGTGCGCGTGGGAGCGCGTTGCGTGTGCATGGAGTTAGCTGGTAGTTACATCGTGGGCTCGTTCGCTGCATGCTAGGTCGTGTGGGTCGTTCAGTTAGTGGCTAGCATGACGGGCCGGCTACGCATGCGTGAGTCTGCTACTTAAGAGTTGTATCATGTTTGCTTGAAAGTGCCACGAGAATAGAAGTGAGAAAAGGCCGAGGCTGTGTGTCAGGCTAGCCACCAAACCTATCTGCTGGAAAAAATTGTATGAGACCAGGTCTCACGGTTAGCAGGTGAAACCCGTTCTGATGGATGACACGTGGCGTTCATAAATCACAAATCATCTAATTTTTCTTTCCCCCTGATTTTAAATGGAAGGTGGGGGATGCTTTATGATTTGTGAATGCCACATGTTATTCATTAGGATGGGTCTCGCGTGAGACCTGGTCTAATAGAATTATTTTCCAGCTACGACATAGAGAGCTGCGCCAACATCAGCTTCTCCCGCGTGTTCGCACGGGGCTGGAGCCCCGATGGTTCGAGCAGGTACAAGCGGCGCTCCGTCCAGGAGCTCATCGACGACAAGATCTACCTCGACCTCAACCTGCCAGCTGAAGATGACCCGGACGAACAGGAGAGGAGGCACAAGCGCAACGTTTCCTCCTCTAATCTCGACGGTGCCTTCCCCGGGCCAAGTAAGAGGAAGATAAGAGTCTCGCTGCCCAACATCACCGACCTGGCTGGTTCGAAGGTGACTGCTGCCGAGGCCGAGGATGCAGCTCTCAAACAAGGGTAGTAAGCCCGATTATTTTATGGTGGAAATTAAGAAGTACCTCTCGATCCTATGGTTCATTTCCCTTCTCAACTGATCCTTTTACATTTTCAGCTGCAAGGTTAGGGGAGGAGCAGGAGCTGCTGCAAGGTCATCAAGGAGAACGACCAGACGCTGGATCTACATTCAAGACAAAAGACAAAGCCACAACAGGGAATGACGAGTCCGAGGCCGATGGTGTTGTTCCAACACAAGGTACGGGTGCTTCTTTAATCAAGTGGAGAAAGGCTCTCCTACTGTTCCTGATCCTTTCTACATTTTCTCAAATCTGCCAGGAGAGGCTGGAGGTAGACTAAAGTACACAGTTTTTTTGGGTCTATATGCTTATGGGAGGAATTTTATAATACATCAAAAGAAACAACTTGAAAAGATGGGGCTGATATATCCGATACAAGACTATCCGAGTGTGATCCACCAATGCTGAGTTGCTTCTAGAGAATGTATGCACCCAATGCAGCGTGATTCGTGGCGCTGCTGCCTGATCCTCCAATAGTTTATTCTTATCCTAGTACTTTCCAACGCTGAGTAGCACACAATATTTCGTCAGACATACCAGATGAATTCCGTCTAAGATCATCCATCGATTGTACACCTTATATGCTGATTTGACTGTACAAAGACTCTTGGGATCAGTTTGCCATCAACATATTAGACTTTACCGGTTTGGCAAAATCTCCCTTGTGTCCACCGTGCATGAAATATGTATCAATAGATCAACTAGTAGTATATATATGAATAATCAGTGAAGCAACAAACCAACAACATAGAGAGGCACGTAAAAATGTTATTCACTTATTTTAGATTTAAGACCATAGATATCACATAAGCAAAATAACCCACTGCATATAATAAACGAGCTAATTCCTTCTGAAACAACAAAACATATAATTATGATCACATCCTACAGTTGATTCGTCCTCATTGCAGTTTGTTCGTATTTATTGATTTCCATTTCGTGTTGCTCTGATATGTTATTTGATGGCTTCTTGGTGTCGGCAGCTAGACAATGAGGAGGGGCTATAGTGGCCTTAACGGTGGTGCCGGAAGTTGAAAGAGGGGGAGGTGCAAGCTTCTCGATGTGCATGAACTGGGGACAGTGTCATCAGACAGATACTCTTTTATCACCGGAACCACTAATATGAAAAATGTTTGTTGCATATTATAAAGAAAATGCTAGTATCTTCTTGTGGATTCCGATCTTCACAAGGCCTGTGGTGCGGATACAACCAGCCGGTTTCTCCTGCCCTACCGGTGTACTGCCGTCATGGGAACTCATGCCTTCTAGGCTTTTCTGGACAACATTGCATGCCACATACATGGTTCAAGATGACATTCCACAGGCCGTCCTTTGCAATGATCAAGCATTCGCCATCGTAGTGGTTATGATGATCTCTGGCTCAGATATCACTTAAGGTTTAAGGAACATGTCCTCTGTGAGTATAGTTCAATTTGCAAATACTATTTTGGTCACATGTATTATTTTAACACATGGACATATCTGAAAAATAAGTGAATACCTTTTGAAAGTGCCTGAACATTAAAAAATAATAGTCACCTATCTAAAAAATGCATCCCTGTAATTTCCCTATAATATTTGGCTATAATTTTTATGGCATCATTTCAGAATACGAATTGGTTTAAAGTGTTTGTAGGATTTTGGGATCTAGGCCAAACTATATATTATTTCCTTGAAATAAACAACTGGATACAAAAATTAGGGAACAATGTTTGTCTAGGTATTGGCCCTTGCGGGGATCAATCTGCTCCGAGTTTCCTGATTGAAATAGCTGAATTGTTGGGTGCATTCACGACGACGATGTTAAAATAGATGGGATCAATCTATACATCGCTCCACTCTCAAGTGTGCGGAGAAGAATTCATAGGTGGAAATGTTACTTCTTTCCCGTTCTACGTAGTTTAATTCTTTCCACTTCAGTCCTGTCTTACCATTCTCCCCTCGCGCTCTTGATTGTGATGGCAATGGGAACCATTGAACCCTAGCAGCCGCCAAGGTTGAGATCCTATGTGCGACCTCACCCGTTGCGCCTCCTCCAACCAACCCACACCACCATATATCTTCAGCCATTCACTCGATTCCAGTACTCGATTCCAGTCAGGGCCATTCCTTCCTTCCATTCCGCCTCAGGGGCCACACTACCGCCACTGCCACTTCTGCTAGCAGCATGCGTTCTGCCACCATGTGGGAGCCCTCCCATTTCTCATCGCCCATCTGATACCCCTCATAACCCTTCGAGGATGCATTTTACCTGTGGGAGCGTTGGTGGGGACTGCACCTCGCCGTCCTTGGAGTACACAGTGGGGTCGAATCCGCACCCGTCGGTGCTAGCCATCACTAGACATATCAATCACGGGAAGGAGAAGGCTGAGAAGACCACGTGCAACTCCCAATGCACCGGATGTGAGACTAGGAAGAGCGAGGTGGCAGAGTTAGAGAGAGGAAAGGAAGAACCTGGCGCAAGAAAGGGCAGAAGACGAGGAAGACTTGAGGATGCATAAAAAATATTCAGGTGTGAAGCGTTTTTGGGTCACACTCGGTAGGAAAAAAAATCCATCATGTATTTGAAAAAAAATATTCATCGTGCATTCAAGAAAGTGTTCAACACATATTTGAAAAAGTGTTCAAGACATATTTCAATAAATGTTCATCTTGCATTTGAGAAAGTGTTCAAGGCATATTTGATGTTTATCGTGTATTTAAAAAATGCCGCGTATTTCAAAAAATATTCAACATATATTCAAAACATATTCACTATATATTTGAAGAATATTATTTGTATTTTAAAAATATTCACCGTGTACTTAAAAAAATGTCCATCGCATGTTTCTCCAAAAGTGCCATGACATATATGCAAACAAATGTTCATTTCCTATTTTCGAACAAAATGTGCATCAAATACTTGTCAAAAAATTTATGCATAAAAACGTCAATCATCTTCCTGTGATCCTACGGTCGCGTCAATGCTGACCGAAGGCCACGGGTCACACGGCCTCCGCTGCCGCCGCTTCAGCTGGCACCAGGGGCGCCACCCCCACACTGGAGACACCCCCTTCCCCGTCATATTTTAGGTATGCTTCTCAAGCATTTATGGGTGCAATATAGGTTCAGTTTGGAGTGTGTCACATGCATTATGTGATTTGTCCTGCTTGCTCACCAAGGCACTCACTTGTGTTAGCCTTTAACACAAAAACCTATCGATCCAGCATTACTATCAGCTGTGAAACTGCCATTCATGAATAGCTAATTACTTGCCCTTTATCATCCCCTAGCAAATTGCAACGCCGAGTAGGTGGTGCTATTTGTCTGCCCTGCTGTGTGGCACACAACGCTCCCTCATACATATCAGACAAACTAGCCTAGGTTCATCGATGGATTGTACAACACTTTCTCATGCTGATTTGATTGTAAAGGGAGCGGTGGGATCTGCGTGCCAGGCTGTCAAGTCATAACCACCATCCATCCTTTATCGGGATTGCCAAAATCCCCTTGCCTTACCAGTCCCCAATCTGCCTCACTGCAGATTTATTCTTCCGCAACACGGTGAGCTCAACAACTATATAAGCATGATCGTTGACCATGAAATAAAATGCAGGAGTAGGCTTGATGCAACTAGTCAACAACACTGTAGAGACAATACATTAATATAAAATCATCCATTGTAAATTACAAAAGAGTTAATTCTGTATGAAATAGCACAAACAAAATACTAGGTATAGTAATTGGAATTGCCATCCCATACTAGCTAGTTGATTACTCCTCACTGTAGATTGCTTGATTATTTCCGTTTCCTAATTTTCTGACATGTTGTTGATGGATTGTTGGTGTCCCTGGCCGGACAAGGAGCAGGCACAGCAATGGCGAGAAGAAGTGGAGGGGCGCAGGCCACCGGAGAAAGCTTCTCGATGTAGAGGCAGAGGGGCACAGTGTTACCCGACAAATACTCTTTCGGCACATGCAACCACTCATAATCGCTGTCATCGGGTGAATGGGCGTCGCCAGACAGGGAGCTGCTGCTCCTCAGGGGCGAGTTCATCATGACCATATGCGTTGTGCCGCATCTAGAACACTCTACAGAGAGGTTGCACGCGAACTGTGGTTATACTGAAAAGGTTTGGCTGATATATCTGATACAATAGTGCATTTTACTTTTCATTCATAGTATTTTCTAAAAAATATCTCCAAAATGAAATTTATTATTTTGTAGTAAGGCATTCAACTATTATATGTATTCATAACCACAGAATAATAGGCATGATATGCATGAAAAAAGAACATAGAGTGTCCAGAAAATGATACTACTTCAGATTAAAACTAAGGTGTCCACGACTTTATATAGGCGTCAGGCGATAGGAAAACAAAACTTAAAAAAAATGTCAACACAACTAAGGATTTTAAATCTTCGGAGAGAGCTCTGTTAGGTGGCATGCCATGTTCATTTCCTTGAACAGCAGGCGCAAGTGCTTGTGCATCACACTTTCCAGGACTATCTGAGTGTTAGCCACCAATGCTGAGCTGCTTCTAGAGAATGTCTGCATGTAATCGATTAAGTTTAGACTTTGGAGTGCATCCAATGCATAGCATGATTCTTGGTGCTCCCACCCTATCCTCCAAGAGTGTCTGCTTATCCTAGTACTTTCAAACACTGAGTAGCACACAATGCTCCGTCATACGTACCAGGCGAATTCGGTCCAGGATCATCCATCAATTGTACACCTTACATACTGATTTGACTGTAAAGAGACCCTTGGGATAAGTTTGCTATCAACATATCAGCCTTTAACTGTATCGGCAAAATCCCCTTTGTGTCCACCGTGTATAAAATCCCTTTTGTTCGTATTTGTACATTTCCATTTCATGTTGCTATAATATTTTGGTTGCCGGCTTCTTGGTGGCCGGACAAGGAAGAGGGGCAACAATGGCATTAAGGGGTGGTGGTGGCAGGTGTAAGAGGGGGAGGTGCAAGCTTCTAGATGTACATGCAGTGGGGGACAGTGCCACCGGACAAATACTCGTTCGGTAGCGGAACCACACTTAAACTTGCCCAGGTCAGGGGCGCAGCTGGACAGTAATATTAGTTTACGTATATACCTATAAGACCCATTTTATAATGCATGATATCTTAAGGAACTAGTTGAAACTTGAAACTGATTACGCTCGCACAGGCAGCCGTGCTAGTTGCTTGAATGGTGGAGCTGAAACGTCCAATAAAAGATTATAGTATGCTTCTTATTCATATATATTATATTATATTATAAATATCTCCATAACTAAATTTATTTCTTTGGCTATGAGGAAACCTGTATACTCTCTTGAGCAATACACACCAAGAAATCCGAAAAAAATTCAACATAACTAAAAAGAACTCTCTTGAGTGCCATGTCATATTCATCACAAGGGTTTACGCATCCCTTTCTAGGACTATCATATTGAGCACCCCAATCCTGTGCTGCTTCTTGAGCATTATTAATGCCTGCAGTATAGGTTCAGTTTGGAGTTTCTCCCGTGCGTTAGGTGATTTGTCCTGCTGGCTCACCAAGACACTAGTGACTCACTTGTGTTATCCCCTAATACAAAGCCCTATCCATCCAGCATTATCCCCTAATTACTTTCCCTTCATCATCCCCTAGCACATTGCAGCGTGGAGTAGGTGCTGCTATTTGTCTGCCCTGCTGTGTGGCACAATGATCTTTCATACAGTACATATTAGACGAAACTCCCCTAGGTTCATCCATGGAGTGTACTATACACATTTTATGCTGATTTGGCTGTAAAGGGAGTCTTGTTGGGATCTGTGTGCCAGGCCGAGATGTCATCAAAGTCATCCTTTAAGGGGATTGCCAAAATCTCCTTGCCATCCACACGGAGGAGAAAATCTGCCTCACCAGACCCCAGTCTGCCTCACGGCAGATTTATTCTTCGGCAACAAGGCGAGATCAACTAGCTAGCACTGTTATATATGCAAGATCGTTGACCACAAAATAAAGGCAGGAGTTCTCGCAAAAAAAGAAAAAATAAAGGCAGGAGTATGCTTGATTCAACATGGCAACAACACTGTAGAGAAATTACAATATATAAAATCATCAATTGTAAATAACGGAAGATTTAATTCTTTATGAAATAGCAAAATACTAGTAGGTATAGTAATTGGAATTGCCATTGCATACGAGCTAGTTTATTCCTCCTCACTGCAGGTTGCTTGAAGCTTTCCGTTTCCTGCCATTGCTCTGATATGTTGTTGCTGGCTTGCTCGTGTCCGCGGCCGGACAAGGAGGAGCCGCAGCCATGGCCAGAAGAGGTGGAGGGGTGGAGGCGGCCTCGATGTAGATGCAGAGGGGAAGAGTATCACCCGACAAATACTCTTTTTGAGCACCCGCAACCACTCGTACTTGCCGTCGCCGGGCGCAGGGGTGCCGCCAGATAGGGAGCTGCTGCTCATTAGGGGCGACTTCATCTTGACGATATGAATGGTGCCGCGGGCAGAAAACGCTCTACAGAGAGCTCACACACGAACTGCGGCGCCGGGTCGCCACCATCCTCTCTAACGCTCTACAGAAAGCATCCGAGGCTGGCCGTAGGGGATGCAGATGGTGGGGCGCGAGTGGCCATCGGAACCAGTGATGGTAGGGGATGCTTGGAGCCGATTAAGCCGCAACCCCCGCCGTCCGAAGCCCTGGCTGGGCATCCGCAAGGCCCGTGCGGGACGCGCGCCTGTGTTCGGCTGACTCGTGGTACACGATGCCGCCGGCGTCGCAGCCGTACTTCTCGAAATCACACCGCACCATGACGGAGGACACGAAGGCGTCAAGAAAGGCTAAGTGGACAACTGTGAGGCCGCAGGGTTCTCCATGGAGTTCGCGGCAGGACAAGCACAGCAGATGGTCGGCATCACACTGGCGTCAAGATTCAGTTGAGATAGCAGGATCCAGATATGATATGCAAAGACGATTAATTGATGAAAGAAACTTTCGATCCATGGCGATTCATACCTTGAAGATGGGGGATTTGAGGGGGAGGCGGCAGGTATGGCAGCTCAGCAGCGCCGTGGACATGCTAAAGCTGAGGACCTGCTGCGATTCCGTCTCCGTGGCAGTGGCTACCACCGCAAGAGCTCGCTCTCCTCCGCCATGGCTTATGTTTTTCTCCTTTGAGAATGACGGCGCGGGGGGAGTGGTGGATGGATGTGATTCTAGGGCTGAAAGCATCGGCAATATATAGCGCTGATTCTAGGGTGGAGGGGCGGCCTGGGGTTGGTGGGAGGAGGACCCTCGGCGGCGCCTAGGGCTCCCATCCATTGCCAGCGCGGTGAGTGCGAGCGCGGGAATGGATTTGGATTGGATCCGACCAAAACTGGAAAGAAGTAAAAGCAATGGTGAATTGGAAAGATGTAAAATTTTAGGTGTACTACGATTTTCTTCTCCTCGTCCTTGTGAGTTTGTGAGAGGGGTGGGAGCGGGGCGGCCTTGTTTGGATGCGAGGTTGAGTATTTCCAGGGAAAACAGAGACAGGGTGGGAATTCACATCCCTTGAGGCGCGATCATCAGCCATTGTTCTTGTTGGAGTGGAGAGGAGCCGAACTTCAGCTATGGCCGCATGTCTAACCAAGTATAACTAGTACTCCCTCCGTTCCTAAATATAATTATTTTTAGACATTTCAAATGAACTACAACATATGGATGTATGTAGACATATCTTAGAGTTTATATTCACTCATTTTGCTCCGTATGTAGTCACTTGTTGGAATCTTTAAAAAGACTTATATTTGACAATGGAGGGAGTAGTATATAACTAGTGGAATACACCGGTTAGTACAAAGGCGGATGGGGGGACGTGAGTACGAGACGCAACCAGAGATCGAGGAGGATAGGATAGGAAGGCAAGCAACATATATATGCATGAGGCGATGGGTGAGACAGGCGGCAGCCGGCAGCGACCTCGTGGGTGGAGGGTCATAGACAGCCATGAGCGAATGAGACAGGGGATTCTCTCCCCATGTCGCTAGGCGTATATGCTCTCCCGGGGAACTCATGGAGATCGCGCCGAGGAAAGTGCATGGCTTCGAGCGCCCAAATGCCCAAGGCACTTGGCCCGGGTCAGACTTTCCACCCAGGGATGAGGCCGGGATACAACCGGATCCTTTCGGAACAAATGAGACCAACTTCTCCCCCTGGGCGGGCCCCGGCCAGTGCACCGTTTGGAGCAACAAAACACAGCAATACGTTTCAAGCATCCCTCCGCCCAGAATTAATTGTCTTAGATTATTCTAGATACAAATGTATGTAGACACATGTTAGTTTTAAATACATCCATATCTAGGAAAATCTAAAATAAGTAATTTAAGACAGAGGAAATACAATTGTACCGCGCCATCTTCGAAGAAAAGTGCACTATCTCATCAAATGTGCTACCTTCGGAAGCTTTTATCACTCGACTATTGTGGGTTGTAAGCCGCGCTCACCTGCGCTACAGTCGCATAGCACATTTTTTCGATAAAGGGCGCTTTTATTAACTCAAAATGTAGCATCGAGCGGATACAAAACATAAAGAGCGACACCCGGCCTCTGCATAGCAAAGATGCACACAACCATCAAACAAACAGTCTGACAAAAAAAATATAAAAACGACAATGTGGCAACAGTAAAGCCATATGGGGCCGAAACTATGCCTATGTCGACGGAGAAGGTGGACCGATTCGAAGATTATGCTGCCACCCATGTTGGGTAAAAACCTCCCTGGCCACCCGCTCCAACCGCATACACACCGTTTTGAACAGCGATTGATACTCCGTTCGGTGCAGAGTAGACCACATACGAAGCCAGTGCGTACAACGGTAAATAACCTGCATAGGAGAAGAAGTTTTGCCATTAAAAACACAGTCATTTCTACATAGCCAAAGCGACCATAGTAAAGCAGACGCTCCCACCCGTATTAGCGTACTAAAAGTATTTCGTATTCCATCAAGGCAGTGACCATATATATTGGTGACACTTGTTGGTGGATACAAATTTGACGCTATTTGGATAACGGACCATGTAGAACGCGCAAACTTGCATTGAAATAAGAGATGTTTGATTGTCTCGTCATGAGTACAAAAACTACATTTCTTGCTTCCTTTCCAGTTGCGTCGAGCGAGGTTGTCTTTAGTTAGCACAACTCTTCTCCGAAGATACCACATGGAAATCTTAACTTTTAGTGGCATCTTCGATTTCCAGATTTGTTTATTATTGGCCACTGGAATCTATGTTTGCGATAGTGCATGATACATGGAGTCAACAGTGAAGGACCTAGATGTAGTAAGTTTCTAGCGAAAGAGATCCCGCCCATGTGTTAAGTTAATCAAATCCAAACGGGATAGAAAATGTTGTCATGACACAAGACGGGGTCCAACCAAATCCCTCCGAAATGATATATCTGGCGGAGAAGTGGTCATCACATGCGCAAGAGTATCGTTCACTCAGCACATGGGCCTTGGCCTTGCCTTTTTGTTTCGAGAGAGGCTGGGCTAGGCACTTAGTGTGATACTGGTGGTAGCTACTATGGGAGAAATACATGTTGCCTAGTGTTTGGATGCAAGTCGAGTGTAAATTCTTGTTCACTCAGCGTAGTACATCGTGAGCCGAGTGATCTGGAGATACCAAACGACAACCGGTTGTGGCCCGGCTTACCTTCATACAAGTAAATACCATCCAAAAACAACTGGTTTCTACACAAATCTCGGCATATAATGAGAAAAACACTCGTCTGATGCCAAGGGCTCCGCATAAGCAGCAGCCACTACGCGATCGTCCTCCCAGCAGCATACCATACAGAATGGGAATTTCAACTTGGGCACAAGTTGGAATCAACAACTGGAGCTTCAGACAAATCTTATACATGGGACTCGGTATGGAACTTAGTCTGCCCAGTAAAGATAAAAATATTTATGTGGCGCGCGCTCTAGAGTGCTATTCCCTGTCGATCTATCCTTGCTAATAAGCACTTGAAAATCAATCAGAGTTGCCAAGCCTGTAACAAGGGGCCTGATGACATTACATACGTATGAATCCATTGGTGATCATAAGCTTACGCGCATGTGATAGATGATTACATGCATGTGATAACTGAATCGTGCATGTACTAGTAGGTAAGACCACAATTGCAAAATCTGCAAAGTTGTTTTAATCTGCACTAGCTAGTGGTATTGTACACGAACAACTACTTATGCACCATGGACTTGTGCGTCATGTATGGGTAAACATACTTGGCTCTTCCCTCTTATTTTTCAATAATGCATATGTTTGTTTCTCTTCAAATTTATTTGGTACAAAATTGCATCGAACAAACACATTAATAATAACGACATTTTTATGAATGCATGAACATTTTTATTTTGAAATTGCGTCAACAGATTCTAATTACATGAACATATTTACAATTATGAACATTTCTTCAAAATGCATGAATTTTATAAATTGCATGGATATATTTTCGGAAATACACCAGTAAAATTGTGTACATTAACATTTTGCAAAAATTACGGAATTATTTTTACATGTGAATTGTTTTCAAGATTGTCCTTTTTTATTTACATGGACCTTCTTTTGAAATGCACAAATTATTTTCTAGTTACATGATTTTTTCTTAAACACCCGAGCACCATTTTGAAGTAGATGAACATACTTAAAAAAGTGTGCATCCCTTTTGAAAATATTTGAACATTTAAAAACATAGATACTAACCTATCTCCGAAATGCATCTTTGTAATTTCCTTTAAAATGAAAGAGAAATAGAGAAAAACAAAAAAAATTGAAAAAACAAGTAATAGGCAAGGTATAGATGTTCATGAAGGTAGGCAATATCTGAGCCATGTGAGATGCGACTATAGGTGAGCACGATTTACAAGTCGTAGTAGTAGGCAAGGTATAGACGCTCATGGAGGTAGTACATATGTTTGATGGAAATATTATATATGTTCTTTGTGAACTAATGAGTTTGTTACTACGATTCAAGAGTATTAGAGTACAATTGTACATGCTTGCAATGTATTGCAGTGTTTCGTTGTTTCAAACGCTGTGATATACGGACGAGCTAGCACGCCATGTAAGTATAGTCTATAAGTGTCAAGGCCTAATCATCTTGTTTTTGTAAAGGATTATGCACAACACAATGATGCTGTTTAAGAATGACTGAACAAGAGAAAATGTATAATCCACAAATTAGCAGCAATAGGGTATGGCAGTAAGCAGGGATAAATTCATAGTGTTTTGGATCTGTGCAAAAATATTGTTTCATTCAAATACGCTTACTGTCAACTGATGGGCCAACGTCAGCAGGTATCTAAGCTGGGCCAATTTTCCTGATTGAAATTGCTAAACGGTCTGACGGATTCACGATGCTGACGTTGGATCCCTATCCATACGCGCGCGGAGATGAAAACGTACACAGAAAAATTAATTCTTTCTATTTCTATCTGCATTTAATTCGTTCCAATTCAGTTCCTCGCCACTATATATGTCAGTCCATTCTAGTTGCATCACAACCATTCCTACATTTCCTTCCATTCAGTTCATTCTAGGCCGCTTCCCCAGGCTGTGCGATGGAGCCCAAAGCCATGGCCGCCAAGGAGGCAGAGGAGCTCGTTGAGCAACTCTTCAGCGACCACGCATGCGCCCGCGCCCGACCGAGAAGCAGCCGTTATCGCCAACAGCCACCCTGAACCTCCCCTTGCTCCAGCTGTTGTCAACCTGTCTACCAAGGGGTTCCTCGCCACCCTCCGCCAAGCCGCCGTGGATGCATCGTCCGCCTTCAGCGAGTTCACCAGCGCCAGACTTCTCAGCTTCTCCCGCGCGTTCGCCCGGGGATGGGGCCCCTCTGGCTCGGGCAGGTACGAGCGTCACTCCATTGACGACAAGATCTTCCCCGACCTCAACCTGCCAGCCGAAGATGACCCGGAGGAGAGAGGGCATGGTGGTGGCGCAGGCGAGCTCGCTGGAGCATCTCTCCGTCCAGGATCTCGTTGATGACACAAGATCTTCCCCGACCTCAACCTGCCAGCGGAAGATGACCAGGAGGAGAGAGACGGCATGGTGGTGGCGCAGGAGAGGAGGTGCAAGCGCAACGTCTCCTCCTCCAATCTCGACCAGGAGCCAATCAACGTCCTGGCTGGGTTTTGCTTACCACTCGAAATATCAAGATTTACCATGGTTACCACATATTTTAGTACGCCTCGGTAAATGGTCATTTCGAGCAAAAAATTCGAATTTTTTGAATTTACTGAATTCAAACGCTCAATGTATAGTGAAGTATGGGAGCACCTCACAGCACTCGTGTAGACAACGTTCCACTTAGCTAGTAGCTCTTTTATGATAAATATAAGCTCAAGTGCTATCTATATCTATTTTGAAAGAATTTGAAATCACAATTAAATTATAAATTTTGTTTGAAATTCATTCAAAATTTGCTCAAAATTTCATGGTAACCGTGGTCACCACGTTTACCGCCCCCTCGGTAAAAATGCCCCATTCGGTAACCAAAACCTTGCATCCTGGACAGTGCCATCGCCCGTCCAAGTAAGAGGAATAGAAGCCAGTCGCTGCCCAACATCACCGATCTCGATGAGGATCTGGCTGTTTCGAAGTTGGCTGCTACCGAGGCCGAGGATGCTGCTCTCAAACAAGGTAGTAAGCCTAATTCTTTTATCAAGGAGATTAACAAGTACCTCTCAATCGTATGGTTCATTTCCGTTCTCAACTGATCCTATTACATTTTCAGCTGCATGGTTAGAAGGGGAGCAGGAGTCGCTCCAAGGTCATCAAGGAGAACAAGCAAACGGTGGAGCCGCATCTGCTTTCAAGACACAAGAAGAAGATGACGAGGCCGAGGCCGAGGCTGCGCGTGCTTCCTTAACCAAGTGTAGAAAAAAGATGGAGAAAGGCTCTCCTACATACTGTTGAACTCCTGATCCTATGTCATTTTCTTAGCTACAATGCCACGAGAGGCTGGAGGTAGACCTCGGCTCAGCCAGGCTGACATTCAGGTGCTGACCTCGAAGGTGAAAAACCAATCCACTAGGCCTATCCCGTAACAATTTTTGGGCAGGTTGAATTGGTTTCGATCGCGTGTTGGCAAGGACCAGGGATCTGTTGTGGACACATCAGCGAACGCAAGCAGATAAAATGAAGAGGGTACTGTGGGTTCAATGTCATAAGTGCACAGCCAGAAGTAAGAAGGCCTGAAATTTGTACGTCCACAATCACGGGTATGAATGTCCAAAGTGTTGTTAGCATAATCTTGATTTGTGGGATTTGCAAAGTGTTATTTCTACTTCTATGGCGTGGTGTTCGTCCGGGTCTTATTGGTACACGTAGGCATATATATACATGCTTATATTTTTTCTGTCATAGCAGTACTAGGAGGTCAAGTACAAGTAAGTTTAGACTTTGTGTAAGGTCGGTGGCAGCTCTGCCTATATATTCATAGCAAGTGACAGCGTGAGTTCACCTTCCTCATATGCTTATATCCCGAAGCGGCAAACAATCGACCTGATGAACTTGACGGCTGACTGTGCGGTCACCTTCCTCACTGGTTTCACTTCCGGCCACTTTGTGAACTTGTCGATTGCAACGTACAAGTACTCAAATCCCCCGACAGCTCGGGGAAAGGGGCCGAGGATGTCGAGCCCCCAGACCGAAAATGGCCAGGATAAAGGGATCGTCTGGAGAGCTTGAGCTGGTTGGTGTATCTGCTTGGAATGGAACTGGCACGCTTCACACTTGGTTACTTGTGCAGTTGCATCCTGGAGGGCTGTTGGCCAGAAGAAACCTTGCCGGAATGCTTTGCCGACAAGTGCTCTTGCACCAATGTGGTGACCACATATGCCTCCATGTATCTCTGCCAATAGCTTTTGTCCATCTTCCTGGTGAATACACTTCAATTTCACACCGTTCAGTCTTCTTCTGTACAGTGTCTTGTCAACAAACTGGTACATACTTGACTGCCGGGCTACTCTTTGCGCTTCTTCTTGCTCTTCGGGAAGTTCTCCTGTCTGAAGGAAACGGACAATCTGCTGCGCCCATGTTGGAGCTCGTGGCTCGACAACAAGGACTAAAGGCAAATCTGCCGCTGCGGGAACATCCGCTTCTACGGCAAGAACCTGCGGCTCTGCCGGAGCTTGACGTTCCCCGACAAGCTTGCCGGAGCAAAACTTGTCGGGAGCCTCTGCTTCAACGGAACAAACCCTAGGGCTTGCTGGAGCATCTTACTCCTCAGCGCTCTTGGTGTTGTTCTCAGCTGCTGCGGGAACATCCGCTTCTACGGCGAGGAGCTGCGCCTCTGCCGGAGCTTGACGTTCCCCGACAAGCTTGCCAGAGCAAAACTTATCGGGAGCTTCTGCTTCAACGGAGCAAACCCTAGGGCTTGCCGGAGCAGACTTCTCCTCAACGCCTTCGGCGTTGATCTTAGGGACCTTCTTGGCGGCGGCTTCGGGAAGCTCTGCCGGCAAATAGTCACCAGAAATCAACTTCCTCTTCTTGCTCTGTCCAGTTGGTGGTGTTACGGATGGTTGAGTCAGCTTGAGCACAAAGATCCCTGGTTCCACAGGTAGCTTAAGTGCGGCGCGCTTTCACAGGCCATCAGCAATGGCGTTCTAAGCTCTTGGAACGTGTTCCATTTGTAGGCCGTCAAAGTGCTCTTCTAGCTTTCTCACTTCGTCAACGTAAGCTTCCATCAACGGACTCTGATAATTCTTGTTTACTTGGCGGACGACAAGCTGTGAGTCACCCCTGACAATGAGCTTCTTGATCCCAAGGTCTGCCGCGATCCTGAGACCGGCAAGCAATCCTTCATACTCTGCAGTATTTTTTGTTGCTTGCTCCTTGGGAAAGTGCATATGGACTACGTACTTGAGGTGCTCTCCGGTGGGTGCGACAAGCAGCACGCCAGCACCGGCGCCTTGCAGTGAAAAGGCACCATCAAAGTACATTAGCCACTCTTTCCTTGCTTCCTTGTCGGGGATGCTTGTTTCTGGAATTTCTTCATCTGGTGTTGGCGTCCATTCTGCTATGAATTCTGTGAATGCTCTGCTTTGGATAGTTGAAGTGCTCTCAAACTTGAGGCCAAAGCTTGACAGTTCAAGTGCCCACTCAATAATCCTGCCTGTCGCTTCTGGATTCTGTAATATCCTCTTCAGCGGAAAGCGAGTGACAACTATGATTTCGTGTGCTTGGAAGTAATGGCGCAGCTTTCTCGAGGCCATGAGGAGGCCGAAAAGCAATTTCTGCACACCAGAGTACCTTGACCTAGCCCCCTGCAGAAGGGAACTGACAAAGTAAACTGGGCGCTGCACCATTTTCTTCCGTATCTCCTCTCGTATCTGCGCAGATCCATCTTTGTCGGGACCAGAGCTTGTCGGGGAAGCCCCCTGCTTGTCGCTGGATGTGCTTGCCGTGGTTGCAGGCTCGTCATTTGCCTCCCTCTCTGCTACTAACGCAGCACTAACCACTTGATTGGTTGCCGCTATGTACAGCAGCAACTTCTCTTGTGGCTTAGGTGCGACAAGTATTGGAGGAGAGGACAGGTATCTCCTCAAGTCTTGCAGCGCAGCCTCCGCTTCCGGAGTCCATCTCATTGGGCCTGCCTTTTTCAATAATTTGAAAATCGGCAGGGCGCGCTCAGCAGACCGAGAGATAAACCTGCTGAGAGCAGCCACACAACCGGCAAGTCTTTGTACATCCTTGACGCGCTTGGGTGCTTTAATCTGCTCAATGGCCTTGATCTTGTCGGGATTGGCTTCAATTCCCCGCTGAGACACGAAGAACCCGAGAAGCTTGCCGGAAAGAACTCCAAACGCACACTTCTCTGGGTTGAGCTTGAGGCTGATCTTGCGCAGATTTGCAAAGGTTTCGTCTAAATCTTGAATCAGAGTTGCCCTGTCCTTGCTCTTGACCACTATATCATCCATGTAGGCTTCCACATTTCTGTGTATTTGCGGCTCAAGGGTGACATGGACCACTCTTGCAAATGTTGAACCAGCATTTTTTAATCCGAAAGGCATTCGTACGAAACAGTACGTGCCACATGGATTAATAAATGCGGTCTTCTCCTCATCCTCTTCTGCCATGAAGATCTGATGATATCCTGAATATGCATCAAGAAATGAAAGCAAATCACATCCGGCTATGGAGTCAACAATCTGGTCAATGCGCGGCAAAGGAAATGGGTCTTTGGGACAAGCTTTGTTAACATCGGTAAAATCGATACAAAGTCTCCATTTCCCGTTTGCCTTGCGCACGACTACAGGATTGGCCAACCACGTAGGATGGAGCACTCCTCTAACAAGGCCTGCTGCTTCCAATTTCTTGATCTCTTCTACAATAAACTCTTGGCGCTCCACTGCTTGTTTCCTAACTTTCTGCTTGACGGGCCGCGCATGAGGACAAACGGCAAGGTGGTGCTCAATTACTTTCCTGGGAACACCGAGGATGTCAGACGGTTGCCACGCAAACACGTCGACATTCGCCCGCAGGAAAGCAACGAGCGCGCTTTCCTATTTAGGGTCGAGAGTGGCACTGATGGTGAAGGTACCACCAGTGCCGTCCTCCTTGGCGGACACCTTTTTCGTCTCTGGTGGAGCTGCCATTGTCTTCTTGCACTTGCCGGTGGAGCTCGATGGTACGTTCTCGACGGCAGCGCAGCACTCCGAAGAGGTGCGCTTGCCGGAGCGGGCACCAGAACTCTTGCCGGACTTGGTCTTCTTCCCCCCGGGAGCTTCAGCGGCAAGTGACTCGCGCTCTGCTGCGGCTGCTGCTTCCCGGTAGATCTTGTCGGCACAGATAAGAGCATCTTTCTTGTCGCCAGGGACAGAGATGACGCTTATCGGGCCTGGCATCTTCAGCATGTTATATGCGTAGTGAGAGGCTGCCATGAACTTGGCGAGTGCTGGACGGCCAAGTATCCCATTATAAGGCAATGGAATATCGGCAACGTCAAATGTGACCCTCTCAGTCCTGAAGTTCAGCTCGCTGCCAAATGTTACGGGCAGCGTGACTTTCCCCTTTGGCTTGCTCCTTCCCGGGTTGATTCCTTGGAATGTGCCGGTCTCTTCGAGCTCGCTGTCAGGGATTTGGAGTTTCTGGAGTACAGCGGAGGAGATCAGGTTCAAGACGTCCCCGCCGTCAACTAACATCTTGGTGACCTTGAGGTTGCGGATAGTTGGTGAAACCAACATCGGCAAGCACCCGACCGCAGTTGTGTGATCAGGGTGGTCCTCAATGTCAAAGATGATAGGCGTGCTGGACCATTTCAGAAGTTTGCGCGATTCGACAGGTGGTTCCGCTGCATTGACTTCCCGCACCCACTGCTTGAGCTGGCGGTGCGAAGTATGCAGAGAAGCACCACCGTCAACGCACAAGACCTCTGTGGCTTTCTAGAACTCCTGCTCACTGGTCTCAACATCATCCATGTCTTCGTCGTCGTTGTCGTCTTCATCGTTGTCGCGGCCGCGGGGAGGTCTGTCTCCTTGCTGCTGCTTGGCCTTACCGCGGCGTCCTCCCCGGTCGGTGCGCTTCTTACTGGATTCTCCAGCATCTCCTTGGGCCCTCTCCTTGTCACGTCGCTCGTACTCAGCCTTTTGCTGCTGGACAAGCTGCTCGACCTTCTTGCAGCTCTGGAGGTCATGGCCCTTGGTGCGGTGAATCTTGCTGTATTGCTTGTCGGAGCCGGCCTGCTTGTCGGCGACTGCCACAGCCTGGTAGTTGGTGCACGCGGCAACCTCCTTGCCGGAGCTACCAACTTTGCCCTTCTTGGCGCCACCTTCGTTGCCGAACTGCTCAACGACTAACACCTCTTTGCCTTTCTTCTTCCTGTTCCGCCGCCGGTTTTTCTTGGCCGGGGCAGCATCCTCACTGTCAGATCCTTCTGCTCTGGTCTTCTCTCCGGGGAGTTTCCTCCCTTCCTCAGCATGTGCACACTTGTCGGCCAGGGCATACAGCTCACTGACGTCTCTGATCCTGCGCATCGCCATCTCCTCCCGCATCCTGCGGTTACGCACATTCTGATGGAACGCGCTGATGACCGCGGCGGGGTGGACGTCTGGGATGTTATACTGTACAGGCTGAACCTCTGAATGTACTTGCGCAGGGGCTCTCCTTCCTTCTAGGCGAGCAGATGAAGGTCACTCTCTTGGCCAGGAGGTTTGTGGCCGCCTGTAAAGGCACCGACAAACTGATGGCATAGATCAGCCCAGGAAGATATGGAGTTGTCCGGCAAGTGCATGAGCCAGGACCTGACGTTGGGTTTGAGCACCAGCGGGAAGTAGTTGGCAAGGATCTTGTCGTCCCGCCCCCCGGCAGCCTGCACCGCGATGGTGTAGATGCTGAGGAACTCCGACGGATGCGTCTTGCCATCGTACTTCTCTGGTACATCTGGTTTGAAATTCTTTGTGCTGGGCCACTGGACTTGCCGCAGCTCACGAGTAAACGCAGGGCAACCTACCGCGTACGGCAAGTCGCCTGGTTCCCCTGGCGCATGCATGTCAACAGAGGGCCCAGCGCGCTGGTCTGATTGACGTCGCGCTTCCCTTCGGCGCTCGATGCGAGTACGAGCGTCTTCTTGTTGTCGTTCTTGAAGAACTTGGCGCTGATCGCGACGAGCTCGCGGATCTGACGACGCGGTGGAGTCGCTGTCGAGGTGGATCCGGCGAGTCGGCGATCTCGGCCTTCGGGGCGGAGAGTGCACAGTAGTTGCACCCCCACCAGTCTTGTCGTCTCCGGCTCGTGCCTGGCTGGCTTGCCGCGGCTGCGACGTGCTCGGTTGCCGTGGAGTGTCGCCATTGGCGAAGCCGATGAGACTCTGGATGGTTGCCCTCCAATCGTCGGTCTTGTCCGCCGTTGGAGGGTAGTCTAGGAGCAGCTGGGCTCGCGCCAAAGCTTCTGCTGCAGTGGCGGGTGGTGGTGGCCAACGGTGCGAGGAGCGGGATATGCTCGGACTTCTAATCACGTTAGAAGGAGCAATATCCTATCCAGGCGACCGTGCGTCGCTCGTGCCAGCATGTTGGCGTGCATGGTGGTCCTGAGCGCTCCGAGATCCACCAGCCCGATCTTGGTCTAGCAAACGCATGGTACTGTGAGTACCATGACGCTGCCGGTCCCGCGCCTCCTGAGACAGGCGCGGTGCATGTACGGACGCCGAAGATGCCGGGGTCTTGGAGTGCGCCCGGTCGTTGTGGGAGCCGGCTACGCCGCCGATGGGCGGCGCAGCCTCGCCCTTGGACCTGGCAGCACCGTGAGCTCCCTCGTCCACGCCCGTTCTTCCGCCGGCGCCCGCCCCATCAGCCGTTTGTCCCGGCGGTGGTGGGTAAGGCGCGGACGGAGCAGCCGCCTCCGAAACCTTCTTCTTCGGCGGCATGTTGATGAAGACGATGAAGATCTAGCTCGCGAGAACGCCGGATCTGGTTCACACAACTTCGACGCCCCCTACCTGGCGCGCCAAAGATGCCGGGGTACTGATCCACGGGCACCTATGGGACCGGCGGACCGGGTCCCTTTCGGTTCAGCGGGGGCGGAGATCGTGCAAAGAGCGGATCGAGGCGATGCACGCAAGCGATTTACCCAGGTTCGGGCCGCACGGATGCGTAAACCCTACTGCTGCTTTGTGGTTTGTATTGATTTCTTGCTTGGGAGCGCGGAGTGCTACAGTACACACCCGCAGCTAACAAGATCGAGCGTGAGAGTTCGAACTAGCTAACCCCCCTTCCGTTGCACACGGGCCTCCTTTTATATGCTCAAGGGGTTACCGACAGGTGGCAACGGAGGTAAAGGGCAAAAATGGAAAGGTGATGTGGTAGGCACAGCTACCTGCTACAGTGTATCATACCTAACCCTGACGGCAGGGGATAAGGGCCTTAAATGCCCGTCTGTGTCGCCTAAACAGTGCGAAAAGGGACCTCCAGGAACGCCACCGTTCGCCACGATGGCGATCTTGTCAGCGCCGCTTGCCACCGCACGCCGCTGGCTGCATAGCCTCACGCCACGTACGCCTGGAATGGCCCCAGAGCGACACGTTGGTGGATGTGCTGGAGCACGGCCCAGGGAGGTGGCTTGCCGCGGCAAGCGCCTTGCCGTTGTCGTTGTCTTGTCGTGTCCGGGAGCTTGTCACTCACCGGGCCTTGCCGGAGCGCGTGGTGCGCCGCGGCAAGTTCCTTGCAATGCCTTGGGTGGCCTTCCCGGCAAGCTCCTCTTGCCGGGGTCTTGGGATGCTTTTGTTAGCCTTCCCGGCAAGCTCCTCTTGCCGGGATCTTGTCTTCTTGGCTTGGACACTTTGTTCTTGAATGGCTCCAAAGGAACTACGGAGGACCTTGGCGATCACCCGGTAAGCCTTGCCGCGGGTTGCTCCGACTGCCCGTGCACAAGTTCGGGATACTAGGGTACCCCTACTGTAGTACACCGACAGTGTGTGTGTGTGTGCGTGCGTGTGTGTGTGTGATATACATTTTCTAGATGAATGTTTGTGTGATATACATGTGGACACAAGACATTTTATGATGGGTCCACCTCACCTCAATTTTTTTTTCGTCCTCCGCCACTGGATACACTCGTATCTATGTTCAAAGGAAGAACCTGATTCTGAAGGGAAAAAAACAAAGACATGGTGGAGACTTTTGGCTAGCATCATGACAAATTAGAAGACAACACCAAATTTAGAGGGAGACGGAAAAGCTGATCATGACCAGCTCACGACATACATCTGTTTATTTCATTTGAGAGCAACGACTCATATATATAGGCGATCGATTGTTTCCCGAGATTTGAATAACAATTCTAATTCTGAGATTAGAATAACAATTTGGATCACGGTCGGCCCTATATATAGGCGATCGGTTGTTTCCCGAGATTCGAAACCTAGGTAACCAGTGCGCCCTACCTTATCCATACTGCCCACCACTACCCCACGAGCCACCGCTGCCTCCCTGCCTCACGACGCGCCACCGCCCACACCACGGCTCCTCGCCTCCCCGCCGCCCGATGCGTCGCCTCCCTGCCGCCCGCTGCGTCGCCTCCCTACCGCCCGATGCGTCGCCTCCCTGCTGCTCGACGCGCCTCCGCCCCACCCCACGACGCACCGCCTCCCTGTAGGCCGTCGTCCCCACGCCATGGCGCATCGCCTCCCCGCCGTCGAACGCGCCGCCGCGTCGCCTCCTGGCACAGCTCCTCCCAGCCTCCCAGCGCACCGTGTAACTCGCCGTCCCTCGTGTGCTAGCCACCGCGCGCATCACGCCCGCCCCCACCACCTGAACATCGATCCAGTCGAGGGGCGGCAAGATCCAGCTGACCGCGACCCTCGAATACGGACGGGAAGCGGCGTGCGGGGGATTCCCTCCTGCTCACAGCCGATGGAGTCGTTGTTTCCGCCGCCGTCCTCCGGGGCGACCATGCCGGACGCCGCTGAACCGCTTGCTAGATCCTTATCTTCCCCACGTCCTGCATCGTGCGGCACAACTGGACTTGAAACTGCATGACAGCTTCCTTCCGCGAGGACAGCTTGCCGGTTTCTCTTGATCTTGCCCCAAAATCTCGAAATAGCCATGACTTAGTTTGGCCTCGCAAACCACTTGAGTTTGATGTTTTTCTTTGTTCAGAACAGCTTCAGTTAAATGTGTGTGTGCTGATGTGTTCGTCTGTGATACATGCTCCCGTCCTCCACCCTAAAAATGGACCGGCGCCAAATTTTCTTGTTGTTTAGCCGCAACAATATTTCTTGAGGCCTGCTCTTTTTACGGTGATTAACTGATGCTTGTTGATAATGGTGCATGATGTTGCCTGTATAAATAAAGTGTGTGGCTTTGAATTGATGGTTCTTGCTGATGCAATGACCGGTGCTTTGTTTCTATTCTAAAGCTTGAAAGTTTTTTATTTTTAGCTGGTGATCTTGTGCTATACGTGACCACTTGGTCGATGTTGTGTTGTTTCTTGATGGCATATTATTTGTTATAACTACATCTGCTTTGCTTGTTTCCTACTTGCATCTCCTTGGCTCTTGTAATGTTACTTGCTCTGGTTGTAAAATGTACGCGAAATTATACACACGACAGTTGCTGGACGAACTCTGGACGATTGAAGAATTGAACGGTACTGTTTACCTTTGCTCTAGCATCGATGGCTTGATGCGCTACATCGTCTGAAGATCATCGATGCGCTACATCGCCTGAAGATCATCGATGCGCTACATCGTCTGAAGATCGTCCAGAACCCTTCGGTTGTGTAGCAGCACTCAAATGTACGCAGTCTTATGTTTGTTATGTGATTGAAATACGGTGCAAAACTGGGTGGAGTTGTTTCTCACATATGTATGTTCTCGACATGGTTGAAGCTTCATAGGACTTTTTTCCTTTCCAATGTCAGAAGCTAATTCGCGAAAAAGGTTTCGTAACCTCATTTACAGGAGAAGGTAGACATAAAACCCGAGGTTCAAAATTTTTAACTACAATTATTTGTGTCTGAAAGAAAAACTGCACAAAAGTTTGGAATTGGTAAAATTAGAAGGAACAGCAACACTAAGAAAACATCAATATGTTTGTTGAAAAAACAGGCCCCCCATATTTTGAAAGTTCACGCTAAAAAAATCCATTAAGTTGGAAGAAATTCAAAATAATAGACAACAATTCGTGTTTATAAAAGAAGGATTTTTCCATTTAAAATAATAAACAAGGAAGTTGAAATTTAAAAAGGTAAGGAGTTTGTTGGTAATAAAATAATGAGATTTTTCTCATGGCTAAAAACCCAGAATACATTTTTTGGATTTTCCATGTTTCTAAAAATATAAAATCATGAAGTTCAATTTGAAATAAACGAACAGTCCAGTGAGTATAAAACCCTAGTATTTCCTATTTCTAAAAAAATAACCAACAAATTCGAATTAACATTACAGAGCAGTTCAAAAGTTTATAAAAAAGCAGATTTTCCTCATTTCTAAAAAAACCATAAAGTTCAAATTAAATTAACAGAGCAGTTCAATGTTTGTTATAAAACTGGGATTTTCACCGTTGCGAGCGGAAAGTACCAAAGTGTACGTCCATCTTCTCATGGATTTTGTATTCCTAGAATCTTTTTCATGGATTAAAATGTCAATCCTTCCATCACATTTTTATTTTGGTTTTTGTTACTACCAAATTCTTTTTCATGGGTTACCTCCGAAAAATTTAATCAGCTTTGTTTTAAATGTACCAAGTTTCATAAAAAATGTGAAAAGTTAACACGGAAAAAAACGCAGAGAAGTTAAATGCTAATTAGTAACTTTGAAAAACCAAGAAGTTCAACTTAAAAAAGCAGAGAAGTTCGAAGTTTTTAAAAAGTGAGATTTTTTTTCTCGTCAGTAAAGAATAAAAAAAATTGAAATTAAAATAAAGGAACACCTAAAAAAGTTTAAATAGATTTTCTTCATTTTGAAAACACAATAAGCTCAAACTAAAAGAGCCAAGAACTTAAAGATAAAAGAACAAAATGGTTCAATGTATACAAAATGATTTCTTTTTAGTTTTAAAAAATAAAACCAAGAAGGTCAAATTGAAATAATATAGCGGTTCCATTTTTTAATATAAAACATATTTCTCCAATTCTAGCAAGACTCCTAGAAGCTCAAACAAAAAAACTAGGAGTTTAAATTTAATATACGAAGAGGTTCGATATTTAATATTAAATTAGAATTTTCCTCGTTACAAAAGAATACCCAAAGAAGGCCAAATTAAAAAAAGAGCAACTCAATTTTTTTTAGAGAAAATGGATTTTCCTTGTTTCTACAAAAAACTTAGAGGTTCAAATTTAAATAACTGAGAAGTTCAATGTTTCTAAAAAAACCAAGAAGGTGAAATTAATAAACAAGCAGTTCAAAAAGTTTACAAAGTTAGACTTTCCCTTTGTTAAAAAATACCTAGAAGTTCAAATTTAAATAATTGAGGAGTTCGATATTTATGATAAAACTAGGACTTTTCTTGTTACTAATGAATAAAACCAAGAAGTCCTAATTGAAAAAATGAAGTTCTTTGATGTTTATAAATACTTAGATTTTCCCCAATACTAAAAATGGTGAAGTTTGATGTCCATAAAAAATGCAAATTTTTCTCATACCAAGAAGTTCAGTTCGAAAATAAACAAGAAGTTGTATGATGTTTATTACAAAATTAGGATTTTTTTCCATTACAAATGAATAACACCAAGAAGTTCAATTTTAAAAAATACAATAGTTCAATGTATATGAAAAAAAATCATATTTTCCTCGATAATAAATAATAAACCAAGATGTTCAATTTCAAAAAATGGAGCAGTTCAATATTTATCACAAAAACTCAAATTTGTCCCATTGCTAACGAACAAACCAAGAAGTTAAGTTCGAAATAACGAAGAAGTTGTATAATGTTTGTTAGAAAAGTAAGATTTTTTCCGTATAAAACTCGAATACAATTCTTTACTCAAAATATAAAAAGGTAAAGTTCAAATTGAAATAACAGAGAAGTTCGGAGTTTTTAAAACCTAGGATTTACCTATTGAAAAAATAAAAAACAGAACACCATTTTTTTCACTTTTAAAAACAACTCATAAACGAAAAAAATGGCTGCTAGAAGTTCAAGTGCTCAGCGAGGAAAAGTTTAAAAAAATTCTGTGAGAGAGGTTCACCGTGTATTTAGATGTCCAAAATACATAAAAAGTATGTTGTTTTTTTGTGTTTTAAAATAATTCTCTCAAACCAAAGAGAAGTTCAAAAGTGATAACAACGGGAAGTTCACGTACTACATGATGTCATATAATAAAAATATAATAAAGTGAAACAAAGTGAAGTTCAAATAGACATGCCCTAGAAGTTCAACTACTTCAAGCAGTGCAAAAAACAGCTCGACAAAAACGGAGTGATGTTCAAACAGACATGCCCGAGAAGTTCAACTACTTCAGGTAGTGCATTTCCATTCGTGATGAAGACATAAATCATGATCTCGTCATTTTCTAATTTACATCAAAATGGCAGGAATATCATTTGTGTAAGTTCAAGTCCTCGGTCGGAGAAAGTTAAAAAAATATTTGTGAGAGAGATTTGTACAAAAGGAATATCATTTGTGTAACACTGACGAATGAATGAGATAATTACAAAAAGAAAGTATGTCACAGAAGTTCAATGTGAAAACAACACGAAGTTCAACTACTACACTGAATGAATTTCAGATGAAAAACTTTTAATATCATCGCGAGTATGAAAAAACAATCAACACGGGAAAGTTGTGTGCTTACAGCTGCTTTCCACCGGTATATCACTTGCTCAATTCCAGTGAGTGGATGGAGAGCTACGAGTAGTGGATGAAGAGGTACGGGCAAAAAAAGCACGTGAAAAACAGAGTGAAGTTCAAGTAGACATGCCGAGAAGTTCAGGTTCTTCAAGCGGTGCATTTTCGAAGAATCTGTTTCGCGATAAAGGCAAAACAAACGATCTCGTCATTTTCAAAATTACTTGAAAACAGCAAGGAATCACAGAAAATCATCAACATGAAAAAGTTTCAAATTTTCCGTAGCTTTTCAGAGGTATATTATTTGCCCCATTCCGATAAAGTTTGTAGAAATTTTGGCAAAAATACGTTTTTAGCCATTTTCAAAACTGACATAAAACCGTAATGAATTAGGAGAAACAATATATACAAAACAATTTCGCATTTCTTCATGCTTTCCAACGCCATATCATTTGTTGCATTTGGACGTACGGTTAAAAAATTAGCTCAAAAATACGAACTCGGTGGAACTTGTACCGTTTTCTAAATTACTTTTAAACCGTTCAAAATTAGAAAAAGCTTTTAACATGAAAAAGTAGCGCATTTTCATAAGCTTGCCAACGCCATATTATTTGCCTCAATTGGATTAGCCATTTAGAAATGGAATCGAAAATACAAACTCGGGAGTTCCATTTGCGAAATTCTACGATTTTCCGAATTACTCTTTAACCGTAGGGAATTAGAGAAAACTTTCAACATGTGGAAGGAGTGGTTTTTCAGCAGCTTTCCAACGCCATATTATTTGCTTCATTCCGATAAACGGTTTAAAAATGTGATCGAAAATACGATTCACATTTTTTGTATGAAGAAAAAATGCTTTTCAAAACTGCTCTTAAACCGCTTACATTTTGCCAAATCGTTCGATCCCCCTTCACGGAAAAAATCGGACCTCCTCCACCCCTTCCCGTTCCCTCACGAAAGAAAAAAAATAAAACAACCCACGTACGCACGTCGCACATCCCACTCCCACTCCCCTTCCCCAAATCCCTCGCTCTCGATCCTTTGTCTCTCCACGGAGGAATCGCCGCCGCCGAACTCCTCCGCCCACGAGCGGCAACAAACTGCAACCACCCTAGATTGGAGTGGTGGATCCGCTTGTTGGCATCTCATCTCGTCTTCATCGAGTTCAGGATGAGCTCCACGCGGGGAGGGAGACGAACAGGAGTGGCCCCCTCTCCCCCCGCGGCTTTGCGTCCGGCCTCTCGCCTCCCTGACTCCGTCGGGCACAGTACTGTCTCCACCGCGGCAGTCCACCTTCCGCCCGTTGCTCCAGTTCGTTCGGCTCGCCCCTCGCAGCCTCGCCGGACGCTGGCTAGGCGCTAGAAGCCATCCATCCATCCAGGCATCTACAAGAGTCAAGAAACCAAGCTAGAGTACCTGCCACCAAGGTAATTTCCCTTTCTAAAATCTGAATCCTGTTCACCTCATATAGTCATATGGTAGTTAGTTCTGGTGTTTTTAGAAAAATAGTTCAACTGGTTTTTACTAATTGAAATAATCCTATTTCAAGGAATATACATCTACTTGGAAGAAAATAATGTTGTTTATGCCAACGGGATCAGCCTACATGAAACTGAAACTGAGGGACATTTCTGTACCTGTTCATGTTCTGTTTTGATTAATCTGCCGTTTTGCAACCAGTAGGTCGATCCTAGTTGTCCGGCTCACCCCTCGCTGGCTAGGCGCTAGAAGCCATACATCCATCCAGGCATCTGCAAGAGACCAAACAACCAATGTGATTTCTCCTCTGTTTTTAAAATAAATCTCAAGCTTTTTTGTTAATTGCTACTGATACAAGCCATCCATCTATATTCCTTAATAAAATATGTGTAAATGCGGCTAAGGAACAAAATGGGTGATGAATATTTGAACAATTGCTTAGTTACATTTTTTGAGAGAGAATTCTTCAAGCAAGTGAAAAATGAGGATCTCATCAATCTCTTCCAAAAAGGAGATGGTAAAGTTATATTGTAATTTTCTTTGCCGCTTTGTAATTTCCACAATAATATTTTGCTACTATTATCAATATCTGGGCATTCAGTCATTGATGTTGATATCTTACTACACATTTGTTGTTCTATTATGTTGTTTTGTCAAACAAAATTAACTAGAATACCCAAGACAAGATTCCTCACTCGGCCGCTGACTGCCACACCCCCACATTTTGTGTCCACCGTGTATCGGCAAAATCCCCTTTGTGTCCACCGTGTATAAAATCCCTTTTGTTCGTATTTGTACATTTCCATTTCATGTTGCTATAATATTTTGGTTGCCGGCTTCTTGGTGGCCGGACAAGGAAGAGGGGCAACAATGGCATTAAGGGGTGGTGGTGGCAGGTGTAAGAGGGGGAGGTGCAAGCTTCTAGATGTACATGCAGTGGGGGACAGTGCCACCGGACAAATACTCGTTCGGTAGCGGAACCACACTTAAACTTGCCCAGGTCAGGGGCGCAGCTGGACAGTAATATTAGTTTACGTATATACCTATAAGACCCATTTTATAATGCATGATATCTTAAGGAACTAGTTGAAACTTGAAACTGATTACGCTCGCACAGGCAGCCGTGCTAGTTGCTTGAATGGTGGAGCTGAAACGTCCAATAAAAGATTATAGTATGCTTCTTATTCATATATATTATATTATATTATAAATATCTCCATAACTAAATTTATTTCTTTGGCTATGAGGAAACCTGTATACTCTCTTGAGCAATACACACCAAGAAATCCGAAAAAAATTCAACATAACTAAAAAGAACTCTCTTGAGTGCCATGTCATATTCATCACAAGGGTTTACGCATCCCTTTCTAGGACTATCATATTGAGCACCCCAATCCTGTGCTGCTTCTTGAGCATTATTAATGCCTGCAGTATAGGTTCAGTTTGGAGTTTCTCCCGTGCGTTAGGTGATTTGTCCTGCTGGCTCACCAAGACACTAGTGACTCACTTGTGTTATCCCCTAATACAAAGCCCTATCCATCCAGCATTATCCCCTAATTACTTTCCCTTCATCATCCCCTAGCACATTGCAGCGTGGAGTAGGTGCTGCTATTTGTCTGCCCTGCTGTGTGGCACAATGATCTTTCATACAGTACATATTAGACGAAACTCCCCTAGGTTCATCCATGGAGTGTACTATACACATTTTATGCTGATTTGGCTGTAAAGGGAGTCTTGTTGGGATCTGTGTGCCAGGCCGAGATGTCATCAAAGTCATCCTTTAAGGGGATTGCCAAAATCTCCTTGCCATCCACACGGAGGAGAAAATCTGCCTCACCAGACCCCAGTCTGCCTCACGGCAGATTTATTCTTCGGCAACAAGGCGAGATCAACTAGCTAGCACTGTTATATATGCAAGATCGTTGACCACAAAATAAAGGCAGGAGTTCTCGCAAAAAAAGAAAAAATAAAGGCAGGAGTATGCTTGATTCAACATGGCAACAACACTGTAGAGAAATTACAATATATAAAATCATCAATTGTAAATAACGGAAGATTTAATTCTTTATGAAATAGCAAAATACTAGTAGGTATAGTAATTGGAATTGCCATTGCATACGAGCTAGTTTATTCCTCCTCACTGCAGGTTGCTTGAAGCTTTCCGTTTCCTGCCATTGCTCTGATATGTTGTTGCTGGCTTGCTCGTGTCCGCGGCCGGACAAGGAGGAGCCGCAGCCATGGCCAGAAGAGGTGGAGGGGTGGAGGCGGCCTCGATGTAGATGCAGAGGGGAAGAGTATCACCCGACAAATACTCTTTTTGAGCACCCGCAACCACTCGTACTTGCCGTCGCCGGGCGCAGGGGTGCCGCCAGATAGGGAGCTGCTGCTCATTAGGGGCGACTTCATCTTGACGATATGAATGGTGCCGCGGGCAGAAAACGCTCTACAGAGAGCTCACACACGAACTGCGGCGCCGGGTCGCCACCATCCTCTCTAACGCTCTACAGAAAGCATCCGAGGCTGGCCGTAGGGGATGCAGATGGTGGGGCGCGAGTGGCCATCGGAACCAGTGATGGTAGGGGATGCTTGGAGCCGATTAAGCCGCAACCCCCGCCGTCCGAAGCCCTGGCTGGGCATCCGCAAGGCCCGTGCGGGACGCGCGCCTGTGTTCGGCTGACTCGTGGTACACGATGCCGCCGGCGTCGCAGCCGTACTTCTCGAAATCACACCGCACCATGACGGAGGACACGAAGGCGTCAAGAAAGGCTAAGTGGACAACTGTGAGGCCGCAGGGTTCTCCATGGAGTTCGCGGCAGGACAAGCACAGCAGATGGTCGGCATCACACTGGCGTCAAGATTCAGTTGAGATAGCAGGATCCAGATATGATATGCAAAGACGATTAATTGATGAAAGAAACTTTCGATCCATGGCGATTCATACCTTGAAGATGGGGGATTTGAGGGGGAGGCGGCAGGTATGGCAGCTCAGCAGCGCCGTGGACATGCTAAAGCTGAGGACCTGCTGCGATTCCGTCTCCGTGGCAGTGGCTACCACCGCAAGAGCTCGCTCTCCTCCGCCATGGCTTATGTTTTTCTCCTTTGAGAATGACGGCGCGGGGGGAGTGGTGGATGGATGTGATTCTAGGGCTGAAAGCATCGGCAATATATAGCGCTGATTCTAGGGTGGAGGGGCGGCCTGGGGTTGGTGGGAGGAGGACCCTCGGCGGCGCCTAGGGCTCCCATCCATTGCCAGCGCGGTGAGTGCGAGCGCGGGAATGGATTTGGATTGGATCCGACCAAAACTGGAAAGAAGTAAAAGCAATGGTGAATTGGAAAGATGTAAAATTTTAGGTGTACTACGATTTTCTTCTCCTCGTCCTTGTGAGTTTGTGAGAGGGGTGGGAGCGGGGCGGCCTTGTTTGGATGCGAGGTTGAGTATTTCCAGGGAAAACAGAGACAGGGTGGGAATTCACATCCCTTGAGGCGCGATCATCAGCCATTGTTCTTGTTGGAGTGGAGAGGAGCCGAACTTCAGCTATGGCCGCATGTCTAACCAAGTATAACTAGTACTCCCTCCGTTCCTAAATATAATTATTTTTAGACATTTCAAATGAACTACAACATATGGATGTATGTAGACATATCTTAGAGTTTATATTCACTCATTTTGCTCCGTATGTAGTCACTTGTTGGAATCTTTAAAAAGACTTATATTTGACAATGGAGGGAGTAGTATATAACTAGTGGAATACACCGGTTAGTACAAAGGCGGATGGGGGGACGTGAGTACGAGACGCAACCAGAGATCGAGGAGGATAGGATAGGAAGGCAAGCAACATATATATGCATGAGGCGATGGGTGAGACAGGCGGCAGCCGGCAGCGACCTCGTGGGTGGAGGGTCATAGACAGCCATGAGCGAATGAGACAGGGGATTCTCTCCCCATGTCGCTAGGCGTATATGCTCTCCCGGGGAACTCATGGAGATCGCGCCGAGGAAAGTGCATGGCTTCGAGCGCCCAAATGCCCAAGGCACTTGGCCCGGGTCAGACTTTCCACCCAGGGATGAGGCCGGGATACAACCGGATCCTTTCGGAACAAATGAGACCAACTTCTCCCCCTGGGCGGGCCCCGGCCAGTGCACCGTTTGGAGCAACAAAACACAGCAATACGTTTCAAGCATCCCTCCGCCCAAAACATAAAGAGCGACACCCGGCCTCTGCATAGCAAAGATGCACACAACCATCAAACAAACAGTCTGACAAAAAAAATATAAAAACGACAATGTGGCAACAGTAAAGCCATATGGGGCCGAAACTATGCCTATGTCGACGGAGAAGGTGGACCGATTCGAAGATTATGCTGCCACCCATGTTGGGTAAAAACCTCCCTGGCCACCCGCTCCAACCGCATACACACCGTTTTGAACAGCGATTGATACTCCGTTCGGTGCAGAGTAGACCACATACGAAGCCAGTGCGTACAACGGTAAATAACCTGCATAGGAGAAGAAGTTTTGCCATTAAAAACACAGTCATTTCTACATAGCCAAAGCGACCATAGTAAAGCAGACGCTCCCACCCGTATTAGCGTACTAAAAGTATTTCGTATTCCATCAAGGCAGTGACCATATATATTGGTGACACTTGTTGGTGGATACAAATTTGACGCTATTTGGATAACGGACCATGTAGAACGCGCAAACTTGCATTGAAATAAGAGATGTTTGATTGTCTCGTCATGAGTACAAAAACTACATTTCTTGCTTCCTTTCCAGTTGCGTCGAGCGAGGTTGTCTTTAGTTAGCACAACTCTTCTCCGAAGATACCACATGGAAATCTTAACTTTTAGTGGCATCTTCGATTTCCAGATTTGTTTATTATTGGCCACTGGAATCTATGTTTGCGATAGTGCATGATACATGGAGTCAACAGTGAAGGACCTAGATGTAGTAAGTTTCTAGCGAAAGACATCCCGCCCATGTGTTAAGTTAATCAAATCCAAACGGGATAGAAAATGTTGTCATGACACAAGACGGGGTCCAACCAAATCCCTCCGAAATGATATATCTGGCGGAGAAGTGGTCATCACATGCGCAAGAGTATCGTTCACTCAGCACATGGGCCTTGGCCTTGCCTTTTTGTTTCGAGAGAGGCTGGGCTAGGCACTTAGTGTGATACTGGTGGTAGCTACTATGGGAGAAATACATGTTGCCTAGTGTTTGGATGCAAGTCGAGTGTAAATTCTTGTTCACTCAGCGTAGTACATCGTGAGCCGAGTGCTCTGGAGATACCAAACGACAACCGGTTGTGGCCCGGCTTACCTTCATACAAGTAAATACCATCCAAAAACAACTGGTTTCTACACAAATCTCGGCATATAATGAGAAAAACACTCGTCTGATGCCAAGGGCTCCGCATAAGCAGCAGCCACTACGCGATCGTCCTCCCAGCAGCATACCATACAGAATGGGAATTTCAACTTGGGCACAAGTTGGAATCAACAACTGGAGCTTCAGACAAATCTTATACATGGGACTCGGTATGGAACTTAGTCTGCCCAGTAAAGATAAAAATATTTATGTGGCGCGCGCTCTAGAGTGCTATTCCCTGTCGATCTATCCTTGCTAATAAGCACTTGAAAATCAATCAGAGTTGCCAAGCCTGTAACAAGGGGCCTGATGACATTACATACGTATGAATCCATTGGTGATCATAAGCTTACGCGCATGTGATAGATGATTACATGCATGTGATAACTGAATCGTGCATGTACTAGTAGGTAAGACCACAATTGCAAAATCTGCAAAGTTGTTTTAATCTGCACTAGCTAGTGGTATTGTACACGAACAACTACTTATGCACCATGGACTTGTGCGTCATGTATGGGTAAACATACTTGGCTCTTCCCTCTTATTTTTCAATAATGCATATGTTTGTTTCTCTTCAAATTTATTTGGTACAAAATTGCATCGAACAAACACATTAATAATAACGACATTTTTATGAATGCATGAACATTTTTATTTTGAAATTGCGTCAACAGATTCTAATTACATGAACATATTTACAATTATGAACATTTCTTCAAAATGCATGAATTTTATAAATTGCATGGATATATTTTCGGAAATACACCAGTAAAATTGTGTACATTAACATTTTGCAAAAATTACGGAATTATTTTTACATGTGAATTGTTTTGAAGATTGTCCTTTTTTATTTACATGGACCTTCTTTTGAAATGCACAAATTATTTTCTAGTTACATGATTTTTTCTTAAACACCCGAGCACCATTTTGAAGTAGATGAACATACTTAAAAAAGTGTGCATCCCTTTTGAAAATATTTGAACATTTAAAAACATAGATACTAACCTATCTCCGAAATGCATCTTTGTAATTTCCTTTAAAATGAAAGAGAAATAGAGAAAAACAAAAAAAATTGAAAAAACAAGTAATAGGCAAGGTATAGATGTTCATGAAGGTAGGCAATATCTGAGCCATGTGAGATGCGACTATAGGTGAGCACGATTTACAAGTCGTAGTAGTAGGCAAGGTATAGACGCTCATGGAGGTAGTACATATGTTTGATGGAAATATTATATATGTTCTTTGTGAACTAATGAGTTTGTTACTACGATTCAAGAGTATTAGAGTATAATTGTACATGCTTGCAATGTATTGCAGTGTTTCGTTGTTTCAAACGCTGTGATATACGGACGAGCTAGCACGCCATGTAAGTATAGTCTATAAGTGTCAAGGCCTAATCATCTTGTTTTTGTAAAGGATTATGCACAACACAATGATGCTGTTTAAGAATGACTGAACAAGAGAAAATGTATAATCCACAAATTAGCAGCAATAGGGTATGGCAGTAAGCAGGGATAAATTCATAGTGTTTTGGATCTGTGCAAAAATATTGTTTCATTCAAATACGCTTACTGTCAACTGATGGGCCAACGTCAGCAGGTATCTAAGCTGGGCCAATTTTCCTGATTGAAATTGCTAAACGGTCTGACGGATTCACGATGCTGACGTTGGATCCCTATCCATACGCGCGCGGAGATGAAAACGTACACAGAAAAATTAATTCTTTCTATTTCTATCTGCATTTAATTCGTTCCAATTCAGTTCCTCGCCACTATATATGTCAGTCCATTCTAGTTGCATCACAACCATTCCTACATTTCCTTCCATTCAGTTCATTCTAGGCCGCTTCCCCAGGCTGTGCGATGGAGCCCAAAGCCATGGCCGCCAAGGAGGCAGAGGAGCTCGTTGAGCAACTCTTCAGCGACCACGCATGCGCCCGCGCCCGACCGAGAAGCAGCCGTTATCGCCAACAGCCACCCTGAACCTCCCCTTGCTCCAGCTGTTGTCAACCTGTCTACCAAGGGGTTCGTCGCCACCCTCCGCCAAGCCGCCGTGGATGCATCGTCCGCCTTCAGCGAGTTCACCAGCGCCAGACTTCTCAGCTTCTCCCGCGCGTTCGCCCGGGGATGGGGCCCCTCTGGCTCGGGCAGGTACGAGCGTCACTCCATTGACGACAAGATCTTCCCCGACCTCAACCTGCCAGCCGAAGATGACCCGGAGGAGAGAGGGCATGGTGGTGGCGCAGGCGAGCTCGCTGGAGCATCTCTCCGTCCAGGATCTCGTTGATGACACAAGATCTTCCCCGACCTCAACCTGCCAGCGGAAGATGACCAGGAGGAGAGAGACGGCATGGTGGTGGCGCAGGAGAGGAGGTGCAAGCGCAACGTCTCCTCCTCCAATCTCGACCAGGAGCCAATCAACGTCCTGGCTGGGTTTTGCTTACCACTCGAAATATCAAGATTTACCATGGTTACCACATATTTTAGTACGCCTCGGTAAATGGTCATTTCGAGCAAAAAATTCGAATTTTTTGAATTTACTGAATTCAAACGCTCAATGTATAGTGAAGTATGGGAGCACCTCACAGCACTCGTGTAGACAACGTTCCACTTAGCTAGTAGCTCTTTTATGATAAATATAAGCTCAAGTGCTATCTATATCTATTTTGAAAGAATTTGAAATCACAATTAAATTATAAATTTTGTTTGAAATTCATTCAAAATTTGCTCAAAATTTCATGGTAACCGTGGTCACCACGTTTACCGCCCCCTCGGTAAAAATGCCCCATTCGGTAACCAAAACCTTGCATCCTGGACAGTGCCATCGCCCGTCCAAGTAAGAGGAATAGAAGCCAGTCGCTGCCCAACATCACCGATCTCGATGAGGATCTGGCTGTTTCGAAGTTGGCTGCTACCGAGGCCGAGGATGCTGCTCTCAAACAAGGTAGTAAGCCTAATTCTTTTATCAAGGAGATTAACAAGTACCTCTCAATCGTATGGTTCATTTCCGTTCTCAACTGATCCTATTACATTTTCAGCTGCATGGTTAGAAGGGGAGCAGGAGTCGCTCCAAGGTCATCAAGGAGAACAAGCAAACGGTGGAGCCGCATCTGCTTTCAAGACACAAGAAGAAGATGACGAGGCCGAGGCCGAGGCTGCGCGTGCTTCCTTAACCAAGTGTAGAAAAAAGATGGAGAAAGGCTCTCCTACATACTGTTGAACTCCTGATCCTATGTCATTTTCTTAGCTACAATGCCACGAGAGGCTGGAGGTAGACCTCGGCTCAGCCAGGCTGACATTCAGGTGCTGACCTCGAAGGTGAAAAACCAATCCACTAGGCCTATCCCGTAACAATTTTTGGGCAGGTTGAATTGGTTTCGATCGCGTGTTGGCAAGGACCAGGGATCTGTTGTGGACACATCAGCGAACGCAAGCAGATAAAATGAAGAGGGTACTGTGGGTTCAATGTCATAAGTGCACAGCCAGAAGTAAGAAGGCCTGAAATTTGTACGTCCACAATCACGGGTATGAATGTCCAAAGTGTTGTTAGCATAATCTTGATTTGTGGGATTTGCAAAGTGTTATTTCTACTTCTATGGCGTGGTGTTCGTCCGGGTCTTATTGGTACACGTAGGCATATATATACATGCTTATATTTTTTCTGTCATAGCAGTACTAGGAGGTCAAGTACAAGTAAGTTTAGACTTTGTGTAAGGTCGGTGGCAGCTCTGCCTATATATTCATAGCAAGTGACAGCGTGAGTTCACCTTCCTCATATGCTTATATCCCGAAGCGGCAAACAATCGACCTGATGAACTTGACGGCTGACTGTGCGGTCACCTTCCTCACTGGTTTCACTTCCGGCCACTTTGTGAACTTGTCGATTGCAACGTACAAGTACTCAAATCCCCCGACAGCTCGGGGAAAGGGGCCGAGGATGTCGAGCCCCCAGACCGAAAATGGCCAGGATAAAGGGATCGTCTGGAGAGCTTGAGCTGGTTGGTGTATCTGCTTGGAATGGAACTGGCACGCTTCACACTTGGTTACTTGTGCAGTTGCATCCTGGAGGGCTGTTGGCCAGAAGAAACCTTGCCGGAATGCTTTGCCGACAAGTGCTCTTGCACCAATGTGGTGACCACATATGCCTCCATGTATCTCTGCCAACAGCTTTTGTCCATCTTCCTGGTGAATACACTTCAATTTCACACCGTTCAGTCTTCTTCTGTACAGTGTCTTGTCAACAAACTGGTACATACTTGACTGCCGGGCTACTCTTTGCGCTTCTTCTTGCTCTTCGTGAAGTTCTCCTGTCTGAAGGAAACGGACAATCTGCTGCGCCCATGTTGGAGCTCGTGGCTCGACAACAAGGACTAAAGGCAAATCTGCCGCTGCGGGAACATCCGCTTCTACGGCAAGAACCTGCGGCTCTGCCGGAGCTTGACGTTCCCCGACAAGCTTGCCGGAGCAAAACTTGTCGGGAGCCTCTGCTTCAACGGAACAAACCCTAGGGCTTGCTGGAGCATCTTACTCCTCAGCGCTCTTGGTGTTGTTCTCAGCTGCTGCGGGAACATCCGCTTCTACGGCGAGGAGCTGCGCCTCTGCCGGAGCTTGACGTTCCCCGACAAGCTTGCCAGAGCAAAACTTATCGGGAGCTTCTGCTTCAACGGAGCAAACCCTAGGGCTTGCCGGAGCAGACTTCTCCTCAACGCCTTCGGCGTTGATCTTAGGGACCTTCTTGGCGGCGGCTTCGGGAAGCTCTGCCGGCAAATAGTCACCAGAAATCAACTTCCTCTTCTTGCTCTGTCCAGTTGGTGGTGTTACGGATGGTTGAGTCAGCTTGAGCACAAAGATCCCTGGTTCCACAGGTAGCTTAAGTGCGGCGCGCTTTCACAGGCCATCAGCAATGGCGTTCTAAGCTCTTGGAACGTGTTCCATTTGTAGGCCGTCAAAGTGCTCTTCTAGCTTTCTCACTTCGTCAACGTAAGCTTCCATCAACGGACTCTGATAATTCTTGTTTACTTGGCGGACGACAAGCTGTGAGTCACCCCTGACAATGAGCTTCTTGATCCCAAGGTCTGCCGCGATCCTGAGACCGGCAAGCAATCCTTCATACTCTGCAGTATTTTTTGTTGCTTGCTCCTTGGGAAAGTGCATATGGACTACGTACTTGAGGTGCCCTCCGGTGGGTGCGACAAGCAGCACGCCAGCACCGGCGCCTTGCAGTGAAAAGGCACCATCAAAGTACATTAGCCACTCTTTCCTTGCTTCCTTGTCGGGGATGCTTGTTTCTGGAATTTCTTCATCTGGTGTTGGCGTCCATTCTGCTATGAATTCTGTGAATGCTCTGCTTTGGATAGTTGAAGTGCTCTCAAACTTGAGGCCAAAGCTTGACAGTTCAAGTGCCCACTCAATAATCCTGCCTGTCGCTTCTGGATTCTGTAATATCCTCTTCAGCGGAAAGCGAGTGACAACTATGATTTCGTGTGCTTGGAAGTAATGGCGCAGCTTTCTCGAGGCCATGAGGAGGCCGAAAAGCAATTTCTGCACACCAGAGTACCTTGACCTAGCCCCCTGCAGAAGGGAACTGACAAAGTAAACTGGGCGCTGCACCATTTTCTTCCGTATCTCCTCTCGTATCTGCGCAGATCCATCTTTGTCGGGACCAGAGCTTGTCGGGGAAGCCCCCTGCTTGTCGCTGGATGTGCTTGCCGTGGTTGCAGGCTCGTCATTTGCCTCCCTCTCTGCTACTAACGCAGCACTAACCACTTGATTGGTTGCCGCTATGTACAGCAGCAACTTCTCTTGTGGCTTAGGTGCGACAAGTATTGGAGGAGAGGACAGGTATCTCTTCAAGTCTTGCAGCGCAGCCTCCGCTTCCGGAGTCCATCTCATTGGGCCTGCCTTTTTCAATAATTTGAAAATCGGCAGGGCGCGCTCAGCAGACCGAGAGATAAACCTGCTGAGAGCAGCCACACAACCGGCAAGTCTTTGTACATCCTTGACGCGCTTGGGTGCTTCAATCTGCTCAATGGCCTTGATCTTGTCGGGATTGGCTTCAATTCCCCGCTGAGACACGAAGAACCCGAGAAGCTTGCCGGAAAGAACTCCAAACGCACACTTCTCTGGGTTGAGCTTGAGGCTGATCTTGCGCAGATTTGCAAAGGTTTCGTCTAAATCTTGAATCAGAGTTGCCCTGTCCTTGCTCTTGACCACTATATCATCCATGTAGGCTTCCACATTTCTGTGTATTTGCGGCTCAAGGGTGACATGGACCACTCTTGCAAATGTTGAACCAGCATTTTTTAATCCGAAAGGCATTCGTACGAAACAGTACGTGCCACATGGATTAATAAATGCGGTCTTCTCCTCATCCTCTTCTGCCATGAAGATCTGATGATATCCTGAATATGCATCAAGAAATGAAAGCAAATCACATCCGGCTATGGAGTCAACAATCTGGTCAATGCGCGGCAAAGGAAATGGGTCTTTGGGACAAGCTTTGTTAACATCGGTAAAATCGATACAAAGTCTCCATTTCCCGTTTGCCTTGCGCACGACTACAGGATTGGCCAACCACGTAGGATGGAGCACTCCTCTAACAAGGCCTGCTGCTTCCAATTTCTTGATCTCTTCTACAATAAACTCTTGGCGCTCCACTGCTTGTTTCCTAACTTTCTGCTTGACGGGCCGCGCATGAGGACAAACGGCAAGGTGGTGCTCAATTACTTTCCTGGGAACACCGAGGATGTCAGACGGTTGCCACGCAAACACGTCGACATTCGCCCGCAGGAAAGCAACGAGCGCGCTTTCCTATTTAGGGTCGAGAGTGGCACTGATGGTGAAGGTACCACCAGTGCCGTCCTCCTTGGCGGACACCTTTTTCGTCTCTGGTGGAGCTGCCATTGTCTTCTTGCACTTGCCGGTGGAGCTCGATGGTACGTTCTCGACGGCAGCGCAGCACTCCGAAGAGGTGCGCTTGCCGGAGCGGGCACCAGAACTCTTGCCGGACTTGGTCTTCTTCCCCCCGGGAGCTTCAGCGGCAAGTGACTCGCGCTCTGCTGCGGCTGCTGCTTCCCGGTAGATCTTGTCGGCACAGATAAGAGCATCTTTCTTGTCGCCAGGGACAGAGATGACGCTTATCGGGCCTGGCATCTTCAGCATGTTATATGCGTAGTGAGAGGCTGCCATGAACTTGGCGAGTGCTGGACGGCCAAGTATCCCATTATAAGGCAATGGAATATCGGCAACGTCAAATGTGACCCTCTCAGTCCTGAAGTTCAGCTCGCTGCCAAATGTTACGGGCAGCGTGACTTTCCCCTTTGGCTTGCTCCTTCCCGGGTTGATTCCTTGGAATGTGCCGGTCTCTTCGAGCTCGCTGTCAGGGATTTGGAGTTTCTGGAGTACAGCGGAGGAGATCAGGTTCAAGACGTCCCCGCCGTCAACTAACATCTTGGTGACCTTGAGGTTGCGGATAGTTGGTGAAACCAACATCGGCAAGCACCCGACCGCAGTTGTGTGATCAGGGTGGTCCTCAATGTCAAAGATGATAGGCGTGCTGGACCATTTCAGAAGTTTGCGCGATTCGACAGGTGGTTCCGCTGCATTGACTTCCCGCACCCACTGCTTGAGCTGGCGGTGCGAAGTATGCAGAGAAGCACCACCGTCAACGCACAAGACCTCTGTGGCTTTCTAGAACTCCTGCTCACTGGTCTCAACATCATCCATGTCTTCGTCGTCGTTGTCGTCTTCATCGTTGTCGCGGCCGCGGGGAGGTCTGTCTCCTTGCTGCTGCTTGGATCCGGCGAGTCGGCGATCTCGGCCTTCGGGGCGGAGAGTGCACAGTAGTTGCACCCCCACCAGTCTTGTCGTCTCCGGCTCGTGCCTGGCTGGCTTGCCGCGGCTGCGACGTGCTCGGTTGCCGTGGAGTGTCGCCATTGGCGAAGCCGATGAGACTCTGGATGGTTGCCCTCCAATCGTCGGTCTTGTCCGCCGTTGGAGGGTAGTCTAGGAGCAGCTGGGCTCGCGCCAAAGCTTCTGCTGCAGTGGCGGGCGGTGGTGGCCAACGGTGCGAGGAGCGGGATATGCTCGGACTTCTAATCACGTTAGAAGGAGCAATATCCTATCCAGGCGACCGTGCGTCGCTCGTGCCAGCATGTTGGCGTGCATGGTGGTCCTGAGCGCTCCGAGATCCACCAGCCCGATCTTGGTCTAGCAAACGCATGGTACTGTGAGTACCATGACGCTGCCGGTCCCGCGCCTCCTGAGACAGGCGCGGTGCATGTACGGACGCCGAAGATGCCGGGGTCTTGGAGTGCGCCCGGTCGTTGTGGGAGCCGGCTACGCCGCCGATGGGCGGCGCAGCCTCGCCCTTGGACCTGGCAGCACCGTGAGCTCCCTCGTCCACGCCCGTTCTTCCGCCGGCGCCCGCCCCATCAGCCGTTTGTCCCGGCGGTGGTGGGTAAGGCGCGGACGGAGCAGCCGCCTCCGAAACCTTCTTCTTCGGCGGCATGTTGATGAAGATGATGAAGATCTAGCTCGCGAGAACGCCGGATCTGGTTCACACAACTTCGACGCCCCCTACCTGGCGCGCCAAAGATGCCGGGGTACTGATCCACGGGCACCTATGGGACCGGCGGACCGGGTCCCTTTCGGTTCAGCGGGGGCGGAGATCGTGCAAAGAGCGGATCGAGGCGATGCACGCAAGCGATTTACCCAGGTTCGGGCCGCACGGATGCGTAAACCCTACTGCTGCTTTGTGGTTTGTATTGATTTCTTGCTTGGGAGTGCGGAGTGCTACAGTACACACCCGCAGCTAACAAGATCGAGCGTGAGAGTTCGAACTAGCTAACCCCCCTTCCGTTGCACACGGGCCTCCTTTTATATGCTCAAGGGGTTACCGACAGGTGGCAACGGAGGTAAAGGGCAAAAATGGAAAGGTGATGTGGTAGGCACAGCTACCTGCTACAGTGTATCATACCTAACCCTGACGGCAGGGGATAAGGGCCTTAAATGCCCGTCTGTGTCGCCTAAACAGTGCGAAAAGGGACCTCCAGGAACGCCACCGTTCGCCACGATGGCGATCTTGTCAGCGCCGCTTGCCACCGCACGCCGCTGGCTGCACAGCCTCACGCCACGTACGCCTGGAATGGCCCCAGAGCGACACGTTGGTGGATGTGCTGGAGCACGGCCCGGGGAGGTGGCTTGCCGCGGCAAGCGCCTTGCCGTTGTCGTTGTCTTGTCGTGTCCGGGAGCTTGTCACTCACCGGGCCTTGCCGGAGCGCGTGGTGCGCCGCGGCAAGTTCCTTGCAATGCCTTGGGTGGCCTTCCCGGCAAGCTCCTCTTGCCGGGGTCTTGGGATGCTTTTGTTAGCCTTCCCGGCAAGCTCCTCTTGCCGGGATCTTGTCTTCTTGGCTTGGACACTTTGTTCTTGAATGGCTCCAAAGGAACTACGGAGGACCTTGGCGATCACCCGGTAAGCCTTGCCGCGGGTTGCTCCGACTGCCCGTGCACAAGTTCGGGATACTAGGGTACCCCTACTGTAGTACACCGATAGTGTGTGTGTGTGTGTGCGTGCGTGTGTGTGTGTGATATACATTTTCTAGATGAATGTTTGTGTGATATACATGTGGACACAAGACATTTTATGATGGGTCCACCTCACCTCAATTTTTTTTCGTCCTCCGCCACTGGATACACTCGTATCTATGTTCAAAGGAAGAACCTGATTCTGAAGGGAAAAAAACAAAGACATGGTGGAGACTTTTGGCTAGCATCATGACAAATTAGAAGACAACACCAAATTTAGAGGGAGACGGAAAAGCTGATCATGACCAGCTCACGACATACATCTGTTTATTTCATTTGAGAGCAACGACTCATATATATAGGCGATCGATTGTTTCCCGAGATTTGAATAACAATTCTAATTCTGAGATTAGAATAACAATTTGGATCACGGTCGGCCCTATATATAGGAGATCGGTTGTTTCCCGAGATTCGAAACCTAGGTAACCAGTGCGCCCTACCTTATCCATACTGCCCACCACTACCCCACGAGCCACCGCTGCCTCCCTGCCTCACGACGCGCCACCGCCCACACCACGGCTCCTCGCCTCCCCGCCGCCCGATGCGTCGCCTCCCTGCCGCCCGCTGCGTCGCCTCCCTACCGCCCGATGCGTCGCCTCCCTGCTGCTCGACGCGCCTCCGCCCCACCCCACGACGCACCGCCTCCCTGTAGGCCGTCGTCCCCACGCCATGGCGCATCGCCTCCCCGCCGTCGAACGCGCCGCCGCGTCGCCTCCTGGCACAGCTCCTCCCAGCCTCCCAGCGCACCGTGTAACTCGCCGTCCCTCGTGTGCTAGCCACCGCGCGCATCACCCCCGCCCCCACCACCTGAACATCGATCCAGTCGAGGGGCGGCAAGATCCAGCTGACCGCGACCCTCGAATACGGACGGGAAGCGGCGTGCGGGGGATTCCCTCCTGCTCACAGCCGATGGAGTCGTTGTTTCCGCCGCCGTCCTCCGGGGCGACCATGCCGGACGCCGCTGAACCGCTTGCTAGATCCTTATCTTCCCCACGTCCTGCATCGTGCGGCACAACTGGACTTGAAACTGCATGACAGCTTCCTTCCGCGAGGACAGCTTGCCGGTTTCTCTTGATCTTGCCCCAAAATCTCGAAATAGCCATGACTTAGTTTGGCCTCGCAAACCACTTGAGTTTGATGTTTTTCTTTGTTCAGAACAGCTTCAGTTAAATGTGTGTGTGCTGATGTGTTCGTCTGTGATACATGCTCCCGTCCTCCACCCTAAAAATGGACCGGCGCCAAATTTTCTTGTTGTTTAGCCGCAACAATATTTCTTGAGGCCTGCTCTTTTTACGGTGATTAACTGATGCTTGTTGATAATGGTGCATGATGTTGCCTGTATAAATAAAGTGTGTGGCTTTGAATTGATGGTTCTTGCTGATGCAATGACCGGTGCTTTGTTTCTATTCTAAAGCTTGAAAGTTTTTTATTTTTAGCTGGTGATCTTGTGCTATACGTGACCACTTGGTCGATGTTGTGTTGTTTCTTGATGGCATATTATTTGTTATAACTACATCTGCTTTGCTTGTTTCCTACTTGCATCTCCTTGGCTCTTGTAATGTTACTTGCTCTGGTTGTAAAATGTACGCGAAATTATACACACGACAGTTGCTGGACGAACTCTGGACGATTGAAGAATTGAACGGTACTGTTTACCTTTGCTCTAGCATCGATGGCTTGATGCGCTACATCGTCTGAAGATCATCGATGCGCTACATCGCCTGAAGATCATCGATGCGCTACATCGTCTGAAGATCGTCCAGAACCCTTCGGTTGTGTAGCAGCACTCAAATGTACGCAGTCTTATGTTTGTTATGTGATTGAAATACGGTGCAAAACTGGGTGGAGTTGTTTCTCACATATGTATGTTCTCGACATGGTTGAAGCTTCATAGGACTTTTTTCCTTTCCAATGTCAGAAGCTAATTCGCGAAAAAGGTTTCGTAACCTCATTTACAGGAGAAGGTAGACATAAAACCCGAGGTTCAAAATTTTTAACTACAATTATTTGTGTCTGAAAGAAAAACTGCACAAAAGTTTGGAATTGGTAAAATTAGAAGGAACAGCAACACTAAGAAAACATCAATATGTTTGTTGAAAAAACAGGCCCCCCATATTTTGAAAGTTCACGCTAAAAAAATCCATTAAGTTGGAAGAAATTCAAAATAATAGACAACAATTCGTGTTTATAAAAGAAGGATTTTTCCATTTAAAATAATAAACAAGGAAGTTGAAATTTAAAAAGGTAAGGAGTTTGTTGGTAATAAAATAATGAGATTTTTCTCATGGCTAAAAACCCAGAATACATTTTTTGGATTTTCCATGTTTCTAAAAATATAAAATCATGAAGTTCAATTTGAAATAAACGAACAGTCCAGTGAGTATAAAACCCTAGTATTTCCTATTTCTAAAAAAATAACCAACAAATTCGAATTAACATTACAGAGCAGTTCAAATGTTTATAAAAAAGCAGATTTTCCTCATTTCTAAAAAAACCATAAAGTTCAAATTAAATTAACAGAGCGGTTCAATGTTTGTTATAAAACTGGGATTTTCACCGTTGCGAGCGGAAAGTACCAAAGTGTACGTCCATCTTCTCATGGATTTTGTATTCCTAGAATCTTTTTCATGGATTAAAATGCCAATCCTTCCATCACATTTTTATTTTGGTTTTTGTTACTACCAAATTCTTTTTCATGGGTTACCTCCGAAAAATTTAATCAGCTTTGTTTTAAATGTACCAAGTTTCATAAAAAATGTGAAAAGTTAACACGGAAAAAAAAGCAGAGAAGTTAAATGCTAATTAGTAACTTTGAAAAACCAAGAAGTTCAACTTAAAAAAGCAGAGAAGTTCGAAGTTTTTAAAAAGTGAGATTTTTTTTCTCGTCAGTAAAGAATAAAAAAAATTGAAATTAAAATAAAGGAACACCTAAAAAAGTTTAAATAGATTTTCTTCATTTTGAAAACACAATAAGCTCAAACTAAAAGAGCCAAGAACTTAAAGATAAAAGAACAAAATGGTTCAATGTATACAAAATGATTTCTTTTTAGTTTTAAAAAATAAAACCAAGAAGGTCAAATTGAAATAATATAGCGGTTCCATTTTTTAATATAAAACATATTTCTCCAATTCTAGCAAGACTCCTAGAAGCTCAAACAAAAAAACTAGGAGTTTAAATTTAATATACGAAGAGGTTCGATATTTAATATTAAATTAGAATTTTCCTCGTTACAAAAGAATACCCAAAGAAGGCCAAATTAAAAAAAGAGCAACTCAATTTTTTTTAGAGAAAATGGATTTTCCTTGTTTCTACAAAAAACTTAGAGGTTCAAATTTAAATAACTGAGAAGTTCAATGTTTCTAAAAAAACCAAGAAGGTGAAATTAATAAACAAGCAGTTCAAAAAGTTTACAAAGTTAGACTTTCCCTTTGTTAAAAAATACCTAGAAGTTCAAATTTAAATAATTGAGGAGTTCGATATTTATGATAAAACTAGGACTTTTCTTGTTACTAATGAATAAAACCAAGAAGTCCTAATTGAAAAAATGAAGTTCTTTGATGTTTATAAATACTTAGATTTTCCCCAATACTAAAAATGGTGAAGTTTGATGTCCATAAAAAATGCAAATTTTTCTCATACCAAGAAGTTCAGTTCGAAAATAAACAAGAAGTTGTATGATGTTTATTACAAAATTAGGATTTTTTTCCATTACAAATGAATAACACCAAGAAGTTCAATTTTAAAAAATACAATAGTTCAATGTATATGAAAAAAAATCATATTTTCCTCGATAATAAATAATAAACCAAGATGTTCAATTTCAAAAAATGGAGCAGTTCAATATTTATCACAAAAACTCAAATTTGTCCCATTGCTAACGAACAAACCAAGAAGTTAAGTTTGAAATAACGAAGAAGTTGTATAATGTTTGTTAGAAAAGTAAGATTTTTTCCGTATAAAACTCGAATACAATTCTTTACTCAAAATATAAAAAGGTAAAGTTCAAATTGAAATAACAGAGAAGTTCGGAGTTTTTAAAACCTAGGATTTACCTATTGAAAAAATAAAAAACAGAACACCATTTTTTTCACTTTTAAAAACAACTCATAAACGAAAAAAATGGCTGCTAGAAGTTCAAGTGCTCAGCGAGGAAAAGTTTAAAAAAATTCTGTGAGAGAGGTTCACCGTGTATTTAGATGTCCAAAATACATAAAAAGTATGTTGTTTTTTTGTGTTTTAAAATAATTCTCTCAAACCAAAGAGAAGTTCAAAAGTGATAACAACGGGAAGTTCACGTACTACATGATGTCATATAATAAAAATATAATAAAGTGAAACAAAGTGAAGTTCAAATAGACATGCCCTAGAAGTTCAACTACTTCAAGCAGTGCAAAAAACAGCTCGACAAAAACGGAGTGATGTTCAAACAGACATGCCCGAGAAGTTCAACTACTTCAGGTAGTGCATTTCCATTCGTGATGAAGACATAAATCATGATCTCGTCATTTTCTAATTTACATCAAAATGGCAGGAATATCATTTGTGTAAGTTCAAGTCCTCGGTCGGAGAAAGTTAAAAAAATATTTGTGAGAGAGATTTGTACAAAAGGAATATCATTTGTGTAACACTGACGAATGAATGAGATAATTACAAAAAGAAAGTATGTCACAGAAGTTCAATGTGAAAACAACACGAAGTTCAACTACTACACTGAATGAATTTCAGATGAAAAACTTTTAATATCATCGCGAGTATGAAAAAACAATCAACACGGGAAAGTTGTGTGCTTACAGCTGCTTTCCACCGGTATATCACTTGCTCAATTCCAGTGAGTGGATGGAGAGCTACGAGTAGTGGATGAAGAGGTACGGGCAAAAAAAGCACGTGAAAAACAGAGTGAAGTTCAAGTAGACATGCCGAGAAGTTCAGGTTCTTCAAGCGGTGCATTTTCGAAGAATCTGTTTCGCGATAAAGGCAAAACAAACGATCTCGTCATTTTCAAAATTACTTGAAAACAGCAAGGAATCACAGAAAATCATCAACATGAAAAAGTTTCAAATTTTCCGTAGCTTTTCAGAGGTATATTATTTGCCCCATTCCGATAAAGTTTGTAGAAATTATGGCAAAAATACGTTTTTAGCCATTTTCAAAACTGACATAAAACCGTAATGAATTAGGAGAAACAATATATACAAAACAATTTCGCATTTCTTCATGCTTTCCAACGCCATATCATTTGTTGCATTTGGACGTACGGTTAAAAAATTAGCTCAAAAATACGAACTCGGTGGAACTTGTACCGTTTTCTAAATTACTTTTAAACCGTTCAAAATTAGAAAAAGCTTTTAACATGAAAAAGTAGCGCATTTTCATAAGCTTGCCAACGCCATATTATTTGCCTCAATTGGATTAGCCATTTAGAAATGGAATCGAAAATACAAACTCGGGAGTTCCATTTGCGAAATTCTACGATTTTCCGAATTACTCTTTAACCGTAGGGAATTAGAGAAAACTTTCAACATGTGGAAGGAGTGGTTTTTCAGCAGCTTTCCAACGCCATATTATTTGCTTCATTCCGATAAACGGTTTAAAAATGCGATCGAAAATACGATTCACATTTTTTGTATGAAGAAAAAATGCTTTTCAAAACTGCTCTTAAACCGCTTACATTTTGCCAAATCGTTCGATCCCCCTTCACGGAAAAAATCGGACCTCCTCCACCCCTTCCCGTTCCCTCACGAAAGAAAAAAAATAAAACAACCCACGTACGCACGTCGCACATCCCACTCCCACTCCCCTTCCCCAAATCCCTCGCTCTCGATCCTTTGTCTCTCCACGGAGGAATCGCCGCCGCCGAACTCCTCCGCCCACGAGCGGCAACAAACTGCAACCACCCTAGATTGGAGTGGTGGATCCGCTTGTTGGCATCTCATCTCGTCTTCATCGAGTTCAGGATGAGCTCCACGCGGGGAGGGAGACGAACAGGAGTGGCCCCCTCTCCCCCCGCGGCTTTGCGTCCGGCCTCTCGCCTCCCTGACTCCGTCGGGCACAGTACTGTCTCCACCGCGGCAGTCCACCTTCCGCCCGTTGCTCCAGTTCGTTCGGCTCGCCCCTCGCAGCCTCGCCGGACGCTGGCTAGGCGCTAGAAGCCATCCATCCATCCAGGCATCTACAAGAGTCAAGAGACCAAGCTAGAGTACCTGCCACCAAGGTAATTTCCCTTTCTAAAATCTGAATCCTGTTCACCTCATATAGTCATATGGTAGTTAGTTCTGGTGTTTTTAGAAAAATAGTTCAACTGGTTTTTACTAATTGAAATAATCCTATTTCAAGGAATATACATCTACTTGGAAGAAAATAATGTTGTTTATGCCAACGGGATCAGCCTACATGAAACTGAAACTGAGGGACATTTCTGTACCTGTTCATGTTCTGTTTTGATTAATCTGCCGTTTTGCAACCAGTAGGTCGATCCTAGTTGTCCGGCTCACCCCTCGCTGGCTAGGCGCTAGAAGCCATACATCCATCCAGGCATCTGCAAGAGACCAAACAACCAATGTGATTTCTCCTCTGTTTTTAAAATAAATCTCAAGCTTTTTTGTTAATTGCTACTGATACAAGCCATCCATCTATATTCCTTAATAAAATATGTGTAAATGCGGCTAAGGAACAAAATGGGTGATGAATATTTGAACAATTTCTTAGTTACATTTTTTGAGAGAGAATTCTTCAAGCAAGTGAAAAATGAGGATCTCATCAATCTCTTCCAAAAAGGAGATGGTAAAGTTATATTGTAATTTTCTTTGCCGCTTTGTAATTTCCACAATAATATTTTGCTACTATTATCAATATCTGGGCATTCAGTCATTGATGTTGATATCTTACTACACATTTGTTGTTCTATTATGTTGTTTTGTCAAACAAAATTAACTAGAATACCCAAGACAAGATTCCTCACTCGGCCGCTGACTGCCACACCCCCACATTTTCCTTTCCAATGGTAGAGGCTCATAGTAGCCTGTATTGCAGCACCCCCATGTTATCCTATCCCAGGGCAGGACCTGCGAGTGGCAAGGGACTGCTGAAGACTGGCTGGTGGCAGAACGAACGGCGGGGCACCGGCTGGTGGCAACGGATGGTACGAGGCAGTGGGACCATGGTAGGAGCAACTAGCATGAGGAGGTCGCTTGTGGAAATCTGGCGAGTGGCGGCGGCATACATGGCATATGGTTTGATGTTTGCTTTTCTACCTAGATGAATACTTATAGCACTAAATTTATGAATGTAGAATGCATGTTTTCTCATTGTCTTAATCTCATGTATATTGGTTATGCTGATCCTAAAATTGCCAAAACACTTCTTGATAAAATTTACTCATGTCTGTTTTTTATTGTGCAAACTTGTTGTACGTTGAATTTATTTATAGAACCTTCCTATTGTGATTATGCAAATTGCATGAAACCTAAGTTGTCCTATTTTTTACATTAAGGAATTGAAACCTTGTGTTGTTGTGAAGACACACACTGAGTTGTTATATATCTCATAAAGTATTTGGCTTGCATTATATCCAACTTCTACCTGCACACCCACAGCGATATGCCCTTGTGTTACTAATGTGTGCTCTATTATTTCTCATGAACTTCAATGGTATGTTTCATCTGTTCTAATACCAATTATAATACATACAATTGTCGTTTGGGTTGCAGGCAATTGTTGGAGATGGCTCAATCACCCCACCACCACTACCGCCATTCTCTCTGGTTCAGGGGCCCTGTTGATTCATGGAATGGCATGCTTCCTACCCTTACTGACAAAGCGTCATGAGGTCTACAGACCCAAACTTGCACTGATGGGATCTAATCTTATGTGATGTTCTTTAGTTTAAATTCTCTGATTTCGATTTTGATGGAGTAAATCTGCTTGTGTTAATAGTAGTCCAATTAAACATTAAAAACATGTATTGCAAGGGTCCAGGGTCTGTTCCAGCCTTAGTCTGTTCTTACAATCTAGGAAGATCCTTAATGTATATGGTGAACTGTTTATGAATATGTTAAATTATTTATGGAAATTTCACTAAAAGGCAAGCCCTATTGGACAGAAAGACACACATAAGGGAGGGCATCATTTGAAATTGTTGCGTAATTGTTAAGATGCAACATGTTTCAGCTTGACTCCACATTAATCCCAGGTTCTATATTTCCTGCGATAAGTTTAGTACCCTGCTTTGAAGACTTTGGCAGAGATGGCGGCATGGAAGTTTGCAGAGGCGAATGCAATGGATGTTGTTATGGGGAATCTACAGACTGTTTTGAGCCTGATGATTACACCCAAGATTAGTGCCAATATGGTCATGTTTCTTCGCTTACTAGAAGGTGTGTATATATCACAGTGTTTGATCATTTATTCCCGATGAAGCTCTAATCATAATTCATGACCTATTTGATTATTTGCTAGATACCAACATTTATGTTGTACTCTTTAATCATTTCTTAACCCCTCCAGAAATTTTGTAGTACTGTTTTGAAACAACCACTATCTTATACAAACTTAATACGTTTCATTTCTGATGAAACCTTTGACATTTAACTTTGTAAACTTTGAAGTTAGCAAATGGTTGAGCAAATTAGTAGTAATTTAAAATAACTACATCAAATGAAGCTAATTATGTTGGAATTGATATTCTGCAGTAAGTATTGGAGAGAAAATTTTCATGTTTCATTATCTCTTTCAGATAAGATGGCATAACAAAACATAGGTCAGAAGATCATCATGCATTGGCATTCGACATCATTTCAATGAAAGTTAGTTGCATTTGCTTTTCAGAAGAGACTTTCTTGTCCAGGTCAGTGTACACTTCGCTAAGCGTATGCACAGGTAGCACAGAGGAGTACCTGGCTTTCTTTATTGGGCCAGTCCACGTGGAAGGCATCGTGTTAGCCTCTGGAGCAAGATTTGAGCACATTATCAGGGACACGCTGGAGAGCCTCTGGAGCAGAGGATGCATCGCCTGATGCTTGGACAATTAGGTGTATTCCTTCCCTTCCATTGTAGGTTCTGGGTAGTTGCATGTCATGTTAGTCTATATAAACAGGACTTGTCAAAAGTTTATGATCTATTGTCTGCTTAGCTCATGTTCAGATCTGCACGAGAAATAGATCTACAACTTGCTCAAGCCATGTTGAAATTTGCGACAGAAGTAAGAATTCTTTTCTTTCCATGTACCTACTTATGAAATCAGCCTGGTAAGTAGGTTTACAGTTAGTAATCAATGCAGTGTGTAGTGTCATTGTTTGCTTGGATGTACATACATGGAACCGACTGATTCCTTAATCACATAGTAGTCGACGGAGAGGAACTTTGGAGCTTGTGGGGTTGCGTGTGTAGGTACTCCTTGCCTTTTTCCCGTGGCAGAGAAGGGGTATTAGGGTAATAGAACTAGCAAGTTACTACTATCATTCTCTCAAAGCTTCTTCTAAACCTGGTACGAATGGAGGTCTTGTTGTTTTATTACTCTTTGATTTTTTTCATGTCATCATGTCTCATGGCATGCGAGGGTCATTGCATAGATTTGCTAACAGTAATAAAAGGTTTGGGGTGGTGGCAAGGTGAGATGATAAACTTTTAAAGCAAGGACAATGCTAAAATAAGGACGGATGAAGGCAATGAAGGTAGAGGGGAAGGAAGGAGTAGGGAGATAGATGTCACTTTTGTAACGAAAGAAGGAGAGATAATCTGCATTTGCCACTGGAATATCAATGAAACCACACCGAGTCATGCTTGACACATACAATTCTGAATTAGAACAATTGGGTCATACATGTGTTTTTGTTATTCCATTGCCAACACACTAGAACAATTTTATGATCCATGTGTTTTTGTTATTCCGTGGCAATGCACGGGCATCATACTATATGTATTACAATTCTGTTTTCTGTCTTGCTGACGGAGAGGAACTTTGGAGCTTGTGGGGTTGCGTGTGTAGGTACTCCTTGCCTTTTTCCCGTGGCAGAGAAGGGGTATTAGGGTAATAGAACTAGCAAGTTACTACTATCATTCTCTCAAAGCTTTTTCTAAACCTGGTACGAATGGAGGTCTTGTTGTTTTATTACTCTTTGATTTTTTTCATGTCATCATGTCTCACAACATGCGAGGGTCATTCCATAGATTTGCTAACAGTAATAAAAGGTTTGGGGTGGTGGCAAGGTGAGATGATAGACTTTTAAAGCAAGGACAATGCTAAAATAAGGACGGATGAAGGCAATGAAGGTAGAGGGGAAGGAAGGAGTAGGGAGATAGATGTCGCTTTTGTAAGGAAAGAAGGAGAGATAATCTGCATTTACCACTGGTATATCAATGAAACCACACCGCGTCATGCTTGACACATACAATTCTGAATTAGAACAATTGGGTCATACATGTGTTTTTGTTATTCCATTGCCAACACACTAGAACAATTGTATGATCCATGTGTTTTTGTTATTCCGTGGCAACGCACGGGCATCATACTATATAGGGTGGGTATATTCTAATAACACCCCTTAAGACCTTATTCTAATAACACTTTCGCCTTATTCCGATAACACCCGACCCGCCCTGAACCTAACACTAAAAACAACCGCCCGCCCTCCCTAAGAAAGAAAAAACACCCACCCCCACTACTTCACCCCCCCAACCACCCCAACCACTTCCTCCCCATTATCCACCCCACCCCTGCGGCGCCCGCCGACCACCACCTCGCGACGCGCCGCCCAGCCGGCCACCCACCACCTCCGAACTCGCTGCCCGGCCGGCTACCCACCCCCTCACCACGCGCCGCCCGGCCGGCCACCTACTCCCTCACCACGCTCCGCCCGCCCGGCCACCGACCCCTCCCGACGCGCTGCCTAGCCGGCCACCCACCCCCTCCAGCCGCGCCGCCTCCCTTCACCACCTTCCTCCTAGCCCCCCTCGCCTTCATCCTCGTCCGGCGGCCCGACTTCCACCGGATCCGCGCCATGGCGGCCGCCCGGGAGCTGCGACGGCCCAGATCCGACTTGCCTCCTCCACAGCGGGCAGCCACATCCTTCCACAACCTTCTTCCTAGCCAGCGGCGTCCTCCCTCGTCATCGGCCATGGCGCCGCAGCCACTGGCTTTTGCTGCTCTGCATTATTTGTTTTCCCCCGGCGAGCATGCTACAAAATCGGCGACGATGGCTGGATGCAGTTCGGGTGAGGCAGCAGCTCGCGCCATGCATTTCCAAGAGGGTGAGTTTGCATCTCGAGCTGTGCAGTTCATGGCAGTGTGCTGTTTCCGTGTGCTTTTCGTAGTTTCAGTCGATCTGCGGCACCACGTCGTCACCCCGTGGAGTGCCCCACCTGCAGCTCTCCCCTCTACTCCATGCAGTTCGCCGACGGTGGGGAGACGAGTGGACTGCATCCGATCCACAATGCAGTGCAACAATCGGACGACTGCGCGGCATGAAGAACGTGGGCGAACTGCTCTTCCTAGGTGTCCTTTGGAAGCAACCGGTAGCCATGTCCCTTTGAATGAGGAGCAGTTGTTGCCATCACCGGATCTGCCCCTACCTTGCCATTTCCTCCTCTCAATCTTGAAAACTAGGGATCAATGGCACTCAGGCAGCAACATATTTTCGTCCCTCGCCTGCTCATCTTCGGGAATGGGATAGGGGAAACGTTGTCGTGCGGTGCTGGAGCTCCAACTTTTGTTTTCCTTCGGGAAAGGGCACAGGGCAGAGTCCACCACCTCACCTCCTCTCCCTGGCGCCGTGAAGTTTGGTTGTTGTAGTACACCAGGCGTGCGCGTGCAGTGAGCAAGCCGATGGCATGCAGTGCGCAAAGCAACAGCCTAAAGTTTGGTTGTGGCACACACTTGCAGTACACCAAGCGTGCTCGTGCAGTGCGCAAGCCGGCGGCGTGAAATTTGGTTGAGGCGTCCCTCTCGTCGTCGTCTCTAGGGATCCAGCGCCCCCGGGGTCGTCTCTCATTCCGTCGGCAAGAGGGTCTGTGGTGTGATCTAGTTCGGTCCAGTGGTGCATGCGCGTGTAGTGCTCTTGCTGGGCGTGTAGTGCAAATGGTCCCACTGGATCGCGAGGTTGGTAAGGTGTGGGCAACTAGCACTGTAGTCAGACTGTCAGATCATCGTTCCTATGTGGATGCTTTTTTTCTCTTTGATATACTTTGTAGTTTGTTTATTTGTCGATGTGTGTTTCAATTCTTCAACGACATCTTGCCTGTGGTTTACTTGCCAGAGCAGAGATGGACGCTTACGCCAACTACTTCAGTGGCAGCAACATGGAAGTCGCTGCGGCACTTCTGCCCCTGGATGTCAGTCATGCATTTCAGCAGCGTGCGCATGGCGGTGAAAGTCCCTCACGGTCTGCGGCGTCTACGCGTGCAGTCCGGCAGGGTAGCGCATGCAGTGCTCGAAAGCTCAGCCTCAAATGTAATTTTATTTTTGTTTGCACATGGATGTTCCTCCTATTTCCAGGCCGCATCTATCGTCCAGACCCCCTTTCTTGTATGTGTAATGTGCAGTTTGATTCGGGCACGACTGCGGTTCAGTTATTCGCAGAAAAAAAGAGAAAAAGGTAAAAAAAACTTGTTGAAAATTCGATGCAGTCCACTATGTGAAGCAGGTGGTTCTCTTTGTAAAAGACAAAATGACGGGGTTCACTCCAAGCACGCGTGGTTCTTGATGTTTAGTTTGTTCATTGCGGGATATGACTAGCAACAAAAAACATGTTCATTACCTCTGGATACTTGTAGTGCAGAACGCCACGACAGAAAATAAATCTAGTAAAAAAATAACAATTCTCCCGAGAGCCATCCAAGACACGAAAAATGTTTGGACAATGACAAAAAGGTAACGTGGTTCACTTTCGAGAGTGATGTTATTCACTTGTGCCCAGAAATGAAAGTGCTAAAAATTTAGCACAACAGCAAAGATAGTACTGAGGTTCACTTCGATATATGTCGCGGTTTACTTGCCTCCTCTCTGCGGTACACTCTTGTTCACAAAATTTTTGAAAGAAAAGACAACAAAAAATTGTCTAAGAAAAATTTACGTCCGACAAAAGAAATTATGCAGCTCGCTTACCCGTCCGATGCAGTGCAGTTTTCATTCTGAAGCAGTGCGGTCGGCCATATGATGTTGTTCATCCCGTAAGTGCAAAAAAATTGTTAAGGAAGGGAAAAAAGTAATGTGGTTCACTTCTTGATAGTGTTGTGGTTCATTTACACCCGATGTGAAGTGCACTCTACTTTCTCGTCCTTGAAAAATTTATGTTTGAATAAAAGAAACCATGCAGTTCTCTTACCCATCAGATGCAGTGCGTTTTTTCATCCGATGCAGTGCGGTTTTCAGTTGGATGAAGTACCCACGTGGATTTGGGTGGCGCGAAAAACAGAGTCTTCGCATTTCGTTAAAATCAAAATTGCTCTTAAACCGTAAGGAACTAGAGAAAGCGTTCTACATGAAAAAGTTGTGCCTCGTTGATATCTTTCGAACGGCGTATTGTTTGAATCATTTTGACGAGCGGTTTGTTAAAATTTCGTGAAAAACGGCCGCTGCCTTTCGTCGTCAGCCGCACGATTTTCAAAATTAACTAAAGATCGTAAGGAATCTCAAAATCATTTCAACATATGAAAGTTGCGCCTCGTTCGTAGCTTTTCAATGGTATATTACACGCCTTGTTTCGACAAACGGTTAGAAAACTGGAGCGAAAACAGTACCGAAAATTTGATTTTTTTTGAAAAACAGAATTCCGCGATTTAGTAAATTTGAAACTGCTCTTAAACCGTAACGAATTAGAGAAAATAATAGATATGAAAAAGATGCGCCTCGACGATATCTATCCAACGGTGTATTGTTTGCTTCATTCCAACGAGCGGTTTAGAAAAAACGCGAAAAAACGCTCGCTGCCACTCGTCATGGGCCGCACCATTTTCAAAACTGCTCTTAAACCGTGAGAAATATCGAAAAGTGTTCAACATGGCGAAGTTGCGCCTAATCCATAGCTTTCCAACGGTGTATCATACGTCTCGTTCCGATAAACGGTTAAAAAACTAGAGCAAAAACAGTACCGGAAAAACACTGCATACAGTTTTTTACGACACGAAGTTCACTAGCCTCTGTAATGCAGTGCTCTAGATAAAGAAAGTGCAGTGCCCTCGCGTTGAGCATGCAGTGCGGAAGTGTTATCAGAATAGTTATTCTGATAATAACTATTCTGATAATATTATCAGAATAAACCGGCTATATTCATCATCCAGTGTGCATAATAAGTTATTCTTCACCTGAGGTAAACTTACGATCATTTCATAATTAAATTACATTTAGAATTCAAATAGTTACATTTCTATTGATTCACTACGTAAAATTTGACATAAGAAAATAAAAATATAAGCCATAAGACAAGAAAATTTGTAGTTTATGTGTATTTTAGACTATGTTTTTACGTTTGTAATTTTACATAACACAAAATATTTTTTACGCCGATTATATATTTTCTTACGGTCTCTTTTTACGTCGGAAATAAGACAAAACTTACGGAATGTAAAATTACGGTGCATTGATGGTAAAATAGAGGGGGGTGAAGAATAACTATTGCTCAACCAGGATGACGAATAGCTATAGAGGACACCTCTGTTATACTCCCAGGTGTACATACTCCAACCTATTAACAGTTTTTTTAATTGGATATTCCCGTGGATAAGTAGCACACCGGCCGATTGGTAGAAATTAACTGTAGCCAATTTTTTAGGGTCCACGGAACTGCTTTCTTCGAGCGTGCATGCATGTGCTTCATCCTAGAATTAAGGGATCAAAAACCAGATACCCTTTTTCACGAAAAAAAACCTAGCTACCTTTATCTACACGTGTGTTCCATTCATATACTCCAAGTTTTCTTCAGAAGCCATTCATATAGTTCATAGAAGAATATATCTTCGACTTGAAAGGAAGTAGTATAAGTACGTTCGAAGTATACGAATTTGCTGAGCTTGCATGCATTGTTTATTTCATATAGTATGTCATACATATATACTAATTTTTATGAAGTATATACTATTTCTTGAGGGAGCACACATATACCACATTTTTGGGATGAAGTATATACCACTTCCTTGTGAACTTGTGATGGATATACCATATATTGTGGGTTGGAGTATGTACCATATATTTTGTGATGGAGTATATATCATTTTTTGGTCATGGGTATATTTTTTTGCCATGGAGTACATACAAATTTTTTTGTTGGAATATATACCACATCTTTTCAATGCGGTGTATGCCTTATTTTCTCTGATGAGTACATACAAATTTATGATGAGTATATTCATTACAATGGAGTATATACCATATCTTTTAGATGAGGTATATACACTATTTTAGCGATGGAGTGTACATAGTAACCTAAAAACAAGTACAATTTAATTCTAAAAGAAGTAGAACAAAATAAAAAAGTATAATTCATTATGAATGCTGCCATTTTCCCACTCAAATACAACACTTAAAGCTATGTATGTGTATCACATGCGACATCGATCAATCTTGGCCGGAGTTCCACGGTGGCGTAGACTGCGGAGTGTCTTGAATCATAAGTCTTTTGGGTAGCATCTGTCGATCTTGATTAGAGTTTCACGTTGGCCTGTGAAGATGACTCGCCAATCTGGTTCAGATGAGGTGAAGCTTCAACGTAGTCATGTGGAGCACTGGAGCGGACGTCATCTAGATCCATCACGAATAGTATAAATTAATTAGTACTACTCCCTCTCTCTTGGTTTACAGGGCGTGCGCGTATCCCTAGATCGTCAATTTGACCAACTTAATACAAGTCATATATTACAAAAAATATATCAATATAAACTTCAGATGTTCTATTTTTAAAAGATATAATTTTTATGTTACATAGTTTATATTAGGGTGATCAAATTGGCAACCTAGGACTTGTAAACTGAGACGGAGGTAGTACAAGGGATGCAAGTAATCACATTATGCATGCATGTGTAGGAATTAATCGTCAGACATGCCATACCTTGCCATGATACATGCCGATATGAATAACATGCATGCGAGGCGCTCCATCGTGCATCATGATCCAGGTCCATACCTCGGCGGCTTCTCGTCTCCATGGGCGAATGGCCGCCAGATGCATCCGCCTCCATCTTCTAACTGCCACGCGTCGAGTCGTTGCCAGCTGCATCCTGTCTGCCGCCGCCGGTCACTTCTTGTCTCCCAGTCCAGATCAATGTGCTCATCAAGCCTTGTTTGTAACGTGAATGCTTTAATGGAAGAAGAAGAAACAAATATCCTAATATGCAGCCAACAATTGCACGTGGCTTATCCCTATTAATATGGAACAACTTTTCAAACGCTATGTGATCTCTTCTCTTCCTGCGACAGTACCATATATATTTAAATAACTAACTAACAAATTAAGCGCTAAACGGGTTTTGTTAGTGAGAGTCAAAACACATCGGTGGGAATAAAAGGCTACACGTGGCCTAGGAGTATGTACTCCTAGGTGTACCAACCCATTTTCATATATTACAATTCTGTTTTCTGTCTTGCTGAGGGAGAGGAACTTTGGAGCTTGTGGGGTTGCGTGTGTAGGTACTCCTTGCCTTTTTCCCGTGGCAGAGAAGGGGTATTAGGGTAATAGAACTAGCAAGTTACTACTATCATTCTCTCAAAGCTTTTTCTAAACCTGCTACGAATGGAGGTCTTGTTGTTTTATTACTCTTTGATTTTTTTTCATGTCATCATGTCTCACGGCATGCGAGGGTCATTCCATAGATTTGCTAACAGTAATAAAAGGTTTGGGGTGGTGGCAAGGTGAGATGATAAACTTTTAAAGCAAGGACAATGCTAAAATAAGGACGGATGAAGGCAATGAAGGTAGAGGGGAAGGAAGGAGTAGGGAGATAGATGTCACTTTTGTAAGGAAAGAAGGAGAGATAATCTACATTTGCCACTGGAATATCAATGAAACCACACCGAGTCATGCTTGACACATACAATTCTGAATTAGAACAATTGGGTCATACATGTGTTTTTGTTATTCCATTGCCAACACACTAGAACAATTTTATGATCCATGTGTTTTTGTTATTCCGTGGCAATGCACGGGCATCATACTATATGTATTACAATTCTGTTTTCTGTCTTGCTGACGGAGAGGAACTTTGGAGCTTGTGGGGTTGCGTGTGTAGGTACTCCTTGCCTTTTTCCCGTGGCAGAGAAGGGGTATTAGGGTAATAGAACTAGCAAGTTACTACTATCATTCTCTCAAAGCTTTTTCTAAACCTGGTACGAATGGAGGTCTTGTTGTTTTATTACTCTTTGATTTTTTTCATGTCATCATGTCTCACGACATGCGAGGGTCATTCCATAGATTTGCTAACAGTAATAAAAGGTTTGGGGTGGTGGCAAGGTGAGATGATAAACTTTTAAAGCAAGGACAATGCTAAAATAAGGACGGATGAAGGGAATGAAGGTAGAGGGGAAGGAAGGAGTAGGGAGATAGATGTCGCTTTTGTAAGGAAAGAAGGAGAGATAATCTGCATTTGCCACTGGAATATCAATGAAACCACACCGCGTCATGCTTGACACATACAATTCTGAATTAGAACAATTGGGTCATACATGTGTTTTTGTTATTCCATTGCCAACACACTAGAACAATTGTATGATCCATGTGTTTTTGTTATTCCGTGGCAACGCACGGGCATCATACTATATATATATATATGTATATATATATATATATATATGTATATATATATTACAATTCTGTTTTCTGTCTTGCTGACGGAGAGGAACTTTGGAGCTTGTGGGGTTGCGTGTGTAGGTACTCCTTGCCTTTTTCCCGTGGCAGAGAAGGGGTATTAGGGTAATAGAACTAGCAAGTTACTACTATCATTCTCTCAAAGCTTTTTCTAAACCTGGTACGAATGGAGGTCTTGTTGTTTTATTACTCTTTGATTTTTTTTCATGTTATCATGTCTCACGGCATGCGAGGGTCATTCCATAGATTTGCTAGCAGTAATAAAAGGTTTGGGGTGGTGGCAAGGTGAGATGATAGACTTTTAAAGCAAGGACAATGCTAAAATAAGGACGGATGAAGGCAATGAAGGTAGAGGGGAAGGAAGGAGTAGGGAGATAGATGTCGCTTTTGTAAGGAAAGAAGGAGAGATAATCTGCATTTGCCACTGGAATATCAATGAAACCACACCGCGTCATGCTTGACACATACAATTCTGAATTAGAACAATTGGGTCATACATGTGTTTTTGTTATTCCATTGCCAGCACACTAGAACAATTGTATGATCCATGTGTTTTTGTTATTCCGTGGCAACGCACGGGCATCATAATATATATACAACCCTACGTGTTGCTGTTCCAAAATGCAGATTCAGCAAGACAGAAAACAGAATTGTAATTTTCCTTGGCCCGCCTGCATATGCATGCATACAACCCTACGTGTTGCATGTTGCTGTTCCAAGATGTACACGATAAGAAATCAACTTTTGCCTTGTATGCTTTGTAGGAGTGTAAGAAAATGAGACTCCGTGTCTCCGACTATTTCTCCTTTTCAATTAACTAAGAAACACATAATTTAGATCTGATGGCTACTATTATCTTCAGTTATGCCTTTTGCCTCCTTAAATCCGAATCACACAATTGAGATCTAATGATTATTTTCTTCATTTAATTAGGACAAACGTGGAGGCTCCGATGGTGCTTCCAATAAGTAAATATAAGGTATAAGATATACGATGTTTTATACAGTCATAATCAAAGTCATAGGGGTATTTATAATTTTAATTGTTTGTGTTTACTCTATCTGTCATACGTCGCCCTATTCTTCAAGCCAACTGGTCCATGCTCTTGCTCATGTTTATATGTTGTCTCTTGTAATATAGTTACACCATCTTGTACGGCATAGAGTCGACAACAGTAATATTTCTTAAGAAATAAACGATTTTGCTACCTATCTTGAACACACCAATGCCAACAAGTATTTATAGTATTGGAACAATGTCTAGGATACCAACCACAAGTTGGATGAATGTTTACCGGTGATAGTAGATCAGTAGATATATTTTCTACTTACTATTGTTAGACCAGAATACACATAATTACAATTGGACACTGATATAAAGTTAAGTTCATACCATGAGATTCCATTTGTTATCTACGTGATATATACACTAGTAGAAAACAGGGCTTTGGTCCAGGCCGGGTCAGCCCATTAGTCCCGGTTCAGTCCAGAACCGGGACCAATGGGGGCATTGGTCCCGGTTCGTGATCCCAGGGGGCCGGCCGGGCCACGTAGGCCATTGGTCCCGGTTCATCTAGACCTTTTGGTCCCGGTTGGTGGGATGAACCGGGACCAATGGGCCTCGCTCTTGGCCCACCACCATTGGTCCCAGTTGGTGGCTTGAACCGGGACCAAAGGCTCCCCTTTAGTCTCGGTTCATGCCACCAACCGGGACCAATGAAGTGCCTATATATACCCCCTCGCGTAAGAGCAGAGCACATTGCTCTGTTTTTTTCTGGCCGAGGGGGAGAGGGCTTGGTGGTGCTCTAGCTCACCTCCTATGCACACAAGGTGTTCGATGGAATGCCCGAGCCACACTACTTAAGCTTTCTCCTCTCCAAGCTCGACCTCCAAGCTCCATTTTCCACAATATTTGTCTAGTTTTCGCGGTCCGTCACGCCCCGTCCCCATCTTCACCGCCGTCGATCACCCGCGCCGAGCTCATCGCCGGCACCACCGTGGTGAGCGTCTTGTTCTTATCTTCTTTCTGAAAGGAAAAATATTCTTACTTGTATGTTTACATAGATACTTGTATTATTTTCTTACTTTTATTATTGCATCTTATATAGTGCGATGGTTTTGGTATCCGCCCCTGTCGGCCCTTGTCCTGTCTATGATTTGGATGTGGTATATATATTATCTTTATAACTATTGGTTCATTTATAGATTTAGGAAAATTATGCCGACCAACGTGACATAGATTTTATTTATGCAGGATATATGTGAATTAGAAATGCCAACCGACCCTATTGTCGAGAGGTTAAATTTAGTTGAAGAAGAAAACAATTTGTTGAAGGAAAAAATAAAAAAATTGAGGAGGAGAAGATGATATTGGAGTTGCATGTTGCGGATGTCGTCGATGATCACAAGATCAAGATGGATGCGATGCGCTTGAAGATTAGAAAGATTAGAAAATATGCCATTCATACCGAGGCTTGGTATCATTATGCCGTTGGATCAATTGTTACCTTGGTTGCGATTATGATCGCATTTTTTCGCATTGAAATGTTTTACATAGTTTCAATGTATGGTTTAATTAATTAGATGCTCTGGAGAGCTATATGTTGTTAGATGAGAACTATGTATGCACTTTGGTTTTAATGTGATGATGAAGTTCTATTAATTTGGACATTTAATTATATATAATGCACGCAGATGAACCGGCAATGGATGTACGGTGACAGACACACCTGCGAGTACATTAAGGGCGTGCATGAGTTTCTCAATGCGGCTGAGGCAAACAAGCAGAATGGTTTTATGTGTTGTCCATGCACTGAATGTGGGAATACGAGGTCTTACTCTAACCGGAAAATCCTTCACTCCCACATGCTTTATAAGGGTTTCATGCCACACTATAATGTTTGTACGAGGCACGGAGAAATAGGGGTTATGATGGAAGACGGCGAAGAAGAAGAGTACGATGACAACTATGTGCCCCCTGAATACGGTGATGCTGCAACGGGGGGAGCTGGTGAAGATCAAGAGGAACCAGACGATGCGCCCAATGATGCTGCAACGGGTGAAGCTACTGAAGATCAAGAGGAACCAGACGATGTTCCCGATGATGATGATCTCCGCTGGGTCATTGTCGATGCAAGGACGCAATGCGAAAGTCAAAAGGAGAAGCTGAAGTTCGATCGCATGTTAGAGGATCACAAAAAAGGGTTGTACCCCAATTGCGAAGATGGCAACAAAAAGCTCGGTACCGTACTAGAATTGCTGCAGTGGAAGGCAGAGAATGTTGTGGCTGACAAAGGATTTGAGAAGCTACTGAAAAATATTGAAGAAGAAGCTTCCAAAGGATAACGAATTGCCCGATAGTACATACGCAGCAAAGAAGGTCTTATGCCCTCTAGGATTGGAGGTGGAGAAGATACATGCATGCCCTAATGACTGCATCCTCTACCGCGGTGCATACAAGGATCTGAACGCATGCTCGGTATGCGGTGCATTGCGGTATAAGATCAGACGAGATGACCCTGGTGATGTTGACGGCAAGCCCCCCAGGAAGAGGGTTCCTGCGAAGGTGATGTGGTATGCTCCTATAATACCAAGGTTGAAACGTCTGTTCAGAAACGAAGAGCATGCCAAGTTGATGCGATGGCACAGTGAGAACCAAAAGAAAGATGGGAAGTTGATACCAAGGTTGAAGTACTGGGATGAGTTTGCAAAGGACCCAAGGAATGTATGGTTTGCTTTAAGCGCGGATGGCATTAATCCTTTCGTGGAGCAGAGCAGCAATCACAGCACCTGGCCCATGACTCTATGTATGTATAACCTTCCTCCTTGGATTTACATGAAGCGGAAGTTCATTATGATGCCAGTTCTCATCCAAGGCCCTAAGCAACCCAGCAATGACATTGATGTGTACCTAAGGCCATTAGTTGAAGAACTTTTACAGCTGTGGAATGGAAACGGTGTAGGTACGTGGGATGAGCACAGACAGGAGGAATTTAACCTTAAGGCATTGCTGTTCGTGACCATCAACGATTGGCCCGCTCTCAGTAACCTTTCAGGACAGACAAACAAAGGATACCATGCATGCACGCACTATTTAGATGACACTGAAAGTATATACCTGGACAAATGCAGGAAGAATGTGTACCTGGGCCATCGTCGATTTCTTCCGACCAACCATCAATGTCGAAAGAAATGCAAGCATTTCAAAGGCGAGGCAGATCACCGGAAGAAGCCCGCCATGCGTACCGGTGATCACGTACTTGCTATGGTCAATGATTTACACGTAATCTTTGGAAAGGTCCTGGTGGACTAGCTGTTCCGAATGATGCCGAGGGACACGCACCCATGTGGAAGAAGAAATCTATATTTTGGGACCTACCCTACTGGAAAGACCTAGAGGTCCGCTCTTCAATCGACGTGATGCACGTGACGAAGAACCTTTGCGTGAACCTGCTAGGCTTCTTGGGCGTGTATGGGAAGACAAAAGATACACCTGAGGCACAGGAGGACCTGCAACGTTTGCACGAAAAAGACGGCATGCCTCCGAAGCAGTATAAAGGTCCTGCCAGCTACGCTCTTACGAAAGAAGAGAAAGAAATCTTCTTTGAATGCCTGCTCAGTATGAAGGTCACGACTGGCTTCTCATCAAATATAAAGGGAATAATAAATATGCCAGAGAAAAAGTTTCAGAACCTAAAGTCTCATGACTCCCACGTGATTATGACGCAACTGCTTCCGGTTGCATTAAGGGGCCTTCTACCGGAAAACGCCCGATTAGCCATTGTGAAGCTATGTGCATTCCTCAATGCAATCTCTCAGAAGGTGATCGATCCAGAAATCGTACCAAGGCTAAGGAGTGATGTGGCGCAATGTCTTGTCAGTTTCGAGCTGGTGTTCCCACCATCCTTTTTCAATATCATGACGCACGTCCTAGTTCATCTAGTCGACGAGATTGTCATCCTGGGGCCCATATTTCTACACAATATGTTCCCCTTTGAGAGGTTCATGGGAGTGCTAAATAAATATGTCCATAACCACGCTAGGCCAGAAGGAAGCATCTCCATGGGCCATCAAACAGAGGATGTTATCGGGTTTTGTGTTGACTTCATTCCTTGCCTTAAGAAGATAGGTCTCCCTAAATCGCGGTATGAGGGGAGACTGGCTGGAAAAGGCACTCTTGGAAGAGACTCAATAATATGGAGGGACGGATATTCTTGGTCTCAAGCACACTACACAGTTCTACAGAACTCTGCCTTGGTGACCCCGTATGTCGATGAACACAAGAATAGTCTGCGCTCCAAACACCCGGAGCAGTGCGATGACTAGATTACATGTGAACACATCAGGACTTTCAGCAGTTGGTTGGAAACACGTCTCAGAGGTGACAAAAATGTTTGTGATGAGTTGTACTTGTTGTCCATGGGACCATCTTTGACTGTATTGACATACAAAGGATACAAGATAAATGGGAATACATTTTACACGATCGCCCGAGATCAAAAGAGCACCAACCAAAACAGCGGTGTCCACTTTGATGCAGCAACCGAGAGCGGAAAGGACACATATTATGGTTACATAGTGGACATATAGGAACTTGACTACGGACCTGATTTTAAGGTCCCTTTGTTTAAGTGCAAATGGGTCAATCTGTCAGGCGGCGAGGTACAGGTAGACCCACAGAACGGAATGACAACAGTGGATCTGAAAAATCTTGGGTACACCAGCGAACCGTTCGTCCTAGCCAATGATGTGGCACAGGTTATATATGTGAAGGACATGTCTACCAAACCGAGAAAAATAAAAGATAAGGAAGAGAATACATCATACGATGAGCCAAAGCGCCACATAGTTCTTTGAGGAAAAAGGGACATCCTGGGAGTGGACGGCAAGACAGACATGTCTGAAGATTATGAAAAGTTTCATGAAATTCCTCTCTTCAATGTCAAGGCTGACCCAAGCATCCTGATAAACGATGAATATTATCCATGGTTACGGCGCAATAAGCAAATGACACAAGCGAAGAAAAAGTGAAGACTTTCTCCCGCAACTATTATGATGATACCATGCCAACTTTGTAACACACGAACATGCTACCATTGTCTGTTTTGTACATGCACATGCTATGTGGGTGAAATTATGATACCATGCCAACATTCAACTTCTTCAGAGTTCATTTGAAATGCTTTAATGTCTTAGGTTCGGCCCTCGTAATACCATTATTCAAATTTTAACTATTCAAATTTGAAAACTAATGGCACTAACAGAAAGTTCATAATTTTTTCTAAAACCGATGGCACTAACAGAAAGTTTATAATTTTTCTAACCTAAAAGAAAAAAGAATTAAAAAATGCAAAAAACAAAAGAAAATAAATAATGCAAAAAACAAAAGAAAACTGGAAAAAGTAAAGTTAATCACAAACTTGTGATTCAAACAATTTTCAAAGAATTCAAATTTTAACTATTCAAATTTGAAAACTAATGGCACTAACAGAAAGTTTATAATTTTTCTAAAACTAATGGCACTAACAGAAAGTTTATAATTTTGCTCCTCGCCCCTGGCCCATGACCATTAGTCCCGGTTTGTGCCACAAACCAGGACTAAAGGGTTGGTCCTCGTTGCGGGCAGAGTTTAGTCCCACCTCGCCAACCGAAGGGGGCTCACACCGGTTTATAAGCCCTTCCCTCTCTGCCTTGTTGAGCTCCTCTCGAAGTGAAAATAGATGCCCTAATAGAGAAAAGTTTAACCTAAATTCATAGTGAATTTCTCTGAAATTCATAGAAATTTACTATGATAGGTTGAATTTTCTCTATAAGCGCATCTATTCTCATTTTTTTAGTAAGTTAATCACAAACTTGTGATTCACACAAATTTCAAAGAATTCAAATTTTAACTATTCAAATTTGAAAACTAATGGCACTATCAGAAAGTTTATAATTTTTCTAAAACTAATGGCACTAACAGAAAGTTTATAATTTTACTAACCTAAAAGCAAACAGAATTAAAAATTAAAGCAGAAAACAAAAGAAAATAAATAATGCAAAAAAAATCAAAAAACAGGAAAAAAACTATTTTTATAGTAAAGTTAATCACAAAATAAAATAAATAAAGCAACAAATAAAAACAAAAAAACTAAAAAGTGTTTTCAAATTTGAAAACTAATGGCACTAACAGAAAGTTTATAATTTTTCTAAAACTAAAAGCAAAAAGAATAAAAAAATAAAGCCAAAAACAAAAGAAAATAAATAATGCAGAAAACAAAACAAAAAACTGGAAGAAATAGCAACAATAAGTATTTTGTTGTAAGTAGAAACAAAATAAAATAAATAAAGCAACAAAGAAAACAAAAAAACAAAAAAAGGGTTTTCAAATTTGAAAACTAATGGCATTAACAAAAAGTTTATAATTTTTCTAAAACTAAAAGCATAAAGAATTAAAAATAAAGCAAAAAACAAAAGAAAATAAATAAAGCAATAAAAAACAAAAAAAATGCCACCTACTGGGCCCCCACGGCCTGAATACGACTAGAAACCCATCCAAGGGCCAGGATTCAGGCCCGCAGGAGGCCCAGTAGGCCCACAGGCATAGCAGTGACAATTAGGCCCGTAAGCCTGCAATGGAGAGGAGCTCGAGAGGGGTGCGGCAGTGGGGCTTATAAACCAGTGCGCACCCCTCTCAACTAGCAAGGTGGGACTAAACTTTCGACGCAGCAGCCGCACAAGGCCTTTGGTCCCGGTTGGTGGCACAAACCGTGACCAATGCCCCCCTTTAGTCCCGGTTGGTGCCACCAACCGAGACCAAAGGCCGCCGCTTCCCGCCCTTTGGGCTGCTGAAAAGAGGCCTTTGGTCCCGGTTGGTGGCACCAACCGGGACTAAAGGGGGGCATTGGTCACGGTTTGTGCCTCGTACCGTGACCAATGCTTCGTCTATATAAGCCACCCTTGTGAAAATTTTGGTTCAGTTCTTCGATCCCTCCCCGACGATGCTGCCAGGCTGCCCGTGCTCACCGTCGCCGCCCCGAGGTCGCCGTCGCCGTCACCGCCCGCTCCTCGTCGCCGCCGCCACCCGCTCCTCGAGCCATTGCCGCCCCGACCCCTTGCCGCCCTCGAGCCCGCGCTGCCCTTGAGCCCGCGCCGCCCCGGAGCTCGCCGTTGTCCCCGAGCCCTCCTCCCCGAGCTCACGCCGCTCCTCGAGCTCGCCGTTGTCCCCAAGCCCACGCCGCCCCGAGCCCGTGCCGCCCTCGATCTCGCCTCGTCCCTGAGCCCTCCTCCCCGAGCCCGTGCCGCCCTCGCCGCCCTCCTCCCCGAGCCATCCGCCGCCCTTGCCGACGCCCTCGCCGCCGCCTTCCCCGACGCCCTCGTCGCCCCCGCCCTCGCCCTCGCGGGTCAACCTCGCTGCTGTGAGCCGCCGCCACCCCGGTTTATCATTTTTTTGTTCGTATATATAATGTATATATGTATGTGTCTATATGTATGTATAGATGTTCATATATGTGTATTTTTTTGTTCAGAGCATTTTTTGTTCATATATGTATTTTTTTGTTTATGTGTATTATTTTTTTTGTTCATAGCATTTTTTTTGTTCATATTTTTTTTCATAGCATTATTTCCATGTATATATGTATGCGGCTAGGTATGTATAGATGTATAGCATTTTTTCCATGTATGCATGTCATTGTCAATATACCCCCTCCATGTTAACTTTGACAGGAGGGGGGTCGATATAACCCTCCCCGATAACTTTGACATGAGGGGGGTTGAGAACTAGTTTAGGGGGTCGAGGGTTGAGAACTAGTTTAGGGGGTCAAGGGTCGAGAACGCCGGACATTCATGAGAGAGGCGAGGAAGAAGGGGAAGAAGAGGGAGAAGAAGAGGAGAGGAAGAAGAGGAAGTCTTCTCCTCTATTCTTTCTTCTCTTCTTTTTTCTTCTTATTCCTATATGTATTAGTTTTTTTATTTAGGTTGTTAATTAGTAGATATTAATTTTGTTCATATATGTATGGATGCATGTGATATGTATGTATGTATGTATCGGGTATGTCGTTGTCGATATACCCCCTTCCCGATAACTTCGACATGAGGGGGTCGAGAGGGGGTCTAGGGTCGCCGAGGGGTCGAGGGTCGTCGAACATGAGAGGAAGAAGAGGATAAAAATAGAAGAGGAAGAAGAAGAAGAAAAGAGGAGAAGAAAGAATAGAGGAGTTCTTCTCCTCTTTTTTTTTCTTCTTCTTCCTCTTTTTTTATCGGGAACGAGGGTCGTCGAGGGTCGCCGAGCGGTAGAGGAAACCCTAAATAGCAAGTATCGTCGGTGCCGGATAGTACATCCACGTCCCACAAGTGACGCGGGCTTCGACGCCCGTGTCACTTGTGGGACGTGGATGTACTATCCGACACCGACGGCCACATCTATCTCACACCGACGATACTTGCTATTTAGGGTTTCCTCTACCGCTCTTCTCTTTTTTTTCTTCTTCTTCCTCTTTATTTTATCGGGAACGAGGGTCGTCGAGGGTCAGGGTCGCCGAGCGGTAGAGGAAACCCTAAATAGCAAGTATCATCGGTGTGAGATACATGTGGCCATCGGTGTCGGACAGTACATCCACGTCCCACAAGTGACGCGGGCTTCGACGCCCACGTCACTTGTGGGACGTGGATGTAGTGTCCGACACCGACGGCCACATGTATCTCACACCCACGATACTTGCTATTTTGGGTTTCCTCTACCACTCGGTGACCCTCGACGACCCTCGTTCCCGATAAAAAAAAGAGGAAGAAGAAGAAAAAAAGAGGAGAAGAAAGAATAGAGGAGTTCTTACTCCTCTATTCTTTCTTCTTCTCTTTTTTTCTTCTTCCTCTTCTTTTTTTATCCTTGAAGCGTTGTCGAGGCCACCCCAAACCCTAGAGAAGCAGCGTCGAGGCCACCCCAAACCCTAGAGAAGCAGCGTCGAGGCCACTAATTAATATTAGTTCTATGTTTGCCACTAATATATCCATCTGTCATGTTTGAATAATAATTGCCATGTTGTCAATATTTGTAGAAACTATGGACACCGCCCGAGACGAAGTACAAGAAGAGTTGTTGGGGGACATAATCGCACGAGGAAGTGATGCCGTCTGCTCGTTGTTTCTCAACGACACCGATGGTCTGGAAGCAGCTGGCTATGATTATGATGGCTCCGGTGACCTAATGCCGGTGCAAGAAGGAGACCGTGAGGATGGCTCCAGTGACCCAATGCCGGTGCAAGAAGGAGACCGTGATGACGTCTCCAGTGACCGAACCGAGTCCGACTAGGTATATATATTAGTTAAGCTTCTGCTAACTAGCTAATTGATGCATTCATTGTTTTGGTATGTACACATATTAATTAAGTCTTTGTTCTTTTTTCTAGCCCTCCGGATTGAGAATAACTTCGGTAAAGAGACGAGGCCCGAAGAAAAAGTTGAGCTCGGATGAAAAGTTTGAGATCATAGCAATCACGCCCGACGGCCAACCGATTGAACCCCTCCGCACAAAGAGCGCATTTGTTGCTCAGTGCGGGGTTTTGGTTAGGGACAAGATCCCGATCAGCATCCAGCAATGGTTAAAGCCGGCTACAGAAGACCCTGAGGTGTCTTATGTCAATGATATGCAGAAAAATGATCTTTGGACTGAGCTGAAGTAAAATTTCACCCTACCGCCAGAGGATGATCCAGAGAAGCCAGGTAAAGAGCAATTAATCAAGTCTTTTGCTCTGAAGAGGATGGCAGAACTATTCAGGAGGTGGAAGAAAGAGCTGAATAAGTTTGTCCAAAATAAAGAGACACCAGAATTCCAGGGCAGATATGAGAAGATCAGAGATCACTGGCCCGCATTTGTGGCCCACAAGACATCGAAAAAGAGTAAGAAGATGTCAGCGACAAACAAGCAAAATGCTGCGAAGAAGAAGCATCACCATCGCACGGGGTCAGGTGGCTACCTCGTAGTCCGGCCTAAGTGGGCCAAGACTGAGAATGATCTGGTTGATAAAGGGATTGAACCAGAGACAATTAACTGGCCAGACCGTTGCCGGACTTGGTTCTTCGGGGCTGGCGGAACCTTGGACCCTGTAATAGGGAAGTGCATTTGGACGAACGATCAAATGACATACCAGGCAGGAAGCTTCAGCAGTATATCAAAGCAGCGCAGCAAGGGACGTTCTTTCCAGACAGAGAGAACGACGAGCTCACAATGGCCCTCGGGAATCCTGAGCACCCTGGACGGATACGAGGCACGCTAGGCTCCATTCCGTGGAAGGTTGGGTTTCCGGACGCAGGCGGTTACAAATCCTAGGAGAGGAGGAAAAATTGCAGCAGACCCAAATGCAGGTGCTGCAAGCAAGGGTACAAGCGATAGAGGAACGAGAAGCAAATCGCAGCAAACGTACTGCCGAAGCTTCCCCCGAACACTATACGAATCAGGTAATTTGCCATCTGTGCTCCACAGACGGCAAAGGCCTAAAAATAGACGGCAAAGAGTTTGCCGTCTGCAAGCTGATGGCAAACTCAGACGGCAAAGTTTAGCCGGCAAAGACTACTTTGCCGTCAGCTTTTCATCAGCCAGACGGCAAAGATTAATTGTTTCCCATAGTGGAAGCTACCCCGCCATCTCAGCGGAGAAGCAGCGTGGCTTCCACCGAGCTGCTTCAGCCGGAGCATGCCTTGACGGCTCCTGCCAACTATCCCGTGGATGCTATCATGGAGTCTCAAAATTGCCACCTTATGACGCAATGGATGATTTTGAAGGTCAAGGCGGCTATTGGCTCTGTTTATCTTACTGAACCTGGCGCAAATTTTCACTGCCGGCCGATTCCAGAAGAATATGCTAGGGTGATGGTGGATGAAATAACAGAGGGATTTGAGGACCTCCAGCTTGACCAGCCTACCGGTGAAGGGGAGACTAGGATGGGGTCTGCTCTGAAGACTCCATGCCTATGGCAGAAGGAGCTCATCAACCTTCCGAACTAGACGCCTCCGCCTCCTCCTCCTCCTCCGGCAAATCAGGGCACTCCGCCTCCTCCACCGCCTCCTCCTCCGGCGAGTCAGGGCACTCCGCCTCCTCCACCGCCTCCTCCTCCGGCGAGTGACGATAAGGGCACTCGACCGGATCCTTCTCCGGCGCGTGGCGGAACTCCGCCTCCTTCTCCGCCTGCGCCAACGCGCCGGAGCAGCCAACCTCCTCCTTCTCCGTCTCGTCAGCAATGGCGGAAGGGACCTGCCGCCGCTCCGGCTGCTCCGGCATGTCGTAGTATTTCTCCTCCGCCTCGTAAGCAAGTAGAGAAGCAAACCGCTCCGTCTGCTCTGCCGGCGTCTAGCAGTACAGCCAAAGGCGGGAGGACATACAGAGTCGGTCCTTCTCTGAAGACTCCAGAGAAGTTACCATACGAGAGGACCCGGAGGAGAATGCCAAGATCGCGCGAGAAGAAGTGAGGAACTTCTTTGAAGGGGTGAAAGCAAAGAAACATCCACCTCCGGAGGAGAAGTTAGATCCGGTGAAAGCGAAGCGCACTCTGGCTGCCCTGACAAAACCACCCAAGTGTCCGCCGAAAGGAAACTATGAGCGCATTATTGGAAAGGAATTTGCCGAAGCGGAGCGGTCGAGAAGTACTGTCAGTGATCAAAGGCTGAAAGAACGACGAGCTGGGAAACAAATTGCCCAGCTTGGCGAACAAGCGAAGCAATCGTGCCCCCCGCTCAAGGTGCCTAGCGACAACGTCGCTAATGATCCGAGGATGGTGCCCGGTTATAGCAATCTTGGCGATTACCTACCCGACGATGTACATTATGATTTCATGGAGGTGCAGATACAAAGATACGAGTACGGGAAGCCTCTCGTCAAAGATGAAAGATCTCTATCAACGATGATGCGAAGATTGCATGATTGGTACTTGAAAATCTGCAGAGACTCTGGGGGGAGGAGTACTTTGTATGTGAAAGTTAAAAAGTAGCATGACCTCGTTGGAATTGAACTGTTGCATGTTCCATTTGAGGAGTTCTTTCAGTTTTTCAATCAATTGGCCCTCGATAAAACAACGGTCACCTGCTACTATCTGTAAGTAGTACTACTTCTGTCATTAAGTCTCTCTATATAGCTCAGCTCTTTCATTGCATGTATTTATAATCATCCTCACTATATTATGCAGATTGAAGATCGCCGAATTGAATAAAAGACAAGTCGGTGATATTGGGTTCATTAACACATATCTCATAGATGCAACTCAGGTTAAATTTCATGCCACAGCTACAGAGGCCAACTTGCTACGATCGTTGGTAATAAATGAAAACAAAGATATAATACTCTTTCCTTACAACTTCAAGTGAGTGTTACTGTCTTGTGCGTATTCGGTTTCCCTTATATATTAGTCAAGGTTATAGTAATGTAATTGATGAGTTATGCATGCGGGTGCAGTTACCACTATATTCTCCTAGAGATTAAGCTTGAGCAGGGACTAGTAACCGTCTTAGACTCAAGACGAAAAGATCCCCAGGACTATGCGGACATGACTCAAATGCTCGAGAAGTAAGTTAAATCGATCATTATCCACCATATTAGCAACTTTGTTCATTTCCTGATAGATCAAGTAATTGTTTTCTTTGTCTGGCAGGGTTTGGAAAAAATTCTCCAAAAAAGCTCCAGGACTCCCGAAGAAGCTGCAATTTAGACACCCGAAAGTAAGTACTATAGTAGCATGTTCCGCGCATCTCCTATTGATTCAAGCGCGAGTTTCATCAATACCATTTGGCATTCTTGCTTATCAGTTTGATTGACCTCTATTTCTTGTAAAGTGGTTGTGGCAGGAACAAGGGAATGATTTATGTGGATACTGCGTTTGCGAGTCCATCCGCCACACGACCTGTGAGCGGGGCTACACTGACGAACAATATGAAGTATGTAAATAACAACATTCACAATTTTATTTTATTACCATCATTTGTGTTGAGTTTCATTCATTCATATATATGTATTGACCCCCTTCTTCAAATTAGATGTTTCGGAAGCGGGATGAACTCCTAGCACCAGCTCGCATGCGAGCAATTCAAGAGGAATTGGCGGCATTCTTTCTTGACCACGTGATCGCTGAAGACGGAGAATACTATGTCGCCCATGAGTTCATATGATTATATTTGTAAGACATAATTATTGTATATATGTAGACGGTAGTGTCGGATAGATATACGAGAACTTGTTGTTCGACCAATCTCTCGGAGAAGGAGAGGTGGTCGATATCACTTCTCTCTGTATGCATATATGTTCATGACGATCTTCTGTTTCCTTCGTTTGCTTACTAGCTAGCTAGCGTGTCTAGTCCTCTTTATACATATGTATAGTACGTAGCGTCGACCAAGCACGGACATAAGAGAGGACACTTCTCTCTATTAATTATAGCTAGCTAACACAATATATGAAACACCTAACTTAACCCCCCAAAACCCCCAACCCCCCCCCCCTTCAACAAAAAACCCCAGCCACAGAAATGCTGACGCATGGATTCCTATTGGTCCCGATTGGTGCCACCAACCGGGACCAAAGGGTCTCCTGCCTGGGCTCCGCGCACAGGCCATGTGGAGGCCCATCTGTCCCGGTTCTGGATTGAACCGGGACTAAAGGGACACGGCATTAGTACCGACCCTTTAGTCCCGGTTCAGGAACCGGGACAACAGGCCCTTTTTCTACTAGTGTAGTTGTAAGATGTCACATAGTGATTAACTGATTTTCGAAACATAGATATTTTCATTCTTGACATTTGTGCTAAGCACATGATCTATGAGTCCCAGTTGAAATTGGCACACATACAAGTTATGGGGGCATGCTCCTAAGAAGAATTGTAAAGAATAAGCATACCCTTCTCGCAGAGATGAGCATGTATCCTTACACTGCCGAGTTTATAAATATATGGAAGTAATTATTTTATCTATCTTTTTTCTGCATTGTTCTCTTCCTGTTGTGCAAAGTAGTGTGGTCGTTCAATTCCGTAAACTTTAAAAGTGTCATTTGAGCAGATCTTACTCGACAATGTATACTCCCTCAAAAGACATTGCGTTTTGATTTAAAAAATACATTGCATTTTTTATTTATCCTAGGTCAAACGTTGTAAAGTTTGACTATGTTTATAAAAAAATATCAACATCCACAAGGTTAAATCAGTATGAAGGGAGCAGGAGATGTATATTGAAAAGAAGGTAGTATGTTCTGTTATTTCAAAACTACTCCAATGATTATACTATTAAATTTCCTTTGAAGCAAAGTTTTGCTAGGTATGCTGCACCTAGAAATTTCATAATTATAGATGACTAAATAGCAACTACTACCAATTTCGTTTAAAAAAGGCATAAGATTGCTGATATTTCTCCTGCCAATATACGGTTAAAACAACAATTAAACGGTTGTAAGCCTCGGTTCATGTACAATAACAACCCTTTTAAGGGAAAACTATCAGAGTCTGCATTTACATATTTCATATTTTCTATATATTGTAGGTGTCAGATCATTTTGGATAATGGTTTGCAGAATTGATGAAATATGTTTCATTAAAATATTTTGGTCGATGTGCCAGGTAGCTTTTACTTATTTCTTTGCTAAAACCAGTAGGTCAATTGTTTATTGACCCTTAGTTAAAAACAATATACATGTATACTGTTACAGAGCTCGCCTCTGAGCAGATGAAAGGATCAGAAGGGGGACATATTGCGATATATCTCATTATAAAATAAGCAGGAGAACTGCACTGTTAGAGATGGTAAACTTTTCAATTATTTGAATATCTCCTGTTTGACCTATTAGGGGTGTGCTAATTTTATCCGATGAAGTACTTCTAATAGGTCAGTTAAAGCTATTCATAAATTTTTGTTCGAGAAAAAAGAGGCATTTCGGACAACACTTTCAAACATAAGATGGACGTGTAAGTTTGCCGAATTTAATGAGGCTAAGATTTGAAGTATATTTAATATTAAAACAAGAGACAAATAAGCCATCATGTTCAACCACAAGTGCTAAAACATATATACTCCAATGATTCTAAAATCAAGTCTAATATTGACACGTACAAACCTGAGGTACGGAGGTGCAAACCGGACAACGGAAATATGTGCATACCGGCTCACTTATGTGTTACAAAGTAGACAAGTGACCTTCCCAGGAATAGAATATCATGCATAAATCTTTCAGTCTAGAAAGGAGTATACATGCACGAGCCATACTTTTTTTTGCACCAGCCATACTGATATCAGAGAGGTTCACGTGCATCTAATGCTAACCCATCAAAACATCCAGTAACTTCAACGATGCTGGATATAGTGGAGACAAGAGAAAGGTCATCCAACTGGTACAAAATGAAAATTTACCTGAGACAAATAAAGAAATGAATAACAATTCTATTCGCGCGGGGCTGAAGAGTGAAGATATAAACAATACACCCATTATCCTTTTTCTTTTAGTGAAACTGTGCCATACAACATCACAACCTCTATTTATAAAATATATAGATATGCCAGAATTTAGTAGAGGAAGTTATTTTGGCAATTTTTGTTGAATACACAAATAATTTTATATTATGTTAGACAGCTAAGCAACAGACATAATTAGAGAAAGATTACATTAGCATGTGTGGAAGCATGTGGTGATATTGCATGACGCAACTGTAATAGTGATGAGGGAGCTATATTAGACATTAGTGTTTGATATTATCTTTCCTTAGGTTGTTTCTTAAATTTTTTGGATTGAAGACACACACTAATATAGCTTGGAATGTCATGACCGGACAAAAATGATATGACTTCACATTGTCATGCACCGAATACGTTGCAAACAGTACTTATCACGCACGATAAAACAAGTTCACATTTGCAACAGTACTTATCACGCACGATAAAACAAGTTCACATTAGGCTACAATTATTTTTGATAACCGAGTTCCTACATTATGCACTTTCAACATAATTGTGTAAGTTTGCAAGTCTACCATCCTATAACAACACCTAAATGCGTATTTAAATATAACAACATTTTAAGAAATCTAGCCGCGCAAATGCGCGGGTCACACCGCTAGTTCTTATAAAGACATTAATGAAGGGCAACTAATTTCTTTGCTAGACTATAATTTTCCGTAGTTATGAAAAACAAATCTGTTGTCATCTATATGCTTACGAAAAGTAAACTCTTTAAGCTTGAAGTAACTGTACAAGCTAAAAGAGGATGATTCTAAAAGTATGCCCCAGTCTTGCAGAGCACGTGGTTGGGAAACATATTAAAACATTTTTACTTACATAATTATTAATTATTAAAAGCAATTGTAGTACGTATGATTTGGCCATCCAGTATGTCATAAAGAACATCAGAATGTATTAAAACATTTTTTTACTTTACCCATGCAAATACTAGTCACACAAACCATCATTAATACATCTTGTGTATAATATTACTCAACATATAGAACAGATAACCGAAGACCACACAGCAAACAAAACATCTGATTGTATCCATGTAATTTAGCAGATCACTCTTTTAGCTGATAAAACATCACTAATGCATTACATTAAAAATCCAAACTAATTGCATGGGACACTAATCTATTCACCAATATCCACAAGATTAATCTCAACTCTTTTTTGAGAAATGTGGAACAAGCACACACACTCATAAAAACACACCTACACCCACCCATATTAACAGACACACGCAAACCGTACCTCTATGAGCACCTCCGAAATGTTGATCCAGAAGATCTTGAGATTGACAAACTCGCCACAGGTGCCTCATAGCCAATGGGAACATCGTCTCCTACTAAAAAACATCACTGGATAGCCTAGAATAATTGCACGAAAATGTCAGCACCCATGCCAAGTCTAGGACTTGAAGCCAAGTTGGTTTCCACCACAGTGAACCTAACCATCCAAGCTCTGTTCATGGTCAACTAGTTCTTTTATTTTACGATATTCTAGACAACTATTTTTAACAATAATTTATTTTGTTTTATTCACTTGTGATTATAATTAATTGAGGTACATGCTATATCTATATGGCAAGCTAAACACATTAATACACAGATGGCCTAACCTACTGCCAAAATTGTGTCAACATTGATGATTGTTTTCTTCAATATGCATTACACAACACAAACTTATAATAAAGCATTTTAACCAAACTCGATTTTTCGAACGACAAAATTATACCCTAAACTTCTTGGGTGTAATTGATTCAATTTACGCATGTAACATAGAGGGTGAAATATATACAAGTAAATTATCATTTACAATATCAAAATGTGTAGGAAATCGATTGTAGATCTTTTAGAAAGCAAGAGGAGCACAAGGAAATTGTGCATGGAAGTGAGACAAGAATAGTTGTAAATGATGGAAAGAGTGATAAATGACGCTGAACATCGGAAGACCAATATAAGTAAAAAAAAGGTGACGAAAGATGCACAAACTTCAATTTTTATGATGACAAGCCACATATGTTTGTTGTAGTGACTAGATCGTTCTCGGGAACAGAAGGAACATAACAGAGTTGTGAAGTATATAATCATTATCATTGCTTCTAGGTGTCGAAATGTTTTCGTGTGGATAGGGATGTTGCATAAATATTGAATCACGTATACTTATGACTATTACTTATGACTATACTACCAGGGGCCAACTATACTATCTGATGGAAATGAGTAAGACAAAGCCTAACCATAGATTAAAGTAATTGGGTCCATGTTACTCCATAATATCATAACTTCTAAACTCGGGGAACAATATTCTATCATTCAGGCCTACCCTCGTAGATTCATTACGACGTAATGCTCTCCTCTAGGCCCGTCAAGGGGAGCTCACATGTTGTCAATGTTTCTAAATGAGGATTAGAATTCTACCACAACTGATATAATCAAAACACTATCTTTATTGCAAAGTCATATGACCTTTAACAACAGACTTTCTCACACGTCCACAGGAACATTGTGGAAATACTCACCAAACATCATCATCAGCAACATGATCAGCTGTGTATGAGTATGTATGTCCATATGTAGGATCATTCGGAGTCCGGGAAGGTGGGAGGGGGCGAGTGAACAGATTATTGAAACAACTTGAACGAACTAGACTGGTCCAAATTTTAGTTCTTCCAAATTTCAAGCTTAGCTAGGTTTCACAAAAAACATGGGCACGCAAGTCGATGAAGGAGTGACGGTTTGAAGCCAACTTGAAATAAGGGACTAAGGTATAGAGATTGTAAACACTCACTAGTGCAGTTAGGTTGAATGCAAAAGGTTGAAACCCCCTTCCATTGACATAGCTTTTAGCTGCCGCCTTGCCAAGGTGTGCATTTGCATAGGTGTGCGCTTGCAGAGGAAACCATCATATGACAGAACACCTCATGAAGGAGGCCCTTGCACACCGAGAAGAGGAATCAAAGCACCCTTGTGTCCCTGTGGAGCCTAATATTGTGACGCTCAGTCTAACCCAACGGGTTGCAACATGCCATAGGCACAGAGTACCCTTTGGTTCGGGCTATTTTCTTGATACAGGATGAAGGCATTGGTCGCTCACAGGATTGTAGTGTGATGATATTTCAGAGTCGACATCTAGGATAATGGCGGAAATAGTGCTTGTGGCACCAGAATTCCCTGAGCAAATGATGGGCATTAGCTCATCTTCACAGGTAGTTCAAGCCTTGGTAGTGAGGTTGGTGAAGGTTGGCGAGCGAGGGCTGGCCACCTCAGCCAATCTAGCTAGCATGATAACATGCTTGTGAGGTCTAGTGAAGGCGGCGACAGCCTCTGCTGGTCATTGTATCAGTGGGCTGCGATCCTTGATGACTGGGCGAGGAATATTAAGGCGGGCAGTGGCCCATATGCAGGTGCATTTCTGTAATTGCATGCATAGTGGCAGTTGTCATGTGCAACTTGTCGACGCTCACTTTTCATTCTAAGGGTTTTAGTTTAGTCCTAGAACAATGGCCATCGCAAGAGCATGTTCGTCAACCCAGTAGCAGCATCCAATACTGATGAGTATAAACATTTCTTATGAAAAACACACTATTGAAAAAGACAATGACAATTTTTGTAACACATAACATTTTTATTTTCAAATTGCTTGAACATTTTATAAATACATGGACATATATTTAATTATGAAAATTTCCTTAAAAACATAGATACTCACCTATCTAAAAAATGCATCCTTGTAATTTCCTTAAAACAAAAGAGAAATAGAGAACCAAAAGAAAAAAAAATTAAAAGAGAAAAGGAAGAAATGAAGAATTTCTTAAGCGACGTTGATCTAAACATTTTGAACATTTTATTAAATTATGCTGTACGGAATTCTTAAAATAAAAGGGCTTTGGCCCATCCATGCTGGGATCAATATGGGTCGTGAGACATGATCGAAATGACTGAAATCACGTTGCAGACGTTGACGCTGGATCCCTATCTCTTCCCACGCGGAGATGAAATCATACGCACAAAGATTACTTCATTCCAATTCTGCCGAGTTTACTTCTTTCATAGTTTACCATTCTCCTTGAACCCTAGCCCCTCTTATCACCTACCCACGCTGCTATATATATATATATATATATATATATATATATATATATATATATATATATATATATATATATATATATATATATATATAGGGTCACGCTATTCGTCACCCTGGGTGAGGAATAGTTATTCTTCATCCTCCTCTATTTTACTCTCAATGCACCGTAATTTTACGTTCCGTAAGTTTTGTCTTATTTCCGACGCAAAAAGGGACCGTAAGAAAATATATAATCACCGTAAAAAATATTTTATGTTATGTAAAATTACAAACGTAAAAACATAGTCCAAAATACTCATAAATTGCAAATTTTCTTGTCTTATGACCTATATTTTTATTTTTTATGTCAAATTTTACGTAATTAATCAATAGGAATGTAACTATTTGAATTCGAAACATAATTTAATTATGAAATGATCGTAAGATTATCTCGGGTGAAGAATAACTTATTCTACACCATGGGTGATGAATAGTAACACCCTGGGTTAGGAATTCTTATTCCTCACCCCAGCCAACTTGTGCTCCCACGTCCAAAACCATAGACAGTAAGAAGCAGAACTTTTGTGAGGTAATATTATAGCTTTGAATGAGAAACGGGTCTCCGCACTAAAACAACTGTAAAGAAAAGAGTGCAAGGTAATCTTACGGTTTCCATGTGAGTCAATTACTTCCTGTAGGCATTTAAAAAAAATATTATGTCATGTAGGCAAGCAACCCATAGAGCGCCTCTTGCTGTAATTTTACGGCTAATCAGGTAATCTTTACAGTAGTGAGGCAAGCAACCCACAGAGCGCCTATTGCTGTAATTCTACTGGTAATCAGGTAATCTTACAGTAGTGAGGCGTTCTTGATTTTTTTTTTCAGATATAAGTCTGCGTTTCTACAGTTCAGGTATTTTGCCTTAGATATATTGCTGTTTACATTGGACTGAGTACACCGGTTCTCTACTAAAAATGAAATATGGCACGTGATTGATTTAAGTAACATAGGCCACTGTCACAATTCTGTAGGAGGCATTTTTAGTAACCGTAAGAAACATAGGTCACTGGTTGATTTTGTCCACATGGAATTTTTGGTAACCATGGAATAACAAAGTGGTCTAATAAATACTAGATTCCATATAGTAGTAACAAAAGCCATCTTAAGCTTACAAATAAAATTCGTTTAGACGTAACTGAATGCCACTGAGCACTAAGTAACCAGCGGCATGATTATTATTTTTCAGAAATCTCTATTACAAAATTGAATGCTACCGAATTTGCAAACTGAATACTGTCGAACTTGATCTTCAAGCAGTAGGTGACCATAGATTTTACGCCAACTTCATCTGTTCAGCTATCTCTGCAGAGACTGAAACATTCTTATCCATGGGCTGGAAGCAACACAGTATCCTATTAATAGTACTATAGCCTTTGGTTCACTTTTCTTCTCACAAAACCTGAACTTTGCTACTGGTTATTAGTAAACGAAGTTTTGAATTTCAATTGCACATTACAATTACCGATCATAAATATGAAGACACGACTCTCTATCCCTCGTACATTAACCGTCATCCACTTGAACAGATACTGAAACAGAATATTTTCAATTCTTGAAAGTATACCAACAAACAGGTAGTGGCCACCATCACAGAAGCACATATAACACTTCAGGACTACTCCCTCCGTTCGGAATTACTTGTCCCGGAAATGGATGTATTTAGAACTAAAATATGTCTAGATACATCCATTTTTGCGACAAGTAATTCCGAACGGAGGGAGTAATAGGCTTCACTGCCCTGAACTAAAAATAATATAATGTCAAAATCAAAGATATCACAGTGGGACTTTGGATGTACCAGATTCATCACAATCACATGAAACCATAACATGCTAGCTGCAGGTGAATCAAAAGTATAGTGAGAAACAAGACAAAAAGCCAAATTCTGTAACTATTGTTAAAAATGCTCACTAACCATGTCTTTTATCGAGCTGTGCCAGCTTCAATGGTGGGAGTCGCCGTATTGAACTAGTCTGTGTCTAGCAACTATTTACGACATTATCATCAAAATTAAACATAGAAGTATCTTAAGTCCCTTCAATATGGATTTTCTTAATAGTACTAGAAGTTATGCTAGTAAACTTCATTGCTTTGTGATGAAACAAAAGGAGCAAAGAATTGGACGTAAATCATGTTGTAAGTAAAGACCTGAAGTAATTGAATTTCATGATTAGTTTGCAACAAACATTAGTGTGAAAGAGGCACACCCCATAATTCGTCAGACACACGATTGTAAGGGAAAAATGCCAAAGCCACCCATAATATAGTTGAATCAATATTAAATGGAACTAAATAAAAACATATCAAATCTAGTGGTACAGTGGTAGTAAACACGAGGAATCAAGAAGAAATTAAGCAAATTTCAGTGGATAGCTCAGCAAAATAGGAAGATAGGTTAATGTGAACAAACTCAACATCATTACAGTATATACGAATCTCAAGCAAAAAAAAGCCATAAGATTGAAATACACCTACACGATAGCTACTGAACTACAAAGTTCAGATTTTCAACAAAATAGGTTTGTCTGCCTGAAAAAAATGTATGCCATTTGTTGACCCGATTACAATCTCTATCAGTTAGGTGGAATGACAAAACAGTGGACAACCTATGAACAAAACCAAACATTACTTCTGATCGAACACATACAAATAGATTTTAGAATTTCAGTAGTATTAAGCTTGTACGTTTAGCTATGCCCAAAACAAGTAATGCTATTTTATGTCGATCTTTATTGCCAAGCAATCTATATATATGTTTAATAGATCTTTATTGCTCTTTCTTCTATCAACTTCATTTGTTCCTCAATTTCTCCAGTGACTGAAACATTCTTCTCAATAGTGCTATAGCCATTAGGTTCACCTTTCTTCTCACCAAAACCTAAATTTTGCTACTGGTTGTAATGAAAAGAGGGCCTCAAATTTCAATTTAACATTACTTGTACCCACCACAAATATGAAGACATCCATATCCCACATACATTAGCGGTCATCCACCTGAACAGATACCTGAAAACAAAATATTTTCAGTTCTCAGAAGTATACCAACACAAAAGTGCACATATAACACTTCAGGATTAACAGGCTTCATTACCATGCATTGGAAAGAGAAAACGCAACCCTGCATCTTGCAATTTTTGCTAGTTGCAAGCGTGTACCGCTACTAATCCGGTCTGCACCTAGAGAAAGTTCTGAAACCCTCCACATAGAGACCGTCAAATACTGCAGGTCAAAAGTGAAAATCCATATTTTTACACCTGAATGATCCATGGAGAGGTATATAAACTTCTGTGAGAAAAAACAAATATGATTGAATGCTTCCATTGAAAATAGAAGAACATACAAGAATAGTGCAGCAGCCAGTCATGATTTGTAATCGCCATGGGACTTGAGTTGCTTAGTTGCTTAAACAGTCTACTGTAGTCACCGTTACCAATTCGCCGTTGAGGAGAAGAACCTGCAAAGATCCAGTGACCACAAACCTGCGCTGGCAGATCCAGCGCTTTGCTCGGAGCACCAAAGCTCACCATATCGAAGGATCCGAGAGCACCTAAAGCCGACAGTTCGCCGGTTCCGGCAAAGGCTTCGCCAGGATGAGGGGGAACCACCAACATCTTTATTCCACACCGACGCCGCCACCCCCACCATGACGGCAACTCCTGGAACCACTACCCTACTATCTACATACCGGAAGCACAGGACTGGGGTTCCCGCCCCTCTCCCATCGCCGGAGCGGCGGACGGAGAGGGAAGGAACCACCGGCCTGGCCGGCGGCAGATCGAGGGGACAAAGTCGCCTTCCTATTCGCCTTCCCAGGGAAAAGGAAAGGAAACCGCTAATCTCGGCCCCATTAATTTCATTCTGCACTTCGCTTATTATTCTGAACATCACCAACCGTCTTACAAATGGACAGAGAATTAGCATAGGAATAAAGAAACTGAACATAATTTCCAACTGAGCCATCTCCTCTGGCACATTATGAATCATTGCAAATGGCCTTTAGAAGAGCAAAAGAAAAATTAGTTTAACACTATGATCAGTACAGTTCAGCAGAGTTAGAAGCTAGTCAGGTCCTATTCTCCCAAAATCATATTCTTTTTTTTGCGGGGACCAAATCACCGGGATGAGGATAAGCAATCAACCCGGTTCTTCATTTTTGCAATAGATAGTGGAGGCTTGTCACTGATTGTTGATGTCTTAGCGCGACCTGAATCTCATTGAGCATCACACTTTCTGATTTACAAATCCAAGGTACATCTGAATAAAGAGAAAACAGGAACAACCTGACCCGTCCAAGAAAAAAATAGACCCTTCAGTGAGAAGCAATTGCTTCACTTGAGCATCCGGAATAAACTCAAGAAATCTTAAAGAGCAACTGTTCTCAAGTAATTACCTATCTCGACAACAATTTCTCAGATTAATTTCCACGCAATTACCTATAGAATTTGTAAAAGCTACTTCATGTCCAGTAATAACAGATCGATGTTTCTACCAGCAAATTACTAATTAAAGAGGTGCTTTCTCGTATGTATGTATAGAAACCTTACTTTGGTATTTTTATACTAGGGGGGTAAACAAATGGTTATGATGGCGCAGCCAATATTATGTACAACTAAAATATTCCAGAAATTTTACCAAAAGGAAATCTCAAGAATTGTTTTGCAACTATGGATACATGGTGCACTCAGAGCCTAGCTAAAATATGACCGTATAAAATAGAATGAACAGGACAGGTTGGAAAGAGATCAAAAATCAAGCATGCATGCAAATCAGCTAGCCTGGGTGGAACTGTAGGCGGCCGTGGCATAGCTTCTGGATATGCAGCGCCGACCATGACCTTCATTCCTGCAAGGCAATCATTCAGATCTAGCAGGGTGAGCTGGGGTTGGAAGGGAAGCAGAGAGAAGAAGAGGGAGGAGAAACGTGGAGAACTTGTGCCGGAGCCGGCTGTGGAGGAAATGGAAAATCTGGTTCGGTGAATGTTGGTTGTCGCAAGCGCCTTATCCGATTGAGCAGTGGGATGGATTTGGGATTGGTCACCGGTGAAGAATCGTTGTACGCTCCATCACCGCTGCCGCTGTTGGCCTCCGAGTCGCACGAGAGGACGAGGGAGAGATGGACAGGGGAGTGAAGGAATCATCCGATGAGAATTCTTCGCCGAGCACATCGCCGTCCAGCACGCCGCCAATCACCGCCCGCTAGTCGGTGTTCAGCGGAAACCGCTCGCATCTATTGAAAAATATATGCGGTGGGGCGGTGGGCTAGCTCCAAATCCCCACGACCTTCCAGCGTTAACGTAAAATTACAGCGGCATGATAAAATTTTTGCTATAAATTTACATCGGTTTGTGCTGGGTTGAACCAGACCGTCACACGGCCGACTGACCCTGACCAGGGTGAAGAATTACTTATTCCTCACCCTGGGTCTTAAATAGACTTTATATATATATATATATATATATATATATATATATATATATATATATATATATATATATATATATATATATATATATATATATCCAGCCATTCCGTCTAATCCAGTCACAGGCTCAGAGCCATTCACACACAGTACAGAATACATTCTAGCTCGCGGCGCAGGCTGTGCGAGGGATCCAAAAGCCGTGGTCGCCAACATCATGTATTCAAAAACTTCTTAAACAGATATTTGAAAAACTGTTCAAAACATATTTGAATAAATGTTCATCATGTATTTAAAAAAGGGTAAAACACATATTAAAAATGTTCATCGTGTAATTAAAAAACTTTAACCATGTATTTCCAAAATATTCAACGTATGATTGAAAAAATATTCACATTATATGTAAAGAATTTGTATGTGTATTTACTTCTTTCCTAGTTTACCTACCCACGCTGCTATATATATCCGGTCTTTCCATCCAATCCAGTCACAGGCTAACAGCCATTCCCTCCTTTTCTTCCATACATTACAGATTACAGAGTACATTCTAGCTCGCTCCCCAGGCTGTGCGATGGATCCAAAAGCCCTGGCTGCCAAGGAGGAGGAGGAGTTCGTCGAGCAACTCTGCAGCAACCTCACCTGCGCCTGCGCCCGCCCACATCCTCCCCCCTACTGACGGCGCAGCCGCCGTCGTCGCCAACAATCGCCCCGGTCCTACTGTCAGCAACCTGTCGCCCATCTCCTTCCTATCCAACCTCCGCCAAGCGGCCGTGGACGCATCGTCCGTCATCGTCGAGTTCACCCGCGCCAGACTTCTCAGCTGTTGGAATAAGCCACGTCGCGTGGTGTGGTTGGGCGCTTCGGATGCGCGAGGGACGTGCGAGACGCATTGATGATGTCGGGTTCGTCGGACGCGTCGGGTGCGCACGGGACGGGCAGGACACAGCAGATATGCGGCGTGTGTGTGTGCGGCGTGATGGTACAGTCACGTTAACTAGCTAGATGTATTGGCAGTTCTGTTCCCGGCGGACGCGGTGTGCGCGTGGGAGCGCGTTGCGTGTGCATGGAGTTAGCTGGTAGTTACATCGTGGGCTCGTTCGCTGCATGCTAGGTCGTGTGGGTCGTTCAGTTAGTGGCTAGCATGACGGGCCGGCTACGCATGCGTGAGTCTGCTACTTAAGAGTTGTATCATGTTTGCTTGAAAGTGCCACGAGAATAGAAGTGAGAAAAGGCCGAGGCTGTGTGTCAGGCTAGCCACCAAACCTATCTGCTGGAAAAAATTGTATGAGACCAGGTCTCACGGTTAGCAGGTGAAACCCGTTCTGATGGATGACACGTGGCGTTCATAAATCACAAATCATCTAATTTTTCTTTCCCCCTGATTTTAAATGGAAGGTGGGGGATGCTTTATGATTTGTGAATGCCACATGTTATTCATTAGGATGGGTCTCGCGTGAGACCTGGTCTAATAGAATTATTTTCCAGCTACGACATAGAGAGCTGCGCCAACATCAGCTTCTCCCGCGTGTTCGCACGGGGCTGGAGCCCCGATGGTTCGAGCAGGTACAAGCGGCGCTCCGTCCAGGAGCTCATCGACGACAAGATCTACCTCGACCTCAACCTGCCAGCTGAAGATGACCCGGACGAACAGGAGAGGAGGCACAAGCGCAACGTTTCCTCCTCTAATCTCGACGGTGCCTTCCCCGGGCCAAGTAAGAGGAAGATAAGAGTCTCGCTGCCCAACATCACCGACCTGGCTGGTTCGAAGGTGACTGCTGCCGAGGCCGAGGATGCAGCTCTCAAACAAGGGTAGTAAGCCCGATTATTTTATGGTGGAAATTAAGAAGTACCTCTCGATCCTATGGTTCATTTCCCTTCTCAACTGATCCTTTTACATTTTCAGCTGCAAGGTTAGGGGAGGAGCAGGAGCTGCTGCAAGGTCATCAAGGAGAACGACCAGACGCTGGATCTACATTCAAGACAAAAGACAAAGCCACAACAGGGAATGACGAGTCCGAGGCCGATGGTGTTGTTCCAACACAAGGTACGGGTGCTTCTTTAATCAAGTGGAGAAAGGCTCTCCTACTGTTCCTGATCCTTTCTACATTTTCTCAAATCTGCCAGGAGAGGCTGGAGGTAGACTAAAGTACACAGTTTTTTTGGGTCTATATGCTTATGGGAGGAATTTTATAATACATCAAAAGAAACAACTTGAAAAGATGGGGCTGATATATCCGATACAAGACTATCCGAGTGTGATCCACCAATGCTGAGTTGCTTCTAGAGAATGTATGCACCCAATGCAGCGTGATTCGTGGCGCTGCTGCCTGATCCTCCAATAGTTTATTCTTATCCTAGTACTTTCCAACGCTGAGTAGCACACAATATTTCGTCAGACATACCAGATGAATTCCGTCTAAGATCATCCATCGATTGTACACCTTATATGCTGATTTGACTGTACAAAGACTCTTGGGATCAGTTTGCCATCAACATATTAGACTTTACCGGTTTGGCAAAATCTCCCTTGTGTCCACCGTGCATGAAATATGTATCAATAGATCAACTAGTAGTATATATATGAATAATCAGTGAAGCAACAAACCAACAACATAGAGAGGCACGTAAAAATGTTATTCACTTATTTTAGATTTAAGACCATAGATATCACATAAGCAAAATAACCCACTGCATATAATAAACGAGCTAATTCCTTCTGAAACAACAAAACATATAATTATGATCACATCCTACGGTTGATTCGTCCTCATTGCAGTTTGTTCGTATTTATTGATTTCCATTTCGTGTTGCTCTGATATGTTATTTGATGGCTTCTTGGTGTCGGCAGCTAGACAATGAGGAGGGGCTATAGTGGCCTTAACGGTGGTGCCGGAAGTTGAAAGAGGGGGAGGTGCAAGCTTCTCGATGTGCATGAACTGGGGACAGTGTCATCAGACAGATACTCTTTTATCACCGGAACCACTAATATGAAAAATGTTTGTTGCATATTATAAAGAAAATGCTAGTATCTTCTTGTGGATTCCGATCTTCACAAGGCCTGTGGTGCGGATACAACCAGCCGGTTTCTCCTGCCCTACCGGTGTACTGCCGTCATGGGAACTCATGCCTTCTAGGCTTTTCTGGACAACATTGCATGCCACATACATGGTTCAAGATGACATTCCACAGGCCGTCCTTTGCAATGATCAAGCATTCGCCATCGTAGTGGTTATGATGATCTCTGGCTCAGATATCACTTAAGGTTTAAGGAACATGTCCTCTGTGAGTATAGTTCAATTTGCAAATACTATTTTGGTCACATGTATTATTTTAACACATGGACATATCTGAAAAATAAGTGAATACCTTTTGAAAGTGCCTGAACATTAAAAAATAATAGTCACCTATCTAAAAAATGCATCCCTGTAATTTCCCTATAATATTTGGCTATAATTTTTATGGCATCCTTTCAGAATACGAATTGGTTTAAAGTGTTTGTAGGATTTTGGGATCTAGGCCAAAATATATATTATTTCCTTGAAATAAACAACTGGATACAAAAATTAGGGAACAATGTTTGTCTAGGTATTGGCCCTTGCGGGGATCAATCTGCTCCGAGTTTCCTGATTGAAATAGCTGAATTGTTGGGTGCATTCACGACGACGATGTTAAAATAGATGGGATCAATCTATACATCGCTCCACTCTCAAGTGTGCGGAGAAGAATTCATAGGTGGAAATGTAACTTCTTTCCCGTTCTACGTAGTTTAATTCTTTCCACTTCAGTCCTGTCTTACCATTCTCCCCTCGCGCTCTTGATTGTGATGGCAATGGGAACCATTGAACCCTAGCAGCCGCCAAGGTTGAGATCCTATGTGCGACCTCACCCGTTGCGCCTCCTCCAACCAACCCACACCACCATATATCTTCAGCCATTCACTCGATTCCAGTACTCGATTCCAGTCAGGGCCATTCCTTCCTTCCATTCCGCCTCAGGGGCCACACTACCGCCACTGCCACTTCTGCTAGCAGCATGCGTTCTGCCACCATGTGGGAGCCCTCCCATTTCTCATCGCCCATCTGATACCCCTCATAACCCTTCGAGGATGCATTTTACCTGTGGGAGCGTTGGTGGGGACTGCACCTCGCCGTCCTTGGAGTACACAGTGGGGTCGAATCCGCACCCGTCGGTGCTAGCCATCACTAGACATATCAATCACGGGAAGGAGAAGGCTGAGAAGACCACGTGCAACTCCCAATGCACCGGATGTGAGACTAGGAAGAGCGAGGTGGCAGAGTTAGAGAGAGGAAAGGAAGAACCTGGCGCAAGAAAGGGCAGAAGACGAGGAAGACTGGAGGATGCATAAAAAATATTCAGGTGTGAAGCGTTTTTGGGTCACACTCGGTAGGAAAAAAAATCCATCATGTATTTGAAAAAAAATATTCATCGTGCATTCAAGAAAGTGTCCAACACATATTTGAAAAAGTGTTCAAGACATATTTCAATAAATGTTCATCTTGCATTTGAGAAAGTGTTCAAGGCATATTTGATGTTTATCGTGTATTTAAAAAATGCCGCGTATTTCAAAAAATATTCAACATATATTCAAAACATATTCACTATATATTTGAAGAATATTATTTGTATTTTAAAAATATTCACCGTGTACTTAAAAAAATGTCCATCGCATGTTTCTCCAAAAGTGCCATGACATATACGCAAACAAATGTTCATTTCCTATTTTCGAACAAAATGTGCATCAAATACTTGTCAAAAAATTTATGCATAAAAACGTCAATCATCTTCCTGTGATCCTACGGTCGCGTCAATGCTGACCGAAGGCCACGGGTCACACGGCCTCCGCTGCCGCCGCTTCAGCTGGCACCAGGGGCGCCACCCCCACACTGGAGACACCCCCTTCCCCGTCATATTTTAGGTATGCTTCTCAAGCATTTATGGGTGCAATATAGGTTCAGTTTGGAGTGTGTCACATGCATTATGTGATTTGTCCTGCTTGCTCACCAAGGCACTCACTTGTGTTAGCCTTTAACACAAAAACCTATCGATCCGGCATTACTATCAGCTGTGAAACTGCCATTCATGAATAGCTAATTACTTGCCCTTTATCATCCCCTAGCAAATTGCAACGCCGAGTAGGTGGTGCTATTTGTGTGCCCTGCTGTGTGGCACACAACGCTCCCTCATACATATCAGACAAACTAGCCTAGGTTCATCGATGGATTGTACAACACTTTCTCATGCTGATTTGATTGTAAAGGGAGCGGTGGGATCTGCGTGCCAGGCTGTCAAGTCATAACCACCATCCATCCTTTATCGGGATTGCCAAAATCCCCTTGCCTTACCAGTCCCCAATCTGCCTCACTGCAGATTTATTCTTCCGCAACACGGTGAGCTCAACAACTATATAAGCATGATCGTTGACCATGAAATAAAATGCAGGAGTAGGCTTGATGCAACTAGTCAACAACACTGTAGAGACAATACATTAATATAAAATCATCCATTGTAAATTACAAAAGAGTTAATTCTGTATGAAATAGCACAAACAAAATACTAGGTATAGTAATTGGAATTGCCATCCCATACTAGCTAGTTGATTACTCCTCACTGTAGATTGCTTGATTATTTCCGTTTCCTAATTTTCTGACATGTTGTTGATGGATTGTTGGTGTCCCTGGCCGGACAAGGAGCAGGCACAGCAATGGAGAGAAGAAGTGGAGGGGCGCAGGCCACCGGAGAAAGCTTCTCGATGTAGAGGCAGAGGGGCACAGTGTTACCCGACAAATACTCTTTCGGCACATGCAACCACTCATAATCGCTGTCATCGGGTGAATGGGCGTCGCCAGACAGGGAGCTGCTGCTCCTCAGGGGCGAGTTCATCATGACCATATGCGTTGTGCCGCATCTAGAACACTCTACAGAGAGGTTGCACGCGAACTGTGGTTATACTGAAAAGGTTTGGCTGATATATCTGATACAATAGTGCATTTTACTTTTCATTCATAGTATTTTCTAAAAAATATCTCCAAAATGAAATTTATTATTTTGTAGTAAGGCATTCAACTATTATATGTATTCATAACCACAGAATAATAGGCATGATATGCATGAAAAAAGAACATAGAGTGTCCAGAAAATGATACTACTTCAGATTAAAACTAAGGTGTCCACGACTTTATATAGGCGTCAGGCGATAGGAAAACAAAACTTAAAAAAAATGTCAACACAACTAAGGATTTTAAATCTTCGGAGAGAGCTCTGTTAGGTGGCATGCCATGTTCATTTCCTTGAACAGCAGGCGCAAGTGCTTGTGCATCACACTTTCCAGGACTATCTGAGTGTTAGCCACCAATGCTGAGCTGCTTCTAGAGAATGTCTGCATGTAATCGATTAAGTTTAGACTTTGGAGTGCATCCAATGCATAGCATGATTCTTGGTGCTCCCACCCTATCCTCCAAGAGTGTCTGCTTATCCTAGTACTTTCAAACACTGAGTAGCACACAATGCTCCGTCATACGTACCAGGCGAATTCGGTCCAGGATCATCCATCAATTGTACACCTTACATACTGATTTGACTGTAAAGAGACCCTTGGGATAAGTTTGCTATCAACATATCAGCCTTTAACTGTATCGGCAAAATCCCCTTTGTGTCCACCGTGTATAAAATCCCTTTTGTTCGTATTTGTACATTTCCATTTCATGTTGCTATAATATTTTGGTTGCCGGCTTCTTGGTGGCCGGACAAGGAAGAGGGGCAACAATGGCATTAAGGGGTGGTGGTGGCAGGTGTAAGAGGGGGAGGTGCAAGCTTCTAGATGTACATGCAGTGGGGGACAGTGCCACCGGACAAATACTCGTTCGGTAGCGGAACCACACTTAAACTTGCCCAGGTCAGGGGCGCAGCTGGACAGTAATATTAGTTTACGTATATACCTATAAGACCCATTTTATAATGCATGATATCTTAAGGAACTAGTTGAAACTTGAAACTGATTACGCTCGCACAGGCAGCCGTGCTAGTTGCTTGAATGGTGGAGCTGAAACGTCCAATAAAAGATTATAGTATGCTTCTTATTCATATATATTATATTATATTATAAATATCTCCATAACTAAATTTATTTCTTTGGCTATGAGGAAACCTGTATACTCTCTTGAGCAATACACACCAAGAAATCCGAAAAAAATTCAACATAACTAAAAAGAACTCTCTTGAGTGCCATGTCATATTCATCACAAGGGTTTACGCATCCCTTTCTAGGACTATCATATTGAGCACCCCAATCCTGTGCTGCTTCTTGAGCATTATTAATGCCTGCAGTATAGGTTCAGTTTGGAGTTTCTCCCGTGCGTTAGGTGATTTGTCCTGCTGGCTCACCAAGACACTAGTGACTCACTTGTGTTATCCCCTAATACAAAGCCCTATCCATCCAGCATTATCCCCTAATTACTTTCCCTTCATCATCCCCTAGCACATTGCAGCGTGGAGTAGGTGCTACTATTTGTCTGCCCTGCTGTGTGGCACAATGATCTTTCATACAGTACATATTAGACGAAACTCCCCTAGGTTCATCCATGGAGTGTACTATACACATTTTATGCTGATTTGGCTGTAAAGGGAGTCTTGTTGGGATCTGTGTGCCAGGCCGAGATGTCATCAAAGTCATCCTTTAAGGGGATTGCCAAAATCTCCTTGCCATCCACACGGAGGAGAAAATCTGCCTCACCAGACCCCAGTCTGCCTCACGGCAGATTTATTCTTCGGCAACAAGGCGAGATCAACTAGCTAGCACTGTTATATATGCAAGATCGTTGACCACAAAATAAAGGCAGGAGTTCTCGCAAAAAAAGAAAAAATAAAGGCAGGAGTATGCTTGATTCAACATGGCAACAACACTGTAGAGAAATTACAATATATAAAATCATCAATTGTAAATAACGGAAGATTTAATTCTTTATGAAATAGCAAAATACTAGTAGGTATAGTAATTGGAATTGCCATTGCATACGAGCTAGTTTATTCCTCCTCACTGCAGGTTGCTTGAAGCTTTCCGTTTCCTGCCATTGCTCTGATATGTTGTTGCTGGCTTGCTCGTGTCCGCGGCCGGACAAGGAGGAGCCGCAGCCATGGCCAGAAGAGGTGGAGGGGTGGAGGCGGCCTCGATGTAGATGCAGAGGGGAAGAGTATCACCCGACAAATACTCTTTTTGAGCACCCGCAACCACTCGTACTTGCCGTCGCCGGGCGCAGGGGTGCCGCCAGACAGGGAGCTGCTGCTCATTAGGGGCGACTTCATCTTGACGATATGAATGGTGCCGCGGGCAGAAAACGCTCTACAGAGAGCTCGCACACGAACTGCGGCGCCGGGTCGCCACCATCCTCTCTAACGCTCTACAGAAAGCATCCGAGGCTGGCCGTAGGGGATGCAGATGGTGGGGCGCGAGTGGCCATCGGAACCAATGATGGTAGGGGATGCTTGGAGCCGATTAAGCCGCAACCCCCGCCGTCCGAAGCCCTGGCTGGGCATCCGCAAGGCGCGTGCGGGACGCGCGCCTGTGTTCGGCTGACTCGTGGTACACGATGCCGCCGGCGTCGCAGCCGTACTTCTCGAAGTCACACCGCACCATGACGGAGGACACGAAGGTGTCAAGAAAGGCTAAGTGGACAACTGTGAGGCCGCAGGGTTCTCCATGGAGTTCGCGGCAGGACAAGCACAGCAGATGGTCGGCGTCACACTGGCGTCAAGATTCAGTTGAGATAGCAGGATCCAGATATGATATGCAAAGACGATTAATTGATGAAAGAAACTTTCGATCCATGGCGATTCATACCTTGAAGATGGGGGATTTGAGGGGGAGGCGGCAGGTATGGCAGCTCAGCAGCGCCGTGGACATGCTAAAGCTGAGGACCTGCTGCGATTCCATCTCCGTGGCAGTGGCTACCACCGCAAGAGCTCGCTCTCCTCCGCCATGGCTTATGTTTTTCTCCTTTGAGAATGACGGCGCGGGGGGAGTGGTGGATGGATGTGATTCTAGGGCTGAAAGCATCGGCAATATATAGCGCTGATTCTAGGGTGGAGGGGCGGCCTGGGGTTGGTGGGAGGAGGACCCTCGGCGGCGCCTAGGGCTCCCATCCATTGCCAGTGCGGTGAGTGCGAGCGCGGGAATGGATTTGGATTGGATCCGACCAAAACTGGAAAGAAGTAAAAGCAATGGTGAATTGGAAAGATGTAAAATTTTAGGTGTACTACGATTTTCTTCTCCTCGTCCTTGTGAGTTTGTGAGAGGGGTGGGAGCGGGGCGGCCTTGTTTGGATGCGAGGTTGAGTATTTCCAGGGAAAACAGAGACAGGGTGGGAATTCACATCCCTTGAGGCGCGATCATCAGCCATTGTTCTCGTTGGAGTGGAGAGGAGCCGAACTTCAGCTATGGCCGCATGTCTAACCAAGTATAACTAGTACTCCCTCCGTTCCTAAATATAATTATTTTTAGACATTTCAAATGAACTACAACATATGGATGTATGTAGACATATCTTAGAGTTTATATTCACTCATTTTGCTCCGTATGTAGTCACTTGTTGGAATCTTTAAAAAGACTTATATTTGACAATGGAGGGAGTAGTATATAACTAGTGGAATACACCGGTTAGTACAGAGGCGGATGGGGGGACGTGAGTACGAGACACAACCAGAGATCGAGGAGGATAGGATAGGAAGGCAAGCAACATATATATGCATGAGGCGATGGGTGAGACAGGCGGCAGCCGGCAGCGACCTCGTGGGTGGAGGGTCATAGACAGCCATGAGCGAATGAGACAGGGGATTCTCTCCCCATGTCGCTAGGCGTATATGCTCTCCCGGGGAACTCATGGAGATCGCGCCAAGGAAAGTGCATGGCTTCGAGCGCCCAAATGCCCAAGGCACTTGGCCCGGGTCAGACTTTCCACCCAGGGATGAGGCCGGGATACAACCGGATCCTTTCGGAACAAATGAGACCAACTTCTCCCCCTGGGCGGGCCCCGGCCAGTGCACCGTTTGGAGCAACAAAACACAGCAATACGTCTCAAGCATCCCTCCGCCCAGAATTAATTGTCTTAGATTATTCTAGATACAAATGTATGTAGACACATGTTAGTTTTAAATATATCCATATCTAGGAAAATCTAAAATAAGTAATTTAAGACAGAGGAAATACAATTGTACCGCGCCATCTTCGAAGAAAAGTGCACTATCTCATCAAATGTGCTACCTTCGGAAGCTTTTATCACTCGACTATTGTGGGTTGTAAGCCGCGCTCACCTGCGCTACAGTCGCATAGCACATTTTTTCGATAAAGGGCGCTTTTATTAACTCAAAATGTAGCATCGAGCGGATACAAAACATAAAGAGCGACACCCGGCCTCTGCATAGCAAAGATGCACACAACCATCAAACAAACAGTCTGACAAAAAAAATATAAAAACGACAATGTGGCAACAGTAAAGCCATATGGGGCCGAAACTATGCCTATGTCGACGGAGAAGGTGGACCGATTCGAAGATTATGCTGCCACCCATGTTGGGTAAAAACCTCCCTGGCCACCCGCTCCAACTGCATACACACCGTTTTGAACAGCGATTGATACTCCGTTCGGTGCAGAGTAGACCACATACGAAGCCAGTGCGTACAACGGTAAATAACCTGCATAGGAGAAGAAGTTTTGCCATTAAAAACACAGTCATTTCTACATAGCCAAAGCGACCATAGTAAAGCAGACGCTCCCACCCGTATTAGCGTACTAAAGGTATTTCGTATTCCATCAAGGCAGTGACCATATATATTGGTGACACTTGTTGGTGGATACAAATTTGACGCTATTTGGATAACGGACCATGTAGAACGCGCAAACTTGCATTGAAATAAGAGATGTTTGATTGTCTCGTCATGAGTACAAAAACTACATTTCTTGCTTCCTTTCCAGTTGCGTCGAGCGAGGTTGTCTTTAGTTAGCACAACTCTTCTCCGAAGATACCACATGGAAATCTTAACTTTTAGTGGCATCTTCGATTTCCAGATTTGTTTATTATTGGCCACTGGAATCTATGTTTGCGATAGTGCATGATACATGGAGTCAACAGTGAAGGACCTAGATGTAGTAAGATTCTAGCGAAAGACATCCCGCCCATGTGTCAAGTTAATCAAATCCAAACGGGATAGAAAATGTTGTCATGACACAAGACGGGGTCCAACCAAATCCCTCCGAAATGATATATCTGGCGGAGAAGTGGTCATCACATGCGCAAGAGTATCGTTCACTCAGCACATGGGCCTTGGCCTTGCCTTTTTGTTTCGAGAGAGGCTGGGCTAGGCACTTAGTGTGATACTGGTGGTAGCTACTATGGGAGAAATACATGTTGCCTAGTGTTTGGATGCAAGTCGAGTGTAAATTCTTGTTCACTCAGCGTAGTACATCGTGAGCCGAGTGCTCTGGAGATACCAAACGACAACCGGTTGTGGCCCGGCTTACCTTCATACAAGTAAATACCATCCAAAAACAACTGGTTTCTACACAAATCTCGGCATATAATGAGAAAAACACTCGTCTGATGCCAAGGGCTCCGCATAAGCAGCAGCCACTACGCGATCGTCCTCCCAGCGGCACTACGGTGGCAGCCCATGAAGGCTGAGTGTGTATTAACAGCCCAAAATCGGCTTATATATGCAAGTGGAGTATCTCATAATATGCACTCAGCTCACGTAGGGAACGGTCGCATCCCACGTGGCCTAGGCTGACCATTTAGTGTGACCCTAGAAGTAGCACTATCGGTCGAGTAGTTTGAAGTTTGTCACAAGGCGTAAGACCAACGTGTCAGGGATTTTCACAGTGCGATCTGCATACCATACAGAATGGGAATTTCAACTTGGGCACAAGTTGGAATCAACAACTGGAGCTTCAGACAAATCTTATACATGGGACTCGGTATGGAACTTAGTCTGCCCAGTAAAGATAAAAATATTTATGTGGCGCGCGCTCTAGAGTGCTATTCCCTGTCGATCTATCCTTGCTAATAAGCACTTGAAAATCAATCAGAGTTGCCAAGCCTGTAACAAGGGGCCTGATGACATTACATACGTATGAATCCATTGGTGATCATAAGCTTACGCGTATGTGATAGATGATTACATGCATGTGATAACTGAATCGTGCATGTACTAGTAGGTAAGACCACAATTGCAAAATCTGCAAAGTTGTTTTAATCTGCACTAGCTAGTGGTATTGTACACGAACAACTACTTATGCACCATGGACTTGTGCGTCATGTATGGGTAAACATACTTGGCTCTTCCCTCTTATTTTTCAATAATGCATATGTTTGTTTCTCTTCAAATTTATTTGGTACAAAATTGCATCGAACAAACACATTAATAATAACGACATTTTTATGAATGCATGAACATTTTTATTTTGAAATTGCGTCAACAGATTCTAATTACATGAACATATTTACAATTATGAACATTTCTTCAAAATGCATGAATTTTATAAATTGCATGGATATATTTTCGGAAATACACCAGTAAAATTGTGTACATTAACATTTTGCAAAAATTATGGAATTATTTTTACATGTGAATTGTTTTCAAGATTGTCCTTTTTTATTTACATGGACCTTCTTTTGAAATGCACAAATTATTTTCTAGTTACATGATTTTTTCTTAAACACCCGAGCACCATTTTGAAGTAGATGAACATACTTAAAAAAGTGTGCATCCCTTTTGAAAATATTTGAACATTTAAAAACATAGATACTAACCTATCTCCGAAATGCATCTTTGTAATTTCCTTTAAAATGAAAGAGAAATAGAGAAAAACAAAAAAAATTGAAAAAACAAGTAATAGGCAAGGTATAGATGTTCATGAAGGTAGGCAATATCTGAGCCATGTGAGATGCGACTATAGGTGAGCACGATTTACAAGTCGTAGTAGTAGGCAAGGTATAGACGCTCATGGAGGTAGTACATATGTTTGATGGAAATATTATATATGTTCTTTGTGAACTAATGAGTTTGTTACTACGATTCAAGAGTATTAGAGTACAATTGTACATGCTTGCAATGTATTGCAGTGTTTCGTTGTTTCAAACGCTGTGATATACGGACGAGCTAGCACGCCATGTAAGTATAGTCTATAAGTGTCAAGGCCTAATCATCTTGTTTTTGTAAAGGATTATGCACAACACAATGATGCTGTTTAAGAATGACTGAACAAGAGAAAATGTATAATCCACAAATTAGCAGCAATAGGGTATGGCAGTAAGCAGGGATAAATTCATAGTGTTTTGGATCTGTGCAAAAATATTGTTTCATTCAAATACGCTTACTGTCAACTGATGGGCCAACGTCAGCAGGTATCTAAGCTGGGCCAATTTTCCTGATTGAAATTGCTAAACGGTCTGACGGATTCACGATGCTGACGTTGGATCCCTATCCATACGCGCGCGGAGATGAAAACGTACACAGAAAAATTAATTCTTTCTATTTCTATCTGCATTTAATTCGTTCCAATTCAGTTCCTCGCCACTATATATGTCAGTCCATTCTAGTTGCATCACAACCATTCCTACATTTCCTTCCATTCAGTTCATTCTAGGCCGCTTCCCCAGGCTGTGCGATGGAGCCCAAAGCCATGGCCGCCGAGGAGGCAGAGGAGCTCGTTGAGCAACTCTTCAGCGACCACGCATGCGCCCGCGCCCGACCGAGAAGCAGCCGTTATCGCCAACAGCCACCCCGAACCTCCCCTTGCTCCAGCTGTTGTCAACCTGTCTACCAAGGGGTTCCTCGCCACCCTCCGCCAAGCCGCCGTGGATGCATCGTCCGCCTTCAGCGAGTTCACCAGCGCCAGACTTCTCAGCTTCTCCCGCGCGTTCGCCCGGGGATGGGGCCCCTCTGGCTCGGGCAGGTACGAGCGTCACTCCATTGACGACAAGATCATCCCCGACCTCAACCTGCCAGCCGAAGATGACCCGGAGGAGAGAGGGCATGGTGGTGGCGCAGGCGAGCTCGCTGGAGCATCTCTCCGTCCAGGATCTCGTTGATGACACAAGATCTTCCCCGACCTCAACCTGCCAGCGGAAGATGACCAGGAGGAGAGAGACGGCATGGTGGTGGCGCAGGAGAGGAGGTGCAAGCGCAACGTCTCCTCCTCCAATCTCGACCAGGAGCCAATCAACGTCCTGGCTGGGTTTTGCTTACCACTCGAAATATCAAGATTTACCATGGTTACCACATATTTTAGTACGCCTCGGTAAATGGTCATTTCGAGCAAAAAATTCGAATTTTTTGAATTTACTGAATTCAAACGCTCAATGTATAGTGAAGTATGGGAGCACCTCACAGCACTCGTGTAGACAATGTTCCACTTAGCTAGTAGCTCTTTTATGATAAATATAAGCTCAAGTGCTATCTATATCTATTTTGAAAGAATTTGAAATCACAATTAAATTATAAATTTTGTTTGAAATTCATTCAAAATTTGCTCAAAATTTCATGGTAACCGTGGTCACCACGTTTACCGCCCCCTCGGTAAAAATGCCCCATTCGGTAACCAAAACCTTGCATCCTGGACAGTGCCATCGCCCGTCCAAGTAAGAGGAATAGAAGCCAGTCGCTGCCCAACATCACCGATCTCGATGAGGATCTGGCTGTTTCGAAGTTGGCTGCTACCGAGGCCGAGGATGCTGCTCTCAAACAAGGTAGTAAGCCTAATTCTTTTATCAAGGAGATTAACAAGTACCTCTCAATCGTATGGTTCATTTCCGTTCTCAACTGATCCTATTACATTTTCAGCTGCATGGTTAGAAGGGGAGCAGGAGTCGCTCCAAGGTCATCAAGGAGAACAAGCAAACGGTGGAGCCGCATCTGCTTTCAAGACACAAGAAGAAGATGACGAGGCCGAGGCCGAGGCTGCGCGTGCTTCCTTAACCAAGTGTAGAAAAAAGATGGAGAAAGGCTCTCCTACATACTGTTGAACTCCTGATCCTATGTCATTTTCTTAGCTACAATGCCACGAGAGGCTGGAGGTAGACCTCGGCTCAGCCAGGCTGACATTCAGGTGCTGACCTCGAAGGTGAAAAACCAATCCACTAGGCCTATCCCGTAACAATTTTTGGGCAGGTTGAATTGGTTTCGATCGCGTGTTGGCAAGGACCAGGGATCTGTTGTGGACACATCAGCGAACGCAAGCAGATAAAATGAAGAGGGTACTGTGGGTTCAATGTCATAAGTGCACAGCCAGAAGTAAGAAGGCCTGAAATTTGTACATCCACAATCACGGGTATGAATGTCCAAAGTGTTGTTAGCATAATCTTGATTTGTGGGATTTGCAAAGTGTTATTTCTACTTCTATGGCGTGGTGTTCGTCCGGGTCTTATTGGTACACGTAGGCATATATATACATGCTTATATTTTTTCTGTCATAGCAGTACTAGGAGGTCAAGTACAAGTAAGTTTAGACTTTGTGTAAGGTCGGTGGCAGCTCTGCCTATATATTCATAGCAAGTGACAGCGTGAGTTTGTAACGTATTACGTGATGGTGAGACAAAAGGAAAAGAAGTAAAGAGTGAAAACAAGGACTACAAGTATTTTGTGCGCGCGTGTTCTTCTAGTTTGATGTGACCGTTCCTGAGACGAATTCCAACAAGTGTTTAGATTGAAGAAGTGGAAGCTGTAATATTCCTGTTACATGTGATTTGTTTCCTATGCATGGATAAAAGTTCTCCTATATGTTCCCGATCCTATTTCATTTTCAGTTACAATGTCACAGGACGAGCAGCCCCAATAAGGCGTTAGACCTCGGCTCAGCCAAGCTAACATCAAGAACAGAGTCGAGGAGCCGGTCTCGATGGTGAAAAACCGAGCCCGGCCTTTGCCGGAGCACTATCTAGGCAAGTTGAATTGGTTTCGGAGGCAGGTTGCTAATGACCGTGGACATGATGTCGAGACGTCAGCTAATGTTTGCAGCGCTTTATCTCACCAACCTGCAAAGGCGATGCAGTGACAAGGGTACTATGGGAGAAAGGGACTTGCCTTCTCAAATGAGTGTCGCAAGTGCCCAGCCAGAAGAAAGAAGGCCCGAAATTGGTGCATCATCAATCGCAGGTAGGAAAGTGGTGTTCTAGATGTGCCTCTTACAAGTGTAGATATACCAGAGTTTAAATCTAATATCCTTTTACAGATGGGTTTTTTTTCCAATGCATGGAGATGGAGGCATGTCTTCACAGCCTGTCGCCGGAAATGAAGACAAGGCAAATGTGGACGTGCATGCTGTTCTGGGATCAAATTCTTCTCTGCAGGTGATTATGCCGGATGTCACACCGATGGTGCCGGATGTCCTACCCTCGCCTGCCTGGGAACGTCAGCTGACCATCGCTAGCCCGAGGAGGGAACCCGGCAATCTGGACGGGTGAGAAAACGATCTGGATGAGATGCAACCTGGCCCTTTTAGCTCCTCCTAATTTGTTAGTGACCTTGTTGGTCTATACATTAATTCTGACTGCGGTTTCACTGGAGCTGTCGCTTGTTTCTAGTAGATTATAAACTATATGTTTTCGAATTGAATGGTTGACATTGTTTGTGTGCCGCTGCCTGACTTTATGCATGATATGATCATACCATATATTTAAATTGTGTGAATCTGCATATTATTAACATGAGAATTAATAATGTGTTCAATATTTTGTCTTATGTGTTAGTTTTACAATCTATTATATATACAACTGTGGCAGTTACGAAACATGGCAAGCTGAGATATGTTTCTCTCCTCTAGTATGTGGCTGTCTGTAGTGGCATCGTAACTAAAAGATATGTTCATGATTTTTTAAGTTTCCATGCATTCTAAGAAATATGAACGCTTGTTTGTTGGCTAGGCACTGGTAATTCTTGCTATTACTATTAGGATATGGGTAGTTGACACGTAATGCTACTTCTTGCCTACTCTGGCTATCTGCGTTGGTTGAGGAAAAAATCAAGGCCGTATTAAAGCATAGGCGTTAGCTGCTATCAGGAACCAAGTAAAAGGAGTCAATTAGCTGGCTTACACTAGAAGAAATCGTTGTTGAGTGATGTCTTCTTCGGCCAATAGAGCTCTGCTATCGTGAGTGACTAAGGCTGTTGCCATTTGAAGCAATACTTGATGTATTGGTTGATGTACTAAAATTTCTTGTTCACCATGATAAATTTTGTTTTGGTAAAAATGACCTAAAAAAATGTGTGGATATTTATATCTGATGCCACCCTAGCTAGTGGGTACTCTACCAAGTTGCATAAACAAATTATGAATTCTATTATCAAAATCAAATCTTGAATTTATTTGCTTGCTGGCCAGAATAATTCTTATACGGATGTCCACTGGAAGTTAGCTATAGCTCTTGTCATCTGAAAAAAAATCTATACCTCTTGTAGTAGTTAGTAGTTATACTCAGTGTAAAACTGCTAATTATTTCACATTTGTACTCCGTATAAACTGGTACTTGAGAACAGTGATAGCCATAAAGGAGAGATGTTCGATTTTAGGTAACTATCTATGTGCTATCTTGGTGCAATATTCTTCAGCACGGTTTAATCGACATAGTCGGGAAGTTTGAATGTAAAGAAACAACCATCAACAAGCCGATACAAACACATACCACCCCAACACATGCACACACCCAAGGCTTAATACATAGGCACTTAGCGTAGCTACACCACCCCTATCACTCCAATGTTTGTAATACACACTCTATGCTCTTCACTTGTCAATCTATAGTTCTGGACACATTGTACTAAATTTGAGCTTCATATCATAGTCACTTCGTGCAAGAAACAAGAAAAACTATCTACTGTGAAACTAAGACAAAACACTGCACCTAGAAAATGGGATTCCCACTTCAGACATATGGTAAGTATTTGTACTACATTATTGAAATGCTTTATGTTTGCTTACTAAATGACTTGCAATATTAACGTTTGTCAATTGATAAATCTGATATAAGCCTAAGGACAACATTGATAATCTATCCGGTAGAGACTTTCTTGAATGTACGCGCACTACAAAGAAAGATCCTACATTTTGTTTGACTGCACCAAAACAAATCATAAGTACTTTCTAATTTCTGGAGGCTTCTCTTTCGACCTGGCATGTTTAGATAGAATAATTGAAACTATAATATTCCTATTCCAGGTGATTTGTTTCCTATGCATGCAGAAAAGTTCTCGTATATTTCATTTTCAGCTACTAGGGCTCAGCTAGGATGACATCAGGAAGAGAGCGGAGGAGCTGGTTTCGAAGGTGAAAAACCGATCCAGGCCATTGGCGGAATGCAACCTAGGTTAGTTGAATTTGTTTCTGTCCAAGGTTGCCAAGGACCATGGATCCGCTATGGAGAGGTCTGCTAATGTTGGCAGCACTTAATGTAACCAACCTCCAAGCCTATGCAATGATGAGGGTACTGTGGGAGAAAGGGAGTGGCCTTCTCAATTGAATATCGCAAGTGCCCAGCCAGAAGAAAGAACGCCCGAAATTGGTACATCAACAATCGCAGGTAGCAAAGTGGTGTTTGAGATGTGCCTATGACAAGTGTTTACATAGAAGAGTTGGATGCTAATATTCCTTTTACAGGTGGTTTGTTTCCTATGCACGGAGATGGAGGCATGTCTTCACAGCCTGCAGCCGGAAATGAAGACAAGGCAAGTGAGGACGTGCAAGAAGACAATGCTTCTCTGCAGGTGACGGTGCCTGATGCCATACCGATGGTTTCGCAACCCTCGCGTGCCATGGAACATCAGCTGGCCATTGCTAGCCTGAGGTGGGAACCAGACAATCTGGACGAGATGCAACCAGGCCCTTCTAGCATTGCGAGCCCACCTCCATAACTCTAGTTTCCTCCTAGTTTGTTAGGGGCCTTGTTGGTCTATACATGAATTCCGGCTGCGTTTCATTACTGGAGCCATCGCTTATTTCTAGTAGATTATAAACTATATGTTCTCGTAGTGAATTTTCATATTATTAACATGAGAATTAAATATGTGTTCATTATTTTGTGTTTTTCTTTAGTTTTACAGTCTATTATATATACAACTTGGGTGTTACAAAACATGGCAAGATGAGATATGTTTCTGTCCTCTAGGCTTCTCGTTGTGGCATCATAACTAGAATATATGTTCATGTTTCTTTATGTGTCCAAGCATTTCAAGAAATATGAACGCTAGTTAGTTAGCTAGGCACTGGTAATTCTCGCCCTTAATTAGTACCAGAATATGGGTAGATGACATGTAATGCTACTACTTGTGTACTCTACCTATCTACGCTGTGTGAGGAAAAAATCATGGCTGTATTAAAACATAGGCTTTAGCTACAATCACGAAGCATGTAAAAAGGATTCAATTATATTAGCTGGCTTACACTAAACAAAGCGTTGCTGAGTGACGATTTTCTTCGGCCAATAGAGCTATGCTACAGTCGGTAACCAAGGGTTTAGTTACTTGTTCACCATGGTAAATTTTGTTTTGGTAAAAATAAAATAAAAGGAGGCCTATATATTTATATCTGAAGTCGCACTAGATAGTGGGTGCTCTATAAAGTTGCATACACGAATTATGAATTCTTTTATCAAAATCAAATCTTGAATTTATTTTCTTGCTGGCTAAAATAATTCTTGAAGCAAGGGCGAAGATAGCTATAGCCCTAGTAGTAGTTATGCTGAGTGCAAAACTGCAAATGATTTGGCATTTGGAATCTGTATAAACCAGCACTTGATAATAGTGATAGCCATCAAGGAGAGATGTTCGATTTTAGGTAACTATCTGTGTGCTATCTGGTGCAATAATTTTTTGTGCAGTTTTATCGACATATTCAAGAAGTTTGTGTGCGAAGATTGATACTCTAACTTACAAACAATTGCATAACTATCCTCTTTATTGGCTGGCTTCCTAATTTGGTTCCTTGGCCTTATCATTCTTTGAGGTAGCCTCATTTAAAACTTATGGGATTCGGAAGTCTAGATTTATTCTGGTTATGACAATGAGTATGTTCTCGTGTAAATATATTCTAGTGTGCTAAAGCTAAGACGATGAGTAATTTATATGGTTGACTCTTCCAGTGGGATCTGTGAGAAAGTAAAGTCTAAATATTCGGCAGTGCTTGCTAGAAGTAGTGGCTATTTGAAGGTTTTAAGCACAAAGTTAAATAGAAAACATGGAGTTCCTGCCTCTAGCTTCCCATTGTTCTTATGCTTTCAGTGCACTTCTTGAGTTTTTGTGGGCATCACCTAATCTTCACAGGTAGTTCAGGCCTTGGTAGCGAGGTTAGTCGAGGTGGCCGAGCAAAGGCTGGGCACCTCAGCCAATCTAGCTATCATGATGACATGCTTGTGAGGTTCAGTCAAGGCGACGACAGCCTCCGCTGATCATTGTGTCAGTGGGCTGTGGTCCTTGATGACTGAGCAAGGAATATTACGGCGAGCAGTGGCCCATATGGAGATGCATTTTCTGTAACTACATGCATAATGCCGGTTGTCATGTGGAACTTGTCCACGCACACTTTTCATCCTAAGGGTTTTTAGTTTAGTCCTAGAACAACGGCCATCGCATGAGGATGTTCGTGACAGTAGTAGCATCATCCAATACTGATGAGCAAAACATTTCTTATGAAAAACACATTATTTAAAAAAATGTGTCAACACATTAATATTACAACGACATTTTTTTAACACATACATTTTTATGTTCAAATTGCGTGAACAATTTATAAATACATGGACAAATATTTAATTCTGAACATTTCAAAAACACAGATACTGACCTATCTCCAAAATGCATCCTTGTAATGTCCTTAAAACAAAAGAGAAATAGAGAAACAAAAGCAAAAAAATTAATATAGAAAAGGAAGAATCGAAGAATTTCTGAAGCGACGTTGGTCTAAACTCTTTGAACATTTCATTTAATTACGCTGTACAGAATTTTAAAATAAAAGGGCTTTGGCCCATCCATGGTGGGATCAATCTGGGCCGCGAGGCATGAATGAAATGACTGAAATGACGATGCTGACGTTGACGCTGATGTTGGATCCCTATCTCTTCCCGCGCGGAGATGAAATCATACGCAGAAACATTACTTCCTTCCAATTCTGCCGAGTTTACTTCTTACAGTTTACCATTCTCCCTACACCCTAGCCCCTCTTACCACCTACCCACGCTGCTATATATATCCAGGCTTTCCGTCCAATCGAGTCACAGGCTCACAGCCATTCTTTTTCCCTTCCCAACAGTACAGAGTACATTCTAGCTTGCGCCCCAGGCTGTACGACAGATCCAAAAGCCCTGGCCGCCAACATCATGTATTCAAAAACTTTTTAAACATATATTTGCAAAACTGTTCAAAACATATTTGAATAAACGTTCATCGTGTATTTAGAAAAGTGTTAAACACATATTGAAAATGTTCATCGTGTAATTAAAAAACTTTAACCATGTATTTCCAAAATATTTAACGTATAATTGAAAAAAAAATATTCACATTATGTAAAGAATTTTCATCTGTATTTACTTCTTTCCTAGTTTACCTACCAACGCTGGCCTTTCCGTCCAATCCAGTCACAGGCTCACAGCAATTCCCTCCTTTCCTTCCTTACATTACAGACTACAGAGTACATTCCAGCTCGCGCCCCAGGCTGTGCGATGGATCCAAAAGCCCTGGCCGCCAAGGAGGAGGAGGAGTTCGTCGAGCAACTCTGCAGCAACCTCAGCTGCGCCGGCGCCCGCCCACATCCTCCGCCTACCGACGGCGCAGCCGCCGTCGTAGCCAACAATCCCCCTGGTCCTGCTGTCGGCAACATGTGGCCAATGGCCTTCCTATCCAACCTCCGACAAGTGGCCATGGACGCATCGTCCGTTGTCGGCGAGTTCCCCTGCGCCAGACTTCTCATTTTCGCACGGGGCTGGGGCCCTGCTGGTCCGGGCAGGTACACGAGCGGCGCTCCGTCCAGTAGTGTTGGATAATCTAAACATGCCTACGTGCTACTAGTACTAAGTTGTGTTTGAGTTTGGCAGTACTAGTTTTATGTGAGTAGGCTTAGCTTAATTGTGATCAGCGTAACCGGTAATTAGGAAAGTGTGCGTCGGTGTATGGCTTGCATGCCTTGAGTACTGTGTTCTATTAGGTTATGGTGGAGTCGGCTACGCGCCATGGTTAGGACGATGTATATATATATGCAGCGTTGCGTGAGTTTTGTAACGTGGAGAAAAGAGAAAAGAGGGGCGCGACACACGCCCTTGGCTATCAATTTTTCGTGTGCATCTTTATCGTAATTTGATGTGATTGATCCTGTGGCGAATTTCCAACAAGGAGCTCGTCGATGACAAGATCTACCTCGACCGCAACCTGCCAGCCCAAGATGACACGGAGGAGCAGGAGAGGGGGCGCAAGCGCAATGTTTCCTCCTCTAATCTCAACGGTGCCATCCCTGGGCCAAGTAAGAGGAAGAGAAGCCCCTCGCCGCCCAACATCACCGACCTGGCTGGTTCAAAGGTGGTTGCTGCCGAGGCCGAGGATGCTGGTCTCAAACAACGTAGTAAGCCTGACTCTTTTATGGAGGACATTAAGAAATACCTCTCGATCTTATGGTTCATTTGCCTTCTCAACAGATCCTTTTAAATTTCAGCTGCAAGGTTAGGAGAGGAGCAGGAGCCGCTGCAAGGTGGATCTGGTATCAAGACACAAGACCAACCTGCAACAGGGAATGATGAGGCCGAGGCCGATGGTGTTGCTTGGACACAAGGTACACGTGCTTCTTTAATCAAGTCGATAAAGGCTCTCCTACTGTTCCTGATCCTTTCTCCATTTTCTCAGCTCTGCCAGGAGAGGCTGGAGGTAGACTAAAGGGGCTCACATGATGAAGAGACTCAAGGAGTTCATCTCGAACGTCAAAGCCCAAGCCAGCAGGCCGTTCCCGGAAAACTTTCTAGGCAAATTGCATTGGTTTCAGTCGCAGGTTGGCAAGGAAAGCGGAGCTACTGTGGATACATCAGCGAAAGTTGCCGCCGCTTTTATCTGGCCAACCTGCAAGCAGATACAATGATGAGGGTACTGTGGGAACAACTGAGTTCCAACTTTATATGACTGTTATAAGTGCCCAGCCAGAAGAAAGAAGGCCTGAAATTGGTACATCAGCAATCGCAGGTATGAATTCATGACCAAAGTAGTGTTTTAGAGGTGCCTATCATCGCAAGTGTTTTTAGCGTAATCTCGGTTTGTGGGATTTCCACGTAGGCATATATACATGCTTATATTGTTTATGTCTACTACGTTAAGAAATGAACACGAGACAAGGCAGAAGATGCCGAACACTTGAGGATTAAAGAAAAAAGAAACCAGGCTTAAAGCGTTATTGCGTCATGCTCGTACGGAAACAATGTTCATCGTGCATTTGAAAAACAAATCATCATGTATTCAATATGGTGTTAAACAGATATTTGAAAAAGTGTTCCACGCATATTTCAATAAATGTTCATCATGTATTCAAGGAAGTGTCCAACACATATTTGAAAATGTTCATCATGTATTTAAAAAAAAGGAACCGTGTATTTCCAAAAAATTCCAATAGATTCAATGTATCCTTACCTAAATATAAAGGATGGAGCCTTTCATAGTTCTCCATCCATCACCTATATCCGTTGATTTTGTGTTAACATAAAGATTGACGGCTGAGATTTTAAAATAGAACTGAAAAAAACAGTTTGGACAATTAGATGGAAGGAAAGAAAAGCCAATTCCTTCGCCGATTCCACCATGGGCTTAGCAGATTTGTACCCGCACACACATCTCTCCTTGCGTTTGGATTGTCATGTGTGCATAAAATTGAAACCTGGCCAAAAACAAATCGAATACGCTACAGACAAAGCACGATGCGCGTAGCTTCCCTCCTTCCCCAAGCCGTCATGGATCTTGCACTGCTGGAGTTGGCCGTTGTGGTGGCCATGGCAGGCTTGCCAAGAGCCACCGGAGCCCACATCTCCGAGCTCGACAGGATCACCAACCACCTGTCTGAGGTTCTCGACATGGCCCCATCCCGGCAGCCGCTCGCCTGCCGTCCATCGCAATATTGTCATTGTCGTCCTGCTTCCCGAGAGTCCACATCCGCGTTGCTTCCAGAAAAACCCTCGCGGGAGGCGGCGCTGCAGGAGCAGCTGCTATCGCAAGAGGAGGCCGCGGTGTCCCTATCTTACGGCCATGCAGCGTATAGGACGAGACCACCACGGGAGTCCACACCCCCCACCTCGATAGGATCACGAGCCGCATGTCCGAGGTTCTCGCCATGGCCCCATCCCGGCAGCCGCTCGCCTAGCGCGCCGCTGGACCTGCTTGTGCAGGGGTCTTCCATTGCGATTTTGTCACCGTCGTTGAGGGAGTCCTGGATTAGGGGGTGTCCGGGTAGCCGGACTATACCTTCAGCCGAACTCCAGGACTATGAAGATACAAGATTGAAGACTCCGTCCCATGTCCGGATGGGACTTTCCTTGGCGTGGAAGGCAAGCTTGGCGATGCGGATATTCAAGATCTCCTACCATTGTAACCGACTTTGTGTAACCCCAACCCTCTCCGGTGTCTATATAAACCGGAGGGTTTTAGTCCGTAGGACAACTTCATCATACAACAATCATACCTTAGGCTAGCTTTTAGGGTTTAGCCTCCTTGATCTCGTGGTAGATCTACTCTTGTACTATCCATATCATCAATATTAATCAAGCAGGACGTAGGGTTTTACCTCCATCAAGAGGGCCCGAACCTAGATAAAACATTGTGTCCCTTGTCTCCTGTTACCATCCGGCCTAGACGCACAGTTCGGGACCCCCTACCCGAGATCCGCCGGTTTTGACACCAACATTGGTGCTTTCATTGAGAGTTCCCCTGTGTCATCGCAATCAGGAAGGATGCCTCTTCCCGTCTTTAAAGACGGCGCCGTTACTAAGGGAGCCTTGGCTGTCGGTCAAACTCTCCGGCTAGGCGGTTTTCTCATGACCGCCTGTTCGGCCGTTGCGCCGACGGTGACCTCTCAGGTCATCAAAAGCAATCTTCACGTCAGCTCAGAACTCGTCGAGCAGTTAGATCCAATGGAGCTCTCTTCCATAAACGAGCTCTTGGATCGCATCGCCGCCTTCGGGGGCACTACGGATTATGACCAGGTTAGGCTTAAACCCGATCTAAGAGAAATTAATTCTCCCCAAGTCACCCATCACGTTGCCGTAGTAGAGGCACAGTGCGGCGACTCTTCATCTATCTTAAGGACTAGCTACGTCCGGATTCCAGATCCCTCCAAGCCGGATACCCGCGGAGGGGAGGATGTAACTCAAGACCTGAACTTAGAATCAGGCAACGGGCTAGATTCACTGGAGAACATCCGAGAATCCAAACCTCAGAGTTCGGAAACTCCTTGGCCTCTAAGCCTTAGATTGGGTGAAGTTCCGGATTTAATTCCACCCACCCGCCCGAACATAAGCAATCTATCCCAAATCAGGCAAAAGCCTGAAGAAACAGTACATCATTACCGGGCAAGGTTCCTCCTGGTTATGAACAGGATAAAGGACTGCCGCGAGGAAAACGCAATCTCAATCTTCTGCAATAATTGCACGGACAAGGGAATCCTCAACGCCACAGGTCATCGTGATCTTACACGCTTCGCTGACTTGGCATCCATAGTACAAAAGTACTGTGCGATGGAAAGCGCCCGGAAAACCAAAACTAAATTTTGGGACAATCCGGCCCTTAATAGAAACCTCGTCTGAAATAAAAGGGTGCATCATCATCAGACACCCGGGTTAAAAACCAAAAAATCAAAACCCTCTACAGGGCATGGAACTGTACTGGAGGGATGGCTTAATGGACCATGTAAAATTCATGGTACAGAGGACGCCACACCAACTCATAGCCTTAGAGCATGTTGGATACTCCGGCAGGTGGCCAAAAGGGGCGAAGATCTCCTAATTCCGGAGGCCGCGGAAAGCCACCTCAGGGACTCCAGTACAGTCTTAACAGTCTTCGAGACTTTCGCATCAAATAAAATGCGAAAAAGAACACTCCACAGCTTCGCCGAAGTCTATCAAGTAGCAAGAATAAACCCATGGAGTGACACGGCTATTACCTTTAATGCCAGCGACGAACCTAAATTCCGAACAGCTCGAGCACCAGCCGCATTGGTACTCAGTCCTATAGTGGACGGCTTTCGCCTCACCAAGGTACTCATGGATGGAGGCAGCGGATTGAACCTCATTTATGAGGAAACCCTTCAAAAAAATGGAAATAGACTAGAACCGCATTGAGCGAAGCAGCACAACCTTCAGAGGAATAATCCCCAGTCGGGAAGCACGCTGTACAGGAAAAATCACACTAGATGTGGTGTTCGGCACGCCGGATAATTATAGGTCCGAAGAGGTCACATTCCAAGTGGCCCCGTTCAGCAGCGGATACCACGCTCTGCTGGGGCGGGAAGCGTTTGCAATCTTCCAAGCAATACCCCATTACGGGTACATGAAGCTCAAGATGCCCGGGCCGAACGGAATCATCACTCTCGCTAGTGATCCGGACATAGCACTCCGCGCCAAAAACAAGACAGCCGCACTGGCCCTTGAGGCACTGTCCGAAGCCCTAGCGGCTGAGGAACTGACTACGCTGCGCTCCACGGTAAACAGGGACGATGCGATACTCGACAAAATATCCAAGTCCACCTCCTTTAAACCAGCGGATGAAATAGTCAAATTCTAGGTCCATCCAACGGACCCCAATAAAACAACTTCCATCGGGGCACAATTAAACCCCGATATAGACGCCGCACTGCGAGAATTCCTACGGGAGAACTGGGACATTTTTGCATGGCACCCTTCGGACATGCCAGGAATCCCACGCAGGCTGGCCGAACACAGCTTAAATATCCTAAAAGGATTCAAACCTGTCAAACAAGCCCTTCGGCGTTTTTCTGAACCCAAGAGACAGGCAATGGGAGAGGAGCTAGCCAAACTATTGGAGGCCGGATTCATCAGAGATATAAAACATCCGGACTGGCTAGCAAACTTGGTGATGGTACCAAAGAAGGACAAATCCTGGCGCCTGTGCGTTGACATCAAAGACCTCAACAAGGCCTACCCAAAGGATCCCTTCCCCCTCCCCCGCATCGATCAAATTATCGACGCCACTGCAGGACACGATTCGTTGTGCTTCCTCGACGCATACTCTAGTTACCATCAAATCAAGATGGCCGAGTCAGACCAAGCCGCAACGACATTCATCACCCCATACGGCCCATTCTGCTTCAACACAATGCCTTTCGGGCTCAAAAACGCCGGCGCAACATATCAGCGCATGATTCAGACATGTCGGGCAAACCAGATTGGCAAAACAGTAGAGGCATACATGGATGATGTGGTCGTAAAAACAAGACATGTCGAAGACTTGAGGCTTACATGTGACAACCTCCGAGCATATGACATCAAGCTAAATCCGGAAAAATGCATTTTTGGCGTTCCAGCCGAAAACCTCTCGGGCTTCATTGTATCCGGTAGGGGAATCGAAGCAAATCCAGCCAAGATCCGAGCTTTGTCACAATTGGATATCCCAAAGGACCTCAAACAAATACAAAAATTAACCGGATGCGTGGCGGCTCTAAGCCGCTTTATCTCCCGGTTGGGAGAAAAGGCGCTACCCCTCTATCACCACCTTCGGCACACCGAACACTTCGAGTGGACGGACGCCGCCACGGCCGGACTCGAGGAAATAAAAGCCATATTGGCAACAAACCCCGTCCTGGCCGCACCAAACATCGGTGAACCAATGCTATTGTACATTGCAGCAACCCATCAAGTTGTCAGCACAGTACTCGTCGTCGAGCGGGAAACGGACGGACACAAATTCCCCCTTCAAAAGCCGGTTTACTATGTGTCCACTGTCCTCACCCCATGCAAATCACGGTACCCACATTATCAAAAGATTGCATATGCGGTATTTACGGCATCCCGGAAGCTACGACACTACTTTCAAGAGTGTTCAATCACAATAGCATCGGAAGTACCACTCAATGATATTATAAACAACTGTGACGCAACGGGCCGGATTGCAAAATGGGCCATCGAGCTCCTCCCGTTCGACATATTTTATAGGCCACGACGAGCTATCAAGTCGCAAGTTTTGACCGACTTCGTCGCAGAATGGACGGAGGCCGAACTCCCTAAAGAGTACGGCACATATTCAAACTGGATAATGCACTTCGACGGTTCCAAAATGTTGGCCGGACTAGGGGCCGGCGTCGTTTTGACGTCCCCCACAGGAGACACAGTTCCATATGTACTCCAGATTATGTACACGGACTCCAACAATGCAGCCGAATATGAGGCCCTTTTACATGGTCTCCGGATGGCAGTGCCCATGGGCATTCAACGCCTAGAGGTGCGCGGGGATTCGAACCTCGCGATATCCGAAATAAATGGAGACTTCGATGCCAAGGATCCAAAAATGGCAGCTTACCGCAACGCCGTCCTCAAAATGTCAGCTCGGTTTGAAGGGCTCGAATTTCACCATATAGCCCGAGAAAACAATCAGGCGGCAGATGTCCTGGCATGCATCGGCGCAAAATGCGATGCGGTCCCCCCCAACATCTTCCTAGAAAGGCTGTTCAAGCCATCCGTAGTATGGGAAGGGGAACATGGCAATATCAGTCCGGACCCAACCGCACTGTCCGACGCCGAACAATCTGACCTAATCAGAGGCTCTGCCAATGAAATAACAACCTCAGCCCACGTACTAATGGCCGTTATCGCCCCGTGGATAGAACCATTCCTAGCTTACCTTACTAGGCAGGAACTCCCAGAGGACCAAAACGAGGCACGCTGTATAGTGCGGCGATCTAAAGCATATAAAGTCCATGAGGGAGAACTTTACAAGAAAGGCACTACCGGAGTCCTTCAAAGGTGCATCTCCGAAGAGGAAGGGCGGAACCTGCTGGCTGAAATTCATGCCGGACTCGGTGGCTATCACGCCGCAGCCCGGTCCCTCGTAAGCAAGGCTTTCAGTACAGGCTTTTATTGGCCGACGGCCCGGGCGGACGCTCAGGACTTGGTCCATAAATGCATCGGTTGCCAGCTTTTTGCAAACCAAAGCCATATGCCACCCACCGCCCTCCAAACTATCCCCATCACTTAGCCTTTCGCGGTCTGGGGGCTTGACATGGTGGGACCCCTTAAAGGCGGAACCCACAAGAAAAAATACTTACTGGTCATGGTGGATAAGTTCACCAAATGGATAGAAGCCAAGCCTGTTAAGACGGCCGAATCCGGACCTATGATAGACTTTATATCCGGGGTGGTACACCGTTATGGCGTCCCCCACAGAATCATCACCGATAACGGCACGAACTTTACTGCCGATGAGGTAAAACTCTGGTGCAAAAACATGGGCATCGAGCTCGATTATGCTTCCGTCTATCACCCACAAACTAACGGTCAGGTCGAACATGCAAATGGTCTCCTCATGAGCGGCATCAAACCCAGATTAGTGCGGTCCCTCAAGGAAACTAACACGCACTGGGTAGAGGAGCTCGACTCCGTACTCTGGGGGCTGCGGACCACGCCGAACCGCACCACCGGATACACACCATTTTTTAGGGTGTACGGCGCAGAGGCAGTCTTGCCCTGCGACATAATTCATGACTCACCTCGAGTGCGCATGTACGAAGAAAGGGAGGCCGAGCTCGATCGGCAGGACAGTTTGGACGCCTTAGAGGAGGAGCGCGACGTGGCAAAAGCCCGTTCCGCATTCTATCAACATCAGGCTCGAAGATATCAAAGCAGAGAAGTGCGGGCCAAAAGCTACAACGTTGGCAAATTAGTTCTACGCGTGCCGGACAAGAAAAAGGACAAGCTGAAGCCCAAGTGGGAAGGTCCCTTCATAATCGACCAAGTCCTGAATGGTGGAGCATACCGCCTGCGAGATGCGTCGGATAACCGACTCGAGCCGAACCCATGGAACGCAGCCCGTCTCCGAAGATTCTATGCCTAGCGCCGGACTCTGTGTTTGTCTCCTTCCTCTGTCCATTTTTTACATTTTCTGTCTTACATTTCTCTCCTTCCCCTCTTCTCTTTTATAACCCTTAAAGGCTCCTCAAGTGAAGTGCTACTCGCGCTCATTAAACCCGGGGGCTTCTTTAACAGAAGCTTATTTATACGGGCTTCACGCCCACCACATGTGTCAAACTTCCGCATGTACCTTTTCTTCACCATTATATGCATCGATATGACTTAAGTTTTGGCCAAGCTGGGTTGCTTGGCTCCTATGCTTACCCCTACGTTCCCGATTGTTCGGCTAGGTGGTAAAGGGAGCACCTCTGCGATTGTTACTGCCGGATCAGCCGGATGTGTACCTCAGACTGGGTGAAGCCGAAAGCTAGCGTTCTTAAGGGAATATTCGGTCGGTGAACTAAAAGATGACCTTTTTTACTTATTTATTTATATGCCCCCAGATGATTTTCCCGCGTTTGCAGTCCGGACATGCACTTTAGGGCATGCCTTCCAGAGAAAGGAACCCTAACGGAACTATTCTCTCTGGAAGATGTTTCTTACTAACCATGTAATATAACATAACTAGTTGGGCACTTGTCTGGTAAAGCACTAATGACCCCTACGCCTGGTCTCCATGCATACCCCGGTTCTTACATAACCGATAGGGTATTCGGACACACTCCGGACCGTCAGGTCCTGAGGTTGAAGCGAAAAGGTGGGCAACGACAAACGATCTACAATCCGGCTAGAAGGCATTACACATGTGAGTTAAAAATTACATAGTCACTCTGACTGATTGTATTCCACTTCAATACCATCTAACAGGCTGTCTAACTTACAGTCCTGCTGGGAATACTTTGCGGCCAATTCTACTTGGCCGTACACTAAGCTTACAGGGATCTCCTTCCCATCAGGCACCACAGGTCCGACCTCGGCCATGTGGTTTGGGTCAGACTTCGTGTACCGCGTCTTCACCATGGCCCAGGCCTCCCTAGCGCCTTGTCGGCAGGCCGATATCTTCCACAACCGGAAGCGCCGCCGAGCTCCCTTAAGCTTCTCCGAAAGCTCTCCAAGGCCCTCGGGCATGGAGTGGGAAGGCCATAAGGCTTGGGCAACACCTCGCATCGCCTGCCGAACTCGCTCCTGCAGTTGTGGGAGCTCGGGAAGAAGGTCACCCGTAGAACCGGGCATCTCCTCTGCAGGACGACCCGTTAGCATACCTACATACATTACTCTGTTAGTCGACTTCCTCATCGAACTCTTTTCTTTCAAAGATTCGCTTAAGCACTTACTAAATATGCCGCGTCGAAGCCGCTGATTCTCCTTAGTAGAGTCTGACAGCTGGCCACGAACATCTTTAAGTTCAATGTCCAGCTTGGTGTTGGCATCCTGAAGCTCATTCTTTTCCCGCCTCACCCTTGTCAACATACTCTCACCGGCCTTTAGCCGGCGTAAGAGTTGTTGCCTGTCTGGATCCAGTCCGGCGCCATATGCAATATGATTTGGCAGATTCATTCCCACGCCGCACTTTGCAAGATATTAATCTTTCGAAGTGTATCTTACCAGAGGGGGTCTCTTTAGGCTCCCCTGCCGCGGCTAGTGCGGCCTCCAGTTGGGCTTTGCACTCTTTCAGCTCCTGGGATAGTACGGTAATCTTCTCTCTAAGAACATGCATAACAAATGATCCTTAAACTAGTTACTCTAACTGTTTCAAGTCTCGGGGGCTACTGGTATATACATATATATTTACCAAAATTTTCTTACCCGTATGTCTTTTACATATTGCTCCGTGGCTCTGGTTAAACCATTTTGAGCGGCACGGAGGTACGCATCTCCCGAGTTGAAGGCATCTAATGCCTCTCGGAAGAAAAAAGCGTCGCGAAGAACTGTCCGGCGATGCCTATGGTTCATGGCACTCTCCACCTCAGAATTGATGGCAGACAGCCTGTCCGCATCCTCTGTCGGAGGAGCGTCCCGTGCGCTCCTCGTGTTCGCTCCCGCTTCCGGGCCAGGCGTTGGAGCCTGGCTGGTGGAGGCGCGGTTGGCAACCTCTCCGAATGTAGTTCGGCGAGGTCTCTTCGTCCTGAAGATAGAACGAACCATAATATGCCCTGAAGAAATAACACTAGGGAAAAAGAGGATGCGCTATACCTTTGCACCGGCAACCCAGTCCGGACTACATTCCTTTTTGCCCCAGAGGGCCCTGCGCCCCCTCGTTGGCTAGCTGCCGCAGGTTCGGCCTCCCGCCTTGGAAACCTCCCCTGCAAAACACGGTCGTTGTCAGGAAAACTGAAATGTGTGAGAATGGATTCCTTCTCAAAGGGATGAGACTCCGCTCTCTGTTACCTGGGAGGCCGGGATTAACCCTGGGTAATCAGCCGTAATGGCCACCAAGGTATTGTCCTTGCTTAACTGATGAAACACCCCGTCAATCAACTCCACCGATATATCTGGATCCTCTTCGGAGTTCGGATCGAGGGACCGTTCTGGATCCTAGGGTTGTGGGGGACGGCTGTTTATATCCTTTACTTCCTGACGTAGTTCCTGCGTTGAAATCGTTAGACTACATATTTAATCATGGGAATATAAAGCGGATGGGCAAGCACAATTGTTCACTTACCCAACTCGGGGGGTTGTACATACTAAATCCTCCCTGCGGGTTGACGCGGAGGAATTCCTCCTCTTCTCCCTTGTACAAAGAGGATAAGATCTTTACTAGAGTCGCAGCTGAGGCTGGCCCCTTACGACCATAACGGGTGGTGTCATCCTCCCCGTTAAAATCGCACATGGGGTGGCCTCTATATTGAAGCGGCTGCACCCCCCGCATAATGCATGCGGCCATGACTCCAATCATGGTTAGTCCGGAATGAGCCAATAGTCTTATCCGGTCAATCAGGCGAAGGACGTCCCTGTCGCTTTCTCTCTGAGAGCTCCGCGGACGCCAGCTCAGGCGTTTCTTTAAGGGAGCAATGTTGAATTCGGGGAGACCGACCTGGATAGGGTCCGGTAGTGGGACATCATCTATATAAAACCATTCCGAAGGCCAGTCCTCGGACGCCTTCTTTGGGGTTCCGGATAGATATCCGGTCCCGGCGATACGCCACACTTCCGCTCCGCCCACTTGATATATAGACCCCTCTTGAGAGCGGGGCACCAGACAGAATAATCTCTTCCACAGCGTGAAATGAGCCTCAACACCCAAGAATAGCTTGCAAAGAGCGACGAAGCCCGCGATATGCAATATAGAGGCGGGCGTGAGATCGTGCAGCTGGAGGCCGTAGAACTCCAGAATCCCACGGAGAAATGGATGGATTGGAAATCCAAGTCCTCTTACTAGATAAGGGACGAGGCACACCCGCTCTCCTTTGGAGGGACTGGGGGTGCTCTCCGCTTGCTCTCCGCCATTATAGGTGGCGAGTCCGGCTCGGACCAGGACCATTTAGGCCTGAGGGAGAAATCCCTTAGCCTGAAGCGACACTAGCTCGCTGTGCGGGATGGAGCACCTCTCCCAGTCTCCAGGTTTACGACTGGAAGGGCGAGAGGAGGAGCTGCGACGGCTGGCCATGTTGGAATGAACCTTTGCTGGAGGCGCTCTCATGATTACTCACGGAGAGGAGAAGGTGTGGTTTGGATCTGAATCCCCATCCCATTAAATAGGTGGCTCGTTTATGCGGCTAGGGGTGTGAATGTAAAAACACCCCGACTTTTCACATTCGTTTGACACGTGGAAGACGGCCATTATTGGGCGTGGAAGCCAAGGTGCGCTACATTATGAAAATCGGACATTATTCAGTAGGTACATGGAATTTGGAGAAGAACCCGCCTTGCAATGCCGAAGACAATCTGCGCGCTGGACTCGTCGTCATTGAAGCCTGGTTCGGGGGCTACTGAGGGAGTCCTGGATTAGGGGGTGTCCGGGTAGCCGGACTATACCTTCAGCCAAACTCCAGGACTATGAAGATACAAGATTGAAGACTCCGTCTCGTGTCCGGATGGGACTTTCCTTGGCGTGGAAGGCAAGCTTGGCGATGCGAATATTCAAGATCTCCTACCAATGTAACCGACTTTGTGTAACCCTAACCCTCTCTGGTGTCTATATAAACCGGAGGGTTTTAGTCCGTAGGACAACTTCATCATACAACAATCATACCTTAGGCTAGCTTTTAGGGTTTAGCCTCCTTGATCTCGTGGTAGATCTACTCTTGTACTAGCCATATCATCAATATTAATCAAGCAGGACGTAGGGTTTTACCTCCATCAAGAGGGCCCGAACCTGGGTAAAACATTGTGTCCCTTGTCTCCTGTTACCATCCGGCCTAGACGCACAGTTCAGGACCCCCTACCCGAGATCCGCCGGTTTTGACACCGACATTGGTGCTTTCATTGAGAGTTCCCCTGTGTCATCGCAATCAGGAAGGATGCCTCTTCCCGTCTTTAAAGACGGCGCCGTTACTAAGGGAGCCTTGGCTGTCGGTCAAACTCTCCGGCTAGGCGGTTTTCTCATGACTGCCTGTTCGGCCGTTGCGCCGACGGTGACCTCTCGGGTCATCAAAAGCAATCTTCACGTCAGCTCGGAACTCGTCGAGCAGTTAGATCCAATGGAGCTCTCTTCCGTAAACGAGTTCTTGGATCGCATCGCCGCCTTCGGGGGCACTACGGATTATGACCAGGTTAGGCTTAAACCCGATCTAAGAAATGGATCCACTAGAAATTTGTAATTTGTTATCAAGTGCATGATTTGCGGATCAATTACCTGCCAGCATCGTGATTTATGCAACACGCAAGCAAGCTTCATCGACGTGATGCACATAGATATGCATCAAGGGACACCTCAAAACATCTTGAAAAATCAGGTCAACATATTGCTAAATTTCTTTATTCACTGCCAAACTGCTTCACCCGATAATAAAGCCACTGTTATCCCTACACATGTAAGGCTATTTTTCAAGTTCTTGAATTAGCTTTCGGAAGTCACTGGAATATGACTATTGTCGATCCATGGCAAGTACACTTCACAGCTCTACAAGCGCCCGAGGTAACTTATTGGTATTTTGTGAATATAAACAATACTTTATATATTTAAATTAGTTAATTCTTTTAAAAAACTCTTCATTAATAAACAGTACTATATGAATATAGCTCTTCGTTTCCTTCTGTTGATCAGTGTCCGAAGGGATGAACTTGTCTCTGAAGAAAAAAACACTATAATCGTCACGAACACAAATACACTGCTTCGAGGTCAGTTGTTCCATTATTTTAGGATTAAAGTGTAGCACATCATACATCGATTTTGCATGTTTAAGATTGTCGGCAAATACATTACAGGGCTGATGCTACGAGAAATACCGTGTCACACATACAGAAGTACACGTGCACCAACACACACACGCGAATGTGAGTGTGAAATATAGTCTTGAGCCGGGGAGTAATTTTTTGTCTCTCCCGTTGCAACGCACGGGCCTTTTTGCTAGTAATTGAAAAATATGTGCACATCATATGTAAACAATTATCATTTGTATTTTAAAAAATATTACTCGCGTACTTGAAAAAATGATCATCCAAATAATTCTAAAATAAATTCTCCTGACACATTTGTACATAAAGGTTAATCGCATGTGTATGAAAAACTGGTCACCGCTTATTTAAAAAAACTTGTGCAAAAAAAGGAAAACATCGGAGAAGAAGAAAAGAAGGAAAAAATGTATATGGAAGAAGTGGGCCAAGGAGGAGGACTCGAGGAGGAAGCAACAGGAGAATCATAGCCCAGATAATATCTTTCATTTATTACCCATAATTTAGTGTTTAATGTTGCACGTATTATAATGTAACGTGAGATCTGAAATACGTACTTCACCAGGGAATTGAACGCACTGAGATTGCATGTTAGTTTCTCCATTGTTTATTCCATTTGCTTTTATTTGCCATATCAACCTTCTTCGGTACCGGGGTCGCGAGAGCTATGGTGGGCTAAAAAAGTACAAACAACCATCTAGCTCGTCCTGTTCTTTGCATATATTGTTTTGAAGGGAAAGCCTCTTGGCACTTTACTTCAAATTTAACATGTATGGTAGTATTTTATTCATTTAGTACATGATGTAATGGAAAGCTAGGTGGCACATCATCCGACTAGAAGAGTCATAAGTATGTCTGATATTTTAATCAAACCTTAACCTGATGTTCAGTCATTGACCTAGGTGGTATCTACGCCGCAAGCAGCCAAGTTGGATTCCTAATTTCCGATACGTCACTCCAATCTCCACCTCTCACGCAGGCGCAAGCAGCCAAAACACCTATCATCAATTAGGATTTATAGTTTTGGATGCCCAAAAAATTAGGAATTTTTCTAGGTGATTTTGATAAATGCAGAAAGAATTTGTGGCAAAGGTTCGAGGTCTAGCTTGGACTTGGAGTTGCCATAGAAATTTAGAAAAACATGTAATAAGAAACTAGACGGCATTAAATAAGTAAGAAAAAGGTTCGGACGGTTTTCAAAAAGAGTTCACATTGCTCAATATGGTGTGAAACATTTAATAGAAAGATGAAAAGAAAAGGCAAAAATAAAGTCCATACATTAAATATCATAACTTAAACATTAATATAATAAAATGTAGTACAAACATGACAAAACTATAGGGTTTTAGGTTGGGGAAGTTACACACGTCAACCTTCAAAATGAAAGCATTTCTGCTTCCAGGTTAGAAGGATGAAAATATTGTGCAATTTCCTTGGCATTCATTGCACCGTCTGTATTCTTTGGCTTGGTGACATCATATATATAGCATGAACACCACCACATGCTATTAATTCTGATATGTCGCAAGTTATTGATGATGCTACTTCTGCTACGGATAATGGTTATGTTGATGCTGGTACCTAGCTTACTAATGATGATGTGCCACTTGGTGCATTTCATGATAAAAAAATTGCTAGACTAATACAACATGATGTTGAATCTGATGATGAGATTGAAACCGAATCTCCTGAAACACCTTCTAGAACTAGCATTCCGCCCGCGAACTTCCTCCCACCGAGGAAAACGTCGGCAGCGGCGGCGCAAACCTGCCGCCCCTGGATTCCTCATGGCCCAATGCCATGTCGCGCTCAATGCTACCATCGTCGGTCTGCTGGATCGTGCAAGGCAGGAGCCCGGGGTCCGCGCGATCGACCGGGGCGACAAGCATAGTTTTGTCCAGGATCTTGTTGACGAAATCAACCTCAACTTGCCGGTGGGAGATGCCCCGGAAGAGGGCCACGGCAGCACAGTGGCGCATGAGACGTCCGCGCAGAGCGGTGTACCGCATGGATTAGCCCCTTCATGCATCGATCAGCCATGAGGTATGTGCTAAACTGGTACGGTACTTAATAGTTACGTTTGTTCAATTGTGCATAATTTCCGAGAGCTAGATTTCGTCTTAAGAATAATATATTTTAGAAATTTTTCATGTGTATTCGTAGAATATTCATCTGATGTTTATGAAAATGTACTTCGCACATATGCAAAAAATATGCATGTATTTAAAAAGTGTTTGTGACATTTCTTAAAAAGTATTTGTGACTTATTTAAAAATGTACATCACACATATGCAAAATATACGCTAGTTATTCAAAAATTGTTTGTCACATTTCATAAAAAGTATCAGTGAGTTACTCAAATATGGCCATCATGTATTCTTAAAATATTGATATCATGTTTATAGAAATGCTAGTAACTTATATGAAAAATGTTTGTTGAATATTTAGAAAAATTCTAGAATCTTCTTGTGGATTCCGATCTTCACAAGGCATGTGGTGTGGATATAACCAACCACTTGTAAAACCCTCGCATGCTCTCCACAGGATACAAAGAAGCAACAGACTGCACCGCACACCCAATCCTAGAATGTTGAATGCGAACCGAAACTGAAAACTGCAATCACGTGTCCATCCCGCGGTCCCTCTGCACACCTGGTATTGTCCTGCGCCCACGTGGCCTGCAATTACTGATGCGCTGGACCTGGACCTTGTCTATGTGTGTTGCACTTTCCGCCTGATGAACTGCATGTGCATACCTCCAAAGGGCCTGCCAAGATCGTTTCCGAGTACAACGCCCCCTTCGATGTAGAACATCACCTGCTACAAGCCAACAAGCCTGCATGCAAGGAAAATAATTTGTACATACCTGAGCACCCTAGTGTTTCTTTTCCATGCTAAACGTACACACGGGTATTATTCGGTGATGTATGCGATACGCCCCAGCCAGCACGCGGATATTCATGTACATACGTATGAATCCATTGGTGATCATAAGCTTACGCGCATGTGATAGATCATTACGTGCATGTGATAACTGATTCGTGCATGTACTAGTAGGTAAGACCACAAGTGCGAAATCTGCAAAGATGTTTTAATCTGCACTAGCTAGTGGGATTGTACACGAACAACTACTTATTCACCATGGACTTGTGCGTCGTGTATGTGTAAACATACTTGGCTCTTCCCTCTTATTTTTCAATAATGCACATTTGCTTCTCTTCAAATTTATTTGGTACAAAATTGCATCGAACGAGCACATTGATAATAACGACATTTTTATGAACGCATGAACATTTTTATTTTGAAATTGCGTCAACAAATTCTAAATACATGAACATATTTACAATTATCAACATTTCTTTAAAATGCATGAATTTTATAAATTACATGAATAAATTTTCAGAAATACACCAGTAAAATTGTGTACATTAACATTTTGCAAAAATAACAGAATTATTTTTACATGTGATTGTTTTCAAGATTGTCCTTTTTATTTATGTGGACCTTCTTTTGAAATGCACAAATTATTTTCTAGTTACATGAATCTTTCTTAAACACCCGAGCACCATTTTGAAGAAGATGAACATACTTAAAAAAGTGTGCATCCCTTTTGAAAATATTTGAACATTTAAAAACATAGATACTAACCTATCTCCGAAATGCATCTTTGTAATTTCCTTCAAAATGAAAGAGACATAGATAAAAACAAAAAAAATTGAAAAACAAGTAATAGGCAAGGTATAGATGCTCATGGAGGTAGGCAATATCTGAGCCATGTGGGATGCGACTATAGGTGAGCACGATTTACAACTCGTATTAGTAGGCAAGGTATAGACGCGCATGGAGGTAGTACATATGTTTGATGGAAATATTATATATGTTCTTTGTGAACTAACGAGTTTGTTACTACGATTGAAGAGTATTAGAGTACAACTGTACACGCTTCCAATGTATTGCAGCGTTTCATTGTTTCAAACGCTGTGATATACGGACGAGCTAGCACGCCATGTAAGTATAGTCTATAAGTGTCAAAGCCTAATAATCTTGTTTTTGTAAAGGATTATGCACAACACAATGTACGCTGTATAAGAATGAATGAACAAGAGAAATGTATAATCAACAAATTAGCAGCAATAGGGTATGACAGTAAGCAGGGATCGATTCATAGTGTTTTGGATCTGGGCCAAAATATTGTTCCATTCAAAAACGCTTACTGTCAGTTGATGGGCCAACGTCAGCAGGTATCTATGCTGGGCCAATTTTCCTTGTTGAAATTGGTAAACGGTGCGACGGATTCACGATGCTGACGTTGGATCCCTATCCATACGCGCGTGGAAATGAAAACGTACACGGAAAAATTAATTCTTTCCAGTTCTATCTGCATTTAATTCGTTTCAATCCAGTTCCTCGCCAGTCCATTCTAGTTGCATCGCAGACATTCCTACCTTTCCTTCCATTCATCAGTTCATTCTAGGTCGCTTCCCGAGGCTGTGCGATGGAGCCCAAAGCCATGCCTGCCAAGGAGGAGGAGGAGCTCGTTGAGCAACTCTGCAGCGACCTCACATGCACCTGCGCCCGACCGAGAAGCCGTCATTGTCGCCAACAGCCACCCTGAACCTGCTCTTGCTCCAGCTGTCGTCAACCTGTCTACCACGGGGTTCCTCGCCACCCTCCGCCAAGCCGCCATGGATGCATCGTCCGTCTTCAGCGAGTTCACCAGCGCCAGACTTCTCAGCTTCTCCCGCACGTTCGCCCGGGGATGGGGCCCCTCTGGCTCGGGCAGGTACGAGCGTCGCTCCATTGACGACAAGATCTTCCCCGACCTCAACCTGCCAGCCGAAGATGACCCGGAGGAGATAGGGCATGGTGGTGGGCGGGCGAGCTCGCTGGAGCGTCGCTCCGTCCAGGATCTCGTTGATGACACAAAATCTTCCCCAAGCTCAACTTGCTAGCAGAAGATGACTAGGAGGAGAGAGAGGGCATGGTGGTGGCGCAGGAGAGGAGGCGCAAGCGCAACGTCTCCTCCTCGAATCTCGACCGGGAGCTAGTCAACGTCCTGGCTGGGTTTTGGTTACCGCTTGAAATTTCAATATTTACAATGGTTACCACATATTTTAATCCCCCTCGGTAAATGGTCATTTCGAGCAAAAAATACGAATTTTTTGAATTTGTTGAATTTGAACGCTCAATCTATAGTGAAGTATGGGAGCACCTCACAGCACTCGCATAGACAACGTTCCACTTAGCTAGTAGCTCTTTTATGATAAATATAAGTTCAAGTGCTATCTATATCTATTTCGAAAGAATTTTAATTCACAATTAAATTATAAATTTTGTTCGAAATTCATTCAAAATTTGCTTAAATTTTCATGGTAACCGTGGTCACCACGTTTACCGGTCCCCCTCGGTAAAAATGCCCCATTCGGTAACCAAAACCTTGCATCCTAAATAGTGCCATCGCCCCGCCAAGTAAGAGGAAGAGAACACAGTCACCGCCCAACATCTCCGATCTCGACGAGGATCTGGCTGGTTCAAAGTTGGCTGCTACCGAGGCCGAGGATGCTACTCTCAAACAAGGTAGTAGGCCTAATTGTTTTATCAAGGAGATCGATTAAAAAGTACCTCTCAATCGTATGGTTAATTTCCCTTCTCAACTGATCCTATTACATTTTCAGCTGCAAGGTTAGGAGGGGAGCAGGAGTCGCTCCAAGCTCATCAAGGAGAACAAGCAGACGGTGGAGCTGCATCTGCTTTCAATACACAAAAAGAGGGTGACTAGGCCGAGGCCAAGGGTGCGCGTGCTTATTTAATCAAGTATACAAAAAAGATGGAGAAAGGATCTCCTATATACTGTTCTGCACTCTTGATCCTATGTCATTTTCTTAGATACAATGCCACGAGAGGCTGGAGGTAGACCTCGGCTCAGCCAGGCTGACATTCAGGTGCTGACCTCGAGTGTGAAAAACCAATCCACCAGGCCATTCCCGGAACAATTTCTGGGCAGGTTGAATTGGTTTCGATCGCGTGTTGCCAAGGACCAGGGATCTGATGTGGACACATCAGCAAACACAAGAAGATATAATGAAGATGGTACTATGGGAGCAACGGAGTTGCAACCTCATTTCAATGTCACAAGTGCCTAACCAGAAGTAAGAAGGCCTGAAATTTGTACATCCACGATCACGGGTATGAATGTCCAAAGTGTTGTTAGCATAATGTTGATTTGAGGGATTTGCAAAGTGTTAGTTCTACGTCTATGTCTTGGTGTTCGTCCGGGTTTTACTTGTACACATAGGCATATATATACATGCTTATATAGTTTATGTCATCGCAGTACTAGGATGTCAACTACAAGTAAGTTTAGACTTTGTGTAAGGTCGGTGGCAGCTCTGCCTATATATGCATAGCAGGTAACTGCGTGAGTTTGTAACGTATTACGTGCTGGTGAGACAAAAGTAAAAGAAGTAAAGAGTGAAAACAAGGATTACAAGTATTTCATGCGCGAGTGTTCATATAGTTTGATGTGACCGTTCCTAAGACGAATTCCAACAAGTGTTTAGATTGAAGAAGTGGAAGTTGTAATATTCATGTTACATGTGATTTGTTTCCTATGCATGGATAAAAGTTCTCCTATATGTTCCCGATCCTATTTCATTTCAGTTGCAATGTCAAAAGACGAGAAGCCTCAATAAGGCGTTAGACCTCGACTCAGCCAGGCTGACATCAGGAAGAGAGTCGACGAGCTGGTCTCGAAGGTGAAAAACCGAGCCCGGCCGTTGCCGGAACACTATCTAGGCTAGTTGAATTGGTTTCGGAGGCAGGTTGCCAATGACCGTGGATATGATGTCGAGACGTCAGCTAATGTTCGCAGCGCTTGATATCACCAACCTACAAAGGCGATGCAGTGACGAGGGGTACTGTGGGAGAAAGGGACTTGCCTTCTCAAATGAATGTCGCAAGTGCCCAGCCAGAAGAAAGAAGGCCCGAAATTGGCGCATCAACAATCACAGGTAGGAAAGTGATGTTCTAGATGTGCCTATGACAATTGAAGATATACCAGAGTATAAATCTAATATTCCTGTTACAGATGGATTTTTCCTATGCATGAAGATGGAGGCATGTCTTCACAGCCTGCCGTCGGAAATGAAGACAAGGCAAGTGTGGACGTGCATGCTATTCTGGGATCAAATTCTTCTCTGCAGGTGATTATGCCGGATGTCACACCGATGGTGCCGGGTATCCTACCCTCGCCTGCCTGGGAACGTCAGCTCGCCATCGCTAGCCCGAGCTAGGAACCCGACAATCTGGACGGGCGAGAAAACGATCTGGATGAGATGCATCATGACCCTTTTAGCTCTGCGAGTGCTCCTCCATAACTCTTGTTTCCTCCTAATTTGTTAGTGACCTTGATGGTCTATACATTAATTCTGACTGCGGTTTCACTAGAGTTGTCGCTTGTTTCTAGTAGATTATAAACTATATGTTTTCGAGCTGAATGGTTGACATTGTTTCTGTGCCGCTACCTGATTTTATGCATGATATGATCATACCATATATTTAAATTGTGTGAATCTGCATATTATTAACATGAGAATTAATAATGTGTTCAATATTTTGTATTATGTGTTAGTTTTACAATCTATTATATATACAGCTGTGGGAGAGTTACGAAACATGGCAAGCCGAGATATGTTTCTCTCCTCTGGTATGTGGCTGTCTGTAGTGGCTTCATAAATAATAGATATGTTCATGAATTTCTAATTGTCCAAGCATTTCTAAGAAATATGAACGCTTGTTAGTTGGCTAGGCACTGGTAATTCTTGCTATTATAATTAGGATATGGGTAGTTGACATGTAATGCTACTTCTTGCGTACTCTGCCTATCTACGTTGGTTGAGGAAAAAATCAAGGCTGTATTAAAGCATAGGCGTTAGCTGCTATCAGGAAGCAAGTAAAAGGAGTCAATTAGCTGGCTTACACTAGAACAAATCGTTGTTGAGTGATGATTTTCTTCAGCCTATAGAGCTATGCTATCATGAGTGACTAAGGCTGTTGCTATTTGGAGCAATACTTGATGTATTGGTTGATGTACTAAAATTTCTTGTTCACCATGAATTTTTTTGTTTTGGTAAAAATGACCTAAAAAAGAGGTGTTGATATTAATATCTGATGCCACCCTAGCTAGTGGGTGCTCTCCGAAGTTGCATACACAAATTATGAATTCTATTATCAAAATCAAATCTTGAATTTATTTGCTTGCTGGCCAGAATAATTCTTATACGGATGTCCACTGGAAGTTAGCTATAGCTCTTGTCATCTGAAAAAAGCTATAGCTCTTGTAGTAGTTAGTAGTTACACTCAGTGCAAAACTGCAAATTATTTCACATTTGTACTCCGTATAAACTGGTACTTGAGAACAGTGATAGCCATAAAGGAGAGATGTTCGATTTTAGGTAACTATCTATGTGCTATCTTTGTGCAATATTCTTTAGCGCGTTTTAATCGACATAGTCGGGAAGTTTGAATATAAAGAAACAACCATCAACAAGCCGATACAAACACATACCACCCCAACACACGCACACACCCAAGGCTGAATACATAGGCGCTGAGCGTAGCTACACCACCCCTCTCACTCCAATGTATGTAATACACACTCTTTGCTCATCAACTTGTCAATCTGTACTTCTGGAAACATTGTACTAAATTTGAGCTTCCTATCGTAGTTACTTCGTGCAAGAAACAAGAAAAACCATCTACTGTGAAACTAAGCCAAAACACTGCACCTAGAAAATGGGATTCCCACTTCAGACATATGGTAAGTATCTGTACTACATTATTGAAATGCTTTATGTTGGCTTACTAAATGACTTGCAATATTAATGTTTGTCAATTGATAAATCTGATATAAGCCTAAGGACAACATTGAAAATCTATCCGGTAGAGACTTGCTTGAACGTATGCGCACTACAAAGAAAGATCCTACATTTAGTCTGACTGCACCGAAACAAATCATAAGTACTTTCTAATTTACGGAGGCTTCTCTTTGGACCTTGCATGTTTAGATAGAATAATTGGAAACTATAATATTCCTATTACAGGTGATCTGTTTCCTATGCATGCAGAAAAGTTCTCGTATATTTCATTTTCAGCTACTAGGGCTCAGCCAGGTTGACATCAGGAAGAGAGCGGAGGAGCTGGTTTCGAAGGTGAAAAACCGATCCAGGCCGTTGGCGGAATGCAATCTGGGTTAGTTGAATTGTTTCTGTCCAAGGTTGCCAAGGACCATGGATCTGCTATGGAGGCGTCTGCTAATGTTGGCAGCACTTAATGTAACCAACCTCCAAGCCTATGCAATGATGAGGGTACTGTGGGAGAAAGGGAGTTCCCTTCTCAATTGAATATCGCAAGTGCCAGCCAGAAGAAAGAACGCCCGAAATTGGTACATCAACAATCGCAGGTAGCAAAGTGGTGTTTGAGATGTGCCTATGACAAGTGTTTACATAGAAGAGTTGGATGCTAATATTCCTTTTATAGGTGGTTTGTTTCAAATGCATGGAGATGGAGGCATGTCTTCACAGCCTATAGCCGGAAATGAAGACATGGCAAGTGAGGACATGCAAGAAGACAATGCTTCTCTGCAGGTGACAGTGGCCGATGCCATACCGTCGGTTCTGCAACCCTCGCGTGGCATGGAATGTCAGCTGGCCATTGCTAGCCCGAGGTAGGAACCAGATGATCTGGACGGGGGACAGAATGATCTGGACAAGATGCAACCAGGCCCTTCTAGCGTTGCGAGCCCACCTCCGTAACTCTAGTTTCATCCTAGTTTGTTAGGGACCTTGTTGGTCTATACATTAATTCTGGCTGCATTTTGTTACTGGAGCCATCGCTTATTTCTAGTAGATTATGAACTATATGTTCTCGTATTGAATGGTTGATATTGTTGTTGTGTCGCTGCTTGGTTCTATTTTTGATATGATCATACCATTTATTTAAATTGAGTGAATTTTCATATTATTAACATGATAATTAAATACGTGTTCATTATTTTGTGTTTTGTTTTAGTTTTACAGCCTACATACATTACTCTGTTAGTCGACTTCCTCATCGAACTCTTTTCTTTCAAAGATTCGCTTAAGCACTTACTAAATATGCCGCGTCGAAGCCGCTGATTCTCCTTAGTAGAGTCTGACAGCTGGCCACGAACATCTTTAAGTTCAACGTCCAGCTTGGTGTTGGCATCCTGAAGCTCATTCTTTTCCCGCCTCACCCTTGTCAACATACTCTCACCGGCCTTTAGCCGGCGTAAGAGTTGTTGCCTGTCCGGATCCAGTCCGGCGCCTTCTGCAATATGATTTGGCAGATTCATACCCACGCCGCACTTCGCAAGATATTAATCTTTCGAAGTGTATCTTACCAGAGGGGGTCTCTTTAGGCTCCCCTGCCGCGGCTAGTGCGGCCTCCAGTTGGGCTTTGCACTCTTTCAGCTCCTGGGACAGTACGGTAATCTTCTCTCTAAGAACATGCATAACAAATGACCCTTAAACTAGTTACTCTAACTGTTTCATGTCTCGGGGGCTACTGGTATATACATATATATTTACCAAAATTTTCTTACCCGTATGTCTTTTACATATTGCTCCGTGGCTCTGGTTAAACCATTTTGAGTAGCACGGAGGTACGCATCTCCCGAGTTGAAGGCATCTAATGCCTCTCGGAAGAAACAAGCGTCGCGAAGAACTGTCCGGCGATGCCTATGGTTCATGGCACTCTCCACCTCGGAATTGGTGGCAGACAGCCTGTCCGCATCCTCTGTCGGAGAAGCGTCCGGTGCGCTCCTCGTGTTCGCTCCCGCTTCCGGGCCAGGCGTTGGAGCATGGCTGGTGGAGGCGCGGTTGGCAACCTCTCCGGATGTAGTTCGGCGAGGTCTCTTCGTCCTGAAGATAGAACGAACCATAATATGCCCTGAAGAAATAACACTAGGGAAAAAGAGGATGCGCTATACCTTTGCACCGGCATCCCAGTCCGGACTACATTCCTTTTTGCCCCAGAGGGCCCTGCGCCCCCTCGTTGGCTAGCCGCCGCAGGTTCGGCCTCCCGCCTTGGAAACCTCCCCTGCAAAACACGGTCGTTGTCAGGAAAACTGAAATGTGTGAGAATGGATTCCTTCTCAAAGGGATGAGACTCCGCTCTCTGTTACCTGGGAGGCCGGGATTAACCCTGGGTAATCAGCCGTAATGGCCACCAAGGTATTGTCCTTGCTTAACTGATGAAACACCCCGTCAATCAACTCCACCGATATATCTGGATCCTCTTCGGAGTTCGGATCGAGGGACCGTTCTGGATCCTAGGGTTGTGGGGGATGGCTGTTTATATCCTTTACTTCCTGACGTAGTTCCTGCGTTGAAATCGTTAGACTACATATTGAATCATGGGAATATAAAGCGGATGGGCAGGCACAATTCTTCACTTACCCAACTCAGGGGGTTGTACATACTAAATCCTCCCTGCGGGTTGACGCGGAGGAATTCCTCCTCTTCTCCCTTGTACAAAGAGGATAAGATCTTTACTAGAGTCGCAGCTGAGGCTGGCCCCTTACGACCATAACGGGTGGTGTCATCCTCCCCGTTAAAATCGCACATGGGGTGGCCTCTATATTGAAGCGGCTGCACCCCCCGCATAATGCATGCGGCCATGACTCCAATCATGGTTAGTCCGGAATAAGCCAATAGTCTTATCCGGTCAATCAGGCGAAGGACGTCCCTGTCGCTTTCTCTCTGAGAGCTCCGCGGACGCCAGCTCAGGCGTTTCTTTAAGGGAGCAATGTTGAATTCGGGGAGACCGACCTGGATAGGGTCCGGTAGTGGGACATCATCTATATAAAACCATTCCGAAGGCCAGTCCTCGGACGCCTTCTTTGGGGTTCCGGATAGATATCCGGTCCCGGCGATACGCCACACTTCGGCTCCGCCCACTTGATATATAGACCCCTCTTGAGAGCGGGGCACCAGACAGAATAATCTCTTCCACAGCGTGAAATGAGCCTCAACACCCAAGAATAGCTTGCAAAGAGCGACGAAGCCCGCGATATGCAATATAGAGGCGGGCGTGAGATCGTGCAGCTGGAGGCCGTAGAACTCCAGAATCCCACGGAGAAATGGATGGATTGGAAATCCAAGTCCTCTTACTAGATAAGGGACGAGGCACACCCGCTCTCCTTTGGAGGGACTGGGGGTGCTCTCCGCTTGCTCTCCGCCATTATAGGTGGCGAGTCCGGCTCGGACCAGGACCATTTAGGCCTGAGGGAGAAATCTCTTGGCCTGAAGCGACACTAGCTCGCTGTGCGGGATGGAGCACCTCTCCCAGTCTCCAGGTTTAGGACTGGAAGGGCGAGAGGAGGAGCTGCGACGGCTGGCCATGTTGGAATGAACCTTTGCTGGAGGCGCTCTCATGATTACTCGCGGAGAGGAGAAGGTGTGGTTTGGATCTGAATCCCCATCCCATTAAATAGGTGGCTCGTTTATGCGGCTAGGGGTGTGAATGTAAAAACACCCCGACTTTTCACATTCGTTTGACACGTGGAAGACGGACATTATTGGGCGTGGAAGCCCAGGTGCGGTACATTATGAAAATCGGACATTATTCAGCAGGTACATGGAATTTGGAGAAGAACCCGCCTTGCAATGCCGAAGACAATCTGCGCGCTGGACTCGTCGTCATTGAAGCCTGGTTCGGGGGCTACTGAGGGAGTCCTGGATTAGGGGGTGTCCGGGTAGCCGGACTATACCTTCAGCTGAACTCCAGGACTATGAAGATACAAGATTGAAGACTCCGTCTCGTGTCCGGATGGGACTTTCCTTGGCGTGGAAGGCAAGCTTGGCGATGCGAATATTCAAGATCTCCTACCAATGTAACCGACTTTGTGTAACCCTAACCCTCTCTGGTGTCTATATAAACTGGAGGGTTTTAGTCCGTAGGACAACTTCATCATACAACAATCATACCTTAGGCTAGCTTTTAGGGTTTAGCCTCCTTGATCTCGTGGTAGATCTACTCTTGTACTAGCCATATCATCAATATTAATCAAGCAGGACGTAGGGTTTTACCTCCATCAAGAGGGCCCGAACCTGGGTAAAACATTGTGTCCCTTGTCTCCTGTTACCATCTGGCCTAGACGCACAGTTCGGGACCCCCTACCCGAGATCTGCCGGTTTTGACACCGACATTGGTGCTTTCATTGAGAGTTCCCCTGTGTCATCGCAATCAGGAAGGATGCCTCTTCCCGTCTTTAAAGACGGCGCCGTTACTAAGGGAGCCTTGGCTGTCGGTCAAACTCTCCGGCTAGGCGGTTTTCTCATGACTGCCTGTTCGGCCGTTGCGCCGACGGTGACCTCTCGGGTCATCAAAAGCAATCTTCACGTCAGCTCGGAACTCGTCGAGCAGTTAGATCCAATGGAGCTCTCTTCCGTAAACGAGCTCTTGGATCGCATCGCCGCCTTCGGGGGCACTACGGATTATGACCAGGTTAGGCTTAAACCCGATCTAAGAAATGGATCCACTAGAAATTTGTAATTTGTTATCAAGTGCATGATTTGCGGATCAATTACCTGCCAGCATCGTGATTTATGCAACACGCAAGCAAGCTTCATCGACGTGATGCACATAGATATGCATCAAGGGACACCTCAAAACATCTTGAAAAATCAGGTCAACATATTGCTAAATTTCTTTATTCACTGCCAAACTGCTTCACCCGATAATAAAGCCACTGTTATCCCTACACATGTAAGGCTATTTTTCAAGTTCTTGAATTAGCTTTCGGAAGTCACTGGAATATGACTATTGTCGATCCATGGCAAGTACACTTCACAGCTCTACAAGCGCCCGAGGTAACTTATTGGTCTTTTGTGAATATAAACAATACTTTATATATTTAAATTAGTTAATTCTTTTAAAAAACTCTTCATTAATAAACAGTACTATATGAATATAGCTCTTCGTTTCCTTCTGTTGATCAGTGTCCGAAGGGATGAACTTGTCTCTGAAGAAAAAAACACTATAATCGTCACGAACACAAATACACTGCTTCGAGGTCAGTTGTTCCATTATTTTAGGATTAAAGTGTAGCACATCATACATCGATTTTGCATGTTTAAGATTGTCGGCAAATACATTACAGGGCTGATGCTACGAGAAATACCGTGTCACACATACAGAAGTACACGTGCACCAACACACACGCGCGAATGTGAGTGTGAAATATAGTCTTGAGCCGGGGAGTAATTTTTTGTCTCTCCCGTTGCAACGCACGGGCCTTTTTGCTAGTAATTGAAAAATATGTGCACATCATATGTAAACAATTATCATTTGTATTTTAAAAAATATTACTCGCGTACTTGAAAAAATGATCATCCAAATAATTCTAAAATAAATTCTCCTGACACATTTGTACATAAAGGTTAATCGCATGTGTATGAAAAACTGGTCACCGCTTATTTAAAAAAACTTGTGCAAAAAAAAGGAAAACATCGGAGAAGAAGAAAAGAAGGAAAAAATGTATATGGAAGAAGTGGGCCAAGGAGGAGGACTCGAGGAGGAAGCAACAGGAGAATCATAGCCCAGATAATATCTTTCATTTATTACCCATAATTTAGTGTTTAATGTTGCACGTATTATAATGTAACGTGAGATCTGAAATACGTACTTCACCAGGGAATTGAACGCACTGAGATTGCATGTTAGTTTCTCCATTGTTTATTCCATTTGCTTTTATTTGCCATATCAACCTTCTTCGGTACCGGGGTCGCGAGAGCTATGGTGGGCTAAAAAAGTACAAACAACCATCTAGCTCGTCCTGTTCTTTGCATATATTGTTTTGAAGGGAAAGCCTCTTGGCACTTTACTTCAAATTTAACATGTATGGTAGTATTTTATTCATTTAGTACATGATGTAATGGAAAGCTAGGTGGCACATCATCCGACTAGAAGAGTCATAAGTATGTCTGATATTTTAATCAAACCTTAACCTGATGTTCAGTCATTGACCTAGGTGGTATCTACGCCGCAAGCAGCCAAGTTGGATTCCTAATTTCCGATACGTCACTCCAATCTCCACCTCTCACGCAGGCGCAAGCAGCCAAAACACCTATCATCAATTAGGATTTATAGTTTTGGATGCCCAAAAAATTAGGAATTTTTCTAGGTGATTTTGATAAATGCAGAAAGAATTTGTGGCAAAGGTTCGAGGTCTAGCTTGGACTTGGAGTTGCCATAGAAATTTAGAAAAACATGTAATAAGAAACTAGACGGCATTAAATAAGTAAGAAAAAGGTTCGGACGGTTTTCAAAAAGAGTTCACATTGCTCAATATGGTGTGAAACATTTAATAGAAAGATGAAAAGAAAAGGCAAAAATAAAGTCCATACATTAAATATCATAACTTAAACATTAATATAATAAAATGTAGTACAAACATGACAAAACTATAGGGTTTTAGGTTGGGGAAGTTACACACGTCAACCTTCAAAATGAAAGCATTTCTGCTTCCAGGTTAGAAGGATGAAAATATTGTGCAATTTCCTTGGCATTCATTGCACCGTCTGTATTCTTTGGCTTGGTGACATCATATATATAGCATGAACACCACCACATGCTATTAATTCTGATATGTCGCAAGTTATTGATGATGCTACTTCTGCTACGGATAATGGTTATGTTGATGCTGGTACCTAGCTTACTAATGATGATGTGCCACTTGGTGCATTTCATGATAAAAAAATTGCTAGACTAATACAACATGATGTTGAATCTGATGATGAGATTGAAACCGAATCTCCTGAAACACCTTCTAGAACTAGCATTCCGCCCGCGAACTTCCTCCCACCGAGGAAAACGTCGGCAGCGGCGGCGCAAACCTGCCGCCCCTGGATTCCTCATGGCCCAATGCCATGTCGCGCTCAATGCTACCATCGTCGGTCTGCTGGATCGTGCAAGGTAGGAGCCCGGGGTCCGCGCGATCGACCGGGGCGACAAGCATAGTTCTGTCCAGGATCTTGTTGACGAAATCAACCTCAACTTGCCGGTGGGAGATGCCCCGGAAGAGGGCCACGGCAGCACAGTGGCGCATGAGACGTCCGCGCAGAGCGGTGTACCGCATGGATTAGCCCCTTCATGCATCGATCAGCCATGAGGTATGTGCTAAACTGGTACGGTACTTAATAGTTACGTTTGTTCAATTGTGCATAATTTCCGAGAGCTAGATTTCGTCTTAAGAATAATATATTTTAGAAATTTTTCATGTGTATTCGTAGAATATTCATCTGATGTTTATGAAAATGTACTTCGCACATATGCAAAAAATATGCATGTATTTAAAAAGTGTTTGTGACATTTCTTAAAAAGTATTTGTGACTTATTTAAAAATGTACATCACACATATGCAAAATATACGCTAGTTATTCAAAAATTGTTTGTCACATTTCATAAAAAGTATCGGTGAGTTACTCAAATATGGCCATCATGTATTCTTAAAATATTGATATCATGTTTATCGAAATGCTAGTAACTTATATGAAAAATGTTTGTTGAATATTTAGAAAAATTCTAGAATCTTCTTGTGGATTCCGATCTTCACAAGGCATGTGGTGTGGATATAACCAACCACTTGTAAAACCCTCGCATGCTCTCCATAGGATACAAAGAAGCAACAGACTGCACCGCACGCCCAATCCTAGAATGTTGAATGCGAACCGAAACTGAAAACTGCAATCACGTGTCCATCCCGCGGTCCCTCTGCACACCTGGTATTGTCCTGCGCCCACGTGGCCTGCAATTACTGATGCGCTGGACCTGGACCTTGTCTATGTGTGTTGCACTTTCCGCCTGATGAACTGCATGTGCATACCTCCAAAGGGCCTGCCAAGATCGTTTCCGAGTACAACGCCCCCTTCGATGTAGAACATCACCTGCTACAAGCCAACAAGCCTGCATGCAAGGAAAATAATTTGTACATACCTGAGCACCCTAGTGTTTCTTTTCAATGCTAAACGTACACACGGGTATTATTCGGTGATGTATGCGATACGCCCCAGCCAGCACGCGGATATTCATGTACATACGTATGAATCCATTGGTGATCATAAGCTTACGCGCATGTGATAGATCATTACGTGCATGTGATAACTGATTCGTGCATGTACTAGTAGGTAAGACCACAAGTGCGAAATCTGCAAAGATGTTTTAATCTGCACTAGCTAGTGGTATTGTACACGAACAACTACTTATTCACCATGGACTTGTGCGTCGTGTATGTGTAAACATACTTGGCTCTTCCCTCTTATTTTTCAATAATGCACATTTGCTTCTCTTCAAATTTATTTGGTACAAAATTGCATCGAACGAGCACATTGATAATAACGACATTTTTATGAACGCATGAACATTTTTATTTTGAAATTGCGTCAACAAATTCTAAATACATGAACATATTTACAATTATCAACATTTCTTTAAAATGCATGAATTTTATAAATTACATGAATAAATTTTCGGAAATACACCAGTAAAATTGTGTACATTAACATTTTGCAAAAATAACAGAATTATTTTTACATGTGATTGTTTTCAAGATTGTCCTTTTTATTTATGTGGACCTTCTTTTGAAATGCACAAATTATTTTCTAGTTACATGAATCTTTCTTAAACACCCGAGCACCATTTTGAAGAAGATGAACATACTTAAAAAAGTGTGCATCCCTTTTGAAAGTATTTGAACATTTAAAAACATAGATACTAACCTATCTCCGAAATTCATCTTTGTAATTTCCTTCAAAATGAAAGAGACATAGATAAAAACAAAAAAAATTGAAAAACAAGTAATAGGCAAGGTATAGATGCTCATGGAGGTAGGCAATATCTGAGCCATGTGGGATGCGACTATAGGTGAGCACGATTTACAACTCGTATTAGTAGGCAAGGTATAGACGCGCATGGAGGTAGTACATATGTTTGATGGAAATATTATATATGTTCTTTGTGAACTAACGAGTTTGTTACTACGATTGAAGAGTATTAGAGTACAACTGTACACGCTTCCAATGTATTGCAGCGTTTCATTGTTTCAAACGCTGTGATATACGGACGAGCTAGCACGCCATGTAAGTATAGTCTATAAGTGTCAAAGCCTAATAATCTTGTTTTTGTAAAGGATTATGCACAACACAATGTACGCTGTATAAGAATGAATGAACAAGAGAAATGTATAATCAACAAATTAGCAGCAATAGGGTATGACAGTAAGCAGGGATCGATTCATAGTGTTTTGGATCTGGGCCAAAATATTGTTCCATTCAAAAACGCTTACTGTCAGTTGATGGGCCAACGTCAGCAGGTATCTATGCTGGGCCAATTTTCCTTGTTGAAATTGGTAAACGGTGCGACGGATTCACGATGCTGACGTTGGATCCCTATCCATACGCGCGTGGAAATGAAAACGTACACGGAAAAATTAATTCTTTCCAGTTCTATCTGCATTTAATTCGTTTCAATCCAGTTCCTCGCCAGTCCATTCTAGTTGCATCGCAGACATTCCTACCTTTCCTTCCATTCATCAGTTCATTCTAGGTCGCTTCCCGAGGCTGTGCGATGGAGCCCAAAGCCATGCCCGCCAAGGAGGAGGAGGAGCTCGTTGAGCAACTCTGCAGCGACCTCACATGCACCTGCGCCCGACCGAGAAGCCGTCGTTGTCGCCAACAGCCACCCTGAACCTGCTCTTGCTCCAGCTGTCGTCATCCTGTCTACCACGGGGTTCCTCGCCACCCTCCGCCAAGCCGCCGTGGATGCATCGTCCGTCTTCAGCGAGTTCACCAGCGCCAGACTTCTCAGCTTCTCCCGCACGTTCGCCCGGGGATGGGGCCCCTCTGGCTCGGGCAGGTACGAGCGTCGCTCCATTGACGACAAGATCTTCCCCGACCTCAACCTGCCAGCCGAAGATGACCCGGAGGAGATAGGGCATGGTGGTGGGCGGGCGAGCTCGCTGGAGCGTCGCTCCGTCCAGGATCTCGTTGATGACACAAAATCTTCCCCAAGCTCAACTTGCTAGCAGAAGATGACTAGGAGGAGAGAGAGGGCATGGTGGTGGCGCAGGAGAGGAGGCGCAAGCGCAACGTCTCCTCCTCGAATCTCGACCGGGAGCTAGTCAACGTCCTGGCTGGGTTTTGGTTACCGCTTGAAATTTCAAGATTTACAATGGTTACCACATATTTTAATCCCCCTCGGTAAATGGTCATTTCGAGCAAAAAATTCGAATTTTTTGAATTTGTTGAATTCGAACGCTCAATCTATAGTGAAGTATGGGAGCACCTCACAGCACTCGCATAGACAACGTTCCACTTAGCTAGTAGCTCTTTTATGATAAATATAAGTTCAAGTGCTATCTATATCTATTTTGAAAGAATTTTAATTCACAATTAAATTATAAATTTTATTCGAAATTCATTCAAAATTTGCTTAAATTTTCATGGTAACCGTGGTCACCACGTTTACCGGTCCCCCTCGGTAAAAATGCCCCATTCGGTAACCAAAACCTTGCATCCTGAATAGTGCCATCGCCCCGCCAAGTAAGAGGAAGAGAACCCAGTCACCGCCCAACATCTCCGATCTCGACGAGGATCTGGCTGGTTCAAAGTTGGCTGCTACCGAGGCCGAGGATGCTACTCTCAAACAAGGTAGTAGGCCTAATTCTTTTATCAAGGAGATCGATTAAAAAGTACCTCTCAATCGTATGGTTAATTTCCCTTCTCAACTGATCCTATTACATTTTCAGCTGCAAGGTTAGGAGGGGAGCAGGAGTCGCTCCAAGCTCATCAAGGAGAACAAGCAGACGGTGGAGCTGCATCTGCTTTCAATACACAAAAAGAGGGTGACTAGGCCGAGGCCGAGGGTGCGCGTGCTTCTTTAATCAAGTATACAAAAAAGATGGAGAAAGGATCTCCTATATATTGTTCTGCACTCTTGATCCTATGTCATTTTCTTAGATACAATGCCACGAGAGGCTGGAGGTAGACCTCGGCTCAGCCAGGCTGACATTCAGGTGCTGACCTCGAATGTGAAAAACCAATCCACCAGGCCATTCCCGGAACAATTTCTGGGCAGGTTGAATTGGTTTCGATCGCGTGTTGCCAAGGACCAGGGATCTGATGTGGACACATCAGCAAACACAAGAAGATATAATGAAGATGGTACTATGGGAGCAACGGAGTTGCAACCTCATTTCAATGTCACAAGTGCCTAACCAGAAGTAAGAAGGCCTGAAATTTGTACATCCACGATCACGGGTATGAATGTCCAAAGTGTTGTTAGCATAATGTTGATTTGAGGGATTTGCAAAGTGTTAGTTCTACGTCTATGTCTTGGTGTTCGTCCGGGTTTTACTTGTACACATAGGCATATATATACATGCTTATATTGTTTATGTCATCGCAGTACTAGGATGTCAACTACAAGTAAGTTTAGACTTTGCGTAAGGTCGGTGGCAGCTCTGCCTATATATGCATAGCAGGTAACTGCGTGAGTTTGGTGAGACAAAAGTAAAAGAAGTAAAGAGTGAAAACAAGGACTACAAGTATTTCATGCGCGAGTGTTCATATAGTTTGATGTGACCGTTCCTAAGACGAATTTCAACAAGTGTTTAGATTGAAGAAGTGGAAGTTGTAATATTCATGTTACATGTGATTTGTTTCCTATGCATGGATAAAAGTTCTCCTATATGTTCCCGGTGCTATTTCATTTCAGTTGCAATGTCAAAAGACGAGCAGCCTCAATAAGGCGTTAGACCTCGACTCAGCCAGGCTGACATCAGGAAGAGAGTCGACGAGCTGGTCTCGAAGGTGAAAAACCGAGCCCGGCCGTTGCCGGAACACTATCTAGGCTAGTTGAATTGGTTTCGGAGGCAGGTTGCCAATGACCGTGGATATGATGTCGAGACGTCAGCTAATGTTTGCAGCGCTTTATATCACCAACCTACAAAGGCGATGCAGTGACGAGGGGTACTGTGGGAGAAAGGGACTTGCCTTCTCAAATGAATGTCGCAAGTGCCCAGCCAGAAGAAAGAAGGCCCGAAATTGGCGCATCAACAATCACAGGTAGGAAAGTGATGTTCTAGATGTGCCTATGACAATTGAAGATATACCAGAGTATAAATCTAATATTCCTGTTACAGATGGATTTTTCCTATGCATGAAGATGGAGGCATGTCTTCACAGCCTGCCGTCGGAAATGAAGACAAGGCAAGTGTGGACGTGCATGCTATTCTGGGATCAAATTCTTCTCTGCAGGTGATTATGCCGGATGTCACACCGATGGTGCCGGGTATCCTACCCTCGCCTGCCTGGGAACGTTTGCTCGCCATCGCTAGCCCGAGCTAGGAACCCGACAATCTGGACGGGCGAGAAAACGATCTGGATGAGATGCATCATGACCCTTTTAGCTATGCGAGTGCTCCTCCACAACTCTTGTTTCCTCCTAATTTGTTAGTGACCTTGATGGTCTATACATTAATTCTTACTGCGGTTTCACTAGAGTTGTCGCTTGTTTCTAGTAGATTATAAACTATATGTTTTCGAGCTGAATGGTTGACATTGTTTCTGTGCCGCTACCTGATTTTATGCATGATATGATCATACCATATATTTAAATTGTGTGAATCTGCATATTATTAACATGAGAATTAATAATGTGTTCAATATTTTGTATTATGTGTTAGTTTTACAATCTATTATATATACAGCTGTGGGAGAGTTACGAAACATGGCAAGCCGAGATATGTTTCTCTCCTCTGGTATGTGGCTGTCTGTAGTGGCTTCATAAATAATAGATATGTTCATGAATTTCTAATTGTCCAAGCATTTCTAAGAAATATGAACGCTTGTTAGTTGGCTAGGCACTGGTAATTCTTGCTATTATAATTAGGATATGGGTAGTTGACATGTAATGCTACTTCTTGCGTACTCTGCCTATCTACGTTGGTTGAGGAAAAAATCAAGGCTGTATTAAAGCATAGGCGTTAGCTGCTATCAGGAAGCAAGTAAAAGGAGTCAATTAGCTGGCTTACACTAGAACAAATCGTTGTTGAGTGATGATTTTCTTCAGCCAATAGAGCTATGCTATCATGAGTGACTAAGGCTGTTGCTATTTGGAGCAATACTTGATGTATTGGTTGATGTACTAAAATTTCTTGTTCACCATGAATTTTTTTGTTTTGGTAAAAATGACCTAAAAAAGAGGTGTTGATATTAATATCTGATGCCACCCTAGCTAGTGGGTGCTCTCCGAAGTTGTATACACAAATTATGAATTCTATTATCAAAATCAAATCTTGAATTTATTTGCTTGCTGGCCAGAATAATTCTTATACGGATGTCCACTGGAAGTTAGCTATAGCTCTTGTCATCTGAAAAAAGCTATAGCTCTTGTAGTAGTTAGTAGTTACACTCAGTGCAAAACTGCAAATTATTTCACATTTGTACTCCGTATAAACTGGTACTTGAGAACAGTGATAGCCATAAAGGAGAGATGTTCGATTTTAGGTAACTATCTATGTGCTATCTTTGTGCAATATTCTTTAGCGCGTTTTAATCGACATAGTCGGGAAGTTTGAATATAAAGAAACAACCATCAACAAGCCGATACAAACACATACCACCCCAACACACGCACACACCCAAGGCTGAATACATAGGCGCTGAGCGTAGCTACACCACCCCTCTCACTCCAATGTATGTAATACACACTCTTTGCTCATCAACTTGTCAATCTGTACTTCTGGAAACATTGTACTAAATTTGAGCTTCCTATCATAGTCACTTCGTGCAAGAAACAAGAAAAACCATCTACTTTGAAACTAAGCCAAAACACTGCACCTAGAAAATGGGATTCCCACTTCAGACATATGGTAAGTATCTGTACTACATTATTGAAATGCTTTATGTTGGCTTACTAAATGACTTGCAATATTAATGTTTGTCAATTGATAAATCTGATATAAGCCTAAGGACAACATTGAAAATCTATCCGGTAGAGACTTGCTTGAACGTATGCGCACTACAAAGAAAGATCCTACATTTAGTCTGACTGCACCGAAACAAATCATAAGTACTTTCTAATTTACGGAGGCTTCTCTTTGGACCTTGCATGTTTAGATAGAATAATTGGAAACTATAATATTCCTATTACAGGTGATCTGTTTCCTATGCATGCAGAAAAGTTCTCGTATATTTCATTTTCAGCTACTAGGGCTCAGCTAGGTTGACATCAGGAAGAGAGCGGAGGAGCTGGTTTCGAAGGTGAAAAACCGATCAAGGCTGTTGGCGGAATGCAATCTGGGTTAGTTGAATTGTTTCTGTCCAAGGTTGCCAAGGACCATGGATCTGCTATGGAGGCGTCTGCTAATGTTGGCAGCACTTAATGTAACCAACCTCCAAGCCTATGCAATGATGAGGGTACTGTGGGAGAAAGGGAGTTGCCTTCTCAATTGAATATCGCAAGTGCCAGCCAGAAGAAAGAACGCCCGAAATTGGTACATCAACAATCGCAGGTAGCAAAGTGGTGTTTGAGATGTGCCTATGACAAGTGTTTACATAGAAGAGTTGGATGCTAATATTCCTTTTATAGGTGGTTTGTTTCAAATGCATGGAGATGGAGGCATGTCTTCACAGCCTATAGCCGGAAATGAAGACATGGCAAGTGAGGACATGCAAGAAGACAATGCTTCTCTGCAGGTGACAGTGGCCGATGCCATACCGTCGGTTCTGCAACCCTCGCGTGGCATGGAATGTCAGCTGGCCATTGCTAGCCCGAGGTAGGAACCAGATGATCTGGACGGGGGACAGAATGATCTGGACAAGATGCAACCAGGCCCTTCTAGCGTTGCGAGCCCACCTCCGTAACTCTAGTTTCATCCTAGTTTGTTAGGGACCTTGTTGGTCTATACATTAATTCTGGCTGCATTTTGTTACTGTAGCCATCGCTTATTTCTAGTAGATTATGAACTATATGTTCTCGTATTGAATGGTTGATATTGTTGTTGTGTCGCTGCTTGGTTCTATTTTTGATATGATCATACCATTTATTTAAATTGAGTGAATTTTCATATTATTAACATGATAATTAAATATGTGTTCATTATTTTGTGTTTTGTTTTAGTTTTACAGCATACATACATTACTCTGTTAGTCGACTTCCTCATCGAACTCTTTTCTTTCAAAGATTCGCTTAAGCACTTACTAAATATGCCGCGTCGAAGCCGCTGATTCTCCTTAGTAGAGTCTGACAGCTGGCCACGAACATCTTTAAGTTCAACGTCCAGCTTGGTGTTGGCATCCTGAAGCTCATTCTTTTCCCGCCTCACCCTTGTCAACATACTCTCACCGGCCTTTAGCCGGCGTAAGAGTTGTTGCCTGTCCGGATCCAGTCCGGCGCCTTCTGCAATATGATTTGGCAGATTCATACCCACGCCGCACTTCGCAAGATATTAATCTTTCGAAGTGTATCTTACCAGAGGGGGTCTCTTTAGGCTCCCCTGCCGCGGCTAGTGCGGCCTCCAGTTGGGCTTTGCACTCTTTCAGCTCCTGGGACAGTACGGTAATCTTCTCTCTAAGAACATGCATAACAAATGATCCTTAAACTAGTTACTCTAACTGTTTCAAGTCTCGGGGGCTACTGGTATATACATATATATTTACCAAAATTTTCTTACCCGTATGTCTTTTACATATTGCTCCGTGGCTCTGGTTAAACCATTTTGAGCAGCACGGAGGTACGCATCTCCTGAGTTGAAGGCATCTAATGCCTCTCGGAAGAAACAAGCGTCGCGAAGAACTGTCCGGCGATGCCTATGGTTCATGGCACTCTCCACCTCGGAATTGGTGGCAGACAGCCTGTCCGCATCCTCTGTCCGAGAGCGTCCGGTGCGCTCCTCGTGTTCGCTCCCGCTTCCGGGCCAGGCGTTGGAGCCTGGCTGGTGGAGGCGCGGTTGGCAACCTCTCCGGATGTAGTTCGGCGAGGTCTCTTCGTCCTGAAGATAGAACGAACCATAATATGCCCTGAAGAAATAACACTAGGGAAAAAGAGGATGCGCTATACCTTTGCACCGGCATCCCAGTCCGGACTACATTCCTTTTTGCCCCAGAGGGCCCTGCGCCCCCTCGTTGGCTAGCCGCCGCAGGTTCGGCCTCCCGCCTTGGAAACCTCCCCTGCAAAACACGGTCGTTGTCAGGAAAACTGAAATGTGTGAGAATGGATTCCTTCTCAAAGGGATGAGACTCCGCTCTCTGTTACCTGGGAGGCCAGGATTAACCCTGGGTAATCAGCCGTAATGGCCACCAAGGTATTGTCCTTGCTTAACTGATGAAACACCCCGTCAATCAACTCCACCGATATATCTGGATCCTCTTCGGAGTTCGGATCGAGGGACCGTTCTGGATCCTAGGGTATTTGTGACATTTCTTAAAAAGTATTTGTGACTTATTTAAAAATGTACATCACACATATGCAAAATATACGCTAGTTATTCAAAAATTGTTTGTCACATTTCATAAAAAGTATCGGTGAGTTACTCAAATATGGCCATCATGTATTCTTAAAATATTGATATCATGTTTATAGAAATGCTAGTAACTTATATGAAAAATGTTTGTTGAATATTTAGAAAAATTCTAGAATCTTCTTGTGGATTCCGATCTTCACAAGGCATGTGGTGTGGATATAACCAACCACTTGTAAAACCCTCGCATGCTCTCCACAGGATACAAAGAAGCAACAGACTGCACCGCACGCCCAATCCTAGAATGTTGAATGCGAACCGAAACTGAAAACTGCAATCACGTGTCCATCCCGCGGTCCCTCTGCACACCTGGTATTGTCCTGCGCCCACGTGGCCTGCAATTACTGATGCGCTGGACCTGGACCTTGTCTATGTGTGTTGCACTTTCCGCCTGATGAATTGCATGTGCATACCTCCAAAGGGCCTGCCAAGATCGTTTCCGAGTACAACGCCCCCTTCGATGTAGAACATCACCTGCTACAAGCCAACAAGCCTGCATGCAAGGAAAATAATTTGTACATACCTGAGCACCCTAGTGTTTCTTTTCCATGCTAAATGTACACACGGGTATTATTCGGTGATGTATGCGATACGCCCCAGCCAGCACGCGGATATTCATGTACATACGTATGAATCCATTGGTGATCATAAGCTTACGCGCATGTGATAGATCATTACGTGCATGTGATAACTGATTCGTGCATGTACTAGTAGGTAAGACCACAAGTGCGAAATCTGCAAAGATGTTTTAATCTGCACTAGCTAGTGGTATTGTACACGAACAACTACTTATTCACCATGGACTTGTGCGTCGTGTATGTGTAAACATACTTGGCTCTTCCCTCTTATTTTTCAATAATGCACATTTGCTTCTCTTCAAATTTATTTGGTACAAAATTGCATCGATCGAGCACATTGATAATAACGACATTTTTATGAGCATGAACATTTTTATTTTGAAATTGCGTCAACAAATTCTAAATACATGAACATATTTACAATTATCAACATTTCTTTAAAATGCATGAATTTTATAAATTACATGAATAAATTTTCGGAAATACACCAGTAAAATTGTGTACATTAACATTTTGCAAAAATAACAGAATTATTTTTACATGTGATTGTTTTCAAGATTGTCCTTTTTATTTATGTGGACCTTCTTTTGAAATGCACAAATTATTTTCTAGTTACATGAATCTTTCTTAAACACCTGAGCACCATTTTGAAGAAGATGAACATACTTAAAAAAGTGTGCATCCCTTTTGAAAATATTTGAACATTTAAAAACATAGATACTAACCTATCTCCGAAATGCATCTTTGTAATTTCCTTCAAAATGAAAGAGACATAGATAAAAACAAAAAAAATTGAAAAACAAGTAATAGGCAAGGTATAGATGCTCATGGAGGTAGGCAATATCTGAGCCATGTGGGATGCGACTATAGGTGAGCACGATTTACAACTCGTATTAGTAGGCAAGGTATAGACGCGCATGGAGGTAGTACATATGTTTGATGGAAATATTATATATGTTCTTTGTGAACTAACGAGTTTGTTACTACGATTGAAGAGTATTGGAGTACAACTGTACACGCTTCCAATGTATTGCAGCGTTTCATTGTTTCAAACGCTGTGATATACGGACGAGCTAGCACGCCATGTAAGTATAGTCTATAAGTGTCAAAGCCTAATAATCTTGTTTTTGTAAAGGATTATGCACAACACAATGTACGCTGTATAAGAATGAATGAACAAGAGAAATGTATAATCAACAAATTAGCAGCAATAGGGTATGACAGTAAGCAGGGATCGATTCATAGTGTTTTGGATCTGGGCCAAAATATTGTTCCATTCAAAAACGCTTACTGTCAGTTGATGGGCCAACGTCAGCAGGTATCTATGCTGGGCCAATTTTCCTTGTTGAAATTGGTAAACGGTGCGACGGATTCACGATGCTGACGTTGGATCCCTATCCATACGCGCGTGGAAATGAAAACGTACACGGAAAAATTAATTCTTTCCAGTTCTATCTGCATTTAATTCGTTTCAATCCAGTTCCTCGCCAGTCCATTCTAGTTGCATCGCAGACATTCCTACCTTTCCTTCCATTCATCAGTTCATTCTAGGTCGCTTCCCGAGGCTGTGCGATGGAGCCCAAAGCCATGCCCGCCAAGGAGGAGGAGGAGCTCGTTGAGCAACTCTGCAGCGACCTCACATGCACCTGCGCCCGACCGAGAAGCCGTCCTTGTCGCCAACAGCCACCCTGAACCTGCTCTTGCTCCAGCTGTCGTCAACCTGTCTACCACGGGGTTCCTCGCCACCCTCCGCCAAGCCGCCGTGGATGCATCGTCCGTCTTCAGCGAGTTCACCAGCGCCAGACTTCTCAGCTTCTCCCGCACGTTCGCCCGGGGATGGGGCCCCTCTGGCTCGGGCAGGTACGAGCGTCGCTCCATTGACGACAAGATCTTCCCCGACCTCAACCTGCCAGCCGAAGATGACCCGGAGGAGATAGGGCATGGTGGTGGGCGGGCGAGCTCGCTGGAGCGTCGCTCCGTCCAGGATCTCGTTGATGACACAAAATCTTCCCCAAGCTCAACTTGCTAGCAGAAGATGACTAGGAGGAGAGAGAGGGCATGGTGGTGGCGCAGGAGAGGAGGCGCAAGCGCAACGTCTCCTCCTCGAATCTCGACCGGGAGCTAGTCAACGTCCTGGCTGGGTTTTGGTTACCGCTTGAAATTTCAAGATTTACAATGGTTACCACATATTTTAATCCCCCTCGGTAAATGGTCATTTCGAGCAAAAAATTCGAATTTTTTGAATTTGTTGAATTCGAACGCTCAATCTATAGTGAAGTATGGGAGCACCTCACAGCACTCGCATAGACAACGTTCCACTTAGCTAGTAGCTCTTTTATGATAAATATAAGTTCAAGTGCTATCTATATCTATTTTGAAAGAATTTTAATTCACAATTAAATTATAAATTTTATTCGAAATTCATTCAAAATTTGCTTAAATTTTCATGGTAACCGTGGTCACCACGTTTACCGGTCCCCCTCGGTAAAAATGCCCCATTCGGTAACCAAAACCTTGCATCCTGAATAGTGCCATCGCCCCGCCAAGTAAGAGGAAGAGAACCCAGTCACCGCCCAACATCTCCGATCTCGACGAGGATCTGGCTGGTTCAAAGTTGGCTGCTACCGAGGCCGAGGATGCTACTCTCAAACAAGGTAGTAGGCCTAATTCTTTTATCAAGGAGATCGATTAAAAAGTACCTCTCAATCGTATGGTTAATTTCCCTTCTCAACTGATCCTATTACATTTTCAGCTGCAAGGTTAGGAGGGGAGCAGGAGTCGCTCCAAGCTCATCAAGGAGAACAAGCAGACGGTGGAGCTGCATCTGCTTTCAATACACAAAAAGAGGGTGACTAGGCCGAGGCCGAGGGTGCGCGTGCTTCTTTAATCAAGTATACAAAAAAGATGGAGAAAGGATCTCCTATATATTGTTCTGCACTCTTGATCCTATGTCATTTTCTTAGATACAATGCCACGAGAGGCTGGAGGTAGACCTCGGCTCAGCCAGGCTGACATTCAGGTGCTGACCTCGAATGTGAAAAACCAATCCACCAGGCCATTCCCGGAACAATTTCTGGGCAGGTTGAATTGGTTTCGATCGCGTGTTGCCAAGGACCAGGGATCTGATGTGGACACATCAGCAAACACAAGAAGATATAATGAAGATGGTACTATGGGAGCAACGGAGTTGCAACCTCATTTCAATGTCACAAGTGCCTAACCAGAAGTAAGAAGGCCTGAAATTTGTACATCCACGATCACGGGTATGAATGTCCAAAGTGTTGTTAGCATAATGTTGATTTGAGGGATTTGCAAAGTGTTAGTTCTACGTCTATGTCTTGGTGTTCGTCCGGGTTTTACTTGTACACATAGGCATATATATACATGCTTATATTGTTTATGTCATCGCAGTACTAGGATGTCAACTACAAGTAAGTTTAGACTTTGCGTAAGGTCGGTGGCAGCTCTGCCTATATATGCATAGCAGGTAACTGCGTGAGTTTGGTGAGACAAAAGTAAAAGAAGTAAAGAGTGAAAACAAGGACTACAAGTATTTCATGCGCGAGTGTTCATATAGTTTGATGTGACCGTTCCTAAGACGAATTTCAACAAGTGTTTAGATTGAAGAAGTGGAAGTTGTAATATTCATGTTACATGTGATTTGTTTCCTATGCATGGATAAAAGTTCTCCTATATGTTCCCGGTCCTATTTCATTTCAGTTGCAATGTCAAAAGACGAGCAGCCTCAATAAGGCGTTAGACCTCGACTCAGCCAGGCTGACATCAGGAAGAGAGTCGACGAGCTGGTCTCGAAGGTGAAAAACCGAGCCCGGCCGTTGCCGGAACACTATCTAGGCTAGTTGAATTGGTTTCGGAGGCAGGTTGCCAATGACCGTGGATATGATGTCGAGACGTCAGCTAATGTTCGCAGCGCTTTATATCACCAACCTACAAAGGCGATGCAGTGACGAGGGGTACTGTGGGAGAAAGGGACTTGCCTTCTCAAATGAATGTCGCAAGTGCCCAGCCAGAAGAAAGAAGGCCCGAAATTGGCGCATCAACAATCACAGGTAGGAAAGTGATGTTCTAGATGTGCCTATGACAATTGAAGATATACCAGAGTATAAATCTAATATTCCTGTTACAGATGGATTTTTCCTATGCATGAAGATGGAGGCATGTCTTCACAGCCTGCCGTCGGAAATGAAGACAAGGCAAGTGTGGACGTGCATGCTATTCTGGGATCAAATTCTTCTCTGCAGGTGATTATGCCGGATGTCACACCGATGGTGCCGGGTATCCTACCCTCGCCTGCCTGGGAACGTTTGCTCGCCATCGCTAGCCCGAGCTAGGAACCCGACAATCTGGACGGGCGAGAAAACGATCTGGATGAGATGCATCATGACCCTTTTAGCTATGCGAGTGCTCCTCCACAACTCTTGTTTCCTCCTAATTTGTTAGTGACCTTGATGGTCTATACATTAATTCTGACTGCGGTTTCACTAGAGTTGTCGCTTGTTTCTAGTAGATTATAAACTATATGTTTTCGAGCTGAATGGTTGACATTGTTTCTGTGCCGCTACCTGATTTTATGCATGATATGATCATACCATATATTTAAATTGTGTGAATCTGCATATTATTAACATGAGAATTAATAATGTGTTCAATATTTTGTATTATGTGTTAGTTTTACAATCTATTATATATACAGCTGTGGGAGAGTTACGAAACATGGCAAGCCGAGATATGTTTCTCTCCTCTGGTATGTGGCTGTCTGTAGTGGCTTCATAAATAATAGATATGTTCATGAATTTCTAATTGTCCAAGCATTTCTAAGAAATATGAACGCTTGTTAGTTGGCTAGGCACTGGTAATTCTTGCTATTATAATTAGGATATGGGTAGTTGACATGTAATGCTACTTCTTGCGTACTCTGCCTATCTACGTTGGTTGAGGAAAAAATCAAGGCTGTATTAAAGCATAGGCGTTAGCTGCTATCAGGAAGCAAGTAAAAGGAGTCAATTAGCTGGCTTACACTAGAACAAATCGTTGTTGAGTGATGATTTTCTTCAGCCAATAGAGCTATGCTATCATGAGTGACTAAGGCTGTTGCTATTTGGAGCAATACTTGATGTATTGGTTGATGTACTAAAATTTCTTGTTCACCATGAATTTTTTTGTTTTGGTAAAAATGACCTAAAAAAGAGGTGTTGATATTAATATCTGATGCCACCCTAGCTAGTGGGTGCTCTCCGAAGTTGCATACACAAATTATGAATTCTATTATCAAAATCAAATCTTGAATTTATTTGCTTGCTGGCCAGAATAATTCTTATACGGATGTCCACTGGAAGTTAGCTATAGCTCTTGTCATCTGAAAAAAGCTATAGCTCTTGTAGTAGTTAGTAGTTACACTCAGTGCAAAACTGCAAATTATTTCACATTTGTACTCCGTATAAACTGGTACTTGAGAACAGTGATAGCCATAAAGGAGAGATGTTCGATTTTAGGTAACTATCTATGTGCTATCTTTGTGCAATATTCTTTAGCGCGTTTTAATCGACATAGTCGGGAAGTTTGAATATAAAGAAACAACCATCAACAAGCCGATACAAACACATACCACCCCAACACACGCACACACCCAAGGCTGAATACATAGGCGCTGAGCGTAGCTACACCACCCCTCTCACTCCAATGTATGTAATACACACTCTTTGCTCATCAACTTGTCAATCTGTACTTCTGGAAACATTGTACTAAATTTGAGCTTCCTATCATAGTCACTTCGTGCAAGAAACAAGAAAAACCATCTACTTTGAAACTAAGCCAAAACACTGCACCTAGGAAATGGGATTCCCACTTCAGACATATGGTAAGTATCTGTACTACATTATTGAAATGCTTTATGTTGGCTTACTAAATGACTTGCAATATTAATGTTTGTCAATTGATAAATCTGATATAAGCCTAAGGACAACATTGAAAATCTATCCGGTAGAGACTTGCTTGAACGTATGCGCACTACAAAGAAAGATCCTACATTTAGTCTGACTGCACCGAAACAAATCATAAGTACTTTCTAATTTACGGAGGCTTCTCTTTGGACCTTGCATGTTTAGATAGAATAATTGGAAACTATAATATTCCTATTACAGGTGATCTGTTTCCTATGCATGCAGAAAAGTTCTCGTATATTTCATTTTCAGCTACTAGGGCTCAGCCAGGTTGACATCAGGAAGAGAGCGGAGGAGCTGGTTTCGAAGGTGAAAAACCGATCCAGGCCGTTGGCGGAATGCAATCTGGGTTAGTTGAATTGTTTCTGTCCAAGGTTGCCAAGGACCATGGATCTGCTATGGAGGCGTCTGCTAATGTTGGCAGCACTTAATGTAACCAACCTCCAAGCCTATGCAATGATGAGGGTACTGTGGGAGAAAGGGAGTTGCCTTCTCAATTGAATATCGCAAGTGCCGGCCAGAAGAAAGAACACCGGAAATTGGTACATCAACAATCGCAGGTAGCAAAGTGGTGTTTGAGATGTGCCTATGACAAGTGTTTACATAGAAGAGTTGGATGCTAATATTCCTTTTATAGGTGGTTTGTTTCAAATGCATGGAGATGGAGGCATGTCTTCACAGCCTATAGCCGGAAATGAAGACATGGCAAGTGAGGACATGCAAGAAGACAATGCTTCTCTGCAGGTGACAGTGGCCGATGCCATACCGTCGGTTCTGCAACCCTCGCGTGGCATGGAATGTCACCTGGCCATTGCTAGCCCGAGGTAGGAACCACATGATCTGGACGGGGGACAGAATGATCTGGACAAGATGCAACCAGGCCCTTCTAGCGTTGCGAGCCCACCTCCATAACTCTAGTTTCATCCTAGTTTGTTAGGGACCTTGTTGGTCTATACATTAATTCTGGCTGCATTTTGTTACTGGAGCCATCGCTTATTTCTAGTAGATTATGAACTATATGTTCTCGTATTGAATGGTTGATATTGTTGTTGTGTCGCTGCTTGGTTCTATTTTTGATATGATCATACCATTTATTTAAATTGAGTGAATTTTCATATTATTAACATGATAATTAAATATGTGTTCATTATTTTGTGTTTTGTTTTAGTTTTACAGCCTATTATATATACAACTTGGGTGTTACAAAACAAGGCAAGATGAGATATGTTTCTGTCCTCTAGGCTTCTCGTTGTGGCATCATAACTAGAATATATGTTCATGTTTCTTTAAGTGTCCAAGCATCTTAAGAAATATTGACGCTAGTTAGTTAGCTAGGTAGTGGTAATTCTCGCCCTTAATTAGTTCTAGGATATGGCTGGATGACATCTAGTGCTACTACTTGTGTACTCTACCTATCTATGCTGGGTGAGGAAACAATCATGGTTGTATTAGAATATAGGCTTTTGCTACAATCACGAAGCATGTAAAAAGGAGTCAATTAGCTGGCTTACACTAAATAAAGCATTGGTGATTGATGATTTTCTTCGGCCAACAGAGCTCTGCTATCGTCGGTAACCAAGGGTTTAGTTGGAGAAATACATAAGATGTATTGGTTGATGTATTAAAATTTCTTGTTCAGCATGATAAATTTTGTTTTGGTACAAATAAAATAAAAGGAGGTCTAGAAATTTATATCTGAAGTCACGCTAGATAGTGGGTGCTCTACCAAGTAGCATACGCGAATTATGAATTCTTTTATCAAAATCGAATCTTGAATTTATTTGCTTCCTAGCTAAAATAATTCTTAAACAAAAGGCGAAGATAGTTATAGCTCTAGTAGTAGTTATGCTGAGTGCAAAACTGCAAATTATTTGGCATTTGGAATCTGTATAAACCAGCACTTGAGAATAGTGATAGCCATCAAGGAGAGATGTTCGATTTTAGGTAACTATCTGTGTGCTATCTGGTGCAATATTTTTTGTGTGCAGTTTTATCGACATATTCAAGAAGTTTGTGTGTGAAGATTGATACTCTAACATACAAACAATTGCATAACTATCCTCTTTATTGGCTGGCTTCCTAATTTGGTTCCTTGGCCTTAACATTCTTTGAGGTAGCCTCATTTAAAACTTATGGGATTCGGAAGTCTAGATTTATTCTGGTTATGACAATGAGTATGTTCTCGTGTAAATACTCCCTCCTTTTCGGTTTACTAGCCTCAAATCTCATCTCATCAACCAAGGCATTTTGTGAGTACTTTAAAAAACTAGCCCAATTAAACTCATGCATTAATTTGAATTAATTCCAGTGCATGCATGCTTGGCCACTAGATGAGTAGGAACATTACATGCATTGATGTGTTCCTCTTTAATGTGCATTGGAAACTAATAATGAGATGGAGATGAGCCCTCTAAATTAGAAAAACAAAAAAGTTGAAATAAGCCTTATAAACCGGAAAGGTGGGAGTATTCTAGTGTGCTAAAGCTAAGACGATGAGTAATTTATATGGTTGACTCTTCCGGTGGGATCTGTGAGAACGTAAAGTCTAAATATTCAGCAATGCTTGCTAGAAGTAGTGGATATTTGAAAGTTTTAAGCACAATGTTTAATAGAAAACATGGAGTTACTCCCTCTAGCTGCCCATTGTTCTTATGCTTTCAGTGCACTTCTTGAGTTTTTGTGGGCATCACCTCATCTTCACAGGTAGTTCGGGCCTTGGTAGCGAGGCTAGTCGAGGTGGCCGAGCAAGGGCTGGCCACCTCAGCCAATCTAGCTAGCATGATGACATGCTTGTGAGGTTTAGTCAAGGCAACGACAGCCTCCGCTGATCATTGTGTCGGTGAGCTGTGGTCCTTGATGACTGAGCAAGGAATATTAAGGCGCGCAGTGGCCCATATGGAGATGCATTTTCTGTAACTACATGCATAATGGTGGTTGTCATGTGGAACTTGTCGACGCTCACTTTTCATCCTAAGGGTTTTTAGTTTAGTCCAAGAACAACGGCCATCGCACGAGGATGTTCGTGACACCAGTAGCTTCATCCAATACTGATGAGAAAAAAAAATTCTTATGAAAAACACATTATTTAAAAAACGTGTCAACACATTAATATTACAATGACATTTTTTTAACACATACATTTCTATGTTCAAATTGCGTGAACAATTTATAAATACATGGAAAAATATTTAATTATGAACATTTCAAAAACACAGATACTCACCTATCTCCAAAATGCATCCTTGTAATGTCCTTAAAACAAAAGAGAAATAGAGAAACAAAAGCAAAAAAATTAAAATAGAAAGGGAAGAATCGAAGAATTTCTGAAGCGACGTTGGTCTAAACAGTTTGAATATTTCATTTAATTACGCTGTACAGAATTCTTAAAATAAAAGGGCTTTGGCCCATCCATGGTGGGATCAATCTGGGCCGCGAGACATGAACGAAATTACTGAAATCACGATGCTGACGTTGATGCTGACGTTGGATCCCTATCTCTTCCCGCGCGGAGATGAAATCATACGCAGAAACATTACTTCCTTCCAATTCTACCGAGTTTACTTCTTACAGTTTACCATTCTCCCTACACCCTAGCCCCTCTTACCACCTACCCATGCTGCTATATATATCCAGGCTTTCCGTCCAATCGAGTCACAGGCTCACAGCCATTCCCTCCTTTCCTTCCATACAGTACAGAGTACATTCTAGCTCGCGCCCCAGGCTATGCGACGGATCCAAAAGCCCTGGCCGCCAACATCATGTATTCAAAAACTTTTCAAACATATATTTGCAAAACTGTTCAAAACATATTTCAATAAACGTTCATTGTGTATTTAGAAAAGTGTTAAACACATATTAAAAATGTTCATCCTGTAACTACAAAACTTTAACCATGTATTTCCAAAATATTTAATGTATAATTGAAAAAATATTCACATTATGTAATGAATTTTCATCTGTATTTACTTCTTTCCTAGTTTACCTACCCACGCTGCTATATATATCTGGCCATTCCGTCCAATCCAGTCACAGGCTCACAACAATTCCCTCCTTTCCTTCCTTACATTACAGACTACAGAGTACATTCCAGCTCGCGCCCCAGGCTGTGCGATGGATCCAAAAGCCATGGCCGCCAAGGAGGAGGAGTTCGTCGAGCAACTCTACAGCAACCTCACCTGCGCCGGCACCCGCCCATATCCTCCCCCTACCGACGGCGCAGACGCCGTCGTTGCCGACAATCCCCCTGGTCCTGCTGTCGGCAACATGTTGCCAATGGCCTTCCTGTCCAACCTCCGACAAGCGGCCGTGGACGCATTGTCTGTCGTCGGCGAGTTCCCCAGCGCCAGACTTCTCATTTTCGCACGGGGCTGGGGCCTTGCTGGTCCGGGCAGGTACACAAGCGGCGCTCCGTCCAGTAGTGTTGGATAATCCGAACACGCCTACGTGCTACTAGTACTAAGTTGTGTTTGAGTTTGGCAGTACTAGTTTTATGTGAGTAGGCTTAGCTTAATTGTGATCAGCGTAACCAGTAATTAGGAAAGTGTGCGTCGGTGTATGGCTTGCATGCCTTGAGTACTGTGTTCTATTAGGTTATGGTGGAGTCGGCAACGCACCATGGTTAGGACAATGCATACATATATACAGCGTTGCGTGAGTTTTGTAATGTGGAGAAAAGAGAAAAGAGGGGCATGACACACGCCCTTGGCTATCAATTTTTCGTGTGCATCTTTATCATAATTTGATGTGATTGATCCTGTGGCGAATTTCCATCAAGGAGCTCATCGATGACAAGATCTACCTCGACCGCAACCTGCCAGCCCAAGATGAACCGGAGGAGCAGGAGAGGGGGCGCAAGCGCAACGTTTCCTCCTCTAATCTCAACGGTGCCATCCCCGGGCCAAGTAAAAGGAAGAGAAGCCTCTCGCCGCCCAACATCACCGACCTGGCTGTTTCAAAGGTGGCTGCTGCCGAGGCCGAGGATGCTGGTCTCAAACAAGGTAGTAAGCCTGATTCTTTTATCGAGGAGATTAATAAATACCTCTCGATCTTACGGTTCATTTCCCTTCTCAACAGATCCTTTTAAATTTCAGCTGCAAGGTTAGGAGAGGAGCAGGAGCCGTTGCAAGGTGGATCTACTTTCAAGACACAAGACCAACCGGCAACAGGGAATGATGAGGCCGAGGCCGATGGTGTTGCTCGGACACAAGGTACATGTGCTTCTTTAATCAAGTCGATAAAGGCTCTCCTACTGTTCCTGATCCTTTCTCCATTTTCTCATCTCTGGCAGGAGAGGCTGGAGGTATACTAAAGGGGCTCAGCAACGCTCACATCATGAAGAGACTCAAGGAGCTCATCTTGAACGTCAAAGCCCAAGCCAGCAGGCCGTTCCCGGAAAACTTTCTAGGCAAATTGCATTGGTTTCGGTCGCAGGTTGGCAAGGAAAGCGGATCTAATGTGGAGACATCAACGAAAGTTGCTGCCGCTTTATCTGGCCAACCTGCAAGCAGATACAATGATGAGGGTACTGTGGGAACAACGGAGTTCCAACTTTATATGAATGTTATAAGTGCCCAGCCAGAAGAAAGAAGGCCTGAAACTGGTACATCAGCAATCGCAAGTATGAATTCATGTGCAAAGTGGTGTTCTAGAGGTGCCTATCATTGCAAGTGCTTTTAGCGTAATCTCGGGTGTGGGATTTCCATGTAGGCATATATACATGCTTATATTGTTTATGTCTACTACGTTAAGAAATGGACACGAGACAAGGCAAAAGATGTCAAACACTTGAGGATTAAAGAAAAAAGAAACCTGGCTTAAAGCGTTATTGCGTCATGCTCGTACGGAAACAATGTTCGTCGTGCATTTGAAAAACAAATCATCATGTATTCAATATGGTGTTAAACAGATATTTGAAAAAGTGTTCCACACATATTTGAATAAATGCTCATCATGTATTCAAGGAAGTGGTCAACACATATTTGAAAATGTTCATCATGTATTTCAAAAAAAAAGGAACCGTGTATTTCCAAAAAATTCCAATATATTCAATGTATCCTTACCTAAAAATAAAGGACGGAGCCTTTCATAATTCTCATCCATCCCCTATATCCGTTGATTTTGTGTTAACATAAAGATTGACGGCTGAGATTTTAAAATAGAACTGAAAGAAAAAAGTTTGGACACGTACATGGAAGGAAAGGAAAGCCAATTCCTTCACCGATTCCACCATGAGCTTAGGAGATTTGTTCCCGCACACATACATCTCTCCTTGCCTTTGGATTGTCATTCGTGCATAAAATTGAAACCAGGCCAAAAACAAATCGAATACGCTACCGACAAGGCACGCTGCACGCAGCTTCCCTCCTTCCCCAAGCCGTCATGGATCTTGCACTGCTGGAGTTGGCCGCTGTGGTGGCCATGGCAGTCTTGCCAAGAACCGCCGGAGCCCACATCTCCGAGCCCCATCCTGGCAGCCGCTCGCCTACCGTCCATCGCAATATTGTCATTGTCGTCCTGCTTCCCGAGAGTCCATCACGTCCGTGTTGCTTCAAGAAAAACCCTCGCGGGAAGCGGCGCTGCAGGACCAGCTGCTATAGTAAGAGGAGGCCGCGGTGTCCCTCTCGTACGGCCATTCAGCGTACCGGATGAGACCACCACGGGAGCCCACATCCCCCAGCTCGAGAGGATCACGAGCCGCATGTCCGAGGTTCTCGCCAGGGCCCCATCCGGGCAGCCGCTCTCCTACCGCGCCGCTGGACCCGCTTGTGCAAGGGTCTTCCATTGCGATTTTGTCGTCGTCATCCTGGTTACCGAGAGTCCATCACGTCGGCCTTGTCGCTTGAAAAATCCAATGTCGAGGGAGGCGGTGCTACAGGACCCGCTGCTAGCGTAAGAGGAGGCCGCGGCGCCCCTATCGTGCGGCCATGTAGCGTACAAGACGCACGGACACACTGAAGCGCAAGATTGACGACGCCAGGCGATGCCATGCCACAGGAGCGGTAATGGTGCAACATGCCACCGGGAAGTCAGAGCTGCGTGCAGCCTGATAGATCAACATGGGGACCCGGTGAGCATGACCAACGGAGGTGCAGCAGGCATGACAACGGTCAAGGGCACGGGCACATTCTAGGAGGCAATGGGAACATGGAGCTTGAGAACAGCCGGCGTGAACTCGTGGTCTGGGAGAGGGAAGGCCCGACAGCTGAGAGGTGCTGGGTAGGTACGGGATGCGGTGGCAGCGGTGCTTGCCTTGGGTGCTGCCTCATGATCACAGACCCGGACACAATAATGCCGATGGAGGAAGGAAAGTAGGGGAACTGTACACGGCGAGTATAAGGTACCCCATGCCAGTAGGACTACAAGGAGCTTCAACCGCACCCCATGTCAGGCACTACCGCAGTTCTCATGCCTGCGCATGTGGCACAAGCCTATGCACTTTAAAATGGATCCACTAGAAATTTGTAATTTGTTATCATGTGCATGATTTGCAGATCAATTACCTGCCAGCATCGTGATTTATGCAGCACGCAAGCAAGCTTCATCGACGTGATGCACATAGATATGCATCAAGGGATACCTCAAAACATCTTGAAAAATCAGGTCAACATATTGCTAAATTTCTTAATTCACTGCCAAACTGCTCCACCCGATAATGAAGCTACTGTTATCCCTACACAGGTAAGCCTATTTTTCAAGATCTCGAATTAGCTTTCGGAAGTTACTGGAATATGACTATTGTCGATCCATGGCAAGTACACTCCACAGCTCTACAAGTGCCCGAGGTAACTTATTGGTCTTTTGTGAATATAAACAATACTTTATATATTTAAATTAATTAATTCTTTTAAAAATCTTTTCATTAATAAACAGTCCTATATGAATATAGCTCTTCTTTTTCTTCTGTTGATCAGTGTCCGCAGGGATGAACTTGTCTCTGAAGAAAAAACACTATAATCGACACGAACACAAATACACTGCTTCGAGGTCAGTTGTTCCATTATTTTAGGATTAAAGTGTAGCACTTCATACATCGATTTTGCATGTTTAAGATTGTCGGCAAATACATTACAGGGCTGATGCTACGAGAAATACCTTGTCACACACACAGATGTACACGTGCACAACACACACGCACACACGCAAATGTGAGTGTGAATATAGTCTTGAGCCGGGGATTAATTTTTTGTTTCTCCCGTTGCAACGCACGGGCCTTCTTGCTAGTAATTGAAAAATATATGCACATCATATGTAAACAATTATCATTTGTATTTTAAAAAATATTACTCGCGTACTTGAAAAAATGATCATCCAAATAATTCTAAAATAAATTTTCATGACACATTTGTACATAAAGGTTAATCGCATGTGTATGAAAAACTGTTCACCGCTTATTTAAAAAACAACTTGTGCAAGAAAAAGGAAAACATCAGAGAAGAAGAAAAAAAGAAAAAAATGTATCTGGAAGAAGTGCGCCAAGGAGGAGGACTCGAGGAGGAGGCAACAGGAGAATCATAGCCCAGATAATATCTTTCATTTATTACCCTTAATTTAGTGTTTAATGTTGCACGTATTATAATGAACATGAGATCTGAAATACGTGCTTTACCGGGGAATTGAACGCACTGAGTTTGCATGTTAGTTTCTCCCTTGTTTATTCCATTTGCTTTTATTTGCCATATCAACCTTCGTCGGTACCGGGGTCGCGAGAGCTATGGTGGGCAAAAGAAGTACACACAACCATCTAGCTTGGCCTGTTCTTTGCATATATTGTTTTGAAGGGAAAGCCTCTTGGCACTTTACTTCAAATTTAACATGTATGGTAGTATTTTAATCATTTAGTACATGTTGTAATGGAAAGCTAGGTGGCACATCATCCGACTAGAAGAGTCATAAGTATGTCTGATATTTTAATCAAACCTTAACCTGATGTTCAGTCATTGACCTAGGTGGTATCTTCGCCGCAAGCAGACAAGTTGGATTCCTAATTTCCGATACGTCACTCCAATCTCCACCTCTCACGCAGGCGCAAGCAGGCAAAACACCTATCATAAATTAGGATTTATAAATTATAAATTTTTCTTGGTGACTTTGATAAATGCAGAAAGAATTTGTGGCAAAGGTTGGAGGTCTAGCTTGGACTTGGAGTTGCCATAGAAACTTAGAAAAGCATGTAATTAGAAAATAGAAGGCCTTAAATAAGTAGGAAAAATGTTCGAACGGTTTCCAGAAAGAGTTCACATTGCTACATATGGTGTGAAACATTTATTAGAAAGTTGAAAAGAAAAGGAAAAAATAAAGTCCATAAATTAAATATCCATAACTTAGACATTTATATAATAAAATGTAGTACAAACATGAAAAAACTATAGGGTTTTAGGTTGGGGAAGTTACACACGTCAACCTTCAAAATGAAAGCATTTCTTCTTCCAGGTTAGAAGGATGAAAATATTGTGCAATTTCCTTGGCATTCATTGTACGTATTCTTTGGCTTGGTGACATCACATATATAGCATGACACCACCACATGCTATTAATTCTGATATGTCGCAAGTTATTGATGATGCTACTTCTGCTATGGATAATGCTTATGTTGATGCTAGTACCTTGCTTGATAATGATGATGTGCCACTTGGTGAATTTCTTGATAAACAAATTGCTAGACTAATACAACATGATGTTGTTGAATCTGATGATGAGATTGAAACCGAATCTCCTGAAACCCCTTCTAGAACTAGCATTCCGCCCGCGAACTTCCTCCCACCGAGGAAAACGTCGGCAACGGCGGTGCAAACCTGCCGCCCCTGGATTCCTCATGGCCCTCCGCCATGCCGGGCTCAACGCTACCATCGTCGGTCTGCTGGATCGTGTAAGGCAGGAGCCCGCGGTCCGCGCAATCGACCGGGGCGACAAGCGTCGTTTTGTCCAGGATCTTGTTGACGAAATCAACCTCAACATGCCGGTGGGAGATGCCCCAGAAGAGGGCCAGGGCAGCACGGTGGCGCATGAGACGTCCGTGCAGAGCGGTGTACCGCATGGATTAGCCCCTTCATGCATCGATCAGCCATCAGGTATGTGCTAAACTGGTATGGTACTTAATAGTTATGTTTGTTCAATTGTGCATAATTTCCAAGGGCTAGATTTCGTCTTAAGAATAATATATTTTAGAAATGTTTCACGTGTATTCGTAGAATATTCATCTGATATTTACAAAAATGTACTTCACACATATGCAAAAAAATACGCATGTATTTAAAAAGTGTTTGTCACATTTCTTAAAAAGTATTTGTGACTTATTTAAAAATGTACATCACACATATGCAAAATATACGCTAGTTATTTAAAAATTGTTTGTCACATTTCTTAAAAAGTATCCGTGAGTTATTCAAAAATGGTCATCATGTATTCTTAAAATATTGATATCATGTTTATAGAAATGCTAGTCACTTATATGAAAAATGTTTGTTGCATATTTAGAAAAATGCTACTATCTTCTTGTGGATTCCGATCTTCACAAGGCATGTGGTGTGGATATAACCAACCACTTGTAAAACCCTCGCACGATCTCCACAGGATACAAGGAAGCAGCAGACTGCACCACGCGCCCAATCCTAGAATGCTGAATGCGAACCGAAACTGAAAACTGCAATCAATTTCGCAAAATCATCAGCACAGCCAGCACACGAACAGGCTATGGACAGATTGGAAGACATTAATCGCTTCCAACCCAATCCCGACTGCGGAGGCTAGCTTCCCTAGAAACCCAGGCCCATTCCTTCGCTATAAATCCGTGTCCATCGCGCGGTCCCTCTGCACACCTGGTATTGTCATGCGTCCACGTGGCCTGCAATTACTGATGCGCTGGAGCTGGACCTTGTCTATGTGTGTTGCACTTTCTGCCTGATCAACTGCGTGTGCATTCCTCCACAGGGCCCGCCAAGATCGTTTCCGAGTACAATGCCCCCTTCGATGTAGAACATCACCTGCTACAAGCCAACAAGCCTGCATGCAAGGAAAATAATTCATACATACCTGAGCACCCTAGTGTTTCTTTTCCATGCTAAACGTACACACGGGTATTATTCGGTGATGTATGCGATACGCCCCGGCCAGCACGCGGATATTCATGTACATATGTATGAATCCATTGGTGATCATAAGCTTACGCACATGTGATAGATGATTACGTGCATGTGATAACTGATTCGTGCATGTACTAGTAGGTAAGACCACAAGTGCAAAATCTGCAAAGATGTTTTAATCTGCACTGGCTAGTGGTATTGTACACGAACATCTACTTATTCACCATGGACTTGTGCGTCATGTATGTGTAAACATACTTGGCACTTCCCTCTTATTTTTCGATAATGCACACGTTTGTTTCTCTTCAAATTAATTTGGTACAAAATTGCATCGAACAAACACAATGATAATAACGACATTTTTATGAACGCATGAACATTTTTATTTTGAAATTGCGTCAACAGATTCTAAATACATGAACATATTTACAATTATTAACATTTCTTCAAAATGAATGAATTTTATAAATTACATGAATATATTTTTGGAAATACACCAGTAAAATTCTGTACATTAACATTTTGCAAAAATAAGGAATTATTTTGACATGTGATTGTTTTCAAGATTGTCCTTTTCATTTACATGGACCTTCTTTTGAAATGCACAAATTATTTTCTAGTTACATGAATTTTTGTTAAACACCCGAGCACCATTTTGAAGTAGATGAACATACTTAAAAAAGTGTGCATCCCTTTTGAAAATATTTCAACATTTAAAAACATAGATACTAATCTATCTCTGAAATGTATCTTTGTAATTTCCTTTAAAATGAAAGAGACATAGAGATTTTTTTTTTGAAAAAACAAGTAATAGGCAAGGTATAGATGCTCATGGAGGTAGGCAATATCTGAGCCATGTGAGATGCGACTATAGGTGAGCACGATTTACAAGTCGTATTAGTAGGCAAGGTATAAACACTCATGGAGGTAGTACATATGTTTGATGGAAATATTATATAAGTTCTTTGTGAACTAACGAGTTTGTTACTACGATTCAAGAGTATTAGAGTACAATTGTACACGCTTGCAATGTATTGCAGTGTTTCATTGTTTCAAACGCTGTGATATACGGACGAGCTAGCATGCCATGTAAGTATAGTCTATAAGTGTCAAGGCCTAATCATCTTGTTTTGGTAAAGGATTATGCACAACACAATGTACGCTGTTTAAGAATGAATCAACAAGAGAAAATGTATAATCCACAAATTAGCAGCAATAGGGTATGAAAGTAAGCAGGGATCAATTCATAGTGTTTTGGATCTATGCAAAAATATTGTTTCATTCAAAAACGCTTACTCTCAATTGATGGGCCAACGTCAGCAGGTATATAAGCTGGGCCAATTTTCCTGATTGAAATTGCTAAACGGTGCGACGGATTCACGATGCTGACATTGGATCCTTACCCATACGCGCGCGGAGATGAAAACGAACAGGAAAAAATTAATTCTTTCCGGTTCTATCTGCATTTAATTCGTTTCAATCCAGTTCCTCACCACTATATATGTTATTCTATTCTAGTTGCATCGCAGATATTCCTACCTTTCCTTCCATTCAGTTCATTCTAGGCCGCTTCCCCAGGCTGTGCGACGGAGCCCAAAGCAATGGCCGCCAAGGAGGAGGAGGAGCTCGTTGAGCAACTCTGCAGCGACCTCACATGCGCCTGCGCCCGACCGAGAAGCCGCCGTTGTCGCAAGCAGCCACCCTGAACCTGCTCTTGCTCTAGCTGTCGTCAACCTGTCTACCACGGGGTTCCTCGCCACCCTCCGCCAAGCCGCCGTGGATGCATCGCCCGTCTTCAGCGAGTTCACCAGTGCCAGGCTTCTCAGCTTCTCCCGCACGTTCGGCCGTGGATGGGGCCCCTCTAGCTCGGGCTGGTACGAGCATCGCTCCATTGACGACAAGATCTTCCCCGACTTCAACCTGCCAGCCGAAGATGACCCGGAGGAGAAAGGGCATGGTGGTGGCGCAGGCGAGCTCGCTGGAGCGTCGCCCCGTCCAGGATCTCGTTGATGACACAAGATCTTCCCCGACCTCAGCCTGCCAGCAGAAGATGACCAGGAGGAGAGAGAGAGGGCATGGTGGTGGCGCAGGAGAGGAGGTGCAAGCGCAACGTCTCCTCCTCCAATCTCGACCAGGAGCCAGTCAACATCCTGGCTGGGTTTTGGTTACCGCTCGAAATTTCAAGATTTACCATGGTTACCACATATTTTAGCCCCCCTCGGTAAATGGTCATTTCGAGCAAAAAAATTGAATTTCTTGAATTTCTTGAATTCGAACGCTCAATGTATAGTGAAGTATGGGAGCACCTCACAGCACTCGCATAGACAACGTTCCACTTAGTTGGTAGCTCAGTTCAAGTGCTATCTATATCTATTTTGAAAGAATTTAAATTCACAATTAAATTATAATTTTTTTCGAAATTCATTCAAAATTTGCTCAAATTTTCATGGTAAACGTGGTCACCACATTTACCGGACCCCTCGGTAAAAATGGCCCATTCGGTAACCAAAACCTTGCATCCTGAATAGTGCCATCGTCCGGACAATTAAGAGGAACAGAAGCCAGTCGCCACCCAACATCACCGATCTCGACGAGGATCTGGCTGGTTCGAAGTTGGCTGCTACCGAGGCCGAGGATGCTGCTCTCAAACAAGGTAGTGGGCCTAATTCTTTTATCAAGGAGATCGATTAACAAATACCTCTCGATCATATGGTTCATTTCCCTTCTCAACTAATCCTATTACATTTTCAGCTGCAAGGTTAGTTGGGGAGCAGGAGTCGCTCCAAGGTCATAAAGGAGAACAAGCAGATGGTGGAGCCGCATCTGCTTTCAAGACACAAGAAGAGGGTGACGAGGCCGAGGCCGAGGGTGCGCGTGCTTCTTTAATCAAGTGTAGAAAAAAGATGGAGAAAGGCTCTCCTATATACTGTTCTGAACTCCTGACCCTATGTCATTTTCATAGCTACAAGGCCACAAGCGGCTGGAGGTAGACCTCTGCTCAGCCAGGCTGTCATTCAGGTGCTGACCTCGAAGGTAAAAAACTAATCCACCAGCCGTTCCCGAAACAATTTCTGGGTAGTTGAATTGGTTTCGATCGTGTGTTGCCAAGGACCAGGGATCTACTGTGGACACATCAGCAAATGCAAGAAGATATAATGAAGAGGGTACTTTGGGAGCAACGGAGTTGCAACCTCATTTCAATGTCACAAGTGCCCAGCCAGAAGTAAGTAGGCCTGAAATTTGTAGATCCAGAATCACGGGTATGAATGTCCAAAGTGTTGTTAGCGTAATCTTGATTTGTGGGATTTGCAAAGTGTTAGTTCTACTTCTATGGCTTGGTGTTCGTTCGGGTCTTACTTGTACACATAGGCATATATATACATGCTTATATTGTTTATGTCATCGCAATACTAGGAGGTCAAGTACAAGTAAGTTTAGACTTTGTTTAAGGTCGGTGGCAGCTCTGCCTATATATGCATAGAAGGCGACTGCGTGATTTTGTAACGTATTACGTGCTGGTGAGACAAAAGGAAAAGAAGTAAAGAGTGAAAACAAGGACGACAAGTATTTCGTGCGCGCGTGTTCATCTAATTTGATGTGACCGTTCCTGAGACGAATTCCAACAAGTGTTTAGATTGAAGAAGTGGAAGCTGTAATATTCCTGTTACATGTGATTTTTTTTCCTATACATGGATAAAAGTTCTCCTATATGTTCCTGATCCTATTTCATTTCAGTTACAATTTCACAAGACGAGCAGCATCAATAAGGCGTTAGACCTCGGCTCAGCCAGGCTAACATCAGGAAGAGAGTCGAGGAGCTGGTCTCGAAGGTGAAAAACCAAGCCCGGCCGTTGCCGGAACACTATCTAGGCAACTTGCATTGGTTTCGGAGGCAGGTTGCCAATGACCGTTGAGACGTCAGCTAATGTTTGCAGTGCTTTATATCACCAACCTGCAAAGGCGATGCCGTGACGAGGGGTACTGTGGGAGAAAGGGACTTGCCTTCTCAAATGAATGTCGCAAGTGCCCAGCCAGAAGAAAGAAGGCCTGAAATTGGTGCATCAACAATTGCAGGTAGGAAAGTGGTGTTCTAGATGTGCCTATTACAATTGTAGATATACCAGAGTTTAAATATAATATTCCTGTTACAGCTGGTTTTTTTCCTATGCATGGAGATAGAGGCATGTCTTCACAGCCTGCCGCAGGAAATGCAGACAAGGCAAGTGTGGACGTGCATGCTGTTTTGGGGTCAAATTCTTCTCTGCATGTGATTTTGCCGGACGTCACACCGATGTTGCCGGATATCCTACCCTCGCCTGCCTGGGAACTTCAGCTGGCCATCGCTAGCCAAAGCAGGGAACCCGACAATATGGATGAGATGCAACCTGGTCGTTTTAGCTCTGCGAGTGCTCCTCCATAACTCTTGTTTGTTCGTAATTTGTTGGTGACCTTGTTGGTCTATACATTAATACTGACTGCGGTTTCAGTGGAGCTGTCTCTTGTTTCTAGTAGATTATAACCTATATGTTTTCAAATTGAATGATTGACATTGTTTCTGTGCCGTTGCCTGATTTTATGCATGATATGATCATATTATATATTTAAATTGTGTGAATCTGCATATTATTAACATGAGAATTAATAATGTGTTCAATATTTTGTCTTATGTGTTAGTTTTACAATCTATTATATATACAGCTGTGGGAGAGTTATGAAACATGGCAAGCTGAGATATGTTTCTCTCCTCTAGTATGTGGCTATCTGTAGTGGCATCATAACTAATAGATATGTTCATGAATTTTTAAGTGTCCAAGCATTCTAAGAAATATGAACGCTTGTTAGTTGGCTAGGCACTGGTAATTCTTGCTATTATTATTAGGATATGGGTAGTTGACATGTAATGCTAGTTCTTGCGTACTCTGCCTATCTACGTTAGTTGAGGAAAAAATCAAGGCTGTATTAAAGCATACGGGTTAGCTGCTAGCAGGAAGCAAGTAAAAGGAGTCAATTAGCTGGCTTACACTAGAATAAATCGTTGTTGAGTGATGATCTTCTTCGGCCAATAGACCTATGCTATCATGAGTGACTAAGGCTGTTGCTATTTGGAGCAATACTTGATGTATTGGTTGATGTACTAAAATTTCTTGTTCACCATGAATTTTTTTGTTTTGGTAAAAATGACCTAAAAAAGAGGTGTTGATATTAATATCTGATGCCACCCTAGCTAGTGGGTGCTCTCCGAAGTTGCATACACAAATTATGAATTCTATTATCAAAATCAAATCTTGAATTTTTTGGCTTGCTGGCCAGAATTATTCTTATACGGATGTCCACTGGAAGTTAGCTATAGCTCTTGTCATCTGAAAAAAGCTATAGCTCTTGTAGTAGTTAGTAGTTACACTCGGTGCAAAACTACAAATTATTTGGCATTTGTACTCCATATAAACGGTACTTGAGAATAGTGATAGCCATAAAGGAGACATGTTCGATTTTAGGTAACTATCTATGTGCTATCTTTGTGCAATATTCTTTAGCGTGTTTTAATCGACATAGTCGGGAAGTTTGAATATAAAGAAACAACCATCAACAAGCCGATACAAACACATACCACCCCAACACACGCACACACCCAAGGCTGAATACATAGGCGCTGAGCGTAGCTACACCACCCCTCTCACTCCAATGTATGTAATACACACTCTTTGCTCTTCAACTTGTCAATCTGTACTTCTGGAATCATTGTACTAAATTTGAGCTTCATATCGTAGTCACTTCGTGCAAGAAACAAGAAAAACCATCTATTGTGAAACTAAGCCAAAACACTGCACCTACATATGGTAAGTATTTGTACTAGATTATTGAAATGCTTTATGTTGGCTTACTAAATGACTTGCAATATTAATGTTTATCAATTGATAAATCTGATATAGGCCTAAGGACAGCATTGATAATCTATCCGGTAGAGACTTGCTTGAACGTACGCACACTACAAAGAAAGATCCTACATATAGTCTGACTGCACCGAAACAAATCATAAGTACTTTCCAATTTGTGGAGGCTTCTCTTTGGACCTGGCATGTTTAGATAGAATAATTGGAAACTATAATATTCCTATTACAGGTGATTTGTTTCATATGCTTGCAGAAAAGTTCTCCTATATGATCCTGATCCTATTTCATTTTCAGCTACAAGGGCTCAGCCAGGATGACATCCGGAAGAGAGCCGAGGAGCTGGTTTCGAAGGTGAAAAACCGATCCAGGCCGTTGGCGGAATACAATCTAGGTTTGTTGAATTTGTTTCTGTCCAAGGTTGCCAAGGACCATGGATCTGCTATGGAGACGTCTGCTAATGTTGACAGCACTTTATGTAACCAACCTGCAAGCCTATGCAATGATGAGGGTACTGTGGGAGAAAGGGGGTTGCCTTCTCAAATGAATATCGCAAGTGCCCAACCAGAAGAAAGAAGGCCCGAAATTGGTACATCAACAATCGCATGTAGCAAAGTGGTGTTCTAGATGTGCCTATGACAAGTGTTTACATAGAAGAGTTGGATGCTAATATTCCTTTTACAGGTGGTTTTTTTCCTATGCGTGGAGATGGAGGCATGTCCTCACAGCCTGCAGCCGGAAATGAAGACAAGGGAAGTGAGGACATGCAAGAAGACAATGCTTCTCTGCAGGTGACAGTGGCCGATGCCATACCGACGGTTCCGCAACCCTCACGCGCCATGGAATGTCAGCTGGCCATTGGTAGCCTGAGGTGGGAACCAGACGATCTGAACGGGGGACAGAACACTAGTAGAAAATGGAGATTTAGCGCCGGTTCGTTAGGGCCTTTAGTGCCGGTTCCATAACCGGCACTAAAGGGTGGGCACTAAAGGCCCCCCCTTTAGTACCGGTTCGGCACGAACCGGCGCTAAAGTGCCACCACGTGGCGTGAGCTCGCGCCCTGGTATGGGGGACCTTTAGTAACGGTTGGTGTTACCAACCGGTACTAAAGGTTTTTTTTTTGAATTTTTTTTTTGAAAATTTTGGAAAAAAATTGATTTTTTTATTTTTAATTTTTCTGAATTATTTGATGATTTAGTCTCTAATCACCTCTCTTAACAGCTCAAGTGTGGATCACCCATTCCAAATCGCCTGACTTCCCGGCCGGTCACCCATCCTCCCACTCCCCCAGCCTGAGCACGCTTAACTTCGGAGTTCTATTCCCCCTACATTCCAAGTCTGCACTTGTTGTTTTCTTGACAAATGTAAGCTGTCAATCCTATTAACCCTCAGCAGTTTAGCTTGAGCATTAGGTCACACGTTTCACCGTTTGAGTTTGAAACTATTATTCTAAAAAACAGTAATTATTTAGTAACACTAATATTTCTTGAATAAGTTTGACCATAGTTTGACCACAATTTGACCATAGTTTGACCAGATTTGACCAAAATTTAAAAATTGAAATAACTATTTAGTAACACTAATATTCTTGAATAATTATGTAGTAACATTAATACTTCTTGAATAAGTAGTCTGACCAGATTTAACCAAATTTTTTAATAAAACTGAAATTTGACCATATCTTTTTTTCGTTTTGGAATTTGTGGATTCTAAAAAATTGCAAACAGGCCGTAGGCGGTCTCCATCGGATGCGGATTTTCGTGCTGAATTTTTTGATATATTATACGTGTTTTTCCGACATTGTATGCAAAAGTTATAGCCGTTTTACATTTTCCCTACACATTTTGCAAAACATGTCCAAATTTAAGTTTTCAAATTTTCCTAACTAGTAGATGTACTAATATAACTACCTCTCGAAGGATTTTATTTTTTGAAGTTTTTATCATTTTCTTTTGATTTTTTCAGAACTGAAATGGCGACACACCGGTGGCGGGGGGTAGAGTTTGAAAATTGCCCTATAGTGCCGGTTTGTGTCACAAACCGGTATTATAGGTCAGACCCCTTTAGTACCGGTTCAACACGAACCGTCATTAATGCATAGCCGTTCAAACCGGCACTAATGGTACCATTAGTACCGGGCTAAAATCAAACCGGCACCAATGTGACTCACATTAGGTCCTTTTTCTACTAGTGGAATGATCTGGACGAGATGCAACCAGGCCCTTCTAGCGTTGCGAGCCCACCTCCATAACTCTAGTTTCATCCTAGTTTGTTAGGGACCTTGTTGGTCTATACATTAATTCCGGCCACGTTTTGTTACTGGAGCCATCGCTTACTTCTAGTAGATTATAAACTATATGTTCTCGTATTGAATGGTTGATAATATTGTTGTGTCGCTGCTCGGTTCTATTTTTGATATGATCCTACCACTTATTTAAATTGAGTAAATTTTCATATTATTAACATGAGAATTAAATATGTTTTCATTATTTTGTGTTTTGTTTTAGTTTTACAGTTTATTGTATATACAACTTGGGTGTTACAAAACATGGCAAGATGAGATATGTTTATGTCCTCTAGGCTTCTCGTTGTGGCATCATAACTAGAATATATGTTCATGTTTCTTTAAGTGTCCAAGCATTTTAAGAAATATGAATGCTAGTTAGTTAGCTAGGCACTCGTAATTCTTGCATTTAATTAGTACTGGGATATGGGTGGATGACATGTAGTGCTACTACTTGTGTACTCTACCTATCTACGCTGGGTGAGGAAAAAATCATGGCTGTATAAGCATGTAAAAAGGAGTCAATTAGCTGGCTTACACTAAACAAAGCGTTGGTGAGTGACGATTTTCTTCAGCCAATAGAGCTATGCTATCGTCGGTAACCAAGGGTTTAGTTACTTGGAGCAATACATAAGATGTATTGGTTGATGTATTAAAATTTCTTGTTCAGCGTGATAAATTTTGTTTTGGTAAAAATAAAATAAAAGGAGGTCTAGATATTTATATCTGAAGTCACGCTAGATAGTGGGTGCTCTACAAAGTTGCATACGCGAATTATGAATTCTTTTATCAAAATCGAATCTTGAATTTATTTGCTTGCTGGCTAAAATAATTCTTAAACCAAAGGCGAAGGTAGCTATAGCTCTAGTAGTAGTTATGCTGAGTGCAAAACCGCAAATTATTTGGCATTTGGAATCTGTATAAACCAGCACTTGAGAATAGTGATAGCCATCAAGGAGAGATGTTCGATTTTAGGTAACTATCTGTGTGCTATCTGGTGCAATATTTTTTGTGTGCAGTTTTATGGACATATTCAAGAAGTTTGTGTGTGAAGATTGATACTCTAACATACAAACAATTGCATAACTATCCTCTTTATTGGCTGGCTTCCTAATTTGGTTCCTTGGCCTTAACATTCTTTGAGGTAGCCTCATTTAAAACTTATGGGATTCGGAAGTCTAGATTTATTTTGGTTATGACAATGAGTATGTTCTCGTGTAAATACTCCGTCCTTTCCGGTTTATAAGGCTCAAATCTTAAATCTCATCAACCAAGGCATTTTGTGAGTGGAGGAATGTATCTCGTACTTTACAAAACTACCCCAATTAAACTCATGCATTAATTTGAATTAATTGCAGTGCATGCATGCTTGGCCACTAGATGAGTAGGAACATTACATGCATTGGTGTGTTCCTCTTTAATTCTTGCATGCAAAGATTTGATGTCCATTGGAAACTAAAAATGAGATGGAGATGAGCCCTCTAAATTGGAAAAACAAAACAGTTGAAATAAGCCTTATAATCCTGAAAGGATGGAGTATTCTAGTGTGCTAAAGCTAAGACGATGAGTAATTTATATGGTTGACTCTTCCGGTGGGATCTGTGAGAAAGTAAATTCTAAATATTCTGCAGTGCTTGCTAGGGGTTTAAATGAGTTTTAAGCACAAAGTTTAATAGAAAACATGGAGTTACTGCTTCTAGCTGCCCATTTTCTTATGCTTTCAGCGCACTTCTTGAGTTTTTGTGGGCATCACCTAATCTTCACAGGTACTTCGGGCCTTGGCAGCGAGGCTAGTTGAGGTGGCCGAGCAAGGGATGGCCACCTCAGCCAATCTAGCTAGCATGATGACATGCTTGTGAGGTCTAGTCAAGGCGACGCCAGCCTCCACTGATCATTGTGTCGGTGGGCTGTGGTCCTTGATGAATGAGCAAGGAATATTAAGGCGAGCAGTGGCCCATATGGAGATACATTTTCTGTAACTACATGCATAATGGCGGTTGTCATGTGGAACTTGTCGACGCTCACTTTTCATCGTTAGCGTTTTTAGTTTAGTCCTAGAACAACAGCCATCACACGAGGATGTTCGTGATACCAGTAGCATCATCCAATACTGATGAGCAAAAACGTTTCTTATGAAAAACACATTATTTAACAAAACATGTCAACACATTAATATTACAAGGACATTTTTTTAACACATACATTTTTATGTTCAAATTGCTTGAAAAATTTATAAACACATGGACAAATATTTAATTATGAACATTTCCTTAAAAACACAGATACTCACCTATCTCCAAAATGCATCCTTGTAAACAAAAGAGAAATAGAGAAACAAAAGCAAAAAAAATTAAAATAGAAAAGGAAGAATCGAAGAATTTCTCAAGCGACGGTTGTCTAAACAGTTTGAACATTTCATTTAATTACGATGCACAGAATTATTAAAATAAGAGGGCTTTGGCCCATCCATGGTGAGATCAATCTGGGCCGCGAGACATGAACGAAATGACTGAAATCACAATGCTGACGTTGACGCTGACGTTGGATCCCTATCTCTTCCTGCACGGAGATGAAATCATACGCAGAAACATTACTTCCGTCCAATTCTGCCCGGTTTACTTCTTACAGTTTACCATTCTCCCAGAACCCTAGCCCATCTTACCACGTACCCACGCTGCTATATATATCCATCCTTTCCGTCCAATCCAGTCACAGGCTCGCAGCCATTCCCTCATTTCCTTCCATACAGTACAGAGTACATTCTAGCTCGCGCCCCAGGCTGTGCGGCGGATCCAAAAGCCCTGGCCGCCAACATCATGTATTCAAAAACTTTTTAAATATATATTTGAAAAACTGTTCAAAACATATTTGAATAAACGTTCATCGTGTATTTAGAGAAGTGTTAAACACATATTGAAAATGTTCCTCGTGTAATTAAAAAACTTTAACCATGTATTTCCAAAATATTTAACATACAATTGAAAAAATATTCACGTTATGTAAAGAATTTTCATCTGTATTTACTTCTTTCGTAGTTTACCTACCCCACGCTGCTATATACGGCCTTTCTGTCCAATCCAGTCACAGGCTCACAGCCATTCCCTCCTTTCCTTCCTTACATTACAGACTACAGAGTACATTTCAGCTCGCGCCCCAGGCTGTGCGATGGGTCCAAAAGTCCTGGCCGCCAAGGAGGAGGAGGAGTTCATCGAGCAACTCTGCAGCAACCTCACCTGCGCGGGTGCCCGCCCACATCCTCCCACTATTGACGGCGCAACAGCCGTCGTCGCGAACAATCCCGCTGGTCCTGTTGTCGGCAACATGTCAGCCATGGCCTTCCTGTCCAACCTCCGATAAGCGGCCGTGGACGCATCGTCCGTCGTCGGCGAGTTCGCCTGCGCCAGACTTCTCATTTTCGCACGGGGCTGGGGCCCTGCTGGTCCGGGCAGGTACACGAGCGGCACTCCGTCCAAACATGCCTACGTGCTACTAGTACTAAGTTGTGTTTGAGTTTGGCAGTACTAGTTTTATGTGAGTAGGCTTAGCTTAATTGTGATCAGCGTAACCAGTAATTAGGAAAGTGTGCGTCGGTGTATGGCTTGCATGACTTGAGTACTGTGCTTTGTTAGGTTATGGTGGAGTCGGCTAGGCGCCATGGTTAGGACGATGCATATATATGCAGCGTTGCGTGAGTTTTGTAACGTGGAGAAAAGAGGGGCGCGACACACGCCCTTGGCTATCAATTTTTTGTGTGCATCTTTATCGTGATTTGATGTGATTGATCCTGTGACAAATTTCCAACAAGGAGCTTATCGATGACTAGATCTACCTCGACCGCAACCTGCCAGCCCAAGATGACCCGGAGGAGCAGGAGAGGGGGCGCAAGCGCAATGTTTCCTCCTCTAATCTCAACGGTGCCATCCCAGGCCAAGTAAGAGGAAGAGGAGCCTCTCGCTGCCCAACATCACCGACCTGGCTGGTTCAAATGTGGCTGCTGCCGAGGCCGAGGGTGCTGGTCTCAAACAAGGTAGTAAGCCTGATTCTTTTAACTAGGAGATTAGGAAATACCTCTCGATCTTATGGTTCATTTCCCTTCCCGACAGATCCTTTTAAATTTCAGCTGTAAGGTTAGGAGAGGAGCAGGAGCCGCTGCAAGGTGGATGTGCTTTCAAGACGCAAGACCAACCGGCAACAGGGAATGATGAGGCCGAGGCCGATGGTGTTGCTCGGACACAAGGTACATGTGCTTCTTTAATCAAGTCAATAAAGGCTCTGCTACTGTTCCTGATCCTTTCTCCATTTTCTCAGCTCTGGCAGGAAAGGCTGGAGGTAGACTAAAGGAGCTGAGCAACGCTCACATCATGAAGAGACTCAAGGAGCTCATCTCGAACGTCAAAGCCCAAGCCAGCAGGCCGTTCCTAGAAAACTTTCTAGGCAAATTGCATTGGTTTCGTTCGCAGGTTGCCAAGGAAATCAGATCTACTGTGGAGACATCAGCGAAAGTTGCCACCGCTTTATCTGGCCAACCTGCAAGCAGATACAATGATGAGGGTACTGTGGGAACAACGGAGTTCCAACTTTATATGAATGTTATAAGTGCCCAGCCAGAAGAAAGAAGACCTGAAATTGGTACATCAGCAATCGCAGGTATAAATTCATGTGCAAAGTGGTGTTCTAGAGGTGCCTATCATCGCAAGTGTTTTTAGGTATTCAAGGAAGTGTTCAACATATATTTGAAAATGTTCATCATGTATTTCAAAAAAAAAATTAACCGTGTATTTCCAAAAAATTCCAATATATTCAATGTATCCTTATCCTTACCTGAAAATAAAGGACGGAGCCTTTCATAGATCTCCATCCACCACCTATATCCGTTGATTTTGTGTTACCATAAAGATTGACCGCTGAGATTTTAAAATAGAACTGAAAAAAAACCAGTTTGGACAAGTACATGGACGGAAAGAGAAGCCAATTCCTTCACCCATTCCACCATGGGCTTAGCAGATTTGTACCCGCACACATACATCTCTCCTTGCGTTTGGACTGTCGTGTGTGCATAAAATTAAAACCCGGCCAAAAAACAAATCGAATACGCTACCGACAAAGCACGATGCACGCAACTTCCCTCCTTCCCCAAGCCGTCGTGGATCTTGCGCTGCTGGAGTTGGCCGTTGTGGTCGCCATGGCAGGCTTGCCAAGAACCACCGAAGCCCACATCTCCGAGCTAGATAGGGTCACCAACCACCTGTCCGAGGTTCTCGACATGGCCCCATCCCGGCAGCCGCTCGCCTGCCGTCCATCACAATATTATCGTCGTCGTCCTGCTTCCCGAGAGTTCATCACGTCCGCGTTGCTGCCAGAAAACCCTCGTGGGAGGCGGTGCTGCAGGAGCAGCTGCTATCACAAGAGGAGGCCACGACGTCCCTATCATACGGCCATGCAGCGTACAAGACGACACTGCCACGGGAGCCCACATTCCCTAGATCGATAGGATCACGAGCCGCCTGTCCGAGGTTCTCGCCATGGCCCCATCTCGGCAGCCGCTTGCCTACCGCGCCGCTGGACCCGCTTGTGTAGGGGTCCTCCATTGCGATTTTGTCGTTGTCGTCCTGGTTACCGAGAGTCCATCACGTCGGCCTTGTCGTGTGAAAAATCCAATGTCGACGGAGGCGGTGCTGCAGGACCCGCTGCTAACGTAAGAGGAGGCTGCGGCGTCCCTATCGTGCGGCCATGTAGCGTACAAGACGCACGGACACACTGCAGCGCAAGATTGACGACGCCAGGCGATGGCATGCCACAGGAGCGGTATGGTGCAACACGCCACCAGGAAGTCAGAGCAGCACGCAGCCTGATAGATCAACATGGGGACCTGGCAAGCATGACCAAAGGAGGTGCAGCAGGCATGACAACTGTCAAGGGCACGGGCACATTCTAGGAGGCGATGGGCAGATGGAGCTTGAGAACAGTCGGCGTGAACTCGTGATCTGGGAGAGGGAAGGCCCGACAGCAGGGAGGTACTGGGAGGTACGGAATGCGGTGGCAGCGGTGCTTGCCTTGGGTGCTGCCTCATGATCACATACCCGGACACGATAATGCCGATGGAGGAAGGAGCATCAACCGCACTCCATGTCAGGCACTACCGCAGTGGTCATGCCTGTGCATGTGGCACAAGCTTATGCACTTCAAGATGGTGTAACATCCCAAATTTTCAATTTGGATGTTATACATTTAGGTCATCATATGCATATCATATTTTATTTGCATTTTGGTTGTGATTCAGAAATCTTAAGCAACTCAAGGACCCAAGGAGAGTGTTGAAGATTTCGTTATTTTCATATTTGAATTTTCTCTAATTTGAAAACATGATCAATTTGGTTTTAATATTTTTCTCACCAAATATTTTCAATATTAAAAATAAAAGAGAGAGGATAATATGATTTCTTCAAAAAGAGAGGAAAATTGGAGGAAATTTTTTAAAATCAAATAATTATTTTATTTGTGATTTTATTACTATTTTATTTGAGTTAGAAAAATATGCATTTTTTTAAATTGTATTTTTAGGCCAGAAAAATGGTCACATTGTTCTAAATATTTTATTTAGACGGTGAAAATTGTTTCTATATTTTTAGATTTTTTTATATTTTATTAGGATTTTTGTTTTCAACGGAATTTATTAAAAAAAAGTTTCCCGCCTGACTAGGTCGAAGGCCCAGCCGAGCAGGCTGACCCACTTGCGCCACCGCCTTCCCCTCGCTGCGCCTCGTGCCGCCAGCGGTCTCCGCCGCCGCTGCCCCCTTCCGCAAGCCCCCAGGCTTTATAAACCACCCCCCGGCCCCTCTTGCCCCCACCACCACCGCCGCCCGCAGCAACAGCAGTAGCCGCACCCACCGCCTGGCGCGCTTGCTGCTGCGTGGCGCGCTCGCCGCCGCCTGCCACGCCCCCGCCGCAGCTCGCCGCCGCCCGCGACGCCGCCCCACCCCGCCGACGCCGCCTCGCCGGAGCCCTGACCCGCCGGTTTTTCTCCCGAACCGATAAAAGACCACCCAGGTTTTTTCGATTTTGTTTTAGATCGGTTTTGTTTTAGATCGGTTTTGTTTTTAGGGTTAAGGTTTTTCTCGATTTTCTCCGGTTTCGCTCATTAGCGAACGTTCATACGAACACCTCTGTTCGTGAATGCGTTCGTTCGTTCGTCTCTGCTAGTGAACGTTCGTTCGTTAGCCTTTTCTTTTTATTTTTGTTTTCAGCCAGGGACCTATCTGCGATTATTTTTATCGCAGATTAGCCACTGATCTTCGAACGCCCGCAACTTTTTAACCGTTCGTCCAAATCCAGTGAAACCAACGCCAAAATCTTCGTCTCGAACCCCTCTTTCCAGTTTAACCAATTTGAACATGATTTTTACAATTTAAAATTTGGTTTCAAGCAGATTTGAATTCGAATTTTTTTATCGTAGCTTGAGTTTCGTAGCTCCAATTTGATTGATTATTTTTGCAAATCGAAGCTCTTCAGTTGAACATTCAATTTTGACTTTCGCGTCTGAGTTTTACCCTTGCATCTATGCTTGAGTGCTTATGTATGCTATTGTTTGTTTACGATAGAGTTTCCGGAGTGCGAAGCATGCTACTACGAGTCTCTAGGGTTTTCAAATCGTCTGTAAGGCAAGTAACACTTTGATCATATCCCTTTATTACCCTATTTTTATGCATTAGTTTTAACCCTCAAACATTTCATGAGTAGGATATGCTTAAAATGTGGGTTTTGGGAAGTAAATGATGAAGTAGAACCTATTGCCCTTTTTATATCAAACCCTGGGAGTTACTTCTACATTATGCTTATATTGCAATGATATGCTTGTAGACGTGGTTTGGTTGGGAGTATCCATGACAAATGTGAGAGTTGTTAAAAATGGTTAAGTTAAGGTGGCTACTTTAATACACATCTGGGTGGATTGGTTGAGGCACCCTGGAGCACCCAGTGGTTCCCTGGGCACCTGGAGCAATCCAGAGTTGTCCTGGGATATCCCGGGGTACCCGTGTGATCATCCTACGGTTTGCCACTCAGGCTCAAAGGGATCATAAGATTATTCGTCCTGGAAACTTTCGTGTGCATCCACAAGCCATTATGGGCTCTGGCATAGTTGAGTATGTTGTGGGAATCCTTTCCATGATGGGCTAGTAGATGTAGGGGATTGTAGGTGTACCGGCCTATCTATCGGTTAAGGGGACCTCCTCGGAAAGATTGTGTCTCGGTCATCCGCTTCTCAAACACCATGTAGTGAGGGAAACCAACGGAGGAGATCGAGTCCTGTGGGGAAAAGTTCGCAAACCTCTGCAGAGTGTATAAACTAATCATGGTTAGTCGTGTCCTCGGTTATGGACATCTTGAGTATCTGGTGTTTGAATTATTGATTTGATCTCATCACTCTTAATTAATTTAGCTGGGCTGTTAAGTATTTTTAATTGGGATTGAGTTGGAGGAACCTTCTCAATGTTTTATCAACCAACTTGATAGTTAAATAAAAGTTATTCCTTTGCAGTAGGGAAAAATTGGCTTTTCGCACAAAAAACATCAAACCTTAGAGCCTCCACCAGCCATATATACATGTAGTGATAGCAGTTATTCTTGTTCATTGCTCTCCAGTGTTGTTTTGCCAGCATATTCCATGTGCTGACCCGTTTTGGGTTGCAACATATTATGTTGTAGACTTTTCAAACGAAGAGTAAGGTGCGCTAGGTCGTTGTCGTGCACTCAGCTATGCCGTTGGAGTTGATGGACTCGCTTTACCTTCGAAGCCTTCCATTGTTATCTTATTTAGATGGCCTTAAGCCATATTATTGTAACAAGTTCTCTTTTGAGACTATCGATGTAATAAGTGTGTGATTGAAACTCTGTTATAAATTCTTCAAGTACTGCGTGTGTCAGCATTACCGATCCAGGGATGACATTTATGCACAGAGATTTGACCATTTGAGGTCGGATCGCTACCAGATGGTATCTGAGCCCACACTAACTGTAGGACACGTCCACTAAGATGAGCCATATGTCACTCTTCTCTACTCATTTATGACCCTTCTCCACTTTCCACTCTATAGATGGCGGACTCAAGGAACAAGTTTGCTCAACCGGATGAAGACACCCCTTTTGGACGACACTTGAAGGAGGCCACTAAATACCTGAACATCGGAATACCAAGGTTCACCGGGACCTACAGCGCCACTCTACCGGAAGAAGAGCACTGAACAGTACGAGTACATGTTCCTGGAAGAACATTCATACCAGTGACTGAGCCCATAGAGTTTTCCTTTGATGCACCAATCTGGAGTCTAGGAAAGAGCATGGCGGCTCACATCGCCATGGGACGCATCGGTGAAGTTTACCGCAAAGATCTTAAGAATACCATCTACCAGATATGTGGGCACCGAGATGAGAAATGGGAGATGATCAGCACAAGGAGGGACAAGTCCATTGCAGCCTACATCCAGGAGTTAAACCAACACATTCGTCGTCAGGAGAACTAGATGTGCACCAGTAGGATAGACCTGAAGAAGGTGATGACCAGGAACATGGAGCTTGAAGAGGAACTCAAGTCTACACGTGATGAATACGAAGAGGAAATAGCAGTTCTACTGGAGAAGAACACAGACCTGAAGAAGAAGCTAGGAGTATTCATGGGAGACCCTGCACCAGGAGGAGATGACGACCATCCCGAGGATTACATCATCATCGACGACACTGACTCCGACCCCGACAGTGATGATGACTATGAAGACGAAGCTATAGCTGATATCATGGAACCTTCTTCAGATCAAAATTTATAGTTGGCCACCATATTATCAGTAGTATTCCCCCATATATATAGTAGTAGTTCGAGCACCTTGTAACGGTAGTTAGATAGTTGGATGCCCTTGTTTGAATTGAGTGGTGTGATATGCTTGTGTTTGTCTCATGTGCATATGGGTAGTGATTTCTCTCTAGACCTCACTCTATTCTAATCTCTCCCCTCTAAACCCATCAAATGCCTCCGAGACGTGACCCCGGATTTGTCTTCTCACCGGAGCTCACTCAGTTGATCCAGCAGCAAAATGCCTTGATGAAGCTACTAGTTCAGAACTAAGGCAACAACAACAACAACCCACTACCACCACCTCTAGTTGACAACTTAGCCCGCTTCTTGAGGTTGAATCTGCGGGTGTTTTCTAGCAGCACCAAGCCGATTGTTGCTGATGACTGGCTCCGCAGGATTCAAAAGGAGTTGACCACCACAGGTTGCAAAAATGTTGAGAAGGTGCGCTTTGCCACACATCAATTGGATGGACCAGCAGCCTCATGGTGGGAGAATTACACAGCCACTTTTCCCGTAGCTAATGTGACATGGGGTCAGTTTCGGCAAGCTTTCTGCATAGCCCATGTCTCAACTGGAGCTATGAGCATGGAGAAGCGTTATTTTCACAACTTACGCTAGGGAAATCGTACGGTGGGGCGGTACGTGGATGAGTTTAGCAAGTTAGCCCGCTATGCCCCAGATGATGTGGCCACAGATGCCGCGAAGTAGGAGAAGTTTATGGAAGGGCTGAATGATGAGATGAGTATGCAGTTGATGGTGGCAACATTCAATAACTACCAGGATTTGGTAGATAGGGCTCTTATGATTGAAGGGAAGTAGCAGCAGATAGGGAGCCGCAAAAGGAAATATGGATACGGGAAGTATAAGTCTGGAGCATCGCAGAAGCCTCGTTTTACCCCGAACTCGGGAGGATATACCCATAACCATGGAGGCCACACCCACAATGGAGCAAGTTCGCATAATCACAGTGGCCCCAAGAATGGGAATGGGAATGGAGGAAGCAACGGACAGAACCGTTCCAACCCAGCAACACCCGCCCGAAATGATTTGAGTCACATTACTTGTTTCAAGTGCGGGAAGACTGGACACTACGCCATGGAATGTCCCGAAGCAAAGAATGGACATAGCAATGGAAACTCTAGGAAGAAGCCCAACCCTTTCAAAAGGGGATAGGTAGACCACGTTAACGTGGAGGAGGTTAAAGAGTAGCCAGATGCAGTTTTAGGTAAGTTTTTGATTGAGTCATTTACTGCAATCGTTCTTTTTGATACTGGTGCATCGTATTCATACATTTCGAGGGGATTTGTTGATAAGTATAAGCTGCCCACCAAAGTACTTAAGACACCTATGTTAGTTAGCTCGCCAGGAGCTGAGTATATGGTAAGCAGAGGATGTTTTTAGATACCATTGATCATAGGTAGACATGTTTTCCCCTCAGACCTAATAATTTTGGAGTCCCAAGGATTGGATATAATATTAGGTATGGATTGGTTATCGAAGTATGGAGGAAACATAGATTGTGCTAGTAAGTCAATCTTGCTCACCACCACGGAGGGAAAAAAGATCAAGTATGTGTCTAGGCATGCGCCAAGGAGGACCCAAGTAAATTCTCTCTCTGGAGTTGTTCAGGAAGAAGTGCATGTTGTGTCTAGGCATGCGCCAAAGAGGAACTACCAGGCATGCCGCCAGATCGAGACATATAATTTTTGATAGAGTTGTTGCCAGGCACCGGACCAATATCAAAGAGACCGTATCAAATACCCGCAAATGATCTGGAGGACATTAAGAAGCAGATTAAGGAGCTATTGGAGAAAGGTTACATTCGACAAAGTTCGTCGCCATGGGGAGCCCCAGTGCTCTTGGTTGAGAAGAAGGATGGATCTTTGGGAATGGTTGTTGATTATCGTGCATTGAATGAAGTGACGATCAAGAATAAGTACCCACTACCGATGATTAACGATTTGTTTAACCAGCTGCAGGGAGCAAAAGTATTCTCCAAGATCGATCTGTGATCGGGATACCACTAGCTAAAGATCCAAGAACAGGATATACCTAGAGACAGCTTTCACCACAAGGGACGGGCTATATGAGTACACGGATATGCCATTTGGATTTACAAATGCCCCTTCCTATTTCATGAGCATGATGAACAAGGTGTTTATGGAGTTTTTGGATAAGTTTGTTGTGGTGTTCATTGACGATATATTGGTATACTCGAAGAATGAATAGGAACACAAGGAACACTTGCGCTTAGTTCTCGAGAAGCTCAGGGAACGTCAGTTGTATGTCAAGTTTAGCAAGTGTGAGTTTTGGTTGAAGGAAGTTGGATTTCATGGACATGTTATATCAGGGGAAGGTATAGCAGTAGACCCCACCATGGTTCAGTCAGTCACTAGTGATTGGCATGCACCTCAGTTGGAGAGATCCGTAGTTTTTTGGGACTCGCAGGATATTACAGGAGGTTCATTGAGAATTTCTCCAAGAATGCAAAACCCATGACAGAGCTGTTGAAGAAGGAAACCAAGTTCAAATGGACAGAAGATTGTGAGGCCAGTTTCCAGGAGTTGAAGAAACGTTCGGTTACAGCCCCAGTGCTAATTCTTCCGGATATACGCAAGGATTTCCAAGTTTATTGCGAAGCTTCTCGCTTAGGACTTGGAGGAGTACTTATGCAAGATGGAAGAGTTATTTCATATGCCTCACGACAACTTCGACTGCATGAGTTGAACTATGCCACCCATGATTTTGGAGTTAGCAGCCGTAGTGCATGCGCTCAAGACCTGGAGACATTTTCTGATTGGAAATAGATATCATGTGTACACGGATCACAAGAGTTTGAAGTACATTTTCACGCAGAAGGTGCTGAATCTCCGGCAGAGGAGATGGTTGGAGCTCATAAATGATTATGATATGAAGTTGCATTATCATCTAGGGAAGGCAAATGTCATAGTAGACGCTTTGAGCCGCAAGAGCTATGCCAATACCCTTGTAAGCAGAGGATTACCGCCGGAGTTAGTCGAGAATCCAAAGGAGCTTCGTTTGGAGATAGTTCCAAGAGGTTTTGTGCCAACAATGGAGGTTCAGTCTAAATTATTGGGAAAGATTCAGGAAGCTCAGAAGGATGATAAGGAAATCATTTAGATAAAGGAGAAAATAAGCAAAGGAAAAGCCAAGGGTTTTCTTGAGGATGCCCACGAGACTTTATGCTTTGAGGATGGTATATAATACTTCAGGAAGCTCATGACTCGCCATACTCGATACACCCCGGGAACACCAAGATGTATTTGGATTTGAAGGAACGTTTCTCGTGGACAGGAATGAAGAAGGATATTGCCGATTATGTAGCTGTATGTGATGTATGTCAGAGAGTGAAGGCAGAACATCAGAAGCCAGCAGGATTGCTACAGCCTATGCCGATACCAGAATGGAAGTGGGACAAACTTGGCATTGATTTCATCACCGGATTACCCAGGACCCGATCGGGATATGATTCAATCTGGGTAGAAGTTGATCGTTTGACAAAGGTAGCTCACTTTATCCCAGTGAAGACCACCTATGCAAGGGCGAAGTTGGCTGAGATATATATGACCAGGATCGTATGTCTGGATGTAGTTCCGAGGACCATCGTATCAGATAGAGGGACACAGTTTACCTCGAAGTTTTGGAATCAATGGCATCAGACTTTGGGTACTAGGCTAGAGTTCAGTACAACCTTTCATCCGCAGATAGATGGACAGACCGAGAGTGTCAATCACATTCTGGAGGACATGTTGAGAGCTTGCGCGCTAGATTATGGGTCTAGTTGGGATGACAATTTGCCTTACGCAGAGTTCTCATACAACAACAGTTTTCAGGCTAGTTTGAAGATGGCACCTTTTGAAGCCTTGTATGGGAGAAGGTGTAGGACACTGTTGATTTGGGATGAAGTTGGAGATCGCTAGTTGTTCGGACTGAACTTGATCAAAGAGTCCGAAGAGAAGGTCAAGTTGATTCGAGATAGACTGAAGATAGCTCAGTCCAGGTAGAAGAGTTATGCAGATACTAAACGCAAGGAGGTAGTTTATGAGATTGGAGACCGAGCATATCTTCGTGTGTCGCCACTACGAGGAGTTAAACGTTTTGGAGTTAAGGGAAAGTTAGCCCTGAGATTTGTAGGACCATGTCGAGTGTTGGAATGTATGGGAGAAGTTGCCTACAAGTTGGAGTTACCCGGAGGACTGTCAGGAGTTCATGATGCGTTTCACGTTTCTCAGTTGAAGAAGTGCCATGCAGAGATGGCCGATATTCCTCTGAGAGGTACAGTGCCCCTGGAAGCAATTCAGTTGGATAGTAATCTGACCTACAAGGAGAAACCCGTTAAGATTCTTGAGTTTGCCAGATGAGTTACATGTAGAAAAGTTATCAAGTTTTGCAAAGTTCAGTGGAGCCACCATACCGAGGATGAAGCCACCTGGGAACGGGAAGAAGACCTACGGAAAGACCACCCGCACCTATTTTCTAGCCAACCCGAATCTCGAGGGCGAGATTCATTTTAAGGTGGGTAGTTTTGTAACATCCCAAATTTTCAATTTGGATGTTATACATTAGGTCATCATATGCATATCATATTGTATTTGTATTTTGGTTGTGATCCAAAAATCTTAAGCAACTCAAGGACCCAAGGAGAGAGTTGGAGATTTCGTTATTTTCATATTTGAATTTTCTCAAATTTGAAAAGAGGATCAATTTGGTTTTAATATTTTTCTCTCCAAATATTTTCAGTATTAAAAATAAAATAGAGAGGATAATATGAATTCTTCAAAAAGAGAGGAATACAGGAGGAAATTTTTCAAAATCAAATAAGTAATTTATTTGCGATTTTATTGCTATTTTATTTTAGTTAGAAAATTATGCATTTTTTTAAAATTGCATTGTCAGGCCAGAAAAATGTTCACGTTGTTCTAAATATTTTATTTAGACGGTGAAATTGTTTTAGCATTTTAGAATTTTTTTATATTTTATTAGGATTTTTGTTTTCGGCGCAATTTATTTAAAAAAAGTTTCCCGCTCGACTGGGCCGAAGGCCCAACTGAGCAGGCCGGCCCGCCTTCGCCACCGCCTTCCCCGCGCGTGCCTCGTGTCGCCGACGGACACCGCTTGGAGTCCGAACTGGACTCCGCCGCAGCCGCCCCCTTCCTCAAGCTGCCCCCTCCCACGATGCTTTATAAGCCCCCCCGGTCCCTTTCGCCACCACCACCACTGCCGCCCGCAGCAACAGCAGCAGCCACAGCCACCGCCACCTGCCGCGCTCGCCGCCGTAGCTTGCCGCCACCTGCCGCGCCGCCCACGACGACGCCTTTCCTCACAAGCCATTATGGGCTTTGGCATAGTTGAGTATGTTGTGGGAATCCTTTTCATATGATGGGCTAGCAGATGTAGGGGATTGTAGGTGTACCGGCCCATCTATCGGTTAAGGAGACCTCTTCGGAAAGACTGTGTCTCGGTCATCCGTTTCTCAAACACCATGTAGTGCGAGAAACCAACGGAGGGGATCGAGTCTTGTGGGGAAAAGTGTGCAAACCTCTGCAGAGTGCATAAACTAATCATGCTTAGTCGTGTCCCCCAGTTATAGACATCTTGAGTATCTGGTGTTTGAATTATTGATTTGATCTCATCACTCTCAATTAATTTTGCTGGGCTGTTAATTACTTTTAATTGGGATTGAGTAGGAGTAACGTTCTCAATCACTACTAGGGAAAACCCTAGCAGCAGTGCGGGTATTTTGACTATCAGTAGCACGGGACGACGTGCTACTGATAAGGCACTACAGCTAACGTGTAGTAGTAGCGCATGCCGTCCCATACTACTGTTATACTTGGCTAGCAGTAGCGCGCTTTAGTGCAGAGTGCTACTGCTAATATCTGCAGCGCTTCTTAGCAGGAAGCGCTACTGGCAAGGGAGCGCTACTGCTAACTTTGTTCCCCTCGCTACTCCTAGTTTTATTTGTTTATGTTATTTTTGCATATTTGTTTTGTATTTGACTAGGCTTTATACAATAATCTTTAGCATATCATACACATACAAATGTAATCATAGCATATACATACAAATAGCCTGATCAAATCATGTCATCATCATAATCATCATCCAACACAAAGTGGTATGTCGTCATCATCTCAGAAATAGCGATACAAGTCTCGATTACTTGCAACTACATCATAATCCATCTAAACAATGATATATGCGAGAAGAGCTATCACTTTGAGTGAGAGCAGAACTATGCAATACATGAGTTCGTATCCCTCTCTCGCATTAGCATGAACCTAAACAAACTACTGGTTGTTGCTCGGAAACCGGAAACCGGTACACCTGGGCCTGACATTCCGGTCACTCGTCGTATCACTACTAGGAAAAGGGCCATAGCTAATATGGGCATTAGTGGCGCACCATGTATGTGGTGCGCCACTTCTATAGCAGTGGCGCACTAGGTACAGGTACACCATTATTGTCCATATTACTAATGGCGCACCTGGTGTGTGGTGCGCCATTACTATTTTTGAAAAAAAAGATAAAAATAAATTGTTAGAAGTGGCGCACCAGTGGATAGTGCGCCATTACTACTTTTAACTAGTAATGGCGCACTATCCACTGGTGCGCCACTACTAACATGTTTTTTGATTTTTATTTTCAAAACTAGTAATGGCGCACCACACACCAGGTGCGCCATTAGTAACCCTGGTTACTAATGGCGCATTCTTAGGTGGTGCGTCATTGGTAACCTGACCGAAGGCATCGTGAATAGGTTTTTGAGCTCCGCGTAGGCCGAGATGCTTCAAAAGAACGAGACGGAGATAAGATGTCTGTGTCGAAGATGCAAGCTGAAGAGCCTTATGGACCCGGATTCCGTACATGTGCGGGACCACCTGCTCTTGCGTGGTTTCATGGATGGCTATCGGTGGCAAGGTGATGAAGATGACTATAAAGTCATCCATGGGGGCCGGGCAAGAAATGAGTAAGGTCAGCAAGACAACCTCTGCGAGGGCGGGTGAGAAGACGAAGAATCTCCAAGACATGATCACGAAGTTGATGCAGTACACAGTCATCATGTAGAAGATGTCGGACATGATGATGAGGAAGATCAAGACGAAGGGCATGATCATGAAGATGAAGATGCCGGAGCAGACGACGATGGACCATCGATGGGCTGGGTGCAGGACCCTCATATTCAAGAGCTGCTTCTCAAGCAAACGGGTAATGCAAGAGCTGCCACCCGAGAGAAAGCCAAGCTGGATCAACTGGAGATAGACGCGGTTACTCCATTGTATGAAGGATGCAGGCCCGAGGATACTCGCCTGAAAGTAACGCTCATGGCTCTGGAGATGAAGGTAAAACATAAAATGACTGACGCATGCTTTGACGAGAACATGTCATTCTGGCATGAACATGTTCCCAAGGGGAACAAGTGCCCGACCAGTTTCGAGGAGGCGAAGAAAATCGTGCATCCTCTGGATTTACCGCACGTGAAATACCATGTGTGCATGAGTGATTGCATCATTTATCGGGACGAGCATGCAGAGTCTACCATATGTCCGGTGTGCGGCGTCACTCGATACAAGAAGAGGAAGAAAGCTCCTCAAAAGTGGTGTGGTACTTTCCGATCACTCCTCGTCTGTAGCGGTATTTCGCGGACCCTAAGGTAGCAAAGCTCCTGCATTGGCACGCGGATAGGGAGGAGAAGAAGCGAGAAGTTGACGGAAATGATCCGGAGATAAATAAAAAAGACAAGATGCTGTGTCACCCTAAGGATGCGAGCCAGTGGCAAGCGTTGAACTTCGAACACCCAAAATTTGCGGACGATCCAAGGAACATCATGCTCGGCGCGAGCACCGATGGAGTCAATCTGTTTGGCAGCCAGAGAAGCACACATAGCACCTGGCCTGTGTTTGTGTGGCCGTACAACCTTCCCCCTGGTTGTGCATGAACAGGAAGTACATTCACATGAGTATGCTAATTGAAGGGCCGAAACAACCAGGGAACGACATCAATCTGTATCTGGGGCTGTTGAAAAGAGGAGCTAGACACGCTGTGGAAAACGCCAGCCAATATGTGGGACGCCGCACTGCTCACGATGGTGCACGACTATCTCGGTTACGGATATGTCGCGGGGCAGGTGGTCCATGGATTTTCTGGATGCATCAGGTGCATGGATGACACAACGTATCGCCTGCTAGATAGAGGTCCCAGGTTTTCGAAAACCGTGTTCATGGGACATCGAAGGTGGCTTCGCGATGATGACTCATGGAGAAAATGCAAGGATCTGTTCGATGGTGAAACCGAACCCCGAAGACGCCCGCGTACGAGGAGCGGTGGGGAAATAGATGAGCCATTAAAAAATTGGAAAGATTGCCCACCGTCGGGAAAGAAGCGAAAGGCGCCAGAGCCGGGAAAGAAGCGAAAGGCGCTAGAGCTGCTGCTGAAGGTATGCAAAACGAGGTCTGTTTTTTGGGACTTGCCGTACTGGAAGATCCTCCGTGTGCCTCACAGCCTTGATGTCATGCATATCACGAAGAACGTGTGCGAGAGTCTGCATGGTACCCTGCTCAACATGCCAGAGAGGACCAAAGATGGGCTGAAAGCAAGGGCAGACTTGAAACCAATGGGCATCAGGGAGGAGCTTCACACTAATGATGATGATGATGAGGCGAAGGACACGGAAAGTCGCCGCAAAGGCAAAAAGGCCAAGAAGATCGGAAATGACTACCCTCCCGCGTGCTTCACTCTAAGTCAGGAGGAGATCGAGCATTTTTTCACTTGCTTCGTAGGATTAAAACTTCCTTACGGTTACACGGGGAAGATAAGCAGATACCTAGACTCAGTGAAGCAGAAGTTCAGCAGGATGAAGTCTCACGACTGTCATGTGCTGATGACACAAATACTTCCAATTGTAATCTGTGGGATCATGGACGCGCACATCCGTGAAACACTTTTTGGCATATGCAAATTTTTCGACGTAATCTCTCGGAAGTCGGTTGGTGTGAGGCAACTCAAAATGCTACAGGAAGAGATCGTGGTGATACTATGCGAGCTTGAGATGTACTTCCCGCCCGCATTCTTCGACGTTATGGTGCATCTGCAGGTCCATATCATGGAGGATATCATCCAACTCGGGCCGACGTTCCTGCATAGCATGATGCAGTTTGAAAGGATGAATGGTGTCATCATGGGATACGTTCGCAACATGTCACGTCCAGAGAGAAGCATAGCTAGGGGCTTTCTGACCGAAGAGTGCATCTCCTACTGCATGAATTATCTAGGCATCGAGAACCCCGTTGGTCTACCCATCAACAGGCACGTCGGTAGGCTCGCTGGATAGGGTCACCACGAGGGTCATCGTGAAATGCATGTTGACTTCGAGGGTTGACTCGCCAACTTTGAAAGAGCAAACCTAGTCGTGCTACAACACATAGACGTGTTCGATCCTTGGGTGGTAGAGCACTAAACCTTTATTGAGAAGACGTACAATGACCGAGGCCAACAGAGGACAGACGGAGATATAATCAAAGAGCACAACTCATGTTTCACGCATTGGTTCAAGGAGAAGCTTCTGTCGTACCCTTTATATGAGGATTCTTCCGCAGAAGAAAAACTAATATTCGCCTTGTCACAGGGCGCCGAGCACAACCTGATGACCTATGAGGCGTACGATATCAACGGCTACACATTCTACACCGAGGACAAGGACATGAAGAGCGATGGTTATCAGAACTCCGGGGTAACGATGGAATCCTACACCGGTAACTACAAGGACAGATATGATGGAAGGATCGAGGAGATCTGGGAGCTGAGCTACGCTGGAGAGAAGGTCCCGATGTTCTTTGTCAGATGGGCCAAGAGTGTCCTAAAAGAAGACCGGTATTTCACCATCATGGTTATACCTGAAGCCAAATCCAAGACCGCGGGCGCAAACATCACCGCGAAAAATGAGCCATGGGTACTGGCTTCCCAAGTGGACCAATGCTTCTTCATTACCGACCCGTCAAAGCCCAGTCGTATTGTCGTGAGGAGAGGCCAAAGGAAGATCATCGGAATGGATGGAGTCGCCAATGAGCAAGACTTCGACAAGTACGGCGACCCGAAGATGGAACGTGACGACGACGATGAAGTGCCATAAACCACAAGAAGAAGCAGGACCACCCTACCTAAAGGATGTCCGTTCAAGAGAAGAACTCCATCTGCGGAAAAGAAGGGAAAGAAGATTGTGAAAAGATAGCTAGCTAAAATCGATTGTATTTAAATTGTAGTCTTCATTTCTCGATTGTATTTCGACATATGGAAATGAGATTTCTTCTGTTCTAGTCCTCATGAATATTTATTTATGTTTATTCTGGTATTTATGTTTATTCTGGTATACCAATTTTTATTTAGGTTTATTCTGGTATTGAATTTCTAACTCACAAAAAGTATTGAATTTGTAAATATTTTTTGAACTAATGAATGTTTTTAAATTTCATGGTCACTTTTTGAATTCATGAATATTTTTTCAAATTTGATGATATTTTTTCATATTCATAAATGTTTTACCAATTCACAAATGAATGCAACCAAAAATCCAAAAAATATCTTATATATATTTACTAATTGGAGGCACCATACGAGGCACCACGTTAATCCTTAGAATTAAAGAATTTTCACCGTTGGATTAATATATAATCTATCCGTAGCCATCATATGAAGTATAAGAAATGTTGTCTCAAACTACCACGTATGGAAGTCTTGACCCCTTGGGACTCTCTCTATTTCCTAGAAAAAAGAAATATCTAAGCGGCCATATGTTGTCTTATACTACCACGTATGGAAGTCTTGATCCCTTGGGATTGTCTCTATTTCCTAGAAAAAACAAAAAGCTGAGTGGCCATATCAATTAGATGAAATCGTTACATTTGTAGTCCAGGTTCCTCACGTCCAACATTGGTTGAAAGAAAGAAAATCAGCCATGGTTCCATAAAAAGGATAGCCCACTTCCAGAAAAATTGGGCGCTAAAAAAGAAAAAAAAACATATCGCATCTAGAAAAGGAAAAAAAATCACATATGTCACGTTATAATTTGGTGAAACAAAACTAGAAAGACTCCACGGTTCCCTCAAAAAAGAATAATCTACTTCAATAAAAACACCACCGATGAAAAAAAACCAGATCTAATCTCCTTGCATAAAAAACTCCACGGATGAAAAAAATATATATGTTTGACTAACAAATCTTTTTTTCCCGATTTAAAAGGAATTAAACACACACACAAGGCTTTCATACGTGGGTGAAAGGTTTTTTTTTTTTGAAAGTTACGTGGGTGAAAGTTATACGTAACATATAGATGGCCCGGCCAAAAAACAAGCATCTACATGTAACGTTGGTGAAAAGAAAGTAGGAAAACATCCTCATATAGATGGTTCCTTATATGAAAAGGGATAGCTTCTTTACATAAAAACTACACCGATGGAATGAAAAAAGAAACAGATCAAACGTAAGAACGGAACGACATCTCATCCTCAAAGAAAAAAGGAAAATATCCCCCTCGAACCCTGTACATGGCCACTTAATCCTATATAAAAAGGATTAACATAATTCTTTGGAGGTGTAGATTGTCATATATAGTAAGTACGTACATGTATTTTTTATCCTAATGAAAAGAGAAAAATAATAGCTATTAAAACATCATTATATACATATAAATCGCTGAATTATTAAAAAAAAAGAATTTGATTGTATCATTAGCCACAAAGATCTCATATAAACAGTACAATTTTTCTATAGCCACTACTGTCCCTCTCATATAAACATGATTGTCTATGTGATATGCATATGTATAGTACGGATAGAAAATATTTAAATTTTCCCATACATGTTAATCATAAGAGAAATTCTTTAATAAAAGTTGGTACATACAAGATCTTATAATCAGAATAATCTATGGTGCTTATAGTATAATGAGAATATACAACTGCCTATTTTTGAAATATGTACATTATTCGCTACGATGTGGCGTATGTTGATAAAAATTCATTCATGTATGTATCCAATATTCTATATAGAAACAAAGTTTTTATAATTCTACCATGCTTCCGTGGCAAAAAGAAGACGTCTGTCTTTTTTTGGCTTAATAAGAGAGTAATATATATGCTGCAATTGCGCACTTTATCTTTATACCTTCTAGAAACTTTTAGATCATAAGTACATGATACATGCAACAACTTCTAGGTCCGTAACCATGTTTTTTACCAACATAACACATATATACCCTTATGTAATCTTGATAAGTAGGACATCCGTATGTCCACATATCGGCCATAAATCTGAAGTGGATCACTGTGACATAATTGGATGCAAACAATCTAATCACAAAATAGTCAAAGCAATGTAACTTCATTGCAACCTATGTGCATGTGTGATAATAATAACTTATATCAACATACGCAAATTATTGTTTGACATTTGGAATCTCTCAAAACATTGTTATATCTAATATTAAAATTGCTAGCCCGTGCAGATGCATGGGTTGACGACTAGTGTTACTAATGGCGCCCCCGGAGAAGGTGTGCCATTGCTATCAAGGTACTTATGGCGCACCCCTAGGAGGTGCGCCATTGGTATACCAATTTTTATTTAGGTTTATTCTGGTATTGAATTTCTAACTCACAAAAAATATTGAATTTGTTAATATTTTTTGAACTAATGAATATTTTTAAATTTCATGGGATCTTTTTAAATCCATGAATATTTTTTTATATTCATAAATGTTTTCTAAAAAATTAATAGATGCAACTAAAAATCCAAAAAAAATATGTTCAAATAACAAATTTGACGATATTTTTTCATATTCATAAATATTTTCAAATAACAAATTTGATGATATTTTTCACATTCATAAATGTTTTCAAATTTGATCGTCATTTTCTAAATAATTATTAGATGCAACTAAAAATCCAAAAAAAGAGTTAGTAATGGCGCACTAGTGGGAGGTGCGCCATTGCTATCACTGTGTTTATGGCGCACCCCTAGAAGGTGCGCCATTGCTAACCTTCCCCCTCTGTATGTAGGTGTGTGTTGTCCATCTCGCTAACCCTCCCTCGCCAGATCCCCTCACCTCCCGCACCCGCTCCACCGCCGCCGTCCGCCCGCGCCCGCTCCCCTCGCCCTCCCCGGCCCAACAGCGAGCAGAGCCCAGAAAGCCTCGCCGCCGTCGCCCCCCTGCCCTCCCAACGAATCCTAGTCGCCCCTGCCCTCGAGCGTGAGCCGCAGCCAATCCAGCCACCGGTGGGGCGGTGCTCATCCTCAACACAATCGATCGCGAGCTGCTCAAGCCCTCCGCCTCCGTCCCGCTGCACCATCGACCGCAAGCTGCTCAAGTCCACTCCGAGACGTCGACTCCAGCTAGCCCGCTCCCCTCCCTCGGTATATGCCATCAGCCGCCCTCGGGCCCTCTCCGAGACGCTGACGCCAGCTAGCCCGCTCCCATCACGGCGTCGACCGGCCGGACGGTCCCCTCCCCTTGCCGGCTCGCCTCCAACCTGCAGGGTGCTCGCGGTCCACACCATCGCTGCCGACCTTCCCTAGCAAGTTAGCAAGGTACAATTGATCTTCCTTTCCTGCAATTTTGCTAAGCAGCAAATCTGGGAAGATCAAGATTGGTGTCATTTCGTGTTCATGTCAACCATACAATTGAACTTGATGCTTCCTGGTTATATGAATTAGTAAGTACATGAACTGTTAACTTGTTTTACAGATACTGTATTTGAGGAATAACTTGATGGTCTCCACATTTCCTTTTTTTGTGACCAAGTAATGGCCCAAACTCTCTTCATTAAGAGTAGTTTTGTAAGTTTTGTAATGGGCATGAATTTCTGTCTGTGACTGATTACCAATTTACCATGCTCTGCATCTAGCACCATCGTTGCTGCTACTGTTGAGCTTATGCCAAGTGTTGTAATTTAAATTGGAATGCTTAGAAGAACACAAAATACTTTTTGAAGCAGTGATTATTGGATTATTTCGATATCTTAGACAACATAACTGCTCCTATTAGTGTGTTAATAATAGAAAGGTGCACCTAGTTTTGGGAAATCATATATGCACTGAATCTCTGAATATATTAAATGTTGATTGACCTGGAGAGTTATTTGTGCCCCCTGAGTAGAGTTTGTTCTTTGTAGTAGATTAAGCATTGTTGTTTCAGTGCAGTTGATGCTATGTTTGATTTCTATTCTGTCTAACTTAATTCTGTTTTCTTGTTTCATAGGTGTAGGTATCTCAAGCACTGCCTCCGTACCACAGACAGGAGCAGCTCGTGTTGCTTCAAAGCTGTTATAGATATCACTGACAAGAGGTAAATCAAGACGCCATTACATTTGGCTGGGTACTGAAAGTTGTACTCCATTGAAGTACTGTTATTTTTAAATGTGCAAACTGAATTTGGTGTAGCAGCATTTTGAATTTGGAGTATGAAGCAGCTATATGGATTAATGTTAATTTTGCATGTTGAATTTGGAGTAAAATGGAGTTGCTCTGTTACAGAATTTGGTTGGTAAAGATGCAGTAGCAGTGGGAGTTTTTACTTAATTTGCTTGGAGTACATTTGCTTAATTTGCTTGGAGTACATTTGCTTAATTTGCTTAATGCTACAGTGAAAGTCTAGCAGTACCACTATACAAGGTTAGTAAATATCACTTGAATCAAATTACTCCAGTACATTGTACTACACTATATTCCTGAATCAAATTACTCCATCAGTATTTGTTTCAATTATTTACTCCAGTGCAAATAATTATTTTCTCCAGTGCAAATAATTATTTTTCCGTATAAAACTCGAATACAATTCTTTACTCAAAATATAAAAAGGTAAAGTTCAAATTGAAATAACAGAGAAGTTCGGAGTTTTTAAAACCTAGGATTTACCTATTGAAAAAATAAAAAACAGAACACCATTTTTTTCACTTTTAAAAACAACTCATAAATGAAAAAAATGGCTGCTAGAAGTTCAAGTGCTCAGCGAGGAAAAGTTTAAAAAAATTCTGTGAGAGAGGTTCACCGTGTATTTAGATGTCCAAAATACATAAAAAGTATGTTGTTTTTTTGTGTTTTAAAATAATTCTCTCAAACCAAAGAGAAGTTCAAAAGTGATAACAACGGGAAGTTCACGTACTACATGATGTCATATAATAAAAATATAATAAAGTGAAACAAAGTGAAGTTCAAATAGACATGCCCTAGAAGTTCAACTACTTCAAGCAGTGCAAAAAACAGCTCGACAAAAACGGAGTGATGTTCAAACAGACATGCCCGAGAAGTTCAACTACTTCAGGTAGTGCATTTCCATTCGTGATGAAGACATAAATCATGATCTCGTCATTTTCTAATTTACATCAAAATGGCAGGAATATCATTTGTGTAAGTTCAAGTCCTCGGTCGGAGAAAGTTAAAAAAATATTTGTGAGAGAGATTTGTACAAAAGGAATATCATTTGTGTAACACTGACGAATGAATGAGGTAATTACAAAAAGAAAGTATGTCACAGAAGTTCAATGTGAAAACAACACGAAGTTCAACTACTACACTGAATGAATTTCAGATGAAAAACTTTTAATATCATCGCGAGTATGAAAAAACAATCAACACGGGAAAGTTGTGTGCTTACAGCTGCTTTCCACCGGTATATCACTTGCTCAATTCCAGTGAGTGGATGGAGAGCTACGAGTAGTGGATGAAGAGGTACGGGCAAAAAAAGCACGTGAAAAACAGAGTGAAGTTCAAGTAGACATGCCGAGAAGTTCAGGTTCTTCAAGCGGTGCATTTTCGAAGAATCTGTTTCGCGATAAAGGCAAAACAAACGATCTCGTCATTTTCAAAATTACTTGAAAACAGCAAGGAATCACAGAAAATCATCAACATGAAAAAGTTTCAAATTTTCCGTAGCTTTTCAGAGGTATATTATTTGCCCCATTCCGATAAAGTTTGTAGAAATTATGGCAAAAATACGTTTTTAGCCATTTTCAAAACTGACATAAAACCGTAATGAATTAGGAGAAACAATATATACAAAACAATTTCGCATTTCTTCATGCTTTCCAACGCCATATCATTTGTTGCATTTGGACGTACGGTTAAAAAATTAGCTCAAAAATACGAACTCGGTGGAACTTGTACCGTTTTCTAAATTACTTTTAAACCATTCAAAATTAGAAAAAGCTTTTAACATGAAAAAGTAGCGCATTTTCATAAGCTTGCCAACGCCATATTATTTGCCTCAATTGGATTAGCCATTTAGAAATGGAATCGAAAATACAAACTCGGGAGTTCCATTTGCGAAATTCTACGATTTTCCGAATTACTCTTTAACCGTAGGGAATTAGAGAAAACTTTCAACATGTGGAAGGAGTGGTTTTTCAGCAGCTTTCCAACGCCATATTATTTGCTTCATTCCGATAAACGGTTTAAAAATGTGATCGAAAATACGATTCACATTTTTTGTATGAAGAAAAAATGCTTTTCAAAACTGCTCTTAAACCGCTTACATTTTGCCAAATCGTTCGATCCCCCTTCACGGAAAAAATCGGACCTCCTCCACCCCTTCCCGTTCCCTCACGAAAGAAAAAAAATAAAACAACCCACGTACGCACGTCGCACATCCCACTCCCACTCCCCTTCCCCAAATCCCTCGCTCTCGATCCTTTGTCTCTCCACGGAGGAATCGCCGCCGCCGAACTCCTCCGCCCACGAGCGGCAACAAACTGCAACCACCCTAGATTGGAGTGGTGGATCCGCTTGTTGGCATCTCATCTCGTCTTCATCGAGTTCAGGATGAGCTCCACGCGGGGAGGGAGACGAACAGGAGTGGCCCCCTCTCCCCCCGCGGCTTTGCGTCCGGCCTCTCGCCTCCCTGACTCCGTCGGGCACAGTACTGTCTCCACCGCGGCAGTCCACCTTCCGCCCGTTGCTCCAGTTCGTTCGGCTCGCCCCTCGCAGCCTCGCCGGACGCTGGCTAGGCGCTAGAAGCCATCCATCCATCCAGGCATCTACAAGAGTCAAGAGACCAAGCTAGAGTACCTGCCACCAAGGTAATTTCCCTTTCTAAAATCTGAATCCTGTTCACCTCATATAGTCATATGGTAGTTAGTTCTGGTGTTTTTAGAAAAATAGTTCAACTGGTTTTTACTAATTGAAATAATCCTATTTCAAGGAATATACATCTACTTGGAAGAAAATAATGTTGTTTATGCCAACGGGATCAGCCTACATGAAACTGAAACTGAGGGACATTTCTGTACCTGTTCATGTTCTGTTTTGATTAATCTGCCGTTTTGCAACCAGTAGGTCGATCCTAGTTGTCCGGCTCACCCCTCGCTGGCTAGGCGCTAGAAGCCATACATCCATCCAGGCATCTGCAAGAGACCAAACAACCAATGTGATTTCTCCTCTGTTTTTAAAATAAATCTCAAGCTTTTTTGTTAATTGCTACTGATACAAGCCATCCATCTATATTCCTTAATAAAATATGTGTAAATGCGGCTAAGGAACAAAATGGGTGATGAATATTTGAACAATTGCTTAGTTACATTTTTTGAGACAGAATTCTTCAAGCAAGTGAAAAATGAGGATCTCATCAATCTCTTCCAAAAAGGAGATGGTAAAGTTATATTGTAATTTTCTTTGCCGCTTTGTAATTTCCACAATAATATTTTGCTACTATTATCAATATCTGGGCATTCAGTCATTGATGTTGATATCTTACTACACATTTGTTGTTCTATTATGTTGTTTTGTCAAACAAAATTAACTAGAATACCCAAGACAAGATTCCTCACTCGGCCGCTGACTGCCACACCCCCACATTTTCCTTTCCAATGGTAGAGGCTCATAGTAGCCTGTATTGCAGCACCCCCATGTTATCCTATCCCAGGGCAGGACCTGCGAGTGGCAAGGGACTGCTGAAGACTGGCTGGTGGCAGAACGAACGGCGGGGCACCAGCTGGTGGCAACGGATGGTACGAGGCAGTGGGACCATGGTAGGAGCAACTAGCATGAGGAGGTCGCTTGTGGAAATCTGGCGAGTGGCGGCGGCATACATGGCATATGGTTTGATGTTTGCTTTTCTACCTAGATGAATACTTATAGCACTAAATTTATGAATGTAGAATGCATGTTTTCTCATTGTCTTAATCTCATGTATATTGGTTATGCTGATCCTAAAATTGCCAAAACACTTCTTGATAAAATTTACTCATGTCTGTTTTTTATTGTGCAAACTTGTTGTACGTTGAATTTATTTATAGAACCTTCCTATTGTGATTATGCAAATTGCATGAAACCTAAGTTGTCCTATTTTTTACATTAAGGAATTGAAACCTTGTGTTGTTGTGAAGACACACACTGAGTTGTTATATATCTCATAAAGTATTTGGCTTGCATTATATCCAACTTCTACCTGCACACCCACAGCGATATGCCCTTGTGTTACTAATGTGTGCTCTATTATTTCTCATGAACTTCAATGGTATGTTTCATCTGTTCTAATACCAATTATAATACATACAATTGTCGTTTGGGTTGCAGGCAATTGTTGGAGATGGCTCAATCACCCCACCACCACTACCGCCATTCTCTCTGGTTCAGGGGCCCTGTTGATTCATGGAATGGCATGCTTCCTACCCTTACTGACAAAGCGTCATGAGGTCTACAGACCCAAACTTGCACTGATGGGATCTAATCTTATGTGATGTTCTTTAGTTTAAATTCTCTGATTTCGATTTTGATGGAGTAAATCTGCTTGTGTTAATAGTAGTCCAATTAAACATTAAAAACATGTATTGCAAGGGTCCAGGGTCTGTTCCAGCCTTAGTCTGTTCTTACAATCTAGGAAGATCCTTAATGTATATGGTGAACTGTTTATGAATATGTTAAATTATTTATGGAAATTTCACTAAAAGGCAAGCCCTATTGGACAGAAAGACACACATAAGGGAGGGCATCATTTGAAATTGTTGCGTAATTGTTAAGATGCAACATGTTTCAGCTTGACTCCACATTAATCCCAGGTTCTATATTTCCTGCGATAAGTTTAGTACCCTGCTTTGAAGACTTTGGCAGAGATGGCGGCATGGAAGTTTGCAGAGGCGAATGCAATGGATGTTGTTATGGGGAATCTACAGACTGTTTTGAGCCTGATGATTACACCCAAGATTAGTGCCAATATGGTCATGTTTCTTCGCTTACTAGAAGGTGTGTATATATCACAGTGTTTGATCATTTATTCCCGATGAAGCTCTAATCATAATTCATGACCTATTTGATTATTTGCTAGATACCAACATTTATGTTGTACTCTTTAATCATTTCTTAACCCCTCCAGAAATTTTGTAGTACTGTTTTGAAACAACCACTATCTTATACAAACTTAATACGTTTCATTTCTGATGAAACCTTTGACATTTAACTTTGTAAACTTTGAAGTTAGCAAATGGTTGAGCAAATTAGTAGTAATTTAAAATAACTACATCAAATGAAGCTAATTATGTTGGAATTGATATTCTGCAGTAAGTATTGGAGAGAAAATTTTCATGTTTCATTATCTCTTTCAGATAAGATGGCATAACAAAACATAGGTCAGAAGATCATCATGCATTGGCATTCGACATCATTTCAATGAAAGTTAGTTGCATTTGCTTTTCAGAAGAGACTTTCTTGTCCAGGTCAGTGTACACTTCGCTAAGTGTATGCACAGGTAGCACAGAGGAGTACCTGGCTTTCTTTATTGGGCCAGTCCACGTGGAAGGCATCGTGTTAGCCTCTGGAGCAAGATTTGAGCACATTATCAGGGACACGCTGGAGAGCCTCTGGAGCAGAGGATGCATCGCCTGATGCTTGGACAATTAGGTGTATTCCTTCCCTTCCATTGTAGGTTCTGGGTAGTTGCATGTCATGTTAGTCTATATAAACAGGACTTGTCAAAAGTTTATGATCTATTGTCTGCTTAGCTCATGTTCAGATCTGCACGAGAAATAGATCTACAACTTGCTCAAGCCATGTTGAAATTTGCGACAGAAGTAAGAATTCTTTTCTTTCCATGTACCTACTTATGAAATCAGCCTGGTAAGTAGGTTTACAGTTAGTAATCAATGCAGTGTGTAGTGTCATTGTTTGCTTGGATGTACATACATGGAACCGACTGATTCCTTAATCACATAGTAGTCGACGGAGAGGAACTTTGGAGCTTGTGGGGTTGCGTGTGTAGGTACTCCTTGCCTTTTTCCCGTGGCAGAGAAGGGGTATTAGGGTAATAGAACTAGCAAGTTACTACTATCATTCTCTCAAAGCTTCTTCTAAACCTGGTACGAATGGAGGTCTTGTTGTTTTATTACTCTTTGATTTTTTTCATGTCATCATGTCTCATGGCATGCGAGGGTCATTGCATAGATTTGCTAACAGTAATAAAAGGTTTGGGGTGGTGGCAAGGTGAGATGATAAACTTTTAAAGCAAGGACAATGCTAAAATAAGGACGGATGAAGGCAATGAAGGTAGAGGGGAAGGAAGGAGTAGGGAGATAGATGTCACTTTTGTAACGAAAGAAGGAGAGATAATCTGCATTTGCCACTGGAATATCAATGAAACCACACCGAGTCATGCTTGACACATACAATTCTGAATTAGAACAATTGGGTCATACATGTGTTTTTGTTATTCCATTGCCAACACACTAGAACAATTTTATGATCCATGTGTTTTTGTTATTCCGTGGCAATGCACGGGCATCATACTATATGTATTACAATTCTGTTTTCTGTCTTGCTGACGGAGAGGAACTTTGGAGCTTGTGGGGTTGCGTGTGTAGGTACTCCTTGCCTTTTTCCCGTGGCAGAGAAGGGGTATTAGGGTAATAGAACTAGCAAGTTACTACTATCATTCTCTCAAAGCTTTTTCTAAACCTGGTACGAATGGAGGTCTTGTTGTTTTATTACTCTTTGATTTTTTTCATGTCATCATGTCTCACAACATGCGAGGGTCATTCCATAGATTTGCTAACAGTAATAAAAGGTTTGGGGTGGTGGCAAGGTGAGATGATAGACTTTTAAAGCAAGGACAATGCTAAAATAAGGACGGATGAAGGCAATGAAGGTAGAGGGGAAGGAAGGAGTAGGGAGATAGATGTCGCTTTTGTAAGGAAAGAAGGAGAGATAATCTGCATTTACCACTGGTATATCAATGAAACCACACCGCGTCATGCTTGACACATACAATTCTGAATTAGAACAATTGGGTCATACATGTGTTTTTGTTATTCCATTGCCAACACACTAGAACAATTGTATGATCCATGTGTTTTTGTTATTCCGTGGCAACGCACGGGCATCATACTATATAGGGTGGGTATATTCTAATAACACCCCTTAAGACCTTATTCTAATAACACTTTCGCCTTATTCCGATAACACCCGACCCGCCCTGAACCTAACACTAAAAACAACCGCCCGCCCTCCCTAAGAAAGAAAAAACACCCACCCCCACTACTTCACCCCCCCAACCACCCCAACCACTTCCTCCCCATTATCCACCCCACCCCTGCGGCGCCCGCCGACCACCACCTCGCGACGCGCCGCCCAGCCGGCCACCCACCACCTCCGAACTCGCTGCCCGGCCGGCTACCCACCCCCTCACCACGCGCCGCCCGGCCGGCCACCTACTCCCTCACCACGCTCCGCCCGCCCGGCCACCGACCCCTCCCGACGCGCTGCCTAGCCGGCCACCCACCCCCTCCAGCCGCGCCGCCTCCCTTCACCACCTTCCTCCTAGCCCCCCTCGCCTTCATCCTCGTCCGGCGGCCCGACTTCCACCGGATCCGCGCCATGGCGGCCGCCCGGGAGCTGCGACGGCCCAGATCCGACTTGCCTCCTCCACAGCGGGCAGCCACATCCTTCCACAACCTTCTTCCTAGCCAGCGGCGTCCTCCCTCGTCATCGGCCATGGCGCCGCAGCCACTGGCTTTTGCTGCTCTGCATTATTTGTTTTCCCCCGGCGAGCATGCTACAAAATCGGCGACGATGGCTGGATGCAGTTCGGGTGAGGCAGCAGCTCGCGCCATGCATTTCCAAGAGGGTGAGTTTGCATCTCGAGCTGTGCAGTTCATGGCAGTGTGCTGTTTCCGTGTGCTTTTCGTAGTTTCAGTCGATCTGCGGCACCACGTCGTCACCCCGTGGAGTGCCCCACCTGCAGCTCTCCCCTCTACTCCATGCAGTTCGCCGACGGTGGGGAGACGAGTGGACTGCATCCGATCCACAATGCAGTGCAACAATCGGACGACTGCGCGGCATGAAGAACGTGGGCGAACTGCTCTTCCTAGGTGTCCTTTGGAAGCAACCGGTAGCCATGTCCCTTTGAATGAGGAGCAGTTGTTGCCATCACCGGATCTGCCCCTACCTTGCCATTTCCTCCTCTCAATCTTGAAAACTAGGGATCAATGGCACTCAGGCAGCAACATATTTTCGTCCCTCGCCTGCTCATCTTCGGGAATGGGATAGGGGAAACGTTGTCGTGCGGTGCTGGAGCTCCAACTTTTGTTTTCCTTCGGGAAAGGGCACAGGGCAGAGTCCACCACCTCACCTCCTCTCCCTGGCGCCGTGAAGTTTGGTTGTTGTAGTACACCAGGCGTGCGCGTGCAGTGAGCAAGCCGATGGCATGCAGTGCGCAAAGCAACAGCCTAAAGTTTGGTTGTGGCACACACTTGCAGTACACCAAGCGTGCTCGTGCAGTGCGCAAGCCGGCGGCGTGAAATTTGGTTGAGGCGTCCCTCTCGTCGTCGTCTCTAGGGATCCAGCGCCCCCGGGGTCGTCTCTCATTCCGTCGGCAAGAGGGTCTGTGGTGTGATCTAGTTCGGTCCAGTGGTGCCTGCGCGTGTAGTGCTCTTGCTGGGCGTGTAGTGCAAATGGTCCCACTGGATCGCGAGGTTGGTAAGGTGTGGGCAACTAGCACTGTAGTCAGACTGTCAGATCATCGTTCCTATGTGGATGCTTTTTTTCTCTTTGATATACTTTGTAGTTTGTTTATTTGTCGATGTGTGTTTCAATTCTTCAACGACATCTTGCCTGTGGTTTACTTGCCAGAGCAGAGATGGACGCTTACGCCAACTACTTCAGTGGCAGCAACATGGAAGTCGTTGCGGCATTTCTGCCCCTGGATGTCAGTCATGCATTTCAGCAGCGTGCGCATGGCGCTGAAAGTCCCTCACGGTCTGCGGCGTCTACGCGTGCAGTCCGGCAGGGTAGCGCATGCAGTGCTCGAAAGCTCAGCCTCAAATGTAATTTTATTTTTGTTTGCACATGGATGTTCCTCCTATTTCCAGGCCGCATCTATCGTCCAGACCCCCTTTCTTGTATGTGTAATGTGCAGTTTGATTCGGGCACGACTGCGGTTCAGTTATTCGCAGAAAAAAAGAGAAAAAGGTAAAAAAAAAACTTGTTGAAAATTCGATGCAGTCCACTATGTGAAGCAGGTGGTTCTCTTTGTAAAAGACAAAATGACGGGGTTCACTCCAAGCACGCGTGGTTCTTGATGTTTAGTTTGTTCATTGCGGGATATGACTAGCAACAAAAAACATGTTCATTACCTCTGGATACTTGTAGTGCAGAACGCCACGACAGAAAATAAATCTAGTAAAAAAATAACAATTCTCCCGAGAGCCATCCAAGACACGAAAAATGTTTGGACAATGACAAAAAGGTAACGTGGTTCACTTTCGAGAGTGATGTTATTCACTTGTGCCCAGAAATGAAAGTGCTAAAAATTTAGCACAACAGCAAAGATAGTACTGAGGTTCACTTCGATATATGTCGCGGTTTACTTGCCTCCTCTCTGCGGTACACTCTTGTTCACAAAATTTTTGAAAGAAAAGACAACAAAAAATTGTCTAAGAAAAATTTACGTCCGACAAAAGAAATTATGCAGCTCGCTTACCCGTCCGATGCAGTGCAGTTTTCATTCTGAAGCAGTGCGGTCGGCCATATGATGTTGTTCATCCCGTAAGTGCAAAAAAATTGTTACGGAAGGGAAAAAAGTAATGTGGTTCACTTCTTGATAGTGTTGTGGTTCATTTACACCCGATGTGAAGTGCACTCTACTTTCTCGTCCTTGAAAAATTTATGTTTGAATAAAAGAAACCATGCAGTTCTCTTACCCATCAGATGCAGTGCGTTTTTTCATCCGATGCAGTGCGGTTTTCAGTTGGATGAAGTACCCACGTGGATTTGGGTGGCGCGAAAAACAGAGTCTTCGCATTTCGTTAAAATCAAAATTGCTCTTAAACCGTAAGGAACTAGAGAAAGCGTTCTACATGAAAAAGTTGTGCCTCGTTGATATCTTTCGAACGGCGTATTGTTTGAATCATTTTGACGAGCGGTTTGTTAAAATTTCGTGAAAAACGGCCGCTGCCTTTCGTCGTCAGCCGCACGATTTTCAAAATTAACTAAAGATCGTAAGGAATCTCAAAATCATTTCAACATATGAAAGTTGCGCCTCGTTCGTAGCTTTTCAATGGTATATTACACGCCTTGTTTCGACAAACGGTTAGAAAACTGGAGCGAAAACAGTACCGAAAATTTGATTTTTTTTGAAAAACAGAATTCCGCGATTTAGTAAATTTGAAACTGCTCTTAAACCGTAACGAATTAGAGAAAATAATAGATATGAAAAAGATGTGCCTCGACGATATCTATCCAACGGTGTATTGTTTGCTTCATTCCAACGAGCGGTTTAGAAAAAATGCGAAAAAACGCTCGCTGCCACTCGTCATGGGCCGCACCATTTTCAAAACTGCTCTTAAACCGTGAGAAATATCGAAAAGTGTTCAACATGGCGAAGTTGCGCCTAATCCATAGCTTTCCAACGGTGTATCATACGTCTCGTTCCGATAAACGGTTAAAAAACTAGAGCAAAAACAGTACCGGAAAAACACTGCATACAGTTTTTTACGACACGAAGTTCACTAGCCTCTGTAATGCAGTGCTCTAGATAAAGAAAGTGCAGTGCCCTCGCGTTGAGCATGCAGTGCGGAAGTGTTATCAGAATAGTTATTCTGATAATAACTATTCTGATAATATTATCAGAATAGACCGGCTATATTCATCATCCAGTGTGCATAATAAGTTATTCTTCACCTGAGGTAAACTTACGATCATTTCATAATTAAATTACATTTAGAATTCAAATAGTTACATTTCTATTGATTCACTACGTAAAATTTGACATAAGAAAATAAAAATATAAGCCATAAGACAAGAAAATTTGTAGTTTATGTGTATTTTAGACTATGTTTTTACGTTTGTAATTTTACATAACACAAAATATTTTTTACGCCGATTATATATTTTCTTACGGTCTCTTTTTACGTCGGAAATAAGACAAAACTTACGGAATGTAAAATTACGGTGCATTGATGGTAAAATAGAGGGGGGTGAAGAATAACTATTGCTCAACCAGGATGACGAATAGCTATAGAGGACACCTCTGTTATACTCCCAGGTGTACATACTCCAACCTATTAACAGTTTTTTTAATTGGATATTCCCGTGGATAAGTAGCACACCGGCCGATTGGTAGAAATTAACTGTAGCCAATTTTTTAGGGTCCACGGAACTACTTTCTTCGAGCGTGCATGCATGTGCTTCATCCTAGAATTAAGGGATCAAAAACCAGATACCCTTTTTCACGAAAAAAAACCTAGCTACCTTTATCTACACGTGTGTTCCATTCATATACTCCAAGTTTTCTTCAGAAGCCATTCATATAGTTCATAGAAGAATATATCTTCGACTTGAAAGGAAGTAGTATAAGTACGTTCGAAGTATACGAATTTGCTGAGCTTGCATGCATTGTTTATTTCATATAGTATGTCATACATATATACTAATTTTTATGAAGTATATACTATTTCTTGAGGGAGCACACATATACCACATTTTTGGGATGAAGTATATACCACTTCCTTGTGAACTTGTGATGGATATACCATATATTGTGGGTTGGAGTATGTACCATATATTTTGTGATGGAGTATATATCATTTTTTGGTCATGGGTATATTTTTTTGCCATGGAGTACATACAAATTTTTTTGTTGGAATATATACCACATCTTTTCAATGCGGTGTATGCCTTATTTTCTCTGATGAGTACATACAAATTTATGATGAGTATATTCATTACAATGGAGTATATACCATATCTTTTAGATGAGGTATATACACTATTTTAGCGATGGAGTGTACATAGTAACCTAAAAACAAGTACAATTTAATTCTAAAAGAAGTAGAACAAAATAAAAAAGTATAATTCATTATGAATGCTGCCATTTTCCCACTCAAATACAACACTTAAAGCTATGTATGTGTATCACATGCGACATCGATCAATCTTGGCCGGAGTTCCACGGTGGCGTAGACTGCGGAGTGTCTTGAATCATAAGTCTTTTGGGTAGCATCTGTCGATCTTGATTAGAGTTTCACGTTGGCCTGTGAAGATGACTCGCCAATCTGGTTCAGATGAGGTGAAGCTTCAACGTAGTCATGTGGAGCACTGGAGCGGACGTCATCTAGATCCATCACGAATAGTATAAATTAATTAGTACTACTCCCTCTCTCTTGGTTTACAGGGCGTGCGCGTATCCCTAGATCGTCAATTTGACCAACTTAATACAAGTCATATATTACAAAAAATATATCAATATAAACTTCAGATGTTCTATTTTTAAAAGATATAATTTTTATGTTACATAGTTTATATTAGGGTGATCAAATTGGCAACCTAGGACTTGTAAACTGAGACGGAGGTAGTACAAGGGATGCAAGTAATCACATTATGCATGCATGTGTAGGAATTAATCGTCAGACATGCCATACCTTGCCATGATACATGCCGATATGAATAACATGCATGCGAGGCGCTCCATCGTGCATCATGATCCAGGTCCATACCTCGGCGGCTTCTCGTCTCCATCGGCGAATGGCCGCCAGATGCATCCGCCTCCATCTTCTAACTGCCACGCGTCGAGTCGTTGCCAGCTGCATCCTGTCTGCCGCCGCCGGTCACTTCTTGTCTCCCAGTCCAGATCAATGTGCTCATCAAGCCTTGTTTGTAACGTGAATGCTTTAATGGAAGAAGAAGAAACAAATATCCTAATATGCAGCCAACAATTGCACGTGGCTTATCCCTATTAATATGGAACAACTTTTCAAACGCTATGTGATCTCTTCTCTTCCTGCGACAGTACCATATATATTTAAATAACTAACTAACAAATTAAGCGCTAAACGGGTTTTGTTAGTGAGAGTCAAAACACATCGGTGGGAATAAAAGGCTACACGTGGCCTAGGAGTATGTACTCCTAGGTGTACCAACCCATTTTCATATATTACAATTCTGTTTTCTGTCTTGCTGAGGGAGAGGAACTTTGGAGCTTGTGGGGTTGCGTGTGTAGGTACTCCTTGCCTTTTTCCCGTGGCAGAGAAGGGGTATTAGGGTAATAGAACTAGCAAGTTACTACTATCATTCTCTCAAAGCTTTTTCTAAACCTGCTACGAATGGAGGTCTTGTTGTTTTATTACTCTTTGATTTTTTTTCATGTCATCATGTCTCACGGCATGCGAGGGTCATTCCATAGATTTGCTAACAGTAATAAAAGGTTTGGGGTGGTGGCAAGGTGAGATGATAAACTTTTAAAGCAAGGACAATGCTAAAATAAGGACGGATGAAGGCAATGAAGGTAGAGGGGAAGGAAGGAGTAGGGAGATAGATGTCACTTTTGTAAGGAAAGAAGGAGAGATAATCTGCATTTGCCACTGGAATATCAATGAAACCACACCGAGTCATGCTTGACACATACAATTCTGAATTAGAACAATTGGGTCATACATGTGTTTTTGTTATTCCATTGCCAACACACTAGAACAATTTTATGATCCATGTGTTTTTGTTATTCCGTGGCAATGCACGGGCATCATACTATATGTATTACAATTCTGTTTTCTGTCTTGCTGACGGAGAGGAACTTTGGAGCTTGTGGGGTTGCGTGTGTAGGTACTCCTTGCCTTTTTCCCGTGGCAGAGAAGGGGTATTAGGGTAATAGAACTAGCAAGTTACTACTATCATTCTCTCAAAGCTTTTTCTAAACCTGGTACGAATGGAGGTCTTGTTGTTTTATTACTCTTTGATTTTTTTCATGTCATCATGTCTCACAACATGCGAGGGTCATTCCATAGATTTGCTAACAGTAATAAAAGGTTTGGGGTGGTGGCAAGGTGAGATGATAAACTTTTAAAGCAAGGACAATGCTAAAATAAGGACGGATGAAGGGAATGAAGGTAGAGGGGAAGGAAGGAGTAGGGAGATAGATGTCGCTTTTGTAAGGAAAGAAGGAGAGATAATCTGCATTTGCCACTGGAATATCAATGAAACCACACTGCGTCATGCTTGACACATACAATTCTGAATTAGAACAATTGGGTCATACATGTGTTTTTGTTATTCCATTGCCAACACACTAGAACAATTGTATGATCCATGTGTTTTTGTTATTCCGTGGCAACGCACGGGCATCATACTATATATATATATATGTATATATATATATATATATATATGTATATATATATTACAATTCTGTTTTCTGTCTTGCTGACGGAGAGGAACTTTGGAGCTTGTGGGGTTGCGTGTGTAGGTACTCCTTGCCTTTTTCCCGTGGCAGAGAAGGGGTATTAGGGTAATAGAACTAGCAAGTTACTACTATCATTCTCTCAAAGCTTTTTCTAAACCTGGTACGAATGGAGGTCTTGTTGTTTTATTACTCTTTGATTTTTTTCATGTCATCATGTCTCACAACATGCGAGGGTCATTCCATAGATTTGCTAACAGTAATAAAAGGTTTGGGGTGGTGGCAAGGTGAGATGATAAACTTTTAAAGCAAGGACAATGCTAAAATAAGGACGGATGAAGGCAATGAAGGTAGAGGGGAAGGAAGGAGTAGGGAGATAGATGTCACTTTTGTAAGGAAAGAAGGAGAGATAATCTGCATTTGCCACTGGAATATCAATGAAACCACACCGAGTCATGCTTGACACATACAATTCTGAATTAGAACAATTGGGTCATACATGTGTTTTTGTTATTCCATTGCCAACACACTAGAACAATTTTATGATCCATGTGTTTTTGTTATTCCGTGGCAATGCACGGGCATCATACTATATGTATTACAATTCTGTTTTCTGTCTTGCTGACGGAGAGGAACTTTGGAGCTTGTGGGGTTGCGTGTGTAGGTACTCCTTGCCTTTTTCCCGTGGCAGAGAAGGGGTATTAGGGTAATAGAACTAGCAAGTTACTACTATCATTCTCTCAAAGCTTTTTCTAAACCTGGTACGAATGGAGGTCTTGTTGTTTTATTACTCTTTGATTTTTTTCATGTCATCATGTCTCACAACATGCGAGGGTCATTCCATAGATTTGCTAACAGTAATAAAAGGTTTGGGGTGGTGGCAAGGTGAGATGATAAACTTTTAAAGCAAGGACAATGCTAAAATAAGGACGGATGAAGGGAATGAAGGTAGAGGGGAAGGAAGGAGTAGGGAGATAGATGTCGCTTTTGTAAGGAAAGAAGGAGAGATAATCTGCATTTGCCACTGGAATATCAATGAAACCACACCGCGTCATGCTTGACACATACAATTCTGAATTAGAACAATTGGGTCATACATGTGTTTTTGTTATTCCATTGCCAACACACTAGAACAATTGTATGATCCATGTGTTTTTGTTATTCCGTGGCAACGCACGGGCATCATACTATATATATATATATATGTATATATATATATATATATATATATATATGTATATATATATTACAATTCTGTTTTCTGTCTTGCTGACGGAGAGGAACTTTGGAGCTTGTGGGGTTGCGTGTGTAGGTACTCCTTGCCTTTTTCCCGTGGCAGAGAAGGGGTATTAGGGTAATAGAACTAGCAAGTTACTACTATCATTCTCTCAAAGCTTTTTCTAAACCTGGTACGAATGGAGGTCTTGTTGTTTTATTACTCTTTGATTTTTTTTCATGTCATCATGTCTCACGGCATGCGAGGGTCATTCCATAGATTTGCTAGCAGTAATAAAAGGTTTGGGGTGGTGGCAAGGTGAGATGATAGACTTTTAAAGCAAGGACAATGCTAAAATAAGGACGGATGAAGGCAATGAAGGTAGAGGGGAAGGAAGGAGTAGGGAGATAGATGTCGCTTTTGTAAGGAAAGAAGGAGAGATAATCTGCATTTGCCACTGGAATATCAATGAAACCACACTGCGTCATGCTTGACACATACAATTCTGAATTAGAACAATTGGGTCATACATGTGTTTTTGTTATTCCATTGCCAGCACACTAGAACAATTGTATGATCCATGTGTTTTTGTTATTCCGTGGCAACGCACGGGCATCATAATATATATACAACCCTACGTGTTGCTGTTCCAAAATGCAGATTCAGCAAGACAGAAAACAGAATTGTAATTTTCCTTGGCCCGCCTGCATATGCATGCATACAACCCTACGTGTTGCATGTTGCTGTTCCAAGATGTACACGATAAGAAATCAACTTTTGCCTTGTATGCTTTGTAGGAGTGTAAGAAAATGAGACTCCGTGTCTCCGACTATTTCTCCTTTTCAATTAACTAAGAAACACATAATTTAGATCTGATGGCTACTATTATCTTCAGTTATGCCTTTTGCCTCCTTAAATCCGAATCACACAATTGAGATCTAATGATTATTTTCTTCATTTAATTAGGACAAACGTGGAGGCTCCGATGGTGCTTCCAATAAGTAAATATAAGGTATAAGATATACGATGTTTTATACAGTCATAATCAAAGTCATAGGGGTATTTATAATTTTAATTGTTTGTGTTTACTCTATCTGTCATACGTCGCCCTATTCTTCAAGCCAACTGGTCCATGCTCTTGCTCATGTTTATATGTTGTCTCTTGTAATATAGTTACACCATCTTGTACGGCATAGAGTCGACAACAGTAATATTTCTTAAGAAATAAACGATTTTGCTACCTATCTTGAACACACCAATGCCAACAAGTATTTATAGTATTGGAACAATGTCTAGGATACCAACCACAAGTTGGATGAATGTTTACCGGTGATAGTAGATCAGTAGATATATTTTCTACTTACTATTGTTAGACCAGAATACACATAATTACAATTGGACACTGATATAAAGTTAAGTTCATACCATGAGATTCCATTTGTTATCTACGTGATATATACACTAGTAGAAAACAGGGCTTTGGTCCAGGCCGGGTCAGCCCATTAGTCCCGGTTCAGTCCAGAACCGGGACCAATGGGGGCATTGGTCCCGGTTCGTGATCCCAGGGGGCCGGCCGGGCCACGTAGGCCATTGGTCCCGGTTCATCTAGACCTTTTGGTCCCGGTTGGTGGGATGAACCGGGACCAATGGGCCTCGCTCTTGGCCCACCACCATTGGTCCCAGTTGGTGGCTTGAACCGGGACCAAAGGCTCCCCTTTAGTCTCGGTTCATGCCACCAACCGGGACCAATGAAGTGCCTATATATACCCCCTCGCGTAAGAGCAGAGCACATTGCTCTGTTTTTTTCTGGCCGAGGGGGAGAGGGCTTGGTGGTGCTCTAGCTCACCTCCTATGCACACAAGGTGTTCGATGGAATGCCCGAGCCACACTACTTAAGCTTTCTCCTCTCCAAGCTCGACCTCCAAGCTCCATTTTCCACAATATTTGTCTAGTTTTCGCGGTCCGTCACGCCCCGTCCCCATCTTCACCGCCGTCGATCACCCGCGCCGAGCTCATCGCCGGCACCACCGTGGTGAGCGTCTTGTTCTTATCTTCTTTCTGAAAGGAAAAATATTCTTACTTGTATGTTTACATAGATACTTGTATTATTTTCTTACTTTTATTATTGCATCTTATATAGTGCGATGGTTTTGGTATCCGCCCCTGTCGGCCCTTGTCCTGTCTATGATTCGGATGTGGTATATATATTATCTTTATAACTATTGGTTCATTTATAGATTTAGGAAAATTATGCCGACCAACGTGACATAGATTTTATTTATGTAGGATATATGTGAATTAGAAATGCCAACCGACCCTATTGTCGAGAGGTTAAATTTAGTTGAAGAAGAAAACAATTTGTTGAAGGAAAAAATAAAAAAATTGAGGAGGAGAAGATGATATTGGAGTTGCATGTTGCGGATGTCGTCGATGATCACAAGATCAAGATGGATGCGATGCGCTTGAAGATTAGAAAGATTAGAAAATATGCCATTCATACCGAGGCTTGGTATCATTATGCCGTTGGATCAATTGTTACCTTGGTTGCGATTATGATCGCATTTTTTCGCATTGAAATGTTTTACATAGTTTCAATGTATGGTTTAATTAATTAGATGCTCTGGAGAGCTATATGTTGTTAGATGAGAACTATGTATGCACTTTGGTTTTAATGTGATGATGAAGTTCTATTAATTTGGACATTTAATTATATATAATGCACGCAGATGAACCGGCAATGGATGTACGGTGACAGACACACCTGCGAGTACATTAAGGGCGTGCATGAGTTTCTCAATGCGGCTGAGGCAAACAAGCAGAATGGTTTTATGTGTTGTCCATGCACTGAATGTGGGAATACGAGGTCTTACTCTAACCGGAAAATCCTTCACTCCCACATGCTTTATAAGGGTTTCATGCCACACTATAATGTTTGTACGAGGCACGGAGAAATAGGGGTTATGATGGAAGACGGCGAAGAAGAAGAGTACGATGACAACTATGTGCCCCCTGAATACGGTGATGCTGCAACGGGGGGAGCTGGTGAAGATCAAGAGGAACCAGACGATGCGCCCAATGATGCTGCAACGGGTGAAGCTACTGAAGATCAAGAGGAACCAGACGATGTTCCCGATGATGATGATCTCCGCTGGGTCATTGCCGATGCAAGGACGCAATGCGAAAGTCAAAAGGAGAAGCTGAAGTTCGATCGCATGTTAGAGGATCACAAAAAAGGGTTGTACCCCAATTGCGAAGATGGCAACAAAAAGCTCGGTACCGTACTAGAATTGCTGCAGTGGAAGGCAGAGAATGTTGTGGCTGACAAAGGATTTGAGAAGCTACTGAAAAATATTGAAGAAGAAGCTTCCAAAGGATAACGAATTGCCCGATAGTACATACGCAGCAAAGAAGGTCTTATGCCCTCTAGGATTGGAGGTGGAGAAGATACATGCATGCCCTAATGACTGCATCCTCTACCGCGGTGCATACAAGGATCTGAACGCATGCTCGGTATGCGGTGCATTGCGGTATAAGATCAGACGAGATGACCCTGGTGATGTTGACGGCAAGCCCCCCAGGAAGAGGGTTCCTGCGAAGGTGATGTGGTATGCTCCTATAATACCAAGGTTGAAACGTCTGTTCAGAAACGAAGAGCATGCCAAGTTGATGCGATGGCACAGTGAGAACCAAAAGAAAGATGGGAAGTTGATACCAAGGTTGAAGTACTGGGATGAGTTTGCAAAGGACCCAAGGAATGTATGGTTTGCTTTAAGCGCGGATGGCATTAATCCTTTCGTGGAGTAGAGCAGCAATCACAGCACCTGGCCCATGACTCTATGTATGTATAACCTTCCTCCTTGGATTTACATGAAGCGGAAGTTCATTATGATGCCAGTTCTCATCCAAGGCCCTAAGCAACCCAGCAATGACATTGATGTGTACCTAAGGCCATTAGTTGAAGAACTTTTACAGCTGTGGAATGGAAACGGTGTAGGTACGTGGGATGAGCACAGACAGGAGGAATTTAACCTTAAGGCGTTGCTGTTCGTGACCATCAACGATTGGCCCGCTCTCAGTAACCTTTCAGGACAGACAAACAAAGGATACCATGCATGCACGCACTATTTAGATGACACTGAAAGTATATACCTGGACAAATGCAGGAAGAATGTGTACCTGGGCCATCGTCGATTTCTTCCGACCAACCATCAATGTCGAAAGAAATGCAAGCATTTCAAAGGCGAGGCAGATCACCGGAAGAAGCCCGCCATGCGTACCGGTGATCACGTACTTGCTATGGTCAATGATTTACACGTAATCTTTGGAAAGGTCCTGGTGGACTAGCTGTTCCGAATGATGCCGAGGGACACGCACCCATGTGGAAGAAGAAATCTATATTTTGGGACCTACCCTACTGGAAAGACCTAGAGGTCCGCTCTTCAATCGACGTGATGCACGTGACGAAGAACCTTTGCGTGAACCTGCTAGGCTTCTTGGGCGTGTATGGGAAGACAAAAGATACACCTGAGGCACAGGAGGACCTGCAACGTTTGCACGAAAAAGACGGCATGCCTCCGAAGCAGTATAAAGGTCCTGCCAGCTACGCTCTTACGAAAGAAGAGAAAGAAATCTTCTTTGAATGCCTGCTCAGTATGAAGGTCACGACTGGCTTCTCATCAAATATAAAGGGAATAATAAATATGCCAGAGAAAAAGTTTCAGAACCTAAAGTCTCATGACTCCCACGTGATTATGACGCAACTGCTTCCGGTTGCATTAAGGGGCCTTCTACCGGAAAACGCCCGATTAGCCATTGTGAAGCTATGTGCATTCCTCAATGCAATCTCTCAGAAGGTGATCGATCCAGAAATCGTACCAAGGCTAAGGAGTGATGTGGCGCAATGTCTTGTCAGTTTCGAGCTGGTGTTCCCACCATCCTTTTTCAATATCATGACGCACGTCCTAGTTCATCTAGTCGACGAGATTGTCATCCTGGGGCCCATATTTCTACACAATATGTTCCCCTTTGAGAGGTTCATGGGAGTGCTAAATAAATATGTCCATAACCACGCTAGGCCAGAAGGAAGCATCTCCATGGGCCATCAAACAGAGGATGTTATCGGGTTTTGTGTTGACTTCATTCCTTGCCTTAAGAAGATAGGTCTCCCTAAATCGCGGTATGAGGGGAGACTGGCTGGAAAAGGCACTCTTGGAAGAGACTCAATAATATGGAGGGACGGATATTCTTGGTCTCAAGCACACTACACAGTTCTACAGAACTCTGCCTTGGTGACCCCGTATGTCGATGAACACAAGAATAGTCTGCGCTCCAAACACCCGGAGCAGTGCGATGACTAGATTACATGTGAACACATCAGGACTTTCAGCAGTTGGTTGGAAACACGTCTCAGAGGTGACAAAAATGTTTGTGATGAGTTGTACTTGTTGTCCATGGGACCATCTTTGACTGTATTGACATACAAAGGATACAAGATAAATGGGAATACATTTTACACGATCGCCCGAGATCAAAAGAGCACCAACCAAAACAGCGGTGTCCACTTTGATGCAGCAACCGAGAGCGGAAAGGACACATATTATGGTTACATAGTGGACATATAGGAACTTGACTACGGACCTGATTTTAAGGTCCCTTTGTTTAAGTGCAAATGGGTCAATCTGTCAGGCGGCGAGGTACAGGTAGACCCACAGAACGGAATGACAACAGTGGATCTGAAAAATCTTGGGTACACCGGCGAACCGTTCGTCCTAGCCAATGATGTGGCACAGGTTATATATGTGAAGGACATGTCTACCAAACCGAGAAAAATAAAAGATAAGGAAGAGAATACATCATACGATGAGCCAAAGCGCCACATAGTTCTTTGAGGAAAAAGGGACATCCTGGGAGTGGACGGCAAGACAGACATGTCTGAAGATTATGAAAAGTTTCATGAAATTCCTCTCTTCAATGTCAAGGCTGACCCAAGCATCCTGATAAACGATGAATATTATCCATGGTTACGGCGCAATAAGCAAATGACACAAGCGAAGAAAAAGTGAAGACTTTCTCCCGCAACTATTATGATGATACCATGCCAACTTTGTAACACACGAACATGCTACCATTGTCTGTTTTGTACATGCACATGCTATGTGGGTGAAATTATGATACCATGCCAACATTCAACTTCTTCAGAGTTCATTTGAAATGCTTTAATGTCTTAGGTTCGGCCCTCGTAATACCATTATTCAAATTTTAACTATTCAAATTTGAAAACTAATGGCACTAACAGAAAGTTCATAATTTTTTCTAAAACCGATGGCACTAACAGAAAGTTTATAATTTTTCTAACCTAAAAGAAAAAAGAATTAAAAAATGCAAAAAACAAAAGAAAATAAATAATGCAAAAAACAAAAGAAAACTGGAAAAAGTAAAGTTAATCACAAACTTGTGATTCAAACAATTTTCAAAGAATTCAAATTTTAACTATTCAAATTTGAAAACTAATGGCACTAACAGAAAGTTTATAATTTTTCTAAAACTAATGGCACTAACAGAAAGTTTATAATTTTGCTCCTCGCCCCTGGCCCATGACCATTAGTCCCGGTTTGTGCCACAAACCAGGACTAAAGGGTTGGTCCTCGTTGCGGGCAGAGTTTAGTCCCACCTCGCCAACCGAAGGGGGCTCACACCGGTTTATAAGCCCTTCCATCTCTGCCTTGTTGAGCTCCTCTCGAAGTGAAAATAGATGCCCTAATAGAGAAAAGTTTAACCTAAATTCATAGTGAATTTCTCTGAAATTCATAGAAATTTACTATGATAGGTTGAATTTTCTCTATAAGCGCATCTATTCTCATTTTTTTAGTAAGTTAATCACAAACTTGTGATTCACACAAATTTCAAAGAATTCAAATTTTAACTATTCAAATTTGAAAACTAATGGCACTATCAGAAAGTTTATAATTTTTCTAAAACTAATGGCACTAACAGAAAGTTTATAATTTTACTAACCTAAAAGCAAACAGAATTAAAAATTAAAGCAGAAAACAAAAGAAAATAAATAATGCAAAAAAAAATCAAAAAACAGGAAAAAAACTATTTTTATAGTAAAGTTAATCACAAAATAAAATAAATAAAGCAACAAATAAAACAAAAAAACTAAAAAGTGTTTTCAAATTTGAAAACTAATGGCACTAACAGAAAGTTTATAATTTTTCTAAAACTAAAAGCAAAAAGAATAAAAAAATAAAGCCAAAAACAAAAGAAAATAAATAATGCAGAAAACAAAACAAAAAACTGGAAAAAATAGCAACAATAAGTATTTTGTTGTAAGTAGAAACAAAATAAAATAAATAAAGCAACAAAGAAAACAAAAAAACAAAAAAAGGGTTTTCAAATTTGAAAACTAATGGCATTAACAAAAAGTTTATAATTTTTCTAAAACTAAAAGCATAAAGAATTAAAAATAAAGCAAAAAACAAAAGAAAATAAATAAAGCAACAAAAAACAAAAAAAATGCCACCTACTGGGCCCCCACGGCCTGAATACGACTAGAAACCCATCCAAGGGCCAGGATTCAGGCCCGCAGGAGGCCCAGTAGGCCCACAGGCATAGCAGTGACAATTAGGCCCGTAAGCCTGCAATGGAGAGGAGCTCGAGAGGGGTGCGGCAGTGGGGCTTATAAACCAGTGCGCACCCCTCTCAACTAGCAAGGTGGGACTAAACTTTCGACGCAGCAGCCGCACAAGGCCTTTGGTCCCGGTTGGTGGCACAAACCGTGACCAATGCCCCCCTTTAGTCCCGGTTGGTGCCACCAACCGAGACCAAAGGCCGCCGCTTCCCGCCCTTTGGGCTGCTGAAAAGAGGCCTTTGGTCCCGGTTGGTGGCACCAACCGGGACTAAAGGGGGGCATTGGTCACGGTTTGTGCCTCGTACCGTGACCAATGCTTCGTCAGTATAAGCCACCCTTGTGAAAATTTTGGTTCAGTTCTTCGATCCCTCCCCGACGATGCTGCCAGGCTGCCCGTGCTCACCGTCGCCGCCCCGAGGTCGCCGTCGCCGTCACCGCCCGCTCCTCGTCGCCGCCGCCACCCGCTCCTCGATCCCTTGCCGCCCCGACCCCTTGCCGCCCTCGAGCCCGCGCTGCCCTTGAGCCCGCGCCGCCCCGGAGCTCGCCGTTGTCCCCGAGCCCTCCTCCCCGAGCTCACTCCGCTCCTCGAGCTCGCCGTTGTCCCCAAGCCCACGCCGCCCCGAGCCCGTGCCGCCCTCGATCTCGCCTCGTCCCTGAGCCCTCCTCCCCGAGCCCGTGCCGCCCTCGCCGCCCTCCTCCCCGAGCCATCCGCCGCCCTTGCCGACGCCCTCGCCGCCGCCTTCCCCGACGCCCTCGTCGCCCCCGCCCTCGCCCTCGCGGGTCAACCTCGCTGCTGTGAGCCGCCGCCACCCCGGTTTATCATTTTTTTGTTCGTATATATAATGTATATATGTATGTGTCTATATGTATGTATAGATGTTCATATATGTGTATTTTTTTGTTCAGAGCATTTTTTGTTCATATATGTATTTTTTTGTTTATGTGTATTATTTTTTTTGTTCATAGCATTTTTTTTGTTCATATTTTTTTTCATAGCATTATTTCCATGTATATATGTATGCGGCTAGGTATGTATAGATGTATAGCATTTTTTCCATGTATGCATGTCATTGTCAATATACCCCCTCCATGTTAACTTTGACAGGAGGGGGGTCGATATAACCCTCCCCGATAACTTTGACATGAGGGGGGTTGAGAACTAGTTTAGGGGGTCGAGGGTTGAGAACTAGTTTAGGGGGTCAAGGGTCGAGAACGCCGGACATTCATGAGAGAGGCGAGGAAGAAGGGGAAGAAGAGGGAGAAGAAGAGGAGAGGAAGAAGAGGAAGTCTTCTCCTCTATTCTTTCTTCTCTTCTTTTTTCTTCTTATTCCTATATGTATTAGTTTTTTTATTTAGGTTGTTAATTAGTAGATATTAATTTTGTTCATATATGTATGGATGCATGTGATATGTATGTATGTATGTATCGGGTATGTCGTTGTCGATATACCCCCTTCCCGATAACTTCGACATGAGGGGGTCGAGAGGGGGTCTAGGGTCGCCGAGGGGTCGAGGGTCGTCGAACATGAGAGGAAGAAGAGGATAAAAATAGAAGAGGAAGAAGAAGAAGAAAAGAGGAGAAGAAAGAATAGAGGAGTTCTTCTCCTCTTTTTTTTTCTTCTTCTTCCTCTTTTTTTATCGGGAACGAGGGTCGTCGAGGGTCGCCGAGCGGTAGAGGAAACCCTAAATAGCAAGTATCGTCGGTGCCGGATAGTACATCCACGTCCCACAAGTGACGCGGGCTTCGACGCCCGTGTCACTTGTGGGACGTGGATGTACTATCCGACACCGACGGCCACATCTATCTCACACCGACGATACTTGCTATTTAGGGTTTCCTCTACCGCTCTTCTCTTTTTTTTCTTCTTCTTCCTCTTTATTTTATCGGGAACGAGGGTCGTCGAGGGTCAGGGTCGCCGAGCGGTAGAGGAAACCCTAAATAGCAAGTATCATCGGTGTGAGATACATGTGGCCATCGGTGTCGGACAGTACATCCACGTCCCACAAGTGACGCGGGCTTCGACGCCCACGTCACTTGTGGGACGTGGATGTAGTGTCCGACACCGACGGCCACATGTATCTCACACCCACGATACTTGCTATTTTGGGTTTCCTCTACCACTCGGTGACCCTCGACGACCCTCGTTCCCGATAAAAAAAAGAGGAAGAAGAAGAAAAAAAGAGGAGAAGAAAGAATAGAGGAGTTCTTACTCCTCTATTCTTTCTTCTTCTCTTTTTTTCTTCTTCCTCTTCTTTTTTTATCCTTGAAGCGTTGTCGAGGCCACCCCAAACCCTAGAGAAGCAGCGTCGAGGCCACCCCAAACCCTAGAGAAGCAGCGTCGAGGCCACTAATTAATATTAGTTCTATGTTTGCCACTAATATATCCATCTGTCATGTTTGAATAATAATTGCCATGTTGTCAATATTTGTAGAAACTATGGACACCGCCCGAGACGAAGTACAAGAAGAGTTGTTGGGGGACATAATCGCACGAGGAAGTGATGCCGTCTGCTCGTTGTTTCTCAACGACACCGATGGTCTGGAAGCAGCTGGCTATGATTATGATGGCTCCGGTGACCTAATGCCGGTGCAAGAAGGAGACCGTGAGGATGGCTCCAGTGACCCAATGCCGGTGCAAGAAGGAGACCGTGATGACGTCTCCAGTGACCGAACCGAGTCCGACTAGGTATATATATTAGTTAAGCTTCTGCTAACTAGCTAATTGATGCATTCATTGTTTTGGTATGTACACATATTAATTAAGTCTTTGTTCTTTTTTCTAGCCCTCCGGATTGAGAATAACTTCGGTAAAGAGACGAGGCCCGAAGAAAAAGTTGAGCTCGGATGAAAAGTTTGAGATCATAGCAATCACGCCCGACGGCCAACCGATTGAACCCCTCCGCACAAAGAGCGCATTTGTTGCTCAGTGCGGGGTTTTGGTTAGGGACAAGATCCCGATCAGCATCCAGCAATGGTTAAAGCCGGCTACAGAAGACCCTGAGGTGTCTTATGTCAATGATATGCAGAAAAATGATCTTTGGACTGAGCTGAAGTAAAATTTCACCCTACCGCCAGAGGATGATCCAGAGAAGCCAGGTAAAGAGCAATTAATCAAGTCTTTTGCTCTGAAGAGGATGGCAGAACTATTCAGGAGGTGGAAGAAAGAGCTGAATAAGTTTGTCCAAAATAAAGAGACACCAGAATTCCAGGGCAGATATGAGAAGATCAGAGATCACTGGCCCGCATTTGTGGCCCACAAGACATCGAAAAAGAGTAAGAAGATGTCAGCGACAAACAAGCAAAATGCTGCGAAGAAGAAGCATCACCATCGCACGGGGTCAGGTGGCTACCTCGTAGTCCGGCCTAAGTGGGCCAAGACTGAGAATGATCTGGTTGATAAAGGGATTGAACCAGAGACAATTAACTGGCCAGACCGTTGCCGGACTTGGTTCTTCGGGGCTGGCGGAACCTTGGACCCTGTAATAGGGAAGTGCATTTGGACGAACGATCAAATGACATACCAGGCAGGAAGCTTCAGCAGTATATCAAAGCAGCGCAGCAAGGGACGTTCTTTCCAGACAGAGAGAACGACGAGCTCACAATGGCCCTCGGGAATCCTGAGCACCCTGGACGGATACGAGGCACGCTAGGCTCCATTCCGTGGAAGGTTGGGTTTCCGGACGCAGGCGGTTACAAATCCTAGGAGAGGAGGAAAAATTGCAGCAGACCCAAATGCAGGTGCTGCAAGCAAGGGTACAAGCGATAGAGGAACGAGAAGCAAATCGCAGCAAACGTACTGCCGAAGCTTCCCCCGAACACTATACGAATCAGGTAATTTGCCATCTGTGCTCCACAGACGGCAAAGGCCTAAAAATAGATGGCAAAGAGTTTGCCGTCTGCAAGCTGATGGCAAACTCAGACGGCAAAGTTTAGCCGGCAAAGACTACTTTGCCGTCAGCTTTTCATCAGCCAGACGGCAAAGATTAATTGTTTCCCATAGTGGAAGCTACCCCGCCATCTCAGCGGAGAAGCAGCGTGGCTTCCACCGAGCTGCTTCAGCCGGAGCATGCCTTGACGGCTCCTGCCAACTATCCCGTGGATGCTATCACGGAGTCTCAAAATTGCCACCTTATGACGCAATGGATGATTTTGAAGGTCAAGGCGGCTATTGGCTCTGTTTATCTTACTGAAGCTGGCGCAAATTTTCACTGCCGGCCGATTCCAGAAGAATATGCTAGGGTGATGGTGGATGAAATAACAGAGGGATTTGAGGACCTCCAGCTTGACCAGCCTACCGGTGAAGGGGAGACTAGGATGGGGTCTGCTCTGAAGACTCCATGCCTATGGCAGAAGGAGCTCATCAACCTTCCGAACTAGACGCCTCCGCCTCCTCCTCCTCCTCCGGCAAATCAGGGCACTCCGCCTCCTCCACCGCCTCCTCCTCCGGCGAGTCAGGGCACTCCGCCTCCTCCACCGCCTCCTCCTCCGGCGAGTGACGATAAGGGCACTCGACCGGATCCTTCTCCGGCGCGTGGAGGAACTCCGCCTCCTTCTCCGCCTGCGCCAACGCGCCGGAGCAGCCAACCTCCTCCTTCTCCGTCTCGTCAGCAATGGCGGAAGGGACCTGCCGCCGCTCCGGCTGCTCCGGCATGTCGTAGTCTTTCTCCTCCGCCTCGTAAGCAAGTAGAGAAGCAAACCGCTCCGTCTGCTCTGCCGGCGTCTAGCAGTACAGCCAAAGGCGGGAGGACATACAGAGTCGGTCCTTCTCTGAAGACTCCAGAGAAGTTACCATACGAGAGGACCCGGAGGAGAATGCCAAGATCGCGCGAGAAGAAGTGAGGAACTTCTTTGAAGGGGTGAAAGCAAAGAAACATCCACCTCCGGAGGAGCAGTTAGATCCGGTGAAAGCGAAGCGCACTCTGGCTGCCCTGACAAAACCACCCAAGTGTCCGCCGAAAGGAAACTATGAGCGCATTATTGGAAAGGAATTTGCCGAAGCGGAGTGGTCGAGAAGTACTGTCAGTGATCAAAGGCTGAAAGAACGACGAGCTGGGAAACAAATTGCCCAGCTTGGCGAACAAGCGAAGCAATCGTGCCCCCCGCTCAAGGTGCCTAGCGACAACGTCGCTAATGATCCGAGGATGGTGCCCGGTTATAGCAATCTTGGCGATTACCTACCCGACGATGTACATTATGATTTCATGGAGGTGCAGATACAAAGATACGAGTACGGGAAGCCTCTCGTCAAAGATGAAAGATCTCTATCAACGATGATGCGAAGATTGCATGATTGGTACTTGAAAATCTGCAGAGACTCTGGGGGGAGGAGTACTTTGTATGTGAAAGTTAAAAAGTAGCATGACCTCGTTGGAATTGAACTGTTGCATGTTCCATTTGAGGAGTTCTTTCAGTTTTTCAATCAATTGGCCCTCGATAAAACAACGGTCACCTGCTACTATCTGTAAGTAGTACTACTTCTGTCATTAAGTCTCTCTATATAGCTCAGCTCTTTCATTGCATGTATTTATAATCATCCTCACTATATTATGCAGATTGAAGATCGCCGAATTGAATAAAAGACAAGTCGGTGATATTGGGTTCATTAACACATATCTCATAGATGCAACTCAGGTTAAATTTCATGCCACAGCTACAGAGGCCAACTTGCTACGATCGTTGGTAATAAATGAAAACAAAGATATAATACTCTTTCCTTACAACTTCAAGTGAGTGTTACTGTCTTGTGCGTATTCGGTTTCCCTTATATATTAGTCAAGGTTATAGTAATGTAATTGATGAGTTATGCATGCGTGTGCAGTTACCACTATATTCTCCTAGAGATTAAGCTTGAGCAGGGACTAGTAACCGTCTTAGACTCAAGACGAAAAGATCCCCAGGACTATGCGGACATGACTCAAATGCTCGAGAAGTAAGTTAAATCGATCATTATCCACCATATTAGCAACTTTGTTCATTTCCTGATAGATCAAGTAATTGTTTTCTTTGTCTGGCAGGGTTTGGAAAAAATTCTCCAAAAAAGCTCCAGGACTCCCGAAGAAGCTGCAATTTAGACACCCGAAAGTAAGTACTATAGTAGCATGTTCCGCGCATCTCCTATTGATTCAAGCGCGAGTTTCATCAATACCATTTGGCATTCTTGCTTATCAGTTTGATTGACCTCTATTTCTTGTAAAGTGGTTGTGGCAGGAACAAGGGAATGATTTATGTGGATACTGCGTTTGCGAGTCCATCCGCCACACGACCTGTGAGCGGGGCTACACTGACGAACAATATGAAGTATGTAAATAACAACATTCACAATTTTATTTTATTACCATCATTTGTGTTGAGTTTCATTCATTCATATATATGTATTGACCCCCTTCTTCAAATTAGATGTTTCGGAAGCGGGATGAACTCCTAGCACCAGCTCGCATGCGAGCAATTCAAGAGGAATTGGCGGCATTCTTTCTTGACCACGTGATCGCTGAAGACGGAGAATACTATGTCGCCCATGAGTTCATATGATTATATTTGTAAGACATAATTATTGTATATATGTAGACGGTAGTGTCGGATAGATATACGAGAACTTGTTGTTCGACCAATCTCTCGGAGAAGGAGAGGTGGTCGATATCACTTCTCTCTGTATGCATATATGTTCATGACGATCTTCTGTTTCCTTCATTTGCTTACTAGCTAGCTAGCGTGTCTAGTCCTCTTTATACATATGTATAGTACGTAGCGTCGACCAAGCACGGACATAAGAGAGGACACTTCTCTCTATTAATTATAGCTAGCTAACACAATATATGAAACACCTAACTTAACCCCCCAAAACCCCCAACCCCCCCCCCCTTCAACAAAAAACCCCAGCCACAGAAATGCTGACGCATGGATGCCTATTGGTCCCGATTGGTGCCACCAACCGGGACCAAAGGGTCTCCTGCCTGGGCTCCGCGCACAGGCCATGTGGAGGCCCATCTGTCCCGGTTCTGGATTGAACCGGGACTAAAGGGACACGGCATTAGTACCGACCCTTTAGTCCCGGTTCAGGAACCGGGACAACAGGCCCTTTTTCTACTAGTGTAGTTGTAAGATGTCACATAGTGATTAACTGATTTTCGAAACATAGATATTTTCATTCTTGACATTTGTGCTAAGCACATGATCTATGAGTCCCAGTTGAAATTGGCACACATACAAGTTATGGGGGCATGCTCCTAAGAAGAATTGTAAAGAATAAGCATACCCTTCTCGCAGAGATGAGCATGTATCCTTACACTGCCGAGTTTATAAATATATGGAAGTAATTATTTTATCTATCTTTTTTCTGCATTGTTCTCTTCCTGTTGTGCAAAGTAGTGTGGTCGTTCAATTCCGTAAACTTTAAAAGTGTCATTTGAGCAGATCTTACTCGACAATGTATACTCCCTCAAAAGACATTGCGTTTTGATTTAAAAAATACATTGCATTTTTTATTTATCCTAGGTCAAACGTTGTAAAGTTTGACTATGTTTATAAAAAAATATCAACATCCACAAGGTTAAATCAGTATGAAGGGAGCAGGAGATGTATATTGAAAAGAAGGTAGTATGTTCTGTTATTTCAAAACTACTCCAATGATTATACTATTAAATTTCCTTTGAAGCAAAGTTTTGCTAGGTATGCTGCACCTAGAAATTTCATAATTATAGATGACTAAATAGCAACTACTACCAATTTCGTTTAAAAAAGGCATAAGATTGCTGATATTTCTCCTGCCAATATACGGTTAAAACAACAATTAAACGGTTGTAAGCCTCGGTTCATGTACAATAACAACCCTTTTAAGGGAAAACTATCAGAGTCTGCATTTACATATTTCATATTTTCTATATATTGTAGGTGTCAGATCATTTTGGATAATGGTTTGCAGAATTGATGAAATATGTTTCATTAAAATATTTTGGTCGATGTGCCAGGTAGCTTTTACTTATTTCTTTGCTAAAACCAGTAGGTCAATTGTTTATTGACCCTTAGTTAAAAACAATATACATGTATACTGTTACAGAGCTCGCCTCTGAGCAGATGAAAGGATCAGAAGGGGGACATATTGCGATATATCTCATTATAAAATAAGCAGGAGAACTGCACTGTTAGAGATGGTAAACTTTTCAATTATTTGAATATCTCCTGTTTGACCTATTAGGGGTGTGCTAATTTTATCCGATGAAGTACTTCTAATAGGTCAGTTAAAGCTATTCATAAATTTTTGTTCGAGAAAAAAGAGGCATTTCGGACAACACTTTCAAACATAAGATGGACGTGTAAGTTTGCCGAATTTAATGAGGCTAAGATTTGAAGTATATTTAATATTAAAACAAGAGACAAATAAGCCATCATGTTCAACCACAAGTGCTAAAACATATATACTCCAATGATTCTAAAATCAAGTCTAATATTGACACGTACAAACCTGAGGTACGGAGGTGCAAACCGGACAACGGAAATATGTGCATACCGGCTCACTTATGTGTTACAAAGGAGACAAGTGACCTTCCCAGGAATAGAATATCATGCATAAATCTTTCAGTCTAGAAAGGAGTATACATGCACGAGCCATACTTTTTTTTGCACCAGCCATACTGATATCAGAGAGGTTCACGTGCATCTAATGCTAACCCATCAAAACATCCAGTAACTTCAACGATGCTGGATATAGTGGAGACAAGAGAAAGGTCATCCAACTGGTACAAAATGAAAATTTACCTGAGACAAATAAAGAAATGAATAACAATTCTATTCGCGCGGGGCTGAAGAGTGAAGATATAAACAATACACCCATTATCCTTTTTCTTTTAGTGAAACTGTGCCATACAACATCACAACCTCTATTTATAAAATATATAGATATGCCAGAATTTAGTAGAGGAAGTTATTTTGGCAATTTTTGTTGAATACACAAATAATTTTATATTATGTTAGACAGCTAAGCAACAGACATAATTAGAGAAAGATTACATTAGCATGTGTGGAAGCATGTGGTGATATTGCATGACGCAACTGTAATAGTGATGAGGGAGCTATATTAGACATTAGTGTTCGATATTATCTTTCCTTAGGTTGTTTCTTAAATTTTTTGGATTGAAGACACACACTAATATAGCTTGGAATGTCATGACCGGACCAAAATGATATGACTTCACATTGTCATGCACCGAATACGTTGCAAACAGTACTTATCACGAACGATAAAACAAGTTCACATTTGCAACAGTACTTATCACGCACGATAAAACAAGTTCACATTAGGCTACAATTATTTTTGATAACCGAGTTCCTACATTATGCACTTTCAACATAATTGTGTAAGTTTGCAAGTCTACCATCCTATAACAACACCTAAATGCGTATTTAAATATAACAACATTTTAAGAAATCTAGCCGCGCAAATGCGCGGGTCACACCGCTAGTTCTTATAAAGACATTAATGAAGGGCAACTAATTTCTTTGCTAGACTATAATTTTCCGTAGTTATGAAAAACAAATCTGTTGTCATCTATATGCTTACGAAAAGTAAACTCTTTAAGCTTGAAGTAACTGTACAAGCTAAAAGAGGATGATTCTAAAAGTATGCCCCAGTCTTGCAGAGCACGTGGTTGGGAAACATATTAAAACATTTTTACTTACATAATTATTAATTATTAAAAGCAATTGTAGTACGTATGATTTGGCCATCCAGTATGTCATAAAGAACATCAGAATGTATTAAAACATTTTTTTACTTTACCCATGCAAATACTAGTCACACAAACCATCATTAATACATCTTGTGTATAATATTACTCAACATATAGAACAGATAACCGAAGACCACACAGCAAACAAAACATCTGATTGTATCCATGTAATTTAGCAGATCACTCTTTTAGCTGATAAAACATCACTAATGCATTACATTAAAAATCCAAACTAATTGCATGGGACACTAATCTATTCACCAATATCCACAAGATTAATCTCAACTCTTTTTTGAGAAATGTGGAACAAGCACACACACTCATAAAAACACACCTACACCCACCCATATTAACAGACACACGCAAACCGTACCTCTATGAGCACCTCCGAAATGTTGATCCAGAAGATCTTGAGATTGACAAACTCGCCACAGGTGCCTCATAGCCAATGGGAACATCGTCTCCTACTAAAAAACATCACTGGATAGCCTAGAATAATTGCACGAAAATGTCAGCACCCATGCCAAGTCTAGGACTTGAAGCCAAGTTGGTTTCCACCACAGTGAACCTAACCATCCAAGCTCTGTTCATGGTCAACTAGTTCTTTTATTTTACGATATTCTAGACAACTATTTTTAACAATAATTTATTTTGTTTTATTCACTTGTGATTATAATTAATTGAGGTACATGCTATATCTATATGGCAAGCTAAACACATTAATACACAGATGGCCTAACCTACTGCCAAAATTGTGTCAACATTGATGATTGTTTTCTTCAATATGCATTACACAACACAAACTTATAATAAAGCATTTTAACCAAACTCGATTTTTCGAACGACAAAATTATACCCTAAACTTCTTGGGTGTAATTGATTCAATTTACGCATGTAACATAGAGGGTGAAATATATACAAGTAAATTATCATTTACAATATCAAAATGTGTAGGAAATCGATTGTAGATCTTTTAGAAAGCAAGAGGAGCACAAGGAAATTGTGCATGGAAGTGAGACAAGAATAGTTGTAAATGATGGAAAGAGTGATAAATGACGCTGAACATCGGAAGACCAATATAAGTAAAAAAAGGTGACGAAAGATGCACAAACTTCAATTTTTATGATGACAAGCCACATATGTTTGTTGTAGTGACTAGATCGTTCTCGGGAACAGAAGGAACATAACAGAGTTGTGAAGTATATAATCATTATCATTGCTTCTAGGTGTCGAAATGTTTTCGTGTGGATAGGGATGTTGCATAAATATTGAATCACGTATACTTATGACTATTACTTATGACTATACTACCAGGGGCCAACTATACTATCTGATGGAAATGAGTAAGACAAAGCCTAACCATAGATTAAAGTAATTGGGTCCATGTTACTCCATAATATCATAACTTCTAAACTCGGGGAACAATATTCTATCATTCAGGCCTACCCTCGTAGATTCATTACGACGTAATGCTCTCCTCTAGGCCCGTCAAGGGGAGCTCACATGTTGTCAATGTTTCTAAATGAGGATTAGAATTCTACCACAACTGATATAATCAAAACACTATCTTTATTGCAAAGTCATATGACCTTTAACAACAGACTTTCTCACACGTCCACAGGAACATTGTGGAAATACTCACCAAACATCATCATCAGCAACATGATCAGCTGTGTATGAGTATGTATGTCCATATGTAGGATCATTCGGAGTCCGGGAAGGTGGGAGGGGGCGAGTGAACAGATTATTGAAACAACTTGAACGAACTAGACTGGTCCAAATTTTAGTTCTTCCAAATTTCAAGCTTAGCTAGGTTTCACAAAAAACATGGGCACGCAAGTCGATGAAGGAGTGACGGTTTGAAGCCAACTTGAAATAAGGGACTAAGGTATAGAGATTGTAAACACTCACTAGTGCAGTTAGGTTGAATGCAAAAGGTTGAAACCCCCTTCCATTGACATAGCTTTTAGCTGCCGCCTTGCCAAGGTGTGCATTTGCATAGGTGTGCGCTTGCAGAGGAAACCATCATATGACAGAACACCTCATGAAGGAGGCCCTTGCACACCGAGAAGAGGAATCAAAGCACCCTTGTGTCCCTGTGGAGCCTAATATTGTGACGCTCAGTCTAACCCAACGGGTTGCAACATGCCATAGGCACAGAGTACCCTTTGGTTCGGGCTATTTTCTTGATACAGGATGAAGGCATTGGTCGCTCACAGGATTGTAGTGTGATGATATTTCAGAGTCGACATCTAGGATAATGGCGGAAATAGTGCTTGTGGCACCAGAATTCCCTGAGCAAATGATGGGCATTAGCTCATCTTCACAGGTAGTTCAAGCCTTGGTAGTGAGGTTGGTGAAGGTTGGCGAGCGAGGGCTGGCCACCTCAGCCAATCTAGCTAGCATGATAACATGCTTGTGAGTTCTAGTGAAGGAGGCGACAGCCTCTGCTGGTCATTGTATCAGTGGGCTGCGATCCTTGATGACTGGGCGAGGAATATTAAGGCGGGCAGTGGCCCATATGCAGGTGCATTTTTGTAATTGCATGCATAGTGGCAGTTGTCATGTGCAACTTGTCGACGCTCACTTTTCATTCTAAGGGTTTTAGTTTAGTCCTAGAACAATGGCCATCGCAAGAGCATGTTCGTCAACCCAGTAGCAGCATCCAATACTGATGAGTATAAACATTTCTTATGAAAAACACACTATTGAAAAAGACAATGACAATTTTTGTAACACATAACATTTTTATTTTCAAATTGCTTGAACATTTTATAAATACATGGACATATATTTAATTATGAAAATTTCCTTAAAAACATAGATACTCACCTATCTAAAAAATGCATCCTTGTAATTTCCTTAAAACAAAAGAGAAATAGAGAACCAAAAGAAAAAAAAATTAAAAGAGAAAAGGAAGAAATGAAGAATTTCTTAAGCGACGTTGATCTAAACATTTTGAACATTTTATTAAATTATGCTGTACGGAATTCTTAAAATAAAAGGGCTTTGGCCCATCCATGCTGGGATCAATATGGGCCGTGAGACATGATCGAAATGACTGAAATCACGTTGCAGACGTTGACGCTGGATCCCTATCTCTTCCCACGCGGAGATGAAATCATACGCACAAAGATTACTTCATTCCAATTCTGCCGAGTTTACTTCTTTCATAGTTTACCATTCTCCTTGAACCCTAGCCCCTCTTATCACCTACCCACGCTGCTATATATATATATATATATATATATATATATATATATATATATATATATATATATATATATATATATATATATATATATATATATATATAGGGTCACGCTATTCGTCACCCTGGGTGAGGAATAGTTATTCTTCATCCTCCTCTATTTTACTCTCAATGCACCGTAATTTTACGTTCCGTAAGTTTTGTCTTATTTCCGACGCAAAAAGGGACCGTAAGAAAATATATAATCACCGTAAAAAATATTTTATGTTATGTAAAATTACAAACGTAAAAACATAGTCCAAAATACTCATAAATTGCAAATTTTCTTGTCTTATGACCTATATTTTTATTTTTTATGTCAAATTTTACGTAATTAATCAATAGGAATGTAACTATTTGAATTCGAAACATAATTTAATTATGAAATGATCGTAAGATTATCTCGGGTGAAGAATAACTTATTCTACACCATGGGTGATGAATAGTAACACCCTGGGTGAGGAATTCTTATTCCTCACCCCAGCCAACTTGTGCTCCCACGTCCAAAACCATAGACAGTAAGAAGCAGAACTTTTGTGAGGTAATATTATAGCTTTGAATGAGAAACGGGTCTCCGCACTAAAACAACTGTAAAGAAAAGAGTGCAAGGTAATCTTACGGTTTCCATGTGAGTCAATTACTTCCTGTAGGCATTTAAAAAAAATATTATGTCATGTAGGCAAGCAACCCATAGAGCGCCTCTTGCTGTAATTTTACGGCTAATCAGGTAATCTTTACAGTAGTGAGGCAAGCAACCCACAGAGCGCCTATTGCTGTAATTCTACTGGTAATCAGGTAATCTTACAGTAGTGAGGCGTTCTTGATTTTTTTTTTCAGATATAAGTCTGCGTTTCTATAGTTCAGGTATTTTGCCTTAGATATATTGCTGTTTACATTGGACTGAGTACACCGGTTCTCTACTAAAAATGAAATATGGCACGTGATTGATTTAAGTAACATAGGCCACTGTCACAATTCTGTAGGAGGCATTTTTAGTAACCGTAAGAAACATAGGTCACTGGTTGATTTTGTCCACATGGAATTTTTGGTAACCATGGAATAACAAAGTGGTCTAATAAATACTAGATTCCATATAGTAGTAACAAAAGCCATCTTAAGCTTACAAATAAAATTCGTTTAGACGTAACTGAATGCCACTGAGCACTAAGTAACCAGCGGCATGATTATTATTTTTCAGAAATCTCTATTACAAAATTGAATGCTACCGAATTTGCAAACTGAATACTGTCGAACTTGATCTTCAAGCAGTAGGTGACCATAGATTTTACGCCAACTTCATCTGTTCAGCTATCTCTGCAGAGACTGAAACATTCTTATCCATGGGCTGGAAGCAACACAGTATCCTATTAATAGTACTATAGCCTTTGGTTCACTTTTCTTCTCACAAAACCTGAACTTTGCTACTGGTTATTAGTAAACGAAGTTTTGAATTTCAATTGCACATTACAATTACCGATCATAAATATGAAGACACGACTCTCTATCCCTCGTACATTAACCGTCATCCACTTGAACAGATACTGAAACAGAATATTTTCAATTCTTGAAAGTATACCAACAAACAGGTAGTGGCCACCATCACAGAAGCACATATAACACTTCAGGACTACTCCCTCCGTTCGGAATTACTTGTCCCGGAAATGGATGTATTTAGAACTAAAATATGTCTAGATACATCCATTTTTGCGACAAGTAATTCTGAACGGAGGGAGTAATAGGCTTCACTGCCCTGAACTAAAAATAATATAATGTCAAAATCAAAGATATCACAGTGGGACTTTGGATGTACCAGATTCATCACAATCACATGAAACCATAACATGCTAGCTGCAGGTGAATCAAAAGTATAGTGAGAAACAAGACAAAAAGCCAAATTCTGTAACTATTGTTAAAAATGCTCACTAACCATGTCTTTTATCGAGCTGTGCCAGCTTCAATGGTGGGAGTCGCCGTATTGAACTAGTCTGTGTCTAGCAACTATTTACGACATTATCATCAAAATTAAACATAGAAGTATCTTAAGTCCCTTCAATATGGATTTTCTTAATAGTACTAGAAGTTATGCTAGTAAACTTCATTGCTTTGTGATGAAACAAAAGGAGCAAAGAATTGGACGTAAATCATGTTGTAAGTAAAGACCTGAAGTAATTGAATTTCATGATTAGTTTGCAACAAACATTAGTGTGAAAGAGGCACACCCCATAATTCGTCAGACACACGATTGTAAGGGAAAAATGCCAAAGCCACCCATAATATAGTTGAATCAATATTAAATGGAACTAAATAAAAACATATCAAATCTAGTGGTACAGTGGTAGTAAACACGAGGAATCAAGAAGAAATTAAGCAAATTTCAGTGGATAGCTCAGCAAAATAGGAAGATAGGTTAATGTGAACAAACTCAACATCATTACAGTATATACGAATCTCAAGCAAAAAAAAGCCATAAGATTGAAATACACCTACACGATAGCTACTGAACTACAAAGTTCAGATTTTCAACAAAATAGGTTTGTCTGCCTGAAAAAAATGTATGCCATTTGTTGACCCGATTACAATCTCTATCAGTTAGGTGGAATGACAAAACAGTGGACAACCTATGAACAAAACCAAACATTACTTCTGATCGAACACATACAAATAGATTTTAGAATTTCAGTAGTATTAAGCTTGTACGTTTAGCTATGCCCAAAACAAGTAATGCTATTTTATGTCGATCTTTATTGCCAAGCAATCTATATATATGTTTAATAGATCTTTATTGCTCTTTCTTCTATCAACTTCATTTGTTCCTCAATTTCTCCAGTGACTGAAACATTCTTCTCAATAGTGCTATAGCCATTAGGTTCACCTTTCTTCTCACCAAAACCTAAATTTTGCTACTGGTTGTAATGAAAAGAGGGCCTCAAATTTCAATTTAACATTACTTGTACCCACCACAAATATGAAGACATCCATATCCCACATACATTAGCGGTCATCCACCTGAACAGATACCTGAAAACAAAATATTTTCAGTTCTCAGAAGTATACCAACACAAAAGTGCACATATAACACTTCAGGATTAACAGGCTTCATTACCATGCATTGGAAAGAGAAAACGCAACCCTGCATCTTGCAATTTTTGCTAGTTGCAAGCGTGTACCGCTACTAATCCGGTCTGCACCTAGAGAAAGTTCTGAAACCCTCCACATAGAGACCGTCAAATACTGCAGGTCAAAAGTGAAAATCCATATTTTTACACCTGAATGATCCATGGAGAGGTATATAAACTTCTGTGAGAAAAAACAAATATGATTGAATGCTTCCATTGAAAATAGAAGAACATACAAGAATAGTGCAGCAGCCAGTCATGATTTGTAATCGCCATGGGACTTGAGTTGCTTAGTTGCTTAAACAGTCTACTGTAGTCACCGTTACCAATTCGCCGTTGAGGAGAAGAACCTGCAAAGATCCAGTGACCACAAACCTGCGCTGGCAGATCCAGCGCTTTGCTCGGAGCACCAAAGCTCACCATATCGAAGGATCCGAGAGCACCTAAAGCCGACAGTTCGCCGGTTCCGGCAAAGGCTTCGCCAGGATGAGGGGGAACCACCAACATCTTTATTCCACACCGACGCCGCCACCCCCACCATGACGGCAACTCCTGGAACCACTACCCTACTATCTACATACCGGAAGCACAGGACTGGGGTTCCCGCCCCTCTCCCATCGCCGGAGCGGCGGACGGAGAGGGAAGGAACCACCGGCCTGGCCGGCGGCAGATCGAGGGGACAAAGTCGCCTTCCTATTCGCCTTCCCAGGGAAAAGGAAAGGAAACCGCTAATCTCGGCCCCATTAATTTCATTCTGCACTTCGCTTATTATTCTGAACATCACCAACCGTCTTACAAATGGACAGAGAATTAGCATAGGAATAAAGAAACTGAACATAATTTCCAACTGAGCCATCTCCTCTGGCACATTATGAATCATTGCAAATGGCCTTTAGAAGAGCAAAAGAAAAATTAGTTTAACACTATGATCAGTACAGTTCAGCAGAGTTAGAAGCTAGTCAGGTCCTATTCTCCCAAAATCATACTTTTTTTTGCGGGGACCAAATCACCGGGATGAGGATAAGCAATCAACCCGGTTCTTCATTTTTGCAATAGATAGTGGAGGCTTGTCACTGATTGTTGATGTCTTAGCGCGACCTGAATCTCATTGAGCATCACACTTTCTGATTTACAAATCCAAGGTACATCTGAATAAAGAGAAAACAGGAACAACCTGACCCGTCCAAGAAAAAAATAGACCCTTCAGTGAGAAGCAATTGCTTCACTTGAGCATCCGGAATAAACTCAAGAAATCTTAAAGAGCAACTGTTCTCAAGTAATTACCTATCTCGACAACAATTTCTCAGATTAATTTCCACGCAATTACCTATAGAATTTGTAAAAGCTACTTCATGTCCAGTAATAACAGATCGATGTTTCTACCAGCAAATTACTAATTAAAGAGGTGCTTTCTCGTATGTATGTATAGAAACCTTACTTTGGTATTTTTATACTAGGGGGGTAAACAAATGGTTATGATGGCGCAGCCAATATTATGTACAACTAAAATATTCCAGAAATTTTACCAAAAGGAAATCTCAAGAATTGTTTTGCAACTATGGATACATGGTGCACTCAGAGCCTAGCTAAAATATGACCGTATAAAATAGAATGAACAGGACAGGTTGGAAAGAGATCAAAAATCAAGCATGCATGCAAATCAGCTAGCCTGGGTGGAACTGTAGGCGGCCGTGGCATAGCTTCTGGATATGCAGCGCCGACCATGACCTTCATTCCTGCAAGGCAATCATTCAGATCTAGCAGGGTGAGCTGGGGTTGGAAGGGAAGCAGAGAGAAGAAGAGGGAGGAGAAACGTGGAGAACTTGTGCCGGAGCCGGCTGTGGAGGAAATGGAAAATCTGGTTCGGTGAATGTTGGTTGTCGCAAGCGCCTTATCCGATTGAGCAGTGGGATGGATTTGGGATTGGTCACCGGTGAAGAATCGTTGTACGCTCCATCACCGCTGCCGCTGTTGGCCTCCGAGTCGCACGAGAGGACGAGGGAGAGATGGACAGGGGAGTGAAGGAATCATCCGATGAGAATTCTTCGCCGAGCACATCGCCGTCCAGCACGCCGCCAATCACCGCCCGCTAGTCGGTGTTCAGCGGAAACCGCTCGCATCTATTGAAAAATATATGCGGTGGGGCGGTGGGCTAGCTCCAAATCCCCACGACCTTCCAGCGTTAACGTAAAATTACAGCGGCATGATAAAATTTTTGCTATAAATTTACATCGGTTTGTGCTGGGTTGAACCAGACCGTCACACGGCCGACTGACCCTGACCAGGGTGAAGAATTACTTATTCCTCACCCTGGGTCTTAAATAGACTTTATATATATATATATATATATATATATATATATATATATATATATATATATATATATATATCCAGCCATTCCGTCTAATCCAGTCACAGGCTCAGAGCCATTCACACACAGTACAGAATACATTCTAGCTCGCGGCGCAGGCTGTGCGAGGGATCCAAAAGCCGTGGTCGCCAACATCATGTATTCAAAAACTTCTTAAACAGATATTTGAAAAACTGTTCAAAACATATTTGAATAAATGTTCATCATGTATTTAAAAAAGTGTAAAACACATATTAAAAATGTTCATCGTGTAATTAAAAAACTTTAACCATGTATTTCCAAAATATTCAACGTATGATTGAAAAAATATTCACATTATATGTAAAGAATTTGTATGTGTATTTACTTCTTTCCTAGTTTACCTACCCACGCTGCTATATATATCCGGTCTTTCCATCCAATCCAGTCACAGGCTAACAGCCATTCCCTCCTTTTCTTCCATACATTACAGATTACAGAGTACATTCTAGCTCGCTCCCCAGCCTGTGCGATGGATCCAAAAGCCCTGGCTGCCAAGGAGGAGGAGGAGTTCGTCGAGCAACTCTGCAGCAACCTCACCTGCGCCTGCGCCCGCCCACATCCTCCCCCCTACTGACGGCGCAGCCGCCGTCGTCGCCAACAATCGCCCCGGTCCTACTGTCAGCAACCTGTCGCCCATCTCCTTCCTATCCAACCTCCGCCAAGCGGCCGTGGACGCATCGTCCGTCATCGTCGAGTTCACCCGCGCCAGACTTCTCAGCTGTTGGAATAAGCCACGTCGCGTGGTGTGGTTGGGCGCTTCGGATGCGCGAGGGACGTGCGAGACGCATTGATGATGTCGGGTTCGTCGGACGCGTCGGGTGCGCACGGGACGGGCAGGACACAGCAGATATGCGGCGTGTGTGTGTGCGGCGTGATGGTACAGTCACGTTAACTAGCTAGATGTATTGGCAGTTCTGTTCCCGGCGGACGCGGTGTGCGCGTGGGAGCGCGTTGCGTGTGCATGGAGTTAGCTGGTAGTTACATCGTGGGCTCGTTCGCTGCATGCTAGGTCGTGTGGGTCGTTCAGTTAGTGGCTAGCATGACGGGCCGGCTACGCATGCGTGAGTCTGCTACTTAAGAGTTGTATCATGTTTGCTTGAAAGTGCCACGAGAATAGAAGTGAGAAAAGGCCGAGGCTGTGTGTCAGGCTAGCCACCAAACCTATCTGCTGGAAAAAATTGTATGAGACCAGGTCTCACGGTTAGTAGGTGAAACCCGTTCTGATGGATGACACGTGGCGTTCATAAATCACAAATCATCTAATTTTTCTTTCCCCCTGATTTTAAATGGAAGGTGGGGGATGCTTTATGATTTGTGAATGCCACATGTTATTCATTAGGATGGGTCTCGCGTGAGACCTGGTCTAATAGAATTATTTTCCAGCTACGACATAGAGAGCTGCGCCAACATCAGCTTCTCCCGCGTGTTCGCACGGGGCTGGAGCCCCGATGGTTCGAGCAGGTACAAGCGGCGCTCCGTCCAGGAGCTCATCGACGACAAGATCTACCTCGACCTCAACCTGCCAGCTGAAGATGACCCGGACGAACAGGAGAGGAGGCACAAGCGCAACGTTTCCTCCTCTAATCTCGACGGTGCCTTCCCCGGGCCAAGTAAGAGGAAGATAAGAGTCTCGCTGCCCAACATCACCGACCTGGCTGGTTCGAAGGTGACTGCTGCCGAGGCCGAGGATGCAGCTCTCAAACAAGGGTAGTAAGCCCGATTATTTTATGGTGGAAATTAAGAAGTACCTCTCGATCCTATGGTTCATTTCCCTTCTCAACTGATCCTTTTACATTTTCAGCTGCAAGGTTAGGGGAGGAGCAGGAGCTGCTGCAAGGTCATCAAGGAGAACGACCAGACGCTGGATCTACATTCAAGACAAAAGACAAAGCCACAACAGGGAATGACGAGTCCGAGGCCGATGGTGTTGTTCCAACACAAGGTACGGGTGCTTCTTTAATCAAGTGGAGAAAGGCTCTCCTACTGTTCCTGATCCTTTCTACATTTTCTCAAATCTGCCAGGAGAGGCTGGAGGTAGACTAAAGTACACAGTTTTTTTGGGTCTATATGCTTATGGGAGGAATTTTATAATACATCAAAAGAAACAACTTGAAAAGATGGGGCTGATATATCCGATACAAGACTATCCGAGTGTGATCCACCAATGCTGAGTTGCTTCTAGAGAATGTATGCACCCAATGCAGCGTGATTCGTGGCGCTGCTGCCTGATCCTCCAATAGTTTATTCTTATCCTAGTACTTTCCAACGCTGAGTAGCACACAATATTTCGTCAGACATACCAGATGAATTCCGTCTAAGATCATCCATCGATTGTACACCTTATATGCTGATTTGACTGTACAAAGACTCTTGGGATCAGTTTGCCATCAACATATTAGACTTTACCGGTTTGGCAAAATCTCCCTTGTGTCCACCGTGCATGAAATATGTATCAATAGATCAACTAGTAGTATATATATGAATAATCAGTGAAGCAACAAACCAACAACATAGAGAGGCACGTAAAAATGTTATTCACTTATTTTAGATTTAAGACCATAGATATCACATAAGCAAAATAACCCACTGCATATAATAAACGAGCTAATTCCTTCTGAAACAACAAAACATATAATTATGATCACATCCTACAGTTGATTCGTCCTCATTGCAGTTTGTTCGTATTTATTGATTTCCATTTCGTGTTGCTCTGATATGTTATTTGATGGCTTCTTGGTGTCGGCAGCTAGACAATGAGGAGGGGCTATAGTGGCCTTAACGGTGGTGCCGGAAGTTGAAAGAGGGGGAGGTGCAAGCTTCTCGATGTGCATGAACTGGGGACAGTGTCATCAGACAGATACTCTTTTATCACCGGAACCACTAATATGAAAAATGTTTGTTGCATATTATAAAGAAAATGCTAGTATCTTCTTGTGGATTCCGATCTTCACAAGGCCTGTGGTGCGGATACAACCAGCCGGTTTCTCCTGCCCTACCGGTGTACTGCCGTCATGGGAACTCATGCCTTCTAGGCTTTTCTGGACAACATTGCATGCCACATACATGGTTCAAGATGACATTCCACAGGCCGTCCTTTGCAATGATCAAGCATTCGCCATCGTAGTGGTTATGATGATCTCTGGCTCAGATATCACTTAAGGTTTAAGGAACATGTCCTCTGTGAGTATAGTTCAATTTGCAAATACTATTTTGGTCACATGTATTATTTTAACACATGGACATATCTGAAAAATAAGTGAATACCTTTTGAAAGTGCCTGAACATTAAAAAATAATAGTCACCTATCTAAAAAATGCATCCCTGTAATTTCCCTATAATATTTGGCTATAATTTTTATGGCATCCTTTCAGAATACGAATTGGTTTAAAGTGTTTGTAGGATTTTGGGATCTAGGCCAAAATATATATTATTTCCTTGAAATAAACAACTGGATACAAAAATTAGGGAACAATGTTTGTCTAGGTATTGGCCCTTGCGGGGATCAATCTGCTCCGAGTTTCCTGATTGAAATAGCTGAATTGTTGGGTGCATTCACGACGACGATGTTAAAATAGATGGGATCAATCTATACATCGCTCCACTCTCAAGTGTGCGGAGAAGAATTCATAGGTGGAAATGTTACTTCTTTCCCGTTCTACGTAGTTTAATTCTTTCCACTTCAGTCCTGTCTTACCATTCTCCCCTCGCGCTCTTGATTGTGATGGCAATGGGAACCATTGAACCCTAGCAGCCGCCAAGGTTGAGATCCTATGTGCGACCTCACCCGTTGCGCCTCCTCCAACCAACCCACACCACCATATATCTTCAGCCATTCACTCGATTCCAGTACTCGATTCCAGTCAGGGCCATTCCTTCCTTCCATTCCGCCTCAGGGGCCACACTACCGCCACTGCCACTTCTGCTAGCAGCATGCGTTCTGCCACCATGTGGGAGCCCTCCCATTTCTCATCGCCCATCTGATACCCCTCATAACCCTTCGAGGATGCATTTTACCTGTGGGAGCGTTGGTGGGGACTGCACCTCGCCGTCCTTGGAGTACACAGTGGGGTCGAATCCGCACCCGTCGGTGCTAGCCATCACTAGACATATCAATCACGGGAAGGAGAAGGCTGAGAAGACCACGTGCAACTCCCAATGCACCGGATGTGAGACTAGGAAGAGCGAGGTGGCAGAGTTAGAGAGAGGAAAGGAAGAACCTGGCGCAAGAAAGGGCAGAAGACGAGGAAGACTGGAGGATGCATAAAAAATATTCAGGTGTGAAGCGTTTTTGGGTCACACTCGGTAGGAAAAAAAATCCATCATGTATTTGAAAAAAAATATTCATCGTGCATTCAAGAAAGTGTCCAACACATATTTGAAAAAGTGTTCAAGACATATTTCAATAAATGTTCATCTTGCATTTGAGAAAGTGTTCAAGGCATATTTGATGTTTATCGTGTATTTAAAAAATGCCGCGTATTTCAAAAAATATTCAACATATATTCAAAACATATTCACTATATATTTGAAGAATATTATTTGTATTTTAAAAATATTCACCGTGTACTTAAAAAAATGTCCATCGCATGTTTCTCCAAAAGTGCCATGACATATACGCAAACAAATGTTCATTTCCTATTTTCGAACAAAATGTGCATCAAATACTTGTCAAAAAATTTATGCATAAAAACGTCAATCATCTTCCTGTGATCCTACGGTCGCGTCAATGCTGACCGAAGGCCACGGGTCACACGGCCTCCGCTGCCGCCGCTTCAGCTGGCACCAGGGGCGCCACCCCCACACTGGAGACACCCCCTTCCCCGTCATATTTTAGGTATGCTTCTCAAGCATTTATGGGTGCAATATAGGTTCAGTTTGGAGTGTGTCACATGCATTATGTGATTTGTCCTGCTTGCTCACCAAGGCACTCACTTGTGTTAGCCTTTAACACAAAAACCTATCGATCCGGCATTACTATCAGCTGTGAAACTGCCATTCATGAATAGCTAATTACTTGCCCTTTATCATCCCCTAGCAAATTGCAACGCCGAGTAGGTGGTGCTATTTGTCTGCCCTGCTGTGTGGCACACAACGCTCCCTCATACATATCAGACAAACTAGCCTAGGTTCATCGATGGATTGTACAACACTTTCTCATGCTGATTTGATTGTAAAGGGAGCGGTGGGATCTGCGTGCCAGGCTGTCAAGTCATAACCACCATCCATCCTTTATCGGGATTGCCAAAATCCCCTTGCCTTACCAGTCCCCAATCTGCCTCACTGCAGATTTATTCTTCGGCAACACGGTGAGCTCAACAACTATATAAGCATGATCGTTGACCATGAAATAAAATGCAGGAGTAGGCTTGATGCAACTAGTCAACAACACTGTAGAGACAATACATTAATATAAAATCATCCATTGTAAATTACAAAAGAGTTAATTCTGTATGAAATAGCACAAACAAAATACTAGGTATAGTAATTGGAATTGCCATCCCATACTAGCTAGTTGATTACTCCTCACTGTAGATTGCTTGATTATTTCCGTTTCCTAATTTTCTGACATGTTGTTGATGGATTGTTGGTGTCCCTGGCCGGACAAGGAGCAGGCACAGCAATGGAGAGAAGAAGTGGAGGGGCGCAGGCCACCGGAGAAAGCTTCTCGATGTAGAGGCAGAGGGGCACAGTGTTACCCGACAAATACTCTTTCGGCACATGCAACCACTCATAATCGCTGTCATCGGGTGAATGGGCGTCGCCAGACAGGGAGCTGCTGCTCCTCAGGGGCGAGTTCATCATGACCATATGCGTTGTGCCGCATCTAGAACACTCTACAGAGAGGTTGCACGCGAACTGTGGTTATACTGAAAAGGTTTGGCTGATATATCTGATACAATAGTGCATTTTACTTTTCATTCATAGTATTTTCTAAAAAATATCTCCAAAATGAAATTTATTATTTTGTAGTAAGGCATTCAACTATTATATGTATTCATAACCACAGAATAATAGGCATGATATGCATGAAAAAAGAACATAGAGTGTCCAGAAAATGATACTACTTCATATTAAAACTAAGGTGTCCACGACTTTATATAGGCGTCAGGCGATAGGAAAACAAAACTTAAAAAAAATGTCAACACAACTAAGGATTTTAAATCTTCGGAGAGAGCTCTGTTAGGTGGCATGCCATGTTCATTTCCTTGAACAGCAGGCGCAAGTGCTTGTGCATCACACTTTCCAGGACTATCTGAGTGTTAGCCACCAATGCTGAGCTGCTTCTAGAGAATGTCTGCATGTAATCGATTAAGTTTAGACTTTGGAGTGCATCCAATGCATAGCATGATTCTTGGTGCTCCCACCCTATCCTCCAAGAGTGTCTGCTTATCCTAGTACTTTCAAACACTGAGTAGCACACAATGCTCCGTCATACGTACCAGGCGAATTCGGTCCAGGATCATCCATCAATTGTACACCTTACATACTGATTTGACTGTAAAGAGACCCTTGGGATAAGTTTGCTATCAACATATCAGCCTTTAACTGTATCGGCAAAATCCCCTTTGTGTCCACCGTGTATAAAATCCCTTTTGTTCGTATTTGTACATTTCCATTTCATGTTGCTATAATATTTTGGTTGCCGGCTTCTTGGTGGCCGGACAAGGAAGAGGGGCAACAATGGCATTAAGGGGTGGTGGTGGCAGGTGTAAGAGGGGGAGGTGCAAGCTTCTAGATGTACATGCAGTGGGGGACAGTGCCACCGGACAAATACTCGTTCGGTAGCGGAACCACACTTAAACTTGCCCAGGTCAGGGGCGCAGCTGGACAGTAATATTAGTTTACGTATATACCTATAAGACCCATTTTATAATGCATGATATCTTAAGGAACTAGTTGAAACTTGAAACTGATTACGCTCGCACAGGCAGCCGTGCTAGTTGCTTGAATGGTGGAGCTGAAACGTCCAATAAAAGATTATAGTATGCTTCTTATTCATATATATTATATTATATTATAAATATCTCCATAACTAAATTTATTTCTTTGGCTATGAGGAAACCTGTATACTCTCTTGAGCAATACACACCAAGAAATCCGAAAAAAATTCAACATAACTAAAAAGAACTCTCTTGAGTGCCATGTCATATTCATCACAAGGGTTTACGCATCCCTTTCTAGGACTATCATATTGAGCACCCCAATCCTGTGCTGCTTCTTGAGCATTATTAATGCCTGCAGTATAGGTTCAGTTTGGAGTTTCTCCCGTGCGTTAGGTGATTTGTCCTGCTGGCTCACCAAGACACTAGTGACTCACTTGTGTTATCCCCTAATACAAAGCCCTATCCATCCAGCATTATCCCCTAATTACTTTCCCTTCATCATCCCCTAGCACATTGCAGCGTGGAGTAGGTGCTACTATTTGTCTGCCCTGCTGTGTGGCACAATGATCTTTCATACAGTACATATTAGACGAAACTCCCCTAGGTTCATCCATGGAGTGTACTATACACATTTTATGCTGATTTGGCTGTAAAGGGAGTCTTGTTGGGATCTGTGTGCCAGGCCGAGATGTCATCAAAGTCATCCTTTAAGGGGATTGCCAAAATCTCCTTGCCATCCACACGGAGGAGAAAATCTGCCTCACCAGACCCCAGTCTGCCTCACGGCAGATTTATTCTTCGGCAACAAGGCGAGATCAACTAGCTAGCACTGTTATATATGCAAGATCGTTGACCACAAAATAAAGGCAGGAGTTCTCGCAAAAAAAGAAAAAATAAAGGCAGGAGTATGCTTGATTCAACATGGCAACAACACTGTAGAGAAATTACAATATATAAAATCATCAATTGTAAATAACGGAAGATTTAATTCTTTATGAAATAGCAAAATACTAGTAGGTATAGTAATTGGAATTGCCATTGCATACGAGCTAGTTTATTCCTCCTCACTGCAGGTTGCTTGAAGCTTTCCGTTTCCTGCCATTGCTCTGATATGTTGTTGCTGGCTTGCTCGTGTCCGCGGCCGGACAAGGAGGAGCCGCAGCCATGGCCAGAAGAGGTGGAGGGGTGGAGGCGGCCTCGATGTAGATGCAGAGGGGAAGAGTATCACCCGACAAATACTCTTTTTGAGCACCCGCAACCACTCGTACTTGCCGTCGCCGGGCGCAGGGGTGCCGCCAGACAGGGAGCTGCTGCTCATTAGGGGCGACTTCATCTTGATGATATGAATGGTGCCGCGGGCAGAAAACGCTCTACAGAGAGCTCGCACACGAACTGCGGCGCCGGGTCGCCACCATCCTCTCTAACGCTCTACAGAAAGCATCCGAGGCTGGCCGTAGGGGATGCAGATGGTGGGGCGCGAGTGGCCATCGGAACCAATGATGGTAGGGGATGCTTGGAGCCGATTAAGCCGCAACCCCCGCCGTCCGAAGCCCTGGCTGGGCATCCGCAAGGCGCGTGCGGGACGCGCGCCTGTGTTCGGCTGACTCGTGGTACACGATGCCGCCGGCGTCGCAGCCGTACTTCTCGAAGTCACACCGCACCATGACGGAGGACACGAAGGTGTCAAGAAAGGCTAAGTGGACAACTGTGAGGCCGCAGGGTTCTCCATGGAGTTCGCGGCAGGACAAGCACAGCAGATGGTCGGCGTCACACTGGCGTCAAGATTCAGTTGAGATAGCAGGATCCAGATATGATATGCAAAGACGATTAATTGATGAAAGAAACTTTCGATCCATGGCGATTCATACCTTGAAGATGGGGGATTTGAGGGGGAGGCGGCAGGTATGGCAGCTCAGCAGCGCCGTGGACATGCTAAAGCTGAGGACCTGCTGCGATTCCATCTCCGTGGCAGTGGCTACCACCGCAAGAGCTCGCTCTCCTCCGCCATGGCTTATGTTTTTCTCCTTTGAGAATGACGGCGCGGGGGGAGTGGTGGATGGATGTGATTCTAGGGCTGAAAGCATCGGCAATATATAGCGCTGATTCTAGGGTGGAGGGGCGGCCTGGGGTTGGTGGGAGGAGGACCCTCGGCGGCGCCTAGCGCTCCCATCCATTGCCAGTGCGGTGAGTGCGAGCGCGGGAATGGATTTGGATTGGATCCGACCAAAACTGGAAAGAAGTAAAAGCAATGGTGAATTGGAAAGATGTAAAATTTTAGGTGTACTACGATTTTCTTCTCCTCGTCCTTGTGAGTTTGTGAGAGGGGTGGGAGCGGGGCGGCCTTGTTTGGATGCGAGGTTGAGTATTTCCAGGGAAAACAGAGACAGGGTGGGAATTCACATCCCTTGAGGCGCGATCATCAGCCATTGTTCTCGTTGGAGTGGAGAGGAGCCGAACTTCAGCTATGGCCGCATGTCTAACCAAGTATAACTAGTACTCCCTCCGTTCCTAAATATAATTATTTTTAGACATTTCAAATGAACTACAACATATGGATGTATGTAGACATATCTTAGAGTTTATATTCACTCATTTTGCTCCGTATGTAGTCACTTGTTGGAATCTTTAAAAAGACTTATATTTGACAATGGAGGGAGTAGTATATAACTAGTGGAATACACCGGTTAGTACAGAGGCGGATGGGGGGACGTGAGTACGAGACACAACCAGAGATCGAGGAGGATAGGATAGGAAGGCAAGCAACATATATATGCATGAGGCGATGGGTGAGACAGGCGGCAGCCGGCAGCGACCTCGTGGGTGGAGGGTCATAGACAGCCATGAGCGAATGAGACAGGGGATTCTCTCCCCATGTCGCTAGGCGTATATGCTCTCCCGGGGAACTCATGGAGATCGCGCCGAGGAAAGTGCATGGCTTTGAGCGCCCAAATGCCCAAGGCACTTGGCCCGGGTCAGACTTTCCACCCAGGGATGAGGCCGGGATACAACCGGATCCTTTCGGAACAAATGAGACCAACTTCTCCCCCTGGGCGGGCCCCGGCCAGTGCACCGTTTGGAGCAACAAAACACAGCAATACGTCTCAAGCATCCCTCCGCCCAGAATTAATTGTCTTAGATTATTCTAGATACAAATGTATGTAGACACATGTTAGTTTTAAATATATCCATATCTAGGAAAATCTAAAATAAGTAATTTAAGACAGAGGAAATACAATTGTACCGCGCCATCTTCGAAGAAAAGTGCACTATCTCATCAAATGTGCTACCTTCGGAAGCTTTTATCACTCGACTATTGTGGGTTGTAAGCCGCGCTCACCTGCGCTACAGTCGCATAGCACATTTTTTCGATAAAGGGCGCTTTTATTAACTCAAAATGTAGCATCGAGCGGATACAAAACATAAAGAGCGACACCCGGCCTCTGCATAGCAAAGATGCACACAACCATCAAACAAACAGTCTGACAAAAAAAATATAAAAACGACAATGTGGCAACAGTAAAGCCATATGGGGCCGAAACTATGCCTATGTCGACGGAGAAGGTGGACCGATTCGAAGATTATGCTGCCACCCATGTTGGGTAAAAACCTCCCTGGCCACCCGCTCCAACTGCATACACACCGTTTTGAACAGCGATTGATACTCCGTTCGGTGCAGAGTAGACCACATACGAAGCCAGTGCGTACAACGGTAAATAACCTGCATAGGAGAAGAAGTTTTGCCATTAAAAACACAGTCATTTCTACATAGCCAAAGCGACCATAGTAAAGCAGACGCTCCCACCCGTATTAGCGTACTAAAGGTATTTCGTATTCCATCAAGGCAGTGACCATATATATTGGTGACACTTGTTGGTGGATACAAATTTGACGCTATTTGGATAACGGACCATGTAGAACGCGCAAACTTGCATTGAAATAAGAGATGTTTGATTGTCTCGTCATGAGTACAAAAACTACATTTCTTGCTTCCTTTCCAGTTGCGTCGAGCGAGGTTGTCTTTAGTTAGCACAACTCTTCTCCGAAGATACCACATGGAAATCTTAACTTTTAGTGGCATCTTCGATTTCCAGATTTGTTTATTATTGGCCACTGGAATCTATGTTTGCGATAGTGCATGATACATGGAGTCAACAGTGAAGGACCTAGATGTAGTAAGATTCTAGCGAAAGACATCCCGCCCATGTGTCAAGTTAATCAAATCCAAACGGGATAGAAAATGTTGTCATGACACAAGACGGGGTCCAACCAAATCCCTCCGAAATGATATATCTGGCGGAGAAGTGGTCATCACATGCGCAAGAGTATCGTTCACTCAGCACATGGGCCTTGGCCTTGCCTTTTTGTTTCGAGAGAGGCTGGGCTAGGCACTTAGTGTGATACTGGTGGTAGCTACTATGGGAGAAATACATGTTGCCTAGTGTTTGGATGCAAGTCGAGTGTAAATTCTTGTTCACTCAGCGTAGTACATCGTGAGCCGAGTGCTCTGGAGATACCAAACGACAACCGGTTGTGGCCCGGCTTACCTTCATACAAGTAAATACCATCCAAAAACAACTGGTTTCTACACAAATCTCGGCATATAATGAGAAAAACACTCGTCTGATGCCAAGGGCTCCGCATAAGCAGCAGCCACTACGCGATCGTCCTCCCAGCGGCACTACGGTGGCAGCCCATGAAGGCTGAGTGTGTATTAACAGCCCAAAATCGGCTTATATATGCAAGTGGAGTATCTCATAATATGCACTCAGCTCACGTAGGGAACGGTCGCATCCCACGTGGCCTAGGCTGACCATTTAGTGTGACCCTAGAAGTAGCACTATCGGTCGAGTAGTTTGAAGTTTGTCACAAGGCGTAAGACCAACGTGTCAGGGATTTTCACAGTGCGATCTGCATACCATACAGAATGGGAATTTCAACTTGGGCACAAGTTGGAATCAACAACTGGAGCTTCAGACAAATCTTATACATGGGACTCGGTATGGAACTTAGTCTGCCCAGTAAAGATAAAAATATTTATGTGGCGCGCGCTCTAGAGTGCTATTCCCTGTCGATCTATCCTTGCTAATAAGCACTTGAAAATCAATCAGAGTTGCCAAGCCTGTAACAAGGGGCCTGATGACATTACATACGTATGAATCCATTGGTGATCATAAGCTTACGCGTATGTGATAGATGATTACATGCATGTGATAACTGAATCGTGCATGTACTAGTAGGTAAGACCACAATTGCAAAATCTGCAAAGTTGTTTTAATCTGCACTAGCTAGTGGTATTGTACACGAACAACTACTTATGCACCATGGACTTGTGCGTCATGTATGGGTAAACATACTTGGCTCTTCCCTCTTATTTTTCAATAATGCATATGTTTGTTTCTCTTCAAATTTATTTGGTACAAAATTGCATCGAACAAACACATTAATAATAACGACATTTTTATGAATGCATGAACATTTTTATTTTGAAATTGCGTCAACAGATTCTAATTACATGAACATATTTACAATTATGAACATTTCTTCAAAATGCATGAATTTTATAAATTGCATGGATATATTTTCGGAAATACACCAGTAAAATTGTGTACATTAACATTTTGCAAAAATTATGGAATTATTTTTACATGTGAATTGTTTTCAAGATTGTCCTTTTTTATTTACATGGACCTTCTTTTGAAATGCACAAATTATTTTCTAGTTACATGATTTTTTCTTAAACACCCGAGCACCATTTTGAAGTAGATGAACATACTTAAAAAAGTGTGCATCCCTTTTGAAAATATTTGAACATTTAAAAACATAGATACTAACCTATCTCCGAAATGCATCTTTGTAATTTCCTTTAAAATGAAAGAGAAATAGAGAAAAACAAAAAAAATTGAAAAAACAAGTAATAGGCAAGGTATAGATGTTCATGAAGGTAGGCAATATCTGAGCCATGTGAGATGCGACTATAGGTGAGCACGATTTACAAGTCGTAGTAGTAGGCAAGGTATAGACGCTCATGGAGGTAGTACATATGTTTGATGGAAATATTATATATGTTCTTTGTGAACTAATGAGTTTGTTACTACGATTCAAGAGTATTAGAGTACAATTGTACATGCTTGCAATGTATTGCAGTGTTTCGTTGTTTCAAACGCTGTGATATACGGACGAGCTAGCACGCCATGTAAGTATAGTCTATAAGTGTCAAGGCCTAATCATCTTGTTTTTGTAAAGGATTATGCACAACACAATGATGCTGTTTAAGAATGACTGAACAAGAGAAAATGTATAATCCACAAATTAGCAGCAATAGGGTATGGCAGTAAGCAGGGATAAATTCATAGTGTTTTGGATCTGTGCAAAAATATTGTTTCATTCAAATACGCTTACTGTCAACTGATGGGCCAACGTCAGCAGGTATCTAAGCTGGGCCAATTTTCCTGATTGAAATTGCTAAACGGTCTGACGGATTCACGATGCTGACGTTGGATCCCTATCCATACGCGCGCGGAGATGAAAACGTACACAGAAAAATTAATTCTTTCTATTTCTATCTGCATTTAATTCGTTCCAATTCAGTTCCTCGCCACTATATATGTCAGTCCATTCTAGTTGCATCACAACCATTCCTACATTTCCTTCCATTCAGTTCATTCTAGGCCGCTTCCCCAGGCTGTGCGATGGAGCCCAAAGCCATGGCCGCCGAGGAGGCAGAGGAGCTCGTTGAGCAACTCTTCAGCGACCACGCATGCGCCCGCGCCCGACCGAGAAGCAGCCGTTATCGCCAACAGCCACCCTGAACCTCCCCATGCTCCAGCTGTTGTCAACCTGTCTACCAAGGGGTTCCTCGCCACCCTCCGCCAAGCCGCCGTGGATGCATCGTCCGCCTTCAGCGAGTTCACCAGCGCCAGACTTCTCAGCTTCTCCCGCGCGTTCGCCCGGGGATGGGGCCCCTCTGGCTCGGGCAGGTACGAGCGTCACTCCATTGACGACAAGATCATCCCCGACCTCAACCTGCCAGCCGAAGATGACCCGGAGGAGAGAGGGCATGGTGGTGGCGCAGGCGAGCTCGCTGGAGCATCTCTCCGTCCAGGATCTCGTTGATGACACAAGATCTTCCCCGACCTCAACCTGCCAGCGGAAGATGACCAGGAGGAGAGAGACGGCATGGTGGTGGCGCAGGAGAGGAGGTGCAAGCGCAACGTCTCCTCCTCCAATCTCGACCAGGAGCCAATCAACGTCCTGGCTGGGTTTTGCTTACCACTCGAAATATCAAGATTTACCATGGTTACCACATATTTTAGTACGCCTCGGTAAATGGTCATTTCGAGCAAAAAATTCGAATTTTTTGAATTTACTGAATTCAAACGCTCAATGTATAGTGAAGTATGGGAGCACCTCACAGCACTCGTGTAGACAATGTTCCACTTAGCTAGTAGCTCTTTTATGATAAATATAAGCTCAAGTGCTATCTATATCTATTTTGAAAGAATTTGAAATCACAATTAAATTATAAATTTTGTTTGAAATTCATTCAAAATTTGCTCAAAATTTCATGGTAACCGTGGTCACCACGTTTACCGCCCCCTCGGTAAAAATGCCCCATTCGGTAACCAAAACCTTGCATCCTGGACAGTGCCATCGCCCGTCCAAGTAAGAGGAATAGAAGCCAGTCGCTGCCCAACATCACCGATCTCGATGAGGATCTGGCTGTTTCGAAGTTGGCTGCTACCGAGGCCGAGGATGCTGCTCTCAAACAAGGTAGTAAGCCTAATTCTTTTATCAAGGAGATTAACAAGTACCTCTCAATCGTATGGTTCATTTCCGTTCTCAACTGATCCTATTACATTTTCAGCTGCATGGTTAGAAGGGGAGCAGGAGTCGCTCCAAGGTCATCAAGGAGAACAAGCAAACGGTGGAGCCGCATCTGCTTTCAAGACACAAGAAGAAGATGACGAGGCCGAGGCCGAGGCTGCGCGTGCTTCCTTAACCAAGTGTAGAAAAAAGATGGAGAAAGGCTCTCCTACATACTGTTGAACTCCTGATCCTATGTCATTTTCTTAGCTACAATGCCACGAGAGGCTGGAGGTAGACCTCGGCTCAGCCAGGCTGACATTCAGGTGCTGACCTCGAAGGTGAAAAACCAATCCACTAGGCCTATCCCGTAACAATTTTTGGGCAGGTTGAATTGGTTTCGATCGCGTGTTGGCAAGGACCAGGGATCTGTTGTGGACACATCAGCGAACGCAAGCAGATAAAATGAAGAGGGTACTGTGGGTTCAATGTCATAAGTGCACAGCCAGAAGTAAGAAGGCCTGAAATTTGTACATCCACAATCACGGGTATGAATGTCCAAAGTGTTGTTAGCATAATCTTGATTTGTGGGATTTGCAAAGTGTTATTTCTACTTCTATGGCGTGGTGTTCGTCCGGGTCTTATTGGTACACGTAGGCATATATATACATGCTTATATTTTTTCTGTCATAGCAGTACTAGGAGGTCAAGTACAAGTAAGTTTAGACTTTGTGTAAGGTCGGTGGCAGCTCTGCCTATATATTCATAGCAAGTGACAGCGTGAGTTTGTAACGTATTACGTGATGGTGAGACAAAAGGAAAAGAAGTAAAGAGTGAAAACAAGGACTACAAGTATTTTGTGCGCGCGTGTTCTTCTAGTTTGATGTGACCGTTCCTGAGACGAATTCCAACAAGTGTTTAGATTGAAGAAGTGGAAGCTGTAATATTCCTGTTACATGTGATTTGTTTCCTATGCATGGATAAAAGTTCTCCTATATGTTCCCGATCCTATTTCATTTTCAGTTACAATGTCACAGGACGAGCAGCCCCAATAAGGCGTTAGACCTCGGCTCAGCCAAGCTAACATCAAGAACAGAGTCGAGGAGCCGGTCTCGATGGTGAAAAACCGAGCCCGGCCTTTGCCGGAGCACTATCTAGGCAAGTTGAATTGGTTTCGGAGGCAGGTTGCTAATGACCGTGGACATGATGTCGAGACGTCAGCTAATGTTTGCAGCGCTTTATCTCACCAACCTGCAAAGGCGATGCAGTGACAAGGGTACTATGGGAGAAAGGGACTTGCCTTCTCAAATGAGTGTCGCAAGTGCCCAGCCAGAAGAAAGAAGGCCCGAAATTGGTGCATCATCAATCGCAGGTAGGAAAGTGGTGTTCTAGATGTGCCTCTTACAAGTGTAGATATACCAGAGTTTAAATCTAATATCCTTTTACAGATGGGTTTTTTTTCCAATGCATGGAGATGGAGGCATGTCTTCACAGCCTGTCGCCGGAAATGAAGACAAGGCAAATGTGGACGTGCATGCTGTTCTGGGATCAAATTCTTCTCTGCAGGTGATTATGCCGGATGTCACACCGATGGTGCCGGATGTCCTACCCTCGCCTGCCTGGGAACGTCAGCTGACCATCGCTAGCCCGAGGAGGGAACCCGGCAATCTGGACGGGTGAGAAAACGATCTGGATGAGATGCAACCTGGCCCTTTTAGCTCCTCCTAATTTGTTAGTGACCTTGTTGGTCTATACATTAATTCTGACTGCGGTTTCACTGGAGCTGTCGCTTGTTTCTAGTAGATTATAAACTATATGTTTTCGAATTGAATGGTTGACATTGTTTGTGTGCCGCTGCCTGACTTTATGCATGATATGATCATACCATATATTTAAATTGTGTGAATCTGCATATTATTAACATGAGAATTAATAATGTGTTCAATATTTTGTCTTATGTGTTAGTTTTACAATCTATTATATATACAACTGTGGCAGTTACGAAACATGGCAAGCTGAGATATGTTTCTCTCCTCTAGTATGTGGCTGTCTGTAGTGGCATCGTAACTAAAAGATATGTTCATGATTTTTTAAGTTTCCATGCATTCTAAGAAATATGAACGCTTGTTTGTTGGCTAGGCACTGGTAATTCTTGCTATTACTATTAGGATATGGGTAGTTGACACGTAATGCTACTTCTTGCCTACTCTGGCTATTTGCGTTGGTTGAGGAAAAAATCAAGGCCGTATTAAAGCATAGGCGTTAGCTGCTATCAGGAACCAAGTAAAAGGAGTCAATTAGCTGGCTTACACTAGAAGAAATCGTTGTTGAGTGATGTCTTCTTCGGCCAATAGAGCTCTGCTATCGTGAGTGACTAAGGCTGTTGCCATTTGAAGCAATACTTGATGTATTGGTTGATGTACTAAAATTTCTTGTTCACCATGATAAATTTTGTTTTGGTAAAAATGACCTAAAAAAATGTGTGGATATTTATATCTGATGCCACCCTAGCTAGTGGGTACTCTACCAAGTTGCATAAACAAATTATGAATTCTATTATCAAAATCAAATCTTGAATTTATTTGCTTGCTGGCCAGAATAATTCTTATACGGATGTCCACTGGAAGTTAGCTATAGCTCTTGTCATCTGAAAAAAAACCTATACCTCTTGTAGTAGTTAGTAGTTATACTCAGTGTAAAACTGCTAATTATTTCACATTTGTACTCCGTATAAACTGGTACTTGAGAACAGTGATAGCCATAAAGGAGAGATGTTCGATTTTAGGTAACTATCTATGTGCTATCTTGGTGCAATATTCTTCAGCACGGTTTAATCGACATAGTCGGGAAGTTTGAATGTAAAGAAACAACCATCAACAAGCCGATACAAACACATACCACCCCAACACATGCACACACCCAAGGCTTAATACATAGGCACTTAGCGTAGCTACACCACCCCTATCACTCCAATGTTTGTAATACACACTCTATGCTCTTCACTTGTCAATCTATAGTTCTGGACACATTGTACTAAATTTGAGCTTCATATCATAGTCACTTCGTGCAATAAACAAGAAAAACTATCTACTGTGAAACTAAGACAAAACACTGCACCTAGAAAATGGGATTCCCACTTCAGACATATGGTAAGTATTTGTACTACATTATTGAAATGCTTTATGTTTGCTTACTAAATGACTTGCAATATTAACGTTTGTCAATTGATAAATCTGATATAAGCCTAAGGACAACATTGATAATCTATCCGGTAGAGACTTGCTTGAATGTACGCGCACTACAAAGAAAGATCCTACATTTTGTTTGACTGCACCAAAACAAATCATAAGTACTTTCTAATTTCTGGAGGCTTCTCTTTCGACCTGGCATGTTTAGATAGAATAATTGAAACTATAATATTCCTATTCCAGGTGATTTGTTTCCTATGCATGCAGAAAAGTTCTCGTATATTTCATTTTCAGCTACTAGGGCTCAGCTAGGATGACATCAGGAAGAGAGCGGAGGAGCTGGTTTCGAAGGTGAAAAACCGATCCAGGCCATTGGCGGAATGCAACCTAGGTTAGTTGAATTTGTTTCTGTCCAAGGTTGCCAAGGACCATGGATCCGCTATGGAGAGGTCTGCTAATGTTGGCAGTACTTAATGTAACCAACCTCCAAGCCTATGCAATGATGAGGGTACTGTGGGAGAAAGGGAGTGGCCTTCTCAATTGAATATCGCAAGTGCCCAGCCAGAAGAAAGAACGCCCGAAATTGGTACATCAACAATCGCAGGTAGCAAAGTGGTGTTTGAGATGTGCCTATGACAAGTGTTTACATAGAAGAGTTGGATGCTAATATTCCTTTTACAGGTGGTTTGTTTCCTATGCACGGAGATGGAGGCATGTCTTCACAGCCTGCAGCCGGAAATGAAGACAAGGCAAGTGAGGACGTGCAAGAAGACAATGCTTCTCTGCAGGTGACGGTGCCTGATGCCATACCGATGGTTTCGCAACCCTCGCGTGCCATGGAACATCAGCTGGCCATTGCTAGCCTGAGGTGGGAACCAGACAATCTGGACGAGATGCAACCAGGCCCTTCTAGCATTGCGAGCCCACCTCCATAACTCTAGTTTCCTCCTAGTTTGTTAGGGGCCTTGTTGGTCTATACATGAATTCCGGCTGCGTTTCATTACTGGAGCCATCGCTTATTTCTAGTAGATTATAAACTATATGTTCTCGTAGTGAATTTTCATATTATTAACATGAGAATTAAATATGTGTTCATTATTTTGTGTTTTTCTTTAGTTTTACAGTCTATTATATATACAACTTGGGTGTTACAAAACATGGCAAGATGAGATATGTTTCTGTCCTCTAGGCTTCTCGTTGTGGCATCATAACTAGAATATATGTTCATGTTTCTTTATGTGTCCAAGCATTTCAAGAAATATGAACGCTAGTTAGTTAGCTAGGCACTGGTAATTCTCGCCCTTAATTAGTACCAGAATATGGGTAGATGACATGTAGTGCTACTACTTGTGTACTCTACCTATCTACGCTGTGTGAGGAAAAAATCATGGCTGTATTAAAACATAGGCTTTAGCTACAATCACGAAGCATGTAAAAAGGATTCAATTATATTAGCTGGCTTACACTAAACAAAGCGTTGCTGAGTGACGATTTTCTTCGGCCAATAGAGCTATGCTACAGTCGGTAACCAAGGGTTTAGTTACTTGTTCACCATGGTAAATTTTGTTTTGGTAAAAATAAAATAAAAGGAGGCCTATATATTTATATCTGAAGTCGCACTAGATAGTGGGTGCTCTATAAAGTTGCATACACGAATTATGAATTCTTTTATCAAAATCAAATCTTGAATTTATTTTCTTGCTGGCTAAAATAATTCTTGAAGCAAGGGCGAAGATAGCTATAGCCCTAGTAGTAGTTATGCTGAGTGCAAAACTGCAAATGATTTGGCATTTGGAATCTGTATAAACCAGCACTTGATAATAGTGATAGCCATCAAGGAGAGATGTTCGATTTTAGGTAACTATCTGTGTGCTATCTGGTGCAATAATTTTTTGTGCAGTTTTATCGACATATTCAAGAAGTTTGTGTGCGAAGATTGATACTCTAACTTACAAACAATTGCATAACTATCCTCTTTATTGGCTGGCTTCCTAATTTGGTTCCTTGGCCTTATCATTCTTTGAGGTAGCCTCATTTAAAACTTATGGGATTCGGAAGTCTAGATTTATTCTGGTTATGACAATGAGTATGTTCTCGTGTAAATATATTCTAGTGTGCTAAAGCTAAGACGATGAGTAATTTATATGGTTGACTCTTCCAGTGGGATCTGTGAGAAAGTAAAGTCTAAATATTCGGCAGTGCTTGCTAGAAGTAGTGGCTATTTGAAGGTTTTAAGCACAAAGTTAAATAGAAAACATGGAGTTCCTGCCTCTAGCTTCCCATTGTTCTTATGCTTTCAGTGCACTTCTTGAGTTTTTGTGGGCATCACCTAATCTTCACAGGTAGTTCAGGCCTTGGTAGCGAGGTTAGTCGAGGTGGCCGAGCAAAGGCTGGGCACCTCAGCCAATCTAGCTATCATGATGACATGCTTGTGAGGTTCAGTCAAGGCGACGACAGCCTCCGCTGATCATTGTGTCAGTGGGCTGTGGTCCTTGATGACTGAGCAAGGAATATTACGGCGAGCAGTGGCCCATATGGAGATGCATTTTCTGTAACTACATGCATAATGCCGGTTGTCATGTGGAACTTGTCGACGCACACTTTTCATCCTAAGGGTTTTTAGTTTAGTCCTAGAACAACGGCCATCGCATGAGGATGTTCGTGACAGTAGTAGCATCATCCAATACTGATGAGCAAAACATTTCTTATGAAAAACACATTATTTAAAAAAATGTGTCAACACATTAATATTACAACGACATTTTTTTAACACATACATTTTTATGTTCAAATTGCGTGAACAATTTATAAATACATGGACAAATATTTAATTCTGAACATTTCAAAAACACAGATACTGACCTATCTCCAAAATGCATCCTTGTAATGTCCTTAAAACAAAAGAGAAATAGAGAAACAAAAGCAAAAAAATTAATATAGAAAAGGAAGAATCGAAGAATTTCTGAAGCGACGTTGGTCTAAACTCTTTGAACATTTCATTTAATTACGCTGTACAGAATTTTAAAATAAAAGGGCTTTGGCCCATCCATGGTGGGATCAATCTGGGCCGCGAGGCATGAATGAAATGACTGAAATGACGATGCTGACGTTGACGCTGATGTTGGATCCCTATCTCTTCCCGCGCGGAGATGAAATCATACGCAGAAACATTACTTCCTTCCAATTCTGCCGAGTTTACTTCTTACAGTTTACCATTCTCCCTACACCCTAGCCCCTCTTACCACCTACCCACGCTGCTATATATATCCAGGCTTTCCGTCCAATCGAGTCACAGGCTCACAGCCATTCTTTTTCCCTTCCCAACAGTACAGAGTACATTCTAGCTTGCGCCCCAGGCTGTACGACAGATCCAAAAGCCCTGGCCGCCAACATCATGTATTCAAAAACTTTTTAAACATATATTTGCAAAACTGTTCAAAACATATTTGAATAAACGTTCATCGTGTATTTAGAAAAGTGTTAAACACATATTGAAAATGTTCATCGTGTAATTAAAAAACTTTAACCATGTATTTCCAAAATATTTAACGTATAATTGAAAAAAATATATTCACATTATGTAAAGAATTTTCATCTGTATTTACTTCTTTCCTAGTTTACCTACCAACGCTGGCCTTTCCGTCCAATCCAGTCACAGGCTCACAGCAATTCCCTCCTTTCCTTCCTTACATTACAGACTACAGAGTACATTCCAGCTCGCGCCCCAGGCTGTGCGATGGATCCAAAAGCCCTGGCCGCCAAGGAGGAGGAGGAGTTCGTCGAGCAACTCTGCAGCAACCTCAGCTGCGCCGGCGCCCGCCCACATCCTCCGCCTACCGACGGCGCAGCCGCCGTCGTAGCCAACAATCCCCCTGGTCCTGCTGTCGGCAACATGTGGCCAATGGCCTTCCTATCCAACCTCCGACAAGTGGCCATGGACGCATCGTCCGTTGTCGGCGAGTTCCCCTGCGCCAGACTTCTCATTTTCGCACGGGGCTGGGGCCCTGCTGGTCCGGGCAGGTACACGAGCGGCGCTCCGTCCAGTAGTGTTGGATAATCTAAACATGCCTACGTGCTACTAGTACTAAGTTGTGTTTGAGTTTGGCAGTACTAGTTTTATGTGAGTAGGCTTAGCTTAATTGTGATCAGCGTAACCGGTAATTAGGAAAGTGTGCGTCGGTGTATGGCTTGCATGCCTTGAGTACTGTGTTCTATTAGGTTATGGTGGAGTCGGCTACGCGCCATGGTTAGGACGATGTATATATATATGCAGCGTTGCGTGAGTTTTGTAACGTGGAGAAAAGAGAAAAGAGGGGCGCGACACACGCCCTTGGCTATCAATTTTTCGTGTGCATCTTTATCGTAATTTGATGTGATTGATCCTGTGGCGAATTTCCAACAAGGAGCTCGTCGATGACAAGATCTACCTCGACCGCAACCTGCCAGCCCAAGATGACACGGAGGAGCAGGAGAGGGGGCGCAAGCGCAATGTTTCCTCCTCTAATCTCAACGGTGCCATCCCTGGGCCAAGTAAGAGGAAGAGAAGCCCCTCGCCGCCCAACATCACCGACCTGGCTGGTTCAAAGGTGGTTGCTGCCGAGGCCGAGGATGCTGGTCTCAAACAACGTAGTAAGCCTGACTCTTTTATCGAGGACATTAAGAAATACCTCTCGATCTTATGGTTCATTTGCCTTCTCAACAGATCCTTTTAAATTTCAGCTGCAAGGTTAGGAGAGGAGCAGGAGCCGCTGCAAGGTGGATCTGGTATCAAGACACAAGACCAACCTGCAACAGGGAATGATGAGGCCGAGGCCGATGGTGTTGCTTGGACACAAGGTACACGTGCTTCTTTAATCAAGTCGATAAAGGCTCTCCTACTGTTCCTGATCCTTTCTCCATTTTCTCAGCTCTGCCAGGAGAGGCTGGAGGTAGACTAAAGGGGCTCACATGATGAAGAGACTCAAGGAGTTCATCTCGAACGTCAAAGCCCAAGCCAGCAGGCCGTTCCCGGAAAACTTTCTAGGCAAATTGCATTGGTTTCAGTCGCAGGTTGGCAAGGAAAGCGGAGCTACTGTGGATACATCAGCGAAAGTTGCCGCCGCTTTTATCTGGCCAACCTGCAAGCAGATACAATGATGAGGGTACTGTGGGAACAACTGAGTTCCAACTTTATATGACTGTTATAAGTGCCCAGCCAGAAGAAAGAAGGCCTGAAATTGGTACATCAGCAATCGCAGGTATGAATTCATGACCAAAGTAGTGTTTTAGAGGTGCCTATCATCGCATGTGTTTTTAGCGTAATCTCGGTTTGTGGGATTTCCACGTAGGCATATATACATGCTTATATTGTTTATGTCTACTACGTTAAGAAATGAACACGAGACAAGGCAGAAGATGCCGAACACTTGAGGATTAAAGAAAAAAGAAACCAGGCTTAAAGCGTTATTGCGTCATGCTCGTACGGAAACAATGTTCATCGTGCATTTGAAAAACAAATCATCATGTATTCAATATGGTGTTAAACAGATATTTGAAAAAGTGTTCCACGCATATTTCAATAAATGTTCATCATGTATTCAAGGAAGTGTCCAACACATATTTGAAAATGTTCATCATGTATTTAAAAAAAAGGAACCGTGTATTTCCAAAAAATTCCAATAGATTCAATGTATCCTTACCTAAATATAAAGGATGGAGCCTTTCATAGTTCTCCATCCATCACCTATATCCGTTGATTTTGTGTTAACATAAAGATTGACGGCTGAGATTTTAAAATAGAACTGAAAAAAACAGTTTGGACAATTACATGGAAGGAAAGAAAAGCCAATTCCTTCGCCGATTCCACCATGGGCTTAGCAGATTTGTACCCGCACACACATCTCTCCTTGCGTTTGGATTGTCATGTGTGCATAAAATTGAAACCTGGCCAAAAACAAATCGAATACGCTACAGACAAAGCACGATGCGCGTAGCTTCCCTCCTTCCCCAAGCCGTCATGGATCTTGCACTGCTGGAGTTGGCCGTTGTGGTGGCCATGGCAGGCTTGCCAAGAGCCACCGGAGCCCACATCTCCGAGCTCGACAGGATCACCAACCACCTGTCTGAGGTTCTCGACATGGCCCCATCCCGGCAGCCGCTCGCCTGCCGTCCATCGCAATATTGTCATTGTCGTCCTGCTTCCCGAGAGTCCACATCCGCGTTGCTTCCAGAAAAACCCTCGCGGGAGGCGGCGCTGCAGGAGCAGCTGCTATCGCAAGAGGAGGCCGCGGTGTCCCTATCTTACGGCCATGCAGCGTATAGGACGAGACCACCACGGGAGTCCACATCCCCCACCTCGATAGGATCACGAGCCGCATGTCCGAGGTTCTCGCCATGGCCCCATCCCGGCAGCCGCTCGCCTAGCGCGCCGCTGGACCTGCTTGTGCAGGGGTCTTCCATTGCGATTTTGTCACCGTCGTTGAGGGAGTCCTGGATTAGGGGGTGTCCGGGTAGCCGGACTATACCTTCAGCCGAACTCCAGGACTATGAAGATACAAGATTGAAGACTCCGTCCCATGTCCGGATGGGACTTTCCTTGGCGTGGAAGGCAAGCTTGGCGATGCGGATATTCAAGATCTCCTACCATTGTAACCGACTTTGTGTAACCCCAACCCTCTCCGGTGTCTATATAAACCGGAGGGTTTTAGTCCGTAGGACAACTTCATCATACAACAATCATACCTTAGGCTAGCTTTTAGGGTTTAGCCTCCTTGATCTCGTGGTAGATCTACTCTTGTACTATCCATATCATCAATATTAATCAAGCAGGACGTAGGGTTTTACCTCCATCAAGAGGGCCCGAACCTAGATAAAACATTGTGTCCCTTGTCTCCTGTTACCATCCGGCCTAGACGCACAGTTCGGGACCCCCTACCCGAGATCCGCCGGTTTTGACACCAACATTGGTGCTTTCATTGAGAGTTCCCCTGTGTCATCGCAATCAGGAAGGATGCCTCTTCCCGTCTTTAAAGACGGCGCCGTTACTAAGGGAGCCTTGGCTGTCGGTCAAACTCTCCGGCTAGGCGGTTTTCTCATGACCGCCTGTTCGGCCGTTGCGCCGACGGTGACCTCTCAGGTCATCAAAAGCAATCTTCACGTCAGCTCAGAACTCGTCGAGCAGTTAGATCCAATGGAGCTCTCTTCCGTAAACGAGCTCTTGGATCGCATCGCCGCCTTCGGGGGCACTACGGATTATGACCAGGTTAGGCTTAAACCCGATCTAAGAGAAATTAATTCTCCCCAAGTCACCCATCACGTTGCCGTAGTAGAGGCACAGTGCGGCGACTCTTCATCTATCTTAAGGACTAGCTACGTCCGGATTCCAGATCCCTCCAAGCCGGATACCCGCGGAGGGGAGGATGTAACTCAAGACCTGAACTTAGAATCAGGCAACGGGCTAGATTCACTGGAGAACATCCGAGAATCCAAACCTCAGAGTTCGGAAACTCCTTGGCCTCTAAGCCTTAGATTGGGTGAAGTTCCGGATTTAATTCCACCCACCCGCCCGAACATAAGCAATCTATCCCAAATCAGGCAAAAGCCTGAAGAAACAGTACATCATTACCGGGCAAGGTTCCTCCTGGTTATGAACAGGATAAAGGACTGCCGCGAGGAAAACGCAATCTCAATCTTCTGCAATAATTGCACGGACAAGGGAATCCTCAACGCCACAGGTCATCGTGATCTTACACGCTTCGCTGACTTGGCATCCATAGTACAAAAGTACTGTGCGATGGAAAGCGCCCGGAAAACCAAAACTAAATTTTGGGACAATCCGGCCCTTAATAGAAACCTCGTCTGAAATAAAAGGGTGCATCATCATCAGACACCCGGGTTAAAAACCAAAAAATCAAAACCCTCTACAGGGCATGGAACTGTACTGGAGGGATGGCTTAATGGACCATGTAAAATTCATGGTACAGAGGACGCCACACCAACTCATAGCCTTAGAGCATGTTGGATACTCCGGCAGGTGGCCAAAAGGGGCGAAGATCTCCTAATTCCGGAGGCCGCGGAAAGCCACCTCAGGGACTCCAGTACAGTCTTAACAGTCTTCGAGACTTTCGCATCAAATAAAATGCGAAAAAGAACACTCCACAGCTTCGCCGAAGTCTATCAAGTAGCAAGAATAAACCCATGGAGTGACACGGCTATTACCTTTAATGCCAGCGACGAACCTAAATTCCGAACAGCTCGAGCACCAGCCGCATTGGTACTCAGTCCTATAGTGGACGGCTTTCGCCTCACCAAGGTACTCATGGATGTAGGCAGCGGATTGAACCTCATTTATGAGGAAACCCTTCAAAAAAATGGAAATAGACTGGAACCGCATTGAGCGAAGCAGCACAACCTTCAGAGGAATAATCCCCAGTCGGGAAGCACGCTGTACAGGAAAAATCACACTAGATGTGGTGTTCGGCACGCCGGATAATTATAGGTCCGAAGAGGTCACATTCCAAGTGGCCCCGTTCAGCAGCGGATACCACGCTCTGCTGGGGCGGGAAGCGTTTACAATCTTCCAAGCAATACCCCATTACGGGTACATGAAGCTCAAGATGCCCGGGCCGAACGGAATCATCACTCTCGCTAGTGATCCGGACATAGCACTCCGCGCCAAAAACAAGACAGCCGCACTGGCCCTTGAGGCACTGTCCGAAGCCCTAGCGGCTGAGGAACTGACTACGCTGCGCTCCACGGTAAACAAGGACGATGCGATACTTGACAAAATATCCAAGTCCACCTCCTTTAAACCAGCGGATGAAATAGTCAAATTCTAGGTCCATCCAACGGACCCCAATAAAACAACTTCCATCGGGGCACAATTAAACCCCGATATAGACGCCGCACTGCGAGAATTCCTACGGGAGAACTGGGACATTTTTGCATGGCACCCTTCGGACATGCCAGGAATCCCACGCAGGCTGGCCGAACACAGCTTAAATATCCTAAAAGGATTCAAACCTGTCAAACAAGCCCTTCGGCGTTTTTCTGAACCCAAGAGACAGGCAATGGGAGAGGAGCTAGCCAAACTATTGGAGGCCGGATTCATCAGAGATATAAAACATCCGGACTGGCTAGCAAACTTGGTGATGGTACCAAAGAAGGACAAATCCTGGCGCCTGTGCGTTGACATCAAAGACCTCAACAAGGCCTACCCAAAGGATCCCTTCCCCCTCCCCCGCATCGATCAAATTATCGACGCCACTGCAGGACACGATTCGTTGTGCTTCCTCGACGCATACTCTAGTTACCATCAAATCAAGATGGCCGAGTCAGACCAAGCCGCAACGACATTCATCACCCCATACGGCCCATTCTGCTTCAACACAATGCCTTTCGGGCTCAAAAACGCCGGCGCAACATATCAGCGCATGATTCAGACATGTCGGGCAAACCAGATTGGCAAAACAGTAGAGGCATACATGGATGATGTGGTCGTAAAAACAAGACATGTCGAAGACTTGAGGCTTACATGTGACAACCTCCGAGCATATGACATCAAGCTAAATCCGGAAAAATGCATTTTTGGCGTTCCAGCCGAAAACCTCTCGGGCTTCATTGTATCCGGTAGGGGAATCGAAGCAAATCCAGCCAAGATCCGAGCTTTGTCACAATTGGATATCCCAAAGGACCTCAAACAAATACAAAAATTAACCGGATGCGTGGCGGCTCTAAGCCGCTTTATCTCCCGGTTGGGAGAAAAGGCGCTACCCCTCTATCACCACCTTCGGCACACCGAACACTTCGAGTGGACGGACGCCGCCACGGCCGGACTCGAGGAAATAAAAGCCATATTGGCAACAAACCCCGTCCTGGCCGCACCAAACATCGGTGAACCAATGCTATTGTACATTGCAGCAACCCATCAAGTTGTCAGCACAGTACTCGTCGTCGAGCGGGAAACGGACGGACACAAATTCCCCCTTCAAAAGCCGGTTTACTATGTGTCCACTGTCCTCACCCCATGCAAATCACGGTACCCACATTATCAAAAGATTGCATATGCGGTATTTACGGCATCCCGGAAGCTACGACACTACTTTCAAGAGTGTTCAATCACAATAGCATCGGAAGTACCACTCAATGATATTATAAACAACTGTGACGCAACGGGCCGGATTGCAAAATGGGCCATCGAGCTCCTCCCGTTCGACATATTTTATAGGCCACGACGAGCTATCAAGTCGCAAGTTTTGACCGACTTCGTCGCAGAATGGACGGAGGCCGAACTCCCTAAAGAGTACGGCACATATTCAAACTGGATAATGCACTTCGACGGTTCCAAAATGTTGGCCGGACTAGGGGCCGGCGTCGTTTTGACGTCCCCCACAGGAGACACAGTTCCATATGTACTCCAGATTATGTACACGGACTCCAACAATGCAGCCGAATATGAGGCCCTTTTACATGGTCTCCGGATGGCAGTGCCCATGGGCATTCAACGCCTAGAGGTGCGCGGGGATTCGAACCTCGCGATATCCGAAATAAATGGAGACTTCGATGCCAAGGATCCAAAAATGGCAGCTTACCGCAACGCCGTCCTCAAAATGTCAGCTCGGTTTGAAGGGCTCGAATTTCACCATATAGCCCGAGAAAACAATCAGGCGGCAGATGTCCTGGCATGCATCGGCGCAAAATGCGATGCGGTCCCCCCCAACATCTTCCTAGAAAGGCTGTTCAAGCCATCCGTAGTATGGGAAGGGGAACATGGCAATATCAGTCCGGACCCAACCGCACTGTCCGACGCCGAACAATCTGACCTAATCAGAGGCTCTGCCAATGAAATAACAACCTCAGCCCACGTACTAATGGCCGTTATCGCCCCGTGGATAGAACCATTCCTAGCTTACCTTACTAGGCAGGAACTCCCAGAGGACCAAAACGAGGCACGCTGTATAGTGCGGCGATCTAAAGCATATAAAGTCCATGAGGGAGAACTTTACAAGAAAGGCACTACCGGAGTCCTTCAAAGGTGCATCTCCGAAGAGGAAGGGCGGAACCTGCTGGCTGAAATTCATGCCGGACTCGGTGGCTATCACGCCGCAGCCCGGTCCCTCGTAAGCAAGGCTTTCAGTACAGGCTTTTATTGGCCGACGGCCCGGGCGGACGCTCAGGACTTGGTCCATAAATGCATCGGTTGCCAGCTTTTTGCAAACCAAAGCCATATGCCACCCACCGCCCTCCAAACTATCCCCATCACTTAGCCTTTCGCGGTCTGGGGGCTTGACATGGTGGGACCCCTTAAAGGCGGAACCCACAAGAAAAAATACTTACTGGTCATGGTGGATAAGTTCACCAAATGGATAGAAGCCAAGCCTGTTAAGACGGCCGAATCCGGACCTATGATAGACTTTATATCCGGGGTGGTACACCGTTATGGCGTCCCCCACAGCATCATCACCGATAACGGCACGAACTTTACTGCCGATGAGGTAAAACTCTGGTGCAAAAACATGGGCATCGAGCTCGATTATGCTTCCGTCTATCACCCACAAACTAACGGTCAGGTCGAACATGCAAATGGTCTCCTCATGAGCGGCATCAAACCCAGATTAGTGCGGTCCCTCAAGGAAACTAACACGCACTGGGTAGAGGAGCTCGACTCCGTACTCTGGGGGCTGCGGACCACGCCGAACCGCACCACCGGATACACACCATTTTTTAGGGTGTACGGCGCAGAGGCAGTCTTGCCCTACGACATAATTCATGACTCACCTCGAGTGCGCATGTACGAAGAAAGGGAGGCCGAGCTCGATCGGCAGGACAGTTTGGACGCCTTAGAGGAGGAGCGCGACGTGGCAAAAGCCCGTTCCGCATTCTATCAACATCAGGCTCGAAGATATCAAAGCAGAGAAGTGCGGGCCAAAAGCTACAACATTGGCAAATTAGTTCTACGCCTGCCGGACAAGAAAAAGGACAAGCTGAAGCCCAAGTGGGAAGGTCCCTTCATAATCGACCAAGTCCTGAATGGTGGAGCATACCGCCTGCGAGATGCGTCGGATAACCGACTCGAGCCGAACCCATGGAACGCAGCCCGTCTCCGAAGATTCTATGCCTAGCGCCGGACTCTGTGTTTGTCTCCTTCCTCTGTCCATTTTTTACATTTTCTGTCTTACATTTCTCTCCTTCCCCTCTTCTCTTTTATAACCCTTAAAGGCTCCTCAAGTGAAGTGCTACTCGCGCTCATTAAACCCGGGGGCTTCTTTAACAGAAGCTTATTTATACGGGCTTCACGCCCACCACATGTGTCAAACTTCCGCATGTACCTTTTCTTCACCATTATATGCATCGATATGACTTAAGTTTTGGCCAAGCTGGGTTGCTTGGCTCCTATGCTTACCCCTACGTTCCCGATTGTTCGGCTAGGTGGTAAAGGGAGCACCTCTGCGATTGTTACTGCCGGATCAGCCGGATGTGTACCTCAGACTGGGTGAAGCCGAAAGCTAGCGTTCTTAAGGGAATATTCGGTCGGTGAACTAAAAGATGACCTTTTTTACTTATTTATTTATATGCCCCCAGATGATTTTCCCGCGTTTGCAGTCCGGACATGCACTTTAGGGCATGCCTTCCAGAGAAAGGAACCCTAACGGAACTATTCTCTCTGGAAGATGTTTCTTACTAACCATGTAATATAACATAACTAGTTGGGCACTTGTCTGGTAAAGCACTAATGACCCCTACGCCTGGTCTCCATGCATACCCCGGTTCTTACATAACCGGTAGGGTATTCGGACACACTCCGGACCGTCAGGTCCTGAGGTTGAAGCGAAAAGGTGGGCAACGACAAACGATCTACAATCCGGCTAGAAGGCATTACACATGTGAGTTAAAAATTACATAGTCACTCTGACTGATTGTATTCCACTTCAATACCATCTAACAGGCTGTCTAACTTACAGTCCTGCTGGGAATACTTTGCGGCCAATTCTACTTGGCCGTACACTAAGCTTACAGGGATCTCCTTCCCATCAGGCACCACAGGTCCGACCTCGGCCATGTGGTTTGGGTCAGACTTCGTGTACCGCGTCTTCACCATGGCCCAGGCCTCCCTAGCGCCTTGTCGGCAGGCCGATATCTTCCACAACCGGAAGCGCCGCCGAGCTCCCTTAAGCTTCTCCGAAAGCTCTCCAAGGCCCTCGGGCATGGAGTGGGAAGGCCATAAGGCTTGGGCAACACCTCGCATCGCCTGCCGAACTCGCTCCTGCAGTTGTGGGAGCTCGGGAAGAAGGTCACCCGTAGAACCGGGCATCTCCTCTGCAGGACGACCCGTTAGCATACCTACATACATTACTCTGTTAGTCGACTTCCTCATAGAACTCTTTTCTTTCAAAGATTCGCTTAAGCACTTACTAAATATGCCGCGTCGAAGCCGCTGATTCTCCTTAGTAGAGTCTGACAGCTGGCCACGAACATCTTTAAGTTCAACGTCCAGCTTGGTGTTGGCATCCTGAAGCTCATTCTTTTCCCGCCTCACCCTTGTCAACATACTCTCACCGGCCTTTAGCCGGCGTAAGAGTTGTTGCCTGTCTGGATCCAGTCCGGCGCCATCTGCAATATGATTTGGCAGATTCATTCCCACGCCGCACTTTGCAAGATATTAATCTTTCGAAGTGTATCTTACCAGAGGGGGTCTCTTTAGGCTCCCCTGCCGCGGCTAGTGCGGCCTCCAGTTGGGCTTTGCACTCTTTCAGCTCCTGGGATAGTACGGTAATCTTCTCTCTAAGAACATGCATAACAAATGATCCTTAAACTAGTTACTCTAACTGTTTCAAGTCTCGGGGGCTACTGGTATATACATATATATTTACCAAAATTTTCTTACCCGTATGTCTTTTACATATTGCTCCGTGGCTCTGGTTAAACCATTTTGAGCGGCACGGAGGTACGCATCTCCCGAGTTGAAGGCATCTAATGCCTCTCGGAAGAAAAAAGCGTCGCGAAGAACTGTCCGGCGATGCCTATGGTTCATGGCACTCTCCACCTCAGAATTGATGGCAGACAGCCTGTCCGCATCCTCTGTCGGAGGAGCGTCCCGTGCGCTCCTCGTGTTCGCTCCCGCTTCCGGGCCAGGCGTTGGAGCCTGGCTGGTGGAGGCGCGGTTGGCAACCTCTCCGAATGTAGTTCGGCGAGGTCTCTTCGTCCTGAAGATAGAACGAACCATAATATGCCCTGAAGAAATAACACTAGGGAAAAAGAGGATGCGCTATACCTTTGCACCGGCAACCCAGTCCGGACTACATTCCTTTTTGCCCCAGAGGGCCCTGCGCCCCCTCGTTGGCTAGCTGCCGCAGGTTCGGCCTCCCGCCTTGGAAACCTCCCCTGCAAAACACGGTCGTTGTCAGGAAAACTAAAATGTGTGAGAATGGATTCCTTCTCAAAGGGATGAGACTCCGCTCTCTGTTACCTGGGAGGCCGGGATTAACCCTGGGTAATCAGCCGTAATGGCCACCAAGGTATTGTCCTTGCTTAACTGATGAAACACCCCGTCAATCAACTCCACCGATATATCTGGATCCTCTTCGGAGTTCGGATCGAGGGACCGTTCTGGATCCTAGGGTTGTGGGAGACGGCTGTTTATATCCTTTACTTCCTGACGTAGTTCCTGCGTTGAAATCGTTAGACTACATATTTAATCATGGGAATATAAAGCGGATGGGCAAGCACAATTGTTCACTTACCCAACTCGGGGGGTTGTACATACTAAATCCTCCCTGCGGGTTGACGCGGAGGAATTCCTCCTCTTCTCCCTTGTACAAAGAGGATAAGATCTTTACTAGAGTCGCAGCTGAGGCTGGCCCCTTACGACCATAACGGGTGGTGTCATCCTCCCCGTTAAAATCGCACATGGGGTGGCCTCTATATTGAAGCGGCTGCACCCCCCGCATAATGCATGCGGCCATGACTCCAATCATGGTTAGTCCGGAATGAGCCAATAGTCTTATCCGGTCAATCAGGCGAAGGACGTCCCTGTCGCTTTCTCTCTGAGAGCTCCGCGGACGCCAGCTCAGGCGTTTCTTTAAGGGAGCAATGTTGAATTCGGGGAGACCGACCTGGATAGGGTCCGGTAGTGGGACATCATCTATATAAAACCATTCCGAAGGCCAGTCCTCGGACGCCTTCTTTGGGGTTCCGGATAGATATCCGGTCCCGGCGATACGCCACACTTCCGCTCCGCCCACTTGATATATAGACCCCTCTTGAGAGCGGGGCACCAGACAGAATAATCTCTTCCACAGCGTGAAATGAGCCTCAACACCCAAGAATAGCTTGCAAAGAGCGACGAAGCCCGCGATATGCAATATAGAGGCGGGCGTGAGATCGTGCAGCTGGAGGCCGTAGAACTCCAGAATCCCACGGAGAAATGGATGGATTGGAAATCCAAGTCCTCTTACTAGATAAGGGACGAGGCACACCCGCTCTCCTTTGGAGGGACTGGGGGTGCTCTCCGCTTGCTCTCCGCCATTATAGGTGGCGAGTCCGGCTCGGACCAGGACCATTTAGGCCTGAGGGAGAAATCCCTTAGCCTGAAGCGACACTAGCTCGCTGTGCGGGATGGAGCACCTCTCCCAGTCTCCAGGTTTACGACTGGAAGGGCGAGAGGAGGAGCTGCGACGGCTGGCCATGTTGGAATGAACCTTTGCTGGAGGCGCTCTCATGATTACTCACGGAGAGGAGAAGGTGTGGTTTGGATCTGAATCCCCATCCCATTAAATAGGTGGCTCGTTTATGCGGCTAGGGGTGTGAATGTAAAAACACCCCGACTTTTCACATTCGTTTGACACGTGGAAGACGGCCATTATTGGGCGTGGAAGCCAAGGTGCGCTACATTATGAAAATCGGACATTATTCAGTAGGTACATGGAATTTGGAGAAGAACCCGCCTTGCAATGCCGAAGACAATCTGCGCGCTGGACTCGTCGTCATTGAAGCCTGGTTCGGGGGCTACTGAGGGAGTCCTGGATTAGGGGGTGTCCGGGTAGCCGGACTATACCTTCAGCCGAACTCCAGGACTATGAAGATACAAGATTGAAGACTCCGTCTCGTGTCCGGATGGGACTTTCCTTGGCGTGGAAGGCAAGCTTGGCGATGCGAATATTCAAGATCTCCTACCAATGTAACCGACTTTGTGTAACCCTAACCCTCTCTGGTGTCTATATAAACCGGAGGGTTTTAGTCCGTAGGACAACTTCATCATACAACAATCATACCTTAGGCTAGCTTTTAGGGTTTAGCCTCCTTGATCTCGTGGTAGATCTACTCTTGTACTAGCCATATCATCAATATTAATCAAGCAGGACGTAGGGTTTTACCTCCATCAAGAGGGCCCGAACCTGGGTAAAACATTGTGTCCCTTGTCTCCTGTTACCATCCGGCCTAGACGCACAGTTCAGGACCCCCTACCCGAGATCCGCCGGTTTTGACACCGACATTGGTGCTTTCATTGAGAGTTCCCCTGTGTCATCGCAATCAGGAAGGATGCCTCTTCCCGTCTTTAAAGACGGCGCCGTTACTAAGGGAGCCTTGGCTGTCGGTCAAACTCTCCGGCTAGGCGGTTTTCTCATGACTGCCTGTTCGGCCGTTGCGCCGACGGTGACCTCTCGGGTCATCAAAAGCAATCTTCACGTCAGCTCGGAACTCGTCGAGCAGTTAGATCCAATGGAGCTCTCTTCCGTAAACGAGTTCTTGGATCGCATCGCCGCCTTCGGGGGCACTACGGATTATGACCAGGTTAGGCTTAAACCCGATCTAAGAAATGGATCCACTAGAAATTTGTAATTTGTTATCAAGTGCATGATTTGCGGATCAATTACCTGCCAGCATCGTGATTTATGCAACACGCAAGCAAGCTTCATCGACGTGATGCACATAGATATGCATCAAGGGACACCTCAAAACATCTTGAAAAATCAGGTCAACATATTGCTAAATTTCTTTATTCACTGCCAAACTGCTTCACCCGATAATAAAGCCACTGTTATCCCTACACATGTAAGGCTATTTTTCAAGTTCTTGAATTAGCTTTCGGAAGTCACTGGAATATGACTATTGTCGATCCATGGCAAGTACACTTCACAGCTCTACAAGCGCCCGAGGTAACTTATTGGTCTTTTGTGAATATAAACAATACTTTATATATTTAAATTAGTTAATTCTTTTAAAAAACTCTTCATTAATAAACAGTACTATATGAATATAGCTCTTCGTTTCCTTCTGTTGATCAGTGTCCGAAGGGATGAACTTGTCTCTGAAGAAAAAAACACTATAATCGTCACGAACACAAATACACTGCTTCGAGGTCAGTTGTTCCATTATTTTAGGATTAAAGTGTAGCACATCATACATCGATTTTGCATGTTTAAGATTGTCGGCAAATACATTACAGGGCTGATGCTACGAGAAATACCGTGTCACACATACAGAAGTACACGTGCACCAACACACACACGCGAATGTGAGTGTGAAATATAGTCTTGAGCCGGGGAGTAATTTTTTGTCTCTCCCGTTGCAACGCACGGGCCTTTTTGCTAGTAATTGAAAAATATGTGCACATCATATGTAAACAATTATCATTTGTATTTTAAAAAATATTACTCGCGTACTTGAAAAAATGATCATCCAAATAATTCTAAAATAAATTCTCCTGACACATTTGTACATAAAGGTTAATCGCATGTGTATGAAAAACTGGTCACCGCTTATTTAAAAAAACTTGTGCAAAAAAAGGAAAACATCGGAGAAGAAGAAAAGAAGGAAAAAATGTATATGGAAGAAGTGGGCCAAGGAGGAGGACTCGAGGAGGAAGCAACAGGAGAATCATAGCCCAGATAATATCTTTCATTTATTACCCATAATTTAGTGTTTAATGTTGCACGTATTATAATGTAACGTGAGATCTAAAATACGTACTTCACCAGGGAATTGAACGCACTGAGATTGCATGTTAGTTTCTCCATTGTTTATTCCATTTGCTTTTATTTGCCATATCAACCTTCTTCGGTACCGGGGTCGCGAGAGCTATGGTGGGCTAAAAAAGTACAAACAACCATCTAGCTCGTCCTGTTCTTTGCATATATTGTTTTGAAGGGAAAGCCTCTTGGCACTTTACTTCAAATTTAACATGTATGGTAGTATTTTATTCATTTAGTACATGATGTAATGGAAAGCTAGGTGGCACATCATCCGACTAGAAGAGTCATAAGTATGTCTGATATTTTAATCAAACCTTAACCTGATGTTCAGTCATTGACCTAGGTGGTATCTACGCCGCAAGCAGCCAAGTTGGATTCCTAATTTCCGATACGTCACTCCAATCTCCACCTCTCACGCAGGCGCAAGCAGCCAAAACACCTATCATCAATTAGGATTTATAGTTTTGGATGCCCAAAAAATTAGGAATTTTTCTAGGTGATTTTGATAAATGCAGAAAGAATTTGTGGCAAAGGTTCGAGGTCTAGCTTGGACTTGGAGTTGCCATAGAAATTTAGAAAAACATGTAATAAGAAACTAGACGGCATTAAATAAGTAAGAAAAAGGTTCGGACGGTTTTCAAAAAGAGTTCACATTGCTCAATATGGTGTGAAACATTTAATAGAAAGATGAAAAGAAAAGGCAAAAATAAAGTCCATACATTAAATATCATAACTTAAACATTAATATAATAAAATGTAGTACAAACATGACAAAACTATAGGGTTTTAGGTTGGGGAAGTTACACACGTCAACCTTCAAAATGAAAGCATTTCTGCTTCCAGGTTAGAAGGATGAAAATATTGTGCAATTTCCTTGGCATTCATTGCACCGTCTGTATTCTTTGGCTTGGTGACATCATATATATAGCATGAACACCACCACATGCTATTAATTCTGATATGTCGCAAGTTATTGATGATGCTACTTCTGCTACGGATAATGGTTATGTTGATGCTGGTACCTAGCTTACTAATGATGATGTGCCACTTGGTGCATTTCATGATAAAAAAATTGCTAGACTAATACAACATGATGTTGAATCTGATGATGAGATTGAAACCGAATCTCCTGAAACACCTTCTAGAACTAGCATTCCGCCCGCGAACTTCCTCCCACCGAGGAAAACGTCGGCAGCGGCGGCGCAAACCTGCCGCCCCTGGATTCCTCATGGCCCAATGCCATGTCGCGCTCAATGCTACCATCGTCGGTCTGCTGGATCGTGCAAGGCAGGAGCCCGGGGTCCGCGCGATCGACCGGGGAGACAAGCATAGTTTTTTCCAGGATCTTGTTGACGAAATCAACCTCAACTTGCCGGTGGGAGATGCCCCGGAAGAGGGCCACGGCAGCACAGTGGCGCATGAGACGTCCGCGCAGAGCGGTGTACCGCATGGATTAGCCCCTTCATGCATCGATCAGCCATGAGGTATGTGCTAAACTGGTACGGTACTTAATAGTTACGTTTGTTCAATTGTGCATAATTTCCGAGAGCTAGATTTCGTCTTAAGAATAATATATTTTAGAAATTTTTCATGTGTATTCGTAGAATATTCATCTGATGTTTATGAAAATGTACTTCGCACATATGCAAAAAATATGCATGTATTTAAAAAGTGTTTGTGACATTTCTTAAAAAGTATTTGTGACTTATTTAAAAATGTACATCACACATATGCAAAATATACGCTAGTTATTCAAAAATTGTTTGTCACATTTCATAAAAAGTATCAGTGAGTTACTCAAATATGGCCATCATGTATTCTTAAAATATTGATATCATGTTTATAGAAATGCTAGTAACTTATATGAAAAATGTTTGTTGAATATTTAGAAAAATTCTAGAATCTTCTTGTGGATTCCGATCTTCACAAGGCATGTGGTGTGGATATAACCAACCACTTGTAAAACCCTCGCATGCTCTCCACAGGATACAAAGAAGCAACAGACTGCACCGCACACCCAATCCTAGAATGTTGAATGCGAACCGAAACTGAAAACTGCAATCACGTGTCCATCCCGCGGTCCCTCTGCACACCTGGTATTGTCCTGCGCCCACGTGGCCTGCAATTACTGATGCGCTGGACCTGGACCTTGTCTATGTGTGTTGCACTTTCCGCCTGATGAACTGCATGTGCATACCTCCAAAGGGCCTGCCAAGATCGTTTCCGAGTACAACGCCCCCTTCGATGTAGAACATCACCTGCTACAAGCCAACAAGCCTGCATGCAAGGAAAATAATTTGTACATACCTGAGCACCCTAGTGTTTCTTTTCCATGCTAAACGTACACACGGGTATTATTCGGTGATGTATGCGATACGCCCCAGCCAGCACGCGGATATTCATGTACATACGTATGAATCCATTGGTGATCATAAGCTTACGCGCATGTGATAGATCATTACGTGCATGTGATAACTGATTCGTGCATGTACTAGTAGGTAAGACCACAAGTGCGAAATCTGCAAAGATGTTTTAATCTGCACTAGCTAGTGGGATTGTACACGAACAACTACTTATTCACCATGGACTTGTGCGTCGTGTATGTGTAAACATACTTGGCTCTTCCCTCTTATTTTTCAATAATGCACATTTGCTTCTCTTCAAATTTATTTGGTACAAAATTGCATCGAACGAGCACATTGATAATAACGACATTTTTATGAACGCATGAACATTTTTATTTTGAAATTGCGTCAACAAATTCTAAATACATGAACATATTTACAATTATCAACATTTCTTTAAAATGCATGAATTTTATAAATTACATGAATAAATTTTCAGAAATACACCAGTAAAATTGTGTACATTAACATTTTGCAAAAATAACAGAATTATTTTTACATGTGATTGTTTTCAAGATTGTCCTTTTTATTTATGTGGACCTTCTTTTGAAATGCACAAATTATTTTCTAGTTACATGAATCTTTCTTAAACACCCGAGCACCATTTTGAAGAAGATGAACATACTTAAAAAAGTGTGCATCCCTTTTGAAAATATTTGAACATTTAAAAACATAGATACTAACCTATCTCCGAAATGCATCTTTGTAATTTCCTTCAAAATGAAAGAGACATAGATAAAAACAAAAAAAATTGAAAAACAAGTAATAGGCAAGGTATAGATGCTCATGGAGGTAGGCAATATCTGAGCCATGTGGGATGCGACTATAGGTGAGCACGATTTACAACTCGTATTAGTAGGCAAGGTATAGACGCGCATGGAGGTAGTACATATGTTTGATGGAAATATTATATATGTTCTTTGTGAACTAACGAGTTTGTTACTACGATTGAAGAGTATTAGAGTACAACTGTACACGCTTCCAATGTATTGCAGCGTTTCATTGTTTCAAACGCTGTGATATACGGACGAGCTAGCACGCCATGTAAGTATAGTCTATAAGTGTCAAAGCCTAATAATCTTGTTTTTGTAAAGGATTATGCACAACACAATGTACGCTGTATAAGAATGAATGAACAAGAGAAATGTATAATCAACAAATTAGCAGCAATAGGGTATGACAGTAAGCAGGGATCGATTCATAGTGTTTTGGATCTGGGCCAAAATATTGTTCCATTCAAAAACGCTTACTGTCAGTTGATGGGCCAACGTCAGCAGGTATCTATGCTGGGCCAATTTTCCTTGTTGAAATTGGTAAACGGTGCGACGGATTCACGATGCTGACGTTGGATCCCTATCCATACGCGCGTGGAAATGAAAACGTACACGGAAAAATTAATTCTTTCCAGTTCTATCTGCATTTAATTCGTTTCAATCCAGTTCCTCGCCAGTCCATTCTAGTTGCATCGCAGACATTCCTACCTTTCCTTCCATTCATCAGTTCATTCTAGGTCGCTTCCCGAGGCTGTGCGATGGAGCCCAAAGCCATGCCCGCCAAGGAGGAGGAGGAGCTCGTTGAGCAACTCTGCAGCGACCTCACATGCACCTGCGCCCGACCGAGAAGCCGTCGTTGTCGCCAACAGCCACCCTGAACCTGCTCTTGCTCCAGCTGTCGTCAACCTGTCTACCACGGGGTTCCTCGCCACCCTCCGCCAAGCCGCCATGGATGCATCGTCCGTCTTCAGCGAGTTCACCAGCGCCAGACTTCTCAGCTTCTCCCGCACGTTCGCCCGGGGATGGGGCCCCTCTGGCTCGGGCAGGTACGAGCGTCGCTCCATTGACGACAAGATCTTCCCCGACCTCAACCTGCCAGCCGAAGATGACCCGGAGGAGATAGGGCATGGTGGTGGGCGGGCGAGCTCGCTGGAGCGTCGCTCCGTCCAGGATCTCGTTGATGACACAAAATCTTCCCCAAGCTCAACTTGCTAGCAGAAGATGACTAGGAGGAGAGAGAGGGCATGGTGGTGGCGCAGGAGAGGAGGCGCAAGCGCAACGTCTCCTCCTCGAATCTCGACCGGGAGCTAGTCAACGTCCTGGCTGGGTTTTGGTTACCGCTTGAAATTTCAATATTTACAATGGTTACCACATATTTTAATCCCCCTCGGTAAATGGTCATTTCGAGCAAAAAATTCGAATTTTTTGAATTTGTTGAATTTGAACGCTCAATCTATAGTGAAGTATGGGAGCACCTCACAGCACTCGCATAGACAACGTTCCACTTAGCTAGTAGCTCTTTTATGATAAATATAAGTTCAAGTGCTATCTATATCTATTTCGAAAGAATTTTAATTCACAATTAAATTATAAATTTTGTTCGAAATTCATTCAAAATTTGCTTAAATTTTCATGGTAACCGTGGTCACCACGTTTACCGGTCCCCCTCGGTAAAAATGCCCCATTCGGTAACCAAAACCTTGCATCCTAAATAGTGCCATCGCCCCGCCAAGTAAGAGGAAGAGAACACAGTCACCGCCCAACATCTCCGATCTCGACGAGGATCTGGCTGGTTCAAAGTTGGCTGCTACCGAGGCCGAGGATGCTACTCTCAAACAAGGTAGTAGGCCTAATTGTTTTATCAAGGAGATCGATTAAAAAGTACCTCTCAATCGTATGGTTAATTTCCCTTCTCAACTGATCCTATTACATTTTCAGCTGCAAGGTTAGGAGGGGAGCAGGAGTCGCTCCAAGCTCATCAAGGAGAACAAGCAGACGGTGGAGCTGCATCTGCTTTCAATACACAAAAAGAGGGTGACTAGGCCGAGGCCAAGGGTGCGCGTGCTTATTTAATCAAGTATACAAAAAAGATGGAGAAAGGATCTCCTATATACTGTTCTGCACTCTTGATCCTATGTCATTTTCTTAGATACAATGCCACGAGAGGCTGGAGGTAGACCTCGGCTCAGCCAGGCTGACATTCAGGTGCTGACCTCGAGTGTGAAAAACCAATCCACCAGGCCATTCCCGGAACAATTTCTGGGCAGGTTGAATTGGTTTCGATCGCGTGTTGCCAAGGACCAGGGATCTGATGTGGACACATCAGCAAACACAAGAAGATATAATGAAGATGGTACTATGGGAGCAACGGAGTTGCAACCTCATTTCAATGTCACAAGTGCCTAACCAGAAGTAAGAAGGCCTGAAATTTGTACATCCACGATCACGGGTATGAATGTCCAAAGTGTTGTTAGCATAATGTTGATTTGAGGGATTTGCAAAGTGTTAGTTCTACGTCTATGTCTTGGTGTTCGTCCGGGTTTTACTTGTACACATAGGCATATATATACATGCTTATATTGTTTATGTCATCGCAGTACTAGGATGTCAACTACAAGTAAGTTTAGACTTTGTGTAAGGTCGGTGGCAGCTCTGCCTATATATGCATAGCAGGTAACTGCGTGAGTTTGTAACGTATTACGTGCTGGTGAGACAAAAGTAAAAGAAGTAAAGAGTGAAAACAAGGATTACAAGTATTTCATGCGCGAGTGTTCATATAGTTTGATGTGACCGTTCCTAAGACGAATTCCAACAAGTGTTTAGATTGAAGAAGTGGAAGTTGTAATATTCATGTTACATGTGATTTGTTTCCTATGCATGGATAAAAGTTCTCATATATGTTCCCGATCCTATTTCATTTCAGTTGCAATGTCAAAAGACGAGAAGCCTCAATAAGGCGTTAGACCTCGACTCAGCCAGGCTGACATCAGGAAGAGAGTCGACGAGCTGGTCTCGAAGGTGAAAAACCGAGCCCGGCCGTTGCCGGAACACTATCTAGGCTAGTTGAATTGGTTTCGGAGGCAGGTTGCCAATGACCGTGGATATGATGTCGAGACGTCAGCTAATGTTCGCAGCGCTTGATATCACCAACCTACAAAGGCGATGCAGTGACGAGGGGTACTGTGGGAGAAAGGGACTTGCCTTCTCAAATGAATGTCGCAAGTGCCCAGCCAGAAGAAAGAAGGCCCGAAATTGGCGCATCAACAATCACAGGTAGGAAAGTGATGTTCTAGATGTGCCTATGACAATTGAAGATATACCAGAGTATAAATCTAATATTCCTGTTACAGATGGATTTTTCCTATGCATGAAGATGGAGGCATGTCTTCACAGCCTGCCGTCGGAAATGAAGACAAGGCAAGTGTGGACGTGCATGCTATTCTGGGATCAAATTCTTCTCTGCAGGTGATTATGCCGGATGTCACACCGATGGTGCCGGGTATCCTACCCTCGCCTGCCTGGGAACGTCAGCTCGCCATCGCTAGCCCGAGCTAGGAACCCGACAATCTGGACGGGCGAGAAAACGATCTGGATGAGATGCATCATGACCCTTTTAGCTCTGCGAGTGCTCCTCCATAACTCTTGTTTCCTCCTAATTTGTTAGTGACCTTGATGGTCTATACATTAATTCTGACTGCGGTTTCACTAGAGTTGTCGCTTGTTTCTAGTAGATTATAAACTATATGTTTTCGAGCTGAATGGTTGACATTGTTTCTGTGCCGCTACCTGATTTTATGCATGATATGATCATACCATATATTTAAATTGTGTGAATCTGCATATTATTAACATGAGAATTAATAATGTGTTCAATATTTTGTATTATGTGTTAGTTTTACAATCTATTATATATACAGCTGTGGGAGAGTTACGAAACATGGCAAGCCGAGATATGTTTCTCTCCTCTGGTATGTGGCTGTCTGTAGTGGCTTCATAAATAATAGATATGTTCATGAATTTCTAATTGTCCAAGCATTTCTAAGAAATATGAACGCTTGTTAGTTGGCTAGGCACTGGTAATTCTTGCTATTATAATTAGGATATGGGTAGTTGACATGTAATGCTACTTCTTGCGTACTCTGCCTATCTACGTTGGTTGAGGAAAAAATCAAGGCTGTATTAAAGCATAGGCGTTAGCTGCTATCAGGAAGCAAGTAAAAGGAGTCAATTAGCTGGCTTACACTAGAACAAATCGTTGTTGAGTGATGATTTTCTTCAGCCTATAGAGCTATGCTATCATGAGTGACTAAGGCTGTTGCTATTTGGAGCAATACTTGATGTATTGGTTGATGTACTAAAATTTCTTGTTCACCATGAATTTTTTTGTTTTGGTAAAAATGACCTAAAAAAGAGGTGTTGATATTAATATCTGATGCCACCCTAGCTAGTGGGTGCTCTCCGAAGTTGCATACACAAATTATGAATTCTATTATCAAAATCAAATCTTGAATTTATTTGCTTGCTGGCCAGAATAATTCTTATACGGATGTCCACTGGAAGTTAGCTATAGCTCTTGTCATCTGAAAAAAGCTATAGCTCTTGTAGTAGTTAGTAGTTACACTCAGTGCAAAACTGCAAATTATTTCACATTTGTACTCCGTATAAACTGGTACTTGAGAACAGTGATAGCCATAAAGGAGAGATGTTCGATTTTAGGTAACTATCTATGTGCTATCTTTGTGCAATATACTTTAGCGCGTTTTAATCGACATAGTCGGGAAGTTTGAATATAAAGAAACAACCATCAACAAGCCGATACAAACACATACCACCCCAACACACGCACACACCCAAGGCTGAATACATAGGCGCTGAGCGTAGCTACACCACCCCTCTCACTCCAATGTATGTAATACACACTCTTTGCTCATCAACTTGTCAATCTGTACTTCTGGAAACATTGTACTAAATTTGAGCTTCCTATCGTAGTTACTTCGTGCAAGAAACAAGAAAAACCATCTACTGTGAAACTAAGCCAAAACACTGCACCTAGAAAATGGGATTCCCACTTCAGACATATGGTAAGTATCTGTACTACATTATTGAAATGCTTTATGTTGGCTTACTAAATGACTTGCAATATTAATGTTTGTCAATTGATAAATCTGATATAAGCCTAAGGACAACATTGAAAATCTATCCGGTAGAGACTTGCTTGAACGTATGCGCACTACAAAGAAAGATCCTACATTTAGTCTGACTGCACCGAAACAAATCATAAGTACTTTCTAATTTACGGAGGCTTCTCTTTGGACCTTGCATGTTTAGATAGAATAATTGGAAACTATAATATTCCTATTACAGGTGATCTGTTTCCTATGCATGCAGAAAAGTTCTCGTATATTTCATTTTCAGCTACTAGGGCTCAGCCAGGTTGACATCAGGAAGAGAGCGGAGGAGCTGGTTTCGAAGGTGAAAAACCGATCCAGGCCGTTGGCGGAATGCAATCTGGGTTAGTTGAATTGTTTCTGTCCAAGGTTGCCAAGGACCATGGATCTGCTATGGAGGCGTCTGCTAATGTTGGCAGCACTTAATGTAACCAACCTCCAAGCCTATGCAATGATGAGGGTACTGTGGGAGAAAGGGAGTTCCCTTCTCAATTGAATATCGCAAGTGCCAGCCAGAAGAAAGAACGCCCGAAATTGGTACATCAACAATCGCAGGTAGCAAAGTGGTGTTTGAGATGTGCCTATGACAAGTGTTTACATAGAAGAGTTGGATGCTAATATTCCTTTTATAGGTGGTTTGTTTCAAATGCATGGAGATGGAGGCATGTCTTCACAGCCTATAGCCGGAAATGAAGACATGGCAAGTGAGGACATGCAAGAAGACAATGCTTCTCTGCAGGTGACAGTGGCCGATGCCATACCGTCGGTTCTGCAACCCTCGCGTGGCATGGAATGTCAGCTGGCCATTGCTAGCCCGAGGTAGGAACCAGATGATCTGGACGGGGGACAGAATGATCTGGACAAGATGCAACCAGGCCCTTCTAGCGTTGCGAGCCCACCTCCGTAACTCTAGTTTCATCCTAGTTTGTTAGGGACCTTGTTGGTCTATACATTAATTCTGGCTGCATTTTGTTACTGGAGCCATCGCTTATTTCTAGTAGATTATGAACTATATGTTCTCGTATTGAATGGTTGATATTGTTGTTGTGTCGCTGCTTGGTTCTATTTTTGATATGATCATACCATTTATTTAAATTGAGTGAATTTTCATATTATTAACATGATAATTAAATATGTGTTCATTATTTTGTGTTTTGTTTTAGTTTTACAGCCTACATACATTACTCTGTTAGTCGACTTCCTCATCGAACTCTTTTCTTTCAAAGATTCGCTTAAGCACTTACTAAATATGCCGCGTCGAAGCCGCTGATTCTCCTTAGTAGAGTCTGACAGCTGGCCACGAACATCTTTAAGTTCAACGTCCAGCTTGGTGTTGGCATCCTGAAGCTCATTCTTTTCCCGCCTCACCCTTGTCAACATACTCTCACCGGCCTTTAGCCGGCGTAAGAGTTGTTGCCTGTCCGGATCCAGTCCGGCGCCTTCTGCAATATGATTTGGCAGATTCATACCCACGCCGCACTTCGCAAGATATTAATCTTTCGAAGTGTATCTTACCAGAGGGGGTCTCTTTAGGCTCCCCTGCCGCGGCTAGTGCGGCCTCCAGTTGGGCTTTGCACTCTTTCAGCTCCTGGGACAGTACGGTAATCTTCTCTCTAAGAACATGCATAACAAATGACCCTTAAACTAGTTACTCTAACTGTTTCAAGTCTCGGGGGCTACTGGTATATACATATATATTTACCAAAATTTTCTTACCCGTATGTCTTTTACATATTGCTCCGTGGCTCTGGTTAAACCATTTTGAGTAGCACGGAGGTACGCATCTCCCGAGTTGAAGGCATCTAATGCCTCTCGGAAGAAACAAGCGTCGCGAAGAACTGTCCGGCGATGCCTATGGTTCATGGCACTCTCCACCTCGGAATTGGTGGCAGACAGCCTGTCCGCATCCTCTGTCGGAGGAGCGTCCGGTGCGCTCCTCTTGTTCGCTCCCGCTTCCGGGCCAGGCGTTGGAGCATGGCTGGTGGAGGCGCGGTTGGCAACCTCTCCGGATGTAGTTCGGCGAGGTCTCTTCGTCCTGAAGATAGAACGAACCATAATATGCCCTGAAGAAATAACACTAGGGAAAAAGAGGATGCGCTATACCTTTGCACCGGCATCCCAGTCCGGACTACATTCCTTTTTGCCCAGAGGGCCCTGCGCCCCCTCGTTGGCTAGCCGCCGCAGGTTCGGCCTCCCGCCTTGGAAACCTCCCCTGCAAAACACGGTCGTTGTCAGGAAAACTGAAATGTGTGAGAATGGATTCCTTCTCAAAGGGATGAGACTCCGCTCTCTGTTACCTGGGAGGCCGGGATTAACCCTGGGTAATCAGCCGTAATGGCCACCAAGGTATTGTCCTTGCTTAACTGATGAAACACCCCGTCAATCAACTCCACCGATATATCTGGATCCTCTTCGGAGTTCGGATCGAGGGACCGTTCTGGATCCTAGGGTTGTGGGGGATGGCTGTTTATATCCTTTACTTCCTGACGTAGTTCCTGCGTTGAAATCGTTAGACTACATATTGAATCATGGGAATATAAAGCGGATGGGCAGGCACAATTCTTCACTTACCCAACTCAGGGGGTTGTACATACTAAATCCTCCCTGCGGGTTGACGCGGAGGAATTCCTCCTCTTCTCCCTTGTACAAAGAGGATAAGATCTTTACTAGAGTCGCAGCTGAGGCTGGCCCCTTACGACCATAACGGGTGGTGTCATCCTCCCCGTTAAAATCGCACATGGGGTGGCCTCTATATTGAAGCGGCTGCACCCCCCGCATAATGCATGCGGCCATGACTCCAATCATGGTTAGTCCGGAATGAGCCAATAGTCTTATCCGGTCAATCAGGCGAAGGACGTCCCTGTCGCTTTCTCTCTGAGAGCTCCGCGGACGCCAGCTCAGGCGTTTCTTTAAGGGAGCAATGTTGAATTCGGGGAGACCGACCTGGATAGGGTCCGGTAGTGGGACATCATCTATATAAAACCATTCCGAAGGCCAGTCCTCGGACGCCTTCTTTGGGGTTCCGGATAGATATCCGGTCCCGGCGATACGCCACACTTCGGCTCCGCCCACTTGATATATAGACCCCTCTTGAGAGCGGGGCACCAGACAGAATAATCTCTTCCACAGCGTGAAATGAGCCTCAACACCCAAGAATAGCTTGCAAAGAGCGACGAAGCCCGCGATATGCAATATAGAGGCGGGCGTGAGATCGTGCAGCTGGAGGCCGTAGAACTCCAGAATCCCACGGAGAAATGGATGGATTGGAAATCCAAGTCCTCTTACTAGATAAGGGACGAGGCACACCCGCTCTCCTTTGGAGGGACTGGGGGTGCTCTCCGCTTGCTCTCCGCCATTATAGGTGGCGAGTCCGGCTCGGACCAGGACCATTTAGGCCTGAGGGAGAAATCTCTTGGCCTGAAGCGACACTAGCTCGCTGTGCGGGATGGAGCACCTCTCCCAGTCTCCAGGTTTAGGACTGGAAGGGCGAGAGGAGGAGCTGCGACGGCTGGCCATGTTGGAATGAACCTTTGCTGGAGGCGCTCTCATGATTACTCGCGGAGAGGAGAAGGTGTGGTTTGGATCTGAATCCCCATCCCATTAAATAGGTGGCTCGTTTATGCGGCTAGGGGTGTGAATGTAAAAACACCCCGACTTTTCACATTCGTTTGACACGTGGAAGACGGACATTATTGGGCGTGGAAGCCAAGGTGCGCTACATTATGAAAATCGGACATTATTCAGCAGGTACATGGAATTTGGAGAAGAACCCGCCTTGCAATGCCGAAGACAATCTGCGCGCTGGACTCGTCGTCATTGAAGCCTGGTTCGGGGGCTACTGAGGGAGTCCTGGATTAGGGGGTGTCCGGGTAGCCGGACTATACCTTCAGCCGAACTCCAGGACTATGAAGATACAAGATTGAAGACTCCGTCTCGTGTCCGGATGGGACTTTCCTTGGCGTGGAAGGCAAGCTTGGCGATGCGAATATTCAAGATCTCCTACCAATGTAACCGACTTTGTGTAACCCTAACCCTCTCTGGTGTCTATATAAACTGGAGGGTTTTAGTCCGTAGGACAACTTCATCATACAACAATCATACCTTAGGCTAGCTTTTAGGGTTTAGCCTCCTTGATCTCGTGGTAGATCTACTCTTGTACTAGCCATATCATCAATATTAATCAAGCAGGACGTAGGGTTTTACCTCCATCAAGAGGGCCCGAACCTGGGTAAAACATTGTGTCCCTTGTCTCCTGTTACCATCTGGCCTAGACGCACAGTTCGGGACCCCCTACCCGAGATCTGCCGGTTTTGACACCGACATTGGTGCTTTCATTGAGAGTTCCCCTGTGTCATCGCAATCAGGAAGGATGCCTCTTCCCGTCTTTAAAGACGGCGCCGTTACTAAGGGAGCCTTGGCTGTCGGTCAAACTCTCCGGCTAGGCGGTTTTCTCATGACTGCCTGTTCGGCCGTTGCGCCGACGGTGACCTCTCGGGTCATCAAAAGCAATCTTCACGTCAGCTCGGAACTCGTCGAGCAGTTAGATCCAATGGAGCTCTCTTCCGTAAACGAGCTCTTGGATCGCATCGCCGCCTTCGGGGGCACTAGGGATTATGACCAGGTTAGGCTTAAACCCGATCTAAGAAATGGATCCACTAGAAATTTGTAATTTGTTATCAAGTGCATGATTTGCGGATCAATTACCTGCCAGCATCGTGATTTATGCAACACGCAAGCAAGCTTCATCGACGTGATGCACATAGATATGCATCAAGGGACACCTCAAAACATCTTGAAAAATCAGGTCAACATATTGCTAAATTTCTTTATTCACTGCCAAACTGCTTCACCCGATAATAAAGCCACTGTTATCCCTACACATGTAAGGCTATTTTTCAAGTTCTTGAATTAGCTTTCGGAAGTCACTGGAATATGACTATTGTCGATCCATGGCAAGTACACTTCACAGCTCTACAAGCGCCCGAGGTAACTTATTGGTCTTTTGTGAATATAAACAATACTTTATATATTTAAATTAGTTAATTCTTTTAAAAAACTCTTCATTAATAAACAGTACTATATGAATATAGCTCTTCGTTTCCTTCTGTTGATCAGTGTCCGAAGGGATGAACTTGTCTCTGAAGAAAAAAACACTATAATCGTCACGAACACAAATACACTGCTTCGAGGTCAGTTGTTCCATTATTTTAGGATTAAAGTGTAGCACATCATACATCGATTTTGCATGTTTAAGATTGTCGGCAAATACATTACAGGGCTGATGCTACGAGAAATACTGTGTCACACATACAGAAGTACACGTGCACCAACACACACGCGCGAATGTGAGTGTGAAATATAGTCTTGAGCCGGGGAGTAATTTTTTGTCTCTCCCGTTGCAACGCACGGGCCTTTTTGCTAGTAATTGAAAAATATGTGCACATCATATGTAAACAATTATCATTTGTATTTTAAAAAATATTACTCGCGTACTTGAAAAAATGATCATCCAAATAATTCTAAAATAAATTCTCCTGACACATTTGTACATAAAGGTTAATCGCATGTGTATGAAAAACTGGTCACCGCTTATTTAAAAAAACTTGTGCAAAAAAAAGGAAAACATCGGAGAAGAAGAAAAGAAGGAAAAAATGTATATGGAAGAAGTGGGCCAAGGAGGAGGACTCGAGGAGGAAGCAACAGGAGAATCATAGCCCAGATAATATCTTTCATTTATTACCCATAATTTAGTGTTTAATGTTGCACGTATTATAATGTAACGTGAGATCTGAAATACGTACTTCACCAGGGAATTGAACGCACTGAGATTGCATGTTAGTTTCTCCATTGTTTATTCCATTTGCTTTTATTTGCCATATCAACCTTCTTCGGTACCGGGGTCGCGAGAGCTATGGTGGGCTAAAAAAGTACAAACAACCATCTAGCTCGTCCTGTTCTTTGCATATATTGTTTTGAAGGGAAAGCCTCTTGGCACTTTACTTCAAATTTAACATGTATGGTAGTATTTTATTCATTTAGTACATGATGTAATGGAAAGCTAGGTGGCACATCATCCGACTAGAAGAGTCATAAGTATGTCTGATATTTTAATCAAACCTTAACCTGATGTTCAGTCATTGACCTAGGTGGTATCTACGCCGCAAGCAGCCAAGTTGGATTCCTAATTTCCGATACGTCACTCCAATCTCCACCTCTCACGCAGGCGCAAGCAGCCAAAACACCTATCATCAATTAGGATTTATAGTTTTGGATGCCCAAAAAATTAGGAATTTTTCTAGGTGATTTTGATAAATGCAGAAAGAATTTGTGGCAAAGGTTCGAGGTCTAGCTTGGACTTGGAGTTGCCATAGAAATTTAGAAAAACATGTAATAAGAAACTAGACGGCATTAAATAAGTAAGAAAAAGGTTCGGACGGTTTTCAGAAAGAGTTCACATTGCTCAATATGGTGTGAAACATTTAATAGAAAGATGAAAAGAAAAGGCAAAAATAAAGTCCATACATTAAATATCATAACTTAAACATTAATATAATAAAATGTAGTACAAACATGACAAAACTATAGGGTTTTAGGTTGGGGAAGTTACACACGTCAACCTTCAAAATGAAAGCATTTCTGCTTCCAGGTTAGAAGGATGAAAATATTGTGCAATTTCCTTGGCATTCATTGCACCGTCTGTATTCTTTGGCTTGGTGACATCATATATATAGCATGAACACCACCACATGCTATTAATTCTGATATGTCGCAAGTTATTGATGATGCTACTTCTGCTACGGATAATGGTTATGTTGATGCCGGTACCTAGCTTACTAATGATGATGTGCCACTTGGTGCATTTCATGATAAAAAAATTGCTAGACTAATACAACATGATGTTGAATCTGATGATGAGATTGAAACCGAATCTCCTGAAACACCTTCTAGAACTAGCATTCCGCCCGCGAACTTCCTCCCACCGAGGAAAACGTCGGCAGCGGCGGCGCAAACCTGCCGCCCCTGGATTCCTCATGGCCCAATGCCATGTCGCGCTCAATGCTACCATCGTCGGTCTGCTGGATCGTGCAAGGTAGGAGCCCGGGGTCCGCGCGATCGACCGGGGCGACAAGCATAGTTCTGTCCAGGATCTTGTTGACGAAATCAACCTCAACTTGCCGGTGGGAGATGCCCCGGAAGAGGGCCACGGCAGCACAGTGGCGCATGAGACGTCCGCGCAGAGCGGTGTACCGCATGGATTAGCCCCTTCATGCATCGATCAGCCATGAGGTATGTGCTAAACTGGTACGGTACTTAATAGTTACGTTTGTTCAATTGTGCATAATTTCCGAGAGCTAGATTTCGTCTTAAGAATAATATATTTTAGAAATTTTTCATGTGTATTCGTAGAATATTCATCTGATGTTTATGAAAATGTACTTCGCACATATGCAAAAAATATGCATGTATTTAAAAAGTGTTTGTGACATTTCTTAAAAAGTATTTGTGACTTATTTAAAAATGTACATCACACATATGCAAAATATACGCTAGTTATTCAAAAATTGTTTGTCACATTTCATAAAAAGTATCGGTGAGTTACTCAAATATGGCCATCATGTATTCTTAAAATATTGATATCATGTTTATAGAAATGCTAGTAACTTATATGAAAAATGTTTGTTGAATATTTAGAAAAATTCTAGAATCTTCTTGTGGATTCCGATCTTCACAAGGCATGTGGTGTGGATATAACCAACCACTTGTAAAACCCTCGCATGCTCTCCATAGGATACAAAGAAGCAACAGACTGCACCGCACGCCCAATCCTAGAATGTTGAATGCGAACCGAAACTGAAAACTGCAATCACGTGTCCATCCCGCGGTCCCTCTGCACACCTGGTATTGTCCTGCGCCCACGTGGCCTGCAATTACTGATGCGCTGGACCTGGACCTTGTCTATGTGTGTTGCACTTTCCGCCTGATGAACTGCATGTGCATACCTCCAAAGGGCCTGCCAAGATCGTTTCCGAGTACAACGCCCCCTTCGATGTAGAACATCACCTGCTACAAGCCAACAAGCCTGCATGCAAGGAAAATAATTTGTACATACCTGAGCACCCTAGTGTTTCTTTTCAATGCTAAACGTACACACGGGTATTATTCGGTGATGTATGCGATACGCCCCAGCCAGCACGCGGATATTCATGTACATACGTATGAATCCATTGGTGATCATAAGCTTACGCGCATGTGATAGATCATTACGTGCATGTGATAACTGATTCGTGCATGTACTAGTAGGTAAGACCACAAGTGCGAAATCTGCAAAGATGTTTTAATCTGCACTAGCTAGTGGTATTGTACACGAACAACTACTTATTCACCATGGACTTGTGCGTCGTGTATGTGTAAACATACTTGGCTCTTCCCTCTTATTTTTCAATAATGCACATTTGCTTCTCTTCAAATTTATTTGGTACAAAATTGCATCGAACGAGCACATTGATAATAACGACATTTTTATGAACGCATGAACATTTTTATTTTGAAATTGCGTCAACAAATTCTAAATACATGAACATATTTACAATTATCAACATTTCTTTAAAATGCATGAATTTTATAAATTACATGAATAAATTTTCGGAAATACACCAGTAAAATTGTGTACATTAACATTTTGCAAAAATAACAGAATTATTTTTACATGTGATTGTTTTCAAGATTGTCCTTTTTATTTATGTGGACCTTCTTTTGAAATGCACAAATTATTTTCTAGTTACATGAATCTTTCTTAAACACCCGAGCACCATTTTGAAGAAGATGAACATACTTAAAAAAGTGTGCATCCCTTTTGAAAGTATTTGAACATTTAAAAACATAGATACTAACCTATCTCCGAAATTCATCTTTGTAATTTCCTTCAAAATGAAAGAGACATAGATAAAAACAAAAAAAATTGAAAAACAAGTAATAGGCAAGGTATAGATGCTCATGGAGGTAGGCAATATCTGAGCCATGTGGGATGCGACTATAGGTGAGCACGATTTACAACTCGTATTAGTAGGCAAGGTATAGACGCGCATGGAGGTAGTACATATGTTTGATGGAAATATTATATATGTTCTTTGTGAACTAACGAGTTTGTTACTACGATTGAAGAGTATTAGAGTACAACTGTACACGCTTCCAATGTATTGCAGCGTTTCATTGTTTCAAACGCTGTGATATACGGACGAGCTAGCACGCCATGTAAGTATAGTCTATAAGTGTCAAAGCCTAATAATCTTGTTTTTGTAAAGGATTATGCACAACACAATGTACGCTGTATAAGAATGAATGAACAAGAGAAATGTATAATCAACAAATTAGCAGCAATAGGGTATGACAGTAAGCAGGGATCGATTCATAGTGTTTTGGATCTGGGCCAAAATATTGTTCCATTCAAAAACGCTTACTGTCAGTTGATGGGCCAACGTCAGCAGGTATCTATGCTGGGCCAATTTTCCTTGTTGAAATTGGTAAACGGTGCGACGGATTCACGATGCTGACGTTGGATCCCTATCCATACGCGCGTGGAAATGAAAACGTACACGGAAAAATTAATTCTTTCCAGTTCTATCTGCATTTAATTCGTTTCAATCCAGTTCCTCGCCAGTCCATTCTAGTTGCATCGCAGACATTCCTACCTTTCCTTCCATTCATCAGTTCATTCTAGGTCGCTTCCCGAGGCTGTGCGATGGAGCCCAAAGCCATGCCCGCCAAGGAGGAGGAGGAGCTCGTTGAGCAACTCTGCAGCGACCTCACATGCACCTGCGCCCGACCGAGAAGCCGTCGTTGTCGCCAACAGCCACCCTGAACCTGCTCTTGCTCCAGCTGTCGTCATCCTGTCTACCACGGGGTTCCTCGCCACCCTCCGCCAAGCCGCCGTGGATGCATCGTCCGTCTTCAGCGAGTTCACCAGCGCCAGACTTCTCAGCTTCTCCCGCACGTTCGCCCGGGGATGGGGCCCCTCTGGCTCGGGCAGGTACGAGCGTCGCTCCATTGACGACAAGATCTTCCCCGACCTCAACCTGCCAGCCGAAGATGACCCGGAGGAGATAGGGCATGGTGGTGGGCGGGCGAGCTCGCTGGAGCGTCGCTCCGTCCAGGATCTCGTTGATGACACAAAATCTTCCCCAAGCTCAACTTGCTAGCAGAAGATGACTAGGAGGAGAGAGAGGGCATGGTGGTGGCGCAGGAGAGGAGGCGCAAGCGCAACGTCTCCTCCTCGAATCTCGACCGGGAGCTAGTCAACGTCCTGGCTGGGTTTTGGTTACCGCTTGAAATTTCAAGATTTACAATGGTTACCACATATTTTAATCCCCCTCGGTAAATGGTCATTTCGAGCAAAAAATTCGAATTTTTTGAATTTGTTGAATTCGAACGCTCAATCTATAGTGAAGTATGGGAGCACCTCACAGCACTCGCATAGACAACGTTCCACTTAGCTAGTAGCTCTTTTATGATAAATATAAGTTCAAGTGCTATCTATATCTATTTTGAAAGAATTTTAATTCACAATTAAATTATAAATTTTATTCGAAATTCATTCAAAATTTGCTTAAATTTTCATGGTAACCGTGGTCACCACGTTTACCGGTCCCCCTCGGTAAAAATGCCCCATTCGGTAACCAAAACCTTGCATCCTGAATAGTGCCATCGCCCCGCCAAGTAAGAGGAAGAGAACCCAGTCACCGCCCAACATCTCCGATCTCGACGAGGATCTGGCTGGTTCAAAGTTGGCTGCTACCGAGGCCGAGGATGCTACTCTCAAACAAGGTAGTAGGCCTAATTCTTTTATCAAGGAGATCGATTAAAAAGTACCTCTCAATCGTATGGTTAATTTCCCTTCTCAACTGATCTTATTACATTTTCAGCTGCAAGGTTAGGAGGGGAGCAGGAGTCGCTCCAAGCTCATCAAGGAGAACAAGCAGATGGTGGAGCTGCATCTGCTTTCAATACACAAAAAGAGGGTGACTAGGCCGAGGCCGAGGGTGCGCGTGCTTCTTTAATCAAGTATACAAAAAAGATGGAGAAAGGATCTCCTATATATTGTTCTGCACTCTTGATCCTATGTCATTTTCTTAGATACAATGCCACGAGAGGCTGGAGGTAGACCTCGGCTCAGCCAGGCTGACATTCAGGTGCTGACCTCGAATGTGAAAAACCAATCCACCAGGCCATTCCCGGAACAATTTCTGGGCAGGTTGAATTGGTTTCGATCGCGTGTTGCCAAGGACCAGGGATCTGATGTGGACACATCAGCAAACACAAGAAGATATAATGAAGATGGTACTATGGGAGCAACGGAGTTGCAACCTCATTTCAATGTCACAAGTGCCTAACCAGAAGTAAGAAGGCCTGAAATTTGTACATCCACGATCACGGGTATGAATGTCCAAAGTGTTGTTAGCATAATGTTGATTTGAGGGATTTGCAAAGTGTTAGTTCTACGTCTATGTCTTGGTGTTCGTCCGGGTTTTACTTGTACACATAGGCATATATATACATGCTTATATTGTTTATGTCATCGCAGTACTAGGATGTCAACTACAAGTAAGTTTAGACTTTGCGTAAGGTCGGTGGCAGCTCTGCCTATATATGCATAGCAGGTAACTGCGTGAGTTTGGTGAGACAAAAGTAAAAGAAGTAAAGAGTGAAAACAAGGACTACAAGTATTTCATGCGCGAGTGTTCATATAGTTTGATGTGACCGTTCCTAAGACGAATTTCAACAAGTGTTTAGATTGAAGAAGTGGAAGTTGTAATATTCATGTTACATGTGATTTGTTTCCTATGCATGGATAAAAGTTCTCCTATATGTTCCCGGTCCTATTTCATTTCAGTTGCAATGTCAAAAGACGAGCAGCCTCAATAAGGCGTTAGACCTCGACTCAGCCAGGCTGACATCAGGAAGAGAGTCGACGAGCTGGTCTCGAAGGTGAAAAACCGAGCCCGGCCGTTGCCGGAACACTATCTAGGCTAGTTGAATTGGTTTCGGAGGCAGGTTGCCAATGACCGTGGATATGATGTCGAGACGTCAGCTAATGTTCGCAGCGCTTTATATCACCAACCTACAAAGGCGATGCAGTGACGAGGGGTACTGTGGGAGAAAGGGACTTGCCTTCTCAAATGAATGTCGCAAGTGCCCAGCCAGAAGAAAGAAGGCCCGAAATTGGCGCATCAACAATCACAGGTAGGAAAGTGATGTTCTAGATGTGCCTATGACAATTGAAGATATACCAGAGTATAAATCTAATATTCCTGTTACAGATGGATTTTTCCTATGCATGAAGATGGAGGCATGTCTTCACAGCCTGCCGTCGGAAATGAAGACAAGGCAAGTGTGGACGTGCAAGCTATTCTGGGATCAAATTCTTCTCTGCAGGTGATTATGCCGGATGTCACACCGATGGTGCCGGGTATCCTACCCTCGCCTGCCTGGGAACGTTTGCTCGCCATCGCTAGCCCGAGCTAGGAACCCGACAATCTGGACGGGCGAGAAAACGATCTGGATGAGATGCATCATGACCCTTTTAGCTATGCGAGTGCTCCTCCACAAATCTTGTTTCCTCCTAATTTGTTAGTGACCTTGATGGTCTATACATTAATTCTGACTGCGGTTTCACTAGAGTTGTCGCTTGTTTCTAGTAGATTATAAACTATATGTTTTCGAGCTGAATGGTTGACATTGTTTCTGTGCCGCTACCTGATTTTATGCATGATATGATCATACCATATATTTAAATTGTGTGAATCTGCATATTATTAACATGAGAATTAATAATGTGTTCAATATTTTGTATTATGTGTTAGTTTTACAATCTATTATATATACAGCTGTGGGAGAGTTACGAAACATGGCAAGCCGAGATATGTTTCTCTCCTCTGGTATGTGGCTGTCTGTAGTGGCTTCATAAATAATAGATATGTTCATGAATTTCTAATTGTCCAAGCATTTCTAAGAAATATGAACGCTTGTTAGTTGGCTAGGCACTGGTAATTCTTGCTATTATAATTAGGATATGGGTAGTTGACATGTAATGCTACTTCTTGCGTACTCTGCCTATCTACGTTGGTTGAGGAAAAAATCAAGGCTGTATTAAAGCATAGGCGTTAGCTGCTATCAGGAAGCAAGTAAAAGGAGTCAATTAGCTGGCTTACACTAGAACAAATCGTTGTTGAGTGATGGCTTTCTTCAGCCAATAGAGCTATGCTATCATGAGTGACTAAGGCTGTTGCTATTTGGAGCAATACTTGATGTATTGGTTGATGTACTAAAATTTCTTGTTCACCATGAATTTTTTTGTTTTGGTAAAAATGACCTAAAAAAGAGGTGTTGATATTAATATCTGATGCCACCCTAGCTAGTGGGTGCTCTCCGAAGTTGTATACACAAATTATGAATTCTATTATCAAAATCAAATCTTGAATTTATTTGCTTGCTGGCCAGAATAATTCTTATACGGATGTCCACTGGAAGTTAGCTATAGCTCTTGTCATCTGAAAAAAGCTATAGCTCTTGTAGTAGTTAGTAGTTACACTCAGTGCAAAACTGCAAATTATTTCACATTTGTACTCCGTATAAACTGGTACTTGAGAACAGTGATAGCCATAAAGGAGAGATGTTCGATTTTAGGTAACTATCTATGTGCTATCTTTGTGCAATATTCTTTAGCGCGTTTTAATCGACATAGTCGGGAAGTTTGAATATAAAGAAACAACCATCAACAAGCCGATACAAACACATACCACCCCAACACACGCACACACCCAAGGCTGAATACATAGGTGCTGAGCGTAGCTACACCACCCCTCTCACTCCAATGTATGTAATACACACTCTTTGCTCATCAACTTGTCAATCTGTACTTCTGGAAACATTGTACTAAATTTGAGCTTCCTATCATAGTCACTTCGTGCAAGAAACAAGAAAAACCATCTACTTTGAAACTAAGCCAAAACACTGCACCTAGAAAATGGGATTCCCACTTCAGACATATGGTAAGTATCTGTACTACATTATTGAATTGCTTTATGTTGGCTTACTAAATGACTTGCAATATTAATGTTTGTCAATTGATAAATCTGATATAAGCCTAAGGACAACATTGAAAATCTATCCGGTAGAGACTTGCTTGAACGTATGCGCACTACAAAGAAAGATCCTACATTTAGTCTGACTGCACCGAAACAAATCATAAGTACTTTCTAATTTACGGAGGCTTCTCTTTGGACCTTGCATGTTTAGATAGAATAATTGGAAACTATAATATTCCTATTACAGGTGATCTGTTTCCTATGCATGCAGAAAAGTTCTCGTATATTTCATTTTCAGCTACTAGGGCTCAGCTAGGTTGACATCAGGAAGAGAGCGGAGGAGCTGGTTTCGAAGGTGAAAAACCGATCAAGGCTGTTGGCGGAATGCAATCTGGGTTAGTTGAATTGTTTCTGTCCAAGGTTGCCAAGGACCATGGATCTGCTATGGAGGCGTCTGCTAATGTTGGCAGCACTTAATGTAACCAACCTCCAAGCCTATGCAATGATGAGGGTACTGTGGGAGAAAGGGAGTTGCCTTCTCAATTGAATATCGCAAGTGCCAGCCAGAAGAAAGAACGCCCGAAATTGGTACATCAACAATCGCAGGTAGCAAAGTGGTGTTTGAGATGTGCCTATGACAAGTGTTTACATAGAAGAGTTGGATGCTAATATTCCTTTTATAGGTGGTTTGTTTCAAATGCATGGAGATGGAGGCATGTCTTCACAGCCTATAGCCGGAAATGAAGACATGGCAAGTGAGGACATGCAAGAAGACAATGCTTCTCTGCAGGTGACAGTGGCCGATGCCATACCGTCGGTTCTGCAACCCTCGCGTGGCATGGAATGTCAGCTGGCCATTGCTAGCCCGAGGTAGGAACCAGATGATCTGGACGGGGGACAGAATGATCTGGACAAGATGCAACCAGGCCCTTCTAGCGTTGCGAGCCCACCTCCGTAACTCTAGTTTCATCCTAGTTTGTTAGGGACCTTGTTGGTCTATACATTAATTCTGGCTGCATTTTGTTACTGTAGCCATCGCTTATTTCTAGTAGATTATGAACTATATGTTCTCGTATTGAATGGTTGATATTGTTGTTGTGTCGCTGCTTGGTTCTATTTTTGATATGATCATACCATTTATTTAAATTGAGTGAATTTTCATATTATTAACATGATAATTAAATATGTGTTCATTATTTTGTGTTTTGTTTTAGTTTTACAGCCTACATACATTACTCTGTTAGTCGACTTCCTCATCGAACTCTTTTCTTTCAAAGATTCGCTTAAGCACTTACTAAATATGCCGCGTCGAAGCCGCTGATTCTCCTTAGTAGAGTCTGACAGCTGGCCACGAACATCTTTAAGTTCAACGTCCAGCTTGGTGTTGGCATCCTGAAGCTCATTCTTTTCCCGCCTCACCCTTGTCAACATACTCTCACCGGCCTTTAGCCGGCGTAAGAGTTGTTGCCTGTCCGGATCCAGTCCGGCGCCTTCTGCAATATGATTTGGCAGATTCATACCCACGCCGCACTTCGCAAGATATTAATCTTTCGAAGTGTATCTTACCAGAGGGGGTCTCTTTAGGCTCCCCTGCCGCGGCTAGTGCGGCCTCCAGTTGGGCTTTGCACTCTTTCAGCTCCTGGGACAGTACGGTAATCTTCTCTCTAAGAACATGCATAACAAATGATCCTTAAACTAGTTACTCTAACTGTTTCAAGTCTCGGGGGCTACTGGTATATACATATATATTTACCAAAATTTTCTTACCCGTATGTCTTTTACATATTGCTCCGTGGCTCTGGTTAAACCATTTTGAGCAGCACGGAGGTACGCATCTCCTGAGTTGAAGGCATCTAATGCCTCTCGGAAGAAACAAGCGTCGCGAAGAACTGTCCGGCGATGCCTATGGTTCATGGCACTCTCCACCTCGGAATTGGTGGCAGACAGCCTGTCCGCATCCTCTGTCCGAGAGCGTCCGGTGCGCTCCTCGTGTTCGCTCCCGCTTCCGGGCCAGGCGTTGGAGCCTGGCTGGTGGAGGCGCGGTTGGCAACCTCTCCGGATGTAGTTCGGCGAGGTCTCTTCGTCCTGAAGATAGAACGAACCATAATATGCCCTGAAGAAATAACACTAGGGAAAAAGAGGATGCGCTATACCTTTGCACCGGCATCCCAGTCCGGACTACATTCCTTTTTGCCCCAGAGGGCCCTGCGCCCCCTCGTTGGCTAGCCGCCGCAGGTTCGGCCTCCCGCCTTGGAAACCTCCCCTGCAAAACACGGTCGTTGTCAGGAAAACTGAAATGTGTGAGAATGGATTCCTTCTCAAAGGGATGAGACTCCGCTCTCTGTTACCTGGGAGGCCAGGATTAACCCTGGGTAATCAGCCGTAATGGCCACCAAGGTATTGTCCTTGCTTAACTGATGAAACACCCCGTCAATCAACTCCACCGATATATCTGGATCCTCTTCGGAGTTCGGATCGAGGGACCGTTCTGGATCCTAGGGTATTTGTGACATTTCTTAAAAAGTATTTGTGACTTATTTAAAAATGTACATCACACATATGCAAAATATACGCTAGTTATTCAAAAATTGTTTGTCACATTTCATAAAAAGTATCGGTGAGTTACTCAAATATGGCCATCATGTATTCTTAAAATATTGATATCATGTTTATAGAAATGCTAGTAACTTATATGAAAAATGTTTGTTGAATATTTAGAAAAATTCTAGAATCTTCTTGTGGATTCCGATCTTCACAAGGCATGTGGTGTGGATATAACCAACCACTTGTAAAACCCTCGCATGCTCTCCACAGGATACAAAGAAGCAACAGACTGCACCGCACGCCCAATCCTAGAATGTTGAATGCGAACCGAAACTGAAAACTGCAATCACGTGTCCATCCCGCGGTCCCTCTGCACACCTGGTATTGTCCTGCGCCCACGTGGCCTGCAATTACTGATGCGCTGGACCTGGACCTTGTCTATGTGTGTTGCACTTTCCGCCTGATGAACTGCATGTGCATACCTCCAAAGGGCCTGCCAAGATCGTTTCCGAGTACAACGCCCCCTTCGATGTAGAACATCACCTGCTACAAGCCAACAAGCCTGCATGCAAGGAAAATAATTTGTACATACCTGAGCACCCTAGTGTTTCTTTTCCATGCTAAATGTACACACGGGTATTATTCGGTGATGTATGCGATACGCCCCAGCCAGCACGCGGATATTCATGTACATACGTATGAATCCATTGGTGATCATAAGCTTACGCGCATGTGATAGATCATTACGTGCATGTGATAACTGATTCGTGCATGTACTAGTAGGTAAGACCACAAGTGCGAAATCTGCAAAGATGTTTTAATCTGCACTAGCTAGTGGTATTGTACACGAACAACTACTTATTCACCATGGACTTGTGCGTCGTGTATGTGTAAACATACTTGGCTCTTCCCTCTTATTTTTCAATAATGCACATTTGCTTCTCTTCAAATTTATTTGGTACAAAATTGCATCGATCGAGCACATTGATAATAACGACATTTTTATGAACGCATGAACATTTTTATTTTGAAATTGCGTCAACAAATTCTAAATACATGAACATATTTACAATTATCAACATTTCTTTAAAATGCATGAATTTTATAAATTACATGAATAAATTTTCGGAAATACACCAGTAAAATTGTGTACATTAACATTTTGCAAAAATAACAGAATTATTTTTACATGTGATTGTTTTCAAGATTGTCCTTTTTATTTATGTGGACCTTCTTTTGAAATGCACAAATTATTTTCTAGTTACATGAATCTTTCTTAAACACCTGAGCACCATTTTGAAGAAGATGAACATACTTAAAAAAGTGTGCATCCCTTTTGAAAATATTTGAACATTTAAAAACATAGATACTAACCTATCTCCGAAATTCATCTTTGTAATTTCCTTCAAAATGAAAGAGACATAGATAAAAACAAAAAAAATTGAAAAACAAGTAATAGGCAAGGTATAGATGCTCATGGAGGTAGGCAATATCTGAGCCATGTGGGATGCGACTATAGGTGAGCACGATTTACAACTCGTATTAGTAGGCAAGGTATAGACGCGCATGGAGGTAGTACATATGTTTGATGGAAATATTATATATGTTCTTTGTGAACTAACGAGTTTGTTACTACGATTGAAGAGTATTGGAGTACAACTGTACACGCTTCCAATGTATTGCAGCGTTTCATTGTTTCAAACGCTGTGATATACGGACGAGCTAGCACGCCATGTAAGTATAGTCTATAAGTGTCAAAGCCTAATAATCTTGTTTTTGTAAAGGATTATGCACAACACAATGTACGCTGTATAAGAATGAATGAACAAGAGAAATGTATAATCAACAAATTAGCAGCAATAGGGTATGACAGTAAGCAGGGATCGATTCATAGTGTTTTGGATCTGGGCCAAAATATTGTTCCATTCAAAAACGCTTACTGTCAGTTGATGGGCCAACGTCAGCAGGTATCTATGCTGGGCCAATTTTCCTTGTTGAAATTGGTAAACGGTGCGACGGATTCACGATGCTGACGTTGGATCCCTATCCATACGCGCGTGGAAATGAAAACGTACACGGAAAAATTAATTCTTTCCAGTTCTATCTGCATTTAATTCGTTTCAATCCAGTTCCTCGCCAGTCCATTCTAGTTGCATCGCAGACATTCCTACCTTTCCTTCCATTCATCAGTTCATTCTAGGTCGCTTCCCGAGGCTGTGCGATGGAGCCCAAAGCCATGCCCGCCAAGGAGGAGGAGGAGCTCGTTGAGCAACTCTGCAGCGACCTCACATGCACCTGCGCCCGACCGAGAAGCCGTCGTTGTCGCCAACAGCCACCCTGAACCTGCTCTTGCTCCAGCTGTCGTCATCCTGTCTACCACGGGGTTCCTCGCCACCCTCCGCCAAGCCGCCGTGGATGCATCGTCCGTCTTCAGCGAGTTCACCAGCGCCAGACTTCTCAGCTTCTCCCGCACGTTCGCCCGGGGATGGGGCCCCTCTGGCTCGGGCAGGTACGAGCGTCGCTCCATTGACGACAAGATCTTCCCCGACCTCAACCTGCCAGCCGAAGATGACCCGGAGGAGATAGGGCATGGTGGTGGGCGGGCGAGCTCGCTGGAGCGTCGCTCCGTCCAGGATCTCGTTGATGACACAAAATCTTCCCCAAGCTCAACTTGCTAGCAGAAGATGACTAGGAGGAGAGAGAGGGCATGGTGGTGGCGCAGGAGAGGAGGCGCAAGCGCAACGTCTCCTCCTCGAATCTCGACCGGGAGCTAGTCAACGTCCTGGCTGGGTTTTGGTTACCGCTTGAAATTTCAAGATTTACAATGGTTACCACATATTTTAATCCCCCTCGGTAAATGGTCATTTCGAGCAAAAAATTCGAATTTTTTGAATTTGTTGAATTTGAACGCTCAATCTATAGTGAAGTATGGGAGCACCTCACAGCACTCGCATAGACAACGTTCCACTTAGCTAGTAGCTCTTTTATGATAAATATAAGTTCAAGTGCTATCTATATCTATTTTGAAAGAATTTTAATTCACAATTAAATTATAAATTTTATTCGAAATTCATTCAAAATTTGCTTAAATTTTCATGGTAACCGTGGTCACCACGTTTACCGGTCCCCCTCGGTAAAAATGCCCCATTCGGTAACCAAAACCTTGCATCCTGAATAGTGCCATCGCCCCGCCAAGTAAGAGGAAGAGAACCCAGTCACCGCCCAACATCTCCGATCTCGACGAGGATCTGGCTGGTTCAAAGTTGGCTGCTACCGAGGCCGAGGATGCTACTCTCAAACAAGGTAGTAGGCCTAATTCTTTTATCAAGGAGATCGATTAAAAAGTACCTCTCAATCGTATGGTTAATTTCCCTTCTCAACTGATCCTATTACATTTTCAGCTGCAAGGTTAGGAGGGGAGCAGGAGTCGCTCCAAGCTCATCAAGGAGAACAAGCAGACGGTGGAGCTGCATCTGCTTTCAATACACAAAAAGAGGGTGACTAGGCCGAGGCCGAGGGTGCGCGTGCTTCTTTAATCAAGTATACAAAAAAGATGGAGAAAGGATCTCCTATATATTGTTCTGCACTCTTGATCCTATGTCATTTTCTTAGATACAATGCCACGAGAGGCTGGAGGTAGACCTCGGCTCAGCCAGGCTGACATTCAGGTGCTGACCTCGAATGTGAAAAACCAATCCACCAGGCCATTCCCGGAACAATTTCTGGGCAGGTTGAATTGGTTTCGATCGCGTGTTGCCAAGGACCAGGGATCTGATGTGGACACATCAGCAAACACAAGAAGATATAATGAAGATGGTACTATGGGAGCAACGGAGTTGCAACCTCATTTCAATGTCACAAGTGCCTAACCAGAAGTAAGAAGGCCTGAAATTTGTACATCCACGATCACGGGTATGAATGTCCAAAGTGTTGTTAGCATAATGTTGATTTGAGGGATTTGCAAAGTGTTAGTTCTACGTCTATGTCTTGGTGTTCGTCCGGGTTTTACTTGTACACATAGGCATATATATACATGCTTATATTGTTTATGTCATCGCAGTACTAGGATGTCAACTACAAGTAAGTTTAGACTTTGCGTAAGGTCGGTGGCAGCTCTGCCTATATATGCATAGCAGGTAACTGCGTGAGTTTGGTGAGACAAAAGTAAAAGAAGTAAAGAGTGAAAACAAGGACTACAAGTATTTCATGCGCGAGTGTTCATATAGTTTGATGTGACCGTTCCTAAGACGAATTTCAACAAGTGTTTAGATTGAAGAAGTGGAAGTTGTAATATTCATGTTACATGTGATTTGTTTCCTATGCATGGATAAAAGTTCTCCTATATGTTCCCGGTCCTATTTCATTTCAGTTGCAATGTCAAAAGACGAGCAGCCTCAATAAGGCGTTAGACCTCGACTCAGCCAGGCTGACATCAGGAAGAGAGTCGACGAGCTGGTCTCGAAGGTGAAAAACCGAGCCCGGCCGTTGCCGGAACACTATCTAGGCTAGTTGAATTGGTTTCGGAGGCAGGTTGCCAATGACCGTGGATATGATGTCGAGACGTCAGCTAATGTTCGCAGCGCTTTATATCACCAACCTACAAAGGCGATGCAGTGACGAGGGGTACTGTGGGAGAAAGGGACTTGCCTTCTCAAATGAATGTCGCAAGTGCCCAGCCAGAAGAAAGAAGGCCCGAAATTGGCGCATCAACAATCACAGGTAGGAAAGTGATGTTCTAGATGTGCCTATGACAATTGAAGATATACCAGAGTATAAATCTAATATTCCTGTTACAGATGGATTTTTCCTATGCATGAAGATGGAGGCATGTCTTCACAGCCTGCCGTCGGAAATGAAGACAAGGCAAGTGTGGACGTGCATGCTATTCTGGGATCAAATTCTTCTCTGCAGGTGATTATGCCGGATGTCACACCGATGGTGCCGGGTATCCTACCCTCGCCTGCCTGGGAACGTTTGCTCGCCATCGCTAGCCCGAGCTAGGAACCCGACAATCTGGACGGGCGAGAAAACGATCTGGATGAGATGCATCATGACCCTTTTAGCTATGCGAGTGCTCCTCCACAACTCTTGTTTCCTCCTAATTTGTTAGTGACCTTGATGGTCTATACATTAATTCTGACTGCGGTTTCACTAGAGTTGTCGCTTGTTTCTAGTAGATTATAAACTATATGTTTTCGAGCTGAATGGTTGACATTGTTTCTGTGCCGCTACCTGATTTTATGCATGATATGATCATACCATATATTTAAATTGTGTGAATCTGCATATTATTAACATGAGAATTAATAATGTGTTCAATATTTTGTATTATGTGTTAGTTTTACAATCTATTATATATACAGCTGTGGGAGAGTTACGAAACATGGCAAGCCGAGATATGTTTCTCTCCTCTGGTATGTGGCTGTCTGTAGTGGCTTCATAAATAATAGATATGTTCATGAATTTCTAATTGTCCAAGCATTTCTAAGAAATATGAACGCTTGTTAGTTGGCTAGGCACTGGTAATTCTTGCTATTATAATTAGGATATGGGTAGTTGACATGTAATGCTACTTCTTGCGTACTCTGCCTATCTACGTTGGTTGAGGAAAAAATCAAGGCTGTATTAAAGCATAGGCGTTAGCTGCTATCAGGAAGCAAGTAAAAGGAGTCAATTAGCTGGCTTACACTAGAACAAATCGTTGTTGAGTGATGATTTTCTTCAGCCAATAGAGCTATGCTATCATGAGTGACTAAGGCTGTTGCTATTTGGAGCAATACTTGATGTATTGGTTGATGTACTAAAATTTCTTGTTCACCATGAATTTTTTTGTTTTGGTAAAAATGACCTAAAAAAGAGGTGTTGATATTAATATCTGATGCCACCCTAGCTAGTGGGTGCTCTCCGAAGTTGCATACACAAATTATGAATTCTATTATCAAAATCAAATCTTGAATTTATTTGCTTGCTGGCCAGAATAATTCTTATACGGATGTCCACTGGAAGTTAGCTATAGCTCTTGTCATCTGAAAAAAGCTATAGCTCTTGTAGTAGTTAGTAGTTACACTCAGTGCAAAACTGCAAATTATTTCACATTTGTACTCCGTATAAACTGGTACTTGAGAACAGTGATAGCCATAAAGGAGAGATGTTCGATTTTAGGTAACTATCTATGTGCTATCTTTGTGCAATATTCTTTAGCGCGTTTTAATCGACATAGTCGGGAAGTTTGAATATAAAGAAACAACCATCAACAAGCCGATACAAACACATACCACCCCAACACACGCACACACCCAAGGCTGAATACATAGGCGCTGAGCGTAGCTACACCACCCCTCTCACTCCAATGTATGTAATACACACTCTTTGCTCATCAACTTGTCAATCTGTACTTCTGGAAACATTGTACTAAATTTGAGCTTCCTATCATAGTCACTTCGTGCAAGAAACAAGAAAAACCATCTACTTTGAAACTAAGCCAAAACACTGCACCTAGAAAATGGGATTCCCACTTCAGACATATGGTAAGTATCTGTACTACATTATTGAAATGCTTTATGTTGGCTTACTAAATGACTTGCAATATTAATGTTTGTCAATTGATAAATCTGATATAAGCCTAAGGACAACATTGAAAATCTATCCGGTAGAGACTTGCTTGAACGTATGCGCACTACAAAGAAAGATCCTACATTTAGTCTGACTGCACCGAAACAAATCATAAGTACTTTCTAATTTACGGAGGCTTCTCTTTGGACCTTGCATGTTTAGATAGAATAATTGGAAACTATAATATTCCTATTACAGGTGATCTGTTTCCTATGCATGCAGAAAAGTTCTCGTATATTTCATTTTCAGCTACTAGGGCTCAGCCAGGTTGACATCAGGAAGAGAGCGGAGGAGCTGGTTTCGAAGGTGAAAAACCGATCCAGGCCGTTGGCGGAATGCAATCTGGGTTAGTTGAATTGTTTCTGTCCAAGGTTGCCAAGGACCATGGATCTGCTATGGAGGCGTCTGCTAATGTTGGCAGCACTTAATGTAACCAACCTCCAAGCCTATCCAATGATGAGGGTACTGTGGGAGAAAGGGAGTTGCCTTCTCAATTGAATATCGCAAGTGCCGGCCAGAAGAAAGAACGCCGGAAATTGGTACATCAACAATCGCAGGTAGCAAAGTGGTGTTTGAGATGTGCCTATGACAAGTGTTTACATAGAAGAGTTGGATGCTAATATTCCTTTTATAGGTGGTTTGTTTCAAATGCATGGAGATGGAGGCATGTCTTCACAGCCTATAGCCGGAAATGAAGACATGGCAAGTGAGGACATGCAAGAAGACAATGCTTCTCTGCAGGTGACAGTGGCCGATGCCATACCGTCGGTTCTGCAACCCTCGCGTGGCATGGAATGTCAGCTGGCCATTGCTAGCCCGAGGTAGGAACCACATGATCTGGACGGGGGACAGAATGATCTGGACAAGATGCAACCAGGCCCTTCTAGCGTTGCGAGCCCACCTCCATAACTCTAGTTTCATCCTAGTTTGTTAGGGACCTTGTTGGTCTATACATTAATTCTGGCTGCATTTTGTTACTGGAGCCATCGCTTATTTCTAGTAGATTATGAACTATATGTTCTCGTATTGAATGGTTGATATTGTTGTTGTGTCGCTGCTTGGTTCTATTTTTGATATGATCATACCATTTATTTAAATTGAGTGAATTTTCATATAATTAACATGATAATTAAATATGTGTTCATTATTTTGTGTTTTGTTTTAGTTTTACAGCCTATTATATATACAACTTGGGTGTTACAAAACAAGGCAAGATGAGATATGTTTCTGTCCTCTAGGCTTCTCGTTGTGGCATCATAACTAGAATATATGTTCATGTTTCTTTAAGTGTCCAAGCATCTTAAGAAATATTGACGCTAGTTAGTTAGCTAGGTAGTGGTAATTCTCGCCCTTAATTAGTTCTAGGATATGGCTGGATGACATCTAGTGCTACTACTTGTGTACTCTACCTATCTATGCTGGGTGAGGAAACAATCATGGTTGTATTAGAATATAGGCTTTTGCTACAATCACGAAGCATGTAAAAAGGAGTCAATTAGCTGGCTTACACTAAATAAAGCATTGGTGATTGATGATTTTCTTCGGCCAACAGAGCTCTGCTATCGTCGGTAACCAAGGGTTTAGTTGGAGAAATACATAAGATGTATTGGTTGATGTATTAAAATTTCTTGTTCAGCATGATAAATTTTGTTTTGGTACAAATAAAATAAAAGGAGGTCTAGAAATTTATATCTGAAGTCACGCTAGATAGTGGGTGCTCTACAAAGTAGCATACGCGAATTATGAATTCTTTTATCAAAATCGAATCTTGAATTTATTTGCTTCCTAGCTAAAATAATTCTTAAACAAAAGGCGAAGATAGTTATAGCTCTAGTAGTAGTTATGCTGAGTGCAAAACTGCAAATTATTTGGCATTTGGAATCTGTATAAACCAGCACTTGAGAATAGTGATAGCCATCAAGGAGAGATGTTCGATTTTAGGTAACTATCTGTGTGCTATCTGGTGCAATATTTTTTGTGTGCAGTTTTATCGACATATTCAAGAAGTTTGTGTGTGAAGATTGATACTCTAACATACAAACAATTGCATAACTATCCTCTTTATTGGCTGGCTTCCTAATTTGGTTCCTTGGCCTTAACATTCTTTGAGGTAGCCTCATTTAAAACTTATGGGATTCGGAAGTCTAGATTTATTCTGGTTATGACAATGAGTATGTTCTCGTGTAAATACTCCCTCCTTTTCGGTTTACTAGCCTCAAATCTCATCTCTTCAACCAAGGCATTTTGTGAGTGGAGGAATGTATCTCGTACTTTAAAAAACTAGCCCAATTAAACTCATGCATTAATTTGAATTAATTCCAGTGCATGCATGCTTGGCCACTAGATGAGTAGGAACATTACATGCATTGATGTGTTCCTCTTTAATGTGCATTGGAAACTAATAATGAGATGGAGATGAGCCCTCTAAATTAGAAAAACAAAAAAGTTGAAATAAGCCTTATAAACCGGAAAGGTGGGAGTATTCTAGTGTGCTAAAGCTAAGACGATGAGTAATTTATATGGTTGACTCTTCCGGTGGGATCTGTGAGAACGTAAAGTCTAAATATTCAGCAATGCTTGCTAGAAGTAGTGGATATTTGAAAGTTTTAAGCACAATGTTTAATAGAAAACATGGAGTTACTCCCTCTAGCTGCCCATTGTTCTTATGATTTCAGTGCACTTCTTGAGTTTTTGTGGGCATCACCTCATCTTCACAGGTAGTTCGGGCCTTGGTAGCGAGGCTAGTCGAGGTGGCCGAGCAAGGGCTGGCCACCTCAGCCAATCTAGCTAGCATGATGACATGCTTGTGAGGTTTAGTCAAGGCAACGACAGCCTCCGCTGATCATTGTGTCGGTGAGCTGTGGTCCTTGATGACTGAGCAAGGAATATTAAGGCGCGCAGTGGCCCATATGGAGATGCATTTTCTGTAACTACATGCATAATGGTGGTTGTCATGTGGAACTTGTCGACGCTCACTTTTCATCCTAAGGGTTTTTAGTTTAGTCCAAGAACAACGGCCATCGCACGAGGATGTTCGTGACACCAGTAGCTTCATCCAATACTGATGAGAAAAAAAAATTCTTATGAAAAACACATTATTTAAAAAACGTGTCAACACATTAATATTACAATGACATTTTTTTAACACATACATTTCTATGTTCAAATTGCGTGAACAATTTATAAATACATGGAAAAATATTTAATTATGAACATTTCAAAAACAGATACTCACCTATCTCCAAAATGCATCCTTGTAATGTCCTTAAAACAAAAGAGAAATAGAGAAACAAAAGCAAAAAAATTAAAATAGAAAGGGAAGAATCGAAGAATTTCTGAAGCGACGTTGGTCTAAACAGTTTGAATATTTCATTTAATTACGCTGTACAGAATTCTTAAAATAAAAGGGCTTTGGCCCATCCATGGTGGGATCAATCTGGGCCGCGAGACATGAACGAAATTACTGAAATCACGATGCTGACGTTGATGCTGACGTTGGATCCCTATCTCTTCCCGCGCGGAGATGAAATCATACGCAGAAACATTACTTCCTTCCAATTCTACCGAGTTTACTTCTTACAGTTTACCATTCTCCCTACACCCTAGCCCCTCTTACCACCTACCCATGCTGCTATATATATCCAGGCTTTCCGTCCAATCGAGTCACAGGCTCACAGCCATTCCCTCCTTTCCTTCCATACAGTACAGAGTACATTCTAGCTCGCGCCCCAGGCTATGCGACGGATCCAAAAGCCCTGGCCGCCAACATCATGTATTCAAAAACTTTTCAAACATATATTTGCAAAACTGTTCAAAACATATTTCAATAAACGTTCATTGTGTATTTAGAAAAGTGTTAAACACATATTAAAAATGTTCATCCTGTAACTACAAAACTTTAACCATGTATTTCCAAAATATTTAATGTATAATTGAAAAAATATTCACATTATGTAATGAATTTTCATCTGTATTTACTTCTTTCCTAGTTTACCTACCCACGCTGCTATATATATCTGGCCATTCCGTCCAATCCAGTCACAGGCTCACAACAATTCCCTCCTTTCCTTCCTTACATTACAGACTACAGAGTACATTCCAGCTCGCGCCCCAGGCTGTGCGATGGATCCAAAAGCCATGGCCGCCAAGGAGGAGGAGTTCGTCGAGCAACTCTACAGCAACCTCACCTGCGCCGGCACCCGCCCATATCCTCCCCCTACCAACGGCGCAGACGCCGTCGTTGCCGACAATCCCCCTGGTCCTGCTGTCGGCAACATGTTGCCAATGGCCTTCCTGTCCAACCTCCGACAAGCGGCCGTGGACGCATTGTCTGTCGTCGGCGAGTTCCCCAGCGCCAGACTTCTCATTTTCGCACGGGGCTGGGGCCTTGCTGGTCCGGGCAGGTACACAAGCGGCGCTCCGTCCAGTAGTGTTGGATAATCCGAACACGCCTACGTGCTACTAGTACTAAGTTGTGTTTGAGTTTGGCAGTACTAGTTTTATGTGAGTAGGCTTAGCTTAATTGTGATCAGCGTAACCAGTAATTAGGAAAGTGTGCGTCGGTGTATGGCTTGCATGCCTTGAGTACTGTGTTCTATTAGGTTATGGTGGAGTCGGCAACGCACCATGGTTAGGACAATGCATACATATATACAGCGTTGCGTGAGTTTTGTAATGTGGAGAAAAGAGAAAAGAGGGGCATGACACACGCCCTTGGCTATCAATTTTTCGTGTGCATCTTTATCATAATTTGATGTGATTGATCCTGTGGCGAATTTCCATCAAGGAGCTCATCGATGACAAGATCTACCTCGACCGCAACCTGCCAGCCCAAGATGAACCGGAGGAGCAGGAGAGGGGGCGCAAGCGCAACGTTTCCTCCTCTAATCTCAACGGTGCCATCCCCGGGCCAAGTAAAAGGAAGAGAAGCCTCTCGCCGCCCAACATCACCGACCTGGCTGTTTCAAAGGTGGCTGCTGCCGAGGCCGAGGATGCTGGTCTCAAACAAGGTAGTAAGCCTGATTCTTTTATCGAGGAGATTAATAAATACCTCTCGATCTTACGGTTCATTTCCCTTCTCAACAGATCCTTTTAAATTTCAGCTGCAAGGTTAGGAGAGGAGCAGGAGCCGTTGCAAGGTGGATCTACTTTCAAGACACAAGACCAACCGGCAACAGGGAATGATGAGGCCGAGGCCGATGGTGTTGCTCGGACACAAGGTACATGTGCTTCTTTAATCAAGTCGATAAAGGCTCTCCTACTGTTCCTGATCCTTTCTCCATTTTCTCATCTCTGGCAGGAGAGGCTGGAGGTATACTAAAGGGGCTCAGCAACGCTCACATCATGAAGAGACTCAAGGAGCTCATCTTGAACGTCAAAGCCCAAGCCAGCAGGCCGTTCCCGGAAAACTTTCTAGGCAAATTGCATTGGTTTCGGTCGCAGGTTGGCAAGGAAAGCGGATCTAATGTGGAGACATCAACGAAAGTTGCTGCCGCTTTATCTGGCCAACCTGCAAGCAGATACAATGATGAGGGTACTGTGGGAACAACGGAGTTCCAACTTTATATGAATGTTATAAGTGCCCAGCCAGAAGAAAGAAGGCCTGAAACTGGTACATCAGCAATCGCAAGTATGAATTCATGTGCAAAGTGGTGTTCTAGAGGTGCCTATCATTGCAAGTGCTTTTAGCGTAATCTCGGGTGTGGGATTTCCATGTAGGCATATATACATGCTTATATTGTTTATGTCTACTACGTTAAGAAATGGACACGAGACAAGGCAAAAGATGTCAAACACTTGAGGATTAAAGAAAAAAGAAACCTGGCTTAAAGCGTTATTGCGTCATGCTCGTACGGAAACAATGTTCGTCGTGCATTTGAAAAACAAATCATCATGTATTCAATATGGTGTTAAACAGATATTTGAAAAAGTGTTCCACACATATTTGAATAAATGCTCATCATGTATTCAAGGAAGTGGTCAACACATATTTGAAAATGTTCATCATGTATTTCAAAAAAAAAGGAACCGTGTATTTCCAAAAAATTCCAATATATTCAATGTATCCTTACCTAAAAATAAAGGACGGAGCCTTTCATAATTCTCATCCATCCCCTATATCCGTTGATTTTGTGTTAACATAAAGATTGACGGCTGAGATTTTAAAATAGAACTGAAAGAAAAAAGTTTGGACACGTACATGGAAGGAAAGGAAAGCCAATTCCTTCACCGATTCCACCATGAGCTTAGGAGATTTGTTCCCGCACACATACATCTCTCCTTGCCTTTGGATTGTCATTCGTGCATAAAATTGAAACCAGGCCAAAAACAAATCGAATACGCTACCGACAAGGCACGCTGCACGCAGCTTCCCTCCTTCCCCAAGCCGTCATGGATCTTGCACTGCTGGAGTTGGCCGCTGTGGTGGCCATGGCAGTCTTGCCAAGAACCGCCGGAGCCCACATCTCCGAGCCCCATCCTGGCAGCCGCTCGCCTACCGTCCATCGCAATATTGTCATTGTCGTCCTGCTTCCCGAGAGTCCATCACGTCCGTGTTGCTTCAAGAAAAACCCTCGCGGGAAGCGGCGCTGCAGGACCAGCTGCTATAGTAAGAGGAGGCCGCGGTGTCCCTCTCGTACGGCCATTCAGCGTACCGGATGAGACCACCACGGGAGCCCACATCCCCCAGCTCGAGAAGATCACGAGCCGCATGTCCGAGGTTCTCGCCAGGGCCCCATCCGGGCAGCCGCTCTCCTACCGCGCCGCTGGACCCGCTTGTGCAAGGGTCTTCCATTGCGATTTTGTCGTCGTCATCCTGGTTACCGAGAGTCCATCACGTCGGCCTTGTCGCTTGAAAAATCCAATGTCGAGGGAGGCGGTGCTACAGGACCCGCTGCTAGCGTAAGAGGAGGCCGCGGCGCCCCTATCGTGCGGCCATGTAGCGTACAAGACGCACGGACACACTGAAGCGCAAGATTGACGACGCCAGGCGATGCCATGCCACAGGAGCGGTAATGGTGCAACATGCCACCGGGAAGTCAGAGCTGCGTGCAGCCTGATAGATCAACATGGGGACCCGGTGAGCATGACCAACGGAGGTGCAGCAGGCATGACAACGGTCAAGGGCACGGGCACATTCTAGGAGGCGATGGGAACATGGAGCTTGAGAACAGCCGGCGTGAACTCGTGGTCTGGGAGAGGGAAGGCCCGACAGCTGAGAGGTGCTGGGTAGGTACGGGATGCGGTGGCAGCGGTGCTTGCCTTGGGTGCTGCCTCATGATCACAGACCCGGACACAATAATGCCGATGGAGGAAGGAAAGTAGGGGAACTGTACACGGCGAGTATAAGGTACCCCATGCCAGTAGGACTACAAGGAGCTTCAACCGCACCCCATGTCAGGCACTACCGCAGTTCTCATGCCTGCGCATGTGGCACAAGCCTATGCACTTTAAAATGGATCCACTAGAAATTTGTAATTTGTTATCATGTGCATGATTTGCAGATCAATTACCTGCCAGCATCGTGATTTATGCAGCACGCAAGCAAGCTTCATCGACGTGATGCACATAGATATGCATCAAGGGATACCTCAAAACATCTTGAAAAATCAGGTCAACATATTGCTAAATTTCTTAATTCACTGCCAAACTGCTCCACCCGATAATGAAGCTACTGTTATCCCTACACAGGTAAGCCTATTTTTCAAGATCTCGAATTAGCTTTCGGAAGTTACTGGAATATGACTATTGTCGATCCATGGCAAGTACACTCCACAGCTCTACAAGTGCCCGAGGTAACTTATTGGTCTTTTGTGAATATAAACAATACTTTATATATTTAAATTAATTAATTCTTTTAAAAAACTTTTCATTAATAAACAGTCCTATATGAATATAGCTCTTCTTTTTCTTCTGTTGATCAGTGTCCGCAGGGATGAACTTGTCTCTGAAGAAAAAACACTATAATCGACACGAACACAAATACACTGCTTCGAGGTCAGTTGTTCCATTATTTTAGGATTAAAGTGTAGCACTTCATACATCGATTTTGCATGTTTAAGATTGTCGGCAAATACATTACAGGGCTGATGCTACGAGAAATACCTTGTCACACACACAGATGTACACGTGCACAACACACACGCACACACGCAAATGTGAGTGTGAATATAGTCTTGAGCCGGGGATTAATTTTTTGTTTCTCCCGTTGCAACGCACGGGCCTTCTTGCTAGTAATTGAAAAATATATGCACATCATATGTAAACAATTATCATTTGTATTTTAAAAAATATTACTCGCGTACTTGAAAAAATGATCATCCAAATAATTCTAAAATAAATTTTCATGACACATTTGTACATAAAGGTTAATCGCATGTGTATGAAAAACTGTTCACCGCTTATTTAAAAAACAACTTGTGCAAGAAAAAGGAAAACATCAGAGAAGAAGAAAAAAAGAAAAAAATGTATCTGGAAGAAGTGCGCCAAGGAGGAGGACTCGAGGAGGAGGCAACAGGAGAATCATAGCCCAGATAATATCTTTCATTTATTACCCTTAATTTAGTGTTTAATGTTGCACGTATTATAATGAACATGAGATCTGAAATACGTGCTTTACCGGGGAATTGAACGCACTGAGTTTGCATGTTAGTTTCTCCCTTGTTTATTCCATTTGCTTTTATTTGCCATATCAACCTTCGTCGGTACCGGGGTCGCGAGAGCTATGGTGGGCAAAAGAAGTACACACAACCATCTAGCTTGGCCTGTTCTTTGCATATATTGTTTTGAAGGGAAAGCCTCTTGGCACTTTACTTCAAATTTAACATGTATGGTAGTATTTTAATCATTTAGTACATGTTGTAATGGAAAGCTAGGTGGCACATCATCCGACTAGAAGAGTCATAAGTATGTCTGATATTTTAATCAAACCTTAACCTGATGTTCAGTCATTGACCTAGGTGGTATCTTCGCCGCAAGCAGACAAGTTGGATTCCTAATTTCCGATACGTCACTCCAATCTCCACCTCTCACGCAGGCGCAAGCAGGCAAAACACCTATCATAAATTAGGATTTATAAATTATAAATTTTTCTTGGTGACTTTGATAAATGCAGAAAGAATTTGTGGCAAAGGTTGGAGGTCTAGCTTGGACTTGGAGTTGCCATAGAAACTTAGAAAAGCATGTAATTAGAAAATAGAAGGCCTTAAATAAGTAGGAAAAATGTTCGAACGGTTTCCAGAAAGAGTTCACATTGCTACATATGGTGTGAAACATTTATTAGAAAGTTGAAAAGAAAAGGAAAAAATAAAGTCCATAAATTAAATATCCATAACTTAGACATTTATATAATAAAATGTAGTACAAACATGAAAAAACTATAGGGTTTTAGGTTGGGGAAGTTACACACGTCAACCTTCAAAATGAAAGCATTTCTTCTTCCAGGTTAGAAGGATGAAAATATTGTGCAATTTCCTTGGCATTCATTGTACGTATTCTTTGGCTTGGTGACATCACATATATAGCATGACACCACCACATGCTATTAATTCTGATATGTCGCAAGTTATTGATGATGCTACTTCTGCTATGGATAATGCTTATGTTGATGCTAGTACCTTGCTTGATAATGATGATGTGCCACTTGGTGAATTTCTTGATAAACAAATTGCTAGACTAATACAACATGATGTTGTTGAATCTGATGATGAGATTGAAACCGAATCTCCTGAAACCCCTTCTAGAACTAGCATTCCGCCCGCGAACTTCCTCCCACCGAGGAAAACGTCGGCAACGGCGGTGCAAACCTGCCGCCCCTGGATTCCTCATGGCCCTCCGCCATGCCGGGCTCAACGCTACCATCGTCGGTCTGCTGGATCGTGTAAGGCAGGAGCCCGCGGTCCGCGCAATCGACCGGGGCGACAAGCGTCGTTTTGTCCAGGATCTTGTTGACGAAATCAACCTCAACATGCCGGTGGGAGATGCCCCAGAAGAGGGCCAGGGCAGCACGGTGGCGCATGAGACGTCCGTGCAGAGCGGTGTACCGCATGGATTAGCCCCTTCATGCATCGATCAGCCATCAGGTATGTGCTAAACTGGTATGGTACTTAATAGTTATGTTTGTTCAATTGTGCATAATTTCCAAGGGCTAGATTTCGTCTTAAGAATAATATATTTTAGAAATGTTTCACGTGTATTCGTAGAATATTCATCTGATATTTACAAAAATGTACTTCACACATATGCAAAAAAATACGCATGTATTTAAAAAGTGTTTGTCACATTTCTTAAAAAGTATTTGTGACTTATTTAAAAATGTACATCACACATATGCAAAATATACGCTAGTTATTTAAAAATTGTTTGTCACATTTCTTAAAAAGTATCCGTGAGTTATTCAAAAATGGTCATCATGTATTCTTAAAATATTGATATCATGTTTATAGAAATGCTAGTCACTTATATGAAAAATGTTTGTTGCATATTTAGAAAAATGCTACTATCTTCTTGTGGATTCCGATCTTCACAAGGCATGTGGTGTGGATATAACCAACCACTTGTAAAACCCTCGCACGCTCTCCACAGGATACAAGGAAGCAGCAGACTGCACCACGCGCCCAATCCTAGAATGCTGAATGCGAACCGAAACTGAAAACTGCAATCAATTTCGCAAAATCATCAGCACAGCCAGCACACGAACAGGCTATGGACAGATTGGAAGACATTAATCGCTTCCAACCCAATCCCGACTGCGGAGGCTAGCTTCCCTAGAAACCCAGGCCCATTCCTTCGCTATAAATCCGTGTCCATCGCGCGGTCCCTCTGCACACCTGGTATTGTCATGCGTCCACGTGGCCTGCAATTACTGATGCGCTGGAGCTGGACCTTGTCTATGTGTGTTGCACTTTCTGCCTGATCAACTGCGTGTGCATTCCTCCACAGGGCCCGCCAAGATCGTTTCCGAGTACAATGCCCCCTTCGATGTAGAACATCACCTGCTACAAGCCAACAAGCCTGCATGCAAGGAAAATAATTCATACATACCTGAGCACCCTAGTGTTTCTTTTCCATGCTAAACGTACACACGGGTATTATTCGGTGATGTATGCGATACGCCCCGGCCAGCACGCGGATATTCATGTACATATGTATGAATCCATTGGTGATCATAAGCTTACGCACATGTGATAGATGATTACGTGCATGTGATAACTGATTCGTGCATGTACTAGTAGGTAAGACCACAAGTGCAAAATCTGCAAAGATGTTTTAATCTGCACTGGCTAGTGGTATTGTACACGAACATCTACTTATTCACCATGGACTTGTGCGTCATGTATGTGTAAACATACTTGGCACTTCCCTCTTATTTTTCGATAATGCACACGTTTGTTTCTCTTCAAATTAATTTGGTACAAAATTGCATCGAACAAACACAATGATAATAACGACATTTTTATGAACGCATGAACATTTTTATTTTGAAATTGCGTCAACAGATTCTAAATACATGAACATATTTACAATTATTAACATTTCTTCAAAATGAATGAATTTTATAAATTACATGAATATATTTTTGGAAATACACCAGTAAAATTCTGTACATTAACATTTTGCAAAAATAAGCAATTATTTTGACATGTGATTGTTTTCAAGATTGTCCTTTTCATTTACATGGACCTTCTTTTGAAATGCACAAATTATTTTCTAGTTACATGAATTTTTGTTAAACACCCGAGCACCATTTTGAAGTAGATGAACATACTTAAAAAAGTGTGCATCCCTTTTGAAAATATTTCAACATTTAAAAACATAGATACTAATCTATCTCTGAAATGTATCTTTGTAATTTCCTTTAAAATGAAAGAGACATAGAGATTTTTTTTTTGAAAAAACAAGTAATAGGCAAGGTATAGATGCTCATGGAGGTAGGCAATATCTGAGCCATGTGAGATGCGACTATAGGTGAGCACGATTTACAAGTCGTATTAGTAGGCAAGGTATAAACACTCATGGAGGTAGTACATATGTTTGATGGAAATATTATATAAGTTCTTTGTGAACTAACGAGTTTGTTACTACGATTCAAGAGTATTAGAGTACAATTGTACACGCTTGCAATGTATTGCAGTGTTTCATTGTTTCAAACGCTGTGATATACGGACGAGCTAGCATGCCATGTAAGTATAGTCTATAAGTGTCAAGGCCTAATCATCTTGTTTTGGTAAAGGATTATGCACAACACAATGTACGCTGTTTAAGAATGAATCAACAAGAGAAAATGTATAATCCACAAATTAGCAGCAATAGGGTATGAAAGTAAGCAGGGATCAATTCATAGTGTTTTGGATCTATGCAAAAATATTGTTTCATTCAAAAACGCTTACTCTCAATTGATGGGCCAACGTCAGCAGGTATATAAGCTGGGCCAATTTTCCTGATTGAAATTGCTAAACGGTGCGACGGATTCACGATGCTGACATTGGATCCCTACCCATACGCGCGCGGAGATGAAAACGAACAGGAAAAAATTAATTCTTTCCAGTTCTATCTGCATTTAATTCGTTTCAATCCAGTTCCTCACCACTATATATGTTATTCTATTCTAGTTGCATCGCAGATATTCCTACCTTTCCTTCCATTCAGTTCATTCTAGGCCGCTTCCCCAGGCTGTGCGACGGAGCCCAAAGCAATGGCCGCCAAGGAGGAGGAGGAGCTCGTTGAGCAACTCTGCAGCGACCTCACATGCGCCTGCGCCCGACCGAGAAGCCGCCGTTGTCGCAAGCAGCCACCCTGAACCTGCTCTTGCTCTAGCTGTCGTCAACCTATCTACCACGGGGTTCCTCGCCACCCTCCGCCAAGCCGCCGTGGATGCATCGCCCGTCTTCAGCGAGTTCACCAGTGCCAGGCTTCTCAGCTTCTCCCGCACGTTCGGCCGTGGATGGGGCCCCTCTAGCTCGGGCTGGTACGAGCATCGCTCCATTGACGACAAGATCTTCCCCGACTTCAACCTGCCAGCCGAAGATGACCCGGAGGAGAAAGGGCATGGTGGTGGCGCAGGCGAGCTCGCTGGAGCGTCGCCCCGTCCAGGATCTCGTTGATGACACAAGATCTTCCCCGACCTCAGCCTGCCAGCAGAAGATGACCAGGAGGAGAGAGAGAGGGCATGGTGGTGGCGCAGGAGAGGAGGTGCAAGCGCAACGTCTCCTCCTCCAATCTCGACCAGGAGCCAGTCAACATCCTGGCTGGGTTTTGGTTACCGCTCGAAATTTCAAGATTTACCATGGTTACCACATATTTTAGCCCCCCTCGGTAAATGGTCATTTCGAGCAAAAAAATTGAATTTCTTGAATTTCTTGAATTCGAACGCTCAATGTATAGTGAAGTATGGGAGCACCTCACAGCACTCGCATAGACAACGTTCCACTTAGTTGGTAGCTCAGTTCAAGTGCTATCTATATCTATTTTGAAAGAATTTAAATTCACAATTAAATTATAATTTTTTTCGAAATTCATTCAAAATTTGCTCAAATTTTCATGGTAAACGTGGTCACCACATTTACCGGACCCCTCGGTAAAAATGGCCCATTCGGTAACCAAAACCTTGCATCCTGAATAGTGCCATCGTCCGGACAATTAAGAGGAACAGAAGCCAGTCGCCACCCAACATCACCGATCTCGACGAGGATCTGGCTGGTTCGAAGTTGGCTGCTACCGAGGCCGAGGATGCTGCTCTCAAACAAGGTAGTGGGCCTAATTCTTTTATCAAGGAGATCGATTAACAAATACCTCTCGATCATATGGTTCATTTCCCTTCTCAACTAATCCTATTACATTTTCAGCTGCAAGGTTAGTTGGGGAGCAGGAGTCGCTCCAAGGTCATAAAGGAGAACAAGCAGATGGTGGAGCCGCATCTGCTTTCAAGACACAAGAAGAGGGTGACGAGGCCGAGGCCGAGGGTGCGCGTGCTTCTTTAATCAAGTGTAGAAAAAAGATGGAGAAAGGCTCTCCTATATACTGTTCTGAACTCCTGACCCTATGTCATTTTCATAGCTACAAGGCCACAAGCGGCTGGAGGTAGACCTCTGCTCAGCCAGGCTGTCATTCAGGTGCTGACCTCGAAGGTAAAAAACTAATCCACCAGCCGTTCCCGAAACAATTTCTGGGTAGTTGAATTGGTTTCGATCGTGTGTTGCCAAGGACCAGGGATCTACTGTGGACACATCAGCAAATGCAAGAAGATATAATGAAGAGGGTACTTTGGGAGCAACGGAGTTGCAACCTCATTTCAATGTCACAAGTGCCCAGCCAGAAGTAAGTAGGCCTGAAATTTGTAGATCCAGAATCACGGGTATGAATGTCCAAAGTGTTGTTAGCGTAATCTTGATTTGTGGGATTTGCAAAGTGTTAGTTCTACTTCTATGGCTTGGTGTTCGTTCGGGTCTTACTTGTACACATAGGCATATATATACATGCTTATATTGTTTATGTCATCGCAATACTAGGAGGTCAAGTACAAGTAAGTTTAGACTTTGTTTAAGGTCGGTGGCAGCTCTGCCTATATATGCATAGAAGGCGACTGCGTGATTTTGTAACGTATTACGTGCTGGTGAGACAAAAGGAAAAGAAGTAAAGAGTGAAAACAAGGACGACAAGTATTTCGTGCGCGCGTGTTCATCTAATTTGATGTGACCGTTCCTGAGACGAATTCCAACAAGTGTTTAGATTGAAGAAGTGGAAGCTGTAATATTCCTGTTACATGTGATTTTTTTTCCTATACATGGATAAAAGTTCTCCTATATGTTCCTGATCCTATTTCATTTCAGTTACAATTTCACAAGACGAGCAGCATCAATAAGGCGTTAGACCTCGGCTCAGCCAGGCTAACATCAGGAAGAGAGTCGAGGAGCTGGTCTCGAAGGTGAAAAACCAAGCCCGGCCGTTGCCGGAACACTATCTAGGCAACTTGCATTGGTTTCGGAGGCAGGTTGCCAATGACCGTTGAGACGTCAGCTAATGTTTGCAGTGCTTTATATCACCAACCTGCAAAGGCGATGCCGTGACGAGGGGTACTGTGGGAGAAAGGGACTTGCCTTCTCAAATGAATGTCGCAAGTGCCCAGCCAGAAGAAAGAAGGCCTGAAATTGGTGCATCAACAATTGCAGGTAGGAAAGTGGTGTTCTAGATGTGCCTATTACAATTGTAGATATACCAGAGTTTAAATATAATATTCCTGTTACAGCTGGTTTTTTTCCTATGCATGGAGATAGAGGCATGTCTTCACAGCCTGCCGCAGGAAATGCAGACAAGGCAAGTGTGGACGTGCATGCTGTTTTGGGGTCAAATTCTTCTCTGCAGGTGATTTTGCCGGACGTCACACCGATGTTGCCGGATATCCTACCCTCGCCTGCCTGGGAACTTCAGCTGGCCATCGCTAGCCAAAGCAGGGAACCCGACAATATGGATGAGATGCAACCTGGTCGTTTTAGCTCTGCGAGTGCTCCTCCATAACTCTTGTTTGTTCGTAATTTGTTGGTGACCTTGTTGGTCTATACATTAATACTGACTGCGGTTTCAGTGGAGCTGTCTCTTGTTTCTAGTAGATTATAACCTATATGTTTTCAAATTGAATGATTGACATTGTTTCTGTGCCGTTGCCTGATTTTATGCATGATATGATCATATTATATATTTAAATTGTGTGAATCTGCATATTATTAACATGAGAATTAATAATGTGTTCAATATTTTGTCTTATGTGTTAGTTTTACAATCTATTATATATACAGCTGTGGGAGAGTTATGAAACATGGCAAGCTGAGATATGTTTCTCTCCTCTAGTATGTGGCTATCTGTAGTGGCATCATAACTAATAGATATGTTCATGAATTTTTAAGTGTCCAAGCATTCTAAGAAATATGAACGCTTGTTAGTTGGCTAGGCACTGGTAATTCTTGCTATTATTATTAGGATATGGGTAGTTGACATGTAATGCTAGTTCTTGCGTACTCTGCCTATCTACGTTAGTTGAAGAAAAAATCAAGGCTGTATTAAAGCATAGGGGTTAGCTGCTAGCAGGAAGCAAGTAAAAGGAGTCAATTAGCTGGCTTACACTAGAATAAATCGTTGTTGAGTGATGATCTTCTTCGGCCAATAGACCTATGCTATCATGAGTGACTAAGGCTGTTGCTATTTGGAGCAATACTTGATGTATTGGTTGATGTACTAAAATTTCTTGTTCACCATGAATTTTTTTGTTTTGGTAAAAATGACCTAAAAAAGAGGTGTTGATATTAATATCTGATGCCACCCTAGCTAGTGGGTGCTCTCCGAAGTTGCATACACAAATTATGAATTCTATTATCAAAATCAAATCTTGAATTTTTTTGCTTGCTGGCCAGAATTATTCTTATACGGATGTCCACTGGAAGTTAGCTATAGCTCTTGTCATCTGAAAAAAGCTATAGCTCTTGTAGTAGTTAGTAGTTACACTCGGTGCAAAACTACAAATTATTTGGCATTTGTACTCCATATAAACGGTACTTGAGAATAGTGATAGCCATAAAGGAGACATGTTCGATTTTAGGTAACTATCTATGTGCTATCTTTGTGCAATATTCTTTAGCGCGTTTTAATCGACATAGTCGGGAAGTTTGAATATAAAGAAACAACCATCAACAAGCCGATACAAACACATACCACCCCAACACACGCACACACCCAAGGCTGAATACATAGGCGCTGAGCGTAGCTACACCACCCCTCTCACTCCAATGTATGTAATACACACTCTTTGCTCTTCAACTTGTCAATCTGTACTTCTGGAATCATTGTACTAAATTTGAGCTTCATATCGTAGTCACTTCGTGCAAGAAACAAGAAAAACCATCTATTGTGAAACTAAGCCAAAACACTGCACCTACATATGGTAAGTATTTGTACTAGATTATTGAAATGCTTTATGTTGGCTTACTAAATGACTTGCAATATTAATGTTTATCAATTGATAAATCTGATATAGGCCTAAGGACAGCATTGATAATCTATCCGGTAGAGACTTGCTTGAACGTACGCACACTACAAAGAAAGATCCTACATATAGTCTGACTGCACCGAAACAAATCATAAGTACTTCCCAATTTGTGGAGGCTTCTCTTTGGACCTGGCATGTTTAGATAGAATAATTGGAAACTATAATATTCCTATTACAGGTGATTTGTTTCATATGCTTGCAGAAAAGTTCTCCTATATGATCCTGATCCTATTTCATTTTCAGCTACAAGGGCTCAGCCAGGATGACATCCGGAAGAGAGCCGAGGAGCTGGTTTCGAAGGTGAAAAACCGATCCAGGCCGTTGGCGGAATACAATCTAGGTTTGTTGAATTTGTTTCTGTCCAAGGTTGCCAAGGACCATGGATCTGCTATGGAGACGTCTGCTAATGTTGACAGCACTTTATGTAACCAACCTGCAAGCCTATGCAATGATGAGGGTACTGTGGGAGAAAGGGGGTTGCCTTCTCAAATGAATATCGCAAGTGCCCAACCAGAAGAAAGAAGGCCCGAAATTGGTACATCAACAATCGCATGTAGCAAAGTGGTGTTCTAGATGTGCCTATGACAAGTGTTTACATAGAAGAGTTGGATGCTAATATTCCTTTTACAGGTGGTTTTTTTCCTATGCGTGGAGATGGAGGCATGTCCTCACAGCCTGCAGCCGGAAATGAAGACAAGGGAAGTGAGGACATGCAAGAAGACAATGCTTCTCTGCAGGTGACAGTGGCCGATGCCATACCGACGGTTCCGCAACCCTCACGCGCCATGGAATGTCAGCTGGCCATTGGTAGCCTGAGGTGGGAACCAGACGATCTGAACGGGGGACAGAACACTAGTAGAAAATGGAGATTTAGCGCCGGTTCGTTAGGGCCTTTAGTGCCGGTTCCATAACCGGCACTAAAGGGTGGGCACTAAAGGCCCCCCCTTTAGTACCGGTTCGGCACGAACCGGCGCTAAAGTGCCACCACGTGGCGTGAGCTCGCGCCCTGGTATGGGGGACCTTTAGTAACGGTTGGTGTTACCAACCGGTACTAAAGGTTTTTTTTTTGAATTTTTTTTTTGAAAATTTTGGAAAAAAATTGATTTTTTTATTTTTAATTTTTCTGAATTATTTGATGATTTAGTCTCTAATCACCTCTCTTAACAGCTCAAGTGTGGATCACCCATTCCAAATCGCCTGACTTCCCGGCCGGTCACCCATCCTCCCACTCCCCCAGCCTGAGCACGCTTAACTTCGGAGTTCTATTCCCCCTACATTCCAAGTCTGCACTTGTTGTTTTCTTGACAAATGTAAGCTGTCAATCCTATTAACCCTCAGCAGTTTAGCTTGAGCATTAGGTCACACGTTTCACCGTTTGAGTTTGAAACTATTATTCTAAAAAACAGTAATTATTTAGTAACACTAATATTTCTTGAATAAGTTTGACCATAGTTTGACCACAATTTGACCATAGTTTGACCAGATTTGACCAAAATTTAAAAATTGAAATAACTATTTAGTAACACTAATATTCTTGAATAATTATGTAGTAACATTAATACTTCTTGAATAAGTAGTCTGACCAGATTTAACCAAATTTTTTAATAAAACTGAAATTTGACCATATCTTTTTTTCGTTTTGGAATTTGTGGATTCTAAAAAATTGCAAACAGGCCGTAGGCGGTCTCCATCGGATGCGGATTTTCGTGCTGAATTTTTTGATATATTATACGTGTTTTTCCGACATTGTATGCAAAAGTTATAGCCGTTTTACATTTTCCCTACACATTTTGCAAAACATGTCCAAATTTAAGTTTTCAAATTTTCCTAACTAGTAGATGTACTAATATAACTACCTCTCGAAGGATTTTATTTTTTGAAGTTTTTATCATTTTCTTTTGATTTTTTCAGAACTGAAATGGCGACACACCGGTGGCGGGGGGTAGAGTTTGAAAATTGCCCTATAGTGCCGGTTTGTGTCACAAACCGGTATTATAGGTCAGACCCCTTTAGTACCGGTTCAACACGAACCGTCATTAATGCATAGCCGTTCAAACCGGCACTAATGGTACCATTAGTACCGGGCTAAAATCAAACCGGCACCAATGTGACTCACATTAGGTCCTTTTTCTACTAGTGGAATGATCTGGACGAGATGCAACCAGGCCCTTCTAGCGTTGCGAGCCCACCTCCATAACTCTAGTTTCATCCTAGTTTGTTAGGGACCTTGTTGGTCTATACATTAATTCCGGCCACGTTTTGTTACTGGAGCCATCGCTTACTTCTAGTAGATTATAAACTATATGTTCTCGTATTGAATGGTTGATAATATTGTTGTGTCGCTGCTCGGTTCTATTTTTGATATGATCCTACCACTTATTTAAATTGAGTAAATTTTCATATTATTAACATGAGAATTAAATATGTTTTCATTATTTTGTGTTTTGTTTTAGTTTTACAGTTTATTGTATATACAACTTGGGTGTTACAAAACATGGCAAGATGAGATATGTTTATGTCCTCTAGGCTTCTCGTTGTGGCATCATAACTAGAATATATGTTCATGTTTCTTTAAGTGTCCAAGCATTTTAAGAAATATGAATGCTAGTTAGTTAGCTAGGCACTCGTAATTCTTGCATTTAATTAGTACTGGGATATGGGTGGATGACATGTAGTGCTACTACTTGTGTACTCTACCTATCTACGCTGGGTGAGGAAAAAATCATGGCTGTATAAGCATGTAAAAAGGAGTCAATTAGCTGGCTTACACTAAACAAAGCGTTGGTGAGTGACGATTTTCTTCAGCCAATAGAGCTATGCTATCGTCGGTAACCAAGGGTTTAGTTACTTGGAGCAATACATAAGATGTATTGGTTGATGTATTAAAATTTCTTGTTCAGCGTGATAAATTTTGTTTTGGTAAAAATAAAATAAAAGGAGGTCTAGATATTTATATCTGAAGTCACGCTAGATAGTGGGTGCTCTACAAAGTTGCATACGCGAATTATGAATTCTTTTATCAAAATCGAATCTTGAATTTATTTGCTTGCTGGCTAAAATAATTCTTAAACCAAAGGCGAAGGTAGCTATAGCTCTAGTAGTAGTTATGCTGAGTGCAAAACCGCAAATTATTTGGCATTTGGAATCTGTATAAACCAGCACTTGAGAATAGTGATAGCCATCAAGGAGAGATGTTCGATTTTAGGTAACTATCTGTGTGCTATCTGGTGCAATATTTTTTGTGTGCAGTTTTATGGACATATTCAAGAAGTTTGTGTGTGAAGATTGATACTCTAACATACAAACAATTGCATAACTATCCTCTTTATTGGCTGGCTTCCTAATTTGGTTCCTTGGCCTTAACATTCTTTGAGGTAGCCTCATTTAAAACTTATGGGATTCGGAAGTCTAGATTTATTTTGGTTATGACAATGAGTATGTTCTCGTGTAAATACTCCGTCCTTTCCGGTTTATAAGGCTCAAATCTTAAATCTCATCAACCAAGGCATTTTGTGAGTGGAGGAATGTATCTCGTACTTTACAAAACTACCCCAATTAAACTCATGCATTAATTTGAATTAATTGCAGTGCATGCATGCTTGGCCACTAGATGAGTAGGAACATTACATGCATTGGTGTGTTCCTCTTTAATTCTTGCATGCAAAGATTTGATGTCCATTGGAAACTAAAAATGAGATGGAGATGAGCCCTCTAAATTGGAAAAACAAAACAGTTGAAATAAGCCTTATAATCCTGAAAGGATGGAGTATTCTAGTGTGCTAAAGCTAAGACGATGAGTAATTTATATGGTTGACTCTTCCGGTGGGATCTGTGAGAAAGTAAATTCTAAATATTCTGCAGTGCTTGCTAGGGGTTTAAATGAGTTTTAAGCACAAAGTTTAATAGAAAACATGGAGTTACTGCTTCTAGCTGCCCATTTTCTTATGCTTTCAGCGCACTTCTTGAGTTTTTGTGGGCATCACCTAATCTTCACAGGTACTTCGGGCCTTGGCAGCGAGGCTAGTTGAGGTGGCCGAGCAAGGGATGGCCACCTCAGCCAATCTAGCTAGCATGATGACATGCTTGTGAGGTCTAGTCAAGGCGACGCCAGCCTCCACTGATCATTGTGTCGGTGGGCTGTGGTCCTTGATGAATGAGCAAGGAATATTAAGGCGAGCAGTGGCCCATATGGAGATACATTTTCTGTAACTACATGCATAATGGCGGTTGTCATGTGGAACTTGTCGACGCTCACTTTTCATCGTTAGCGTTTTTAGTTTAGTCCTAGAACAACAGCCATCACACGAGGATGTTCGTGATACCAGTAGCATCATCCAATACTGATGAGCAAAAACGTTTCTTATGAAAAACACATTATTTAACAAAACATGTCAACACATTAATATTACAAGGACATTTTTTTAACACATACATTTTTATGTTCAAATTGCTTGAAAAATTTATAAACACATGGACAAATATTTAATTATGAACATTTCCTTAAAAACACAGATACTCACCTATCTCCAAAATGCATCCTTGTAAACAAAAGAGAAATAGAGAAACAAAAGCAAAAAAAATTAAAATAGAAAAGGAAGAATCGAAGAATTTCTCAAGCGACGGTTGTCTAAACAGTTTGAACATTTCATTTAATTACGATGCACAGAATTATTAAAATAAGAGGGCTTTGGCCCATCCATGGTGAGATCAATCTGGGCCGCGAGACATGAACGAAATGACTGAAATCACAATGCTGACGTTGACGCTGACGTTGGATCCCTATCTCTTCCTGCACGGAGATGAAATCATACGCAGAAACATTACTTCCGTCCAATTCTGCCCGGTTTACTTCTTACAGTTTACCATTCTCCCAGAACCCTAGCCCATCTTACCACGTACCCACGCTGCTATATATATCCATCCTTTCCGTCCAATCCAGTCACAGGCTCGCAGCCATTCCCTCATTTCCTTCCATACAGTACAGAGTACATTCTAGCTCGCGCCCCAGGCTGTGCGGCGGATCCAAAAGCCCTGGCCGCCAACATCATGTATTCAAAAACTTTTTAAATATATATTTGAAAAACTGTTCAAAACATATTTGAATAAACGTTCATCGTGTATTTAGAGAAGTGTTAAACACATATTGAAAATGTTCCTCGTGTAATTAAAAAACTTTAACCATGTATTTCCAAAATATTTAACATACAATTGAAAAAATATTCACGTTATGTAAAGAATTTTCATCTGTATTTACTTCTTTCGTAGTTTACCTACCCCACGCTGCTATATATATATATATATATATATATATATATATATATATATATATATATATATATATATATATATATATATATACGGCCTTTCTGTCCAATCCAGTCACAGGCTCACAGCCATTCCCTCCTTTCCTTCCTTACATTACAGACTACAGAGTACATTTCAGCTCGCGCCCCAGGCTGTGCGATGGGTCCAAAAGTCCTGGCCGCCAAGGAGGAGGAGGAGTTCATCGAGCAACTCTGCAGCAACCTCACCTGCGCGGGTGCCCGCCCACATCCTCCCACTATTGACGGCGCAACAGCCATCGTCGCGAACAATCCCGCTGGTCCTGTTGTCGGCAACATGTCAGCCATGGCCTTCCTGTCCAACCTCCGATAAGCGGCCGTGGACGCATCGTCCGTCGTCGGCGAGTTCGCCTGCGCCAGACTTCTCATTTTCGCACGGGGCTGGGGCCCTGCTGGTCCGGGCAGGTACACGAGCGGCACTCCGTCCAAACATGCCTACGTGCTACTAGTACTAAGTTGTGTTTGAGTTTGGCAGTACTAGTTTTATGTGAGTAGGCTTAGCTTAATTGTGATCAGCGTAACCAGTAATTAGGAAAGTGTGCGTCGGTGTATGGCTTGCATGACTTGAGTACTGTGCTTTGTTAGGTTATGGTGGAGTCGGCTAGGCGCCATGGTTAGGACGATGCATATATATGCAGCGTTGCGTGAGTTTTGTAACGTGGAGAAAAGAGGGGCGCGACACACGCCCTTGGCTATCAATTTTTTGTGTGCATCTTTATCGTGATTTGATGTGATTGATCCTGTGACAAATTTCCAACAAGGAGCTTATCGATGACTAGATCTACCTCGACCGCAACCTGCCAGCCCAAGATGACCCGGAGGAGCAGGAGAGGGGGCGCAAGCGCAATGTTTCCTCCTCTAATCTCAACGGTGCCATCCCAGGCCAAGTAAGAGGAAGAGGAGCCTCTCGCTGCCCAACATCACCGACCTGGCTGGTTCAAATGTGGCTGCTGCCGAGGCCGAGGGTGCTGGTCTCAAACAAGGTAGTAAGCCTGATTCTTTTAACTAGGAGATTAGGAAATACCTCTCGATCTTATGGTTCATTTCCCTTCCCGACAGATCCTTTTAAATTTCAGCTGTAAGGTTAGGAGAGGAGCAGGAGCCGCTGCAAGGTGGATGTGCTTTCAAGACGCAAGACCAACCGGCAACAGGGAATGATGAGGCCGAGGCCGATGGTGTTGCTCGGACACAAGGTACATGTGCTTCTTTAATCAAGTCAATAAAGGCTCTGCTACTGTTCCTGATCCTTTCTCCATTTTCTCAGCTCTGGCAGGAAAGGCTGGAGGTAGACTAAAGGAGCTGAGCAACGCTCACATCATGAAGAGACTCAAGGAGCTCATCTCGAACGTCAAAGCCCAAGCCAGCAGGCCGTTCCTAGAAAACTTTCTAGGCAAATTGCATTGGTTTCGTTCGCAGGTTGCCAAGGAAATCAGATCTACTGTGGAGACATCAGCGAAAGTTGCCACCGCTTTATCTGGCCAACCTGCAAGCAGATACAATGATGAGGGTACTGTGGGAACAACGGAGTTCCAACTTTATATGAATGTTATAAGTGCCCAGCCAGAAGAAAGAAGACCTGAAATTGGTACATCAGCAATCGCAGGTATAAATTCATGTGCAAAGTGGTGTTCTAGAGGTGCCTATCATCGCAAGTGTTTTTAGGTATTCAAGGAAGTGTTCAACATATATTTGAAAATGTTCATCATGTATTTCAAAAAAAAAATTAACCGTGTATTTCCAAAAAATTCCAATATATTCAATGTATCCTTATCCTTACCTGAAAATAAAGGACGGAGCCTTTCATAGATCTCCATCCACCACCTATATCCGTTGATTTTGTGTTACCATAAAGATTGACCGCTGAGATTTTAAAATAGAACTGAAAAAAAACCAGTTTGGACAAGTACATGGACGGAAAGAGAAGCCAATTCCTTCACCCATTCCACCATGGGCTTAGCAGATTTGTACCCGCACACATACATCTCTCCTTGCGTTTGGACTGTCGTGTGTGCATAAAATTAAAACCCGGCCAAAAAACAAATCGAATACGCTACCGACAAAGCACGATGCACGCAACTTCCCTCCTTCCCCAAGCCGTCGTGGATCTTGCGCTGCTGGAGTTGGCCGTTGTGGTCGCCATGGCAGGCTTGCCAAGAACCACCGAAGCCCACATCTCCGAGCTAGATAGGGTCACCAACCACCTGTCCGAGGTTCTCGACATGGCCCCATCCCGGCAGCCGCTCGCCTGCCGTCCATCACAATATTATCGTCGTCGTCCTGCTTCCCGAGAGTTCATCACGTCCGCGTTGCTGCCAGAAAACCCTCGTGGGAGGCGGTGCTGCAGGAGCAGCTGCTATCACAAGAGGAGGCCACGACGTCCCTATCATACGGCCATGCAGCGTACAAGACGACACTGCCACGGGAGCCCACATCCCCTAGATCGATAGGATCACGAGCCGCCTGTCCGAGGTTCTCGCCATGGCCCCATCTCGGCAGCCGCTTGCCTACCACGCCGCTGGACCCGCTTGTGTAGGGGTCCTCCATTGCGATTTTGTCGTTGTCGTCCTGGTTACCGAGAGTCCATCACGTCGGCCTTGTCGTGTGAAAAATCCAATGTCGACGGAGGCGGTGCTGCAGGACCCGCTGCTAACGTAAGAGGAGGCTGCGGCGTCCCTATCGTGCGGCCATGTAGCGTACAAGACGCACGGACACACTGCAGCGCAAGATTGACGACGCCAGGCGATGGCATGCCACAGGAGCGGTATGGTGCAACACGCCACCAGGAAGTCAGAGCAGCACGCAGCCTGATAGATCAACATGGGGACCTGGCAAGCATGACCAAAGGAGGTGCAGCAGGCATGACAACTGTCAAGGGCACGGGCACATTCTAGGAGGCGATGGGCAGATGGAGCTTGAGAACAGTCGGCGTGAACTCGTGATCTGGGAGAGGGAAGGCCCGACAGCAGGGAGGTACTGGGAGGTACGGAATGCGGTGGCAGCGGTGCTTGCCTTGGGTGCTGCCTCATGATCACATACCCGGACACGATAATGCCGATGGAGGAAGGAGCATCAACCGCACTCCATGTCAGGCACTACCGCAGTGGTCATGCCTGTGCATGTGGCACAAGCTTATGCACTTCAAGATGGTGTAACATCCCAAATTTTCAATTTGGATGTTATACATTTAGGTCATCATATGCATATCATATTTTATTTGCATTTTGGTTGTGATTCAGAAATCTTAAGCAACTCAAGGACCCAAGGAGAGTGTTGAAGATTTCGTTATTTTCATATTTGAATTTTCTCTAATTTGAAAACAGGATCAATTTGGTTTTAATATTTTTCTCACCAAATATTTTCAATATTAAAAATAAAAGAGAGAGGATAATATGATTTCTTCAAAAAGAGAGGAAAATTGGAGGAAATTTTTTAAAATCAAATAATTATTTTATTTGTGATTTTATTACTATTTTATTTGAGTTAGAAAAATATGCATTTTTTTAAATTGTATTTTTAGGCCAGAAAAATGGTCACATTGTTCTAAATATTTTATTTAGACGGTGAAAATTGTTTCTATATTTTTAGATTTTTTTATATTTTATTAGGATTTTTGTTTTCAACGGAATTTATTAAAAAAAAGTTTCCCGCCTGACTAGGTCGAAGGCCCAGCCGAGCAGGCTGACCCACTTGCGCCACCGCCTTCCCCTCGCTGCGCCTCGTGCCGCCAGCGGTCTCCGCCGCCGCTGCCCCCTTCCGCAAGCCCCCCAGGCTTTATAAACCACCCCCCGGCCCCTCTTGCCCCCACCACCACCGCCGCCCGCAGCAACAGCAGTAGCCGCACCCACCGCCTGGCGCGCTTGCTGCTGCGTGGCGCGCTCGCCGCCGCCTGCCACGCCCCCGCCGCAGCTCGCCGCCGCCCGCGACGCCGCCCCACCCCGCCGACGCCGCCTCGCCGGAGCCCTGACCCGCCGGTTTTTCTCCCGAACCGATAAAAGACCACCCAGGTTTTTTCGATTTTGTTTTAGATCGGTTTTGTTTTAGATCGGTTTTGTTTTTAGGGTTAAGGTTTTTCTCGATTTTCTCCGGTTTCGCTCATTAGCGAACGTTCATACGAACACCTCTGTTCGTGAATGCGTTCGTTCGTTCGTCTCTGCTAGTGAACGTTCGTTCGTTAGCCTTTTCTTTTTATTTTTGTTTTCAGCCAGGGACCTATCTGCGATTATTTTTATCGCAGATTAGCCACTGATCTTCGAACGCCCGCAACTTTTTAACCGTTCGTCCAAATCCAGTGAAACCAACGCCAAAATCTTCGTCTCGAACCCCTCTTTCCAGTTTAACCAATTTGAACATGATTTTTACAATTTAAAATTTGGTTTCAAGCAGATTTGAATTCGAATTTTTTTATCGTAGCTTGAGTTTCGTAGCTCCAATTTGATTGATTATTTTTGCAAATCGAAGCTCTTCAGTTGAACATTCAATTTTGACTTTCGCGTCTGAGTTTTACCCTTGCATCTATGCTTGAGTGCTTATGTATGCTATTGTTTGTTTACGATAGAGTTTCCGGAGTGCGAAGCATGCTACTACGAGTCTCTAGGGTTTTCAAATCGTCTGTAAGGCAAGTAACACTTTGATCATATCCCTTTATTACCCTATTTTTATGCATTAGTTTTAACCCTCAAACATTTCATGAGTAGGATATGCTTAAAATGTGGGTTTTGGGAAGTAAATGATGAAGTAGAACCTATTGCCCTTTTTATATCAAACCCTGGGAGTTACTTCTACATTATGCTTATATTGCAATGATATGCTTGTAGACGTGGTTTGGTTGGGAGTATCCATGACAAATGTGAGAGTTGTTAAAAATGGTTAAGTTAAGGTGGCTACTTTAATACACATCTGGGTGGATTGGTTGAGGCACCCTGGAGCACCCAGTGGTTCCCTGGGCACCTGGAGCAATCCAGAGTTGTCCTGGGATATCCCGGGGTACCCGTGTGATCATCCTACGGTTTGCCACTCAGGCTCAAAGGGATCATAAGATTATTCGTCCTGGAAACTTTCGTGTGCATCCACAAGCCATTATGGGCTCTGGCATAGTTGAGTATGTTGTGGGAATCCTTTCCATGATGGGCTAGTAGATGTAGGGGATTGTAGGTGTACCGGCCTATCTATCGGTTAAGGGGACCTCCTCGGAAAGATTGTGTCTCGGTCATCCGCTTCTCAAACACCATGTAGTGAGGGAAACCAACGGAGGAGATCGAGTCCTGTGGGGAAAAGTTCGCAAACCTCTGCAGAGTGTATAAACTAATCATGGTTAGTCGTGTCCTCGGTTATGGACATCTTGAGTATCTGGTGTTTGAATTATTGATTTGATCTCATCACTCTTAATTAATTTAGCTGGGCTGTTAAGTATTTTTAATTGGGATTGAGTTGGAGGAACCTTCTCAATGTTTTATCAACCAACTTGATAGTTAAATAAAAGTTATTCCTTTGCAGTAGGGAAAAATTGGCTTTTCGCACAAAAAACATCAAACCTTAGAGCCTCCACCAGCCATATATACATGTAGTGATAGCAGTTATTCTTGTTCATTGCTCTCCAGTGTTGTTTTGCCAGCATATTCCATGTGCTGACCCGTTTTGGGTTGCAACATATTATGTTGTAGACTTTTCAAACGAAGAGTAAGGTGCGCTAGGTCGTTGTCGTGCACTCAGCTATGCCGTTGGAGTTGATGGACTCGCTTTACCTTCGAAGCCTTCCATTGTTATCTTATTTAGATGGCCTTAAGCCATATTATTGTAACAAGTTCTCTTTTGAGACTATCGATGTAATAAGTGTGTGATTGAAACTCTGTTATAAATTCTTCAAGTACTGCGTGTGTCAGCATTACCGATCCAGGGATGACATTTATGCACAGAGATTTGACCATTTGAGGTCGGATCGCTACCAGATGGTATCTGAGCCCACACTAACTGTAGGACACGTCCACTAAGATGAGCCATATGTCACTCTTCTCTACTCATTTATGACCCTTCTCCACTTTCCACTCTATAGATGGCGGACTCAAGGAACAAGTTTGCTCAACCGGATGAAGACACCCCTTTTGGACGACACTTGAAGGAGGCCACTAAATACCTGAACTTCGGAATACCAAGGTTCACCGGGACCTACAGCGCCACTCTACCGGAAGAAGAGCACTGAACAGTACGAGTACATGTTCCTGGAAGAACATTCATACCAGTGACTGAGCCCATAGAGTTTTCCTTTGATGCACCAATCTGGAGTCTAGGAAAGAGCATGGCGGCTCACATCGCCATGGGACGCATCGGTGAAGTTTACCGCAAAGATCTTAAGAATACCATCTACCAGATATGTGGGCACCGAGATGAGAAATGGGAGATGATCAGCACAAGGAGGGACAAGTCCATTGCAGCCTACATCCAGGAGTTAAACCAACACATTCGTCGTCAGGAGAACTAGATGTGCACCAGTAGGATAGACCTGAAGAAGGTGATGACCAGGAACATGGAGCTTGAAGAGGAACTCAAGTCTACACGTGATGAATACGAAGAGGAAATAGCAGTTCTACTGGAGAAGAACACAGACCTGAAGAAGAAGCTAGGAGTATTCATGGGAGACCCTGCACCAGGAGGAGATGACGACCATCCCGAGGATTACATCATCATCGACGACACTGACTCCGACCCCGACAGTGATGATGACTATGAAGACGAAGCTATAGCTGATATCATGGAACCTTCTTCAGATCAAAATTTATAGTTGGCCACCATATTATCAGTAGTATTCCCCCATATATATAGTAGTAGTTCGAGCACCTTGTAACGGTAGTTAGATAGTTGGATGCCCTTGTTTGAATTGAGTGGTGTGATATGCTTGTGTTTGTCTCATGTGCATATGGGTAGTGATTTCTCTCTAGACCTCACTCTATTCTAATCTCTCCCCTCTAAACCCATCAAATGCCTCCGAGACGTGACCCCGGATTTGTCTTCTCACCGGAGCTCACTCAGTTGATCCAGCAGCAAAATGCCTTGATGAAGCTACTAGTTCAGAACTAAGGCAACAACAACAACAACCCACTACCACCACCTCTAGTTGACAACTTAGCCCGCTTCTTGAGGTTGAATCTGCGGGTGTTTTCTAGCAGCACCAAGCCGATTGTTGCTGATGACTGGCTCCGCAGGATTCAAAAGGAGTTGACCACCACAGGTTGCAAAAATGTTGAGAAGGTGCGCTTTGCCACACATCAATTGGATGGACCAGCAGCCTCATGGTGGGAGAATTACACAGCCACTTTTCCCGTAGCTAATGTGACATGGGGTCAGTTTCGGCAAGCTTTCTGCATAGCCCATGTCTCAACTGGAGCTATGAGCATGGAGAAGCGTTATTTTCACAACTTACGCTAGGGAAATCGTACGGTGGGGCGGTACGTGGATGAGTTTAGCAAGTTAGCCCGCTATGCCCCAGATGATGTGGCCACAGATGCCGCGAAGTAGGAGAAGTTTATGGAAGGGCTGAATGATGAGATGAGTATGCAGTTGATGGTGGCAACATTCAATAACTACCAGGATTTGGTACATAGGGCTCTTATGATTGAAGGGAAGTAGCAGCAGATAGGGAGCCGCAAAAGGAAATATGGATACGGGAAGTATAAGTCTGGAGCATCGCAGAAGCCTCGTTTTACCCCGAACTCGGGAGGATATACCCATAACCATGGAGGCCACACCCACAATGGAGCAAGTTCGCATAATCACAGTGGCCCCAAGAATGGGAATGGGAATGGAGGAAGCAACGGACAGAACCGTTCCAACCCAGCAACACCCGCCCGAAATGATTTGAGTCACATTACTTGTTTCAAGTGCGGGAAGACTGGACACTACGCCATGGAATGTCCCGAAGCAAAGAATGGACATAGCAATGGAAACTCTAGGAAGAAGCCCAACCCTTTCAAAAGGGGATAGGTAGACCACGTTAACGTGGAGGAGGTTAAAGAGTAGCCAGATGCAGTTTTAGGTAAGTTTTTGATTGAGTCATTTACTGCAATCGTTCTTTTTGATACTGGTGCATCGCATTCATACATTTCGAGGGGATTTGTTGATAAGTATAAGCTGCCCACCAAAGTACTTAAGACACCTATGTTAGTTAGCTCGCCAGGAGCTGAGTATATGGTAAGCAGAGGATGTTTTTAGATACCATTGATCATAGGTAGACATGTTTTCCCCTCAGACCTAATAATTTTGGAGTCCCAAGGATTGGATATAATATTAGGTATGGATTGGTTATCGAAGTATGGAGGAAACATAGATTGTGCTAGTAAGTCAATCTTGCTCACCACCACGGAGGGAAAAAAGATCAAGTATGTGTCTAGGCATGCGCCAAGGAGGACCCAAGTAAATTCTCTCTCTGGAGTTGTTCAGGAAGAAGTGCATGTTGTGTCTAGGCATGCGCCAAAGAGGAACTACCAGGCATGCCGCCAGATCGAGACATATAATTTTTGATAGAGTTGTTGCCAGGCACCGGACCAATATCAAAGAGACCGTATCAAATGCCCGCAAATGATCTGGAGGACATTAAGAAGCAGATTAAGGAGCTATTGGAGAAAGGTTACATTCGACAAAGTTCGTCGCCATGGGGAGCCCCAGTGCTCTTGGTTGAGAAGAAGGATGGATCTTTGGGAATGGTTGTTGATTATCGTGCATTGAATGAAGTGACGATCAAGAATAAGTACCCACTACCGATGATTAACGATTTGTTTAACCAGCTGCAGGGAGCAAAAGTATTCTCCAAGATCGATCTGTGATCGGGATACCACTAGCTAAAGATCCAAGAACAGGATATACCTAGAGACAGCTTTCACCACAAGGGACGGGCTATATGAGTACACGGATATGCCATTTGGATTTACAAATGCCCCTTCCTATTTCATGAGCATGATGAACAAGGTGTTTATGGAGTTTTTGGATAAGTTTGTTGTGGTGTTCATTGACGATATATTGGTATACTCGAAGAATGAATAGGAACACAAGGAACACTTGCGCTTAGTTCTCGAGAAGCTCAGGGAACGTCAGTTGTATGTCAAGTTTAGCAAGTGTGAGTTTTGGTTGAAGGAAGTTGGATTTCATGGACATGTTATATCAGGGGAAGGTATAGCAGTAGACCCCACCATGGTTCAGTCAGTCACTAGTGATTGGCATGCACCTCAGTTGGAGAGATCCGTAGTTTTTTGGGACTCGCAGGATATTACAGGAGGTTCATTGAGAATTTCTCCAAGAATGCAAAACCCATGACAGAGCTGTTGAAGAAGGAAACCAAGTTCAAATGGACAGAAGATTGTGAGGCCAGTTTCCAGGAGTTGAAGAAACGTTCGGTTACAGCCCCAGTGCTAATTCTTCCGGATATACGCAAGGATTTCCAAGTTTATTGCGAAGCTTCTCGCTTAGGACTTGGAGGAGTACTTATGCAAGATGGAAGAGTTATTTCATATGCCTCACGACAACTTCGACTGCATGAGTTGAACTATGCCACCCATGATTTTGGAGTTAGCAGCCGTAGTGCATGCGCTCAAGACCTGGAGACATTTTCTGATTGGAAATAGATATCATGTGTACACGGATCACAAGAGTTTGAAGTACATTTTCACGCAGAAGGTGCTGAATCTCCGGCAGAGGAGATGGTTGGAGCTCATAAATGATTATGATATGAAGTTGCATTATCATCTAGGGAAGGCAAATGTCATAGTAGACGCTTTGAGCCGCAAGAGCTATGCCAATACCCTTGTAAGCAGAGGATTACCGCCGGAGTTAGTCGAGAATCCAAAGGAGCTTCGTTTGGAGATAGTTCCAAGAGGTTTTGTGCCAACAATGGAGGTTCAGTCTAAATTATTGGGAAAGATTCAGGAAGCTCAGAAGGATGATAAGGAAATCATTTAGATAAAGGAGAAAATAAGCAAAGGAAAAGCCAAGGGTTTTCTTGAGGATGCCCACGAGACTTTATGCTTTGAGGATGGTATATAATACTTCAGGAAGCTCATGACTCGCCATACTCGATACACCCCGGGAACACCAAGATGTATTTGGATTTGAAGGAACGTTTCTCGTGGACAGGAATGAAGAAGGATATTGCCGATTATGTAGCTGTATGTGATGTATGTCAGAGAGTGAAGGCAGAACATCAGAAGCCAGCAGGATTGCTACAGCCTATGCCGATACCAGAATGGAAGTGGGACAAACTTGGCATTGATTTCATCACCGGATTACCCAGGACCCGATCGGGATATGATTCAATCTGGGTAGAAGTTGATCGTTTGACAAAGGTAGCTCACTTTATCCCAGTGAAGACCACCTATGCAAGGGCGAAGTTGGCTGAGATATATATGACCAGGATCGTATGTCTGGATGTAGTTCCGAGGACCATCGTATCAGATAGAGGGACACAGTTTACCTCGAAGTTTTGGAATCAATGGCATCAGACTTTGGGTACTAGGCTAGAGTTCAGTACAACCTTTCATCCGCAGATAGATGGACAGACCGAGAGTGTCAATCACATTCTGGAGGACATGTTGAGAGCTTGCGCGCTAGATTATGGGTCTAGTTGGGATGACAATTTGCCTTACGCAGAGTTCTCATACAACAACAGTTTTCAGGCTAGTTTGAAGATGGCACCTTTTGAAGCCTTGTATGGGAGAAGGTGTAGGACACTGTTGATTTGGGATGAAGTTGGAGATCGCTAGTTGTTCGGACTGAACTTGATCAAAGAGTCCAAAGAGAAGGTCAAGTTGATTCGAGATAGACTGAAGATAGCTCAGTCCAGGTAGAAGAGTTATGCAGATACTAAACGCAAGGAGGTAGTTTATGAGATTGGAGACCGAGCATATCTTCGTGTGTCGCCACTACGAGGAGTTAAACGTTTTGGAGTTAAGGGAAAGTTAGCCCTGAGATTTGTAGGACCATGTCGAGTGTTGGAATGTATGGGAGAAGTTGCCTACAAGTTGGAGTTACCCGGAGGACTGTCAGGAGTTCATGATGCGTTTCACGTTTCCCAGTTGAAGAAGTGCCATGCAGAGATGGCCGATATTCCTCTGAGAGGTACAGTGCCCCTGGAAGCAATTCAGTTGGATAGTAATCTGACCTACAAGGAGAAACCCGTTAAGATTCTTGAGTTTGCCAGATGAGTTACATGTAGAAAAGTTATCAAGTTTTGCAAAGTTCAGTGGAGCCACCATACCGAGGATGAAGCCACCTGGGAACGGGAAGAAGACCTACGGAAAGACCACCCGCACCTATTTTCTAGCCAACCCGAATCTCGAGGGCGAGATTCATTTTAAGGTGGGTAGTTTTGTAACATCCCAAATTTTCAATTTGGATGTTATACATTAGGTCATCATATGCATATCATATTGTATTTGTATTTTGGTTGTGATCCAAAAATCTTAAGCAACTCAAGGACCCAAGGAGAGAGTTGGAGATTTCGTTATTTTCATATTCGAATTTTCTCAAATTTGAAAAGAGGATCAATTTGGTTTTAATATTTTTCTCTCCAAATATTTTCAGTATTAAAAATAAAAGAGAGAGGATAATATGAATTCTTCAAAAAGAGAGGAATACAGGAGGAAATTTCTCAAAATCAAATAAGTAATTTATTTGCGATTTTATTGCTATTTTATTTTAGTTAGAAAATTATGCATTTTTTTAAAATTGCATTGTCAGGCCAGAAAAATGTTCACGTTGTTCTAAATATTTTATTTAGACGGTGAAATTGTTTTAGCATTTTAGAATTTTTTTATATTTTATTAGGATTTTTGTTTTCGGCGCAATTTATTTAAAAAAAGTTTCCCGCTCGACTGGGCCGAAGGCCCAACTGAGCAGGCCGGCCCGCCTTCGCCACCGCCTTCCCCGCGCGTGCCTCGTGGCGCCGACGGACACCGCTTGGAGTCCGAACTGGACTCCGCCGCAGCCGCCCCCTTCCTCAAGCTGCCCCCTCCCACGATGCTTTATAAGCCCCCCCGGTCCCTTTCGCCACCACCACCACTGCCGCCCGCAGCAACAGCAGCAGCCACAGCCACCGCCACCTGCCGCGCTCGCCGCCGTAGCTTGCCGCCATGCCGCGCCGCCCACGACGACGCCTTTCCTCACAAGCCATTATGGGCTTTGGCATAGTTGAGTATGTTGTGGGAATCCTTTTCATATGATGGGCTAGCAGATGTAGGGGATTGTAGGTGTACCGGCCCATCTATCGGTTAAGGAGACCTCTTCGGAAAGACTGTGTCTCGGTCATCCGTTTCTCAAACACCATGTAGTGCGAGAAACCAACGGAGGGGATCGAGTCTTGTGGGGAAAAGTGTGCAAACCTCTGCAGAGTGCATAAACTAATCATGCTTAGTCGTGTCCCCCAGTTATAGACATCTTGAGTATCTGGTGTTTGAATTATTGATTTGATCTCATCACTCTCAATTAATTTTGCTGGGCTGTTAATTACTTTTAATTGGGATTGAGTAGGAGTAACGTTCTCAATCACTACTAGGGAAAACCCTAGCAGCAGTGCGGGTATTTTGACTATCAGTAGCACGGGACGACGTGCTACTGATAAGGCACTACAGCTAACGTGTAGTAGTAGCACATGCCGTCCCATACTACTGTTATACATGGCTAGCAGTAGCGCGCTTTAGTGCAGAGTGCTACTGCTAATATCTGCAGCGCTTCTTAGCAGGAAGCGCTACTGGCAAGGGAGCGCTACTGCTAACTTTGTTCCCCTCGCTACTCCTAGTTTTATTTGTTTATGTTATTTTTGCATATTTGTTTTGTATTTGACTAGGCTTTATACAATAATCTTTAGCATATCATACACATACAAATGTAATCATAGCATATACATACAAATAGCCTGATCAAATCATGTCATCATCATAATCATCATCCAACACAAAGTGGTATGTCGTCATCATCTCAGAAATAGCGATACAAGTCTCGATTACTTGCAACTACATCATAATCCATCTAAACAATGATATATGCGAGAAGAGCTATCACTTTGAGTGAGAGCAGAACTATGCAATACATGAGTTCGTATCCCTCTCTCGCATTAGCATGAACCTAAACAAACTACTGGTTGTTGCTCGGAAACCGGAAACCGGTACACCTGGGCCTGACATTCCGGTCACTCGTCGTATCACTACTAGGAAAAGGGCCATAGCTAATATGGGCATTAGTGGCGCACCATGTATGTGGTGCGCCACTTCTATAGCAGTGGCGCACTAGGTACAGGTACACCATTATTGTCCATATTACTAATGGCGCACCTGGTGTGTGGTGCGCCATTACTATTTTTGAAAAAAAAGATAAAAATAAATTGTTAGAAGTGGCGCACCAGTGGATAGTGCGCCATTACTACTTTTAACTAGTAATGGCGCACTATCCACTGGTGCGCCACTACTAACATGTTTTTTGATTTTTATTTTCAAAACTAGTAATGGTGCACCACACACCAGGTGCGCCATTAGTAACCCTGGTTACTAATGGCGCATTCTTAGGTGGTGCGTCATTGGTAACCTGACCGAAGGCATCGTGAATAGGTTTTTGAGCTCCGCGTAGGCCGAGATGCTTCAAAAGAACGAGACGGAGATAAGATGTCTGTGTCGAAGATGCAAGCTGAAGAGCCTTATGGACCCGGATTCCGTACATGTGCGGGACCACCTGCTCTTGCGTGGTTTCATGGATGGCTATCGGTGGCAAGGTGATGAAGATGACTATAAAGTCATCCATGGGGGCCGGGCAAGAAATGAGTAAGGTCAGCAAGACAACCTCTGCGAGGGCGGGTGAGAAGACGAAGAATCTCCAAGACATGATCACGAAGTTGATGCAGTACACAGTCATCATGTAGAAGATGTCGGACATGATGATGAGGAAGATCAAGACGAAGGGCATGATCATGAAGATGAAGATGCCGGAGCAGACGACGATGGACCATCGATGGGCTGGGTGCAGGACCCTCATATTCAAGAGCTGCTTCTCAAGCAAACGGGTAATGCAAGAGCTGCCACCCGAGAGAAAGCCAAGCTGGATCAACTGGAGATAGACGCGGTTACTCCATTGTATGAAGGATGCAGGCCCGAGGATACTCGCCTGAAAGTAACGCTCATGGCTCTGGAGATGAAGGTAAAACATAAAATGACTGACGCATGCTTTGACGAGAACATGTCATTCTGGCATGAACATGTTCCCAAGGGGAACAAGTGCCCGACCAGTTTCGAGGAGGCGAAGAAAATCGTGCATCCTCTGGATTTACCGCACGTGAAATACCATGTGTGCATGAGTGATTGCATCATTTATCGGGACGAGCATGCAGAGTCTACCATATGTCCGGTGTGCGGCGTCACTCGATACAAGAAGAGGAAGAAAGCTCCTCAAAAGTGGTGTGGTACTTTCCGATCACTCCTCGTCTGTAGCGGTATTTCGCGGACCCTAAGGTAGCAAAGCTCCTGCATTGGCACGCGGATAGGGAGGAGAAGAAGCGAGAAGTTGACGGAAATGATCCGGAGATAAATAAAAAAGACAAGATGCTGTGTCACCCTAAGGATGCGAGCCAGTGGCAAGCGTTGAACTTCGAACACCCAAAATTTGCGGACGATCCAAGGAACATCATGCTCGGCGCGAGCACCGATGGAGTCAATCTGTTTGGCAGCCAGAGAAGCACACATAGCACCTGGCCTGTGTTTGTGTGGCCGTACAACCTTCCCCCTGGTTGTGCATGAACAGGAAGTACATTCACATGAGTATGCTAATTGAAGGGCCGAAACAACCAGGGAACGACATCAATCTGTATCTGGGGCTGTTGAAAAGAGGAGCTAGACACGCTGTGGAAAACGCCAGCCAATATGTGGGACGCCGCACTGCTCACGATGGTGCACGACTATCTCGGTTACGGATATGTCGCGGGGCAGGTGGTCCATGGATTTTCTGGATGCATCAGGTGCATGGATGACACAACGTATCGCCTGCTAGATAGAGGTCCCAGGTTTTCGAAAACCGTGTTCATGGGACATCGAAGGTGGCTTCGCGATGATGACTCATGGAGAAAATGCAAGGATCTGTTCGATGGTGAAACCGAACCCCGAAGACGCCCGCGTACGAGGAGCGGTGGGGAAATAGATGAGCCATTAAAAAATTGGAAAGATTGCCCACCGTCGGGAAAGAAGCGAAAGGCGCCAGAGCCGGGAAAGAAGCGAAAGGCGCTAGAGCTGCTGCTGAAGGTATGCAAAACGAGGTCTGTTTTTTGGGACTTGCCGTACTGGAAGATCCTCCGTGTGCCTCACAGCCTTGATGTCATGCATATCACGAAGAACGTGTGCGAGAGTCTGCATGGTACCCTGCTCAACATGCCAGAGAGGACCAAAGATGGGCTGAAAGCAAGGGCAGACTTGAAACCAATGGGCATCAGGGAGGAGCTTCACACTAATGATGATGATGATGAGGCGAAGGACACGGAAAGTCGCCGCAAAGGCAAAAAGGCCAAGAAGATCGGAAATGACTACCCTCCCGCGTGCTTCACTCTAAGTCAGGAGGAGATCGAGCATTTTTTCACTTGCTTCGTAGGATTAAAACTTCCTTACGGTTACACGGGGAAGATAAGCAGATACCTAGACTCAGTGAAGCAGAAGTTCAGCAGGATGAAGTCTCACGACTGTCATGTGCTGATGACACAAATACTTCCAATTGTAATCTGTGGGATCATGGACGCGCACATCCGTGAAACACTTTTTGGCATATGCAAATTTTTCGACGTAATCTCTCGGAAGTCGGTTGGTGTGAGGCAACTCAAAATGCTACAGGAAGAGATCGTGGTGATACTATGCGAGCTTGAGATGTACTTCCCGCCCGCATTCTTCGACGTTATGGTGCATCTGCAGGTCCATATCATGGAGGATATCATCCAACTCGGGCCGACGTTCCTGCATAGCATGATGCAGTTTGAAAGGATGAATGGTGTCATCATGGGATACGTTCGCAACATGTCACGTCCAGAGAGAAGCATAGCTAGGGGCTTTCTGACCGAAGAGTGCATCTCCTACTGCATGAATTATCTAGGCATCGAGAACCCCGTTGGTCTACCCATCAACAGGCACGTCGGTAGGCTCGCTGGATAGGGTCACCACGAGGGTCGCCGTGAAATGCATGTTGACTTCGAGGGTCGACTCGCCAACTTTGAAAGAGCAAACCTAGTCGTGCTACAACACATAGACGTGTTCGATCCTTGGGTGGTAGAGCACTAAACCTTTATTGAGAAGACGTACAATGACCGAGGCCAACAGAGGACAGACGGAGATATAATCAAAGAGCACAACTCATGTTTCACGCATTGGTTCAAGGAGAAGCTTCTGTCGTACCCTTTATATGAGGATTCTTCCGCAGAAGAAAAACTAATATTCGCCTTGTCACAGGGCGCCGAGCACAACCTGATGACCTATGAGGCATACGATATCAACGGCTACACATTCTACACCGAGGACAAGGACATGAAGAGCGATGGTTATCAGAACTCCGGGGTAACGATGGAATCCTACACCGGTAACTACAAGGACAGATATGATGGAAGGATCGAGGAGATCTGGGAGCTGAGCTACGCTGGAGAGAAGGTCCCGATGTTCTTTGTCAGATGGGCCAAGAGTGTCCTAAAAGAAGACCGGTATTTCACCATCATGGTTATACCTGAAGCCAAATCCAAGACCGCGGGCGCAAACATCACCGCGAAAAATGAGCCATGGGTACTGGCTTCCCAAGTGGACCAATGCTTCTTCATTACCGACCCGTCAAAGCCCAGTCGTATTGTCGTGAGGAGAGGCCAAAGGAAGATCATCGGAATGGATGGAGTCGCCAATGAGCAAGACTTCGACAAGTACGGCGACCCGAAGATGGAACGTGACGACGACGATGAAGTGCCATAAACCACAAGAAGAAGCAGGACCACCCTACCTAAAGGATGTCCGCTCAAGAGAAGAACTCCATCTGCGGAAAAGAAGGGAAAGAAGATTGTGAAAAGATAGCTAGCTAAAATCGATTGTATTTAAATTGTAGTCTTCATTTCTCGATTGTATTTCGACATATGGAAATGAGATTTCTTCTGTTCTAGTCCTCATGAATATTTATTTATGTTTATTCTGGTATTTATGTTTATTCTGGTATACCAATTTTTATTTAGGTTTATTCTGGTATTGAATTTCTAACTCACAAAAAGTATTGAATTTGTAAATATTTTTTGAACTAATGAATGTTTTTAAATTTCATGGTCACTTTTTGAATTCATGAATATTTTTTCAAATTTGATGATATTTTTTCATATTCATAAATGTTTTACCAATTCACAAATGAATGCAACCAAAAATCCAAAAAATATCTTATATATATTTACTAATTGGAGGCACCATACGAGGCACCACGTTAATCCTTAGAATTAAAGAATTTTCACCGTTGGATTAATATATAATCTATCCGTAGCCATCATATGAAGTATAAGAAATGTTGTCTCAAACTACCACGTATGGAAGTCTTGACCCCTTGGGACTCTCTCTATTTCCTAGAAAAAAGAAATATCTAAGCGGCCATATGTTGTCTTATACTACCACGTATGGAAGTCTTGATCCCTTGGGATTGTCTCTATTTCCTAGAAAAAACAAAAAGCTGAGTGGCCATATCAATTAGATGAAATCGTTACATTTGTAGTCCAGGTTCCTCACGTCCAACATTGGTTGAAAGAAAGAAAATCAGCCATGGTTCCATAAAAAGGATAGCCCACTTCCAGAAAAATTGGGCGCTAAAAAAGAAAAAAAAACATATCGCATCTAGAAAAGGAAAAAAAATCACATATGTCACGTTATAATTTGGTGAAACAAAACTAGAAAGACTCCACGGTTCCCTCAAAAAAGAATAATCTACTTCAATAAAAACACCACCGATGAAAAAAAACCAGATCTAATCTCCTTGCATAAAAAACTCCACGGATGAAAAAAATATATATGTTTGACTAACAAATCTTTTTTTCCCGATTTAAAAGGAATTAAACACACACACAAGGCTTTCATACGTGGGTGAAAGGTTTTTTTTTTTTGAAAGTTACGTGGGTGAAAGTTATACGTAACATATAGATGGCCCGGCCAAAAAACAAGCATCTACATGTAACGTTGGTGAAAAGAAAGTAGGAAAACATCCTCATATAGATGGTTCCTTATATGAAAAGGGATAGCTTCTTTACATAAAAACTACACCGATGGAATGAAAAAAGAAACAGATCAAACGTAAGAACGGAACGACATCTCATCCTCAAAGAAAAAAGGAAAATATCCCCCTCGAACCCTGTACATGGCCACTTAATCCTATATAAAAAGGATTAACATAATTCTTTGGAGGTGTAGATTGTCATATATAGTAAGTACGTACATGTATTTTTTATCCTAATGAAAAGAGAAAAATAATAGCTATTAAAACATCATTATATACATATAAATCGCTGAATTATTAAAAAAAAGAATTTGATTGTATCATTAGCCACAAAGATCTCATATAAACAGTACAATTTTTCTATAGCCACTACTGTCCCTCTCATATAAACATGATTGTCTATGTGATATGCATATGTATAGTACGGATAGAAAATATTTAAATTTTCCCATACATGTTAATCATAAGAGAAATTCTTTAATAAAAGTTGGTACATACAAGATCTTATAATCAGAATAATCTATGGTGCTTATAGTATAATGAGAATATACAACTGCCTATTTTTGAAATATGTACATTATTCGCTACGATGTGGCGTATGTTGATAAAAATTCATTCATGTATGTATCCAATATTCTATATAGAAACAAAGTTTTTATAATTCTACCATGCTTCCGTGGCAAAAAGAAGACGTCTGTCTTTTTTTGGCTTAATAAGAGAGTAATATATATGCTGCAATTGCGCACTTTATCTTTATACCTTCTAGAAACTTTTAGATCATAAGTACATGATACATGCAACAACTTCTAGGTCCGTAACCATGTTTTTTACCAACATAACACATATATACCCTTATGTAATCTTGATAAGTAGGACATCCGTATGTCCACATATCGGCCATAAATCTGAAGTGGATCACTGTGACATAATTGGATGCAAACAATCTAATCACAAAATAGTCAAAGCAATGTAACTTCATTGCAACCTATGTGCATGTGTGATAATAATAACTTATATCAACATACGCAAATTATTGTTTGACATTTGGAATCTCTCAAAACATTGTTATATCTAATATTAAAATTGCTAGCCCGTGCAGATGCATGGGTTGACGACTAGTGTTACTAATGGCGCACCCGGAGAAGGTGTGCCATTGCTATCAAGGTACTTATGGCGCACCCCTAGGAGGTGCGCCATTGGTATACCAATTTTTATTTAGGTTTATTCTGGTATTGAATTTCTAACTCACAAAAAATATTGAATTTGTTAATATTTTTTGAACTAATGAATATTTTTAAATTTCATGGGATCTTTTTAAATCCATGAATATTTTTTTATATTCATAAATGTTTTCTAAAAAATTAATAGATGCAACTAAAAATCCAAAAAAAATATGTTCAAATAACAAATTTGACGATATTTTTTCATATTCATAAATATTTTCAAATAACAAATTTGATGATATTTTTCACATTCATAAATGTTTTCAAATTTGATCGTCATTTTCTAAATAATTATTAGATGCAACTAAAAATCCAAAAAAAGAGTTAGTAATGGCGCACTAGTGGGAGGTGCGCCATTGCTATCACTGTGTTTATGGCGCACCCCTAGAAGGTGCGCCATTGCTAACCTTCCCCCTCTGTATGTAGGTGTGTGTTGTCCATCTCGCTAACCCTCCCTCGCCAGATCCCCTCACCTCCCGCACCCGCTCCACCGCCGCCGTCCGCCCGCGCCCGCTCCCCTCGCCCTCCCCGGCCCAACAGCGAGCAGAGCCCAGAAAGCCTCGCCGCCGTCGCCCCCCTGCCCTCCCAACGAATCCTAGTCGCCCCTGCCCTCGAGCGTGAGCCGCAGCCAATCCAGCCACCGGTGGGGCGGTGCTCATCCTCAACACAATCGATCGCGAGCTGCTCAAGCCCTCCGCCTCCGTCCCGCTGCACCATCGACCGCAAGCTGCTCAAGTCCACTCCGAGACGTCGACTCCAGCTAGCCCGCTCCCCTCCCTCGGTATATGCCATCAGCCGCCCTCGGGCCCTCTCCGAGACGCTGACGCCAGCTAGCCCGCTCCCATCACGGCGTCGGCCGGCCGGACGGTCCCCTCCCCTTGCCGGCTCGCCTCCAACCTGCAGGGTGCTCGCGGTCCACACCATCGCTGCCGACCTTCCCTAGCAAGTTAGCAAGGTACAATTGATCTTCCTTTCCTGCAATTTTGCTAAGCAGCAAATCTGGGAAGATCAAGATTGGTGTCATTTCGTGTTCATGTCAACCATACAATTGAACTTGATGCTTCCTGGTTATATGAATTAGTAAGTACATGAACTGTTAACTTGTTTTACAGATACTGTATTTGAGGAATAACTTGATGGTCTCCACATTTCCTTTTTTTGTGACCAAGTAATGGCCCAAACTCTCTTCATTAAGAGTAGTTTTGTAAGTTTTGTAATGGGCATGAATTTCTGTCTGTGACTGATTACCAATTTACCATGCTCTGCATCTAGCACCATCGTTGCTGCTACTGTTGAGCTTATGCCAAGTGTTGTAATTTAAATTGGAATGCTTAGAAGAACACAAAATACTTTTTGAAGCAGTGATTATTGGATTATTTCGATATCTTAGACAACATAACTGCTCCTATTAGTGTGTTAATAATAGAAAGGTGCACCTAGTTTTGGGAAATCATATATGCACTGAATCTCTGAATATATTAAATGTTGATTGACCTGGAGAGTTATTTGTGCCCCCTGAGTAGAGTTTGTTCTTTGTAGTAGATTAAGCATTGTTGTTTCAGTGCAGTTGATGCTATGTTTGATTTCTATTCTGTCTAACTTAATTCTGTTTTCTTGTTTCATAGGTGTAGGTATCTCAAGCACTGCCTCCGTACCACAGACAGGAGCAGCTCGTGTTGCTTCAAAGCTGTTATAGATATCACTGACAAGAGGTAAATCAAGACGCCATTACATTTGGCTGGGTACTGAAAGTTGTACTCCATTGAAGTACTGTTATTTTTACATGTGCAAACTGAATTTGGTGTAGCAGCATTTTGAATTTGGAGTATGAAGCAGCTATATGGATTAATGTTAATTTTGCATGTTGAATTTGGAGTAAAATGGAGTTGCTCTGTTACTGAATTTGGTTGGTAAAGATGCAGTAGCAGTGGGAGTTTTTACTTAATTTGCTTGGAGTACATTTGCTTAATTTGCTTGGAGTACATTTGCTTAATTTGCTTAATGCTACAGTGAAAGTCTAGGAGTACCACTATACAAGGTTAGTAAATATCACTTGAATCAAATTACTCCAGTACATTGTACTACACTATATTCCTGAATCAAATTACTCCATCAGTATTTGTTTCAATTATTTACTCCAGTGCAAATAATTATTTTCTCCAGTGCAAATAATTATTTTCCTCCTAGAACACTATTAGTATTTACTCTTCACGCAACCACATTAGTAATTGTTCTCCTGGCGCATGAAAACTTACTGCCAATAGTACACCATACAAAACACTAGTATTACTGGCAGCTGACTTGTGTGAGGAAAGTGTCTTCACAAGGAAAATGTGGCAGCTGACTTGTGTGAGAACTGAGCCCAGCAGATTGTGTTTCTGTGACTTAGTACATGCTATAAAAACTGTATTCACTACTGCTGTTGTACTACTTAAGATGTTGCTGCTGCTGCTGTACTACTTGTGATGCTGTTGCTGTACTACTTGGGAATTTTGTCAACTTGTGATGCTCTTGTGATCTTCTGAAATGACCCCTTTTCTCCTGAAATGTTGATTAATTTCCGTTTTGGTTGAGAATGGGGCAATCCTAGGTCAAGAAAATTAGCAAAGGTCATGCCAAATTTTCTTGACCTAGAAGGTGCCCGATTCTCAACTAAAACAAAAATAAATTAGCATGTATCTTGACATCAACCAACTTTCTGGACACATCCCTCGACAACTAGGTTATCTTGAGAACTTAGAGGAGTTGTGGCTTTGGAGACACTCAGACACCCTTGCTTGCCATGTGTGTGAGAGAGATAGTGAGAGTAGACAAGAAGAAGGGGGTTAGGAAGATGATGTTGGCTCATCAAAGCTAACCATCTCCCCCTTTTCACCCCTTTTCCTTTGTCTTTTGTGGGTTGCAAGGAAGCTACTGTCTTAGGTTCCATCCCACTAACAGGTTCCATCCCAAAACACCTAGGCAATATCACAAACATCTCTCAATTGTTCATTGACAATAACCAACTTTTTGGCAACATTCCTCGAGAATTAGGTTATTTGTTCAACTTAGAGATCTTGTTCCTTGACAATAACCAACTTTTTGATCAAACTTTTTTCCTATTTAGAGCAAAACATGGCCCACCATGATGAGGCCGACGGTTCGGGCAAGGCATTCTGGGAGCTGTCCCAGGAGATGGAGGAAGAACCTCACCGCTATGAGGATGCCGCGGAAGACACCGATCCAGACTACACAACCCCTAGTGGCGTCGGGGATGACACCACTGATGGTGCCGCCGAGGATGCCACCACTGATGATGGTAGCGCACGCACAAATGGCAGCGAACCGAAGAGGCAACGTAAGGACCGGTGCCCAAACGTGCTTGGCACCGTCAAGGAGGAATTTACTGAAATGTCCTCCAGTGGGCAGCCAACGGCGCCCAAAGAATTAGTCAAGGGGTACACGGGACAGCTCGGGTGCATTCGCCAGAGCACCGTCTCGATCAACACCGAGAACCTAAGGCATCGTGACTGAGGGAATTTGCGCAACCTCCTCTTCACGAAGCTGCACGAACGATACAAGTTTGCCGGTGACTTCGCAAACACAGACCTCTCAGGGAATAAAGTGAACAGTGCCGCCCTCACCAAGATGAGCACGGCCCTGGCTACTTGGAGAGCCACGGTGAAGAGAAGGATTGAAAAAGGTGATAGTTTTGAGAAGATCAAGGAGAAAAATCCTTCGATCAGCGAAGCTGACTACCTGAAGTTGAAGATCAAGTGCGAGAGCAATGCAATCGCGAAATCAAGTCAGTGGGGGAAAGATATGCGGGGCTTGAACTTAGGGGTCCACAAACTCGGTCCCGGCGATTACAGAGTGGCAGAACCTATATGGGACAAGGAGGACACGGAGAATGCCAAGCAAGGCCTAACGCCCCTCTTCGATAAATACCCTCACAAGCAGACCATGAACTATGTCAGGGCCCGGTACAAGATTGACCCGGTAACAAAGGAGCTTACCACGGATCCGAAGACCAAGGCGCTTGAGCTTGTTCTGTTATGGAATACACACCCGCGTAATTAGCTCCATATGGTTGCATTCTAATTAATGAAGCCAAATTTCTAAATGGTTCACGTTCCTTCCGCAGGAAACTGAAAGCACTAGCGCGGGGTCGTCTCAGAGCTCCCCTTGGGACACCACTTAAAATAGGGCGTTGAACGTAATGAATCACAAGGATAAGCTCAGTAAGCCTACGTCAGCTGGTCGTGTGGCCGACAAAGACTTGTCCACGAAATGGTCAGAATACTATACCATTGGGCAAAAGGAGAGAAAGAACAGCTCAGAAAGCCAGGAGCGAGAGGTTCAAGAACTCAAGGCACAAGTGGCGCGGATTACGGAGATAGTTGAAGAGCTAGTGCAAGACCAACTGGGAGCGACGATCACCGCCATTATGCCTACCTTGCTTGAGGGGCTGCAGGCGTGGATTGCGGGCGGTCAACAGGGGCCGCCCCCGATTCCCAGCTTCACGGGCAGCAGCTCGCACAATGTGCCGGCGGCGCCATTGGTGTCTCCGGCGGAGGCAGCATTGGTGTCTCCGGCGTCGGTGCCGACAGTGGAGGTTAATGCACTCGGGTGTGGGAAGAATACGCCGGCCGGCACCTCCGCAGCAAGCAGCCCCTCCGTCACTTGCATGCCCGCCGTTGGCGGTGCCTCGACATTAGCCGAGCTCAACGCCATCACGGTAACTAAGCTCTCGGTCGATGACTTCATCTCCTTGCCTTTGACTAGGCATGCCTGATGCCCTACATGTTTTCGCAGGGCGCCGCCGACGTTCCATACACTCTCCTGCACTTCGTGGACGGCGAGTTGATCGATGTCGCCAAGGCCAGAATCGTTCAACCGGGCAACCGCCTTTTCCATGGTAATCCGATGCCACCCACCGTGTATAGGGTTCAACTGGTTCGGGTGCTGCGGGGCTGCGACGACTTGTTACCTCCGTATCGACCCCCTAGGGCCGATAAATATGATGTGATGACCCTCAGCGAATGCATAAGCTGGTCCATGCTTTGGCCGAAGAGCCAGATTCGTTTGGGGGCGGGGGACACCACCCCACAGACAACACCGCCAGTCGTGCCGGCGCCAAGCCATGCAGGACCACCGCAATGCTACCGCCGTCAGCTGATCCAGACATGCATATGGCACATGAGCCGGACGACGACGACGGTGCATTTACCAGGGTCGATATGTACTTCAACGAACATGGGTACGGTGACGAATTCTTGGGGCATGCTTCTCAAGAACCCAACCCTGCAAATGACGATCGCGATCTAGCTAGTACCGCGGAGAAACCCAATTGCAACCGGCGTCGTCTTTTGTTCAGTTCTCAGGAGTCGCCTCCAGATGCCGCCTTCACCGAGCCTCAGATAGTTGAGGTGTGAAATATTATCAGCCCCAACACACTCAAGAAGGTGGTCTCTGAGCAGAACTCGAACCCATTACAGCAGAAGAAGAAGGGACGAAAAAGAAAGAATAACAAGGGCGCGAGCCAGCTAGCGCCGAGTACGATCCGTGCTCAGGACGGGACACCTTCACCTAAGGATATGTCGAGGAGGGTGCATGTGGCGGGTAGGCCGATGCTACCTACTAATCTGCTCAATGCTGCAACCGGTGCTATGCGGAGTCTGCATGACAGTTTTCTTTCTTTGGAGAAGCAGCGTCTCTCCGTGAATGATGTGGCACGCCCGGTTTTCGTGTCCAAGGTGCTAGAGGGCAAGGGCTTTGTCGATAGCATCATCGGGGGTATGATCTTCCTGCGGTTTGACGACATCTTTGCTATGTTTAACCTTCATCCGCTACACTACACCTTCATTCGGCTATTTTCGCTCAGTATGGATATGCGGATCATTGGAGACAAGACCCCGGACATCATGATAGTCGACCCATTCTACATGCGTGCCGTGATCTTGGTCAGCGCTGGGGACCGGCAAGTCGCGAGTTCATACCTCGAAGGCGTCATTCTGGCGAACCCAGATAAGGATAACTTCCTCGTGCCTTACTTTCCCAAGTAAGTCATCCCCTCACCGCCCCGTAACATATTATTTCTTAGATTTCGATCGTTCTTTTTTTTTTCTAACATTCTGTGTTTTGTGCAGTGACACACGTTGCACACTCATCCTATTAAGCCCGAACTATTCCATGGCCACGTATTTCGACTCGGACCGTCAGTCGAATAAAGACTACACAAATATCAAGAAAGTTCTTGATGATGTTCTCCCCGGCTACGCCAAATCTAGAGGCACCTTCAGAAGGCCAATTTTTAAGTACCGCAAGCACGTGTTCACGCACGTAACGACGTTCCCCTGCGTCAAGCAGCCGCCTGGCAGTCAGAAGGATGCCTACTATGCCCTCCATCACATGCGGGCGATCATACGGGACCACAATCACCTTCTACTACCAAATAGTCTCAAAGATTGGGCCGCACGCTTGCCGGCAATCCAAGACGCGGACCTCAGACAAGAATTCTTTCGCATCCAGTCGCAGTTTGCGAAAATCATCCATCAAGATGTCCTTCGTACCTCGGGGCAGTTTTACCTCAAATATCAACCGTCCAACGGTGAAATAGAAACAACGCTACAAATGCAGGCTGACAACGATCGCGATTTCATGACCATCACGAAAGACGGCGGCTTCATACACGCTCCGGTCCCTGAGTCGAGTTGAAAGTAGTGATGCTATGTAGTTCTGAAATATCGATTAGCTCATGTTGTAATTAAATTTTAATGAACTTGTATGTATCTTTGGTTTGGACTATCGTTCAACTTATATGTAATCGATGCTATTTATTAGTAGGACCATGAATCGTGCTATTAATGTGTTGCTTTTCTCTTCCGATCCTTTTGTCTGTGAATTGCTACTAACGTTTTGTTTGTCTAGTGCATAGAGATGTCGTCGTATGTCAAGGACAAGGTTAAGGTTCTCGGAGTCTACGATGACTGGGAGGAGTGTCGGAGGCAGGTTCACCGTTTTAGCGGTAACAGTTACAAAGGGTACACCACTAGGACGGAGGCGGAAGCTAGATACGCACGCTATCTAGCGGGAGAGAGGAGGGAGCGGAGGAGGAACCGAATGAAGACCAGTTTCATCGCGATGATTCTCCTCATGACCGCAACTCTCTTCTATGTGATGGTAGTTTAGATGATCGATATCGACTTTGTAGTGTGACGATAAACTCGCTACTTGCGGTCTCGAGAATTGTAATGTTCTAGCTTTGTTCGGTATTATGAATTCGGAGACTAATAGGATGACTTTTATTCGGAGACTAATCTTCTATTGTATTCGATAAATCTGCTGTTTATATGTTGTGCTATTTATATTTTGTGTTCTAATGTATTTTGTAACCTGTGCAAATATCAGAAAAGCAAAAAAAATCCTAATATTCATAGTAGTGGCGCACCTTGCTCAGCATTAGTGGCGCACCAGGGCTAAATACCAGTGGCGCATTATGGGGCATAGTAATGCCGCACTTGGGGGCATACGTGAATGTAAATATGCCCCCCTAGGAGCCATAGTAATGGCGCACTGTTGGACATAGTAATGGCGCACTGTCAGGTGCGCCACTATTATCTGGTAGGTGCGCCATTAGTACTTGTTACTAGTGGCGTGGTAATAGTGGCGCACCTATAGTGCGCCATTAATGGCCAAAATAGGTGTGCCACTAACAGGCCTTCTTGTAGTAGTGGATAATGATTGAAATCGAAGTAAGGATATCCGCACGGATGACTTACAGGGGATGATAAGGCATGAGAATCGCCTCCTTGTCCTTATTGGTGAGCATGAAATTGGCGATGTATTCCCTCGCATATTCACGGTGCTGTGCGCAGACTCCCAAGAAGCCCTCGTGCGTGAAGTATGGGTCAGCGACACAGATATGAGGTATCTGCTCAACCCCGATGAGGTAGTTCATGTGCAAGGCATAAAGGCGGACAAACGTAAAATCCGGCTTCATCAAGTGAAACATGTCGAAGATGTAATCGAATCGAAGGAAGAACTTCTCCGCGGGGAATGTGTCGACGTACGACAATTGCCGCGACATGTTAACCACATATCCTGGATTTTTTGAGGCGATGAGGCCTTTCTCTATCCGCAGCACATCATCATGAAGTCTCCTTAAATCGCCGAATCTAGCACCTAGCGCTGCTTTAGGTAGGATTGGTTGACCGGGGATATGTCATTTTGCCGCATTGGGGTCTCTATACGGTCTTGAACCCGAGGCTGCTGAGGAGGCTGGATCAGGAAGTAGCTTTTTTGCCTTTCCTCCATCTCTTCCTAGACTTCTTTACTACCGGAAGGTTGTCCATAATACATTCAGACTCCGGAGGCGGCAATTCAGGCACCGACTCATGATGGTCAAACCCTAAGTAGGCGCCAGTATTGACGTACTGTTGAGTGTCATCGTCATCGTCATCCTCATCCTCATCTATGGCGACGTCACTAGCGACTAATGGAGCCTCTTCCTCACCCCTCCGATATCACCCAGCACGACAGCCGACGCTAATTGGGTAGGTCAGGTGTTGATGTTCATACCTAACTGCCTGCTCGTGGGTGTGCTCCTGGCCGTCTCCAGACGAAGAAGACTCTTAGGCCACAACAGGACCCACCCATTGCAACAATCACCAAGCCGCTGTGGGGTCTCGTCGTCATCCCCCACTAGTACCAGAGGAGCCAAATTCTCGTGGCCCAGTTTGACACTGACCACGGAAACCTTGAAGATGTCCGGGGGGATCGGCCGACTATGGAACAATGGTTCCTTCGGCTCCATTATCGTCGCCTTCCCCACGTCCACCTTCTCGTCGCTGATGGTGTACAATATGGTGCACGGCGTTTCGTCGGCCTACAAAGAAAAGTCTGCGACGTGAGAAATCTGAAAGGCAATGAAAATGGGAGATTGTACATTTATTGAAGGGGGCCGGTGTGACAGATACCGTGAGGGCATCGAGCTCAGCCAAAGACGAAGCACCGCCTAGAACGTCTGGTTCCAGACCCGGTGCCGGAGCAGGTGCGGGAGCCGGTGCAGGAGCTGATGCGGGAGCCGGTGCGGGAGCAGGTGCAGCTGCAGATGATGGTGCAATGCTAGTCGAGCTACTCCCGAAGAAGTCAGCAACAGGAAAGTCCGCTGCATTTTTTCTGGATTTTGCCTGCTCCAATTGAAAATGGCCGGAACCAAGGTAGTAGACATATCTACAAGCACCTATTTTGCGGTTGTTGCCGCTGTTGCGACTGTCTCAGATGATTTCTTCTCAACCGCAATCTCAACCTTCTTGTCGATGTTTTCTTCAGTTAACCTCCGTCTTTCCTTTCTCTCCTCCCTGGTCTGACGGTAGTACTTCTTCCACGTGGCGCCATCTCCGACACCATGCCAAGGGTGAGGCGGGAGAAGACTGAGCTTCAGGATGCCAACACCAAGCGGGACGTTGAACTTAAAGATGTTCGTGGCCAGCTGTCGAACTCTACTATGGAGAATCAGCGGCTTCGACACGGCATATTTAGTAAGTGCTTAAGCGAATCTTTGAAAGAAAAGAGTTCGACGAGGAAGTCGACTAACAGAGTAATGTCTGTAGGTATGCTAATGGGTCGTCCTGCAGAGGAGATGCCCGGTTCTACGGGTGACCTTCTTCCCGAGCTCTCGCAACTGCACGAGCGAGTTCGGCAGGCGATGCGAGGTGTTGCCCAAGCCTTATGGCCTTCCCACTCCATGCCCGAGGGCCTTGGAGAGCTTTCGGAGAAGCTTAAGGGAGCTCGACGGCGCTTCCGGTTGTGGAAGATATCGGCCTGCCGACAAGGCGCTAGGGAGGCCTGGGCCATGGTGAAGATGCGGTACACGAAGTATGACCCAAACCACATGGCCGAGGTCGGACCTGTGGGGCCTGACGGGAAGGAGATGCCTGTAAGCTTAGTGTACGGCCAAGTAGAATTGGCCGCAAAGTATTCCCAGCAGGACTGTAAGTTAGACAGCCTGTTAGATGGTATTGAAGAGGAATACAATCAGTCAGAGTGACTATGTAATTTTTAATTGACATGTGTAATGCCTTCTAGCCGGATTGTAGATCGTTTGTCGTTGCCGACCTTTTTGCTTCAACCTCAGGACCTGACGGTCCGGAGTGTGTCTGAATACCCTACTGGTTATGTAAGAACCGGGGTACGCATGGAGACCAGGCGTAGGGGTCATTAGTGCTTTATCAAACAAGTGCGCAACTAGTTATGTTATATTACATGGTTAGTAAGAAACATCTTCCAGAGAGAATAGTTCCGTTAGGGGTTCCTTTCTCTGGGAGGCATGCCCTAAAGTGCATGTCTGGACTACAAACGCAGGAAAATCATCTGGGGGCATATACATAAATAAGTAAAAAAGGTCATCTTTTAGTTGACCGGCCGAATATTCCCTCAAGAACGCTAGCTTTCGGCTTCACCCAGTCTGAGGTACACATCCGGCTGATCCGGCAGTAACAATCGCAGAGGTGCTCCCTTTACCACCTAGCCGAACAATCGGGAACGTAGGGGTAAGCACAGGAGCCAAGCAACCCAGCTTGGCCAAAACTTAAGTCATATCAATGCATATAATGGTGAAGAAAAGGTACATGCGGAAGTTTGACACATGTGGTGGGCGTGAAGCCCGTATAAATACGCTTCTGTTAAAGAAGCCCCCAGGTTTAATGAGCGCGAGTAGCACTTCACTTGAGGAGCCTTTAAGGGTTATAAAAGAGAAGAGGGGAAGGAGAGAAATGTAAGACAGAAAATGTAAAAAATGGAGAGAGGAAGGAGACAAACACATAGTCCGGCGCTAGGCATAAAATCTTTGGAGACGGGCTGCGTTCCATGGGTTCGGCTCGAGTCGGTTATCCGACGCATCTCGCAGGCGGTATGCTCCACCAGTCAGGACTTGGTCGATTATGAAGGGACCTTCCCACTTGGGCTTCAGCTTGTCCTTTTTCTTGTCCGGCAGGCGTAGAACTAATTCGCCAACGTTGTAGCTTTTGGCCCGCACTTCTCTACTTTGATATCTTCGAGCCTGCTGTTGATAGAATGCGGAACGGGCTTTTGCCACGTCGCGCTCCTCCTCTAAGGCCTCCAAACTGTCCTGCCGATCGAGCTCGGCCTCCCTTTCTTTGTACATGCGCACTCGAGGTGAGTCATGAATTATGTCGCAGGGCAAGACTGCCTCTGCGCCGTACACCATAAAAAATGGTGTGTATCCGGTGGTGCGGTTCGGCGTGGTCCGCAGCCCCCAGAGTACGGAGTCGAGCTCCTCTACCTAGTGCATGTTAGATTCCTTGAGGGACCACACTAATCTGGGTTTGATGCCGCTCATGATGAGACCATTTGCACGTTCGACCTGAGCGTTAGTTTGTGGGTGATAGACGGAAGCATAATCGAGCTTGATGCCCATGTTTTAGCACCAGAGTTTTACCTCATCGGTAGTAAAGTTTGTGCCGTTATCGTTGATGATGCTGTGGGGGACGCCATAACGTTGTACGACCCCGGATATAAAGTCTATCACAGGTCCGGATTCGGCCGTGTTAACAGGCTTGGCTTCTATCCATTTGGTGAACTTATCCACCATGACCAGTAAGTATTTTTTCTTGTGGGTTCCGCCTTTAAGGGGTCCCATCATGTCAAGCCCCCAGACCGCGAAAGGCTAAGTGCTGGGGATAGTTTGGAGGGCGGTGGGTGGCATATGGCTTTGGTTTGCAAAAAGCTGGCAATCGACGCATTTATGGACCAAGTCCTGAGCGTCCGCCCGGGCCGTCAGCCAATAAAATCCTGTACGGAAAGCCTTGCTTACGAGGGACTGGGCTGCGGTGTGATGGCCACCGAGTCCGGCATGAATTTCAGCCAGCAGGTTCCGCCCTTCCTCTTCGGAGATGCACCTTTGAAGGACTCCGGTAGTGCTTTTCTTGTAAAGTTCTCCCTCATGGACTTTATAGGCTTTAGATCGCTGCACTATACAGCGTGCCTCGTTTTGGTCCTCTGGGAGTTCCTGCCTAGTAAGGTAGGCTAGGAATGGTTCTGTCCATGGGGCGATAACGGTCATTAGTACGTGGGCTGGGGTTGTTATTTCATTAGCCTCTGATTAGGTCAGATTGTTCGGCGTCGGACAGTGCGGTTGGGTCCGGACTGATATTCCCATGTTCCCCTTCCCATACTACGGATGGCTTGAACAGCCTTTCTAGGAAGATGTTGGGGGGGACCGCATCGCGTTTTGCGCCGATGCGTGCCAGGACGTCTGCCGCCTGATTGTTTTGTCGGGCTATATGGTGAAATTCGAGCCCTTCAAACCGAGCTGACATTTTGAGGACGGCGTTGCGGTAAGCTGCCATTTTTGGATCCATGGCATCGAAGTCTCCATTTAATTGGGATATCGCGAGGTCCGAATCCCCGCGCACCTCTAGGCGTTGAATGCCCATGGACACTGCCATCCGGAGACCATATAAAAGGGCCTCATATTCGGCTGCATTGTTGGAGTCCGTGTACATAATCTGGAGTACATATTGAACTGTGTCTCCTGTGGGGGACGTCAAAACGACGCCGGCCCCTAGTCCGGCCAACATTTTGGAACCGTCGAAGTGCATTATCCAGTTTGAATATGTGCCGTACTCTTTAGGGAGTTCAGCCTCCGTCCATTCTGCGATGAAGTCAGCCAAAACTTGCGACTTGATAGCTCGCCGTGGCCTATAAGTTATGTCGAACGGGAGGAGCTCGATGGCCCATTTTGCAATCCGGCCCGTTGCTTCACGGTTGTTTATAATATCATTGAGTGGTACTTCCGATGCTACTGTGATTGAACACTCTTGAAAATAGTGTCGTAGCTTCCAGGATGCCGTGAATACCGCATATGCAATTTTTGATAATGTGGGCACCGTGATTTGCATGGGGTGAGGACAGTGGAAACATAGTAAACCGGCTTTTGAAGGGGGAATTTGTGTCCGTTCGTTTCCCGCTCGACGACGAGTACTGCGCTGACAACTTGATGGGTTGCTGTAATGTACAATAGCATTGGTTCGCCGATGTTTGGCACGGACAGGACGGGGTTTGTTGCCAATATGGCTTTTATTTCCTCGAGTCCGGCCGTGGCGGCGTCCGTCCACTCGAAGTGTTCGATACGCCGAAGGAGGCGATAGAGGGGTAGCGCCTTTTCTCCCAACCGGGAGATAAAGCGGCTTAGAGCCGCCACGCGTCCGGTTAATTTTTGTATTTGTTTGAGGTCCTTTGGGATATCCAATTGTGACAAAGCTCGGATCTTGGCTGGATTTTCTTCGATTCCCCTACCGGATACAATGAAGCCCAAGAGCTTTCCGGCTGGAACGCCGAAAACGCATTTTTCCGGATTTAGCTTGATGTCATATGCTCGGAGGTTGTCACACGTAAGCCTCAAGTCGTCTACTAGAGATTCGACATGTCTTGTTTTTACGACCACATCATCCATGTATGCCTCTACTGTTTTGCCGATCTGGTTTGCCAGACATGTCTGAATCACGCGCTGATATGTTGCGCCGGCGTTTTTGAGCCCGAAAGGCATTGTGTTGAAGCAGAATGGGCCGTATGGGGTGATGAATTCCATTGCCGCTTGGTCTGACTCGGCCATCTTGATTTGATGGTAACCGGAGTATGCGTCGAGGAAGCACAACGAATCGTGTCCTGTAGTGGCGTCGATAATTTGATCGATGCAGGGGAGGGGGAAGGGATCCTTTGGGCAGGCCTTGTTGAGGTCTTTGAAGTCAACGCACAGGCGCCAGGATTTGTCCTTCTTTGGTACCATCACCAAGTTTAATAGCCAGTCCGGATGTTTTATATCTCTGATGAATCCGGCCTCCAATAGTTTGGCTAGCTCCTCTCCCATTGCCTGTCTCTTGGGTTCAGAAAAACGCCAAAGGGCTTGTTTGACAGGTTTGAATCCTTTTAGGATATTTAAGCTATGTTCGGCCAGCCTGCGTGGGATTCCTGGCATGTCCGAAGGGTGCCATGCAAAAATGTCCCAGTTCTCTCATAGGAATTCTCGCAGTGCGGCGTCTACATCGGGGTTTAATTGTGCCCCGATGGAAGCTGTTTTATTGGGGTCCATTGGATGGACCTGGAATTTGACTATTTCATCCGCTGGTTTAAAGGAGGTGGACTTGGATCTTTTGTCGAGTATCACATCGTCCCTGTTTACCGTGGAGCACAGCGTAGTCAGTTCCTCAGCCGCTAGGGCTTCGGACAGTGCGTCAAGGGCTAGTGTGGCTGTCTTGTTTTCGGCGCGGAGTGCTATGTCCGGATCACTAGCGAGAGTGATGATTCCATTCAGCCCGGGCATCTTGAGCTTCATGTATCCGTAATGGGGTATTGCTTGGAAGATTGTAAACGCTTCCCGCCCCAGGAGAGCGTGGTATCCGCTGCTGAACGGGGCCACTTGGAATGTGACCTCTTCGGACCTATAATTATCCGGCGTGCCGAACACCACATCTAGTGTGATTTTTCCTGTACAGCGTGCTTCCCGACTGGGGATTATTCCTCTGAAGGTTGTGCTGCTTCGCTCAATGCGGTTCCAGTCTATTTCCATTTTTTGAAGGGTTTCCTCACAAATGAGGTTGAATCCGCTGCCTCCATCCATGAGTACCTTGGTGAGGTGAAAGCCGTCCACTATAGGACTGAGTACCAATGCGGCTGGTGCTCGAGCTGTTCGGAATTTAGGTTCGTCGCTGGAATTAAAGGTAATAGCCATGTCACTCCATGGGTTTATTGTTGCTACTTGATAGACTTCGGCGAAGCTGTGGAGTGTTCTTTTTCGCATTTTATTTGATGCGAAAGTCTCGAAGACTGTTAAGACTGTACTGGAGTCCCTGAGGTGGCTTTCTGCGGCCTCCGGAATTAGGAGATCTTCGCCCCTTTTGGCCACCTGCCGGAGTATCGAACATGCTCTAAGGCTATGAGTTGGTGTGGCGTCCTCTGTATCATGAATTTTACAGGGTCCATTAAGCCATCCCTCCATTACGGTTCCATACCCTGTAGAGGGTTTTGGTTTTTTGGTTTTTAACCCGGGTGTCTGATGATGATGCACCCTTTTATTTTGGACGAGGTTTCTATTCAGGGCCGGATTGTCCCAAAATTTAGTTTCGGTTTTCCGGGCGCTTTCCATCGCACAGTACTTTTGTACTATGGATGCCAAGTCAGCGAAGCGTGTATGATTATTGCAGAAGATTGAGATTGCGTTTTCCTCGCAGCAGTCCTTTATCCTGTTCATAACCAGGAGGAACCTTGCCCAGTAATGATGTACTGTTTCTTCGGGCTTTTTCCTGATTTGGGATAGATCGCTTATGTTCGGGCAGGTGGGTGGAATTAAATCCGGAACTTCACCCAATCTAAGGCTCAGAGGCCAAGGAGTTTCTGAACTCTGAGGTTTGGATTCTCGGATGTTGTCCAGTGAATCTAGCCCGTTGCTTGATTCTAAGTTCAGGTCTTGAGTTACATCCTCCCCTCCGCGGGTATCCGGCTTGGAGGGATCTGGAATCCAGACGTAGCTAGTCCTTAAGATAGATGAAGAGTCACCGCACTGTGCCTCTACTACGGCAACGTGATGGGTGACTTGGGGAGAATTAATTTCTCTTAGATCGGTTTTAAGCCCAACCTGGTCATAATCCGTAGTGACCCCCAAGGCGGCGATGCGATCCAAGAGCTCGTTTACGGAAGAGAGCTCCATTGGATCTAACTGCTCGACGAGTTCCGAGCTGACGTGAACATTGCTTTTGATGACCCGAGAGGTCACCGTCAGCGCAACGGCCGAACAGGCGGTCATGAGAAAACCGCCTAGCCGGAGAGTTTGGCCGACAGCCAAGGCTCCCTTAGTAACGGCGCCGTCTTTAAAGACGGGAAGAGGCATCCTTCCTGATTGCGACGACACAGGGAACTCTCAATGAAAGCACCAATGTCGGTGTCAAAACCGGGGATCTCGGGTAGGGGGTCCCGAACGGTGCGTCTAGGCCGGATGGTAACAGGAGACAAGGGACACAATGTTTTACCCAGGTTCGGGCCCTCTTGATGGAAGTAAAACCCTATGTCCTGCTTGATTAATATTGATGATATGGGTAGTACAAGAGTAGATCTACCACGGGATCAAGGAGGCTAAACCCTAAAAGCTAGCCTAAGGTATGATTATTGTATGATGAAGTTGTCCTACGGACTAAAACCCTCCGGTTTATATATACACCGGAGAGGGTTGGGGTTACACAAAGTCGGTTACAATGGTAGGAGATCTTGAATATCCGCATCGCCAAGCTTGCCTTCCACGCCAAGGAAAGTCCCATCCGGACACGGGACGGAGTCTTCAATCTTGTATCTTCATAGTCCTGGAGTTCGGCTGAAGGTATAGTCCGGCTACCCGGACACCCCCTAATCCAGGACTCCCTCAACGACGGTGACAAAATCGCAATGGAAGACCCCTGCACAAGCGGGTCCAGCGGCGCGGTAGGTGAGCGGCTACCGGGATGGGGCCATGGCGAGAACCTCGGACATGCGGCTCGTGATCCTATCGAGGTGGGGGATGTGGGCTCCCGTGGTGGTCTCGTCCTATACGCTGCATGGCCGTTCGATAGGGACACTGCGGCCTCCTCTTGCGATAGCAGCTGCTCCTGCAGAGCCGCCTCCCGCGAGGGTTTTTCTGGAAGCAACGCGGATGTGATGGACTCTCAGGAAGTAGGACGACAACGACAATATTGCGATGGACGGCAGGCGAGCGGCTGCCGGGATGGGGCCATGTCGAGAACCTCAGACAGGTGGTTGGTGATCCTGTCGAGCTCGGAGATGTGGGCTCCAGTGGCTCTTGGCAAGCCTGCCATGGCCACCAAAACGGCCAACTCCAGCAGTGCAAGATCCATGACGGCTTGGGGAAGGAGGGAAGCTACGTGCATCGTGCTTTGTCTGTAGCGTATTCGATTTGTTTTTGGCCGGGTTTCAATTTTATGCACACATGACAATCCAAACGCAAGGAGAGATGTGTGTGCGGGTACAAATCTGCTAAGCCCATGGTGGAATCAGCGAAGGAATTGGCTTTTCTTTCCTTCCATGTAATTGTCCAAACTGTTTTTTTCAGTTCTATTTTAAAATCTCAGCCGTCAATCTTTATATTAACACAAAATCAACGGATATAGGTGATGGATGGAGAACTATGAAAGGCTCCGTCCTTTATATTTAGGTAAGGATACATTGAATCTATTGGAATTTTTTGGAAATACACGGTTCCTTTTTTTTTAAATACATGATGAAGATTTTCAAATATGTGTTGGACACTTCCTTGAATACATGATGAACATTTATTGAAATATGCGTGGAACACTTTTTCAAATATCTGTTTAACACCATATTGAATACATGATGATTTGTTTTTCAAATGCACGATGAACATTGTTTCCGTATGAGCATGACGCAATAACGCTTTAAGCCTCGTTTCTTTTTTCTTTAATCCTCAAGTGTTCGGCATCTTCTGCCTTGTCTTGTGTTCATTTCGTAACGTAGTAGACATAAACAATATAAGCATGTATATATGCCTACGTGGAAATCCCACAAACCGAGATTATGCTAAAAACACTTGCGATGATAGGCACCTCTAGAACACCACTTTGCACATGAATTCATACCTGCGATTGCTGATGTACCAATTTCAGGCCTTCTTTCTTCTGGCTGGGCACTTATAACAGTCATATAAAGTTGGAACTCAGTTGTTCCCACAGTACCCTCATCATTGTATCTGCTTGCAGGTTGGCCAGATAAAAGCGGCGGCAACTTTCGCTGATGTATCCACAGTAGCTCCGCTTTCCTTGCCAACCTGCGACTGAAACCAATGCAATTTGCCTAGAAAGTTTTCCGGGAACGGCCTGCTTGGGCTTTGACGTTCGAGATGAACTCCTTGAGTCTCTTCATGATGTGAGCCCCTTTAGTCAACCTCCAGCCTCTCCTGGCAGAGCTGAGAAAATGGAGAAAGGATCAGGAACAGTAGGAGAGCCTTTATCGACTTGATTAAAGAAGCACGTGTACCTTGTGTCCAAGCAACACCATCGGCCTCGGCTTCATCATTCCCTGTTGCCGGTTGGTCATGTGTCTTGATACCAGATCCACCTTGCAGCGGCTCCTGCTCCTCTTCTAACCTTGCAGCTGAAATTTAAAAGGATCTGTTGAGAAGGGAAATGAACCATAAGATCGAGAGGTATTTCTTAATGTCCTCGATAAAAGAGTCAGGCTTACTACGTTGTTTGAGACCAGCATCCTCGGCCTCGGCAGCAGCCACCTTTAACCAGCCAGGTCGGTGATGTTGGGCGGCGAGAGGCTTCTCTTCCTCTTACTTGGCCCAGGGATGGCACCGTTGAGATTAGAGGAGGAAACATTGCGCTTGCGCCCCCTCTCCTGCTCCTCCGTGTCATCTTGGGCTGGCAGGTTGCGGTCGAGGTAGATCTTGTCATCGACGAGCTCCTTTTTGGAAATTCGCCACAGGATCAATCACATCAAATTACGATAAAGATGCACACGAAAAATTGATAGCCAAGGGCGTGTGTCGCGCCCCTCTTTTCTCTTTTCTCCACGTTACAAAACTCACGCAACGCTGCATATATATATATATATATATATATATATATATATATATATATATATATATATATATATATATATATATATATATATATATATATATATATATAGGGTCGCACTATTCGTCACCCTAGGTGAGGAATAATTATTCTTCACCCCCCTCTATTTTACCATCAATGCACCGTAATTTTACGTTCCGTAAGTTTTGTCTTATTTCCAATGTAAAAAGGGACCGTAAGAAAAAATATATAATCGCCGTAAAAAATATTTTATGTTATGGAAAATTACAAACGTAAAAACATAGTCTAAAATACACATAAACTACAAATTTTCTTCTCTTATGACCTATATTTTTATTTTGTTATGTCAAATTTTACGTAGTGAATCAATAAAAATGTAACTATTTGAATTTTAAACGTAATTTAATTATGAAATGATCGTAAGATTATCTCGGATGAAGAATAACTTATTTTGCACCCTGCGTGATGAATAATAACACTATATATAATGATTGTAAGATTACCTCGGGTGAAGAATAACTTATTCTGCACCCTGGGTGATGAATAATAACATTATATATATACATACATACATACATACATACATACATATATATATATATATATATATATATTTATATATATATATATACATCGTCCTAACCATGGCGCGTAGCCGACTCCGCCATAACCTAATAGAACACAGTACTCAAGGCATGCAAGCCATACACCGACGCACACTTTCCTAATTACCGGTTACGCTGATCACAATTAAGCTAAGCCTACTCACATAAAACTAGTACTGCCAAACTCAAACACAACTTAGTACTAGTAGCACGTAGGCATGTTTAGATTATCCAACACTACTAGAAGGAGCGCCGCTCGTGTACCTGCCCGGACCAGCAGGGCCCTAGCCCCGTGCGAAAATGAGAAGTCTGGCGCAGGGGAACTCGCCGATAACGGACGATGCGTCCATGGCCGCTTGTCGGAGGTTGGATAGGAAGGCCATTGGCCACATGTTGCCGACAGCAGGACCAAGGGGATTGTTAGCTACGACGGCGGCTGCGCCGTCGGTAGGCGGAGGACGTGGGCGGGCGCCGGCGCAGCTAAGGTTGCTGCAGAGTTGCTCGACGAACTCCTCCTCCTCCTTGGCGGCCAGGGCTTTTGGATCCATCGCACAGCCTGGGGCGCGAGCTGGAATGTACTCTGTAGTCTGTAATGTAAGGAAGGAAAGGAGGGAATTGCTGTGAGCCTGTGACTGGATTGGACGGAAAGGCCGGATATATATAGCAGCGTTGGTAGGTAAACTAGGAAAGAAGTAAATACAGATGAAAATTCTTTACATAATGAGAATATTTTTTTCAATTATACGTTAAATATTTTGGAAATACATGGTTAAAGTTTTTTAATTACACGATGAACATTTTCAATATGTGTTTAACACTTTTCTAAATACACGGTGAACGTTTATTCAAATATGTTTTGAACAGTTTTGCAAATATATGTTTAAAAAGTTTTTGAATACATGATGTTGGCGGCCAGGGCTTTTGGATCTGTCGCACAGCCTGGGGCGCGAGCTAGAATGTACTCTGTACTGTAGGGAAGGGAAAAAGAATGGCTGTGAGCCTGTGACTCGATTGGACGGAAAGCGTGGATATATATAGCAGCGTGGGTAGGTGGTAAGAGGGGCTAGGGTGTAGGAAGAATGGTAAACTGTAAGAAGTAAACTCGGCAGAATTGGAAGGAAGTAATGTTTCTGCATATGATTTCATCTCCGTGCGGGAAGAGATAGGGATCCAACATCAGCGTCAACGTCAGCATCGTCATTTCAGTCATTTCATTCATGCCTCGCGGCCCAGATTGATCCCACCATGGATGGGCCAAAGCCCTTTTATTTGAAAATTCTGTACAGCATAATTAAATGAAATGTTCAAAGAGTTTAGACCAACGTCGCTTCAGAAATTCTTCGATTCTTCCTTTTCTATATTAATTTTTTTGCTATTGTTTCTCTATTTCTCTTTTCTTTGAAGGACATTACAAGCATGCATTTTGGAGATAGGTCAGTATCTGTGTTTTTTAAATGTTCAGAATTAAATATTTGTCCATGTATTTATAAATTGTTCACGCAATTTGAACATAAAAATATATGTGTTAAAAAAATGTCGTTGTAATATTAATGTGTTGACACATTTTTTTAAATAATGTGTTTTTCATAAGAAATGTTTTGCTCATCAGTATTGGATGATGCTACTACTGTCACCAACATCCTCGTGCGATGGCCGTTGTTCTAGGACTAAACTAAAAACCCTTAGGATGAAAAGTGAGTGTCGACAAGGTCCACATGACAACCGGCATTATGCATGTAGTTACAGAAAATGCATCTCCATATGGGCCACTGCTCGTCGTAATATTCCTTGCTCAGTCATCGGGAGTCCTTTCAATAAGTTCAACGCCCGGTTAAATGGAGTGTCCCACTTGGGCCTCGCCAATGCCTCAGATGGCGAGTCGCTTTTGGCCGCAATCCTGTGTTGCTCTCTCTGCAAAAGGCACAAGGATCGTTTACAAATATGACTAACGTGCAGTCGAATTGATCAGAAACTAAAATTATCAGCAGTCTCATGAACTCCGTCGTGATTGCGTTCGTCTCGAAAACCTTCTTCATTGGGTCCCAACGATGTCGGGCCCTAAGGACGTCACGCTCCTTCGGGACAGTGAACTCCGCCAAGGGGTCTGGGATGCCCAGATTCGCGGCTTCCGCGTCTTCCTTGGCCCATATGGACCTCTTTCCGCCGTAACCACGGCTTCCGAGGTGGTGGCACCCAATATTCCTCTGTTCACGCCCCATCATGTACTTTAACTTTTTCTGGCAGCTTCGGCCTCGCAGGCCGTCTTGAATATTTGAAAGTGCTCTGTCGTGATTGTCGGATTATCCTTTACAATCTCGGAGTAGGGTTCCTTTTTATTGACGATCCGATATTTCACCCATGATTTCCAGGCGGCCAACACGTCGCTAAACTTGGTCATGGCGTGTTTGTTTATCTTCTTCATTGTCGGGTCCTTATCTGGATCTTTATAATCCTTTTCATTCCGGCCCGCGAACAAGAATATCTGGTGCATCTTCTTTAGGAGGGAGGGCCTCATATTATCTATATTCTTTAGTTTCTCATCGTTGATGGTGGCGGTTGTCCATATGATGCAGCCTATTTGATTGTCGTACCATGGGCGCGCTTCCTCGGGTGCGTTTGGCTCAAAATTGCTGTCGTCCACCTACGTGACCACCGGTCTAGTAGTCCTGAGCTTGTTAGGAAGCCGTTGCCTCTTTGCTTTCGGTTCTATACTGGCTCCGCTAGTCTCGGCGCCGGTCTCAGTCTAAGCGCCGATCTCGATGCCGGTCTCAGTCTCAACGCCGGTCTCGATGTCGGTCTCAATCTCCGATGTGACAGGTGGACCCAGCAACCGGTCTCAATCTCCGTTGTCGGTCTCAAATGCCGGTCTTGATCGTCGGCTTCCCTCAAAAATTCTTCTGCCGCCAGGTAGACGTTGTCACAGTCACCAGAATGTTGTCCTTCATCATTGCTAGCCATGTTTCCTACGATTAAATATAGTCAATTAATTCTAGACCTCATAAAATGAATAATGACATAAAAAAGGCCTATGCTTTGCAGGAACGTTGACTCCTTCCCGGTGCCGCAAATCCCGGGCATTCGATATGTCCTAGTTTGTAGCACAAGTCATGCAAAATTCATCAAAAAATTTGGCATGACTTTTGCTAAAAAGTGGACAAATCGAGAACCTGAAATTTGCCGGAACGGAAATGAATCAACGCTCCGGCAAAACATAGGCCACTCGGCTTCATTCCCTGGAAACAACAAAGCCACTTGGGCACAATCGAACCACTTCAATGAAAAGATATAACATGAGCAAACACTATTGAGGAATTTGCATATAATATGGCCACTTATTATTGTAACAAGTTCTCTTTTGAGACTATCGATGTAATAAGTGTGTGACTGAAACTCTGTTATAAATCCTTGAAATACTGTGTGTATCAGCATTACGGATCTAGGGTTGACAGTTATGCACAGAGATTTGACCGTTTGAGGTCAGATCGCTACAGATGGATCCACTAGAAATTTTTAATTTGTTATCATGTGCATGATTTGCAGATCAATTACCTGCCAGCGTCGTAATTTATGCAGCACGCAAGCAAGCTTCATCGACGTGATGCACATAGATATGCATCAAGGGACACCTCAAAACATCTTGAAAAATCAGGTCAACATATTGCTAAATTTCTCTATTCACTTACAAACCGCTCCACCCGATAATGAAGCCAATGTTATCCCTACACAGGTAAGGCTATTTTTCACGCTCTTGAATTAGCTTTCGGAAGTTACTGGAATATGACTATTGTCGATCCATGGCAAGAACACTCCACAGCTCCACAAGCGCCCGAGGTAACTTGTTCGTCCTTTGTCAATATAAATAATACTTTAGATATTTAAATCAATTAATTCTTTAAAAAAACTGTTCATTAATAAACAGTCCTATATGAATGTAGCTCTTCTTTTCCTTGTGTTGATCAGTGTCCGAAGGGATGAACTTGTCTCTGAAGAAAAAAAAACACTATAATCAACACGAACACAAATACACTGCTTCGAGGTCGGTTGTTCCATTATTTTAGGATTAAAGTGTAGCACTTCATACATCAATTTTGCATGTTTAAGATTGTCGGCAAATACATTACAGGGCTGATGCTACGAGAAATGCCTTCTCATACATATAGAAGTACACATGCACGACACACACACACGCGTGAATGTGAGTGTGGAATATACTCTTGAGCCGGGGAGTAAATTTTTGTTTCTCCCGTTGCAACGCACTTGCCTTTTTGCTAGTAATAGAAAAATATATGCACATCATATGTAAACAATTATCATTTGCATTTAAAAAAATATTACTCGTATACTTGAAAAAATGATCATCCAAATAATTCTAAAAGAAATCTTCATCACACATTTTTACATAAAGGTTAATCGCATGTGTATGAAAAACTGTTCACCGCTTATTTAAAAAACAACTTGTGCAAGAAAAAGGAAAACATCAGAGAAGAAGAAAAAAATAAGAAAAAATGTATCTGGAAGAAGTGCACCAAGGAGGAGGACTCGAGGAGGAAGCAAAAGGAGAATCATAGCCCACATAATATCTTTCATTTATTACCCATAATTTAGTGTTTAATGTTGCACGTATTATAATGTAACCTGAGATCTGAAATACGTACTTTACCCAGGAATTGAACACACTGAGTTCGCTTGTTAGTTTCTCCCTTGTTTATTCCATTTGCTTTTATTTGCCATATCAACCTTCGTCAGTACCGAGGTCGCAAGAGCTATGGTGGGCTAAAAAAGTACACACAACCATCTAGCTCGGCCTGTTCTTTGCATATATTGTTTCGAAGGGAGAGCCTCTTGGAACTTTACTTCAAATTTAACATGTATGGTAGTATTTTAATCATTTAGTAAATGCTGTAATGGAAAGCTAGGTGTCACATCATCCCACTAGAAGAGTCGTAAGTATGTCTGATATTTTAATCAAACCTTAACCTGATGTTCAGTCGTTGACCTAGGTGGTATCTACGCCGCAAGCAGCCAAGTTGGATTCCTAATTTCTAATACGTCACTCCAATCTCCACCTATTATAAATAAGGATTTATAGTTTTGGATGCCCAAAAAATTATGAATTTTTCTAGGTGACTTTGATAAATGCAGAAAGAATTTGTGGCAAAGGTTGGATCTCTAGCTTGGACTTGGAGTTGCCATAAAAATTTAGAAAAGCATGGAATTAGAAAATAAAAGGCATTAAATAAGTAGTAAAAAGGTTCAAATGGTTTTTTGAAAGAGTTCACATTGCTCAATATGTTGTGAAACATTTAATAGAAAGATGAAAAGAAAAGGCAAAAATAAATTCCATACATTAAATATCCATAACTTAGACATTAATATAATAAAATGTAGTACAAACATGACAAAACTATAGGGTTTTAGGTCGGGGAAGTTACACACGTCAACCTTCAAAATGAAAGCATTTTGCTTCCAGGTTAGAAGGACGAAAATATTGTGAAATTTCCTTGGCATTCATTGTACCGCCTATATTCTTTGGCTTGGTGACATCTGATACGTCTCCAACGTATCTATAATTTTTGATTGTTCCATGCTATATTATATTCTGTTTTGGACATTATTGGGCTTTATTATACACTTTTATATTATTTTTGAGACTAACCTATTAACCAGAGGCCCAGCCCAGAATTGCTGTTTTTTTGCCTATTTTAGGGTTTCGCAGAAAAGGAATATCAAATGGAGTCCAAACAGAATGAAACCTTCGGGAACGTGATTTTCAGAACGAATATGATCCAGAGGACTTGGACCCTACGTCAAGACATCAACCAGGAGGCCACGAGGTAGGGGTGCGCGCCTACCCCCCTAGGTGCGCCCTCCACCCTCGTGGGTCCCCTGTTGCTGCACCGACGTACTCGTTCCGCATATATATACCTACGTGCCCCCGAAAAACAAGATATAGAGCCAAAACCGTAATTCCACCGCCGTAACTTTCTGTATCCACGAGATCCCATCTTGGGCATTTTCCGGAGCTCCGCCGGAGGGAGCATTGATAACGGAGGGCTTCTACATCAACACCATAGCCCTTACGATGAAGTGTGAGTAGTTTACCTCAGACCTTCGGGTCCGTAGTTATTAGCTAGATGGCTTCTTCTCTCTTTTTGGATCTCAATACAAAGTTCTCCCCCTCTCTTGTGGAGATCTATTCGATGTAATCTTCTTTTGCGGTGTGTTTGTTGAGACCGATGAATCGTGGGTTTATGTCAAGTTTATCTAGGAACAATATTTGAATCTTCTTTGAATTCTTTTATGTATGATTGGTTATCTTTACAAGTCTCTTTGAATTATCTGTTTGGTTTGGCCTACTAGATTGATCTTTCTTGCAATGGGAGAAGTGCTTAGCTTTGGGTTCAATCTTGCGGTGTCCTTTCCCAGTGACAGTAGGGGCAGCAAGTCACGTATTGTATTGTTGCCATCGAGGGTAACAAGATGGGGTCTATATCATATTGCATGAGTTTATCCCTCTACATCATGTCATCTTGCTTAAAGCGTTACTCTCTTCTCTTGAACTTAATACTCTAGATGCATGCTGGATAGCGGTCGATGTGTGGAGTAATAGTAGTAGATGCAGGCAGGAGTCGGTCTACTTGTCTCGGACGTGATGCCTATATACCACTACACCACAACACTTCATTGGGGGCAGTTAACTGCCGGGAGAAGTAGCAGATTAATGGCAAATTGTCTGCCGGGAATCACATTACTGCCAGTAGAAGTACTTACGGATAGATAAACTGCCGGTAGAAGTGTAGCAACAAGGGCACCTAAACTGCCGGCCTTGATACCTACTTTTAAGGTCACCTTATCCGCCAGAACATCCGAGCCACGGCATGTCATGTGCCGGCAAGTGTGTATCTGGCGCAAGACCAAAATACCCATTCGCGCGGGATAGCGCGTGAAAATCCGGATTTTTTCGCACGGAAAGAGATTTTAGCCACCGTCCCGACCACTTCCCCATAAACAAATCCAAATCGAAGTATTCCACCCGAATGTCGCCACCGCCGCCGCCGTGTCCCGGCCCGCCGCTGCTTCCCACCCCGACCTACCGCAGCCGGCTTCCTCCCCGACCACCGCTGCCGCCGTGTGCCCAGTCGCCGAGCACGCTCCTTCTTGCCGAGACCTTTCACCGCTTCGTCCCCATCTCTGGTGCACACAACGCTTGCCGCACGACCCCCAAAACCTTGGATGTCGGCAAACACCACCACCCCATGAATCTCCCAATGCCGTCCCACTCCCGCCCCACCTCCGTCGTTACGTCCCCGGCCAAGTGTTGCTACTTCCACCACTCCCGGATCTGCCGCCGTCCTTCTCACCTCTGTCCCTCTACCTCTCCTCCAGCCACCCCGCGAGCCAGGTGGCGCGAACGGGTCAATCAGCCAGCTCTTCCTCCACATCGACATCTCTAGGCCATAGAGCTGCAAGTCGCTGCAGTTCCTATGTGGATTGTACCCCGGCGCCGTGGGGATCCATTCTGTTTGCGTTCCCTCAAAGACGAACGCTTCTGCGGCGGTGGCGGGGCGACAAAGGACGGTGGTGAGTACCAGGGTCACATCTTCCAGTGAGTTATTTCTTGTGCGAATTTAATTGTTTGTAATTTTGTTAACAGAGGAGCTTGCATCATAAAGTTTTAGGAGGATACTAATTTGCTGCGTAATATAAAGCTGCTCAATCGATACTAATTAGGTGAAATCCATCTGAAGAATCGTGATTTGACTAGTTTAGTTGGCAGAGCTGGTGACCTTGTGTTATATGTCTACATGCTCTGTTTACAGCATCCTTTAGATCGATTCTGTCTGATAGAATTCAGCAAAGCAGATTTGCTATTTGTTAGCTATGACCTCAGAGTCTGAAAGCATAGTCTCAAGTATGGTAGTTTCAATCATAATGAAGGGATCATAGATCATCGTAGGCAACCCAGGTTGAAAACTTAATAAGGGCACTAAGAAGTAGAACATCCTGCAAGTGGTGTGAAGATATATTTTAGCTGCATATTCCCTGTTGTTTTTTATGGAGTAGCTGTTGTCAATGGGGTGTGAGAAGTGAAAACACAGATATCTTTAGTTGGTTAAGTTAATGTCATCGTGTCTTAAAGGGAATATAGAGGTAGAATGTATGTATGTGCCTATTGGTTCCAGTATGCAGTGCACACTGCTCGGAGTTCGAATTGTAATGTGAAGTGTAAATATCAAGGAACCACAACTGTTTGGGCATAGGTTCTAGGAAACACATTTTTTGGGGAAAACAAATCACTTAACTGCAACTATTGGGGCAGAGACCTCGAGCTAGCTATCCTTTATGATACACGCTCCTCTGTTAACAAAACTAGAACTAATTTGATCCTGGCGCAGGGGTTGCACCACTGCTTCATTTTGTCCTCGACATAACTACTGCACTCAGGCAACTAAAAACCCATAAAGGCACATACTTGATCTTTCTTCTACTTCAAGCACCTCTACTTTGAGCACGTTGCTCAGTACAAGGCAAGTTCTTTGTCCTATTTTCTGTGTACAAATCCTGTCTAATATTTTGAACGATTACACTGTGTTATGTGCATGTGGGGGAGAGGATGTGAATGGATCTGAGGAGCAGCCAGATTACAGGGGTTTATGTCTGCAGCGGAGCTCCTATTTGAGCCTGATGCACTATGCTCCAGTGGATACTACTCTAGTTTGAGTCATGTTCGGGTGATATGCATCTCCTTTATTCTTGTTAACGCAATCGTATTGAGTTAGCCAGGATACTAGTCAGTTAGTATAGCTAGTCGTATAGCTAGTCTGTTAGTATCTCCTATAGCTTATCTAGCACGAGATAGAGTTGTTCCTATCCGGCCAATGTTTATCCGGCCAATGTTTGTTGTAACAAACTCTGCACCATGTATATCTCCTTACTATAAATACAAGACCAGCCTGAGGCAATTACTCACGGCAAATCATTTCTTCCAACTTGGTATTCAGAGCAGCAAGATCAAATCTCGCCCATCATGGCTGGCTCCACCACTGCTCCCATCTCGAACACTTCCGGCGCCCTTTCCACCATCAACGCCGGCACCCTTGCCGCCGGCTCCTCCTCTTCCGCTCCGATCTCCGTCACCACTCTCGGCAACCTCATCACGCTTCGCCTCACGCGGGACAACTTCCTGTTGTGGAAGACTCAAGCCGTCCCCGCCCTTGCCTCGACCGGTTTGTTCGGCTACGTCGCCGGCACCGAGGAAGCGCCGCCGCAGACCCTCACACAGGGCACCGGCGATGCAGCTGTCGAGGTCGCCAACCCGGAGTTCCTTAGCTGGTACCAGAAGGACCAGCTCGTCATGATCGCGCTCCTCGGCTCCATGACCGAGGACATCCTTGGGCAAATGACCCAACTCACCACTTCCGCTCAGGACTACCTTGCATGATTTGTTTGCCTCAGAGAATCCTGCACGCATCATGCAGCTGCGTTATCAACTCTCCAATCTAAAGAAAAATGACCTCACTGCCTCGGAGTACTACCGCAAGATGCGGGGCTTTGCTGACGCCATGGCCTCCATCGGCAAGCCGCTCCAAGACGACGAGGTGCTCGGCTACATACTCGCCTGACTGGGTCCCGAGTTCGAGCCTCTGGTCGCGTCGATTACGACGCGTGACGACCCCATCAGCCTCAGCAGCTTCTACGCCTTCTTCCTCAGCGCTGAGCTTCGCCTCCAGCAACAAGCTTCGTCCGGCAACATCCACCCATCCGCCAACGCTGCTGCACGCAACTCTGATGGTCACCGCGGCGGTCAAGGCGGCCAAGGCGCACGCGGTGGACAAGGCGATCAGGGCGGACGTGGTCGTGGAGGCCGCGGCTGCGGCAATGGCCGGAGTAACCTGAAGTGTCAGGTCTGCTCCAAATTTGGCCACGACGCTCTCCACTGCCGCAACCGCTTCAACCACGCCTTCCAGCCGGAGGAGCAGCGTGAGCGCTCCGGCAACGTCGCCAGCACCGGCTCTGGCTCCTACTCCGTTGACATGGACTGGTATGCAGATACCGGCGCCACCGACCACCTGACAAGCGACCTTGATCGTCTCAGCCTCCATCAGCGCTATGGTGGCAAGGACAAGGTGCACGTAGCCAACGGAGCAGGTATGTCTATTGCACATGTTGGTCAATCCACTATACCCGGCTCATGCAAAAATCTTCACCTACGTAATGTTCTGCATGTTCCACACGTCAACAAACATCTCCTATCTGTGCACAAACTTGTTTCTGATAATGATGCCATTGCTGAATTTCACCCTCATGTGTTTCGTCTTAAGGACCGAGCGATGAAGGCGGTTCTTCTTCAAAGTAGATGCCGCAATGGCCTCTACCCGGTGCCAAGCTACAAGCAGTCGTCCCTCGTGTCCGGTCCTCGAGCTCTCTCCAGTGTCAGGCTATCTTCAGATTTGTGGCATACAAGATTAGGTCATCCGTCCAAAAACGTCGTTGATTCAGTTCTTAGGATAAATAAATTTGCTTGTGCACCCTCTACCAATTCCAGTGTTTGTGATGCATGTCAACGTGCAAAAGTTCATCAGCTACCCTTTCGAGATTCTACTCATGTCACTCATGCTCTTCTTGAAATTATTCATTCGGATGTATGGGGTCCTTCTATTACCTCTGTGGGTGGTTTCAAATATTATGTGAGTTTTGGATGATTATAGCCGTTTTACATGGATCTATCTCCTTAAGCGTAAATCCGATGTTGAACAAGCCTTCTGCACTTTCCAAAAACATGTTGAACGCATGCTCGATGCTAAAATTAAAACTGTACAAACGGATTGGGGTGGCGAGTATCGCCGTCTCTCTCGCTTCTTCCAAAAGGAAGGCATTGCGCACCGGGTCTCCTGCCCTCACACCTCCCAACAAAATGGCATCGCTGAACGGAAACATCGCCATATCGTTGAAACAGGCATCGCCCTTCTCGCTCACTCCTCCCCTCCGGTTCGTTTTTGGGATGAGGCTTTTCTCACAGCTTGCTATCTTATCAATCGCATGCCCACTCGGGTTCTCCAAAACTCCACACCAGTTTCCTGTCTTTTTGGTGACAAACCCGATTATACCTTTCTTCGCGCTTTTGGTTGTGCCTGTTGGCCAAACCTACGCCCCTACAATAATTGCAAGCTGGAATTCCGCTCTCAGCAATGCGTTTTCTTGGGATATAGTTCCATGCACAAAGGTTACAAATGCTTGGATCGCTCAAGCGGTCGAATTTATATTTCACGTGATGTCATATTTGATGAGCATGTGTTCCCGTTCTCCACTAGTTTGCCAGCGGAAAATTCCTCCTCCATACTCTCCACACCGCCTACTCTTTTTCCTATCACAGAGCCGGCTCTAATGGATGATCGCATGCGCAATTATGACACGACTTTGCTATCTGATGCTACGTGCAGTTCGTCTTTGTCTCCTGCAGGTGCTGCTAGATTGGCCTCCAGCGACTCTACGTCGGCATGCACGCCAGGTCACTCCCATGTAGATGGGATTTCTCAGCAGCCGCATGAGCCCACGTCTCCATCGACTCCCACTGGGCCGGATGCCCCGGTCTCGCCCGTGTCACCGGCTGGCCCTTCCGCTGCTGACGGGGCGGGCAGTGCGGCGAGCGACTCCGCATCCAGCTCGGCACGTGGGCCGCTATTCGTCGACCCGCCGTCTCCATCGACCGCCCAGGCCGTCCCTGACGTCGCGCCCGCGAGTGCGCCACATCCGATGACGACCAGGCTCAAGGACAACATCGTCAAAAAGCTGGTGCCAAGCGACGGCACTGTTCGCTATGATCCACGTCGGCGGGCGTTTCATGCCGAACCACGCTCCTATCGTCAGGAACTTGCCGATGATCACTGGCGTCCAGCCATGGAGTCTGAATTCTCGGCTCTTCAGCAAAACAAGACATGGACACTTGTTCCTCGTCCTCCCGGGAAGAACATCATTGGCTGTAAATGGGTTTTCAAGGTCAAGCACAAAGCTGATGGTTCCCTGGATAAGTTCAAGGCACGTCTCGTTGCTCGCGGCTTCACTCAGCGGTATGGGATCGACTACTCGGAAACATTCTCTCCGGTAGTCAAACCAGTCACAGTGCGTCTTGTGCTCTCTCTTGCCGTCTCTCGTGGCTGGCATCTCCGGTAGGTGGACATCAGCAATGCTTTTCTCCATGGAATTCTCGCTGAGGAAGCATATATGCAGCAGCCACCGGGTTTCCAAGATCCCTCTTGTCCAGATTATGTTTGCAAGCTCCATAAAGCGCTTTACGGTCTGAAGCAGTCGCCTCGGGCATGGTATGCTCGTCTCAGTGAGCGTCTTCAGCAGCTCGGTTTTGTTCCCTCGGTTGCCGACACCTCGCTGTTTATCTTTGCCCAAGACAGTGTCACCATCTACATGCTTGTTTATGTTGATGACATCGTCATTGCGAGCTCTTCCTCTTCGGCTATGACGCATTTGCAACGCCAATTATCAGCTACTTTTCCTGTCAAAGATCTTGGTTCTCTCCATTATTTCCTTGGCATTGAGGTGCTTCCCAATTCCGGGGGAATTATTCTTACACAGCAGAAGTATGCTCTTGATTTGTTGCAACGTACAGATATGGCGAATTGCAAAGCAGTCTCAACGCCCATGTGCACCCATGAGAAGCTCACACGGGATTCAGGTCATGGACTTAGTGAAGATGAAGCTTTCAGATATCGTAGTACAGTTGGAGCTCTTCAATATCTGACCTTGACACGGCCTGATCTGTCTTTTGCCGTAAACAAGGTCTATCAGTACTTGTCAAGACCAACTAATGCTCACTGGGAGGCCGTGAAACGGATCTTGTGGTACGTGCGAGGATCACTGTCCACTGGTTTAACCCTTCGGCGATCACCTTCCACTCTTCTGAGTGTCTTTACTGATGCTGATTGGGCGGGCTGCAGTGATGACAGGAGGTCTACGAGTGGGTTTGTGGTTTTCTTTGGACCCAACCTTGTATCATGGAGTGCACGGAAGCAGCCAACAGTGTCCCGTACATCCACTGAAGCTGAGTACAAGGCGTTGGCGAATGGGACTGCCGAAGCTACTTGGCTACTGTCATTGCTAAGAGAGCTGCGAGTTCCTCAGCCCCGAGCTCCTGTGCTGTGGTGTGACAATCTCGGTGCTACGTATTTGACGGCCAATCCAGTATTTCATGCTCGCACTAAGCACATTGAAGTTGATTTTCACTTTGTGAGAGAGAAGGTCGCCATGGGAGCACTTGATGTTAGGTTCCTCTCAACAGCAGACCAAGTGGCGGACGCTTTCACCAAACCTCTCACGAAGATCATGCTCAATCAATTACGAACCAATCTGAACCTTCATATAGGTTAAGATTGCGGGGGAATGTTAACGCAATCGTATTGAGTTAGCCAGGATACTAGTCAGTTAGTATAGCTAGTCGTATAGCTAGTCTGTTAGTATCTCCTATAGCTTATCTAGCACGAGATAGAGTTCTTCCTATCCGGCCAATGTTTATCCGGCCAATGTTTGTTGTAACAAACTCTGCACCATGTATATCTCCTGACTATAAATACAAGACCAGCCTGAGGCAATTACTCACGGCAAATCATTTCTTCCAACTATACTGTACTGCACTGTTGTGTTGTCTGGTTCAATTTGAAGCTTGTTCATCCCCAATGAATTTCTAGAGAGTTCATTAGCCTTGATCTGCCCGGTCCGGCTGCCGCATGAGAGGCCAGACGCCCCTGTCCCCTCGAGTCCTGGCCGAGCTTGGCAGCGTTGCCAGTCGCCGGTGCTGGCGGAGCAGTCTTAATCCTGACGAGTCATGTTTGCTTCTGTGCCTTGACGCGGTGGCGCTGGTGACGTGCCGCCATGGAGCTAGAGCTAGCTAGATCATCAGTGCCTACGGCTTGCTCTTGTGCTCTCCGGTCACCGGTGCACGCAGGTGGAACTCGTGCCCAACGTGTGGGTGCGTGCAAGTGGATTCAGAGTTGGTTAGTATTCCTTGGTATTCTGATGATGAGAAGAATTACCAAGTCGATTAGTCAAGCCATTGTTTACTGGGAAATATTGTAGCGTGCCCATCTGTTCGATCAAAGGACAACTAGCTATGCTGAAAGTTATTGTAATATCTTATATCTTAAAAAAGGTTTATGTTGGCTGGTAGAGTTACACAGGAGCATTACATTATTTAGATTTCAAATGCTACTGATGGAATATAGTTGAACTGATAGTGTTTTGCATATCTGAGCCATATACATTGTCCAGAAGATATAGGACAGCAAGTCCGAACTATAAGTGAGCTGCAGCCATCATCTCCTATTTTTGTGTAGTTTCCGTACTTCCTTTAATCTTTGCAAAGACAAGCATGAGTGATATCCGTGTGCTGATTTCTTAATTCGGCACTTGTATGAAGGTGAATATCTTCGGAAATAAGAATGACCCAGGGAGGATAAAGTGACATGGATGACTGATTAGAAGATGCAATGGCAGCGGGTGTGATGGAAGAAAAAGAGCAGAGAGTGTTAGAAGAAATAATGAGGTGATAAGGTCTCGAAATGTTCATTATCTCACCGAAGTTATTAATGTGCTATGTAGCCAAAAGGTTAACAAATATATATATGTGCATGTACTCTAGGTTGGCCATTTGAAACATGTTCAAGAACATGTTATTACTCGGTAATAATTATAGTTAATTGTTTATTAATAAATTTCATTGCTTCAGCGTACTCTTTTTGATGAACTCTGATAGTGATTATTGCCTTTCCACCTACAAATCATTTTAGGGCTTCAGAATTTTGACAGGAGCAATGTTGGATCTGATGTCACAGATGTACATATAGTGTGGTGCATTTTTTACATGCTCTATTACGGTTTTACTCTTGCACATATGTGAAATAATGTTTAAGCTCTGATTTCGGTTGATGGACGACAAGTGAATGACCTAAATCAAACAATCATGGACATGAGTTTCTTGAAACATATCTGAATTTTAGTTCTGAGTTCGTCGCATGTTACACACTTAGGGAAGCAGAAGAAAATTTGGTTATATCATGTGTTAGGGGATGTTCTATGTGCAGCTAGCTATTCCTAAATTGGTCCAAGACTTCATCTTCTTCAAGCATGAATAAGAAGAAAAAATTAAAATGGCGAGTGGAGAGACTGATGTTGTGTTGCTGCTGATGCTACTCCTTTTTCTGTCTTCTGCTTTGCTGACCCTCCTCTACACGCTATGCTGATGGCGGTGCTGCTGCCGAGCTGCCCCTCCTCTTCTCATGAGAGTCGTTCTTGTTCTTTTTCTGATAGATAGAAGCATTAGATTGTGCCTTTATTAGTTGCATATTTCTATTTAGCATGCAGATGCACTTTGGAATAACCTCAAATTTCACTTCACTTTTTTCAGTTCAGCATTATAAATAAGGCCTTGAACACATCTCCTGAAGGTTTGACAAGATCCTGAAGGTGTTGGAGATTTGGCAAGATCTGCAAGGTGTCCATACTTAATTTTTTCTGCTCATTTTGGTGGTTATTTTAGCACATAAGCCGATGTATTCTCATTTTGGCTATGTAGCACACCTAGAAGCATGTCTTTTTTCCTTTTGTGGCACAACATCCTTGATGTATTTAGAAACATGTATTTGGTCGCTTATCAAATGAAGCTTAAGGTTTTGGATGTGGCTTATATGCATCTTTGATTGAGAAGTATGTATGAGCTGTGAGATCTGGCATGATTGTCCAAACATACTGGATGTATATTAAATTAGCGGTAAGCTACATAGAGAATTTTGTTAGTGAAATCAATGTGATGGCATGTTAACTGCCGTCTTAACAAGGTTGTATCGGCAGTTTAATTGCCGGTGACTGCAGTTCTCATGCCATGATCAATCTGCCGGGAGAAATATAACTGCCGGCAAATAAAATAGACAGGGCAGACAAATTGCCCGGAATAGTTTATCTGCCGGGACAAGTAATCCCCGGCAGCCATTCTTGTGGCAGTTCTATCTGCCGGGAGAAACTCCCTTCCGGCAATATATGTGCCGTCTTAAGTGCATTCTCCCGGTAGATTACATGTCGTTACATCCGTGTTGCGGTGTAGTGTACATGAACATACCTAGATATTCCAATAACTATGCTCAATTTTGTCAGTTGCTCAACAGTAATTTGTTTACCCACCGTGAATACTTATGCTCTTGAGAGAAGCCACTAGTGAAACCTGTGGCCCCCGGGTCTATCTTCCATCATATTAATCTTCCAATACTTAGTTATTTCCTTTGCCATTTATTTTACTTTGCATCTTTATCATAAAAATACCAAAAATATTATCTTATCATATCTATCAAATCTCACTCTCGTAAGTGACCGTGTAGGGATTGACAACCCCTTATCGCGTTGGTTGCGATGATTTATTTGTTTGTGTAGGTGCGAGGGAGTCATGCGTGGCCTCCTACTGGATTGATACCTTGGTTCTAAAAAACTGAGGGAAATACTTACGCTACTTTGCTTCATCACCCTTTCCTCTTAAAGGGAAAACCAACGCAAGTTCTCAAGATGTAGCAAGAAGGATTTTTGGCGCCGTTGCCGGGGAGGTCTACACAAAAGTCAACATACCAAGTACCCATCACAAATCCTTATCTCCCGCATTACATTATTTGTCATTTGCCTCTCGTTTTCCTCTCCCCCACTTACATTATTTTCCATTTGCCTCTTTTTTCCCATCTCTTGTTTGCTCGTGTGTTGGATTGCTTGCTTGTCAAGATGGCTCAAGACAAGACTAAATTTTGTGACTTTACCAATACCAACAACAATGATTTCCTTAGCACTCCGATTTCTCCTCTTACCGATACTGAATCTTGTGAAATCAATGTTGCTTTGTTGAATCTTGTCATGAAAGATCAATTCGCCGGCCTTCCTAGTGAAGATGTCGCTACCCATCTTAATAGCTTCGTTGATTTGTGTGATATGCAAAAGAATAAAGATGTGGATAATGATATTGTTAAATTGAAGCTATTTCCTTTTTCCCTTAGAGATCATGCTAAAGCTTGGTTTTCGTATTTGCCTAAAAATAGTATTGATTCTTGGAATAAGTCCAAATATGCTTTTATCTCTAAGTATTTTCCTCCCGCTAAGATCATCTCTCTTAGAAAAGATATTATGAATTTTAAGCAACTTGATCATGAACATGTTGCACAAGCTTGGGAGAGGACGAAATTAATGATACGTAATTGCCCTACATATGGTTTGAATTTGTGGATGATTATACAAAATTTTTATGCCGGATTGAATTTTGCTTCTAGAAATCTATTAGATTCGACCGCGGGAGGCACTTCTATGGAAATCACTTTAGGAGAAGCTACTAAACTCCTAGATAATATTATGGTTAAATATTATCAATGGCACACTGAAAGATCTACTAATAAGAAAGTGCACGCGATAGAAGAAATTGATGTTTTGAGTGGAAAGATGGATGAACTTATGAAATTATTTGCTAATAAAAGTGTTTCTTCTTATCCTAATGATATGCCTTTGTCTACTTGTAACGCCCCGGACACACCCGCCGGTGGTCGTTACTCCTGGCGGGATCTAGACTGGCCCCACAGATCAATACTAGTCTTTTCTGCGCACTTTGTCCTCACTCGTGCGCACCCGGGAGCAACTTCCTGGTCGGTCGACCATCCTGAAGTTACTCCAAGCTGAGCACGCTTAACTTTGGAGTTCTGTCCGAATGGGCTTCCAGAAAAGAAGTAATTCCTTATTGATATGAGTAGTCTATCATCCCTATTAAGCCAGGCTATCACATACACCTCACTAAGAGGAATCGACGTCCTCGTTGGGCCACAGGAACGTTCCCTCTTGGCACATACGTCTGTGCATCTAGTCCGATACATGTGTCATGCCGGGTGCCAGGACGGGTCACAAACGTCATGAACAACATGACCATGCACCTATCCGCAAACATCCGTGTAACCGCGAGGGTCGGCTCTGTTACCAACTTGTAATGCCCTGGACACACTCGCCGGTGGTCGTTACTCCTGGCGGGATCTAGACTGGCCCCACAGATCAATACTAGTATTATCTGCGCACTTTTTCCTCACTCGTGCGCACCCGGGAGCAACTTCCCGGTCGGTCACCCATCCTGACACTACTCCAAGCTGAGCATGCTTAATTTTGGAGTTCTGTCTGAATGGGCTTCCGGAAAAGAAGGAATTCCTTATTGATATGAGTAGTCTATCATCCCTATTAACCCAGGCTATCACACTACTTTGATTGAAAATAATAATGAATCTATGGATGTGAATTTTGTTGGTAGGAATAATTTTGGTCACAACGCATATAGTGGAAAGTTTAATCCTAGGTCGTATCCTAGTAATTCCTCTAATAATTATGGTAATTCCTACAACAATTCTTATGGAAATTATAATAATATGCACTCTGATTTTTAATCTAATTTTAATGAATTTATTACTTCGCAAAAGGATTTCAATGCTTTGATTGAAGCAAAATTACATAAGATTGATGAGTTGGCTAGGAACGTTGATAGAATTTCTCTTGATGTTGTTTCTTTGAAACTTAGATCTATTCTGCCTAAGCATGATATCAATGAGTCTCTCAAAATCATGAGAATTTCCATTGATGAGTGCAAAGAAAGAACCGCTAGGATGCGTGCTAAGAAAGATTGCTTTATAAAAGCGTGTTCTTCTAGTTTCCATGATAATAAAGATGAAGATCTAAAAGTTATTGATGTGTCCCCTATTAAATCTTTGTTTTTCAATATGAATCTTGATAATGATGGGACTGAATATGATCCACCTTTACCTAGAAGGCGTTCCAATAATTCGGAGTCTTTAGATCTTGATGCTAAAATTGTTAAAAGTGGGATTGAAGAAGTCAAAACTTTAAATATCGATGAACCCACTATTTTGGATTTCAAGGAATTTAATTATGACAATTGCACTTTGATAGATTGTATTTCCTTGTTGCAATCCGTGCTAAATTCTCCTCATGCTTATATTCAAAATAAAGCTTTCACTAAACATATCGTTGATGCTTTGATGCAATCCTATGAAGAAAAACTTGAGTTGGAAGTTTCTATCCCTAGAAAACTTTATGATGAGTGGGAACCTACTATTAAAATTAAAATTAAAGATCATGAATTATGTGCTTTGTGTGACTTGGGTGCTACTGTTTCCACGATTCCAAAGACTTTGTGTGATTTGTTAGGTTTCCATGATTTTGATGATTGCTCTTTAAACCCGCACCTTGCGGATTCCGCCATTAAGAAACCTATGGGAAGAATTAATGATGTTCTTATTGTTGCAAATAGGAATTATGTGCCCGTAGATTTTATTGTTCTTGATATCGATTGCAATCCTTCATGTCCTATTATTTTTGGTAGACCTTTCCTTAGAACGATTCGTGCAATTATTGATATGAAGGAAGGGAATATTAGATTCCAATTTCCGTTAAGGAAAGGCATGGAACACTTCCCTAGAAAGAAAATTAAATTACCTTATGAATCTATTATGAGAGCCACTTATGGATTGCGTTCCAAAGATGACAATACCTAGATCTATCCTTGCTTTTTATGCCTAGCTAGGGGCGTTAAACGATAGCGCTTGTTGGAAGGCAACTCAATTTCATTTTTATTCCTTGCTTTTTGCTCCTGTTTAGTAATAAATAATTTATCTAGTCTATGTTTTGGTTTTGTTTTTTGCGTTTAATTAGTGTTTGTGCCAAGTAGAACCGTTGGGAAGACTTGGGGAAAGTCTTTTTAATCTTTCTGTAAAAAATATAAACTTTAGCGCTCGCGAGAATTGCTGCCATTTTTATTTGGAAAGTGCTATTTAGTTAATTATTTTTAAGACGATTAATAGATAAATTCCTCAGTCCAGAAAATTATTTTAGAATTTTTGCGGTTCCAGATCTTGCGTTAGCTACAGATTACTACAGACTGTTCTATTTTTGACAGATTCTGTTTTTCGTGTGTTGTTTTCTTATTTTGATGAATCTATGTCTAGTAAAATAGTTTATAAACCATAGAGAAGTTGGAATACAGTAGGTTTAACACCAATATAAATAAATAATGTGTTCATTATAGTACCTTGAAGTGGTGTTTTGTTTTCTTTCGCTAACAGAGCTCACGAGATTTTCTACTTTAAGTTTTGTGTTGTGAAGTTTTCAAGTTTCGGGTGAAAGATTTGATGGATTATGGAACATGGAGTGGCAAGAGCCTAAGCCTGGGGATTCCAATGGCACCCCAAGATAATATAAGGACACATAAAAGCCAAAGCTTGGGGGTGCCCGGAAGGCATCCCCTCTTTCGTCTACTTCCATCGGTAACTTTACTTGGAGCTATATTTTTCACCACATGATATGTGTTTTGCTTGGAGCATCTTGTATTATTTGAGTCTTTATTTTATAGTTTTACACAATCATCCTTGCTGTACACACCTTTGGAAAGAGACACACATGATTCGAAAATTGTTAAAATACTCTATGTGCTTCACTTATATCTTTCGAGTTATATAGTTTTTGCTCTAGTGCTTCACTTATGTCTTTTAGAGCACGTCGGTGGATTTGTTTTATAGAAACTATTGTTCTCTCAAGCTTCACTTATATTATTTTGAGAGTCCTACAAAACAGCATGGTAATTTGGTTTAATTATGTTAGGCATTCAAGATTAATAAAAAATTTCTTATGAGTGTTTTGAGATATGGAGATGGTAATATTAGAGTCACGCTAGTTGAGTAGTTGTGAATTTGAGAAATACTTGTGTAGTTGTGATACTTGATACTTGATAATTGTTTTGAGATATGGAGATGGTAATATTAGAGTCACGCTAGTTGAGTAGTTGTGAATTTGAGAAATACTTGTGTTAAAGTTTGTGATTCCCGTAGCATGCACGTATGGTGAACCGTTATGTGATGAAGTCGGAGCATGATTTATTTATTGATTGTCTTCCTTATGAGTGGCGGTCGGGGACGAGCAATGGTATTTTCCTACCAATCTATCCCCCTAGGAGCATGTGCGTAATACTTTGCTTTGATAACGTGTAGATTTTTGCAATAAGTATATGAGTTCTTTATGACTAAGGTTGAGTCCATGGATCATACGCACTTTTCTTCCTTCCACCATTGCTAGCCTCTCTAATACCGCACACCTTTCGTCGGTATCATACACCCACCATATACCTTCCTCAAAACAGCCACCATACCTACCTATCATGGAATTTCCAAGGCCATTCCAAGATATATTGCCATGCAACTTTCCACCGTTCCGTTTACTATGACACGCTCCATCATTGTCATATTGCTTTGCATGATCATGTAGTTGACATTGTATTTGTGGCAAAGCCACCGTTCATAATTCTTTCATACATGTCACTCTTGATTCATTGCATATCCCGGTACACCGCCGGAGGATTCATATAGAGTCATATTTTGTTCTAAGTATTGAGTTGTAATTGTTGAGTTGTAAGTAAATTAAAGTGTGATGATTATCATTTTTAGAGCATTGTCCCAAGTGAGGAAAGGATGATGGAGACTATGATTCCCCCACAAGTTGGGATGAGACTCCGGACGAAAAATAATAATAATAAAAGGCCATAAAAAAGAGAAGGCCCAAATAAATAAATAAAAATATATTAGAGAAAAAGAGAGAAGGGACAATGCTACTATCCTTTTACCACACTTGTGCTTCAAAGTAGCACCATGATCTTCATAATAGAGAGTCTCCTATGTTACCACTTTCATATACTAGTGGGAATTTTTCATTATAGAACTTGGCTTGTATATTCCAATGATGGGCTTTCTCAAAATGCACTAGGTCTTCGTGAGCAAGCGAGTTGGATGCACACCCACTTAGTTTCTTTTGTTGAGATTTCATATACTTATAGCTCTAGTGCATGCGTTGCATGGCAATCCCTACTCACTCACATTGATATCTATTGATGGGCATCTCCATAGCCCGTTGATACGCCTAGTTGATGTGAGACTATCTTCCCCTTTTTTTGTCTCCTCCACAACCACCATTCTATTCCACCTAAAGTTCTATGTCCATGGCTCACGCTGATGTACTGCGTGAAGATTGAAAAAGTTTGAGAACACCAAAAGTATGAAACAATTGCTTGGCTTGTCATCGGGGTTGTGCATGATTTAAATACTTTGTGTGGTGAAGATAGAGCATAGCCAGACTATATGATTTTGTAGGGATAACTTTCTTTGGCCATGTTATTTTGAAGAGACATAATTGCTTAGTTAGTATGCTTGAAGTATTATTATTTCTATGTCAATATTGAACTTTTTTATTGAATCTTTCGGATCAGAATATTCATACCACAATTAAGAAGAATTACATTGAAATTATGCCAAGTAGCATTCCACATCAAAAATTCTGTTTTTATCATTTACCTACTCGAGGACGACCAGGAATTAAGCTTGGGGATGCTTGATACGTCTCCAACGTATCTATAGTTTTTGATTGTTCCATGCTATATTATATTCTATTTTGGACATTATTGGGATTTATTATACACTTTTATATTATTTTTGGGACTAACATATTAACCGGAGTCCCAGGCCAGAATTGATGTTTTTTTTGCCTATTTTAGGGTTTCGTAGAAAAAAAATATCAAACGGAGTCCAAACGGAATGAAACCTTCGGGAACGTGATTTTTGGAACAAACATGATCCAGAGGACTTGGACCCTACGTCAAGACATCAACCAGGAGGCCACGAGGTAGGGGGCGCGCCTACCCCCCCGCCCCCCAGGGGTGCCCTCCACCCTCGTGGGCCCCCTGTTGCTCCACCGACGTACTCCTTCCTCCTATATATACCTACGTAACCACAAACTACTAGATACAGAGCCAAAACCCTAATTCCACCACCATAACTTTTTGTATCCACAAGATCCCATCTTGGGGCCTTTTCCGGAGCTCCGTCGGAGGGAGCATCGATCACGGAGGGCTTCGACATCAACACCATAGCCCTTCCGGTGAAGTGTGAGTAGTTTACCTCAGAACTTCGGGTTCATAGTTATTAGCTAGATGACTTCTTCTCTCTTTTTGGATCTCAATACAAAGTTCTCCCCCTCTCTTGTGGAGATCTATTCGATGTAATCTTCTTTTGCGGTGTGTATGTTGAGACCGATGAATTGTGGGTTTATGATGAAGTTTATCTATGAACAATATTTGAATCTTCTCTGAATTCTTTTATGTATGATCAGTTATCTTTGCAAGTCTCTTCGAATTATCAGTTTGGTTTGGCCTACTAGATTGACCTTTCTTGCGATGGGAGAAGTGCTTAGCTTTGGGTTCAATCTTGTGGTGTCCTTTCCTAGTGACAGTAGGGCAGTAAGGCACGTATTGTATTGCTGCCATCGAGGATAACAAGATGGGGTTTATATCATATTGCATGAGTTTATCCCTCTACATCATGTCATCTTTCTTAAAGCGTTACTCTGTTCTCTTGAAATTAATACTCTAGATGCATGTTGGATAGCGGTCGATGTGTGGAGTAATAGTAGTAGATGCAGGCAGGAGTCGGTCTACTTGTCTCGGACATGATGCCTACATACATGATCATACCTAGATATTCTCATAACTATTCTCAATTCTGTCAATTGCTCAAAAGTAATTTGTTTACCCACCGTGAATACTTATGCTCTTGAGAGAAGCCACTAGTGAAACCTATTGCCCCCAGGTCTATCTTCCATCACATTAGTCTTCCAATACTTAGTTATTTCCTTTGCCATTTATTTTACTTTGCATCTTTATCATAAAAGTACCAAACATATTATCTTATCATATCAATCAGATCTCACTCTTGTAAGTGACCGTGTAGGGATTGACAACCCCCTTATCGCGTTGGTTGCGAGAATTTATTTGTTTGTGTAGGTGCGAGGGACTCGTGCGTGGCCTCCTACCGGATTGATACCTTGTTTCTCAAAAATTGAGGGAAATACTTATGCTACTTTGCTGCATCACCCTTTCCTCTTCAAGGAAAAACCAACGCAAGTGCTCAAGAGGTAGAGACATCACATATATAGCATGAACACCACCACATGCTATTAATTCTGATATGTCGCAAGTTATTGATTATGGTACTTCTGCTATGGATAATGCTTATTATGATGATGCTAGTACCTTGCTTGATAATGATGATGTGTCAATTGGTGATTTTCTTGATAAACAAATTACTAGAGTAATACAACATGATGTTGTTGAATCTGATGATGAGATTGAAACTGAATCTCCTGGAACACCTGCTAGAACTAGCCTTCCTAGATATGAATTGCCTAAGGTACCGGTAGTTGAATTGGTTTCGGAGGCAGGTTGCCTATGACCGTGGATATGATGTCGGGACGTCAGCTAATGTTCTTAGCGCTTTATCTCACCAACCTGCAAAGGCGATGCAGTGACGAGGGTATTGTGGGAGTTTGGACTTACTTTCTCAAATGAATGTCGCAAGTGCTATGCAAGAAGAAAGAAGGCCCGAAATTGGTGCATCAACAATCGCAGGTAGGAAAGTGGTGTTCTAGATGTGCCTATTACAAGTGTACATATACCAGAGTTTATATCTAATATTACTGTTACAGATGATATTTTTTCCTATGCATGGAGATGGAGGCATGTCTTCACAGCCTGCTGCCAGAAATGAAGACAAGGCAAGTGTTGACGTGCGTGTTGTTCTAGGATCAAATTCTTCTCTGCTGGTGATTATGCCGGATGTCCTACCCTCGCCTGCCTGGGAATGTCAACTAGGCATCGCTAGCCCGAGCAGGGAACCCAACAATCTGGATGGGCGAGAAAACGATCTGGATGAGATGCATCCTGGCCCTTTTAGCTCTGCGACTGCTCCTCCATAACTCTTGTTGCCTCCTAATTTGTTAGTGACCTTGTTGGTCTATACATTAATTCTGATTTCTGTTTCACTGTAGTTATCACTTGTTTGTAGTAGATTATAAACTATATGTTTTCGAATTGAATGGTTGACATTGTTTCTGTGTCGCTGCCTGATTTTATGCATGATATGATCATACCATAAATTTAAATTGTGTGAATCTGCATATTATTAACATGAGATTTAATAATGTGTTCAATATTTTGTCTTATGTGTTAGTTTTACAATCTATTATCTATACAACTGTGGGAGTTACGAAACATGGCGAGCTGAGATATGTTTATCTCCTCTAGTATGTGGTTGTCTGTAGTGGCATCATAACTAAAAGATATGTTTATGATTTTTTATGTGTCCAAGCATTCTAAGAAATATGAACGCTTGTTAGTTGGCTAGGCATTGGTAATTCTTGCTACTATTATTAGGATATGGGTAGTTGACATGTAATGCTGCTTCTTCCGTACTCTGGCTATCTGAGTTGGTTGAGGAAAAATCAAGACTGTATTAAAGCATAGGCGTTAGCTGCTCTCGGGAAGCAAGTAAAAGGAGTCAATTAGGTGGCTTACACTAGAACAAATCGTCGGTGACTGATGATCTTCTTTGGCCAATAGAGCTATGCTATCGTGAGTGAGTAAGGCTGTTTCTATTTGGAGCAATACATGATGTATTGGTTGATGTACTAAATTTACGGTTCACCATGATAAATTTTGGGTTGGTAAAAATAACCTAAAAAGGATGTGTGGATATTTATATCTAATGCCACCCTAGCTAGTGGGTGCTCTACCAATTTGCATACACAAATTATGAATTCTATTATCAAAACCAAATCTTGAATTTCTTTGCTTGCTGGCCCGAATAATTCTTATACGGATGTCCACTGGAAGTTAGCTATAGCTCTTGTCATCTGAAAAAAAGCTATAGCTCTTTAGTAGATACTAGTTACACTCAGTGCAAAACTGCAAATTATTTGGCATTTGCACTCCGTATAAACTGGTAGTTGGGAACAGTGATAGCCATAAAGCAGAGATGTTGCAATATTCTTTAGAGCGGTTTCATCGACATAGTCGGGAAGTTTGAATATAAAGAAACAACCATCAAAAAGCCGATACAAACACATACCGCCCCAACACACGCACACACCCAAGGCTGAATACATAGGTGCTGAGCATAGCTACACCACCCCTATCACTCCAATGTATGTAATACACACTCTTTACTCTTCAACTTGTCAATCTGTATTTCTGGACACATATTGTACTAAATTTGAGCTTCATGTCATAGTCACTTCGTGCAAGAAACAAGAAAAACCATCTACTGTGAAACTAAGCCAAAACACTTCACCTACAAAATGGGATTCCCACTTCAGACATATGGTAAGTATTTGTACTACGTTATTGAAATGCTTGGCTTACTAAATGACTTGCAATATTAATGTTTATCAATTGATAAATCTGATATAAGCCTACGGACAACATTGATAATCTATTCGGTAGAGACTTGCTTGAATGTACGCACACTACAAAGAAAGATCCTACATTTAGTCTGACTGCACCAAAACAAATCATAAGTACTTTGTAATTTGTGGAGGCTTCTCTTTGGACCTGGCATCTTTAGCTAGAATAATTGGAAACTATAATATTCCTATTACAGGTGATTTGTTTCCTATGCATGCAGAAAAGTTCTCCTATATGCTCCTGGTCCTATTTCATTTTCAGCTACAAGGGCTTAGCCAGGATGACATCAGGGAGAGAGCCGAGGAGCTGGTTTCGAAGGTGAAAAATCGATCCAGGCCGTTGGCGAAGGCAATCTGGGTTAGTTGAATTTGTTTCCGTCCAAGGTTGCCAAGGACCATGTATCTGCTATGGAGACATCTGCTAATGTTGGCAGCACTTTATGTAACCAACCTGCAAGCCTATGCAATGATCAGGGTACCGTGGGAGAATGGGAGTTTCCTTCTCAAATGAATATCGCAAGTGCCCAGCCAGAGGAAAGAAGGCCCGAAATTGGTACATCAACAATCGCATGTGGCAAAGTGGTGTTCTAGATGTGCTTATGACAAGTGTTTACATAGAAAAGTTGGATGCTAATATTCCTTTTACAGGTAGTTTGTTTCCTATGCATGGAGATGGAGGCATGCCTTCATACCCTGCAGCCGGAAATGAAGACAATGCAAGTGAGAACGTGCAAGAAGACAATGCTTCTCTACAGGTGATAGTGCCCGATGCCATACCGACGGTTCGACAACCCTCGCATGCCATGGAACGTCAGCTGGCCATTGCTAGCCCAAGGTGGGAACCAGACGATCTGGACGGGGGACAAAATGATCTGGACGAGATGCAACCAGGCCCTTCTAGCGTTGCGAGCTCACCTCCATAACTCTAGTTTCCTCCTAGTTTGTTAGGGACCTTGTTGGTCTATACATTAATTCCGGCTGTGTTTTGTTACTGGAGCCATCGCTTATTTCTAGTAGATTATAAACTATATGTTCCCGTATTGAATGGTAGATATTATTGTTGTGTCGCTGCTTGGTTCTATTTTTGATATGATCATACCATTTATTTAAATTGAGTGAATTTTCATATTATTAACATGAGAATTAAATATGTGTTCATTATTCTGTGTTTTGTTTTAGTTTTACAGTCTATTATATATAGAACTTGGGTGTTAAAAACATGGCAAGATGAGATATGTTTCTGTCCTCTAGGCTTCTCGTTGTGGCATCATAGCTAGAATATATGTTCATGTTCCTTTAAATGTCCAAGCATTTTAAGAAATATGAACGCTAGTTAGTTAGCTAGGCACTGGTAATTCTCGTCCTTAATTAGTACTAGGATATGGGTAGATGACATGTAGTGCTACTACTTGTGTACTCTACCTATCTACGCTGGGTGAGGAAAACATCATGGCTGTATTAAAACATAGGCTTTAGCTACAATCACGAAGCATGTAAAAAGGAGTCAATTAGCTGGCTTACACTAAACAAAACTTTGGTGAGTGACAATTTTCTTCGGCCAATAGAGCTATGCTATTGTCAGTAACCAAGGGTTTAGTTACTTGGAGCAATACATAATATGTATTGGTTGATGTATTAAAATTTCTTGTTCACCATGATAAATTTTGTTTCGGTAAAAATAAAATAAAAGGAGGTCTGGATATTTATATCTGAAGTCATGCTAGATAGTGGGTTCTCTACAAAGTTGCATACACGAATGATGAATTGTTTTATCAAAATCAAATCTTGAATTTATTTGCTTGCTGGCTAAAATAATTCTTAAACCAAATGCGAAGATAGCTATAGCTCTAGTAGTAGTTATGCTGATTGCAAAACTGGAAACTATTAGGCATTTGGAATCTTTATAAACCAACAATTGAGAATAGTGATAGCCATCAAGGAGAGATGTTCGATTTTAGGTAACTATCTATGTGCGAAGATTGATACTCTAACATACAGACAATTGCGTAACTATCCTATTTATTGGCTGGCTTCCTAATTTGGTTCCTTGGCCTTATCATTCTTTGAGGTAGCCTCATTTAAAACTTATGGGATTCGAAAGTCTAGATTTATTCTGGTTATGACAATGAGTATGTTCTCGTGTAAATATTCCCTCCTTTCCTGTTTATAAGGCTCAAATCTCAAATCTCATCAACCAAGGCATTTTGTGAGTGCAGGAATGTATCTCGTACTTTACAAAACTACCCCAATTAAACTCATGCATTAATTTGAGTTAATTGTAGTGCATGCATTCTTGGCCACTAGATGAGTAGGAACATTACATGCATTGGTGTGTTCCTCTTTAAATCTTGCATGCAAAGTTTTAATGTGCATTGGAAACTAAAAATGAGATGGAGATGAGCTCTCCAAATTGGAAAAACAAAAAAGTTGAAATAAGCCTTATAAACCAGAAAGGAGGGAGTATTCATGTGTGCTAAAGCTAAGACGATGAGTAATTTATATGGTTGACTCTTCCGGTGGGATATGTGAGAAAGTAAACTCTAAATATTCTGCAGTTCTTGCTAGAAGTAGTGGTTATTTGAAGGTTTTAAGCACAAAGTTTAATAAAAAACATGGAGTTACTGCCTCTAGGTGCCCATTGTTCTTATGCTTTCAGTGCACTTCTTGAGTTTTTGTCGGCATCACCTCATCTTCGTAGGAAGTTCGGGCCTTGGTAGAGAGGCTAGTCGAGGTGGCCGAGCAAGGGCTGGCCACCTCAGCCAATCTAGCTAGCATGATGACAAGCTTGTGAGGTCTAGTCAAGGCGACGACAGCCTCCGCTGATTATTGTGTTGGTAGGCTGTGGTCCTTGATGACTGAACAAGGAATATTAAGGCGAGCAGTGGCCCATATGGAGATTCATTTTCTGTAACTACATGCATAATGCCAGTTGTCATGTGGAACTTCTCGACGCTCACGTTTCATCCTAAGGGTTTTTAGTTTTGTCCTAGAACAACGGCCATCGCACGAGGATGTTCATGACACCATTAGCATCATCCAATACTGATGAGCAAAAACATTTCTTATGAAAAACACATTATTTTAAAAAACTTGTCAACACATTAATATAACAACGGCTTTTTTTAACATATACATTATTATGTTCAAATTGCGTCAACAATTTATAAATACATGGACAAATATTTAATTACGCACATTTCCTTAAAAACACATATACTCACCTATCTCCAAAATGCATCCTTGTAATTTCCTTAAAACAAAAGAGAAATAGAGAAACAAAAGCAAAAAAATTAAAATAGAAAAGGAAGAATCGAAGAATTTCTGAAGCCACGTTGGTCTAAACAGTTTGAACATTTCATTTAATTACGCTGTACAGAATTCTTAAAACAAAAGGGCTTTGGCCCATCCATGGTGGGATCAATCTGGGCCGCGAGACATGAACGAAATGACTGAAATCACGATGCTGACGTTGGATCCCTATCTCTTCCCGCGCGGAGATTAAATCATACGCAGAAACATTACTTCCTTCCAATTCTGCCGAGTTTACTTCTTACAGTTTACCATTCTCCCTGAACCCTAGCCCCTCTTACCACCTATGCACGCTTCTATATATATCCAGCCTTTCCGTCCAATCCAGTCACAGGCTCACAGCCATTCCCTCCTTTCCTTCCATACAGTACAGAGTACATTCAAGCTCGCGCCCCAGGCTGTGCGACGGATCCAAAAGCCCTGTCCGCCAACATCATGTATTCAAAAACTTTTTAAACATATATTTGAAAAACTGTTCAAAACATATTTCAATAAACGTTCATCATGTATTTAGAAAAGTGTTAAACACATATTGAAAATGTTCATCGTGTAAATTAAAAACTTTAACCATGTATTTCCAAAATATTTAACATATAATTGGAAAAAAATATTCACATTATGTAAAGAATTTTCATCTGTATTTACTTCTTTCCTAGTATACCTACCCACACTGCTATATATATCCGGCCTTTCCGTCCAATCCAGTCACATAGCTCACAGCCATTCCCTCCTTTCCTTCCTTACATTACAGACTACAGAGTACATTCCAGCTCGCGCCCCAGGCTGTGCGATGGATCCGAAAGCGCTGGCCGCCAAGGAGGAGGACGAGTTCGTCGAGCAACTCTGCAGCAACCTCACCTGCACTGGCGCCCGCCCACATCCTCCCACTACCGACAGCGCAGCCGCCGTCGTCGCCAACAATCCCCCTGGACCTGCTGTTGGCAACATGTCGCCCATGGCCTTCCTGTCCAACCTCCGACAAGCGGCCGTGGACGCATCGTCCGTCGTCGGCGAGTTCGCCTGCGCCAGACTTCTCATTTACGCACAGGGCTGGGGCCCTGCTGGTCTGGGTAGGTACACGAGCGGCGCTCCGTCCAGTAGTGTTGGATAATCCAAACATGCCTACGTGCTACTACTACTAAGTTGTGTTTGAGTTTGGCAGTACTAGTTTTATGTGAGTAGGCCTAGCTTAATTGTGATCAGCTACAAGGGCTCAGCCAGGATGACATCCGGAAGAGAGCCGAGGAGCTGGTTTCGAAGGTGAAAAACCGATCCAGGCCGTTGGCGGAATACAATCTAGGTTTGTTGAATTTGTTTCTGTCCAAGGTTGCCAAGGACCATGGATCTGCTATGGAGACGTCTGCTAATGTTGACAGCACTTTATGTAACCAACCTGCAAGCCTATGCAATGATGAGGGTACTGTGGGAGAAAGGGGGTTGCCTTCTCAAATGAATATCGCAAGTGCCCAACCAGAAGAAAGAAGGCCCGAAATTGGTACATCAACAATCGCATGTAGCAAAGTGGTGTTCTAGATGTGCCTATGACAAGTGTTTACATAGAAGAGTTGGATGCTAATATTCCTTTTACAGGTGGTTTTTTTCCTATGCGTGGAGATGGAGGCATGTCCTCACAGCCTGCAGCCGGAAATGAAGACAAGGGAAGTGAGGACATGCAAGAAGACAATGCTTCTCTGCAGGTGACAGTGGCCGATGCCATACCGACGGTTCCGCAACCCTCACGCGCCATGGAATGTCAGCTGGCCATTGGTAGCCTGAGGTGGGAACCAGACGATCTGAACGGGGGACAGAACACTAGTAGAAAATGGAGATTTAGCGCCGGTTCGTTAGGGCCTTTAGTGCCGGTTCCATAACCGGCACTAAAGGGTGGGCACTAAAGGCCCCCCCTTTAGTACCGGTTCGGCACGAACCGGCGCTAAAGTGCCACCACGTGGCGTGAGCTCGCGCCCTGGTATGGGGGACCTTTAGTAACGGTTGGTGTTACCAACCGGTACTAAAGGTTTTTTTTTTGAAATTTTTTTTTGAAAATTTTGGAAAAAAATTGATTTTTTTATTTTTAATTTTTCTGAATTATTTGATGATTTAGTCTCTAATCACCTCTCTTAACAGCTCAAGTGTGGATCACCCATTCCAAATCGCCTGACTTCCCGGCCGGTCACCCATCCTCCCACTCCCCCAGCCTGAGCACGCTTAACTTCGGAGTTCTATTCCCCCTACATTCCAAGTCTGCACTTGTTGTTTTCTTGACAAATGTAAGCTGTCAATCCTATTAACCCTCAGCAGTTTAGCTTGAGCATTAGGTCACACGTTTCACCGTTTGAGTTTGAAACTATTATTCTAAAAAACAGTAATTATTTAGTAACACTAATATTTCTTGAATAAGTTTGACCATAGTTTGACCACAATTTGACCATAGTTTGACCAGATTTGACCAAAATTTAAAAATTGAAATAACTATTTAGTAACACTAATATTCTTGAATAATTATGTAGTAACATTAATACTTCTTGAATAAGTAGTCTGACCAGATTTAACCAAATTTTTTAATAAAACTGAAATTTGACCATATCTTTTTTTCGTTTTGGAATTTGTGGATTCTAAAAAATTGCAAACAGGCCGTAGGCGGTCTCCATCGGATGCGGATTTTCGTGCTGAATTTTTTGATATATTATACGTGTTTTTCCGACATTGTATGCAAAAGTTATAGCCGTTTTACATTTTCCCTACACATTTTGCAAAACATGTCCAAATTTAAGTTTTCAAATTTTCCTAACTAGTAGATGTACTAATATAACTACCTCTCGAAGGATTTTATTTTTTGAAGTTTTTATCATTTTCTTTTGATTTTTTCAGAACTGAAATGGCGACACACCGGTGGCGGGGGGTAGAGTTTGAAAATTGCCCTATAGTGCCGGTTTGTGTCACAAACCGGTATTATAGGTCAGACCCCTTTAGTACCGGTTCAACACGAACCGTCATTAATGCATAGCCGTTCAAACCGGCACTAATGGTACCATTAGTACCGGGCTAAAATCAAACCGGCACCAATGTGACTCACATTAGGTCCTTTTTCTACTAGTGGAATGATCTGGACGAGATGCAACCAGGCCCTTCTAGCGTTGCGAGCCCACCTCCATAACTCTAGTTTCATCCTAGTTTGTTAGGGACCTTGTTGGTCTATACATTAATTCCGGCCACGTTTTGTTACTGGAGCCATCGCTTACTTCTAGTAGATTATAAACTATATGTTCTCGTATTGAATGGTTGATAATATTGTTGTGTCGCTGCTCGGTTCTATTTTTGATATGATCCTACCACTTATTTAAATTGAGTAAATTTTCATATTATTAACATGAGAATTAAATATGTTTTCATTATTTTGTGTTTTGTTTTAGTTTTACAGTTTATTGTATATACAACTTGGGTGTTACAAAACATGGCAAGATGAGATATGTTTATGTCCTCTAGGCTTCTCGTTGTGGCATCATAACTAGAATATATGTTCATGTTTCTTTAAGTGTCCAAGCATTTTAAGAAATATGAATGCTAGTTAGTTAGCTAGGCACTCGTAATTCTTGCATTTAATTAGTACTGGGATATGGGTGGATGACATGTAGTGCTACTACTTGTGTACTCTACCTATCTACGCTGGGTGAGGAAAAAATCATGGCTGTATAAGCATGTAAAAAGGAGTCAATTAGCTGGCTTACACTAAACAAAGCGTTGGTGAGTGACGATTTTCTTCAGCCAATAGAGCTATGCTATCGTCGGTAACCAAGGGTTTAGTTACTTGGAGCAATACATAAGATGTATTGGTTGATGTATTAAAATTTCTTGTTCAGCGTGATAAATTTTGTTTTGGTAAAAATAAAATAAAAGGAGGTCTAGATATTTATATCTGAAGTCACGCTAGATAGTGGGTGCTCTACAAAGTTGCATACGCGAATTATGAATTCTTTTATCAAAATCGAATCTTGAATTTATTTGCTTGCTGGCTAAAATAATTCTTAAACCAAAGGCGAAGGTAGCTATAGCTCTAGTAGTAGTTATGCTGAGTGCAAAACCGCAAATTATTTGGCATTTGGAATCTGTATAAACCAGCACTTGAGAATAGTGATAGCCATCAAGGAGAGATGTTCGATTTTAGGTAACTATCTGTGTGCTATCTGGTGCAATATTTTTTGTGTGCAGTTTTATGGACATATTCAAGAAGTTTGTGTGTGAAGATTGATACTCTAACATACAAACAATTGCATAACTATCCTCTTTATTGGCTGGCTTCCTAATTTGGTTCCTTGGCCTTAACATTCTTTGAGGTAGCCTCATTTAAAACTTATGGGATTCGGAAGTCTAGATTTATTTTGGTTATGACAATGAGTATGTTCTCGTGTAAATACTCCGTCCTTTCCGGTTTATAAGGCTCAAATCTTAAATCTCATCAACCAAGGCATTTTGTGAGTGGAGGAATGTATCTCGTACTTTACAAAACTACCCCAATTAAACTCATGCATTAATTTGAATTAATTGCAGTGCATGCATGCTTGGCCACTAGATGAGTAGGAACATTACATGCATTGGTGTGTTCCTCTTTAATTCTTGCATGCAAAGATTTGATGTCCATTGGAAACTAAAAATGAGATGGAGATGAGCCCTCTAAATTGGAAAAACAAAACAGTTGAAATAAGCCTTATAATCCTGAAAGGATGGAGTATTCTAGTGTGCTAAAGCTAAGACGATGAGTAATTTATATGGTTGACTCTTCCGGTGGGATCTGTGAGAAAGTAAATTCTAAATATTCTGCAGTGCTTGCTAGGGGTTTAAATGAGTTTTAAGCACAAAGTTTAATAGAAAACATGGAGTTACTGCTTCTAGCTGCCCATTTTCTTATGCTTTCAGCGCACTTCTTGAGTTTTTGTGGGCATCACCTAATCTTCACAGGTACTTCGGGCCTTGGCAGCGAGGCTAGTTGAGGTGGCCGAGCAAGGGATGGCCACCTCAGCCAATCTAGCTAGCATGATGACATGCTTGTGAGGTCTAGTCAAGGCGACGCCAGCCTCCACTGATCATTGTGTCGGTGGGCTGTGGTCCTTGATGAATGAGCAAGGAATATTAAGGCGAGCAGTGGCCCATATGGAGATACATTTTCTGTAACTACATGCATAATGGCGGTTGTCATGTGGAACTTGTCGACGCTCACTTTTCATCGTTAGCGTTTTTAGTTTAGTCCTAGAACAACAGCCATCACACGAGGATGTTCGTGATACCAGTAGCATCATCCAATACTGATGAGCAAAAACGTTTCTTATGAAAAACACATTATTTAACAAAACATGTCAACACATTAATATTACAAGGACATTTTTTTAACACATACATTTTTATGTTCAAATTGCTTGAAAAATTTATAAACACATGGACAAATATTTAATTATGAACATTTCCTTAAAAACACAGATACTCACCTATCTCCAAAATGCATCCTTGTAAACAAAAGAGAAATAGAGAAACAAAAGCAAAAAAAATTAAAATAGAAAAGGAAGAATCGAAGAATTTCTCAAGCGACGGTTGTCTAAACAGTTTGAACATTTCATTTAATTACGATGCACAGAATTATTAAAATAAGAGGGCTTTGGCCCATCCATGGTGAGATCAATCTGGGCCGCGAGACATGAACGAAATGACTGAAATCACAATGCTGACGTTGACGCTGACGTTGGATCCCTATCTCTTCCTGCACGGAGATGAAATCATACGCAGAAACATTACTTCCGTCCAATTCTGCCCGGTTTACTTCTTACAGTTTACCATTCTCCCAGAACCCTAGCCCATCTTACCACGTACCCACGCTGCTATATATATCCATCCTTTCCGTCCAATCCAGTCACAGGCTCGCAGCCATTCGCTCATTTCCTTCCATACAGTACAGAGTACATTCTAGCTCGCGCCCCAGGCTGTGCGGCGGATCCAAAAGCCCTGGCCGCCAACATCATGTATTCAAAAACTTTTTAAATATATATTTGAAAAACTGTTCAAAACATATTTGAATAAACGTTCATCGTGTATTTAGAGAAGTGTTAAACACATATTGAAAATGTTCCTCGTGTAATTAAAAAACTTTAACCATGTATTTCCAAAATATTTAACATACAATTGAAAAAATATTCACGTTATGTAAAGAATTTTCATCTGTATTTACTTCTTTCGTAGTTTACCTACCCCACGCTGCTATATATATATATATATATATATATATATATATATATATATATATATATATATATATATATATATACGGCCTTTCTGTCCAATCCAGTCACAGGCTCACAGCCATTCCCTCCTTTCCTTCCTTACATTACAGACTACAGAGTACATTTCAGCTCGCGCCCCAGGCTGTGCGATGGGTCCAAAAGTCCTGGCCGCCAAGGAGGAGGAGGAGTTCATCGAGCAACTCTGCAGCAACCTCACCTGCGCGGGTGCCCGCCCACATCCTCCCACTATTGACGGCGCAACAGCCGTCGTCGCGAACAATCCCGCTGGTCCTGTTGTCGGCAACATGTCAGCCATGGCCTTCCTGTCCAACCTCCGATAAGCGGCCGTGGACGCATCGTCCGTCGTCGGCGAGTTCGCCTGCGCCAGACTTCTCATTTTCGCACGGGGCTGGGGCCCTGCTGGTCCGGGCAGGTACACGAGCGGCACTCCGTCCAAACATGCCTACGTGCTACTAGTACTAAGTTGTGTTTGAGTTTGGCAGTACTAGTTTTATGTGAGTAGGCTTAGCTTAATTGTGATCAGCGTAACCAGTAATTAGGAAAGTGTGCGTCGGTGTATGGCTTGCATGACTTGAGTACTGTGCTTTGTTAGGTTATGGTGGAGTCGGCTAGGCGCCATGGTTAGGACGATGCATATATATGCAGCGTTGCGTGAGTTTTGTAACGTGGAGAAAAGAGGGGCGCGACACACGCCCTTGGCTATCAATTTTTTGTGTGCATCTTTATCGTGATTTGATGTGATTGATCCTGTGACAAATTTCCAACAAGGAGCTTATCGATGACTAGATCTACCTCGACCGCAACCTGCCAGCCCAAGATGACCCGGAGGAGCAGGAGAGGGGGCGCAAGCGCAATGTTTCCTCCTCTAATCTCAACGGTGCCATCCCAGGCCAAGTAAGAGGAAGAGGAGCCTCTCGCTGCCCAACATCACCGACCTGGCTGGTTCAAATGTGGCTGCTGCCGAGGCCGAGGGTGCTGGTCTCAAACAAGGTAGTAAGCCTGATTCTTTTAACTAGGAGATTAGGAAATACCTCTCGATCTTATGGTTCATTTCCCTTCCCGACAGATCCTTTTAAATTTCAGCTGTAAGGTTAGGAGAGGAGCAGGAGCCGCTGCAAGGTGGATGTGCTTTCAAGACGCAAGACCAACCGGCAACAGGGAATGATGAGGCCGAGGCCGATGGTGTTGCTCGGACACAAGGTACATGTGCTTCTTTAATCAAGTCAATAAAGGCTCTGCTACTGTTCCTGATCCTTTCTCCATTTTCTCAGCTCTGGCAGGAAAGGCTGGAGGTAGACTAAAGGAGCTGAGCAACGCTCACATCATGAAGAGACTCAAGGAGCTCATCTCGAACGTCAAAGCCCAAGCCAGCAGGCCGTTCCTAGAAAACTTTCTAGGCAAATTGCATTGGTTTCGTTCGCAGGTTGCCAAGGAAATCAGATCTACTGTGGAGACATCAGCGAAAGTTGCCACCGCTTTATCTGGCCAACCTGCAAGCAGATACAATGATGAGGGTACTGTGGGAACAACGGAGTTCCAACTTTATATGAATGTTATAAGTGCCCAGCCAGAAGAAAGAAGACCTGAAATTGGTACATCAGCAATCGCAGGTATAAATTCATGTGCAAAGTGGTGTTCTAGAGGTGCCTATCATCGCAAGTGTTTTTAGGTATTCAAGGAAGTGTTCAACATATATTTGAAAATGTTCATCATGTATTTCAAAAAAAAAATTAACCGTGTATTTCCAAAAAATTCCAATATATTCAATGTATCCTTATCCTTACCTGAAAATAAAGGACGGAGCCTTTCATAGATCTCCATCCACCACCTATATCCGTTGATTTTGTGTTACCATAAAGATTGACCGCTGAGATTTTAAAATAGAACTGAAAAAAAACCAGTTTGGACAAGTACATGGACGGAAAGAGAAGCCAATTCCTTCACCCATTCCACCATGGGCTTAGCAGATTTGTACCCGCACACATACATCTCTCCTTGCGTTTGGACTGTCGTGTGTGCATAAAATTAAAACCCGGCCAAAAAACAAATCGAATACGCTACCGACAAAGCACGATGCACGCAACTTCCCTCCTTCCCCAAGCCGTCGTGGATCTTGCGCTGCTGGAGTTGGCCGTTGTGGTCGCCATGGCAGGCTTGCCAAGAACCACCGAAGCCCACATCTCCGAGCTAGATAGGGTCACCAACCACCTGTCCGAGGTTCTTGACATGGCCCCATCCCGGCAGCCGCTCGCCTGCCGTCCATCACAATATTATCGTCGTCGTCCTGCTTCCCGAGAGTTCATCACGTCCGCGTTGCTGCCAGAAAACCCTCGTGGGAGGCGGTGCTGCAGGAGCAGCTGCTATCACAAGAGGAGGCCACGACGTCCCTATCATACGGCCATGCAGCGTACAAGACGACACTGCCACGGGAGCCCACATCCCCTAGATCGATAGGATCACGAGCCGCCTGTCCGAGGTTCTCGCCATGGCCCCATCTCGGCAGCCGCTTGCCTACCACGCCGCTGGACCCGCTTGTGTAGGGGTCCTCCATTGCGATTTTGTCGTTGTCGTCCTGGTTACCGAGAGTCCATCACGTCGGCCTTGTCGTGTGAAAAATCCAATGTCGACGGAGGCGGTGCTGCAGGACCCGCTGCTAACGTAAGAGGAGGCTGCGGCGTCCCTATCGTGCGGCCATGTAGCGTACAAGACGCACGGACACACTGCAGCGCAAGATTGACGACGCCAGGCGATGGCATGCCACAGGAGCGGTATGGTGCAACACGCCACCAGGAAGTCAGAGCAGCACGCAGCCTGATAGATCAACATGGGGACCTGGCAAGCATGACCAAAGGAGGTGCAGCAGGCATGACAACTGTCAAGGGCACGGGCACATTCTAGGAGGCGATGGGCAGATGGAGCTTGAGAACAGTCGGCGTGAACTCGTGATCTGGGAGAGGGAAGGCCCGACAGCAGGGAGGTACTGGGAGGTACGGAATGCGGTGGCAGCGGTGCTTGCCTTGGGTGCTGCCTCATGATCACATACCCGGACACGATAATGCCGATGGAGGAAGGAGCATCAACCGCACTCCATGTCAGGCACTACCGCAGTGGTCATGCCTGTGCATGTGGCACAAGCTTATGCACTTCAAGATGGTGTAACATCCCAAATTTTCAATTTGGATGTTATACATTTAGGTCATCATATGCATATCATATTTTATTTGCATTTTGGTTGTGATTCAGAAATCTTAAGCAACTCAAGGACCCAAGGAGAGTGTTGAAGATTTCGTTATTTTCATATTTGAATTTTCTCTAATTTGAAAACAGGATCAATTTGGTTTTAATATTTTTCTCACCAAATATTTTCAATATTAAAAATAAAAGAGAGAGGATAATGTGATTTCTTCAAAAAGAGAGGAAAATTGGAGGAAATTTTTTAAAATCAAATAATTATTTTATTTGTGATTTTATTACTATTTTATTTGAGTTAGAAAAATATGCATTTTTTTAAATTGTATTTTTAGGCCAGAGAAATGGTCACATTGTTCTAAATATTTTATTTAGACGGTGAAAATTGTTTCTATATTTTTAGATTTTTTTATATTTTATTAGGATTTTTGTTTTCAACGGAATTTATTAAAAAAAAGTTTCCCGCCTGACTAGGTCGAAGGCCCAGCCGAGCAGGCTGACCCACTTGCGCCACCGCCTTCCCCTCGCTGCGCCTCGTGCCGCCAGCGGTCTCCGCCGCCGCTGCCCCCTTCCGCAAGCCCCCCAGGCTTTATAAACCACCCCCCCGGCCCCTCTTGCCCCCACCACCACCGCCGCCCGCAGCAACAGCAGTAGCCGCACCCACCGCCTGGCGCGCTTGCTGCTGCGTGGCGCGCTCGCCGCCGCCTGCCACGCCCCCGCCGCAGCTCGCCGCCGCCCGCGACGCCGCCCCACCCCGCCGACGCCGCCTCGCCGGAGCCCTGACCCGCCGGTTTTTCTCCCGAACCGATAAAAGACCACCCAGGTTTTTTCGATTTTGTTTTAGATCGGTTTTGTTTTAGATCGGTTTTGTTTTTAGGGTTAAGGTTTTTCTCGATTTTCTCCGGTTTCGCTCATTAGCGAACGTTCATACGAACACCTCTGTTCGTGAATGCGTTCGTTCGTTCGTCTCTGCTAGTGAACGTTCGTTCGTTAGCCTTTTCTTTTTATTTTTGTTTTCAGCCAGGGACCTATCTGCGATTATTTTTATCGCAGATTAGCCACTGATCTTCGAACGCCCGCAACTTTTTAACCGTTCGTCCAAATCCAGTGAAACCAACGCCAAAATCTTCGTCTCGAACCCCTCTTTCCAGTTTAACCAATTTGAACATGATTTTTACAATTTAAAATTTGGTTTCAAGCAGATTTGAATTCGAATTTTTTTATCGTAGCTTGAGTTTCGTAGCTCCAATTTGATTGATTATTTTTGCAAATCGAAGCTCTTCAGTTGAACATTCAATTTTGACTTTCGCGTCTGAGTTTTACCCTTGCATCTATGCTTGAGTGCTTATGTATGCTATTGTTTGTTTACGATAGAGTTTCCGGAGTGCGAAGCATGCTACTACGAGTCTCTAGGGTTTTCAAATCGTCTGTAAGGCAAGTAACACTTTGATCATATCCCTTTATTACCCTATTTTTATGCATTAGTTTTAACCCTCAAACATTTCATGAGTAGGATATGCTTAAAATGTGGGTTTTGGGAAGTAAATGATGAAGTAGAACCTATTGCCCTTTTTATATCAAACCCTGGGAGTTACTTCTACATTATGCTTATATTGCAATGATATGCTTGTAGACGTGGTTTGGTTGGGAGTATCCATGACAAATGTGAGAGTTGTTAAAAATGGTTAAGTTAAGGTGGCTACTTTAATACACATCTGGGTGGATTGGTTGAGGCACCCTGGAGCACCCAGTGGTTCCCTGGGCACCTGGAGCAATCCAGAGTTGTCCTGGGATATCCCGGGGTACCCGTGTGATCATCCTACGGTTTGCCACTCAGGCTCAAAGGGATCATAAGATTATTCGTCCTGGAAACTTTCGTGTGCATCCACAAGCCATTATGGGCTCTGGCATAGTTGAGTATGTTGTGGGAATCCTTTCCATGATGGGCTAGTAGATGTAGGGGATTGTAGGTGTACCGGCCTATCTATCGGTTAAGGGGACCTCCTCGGAAAGATTGTGTCTCGGTCATCCGCTTCTCAAACACCATGTAGTGAGGGAAACCAACGGAGGAGATCGAGTCCTGTGGGGAAAAGTTCGCAAACCTCTGCAGAGTGTATAAACTAATCATGGTTAGTCGTGTCCTCGGTTATGGACATCTTGAGTATCTGGTGTTTGAATTATTGATTTGATCTCATCACTCTTAATTAATTTAGCTGGGCTGTTAAGTATTTTTAATTGGGATTGAGTTGGAGGAACCTTCTCAATGTTTTATCAACCAACTTGATAGTTAAATAAAAGTTATTCCTTTGCAGTAGGGAAAAATTGGCTTTTCGCACAAAAAACATCAAACCTTAGAGCCTCCACCAGCCATATATACATGTAGTGATAGCAGTTATTCTTGTTCATTGCTCTCCAGTGTTGTTTTGCCAGCATATTCCATGTGCTGACCCGTTTTGGGTTGCAACATATTATGTTGTAGACTTTTCAAACGAAGAGTAAGGTGCGCTAGGTCGTTGTCGTGCACTCAGCTATGCCGTTGGAGTTGATGGACTCGCTTTACCTTCGAAGCCTTCCATTGTTATCTTATTTAGATGGCCTTAAGCCATATTATTGTAACAAGTTCTCTTTTGAGACTATCGATGTAATAAGTGTGTGATTGAAACTCTGTTATAAATTCTTCAAGTACTGCGTGTGTCAGCATTACCGATCCAGGGATGACATTTATGCACAGAGATTTGACCATTTGAGGTCGGATCGCTACCAGATGGTATCTGAGCCCACACTAACTGTAGGACACGTCCACTAAGATGAGCCATATGTCACTCTTCTCTACTCATTTATGACCCTTCTCCACTTTCCACTCTATAGATGGCGGACTCAAGGAACAAGTTTGCTCAACCGGATGAAGACACCCCTTTTGGACGACACTTGAAGGAGGCCACTAAATACCTGAACTTCGGAATACCAAGGTTCACCGGGACCTACAGCGCCACTCTACCGGAAGAAGAGCACTGAACAGTACGAGTACATGTTCCTGGAAGAACATTCATACCAGTGACTGAGCCCATAGAGTTTTCCTTTGATGCACCAATCTGGAGTCTAGGAAAGAGCATGGCGGCTCACATCGCCATGGGACGCATCGGTGAAGTTTACCGCAAAGATCTTAAGAATACCATCTACCAGATATGTGGGCACCGAGATGAGAAATGGGAGATGATCAGCACAAGGAGGGACAAGTCCATTGCAGCCTACATCCAGGAGTTAAACCAACACATTCGTCGTCAGGAGAACTAGATGTGCACCAGTAGGATAGACCTGAAGAAGGTGATGACCAGGAACATGGAGCTTGAAGAGGAACTCAAGTCTACACGTGATGAATACGAAGAGGAAATAGCAGTTCTACTGGAGAAGAACACAGACCTGAAGAAGAAGCTAGGAGTATTCATGGGAGACCCTGCACCAGGAGGAGATGACGACCATCCCGAGGATTACATCATCATCGACGACACTGACTCCGACCCCGACAGTGATGATGACTATGAAGACGAAGCTATAGCTGATATCATGGAACCTTCTTCAGATCAAAATTTATAGTTGGCCACCATATTATCAGTAGTATTCCCCCATATATATAGTAGTAGTTCGAGCACCTTGTAACGGTAGTTAGATAGTTGGATGCCCTTGTTTGAATTGAGTGGTGTGATATGCTTGTGTTTGTCTCATGTGCATATGGGTAGTGATTTCTCTCTAGACCTCACTCTATTCTAATCTCTCCCCTCTAAACCCATCAAATGCCTCCGAGACGTGACCCCGGATTTGTCTTCTCACCGGAGCTCACTCAGTTGATCCAGCAGCAAAATGCCTTGATGAAGCTACTAGTTCAGAACTAAGGCAACAACAACAACAACCCACTACCACCACCTCTAGTTGACAACTTAGCCCGCTTCTTGAGGTTGAATCTGCGGGTGTTTTCTAGCAGCACCAAGCCGATTGTTGCTGATGACTGGCTCCGCAGGATTCAAAAGGAGTTGACCACCACAGGTTGCAAAAATGTTGAGAAGGTGCGCTTTGCCACACATCAATTGGATGGACCAGCAGCCTCATGGTGGGAGAATTACACAGCCACTTTTCCCGTAGCTAATGTGACATGGGGTCAGTTTCGGCAAGCTTTCTGCATAGCCCATGTCTCAACTGGAGCTATGAGCATGGAGAAGCGTTATTTTCACAACTTACGCTAGGGAAATCGTACGGTGGGGCGGTACGTGGATGAGTTTAGCAAGTTAGCCCGCTATGCCCCAGATGATGTGGCCACAGATGCCGCGAAGTAGGAGAAGTTTATGGAAGGGCTGAATGATGAGATGAGTATGCAGTTGATGGTGGCAACATTCAATAACTACCAGGATTTGGTAGATAGGGCTCTTATGATTGAAGGGAAGTAGCAGCAGATAGGGAGCCGCAAAAGGAAATATGGATACGGGAAGTATAAGTCTGGAGCATCGCAGAAGCCTCGTTTTACCCCGAACTCGGGAGGATATACCCATAACCATGGAGGCCACACCCACAATGGAGCAAGTTCGCATAATCACAGTGGCCCCAAGAATGGGAATGGGAATGGAGGAAGCAACGGACAGAACCGTTCCAACCCAGCAACACCCGCCCGAAATGATTTGAGTCACATTACTTGTTTCAAGTGCGGGAAGACTGGACACTACGCCATGGAATGTCCCGAAGCAAAGAATGGACATAGCAATGGAAACTCTAGGAAGAAGCCCAACCCTTTCAAAAGGGGATAGGTAGACCACGTTAACGTGGAGGAGGTTAAAGAGTAGCCAGATGCAGTTTTAGGTAAGTTTTTGATTGAGTCATTTACTGCAATCGTTCTTTTTGATACTGGTGCATCGCATTCATACATTTCGAGGGGATTTGTTGATAAGTATAAGCTGCCCACCAAAGTACTTAAGACACCTATGTTAGTTAGCTCGCCAGGAGCTGAGTATATGGTAAGCAGAGGATGTTTTTAGATACCATTGATCATAGGTAGACATGTTTTCCCCTCAGACCTAATAATTTTGGAGTCCCAAGGATTGGATATAATATTAGGTATGGATTGGTTATCGAAGTATGGAGGAAACATAGATTGTGCTAGTAAGTCAATCTTGCTCACCACCACGGAGGGAAAAAAGATCAAGTATGTGTCTAGGCATGCGCCAAGGAGGACCCAAGTAAATTCTCTCTCTGGAGTTGTTCAGGAAGAAGTGCATGTTGTGTCTAGGCATGCGCCAAAGAGGAACTACCAGGCATGCCGCCAGATCGAGACATATAATTTTTGATAGAGTTGTTGCCAGGCACCGGACCAATATCAAAGAGACCGTATCAAATGCCCGCAAATGAGCTGGAGGACATTAAGAAGCAGATTAAGGAGCTATTGGAGAAAGGTTACATTCGACAAAGTTCGTCGCCATGGGGAGCCCCAGTGCTCTTGGTTGAGAAGAAGGATGGATCTTTGGGAATGGTTGTTGATTATCGTGCATTGAATGAAGTGACGATCAAGAATAAGTACCCACTACCGATGATTAACGATTTGTTTAACCAGCTGCAGGGAGCAAAAGTATTCTCCAAGATCGATCTGTGATCGGGATACCACTAGCTAAAGATCCAAGAACAGGATATACCTAGAGACAGCTTTCACCACAAGGGACGGGCTATATGAGTACACGGATATGCCATTTGGATTTACAAATGCCCCTTCCTATTTCATGAGCATGATGAACAAGGTGTTTATGGAGTTTTTGGATAAGTTTGTTGTGGTGTTCATTGACGATATATTGGTATACTCGAAGAATGAATAGGAACACAAGGAACACTTGCGCTTAGTTCTCGAGAAGCTCAGGGAACGTCAGTTGTATGTCAAGTTTAGCAAGTGTGAGTTTTGGTTGAAGGAAGTTGGATTTCATGGACATGTTATATCAGGGGAAGGTATAGCAGTAGACCCCACCATGGTTCAGTCAGTCACTAGTGATTGGCATGCACCTCAGTTGGAGAGATCCGTAGTTTTTTGGGACTCGCAGGATATTACAGGAGGTTCATTGAGAATTTCTCCAAGAATGCAAAACCCATGACAGAGCTGTTGAAGAAGGAAACCAAGTTCAAATGGACAGAAGATTGTGAGGCCAGTTTCCAGGAGTTGAAGAAACGTTCGGTTACAGCCCCAGTGCTAATTCTTCCGGATATACGCAAGGATTTCCAAGTTTATTGCGAAGCTTCTCGCTTAGGACTTGGAGGAGTACTTATGCAAGATGGAAGAGTTATTTCATATGCCTCACGACAACTTCGACTGCATGAGTTGAACTATGCCACCCATGATTTTGGAGTTAGCAGCCGTAGTGCATGCGCTCAAGACCTGGAGACATTTTCTGATTGGAAATAGATATCATGTGTACACGGATCACAAGAGTTTGAAGTACATTTTCACGCAGAAGGTGCTGAATCTCCGGCAGAGGAGATGGTTGGAGCTCATAAATGATTATGATATGAAGTTGCATTATCATCTAGGGAAGGCAAATGTCATAGTAGACGCTTTGAGCCGCAAGAGCTATGCCAATACCCTTGTAAGCAGAGGATTACCGCCGGAGTTAGTCGAGAATCCAAAGGAGCTTCGTTTGGAGATAGTTCCAAGAGGTTTTGTGCCAACAATGGAGGTTCAGTCTAAATTATTGGGAAAGATTCAGGAAGCTCAGAAGGATGATAAGGAAATCATTTAGATAAAGGAGAAAATAAGCAAAGGAAAAGCCAAGGGTTTTCTTGAGGATGCCCACGAGACTTTATGCTTTGAGGATGGTATATAATACTTCAGGAAGCTCATGACTCGCCATACTCGATACACCCCGGGAACACCAAGATGTATTTGGATTTGAAGGAACGTTTCTCGTGGACAGGAATGAAGAAGGATATTGCCGATTATGTAGCTGTATGTGATGTATGTCAGAGAGTGAAGGCAGAACATCAGAAGCCAGCAGGATTGCTACAGCCTATGCCGATACCAGAATGGAAGTGGGACAAACTTGGCATTGATTTCATCACCGGATTACCCAGGACCCGATCGGGATATGATTCAATCTGGGTAGAAGTTGATCGTTTGACAAAGGTAGCTCACTTTATCCCAGTGAAGACCACCTATGCAAGGGCGAAGTTGGCTGAGATATATATGACCAGGATCGTATGTCTGGATGTAGTTCCGAGGACCATCGTATCAGATAGAGGGACACAGTTTACCTCGAAGTTTTGGAATCAATGGCATCAGACTTTGGGTACTAGGCTAGAGTTCAGTACAACCTTTCATCCGCAGATAGATGGACAGACCGAGAGTGTCAATCACATTCTGGAGGACATGTTGAGAGCTTGCGCGCTAGATTATGGGTCTAGTTGGGATGACAATTTGCCTTACGCAGAGTTCTCATACAACAACAGTTTTCAGGCTAGTTTGAAGATGGCACCTTTTGAAGCCTTGTATGGGAGAAGGTGTAGGACACTGTTGATTTGGGATGAAGTTGGAGATCGCTAGTTGTTCGGACTGAACTTGATCAAAGAGTCCGAAGAGAAGGTCAAGTTGATTCGAGATAGACTGAAGATAGCTCAGTCCAGGTAGAAGAGTTATGCAGATACTAAACGCAAGGAGGTAGTTTATGAGATTGGAGACCGAGCATATCTTCGTGTGTCGCCACTACGAGGAGTTAAACGTTTTGGAGTTAAGGGAAAGTTAGCCCTGAGATTTGTAGGACCATGTCGAGTGTTGGAATGTATGGGAGAAGTTGCCTACAAGTTGGAGTTACCCGGAGGACTGTCAGGAGTTCATGATGCGTTTCACGTTTCCCAGTTGAAGAAGTGCCATGCAGAGATGGCCGATATTCCTCTGAGAGGTACAGTGCCCCTGGAAGCAATTCAGTTGGATAGTAATCTGACCTACAAGGAGAAACCCGTTAAGATTCTTGAGTTTGCCAGATGAGTTACATGTAGAAAAGTTATCAAGTTTTGCAAAGTTCAGTGGAGCCACCATACCGAGGATGAAGCCACCTGGGAACGGGAAGAAGACCTACGGAAAGACCACCCGCACCTATTTTCTAGCCAACCCGAATCTCGAGGGCGAGATTCATTTTAAGGTGGGTAGTTTTGTAACATCCCAAATTTTCAATTTGGATGTTATACATTAGGTCATCATATGCATATCATATTGTATTTGTATTTTGGTTGTGATCCAAAAATCTTAAGCAACTCAAGGACCCAAGGAGAGAGTTGGAGATTTCGTTATTTTCATATTTGAATTTTCTCAAATTTGAAAAGAGGATCAATTTGGTTTTAATATTTTTCTCTCCAAATATTTTCAGTATTAAAAATAAAAGAGAGAGGATAATATGAATTCTTCAAAAAGAGAGGAATACAGGAGGAAATTTCTCAAAATCAAATAAGTAATTTATTTGCGATTTTATTGCTATTTTATTTTAGTTAGAAAATTATGCATTTTTTTAAAATTGCATTGTCAGGCCAGAAAAATGTTCACGTTGTTCTAAATATTTTATTTAGACGGTGAAATTGTTTTAGCATTTTAGAATTTTTTTATATTTTATTAGGATTTTTGTTTTCGGCGCAATTTATTTAAAAAAAGTTTCCCGCTCGACTGGGCCGAAGGCCCAACTGAGCAGGCCGGCCCGCCTTCGCCACCGCCTTCCCCGCGCGTGCCTCGTGTCGCCGACGGACACCGCTTGGAGTCCGAACTGGACTCCGCCGCAGCCGCCCCCTTCCTCAAGCTGCCCCCTCCCACGATGCTTTATAAGCCCCCCCGGTCCCTTTCGCCACCACCACCACTGCCGCCCGCAGCAACAGCAGCAGCCACAGCCACCGCCACCTGCCGCGCTCGCCGCCGTAGCTTGCCGCCACCTGCCGCGCCGCCCACGACGACGCCTTTCCTCACAAGCCATTATGGGCTTTGGCATAGTTGAGTATGTTGTGGGAATCCTTTTCATATGATGGGCTAGCAGATGTAGGGGATTGTAGGTGTACCGGCCCATCTATCGGTTAAGGAGACCTCTTCGGAAAGACTGTGTCTCGGTCATCCGTTTCTCAAACACCATGTAGTGCGAGAAACCAACGGAGGGGATCGAGTCTTGTGGGGAAAAGTGTGCAAACCTCTGCAGAGTGCATAAACTAATCATGCTTAGTCGTGTCCCCCAGTTATAGACATCTTGAGTATCTGGTGTTTGAATTATTGATTTGATCTCATCACTCTCAATTAATTTTGCTGGGCTGTTAATTACTTTTAATTGGGATTGAGTAGGAGTAACGTTCTCAATCACTACTAGGGAAAACCCTAGCAGCAGTGCGGGTATTTTGACTATCAGTAGCACGGGACGACGTGCTACTGATAAGGCACTACAGCTAACGTGTAGTAGTAGCGCATGCCGTCCCATACTACTGTTATACATGGCTAGCAGTAGCGCGCTTTAGTGCAGAGTGCTACTGCTAATATCTGCAGCGCTTCTTAGCAGGAAGCGCTACTGGCAAGGGAGCGCTACTGCTAACTTTGTTCCCCTCGCTACTCCTAGTTTTATTTGTTTATGTTATTTTTGCATATTTGTTTTGTATTTGACTAGGCTTTATACAATAATCTTTAGCATATCATACACATACAAATGTAATCATAGCATATACATACAAATAGCCTGATCAAATCATGTCATCATCATAATCATCATCCAACACAAAGTGGTATGTCGTCATCATCTCAGAAATAGCGATACAAGTCTCGATTACTTGCAACTACATCATAATCCATCTAAACAATGATATATGCGAGAAGAGCTATCACTTTGAGTGAGAGCAGAACTATGCAATACATGAGTTCGTATCCCTCTCTCGCATTAGCATGAACCTAAACAAACTACTGGTTGTTGCTCGGAAACCGGAAACCGGTACACCTGGGCCTGACATTCCGGTCACTCGTCGTATCACTACTAGGAAAAGGGCCATAGCTAATATGGGCATTAGTGGCGCACCATGTATGTGGTGCGCCACTTCTATAGCAGTGGCGCACTAGGTACAGGTACACCATTATTGTCCATATTACTAATGGCGCACCTGGTGTGTGGTGCGCCATTACTATTTTTGAAAAAAAAGATAAAAATAAATTGTTAGAAGTGGCGCACCAGTGGATAGTGCGCCATTACTACTTTTAACTAGTAATGGCGCACTATCCACTGGTGCGCCACTACTAACATGTTTTTTGATTTTTATTTTCAAAACTAGTAATGGCGCACCACACACCAGGTGCGCCATTAGTAACCCTGGTTACTAATGGCGCATTCTTAGGTGGTGCGTCATTGGTAACCTGACCGAAGGCATCGTGAATAGGTTTTTGAGCTCCGCGTAGGCCGAGATGCTTCAAAAGAACGAGACGGAGATAAGATGTCTGTGTCGAAGATGCAAGCTGAAGAGCCTTATGGACCCGGATTCCGTACATGTGCGGGACCACCTGCTCTTGCGTGGTTTCATGGATGGCTATCGGTGGCAAGGTGATGAAGATGACTATAAAGTCATCCATGGGGGCCGGGCAAGAAATGAGTAAGGTCAGCAAGACAACCTCTGCGAGGGCGGGTGAGAAGACGAAGAATCTCCAAGACATGATCACGAAGTTGATGCAGTACACAGTCATCATGTAGAAGATGTCGGACATGATGATGAGGAAGATCAAGACGAAGGGCATGATCATGAAGATGAAGATGCCGGAGCAGACGACGATGGACCATCGATGGGCTGGGTGCAGGACCCTCATATTCAAGAGCTGCTTCTCAAGCAAACGGGTAATGCAAGAGCTGCCACCCGAGAGAAAGCCAAGCTGGATCAACTGGAGATAGACGCGGTTACTCCATTGTATGAAGGATGCAGGCCCGAGGATACTCGCCTGAAAGTAACGCTCATGGCTCTGGAGATGAAGGTAAAACATAAAATGACTGACGCATGCTTTGACGAGAACATGTCATTCTGGCATGAACATGTTCCCAAGGGGAACAAGTGCCCGACCAGTTTCGAGGAGGCGAAGAAAATCGTGCATCCTCTGGATTTACCGCACGTGAAATACCATGTGTGCATGAGTGATTGCATCATTTATCGGGACGAGCATGCAGAGTCTACCATATGTCCGGTGTGCGGCGTCACTCGATACAAGAAGAGGAAGAAAGCTCCTCAAAAGTGGTGTGGTACTTTCCGATCACTCCTCGTCTGTAGCGGTATTTCGCGGACCCTAAGGTAGCAAAGCTCCTGCATTGGCACGCGGATAGGGAGGAGAAGAAGCGAGAAGTTGACGGAAATGATCCGGAGATAAATAAAAAAGACAAGATGCTGTGTCACCCTAAGGATGCGAGCCAGTGGCAAGCGTTGAACTTCGAACACCCAAAATTTGCGGACGATCCAAGGAACATCATGCTCGGCGCGAGCACCGATGGAGTCAATCTGTTTGGCAGCCAGAGAAGCACACATAGCACCTGGCCTGTGTTTGTGTGGCCGTACAACCTTCCCCCTGGTTGTGCATGAACAGGAAGTACATTCACATGAGTATGCTAATTGAAGGGCCGAAACAACCAGGGAACGACATCAATCTGTATCTGGGGCTGTTGAAAAGAGGAGCTAGACACGCTGTGGAAAACGCCAGCCAATATGTGGGACGCCGCACTGCTCACGATGGTGCACGACTATCTCGGTTACGGATATGTCGCGGGGCAGGTGGTCCATGGATTTTCTGGATGCATCAGGTGCATGGATGACACAACGTATCGCCTGCTAGATAGAGGTCCCAGGTTTTCGAAAACCGTGTTCATGGGACATCGAAGGTGGCTTCGCGATGATGACTCATGGAGAAAATGCAAGGATCTGTTCGATGGTGAAACCGAACCCCGAAGACGCCCGCGTACGAGGAGCGGTGGGGAAATAGATGAGCCATTAAAAAATTGGAAAGATTGCCCACCGTCGGGAAAGAAGCGAAAGGCGCCAGAGCCGGGAAAGAAGCGAAAGGCGCTAGAGCTGCTGCTGAAGGTATGCAAAACGAGGTCTGTTTTTTGGGACTTGCCGTACTGGAAGATCCTCCGTGTGCCTCACAGCCTTGATGTCATGCATATCACGAAGAACGTGTGCGAGAGTCTGCATGGTACCCTGCTCAACATGCCAGAGAGGACCAAAGATGGGCTGAAAGCAAGGGCAGACTTGAAACCAATGGGCATCAGGGAGGAGCTTCACACTAATGATGATGATGATGAGGCGAAGGACACGGAAAGTCGCCGCAAAGGCAAAAAGGCCAAGAAGATCGGAAATGACTACCCTCCCGCGTGCTTCACTCTAAGTCAGGAGGAGATCGAGCATTTTTTCACTTGCTTCGTAGGATTAAAACTTCCTTACGGTTACACGGGGAAGATAAGAAGATACCTAGACTCAGTGAAGCAGAAGTTCAGCAGGATGAAGTCTCACGACTGTCATGTGCTGATGACACAAATACTTCCAATTGTAATCTGTGGGATCATGGACGCGCACATCCGTGAAACACTTTTTGGCATATGCAAATTTTTCGACGTAATCTCTCGGAAGTCGGTTGGTGTGAGGCAACTCAAAATGCTACAGGAAGAGATCGTGGTGATACTATGCGAGCTTGAGATGTACTTCCCGCCCGCATTCTTCGACGTTATGGTGCATCTGCAGGTCCATATCATGGAGGATATCATCCAACTCGGGCCGACGTTCCTGCATAGCATGATGCAGTTTGAAAGGATGAATGGTGTCATCATGGGATACGTTCGCAACATGTCACGTCCAGAGAGAAGCATAGCTAGGGGCTTTCTGACCGAAGAGTGCATCTCCTACTGCATGAATTATCTAGGCATCGAGAACCCCGTTGGTCTACCCATCAACAGGCACGTCGGTAGGCTCGCTGGATAGGGTCACCACGAGGGTCGCCGTGAAATGCATGTTGACTTCGAGGGTCGACTCGCCAACTTTGAAAGAGCAAACCTAGTCGTGCTACAACACATAGACGTGTTCGATCCTTGGGTGGTAGAGCACTAAACCTTTATTGAGAAGACGTACAATGACCGAGGCCAACAGAGGACAGACGGAGATATAATCAAAGAGCACAACTCATGTTTCACGCATTGGTTCAAGGAGAAGCTTCTGTCGTACCCTTTATATGAGGATTCTTCCGCAGAAGAAAAACTAATATTCGCCTTGTCACAGGGCGCCGAGCACAACCTGATGACCTATGAGGCGTACGATATCAACGGCTACACATTCTACACCGAGGACAAGGACATGAAGAGCGATGGTTATCAGAACTCCGGGGTAACGATGGAATCCTACACCGGTAACTACAAGGACAGATATGATGGAAGGATCGAGGAGATCTGGGAGCTGAGCTACGCTGGAGAGAAGGTCCCGATGTTCTTTGTCAGATGGGCCAAGAGTGTCCTAAAAGAAGACCGGTATTTCACCATCATGGTTATACCTGAAGCCAAATCCAAGACCGCGGGCGCAAACATCACCGCGAAAAATGAGCCATGGGTACTGGCTTCCCAAGTGGACCAATGCTTCTTCATTACCGACCCGTCAAAGCCCAGTCGTATTGTCGTGAGGAGAGGCCAAAGGAAGATCATCGGAATGGATGGAGTCGCCAATGAGCAAGACTTCGACAAGTACGGCGACCCGAAGATGGAACGTGACGACGACGATGAAGTGCCATAAACCACAAGAAGAAGCAGGACCACCCTACCTAAAGGATGTCCGTTCAAGAGAAGAACTCCATCTGCGGAAAAGAAGGGAAAGAAGATTGTGAAAAGATAGCTAGCTAAAATCGATTGTATTTAAATTGTAGTCTTCATTTCTCGATTGTATTTCGACATATGGAAATGAGATTTCTTCTGTTCTAGTCCTCATGAATATTTATTTATGTTTATTCTGGTATTTATGTTTATTCTGGTATACCAATTTTTATTTAGGTTTATTCTGGTATTGAATTTCTAACTCACAAAAAGTATTGAATTTGTAAATATTTTTTGAACTAATGAATGTTTTTAAATTTCATGGTCACTTTTTGAATTCATGAATATTTTTTCAAATTTGATGATATTTTTTCATATTCATAAATGTTTTACCAATTCACAAATGAATGCAACCAAAAATCCAAAAAATATCTTATATATATTTACTAATTGGAGGCACCATACGAGGCACCACGTTAATCCTTAGAATTAAAGAATTTTCACCGTTGGATTAATATATAATCTATCCGTAGCCATCATATGAAGTATAAGAAATGTTGTCTCAAACTACCACGTATGGAAGTCTTGACCCCTTGGGACTCTCTCTATTTCCTAGAAAAAAGAAATATCTAAGCGGCCATATGTTGTCTTATACTACCACGTATGGAAGTCTTGATCCCTTGGGATTGTCTCTATTTCCTAGAAAAAACAAAAAGCTGAGTGGCCATATCAATTAGATGAAATCGTTACATTTGTAGTCCAGGTTCCTCACGTCCAACATTGGTTGAAAGAAAGAAAATCAGCCATGGTTCCATAAAAAGGATAGCCCACTTCCAGAAAAATTGGGCGCTAAAAAAGAAAAAAAAACATATCGCATCTAGAAAAGGAAAAAAAATCACATATGTCACGTTATAATTTGGTGAAACAAAACTAGAAAGACTCCACGGTTCCCTCAAAAAAGAATAATCTACTTCAATAAAAACACCACCGATGAAAAAAAACCAGATCTAATCTCCTTGCATAAAAAACTCCACGGATGAAAAAAATATATATGTTTGACTAACAAATCTTTTTTTCCCGATTTAAAAGGAATTAAACACACACACAAGGCTTTCATACGTGGGTGAAAGGTTTTTTTTTTTTGAAAGTTACGTGGGTGAAAGTTATACGTAACATATAGATGGCCCGGCCAAAAAACAAGCATCTACATGTAACGTTGGTGAAAAGAAAGTAGGAAAACATCCTCATATAGATGGTTCCTTATACGAAAAGGGATAGCTTCTTTACATAAAAACTACACCGATGGAATGAAAAAAGAAACAGATCAAACGTAAGAACGGAACGACATCTCATCCTCAAAGAAAAAAGGAAAATATCCCCCTCGAACCCTGTACATGGCCACTTAATCCTATATAAAAAGGATTAACATAATTCTTTGGAGGTGTAGATTGTCATATATAGTAAGTACGTACATGTATTTTTTATCCTAATGAAAAGAGAAAAATAATAGCTATTAAAACATCATTATATACATATAAATCGCTGAATTATTAAAAAAAAGAATTTGATTGTATCATTAGCCACAAAGATCTCATATAAACAGTACAATTTTTCTATAGCCACTACTGTCCCTCTCATATAAACATGATTGTCTATGTGATATGCATATGTATAGTACGGATAGAAAATATTTAAATTTTCCCATACATGTTAATCATAAGAGAAATTCTTTAATAAAAGTTGGTACATACAAGATCTTATAATCAGAATAATCTATGGTGCTTATAGTATAATGAGAATATACAACTGCCTATTTTTGAAATATGTACATTATTCGCTACGATGTGGCGTATGTTGATAAAAATTCATTCATGTATGTATCCAATATTCTATATAGAAACAAAGTTTTTATAATTCTACCATGCTTCCGTGGCAAAAAGAAGACGTCTGTCTTTTTTTGGCTTAATAAGAGAGTAATATATATGCTGCAATTGCGCACTTTATCTTTATACCTTCTAGAAACTTTTAGATCATAAGTACATGATACATGCAACAACTTCTAGGTCCGTAACCATGTTTTTTACCAACATAACACATATATACCCTTATGTAATCTTGATAAGTAGGACATCCGTATGTCCACATATCGGCCATAAATCTGAAGTGGATCACTGTGACATAATTGGATGCAAACAATCTAATCACAAAATAGTCAAAGCAATGTAACTTCATTGCAACCTATGTGCATGTGTGATAATAATAACTTATATCAACATACGCAAATTATTGTTTGACATTTGGAATCTCTCAAAACATTGTTATATCTAATATTAAAATTGCTAGCCCGTGCAGATGCATGGGTTGACGACTAGTGTTACTAATGGCGCACCCGGAGAAGGTGTGCCATTGCTATCAAGGTACTTATGGCGCACCCCTAGGAGGTGCGCCATTGGTATACCAATTTTTATTTAGGTTTATTCTGGTATTGAATTTCTAACTCACAAAAAATATTGAATTTGTTAATATTTTTTGAACTAATGAATATTTTTAAATTTCATGGGATCTTTTTAAATCCATGAATATTTTTTTATATTCATAAATGTTTTCTAAAAAATTAATAGATGCAACTAAAAATCCAAAAAAAATATGTTCAAATAACAAATTTGACGATATTTTTTCATATTCATAAATATTTTCAAATAACAAATTTGATGATATTTTTCACATTCATAAATGTTTTCAAATTTGATCGTCATTTTCTAAATAATTATTAGATGCAACTAAAAATCCAAAAAAAGAGTTAGTAATGGCGCACTAGTGGGAGGTGCGCCATTGCTATCACTGTGTTTATGGCGCACCCCTAGAAGGTGCGCCATTGCTAACCTTCCCCCTCTGTATGTAGGTGTGTGTTGTCCATCTCGCTAACCCTCCCTCGCCAGATCCCCTCACCTCCCGCACCCGCTCCACCGCCGCCGTCCGCCCGCGCCCGCTCCCCTCGCCCTCCCCGGCCCAACAGCGAGCAGAGCCCAGAAAGCCTCGCCGCCGTCGCCCCCCTGCCCTCCCAACGAATCCTAGTCGCCCCTGCCCTCGAGCGTGAGCCGCAGCCAATCCAGCCACCGGTGGGGCGGTGCTCATCCTCAACACAATCGATCGCGAGCTGCTCAAGCCCTCCGCCTCCGTCCCGCTGCACCATCGACCGCAAGCTGCTCAAGTCCACTCCGAGACGTCGACTCCAGCTAGCCCGCTCCCCTCCCTCGGTATATGCCATCAGCCGCCCTCGGGCCCTCTCCGAGACGCTGACGCCAGCTAGCCCGCTCCCATCACGGCGTCGGCCGGCCGGACGGTCCCCTCCCCTTGCCGGCTCGCCTCCAACCTGCAGGGTGCTCGCGGTCCACACCATCGCTGCCGACCTTCCCTAGCAAGTTAGCAAGGTACAATTGATCTTCCTTTCCTGCAATTTTGCTAAGCAGCAAATCTGGGAAGATCAAGATTGGTGTCATTTCGTGTTCATGTCAACCATACAATTGAACTTGATGCTTCCTGGTTATATGAATTAGTAAGTACATGAACTGTTAACTTGTTTTACAGATACTGTATTTGAGGAATAACTTGATGGTCTCCACATTTCCTTTTTTTGTGACCAAGTAATGGCCCAAACTCTCTTCATTAAGAGTAGTTTTGTAAGTTTTGTAATGGGCATGAATTTCTGTCTGTGACTGATTACCAATTTACCATGCTCTGCATCTAGCACCATCGTTGCTGCTACTGTTGAGCTTATGCCAAGTGTTGTAATTTAAATTGGAATGCTTAGAAGAACACAAAATACTTTTTGAAGCAGTGATTATTGGATTATTTCGATATCTTAGACAACATAACTGCTCCTATTAGTGTGTTAATAATAGAAAGGTGCACCTAGTTTTGGGAAATCATATATGCACTGAATCTCTGAATATATTAAATGTTGATTGACCTGGAGAGTTATTTGTGCCCCCTGAGTAGAGTTTGTTCTTTGTAGTAGATTAAGCATTGTTGTTTCAGTGCAGTTGATGCTATGTTTGATTTCTATTCTGTCTAACTTAATTCTGTTTTCTTGTTTCATAGGTGTAGGTATCTCAAGCACTGCCTCCGTACCACAGACAGGAGCAGCTCGTGTTGCTTCAAAGCTGTTATAGATATCACTGACAAGAGGTAAATCAAGACGCCATTACATTTGGCTGGGTACTGAAAGTTGTACTCCATTGAAGTACTGTTATTTTTAAATGTGCAAACTGAATTTGGTGTAGCAGCATTTTGAATTTGGAGTATGAAGCAGCTATATGGATTAATGTTAATTTTGCATGTTGAATTTGGAGTAAAATGGAGTTGCTCTGTTACTGAATTTGGTTGGTAAAGATGCAGTAGCAGTGGGAGTTTTTACTTAATTTGCTTGGAGTACATTTGCTTAATTTGCTTGGAGTACATTTGCTTAATTTGCTTAATGCTACAGTGAAAGTCTAGGAGTACCACTATACAAGGTTAGTAAATATCACTTGAATCAAATTACTCCAGTACATTGTACTACACTATATTCCTGAATCAAATTACTCCATCAGTATTTGTTTCAATTATTTACTCCAGTGCAAATAATTATTTTCTCCAGTGCAAATAATTATTTTCCTCCTAGAACACTATTAGTATTTACTCTTCACGCAACCACATTAGTAATTGTTCTCCTGGCGCATGAAAACTTACTGCCAATAGTACACCATACAAAACACTAGTATTACTGGCAGCTGACTTGTGTGAGGAAAGTGTCTTCACAAGGAAAATGTGGCAGCTGACTTGTGTGAGAACTGAGCCCAGCAGATTGTGTTTCTGTGACTTAGTACATGCTATAAAAACTGTATTCACTACTGCTGTTGTACTACTTAAGATGTTGCTGCTGCTGCTGTACTACTTGTGATGCTGTTGCTGTACTACTTGGGAATTTTGTCAACTTGTGATGCTCTTGTGATCTTCTGAAATGACCCCTTTTCTCCTGAAATGTTGATTAATTTCCGTTTTGGTTGAGAATGGGGCAATCCTAGGTCAAGAAAATTAGCAAAGGTCATGCCAAATTTTCTTGACCTAGAAGGTGCCCGATTCTCAACTAAAACAAAAATAAATTAGCATGTATCTTGACATCAACCAACTTTCTGGACACATCCCTCGACAACTAGGTTATCTTGAGAACTTAGAGGAGTTGTGGCTTTGGAGACACTCAGACACCCTTGCTTGCCATGTGTGTGAGAGAGATAGTGAGAGTAGACAAGAAGAAGGGGGTTAGGAAGATGATGTTGGCTCATCAAAGCTAACCATCTCCCCCTTTTCACCCCTTTTCCTTTGTCTTTTGTGGGTTGCAAGGAAGCTACTGTCTTAGGTTCCATCCCACTAACAGGTTCCATCCCAAAACACCTAGGCAATATCACAAACATCTCTCAATTGTTCATTGACAATAACCAACTTTTTGCCAACATTCCTCGAGAATTAGGTTATTTGTTCAACTTAGAGATCTTGTTCCTTGACAATAACCAACTTTTTGATCAAACTTTTTTCCTATTTAGAGCAAAACATGGCCCACCATGATGAGGCCGACGGTTCGGGCAAGGCATTCTGGGAGCTGTCCCAGGAGATGGAGGAAGAACCTCACCGCTATGAGGATGCCGCGGAAGACACCGATCCAGACTACACAACCCCTAGTGGCGTCGGGGATGACACCACTGATGGTGCCGCCGAGGATGCCACCACTGATGATGGTAGCGCACGCACAAATGGCAGCGAACCGAAGAGGCAACGTAAGGACCGGTGCCCAAACGTGCTTGGCACCGTCAAGGAGGAATTTACTGAAATGTCCTCCAGTGGGCAGCCAACGGCGCCCAAAGAATTAGTCAAGGGGTACACGGGACAGCTCGGGTGCATTCGCCAGAGCACCGTCTCGATCAACACCGAGAACCTAAGGCATCGTGACCGAGGGAATTTGCGCAACCTCCTCTTCACGAAGCTGCACGAACGATACAAGTTTGCCGGTGACTTCGCAAACACAGACCTCTCAGGGAATAAAGTGAACAGTGCCGCCCTCACCAAGATGAGCACGGCCCTGGCTACTTGGAGAGCCACGGTGAAGAGAAGGATTGAAAAAGGTGATAGTTTTGAGAAGATCAAGGAGAAAAATCCTTCGATCAGCGAAGCTGACTACCTGAAGTTGAAGATCAAGTGCGAGAGCAATGCAATCGCGAAATCAAGTCAGTGGGGGAAAGATATGCGGGGCTTGAACTTAGGGGTCCACAAACTCGGTCCCGGCGATTACAGAGTGGCAGAACCTATATGGGACAAGGAGGACACGGAGAATGCCAAGCAAGGCCTAACGCCCCTCTTCGATAAATACCCTCACAAGCAGACCATGAACTATGTCAGGGCCCGGTACAAGATTGACCCGGTAACAAAGGAGCTTACCACGGATCCGAAGACCAAGGCGCTTGAGCTTGTTCTGTTATGGAATACACACCCGCGTAATTAGCTCCATATGGTTGCATTCTAATTAATGAAGCCAAATTTCTAAATGGTTCACGTTCCTTCCGCAGGAAACTGAAAGCACTAGCGCGGGGTCGTCTCAGAGCTCCCCTTGGGACACCACTTAAAATAGGGCGTTGAACGTAATGAATCACAAGGATAAGCTCAGTAAGCCTACGTCAGCTGGTCGTGTGGCCGACAAAGACTTGTCCACGAAATGGTCAGAATACTATACCATTGGGCAAAAGGAGAGAAAGAACAGCTCAGAAAGCCAGGAGCGAGAGGTTCAAGAACTCAAGGCACAAGTGGCGCGGATTACGGAGATAGTTGAAGAGCTAGTGCAAGACCAACTGGGAGCGACGATCACCGCCATTATGCCTACCTTGCTTGAGGGGCTGCAGGCGTGGATTGCGGGCGGTCAACAGGGGCCGCCCCCGATTCCCAGCTTCACGGGCAGCAGCTCGCACAATGTGCCGGCGGCGCCATTGGTGTCTCCGGCGGAGGCAGCATTGGTGTCTCCGGCGTCGGTGCCGACAGTGGAGGTTAATGCACTCGGGTGTGGGAAGAATACGCCGGCCGGCACCTCCGCAGCAAGCGGCCCCTCCGTCACTTGCATGCCCGCCGTTGGCGGTGCCTCGACATTAGCCGAGCTCAACGCCATCACGGTAACTAAGCTCTCGGTCGATGACTTCATCTCCTTGCCTTTGACTGGGCATGCCTGATGCCCTACATGTTTTCGCAGGGCGCCGCCGACGTTCCATACACTCTCCTGCACTTCGTGGACGGCGAGTTGATCGATGTCGCCAAGGCCAGAATCGTTCAACCGGGCAACCGCCTTTTCCATGGTAATCCGATGCCACCCACCGTGTATAGGGTTCAACTGGTTCGGGTGCTGCGGGGCTGCGACGACTTGTTACCTCCGTATCGACCCCCTAGGGCCGATAAATATGATGTGATGACCCTCAGCGAATGCATAAGCTGGTCCATGCTTTGGCCGAAGAGCCAGATTCGTTTGGGGGCGGGGGACACCACCCCACAGACAACACCGCCAGTCGTGCCGGCGCCAAGCCATGCAGGACCACCGCAATGCTACCGCCGTCAGCTGATCCAGACATGCATATGGCACATGAGCCGGACGACGACGACGGTGCATTTACCAGGGTCGATATGTACTTCAACGAACATGGGTACGGTGACGAATTCTTGGGGCATGCTTCTCAAGAACCCAACCCTGCAAATGACGATCGCGATCTAGCTAGTACCGCGGAGAAACCCAATTGCAACCGCCGTCGTCTTTTGTTCAGTTCTCAGGAGTCGCCTCCAGATGCCGCCTTCACCGAGCCTCAGATAGTTGAGGTGTGAAATATTATCAGCCCCAACACACTCAAGAAGGTGGTCTCTGAGCAGAACTCGAACCCATTACAGCAGAAGAAGAAGGGACGAAAAAGAAAGAATAACAAGGGCGCGAGCCAGCTAGCGCCGAGTACGATCCGTGCTCAGGACGGGACACCTTCACCTAAGGATATGTCGAGGAGGGTGCATGTGGCGGGTAGGCCGATGCTACCTACTAATCTGCTCAATGCTGCAACCGGTGCTATGCGGAGTCTGCATGACAGTTTTCTTTCTTTGGAGAAGCAGCGTCTCTCCGTGAATGATGTGGCACGCCCGGTTTTCGTGTCCAAGGTGCTAGAGGGCAAGGGCTTTGTCGATAGCATCATCGGGGGTATGATCTTCCTGCGGTTTGACGACATCTTTGCTATGTTTAACCTTCATCCGCTACACTACACCTTCATTCGGCTATTTTCGCTCAGTATGGATATGCGGATCATTGGAGACAAGACCCCGGACATCATGATAGTCGACCCATTCTACATGCGTGCCGTGATCTTGGGCAGCGCTGGGGACCGGCAAGTCGCGAGTTCATACCTCGAAGGCGTCATTCTGGCGAACCCAGATAAGGATAACTTCCTCGTGCCTTACTTTCCCAAGTAAGTCATCCCCTCACCGCCCCGTAACATATTATTTCTTAGATTTCGATCGTTCTTTTTTTTTTCTAACATTCTGTGTTTTGTGCAGTGACACACGTTGCACACTCATCCTATTAAGCCCGAACTATTCCATGGCCACGTATTTCGACTCGGACCGTCAGTCGAATAAAGACTACACAAATATCAAGAAAGTTCTTGATGATGTTCTCCCCGGCTACGCCAAATCTAGAGGCACCTTCAGAAGGCCAATTTTTAAGTACCGCAAGCACGTGTTCACGCACGTAACGACGTTCCCCTGCGTCAAGCAGCCGCCTGGCAGTCAGAAGGATGCCTACTATGCCCTCCATCACATGCGGGCGATCATACGGGACCACAATCACCTTCTACTACCAAATAGTCTCAAAGATTGGGCCGCACGCTTGCCGGCAATCCAAGACGCGGACCTCAGACAAGAATTCTTTCGCATCCAGTCGCAGTTTGCGAAAATCATCCATCAAGATGTCCTTCGTACCTCGGGGCAGTTTTACCTCAAATATCAACCGTCCAACGGTGAAATAGAAACAACGCTACAAATGCAGGCTGACAACGATCGCGATTTCATGACCATCACGAAAGACGGCGGCTTCATACACGCTCCGGTCCCTGAGTCGAGTTGAAAGTAGTGATGCTATGTAGTTCTGAAATATCGATTAGCTCATGTTGTAATTAAATTTTAATGAACTTGTATGTATCTTTGGTTTGGACTATCGTTCAACTTATATGTAATCGATGCTATTTATTAGTAGGACCATGAATCGTGCTATTAATGTGTTGCTTTTCTCTTCCGATCCTTTTGTCTGTGAATTGCTACTAACGTTTTGTTTGTCTAGTGCATAGAGATGTCGTCGTATGTCAAGGACAAGGTTAAGGTTCTCGGAGTCTACGATGACTGGGAGGAGTGTCGGAGGCAGGTTCACCGTTTTAGCGGTAACAGTTACAAAGGGTACACCACTAGGACGGAGGCGGAAGCTAGATACGCACGCTATCTAGCGGGAGAGAGGAGGGAGCGGAGGAGGAACCGAATGAAGACCAGTTTCATCGCGATGATTCTCCTCATGACCGCAACTCTCTTCTATGTGATGGTAGTTTAGATGATCGATATCGACTTTGTAGTGTGACGATAAACTCGCTACTTGCGGTCTCGAGAATTGTAATGTTCTAGCTTTGTTCGGTATTATGAATTCGGAGACTAATAGGATGACTTTTATTCGGAGACTAATCTTCTATTGTATTCGATAAATCTGCTGTTTATATGTTGTGCTATTTATATTTTGTGTTCTAATGTATTTTGTAACCTGTGCAAATATCAGAAAAGCAAAAAAAATCCTAATATTCATAGTAGTGGCGCACCTTGCTCAGCATTAGTGGCGCACCAGGGCTAAATACCAGTGGCGCATTATGGGGCATAGTAATGCCGCACTTGGGGGCATACGTGAATGTAAATATGCCCCCCTAGGAGCCATAGTAATGGCGCACTGTTGGACATAGTAATGGCGCACTGTCAGGTGCGCCACTATTATCTGGTAGGTGCGCCATTAGTACTTGTTACTAGTGGCGTGGTAATAGTGGCGCACCTATAGTGCGCCATTAATGGCCAAAATAGGTGTGCCACTAACAGGCCTTCTTGTAGTAGTGGATAATGATTGAAATCGAAGTAAGGATATCCGCACGGATGACTTACAGGGGATGATAAGGCATGAGAATCGCCTCCTTGTCCTTATTGGTGAGCATGAAATTGGCGATGTATTCCCTCGCATATTCACGGTGCTGTGCGCAGACTCCCAAGAAGCCCTCGTGCGTGAAGTATGGGTCAGCGACACAGATATGAGGTATCTGCTCAACCCCGATGAGGTAGTTCATGTGCAAGGCATAAAGGCGGACAAACGTAAAATCCGGCTTCATCAAGTGAAACATGTCGAAGATGTAATCGAATCGAAGGAAGAACTTCTCCGCGGGGAATGTGTCGACGTACGACAATTGCCACGACATGTTAACCACATATCCTGGATTTTTTGAGGCGATGAGGCCTTTCTCTATCCGCAGCACATCATCATGAAGTCTCCTTAAATCGCCGAATCTAGCACCTAGCGCTGCTTTAGGTAGGATTGGTTGACCGGGGATATGTCATTTTGCCGCATTGGGGTCTCTATACGGTCTTGAACCCGAGGCTGCTGAGGAGGCTGGATCAGGAAGTAGCTTTTTTGCCTTTCCTCCATCTCTTCCTAGACTTCTTTACTACCGGAAGGTTGTCCATAATACATTCAGACTCCGGAGGCGGCAATTCAGGCACCGACTCATGACGGTCAAACCCTAAGTAGGCGCCAGTATTGACGTACTGTTGAGTGTCATCGTCATCGTCATCCTCATCCTCATCTATGGCGACGTCACTAGCGACTAATGGAGCCTCTTCCTCACCCCTCCGATATCACCCAGCACGACAGCCGACGCTAATTGGGTAGGTCAGGTGTTGATGTTCATACCTAACTGCCTGCTCGTGGGTGTGCTCCTGGCCGTCTCCAGACGAAGAAGACTCTTAGGCCACAACAGGACCCACCCATTGCAACAATCACCAAGCCGCTGTGGGGTCTCGTCGTCATCCCCCACTAGTACCAGAGGAGCCAAATTCTCGTGGCCCAGTTTGACACTGACCACGGAAACCTTGAAGATGTCCGGGGGGATCGGCCGACTATGGAACAATGGTTCCTTCGGCTCCATTATCGTCGCCTTCCCCACGTCCACCTTCTCGTCGCTGATGGTGTACAATATGGTGCACGGCGTTTCGTCGGCCTACAAAGAAAAGTCTGCGACGTGAGAAATCTGAAAGGCAATGAAAATGGGAGATTGTACATTTATTGAAGGGGGCCGGTGTGACAGATACCGTGAGGGCATCGAGCTCAGCCAAAGACGAAGCACCGCCTAGAACGTCTGGTTCCAGACCCGGTGCCGGAGCAGGTGCGGGAGCCGGTGCAGGAGCTGATGCGGGAGCCGGTGCGGGAGCAGGTGCAGCTGCAGATGATGGTGCAATGCTAGTCGAGCTACTCCCGAAGAAGTCAGCAACAGGAAAGTCCGCTGCATTTTTTCTGGATTTTGCCTGCTCCAATTGAAAATGGCCGGAACCAAGGTAGTAGACATATCTACAAGCACCTATTTTGCGGTTGTTGCCGCTGTTGCGACTGTCTCAGATGATTTCTTCTCAACCGCAATCTCAACCTTCTTGTCGATGTTTTCTTCAGTTAACCTCCGTCTTTCCTTTCTCTCCTCCCTGGTCTGACGGTAGTACTTCTTCCACGTGGCGCCATCTCCGACACCATGCCAAGGGTGAGGCGGGAGAAGACTGAGCTTCAGGATGCCAACACCAAGCGGGACGTTGAACTTAAAGATGTTCGTGGCCAGCTGTCGAACTCTACTATGGAGAATCAGCGGCTTCGACACGGCATATTTAGTAAGTGCTTAAGCGAATCTTTGAAAGAAAAGAGTTCGACGAGGAAGTCGACTAACAGAGTAATGTCTGTAGGTATGCTAATGGGTCGTCCTGCAGAGGAGATGCCCGGTTCTACGGGTGACCTTCTTCCCGAGCTCTCGCAACTGCACGAGCGAGTTCGGCAGGCGATGCGAGGTGTTGCCCAAGCCTTATGGCCTTCCCACTCCATGCCCGAGGGCCTTGGAGAGCTTTCGCAGAAGCTTAAGGGAGCTCGACGGCGCTTCCGGTTGTGGAAGATATCGGCCTGCCGACAAGGCGCTAGGGAGGCCTGGGCCATGGTGAAGATGCGGTACACGAAGTATGACCCAAACCACATGGCCGAGGTCGGACCTGTGGGGCCTGACGGGAAGGAGATGCCTGTAAGCTTAGTGTACGGCCAAGTAGAATTGGCCGCAAAGTATTCCCAGCAGGACTGTAAGTTAGACAGCCTGTTAGATGGTATTGAAGAGGAATACAATCAGTCAGAGTGACTATGTAATTTTTAATTGACATGTGTAATGCCTTCTAGCCGGATTGTAGATCGTTTGTCGTTGCCGACCTTTTTGCTTCAACCTCAGGACCTGACGGTCCGGAGTGTGTCTGAATACCCTACTGGTTATGTAAGAACCGGGGTACGCATGGAGACCAGGCGTAGGGGTCATTAGTGCTTTATCAAACAAGTGCGCAACTAGTTATGTTATATTACATGGTTAGTAAGAAACATCTTCCAGAGAGAATAGTTCCGTTAGGGGTTCCTTTCTCTGGGAGGCATGCCCTAAAGTGCATGTCTGGACTACAAACGCAGGAAAATCATCTGGGGGCATATACATAAATAAGTAAAAAAGGTCATCTTTTAGTTGACCGGCCGAATATTCCCTCAAGAACGCTAGCTTTCGGCTTCACCCAGTCTGAGGTACACATCCGGCTGATCCGGCAGTAACAATCGCAGAGGTGCACCCTTTACCACCTAGCCGAACAATCGGGAACGTAGGGGTAAGCACAGGAGCCAAGCAACCCAGCTTGGCCAAAACTTAAGTCATATCAATGCATATAATGGTGAAGAAAAGGTACATGCGGAAGTTTGACACATGTGGTGGGCGTGAAGCCCGTATAAATACGCTTCTGTTAAAGAAGCCCCCAGGTTTAATGAGCGCGAGTAGCACTTCACTTGAGGAGCCTTTAAGGGTTATAAAAGAGAAGAGGGGAAGGAGAGAAATGTAAGACAGAAAATGTAAAAAATGGAGAGAGGAAGGAGACAAACACATAGTCCGGCGCTAGGCATAAAATCTTTGGAGACGGGCTGCGTTCCATGGGTTCGGCTCGAGTCGGTTATCCGACGCATCTCGCAGGCGGTATGCTCCACCAGTCAGGACTTGGTCGATTATGAAGGGACCTTCCCACTTGGGCTTCAGCTTGTCCTTTTTCTTGTCCGGCAGGCGTAGAACTAATTCGCCAACGTTGTAGCTTTTGGCCCGCACTTCTCTACTTTGATATCTTCGAGCCTGCTGTTGATAGAATGCGGAACGGGCTTTTGCCACGTCGCGCTCCTCCTCTAAGGCCTCCAAACTGTCCTGCCGATCGAGCTCGGCCTCCCTTTCTTTGTACATGCGCACTCGAGGTGAGTCATGAATTATGTCGCAGGGCAAGACTGCCTCTGCGCCGTACACCATAAAAAATGGTGTGTATCCGGTGGTGCGGTTCGGCGTGGTCCGCAGCCCCCAGAGTACGGAGTCGAGCTCCTCTACCTAGTGCATGTTAGATTCCTTGAGGGACCACACTAATCTGGGTTTGATGCCGCTCATGATGAGACCATTTGCACGTTCGACCTGAGCGTTAGTTTGTGGGTGATAGACGGAAGCATAATCGAGCTTGATGCCCATGTTTTAGCACCAGAGTTTTACCTCATCGGTAGTAAAGTTTGTGCCGTTATCGTTGATGATGCTGTGGGGGACGCCATAACGTTGTACGACCCCGGATATAAAGTCTATCACAGGTCCGGATTCGGCCGTGTTAACAGGCTTGGCTTCTATCCATTTGGTGAACTTATCCACCATGACCAGTAAGTATTTTTTCTTGTGGGTTCCGCCTTTAAGGGGTCCCATCATGTCAAGCCCCCAGACCGCGAAAGGCTAAGTGCTGGGGATAGTTTGGAGGGCGGTGGGTGGCATATGGCTTTGGTTTGCAAAAAGCTGGCAATCGACGCATTTATGGACCAAGTCCTGAGCGTCCGCCCGGGCCGTCAGCCAATAAAATCCTGTACGGAAAGCCTTGCTTACGAGGGACTGGGCTGCGGTGTGATGGCCACCGAGTCCGGCATGAATTTCAGCCAGCAGGTTCCGCCCTTCCTCTTCGGAGATGCACCTTTGAAGGACTCCGGTAGTGCTTTTCTTGTAAAGTTCTCCCTCATGGACTTTATAGGCTTTAGATCGCTGCACTATACAGCGTGCCTCGTTTTGGTCCTCTGGGAGTTCCTGCCTAGTAAGGTAGGCTAGGAATGGTTCTGTCCATGGGGCGATAACGGTCATTAGTACGTGGGCTGGGGTTGTTATTTCATTAGCCTCTGATTAGGTCAGATTGTTCGGCGTCGGACAGTGCGGTTGGGTCCGGACTGATATTCCCATGTTCCCCTTCCCATACTACGGATGGCTTGAACAGCCTTTCTAGGAAGATGTTGGGGGGGACCGCATCGCGTTTTGCGCCGATGCGTGCCAGGACGTCTGCCGCCTGATTGTTTTGTCGGGCTATATGGTGAAATTCGAGCCCTTCAAACCGAGCTGACATTTTGAGGACGGCGTTGCGGTAAGCTGCCATTTTTGGATCCATGGCATCGAAGTCTCCATTTAATTGGGATATCGCGAGGTTCGAATCCCCGCGCACCTCTAGGCGTTGAATGCCCATGGACACTGCCATCCGGAGACCATATAAAAGGGCCTCATATTCGGCTGCATTGTTGGAGTCCGTGTACATAATCTGGAGTACATATTGAACTGTGTCTCCTGTGGGGGACGTCAAAACGACGCCGGCCCCTAGTCCGGCCAACATTTTGGAACCGTCGAAGTGCATTATCCAGTTTGAATATGTGCCGTACTCTTTAGGGAGTTCAGCCTCCGTCCATTCTGCGATGAAGTCAGCCAAAACTTGCGACTTGATAGCTCGCCGTGGCCTATAAGTTATGTCGAACGGGAGGAGCTCGATGGCCCATTTTGCAATCCGGCCCGTTGCTTCACGGTTGTTTATAATATCATTGAGTGGTACTTCCGATGCTACTGTGATTGAACACTCTTGAAAATAGTGTCGTAGCTTCCAGGATGCCGTGAATACCGCATATGCAATTTTTGATAATGTGGGCACCGTGATTTGCATGGGGTGAGGACAGTGGAAACATAGTAAACCGGCTTTTGAAGGGGGAATTTGTGTCCGTTCGTTTCCCGCTCGACGACGAGTACTGCGCTGACAACTTGATGGGTTGCTGTAATGTACAATAGCATTGGTTCGCCGATGTTTGGCACGGACAGGACGGGGTTTGTTGCCAATATGGCTTTTATTTCCACGAGTCCGGCCGTGGCGGCGTCCGTCCACTCGAAGTGTTCGATACGCCGAAGGAGGCGATAGAGGGGTAGCGCCTTTTCTCCCAACCGGGAGATAAAGCGGCTTAGAGCCGCCACGCGTCCGGTTAATTTTTGTATTTGTTTGAGGTCCTTTGGGATATCCAATTGTGACAAAGCTCGGATCTTGGCTGGATTTTCTTCGATTCCCCTACCGGATACAATGAAGCCCAAGAGCTTTCCGGCTGGAACGCCGAAAACGCATTTTTCCGGATTTAGCTTGATGTCATATGCTCGGAGGTTGTCACACGTAAGCCTCAAGTCGTCTACTAGAGATTCGACATGTCTTGTTTTTACGACCACATCATCCATGTATGCCTCTACTGTTTTGCCGATCTGGTTTGCCAGACATGTCTGAATCACGCGCTGATATGTTGCGCCGGCGTTTTTGAGCCCGAAAGGCATTGTGTTGAAGCAGAATGGGCCGTATGGGGTGATGAATTCCATTGCCGCTTGGTCTGACTCGGCCATCTTGATTTGATGGTAACCGGAGTATGCGTCGAGGAAGCACAACGAATCGTGTCCTGTAGTGGCGTCGATAATTTGATCGATGCAGGGGAGGGGGAAGGGATCCTTTGGGCAGGCCTTGTTGAGGTCTTTGAAGTCAACGCACAGGCGCCAGGATTTGTCCTTCTTTGGTACCATCACCAAGTTTAATAGCCAGTCCGGATGTTTTATATCTCTGATGAATCCGGCCTCCAATAGTTTGGCTAGCTCCTCTCCCATTGCCTGTCTCTTGGGTTCAGAAAAACGCCAAAGGGCTTGTTTGACAGGTTTGAATCCTTTTAGGATATTTAAGCTATGTTCGGCCAGCCTGCGTGGGATTCCTGGCATGTCCGAAGGGTGCCATGCAAAAATGTCCCAGTTCTCTCATAGGAATTCTCGCAGTGCGGCGTCTACATCGGGGTTTAATTGTGCCCCGATGGAAGCTGTTTTATTGGGGTCCATTGGATGGACCTGGAATTTGACTATTTCATCCGCTGGTTTAAAGGAGGTGGACTTGGATCTTTTGTCGAGTATCACATCGTTCCTGTTTACCGTGGAGCACAGCGTAGTCAGTTCCTCAGCCGCTAGGGCTTCGGACAGTGCGTCAAGGGCTAGTGTGGCTGTCTTGTTTTCGGCGCGGAGTGCTATGTCCGGATCACTAGCGAGAGTGATGATTCCATTCAGCCCGGGCATCTTGAGCTTCATGTATCCGTAATGGGGTATTGCTTGGAAGATTGTAAACGCTTCCCGCCCCAGGAGAGCGTGGTATCCGCTGCTGAACGGGGCCACTTGGAATGTGACCTCTTCGGACCTATAATTATCCGGCGTGCCAAACACCACATCTAGTGTGATTTTTCCTGTACAGCGTGCTTCCCGACTGGGGATTATTCCTCTGAAGGTTGTGCTGCTTCGCTCAATGCGGTTCCAGTCTATTTCCATTTTTTGAAGGGTTTCCTCACAAATGAGGTTGAATCCGCTGCCTCCATCCATGAGTACCTTGGTGAGGTGAAAGCCGTCCACTATAGGACTGAGTACCAATGCGGCTGGTGCTCGAGCTGTTCGGAATTTAGGTTCGTCGCTGGAATTAAAGGTAATAGCCATGTCACTCCATGGGTTTATTGTTGCTACTTGATAGACTTCGGCGAAGCTGTGGAGTGTTCTTTTTCGCATTTTATTTGATGCGAAAGTCTCGAAGACTGTTAAGACTGTACTGGAGTCCCTGAGGTGGCTTTCTGCGGCCTCCGGAATTAGGAGATCTTCGCCCCTTTTGGCCACCTGCCGGAGTATCGAACATGCTCTAAGGCTATGAGTTGGTGTGGCGTCCTCTGTATCATGAATTTTACAGGGTCCATTAAGCCATCCCTCCATTACGGTTCCATACCCTGTAGAGGGTTTTGGTTTTTTGGTTTTTAACCCGGGTGTCTGATGATGATGCACCCTTTTATTTTGGACGAGGTTTCTATTCAGGGCCGGATTGTCCCAAAATTTAGTTTCGGTTTTCCGGGCGCTTTCCATCGCACAGTACTTTTGTACTATGGATGCCAAGTCAGCGAAGCGTGTATGATTATTGCAGAAGATTGAGATTGCGTTTTCCTCGCAGCAGTCCTTTATCCTGTTCATAACCAGGAGGAACCTTGCCCAGTAATGATGTACTGTTTCTTCGGGCTTTTTCCTGATTTGGGATAGATCGCTTATGTTCGGGCAGGTGGGTGGAATTAAATCCGGAACTTCACCCAATCTAAGGCTCAGAGGCCAAGGAGTTTCTGAACTCTGAGGTTTGGATTCTCGGATGTTGTCCAGTGAATCTAGCCCGTTGCTTGATTCTAAGTTCAGGTCTTGAGTTACATCCTCCCCTCCGCGGGTATCCGGCTTGGAGGGATCTGGAATCCAGACGTAGCTAGTCCTTAAGATAGATGAAGAGTCACCGCACTGTGCCTCTACTACGGCAACGTGATGGGTGACTTGGGGAGAATTAATTTCTCTTAGATCGGTTTTAAGCCCAACCTGGTCATAATCCGTAGTGACCCCCAAGGCGGCGATGCGATCCAAGAGCTCGTTTACGGAAGAGAGCTCCATTGGATCTAACTGCTCGACGAGTTCCGAGCTGACGTGAACATTGCTTTTGATGACCCGAGAGGTCACCGTCAGCGCAACGGCCGAACAGGCGGTCATGAGAAAACCGCCTAGCCGGAGAGTTTGGCCGACAGCCAAGGCTCCCTTAGTAACGGCGCCGTCTTTAAAGACGGGAAGAGGCATCCTTCCTGATTGCGACGACACAGGGAACTCTCAATGAAAGCACCAATGTCGGTGTCAAAACCGGGGATCTCGGGTAGGGGGTCCCGAACGGTGCGTCTAGGCCGGATGGTAACAGGAGACAAGGGACACAATGTTTTACCCAGGTTCGGGCCCTCTTGATGGAAGTAAAACCCTATGTCCTGCTTGATTAATATTGATGATATGGGTAGTACAAGAGTAGATCTACCACGGGATCAAGGAGGCTAAACCCTAAAAGCTAGCCTAAGGTATGATTGTTGTATGATGAAGTTGTCCTACGGACTAAAACCCTCCGGTTTATATATACACCGGAGAGGGTTGGGGTTACACAAAGTCGGTTACAATGGTAGGAGATCTTGAATATCCGCATCGCCAAGCTTGCCTTCCACGCCAAGGAAAGTCCCATCCGGACACGGGACGGAGTCTTCAATCTTGTATCTTCATAGTCCTGGAGTTCGGCTGAAGGTATAGTCCGGCTACCCGGACACCCCCTAATCCAGGACTCCCTCAACGACGGTGACAAAATCGCAATGGAAGACCCCTGCACAAGCGGGTCCAGCGGCGCGGTAGGTGAGCGGCTACCGGGATGGGGCCATGGCGAGAACCTCGGACATGCGGCTCGTGATCCTATCGAGGTGGGGGATGTGGGCTCCCGTGGTGGTCTCGTCCTATACGCTGCATGGCCGTTCGATAGGGACACTGCGGCCTCCTCTTGCGATAGCAGCTGCTCCTGCAGAGCCGCCTCCCGCGAGGGTTTTTCTGGAAGCAACGCGGATGTGATGGACTCTCAGGAAGTAGGACGACAACGACAATATTGCGATGGACGGCAGGCGAGCGGCTGCCGGGATGGGGCCATGTCGAGAACCTCAGACAGGTGGTTGGTGATCCTGTCGAGCTCGGAGATGTGGGCTCCAGTGGCTCTTGGCAAGCCTGCCATGGCCACCAAAACGGCCAACTCCAGCAGTGCAAGATCCATGACGGCTTGGGGAAGGAGGGAAGCTACGTGCATCGTGCTTTGTCTGTAGCGTATTCGATTTGTTTTTGGCCGGGTTTCAATTTTATGCACACATGACAATCCAAACGCAAGGAGAGATGTGTGTGCGGGTACAAATCTGCTAAGCCCATGGTGGAATCAGCGAAGGAATTGGCTTTTCTTTCCTTCCATGTAATTGTCCAAACTGTTTTTTTCAGTTCTATTTTAAAATCTCAGCCGTCAATCTTTATATTAACACAAAATCAACGGATATAGGTGATGGATGGAGAACTATGAAAGGCTCCGTCCTTTATATTTAGGTAAGGATACATTGAATCTATTGGAATTTTTTGGAAATACACGGTTCCTTTTTTTTTTAAATACATGATGAAGATTTTCAAATATGTGTTGGACACTTCCTTGAATACATGATGAACATTTATTGAAATATGCGTGGAACACTTTTTCAAATATCTGTTTAACACCATATTGAATACATGATGATTTGTTTTTCAAATGCACGATGAACATTGTTTCCGTATGAGCATGACGCAATAACGCTTTAAGCCTCGTTTCTTTTTTCTTTAATCCTCAAGTGTTCGGCATCTTCTGCCTTGTCTTGTGTTCATTTCGTAACGTAGTAGACATAAACAATATAAGCATGTATATATGCCTACGTGGAAATCCCACAAACCGAGATTACGCTAAAAACACTTGCGATGATAGGCACCTCTAGAACACCACTTTGCACATGAATTCATACCTGCGATTGCTGATGTACCAATTTCAGGCCTTCTTTCTTCTGGCTGGGCACTTATAACAGTCATATAAAGTTGGAACTCAGTTGTTCCCACAGTACCCTCATCATTGTATCTGCTTGCAGGTTGGCCAGATAAAAGCGGCGGCAACTTTCGCTGATGTATCCACAGTAGCTCCGCTTTCCTTGCCAACCTGCGACTGAAACCAATGCAATTTGCCTAGAAAGTTTTCCGGGAACGGCCTGCTTGGGCTTTGACGTTCGAGATGAACTCCTTGAGTCTCTTCATGATGTGAGCCCCTTTAGTCAACCTCCAGCCTCTCCTGGCAGAGCTGAGAAAATGGAGAAAGGATCAGGAACAGTAGGAGAGCCTTTATCGACTTGATTAAAGAAGCACGTGTACCTTGTGTCCAAGCAACACCATCGGCCTCGGCTTCATCATTCCCTGTTGCCGGTTGGTCATGTGTCTTGATACCAGATCCACCTTGCAGCGGCTCCTGCTCCTCTTCTAACCTTGCAGCTGAAATTTAAAAGGATCTGTTGAGAAGGGAAATGAACCATAAGATCGAGAGGTATTTCTTAATGTCCTCGATAAAAGAGTCAGGCTTACTACGTTGTTTGAGACCAGCATCCTCGGCCTCGGCAGCAGCCACCTTTAACCAGCCAGGTCGGTGATGTTGGGCGGCGAGAGGCTTCTCTTCCTCTTACTTGGCCCAGGGATGGCACCGTTGAGATTAGAGGAGGAAACATTACGCTTGCGCCCCCTCTCCTGCTCCTCCGTGTCATCTTGGGCTGGCAGGTTGCGGTCGAGGTAGATCTTGTCATCGACGAGCTCCTTTTTGGAAATTCGCCACAGGATCAATCACATCAAATTACGATAAAGATGCACACGAAAAATTGATAGCCAAGGGCGTGTGTCGCGCCCCTCTTTTCTCTTTTCTCCACGTTACCAAACTCACGCAACGCTGCATATATATATATATATATATATATATATATATATATATATATATATATATATATATATATATATATATATATATATATATATAGGGTCGCACTATTCGTCACCCTAGGTGAGGAATAATTATTCTTCACCCCCCTCTATTTTACCATCAATGCACCGTAATTTTACGTTCCGTAAGTTTTGTCTTATTTCCAATGTAAAAAGGGACCGTAAGAAAAAATATATAATCGCCGTAAAAAATATTTTATGTTATGGAAAATTACAAACGTAAAAACATAGTCTAAAATACACATAAACTACAAATTTTCTTCTCTTATGACCTATATTTTTATTTTGTTATGTCAAATTTTACGTAGTGAATCAATAAAAATGTAACTATTTGAATTTTAAACGTAATTTAATTATGAAATGATCGTAAGATTATCTCGGATGAAGAATAACTTATTTTGCACCCTGCGTGATGAATAATAACACTATATATAATGATTGTAAGATTACCTCGGGTGAAGAATAACTTATTCTGCACCCTGGATGATGAATAATAACATTATATATATACATACATACATACATACATACATATATATATATATATATATATATATATATATTTATATATATATATATACATCGTCCTAACCATGGCGCGTAGCCGACTCCGCCATAACCTAATAGAACACAGTACTCAAGGCATGCAAGCCATACACCGACGCACACTTTCCTAATTACCGGTTACGCTGATCACAATTAAGCTAAGCCTACTCACATAAAACTAGTACTGCCAAACTCAAACACAACTTAGTACTAGTAGCACGTAGGCATGTTTAGATTATCCAACACTACTAGAAGGAGCGCCGCTCGTGTACCTGCCCGGACCAGCAGGGCCCTAGCCCCGTGCGAAAATGAGAAGTCTGGCGCAGGGGAACTCGCCGATAACGGACGATGCGTCCATGGCCGCTTGTCGGAGGTTGGATAGGAAGGCCATTGGCCACATGTTGCCGACAGCAGGACCAAGGGGATTGTTAGCTACGACGGCGGCTGCGCCGTCGGTAGGCGGAGGACGTGGGCGGGCGCCGGCGCAGCTAAGGTTGCTGCAGAGTTGCTCGACGAACTCCTCCTCCTCCTTGGCGGCCAGGGCTTTTGGATCCATCGCACAGCCTGGGGCGCGAGCTGGAATGTACTCTGTAGTCTGTAATGTAAGGAAGGAAAGGAGGGAATTGCTGTGAGCCTGTGACTGGATTGGACGGAAAGGCCGGATATATATAGCAGCGTTGGTAGGTAAACTAGGAAAGAAGTAAATACAGATGAAAATTCTTTACATAATGAGAATATTTTTTTCAATTATACGTTAAATATTTTGGAAATACATGGTTAAAGTTTTTTAATTACACGATGAACATTTTCAATATGTGTTTAACACTTTTCTAAATACACGGTGAACGTTTATTCAAATATGTTTTGAACAGTTTTGCAAATATATGTTTAAAAAGTTTTTGAATACATGATGTTGGCGGCCAGGGCTTTTGGATCTGTCGCACAGCCTGGGGCGCGAGCTAGAATGTACTCTGTACTGTAGGGAAGGGAAAAAGAATGGCTGTGAGCCTGTGACTCGATTGGACGGAAAGCGTGGATATATATAGCAGCGTGGGTAGGTGGTAAGAGGGGCTAGGGTGTAGGAAGAATGGTAAACTGTAAGAAGTAAACTCGGCAGAATTGGAAGGAAGTAATGTTTCTGCATATGATTTCATCTCCGTGCGGGAAGAGATAGGGATCCAACATCAGCGTCAACGTCAGCATCGTCATTTCAGTCATTTCATTCATGCCTCGCGGCCCAGATTGATCCCACCATGGATGGGCCAAAGCCCTTTTATTTGAAAATTCTGTACAGCATAATTAAATGAAATGTTCAAAGAGTTTAGACCAACGTCGCTTCAGAAATTCTTCGATTCTTCCTTTTCTATATTAATTTTTTTGCTATTGTTTCTCTATTTCTCTTTTCTTTGAAGGACATTACAAGCATGCATTTTGGAGATAGGTCAGTATCTGTGTTTTTTAAATGTTCAGAATTAAATATTTGTCCATGTATTTATAAATTGTTCACGCAATTTGAACATAAAAATATATGTGTTAAAAAAATGTCGTTGTAATATTAATGTGTTGACACATTTTTTTAAATAATGTGTTTTTCATAAGAAATGTTTTGCTCATCAGTATTGGATGATGCTACTACTGTCACCAACATCCTCGTGCGATGGCCGTTGTTCTAGGACTAAACTAAAAACCCTTAGGATGAAAAGTGAGTGTCGACAAGGTCCACATGACAACCGGCATTATGCATGTAGTTACAGAAAATGCATCTCCATATGGGCCACTGCTCGTCGTAATATTCCTTGCTCAGTCATCGGGAGTCCTTTCAATAAGTTCAACGCCCGGTTAAATGGAGTGTCCCACTTGGGCCTCGCCAATGCCTCAGATGGCGAGTCGCTTTTGGCCGCAATCCTGTGTTGCTCTCTCTGCAAAAGGCACAAGGATCGTTTACAAATATGACTAACGTGCAGTCGAATTGATCAGAAACTAAAATTATCAGCAGTCTCATGAACTCCGTCGTGATTGCGTTCGTCTCGAAAACCTTCTTCATTGGGTCCCAACGATGTCGGGCCCTAAGGACGTCACGCTCCTTCGGGACAGTGAACTCCGCCAAGGGGTCTGGGATGCCCAGATTCGCGGCTTCCGCGTCTTCCTTGGCCCATATGGACCTCTTTCCGCCGTAACCACGGCTTCCGAGGTGGTGGCACCCAATATTCCTCTGTTCACGCCCCATCATGTACTTTAACTTTTTCTGGCAGCTTCGGCCTCGCAGGCCGTCTTGAATATTTGAAAGTGCTCTGTCGTGATTGTCGGATTATCCTTTACAATCTCGGAGTAGGGTTCCTTTTTATTGACGATCCGATATTTCACCCATGATTTCCAGGCGGCCAACACGTCGCTAAACTTGGTCATGGCGTGTTTGTTTATCTTCTTCATTGTCGGGTCCTTATCTGGATCTTTATAATCCTTTTCATTCCGGCCCGCGAACAAGAATATCTGGTGCATCTTCTTTAGGAGGGAGGGCCTCATATTATCTATATTCTTTAGTTTCTCATCGTTGATGGTGGCGGTTGTCCATATGATGCAGCCTATTTGATTGTCGTACCATGGGCGCGCTTCCTCGGGTGCGTTTGGCTCAAAATTGCTGTCGTCCACCTACGTGACCACCGGTCTAGTAGTCCTGAGCTTGTTAGGAAGCCGTTGCCTCTTTGCTTTCGGTTCTATACTGGCTCCGCTAGTCTCGGCGCCGGTCTCAGTCTAAGCGCCGATCTCGATGCCGGTCTCAGTCTCAACGCCGGTCTCGATGTCGGTCTCAATCTCCGATGTGACAGGTGGACCCAGCAACCGGTCTCAATCTCCGTTGTCGGTCTCAAATGCCGGTCTTGATCGTCGGCTTCCCTCAAAAATTCTTCTGCCGCCAGGTAGACGTTGTCACAGTCACCAGAATGTTGTCCTTCATCATTGCTAGCCATGTTTCCTACGATTAAATATAGTCAATTAATTCTAGACCTCATAAAATGAATAATGACATAAAAAAGGCCTATGCTTTGCAGGAACGTTGACTCCTTCCCGGTGCCGCAAATCCCGGGCATTCGATATGTCCTAGTTTGTAGCACAAGTCATGCAAAATTCATCAAAAATTTTGGCATGACTTTTGCTAAAAAGTGGACAAATCGAGAACCTGAAATTTGCCGGAACGGAAATGAATCAACGCTCCGGCAAAACATAGGCCACTCGGCTTCATTCCCTGGAAACAACAAAGCCACTTGGGCACAATCGAACCACTTCAATGAAAAGATATAACATGAGCAAACACTATTGAGGAATTTGCATATAATATGGCCACTTATTATTGTAACAAGTTCTCTTTTGAGACTATCGATGTAATAAGTGTGTGACTGAAACTCTGTTATAAATCCTTGAAATACTGTGTGTATCAGCATTACGGATCTAGGGTTGACAGTTATGCACAGAGATTTGACCGTTTGAGGTCAGATCGCTACAGATGGATCCACTAGAAATTTTTAATTTGTTATCATGTGCATGATTTGCAGATCAATTACCTGCCAGCGTCGTAATTTATGCAGCACGCAAGCAAGCTTCATCGACGTGATGCACATAGATATGCATCAAGGGACACCTCAAAACATCTTGAAAAATCAGGTCAACATATTGCTAAATTTCTCTATTCACTTACAAACCGCTCCACCCGATAATGAAGCCAATGTTATCCCTACACAGGTAAGGCTATTTTTCACGCTCTTGAATTAGCTTTCGGAAGTTACTGGAATATGACTATTGTCGATCCATGGCAAGAACACTCCACAGCTCCACAAGCGCCCGAGGTAACTTGTTCGTCCTTTGTCAATATAAATAATACTTTAGATATTTAAATCAATTAATTCTTTAAAAAAACTGTTCATTAATAAACAGTCCTATATGAATGTAGCTCTTCTTTTCCTTGTGTTGATCAGTGTCCGAAGGGATGAACTTGTCTCTGAAGAAAACAAAACACTATAATCAACACGAACACAAATACACTGCTTCGAGGTCGGTTGTTCCATTATTTTAGGATTAAAGTGTAGCACTTCATACATCAATTTTGCATGTTTAAGATTGTCGGCAAATACATTACAGGGCTGATGCTACGAGAAATGCCTTCTCATACATATAGAAGTACACATGCACGACACACACACACGCGTGAATGTGAGTGTGGAATATACTCTTGAGCCGGGGAGTAAATTTTTGTTTCTCCCGTTGCAACGCACTTGCCTTTTTGCTAGTAATAGAAAAATATATGCACATCATATGTAAACAATTATCATTTGCATTTAAAAAAATATTACTCGTATACTTGAAAAAATGATCATCCAAATAATTCTAAAAGAAATCTTCATCACACATTTTTACATAAAGGTTAATCGCATGTGTATGAAAAACTGTTCACCGCTTATTTAAAAAACAACTTGTGCAAGAAAAAGGAAAACATCAGAGAAGAAGAAAAAAATAAGAAAAAATGTATCTGGAAGAAGTGCACCAAGGAGGAGGACTCGAGGAGGAAGCAAAAGGAGAATCATAGCCCACATAATATCTTTCATTTATTACCCATAATTTAGTGTTTAATGTTGCACGTATTATAATGTAACCTGAGATCTGAAATACGTACTTTACCCAGGAATTGAACACACTGAGTTCGCTTGTTAGTTTCTCCCTTGTTTATTCCATTTGCTTTTATTTGCCATATCAACCTTCGTCAGTACCGAGGTCGCAAGAGCTATGGTGGGCTAAAAAAGTACACACAACCATCTAGCTCGGCCTGTTCTTTGCATATATTGTTTCGAAGGGAGAGCCTCTTGGAACTTTACTTCAAATTTAACATGTATGGTAGTATTTTAATCATTTAGTAAATGCTGTAATGGAAAGCTAGGTGTCACATCATCCCACTAGAAGAGTCGTAAGTATGTCTGATATTTTAATCAAACCTTAACCTGATGTTCAGTCGTTGACCTAGGTGGTATCTACGCCGCAAGCAGCCAAGTTGGATTCCTAATTTCTAATACGTCACTCCAATCTCCACCTATTATAAATAAGGATTTATAGTTTTGGATGCCCAAAAAATTATGAATTTTTCTAGGTGACTTTGATAAATGCAGAAAGAATTTGTGGCAAAGGTTGGATCTCTAGCTTGGACTTGGAGTTGCCATAAAAATTTAGAAAAGCATGGAATTAGAAAATAAAAGGCATTAAATAAGTAGTAAAAAGGTTCAAATGGTTTTTTGAAAGAGTTCACATTGCTCAATATGTTGTGAAACATTTAATAGAAAGATGAAAAGAAAAGGCAAAAATAAATTCCATACATTAAATATCCATAACTTAGACATTAATATAATAAAATGTAGTACAAACATGACAAAACTATAGGGTTTTAGGTCGGGGAAGTTACACACGTCAACCTTCAAAATGAAAGCATTTTGCTTCCAGGTTAGAAGGACGAAAATATTGTGAAATTTCCTTGGCATTCATTGTACCGCCTATATTCTTTGGCTTGGTGACATCTGATACGTCTCCAACGTATCTATAATTTTTGATTGTTCCATGCTATATTATATTCTGTTTTGGACATTATTGGGCTTTATTATACACTTTTATATTATTTTTGAGACTAACCTATTAACCAGAGGCCCAGCCCAGAATTGCTGTTTTTTTGCCTATTTTAGGGTTTCGCAGAAAAGGAATATCAAATGGAGTCCAAACAGAATGAAACCTTCGGGAACGTGATTTTCAGAACGAATATGATCCAGAGGACTTGGACCCTACGTCAAGACATCAACCAGGAGGCCACGAGGTAGGGGTGCGCGCCTACCCCCCTAGGTGCGCCCTCCACCCTCGTGGGTCCCCTGTTGCTGCACCGACGTACTCGTTCCGCATATATATACCTACGTGCCCCCGAAAAACAAGATATAGAGCCAAAACCGTAATTCCACCGCCGTAACTTTCTGTATCCACGAGATCCCATCTTGGGCATTTTCCGGAGCTCCGCCGGAGGGAGCATTGATAACGGAGGGCTTCTACATCAACACCATAGCCCTTACGATGAAGTGTGAGTAGTTTACCTCAGACCTTCGGGTCCGTAGTTATTAGCTAGATGGCTTCTTCTCTCTTTTTGGATCTCAATACAAAGTTCTCCCCCTCTCTTGTGGAGATCTATTCGATGTAATCTTCTTTTGCGGTGTGTTTGTTGAGACCGATGAATCGTGGGTTTATGTCAAGTTTATCTAGGAACAATATTTGAATCTTCTTTGAATTCTTTTATGTATGATTGGTTATCTTTACAAGTCTCTTTGAATTATCAGTTTGGTTTGGCCTACTAGATTGATCTTTCTTGCAATGGGAGAAGTGCTTAGCTTTGGGTTCAATCTTGCGGTGTCCTTTCCCAGTGACAGTAGGGGCAGCAAGTCACGTATTGTATTGTTGCCATCGAGGGTAACAAGATGGGGTCTATATCATATTGCATGAGTTTATCCCTCTACATCATGTCATCTTGCTTAAAGCGTTACTCTCTTCTCTTGAACTTAATACTCTAGATGCATGCTGGATAGCGGTCGATGTGTGGAGTAATAGTAGTAGATGCAGGCAGGAGTCGGTCTACTTGTCTCGGACGTGATGCCTATATACCACTACACCACAACACTTCATTGGGGGTAGTTAACTGCCGGGAGAAGTAGCAGATTAATGGCAAATTGTCTGCCGGGAATCACATTACTGCCAGTAGAAGTACTTACGGATAGATAAACTGCCGGTAGAAGTGTAGCAACAAGGGCACCTAAACTGCCGGCCTTGATACCTACTTTTAAGGTCACCTTATCCGCCAGAACATCCGAGCCACGGCATGTCATGTGCCGGCAAGTGTGTATCTGGCGCAAGACCAAAATACCCATTCGCGCGGGATAGCGCGTGAAAATCCGGATTTTTTCGCACGGAAAGAGATTTTAGCCACCGTCCCGACCACTTCCCCATAAACAAATCCAAATCGAAGTATTCCACCCGAATGTCGCCACCGCCGCCGCCGTGTCCCGGCCCGCCGCTGCTTCCCACCCCGACCTACCGCAGCCGGCTTCCTCCCCGACCACCGCTGCCGCCGTGTGCCCAGTCGCCGAGCACGCTCCTTCTTGCCGAGACCTTTCACCGCTTCGTCCCCATCTCTGGTGCACACAACGCTTGCCGCACGACCCCCAAAACCTTGGATGTCGGCAAACACCACCACCCCATGAATCTCCCAATGCCGTCCCACTCCCGCCCCACCTCCGTCGTTACGTCCCCGGCCAAGTGTTGCTACTTCCACCACTCCCGGATCTGCCGCCGTCCTTCTCACCTCTGTCCCTCTACCTCTCCTCCAGCCACCCCGCGAGCCAGGTGGCGCGAACGGGTCAATCAGCCAGCTCTTCCTCCACATCGACATCTCTAGGCCATAGAGCTGCAAGTCGCTGCAGTTCCTATGTGGATTGTACCCCGGCGCCGTGGGGATCCATTCTGTTTGCGTTCCCTCAAAGACGAACGCTTCTGCGGCGGTGGCGGGGCGACAAAGGACGGTGGTGAGTACCAGGGTCACATCTTCCAGTGAGTTATTTCTTGTGCGAATTTAATTGTTTGTAATTTTGTTAACAGAGGAGCTTGCATCATAAAGTTTTAGGAGGATACTAATTTGCTGCGTAATATAAAGCTGCTCAATCGATACTAATTAGGTGAAATCCATCTGAAGAATCGTGATTTGACTAGTTTAGTTGGCAGAGCTGGTGACCTTGTGTTATATGTCTACATGCTCTGTTTACAGCATCCTTTAGATCGATTCTGTCTGATAGAATTCAGCAAAGCAGATTTGCTATTTGTTAGCTATGACCTCAGAGTCTGAAAGCATAGTCTCAAGTATGGTAGTTTCAATCATAATGAAGGGATCATAGATCATCGTAGGCAACCCAGGTTGAAAACTTAATAAGGGCACTAAGAAGTAGAACATCCTGCAAGTGGTGTGAAGATATATTTTAGCTGCATATTCCCTGTTGTTTTTTATGGAGTAGCTGTTGTCAATGGGGTGTGAGAAGTGAAAACACAGATATCTTTAGTTGGTTAAGTTAATGTCATCGTGTCTTAAAGGGAATATAGAGGTAGAATGTATGTATGTGCCTATTGGTTCCAGTATGCAGTGCACACTGCTCGGAGTTCGAATTGTAATGTGAAGTGTAAATATCAAGGAACCACAACTGTTTGGGCATAGGTTCTAGGAAACACATTTTTTGGGGAAAACAAATCACTTAACTGCAACTATTGGGGCAGAGACCTCGAGCTAGCTATCCTTTATGATACACGCTCCTCTGTTAACAAAACTAGAACTAATTTGATCCTGGCGCAGGGGTTGCACCACTGCTTCATTTTGTCCTCGACATAACTACTGCACTCAGGCAACTAAAAACCCATAAAGGCACATACTTGATCTTTCTTCTACTTCAAGCACCTCTACTTTGAGCACGTTGCTCAGTACAAGGCAAGTTCTTTGTCCTATTTTCTGTGTACAAATCCTGTCTAATATTTTGAACGATTACACTGTGTTATGTGCATGTGGGGGAGAGGATGTGAATGGATCTGAGGAGCAGCCAGATTACAGGGGTTTATGTCTGCAGCGGAGCTCCTATTTGAGCCTGATGCACTATGCTCCAGTGGATACTACTCTAGTTTGAGTCATGTTCGGGTGATATGCATCTCCTTTATTCTTGTTAACGCAATCGTATTGAGTTAGCCAGGATACTAGTCAGTTAGTATAGCTAGTCGTATAGCTAGTCTGTTAGTATCTCCTATAGCTTATCTAGCACGAGATAGAGTTGTTCCTATCCGGCCAATGTTTATCCGGCCAATGTTTGTTGTAACAAACTCTGCACCATGTATATCTCCTTACTATAAATACAAGACCAGCCTGAGGCAATTACTCACGGCAAATCATTTCTTCCAACTTGGTATTCAGAGCAGCAAGATCAAATCTCGCCCATCATGGCTGGCTCCACCACTGCTCCCATCTCGAACACTTCCGGCGCCCTTTCCACCATCAACGCCGGCACCCTTGCCGCCGGCTCCTCCTCTTCCGCTCCGATCTCCGTCACCACTCTCGGCAACCTCATCACGCTTCGCCTCACGCGGGACAACTTCCTGTTGTGGAAGACTCAAGCCGTCCCCGCCCTTGCCTCGACCGGTTTGTTCGGCTACGTCGCCGGCACCGAGGAAGCGCCGCCGCAGACCCTCACACAGGGCACCGGCGATGCAGCTGTCGAGGTCGCCAACCCGGAGTTCCTTAGCTGGTACCAGAAGGACCAGCTCGTCATGATCGCGCTCCTCGGCTCCATGACCGAGGACATCCTTGGGCAAATGACCCAACTCACCACTTCCGCTCAGGACTACCTTGCATGATTTGTTTGCCTCAGAGAATCCTGCACGCATCATGCAGCTGCGTTATCAACTCTCCAATCTAAAGAAAAATGACCTCACTGCCTCGGAGTACTACCGCAAGATGCGGGGCTTTGCTGACGCCATGGCCTCCATCGGCAAGCCGCTCCAAGACGACGAGGTGCTCGGCTACATACTCGCCTGACTGGGTCCCGAGTTCGAGCCTCTGGTCGCGTCGATTACGACGCGTGACGACCCCATCAGCCTCAGCAGCTTCTACGCCTTCTTCCTCAGCGCTGAGCTTCGCCTCCAGCAACAAGCTTCGTCCGGCAACATCCACCCATCCGCCAACGCTGCTGCACGCAACTCTGATGGTCACCGCGGCGGTCAAGGCGGCCAAGGCGCACGCGGCGGACAAGGCGATCAGGGCGGACGTGGTCGTGGAGGCCGCGGCTGCGGCAATGGCCGGAGTAACCTGAAGTGTCAGGTCTGCTCCAAATTTGGCCACGACGCTCTCCACTGCCGCAACCGCTTCAACCACGCCTTCCAGCCGGAGGAGCAGCGTGAGCGCTCTGGCAACGTCGCCAGCACCGGCTCTGGCTCCTACTCCGTTGACATGGACTGGTATGCAGATACCGGCGCCACCGACCACCTGACAAGCGACCTTGATCGTCTCAGCCTCCATCAGCGCTATGGTGGCAAGGACAAGGTGCACGTAGCCAACGGAGCAGGTATGTCTATTGCACATGTTGGTCAATCCACTATACCCGGCTCATGCAAAAATCTTCACCTACGTAATGTTCTGCATGTTCCACACGTCAACAAACATCTCCTATCTGTGCACAAACTTGTTTCTGATAATGATGCCATTGCTGAATTTCACCCTCATGTGTTTCGTCTTAAGGACCGAGCGATGAAGGCGGTTCTTCTTCAAAGTAGATGCCGCAATGGCCTCTACCCGGTGCCAAGCTACAAGCAGTCGTCCCTCGTGTCCGGTCCTCGAGCTCTCTCCAGTGTCAGGCTATCTTCAGATTTGTGGCATACAAGATTAGGTCATCCGTCCAAAAACGTCGTTGATTCAGTTCTTAGGATAAATAAATTTGCTTGTGCACCCTCTACCAATTCCAGTGTTTGTGATGCATGTCAACGTGCAAAAGTTCATCAGCTACCCTTTCGAGATTCTACTCATGTCACTCATGCTCTTCTTGAAATTATTCATTCGGATGTATGGGGTCCTTCTATTACCTCTGTGGGTGGTTTCAAATATTATGTGAGTTTTGGATGATTATAGCCGTTTTACATGGATCTATCTCCTTAAGCGTAAATCCGATGTTGAACAAGCCTTCTGCACTTTCCAAAAACATGTTGAACGCATGCTCGATGCTAAAATTAAAACTGTACAAACGGATTGGGGTGGCGAGTATCGCCGTCTCTCTCGCTTCTTCCAAAAGGAAGGCATTGCGCACCGGGTCTCCTGCCCTCACACCTCCCAACAAAATGGCATCGCTGAACGGAAACATCGCCATATCGTTGAAACAGGCATCGCCCTTCTCGCTCACTCCTCCCCTCCGGTTCGTTTTTGGGATGAGGCTTTTCTCACAGCTTGCTATCTTATCAATCGCATGCCCACTCGGGTTCTCCAAAACTCCACACCAGTTTCCTGTCTTTTTGGTGACAAACCCGATTATACCTTTCTTCGCGCTTTTGGTTGTGCCTGTTGGCCAAACCTACGCCCCTACAATAATTGCAAGCTGGAATTCCGCTCTCAGCAATGCGTTTTCTTGGGATATAGTTCCATGCACAAAGGTTACAAATGCTTGGATCGCTCAAGCGGTCGAATTTATATTTCACGTGATGTCATATTTGATGAGCATGTGTTCCCGTTCTCCACTAGTTTGCCAGCGGAAAATTCCTCCTCCATACTCTCCACACCGCCTACTCTTTTTCCTATCACAGAGCCGGCTCTAATGGATGATCGCATGCGCAATTATGACACGACTTTGCTATCTGATGCTACGTGCAGTTCGTCTTTGTCTCCTGCAGGTGCTGCTAGATTGGCCTCCAGCGACTCTACGTCGGCATGCACGCCAGGTCACTCCCATGTAGATGGGATTTCTCAGCAGCCGCATGAGCCCACGTCTCCATCGACTCCCACTGGGCCGGATGCCCCGGTCTCGCCCGTGTCACCGGCTGGCCCTTCCGCTGCTGACGGGGCGGGCAGTGCGGCGAGCGACTCCGCATCCAGCTCGGCACGTGGGCCGCTATTCGTCGACCCGCCGTCTCCATCGACCGCCCAGGCCGTCCCTGACGTCGCGCCCGCGAGTGCGCCACATCCGATGACGACCAGGCTCAAGGACAACATCGTCAAAAAGCTGGTGCCAAGCGACGGCACTGTTCGCTATGATCCACGTCGGCGGGCGTTTCATGCCGAACCACGCTCCTATCGTCAGGAACTTGCCGATGATCACTGGCGTCCAGCCATGGAGTCTGAATTCTCGGCTCTTCAGCAAAACAAGACATGGACACTTGTTCCTCGTCCTCCCGGGAAGAACATCATTGGCTGTAAATGGGTTTTCAAGGTCAAGCACAAAGCTGATGGTTCCCTGGATAAGTTCAAGGCACGTCTCGTTGCTCGCGGCTTCACTCAGCGGTATGGGATCGACTACTCGGAAACATTCTCTCCGGTAGTCAAACCAGTCACAGTGCGTCTTGTGCTCTCTCTTGCCGTCTCTCGTGGCTGGCATCTCCGGTAGGTGGACATCAGCAATGCTTTTCTCCATGGAATTCTCGCTGAGGAAGCATATATGCAGCAGCCACCGGGTTTCCAAGATCCCTCTTGTCCAGATTATGTTTGCAAGCTCCATAAAGCGCTTTACGGTCTGAAGCAGTCGCCTCGGGCATGGTATGCTCGTCTCAGTGAGCGTCTTCAGCAGCTCGGTTTTGTTCCCTCGGTTGCCGACACCTCGCTGTTTATCTTTGCCCAAGACAGTGTCACCATCTACATGCTTGTTTATGTTGATGACATCGTCATTGCGAGCTCTTCCTCTTCGGCTATGACGCATTTGCAACGCCAATTATCAGCTACTTTTCCTGTCAAAGATCTTGGTTCTCTCCATTATTTCCTTGGCATTGAGGTGCTTCCCAATTCCGGGGGAATTATTCTTACACAGCAGAAGTATGCTCTTGATTTGTTGCAACGTACAGATATGGCGAATTGCAAAGCAGTCTCAACGCCCATGTGCACCCATGAGAAGCTCACACGGGATTCAGGTCATGGACTTAGTGAAGATGAAGCTTTCAGATATCGTAGTACAGTTGGAGCTCTTCAATATCTGACCTTGACACGGCCTGATCTGTCTTTTGCCGTAAACAAGGTCTATCAGTACTTGTCAAGACCAACTAATGCTCACTGGGAGGCCGTGAAACGGATCTTGTGGTACGTGCGAGGATCACTGTCCACTGGTTTAACCCTTCGGCGATCACCTTCCACTCTTCTGAGTGTCTTTACTGATGCTGATTGGGCGGGCTGCAGTGATGACAGGAGGTCTACGAGTGGGTTTGTGGTTTTCTTTGGACCCAACCTTGTATCATGGAGTGCACGGAAGCAGCCAACAGTGTCCCGTACATCCACTGAAGCTGAGTACAAGGCGTTGGCGAATGGGACTGCCGAAGCTACTTGGCTACTGTCATTGCTAAGAGAGCTGCGAGTTCCTCAGCCCCGAGCTCCTGTGCTGTGGTGTGACAATCTCGGTGCTACGTATTTGACGGCCAATCCAGTATTTCATGCTCGCACTAAGCACATTGAAGTTGATTTTCACTTTGTGAGAGAGAAGGTCGCCATGGGAGCACTTGATGTTAGGTTCCTCTCAACAGCAGACCAAGTGGCGGACGCTTTCACCAAACCTCTCACGAAGATCATGCTCAATCAATTACGAACCAATCTGAACCTTCATATAGGTTAAGATTGCGGGGGAATGTTAACGCAATCGTATTGAGTTAGCCAGGATACTAGTCAGTTAGTATAGCTAGTCGTATAGCTAGTCTGTTAGTATCTCCTATAGCTTATCTAGCACGAGATAGAGTTCTTCCTATCCGGCCAATGTTTATCCGGCCAATGTTTGTTGTAACAAACTCTGCACCATGTATATCTCCTGACTATAAATACAAGACCAGCCTGAGGCAATTACTCACGGCAAATCATTTCTTCCAACTATACTGTACTGCACTGTTGTGTTGTCTGGTTCAATTTGAAGCTTGTTCATCCCCAATGAATTTCTAGAGAGTTCATTAGCCTTGATCTGCCCGGTCCGGCTGCCGCATGAGAGGCCAGACGCCCCTGTCCCCTCGAGTCCTGGCCGAGCTTGGCAGCGTTGCCAGTCGCCGGTGCTGGCGGAGCAGTCTTAATCCTGACGAGTCATGTTTGCTTCTGTGCCTTGACGCGGTGGCGCTGGTGACGTGCCGCCATGGAGCTAGAGCTAGCTAGATCATCAGTGCCTACGGCTTGCTCTTGTGCTCTCCGGTCACCGGTGCACGCAGGTGGAACTCGTGCCCAACGTGTGGGTGCGTGCAAGTGGATTCAGAGTTGGTTAGTATTCCTTGGTATTCTGATGATGAGAAGAATTACCAAGTCGATTAGTCAAGCCATTGTTTACTGGGAAATATTGTAGCGTGCCCATCTGTTCGATCAAAGGACAACTAGCTATGCTGAAAGTTATTGTAATATCTTATATCTTAAAAAAGGTTTATGTTGGCTGGTAGAGTTACACAGGAGCATTACATTATTTAGATTTCAAATGCTACTGATGGAATATAGTTGAACTGATAGTGTTTTGCATATCTGAGCCATATACATTGTCCAGAAGATATAGGACAGCAAGTCCGAACTATAAGTGAGCTGCAGCCATCATCTCCTATTTTTGTGTAGTTTCCGTACTTCCTTTAATCTTTGCAAAGACAAGCATGAGTGATATCCGTGTGCTGATTTCTTAATTCGGCACTTGTATGAAGGTGAATATCTTCGGAAATAAGAATGACCCAGGGAGGATAAAGTGACATGGATGACTGATTAGAAGATGCAATGGCAGCGGGTGTGATGGAAGAAAAAGAGCAGAGAGTGTTAGAAGAAATAATGAGGTGATAAGGTCTCGAAATGTTCATTATCTCACCGAAGTTATTAATGTGCTATGTAGCCAAAAGGTTAACAAATATATATATGTGCATGTACTCTAGGTTGGCCATTTGAAACATGTTCAAGAACATGTTATTACTCGGTAATAATTATAGTTAATTGTTTATTAATAAATTTCATTGCTTCAGCGTACTCTTTTTGATGAACTCTGATAGTGATTATTGCCTTTCCACCTACAAATCATTTTAGGGCTTCAGAATTTTGACAGGAGCAATGTTGGATCTGATGTCACAGATGTACATATAGTGTGGTGCATTTTTTACATGCTCTATTACGGTTTTACTCTTGCACATATGTGAAATAATGTTTAAGCTCTGATTTCGGTTGATGGACGACAAGTGAATGACCTAAATCAAACAATCATGGACATGAGTTTCTTGAAACATATCTGAATTTTAGTTCTGAGTTCGTCGCATGTTACACACTTAGGGAAGCAGAAGAAAATTTGGTTATATCATGTGTTAGGGGATGTTCTATGTGCAGCTAGCTATTCCTAAATTGGTCCAAGACTTCATCTTCTTCAAGCATGAATAAGAAGAAAAAATTAAAATGGCGAGTGGAGAGACTGATGTTGTGTTGCTGCTGATGCTACTCCTTTTTCTGTCTTCTGCTTTGCTGACCCTCCTCTACACGCTATGCTGATGGCGGTGCTGCTGCCGAGCTGCCCCTCCTCTTCTCATGAGAGTCGTTCTTGTTCTTTTTCTGATAGATAGAAGCATTAGATTGTGCCTTTATTAGTTGCATATTTCTATTTAGCATGCAGATGCACTTTGGAATAACCTCAAATTTCACTTCACTTTTTTCAGTTCAGCATTATAAATAAGGCCTTGAACACATCTCCTGAAGGTTTGACAAGATCCTGAAGGTGTTGGAGATTTGGCAAGATCTGCAAGGTGTCCATACTTAATTTTTTCTGCTCATTTTGGTGGTTATTTTAGCACATAAGCCGATGTATTCTCATTTTGGCTATGTAGCACACCTAGAAGCATGTCTTTTTTCCTTTTGTGGCACAACATCCTTGATGTATTTAGAAACATGTATTTGGTCGCTTATCAAATGAAGCTTAAGGTTTTGGATGTGGCTTATATGCATCTTTGATTGAGAAGTATGTATGAGCTGTGAGATCTGGCATGATTGTCCAAACATACTGGATGTATATTAAATTAGCGGTAAGCTACATAGAGAATTTTGTTAGTGAAATCAATGTGATGGCATGTTAACTGCCGTCTTAACAAGGTTGTATCGGCAGTTTAATTGCCGGTGACTGCAGTTCTCATGCCATGATCAATCTGCCGGGAGAAATATAACTGCCGGCAAATAAAATAGACAGGGCAGACAAATTGCCCGGAATAGTTTATCTGCCGGGACAAGTAATCCCCGGCAGCCATTCTTGTGGCAGTTCTATCTGCCGGGAGAAACTCCCTTCCGGCAATATATGTGCCGTCTTAAGTGCATTCTCCCGGTAGATTACATGTCGTTACATCCGTGTTGCGGTGTAGTGTACATGAACATACCTAGATATTCCAATAACTATGCTCAATTTTGTCAGTTGCTCAACAGTAATTTGTTTACCCACCGTGAATACTTATGCTCTTGAGAGAAGCCACTAGTGAAACCTGTGGCCCCCGGGTCTATCTTCCATCATATTAATCTTCCAATACTTAGTTATTTCCTTTGCCATTTATTTTACTTTGCATCTTTATCATAAAAATACCAAAAATATTATCTTATCATATCTATCAAATCTCACTCTCGTAAGTGACCGTGTAGGGATTGACAACCCCTTATCGCGTTGGTTGCGATGATTTATTTGTTTGTGTAGGTGCGAGGGAGTCATGCGTGGCCTCCTACTGGATTGATACCTTGGTTCTAAAAAACTGAGGGAAATACTTACGCTACTTTGCTTCATCACCCTTTCCTCTTAAAGGGAAAACCAACGCAAGTTCTCAAGATGTAGCAAGAAGGATTTTTGGCGCCGTTGCCGGGGAGGTCTACACAAAAGTCAACATACCAAGTACCCATCACAAATCCTTATCTCCCGCATTACATTATTTGTCATTTGCCTCTCGTTTTCCTCTCCCCCACTTACATTATTTTCCATTTGCCTCTTTTTTCCCATCTCTTGTTTGCTCGTGTGTTGGATTGCTTGCTTGTCAAGATGGCTCAAGACAAGACTAAATTTTGTGACTTTACCAATACCAACAACAATGATTTCCTTAGCACTCCGATTTCTCCTCTTACCGATACTGAATCTTGTGAAATCAATGTTGCTTTGTTGAATCTTGTCATGAAAGATCAATTCGCCGGCCTTCCTAGTGAAGATGTCGCTACCCATCTTAATAGCTTCGTTGATTTGTGTGATATGCAAAAGAATAAAGATGTGGATAATGATATTGTTAAATTGAAGCTATTTCCTTTTTCCCTTAGAGATCATGCTAAAGCTTGGTTTTCGTATTTGCCTAAAAATAGTATTGATTCTTGGAATAAGTCCAAATATGCTTTTATCTCTAAGTATTTTCCTCCCGCTAAGATCATCTCTCTTAGAAAAGATATTATGAATTTTAAGCAACTTGATCATGAACATGTTGCACAAGCTTGGGAGAGGACGAAATTAATGATACGTAATTGCCCTACATATGGTTTGAATTTGTGGATGATTATACAAAAATTTTATGCCGGATTGAATTTTGCTTCTAGAAATCTATTAGATTCGACCGCGGGAGGCACTTCTATGGAAATCACTTTAGGAGAAGCTACTAAACTCCTAGATAATATTATGGTTAAATATTATCAATGGCACACTGAAAGATCTACTAATAAGAAAGTGCACGCGATAGAAGAAATTGATGTTTTGAGTGGAAAGATGGATGAACTTATGAAATTATTTGCTAATAAAAGTGTTTCTTCTTATCCTAATGATATGCCTTTGTCTACTTGTAACGCCCCGGACACACCCGCCGGTGGTCGTTACTCCTGGCGGGATCTAGACTGGCCCCACAGATCAATACTAGTCTTTTCTGCGCACTTTGTCCTCACTCGTGCGCACCCGGGAGCAACTTCCTGGTCGGTCGACCATCCTGAAGTTACTCCAAGCTGAGCACGCTTAACTTTGGAGTTCTGTCCGAATGGGCTTCCAGAAAAGAAGTAATTCCTTATTGATATGAGTAGTCTATCATCCCTATTAAGCCAGGCTATCACATACACCTCACTAAGAGGAATCGACGTCCTCGTTGGGCCACAGGAACGTTCCCTCTTGGCACATACGTCTGTGCATCTAGTCCGATACATGTGTCATGCCGGGTGCCAGGACGGGTCACAAACGTCATGAACAACATGACCATGCACCTATCCGCAAACATCCGTGTAACCGCGAGGGTCGGCTCTGTTACCAACTTGTAACGCCCCGGACACACTCGCTGGTGGTCGTTACTCCTGGCGGGATCTAGACTGGCCCCACAGATCAATACTAGTATTATCTGCGCACTTTTTCCTCACTCGTGCGCACCCGGGAGCAACTTCCCGGTCGGTCACCCATCCTGACACTACTCCAAGCTGAGCATGCTTAATTTTGGAGTTCTGTCTGAATGGGCTTCCGGAAAAGAAGGAATTCCTTATTGATATGAGTAGTCTATCATCCCTATTAACCCAGGCTATCACACTACTTTGATTGAAAATAATAATGAATCTATGGATGTGAATTTTGTTGGTAGGAATAATTTTGGTCACAACGCATATAGTGGAAAGTTTAATCCTAGGTCGTATCCTAGTAATTCCTCTAATAATTATGGTAATTCCTACAACAATTCTTATGGAAATTATAATAATATGCACTCTGATTTTTAATCTAATTTTAATGAATTTATTACTTCGCAAAAGGATTTCAATGCTTTGATTGAAGCAAAATTACATAAGATTGATGAGTTGGCTAGGAACGTTGATAGAATTTCTCTTGATGTTGTTTCTTTGAAACTTAGATCTATTCTGCCTAAGCATGATATCAATGAGTCTCTCAAAATCATGAGAATTTCCATTGATGAGTGCAAAGAAAGAACCGCTAGGATGCGTGCTAAGAAAGATTGCTTTATAAAAGCGTGTTCTTCTAGTTTCCATGATAATAAAGATGAAGATCTAAAAGTTATTGATGTGTCCCCTATTAAATCTTTGTTTTTCAATATGAATCTTGATAATGATGGGACTGAATATGATCCACCTTTACCTAGAAGGCGTTCCAATAATTCGGAGTCTTTAGATCTTGATGCTAAAATTGTTAAAAGTGGGATTGAAGAAGTCAAAACTTTAAATATCGATGAACCCACTATTTTGGATTTCAAGGAATTTAATTATGACAATTGCACTTTGATAGATTGTATTTCCTTGTTGCAATCCGTGCTAAATTCTCCTCATGCTTATATTCAAAATAAAGCTTTCACTAAACATATCGTTGATGCTTTGATGCAATCCTATGAAGAAAAACTTGAGTTGGAAGTTTCTATCCCTAGAAAACTTTATGATGAGTGGGAACCTACTATTAAAATTAAAATTAAAGATCATGAATTATGTGCTTTGTGTGACTTGGGTGCTACTGTTTCCACGATTCCAAAGACTTTGTGTGATTTGTTAGGTTTCCATGATTTTGATGATTGCTCTTTAAACCCGCACCTTGCGGATTCCGCCATTAAGAAACCTATGGGAAGAATTAATGATGTTCTTATTGTTGCAAATAGGAATTATGTGCCCGTAGATTTTATTGTTCTTGATATCGATTGCAATCCTTCATGTCCTATTATTTTTGGTAGACCTTTCCTTAGAACGATTGGTGCAATTATTGATATGAAGGAAGGGAATATTAGATTCCAATTTCCGTTAAGGAAAGGCATGGAACACTTCCCTAGAAAGAAAATTAAATTACCTTATGAATCTATTATGAGAGCCACTTATGGATTGCGTTCCAAAGATGACAATACCTAGATCTATCCTTGCTTTTTATGCCTAGCTAGGGGCGTTAAACGATAGCGCTTGTTGGAAGGCAACTCAATTTCATTTTTATTCCTTGCTTTTTGCTCCTGTTTAGTAATAAATAATTTATCTAGTCTATGTTTTGGTTTTGTTTTTTGTGTTTAATTAGTGTTTGTGCCAAGTAGAACCGTTGGGAAGACTTGGGGAAAGTCTTTTTAATCTTTCTGTAAAAAATATAAACTTTAGCGCTCGCGAGAATTGCTGCCATTTTTATTTGGAAAGTGCTATTTAGTTAATTATTTTTAAGACGATTAATAGATAAATTCCTCAGTCCAGAAAATTATTTTAGAATTTTTGCGGTTCCAGATCTTGCGTTAGCTACAGATTACTACAGACTGTTCTATTTTTGACAGATTCTGTTTTTCGTGTGTTGTTTTCTTATTTTGATGAATCTATGTCTAGTAAAATAGTTTATAAACCATAGAGAAGTTGGAATACAGTAGGTTTAACACCAATATAAATAAATAATGTGTTCATTACAGTACCTTGAAGTGGTGTTTTGTTTTCTTTCGCTAACAGAGCTCACGAGATTTTCTACTTTAAGTTTTGTGTTGTGAAGTTTTCAAGTTTCGGGTGAAAGATTTGATGGATTATGGAACATGGAGTGGCAAGAGCCTAAGCCTGGGGATTCCAATGGCACCCCAAGATAATATAAGGACACATAAAAGCCAAAGCTTGGGGGTGCCCGGAAGGCATCCCCTCTTTCGTCTACTTCCATCGGTAACTTTACTTGGAGCTATATTTTTCACCACATGATATGTGTTTTGCTTGGAGCATCTTGTATTATTTGAGTCTTTATTTTATAGTTTTACACAATCATCCTTGCTGTACACACCTTTGGAAAGAGACACACATGATTCGAAAATTGTTAAAATACTCTATGTGCTTCACTTATATCTTTCGAGTTATATAGTTTTTGCTCTAGTGCTTCACTTATGTCTTTTAGAGCACGTCGGTGGATTTGTTTTATAGAAACTATTGTTCTCTCAAGCTTCACTTATATTATTTTGAGAGTCCTACAAAACAGCATGGTAATTTGGTTTAATTATGTTAGGCATTCAAGATTAATAAAAAATTTCTTATGAGTGTTTTGAGATATGGAGATGGTAATATTAGAGTCACGCTAGTTGAGTAGTTGTGAATTTGAGAAATACTTGTGTAGTTGTGATACTTGATACTTGATAATTGTTTTGAGATATGGAGATGGTAATATTAGAGTCACGCTAGTTGAGTAGTTGTGAATTTGAGAAATACTTGTGTTAAAGTTTGTGATTCCCGTAGCATGCACGTATGGTGAACCGTTATGTGATGAAGTCGGAGCATGATTTATTTATTGATTGTCTTCCTTATGAGTGGCGGTCGGGGACGAGCAATGGTATTTTCCTACCAATCTATCCCCCTAGGAGCATGTGCGTAATACTTTGCTTTGATAACGTGTAGATTTTTGCAATAAGTATATGAGTTCTTTATGACTAAGGTTGAGTCCATGGATCATACGCACTTTTCTTCCTTCCACCATTGCTAGCCTCTCTAATACCGCACACCTTTCGTCGGTATCATACACCCACCATATACCTTCCTCAAAACAGCCACCATACCTACCTATCATGGAATTTCCAAGGCCATTCCAAGATATATTGCCATGCAACTTTCCACCGTTCCGTTTACTATGACACGCTCCATCATTGTCATATTGCTTTGCATGATCATGTAGTTGACATTGTATTTGTGGCAAAGCCACCGTTCATAATTCTTTCATACATGTCACTCTTGATTCATTGCATATCCCGGTACACCGCCGGAGGATTCATATAGAGTCATATTTTGTTCTAAGTATTGAGTTGTAATTGTTGAGTTGTAAGTAAATTAAAGTGTGATGATTATCATTTTTAGAGCATTGTCCCAAGTGAGGAAAGGATGATGGAGACTATGATTCCCCCACAAGTTGGGATGAGACTCCGGACGAAAAATAATAATAATAAAAGGCCATAAAAAAGAGAAGGCCCAAATAAATAAATAAAAATATATTAGAGAAAAAGAGAGAAGGGACAATGCTACTATCCTTTTACCACACTTGTGCTTCAAAGTAGCACCATGATCTTCATAATAGAGAGTCTCCTATGTTACCACTTTCATATACTAGTGGGAATTTTTCATTATAGAACTTGGCTTGTATATTCCAATGATGGGCTTTCTCAAAATGCACTAGGTCTTCGTGAGCAAGCGAGTTGGATGCACACCCACTTAGTTTCTTTTGTTGAGATTTCATATACTTATAGCTCTAGTGCATGCGTTGCATGGCAATCCCTACTCACTCACATTGATATCTATTGATGGGCATCTCCATAGCCCGTTGATACGCCTAGTTGATGTGAGACTATCTTCCCCTTTTTTTGTCTCCTCCACAACCACCATTCTATTCCACCTAAAGTTCTATGTCCATGGCTCACGCTGATGTACTGCGTGAAGATTGAAAAAGTTTGAGAACACCAAAAGTATGAAACAATTGCTTGGCTTGTCATCGGGGTTGTGCATGATTTAAATACTTTGTGTGGTGAAGATAGAGCATAGCCAGACTATATGATTTTGTAGGGATAACTTTCTTTGGCCATGTTATTTTGAAGAGACATAATTGCTTAGTTAGTATGCTTGAAGTATTATTATTTCTATGTCAATATTGAACTTTTTTATTGAATCTTTCGGATCAGAATATTCATACCACAATTAAGAAGAATTACATTGAAATTATGCCAAGTAGCATTCCACATCAAAAATTCTGTTTTTATCATTTACCTACTCGAGGACGACCAGGAATTAAGCTTGGGGATGCTTGATACGTCTCCAACGTATCTATAGTTTTTGATTGTTCCATGCTATATTATATTCTATTTTGGACATTATTGGGATTTATTATACACTTTTATATTATTTTTGGGACTAACATATTAACCGGAGTCCCAGGCCAGAATTGATGTTTTTTTTGCCTATTTTAGGGTTTCGTAGAAAAAAAATATCAAACGGAGTCCAAACGGAATGAAACCTTCGGGAACGTGATTTTTGGAACAAACATGATCCAGAGGACTTGGACCCTACGTCAAGACATCAACCAGGAGGCCACGAGGTAGGGGGCGCGCCTACCCCCCCGCCCCCCAGGGGTGCCCTCCACCCTCGTGGGCCCCCTGTTGCTCCACCGACGTACTCCTTCCTCCTATATATACCTACGTAACCACAAACTACTAGATACAGAGCCAAAACCCTAATTCCACCACCATAACTTTTTGTATCCACAAGATCCCATCTTGGGGCCTTTTCCGGAGCTCCGTCGGAGGGAGCATCGATCACGGAGGGCTTCGACATCAACACCATAGCCCTTCCGGTGAAGTGTGAGTAGTTTACCTCAGAACTTCGGGTTCATAGTTATTAGCTAGATGACTTCTTCTCTCTTTTTGGATCTCAATACAAAGTTCTCCCCCTCTCTTGTGGAGATCTATTCGATGTAATCTTCTTTTGCGGTGTGTATGTTGAGACCGATGAATTGTGGGTTTATGATGAAGTTTATCTATGAACAATATTTGAATCTTCTCTGAATTCTTTTATGTATGATCAGTTATCTTTGCAAGTCTCTTCGAATTATCAGTTTGGTTTGGCCTACTAGATTGACCTTTCTTGCGATGGGAGAAGTGCTTAGCTTTGGGTTCAATCTTGTGGTGTCCTTTCCTAGTGACAGTAGGGCAGTAAGGCACGTATTGTATTGCTGCCATCGAGGATAACAAGATGGGGTTTATATCATATTGCATGAGTTTATCCCTCTACATCATGTCATCTTTCTTAAAGCGTTACTCTGTTCTCATGAAATTAATACTCTAGATGCATGTTGGATAGCGGTCGATGTGTGGAGTAATAGTAGTAGATGCAGGCAGGAGTCGGTCTACTTGTCTCGGACATGATGCCTACATACATGATCATACCTAGATATTCTCATAACTATTCTCAATTCTGTCAATTGCTCAAAAGTAATTTGTTTACCCACCGTGAATACTTATGCTCTTGAGAGAAGCCACTAGTGAAACCTATTGCCCCCAGGTCTATCTTCCATCACATTAGTCTTCCAATACTTAGTTATTTCCTTTGCCATTTATTTTACTTTGCATCTTTATCATAAAAGTACCAAACATATTATCTTATCATATCAATCAGATCTCACTCTTGTAAGTGACCGTGTAGGGATTGACAACCCCCTTATCGCGTTGGTTGCGAGAATTTATTTGTTTGTGTAGGTGCGAGGGACTCGTGCGTGGCCTCCTACCGGATTGATACCTTGTTTCTCAAAAATTGAGGGAAATACTTATGCTACTTTGCTGCATCACCCTTTCCTCTTCAAGGAAAAACCAACGCAAGTGCTCAAGAGGTAGAGACATCACATATATAGCATGAACACCACCACATGCTATTAATTCTGATATGTCGCAAGTTATTGATTATGGTACTTCTGCTATGGATAATGCTTATTATGATGATGCTAGTACCTTGCTTGATAATGATGATGTGTCAATTGGTGATTTTCTTGATAAACAAATTACTAGAGTAATACAACATGATGTTGTTGAATCTGATGATGAGATTGAAACTGAATCTCCTGGAACACCTGCTAGAACTAGCCTTCCTAGATATGAATTGCCTAAGGTACCGGTAGTTGAATTGGTTTCGGAGGCAGGTTGCCTATGACCGTGGATATGATGTCGGGACGTCAGCTAATGTTCTTAGCGCTTTATCTCACCAACCTGCAAAGGCGATGCAGTGACGAGGGTATTGTGGGAGTTTGGACTTACTTTCTCAAATGAATGTCGCAAGTGCTATGCAAGAAGAAAGAAGGCCCGAAATTGGTGCATCAACAATCGCAGGTAGGAAAGTGGTGTTCTAGATGTGCCTATTACAAGTGTACATATACCAGAGTTTATATCTAATATTACTGTTACAGATGATATTTTTTCCTATGCATGGAGATGGAGGCATGTCTTCACAGCCTGCTGCCAGAAATGAAGACAAGGCAAGTGTTGACGTGCGTGTTGTTCTAGGATCAAATTCTTCTCTGCTGGTGATTATGCCGGATGTCCTACCCTCGCCTGCCTGGGAATGTCAGCTAGGCATCGCTAGCCCGAGCAGGGAACCCAACAATCTGGATGGGCGAGAAAACGATCTGGATGAGATGCATCCTGGCCCTTTTAGCTCTGCGACTGCTCCTCCATAACTCTTGTTGCCTCCTAATTTGTTAGTGACCTTGTTGGTCTATACATTAATTCTGATTTCTGTTTCACTGTAGTTATCACTTGTTTGTAGTAGATTATAAACTATATGTTTTCGAATTGAATGGTTGACATTGTTTCTGTGTCGCTGCCTGATTTTATGCATGATATGATCATACCATAAATTTAAATTGTGTGAATCTGCATATTATTAACATGAGATTTAATAATGTGTTCAATATTTTGTCTTATGTGTTAGTTTTACAATCTATTATCTATACAACCGTGGGAGTTACGAAACATGGCGAGCTGAGATATGTTTATCTCCTCTAGTATGTGGTTGTCTATAGTGGCATCATAACTAAAAGATATGTTTATGATTTTTTATGTGTCCAAGCATTCTAAGAAATATGAACGCTTGTTAGTTGGCTAGGCATTGGTAATTCTTGCTACTATTATTAGGATATGGGTAGTTGACATGTAATGCTGCTTCTTCCGTACTCTGGCTATCTGAGTTGGTTGAGGAAAAATCAAGACTGTATTAAAGCATAGGCGTTAGCTGCTCTCGGGAAGCAAGTAAAAGGAGTCAATTAGGTGGCTTACACTAGAACAAATCGTCGGTGACTGATGATCTTCTTTGGCCAATAGAGCTATGCTATCGTGAGTGAGTAAGGCTGTTTCTATTTGGAGCAATACATGATGTATTGGTTGATGTACTAAATTTACGGTTCACCATGATAAATTTTGGGTTGGTAAAAATAACCTAAAAAGGATGTGTGGATATTTATATCTAATGCCACCCTAGCTAGTGGGTGCTCTACCAATTTGCATACACAAATTATGAATTCTATTATCAAAACCAAATCTTGAATTTCTTTGCTTGCTGGCCCGAATAATTCTTATACGGATGTCCACTGGAAGTTAGCTATAGCTCTTGTCATCTGAAAAAAAGCTATAGCTCTTTAGTAGATACTAGTTACACTCAGTGCAAAACTGCAAATTATTTGGCATTTGCACTCCGTATAAACTGGTAGTTGGGAACAGTGATAGCCATAAAGCAGAGATGTTGCAATATTCTTTAGAGCGGTTTCATCGACATAGTCGGGAAGTTTGAATATAAAGAAACAACCATCAAAAAGCCGATACAAACACATACCGCCCCAACACACGCACACACCCAAGGCTGAATACATAGGTGCTGAGCATAGCTACACCACCCCTATCACTCCAATGTATGTAATACACACTCTTTACTCTTCAACTTGTCAATCTGTATTTCTGGACACATATTGTACTAAATTTGAGCTTCATGTCATAGTCACTTCGTGCAAGAAACAAGAAAAACCATCTACTGTGAAACTAAGCCAAAACACTTCACCTACAAAATGGGATTCCCACTTCAGACATATGGTAAGTATTTGTACTACGTTATTGAAATGCTTGGCTTACTAAATGACTTGCAATATTAATGTTTATCAATTGATAAATCTGATATAAGCCTACGGACAACATTGATAATCTATTCGGTAGAGACTTGCTTGAATGTACGCACACTACAAAGAAAGATCCTACATTTAGTCTGACTGCACCAAAACAAATCATAAGTACTTTGTAATTTGTGGAGGCTTCTCTTTGGACCTGGCATCTTTAGCTAGAATAATTGGAAACTATAATATTCCTATTACAGGTGATTTGTTTCCTATGCATGCAGAAAAGTTCTCCTATATGCTCCTGGTCCTATTTCATTTTCAGCTACAAGGGCTTAGCCAGGATGACATCAGGGAGAGAGCCGAGGAGCTGGTTTCGAAGGTGAAAAATCGATCCAGGCCGTTGGCGAAGGCAATCTGGGTTAGTTGAATTTGTTTCCGTCCAAGGTTGCCAAGGACCATGTATCTGCTATGGAGACATCTGCTAATGTTGGCAGCACTTTATGTAACCAACCTGCAAGCCTATGCAATGATCAGGGTACCGTGGGAGAATGGGAGTTTCCTTCTCAAATGAATATCGCAAGTGCCCACCAGAGGAAAGAAGGCCCGAAATTGGTACATCAACAATCGCATGTGGCAAAGTGGTGTTCTAGATGTGCTTATGACAAGTGTTTACATAGAAAAGTTGGATGCTAATATTCCTTTTACAGGTAGTTTGTTTCCTATGCATGGAGATGGAGGCATGCCTTCATACCCTGCAGCCGGAAATGAAGACAATGCAAGTGAGAACGTGCAAGAAGACAATGCTTCTCTACAGGTGATAGTGCCCGATGCCATACCGACGGTTCGACAACCCTCGCATGCCATGGAACGTCAGCTGGCCATTGCTAGCCCAAGGTGGGAACCAGACGATCTGGACGGGGGACAAAATGATCTGGACGAGATGCAACCAGGCCCTTCTAGCGTTGCGAGCTCACCTCCATAACTCTAGTTTCCTCCTAGTTTGTTAGGGACCTTGTTGGTCTATACATTAATTCCGGCTGTGTTTTGTTACTGGAGCCATCGCTTATTTCTAGTAGATTATAAACTATATGTTCCCGTATTGAATGGTAGATATTATTGTTGTGTCGCTGCTTGGTTCTATTTTTGATATGATCATACCATTTATTTAAATTGAGTGAATTTTCATATTATTAACATGAGAATTAAATATGTGTTCATTATTCTGTGTTTTGTTTTAGTTTTACAGTCTATTATATATAGAACTTGGGTGTTAAAAACATGGCAAGATGAGATATGTTTCTGTCCTCTAGGCTTCTCGTTGTGGCATCATAGCTAGAATATATGTTCATGTTCCTTTAAATGTCCAAGCATTTTAAGAAATATGAACGCTAGTTAGTTAGCTAGGCACTGGTAATTCTCGTCCTTAATTAGTACTAGGATATGGGTAGATGACATGTAGTGCTACTACTTGTGTACTCTACCTATCTACGCTGGGTGAGGAAAACATCATGGCTGTATTAAAACATAGGCTTTAGCTACAATCACGAAGCATGTAAAAAGGAGTCAATTAGCTGGCTTACACTAAACAAAACTTTGGTGAGTGACAATTTTCTTCGGCCAATAGAGCTATGCTATTGTCAGTAACCAAGGGTTTAGTTACTTGGAGCAATACATAATATGTATTGGTTGATGTATTAAAATTTCTTGTTCACCATGATAAATTTTGTTTCGGTAAAAATAAAATAAAAGGAGGTCTGGATATTTATATCTGAAGTCATGCTAGATAGTGGGTTCTCTACAAAGTTGCATACACGAATGATGAATTGTTTTATCAAAATCAAATCTTGAATTTATTTGCTTGCTGGCTAAAATAATTCTTAAACCAAATGCGAAGATAGCTATAGCTCTAGTAGTAGTTATGCTGATTGCAAAACTGGAAACTATTAGGCATTTGGAATCTTTATAAACTAACAATTGAGAATAGTGATAGCCATCAAGGAGAGATGTTCGATTTTAGGTAACTATCTATGTGCGAAGATTGATACTCTAACATACAGACAATTGCGTAACTATCCTATTTATTGGCTGGCTTCCTAATTTGGTTCCTTGGCCTTATCATTCTTTGAGGTAGCCTCATTTAAAACTTATGGGATTCGAAAGTCTAGATTTATTCTGGTTATGACAATGAGTATGTTCTCGTGTAAATATTCCCTCCTTTCCTGTTTATAAGGCTCAAATCTCAAATCTCATCAACCAAGGCATTTTGTGAGTGCAGGAATGTATCTCGTACTTTACAAAACTACCCCAATTAAACTCATGCATTAATTTGAGTTAATTGTAGTGCATGCATTCTTGGCCACTAGATGAGTAGGAACATTACATGCATTGGTGTGTTCCTCTTTAAATCTTGCATGCAAAGTTTTAATGTGCATTGGAAACTAAAAATGAGATGGAGATGAGCTCTCCAAATTGGAAAAACAAAAAAGTTGAAATAAGCCTTATAAACCAGAAAGGAGGGAGTATTCATGTGTGCTAAAGCTAAGACGATGAGTAATTTATATGGTTGACTCTTCCGGTGGGATATGTGAGAAAGTAAACTCTAAATATTCTGCAGTTCTTGCTAGAAGTAGTGGTTATTTGAAGGTTTTAAGCACAAAGTTTAATAAAAAACATGGAGTTACTGCCTCTAGGTGCCCATTGTTCTTATGCTTTCAGTGCACTTCTTGAGTTTTTGTCGGCATCACCTCATCTTCGTAGGAAGTTCGGGCCTTGGTAGAGAGGCTAGTCGAGGTGGCCGAGCAAGGGCTGGCCACCTCAGCCAATCTAGCTAGCATGATGACAAGCTTGTGAGGTCTAGTCAAGGCGACGACAGCCTCCGCTGATTATTGTGTTGGTAGGCTGTGGTCCTTGATGACTGAACAAGGAATATTAAGGCGAGCAGTGGCCCATATGGAGATTCATTTTCTGTAACTACATGCATAATGCCAGTTGTCATGTGGAACTTCTCGACGCTCACGTTTCATCCTAAGGGTTTTTAGTTTTGTCCTAGAACAACGGCCATCGCACGAGGATGTTCATGACACCATTAGCATCATCCAATACTGATGAGCAAAAACATTTCTTATGAAAAACACATTATTTTAAAAAACTTGTCAACACATTAATATAACAACGGCTTTTTTTAACATATACATTATTATGTTCAAATTGCGTCAACAATTTATAAATACATGGACAAATATTTAATTACGCACATTTCCTTAAAAACACATATACTCACCTATCTCCAAAATGCATCCTTGTAATTTCCTTAAAACAAAAGAGAAATAGAGAAACAAAAGCAAAAAAATTAAAATAGAAAAGGAAGAATCGAAGAATTTCTGAAGCCACGTTGGTCTAAACAGTTTGAACATTTCATTTAATTACGCTGTACAGAATTCTTAAAACAAAAGGGCTTTGGCCCATCCATGGTGGGATCAATCTGGGCCGCGAGACATGAACGAAATGACTGAAATCACGATGCTGACGTTGGATCCCTATCTCTTCCCGCGCGGAGATTAAATCATACGCAGAAACATTACTTCCTTCCAATTCTGCCGAGTTTACTTCTTACAGTTTACCATTCTCCCTGAACCCTAGCCCCTCTTACCACCTATGCACGCTTCTATATATATCCAGCCTTTCCGTCCAATCCAGTCACAGGCTCACAGCCATTCCCTCCTTTCCTTCCATACAGTACAGAGTACATTCAAGCTCGCGCCCCAGGCTGTGCGACGGATCCAAAAGCCCTGTCCGCCAACATCATGTATTCAAAAACTTTTTAAACATATATTTGAAAAACTGTTCAAAACATATTTCAATAAACGTTCATCATGTATTTAGAAAAGTGTTAAACACATATTGAAAATGTTCATCGTGTAAATTAAAAACTTTAACCATGTATTTCCAAAATATTTAACATATAATTGGAAAAAAATATTCACATTATGTAAAGAATTTTCATCTGTATTTACTTCTTTCCTAGTATACCTACCCACACTGCTATATATATCCGGCCTTTCCGTCCAATGCAGTCACATAGCTCACAGCCATTCCCTCCTTTCCTTCCTTACATTACAGACTACAGAGTACATTCCAGCTCGCGCCCCAGGCTGTGCGATGGATCCGAAAGCGCTGGCCGCCAAGGAGGAGGACGAGTTCGTCGAGCAACTCTGCAGCAACCTCACCTGCACTGGCGCCCGCCCACATCCTCCCACTACCGACAGCGCAGCCGCCGTCGTCGCCAACAATCCCCCTGGTCCTGCTGTTGGCAACATGTCGCCCATGGCCTTCCTGTCCAACCTCCGACAAGCGGCCGTGGACGCATCGTCCGTCGTCGGCGAGTTCGCCTGCGCCAGACTTCTCATTTACGCACAGGGCTGGGGCCCTGCTGGTCTGGGTAGGTACACGAGCGGCGCTCCGTCCAGTAGTGTTGGATAATCCAAACATGCCTACGTGCTACTACTACTAAGTTGTGTTTGAGTTTGGCAGTACTAGTTTTATGTGAGTAGGCCTAGCTTAATTGTGATCAGCGTAACCGGTAATTAGGGAAGTGTGCGTTGGTGTATGGCTTGCATGCCTTGAGTACTGTGTTCTGTTAGGTTATGGTGGAGTCGGCTACGTGCCAGGGTTAGGACGATGCATACATATATGCAGCGTTGGGTGAGTTCTGTAACATGGAGAAAAGAGAAAAGAGGGGCGCGGCACACGCCCTTGGCTATCATTTTTCGTGTGCATCTTTATCGTGATTTGATGTGATTGATCCTGTGGCGAATTTCCAATAAGGAGCTCGTCGATGACAAGATCTACCTCGACCGCAACCTGCCAGCCCAAGATGACCGAGAGGAGCAGGAGAGGGGGCGCAAGCGCAACGTTTCCTCCTCTAATCTCAATGGTGCCATCCCCGGGCCAAGTAAGAGGAAGAGAAGCCTCTCGCCGCCCAACATCACTGACCTGGCTGGTTCAAAGGTAGCTGCTGCCGAGGCCGAGGATGCTGGTCTCAAACAAGGTAGTAAGCCTAATTCTTTTATCAAGGAGATTAACAAGTACCTCTCAATCGTATGGTTCATTTCCCTCCTCAACTGATCCTATTACATTTTCAGCTGCAAGGTTAGGAGTGGATCAGGAGTTGCTCCAAGGTCATCAAGGAGAACAAGCAGACGGTGGAGCTGCATCTGCTTTCAAGACACAAGAAGAGGGTGACGAGGCTGAGGCCGAGGGTGCGCGTGCTTCTTTAAACAAGTGTAGAAAAAAGATGTAGAAAGGCTCTCCTATATACTTTTCTGAACACCTGATCCTATGTCATTTTCTTAGCTAAAATGCCACGAGAGGCTGGAGATAGACCTCGGCTCAGCCAGGCTGACATTCAGGTGCTTACCTCGAAGGTGAAAAACCAATCCACCAGGCCGTTCCCGGAACAATTTCTGGGCAGCTTGAATTGGTTTCGATCGTGTGTTGCCAAGGACTAGGGATCTGCTGTGGACACATCAGCGAACGCAAGCAGATATAATGAAGAGGGTACTGTGGGAGCAACGGAGTTGCAACCTCATTTCAATGTCACAAGTGCCCGGCCAGAAGTAAGAAGGCCTGAAATTTGTACATCTACAACCGCAGCTATAAATGTCTAGAGTGTTGTTTGCGTAATCTTGATTTGTGGGATTTGCAAAGTGTTAGTTCTACTTCTATGGCGCGGTGTTCGTCCGGGTCTTACTGGTACACGTAGGCATATATATACATGCTTATATTGTTTATGTCATAGCAGTACTAGGAGGTCAAGAACAACTAAGTTTAGACTTTGTGTAAGGTCGGTGGCAGCTCTACCTATATATGCATAGCAGGTGACTGCGTGTGTTTGTAACGTATTACGTGCTGGTGAGACAAAAGGAAAAGAAGTAAAGAGTGAAAACAAGAACTACAAGTATTTCATGCACGCGTGTTCATCTAGTTTGATGTGACCGTTCCTGAGACGAATTCCAACAAGTATTTAGATTGAAGAAGTGGAAGCTATAATATTCCTGTTACATGTGATTTTGTTTCCTATGCATGGATAAAAGTTCTCCTATATGTTCCTGATCCCATTTCATTTTTAGTTAGAGAATGTCACAAGACAAGCAGCCTCAATAAGGCGTTAGACCTCGGCTCAGCCAGGTTGACATCAGGAAGTGGGTCGAGGAGCTTGTTTCAAAGGTGGAAAACCGAGCCCGGCCGTTGCCGGAACACTATCTAGGCAAGTTGAATTGGTTTAGTAGGCAGGTTGCCTATGACCGTGGATATGATGTCGAGACGTCAGCTAATGTTCTTAGCGCTTTATCTCACCAACCTGCAAAGGCGATGCAGTGACGAGGGTACTGTGGGAGAAAGGGACTTGCTTTCTCAAATGAATGTCGCAGGGGCCAGCAAGAAGAAAGAAGGCCCGAAATTGGTGCATCAACAATCGCAGGTAGGAAAGTGGTGTTCTAGATGTGCCTATTACCAGTGTAGATATACCAGAGTTTAAATCTAATATTCCTGTTACAGATTGTTTTTTTCCTATGCATGGAGATGGAGGCATGTCTTCACAGCCTACCGCCGGAAATTAAGACAAGACAAGTGTGGACGTGCATGCTGTTCTGGGATCAAATTCTTCTATGCGGGTGATTATGCCGGATGTCCTACCCTCGCCTGCCTGGGAACGTCAGCTGGCCATCGCTAGCCCGAGCAGGGAAGCCGACAATCTGGACGGGCGAGAAAACGATCTGGATGAGATGCTACCTGGCCCTTTTAGCTCTGCGAGTGCTCCTCCATAACTCTTGTTTCCTCCTAATTTGTTAGTGACCTTGTTGGTCTATACATTAATTCTGAGCGCGGTTTCACTGGAGTTGACATTTGTTTCTAGTAGATTATAAACAATATGTTTTCGAATTGAATGGTTGACATTGTTTCTGTCCCGCTGCCTGATTTTATGCATGATATGATCATACCATATATTTAAATTGTGTGAATCTGCATATTATTAACATGAGAATTAATAATGTGTTCAATAGTTTGTCTGATGTGTTAGTTTTACAATCTATTATATATACAGTTGTGAGAGTTACGAAACATGGCGAGCTGAGATATGTTTATCTCCTCTAGTATGTGGCAGCTGTCTGTAGTGGCATCATAACTAAAAGATATGTTTATGATTTTTTAAGTGTCCAAGCATTCTAAGAAATATGAACGCTTGTTAGTTGGCTAGGCATTGGTAATTCTTGCTATTATTATTAGGATATGGGTAGTTGACATGTAATGCTACTTCTTGCGTACTCTGGCTATCTGCGTTGGTTGAGGAAAAAATCAAGGCTGTATTAAAGCATAGGCGTTAGCTGCTCTCAGGAAGCAAGTAAAAGGAGTCAATTAGCTGGCTTACACTAGAACAAATCGTTGCAGAGTGATGATCTTCTTCGGCCAATAGAGCTATGCTATCGTGAGTGAGTAAGGCTGTTGCTATTTGGAGCAATACATGATGTATTGGTTGATGTACTAAAATTTCTTGTTCACCATGATAAATTTTGTGTTGCTAAAAATAACCTGAAAAGGATGTGTGGATATTTATATCTGATGCCACCCTAGCTAGTGGGTGCTCTACCAAGTTGCATACACAAATTATTAATTCTATTATCAAAACCAAATCTTGAATTTCTTTGCTTGCTGGCCAGAATAATTCTTATACGGATGTCCACTGGAAGTTAGCTATAGCTCTTGTCATTTGAAAAAAAAGCTATAGCTCTTTAGTAGTTATTAGTTACACTCAGTGCAAAACTGCAAATTATTTGGCACTTGCACTCCGTTTAAACTGGTACTTGAGAACAGTGATAGCCATAAAGGAGAGATGTTTGATTTTAGGTAACTATCTATGTGCTATATTTGTGCAATATTCTTTAGCGCGGTTACATCGACATAGTCGGGAAGTTTCAATATAAAGAAACAACCATCAACAAGCCGATACAAACACATACCACCCCAACACACACACACACACCCAAGGCTGAATACATAGGCGCTGAGCGTAGCTACACCACCCTGTCACTCCAATGTATGTAATACACACTCTTTACTCTTGAACTTGTCAATCTGTACTTCTGGACACATATTGTACTAAATTTGAGCTTCATGTCATAGTCAATTCGTTCAAGATACAAGAAAAACCATCTACTGTGAAACTAAGCCAAAACACTGCACCTACAAAATGGGATTCCCACTTCAGACATATGGTAAGTATTTGTACTACATTATTGAAATGCTTTATGCTGGCTTACTAAATGACTTGCAATATTAATGTTTATCAATTGATAAATCTGATACAAGCCTAAGGACAACATTGATAATCTATCCGGTAGAGACTTGCTTGAATGTACACGCACTACAAAGAAAGATCCTACATTTAGTCTGACTGCACCAAAACAAATCATAAGTACTTTATAATTTGTGGAGGCTTCTCTTTGGACCTGGCATCTTTAGCTAGAATAATTGGAAACTATAATATTCCTATTACAGGTGATTTGTTTCCTATGCATGCAGAAAAGTTCTCCTATATGCTCCTGGTCCTATTTCATTTTCAGCTACAAGGGCTCATCTAGGATGACATCGGGAAGAGAGCCGAGGAGCTGGCTTCGAAGGTGAAAAACCGATCCACGCCGTTGGCGGAACGCAATCTGGGTTAGTTGAATTTGTTTCCGTCCGAGGTTGCCAAGGACCATGGATCTGCTATGGAGACATCTGCTAATGTTGGCAGCACTTTATGTAACCAACCTGCAAGCCTATGCAATGATGAGGGTACTGTGGGAGAATGGGAGTTGCCTTCTCAAATGAATATCGCAAGTGCCCAGCCAGAAGAAAGAAGGCCCGAAATTGGTACATCAACAATCGCAGGTAGCAAAGTGGTGTTCTAGATGTGCCTATGTCAAGTGTTTACAAAGAAGAGTTGGATGCTAATATTCCTTTTAGAGGTGGTTTGTTTCCTATGCATGGAGATGGAGGCATGTCTTCACAGCCTGCAGCCGGAAATGAAGACAAGGCAAGTGAGAATGTGCAAGAAGAAAATGCTTCTCTGCAGGTGACTGCGCCCGATGCCATACGGATGGTTCCGCAACCCTCGCATGCCATGGAACGTCAGTTGGCCATTGCTAGCCCAAGGTGGGATCAGACGATCTGGACGGGGGACAGAATGATCTGGACGAGATGCAACCAGGCCCTTCTAGGGTTGCTAGCTCACCTCCATAACTCTAGTTTCCTCCTAGTTTGTTAGGGACCTTGTTGGTCTATACATTAATTCCGGCTGCGTTTTGTTACTGGAGCCATCACTTATTTCTAGTAGATTATAAACTATATGTTCTCGTATTGAATGGTTGATATTATTGTTGTGTCGCTGCTTGGTTCTATTTTTGATATGATCATACCATTTATTTAAATTGAGTGAATTTTCATATTATTAACATGAGAATTAAATATGTGTTCATTATTTTGTGTTTTGTTTTAGTTTTACAGTCTATTATATATACAACTTGGGTGTTACAAAACATGGCAAGATAAGATATGTTTCTGTCCTCTAGGCTTCTCGTTGTGGCATCATAACTAGAATATATGTCCATGTTTCTTTAAGTGTCCAAGCATATTAATAAATATGAACGCTAGTTAGTTAGCTAGGCACTGGTAATTCTCGCCCTTAATTAGTACTAGGATATGGGTAGATGACATGTAGTGCTACTACTTGGGTACTCTACCTATCTACGCTGGGTGAGGAAAAATTCATGGTTGTATTAAAACATAGGCTTTAGCTACAATCACGAAGCATGTAAAAAGGAGTCAATTAGCTGGCTTACACTAAACAAAGCGTTGGTGAGTGACAATTTTCTTCGGCCAATAGAGCTATGCTATCATCGGTAACCAAGGGTTTAGTTACTTGGAGCAATACATAAGATGTATTGGTTGATGTATTAAAATTTCTTGTTCACCATGATAAATTTTGTTTTGGTAAAAATAAAACAAAAGGAGGTCTGGATATTTATATATGAAGTCGTGCTAGATAGTGGGTTCTCTACAAAGTTGCATACACGAATTATGAATTCTTTTATCAAAATCAAATCTTGAATATATTTGCTTGCTGGCCAAACTAATTCTTAAACCAAAGGCAAAGATAGCTATAGCTCTAGTAGTAGTTATGCTTAGTGCAAAACTGCAAATTATTTGGCATTTGGAATCTTTATAAACCAGCACTTGAGAATAGTGATAGACATAAAGCAGAGATGTTCGATTTTAGGTAACTATATGTGTGCGAAGATTGATACTCTAACATACAGACAATTGCATAAATATCCTATTTATTGTCTGGCTTCCTAATTTGGTTCCTTGGCCTTATCATTCTTTGAGGTAGCCTCATTTAAAACTTATGGGATTCTGAAGTCTAGATTTATTCTGGTTTGACAATGAGTATGTTCTCGTGTAAATATTCCCTCCTTTCCGGTTTATAAGGCTCAAATCTCAAATCTCATCAACCAAGGCATTTTGTGAGTGGAGGAATGTATCTCGTACTTTAAAAACTACCCCAATTAAACTCATGCATTAATTTGAATTAATTGAAGTGCATGCATGCTGGGCCACTAGATGAGTAGGAACATTACATGCATTGGTGTGTTCCTCTTTAATTCTTGCATGCAAAGATTTAATGTGCATTGGAAACTAAAAATGAGATGGAGATGAGCTCTCTAAATTGGAAAAACAAAAGAGTTGAAATAAGCCTTATAAACCGAAAAGGAGGGAGTATTCTAGTGTGCTAAAGCTAAGACGATGAGTAATTTATATGGTTGACTCTTCCAGTGGGATATGTGAGAAAGTAAACTCTAAATATTCTGCAGTGCTTTCAGTGCACTTCTTGAGTTTTTGTGGGCATCACCTCATCTTCATAGGTAGTTCGGGCCTTGGTAGCGAGGCTAGTCGAGGTGGCCGAGCAAGGGCTGGCCACCTCAGCCAATCTAGCTAGCATGATGGCATGCTTGTGAGATCTAGTCAAGGCGACGACAGCCTCCGCTGATCATTGTGTCGGTAGGCTGTGGTCCTTGATGACTGAGAAAGGAATATTAAGGCAAGCAGTGGCCCATATGGAGATGCATTTTCTGTAAGTACATGCATAATGCCGGTGGTCATGTGGAACTTCTGGACGCTCACTTTTCATCCTAAGGGTTTTTAGTTTTGTCCTACAACAACGGCCATTGCACGAGGGTGTTCGTGACACCAGTAGCATCATCCAATACTGATGAGCAAAAACATTTCTTATGAAAAACAAATTATTTAAAAAAACGTGTCAACACATTAATATTACAACGACTTTTTTTAACATATACATTATTATGTTCAAATTGCGTGAACAATTTATAAATACATGGACAAATATTTAATTGGAACATTTCCTTAAAAACACATATACCCACCTATCTCCAAAATGCATCCTTGTAATTTCCTTAAAACAAAAGAGAAATAGAGAAACAAAAGCAAAAAAAATTAAAAGGAAGAATCGAAGAATTTCTGAAGCGACGTTGGTCTAGTAAAGAATTCTTAAAACAAAAGGGCTTTGGTCCATCCATGGTGGGATCAATCTGGGCCGCGAGACATGAACGAAATGACTGAAATCACGATGCTGATGTTGGATCCCTATCTCTTCCCGCGCAGAGATGAAATCATACGCAGAAAGATTACAGTTTACCATTCTCCCTGAACCCTAGCCCCTCTTACCACCTACCCACGCTGCTATATATATCCAGCCTTTCCGTCCAATCCAGTCACAGGCTCACAGCCATTCCCGCCTTTCCTTCCATACAATACAGAGTACATTCTAGCTCGCGCCCCAGGCTGTGCGACGGATCCAAAAGCCCTGGCCGCCAACATCATGTATTCAAAAACTTTTTAAACATATATTTGAAAAACTGTTCAAAACATATTTGAATAAACGTTCATCATGTATTTAGAAAAATGTTAAACACATATAGAAAATGTTCATCATGTAATTAAAAAACTTTAACCATGTATTTCCAAAATATTTAACGTATAATTGAAAAAAATATTCACATTATGTAAAGAATTTTCATCTATATTTACTTCTTTCCTAGTTTACCTACCCACGCTGCTATATATATCCGGCCTTTCCGTCCAATCCAGTCAAAGAGTTCACAACCATTCCCTCCTTTCCTTCCTTACATTACAGACTATAGAGTACATTCCAGCTCGCGCCCCAGGCTATGGGATGGATCCAAAAGCCCTGGCCGCCAAGGAGGAGGAGGAGTTCGTCAAGCAACTCTGCAGCAACCTCACTTGCGCCGGCGCCCGCCCACATCCTCCCCCTACTGACGGCGCAGCCGCCGTCGTCGTCAACAATCCCCCTGGTCCTGCTGTTGGCAACATGTCGCCCATGGCCTTCCTGTCCAACCTCCGACAAGCGGCCATGGGCGCATCGTCCGTGGTCGGCGATTTCGCCTGCGCCAGACTTCTCATTTACGCACGGGGCTGGGGCCCTGCTGCTCCGGGCAGGTACACGAGCGGCGCTCCGTCCAGTAGTGTTGGGTAATCCAAACATACCTACGTGCTACTAGTACTAAGTTGTGTTTGAGTTTGGCAGTATTAGTTTTATGTGAGTAGGCCTAGCTTAATGTGATCAGCGTAACCGGTAATTAGGAAAGTGTGCATCGGTGTATGGCTTGCATGCCTTGAGTACTGTGTTCTGTTAGGTTATGGTGGAGTCGGCTACGCGCCATGGTTAGGACAATGCATATATATATGCAGCGTTGGGTGAGTTTTGTAACGTGGAGAAAAAAGAGAAAAGAGGGGCACGACACACGCCCTTGGCTATCAATTTTCCGTGTGCATCTTTATCGTGATTTGATGTGATTGATCCTGTGGCGAATTTCCAACAAGGAGCTCGTCGATGACAAGATCTACCTCGACCGCAACCTGCCAGCCAAAGATGACCCGGAGGAGCAGGAGAGGGGGCGCAAGCGCAACGTTTCTTCCTCTAATCTCAATGGTGCCATCCCCGGGCCAAGTAAGAGGAAGAGAAGCCTCTCGCCGCCCAACATCACCGACCTGGCTGGATCAAAGGTGGCTGCTGCCGAGGCCGAGGATGCTGGTCTCAAACAAGGTAGTAAGCCTGATTCTTTTATCGTGGAGATTACGAAATACCTCTCGATCTTATGGTTCACTTCCCTTCTCAACTGATACTTTTAAATTTCAGCTTCAAGGTTGGGAGAGGAGCAGGAGCCGCTGCAAGGTGGATCTACTTTCAAGACACAAAACCAACCGGCAACAGGGAATGATGAGGCCGAGGCTGATGGTGTTGCTCGGACACAAGGTACACGTGCTTCTTTAATCAAGTCGATAAAGGCTCTCCTACTGTTCCTGATCCTTTCTCCATTTTCTCAGCTCTGGCAGGAGAGGCTGGAGGTAGACTAAAGGGGCTCAGCAACGCTCACATCATGAAGCGACTAAAGGGGCTCAGCAACGCTCACATCATGAAGCGACTCAAGGAGCTCATCTCGAACGTCAAAGCCCAAGCCAGCAGGCCGTTCCTGGAAAACTTTCTAGGCAAATTGCATTGGTTTCGTTCGCAGGTTGCCAAGGAAAGCAGATATACTATTGAGACATCAGCGAAAGTTGCCGCCGCTTTATCTGGCCAACCTGCAAGCAGATACAATGATGAGGGTACTGTGGAAACAACGGAGTTCAAACTTTATATGAATGTTATAAGTGCCCAGCCAGACGAAAGAAGGCCTGAAATTGGTAGATCAGCAATCGCAGGTATGAATTCATGTGCAAAGTGGTGTTCTAGAGGTGCCTATAATCGCAAGTGTTTTTAGTGTAATCTTGGTTAGTGGGATTTCCACGTAGGCATATATACATGCTTATATTGTTTATGTCTACTACATTAAGAAATGGACACGAGACAAGGCAGAAGATGCCGAACACTTGAGGATTAAAGAAAAAAGAAACCAGGCTAAAAGCGTTATTGCGTCATGCTCGTACGGAAACAATGTTCATCGTGCATTTGAAAAACAAATCATCATGTATTCAATATGGTGTTAAACAGATATTTGAAAAAGTGCTCCACGCATATTTTAATAATTGTTCATCATGTATTCAAGGAAGTGTTCAACACATATTTGAAAATGTTCATCATGTATTTCAAAAAAAATATTTAACCGTGTATTTCCAAAAAAATCCAATATATTCAATGTATCCTTATCCTTATCTAAAAATAAAGCACGGAGCCTTTCATAGTTCTCCATCCACCACCTATATCCGTTGATTTTGTGTTAATATAAAGATTGATGGCTGAGATTTTAAAATAGAACTGAAAAAAAAACAGTTTGGACACGTACATGGAAGGAAAGAAAAGCCAATTCCTTCACCGATTCCACCATGGGCTTAGCAGATTTGTACCCGCAAACATAAATTTCTCCCTGTGTTTGGACTGTCGTGTGTGCATAAAATTAAAACCCGGCCAAAAAACAAATCGAATACGCTACCGACAAAGCACGATGCAAGCAGCTTCCCTCCTTCCCCAAGCAGTCGTGGATCTTGCGCTGCTGGAGTTGGCCGCTGTGGTGGCCATGGCAGGCTTGCCAACAACCACCGGAGCCCACATCTCCGAGCTCGACAGGATCACCAACCACCTGTCCGAGGTTCTTAACATGGCCCCATCCAGGCAGCCGCTCGCCTACCTTCCATCGCAATATTTCCACCATCGTCCTGCTTCCCGAGAGTCCATCACGTCCGCGTTGCTGCCAGAAAAACCCTTGCTGGTGGCGCCGCTGCAGGAGCAGCTGCTATCGCAAGAGGAGGCCACGGCGTCCCTATCGTACGACCATGCAGCGTACAGGACGAGACCACCACGGGAGCCCACATCCCCTAGCTCGATAGGATCACGAGCCGCCTGTCTGAGTTTCTCGCCATGGCCCCATCCCGACAGCCGCTCGCCTACCGCGCCGCTGGACCCGCTTGTGTAGGGGTCTTCCATTGCGACTTTGTCGTCGTTGTCCTGGTTACCGAGAGTCCATCACGTCGGCCTTGTCGCGTGAAAAATCCAATGTCAAGGGAGGCGGCGCTGCAAGACCCGTTGCTAACATAAGAGGAGGCCGTGGCGTCCCTATCATGCGGCCAAGTAGTGTACAAGATGCACAGACACACTGCAGCGCAAGATTGACGATGCTAGGCAATGGCATGCCACAGGAGTGGTAATGGTGCAGCACGCCACCGGGAAGTCAGAGCAGCGCGCAGCCTGATAGATCAACATGGGGACCCGGCGAGCATGACCAACGGAGGTGCAATAGGCATGACAACGGTCAAGGGCACGGGCACATTCTAGGAGGCGATGGGCACATGGAGCTTGAGAACAGCTGGAGTGAACTCGTGATCTGGGAGAGGGAAGGCCGGACAGCTGGGAGGTGCTGCTAGGTACGGGATGCGGTGGCAGCGGTGCTTGCCTTGGATGCTGCCTCATGATCACAGACCCAGACACGATAATGCTGATGGAGGAAGGAAAGTAGGGGAAGAGTACACGGCGAGTATAAGGTACCCCGTGCCAGTAGGACTACAAGGAGCTTCAACCTCACCCCATGTTAGGCACTACCGTAGTTCTCATGCCTGCGCATGTGGCACAAGCTTATGGACTTCAAGATGGATCCACTAGAAATTTTTAATTTGTTATCATGTCCATGATTTGCAGATCAATTACCTGCCAACGTCGTGATTTATGCAGCACGCAACCAAGCTTCATCAACGTGATGCACATAGATATGCATCAAGGGACACCTCAAAACATCTTGAAAAATCAAGTCAACATATTGCTAAATTTCTTTATTCACTGCCAAACTGCTCCACCCGATAATGAAGCCACTGTTATCCCTACAGAGGTAAGGCTATTTTTCAAGCTCTTGAATTAGCTTTCAGAAGTTACTGGAATATGACTATTGTCGATCCATGGCAAGTACACTCCACAGCTCTACAAGCGTCCGAGGAAACTTATTTTCCTTCTGTTGATCAGTGTCCGAAGGGATGGACTTGTCTCTGAAGAAAAAAACACTATAATCGACACGAACACAAATACACTGCTTCAAGGTCAGTTGTTCCATTATTTTAGGATTAAAGTGTAGCACTTCATACATCGATTTTGCATGTTTAAGATTGTCGGCAAATACATTACAGGGCTGATGCTACGAGAAATGCCTTGTCTCACATACAGAAGTACATGTGCACGACACACACGCGCGCGCGAATGTGAGTGTGAAATATAGTCTTGAGCCGGGGAGTAATTTTTTGTTTCTCCCGTTGCAACGCACGGGCCTTTTTGCTAGTAATTGAAAAATATGTGCACATCATATGTAAACAATTATCATTTGTATTTAAAAAAATATTACTCGCGTACTTGAAAAAATGATCATCCAAATAATTCTAAAATAAATTTTCATGACACATTTGTACATAAAGGTTAACCGCATGTGAATGAAAAACTGTTCACCGCTTATTTAAAAAAAACTTGGGCAAGAAAAAGGAAAACATCGGAGAAGAAGAAAAAAAAAGAAAAAAATGTATCTGGAAGAAGTGCGCCAAGGAGGATGACTCGAGCCTTTATATTCAATGTATTCAATGTATCCTTATCCTTACCTGAAAAATTCCAATATATTCAAAAGAGAAGCCAATATATTCAAAAGAGAAGCCAATGTATTCAATGTATCCTTATCCTTACCTGAAAAATGTATCTGGAACCGTGTATTTCCAAAAAATTCCAATATATTCAATGTATCCTTATCCTTACCTGAAAATAAAGGACGGAGCCTTTCATAGATCTCCATCCACCACCTATATCCGTTGATTTTGTGTTACCATAAAGATTGACCGCTGAGATTTTAAAATAGAACTGAAAAAAAACCAGTTTGGACAAGTACATGGACGGAAAGAGAAGCCAATTCCTTCACCCATTCCACCATGGGCTTAGCAGATTTGTACCCGCACACATACATCTCTCCTTGCGTTTGGACTGTCGTGTGTGCATAAAATTAAAACCCGGCCAAAAAACAAATCGAATACGCTACCGACAAAGCACGATGCACGCAACTTCCCTCCTTCCCCAAGCCGTCGTGGATCTTGCGCTGCTGGAGTTGGCCGTTGTGGTCGCCATGGCAGGCTTGCCAAGAACCACCGAAGCCCACATCTCCGAGCTAGATAGGGTCACCAACCACCTGTCCGAGGTTCTCGACATGGCCCCATCCCGGCAGCCGCTCGCCTGCCGTCCATCACAATATTATCGTCGTCGTCCTGCTTCCCGAGAGTTCATCACGTCCGCGTTGCTGCCAGAAAACCCTCGTGGGAGGCGGTGCTGCAGGAGCAGCTGCTATCACAAGAGGAGGCCACGACGTCCCTATCATACGGCCATGCAGCGTACAAGACGACACTGCCACGGGAGCCCACATCCCCTAGATCGATAGGATCACGAGCCGCCTGTCCGAGGTTCTCGCCATGGCCCCATCTCGGCAGCCGCTTGCCTACCGCGCCACTGGACCCGCTTGTGTAGGGGTCCTCCATTGCGATTTTGTCGTTGTCGTCCTGGTTACCGAGAGTCCATCACGTCGGCCTTGTCGTGTGAAAAATCCAATGTCGACGGAGGCGGTGCTGCAGGACCCGCTGCTAACGTAAGAGGAGGCTGCGGCGTCCCTATCGTGCGGCCATGTAGCGTACAAGACGCACGGACACACTGCAGCGCAAGATTGACGACGCCAGGCGATGGCATGCCACAGGAGCGGTATGGTGCAACACGCCACCAGGAAGTCAGAGCAGCACGCAGCCTGATAGATCAACATGGGGACCTGGAAAGCATGACCAAAGGAGGTGCAGCAGGCATGACAACTGTCAAGGGCACGGGCACATTCTAGGAGGCGATGGGCAGATGGAGCTTGAGAACAGTCGGCGTGAACTCGTGATCTGGGAGAGGGAAGGCCCGACAGCAGGGAGGTACTGGGAGGTACGGAATGCGGTGGCAGCGGTGCTTGCCTTGGGTGCTGCCTCATGATCACATACCCGGACACGATAATGCCGATGGAGGAAGGAGCATCAACCGCACTCCATGTCAGGCACTACCGCAGTGGTCATGCCTGTGCATGTGGCACAAGCTTATGCACTTCAAGATGGTGTAACATCCCAAATTTTCAATTTGGATGTTATACATTTAGGTCATCATATGCATATCATATTTTATTTGCATTTTGGTTGTGATTCAGAAATCTTAAGCAACTCAAGGACCCAAGGAGAGTGTTGAAGATTTCGTTATTTTCATATTTGAATTTTCTCTAATTTGAAAACAGGATCAATTTGGTTTTAATATTTTTCTCACCAAATATTTTCAATATTAAAAATAAAAGAGAGAGGATAATATGATTTCTTCAAAAAGAGAGGAAAATTGGAGGAAATTTTTTAAAATCAAATAATGATTTTATTTGTGATTTTATTACTATTTTATTTGAGTTAGAAAAATATGCATTTTTTAAATTGTATTTTTAGGCCAGAAAAATGGTCACATTGTTCTAAATATTTTATTTAGACGGTGAAAATTGTTTCTATATTTTTAGATTTTTTTATATTTTATTAGGATTTTTGTTTTCAACGGAATTTATTAAAAAAAAGTTTCCCGCCTGACTAGGTCGAAGGCCCAGCCGAGCAGGCTGACCCACTTGCGCCACCGCCTTCCCCTCGCTGCGCCTCGTGCCGCCAGCGGTCTCCGCCGCCGCTGCCCCCTTCCGCAAGCCCCCCAGGCTTTATAAACCACCCCCCGGCCCCTCTTGCCCCCACCACCACCGCCGCCCGCAGCAACAGCAGTAGCCGCACCCACCGCCTGGCGCGCTTGCTGCTGCGTGGCGCGCTCGCCGCCGCCTGCCACGCCCCCGCCGCAGCTCGCCGCCGCCCGCGACGCCGCCCCACCCCGCCGACGCCGCCTCGCCGGAGCCCTGACCCGCCGGTTTTTCTCCCGAACCGATAAAAGACCACCCAGGTTTTTTCGATTTTGTTTTAGATCGGTTTTGTTTTAGATCGGTTTTGTTTTTAGGGTTAAGGTTTTTCTCGATTTTCTCCGGTTTCGCTCATTAGCGAACGTTCATACGAACACCTCTGTTCGTGAATGCGTTCGTTCGTTCGTCTCTGCTAGTGAACGTTCGTTCGTTAGCCTTTTCTTTTTATTTTTGTTTTCAGCCAGGGACCTATCTGCGATTATTTTTATCGCAGATTAGCCACTGATCTTCGAACGCCCGCAACTTTTTAACCGTTCGTCCAAATCCAGTGAAACCAACGCCAAAATCTTCGTATCGAACCCCTCTTTCCAGTTTAACCAATTTGAACATGATTTTTACAATTTAAAATTTGGTTTCAAGCAGATTTGAATTCGAATTTTTTTTATCGTAGCTTGAGTTTCGTAGCTCCAATTTGATTGATTATTTTTGCAAATCGAAGCTCTTCAGTTGAACATTCAATTTTGACTTTCGCGTCTGAGTTTTACCCTTGCATCTATGCTTGAGTGCTTATGTATGCTATTGTTTGTTTACGATAGAGTTTCCGGAGTGCGAAGCATGCTACTACGAGTCTCTAGGGTTTTCAAATCGTCTGTAAGGCAAGTAACACTTTGATCATATCCCTTTATTACCCTATTTTTATGCATTAGTTTTAACCCTCAAACATTTCATGAGTAGGATATGCTTAAAATGTGGGTTTTGGGAAGTAAATGATGAAGTAGAACCTATTGCCCTTTTTATATCAAACCCTGGGAGTTACTTCTACATTATGCTTATATTGCAATGATATGCTTGTAGACGTGGTTTGGTTGGGAGTATCCATGACAAATGTGAGAGTTGTTAAAAATGGTTAAGTTAAGGTGGCTACTTTAATACACATCTGGGTGGATTGGTTGAGGCACCCTGGAGCACCCAGTGGTTCCCTGGGCACCTGGAGCAATCCAGAGTTGTCCTGGGATATCCCGGGGTACCCGTGTGATCATCCTATGGTTTGCCACTCAGGCTCAAAGGGATCATAAGATTATTCGTCCTGGAAACTTTCGTGTGCATCCACAAGCCATTATGGGCTCTGGCATAGTTGAGTATGTTGTGGGAATCCTTTCCATGATGGGCTAGTAGATGTAGGGGATTGTAGGTGTACCGGCCTATCTATCGGTTAAGGGGACCTCCTCGGAAAGATTGTGTCTCGGTCATCCGCTTCTCAAACACCATGTAGTGAGGGAAACCAATGGAGGAGATCGAGTCCTGTGGGGAAAAGTTCGCAAACCTCTGCAGAGTGTATAAACTAATCATGGTTAGTCGTGTCCTCGGTTATGGACATCTTGAGTATCTGGTGTTTGAATTATTGATTTGATCTCATCACTCTTAATTAATTTAGCTGGGCTGTTAAGTATTTTTAATTGGGATTGAGTCGGAGGAACCTTCTCAATGTTTTATCAACCAACTTGATAGTTAAATAAAAGTTATTCCTTTGCAGTAGGGAAAAATTGGCTTTTCGCACAAAAAACATCAAACCTTAGAGCCTCCACCAGCCATATATACATGTAGTGATAGCAGTTATTCTTGTTCATTGCTCTCCAGTGTTGTTTTGCCAGCATATTCCATGTGCTGACCCGTTTTGGGTTGCAACATATTATGTTGTAGACTTTTCAAACGAAGAGTAAGGTGCGCTAGGTCGTTGTCGTGCACTCAGCTATGCCGTTGGAGTTGATGGACTCGCTTTACCTTCGAAGCCTTCCATTGTTATCTTATTTAGATGGCCTTAAGCCATATTATTGTAACAAGTTCTCTTTTGAGACTATCGATGTAATAAGTGTGTGATTGAAACTCTGTTATAAATCCTTCAAGTACTGCGTGTGTCAGCATTACCGATCCAGGGATGACATTTATGCACAGAGATTTGACCATTTGAGGTCGGATCGCTACCAGATGGTATCTGAGCCCACACTAACTGTAGGACACGTCCACTAAGATGAGCCATATGTCACTCTTCTCTACTCATTTATGACCCTTCTCCACTTTCCACTCTATAGATGGCGGACTCAAGGAACAAGTTTGCTCAACCGGATGAAGACACCCCTTTTGGACGACACTTGAAGGAGGCCACTAAATACCTGAACATCGGAATACCAAGGTTCACCGGGACCTACAGCGCCACTCTACCGGAAGAAGAGCACTGAACAGTACGAGTACATGTTCCTGGAAGAACATTCATACCAGTGACTGAGCCCATAGAGTTTTCCTTTGATGCACCAATCTGGAGTCTAGGAAAGAGCATGGCGGCTCACATCACCATGGGACGCATCGGTGAAGTTTACCGCAAAGATCTTAAGAATACCATCTACCAGATATGTGGGCACCGAGATGAGAAATGGGAGATGATCAGCACAAGGAGGGACAAGTCCATTGCAGCCTACATCCAGGAGTTAAACCAACACATTCGTCGTCAGGAGAACTAGATGTGCACCAGTAGGATAGACCTGAAGAAGGTGATGACCAGGAACATGGAGCTTGAAGAGGAACTCAAGTCTACACGTGATGAATACGAAGAGGAAATAGCAGTTCTACTGGAGAAGAACACAGACCTGAAGAAGAAGCTAGGAGTATTCATGGGAGACCCTGCACCAGGAGGAGATGACGACCATCCCGAGGATTACATCATCATCGACGACACTGACTCCGACCCCGACAGTGATGATGACTATGAAGACGAAGCTATAGCTGATATCATGGAACCTTCTTCAGATCAAAATTTATAGTTGGCCACCATATTATCAGTAGTATTCCCCCATATATATAGTAGTAGTTCGAGCACCTTGTAACGGTAGTTAGATAGTTGGATGCCCTTGTTTGAATTGAGTGGTGTGATATGCTTGTGTTTGTCTCATGTGCATATGGGTAGTGATTTCTCTCTAGACCTCACTCTATTCTAATCTCTCCCCTCTAAACCCATCAAATGCCTCCGAGACGTGACCCCGGATTTGTCTTCTCACCGGAGCTCACTCAGTTGATCCAGCAGCAAAATGCCTTGATGAAGCTACTAGTTCAGAACTAAGGCAACAACAACAACAACCCACTACCACCACCTCTAGTTGACAACTTAGCCCGCTTCTTGAGGTTGAATCTGCGGGTGTTTTCTAGCAGCACCAAGCCGATTGTTGCTGATGACTGGCTCCGCAGGATTCAAAAGGAGTTGACCACCACAGGTTGCAAAAATGTTGAGAAGGTGCGCTTTGCCACACATCAATTGGATGGACCAGCAGCCTCATGGTGGGAGAATTACACAGCCACTTTTCCCGTAGCTAATGTGACATGGGGTCAGTTTCGGCAAGCTTTCTGCATAGCCCATGTCTCAACTGGAGCTATGAGCATGGAGAAGTGTTATTTTCACAACTTACGCTAGGGAAATCGTACGGTGGGGCGGTACGTGGATGAGTTTAGCAAGTTAGCCCGCTATGCCCCAGATGATGTGGCCACAGATGCCGCGAAGTAGGAGAAGTTTATGGAAGGGCCGAATGATGAGATGAGTATGCAGTTGATGGTGGCAACATTCAATAACTACCAGGATTTGGTAGATAGGGCTCTTATGATTGAAGGGAAGTAGCAGCAGATAGGGAGCCGCAAAAGGAAATATGGATACGGGAAGTATAAGTCTGGAGCATCGCAGAAGCCTCGTTTTACCCCGAACTCGGGAGGATATACCCATAACCATGGAGGCCACACCCACAATGGAGCAAGTTCGCATAATCACAGTGGCCCCAAGAATGGGAATGGGAATGGAGGAAGCAACGGACAGAACCGTTCCAACCCAGCAACACCCGCCCGAAATGATTTGAGTCACATTACTTGTTTCAAGTGCGGGAAGACTGGACACTACGCCATGGAATGTCCCGAAGCAAAGAATGGACATAGCAATGGAAACTCTAGGAAGAAGCCCAACCCTTTCAAAAGGGGATAGGTGGACCACGTTAACGTGGAGGAGGTTAAAGAGTAGCCAGATGCAGTTTTAGGTAAGTTTTTGATTGAGTCATTTACTGCAATCGTTCTTTTTGATACTGGTGCATCGCATTCATACATTTCGAGGGGATTTGTTGATAAGTACAAGCTGCCCACCAAAGTACTTAAGACACCTATGTTAGTTAGCTCGCCAGGAGCTGAGTATATGGTAAGCAGAGGATGTTTTTAGATACCATTGATCATAGGTAGACATGTTTTCCCCTCAGACCTAATAATTTTGGAGTCCCAAGGATTGGATATAATATTAGGTATGGATTGGTTATCGAAGTATGGAGGAAACATAGATTGTGCTAGTAAGTCAATCTTGCTCACCACCACGGAGGGAAAAAAGATCAAGTATGTGTCTAGGCATGCGCCAAGGAGGACCCAAGTAAATTCTCTCTCTGGAGTTGTTCAGGAAGAAGTGCATGTTGTGTCTAGGCATGCGCCAAAGAGGAACTACCAGGCATGCCGCTAGATCGAGACATATAATTTTTGATAGAGTTGTTGCCAGGCACCGGACCAATATCAAAGAGACCGTATCAAATGCCCGCAAATGATCTGGAGGACATTAAGAAGCAGATTAAGGAGCTATTGGAGAAAGGTTACATTCGACAAAGTTCGTCGCCATGGGGAGCCCCAGTGCTCTTGGTTGAGAAGAAGGATGGATCTTTGGGAATGGTTGTTGATTATCGTGCATTGAATGAAGTGACGATCAAGAATAAGTACCCACTACCGATGATTAACGATTTGTTTAACCAGCTGCAGGGAGCAAAAGTATTCTCCAAGATCGATCTGTGATCGGGATACCACTAGCTAAAGATCCAAGAACAGGATATACCTAGAGACAGCTTTCACCACAAGGGACGGGCTATATGAGTACACGGATATGCCATTTGGATTTACAAATGCCCCTTCCTATTTCATGAGCATGATGAACAAGGTGTTTATGGAGTTTTTGGATAAGTTTGTTGTGGTGTTCATTGACGATATATTGGTATACTCGAAGAATGAATAGGAACACAAGGAACACTTGCGCTTAGTTCTCGAGAAGCTCAGGGAACGTCAGTTGTATGTCAAGTTTAGCAAGTGTGAGTTTTGGTTGAAGGAAGTTGGATTTCATGGACATGTTATATCAGGGGAAGGTATAGCAGTAGACCCCACCATGGTTCAGTCAGTCACTAGTGATTGGCATGCACCTCAGTTGGAGAGATCCGTAGTTTTTTGGGACTCGCAGGATATTACAGGAGGTTCATTGAGAATTTCTCCAAGAATGCAAAACCCATGACAGAGCTGTTGAAGAAGGAAACCAAGTTCAAATGGACAGAAGATTGTGAGGCCAGTTTCCAGGAGTTGAAGAAACGTTCGGTTACAGCCCCAGTGCTAATTCTTCCGGATATACGCAAGGATTTCCAAGTTTATTGCGAAGCTTCTCGCTTAGGACTTGGAGGAGTACTTATGCAAGATGGAAGAGTTATTTCATATGCCTCACGACAACTTCGACTGCATGAGTTGAACTATGCCACCCATGATTTTGGAGTTAGCAGCCGTAGTGCATGCGCTCAAGACCTGGAGACATTTTCTGATTGGAAATAGATATCATGTGTACACGGATCACAAGAGTTTGAAGTACATTTTCACGCAGAAGGTGCTGAATCTCCGGCAGAGGAGATGGTTGGAGCTCATAAATGATTATGATATGAAGTTGCATTATCATCTAGGGAAGGCAAATGTCATAGTAGACGCTTTGAGCCGCAAGAGCTATGCCAATACCCTTGTAAGCAGAGGATTACCGCCGGAGTTAGTCGAGAATCCAAAGGAGCTTCGTTTGGAGATAGTTCCAAGAGGTTTTGTGCCAACAATGGAGGTTCAGTCTAAATTATTGGGAAAGATTCAGGAAGCTCAGAAGGATGATAAGGAAATCATTTAGATAAAGGAGAAAATAAGCAAAGGAAAAGCCAAGGGTTTTCTTGAGGATGCCCACGAGACTTTATGCTTTGAGGATGGTATATAATACTTCAGGAAGCTCATGACTCGCCATACTCGATACACCCCGGGAACACCAAGATGTATTTGGATTTGAAGGAACGTTTCTCGTGGACAGGAATGAAGAAGGATATTGCCGATTATGTAGCTGTATGTGATGTATGTCAGAGAGTGAAGGCAGAACATCAGAAGCCAGCAGGATTGCTACAGCCTATGCCGATACCAGAATGGAAGTGGGACAAACTTGGCATTGTTTCATCACCGGATTACCCAGGACCCGATCGGGATATGATTCAATCTGGGTAGAAGTTGATCGTTTGACAAAGGTAGCTCACTTTATCCCAGTGAAGACCACCTATGCAAGGGCGAAGTTGGCCGAGATATATATGACCAGGATCGTATGTCTGGATGTAGTTCCGAGGACCATCGTATCAGATAGAGGGACACAGTTTACCTCGAAGTTTTGGAATCAATGGCATCAGACTTTGGGTACTAGGCTAGAGTTCAGTACAACCTTTCATCCGCAGATAGATGGACAGACCGAGAGTGTCAATCACATTCTGGAGGACATGTTGAGAGCTTGCGCGCTAGATTATGGGTCTAGTTGGGATGACAATTTGCCTTACGCAGAGTTCTCATACAACAACAGTTTTCAGGCTAGTTTGAAGATGGCACCTTTTGAAGCCTTGTATGGGAGAAGGTGTAGGACACTGTTGATTTGGGATGAAGTTGGAGATCGCTAGTTGTTCGGACTGAACTTGATCAAAGAGTCCGAAGAGAAGGTCAAGTTGATTCGAGATAGACTGAAGATAGCTCAGTCCAGGTAGAAGAGTTATGCAGATACTAAACGCAAGGAGGTAGTTTATGAGATTGGAGACCGAGCATATCTTCGTGTGTCGCCACTACGAGGAGTTAAACGTTTTGGAGTTAAGGGAAAGTTAGCCCTGAGATTTGTAGGACCATGTCGAGTGTTGGAATGTATGGGAGAAGTTGCCTACAAGTTGGAGTTACCCGGAGGACTGTCAGGAGTTCATGATGCGTTTCACGTTTCCCAGTTGAAGAAGTGCCATGCAGAGATGGCCGATATTCCTCTGAGAGGTACAGTGCCCCTGGAAGCAATTCAGTTGGATAGTAATCTGACCTACAAGGAGAAACCCGTTAAGATTCTTGAGTTTGCCAGATGAGTTACATGTAGAAAAGTTATCAAGTTTTGCAAAGTTCAGTGGAGCCACCATACCGAGGATGAAGCCACCTGGGAACGGGAAGAAGACCTACGGAAAGACCACCCGCACCTATTTTCTAGCCAACCCGAATCTCGAGGGCGAGATTCATTTTAAGGTGGGTAGTTTTGTAACATCCCAAATTTTCAATTTGGATGTTATACATTAGGTCATCATATGCATATCATATTGTATTTGTATTTTGGTTGTGATCCAAAAATCTTAAGCAACTCAAGGACCCAAGGAGAGAGTTGGAGATTTCGTTATTTTCATATTTGAATTTTCTCAAATTTGAAAAGAGGATCAATTTGGTTTTAATATTTTTCTCTCCAAATATTTTCAGTATTAAAAATAAAAGAGAGAGGATAATATGAATTCTTCAAAAAGAGAGGAATACAGGAGGAAATTTTTCAAAATCAAATAAGTAATTTATTTGCGATTTTATTGCTATTTTATTTTAGTTAGAAAATTATGCATTTTTTTAAAATTGCATTGTCAGGCCAGAAAAATGTTCACGTTGTTCTAAATATTTTATTTAGACGGTGAAATTGTTTTAGCATTTTAGAATTTTTTTATATTTTATTAGGATTTTTGTTTTCGGCGCAATTTATTTAAAAAAAGTTTCCCGCTCGACTGGGCCGAAGGCCCAACTGAGCAGGCCGGCCCGCCTTCGCCACCGCCTTCCCCGCGCGTGCCTCGTGTCGCCGACGGACACCGCTTGGAGTCCGAACTGGACTCCGCCGCCGCCGCCCCCTTCCTCAAGCTGCCCCCTCCCACGATGCTTTATAAGCCCCCCCGGTCCCTTTCGCCACCACCACCACTGCCGCCCGCAGCAACAGCAGCAGCCACAGCCACCGCCACCTGCCGCGCTCGCCGCCGTAGCTTGCCGCCACCTGCCGCGCCGCCCACGACGACGCCTTTCCTCACAAGCCATTATGGGCTTTGGCATAGTTGAGTATGTTGTGGGAATCCTTTTCATATGATGGGCTAGCAGATGTAGGGGATTGTAGGTGTACCAGCCCATCTATCGGTTAAGGAGACCTCTTCGGAAAGACTGTGTCTCGGTCATCCGTTTCTCAAACACCATGTAGTGCGAGAAACCAACGGAGGGGATCGAGTCTTGTGGGGAAAAGTGTGCAAACCTCTGCAGAGTGCATAAACTAATCATGCTTAGTCGTGTCCCCCAGTTATAGACATCTTGAGTATCTGGTGTTTGAATTATTGATTTGATCTCATCACTCTCAATTAATTTTGCTGGGCTGTTAATTACTTTTAATTGGGATTGAGTAGGAGTAACGTTCTCAATCACTACTAGGGAAAACCCTAGCAGCAGTGCGGGTATTTTGACTATCAGTAGCACGGGACGACGTGCTACTGATAAGGCACTACAGCTAACGTGTAGTAGTAGCGCATGCCGTCCCATACTACTGTTATACATGGCTAGCAGTAGCGCGCTTTAGTGCAGAGTGCTACTGCTAATATCTGCAGCGCTTCTTAGCAGGAAGCGCTACTGGCAAGGGAGCGCTACTGCTAACTTTGTTCCCCTCGCTACTCCTAGTTTTATTTGTTTATGTTATTTTTGCATATTTGTTTTGTATTTGACTAGGCTTTATACAATAATCTTTAGCATATCATACACATACAAATGTAATCATAGCATATACATACAAATAGCCTGATCAAATCATGTCATCATCATAATCATCATCCAACACAAAGTGGTATGTCGTCATCATCTCAGAAATAGCGATACAAGTCTCGATTACTTGCAACTACATCATAATCCATCTAAACAATGATATATGCGAGAAGAGCTATCACTTTGAGTGAGAGCAGAACTATGCAATACATGAGTTCGTATCCCTCTCTCGCATTAGCATGAACCTAAACAAACTACTGGTTGTTGCTCGGAAACCGGAAACCGGTACACCTGGGCCTGACATTCCGGTCACTCGTCGTATCACTACTAGGAAAAGGGCCATAGCTAATATGGGCATTAGTGGCGCACCATGTATGTGGTGCGCCACTTCTATAGCAGTGGCGCACTAGGTACAGGTACACCATTATTGTCCATATTACTAATGGCGCACCTGGTGTGTGGTGCGCCATTACTATTTTTGAAAAAAAAGATAAAAATAAATTGTTAGAAGTGGCGCACCAGTGGATAGTGCGCCATTACTACTTTTAACTAGTAATGGCGCACTATCCACTGGTGCGCCACTACTAACATGTTTTTTGATTTTTATTTTCAAAACTAGTAATGGCGCACCACACACCAGGTGCGCCATTAGTAACCCTGGTTACTAATGGCGCATTCTTAGGTGGTGCGTCATTGGTAACCTGACCGAAGGCATCGTGAATAGGTTTTTGAGCTCCGCGTAGGCCGAGATGCTTCAAAAGAACGAGACGGAGATAAGATGTCTGTGTCGAAGATGCAAGCTGAAGAGCCTTATGGACCCGGATTCCGTACATGTGCGGGACCACCTGCTCTTGCGTGGTTTCATGGATGGCTATCGGTGGCAAGGTGATGAAGATGACTATAAAGTCATCCATGGGGGCCGGGCAAGAAATGAGTAAGGTCAGCAAGACAACCTCTGCGAGGGCGGGTGAGAAGACGAAGAATCTCCAAGACATGATCACGAAGTTGATGCAGTACACAGTCATCATGTAGAAGATGTCGGACATGATGATGAGGAAGATCAAGACGAAGGGCATGATCATGAAGATGAAGATGCCGGAGCAGACGACGATGGACCATCGATGGGCTGGGTGCAGGACCCTCATATTCAAGAGCTGCTTCTCAAGCAAACGGGTAATGCAAGAGCTGCCACCCGAGAGAAAGCCAAGCTGGATCAACTGGAGATAGACGCGGTTACTCCATTGTATGAAGGATGCAGGCCCGAGGATACTCGCCTGAAAGTAACGCTCATGGCTCTGGAGATGAAGGTAAAACATAAAATGACTGACGCATGCTTTGATGAGAACATGTCATTCTGGCATGAACATGTTCCCAAGGGGAACAAGTGCCCGACCAGTTTCGAGGAGGCGAAGAAAATCGTGCATCCTCTGGATTTACCGCACGTGAAATACCATGTGTGCATGAGTGATTGCATCATTTATCGGGACGAGCATGCAGAGTCTACCATATGTCCGGTGTGCGGCGTCACTCGATACAAGAAGAGGAAGAAAGCTCCTCAAAAGTGGTGTGGTACTTTCCGATCACTCCTCGTCTGTAGCGGTATTTCGCGGACCCTAAGGTAGCAAAGCTCCTGCATTGGCACGCGGATAGGGAGGAGAAGAAGCGAGAAGTTGACGGAAATGATCCGGAGATAAATAAAAAAGACAAGATGCTGTGTCACCCTAAGGATGCGAGCCAGTGGCAAGCGTTGAACTTCGAACACCCAAAATTTGCGGACGATCCAAGGAACATCATGCTCGGCGCGAGCACCGATGGAGTCAATCTGTTTGGCAGCCAGAGAAGCACACATAGCACCTGGCCTGTGTTTGTGTGGCCGTACAACCTTCCCCCTGGTTGTGCATGAACAGGAAGTACATTCACATGAGTATGCTAATTGAAGGGCCGAAACAACCAGGGAACGACATCAATCTGTATCTGGGGCTGTTGAAAAGAGGAGCTAGACACGCTGTGGAAAACGCCAGCCAATATGTGGGACGCCGCACTGCTCACGATGGTGCACGACTATCTCGGTTACGGATATGTCGCGGGGCAGGTGGTCCATGGATTTTCTGGATGCATCAGGTGCATGGATGACACAACGTATCGCCTGCTAGATAGAGGTCCCAGGTTTTCGAAAACCGTGTTCATGGGACATCGAAGGTGGCTTCACGATGATGACTCATGGAGAAAATGCAAGGATCTGTTCGATGGTGAAACCGAACCCCGAAGACGCCCGCGTACGAGGAGTGGTGGGGAAATAGATGAGCCATTAAAAAATTGGAAAGATTGCCCACCGCCGGGAAAGAAGCGAAAGGTGCCAGAGCCAGGAAAGAAGCGAAAGGCGCTAGAGCTGCTGCTCAAGGTATGCAAAACGAGGTCTGTTTTTTGGGACTTGCCGTACTGGAAGATCCTCCGTGTGCCTCACAGCCTTGATGTCATGCATATCACGAAGAACGTGTGCGAGAGTCTGCATGGTACCCTGCTCAACATGCCAGAGAGGACCAAAGATGGGCTGAAAGCAAGGGCAGACTTGAAACCAATGGGCATCAGGGAGGAGCTTCACACTAATGATGATGATGATGAGGCGAAGGACACGGAAAGTCGCCGCAAAGGCAAAAAGGCCAAGAAGATCGGAAATGACTACCCTCCCGCGTGCTTCACTCTAAGTCAGGAGGAGATCGAGCATTTTTTCACTTGCTTCGTAGGATTAAAACTTCCTTACGGTTACACGGGGAAGATAAGCAGATACCTAGACTCAGTGAAGCAGAAGTTCAGCAGGATGAAGTCTCACGACTGTCATGTGCTGATGACACAAATACTTCCAATTGTAATCTGTGGGATCATGGACGCGCACATCCGTGAAACACTTTTTGGCCTATGCAAATTTTTCGACGTAATCTCTCGGAAGTCGGTTGGTGTGAGGCAACTCAAAATGCTACAGGAAGAGATCGTGGTGATACTATGCGAGCTTGAGATGTACTTCCCGCCCGCATTCTTCGACGTTATGGTGCATCTGCAGGTCCATATCATGGAGGATATCATCCAACTCGGGCCGACGTTCCTGCATAGCATGATGCAGTTTGAAAGGATGAATGGTGTCATCATGGGATACGTTCGCAACATGTCACGTCCAGAGAGAAGCATAGCTAGGGGCTTTCTGACCGAAGAGTGCATCTCCTACTGCATGAATTATCTAGGCATCGAGAACCCCGTTGGTCTACCCATCAACAGGCACGTCGGTAGGCTCGCTGGATAGGGTCACCACGAGGGTCGCCGTGAAATGCATGTTGACTTCGAGGGTCGACTCGCCAACTTTGAAAGAGCAAACCTAGTCGTGCTACAACACATAGACGTGTTCGATCCTTGGGTGGTAGAGCACTAAACCTTTATTGAGAAGACGTACAATGACCGAGGCCAACAGAGGACAGACGGAGATATAATCAAAGAGCACAACTCATGTTTCACGCATTGGTTCAAGGAGAAGCTTCTGTCGTACCCTTTATATGAGGATTCTTCCGCGGAAGAAAAACTAATATTCGCCTTGTCACAGGGCGCCGAGCACAACCTGATGACCTATGAGGCGTACGATATCAACGGCTACACATTCTACACCGAGGACAAGGACATGAAGAGCGATGGTTATCAGAACTCCGGGGTAACGATGGAATCCTACACCGGTAACTACAAGGATAGATATGATGGAAGGATCGAGGAGATCTGGGAGCTGAGCTACGCTGGAGAGAAGGTCCCGATGTTCTTTGTCAGATGGGCCAAGAGTTTCCTAAAAGAAGACCGGTATTTCACCATCATGGTTATACCTGAAGCCAAATCCAAGACCGCGGGCGCAAACATCACCGCGAAAAATGAGCCATGGGTACTGGCTTCCCAAGTGGACCAATGCTTCTTCATTACCGACCCGTCAAAGCCCAGTCGTATTGTCGTGAGGAGAGGCCAAAGGAAGATCATCGGAATGGATGGAGTCGCCAATGAGCAAGACTTCGACAAGTACGGCGACCCGAAGATGGAACGTGACGACGACGATGAAGTGCCATAAACCACAAGAAGAAGCAGGACCACCCTACCTAAAGGATGTCCGTTCAAGAGAAGAACTCCATCTGCGGAAAAGAAGGGAAAGAAGATTGTGAAAAGATAGCTAGCTAAAATCGATTGTATTTAAATTGTAGTCTTCATTTCTCGATTGTATTTCGACATATGGAAATGAGATTTCTTCTGTTCTAGTCCTCATGAATATATATTTATGTTTATTCTGGTATTTATGTTTATTCTGGTATACCAATTTTTATTTAGGTTTATTCTGGTATTGAATTTCTAACTCACAAAAAGTATTGAATTTGTAAATATTTTTTGAACTAATGAATGTTTTTAAATTTCATGGTCACTTTTTGAATTCATGAATATTTTTTCAAATTTGATGATATTTTTTCATATTCATAAATGTTTTACCAATTCACAAATGAATGCAACTTAAAATCCAAAAAATATCTTATATATATTTACTAATTGGAGGCACCATACGAGGCACCACGTTAATCCTTAGAATTAAAGAATTTTCACCGTTGGATTAATATATAATCTATCCGTAGCCATCATATGAAGTATAAGAAATGTTGTCTCAAACTACCACGTATGGAAGTCTTGACCCCTTGGGACTCTCTCTATTTCCTAGAAAAAAGAAATATCTAAGCGGCCATATGTTGTCTTATACTACCACGTATGGAAGTCTTGATCCCTTGGGATTGTCTCTATTTCCTAGAAAAAACAAAAAGCTGAGTGGCCATATCAATTAGATGAAATCGTTACATTTGTAGTCCAGGTTCCTCACGTCCAACATTGGTTGAAAGAAAGAAAATCAGCCATGGTTCCATAAAAAGGATAGCCCACTTCCAGAAAAATTGGGCGCTAAAAAAGAAAAAAAAACATATCGCATCTAGAAAAGGAAAAAAAATCACATATGTCACGTTATAATTTGGTGAAACAAAACTAGAAAGACTCCACGGTTCCCTCAAAAAAGAATAATCTACTTCAATAAAAACACCACCGATGAAAAAAAACCAGATCTAATCTCCTTGCATAAAAAACTCCACGGATGAAAAAAATATATATGTTTGACTAACAAATCTTTTTTTCCCGATTTAAAAGGAATTAAACACACACACAAGGCTTTCATACGTGGGTGAAAGGTTTTTTTTTTTTGAAAGTTACGTGGGTGAAAGTTATACGTAACATATAGATGGCCCGGCCAAAAAACAAGCATCTACATGTAACGTTGGTGAAAAGAAAGTAGGAAAACATCCTCATATAGATGGTTCCTTATATGAAAAGGGATAGCTTCTTTACATAAAAACTACACCGATGGAATGAAAAAAGAAACAGATCAAACGTCAGAACGGAACGACATCTCATCCTCAAAGAAAAAAGGAAAATATCCCCCTCGAACCCTGTACATGGCCACTTAATCCTATATAAAAAGGATTAACATAATTCTTTGGAGGTGTAGATTGTCATATATAGTAAGTACGTACATGTATTTTTTATCCTAATGAAAAGAGAAAAATAATAGCTATTAAAACATCATTATATACATATAAATCGCTGAATTATTAAAAAAAAGAATTTGATTGTATCATTAGCCACAAAGATCTCATATAAACAGTACAATTTTTCTATAGCCACTACTGTCCCTCTCATATAAACATGATTGTCTATGTGATATGCATATGTATAGTACGGATAGAAAATATTTAAATTTTCCCATACATGTTAATCATAAGAGAAATTCTTTAATAAAAGTTGGTACATACAAGATCTTATAATCAGAATAATCTATGGTGCTTATAGTATAATGAGAATATACAACTGCCTATTTTTGAAATATGTACATTATTCGCTACGATGTGGCGTATGTTGATAAAAATTCATTCATGTATGTATCCAATATTCTATATAGAAACAAAGTTTTTATAATTCTACCATGCTTCCGTGGCAAAAAGAAGACGTCTGTCTTTTTTTGGCTTAATAAGAGAGTAATATATATGCTGCAATTGCGCACTTTATCTTTATACCTTCTAGAAACTTTTAGATCATAAGTACATGATACATGCAACAACTTCTAGGTCCGTAACCATGTTTTTTACCAACATAACACATATATACCCTTATGTAATCTTGATAAGTAGGACATCCGTATGTCCACATATCGGCCATAAATCTGAAGTGGATCACTGTGACATAATTGGATGCAAACAATCTAATCACAAAATAGTCAAAGCAATGTAACTTCATTGCAACCTATGTGCATGTGTGATAATAATAACTTATATCAACATACGCAAATTATTGTTTGACATTTGGAATCTCTCAAAACATTGTTATATCTAATATTAAAATTGCTAGCCCGTGCAGATGCATGGGTTGACGACTAGTGTTACTAATGGCGCACCCGGAGAAGGTGTGCCATTGCTATCAAGGTACTTATGGCGCACCCCTAGGAGGTGCTCCATTGGTATACCAATTTTTATTTAGGTTTATTCTGGTATTGAATTTCTAACTCACAAAAAATATTGAATTTGTTAATATTTTTTGAACTAATGAATATTTTTAAATTTCATGGGATCTTTTTAAATCCATGAATATTTTTTTATATTCATAAATGTTTTCTAAAAAATTAATAGATGCAACTAAAAATCCAAAAAAAATATGTTCAAATAACAAATTTGACGATATTTTTTCATATTCATAAATATTTTCAAATAACAAATTTGATGATATTTTTCACATTCATAAATGTTTTCAAATTTGATCGTCATTTTCTAAATAATTATTAGATGCAACTAAAAATCCAAAAAAAGAGTTAGTAATGGCGCACTAGTGGGAGGTGCGCCATTGCTATCACTGTGTTTATGGCGCACCCCTAGAAGGTGCGCCATTGCTAACCTTCCCCCTCTGTATGTAGGTGTGTGTTGTCCATCTCGCTAACCCTCCCTCGCCAGATCCCCTCACCTCCCGCACCCGCTCCACCGCCGCCGTCCGCCCGCGCCCGCTCCCCTCGCCCTCCCCGGCCCAACAGCGAGCAGAGCCCAGAAAGCCTCGCCGCCGTCGCCCCCCTGCCCTCCCAACGAATCCTAGTCGCCCCTGCCCTCGAGCGTGAGCCGCAGCCAATCCAGCCACCGGTGGGGCGGTGCTCATCCTCAACACAATCGATCGCGAGCTGCTCAAGCCCTCCGCCTCCGTCCCGCTGCACCATCGACCGCAAGCTGCTCAAGTCCACTCCGAGACGTCGACTCCAGCTAGCCCGCTCCCCTCCCTCGGTATATGCCATCAGCCGCCGTCGGGCCCTCTCCGAGACGCTGACGCCAGCTAGCCCGCTCCCATCACGGCGTCGGCCGGCCAGACGGTCCCCTCCCCTTGCCGGCTCGCCTCCAACCTGCAGGGTGCTCGCGGTCCACACCATCGCTGCCGACCTTCCCTAGCAAGTTAGCAAGGTACAATTGATCTTCCTTTCCTGCAATTTTGCTAAGCAGCAAATCTGGGAAGATCAAGATTGGTGTCATTTCGTGTTCATGTCAACCATACAATTGAACTTGATGCTTCCTGGTTATATGAATTAGTAAGTACATGAACTGTTAACTTGTTTTACAGATACTGTATTTGAGGAATAACTTGATGGTCTCCACATTTCCTTTTTTGGTGACCAAGTAATGGCCCAAACTCTCTTCATTAAGAGTAGTTTTGTAAGTTTTGTAATGGGCATGAATTTCTGTCTGTGACTGATTACCAATTTACCATGCTCTGCATCTAGCACCATCGTTGCTGCTACTGTTGAGCTTATGCCAAGTGTTGTAATTTAAATTGGAATGCTTAGAAGAACACAAAATACTTTTTGAAGCAGTGATTATTGGATTATTTCGATATCTTAGACAACATAACTGCTCCTATTAGTGTGTTAATAATAGAAAGGTGCACCTAGTTTTGGGAAATCATATATGCACTGAATCTCTGAATATATTAAATGTTGATTGACCTGGAGAGTTATTTGTGCCCCCTGAGTAGAGTTTGTTCTTTGTAGTAGATTAAGCATTGTTGTTTCAGTGCAGTTGATGCTATGTTTGATTTCTATTCTGTCTAACTTAATTCTGTTTTCTTGTTTCATAGGTGTAGGTATCTCAAGCACTGCCTCCGTACCACAGACAGGAGCAGCTCGTGTTGCTTCAAAGCTGTTATAGATATCACTGACAAGAGGTAAATCAAGACGCCATTACATTTGGCTGGGTACTGAAAGTTGTACTCCATTGAAGTACTGTTACTTTTAAATGTGCAAACTGAATTTGGTGTAGCAGCATTTTGAATTTGGAGTATGAAGCAGCTATATGGATTAATGTTAATTTTGCATGTTGAATTTGGAGTAAAATGGAGTTGCTCTGTTACTGAATTTGGTTGGTAAAGATGCAGTAGCAGTGGGAGTTTTTACTTAATTTGCTTGGAGTACATTTGCTTAATTTGCTTGGAGTACATTTGCTTAATTTGCTTAATGCTACAGTGAAAGTCTAGCAGTACCACTATACAAGGTTAGTAAATATCACTTGAATCAAATTACTCCAGTACATTGTACTACACTATATTCCTGAATCAAATTACTCCATCAGTATTTGTTTCAATTATTTACTCCAGTGCAAATAATTATTTTCTCCAGTGCAAATAATTATTTTCCTCCTAGAACACTATTAGTATTTACTCTTCACGCAACCACATTAGTAATTGTTCTCCTAGCGCATGAAAACTTACTGCCAATAGTACACCATACAAAACACTAGTATTACTGGCAGCTGACTTGTGTGAGGAAAGTGTCTTCACAAGGAAAATGTGGCAGCTGACTTGTGTGAGAACTGAGCCCAGCAGATTGTGTTTCTGTGACTTAGTACATGCTATAAAAACTGTATTCACTACTGCTGTTGTACTACTTAAGATGTTGCTGCTGCTGCTGTACTACTTGTGATGCTGTTGCTGTACTACTTGGGAATTTTGTCAACTTGTGATGCTCTTGTGATCTTCTGAAATGACCCCTTTTCTCCTGAAATGTTGATTAATTTCCGTTTTGGTTGAGAATGGGGCAATCCTAGGTCAAGAAAATTAGCAAAGGTCATGCCAAATTTTCTTGACCTAGAAGGTGCCCGATTCTCAACTAAAACAAAAATAAATTAGCATGTATCTTGACATCAACCAACTTTCTGGACACATCCCTCGACAACTAGGTTATCTTGAGAACTTAGAGGAGTTGTGGCTTTGGAGACACTCAGACACCCTTGCTTGCCATGTGTGTGAGAGAGATAGTGAGAGTAGACAAGAAGAAGGGGGTTAGGAAGATGATGTTGGCTAATCAAAGCTAACCATCTCCCCCTTTTCACCCCTTTTCCTTTGTCTTTTGTGGGTTGCAAGGAAGCTACTGTCTTAGGTTCCATCCCACTAACAGGTTCCATCCCAAAACACCTAGGCAATATCACAAACATCTCTCAATTGTTCATTGACAATAACCAACTTTTTGGCAACATTCCTCGAGAATTAGGTTATTTGTTCAACTTAGAGATCTTGTTCCTTGACAATAACCAACTTTTTGATCAAACTTTTTTCCTATTTACAGCAAAACATGGCCCACCATGATGAGGCCGACGGTTCGGGCAAGGCATTCTGGGAGCTGTCCCAGGAGATGGAGGAAGAACCTCACCGCTATGAGGATGCCGCGGAAGACACCGATCCAGACTACACAACCCCTAGTGGCGTCGGGGATGACACCACTGATGGTGCCGCCGAGGATGCCACCACTGATGATGGTAGCGCACGCACAAATGGCAGCGAACCGAAGAGGCAACGTAAGGACCGGCGCCCAAACGTGCTTGGCACCGTCAAGGAGGAATTTACTGAAATGTCCTCCAGTGGGCAGCCAACGGCGCCCAAAGAATTAGTCAAGGGGTACACGGGACAGCTCGGGTGCATTCGCCAGAGCACCGTCTCGATCAACACCGAGAACCTAAGGCATCGTGACCGAGGGAATTTGCGCAACCTCCTCTTCACGAAGCTGCACGAACGATACAAGTTTGCCGGTGACTTCGCAAACACAGACCTCTCAGGGAATAAAGTGAACAGTGCCGCCCTCACCAAGATGAGCATGGCCCTGGCTACTTGGAGAGCCACGGTGGAGAGAAGGATTGAAAAAGGTGATAGTTTTGAGAAGATCAAGGAGAAAAATCCTTCGATCAGCGAAGCTGACTACCTGAAGTTGAAGATCAAGTGCGAGAGCAATGCAATCGCGAAATCAAGTCAGTGGGGGAAAGATATGCGGGGCTTGAACTTAGGGGTCCACAAACTCGGTCCCGGCGATTACAGAGTGGCAGAACCTATATGGGACAAGGAGGACACGGAGAATGCCAAGCAAGGCCTAACGCCCCTCTTCGATAAATACCCTCACAAGCAGACCATGAACTATGTCAGGGCCCGGTACAAGATTGACCCGGTAACAAAGGAGCTTACCACGGATCCGAAGACCAAGGCGCTTGAGCTTGTTCTGTTATGGAATACACACCCGCGTAATTAGCTCCATATGGTTGCATTCTAATTAATGAAGCCAAATTTCTAAATGGTTCACGTTCCTTCCGCAGGAAACTGAAAGCACTAGCGCGGGGTCGTCTCAGAGCTCCCCTTGGGACACCACTTAAAATAGGGCGTTGAACGTAATGAATCACAAGGATAAGCTCAGTAAGCCTACGTCAGCTGGTCGTGTGGCCGACAAAGACTTGTCCACGAAATGGTCAGAATACTATACCATTGGGCAAAAGGAGAGAAAGAACAGCTCAGAAAGCCAGGAGCGAGAGGTTCAAGAACTCAAGGCACAAGTGGCGCGGATTACGGAGATAGTTGAAGAGCTAGTGCAAGACCAACTGGGAGCGACGATCACCGCCATTATGCCTACCTTGCTTGAGGGGCTGCAGGCGTGGATTGCGGGCGGTCAACAGGGGCCGCCCCCGATTCCCAGCTTCACGGGCAGCAGCTCGCACAATGTGCCGGCGGCGCCATTGGTGTCTCCGGCGGAGGCAGCATTGGTGTCTCCGGCGTCGGTGCCGACAGTGGAGGTTAATGCACTCGGGTGTGGGAAGAATACGCCGGCCGGCACCTCCGCAGCAAGCGGCCCCTCCATCACTTGCACGCCCGCCGTTGGCGGTGCCTCGACATTAGCCGAGCTCAACGCCATCACGGTAACTAAGCTCTCGGTCGATGACTTCATCTCCTTGCCTTTGACTGGGCATGCCTGATGCCCTACATGTTTTCGCAGGGCGCCGCCGACGTTCCATACACTCTCCTGCACTTCGTGGACGGCGAGTTGATCGATGTCGCCAAGGCCAGAATCGTTCAACCGGGCAACCGCCTTTTCCATGGTAATCCGATGCCACCCACCGTGTATAGGGTTCAACTGGTTCGGGTGCTGCGGGGCTGCGACGACTTGTTACCTCCGTATCGACCCCCTAGGGCCGATAAATATGATGTGATGACCCTCAGCGAATGCATAAGCTGGTCCATGCTTTGGCCGAAGAGCCAGATTCGTTTGGGGGCGGGGGACACCACCCCACAGACAACACCGCCAGTCGTGCCGGCGCCAAGCCATGCAGGACCACCGCAATGCTACCGCCGTCAGCTGATCCAGACATGCATATGGCACATGAGCCGGACGACGACGACGGTGCATTTACCAGGGTCGATATGTACTTCAACGAACATGGGTACGGTGACGAATTCTTGGGGCATGCTTCTCAAGAACCCAACCCTGCAAATGACGATCGCGATCTAGCTAGTACCGCGGAGAAACCCAATTGCAACCGGCGTCGTCTTTTGTTCAGTTCTCAGGAGTCGCCTCCAGATGCCGCCTTCACCGAGCCTCAGATAGTTGAGGTGTGAAATATTATCAGCCCCAACACACTCAAGAAGGTGGTCTCTGAGCAGAACTCGAACCCATTACAGCAGAAGAAGAAGGGACGAAAAAGAAAGAATAACAAGGGCGCGAGCCAGCTAGCGCCGAGTACGATCCGTGCTCAGGACGGGACACCTTCACCTAAGGATATGTTGAGGAGGGTGCATGTGGCGGGTAGGCCGATGCTACCTACTAATCTGCTCAATGCTGCAACCGGTGCTATGCGGAGTCTGCATGACAGTTTTCTTTCTTTGGAGAAGCAGCGTCTCTCCGTGAATGATGTGGCACGCCCGGTTTTCGTGTCCAAGGTGCTAGAGGGCAAGGGCTTTGTCGATAGCATCATCGGGGGTATGATCTTCCTGCGGTTTGACGACATCTTCGCTATGTTTAACCTTCATCCGCTACACTACACCTTCATTCGGCTATTTTCGCTCAGTATGGATATGCGGATCATTGGAGACAAGACCCCGGACATCATGATAGTCGACCCATTCTACATGCGTGCCGTGATCTTGCGCAGCGCTGGGGACCGGCAAGTCGCGAGTTCATACCTCGAAGGCGTCATTCTGGCGAACCCAGATAAGGATAACTTCCTCGTGCCTTACTTTCCCAAGTAAGTCATCCCCTCACCGCCCCGTAACATATTATTTCTTAGATTTCGATGTTCTTTTTTTTTTCTAACATTCTGTGTTTTGTGCAGTGACACACGTTGCACACTCATCCTATTAAGCCCGAACTATTCCATGGCCACGTATTTCGACTCGGACCGTCAGTCGAATAAAGACTACACAAATATCAAGAAAGTTCTTGATGATGTTCTCCCCGGCTACGCCAAATCTAGAGGCACCTTCAGAAGGCCAATTTTTAAGTACCGCAAGCACGTGTTCACGCACGTAACGACGTTCCCCTGCGTCAAGCAGCCGCCTGGCAGTCAGAAGGATGCCTACTATGCCCTCCATCACATGCGGGCGATCATACGGGACCACAATCACCTTCTACTACCAAATAGTCTCAAAGATTGGGCCGCACGCTTGCCGGCAATCCAAGACGCGGACCTCAGACAAGAATTCTTTCGCATCCAGTCGCAGTTTGCGAAAATCATCCATCAAGATGTCCTTCGTACCTCGGGGCAGTTTTACCTCAAATATCAACCGTCCAACGGTGAAATAGAAACAACGCTACAAATGCAGGCTGACAACGATCGCGATTTCATGACCATCACGAAAGACGGCGGCTTCATACACGCTCCGGTCCCTGAGTCGAGTTGAAAGTAGTGATGCTATGTAGTTCTGAAATATCGATTAGCTCATGTTGTAATTAAATTTTAATGAACTTGTATGTCTCTTTGGTTTGGACTATCGTTCAACTTATATGTAATCGATGCTATTTATTAGTAGGACCATGAATCGTGCTATTAATGTGTTGCTTTTCTCTTCCGATCCTTTTGTCTGTGAATTGCTACTAACGTTTTGTTTGTCTAGTGCATAGAGATGTCGTCGTATGTCAAGGACAAGGTTAAGGTTCTCGGAGTCTACGATGACTGGGAGGAGTGTCGGAGGCAGGTTCACCGTTTTAGCGGTAACAGTTACAAAGGGTACACCACTAGGACGGAGGCGGAAGCTAGATACGCACGCTATCTAGCGGGAGAGAGGAGGGAGCGGAGGAGGAACCGAATGAAGACCAGTTTCATCGCGATGATTCTCCTCATGACCGCAACTCTCTTCTATGTGATGGTAGTTTAGATGATCGATATCGACTTTGTAGTGTGACGATAAACTCGCTACTTGCGGTCTCGAGAATTGTAATGTTCTAGCTTTGTTCGGTATTATGAATTCGGAGACTAATAGGATGACTTTTATTCGGAGACTAATCTTCTATTGTATTCGATAAATCTGCTGTTTATATGTTGTGCTATTTATATTTTGTGTTCTAATGTATTTTGTAACCTGTGCAAATATCAGAAAAGCAAAAAAAATCCTAATATTCATAGTAGTGGCGCACCTTGCTCAGCATTAGTGGCGCACCAGGGCTAAATACCAGTGGCGCATTATGGGGCATAGTAATGCCGCACTTGGGGGCATACGTGAATGTAAATATGCCCCCCTAGGAGCCATAGTAATGGCGCACTGTTGGACATAGTAATGGCGCACTGTCAGGTGCGCCACTATTATCTGGTAGGTGCGCCATTAGTACTTGTTACTAGTGGCGTGGTAATAGTGGCGCACCTATAGTGCGCCATTAATGGCCAAAATAGGTGTGCCACTAACAGGCCTTCTTGTAGTAGTGGATAATGATTGAAATCGAAGTAAGGATATCCGCACGGATGACTTACAGGGGATGATAAGGCATGAGAATCGCCTCCTTGTCCTTATTGGTGAGCATGAAATTGGCGATGTATTCCCTCGCATATTCACGGTGCTGTGCGCAGACTCCCAAGAAGCCCTCGTGCGTGAAGTATGGGTCAGCGACACAGATATGAGGTATCTGCTCAACCCCGATGAGGTAGTTCATGTGCAAGGCATAAAGGCGGACAAACGTAAAATCCGGCTTCATCAAGTGAAACATGTCGAAGATGTAATCGAATCGAAGGAAGAACTTCTCCGCGGGGAATGTGTCGACGTACGACAATTGCCGCGACATGTTAACCACATATCCTGGATTTTTTGAGGCGATGAGGCCTTTCTCTATCCGCAGCACATCATCATGAAGTCTCCTTAAATCGCCGAATCTAGCACCTAGCGCTGCTTTAGGTAGGATTGGTTGACCGGGGATATGTCATTTTGCCGCATTGGGGTCTCTATACGGTCTTGAACCCGAGGCTGCTGAGGAGGCTGGATCAGGAAGTAGCTTTTTTGCCTTTCCTCCATCTCTTCCTAGACTTCTTTACTACCGGAAGGTTGTCCATAATACATTCAGACTCCGGAGGCGGCAATTCAGGCACCGACTCATGACGGTCAAACCCTAAGTAGGCGCCAGTTTTGACGTACTGTTGAGTGTCATCGTCATCGTCATCCTCATCCTCATCTATGGCGACGTCACTAGCGACTAATGGAGCCTCTTCCTCACCCCTCCGATATCACCCAGCACGACAGCCGACGCTAATTGGGTAGGTCAGGTGTTGATGTTCATACCTAACTGCCTGCTCGTGGGTGTGCTCCTGGCCGTCTCCAGACGAAGAAGACTCTTAGGCCACAACAGGACCCACCCATTGCAACAATCACCAAGCCGCTGTGGGGTCTCGTCGTCATCCCCCACTAGTACCAGAGGAGCCAAATTCTCGTGGCCCAGTTTGACACTGACCACGGAAACCTTGAAGATGTCCGGGGGGATCGGCCGACTATGGAACAATGGTTCCTTCGGCTCCATTATCGTCGCCTTCCCCACGTCCACCTTCTCGTCGCTGATGGTGTACAATATGGTGCACGGCGTTTCGTCGGCCTACAAAGAAAAGTCTGCGACGTGAGAAATCTGAAAGGCAATGAAAATGGGAGATTGTACATTTATTGAAGGGGGCCGGTGTGACAGATACCGTGAGGGCATCGAGCTCAGCCAAAGACGAAGCACCGCCTAGAACGTCTGGTTCCAGACCCGGTGCCGGAGCAGGTGCGGGAGCCGGTGCAGGAGCTGATGCGGGAGCCGGTGCGGGAGCAGGTGCAGCTGCAGATGATGGTGCAATGCTAGTCGAGCTACTCCCGAAGAAGTCAGCAACAGGAAAGTCCGCTGCATTTTTTCTGGATTTTGCCTGCTCCAATTGAAAATGGCCGGAACCAAGGTAGTAGACATATCTACAAGCACCTATTTTGCGGCTGTTGCCGCTGTTGCGACTGTCTCAGATGATTTCTTCTCAACCGCAATCTCAACCTTCTTGTCGATGTTTTCTTCAGTTAACCTCCGTCTTTCCTTTCTCTCCTCCCTGGTCTGACGGTAGTACTTCTTCCACGTGGCACCATCTCCGACACCATGCCAAGGGTGAGGCGGGAGAAGACTGAGCTTCAGGATGCCAACACCAAGCGGGACGTTGAACTTAAAGATGTTCGTGGCCAGCTGTCGGACTCTACTATGGAGAATCAGCGGCTTCGACACGGCATATTTAGTAAGTGCTTAAGCGAATGTTTGAAAGAAAAGAGTTCGACGAGGAAGTCGACTAACAGAGTAATGTCTGTAGGTATGCTAATGGGTCGTCCTGCAGAGGAGATGCCCGGTTCTACGGGTGACCTTCTTCCCGAGCTCTCGCAACTGCACGAGCGAGTTCGGCAGGCGATGCGAGGTGTTGCCCAAGCCTTATGGCCTTCCCACTCCATGCCCGAGGGCCTTGGAGAGCTTTCGGAGAAGCTTAAGGGAGCTCGACGGCGCTTCCGGTTGTGGAAGATATCGGCCTGCCGACAAGGCGCTAGGGAGGCCTGGGCCATGGTGAAGATGCGGTACACGAAGTATGACCCAAACCACATGGCCGAGGTCGGACCTGTGGGGCCTGACGGGAAGGAGATGCCTGTAAGCTTAGTGTACGGCCAAGTAGAATTGGCCGCAAAGTATTCCCAGCAGGACTGTAAGTTAGACAGCCTGTTAGATGGTATTGAAGAGGAATACAATCAGTCAGAGTGACTATGTAATTTTTAATTGACATGTGTAATGCCTTCTAGCCGGATTGTAGATCGTTTGTCGTTGCCGACCTTTTTGCTTCAACCTCAGGACCTGACGGTCCGGAGTGTGTCTGAATACCCTACTGGTTATGTAAGAACCGGGGTACGCATGGAGACCAGGCGTAGGGGTCATTAGTGCTTTATCAAACAAGTGCCCAACTAGTTATGTTATATTACATGGTTAGTAAGAAACATCTTCCAGAGAGAATAGTTCCGTTAGGGGTTCCTTTCTCTGGGAGGCATGCCCTAAAGTGCATGTCTGGACTACAAACGCAGGAAAATCATCTGGGGGCATATACATAAATAAGTAAAAAAGGTCATCTTTTAGTTGACCGGCCGAATATTCCCTCAAGAACGCTAGCTTTCGGCTTCACCCAGTCTGAGGTACACATCCGGCTGATCCGGCAGTAACAATCGCAGAGGTGCTCCCTTTACCACCTAGCCGAACAATCGGGAACGTAGGGGTAAGCACAGGAGCCAAGCAACCCAGCTTGGCCAAAACTTAAGTCATATCAATGCATATAATGGTGAAGAAAAGGTACATGCGGAAGTTTGACACATGTGGTGGGCGTGAAGCCCGTATAAATACGCTTCTGTTAAAGAAGCCCCCAGGTTTAATGAGCGCGAGTAGCACTTCACTTGAGGAGCCTTTAAGGGTTATAAAAGAGAAGAGGGGAAGGAGAGAAATGTAAGACAGAAAATGTAAAAAATGGAGAGAGGAAGGAGACAAACACATAGTCCGGCGCTAGGCATAAAATCTTTGGAGACGGGCTGCGTTCCATGGGTTCGGCTCGAGTCGGTTATCCGACGCATCTCGCAGGCGGTATGCTCCACCAGTCAGGACTTGGTCGATTATGAAGGGACCTTCCCACTTGGGCTTCAGCTTGTCCTTTTTCTTGTCCGGCAGGCGTAGAACTAATTCGCCAACGTTGTAGCTTTTGGCCCGCACTTCTCTACTTTGATATCTTCGAGCCTGCTGTTGATAGAATGCGGAACGGGCTTTTGCCACGTCGCGCTCCTCCTCTAAGGCCTCCAAACTGTCCTGCCGATCGAGCTCGGCCTCCCTTTCTTTGTACATGCGCACTCGAGGTGAGTCATGAATTATGTCGCAGGGCAAGACTGCCTCTGCGCCGTACACCATAAAAAATGGTGTGTATCCGGTGGTGCGGTTCGGCGTGGTCCGCAGCCCCCAGAGTACGGAGTCGAGCTCCTCTACCTAGTGCATGTTAGATTCCTTGAGGGACCACACTAATCTGGGTTTGATGCCGCTCATGATGAGACCATTTGCACGTTCGACCTGAGCGTTAGTTTGTGGGTGATAGACGGAAGCATAATCGAGCTTGATGCCCATGTTTTAGCACCAGAGTTTTACCTCATCGGTAGTAAAGTTTGTGCCGTTATCGTTGATGATGCTGTGGGGGACGCCATAACGTTGTACGACCCCGGATATAAAGTCTATCACAGGTCCGGATTCGGCCGTGTTAACAGGCTTGGCTTCTATCCATTTGGTGAACTTATCCACCATGACCAGTAAGTATTTTTTCTTGTGGGTTCCGCCTTTAAGGGGTCCCATCATGTCAAGCCCCCAGACCGCGAAAGGCTAAGTGCTGGGGATAGTTTGGAGGGCGGTGGGTGGCATATGGCTTTGGTTTGCAAAAAGCTGGCAATCGACGCATTTATGGACCAAGTCCTGAGCGTCCGCCCGGGCCGTCAGCCAATAAAAGCCTGTACGGAAAGCCTTGCTTACGAGGGACTGGGCTGCGGCGTGATGGCCACCGAGTCCGGCATGAATTTCAGCCAGCAGGTTCCGCCCTTCCTCTTCGGAGATGCACCTTTGAAGGACTCCGGTAGTGCTTTTCTTGTAAAGTTCTCCCTCATGGACTTTATAGGCTTTAGATCGCTGCACTATACAGCGTGCCTCGTTTTGGTCCTCTGGGAGTTCCTGCCTAGTAAGGTAGGCTAGGAATGGTTCTGTCCATGGGGCGATAACGGTCATTAGTACGTGGGCTGGGGTTGTTATTTCATTAGCCTCTGATTAGGTCAGATTGTTCGGCGTCGGACAATGCGGTTGGGTCCGGACTGATATTCCCATGTTCCCCTTCCCATACTACGGATGGCTTGAACAGCCTTTCTAGGAAGATGTTGGGGGGGACTGCATCGCGTTTTGCGCCGATGCGTGCCAGGACGTCTGCCGCCTGATTGTTTTGTCGGGCTATATGGTGAAATTCGAGCCCTTCAAACCGAGCTGACATTTTGAGGACGGCGTTGCGGTAAGCTGCCATTTTTGGATCCATGGCATCGAAGTCTCCATTTAATTGGGATATCGCGAGGTTCGAATCCCCGCGCACCTCTAGGCGTTGAATGCCCATGGACACTGCCATCCGGAGACCATATAAAAGGGCCTCATATTCGGCTGCATTGTTGGAGTCCGTGTACATAATCTGGAGTACATATTGAACTGTGTCTCCTGTGGGGGACGTCAAAACGACGCCGGCCCCTAGTCCGGCCAACATTTTGGAACCGTCGAAGTGCATTATCCAGTTTGAATATGTGCCGTACTCTTTAGGGAGTTCAGCCTCCGTCCATTCTGCGATGAAGTCAGCCAAAACTTGCGACTTGATAGCTCGCCGTGGCCTATAAGTTATGTCGAACGGGAGGAGCTCGATGGCCCATTTTGCAATCCGGCCCGTTGCTTCACGGTTGTTTATAATATCATTGAGTGGTACTTCCGATGCTACTGTGATTGAACACTCTTGAAAGTAGTGTCGTAGCTTCCAGGATGCCGTGAATACCGCATATGCAATTTTTGATAATGTGGGCACCGTGATTTGCATGGGGTGAGGACAGTGGAAACATAGTAAACCGGCTTTTGAAGGGGGAATTTGTGTCCGTTCGTTTCCCGCTCGACGACGAGTACTGCGCTGACAACTTGATGGGTTGCTGTAATGTACAATAGCATTGGTTCGCCGATGTTTGGCACGGCCAGGACGGGGTTTGTTGCCAATATGGCTTTTATTTCCTCGAGTCCGGCCGTGGCGGCGTCCGTCCACTCGAAGTGTTCGATGCGCCGAAGGAGGCGATAGAGGGGTAGCGCCTTTTCTCCCAACCGGGAGATAAAGCGGCTTAGAGCCGCCACGCGTCCGGTTAATTTTTGTATTTGTTTGAGGTCCTTTGGGATATCCAATTGTGACAAAGCTCGGATCTTGGCTGGATTTGCTTCGATTCCCCTACCGGATACAATGAAGCCCAAGAGCTTTCCGGCTGGAACGCCGAAAACGCATTTTTCCGGATTTAGCTTGATGTCATATGCTCGGAGGTTGTCACACGTAAGCCTCAAGTCGTCTACTAGAGATTCGACATGTCTTGTTTTTACGACCACATCATCCATGTATGCCTCTACTGTTTTGCCGATCTGGTTTGCCAGACATGTCTGAATCACGCGCTGATATGTTGCGCCGGCGTTTTTGAGCCCGAAAGGCATTGTGTTGAAGCAGAATGGGCCGTATGGGGTGATGAATTCCATTGCCGCTTGGTCTGACTCGGCCATCTTGATTTGATGGTAACCGGAGTATGCGTCGAGGAAGCACAACGAATCGTGTCCTGTAGTGGCGTCGATAATTTGATCGATGCAGGGGAGGGGGAAGGGATCCTTTGGGCAGGCCTTGTTGAGGTCTTTGAAGTCAACGCACAGGCGCCAGGATTTGTCCTTCTTTGGTACCATCACCAAGTTTAATAGCCAGTCCGGATGTTTTATATATCTGATGAATCCGGCCTCCAATAGTTTGGCTAGCTCCTCTCCCATTGCCTGTCTCTTGGGTTTAGAAAAACGCCAAAGGATTCCTCTCCCATATTTAAGCTATGTTCGGCCAGCCTGCGTGGGATTCCTGGCATGTCCGAAGGGTGCCATGCAAAAATGTCCCAGTTCTCTCATAGGAATTCTCGCAGTGCGGCGTCTACATCGGGGTTTAATTGTGCCCCGATGGAAGCTGTTTTATTGGGGTCCATTGGATGGACCTGGAATTTGACTATTTCATCCGCTGGTTTAAAGGAGGTGGACTTGGATCTTTTGTCGAGTATCACATCGTCCCTGTTTACCGTGGAGCACAGCGTAGTCAGTTCCTCAGCCGCTAGGGCTTCGGACAGTGCGTCAAGGGCTAGTGTGGCTGTCTTGTTTTCGGCGCGGAGTGCTATGTCCGGATCACTAGCGAGAGTGATGATTCCATTCAGCCCGGGCATCTTGAGCTTCATGTATCCGTAATGGGGTATTGCTTGGAAGATTGTAAACGCTTCCCGCCCCAGGAGAGCGTGGTATCCGCTGCTGAACGGGGCCACTTGGAATGTGACCTCTTCGGACCTATAATTATCCGGCGTGCCGAACACCACATCTAGTGTGATTTTTCCTGTACAGCGTGCTTCCCGACTGGGGATTATTCCTCTGAAGGTTGTGCTGCTTCGCTCAATGCGGTTCCAGTCTATTTCCATTTTTTGAAGGGTTTCCTCACAAATGAGGTTGAATCCGCTGCCTCCATCCATGAGTACCTTGGTGAGGTGAAAGCCGTCCACTATAGGACTGAGTACCAATGCGGCTGGTGCTCGAGCTGTTCGGAATTTAGGTTCGTCGCTGGAATTAAAGGTAATAGCCATGTCACTCCATGGGTTTATTGTTGCTACTTGATAGACTTCGGCGAAGCTGTGGAGTGTTCTTTTTCGCATTTTATTTGATGCGAAAGTCTCGAAGACTGTTAAGACTGTACTGGAGTCCCTGAGGTGGCTTTCTGCGGCCTCCGGAATTAGGAGATCTTCGCCCCTTTTGGCCACCTGCCGGAGTATCGAACATGCTCTAAGGCTATGAGTTGGTGTGGCGTCCCCTGTATCATGAATTTTATAGGGTCCATTAAGCCATCCCTCCATTACGGTTCCATACCCTGTAGAGGGTTTTGGTTTTTTGGTTTTTAACCCGGGTGTCTGATGATGATGCACCCTTTTATTTTGGACGAGGTTTCTATTCAGGGCCGGATTGTCCCAAAATTTAGTTTCGGTTTTCCGGGCGCTTTCCATCGCACAGTACTTTTGTACTATGGATGCCAAGTCAGCGAAGCGTGTATGATTATTGCAGAAGATTGAGATTGCGTTTTCCTCGCAGCAGTCCTTTATCCTGTTCATAACCAGGAGGAACCTTGCCCAGTAATGATGTACTGTTTCTTCGGGCTTTTTCCTGATTTGGGATAGATCGCTTATGTTCGGGCAGGTGGGTGGAATTAAATCCGGAACTTCACCCAATCTAAGGCTCAGAGGCCAAGGAGTTTCTGAACTCTGAGGTTTGGATTCTCGGATGTTGTCCAGTGAATCTAGCCCGTTGCTTGATTCTAAGTTCAGGTCTTGAGTTACATCCTCCCCTCCGCGGGTATCCGGCTTGGAGGGATCTGGAATCCAGACGTAGCTAGTCCTTAAGATAGATGAAGAGTCACCGCACTGTGCCTCTACTACGGCAACGTGATGGGTGACTTGGGGAGAATTAATTTCTCTTAGATCGGTTTTAAGCCCAACCTGGTCATAATCCGTAGTGACCCCCAAGGCGGCGATGCGATCCAAGAGCTCGTTTACGGAAGAGAGCTCCATTGGATCTAACTGCTCGACGAGTTCCGAGCTGACGTGAACATTGCTTTTGATGACCCGAGAGGTCACCGTCAGCGCAACGGCCGAACAGGCGGTCATGAGAAAACCGCCTAGCCGGAGAGTTTGGCCGACAGCCAAGGCTCCCTTAGTAACGGCGCCGTCTTTAAAGACGGGAAGAGGCATCCTTCCTGATTGCGACGACACAGGGAACTCTCAATGAAAGCACCAATGTCGGTGTCAAAACCGGGGATCTCGGGTAGGGGGTCCCGAACGGTGCGTCTAGGCCGGATGGTAACAGGAGACAAGGGACACAATGTTTTACCCAGGTTCGGGCCCTCTTGATGGAAGTAAAACCCTATGTCCTGCTTGATTAATATTGATGATATGGGTAGTACAAGAGTAGATCTACCACGGGATCAAGGAGGCTAAACCCTAAAAGCTAGCCTAAGGTATGATTGTTGTATGATGAAGTTGTCCTACGGACTAAAACCCTCCGGTTTATATATACACCGGAGAGGGTTGGGGTTACACAAAGTCGGTTACAATGGTAGGAGATCTTGAATATCCGCATCGCCAAGCTTGCCTTCCACGCCAAGGAAAGTCCCATCCGGACACGGGACGGAGTCTTCAATCTTGTATCTTCATAGTCCTGGAGTTCGGCTGAAGGTATAGTCCGGCTACCCGGACACCCCCTAATCCAGGACTCCCTCAACGACGGTGACAAAATCGCAATGGAAGACCCCTGCACAAGCGGGTCCAGCGGCGCGGTAGGTGAGCGGCTACCGGGATGGGGCCATGGCGAGAACCTCGGACATGCGGCTCGTGATCCTATCGAGGTGGGGGATGTGGGCTCCCGTGGTGGTCTCGTCCTATACGCTGCATGGCCGTTCGATAGGGACACTGCGGCCTCCTCTTGCGATAGCAGCTGCTCCTGCAGAGCCGCCTCCCACGAGGGTTTTTCTGGAAGCAACGCGGATGTGATGGACTCTCAGGAAGTAGGACGACAACGACAATATTGCGATGGACGGCAGGCGAGCGGCTGCCGGGATGGGGCCATGTCGAGAACCTCAGACAGGTGGTTGGTGATCCTGTCGAGCTCGGAGATGTGGGCTCCAGTGGCTCTTGGCAAGCCTGCCATGGCCACCAAAACGGCCAACTCCAGCAGTGCAAGATCCATGACGGCTTGGGGAAGGAGGGAAGCTACGTGCATCGTGCTTTGTCTGTAGCGTATTCGATTTGTTTTTGGCCGGGTTTCAATTTTATGCACACATGACAATCCAAACGCAAGGAGAGATGTGTGTGCGGGTACAAATCTGCTAAGCCCATGGTGGAATCAGCGAAGGAATTGGCTTTTCTTTCCTTCCATGTAATTGTCCAAACTGTTTTTTTCAGTTCTATTTTAAAATCTCAGCCGTCAATCTTTATATTAACACAAAATCAACGGATATAGGTGATGGATGGAGAACTATGAAAGGCTCCGTCCTTTATATTTAGGTAAGGATACATTGAATCTATTGGAATTTTTTGGAAATACACGGTTCCTTTTTTTTTTAAATACATGATGAAGATTTTCAAATATGTGTTGGACACTTCCTTGAATACATGATGAACATTTATTGAAATATGCGTGGAACACTTTTTCAAATATCTGTTTAACACCATATTGAATACATGATGATTCCATTCAGCCCGGGCATCTTGAGCTTCATGTATCCGTAATGGGGTATTGCTTGGAAGATTGTAAACGCTTCCCGCCCCAGGAGAGCGTGGTATCCGCTGCTGAACGGGGCCACTTGGAATGTGACCTCTTCGGACCTATAATTATCCGGCGTGCCGAACACCACATCTAGTGTGATTTTTCCTGTACAGCGTGCTTCCCGACTGGGGATTATTCCTCTGAAGGTTGTGCTGCTTCGCTCAATGCGGTTCCAGTCTATTTCCATTTTTTGAAGGGTTTCCTCACAAATGAGGTTGAATCCGCTGCCTCCATCCATGAGTACCTTGGTGAGGTGAAAGCCGTCCACTATAGGACTGAGTACCAATGCGGCTGGTGCTCGAGCTGTTCGGAATTTAGGTTCGTCGCTGGAATTAAAGGTAATAGCCATGTCACTCCATGGGTTTATTGTTGCTACTTGATAGACTTCGGCGAAGCTGTGGAGTGTTCTTTTTCGCATTTTATTTGATGCGAAAGTCTCGAAGACTGTTAAGACTGTACTGGAGTCCCTGAGGTGGCTTTCTGCGGCCTCCGGAATTAGGAGATCTTCGCCCCTTTTGGCCACCTGCCGGAGTATCGAACATGCTCTAAGGCTATGAGTTGGTGTGGCGTCCCCTGTATCATGAATTTTATAGGGTCCATTAAGCCATCCCTCCATTACGGTTCCATACCCTGTAGAGGGTTTTGGTTTTTTGGTTTTTAACCCGGGTGTCTGATGATGATGCACCCTTTTATTTTGGACGAGGTTTCTATTCAGGGCCGGATTGTCCCAAAATTTAGTTTCGGTTTTCCGGGCGCTTTCCATCGCACAGTACTTTTGTACTATGGATGCCAAGTCAGCGAAGCGTGTATGATTATTGCAGAAGATTGAGATTGCGTTTTCCTCGCAGCAGTCCTTTATCCTGTTCATAACCAGGAGGAACCTTGCCCAGTAATGATGTACTGTTTCTTCGGGCTTTTTCCTGATTTGGGATAGATCGCTTATGTTCGGGCAGGTGGGTGGAATTAAATCCGGAACTTCACCCAATCTAAGGCTCAGAGGCCAAGGAGTTTCTGAACTCTGAGGTTTGGATTCTCGGATGTTGTCCAGTGAATCTAGCCCGTTGCTTGATTCTAAGTTCAGGTCTTGAGTTACATCCTCCCCTCCGCGGGTATCCGGCTTGGAGGGATCTGGAATCCAGACGTAGCTAGTCCTTAAGATAGATGAAGAGTCACCGCACTGTGCCTCTACTACGGCAACGTGATGGGTGACTTGGGGAGAATTAATTTCTCTTAGATCGGTTTTAAGCCCAACCTGGTCATAATCCGTAGTGACCCCCAAGGCGGCGATGCGATCCAAGAGCTCGTTTACGGAAGAGAGCTCCATTGGATCTAACTGCTCGACGAGTTCCGAGCTGACGTGAACATTGCTTTTGATGACCCGAGAGGTCACCGTCAGCGCAACGGCCGAACAGGCGGTCATGAGAAAACCGCCTAGCCGGAGAGTTTGGCCGACAGCCAAGGCTCCCTTAGTAACGGCGCCGTCTTTAAAGACGGGAAGAGGCATCCTTCCTGATTGCGACGACACAGGGAACTCTCAATGAAAGCACCAATGTCGGTGTCAAAACCGGGGATCTCGGGTAGGGGGTCCCGAACGGTGCGTCTAGGCCGGATGGTAACAGGAGACAAGGGACACAATGTTTTACCCAGGTTCGGGCCCTCTTGATGGAAGTAAAACCCTATGTCCTGCTTGATTAATATTGATGATATGGGTAGTACAAGAGTAGATCTACCACGGGATCAAGGAGGCTAAACCCTAAAAGCTAGCCTAAGGTATGATTGTTGTATGATGAAGTTGTCCTACGGACTAAAACCCTCCGGTTTATATATACACCGGAGAGGGTTGGGGTTACACAAAGTCGGTTACAATGGTAGGAGATCTTGAATATCCGCATCGCCAAGCTTGCCTTCCACGCCAAGGAAAGTCCCATCCGGACACGGGACGGAGTCTTCAATCTTGTATCTTCATAGTCCTGGAGTTCGGCTGAAGGTATAGTCCGGCTACCCGGACACCCCCTAATCCAGGACTCCCTCAACGACGGTGACAAAATCGCAATGGAAGACCCCTGCACAAGCGGGTCCAGCGGCGCGGTAGGTGAGCGGCTACCGGGATGGGGCCATGGCGAGAACCTCGGACATGCGGCTCGTGATCCTATCGAGGTGGGGGATGTGGGCTCCCGTGGTGGTCTCGTCCTATACGCTGCATGGCCGTTCGATAGGGACACTGCGGCCTCCTCTTGCGATAGCAGCTGCTCCTGCAGAGCCGCCTCCCACGAGGGTTTTTCTGGAAGCAACGCGGATGTGATGGACTCTCAGGAAGTAGGACGACAACGACAATATTGCGATGGACGGCAGGCGAGCGGCTGCCGGGATGGGGCCATGTCGAGAACCTCAGACAGGTGGTTGGTGATCCTGTCGAGCTCGGAGATGTGGGCTCCAGTGGCTCTTGGCAAGCCTGCCATGGCCACCAAAACGGCCAACTCCAGCAGTGCAAGATCCATGACGGCTTGGGGAAGGAGGGAAGCTACGTGCATCGTGCTTTGTCTGTAGCGTATTCGATTTGTTTTTGGCCGGGTTTCAATTTTATGCACACATGACAATCCAAACGCAAGGAGAGATGTGTGTGCGGGTACAAATCTGCTAAGCCCATGGTGGAATCAGCGAAGGAATTGGCTTTTCTTTCCTTCCATGTAATTGTCCAAACTGTTTTTTTCAGTTCTATTTTAAAATCTCAGCCGTCAATCTTTATATTAACACAAAATCAACGGATATAGGTGATGGATGGAGAACTATGAAAGGCTCCGTCCTTTATATTTAGGTAAGGATACATTGAATCTATTGGAATTTTTTGGAAATACACGGTTCCTTTTTTTTTTAAATACATGATGAAGATTTTCAAATATGTGTTGGACACTTCCTTGAATACATGATGAACATTTATTGAAATATGCGTGGAACACTTTTTCAAATATCTGTTTAACACCATATTGAATACATGATGATTTGTTTTTCAAATGCACGATGAACATTGTTTCCGTATGAGCATGACGCAATAACGCTTTAAGCCTCGTTTCTTTTTTCTTTAATCCTCAAGTGTTCGGCATCTTCTGCCTTGTCTTGTGTTCATTTCGTAACGTAGTAGACATAAACAATATAAGCATGTATATATGCCTACGTGGAAATCCCACAAACCGAGATTACGCTAAAAACACTTGCGATGATAGGCACCTCTAGAACACCACTTTGCACATGAATTCATACCTGCGATTGCTGATGTACCAATTTCAGGCCTTCTTTCTTCTGGCTGGGCACTTATAACAGTCATATAAAGTTGGAACTCAGTTGTTCCCACAGTACCCTCATCATTGTATCTGCTTGCAGGTTGGCCAGATAAAAGCGGCGGCAACTTTCGCTGATGTATCCACAGTAGCTCCGCTTTCCTTGCCAACCTGCGACTGAAACCAATGCAATTTGCCTAGAAAGTTTTCCGGGAACGGCCTGCTTGGGCTTTGACGTTCGAGATGAACTCCTTGAGTCTCTTCATGATGTGAGCCCCTTTAGTCAACCTCCAGCCTCTCCTGGCAGAGCTGAGAAAATGGAGAAAGGATCAGGAACAGTAGGAGAGCCTTTATCGACTTGATTAAAGAAGCACGTGTACCTTGTGTCCAAGCAACACCATCGGCCTCGGCTTCATCATTCCCTGTTGCCGGTTGGTCATGTGTCTTGATACCAGATCCACCTTGCAGCGGCTCCTGCTCCTCTTCTAACCTTGCAGCTGAAATTTAAAAGGATCTGTTGAGAAGGGAAATGAACCATAAGATCGAGAGGTATTTCTTAATGTCCTCGATAAAAGAGTCAGGCTTACTACGTTGTTTGAGACCAGCATCCTCGGCCTCGGCAGCAGCCACCTTTAACCAGCCAGGTCGGTGATGTTGGGCGGCGAGAGGCTTCTCTTCCTCTTACTTGGCCCAGGGATGGCACCGTTGAGATTAGAGGAGGAAACATTACGCTTGCGCCCCCTCTCCTGCTCCTCCGTGTCATCTTGGGCTGGCAGGTTGCGGTCGAGGTAGATCTTGTCATCGACGAGCTCCTTTTTGGAAATTCGCCACAGGATCAATCACATCAAATTACGATAAAGATGCACACGAAAAATTGATAGCCAAGGGCGTGTGTCGCGCCCCTCTTTTCTCTTTTCTCCACGTTACCAAACTCACGCAACGCTGCATATATATATATATATATATATATATATATATATATATATATATATATATATATATATATATATATATATATATATATATATATATATATAGGGTCGCACTATTCGTCACCCTAGGTGAGGAATAATTATTCTTCACCCCCCTCTATTTTACCATCAATGCACCGTAATTTTACGTTCCGTAAGTTTTGTCTTATTTCCAATGTAAAAAGGGACCGTAAGAAAAAATATATAATCGCCGTAAAAAATATTTTATGTTATGGAAAATTACAAACGTAAAAACATAGTCTAAAATACACATAAACTACAAATTTTCTTCTCTTATGACCTATATTTTTATTTTGTTATGTCAAATTTTACGTAGTGAATCAATAAAAATGTAACTATTTGAATTTTAAACGTAATTTAATTATGAAATGATCGTAAGATTATCTCGGATGAAGAATAACTTATTTTGCACCCTGCGTGATGAATAATAACACTATATATAATGATTGTAAGATTACCTCGGGTGAAGAATAACTTATTCTGCACCCTGGGTGATGAATAATAACATTATATATATACATACATACATACATACATACATACATATATATATATATATATATATATATATATTTATATATATATATATACATACATCGTCCTAACCATGGCGCGTAGCCGACTCCGCCATAACCTAATAGAACACAGTACTCAAGGCATGCAAGCCATACACCGACGCACACTTTCCTAATTACCGGTTACGCTGATCACAATTAAGCTAAGCCTACTCACATAAAACTAGTACTGCCAAACTCAAACACAACTTAGTACTAGTAGCACGTAGGCATGTTTAGATTATCCAACACTACTAGAAGGAGCGCCGCTCGTGTACCTGCCCGGACCAGCAGGGCCCTAGCCCCGTGCGAAAATGAGAAGTCTGGCGCAGGGGAACTCGCCGATAACGGACGATGCGTCCATGGCCGCTTGTCGGAGGTTGGATAGGAAGGCCATTGGCCACATGTTGCCGACAGCAGGACCAAGGGGATTGTTAGCTACGACGGCGGCTGCGCCGTCGGTAGGCGGAGGACGTGGGCGGGCGCCGGCGCAGCTAAGGTTGCTGCAGAGTTGCTCGACGAACTCCTCCTCCTCCTTGGCGGCCAGGGCTTTTGGATCCATCGCACAGCCTGGGGCGCGAGCTGGAATGTACTCTGTAGTCTGTAATGTAAGGAAGGAAAGGAGGGAATTGCTGTGAGCCTGTGACTGGATTGGACGGAAAGGCCGGATATATATAGCAGCGTTGGTAGGTAAACTAGGAAAGAAGTAAATACAGATGAAAATTCTTTACATAATGAGAATATTTTTTTCAATTATACGTTAAATATTTTGGAAATACATGGTTAAAGTTTTTTAATTACACGATGAACATTTTCAATATGTGTTTAACACTTTTCTAAATACACGGTGAACGTTTATTCAAATATGTTTTGAACAGTTTTGCAAATATATGTTTAAAAAGTTTTTGAATACATGATGTTGGCGGCCAGGGCTTTTGGATCTGTCGCACAGCCTGGGGCGCGAGCTAGAATGTACTCTGTACTGTAGGGAAGGGAAAAAGAATGGCTGTGAGCCTGGGACTCGATTGGACGGAAAGCGTGGATATATATAGCAGCGTGGGTAGGTGGTAAGAGGGGCTAGGGTGTAGGAAGAATGGTAAACTGTAAGAAGTAAACTCGGCAGAATTGGAAGGAAGTAATGTTTCTGCATATGATTTCATCTCCGTGCGGGAAGAGATAGGGATCCAACATCAGCGTCAACGTCAGCATCGTCATTTCAGTCATTTCATTCATGCCTCGCGGCCCAGATTGATCCCACCATGGATGGGCCAAAGCCCTTTTATTTGAAAATTCTGTACAGCATAATTAAATGAAATGTTCAAAGAGTTTAGACCAACGTCGCTTCAGAAATTCTTCGATTCTTCCTTTTCTATATTAATTTTTTTGCTATTGTTTCTCTATTTCTCTTTTCTTTGAAGGACATTACAAGCATGCATTTTGGAGATAGGTCAGTATCTGTGTTTTTTAAATGTTCAGAATTAAATATTTGTCCATGTATTTATAAATTGTTCACGCAATTTGAACATAAAAATATATGTGTTAAAAAAATGTCGTTGTAATATTAATGTGTTGACACATTTTTTTAAATAATGTGTTTTTCATAAGAAATGTTTTGCTCATCAGTATTGGATGATGCTACTACTGTCACCAACATCCTCGTGCGATGGCCGTTGTTCTAGGACTAAACTAAAAACCCTTAGAATGAAAAGTGAGTGTCGACAAGGTCCACATGACAACCGGCATTATGCATGTAGTTACAGAAAATGCATCTCCATATGGGCCACTGCTCGTCGTAATATTCCTTGCTCAGTCATCGGGAGTCCTTTCAATAAGTTCAACGCCCGGTTAAATGGAGTGTCCCACTTGGGCCTCGCCAATGCCTCAGATGGCGAGTCGCTTTTGGCCGCAATCCTGTGTTACTCTCTCTGCAAAAGGCACAAGGATCGTTTACAAATATGACTAACGTGCAGTCGAATTGATCAGAAACTAAAATTATCAGCAGTCTCATGAACTCCGTCGTGATTGCGTTCGTCTCGAAAACCTTCTTCATTGGGTCCCAACGATGTCGGGCCCTAAGGACGTCACGCTCCTTCGGGACAGTGAACTCCGCCAAGGGGTCTGGGATGCCCAGATTCGCGGCTTCCGCGTCTTCCTTGGCCCATATGGACCTCTTTCCGCCGTAACCACGGCTTCCGAGGTGGTGGCACCCAATATTCCTCTGTTCACGCCCCATCATGTACTTTAACTTTTTCTGGCAGCTTCGGCCTCGCAGGCCGCCTTGAATATTTGAAAGTGCTCTGTCGTGATTGTCGGATTATCCTTTACAATCTCGGAGTAGGGTTCCTTTTTATTGACGATCCGATATTTCACCCATGATTTCCAGGCGGCCAACACGTCGCTAAACTTGGTCATGGCGTGTTTGTTTATCTTCTTCATTGTCGGGTCCTTATCTGGATCTTTATAATCCTTTTCATTCCGGCTCGCGAACAAGAATATCTGGTGCATCTTCTTTAGGAGGGAGGGCCTCATATTATCTATATTCTTTAGTTTCTCATCGTTGATGGTGGCGGTTGTCCATATGATGCAGCCTATTTGATTGTCGTACCATGGGCGCGCTTCCTCGGGTGCGTTTGGCTCAAAATTGCTGTCGTCCACCTACGTGACCACCAGTCTAGTAGTCCTGAGCTTGTTAGGAAGCCGTTGCCTCTTTGCTTTCGGTTCTATACTGGCTCCGCTAGTCTCGGCGCCGGTCTCAGTCTAAGCGCCGATCTCGATGCCGGTCTCAGTCTCAACGCCGGTCTCGATGTCGGTCTCAATCTCCGATGTGACAGGTGGACCCAGCAACCGGTCTCAATCTCCGTTGTCGGTCTCAAATGCCGGTCTTGATCGTCGGCTTCCCTCAAAAATTCTTCTGCCGCCAGGTAGACGTTGTCACAGTCACCAGAATGTTGTCCTTCATCATTGCTAGCCATGTTTCCTACGATTAAATATAGTCAATTAATTCTAGACCTCATAAAATGAATAATGACATAAAAAAGGCCTATGCTTTGCAGGAACGTTGACTCCTTCCCGGTGCCGCAAATCCCGGGCATTCGATATGTCCTAGTTTGTAGCACAAGTCATGCAAAATTCATCAAAAATTTTGGCATGACTTTTGCTAAAAAGTGGACAAATCGAGAACCTGAAATTTGCCGGAACGGAAATGAATCAACGCTCCGGCAAAACATAGGCCACTCGGCTTCATTCCCTGGAAACAACAAAGCCACTTGGGCACAATCGAACCACTTCAATGAAAAGATATAACATGAGCAAACACTATTGAGGAATTTGCATATAATATGGCCACTTATTATTGTAACAAGTTCTCTTTTGAGACTATCGATGTAATAAGTGTGTGACTGAAACTCTGTTATAAATCCTTGAAATACTGTGTGTATCAGCATTACGGATCTAGGGTTGACAGTTATGCACAGAGATTTGACCGTTTGAGGTCAGATCGCTACAGATGGATCCACTAGAAATTTTTAATTTGTTATCATGTGCATGATTTGCAGATCAATTACCTGCCAGCGTCGTAATTTATGCAGCACGCAAGCAAGCTTCATCGACGTGATGCACATAGATATGCATCAAGGGACACCTCAAAACATCTTGAAAAATCAGGTCAACATATTGCTAAATTTCTCTATTCACTTACAAACCGCTCCACCCGATAATGAAGCCAATGTTATCCCTACACAGGTAAGGCTATTTTTCACGCTCTTGAATTAGCTTTCGGAAGTTACTGGAATATGACTATTGTCGATCCATGGCAAGAACACTCCACAGCTCCACAAGCGCCCGAGGTAACTTGTTCGTCCTTTGTCAATATAAATAATACTTTAGATATTTAAATCAATTAATTCTTTAAAAAAACTGTTCATTAATAAACAGTCCTATATGAATGTAGCTCTTCTTTTCCTTGTGTTGATCAGTGTCCGAAGGGATGAACTTGTCTCTGAAGAAAAAAAACACTATAATCAACACGAACACAAATACACTGCTTCGAGGTCGGTTGTTCCATTATTTTAGGATTAAAGTGTAGCACTTCATACATCAATTTTGCATGTTTAAGATTGTCGGCAAATACATTACAGGGCTGATGCTACGAGAAATGCCTTCTCATACATATAGAAGTACACATGCACGACACACACACACGCGTGAATGTGAGTGTGGAATATACTCTTGAGCCGGGGAGTAAATTTTTGTTTCTCCCGTTGCAACGCACTTGCCTTTTTGCTAGTAATAGAAAAATATATGCACATCATATGTAAACAATTATCATTTGCATTTAAAAAAATATTACTCGTATACTTGAAAAAATGATCATCCAAATAATTCTAAAAGAAATCTTCATCACACATTTTTACATAAAGGTTAATCGCATGTGTATGAAAAACTGTTCACCGCTTATTTAAAAAACAACTTGTGCAAGAAAAAGGAAAACATCAGAGAAGAAGAAAAAAATAAGAAAAAATGTATCTGGAAGAAGTGCACCAAGGAGGAGGACTCGAGGAGGAAGCAAAAGGAGAATCATAGCCCACATAATATCTTTCATTTATTACCCATAATTTAGTGTTTAATGTTGCACGTATTATAATGTAACCTGAGATCTGAAATACGTACTTTACCCAGGAATTGAACACACTGAGTTCGCTTGTTAGTTTCTCCCTTGTTTATTCCATTTGCTTTTATTTGCCATATCAACCTTCGTCAGTACCGAGGTCGCAAAAGCTATGGTGGGCTAAAAAAGTACACACAACCATCTAGCTCGGCCTGTTCTTTGCATATATTGTTTCGAAGGGAGAGCCTCTTGGAACTTTACTTCAAATTTAACATGTATGGTAGTATTTTAATCATTTAGTAAATGCTGTAATGGAAAGCTAGGTGTCACATCATCCCACTAGAAGAGTCGTAAGTATGTCTGATATTTTAATCAAACCTTAACCTGATGTTCAGTCGTTGACCTAGGTGGTATCTACGCCGCAAGCAGCCAAGTTGGATTCCTAATTTCTAATACGTCACTCCAATCTCCACCTATTATAAATAAGGATTTATAGTTTTGGATGCCCAAAAAATTATGAATTTTTCTAGGTGACTTTGATAAATGCAGAAAGAATTTGTGGCAAAGGTTGGATCTCTAGCTTGGACTTGGAGTTGCCATAAAAATTTAGAAAAGCATGGAATTAGAAAATAAAAGGCATTAAATAAGTAGTAAAAAGGTTCAAATGGTTTTTTGAAAGAGTTCACATTGCTCAATATGTTGTGAAACATTTAATAGAAAGATGAAAAGAAAAGGCAAAAATAAATTCCATACATTAAATATCCATAACTTAGACATTAATATAATAAAATGTAGTACAAACATGACAAAACTATAGGGTTTTAGGTCGGGGAAGTTACACACGTCAACCTTCAAAATGAAAGCATTTTGCTTCCAGGTTAGAAGGACGAAAATATTGTGAAATTTCCTTGGCATTCATTGTACCGCCTATATTCTTTGGCTTGGTGACATCTGATACGTCTCCAACGTATCTATAATTTTTGATTGTTCCATGCTATATTATATTCTGTTTTGGACATTATTGGGCTTTATTATACACTTTTATATTATTTTTGAGACTAACCTATTAACCAGAGGCCCAGCCCAGAATTGCTGTTTTTTTGCCTATTTTAGGGTTTCGCAGAAAAGGAATATCAAATGGAGTCCAAACAGAATGAAACCTTCGGGAACGTGATTTTCAGAACGAATATGATCCAGAGGACTTGGACCCTACGTCAAGACATCAACCAGGAGGCCACGAGGTAGGGGTGCGCGCCTACCCCCCTAGGTGCGCCCTCCACCCTCGTGGGTCCCCTGTTGCTGCACCGACGTACTCGTTCCGCATATATATACCTACGTGCCCCCGAAAAACAAGATATAGAGCCAAAACCGTAATTCCACCGCCGTAACTTTCTGTATCCACGAGATCCCATCTTGGGCATTTTCCGGAGCTCCGCCGGAGGGAGCATTGATAACGGAGGGCTTCTACATCAACACCATAGCCCTTACGATGAAGTGTGAGTAGTTTACCTCAGACCTTCGGGTCCGTAGTTATTAGCTAGATGGCTTCTTCTCTCTTTTTGGATCTCAATACAAAGTTCTCCCCCTCTCTTGTGGAGATCTATTCGATGTAATCTTCTTTTGCGGTGTGTTTGTTGAGACCGATGAATCGTGGGTTTATGTCAAGTTTATCTAGGAACAATATTTGAATCTTCTTTGAATTCTTTTATGTATGATTGGTTATCTTTACAAGTCTCTTTGAATTATCAGTTTGGTTTGGCCTACTAGATTGATCTTTCTTGCAATGGGAGAAGTGCTTAGCTTTGGGTTCAATCTTGCGGTGTCCTTTCCCAGTGACAGTAGGGGCAGCAAGTCACGTATTGTATTGTTGCCATCGAGGGTAACAAGATGGGGTCTATATCATATTGCATGAGTTTATCCCTCTACATCATGTCATCTTGCTTAAAGCGTTACTCTCTTCTCTTGAACTTAATACTCTAGATGCATGCTGGATAGCGGTCGATGTGTGGAGTAATAGTAGTAGATGCAGGCAGGAGTCGGTCTACTTGTCTCGGACGTGATGCCTATATACCACTACACCACAACACTTCATTGGGGGCAGTTAACTGCCGGGAGAAGTAGCAGATTAATGGCAAATTGTCTGCCGGGAATCACATTACTGCCAGTAGAAGTACTTACGGATAGATAAACTGCCGGTAGAAGTGTAGCAACAAGGGCACCTAAACTGCCGGCCTTGATACCTACTTTTAAGGTCACCTTATCCGCCAGAACATCCGAGCCACGGCATGTCATGTGCCGGCAAGTGTGTATCTGGCGCAAGACCAAAATACCCATTCGCGCGGGATAGCGCGCGAAAATCCGGATTTTTTCGCACGGAAAGAGATTTTAGCCACCGTCCCGACCACTTCCCCATAAACAAATCCAAATCGAAGTATTCCACCCGAATGTCGCCACCGCCGCCGCCGTGTCCCGGCCCGCCGCTGCTTCCCACCCCGACCTACCGCAGCCGGCTTCCTCCCCGACCACCGCTGCCGCCGTGTGCCCAGTCGCCGAGCACGCTCCTTCTTGCCGAGACCTTTCACCGCTTCGTCCCCATCTCTGGTGCACACAACGCTTGCCGCACGACCCCCAAAACCTTGGATGTCGGCAAACACCACCACCCCATGAATCTCCCAATGCCGTCCCACTCCCGCCCCACCTCCGTCGTTACGTCCCCGGCCAAGTGTTGCTACTTCCACCACTCCCGGATCTGCCGCCGTCCTTCTCACCTCTGTCCCTCTACCTCTCCTCCAGCCACCCCGCGAGCCAGGTGGCGCGAACGGGTCAATCAGCCAGCTCTTCCTCCACATCGACATCTCTAGGCCATAGAGCTGCAAGTCGCTGCAGTTCCTATGTGGATTGTACCCCGGCGCCGTGGGGATCCATTCTGTTTGCGTTCCCTCAAAGACGAACGCTTCTGCGGCGGTGGCGGGGCGACAAAGGACGGTGGTGAGTACCAGGGTCACATCTTCCAGTGAGTTATTTCTTGTGCGAATTTAATTGTTTGTAATTTTGTTAACAGAGGAGCTTGCATCATAAAGTTTTAGGAGGATACTAATTTGCTGCGTAATATAAAGCTGCTCAATCGATACTAATTAGGTGAAATCCATCTGAAGAATCGTGATTTGACTAGTTTAGTTGGCAGAGCTGGTGACCTTGTGTTATATGTGTACATGCTCTGTTTACAGCATCCTTTAGATCGATTCTGTCTGATAGAATTCAGCAAAGCAGATTTGCTATTTGTTAGCTATGACCTCAGAGTCTGAAAGCATAGTCTCAAGTATGGTAGTTTCAATCATAATGAAGGGATCATAGATCATCGTAGGCAACCCAGGTTGAAAACTTAATAAGGACACTAAGAAGTAGAACATCCTGCAAGTGGTGTGAAGATATATTTTAGCTGCATATTCCCTGTTGTTTTTTATGGAGTAGCTGTTGTCAATGGGGTGTGAGAAGTGAAAACACAGATATCTTTAGTTGGTTAAGTTAATGTCATCGTGTCTTAAAGGGAATATAGAGGTAGAATGTATGTATGTGCCTATTGGTTCCAGTATGCAGTGCACACTGCTCGGAGTTCGAATTGTAATGTGAAGTGTAAATATCAAGGAACCACAACTGTTTGGGCATAGGTTCTAGGAAACACATTTTTTGGGGAAAACAAATCACTTAACTGCATCTATTGGGGCAGAGACCTCGAGCTAGCTATCCTTTATGATACACGCTCCTCTGTTAACAAAACTAGAACTAATTTGATCCTGGCGCAGGGGTTGCACCACTGCTTCATTTTGTCCTCGACATAACTACTGCACTCAGGCAACTAAAAACCCATAAAGGCACATACTTGATCTTTCTTCTACTTCAAGCACCTCTACTTTGAGCACGTTGCTTAGTACAAGGCAAGTTCTTTGTCCTATTTTCTGTGTACAAATCCTGTCTAATATTTTGAACGATTACACTGTGTTATGTGCATGTGGGGGAGAGGATGTGAATGGATCTGAGGAGCAGCCAGATTACAGGGGTTTATGTCTGCAGCGGAGCTCCTATTTGAGCCTGATGCACTATGCTCCAGTGGATACTACTCTAGTTTGAGTCATGTTCGGGTGATATGCATCTCCTTTATTCTTGTTAACGCAATCGTATTGAGTTAGCCAGGATACTAGTCAGTTAGTATAGCTAGTCGTATAGCTAGTCTGTTAGTATCTCCTATAGCTTATCTAGCACGAGATAGAGTTGTTCCTATCCGGCCAATGTTTATCCGGCCAATGTTTGTTGTAACAAACTCTGCACCATGTATATCTCCTTACTATAAATACAAGACCAGCCTGAGGCAATTACTCACGGCAAATCATTTCTTCCAACTTGGTATTCAGAGCAGCAAGATCAAATCTCGCCCATCATGGCTGGCTCCACCACTGCTCCCATCTCGAACACTTCCGGCGCCCTTTCCACCATCAACGCCGGCACCCTTGCCGCCGGCTCCTCCTCTTCCGCTCCGATCTCCGTCACCACTCTCGGCAACCTCATCACGCTTCGCCTCACGCGGGACAACTTCCTGTTGTGGAAGACTCAAGCCGTCCCCGCCCTTGCCTCGACCGGTTTGTTCGGCTACGTCGCCGGCACCGAGGAAGCGCCGCCGCAGACCCTCACACAGGGCACCGGCGATGCAGCTGTCGAGGTCGCCAACCCGGAGTTCCTTAGCTGGTACCAGAAGGACCAGCTCGTCATGATCGCGCTCCTCGGCTCCATGACCGAGGACATCCTTGGGCAAATGACCCAACTCACCACTTCCGCTCAGGACTACCTTGCATGATTTGTTTGCCTCAGAGAATCCTGCACGCATCATGCAGCTGCGTTATCAACTCTCCAATCTAAAGAAAAATGACCTCACTGCCTCGGAGTACTACCGCAAGATGCGGGGCTTTGCTGACGCCATGGCCTCCATCGGCAAGCCGCTCCAAGACGACGAGGTGCTCGGCTACATACTCGCCTGACTGGGTCCCGAGTTCGAGCCTCTGGTCGCGTCGATTACGACGCGTGACGACCCCATCAGCCTCAGCAGCTTCTACGCCTTCTTCCTCAGCGCTGAGCTTCGCCTCCAGCAACAAGCTTCGTCCGGCAACATCCACCCATCCGCCAACGCTGCTGCACGCAACTCTGATGGTCACCGCGGCGGTCAAGGCGGCCAAGGCGCACGCGGTGGACAAGGCGATCAGGGCGGACGTGGTCGTGGAGGCCGCGGCTGCGGCAATGGCCGGAGTAACCTGAAGTGTCAGGTCTGCTCCAAATTTGGCCACGACGCTCTCCACTGCCGCAACCGCTTCAACCACGCCTTCCAGCCGGAGGAGCAGCGTGAGCGCTCCGGCAACGTCGCCAGCACCGGCTCTGGCTCCTACTCCGTTGACATGGACTGGTATGCAGATACCGGCGCCACCGACCACCTGACAAGCGACCTTGATCGTCTCAGCCTCCATCAGCGCTATGGTGGCAAGGACAAGGTGCACGTAGCCAACGGAGCAGGTATGTCTATTGCACATGTTGGTCAATCCACTATACCCGGCTCATGCAAAAATCTTCACCTACGTAATGTTCTGCATGTTCCACACGTCAACAAACATCTCCTATCTGTGCACAAACTTGTTTCTGATAATGATGCCATTGCTGAATTTCACCCTCATGTGTTTCGTCTTAAGGACCGAGCGATGAAGGCGGTTCTTCTTCAAAGTAGATGCCGCAATGGCCTCTACCCGGTGCCAAGCTACAAGCAGTCGTCCCTCGTGTCCGGTCCTCGAGCTCTCTCCAGTGTCAGGCTATCTTCAGATTTGTGGCATACAAGATTAGGTCATCCGTCCAAAAACGTCGTTGATTCAGTTCTTAGGATAAATAAATTTGCTTGTGCACCCTCTACCAATTCCAGTGTTTGTGATGCATGTCAACGTGCAAAAGTTCATCAGCTACCCTTTCGAGATTCTACTCATGTCACTCATGCTCTTCTTGAAATTATTCATTCGGATGTATGGGGTCCTTCTATTACCTCTGTGGGTGGTTTCAAATATTATGTGAGTTTTGGATGATTATAGCCGTTTTACATGGATCTATCTCCTTAAGCGTAAATCCGATGTTGAACAAGCCTTCTGCACTTTCCAAAAACATGTTGAACGCATGCTCGATGCTAAAATTAAAACTGTACAAACGGATTGGGGTGGCGAGTATCGCCGTCTCTCTCGCTTCTTCCAAAAGGAAGGCATTGCGCACCGGGTCTCCTGCCCTCACACCTCCCAACAAAATGGCATCGCTGAACGGAAACATCGCCATATCGTTGAAACAGGCATCGCCCTTCTCGCTCACTCCTCCCCTCCGGTTCGTTTTTGGGATGAGGCTTTTCTCACAGCTTGCTATCTTATCAATCGCATGCCCACTCGGGTTCTCCAAAACTCCACACCAGTTTCCTGTCTTTTTGGTGACAAACCCGATTATACCTTTCTTCGCGCTTTTGGTTGTGCCTGTTGGCCAAACCTACGCCCCTACAATAATTGCAAGCTGGAATTCCGCTCTCAGCAATGCGTTTTCTTGGGATATAGTTCCATGCACAAAGGTTACAAATGCTTGGATCGCTCAAGCGGTCGAATTTATATTTCACGTGATGTCATATTTGATGAGCATGTGTTCCCGTTCTCCACTAGTTTGCCAGCGGAAAATTCCTCCTCCATACTCTCCACACCGCCTACTCTTTTTCCTATCACAGAGCCGGCTCTAATGGATGATCGCATGCGCAATTATGACACGACTTTGCTATCTGATGCTACGTGCAGTTCGTCTTTGTCTCCTGCAGGTGCTGCTAGATTGGCCTCCAGCGACTCTACGTCGGCATGCACGCCAGGTCACTCCCATGTAGATGGGATTTCTCAGCAGCCGCATGAGCCCACGTCTCCATCGACTCCCACTGGGCCGGATGCCCCGGTCTCGCCCGTGTCACCGGCTGGCCCTTCCGCTGCTGACGGGGCGGGCAGTGCGGCGAGCGACTCCGCATCCAGCTCGGCACGTGGGCCGCTATTCGTCGACCCGCCGTCTCCATCGACCGCCCAGGCCGTCCCTGACGTCGCGCCCGCGAGTGCGCCACATCCGATGACGACCAGGCTCAAGGACAACATCGTCAAAAAGCTGGTGCCAAGCGACGGCACTGTTCGCTATGATCCACGTCGGCGGGCGTTTCATGCCGAACCACGCTCCTATCGTCAGGAACTTGCCGATGATCACTGGCGTCCAGCCATGGAGTCTGAATTCTCGGCTCTTCAGCAAAACAAGACATGGACACTTGTTCCTCGTCCTCCCGGGAAGAACATCATTGGCTGTAAATGGGTTTTCAAGGTCAAGCACAAAGCTGATGGTTCCCTGGATAAGTTCAAGGCACGTCTCGTTGCTCGCGGCTTCACTCAGCGGTATGGGATCGACTACTCGGAAACATTCTCTCCGGTAGTCAAACCAGTCACAGTGCGTCTTGTGCTCTCTCTTGCCGTCTCTCGTGGCTGGCATCTCCGGTAGGTGGACATCAGCAATGCTTTTCTCCATGGAATTCTCGCTGAGGAAGCATATATGCAGCAGCCACCGGGTTTCCAAGATCCCTCTTGTCCAGATTATGTTTGCAAGCTCCATAAAGCGCTTTACGGTCTGAAGCAGTCGCCTCGGGCATGGTATGCTCGTCTCAGTGAGCGTCTTCAGCAGCTCGGTTTTGTTCCCTCGGTTGCCGACACCTCGCTGTTTATCTTTGCCCAAGACAGTGTCACCATCTACATGCTTGTTTATGTTGATGACATCGTCATTGCGAGCTCTTCCTCTTCGGCTATGACGCATTTGCAACGCCAATTATCAGCTACTTTTCCTGTCAAAGATCTTGGTTCTCTCCATTATTTCCTTGGCATTGAGGTGCTTCCCAATTCCGGGGGAATTATTCTTACACAGCAGAAGTATGCTCTTGATTTGTTGCAACGTACAGATATGGCGAATTGCAAAGCAGTCTCAACGCCCATGTGCACCCATGAGAAGCTCACACGGGATTCAGGTCATGGACTTAGTGAAGATGAAGCTTTCAGATATCGTAGTACAGTTGGAGCTCTTCAATATCTGACCTTGACACGGCCTGATCTGTCTTTTGCCGTAAACAAGGTCTATCAGTACTTGTCAAGACCAACTAATGCTCACTGGGAGGCCGTGAAACGGATCTTGTGGTACGTGCGAGGATCACTGTCCACTGGTTTAACCCTTCGGCGATCACCTTCCACTCTTCTGAGTGTCTTTACTGATGCTGATTGGGCGGGCTGCAGTGATGACAGGAGGTCTACGAGTGGGTTTGTGGTTTTCTTTGGACCCAACCTTGTATCATGGAGTGCACGGAAGCAGCCAACAGTGTCCCGTACATCCACTGAAGCTGAGTACAAGGCGTTGGCGAATGGGACTGCCGAAGCTACTTGGCTACTGTCATTGCTAAGAGAGCTGCGAGTTCCTCAGCCCCGAGCTCCTGTGCTGTGGTGTGACAATCTCGGTGCTACGTATTTGACGGCCAATCCAGTATTTCATGCTCGCACTAAGCACATTGAAGTTGATTTTCACTTTGTGAGAGAGAAGGTCGCCATGGGAGCACTTGATGTTAGGTTCCTCTCAACAGCAGACCAAGTGGCGGACGCTTTCACCAAACCTCTCACGAAGATCATGCTCAATCAATTACGAACCAATCTGAACCTTCATATAGGTTAAGATTGCGGGGGAATGTTAACGCAATCGTATTGAGTTAGCCAGGATACTAGTCAGTTAGTATAGCTAGTCGTATAGCTAGTCTGTTAGTATCTCCTATAGCTTATCTAGCACGAGATAGAGTTCTTCCTATCCGGCCAATGTTTATCCGGCCAATGTTTGTTGTAACAAACTCTGCACCATGTATATCTCCTGACTATAAATACAAGACCAGCCTGAGGCAATTACTCACGGCAAATCATTTCTTCCAACTATACTGTACTGCACTGTTGTGTTGTCTGGTTCAATTTGAAGCTTGTTCATCCCCAATGAATTTCTAGAGAGTTCATTAGCCTTGATCTGCCCGGTCCGGCTGCCGCATGAGAGGCCAGACGCCCCTGTCCCCTCGAGTCCTGGCCGAGCTTGGCAGCGTTGCCAGTCGCCGGTGCTGGCGGAGCAGTCTTAATCCTGACGAGTCATGTTTGCTTCTGTGCCTTGACGCGGTGGCGCTGGTGACGTGCCGCCATGGAGCTAGAGCTAGCTAGATCATCAGTGCCTACGGCTTGCTCTTGTGCTCTCCGGTCACCGGTGCACGCAGGTGGAACTCGTGCCCAACGTGTGGGTGCGTGCAAGTGGATTCAGAGTTGGTTAGTATTCCTTGGTATTCTGATGATGAGAAGAATTACCAAGTCGATTAGTCAAGCCATTGTTTACTGGGAAATATTGTAGCGTGCCCATCTGTTCGATCAAAGGACAACTAGCTATGCTGAAAGTTATTGTAATATCTTATATCTTAAAAAAGGTTTATGTTGGCTGGTAGAGTTACACAGGAGCATTACATTATTTAGATTTCAAATGCTACTGATGGAATATAGTTGAACTGATAGTGTTTTGCATATCTGAGCCATATACATTGTCCAGAAGATATAGGACAGCAAGTCCGAACTATAAGTGAGCTGCAGCCATCATCTCCTATTTTTGTGTAGTTTCCGTACTTCCTTTAATCTTTGCAAAGACAAGCATGAGTGATATCCGTGTGCTGATTTCTTAATTCGGCACTTGTATGAAGGTGAATATCTTCGGAAATAAGAATGACCCAGGGAGGATAAAGTGACATGGATGACTGATTAGAAGATGCAATGGCAGCGGGTGTGATGGAAGAAAAAGAGCAGAGAGTGTTAGAAGAAATAATGAGGTGATAAGGTCTCGAAATGTTCATTATCTCACCGAAGTTATTAATGTGCTATGTAGCCAAAAGGTTAACAAATATATATATGTGCATGTACTCTAGGTTGGCCATTTGAAACATGTTCAAGAACATGTTATTACTCGGTAATAATTATAGTTAATTGTTTATTAATAAATTTCATTGCTTCAGCGTACTCTTTTTGATGAACTCTGATAGTGATTATTGCCTTTCCACCTACAAATCATTTTAGGGCTTCAGAATTTTGACAGGAGCAATGTTGGATCTGATGTCACAGATGTACATATAGTGTGGTGCATTTTTTACATGCTCTATTACGGTTTTACTCTTGCACATATGTGAAATAATGTTTAAGCTCTGATTTCGGTTGATGGACGACAAGTGAATGACCTAAATCAAACAATCATGGACATGAGTTTCTTGAAACATATCTGAATTTTAGTTCTGAGTTCGTCGCATGTTACACACTTAGGGAAGCAGAAGAAAATTTGGTTATATCATGTGTTAGGGGATGTTCTATGTGCAGCTAGCTATTCCTAAATTGGTCCAAGACTTCATCTTCTTCAAGCATGAATAAGAAGAAAAAATTAAAATGGCGAGTGGAGAGACTGATGTTGTGTTGCTGCTGATGCTACTCCTTTTTCTGTCTTCTGCTTTGCTGACCCTCCTCTACACGCTATGCTGATGGCGGTGCTGCTGCCGAGCTGCCCCTCCTCTTCTCATGAGAGTCGTTCTTGTTCTTTTTCTGATAGATAGAAGCATTAGATTGTGCCTTTATTAGTTGCATATTTCTATTTAGCATGCAGATGCACTTTGGAATAACCTCAAATTTCACTTCACTTTTTTCAGTTCAGCATTATAAATAAGGCCTTGAACACATCTCCTGAAGGTTTGACAAGATCCTGAAGGTGTTGGAGATTTGGCAAGATCTGCAAGGTGTCCATACTTAATTTTTTCTGCTCATTTTGGTGGTTATTTTAGCACATAAGCCGATGTATTCTCATTTTGGCTATGTAGCACACCTAGAAGCATGTCTTTTTTCCTTTTGTGGCACAACATCCTTGATGTATTTAGAAACATGTATTTGGTCGCTTATCAAATGAAGCTTAAGGTTTTGGATGTGGCTTATATGCATCTTTGATTGAGAAGTATGTATGAGCTGTGAGATCTGGCATGATTGTCCAAACATACTGGATGTATATTAAATTAGCGGTAAGCTACATAGAGAATTTTGTTAGTGAAATCAATGTGATGGCATGTTAACTGCCGTCTTAACAAGGTTGTATCGGCAGTTTAATTGCCGGTGACTGCAGTTCTCATGCCATGATCAATCTGCCGGGAGAAATATAACTGCCGGCAAATAAAATAGACAGGGCGGACAAATTGCCCGGAATAGTTTATCTGCCGGGACAAGTAATCCCCGGCAGCCATTCTTGTGGCAGTTCTATCTGCCGGGAGAAACTCCCTTCCGGCAATATATGTGCCGTCTTAAGTGCATTCTCCCGGTAGATTACATGTCGTTACATCCGTGTTGCGGTGTAGTGTACATGAACATACCTAGATATTCCAATAGCTATGCTCAATTTTGTCAGTTGCTCAACAGTAATTTGTTTACCCACCGTGAATACTTATGCTCTTGAGAGAAGCCACTAGTGAAACCTGTGGCCCCCGGGTCTATCTTCCATCATATTAATCTTCCAATACTTAGTTATTTCCTTTGCCATTTATTTTACTTTGCATCTTTATCATAAAAATACCAAAAATATTATCTTATCATATCTATCAAATCTCACTCTCGTAAGTGACCGTGTAGGGATTGACAACCCCTTATCGCGTTGGTTGCGATGATTTATTTGTTTGTGTAGGTGCGAGGGAGTCATGCGTGGCCTCCTACTGGATTGATACCTTGGTTCTAAAAAACTGAGGGAAATACTTACGCTACTTTGCTTCATCACCCTTTCCTCTTAAAGGGAAAACCAACGCAAGTGCTCAAGATGTAGCAAGAAGGATTTTTGGCGCCGTTGCCGGGGAGGTCTACGCAAAAGTCAACATACCAAGTACCCATCACAAATCCTTATCTCCCGCATTACATTATTTGTCATTTGCCTCTCGTTTTCCTCTCCCCCACTTCACCCTTGCCGTTTTATTCGCCCTCTCTCTCTCCATCCTCACAATCTTTTCCATTTGCCTCTTTTTTCCCATCTCTTGTTTGCTCGTGTGTTGGATTGCTTGCTTGTCAAGATGGCTCAAGACAAGACTAAATTTTGTGACTTTACCAATACCAACAACAATGATTTCCTTAGCACTCCGATTTCTCCTCTTACCGATACTGAATCTTGTGAAATCAATGTTGCTTTGTTGAATCTTGTCATGAAAGATCAATTCGCCGGCCTTCCTAGTGAAGATGTCGCTACCCATCTTAATAGCTTCGTTGATTTGTGTGATATGCAAAAGAATAAAGATGTGGATAATGATATTGTTAAATTGAAGCTATTTCCTTTTTCCCTTAGAGATCATGCTAAAGCTTGGTTTTCGTATTTGCCTAAAAATAGTATTGATTCTTGGAATAAGTCCAAATATGCTTTTATCTCTAAGTATTTTCCTCCCGCTAAGATCATCTCTCTTAGAAAAGATATTATGAATTTTAAGCAACTTGATCATGAACATGTTGCACAAGCTTGGGAGAGGACGAAATTAATGATACGTAATTGCCCTACATATGGTTTGAATTTGTGGATGATTATACAAAATTTTTATGCCGGATTGAATTTTGCTTCTACAAATCTATTAGATTCGACCGCGGGAGGCACTTCTATGGAAATCACTTTAGGAGAAGCTACTAAACTCCTAGATAATATTATGGTTAAATATTATCAATGGCACACTGAAAGATCTACTAATAAGAAAGTGCACGCGATAGAAGAAATTGATGTTTTGAGTGGAAAGATGGATGAACTTATGAAATTATTTGCTAATAAAAGTGTTTCTTCTTATCCTAATGATATGCCTTTGTCTACTTGTAACGCCCCGGACACACCCGCCGGTGGTCGTTACTCCTGGCGGGATCTAGACTGGCCCCACAGATCAATACTAGTCTTTTCTGCGCACTTTGTCCTCACTCGTGCGCACCCGGGAGCAACTTCCTGGTCGGTCGACCATCCTGAAGTTACTCCAAGCTGAGCACGCTTAACTTTGGAGTTCTGTCCGAATGGGCTTCCAGAAAAGAAGTAATTCCTTATTGATATGAGTAGTCTATCATCCCTATTAAGCCAGGCTATCACATACACCTCACTAAGAGGAATCGACGTCCTCGTTGGGCCACAGGAACGTTCCCTCTTGGCACATACGTCTGTGCATCTAGTCCGATACATGTGTCATGCCGGGTGCCAGGACGGGTCACAAACGTCATGAACAACATGACCATGCACCTATCCGCAAACATCCGTGTAACCGCGAGGGTCGGCTCTGTTACCAACTTGTAACGCCCTGGACACACTCGCCGGTGGTCGTTACTCCTGGCGGGATCTAGACTGGCCCCACAGATCAATACTAGTATTATCTGCGCACTTTTTCCTCACTCGTGCGCACCCGGGAGCAACTTCCCGGTCGGTCACCCATCCTGACACTACTCCAAGCTGAGCATGCTTAATTTTGGAGTTCTGTCTGAATGGGCTTCCGGAAAAGAAGGAATTCCTTATTGATATGAGTAGTCTATCATCCCTATTAACCCAGGCTATCACACTACTTTGATTGAAAATAATAATGAATCTATGGATGTGAATTTTGTTGGTAGGAATAATTTTGGTCACAACGCATATAGTGGAAAGTTTAATCCTAGGTCGTATCCTAGTAATTCCTCTAATAATTATGGTAATTCCTACAACAATTCTTATGGAAATTATAATAATATGCACTCTGATTTTTAATCTAATTTTAATGAATTTATTACTTCGCAAAAGGATTTCAATGCTTTGATTGAAGCAAAATTACATAAGATTGATGAGTTGGCTAGGAACGTTGATAGAATTTCTCTTGATGTTGTTTCTTTGAAACTTAGATCTATTCTGCCTAAGCATGATATCAATGAGTCTCTCAAAATCATGAGAATTTCCATTGATGAGTGCAAAGAAAGAACCGCTAGGATGCGTGCTAAGAAAGATTGCTTTATAAAAGCGTGTTCTTCTAGTTTCCATGATAATAAAGATGAAGATCTAAAAGTTATTGATGTGTCCCCTATTAAATCTTTGTTTTTCAATATGAATCTTGATAATGATGGGACTGAATATGATCCACCTTTACCTAGAAGGCGTTCCAATAATTCGGAGTCTTTAGATCTTGATGCTAAAATTGTTAAAAGTGGGATTGAAGAAGTCAAAACTTTAAATATCGATGAACCCACTATTTTGGATTTCAAGGAATTTAATTATGACAATTGCACTTTGATAGATTGTATTTCCTTGTTGCAATCCGTGCTAAATTCTCCTCATGCTTATATTCAAAATAAAGCTTTCACTAAACATATCGTTGATGCTTTGATGCAATCCTATGAAGAAAAACTTGAGTTGGAAGTTTCTATCCCTAGAAAACTTTATGATGAGTGGGAACCTACTATTAAAATTAAAATTAAAGATCATGAATTATGTGCTTTGTGTGACTTGGGTGCTACTGTTTCCACGATTCCAAAGACTTTGTGTGATTTGTTAGGTTTCCATGATTTTGATGATTGCTCTTTAAACCCGCACCTTGCGGATTCCGCCATTAAGAAACCTATGGGAAGAATTAATGATGTTCTTATTGTTGCAAATAGGAATTATGTGCCCGTAGATTTTATTGTTCTTGATATCGATTGCAATCCTTCATGTCCTATTATTTTTGGTAGACCTTTCCTTAGAACGATTGGTGCAATTATTGATATGAAGGAAGGGAATATTAGATTCCAATTTCCGTTAAGGAAAGGCATGGAACACTTCCCTAGAAAGAAAATTAAATTACCTTATGAATCTATTATGAGAGCCACTTATGGATTGCGTTCCAAAGATGACAATACCTAGATCTATCCTTGCTTTTTATGCCTAGCTAGGGGCGTTAAACGATAGCGCTTGTTGGAAGGCAACTCAATTTCATTTTTATTCCTTGCTTTTTGCTCCTGTTTAGTAATAAATAATTTATCTAGTCTATGTTTTGGTTTTGTTTTTTGTGTTTAATTAGTGTTTGTGCCAAGTAGAACCGTTGGGAAGACTTGGGGAAAGTCTTTTTAATCTTTCTGTAAAAAATATAAACTTTAGCGCTCGCGAGAATTGCTGCCATTTTTATTTGGAAAGTGCTATTTAGTTAATTATTTTTAATACGATTAATAGATAAATTCCTCAGTCCAGAAAATTATTTTAGAATTTTTGCGGTTCCAGATCTTGCGTTAGCTACAGATTACTACAGACTGTTCTATTTTTGACAGATTCTGTTTTTCGTGTGTTGTTTTCTTATTTTGATGAATCTATGTCTAGTAAAATAGTTTATAAACCATAGAGAAGTTGGAATACAGTAGGTTTAACACCAATATAAATAAATAATGTGTTCATTACAGTACCTTGAAGTGGTGTTTTGTTTTCTTTCGCTAACAGAGCTCACGAGATTTTCTACTTTAAGTTTTGTGTTGTGAAGTTTTCAAGTTTCGGGTGAAAGATTTGATGGATTATGGAACATGGAGTGGCAAGAGCCTAAGCCTGGGGATTCCAATGGCACCCCAAGATAATATAAGGACACATAAAAGCCAAAGCTTGGGGGTGCCCGGAAGGCATCCCCTCTTTCGTCTACTTCCATCGGTAACTTTACTTGGAGCTATATTTTTCACCACATGATATGTGTTTTGCTTGGAGCATCTTGTATTATTTGAGTCTTTATTTTATAGTTTTACACAATCATCCTTGCTGTACACACCTTTGGAAAGAGACACACATGATTCGAAAATTGTTAAAATACTCTATGTGCTTCACTTATATCTTTCGAGTTATATAGTTTTTGCTCTAGTGCTTCACTTATGTCTTTTAGAGCACGTCGGTGGATTTGTTTTATAGAAACTATTGTTCTCTCAAGCTTCACTTATATTATTTTGAGAGTCCTACAAAACAGCATGGTAATTTGGTTTAATTATGTTAGGCATTCAAGATTAATAAAAAATTTCTTATGAGTGTTTTGAGATATGGAGATGGTAATATTAGAGTCACGCTAGTTGAGTAGTTGTGAATTTGAGAAATACTTGTGTAGTTGTGATACTTGATACTTGATAATTGTTTTGAGATATGGAGATGGTAATATTAGAGTCACGCTAGTTGAGTAGTTGTGAATTTGAGAAATACTTGTGTTAAAGTTTGTGATTCCCGTAGCATGCACGTATGGTGAACCGTTATGTGATGAAGTCGGAGCATGATTTATTTATTGATTGTCTTCCTTATGAGTGGCGGTCGGGGACGAGCAATGGTATTTTCCTACCAATCTATCCCCCTAGGACCATGTGCGTAATACTTTGCTTTGATAACGTGTAGATTTTTGCAATAAGTATATGAGTTCTTTATGACTAAGGTTGAGTCCATGGATCATACGCACTTTTCTTCCTTCCACCATTGCTAGCCTCTCTAATACCGCACACCTTTCGTCGGTATCATACACCCACCATATACCTTCCTCAAAACAGCCACCATACCTACCTATCATGGAATTTCCAAGGCCATTCCAAGATATATTGCCATGCAACTTTCCACCGTTCCGTTTACTATGACACGCTCCATCATTGTCATATTGCTTTGCATGATCATGTAGTTGACATTGTATTTGTGGCAAAGCCACCGTTCATAATTCTTTCATACATGTCACTCTTGATTCATTGATATCCCGGTACACCGCCGGAGGATTCATATAGAGTCATATTTTGTTCTAAGTATTGAGTTGTAATTGTTGAGTTGTAAGTAAATTAAAGTGTGATGATTATCATTTTTAGAGCATTGTCCCAAGTGAGGAAAGGATGATGGAGACTATGATTCCCCCACAAGTTGGGATGAGACTCCGGACGAAAAATAATAATAATAAAAGGCCATAAAAAAGAGAAGGCCCAAATAAATAAATAAAAATATATTAGAGAAAAAGAGAGAAGGGACAATGCTACTATCCTTTTACCACACTTGTGCTTCAAAGTAGCACCATGATCTTCATAATAGAGAGTCTCCTATGTTACCACTTTCATATACTAGTGGGAATTTTTCATTATAGAACTTGGCTTGTATATTCCAATGATGGGCTTTCTCAAAATGCACTAGGTCTTCGTGAGCAAGCGAGTTGGATGCACACCCACTTAGTTTCTTTTGTTGAGATTTCATATACTTATAGCTCTAGTGCATGCGTTGCATGGCAATCCCTACTCACTCACATTGATATCTATTGATGGGCATCTCCATAGCCCGTTGATACGCCTAGTTGATGTGAGACTATCTTCCCCTTTTTTTGTCTCCTCCACAACCACCATTCTATTCCACCTAAAGTTCTATGTCCATGGCTCACGCTGATGTACTGCGTGAAGATTGAAAAAGTTTGAGAACACCAAAAGTATGAAACAATTGCTTGGCTTGTCATCGGGGTTGTGCATGATTTAAATACTTTGTGTGGTGAAGATAGAGCATAGCCAGACTATATGATTTTGTAGGGATAACTTTCTTTGGCCATGTTATTTTGAAGAGACATAATTGCTTAGTTAGTATGCTTGAAGTATTATTATTTCTATGTCAATATTGAACTTTTTTATTGAATCTTTCGGATCAGAATATTCATACCACAATTAAGAAGAATTACATTGAAATTATGCCAAGTAGCATTCCACATCAAAAATTCTGTTTTTATCATTTACCTACTCGAGGACGACCAGGAATTAAGCTTGGGGATGCTTGATACGTCTCCAACGTATCTATAGTTTTTGATTGTTCCATGCTATATTATATTCTATTTTGGACATTATTGGGATTTATTATACACTTTTATATTATTTTTGGGACTAACATATTAACCGGAGTCCCAGGCCAGAATTGATGTTTTTTTGCCTATTTTAGGGTTTCGTAGAAAAAAAATATCAAACGGAGTCCAAACGGAATGAAACCTTCGGGAACGTGATTTTTGGAACAAACATGATCCAGAGGACTTGGACCCTACGTCAAGACATCAACCAGGAGGCCACGAGGTAGGGGGCGCGCCTACCCCCCCGCCCCCCAGGGGTGCCCTCCACCCTCGTGGGTCCCCTGTTGCTCCACCGACGTACTCCTTCCTCCTATATATACCTACGTAACCACAAACTACTAGATACAGAGCCAAAACCCTAATTCCACCGCCATAACTTTTTGTATCCACAAGATCCCATCTTGGGGCCTTTTCCGGAGCTCCGTCGGAGGGAGCATCGATCACGGAGGGCTTCGACATCAACACCATAGCCCTTCCGGTGAAGTGTGAGTAGTTTACCTCAGAACTTCGGGTTCATAGTTATTAGCTAGATGACTTCTTCTCTCTTTTTGGATCTCAATACAAAGTTCTCCCCCTCTCTTGTGGAGATCTATTCGATGTAATCTTCTTTTGCGGTGTGTATGTTGAGACCGATGAATTGTGGGTTTATGATGAAGTTTATCTATGAACAATATTTGAATCTTCTCTGAATTCTTTTATGTATGATCAGTTATCTTTGCAAGTCTCTTCGAATTATCAGTTTGGTTTGGCCTACTAGATTGACCTTTCTTGCGATGGGAGAAGTGCTTAGCTTTGGGTTCAATCTTGTGGTGTCCTTTCCTAGTGACAGTAGGGCAGTAAGGCACGTATTGTATTGCTGCCATCGAGGATAACAAGATGGGGTTTATATCATATTGCATGAGTTTATCCCTCTACATCATGTCATCTTTCTTAAAGCGTTACTCTGTTCTCTTGAAATTAATACTCTAGATGCATGTTGGATAGCGGTCGATGTGTGGAGTAATAGTAGTAGATGCAGGCAGGAGTCGGTCTACTTGTCTCGGACATGATGCCTACATACATGATCATACCTAGATATTCTCATAACTATTCTCAATTCTGTCAATTGCTCAAAAGTAATTTGTTTACCCACCGTGAATACTTATGCTCTTGAGAGAAGCCACTAGTGAAACCTATTGCCCCCAGGTCTATCTTCCATCACATTAGTCTTCCAATACTTAGTTATTTCCTTTGCCATTTATTTTACTTTGCATCTTTATCATAAAAGTACCAAACATATTATCTTATCATATCAATCAGATCTCACTCTTGTAAGTGACCGTGTAGGGATTGACAACCCCCTTATCGCGTTGGTTGCGAGAATTTATTTGTTTGTGTAGGTGCGAGGGACTCGTGCGTGGCCTCCTACCGGATTGATACCTTGTTTCTCAAAAATTGAGGGAAATACTTATGCTACTTTGCTGCATCACCCTTTCCTCTTCAAGGAAAAACCAACGCAAGTGCTCAAGAGGTAGAGACATCACATATATAGCATGAACACCACCACATGCTATTAATTCTGATATGTCGCAAGTTATTGATTATGGTACTTCTGCTATGGATAATGCTTATTATGATGATGCTAGTACCTTGCTTGATAATGATGATGTGTCAATTGGTGATTTTCTTGATAAACAAATTACTAGAGTAATACAACATGATGTTGTTGAATCTGATGATGAGATTGAAACTGAATCTCCTGGAACACCTGCTAGAACTAGCCTTCCTAGATATGAATTGCCTAAGGTACCGGTAGTTGAATTGGTTTCTGAGGCAGGTTGCCTATGACCGTGGATATGATGTCGGGACGTCAGCTAATGTTCTTAGCGCTTTATCTCACCAACCTGCAAAGGCGATGCAGTGACGAGGGTATTGTGGGAGTTTGGACTTACTTTCTCAAATGAATGTCGCAAGTGCTATGCAAGAAGAAAGAAGGCCCGAAATTGGTGCATCAACAATCGCAGGTAGGAAAGTGGTGTTCTAGATGTGCCTATTACAAGTGTACATATACCAGAGTTTATATCTAATATTACTGTTACAGATGATATTTTTTCCTATGCATGGAGATGGAGGCATGTCTTCACAGCCTGCTGCCAGAAATGAAGACAAGGCAAGTGTTGACGTGCGTGTTGTTCTAGGATCAAATTCTTCTCTGCTGGTGATTATGCCGGATGTCCTACCCTCGCCTGCCTGGGAATGTCAGCTAGGCATCGCTAGCCCGAGCAGGGAACCCAACAATCTGGATGGGCGAGAAAACGATCTGGATGAGATGCATCCTGGCCCTTTTAGCTCTGCGACTGCTCCTCCATAACTCTTGTTGCCTCCTAATTTGTTAGTGACCTTGTTGGTCTATACATTAATTCTGATTTCTGTTTCACTGTAGTTATCACTTGTTTGTAGTAGATTATAAACTATATGTTTTCGAATTGAATGGTTGACATTGTTTCTGTGTCGCTGCCTGATTTTATGCATGATATGATCATACCATAAATTTAAATTGTGTGAATCTGCATATTATTAACATGAGATTTAATAATGTGTTCAATATTTTGTCTTATGTGTTAGTTTTACAATCTATTATCTATACAACTGTGGGAGTTACGAAACATGGCGAGCTGAGATATGTTTATCTCCTCTAGTATGTGGTTGTCTGTAGTGGCATCATAACTAAAAGATATGTTTATGATTTTTTATGTGTCCAAGCATTCTAAGAAATATGAACGCTTGTTAGTTGGCTAGGCATTGGTAATTCTTGCTACTATTATTAGGATATGGGTAGTTGACATGTAATGCTGCTTCTTCCGTACTCTGGCTATCTGAGTTGGTTGAGGAAAAATCAAGACTGTATTAAAGCATAGGCGTTAGCTGCTCTCGGGAAGCAAGTAAAAGGAGTCAATTAGGTGGCTTACACTAGAACAAATCGTCGGTGACTGATGATCTTCTTTGGCCAATAGAGCTATGCTATCGTGAGTGAGTAAGGCTGTTTCTATTTGGAGCAATACATGATGTATTGGTTGATGTACTAAATTTACGGTTCACCATGATAAATTTTGGGTTGGTAAAAATAACCTAAAAAGGATGTGTGGATATTTATATCTAATGCCACCCTAGCTAGTGGGTGCTCTACCAAGTTGCATACACAAATTATGAATTCTATTATCAAAACCAAATCTTGAATTTCTTTGCTTGCTGGCCCGAATAATTCTTATACGGATGTCCACTGGAAGTTAGCTATAGCTCTTGTCATCTGAAAAAAAGCTATAGCTCTTTAGTAGATACTAGTTACACTCAGTGCAAAACTGCAAATTATTTGGCATTTGCACTCCGTATAAACTGGTAGTTGGGAACAGTGATAGCCATAAAGCAGAGATGTTGCAATATTCTTTAGAGCGGTTTCATCGACATAGTCGGGAAGTTTGAATATCAAGAAACAACCATCAAAAAGCCGATACAAACACATACCGCCCCAACACACGCACACACCCAAGGCTGAATACATAGGTGCTGAGCATAGCTACACCACCCCTATCACTCCAATGTATGTAATACACACTCTTTACTCTTCAACTTGTCAATCTGTATTTCTGGACACATATTGTACTAAATTTGAGCTTCATGTCATAGTCACTTCGTGCAAGAAACAAGAAAAACCATCTACTGTGAAACTAAGCCAAAACACTTCACCTACAAAATGGGATTCCCACTTCAGACATATGGTAAGTATTTGTACTACGTTATTGAAATGCTTGGCTTACTAAATGACTTGCAATATTAATGTTTATCAATTGATAAATCTGATATAAGCCTACGGACAACATTGATAATCTATTCGGTAGAGACTTGCTTGAATGTACGCACACTACAAAGAAAGATCCTACATTTAGTCTGACTGCACCAAAACAAATCATAAGTACTTTGTAATTTGTGGAGGCTTCTCTTTGGACCTGGCATCTTTAGCTAGAATAATTGGAAACTATAATATTCCTATTACAGGTGATTTGTTTCCTATGCATGCAGAAAAGTTCTCCTATATGCTCCTGGTCCTATTTCATTTTCAGCTACAAGGGCTTAGCCAGGATGACATCAGGGAGAGAGCCGAGGAGCTGGTTTCGAAGGTGAAAAATCGATCCAGGCCGTTGGCGAAGGCAATCTGGGTTAGTTGAATTTGTTTCCGTCCAAGGTTGCCAAGGACCATGTATCTGCTATGGAGACATCTGCTAATGTTGGCAGCACTTTATGTAACCAACCTGCAAGCCTATGCAATGATCAGGGTACCGTGGGAGAATGGGAGTTTCCTTCTCAAATGAATATCGCAAGTGCCCAGCCAGAGGAAAGAAGGCCCGAAATTGGTACATCAACAATCGCATGTGGCAAAGTGGTGTTCTAGATGTGCTTATGACAAGTGTTTACATAGAAAAGTTGGATGCTAATATTCCTTTTACAGGTAGTTTGTTTCCTATGCATGGAGATGGAGGCATGCCTTCATACCCTGCAGCCGGAAATGAAGACAATGCAAGTGAGAACGTGCAAGAAGACAATGCTTCTCTACAGGTGATAGTGCCCGATGCCATACCGACGGTTCGACAACCCTCGCATGCCATGGAACGTCAGCTGGCCATTGCTAGCCCAAGGTGGGAACCAGACGATCTGGACGGGGGACAAAATGATCTGGACGAGATGCAACCAGGCCCTTCTAGCGTTGCGAGCTCACCTCCATAACTCTAGTTTCCTCCTAGTTTGTTAGGGACCTTGTTGGTCTATACATTAATTCCGGCTGTGTTTTGTTACTGGAGCCATCGCTTATTTCTAGTAGATTATAAACTATATGTTCCCGTATTGAATGGTAGATATTATTGTTGTGTCGCTGCTTGGTTCTATTTTTGATATGATCATACCATTTATTTAAATTGAGTGAATTTTCATATTATTAACATGAGAATTAAATATGTGTTCATTATTCTGTGTTTTGTTTTAGTTTTACAGTCTATTATATATAGAACTTGGGTGTTAAAAACATGGCAAGATGAGATATGTTTCTGTCCTCTAGGCTTCTCGTTGTGGCATCATAGCTAGAATATATGTTCATGTTCCTTTAAATGTCCAAGCATTTTAAGAAATATGAACGCTAGTTAGTTAGCTAGGCACTGGTAATTCTCGTCCTTAATTAGTACTAGGATATGGGTAGATGACATGTAGTGCTACTACTTGTGTACTCTACCTATCTACGCTGGGTGAGGAAAACATCATGGCTGTATTAAAACATAGGCTTTAGCTACAATCACGAAGCATGTAAAAAGGAGTCAATTAGCTGGCTTACACTAAACAAAACTTTGGTGAGTGACAATTTTCTTCGGCCAATAGAGCTATGCTATTGTCAGTAACCAAGGGTTTAGTTACTTGGAGCAATACATAATATGTATTGGTTGATGTATTAAAATTTCTTGTTCACCATGATAAATTTTGTTTCGGTAAAAATAAAATAAAAGGAGGTCTGGATATTTATATCTGAAGTCATGCTAGATAGTGGGTTCTCTACAAAGTTGCATACACGAATGATGAATTGTTTTATCAAAATCAAATCTTGAATTTATTTGCTTGCTGGCTAAAATAATTCTTAAACCAAATGCGAAGATAGCTATAGCTCTAGTAGTAGTTATGCTGATTGCAAAACTGGAAACTATTAGGCATTTGGAATCTTTATAAACCAACAATTGAGAATAGTGATAGCCATCAAGGAGAGACGTTCGATTTTAGGTAACTATCTATGTGCGAAGATTGATACTCTAACATACAGACAATTGCGTAACTATCCTATTTATTGGCTGGCTTCCTAATTTGGTTCCTTGGCCTTATCATTCTTTGAGGTAGCCTCATTTAAAACTTATGGGATTCGAAAGTCTAGATTTATTCTGGTTATGACAATGAGTATGTTCTCGTGTAAATATTCCCTCCTTTCCTGTTTATAAGGCTCAAATCTCAAATCTCATCAACCAAGGCATTTTGTGAGTGCAGGAATGTATCTCGTACTTTACAAAACTACCCCAATTAAACTCATGCATTAATTTGAGTTAATTGTAGTGCATGCATTCTTGGCCACTAGATGAGTAGGAACATTACATGCATTGGTGTGTTCCTCTTTAAATCTTGCATGCAAAGTTTTAATGTGCATTGGAAACTAAAAATGAGATGGAGATGAGCTCTCCAAATTGGAAAAACAAAAAAGTTGAAATAAGCCTTATAAACCAGAAAGGAGGGAGTATTCATGTGTGCTAAAGCTAAGACGATGAGTAATTTATATGGTTGACTCTTCCGGTGGGATATGTGAGAAAGTAAACTCTAAATATTCTGCAGTTCTTGCTAGAAGTAGTGGTTATTTGAAGGTTTTAAGCACAAAGTTTAATAAAAAACATGGAGTTACTGCCTCTAGGTGCCCATTGTTCTTATGCTTTCAGTGCACTTCTTGAGTTTTTGTCGGCATCACCTCATCTTCGTAGGAAGTTCGGGCCTTGGTAGAGAGGCTAGTCGAGGTGGCCGAGCAAGGGCTGGCCACCTCAGCCAATCTAGCTAGCATGATGACAAGCTTGTGAGGTCTAGTCAAGGCGACGACAGCCTCCGCTGATTATTGTGTTGGTAGGCTGTGGTCCTTGATGACTGAACAAGGAATATTAAGGCGAGCAGTGGCCCATATGGAGATTCATTTTCTGTAACTACATGCATAATGCCAGTTGTCATGTGGAACTTCTCGACGCTCACGTTTCATCCTAAGGGTTTTTAGTTTTGTCCTAGAACAACGGCCATCGCACGAGGATGTTCATGACACCATTAGCATCATCCAATACTGATGAGCAAAAACATTTCTTATGAAAAACACATTATTTTAAAAAACTTGTCAACACATTAATATAACAACGGCTTTTTTTAACATATACATTATTATGTTCAAATTGCGTCAACAATTTATAAATACATGGACAAATATTTAATTACGCACATTTCCTTAAAAACACATATACTCACCTATCTCCAAAATGCATCCTTGTAATTTCCTTAAAACAAAAGAGAAATAGAGAAACAAAAGCAAAAAAATTAAAATAGAAAAGGAAGAATCGAAGAATTTCTGAAGCCACGTTGGTCTAAACAGTTTGAACATTTCATTTAATTACGCTGTACAGAATTCTTAAAACAAAAGGGCTTTGGCCCATCCATGGTGGGATCAATCTGGGCCGCGAGACATGAACGAAATGACTGAAATCACGATGCTGACGTTGGATCCCTATCTCTTCCCGCGCGGAGATTAAATCATACGCAGAAACATTACTTCCTTCCAATTCTGCCGAGTTTACTTCTTACAGTTTACCATTCTCCCTGAACCCTAGCCCCTCTTACCACCTATGCACGCTTCTATATATATCCAGCCTTTCCGTCCAATCCAGTCACAGGCTCACAGCCATTCCCTCCTTTCCTTCCATACAGTACAGAGTACATTCAAGCTCGCGCCCCAGGCTGTGCGACGGATCCAAAAGCCCTGTCCGCCAACATCATGTATTCAAAAACTTTTTAAACATATATTTGAAAAACTGTTCAAAACATATTTCAATAAACGTTCATCATGTATTTAGAAAAGTGTTAAACACATATTGAAAATGTTCATCGTGTAAATTAAAAACTTTAACCATGTATTTCCAAAATATTTAACATATAATTGGAAAAAAATATTCACATTATGTAAAGAATTTTCATCTGTATTTACTTCTTTCCTAGTATACCTACCCACACTGCTATATATATCCGGCCTTTCCGTCCAATGCAGTCACATAGCTCACAGCCATTCCCTCCTTTCCTTCCTTACATTACAGACTACAGAGTACATTCCAGCTCGCGCCCCAGGCTGTGCGATGGATCCGAAAGCGCTGGCCGCCAAGGAGGAGGACGAGTTCGTCGAGCAACTCTGCAGCAACCTCACCTGCACTGGCGCCCGCCCACATCCTCCCACTACCGACAGCGCAGCCGCCGTCGTCGCCAACAATCCCCCTGGTCCTGCTGTTGGCAACATGTCGCCCATGGCCTTCCTGTCCAACCTCCGACAAGCGGCCGTGGACGCATCGTCCGTCGTCGGCGAGTTCGCCTGCGCCAGACTTCTCATTTACGCACAGGGCTGGGGCCCTGCTGGTCTGGGTAGGTACACGAGCGGCGCTCCGTCCAGTAGTGTTGGATAATCCAAACATGCCTACGTGCTACTACTACTAAGTTGTGTTTGAGTTTGGCAGTACTAGTTTTATGTGAGTAGGCCTAGCTTAATTGTGATCAGCGTAACCGGTAATTAGGGAAGTGTGCGTTGGTGTATGGCTTGCATGCCTTGAGTACTGTGTTCTGTTAGGTTATGGTGGAGTCGGCTACGTGCCAGGGTTAGGACGATGCATACATATATGCAGCGTTGGGTGAGTTCTGTAACATGGAGAAAAGAGAAAAGAGGGGCGCGGCACACGCCCTTGGCTATCATTTTTCGTGTGCATCTTTATCGTGATTTGATGTGATTGATCCTGTGGCGAATTTCCAATAAGGAGCTCGTCGATGACAAGATCTACCTCGACCGCAACCTGCCAGCCCAAGATGACCGAGAGGAGCAGGAGAGGGGGCGCAAGCGCAACGTTTCCTCCTCTAATCTCAATGGTGCCATCCCCGGGCCAAGTAAGAGGAAGAGAAGCCTCTCGCCGCCCAACATCACTGACCTGGCTGGTTCAAAGGTAGCTGCTGCCGAGGCCGAGGATGCTGGTCTCAAACAAGGTAGTAAGCCTAATTCTTTTATCAAGGAGATTAACAAGTACCTCTCAATCGTATGGTTCATTTCCCTCCTCAACTGATCCTATTACATTTTCAGCTGCAAGGTTAGGAGTGGATCAGGAGTTGCTCCAAGGTCATCAAGGAGAACAAGCAGACGGTGGAGCTGCATCTGCTTTCAAGACACAAGAAGAGGGTGACGAGGCTGAGGCCGAGGGTGCGCGTGCTTCTTTAAACAAGTGTAGAAAAAAGATGTAGAAAGGCTCTCCTATATACTTTTCTGAACACCTGATCCTATGTCATTTTCTTAGCTAAAATGCCACGAGAGGCTGGAGATAGACCTCGGCTCAGCCAGGCTGACATTCAGGTGCTTACCTCGAAGGTGAAAAACCAATCCACCAGGCCGTTCCCGGAACAATTTCTGGGCAGCTTGAATTGGTTTCGATCGTGTGTTGCCAAGGACTAGGGATCTGCTGTGGACACATCAGCGAACGCAAGCAGATATAATGAAGAGGGTACTGTGGGAGCAACGGAGTTGCAACCTCATTTCAATGTCACAAGTGCCCGGCCAGAAGTAAGAAGGCCTGAAATTTGTACATCTACAACCGCAGCTATAAATGTCTAGAGTGTTGTTTGCGTAATCTTGATTTGTGGGATTTGCAAAGTGTTAGTTCTACTTCTATGGCGCGGTGTTCGTCCGGGTCTTACTGGTACACGTAGGCATATATATACATGCTTATATTGTTTATGTCATAGCAGTACTAGGAGGTCAAGAACAACTAAGTTTAGACTTTGTGTAAGGTCGGTGGCAGCTCTACCTATATATGCATAGCAGGTGACTGCGTGTGTTTGTAACGTATTACGTGCTGGTGAGACAAAAGGAAAAGAAGTAAAGAGTGAAAACAAGAACTACAAGTATTTCATGCACGCGTGTTCATCTAGTTTGATGTGACCGTTCCTGAGACGAATTCCAACAAGTATTTAGATTGAAGAAGTGGAAGCTATAATATTCCTGTTACATGTGATTTTGTTTCGAATGCATGGATAAAAGTTCTCCTATATGTTCCTGATCCCATTTCATTTTTAGTTAGAGAATGTCACAAGACAAGCAGCCTCAATAAGGCGTTAGACCTCGGCTCAGCCAGGTTGACATCAGGAAGTGGGTCGAGGAGCTTGTTTCAAAGGTGGAAAACCGAGCCCGGCCGTTGCCGGAACACTATCTAGGCAAGTTGAATTGGTTTAGTAGGCAGGTTGCCTATGACCGTGGATATGATGTCGAGACGTCAGCTAATGTTCTTAGCGCTTTATCTCACCAACCTGCAAAGGCGATGCAGTGACGAGGGTACTGTGGGAGAAAGGGACTTGCTTTCTCAAATGAATGTCGCAGGGGCCAGCAAGAAGAAAGAAGGCCCGAAATTGGTGCATCAACAATCGCAGGTAGGAAAGTGGTGTTCTAGATGTGCCTATTACCAGTGTAGATATACCAGAGTTTAAATCTAATATTCCTGTTACAGATTGTTTTTTTCCTATGCATGGAGATGGAGGCATGTCTTCACAGCCTACCGCCGGAAATTAAGACAAGACAAGTGTGGACGTGCATGCTGTTCTGGGATCAAATTCTTCTATGCGGGTGATTATGCCGGATGTCCTACCCTCGCCTGCCTGGGAACGTCAGCTGGCCATCGCTAGCCCGAGCAGGGAAGCCGACAATCTGGACGGGCGAGAAAACGATCTGGATGAGATGCTACCTGGCCCTTTTAGCTCTGCGAGTGCTCCTCCATAACTCTTGTTTCCTCCTAATTTGTTAGTGACCTTGTTGGTCTATACATTAATTCTGAGCGCGGTTTCACTGGAGTTGACATTTGTTTCTAGTAGATTATAAACAATATGTTTTCGAATTGAATGGTTGACATTGTTTCTGTCCCGCTGCCTGATTTTATGCATGATATGATCATACCATATATTTAAATTGTGTGAATCTGCATATTATTAACATGAGAATTAATAATGTGTTCAATAGTTTGTCTGATGTGTTAGTTTTACAATCTATTATATATACAGTTGTGAGAGTTATGAAACATGGCGAGCTGAGATATGTTTATCTCCTCTAGTATGTGGCAGCTGTCTGTAGTGGCATCATAACTAAAAGATATGTTTATGATTTTTTAAGTGTCCAAGCATTCTAAGAAATATGAACGCTTGTTAGTTGGCTAGGCATTGGTAATTCTTGCTATTATTATTAGGATATGGGTAGTTGACATGTAATGCTACTTCTTGCGTACTCTGGCTATCTGCGTTGGTTGAGGAAAAAATCAAGGCTGTATTAAAGCATAGGCGTTAGCTGCTCTCAGGAAGCAAGTAAAAGGAGTCAATTAGCTGGCTTACACTAGAACAAATCGTTGCAGAGTGATGATCTTCTTCGGCCAATAGAGCTATGCTATCGTGAGTGAGTAAGGCTGTTGCTATTTGGAGCAATACATGATGTATTGGTTGATGTACTAAAATTTCTTGTTCACCATGATAAATTTTGTGTTGCTAAAAATAACCTGAAAAGGATGTGTGGATATTTATATCTGATGCCACCCTAGCTAGTGGGTGCTCTACCAAGTTGCATACACAAATTATTAATTCTATTATCAAAACCAAATCTTGAATTTCTTTGCTTGCTGGCCAGAATAATTCTTATACGGATGTCCACTGGAAGTTAGCTATAGCTCTTGTCATTTGAAAAAAAAAGCTATAGCTCTTTAGTAGTTATTAGTTACACTCAGTGCAAAACTGCAAATTATTTGGCACTTGCACTCCGTTTAAACTGGTACTTGAGAACAGTGATAGCCATAAAGGAGAGATGTTTGATTTTAGGTAACTATCTATGTGCTATATTTGTGCAATATTCTTTAGCGCGGTTACATCGACATAGTCGGGAAGTTTCAATATAAAGAAACAACCATCAACAAGCCGATACAAACACATACCACCCCAACACACACACACACACCCAAGGCTGAATACATAGGCGCTGAGCGTAGCTACACCACCCTGTCACTCCAATGTATGTAATACACACTCTTTACTCTTGAACTTGTCAATCTGTACTTCTGGACACATATTGTACTAAATTTGAGCTTCATGTCATAGTCAATTCGTTCAAGATACAAGAAAAACCATCTACTGTGAAACTAAGCCAAAACACTGCACCTACAAAATGGGATTCCCACTTCAGACATATGGTAAGTATTTGTACTACATTATTGAAATGCTTTATGCTGGCTTACTAAATGACTTGCAATATTAATGTTTATCAATTGATAAATCTGATACAAGCCTAAGGACAACATTGATAATCTATCCGGTAGAGACTTGCTTGAATGTACACGCACTACAAAGAAAGATCCTACATTTAGTCTGACTGCACCAAAACAAATCATAAGTACTTTATAATTTGTGGAGGCTTCTCTTTGGACCTGGCGTCTTTAGCTAGAATAATTGGAAACTATAATATTCCTATTACAGGTGATTTGTTTCCTATGCATGCAGAAAAGTTCTCCTATATGCTCCTGGTCCTATTTCATTTTCAGCTACAAGGGCTCATCTAGGATGACATCGGGAAGAGAGCCGAGGAGCTGGCTTCGAAGGTGAAAAACCGATCCACGCCGTTGGCGGAACGCAATCTGGGTTAGTTGAATTTGTTTCCGTCCGAGGTTGCCAAGGACCATGGATCTGCTATGGAGACATCTGCTAATGTTGGCAGCACTTTATGTAACCAACCTGCAAGCCTATGCAATGATGAGGGTACTGTGGGAGAATGGGAGTTGCCTTCTCAAATGAATATCGCAAGTGCCCAGCCAGAAGAAAGAAGGCCCGAAATTGGTACATCAACAATCGCAGGTAGCAAAGTGGTGTTCTAGATGTGCCTATGTCAAGTGTTTACAAAGAAGAGTTGGATGCTAATATTCCTTTTAGAGGTGGTTTGTTTCCTATGCATGGAGATGGAGGCATGTCTTCACAGCCTGCAGCCGGAAATGAAGACAAGGCAAGTGAGAATGTGCAAGAAGAAAATGCTTCTCTGCAGGTGACTGCGCCCGATGCCATACGGATGGTTCCGCAACCCTCGCATGCCATGGAACGTCAGTTGGCCATTGCTAGCCCAAGGTGGGATCAGACGATCTGGACGGGGGACAGAATGATCTGGACGAGATGCAACCAGGCCCTTCTAGGGTTGCTAGCTCACCTCCATAACTCTAGTTTCCTCCTAGTTTGTTAGGGACCTTGTTGGTCTATACATTAATTCCGGCTGCGTTTTGTTACTGGAGCCATCACTTATTTCTAGTAGATTATAAACTATATGTTCTCGTATTGAATGGTTGATATTATTGTTGTGTCGCTGCTTGGTTCTATTTTTGATATGATCATACCATTTATTTAAATTGAGTGAATTTTCATATTATTAACATGAGAATTAAATATGTGTTCATTATTTTGTGTTTTGTTTTAGTTTTACAGTCTATTATATATACAACTTGGGTGTTACAAAACATGGCAAGATAAGATATGTTTCTGTCCTCTAGGCTTCTCGTTGTGGCATCATAACTAGAATATATGTCCATGTTTCTTTAAGTGTCCAAGCATATTAATAAATATGAACGCTAGTTAGTTAGCTAGGCACTGGTAATTCTCGCCCTTAATTAGTACTAGGATATGGGTAGATGACATGTAGTGCTACTACTTGGGTACTCTACCTATCTACGCTGGGTGAGGAAAAATTCATGGTTGTATTAAAACATAGGCTTTAGCTACAATCACGAAGCATGTAAAAAGGAGTCAATTAGCTGGCTTACACTAAACAAAGCGTTGGTGAGTGACAATTTTCTTCGGCCAATAGAGCTATGCTATCATCGGTAACCAAGGGTTTAGTTACTTGGAGCAATACATAAGATGTATTGGTTGATGTATTAAAATTTCTTGTTCACCATGATAAATTTTGTTTTGGTAAAAATAAAACAAAAGGAGGTCTGGATATTTATATATGAAGTCGTGCTAGATAGTGGGTTCTCTACAAAGTTGCATACACGAATTATGAATTCTTTTATCAAAATCAAATCTTGAATATATTTGCTTGCTGGCCAAACTAATTCTTAAACCAAAGGCAAAGATAGCTATAGCTCTAGTAGTAGTTATGCTTAGTGCAAAACTGCAAATTATTTGGCATTTGGAATCTTTATAAACCAGCACTTGAGAATAGTGATAGACATAAAGCAGAGATGTTCGATTTTAGGTAACTATATGTGTGCGAAGATTGATACTCTAACATACAGACAATTGCATAAATATCCTATTTATTGTCTGGCTTCCTAATTTGGTTCCTTGGCCTTATCATTCTTTGAGGTAGCCTCATTTAAAACTTATGGGATTCTGAAGTCTAGATTTATTCTGGTTTGACAATGAGTATGTTCTCGTGTAAATATTCCCTCCTTTCCGGTTTATAAGGCTCAAATCTCAAATCTCATCAACCAAGGCATTTTGTGAGTGGAGGAATGTATCTCGTACTTTAAAAACTACCCCAATTAAACTCATGCATTAATTTGAATTAATTGAAGTGCATGCATGCTGGGCCACTAGATGAGTAGGAACATTACATGCATTGGTGTGTTCCTCTTTAATTCTTGCATGCAAAGATTTAATGTGCATTGGAAACTAAAAATGAGATGGAGATGAGCTCTCTAAATTGGAAAAACAAAAGAGTTGAAATAAGCCTTATAAACCGAAAAGGAGGGAGTATTCTAGTGTGCTAAAGCTAAGACGATGAGTAATTTATATGGTTGACTCTTCCAGTGGGATATGTGAGAAAGTAAACTCTAAATATTCTGCAGTGCTTTCAGTGCACTTCTTGAGTTTTTGTGGGCATCACCTCATCTTCATAGGTAGTTCGGGCCTTGGTAGCGAGGCTAGTCGAGGTGGCCGAGCAAGGGCTGGCCACCTCAGCCAATCTAGCTAGCATGATGGCATGCTTGTGAGATCTAGTCAAGGCGACGACAGCCTCCGCTGATCATTGTGTCGGTAGGCTGTGGTCCTTGATGACTGAGAAAGGAATATTAAGGCAAGCAGTGGCCCATATGGAGATGCATTTTCTGTAAGTACATGCATAATGCCGGTGGTCATGTGGAACTTCTGGACGCTCACTTTTCATCCTAAGGGTTTTTAGTTTTGTCCTACAACAACGGCCATTGCACGAGGGTGTTCGTGACACCAGTAGCATCATCCAATACTGATGAGCAAAAACATTTCTTATGAAAAACAAATTATTTAAAAAAACGTGTCAACACATTAATATTACAACGACTTTTTTTAACATATACATTATTATGTTCAAATTGCGTGAACAATTTATAAATACATGGACAAATATTTAATTGGAACATTTCCTTAAAAACACATATACCCACCTATCTCCAAAATGCATCCTTGTAATTTCCTTAAAACAAAAGAGAAATAGAGAAACAAAAGCAAAAAAAATTAAAAGGAAGAATCGAAGAATTTCTGAAGCGACGTTGGTCTAGTAAAGAATTCTTAAAACAAAAGGGCTTTGGTCCATCCATGGTGGGATCAATCTGGGCCGCGAGACATGAACGAAATGACTGAAATCACGATGCTGACGTTGGATCCCTATCTCTTCCCGCGCAGAGATGAAATCATACGCAGAAAGATTACAGTTTACCATTCTCCCTGAACCCTAGCCCCTCTTACCACCTACCCACGCTGCTATATATATCCAGCCTTTCCGTCCAATCCAGTCACAGGCTCACAGCCATTCCCGCCTTTCCTTCCATACAATACAGAGTACATTCTAGCTCGCGCCCCAGGCTGTGCGACGGATCCAAAAGCCCTGGCCGCCAACATCATGTATTCAAAAACTTTTTAAACATATATTTGAAAAACTGTTCAAAACATATTTGAATAAACGTTCATCATGTATTTAGAAAAATGTTAAACACATATAGAAAATGTTCATCATGTAATTAAAAAACTTTAACCATGTATTTCCAAAATATTTAACGTATAATTGAAAAAAATATTCACATTATGTAAAGAATTTTCATCTATATTTACTTCTTTCCTAGTTTACCTACCCACGCTGCTATATATATCCGGCCTTTCCGTCCAATCCAGTCAAAGAGTTCACAACCATTCCCTCCTTTCCTTCCTTACATTACAGACTATAGAGTACATTCCAGCTCACGCCCCAGGCTATGGGATGGATCCAAAAGCCCTGGCCGCCAAGGAGGAGGAGGAGTTCGTCAAGCAACTCTGCAGCAACCTCACTTGCGCCGGCGCCCGCCCACATCCTCCCCCTACTGACGGCGCAGCCGCCGTCGTCGTCAACAATCCCCCTGGTCCTGCTGTTGGCAACATGTCGCCCATGGCCTTCCTGTCCAACCTCCGACAAGCGGCCATGGGCGCATCGTCCGTGGTCGGCGATTTCGCCTGCGCCAGACTTCTCATTTACGCACGGGGCTGGGGCCCTGCTGCTCCGGGCAGGTACACGAGCGGCGCTCCGTCCAGTAGTGTTGGGTAATCCAAACATACCTACGTGCTACTAGTACTAAGTTGTGTTTGAGTTTGGCAGTATTAGTTTTATGTGAGTAGGCCTAGCTTAATGTGATCAGCGTAACCGGTAATTAGGAAAGTGTGCATCGGTGTATGGCTTGCATGCCTTGAGTACTGTGTTCTGTTAGGTTATGGTGGAGTCGGCTACGCGCCATGGTTAGGACAATGCATATATATATGCAGCGTTGGGTGAGTTTTGTAACGTGGAGAAAAAAGAGAAAAGAGGGGCACGACACACGCCCTTGGCTATCAATTTTCCGTGTGCATCTTTATCGTGATTTGATGTGATTGATCCTATGGCGAATTTCCAACAAGGAGCTCGTCGATGACAAGATCTACCTCGACCGCAACCTGCCAGCCAAAGATGACCCGGAGGAGCAGGAGAGGGGGCGCAAGCGCAACGTTTCTTCCTCTAATCTCAATGGTGCCATCCCCGGGCCAAGTAAGAGGAAGAGAAGCCTCTCGCCGCCCAACATCACCGACCTGGCTGGTTCAAAGGTGGCTGCTGCCGAGGCCGAGGATGCTGGTCTCAAACAAGGTAGTAAGCCTGATTCTTTTATCGAGGAGATTACGAAATACCTCTCGATCTTATGGTTCACTTCCCTTCTCAACTGATACTTTTAAATTTCAGCTTCAAGGTTGGGAGAGGAGCAGGAGCCGCTGCAAGGTGGATCTACTTTCAAGACACAAAACCAACCGGCAACAGGGAATGATGAGGCCGAGGCTGATGGTGTTGCTCGGACACAAGGTACACGTGCTTCTTTAATCAAGTCGATAAAGGCTCTCCTACTGTTCCTGATCCTTTCTCCATTTTCTCAGCTCTGGCAGGAGAGGCTGGAGGTAGACTAAAGGGGCTCAGCAACGCTCACATCATGAAGCGACTAAAGGGGCTCAGCAACGCTCACATCATGAAGCGACTCAAGGAGCTCATCTCGAACGTCAAAGCCCAAGCCAGCAGGCCGTTCCTGGAAAACTTTCTAGGCAAATTGCATTGGTTTCGTTCGCAGGTTGCCAAGGAAAGCAGATATACTATTGAGACATCAGCGAAAGTTGCCGCCGCTTTATCTGGCCAACCTGCAAGCAGATACAATGATGAGGGTACTGTGGAAACAACGGAGTTCAAACTTTATATGAATGTTATAAGTGCCCAGCCAGACGAAAGAAGGCCTGAAATTGGTAGATCAGCAATCGCAGGTATGAATTCATGTGCAAAGTGGTGTTCTAGAGGTGCCTATAATCGCAAGTGTTTTTAGTGTAATCTTGGTTAGTGGGATTTCCACGTAGGCATATATACATGCTTATATTGTTTATGTCTACTACATTAAGAAATGGACACGAGACAAGGCAGAAGATGCCGAACACTTGAGGATTAAAGAAAAAAGAAACCAGGCTAAAAGCGTTATTGCGTCATGCTCGTACGGAAACAATGTTCATCGTGCATTTGAAAAACAAATCATCATGTATTCAATATGGTGTTAAACAGATATTTGAAAAAGTGCTCCACGCATATTTTAATAATTGTTCATCATGTATTCAAGGAAGTGTTCAACACATATTTGAAAATGTTCATCATGTATTTCAAAAAAAATATTTAACCGTGTATTTCCAAAAAAATCCAATATATTCAATGTATCCTTATCCTTATCTAAAAATAAAGCACGGAGCCTTTCATAGTTCTCCATCCACCACCTATATCCGTTGATTTTGTGTTAATATAAAGATTGATGGCTGAGATTTTAAAATAGAACTGAAAAAAAAACAGTTTGGACACGTACATGGAAGGAAAGAAAAGCCAATTCCTTCACCGATTCCACCATGGGCTTAGCAGATTTGTACCCGCAAACATAAATTTCTCCCTGTGTTTGGACTGTCGTGTGTGCATAAAATTAAAACCCGGCCAAAAAACAAATCGAATACGCTACCGACAAAGCACGATGCAAGCAGCTTCCCTCCTTCCCCAAGCCGTCGTGGATCTTGCGCTGCTGGAGTTGGCCGCTGTGGTGGCCATGGCAGGCTTGCCAACAACCACCGGAGCCCACATCTCCGAGCTCGACAGGATCACCAACCACCTGTCCGAGGTTCTTAACATGGCCCCATCCAGGCAGCCGCTCGCCTACCTTCCATCGCAATATTTCCACCATCGTCCTGCTTCCCGAGAGTCCATCACGTCCGCGTTGCTGCCAGAAAAACCCTTGCTGGTGGCGCCGCTGCAGGAGCAGCTGCTATCGCAAGAGGAGGCCACGGCGTCCCTATCGTACGACCATGCAGCGTACAGGACGAGACCACCACGGGAGCCCACATCCCCTAGCTCGATAGGATCACGAGCCGCCTGTCTGAGTTTCTCGCCATGGCCCCATCCCGACAGCCGCTCGCCTACCGCGCCGCTGGACCCGCTTGTGTAGGGGTCTTCCATTGCGACTTTGTCGTCGTTGTCCTGGTTACCGAGAGTCCATCACGTCGGCCTTGTCGCGTGAAAAATCCAATGTCAAGGGAGGCGGCGCTGCAAGACCCGTTGCTAACATAAGAGGAGGCCGTGGCGTCCCTATCATGCGGCCAAGTAGTGTACAAGATGCACAGACACACTGCAGCGCAAGATTGACGATGCTAGGCAATGGCATGCCACAGGAGTGGTAATGGTGCAGCACGCCACCGGGAAGTCAGAGCAGCGCGCAGCCTGATAGATCAACATGGGGACCCGGCGAGCATGACCAACGGAGGTGCAATAGGCATGACAACGGTCAAGGGCACGGGCACATTCTAGGAGGCGATGGGCACATGGAGCTTGAGAACAGCTGGAGTGAACTCGTGATCTGGGAGAGGGAAGGCCGGACAGCTGGGAGGTGCTGCTAGGTACGGGATGCGGTGGCAGCGGTGCTTGCCTTGGATGCTGCCTCATGATCACAGACCCAGACACGATAATGCTGATGGAGGAAGGAAAGTAGGGGAAGAGTACACGGCGAGTATAAGGTACCCCGTGCCAGTAGGACTACAAGGAGCTTCAACCTCACCCCATGTTAGGCACTACCGTAGTTCTCATGCCTGCGCATGTGGCACAAGCTTATGGACTTCAAGATGGATCCACTAGAAATTTTTAATTTGTTATCATGTCCATGATTTGCAGATCAATTACCTGCCAACGTCGTGATTTATGCAGCACGCAACCAAGCTTCATCAACGTGATGCACATAGATATGCATCAAGGGACACCTCAAAACATCTTGAAAAATCAAGTCAACATATTGCTAAATTTCTTTATTCACTGCCAAACTGCTCCACCCGATAATGAAGCCACTATTATCCCTACAGAGGTAAGGCTATTTTTCAAGCTCTTGAATTAGCTTTCAGAAGTTACTGGAATATGACTATTGTCGATCCATGGCAAGTACACTCCACAGCTCTACAAGCGTCCGAGGAAACTTATTTTCCTTCTGTTGATCAGTGTCCGAAGGGATGGACTTGTCTCTGAAGAAAAAAACACTATAATCGACACGAACACAAATACACTGCTTCAAGGTCAGTTGTTCCATTATTTTAGGATTAAAGTGTAGCACTTCATACATCGATTTTGCATGTTTAAGATTGTCGGCAAATACATTACAGGGCTGATGCTACGAGAAATGCCTTGTCTCACATACAGAAGTACATGTGCACGACACACACGCGCGCGCGAATGTGAGTGTGAAATATAGTCTTGAGCCGGGGAGTAATTTTTTGTTTCTCCCGTTGCAACGCACGGGCCTTTTTGCTAGTAATTGAAAAATATGTGCACATCATATGTAAACAATTATCATTTGTATTTAAAAAAATATTACTCGCGTACTTGAAAAAATGATCATCCAAATAATTCTAAAATAAATTTTCATGACACATTTGTACATAAAGGTTAACCGCATGTGAATGAAAAACTGTTCACCGCTTATTTAAAAAAAACTTGGGCAAGAAAAAGGAAAACATCGGAGAAGAAGAAAAAAAAAGAAAAAAATGTATCTGGAAGAAGTGCGCCAAGGAGGATGACTCGAGGAGGAAGCAAAAGGAGAATCATAGCCCAGATAATATCTTTCATTATTACCCATAATTTAGTGTTTACTGTTGCACGTATTATAATGTAACATGAGATCTGAAATACATACTTAACACGGGAATTGAACACACTGAGTTCGCTTGTTAGTTTCTCCCTTGTTTATTCCATTTGCTTTTATTTGCCATATCAACCTTAGTTGGTACCGGGGTCGCGAGAGCTATGGTGGGCTAAACAATTACACACAACTATCTAGCTCGGCCTGTTCTTTGCATATATTGTTTTGAAGGGAAAGCCTCTTGACACTTTACTTCAAATATAACATGTATGGTAGTATTTTAATCATTTAGTACATGCTGTAATGGAAAGCTAGGTGGCACATCATCCCACTAGAAGAGTCATAAGTATGTCTGATATTTTAATCAAACCTTAACCTGATGTTCAGTCATTGACCTAGGTGGTATCTACGCTGCAAGCAGCCAAGTTGGATTCCAAATTTCCGATACGTCACTACAATCTCCACCTCTCACGCAGGCGCAAGCAGCCAAAACACCTATCATAAATTAGGATTTCTAGTTTTGGATGCCCAAAAAATTATGAATTTTTCCAGGTGACTTTGATAAATGCAGAAAGAATTTGTGGCAAAGGGTGGAGCTCTAGCTTGGACTTGGAGTTGCCATAGAAATTTAGAAAAGCATGGAATTAGAAAATAAAAGGCATTAAATAAGTAGGAAAAAGGTTCAAACGGTTTTCTGAAAGAGTTCACATTGCTCAATATGGTGTGAAACATTTGATAGAAAGATGAAAAGAAAAGGAAAAAATAAAGTCCACACATTAATATAATAAAATGTAGTACAAACATGACAAAACTATAGGATTTTAGGTTGGGGAAGTTACACACGTCAACCTTCAAAATGAAAGCATTTTTGCTTCCAGGTTAGAAGGATGAAAATATTGTGCAATTTCATTGGCATTCATTGTACCGTATGTATTCTTTGGCTTGGTGACATCACATATATAGCATGAACATGATCGTCGAGTCTATTAGCCAAAATTTTATCATTGATTTTCCGAACTAGAACACATTGAGCTCGAGTAAATATAAGACTGCCTTTCTCTAGATGGGGTGAGTGGGGGGGGGGGGGGGGGTGTTGGAGATGATTAGGAGCAGGGGCTATTTCCTTATGCTTTGGAGGGTGCCTTTACTTGCTATAGTTTATAGGACACCAAGCTATCAGCACTCTAGGGGTAAAGTAGTACATCTTGCTTTCTTAACTAACTCATTCGTTTCTTCTCCTTCTATTATTTTTTTTCTTTTTTTCTACATTTTGTTTTCAATTATTTTTTAGAACATATAAACCTTTATTTTGAAAAAAAATATTACAAAACATGGGAGCACTTTAGTGCTACATTTAAAATTGTGTGAACATTTTCTAAATACAAGGACATATTTTAAATGATATGTGCAATTCTATTAAATTACATGAACATATTTTTAAACAAGCACTTGCAAAAGTTTACTAACATTAACATTTAAAAGAAAATCTGACTTTTCAAAATGATGAACTATTTCAATGTTACATGAACATTTTTATAAATACACATGAAGACCTTATTTTTTACATGAATTTTTATAATGTTCAGAATAAATTTAAAATAATACACATGAAGACCTTATTTAATTAAAAAAAATTAAACATGCGAACACCGTTTTCCAACATATGAACATATTTTTATAATCAGTGGATACCTTTTGAAAGTACATGAACAAATTTAAAATAATAATAGTCACCTATGTCCAAAATGTATTCTTGAAACTTCGGTAAAATAAAAGAGAATAAAGACATTAAATCATGAAGGATAAAAAAATGTGAAAAGAAAGAAACACAGAATTTCCTAGACGAAGTTGGTCTGACGGTTTGCGAGGAGTGCCAAACCACTCGATCGGAAGTCGTACTATGAGTGTCACCCTATGTAACTAGGCCAGGCTCACATATAGTACATATGTTTTGTATGAATTAATGACTTTCATTATTAATTTGATTGTAGAGTATTAGAATACAGAAAGTTGTTGATGCTTGAAGTGTATTGCGTGTTTTGTTAGTTTAGACGGTGTGATAGATGAGCTAGTACGCCATGTAAATATAGTCTATACGTGTCAATGCATGGTCATCTTGTTTTTGTCAAGGATTATGTTGTAATGACTGAACGGAGCTATCCACCACACAATGTACGCTGTTTAAGAATTAATGAAAAGATAAAACGTGTAATCCACAAATTAGAAGCAATGGGGTATCACATTAAGCAGTGATCAATTCATAGTGTTTTCAGATCCGGGGAAAAATATTGTTTCCTTCAAATACACTACTGAATTATGGAGCAGTGTTTCTGGATGGCGTGGCCCCATCTAAGCTGGGCCAATTTTTCTGGATCCCTATGCATATGAGTGCAGAGATGAAAATGTACGCGGAAAAATTATTTGTTTTCAGTTCCATATGCATTTACTCCTTTCCAATTCAGTAACACTAGGGTCGCGCTATTCGTCACCCTGGTTGACGAATAGTTATTCTTCACCCCCCTCTATTTTACCATCAATGCACCGTAATTTTACGTTCCGTAAGTTTTGTCTTGTTTCCGACGTAAAAAGAGACCGTAAGAAAATATATAATCGCCGTAAAAAATATTTTATGTTATGTAAAATTACAAACGTAAAAACATAGTCTAAAATACACATAAACTACAAATTTTCTTGTCTTATGACCTATATTTTTATTTTTTTATATCAAATTTTACGTAGTGAATCAATAGGAATGTAACTATTGGAATTCTAAACGTAATTTACTTATGAAATGATCGTAAGATTACCTCGGGTGAAGAAATACTTATTCTGCACCCCATTCCAGTTGCATCGCAGCCATTCCTACCTTTCCTTCCATTCAGTACATTCTAGTTCACTTTCCAGGCTGTGCGATGCATTCAATAGCCATGGCCACCAATTATGGAAAAAATGTTCATTGTGTATTTAAAAAAACATCATGTATTCAAAAAGGTTTTAAACGGATATTTGAAAAACTGTTCAAAACATATTTGAATAAATTAACGTTCATCATGTATTTAGAAAAGTGTTAAACACATATTTGAAAATGTTCATCAGGTAATTCAATAACTTTAACCATGTGTTTCCAAAATCTTCAACGTACAATTGAAAAAAATATTCACATTATATGTAAAGAATTATCATCTGTATTTAAAAATATTCCCTGCATACCTGAAAAAATGTCCATCAAAATATTTCTAAAAGAAATGTTCATGGCATATTTCTTAAAAAAAATGTTCATTGCATATGTATGGAAAACTGTTCACCGCATATTTGTAAAGAAACTTATGCAAGAAAAAGGAAAAACATCGTAGAAGAAGAAGAAAAAGATAAAAAAATGGATGAAAGATATGCCCCAAAGAGGAAGACTCAATGAGGAAGCAAAAACAGAATCATAGCCTAGATAATAGCATTTATACTAGAATATAATGCGAGATCTAAAATACATATTTTACGGGAATAGAACACATTGAGTTCGCTTGTTAGTTCTCCCTTGTTTATACCATTGGCTTTTATTTTCCGTATGAACCCTCATCGACACCGGGGTCGTTAAAGCTATGGCGGACTGAAGAAGTACACACAACCATCTAGGTTGGCCTCTTATTTGCATATTTTTCTTAAAGGGAAAGCCTCATGGCATTTATTGCAAACTTAACAAAGTTACATCATTCGGTACATGCGGGAATGGAAAACTAGGTGGAATATCATCCCACCAGAACATTACTTTCAAGTAATAAGCATGTTTTGCAAGAACATGTGACAAGTTATTTGCTTCCCAAAGGCAATGGCTGAACCGAATATATGATATTTCATGTGCAAGTTGGAAAGAATGCGATAATCCACTTCTGGGCCCAGGCTCAGCTGCATCCGCCCTGATGAAAAAAAATCAAAACAAATACTAGAAAATTTCAAAAAAAATCTAATTTTTTTGTGTGGTAGATAATTTCATGCATGAGGCTCGCGCCAATTTTCATGTCATTTGATCATCTGAGCAGCTCTAGGCAAAAAGAAAAAAGAAAAATTCGGGGTCTGTAAAAAGTTTAACTGTTCGTGCACTATTCTGGCCCGATTTGTTTTCTTTTTTTTGCTGAGAGCTGCTCAGATGTCCAAATGATCCAAAAATTGGAGCAAACCTCACGCATCAAAATATCTACCACACAAAAAATGATTTTTTTAATTTCTTTATTATTTATTTAGATTTTATTTCTGACCGGATGCAGATTAGCCTCGGCACCGAAACGCCACACTCATAGAATGTCAATATCTCTGAACCTCCATTGCCGGTGGTGATGAGCTCTATACAGTCTGACTCAACATTGATTCTTGAGCATCCAATATCTCGTACCAGCTGAAGACCAAGGCAAAGTGGCATTGCTTCTGGTAATGCAATATCCGAGTTATAATTGAAGAGTTCCACAACACCAACAACTGCTTTCCCGTGGCTGTTATTCACTACAATAGCCATTGGTCTTACCATCTTCAATAAAATATGCATAGTGTTCACCTTGTATGTTTCAGCAAGGGCTTTCTCCCAGCCTACTCTTCTCAACGGCTCCTGAGGAGACTTCTCTGCATAATCTACCATTAGTGCTTGAATGGCAAATGCTAGGCTAAAAGGCCAAACGTTGTCGCCTTTCCTTCTCTCCTTTCCCACCATACAAACCAAGAAGCCACATCCACTGCTTCTTGCACACCAAGCTGCCCTAATACTAGCGACTTCCTCTTTGGCCATATGAGGATTCCTACAAAAACGATAGAGCCTGACCAATCCACCGTCAATGCTTGATCAATGACTAAATCAAGTCAAAGGTCCTTCCAAACATGTCATGCTCATGTACAAGTAGATATCAAATGGCGAATATCTTTAGGCACAGAACGACAAATAGGACATTGCGGTGAAACATTGATGTGCCTGGAAGAGAGGAATGCCATGCCAGGAACAACACTCTTGAGAGCTTGCCCTATGAAGATTTTTATCTTACTTGGGACTTCCAACATTCACACATTCGACCGAACAAGGTTAACATTTGAGGTCCCTTCACCACTAATAATTTTTGGACCAAACTAGTATTCTCATTGTAAGTAGTAAGTGGACCGAACAGAAAATGAGTGTCATATGGTTGTATGCTATGTCACAAAATCCTCATTTGAGTGCACTGAGAGGGGAATTCTAAAAATTCTTTGTGTATTAGTTGGAAGGAAAATACTTAACAAGTTCCTCAACCGAAGCTCCTATAATGGGATCAATCAACTCATCCACCATTCTTCATAACATGTTCCATTTCCTTGTCTGGAGCATGCTTGTTGGAGTAGAAGGTACCCGGTTACTAGTGCAGAAAATCCTAGCTATGGAGTGCCAAAAATAGCCTTGCTGGCGTAGGAGCCCCACGCCACCAGTATGGCACTAGTGTTAAAAAATAGTGGTGGCGCTGGAGCCTACGTCAGCAGTATTATACGTGTTTCTAGCATACGATGTTTGCAACGCCACCACTATATTCACTCACCTAGCGGCGCATAATGCAATTTGCACGCCACGAACGTTTCATGCACAAAAAAAGGTTTTTCAACACCATGTAACATTTAGCATTTCACATTAACACTAAGTACATACTATATAACATTACACAGCAGAACAGTACTAGATAATAGAATATTAGGAGTTGATATTTAAGTGGTTGCTAGCTAGCTAGATCTCCCAAACATAACCAATTAATAGAAACATTACGAGCTAAAACAGTACTAGAACATAGCGCCAATACATAACTAAGCAGTTCATTCATGTACTGCCCCGCCACACACATAGTTGTAAATGAGGCGATGGCCACCATCATCCTCAAGCCATGGCGCCGGGTGTTCTTGATGATGACTAAGATGGCCCGTCCAATCTAGAGATTCTTTCCAACAAGAAAGTGGTTCCATCCCGTGGCGTTGAACACAGTGCAACCATTTGTGTCCAGTGCGTAAGCACAATTTGTGATGGAGCCCCTTGTGGTAAGGCGTAGTCCAGCAATGCATGCTTCATCCGGGACGATGCCACAGCTGTCACTTAGCCTTTTGCGTAATTTCTGGAGAAAAAAACAAATGTGGTAAATGTGCATGTCACATTACTACACACTAGCTAATTAATTAAGAGCATATTCATGACGTTCTACACTAATTAAGCATATCATGCATTACTACACACTAAGCATATCCTCAAATTATATATATATATATATATATATATATATATATATATATAGATATATCACAACACATTATTCACTACAAGACATGTGTTAATACATGATGGATTTGCCGTGACAGTTTCGGAAATTGTCATGGACAGACTAGTATAACCCGCAAGCCCACCTAAGCCCACCTGAAGCCCTAAACCATTCCCCGTATATAAAACCTAACCCTAGAGACACTCCCACTCTTTCTCCTCCTCCGCCGCCGCCCCCATCTTGCGTCTCTAGTTAGCGACTTCCTGCCCTGCCCGCGCCACGTCACCGTATCCTCCTCCTTTGCACCGCTGCCATCCTACTCCTGCCGGTCGTCCTGCTCCTGCTCCTCCACCGGAACCAACCGGAGCACGATTGGAAGGGATGAAATCCCCGTCTGTCTCTCTACTGGATCTGGATCGGCTCCCATGACTCTTCCTCCTTCTGTTGGTAAGGACGCACTAGCTCATCTACTATCTTTTGCAGCGAAGAATCGAACTGAATCTAATTCAATTCAGGCGGACCTCTTATATTTGTGAACTTTTGCACTGATCCGGCATGGAGGTCAAACCCTACGTCGGCTTGGCGGAGCGGAGCGGAGTGGCTGAGCGGTGGCTAGTCTACTGCACGACTCACTTGAGGCAGCAGCGCAGCGGCATTGCCGTTTCCTTCCCCGTCCATGAGGTCTGATCTCCCGCCCGCCCCATACATCGAAACTCAAGATCCACTTGTTCTTTTTTTCATTTTTCTTTGGACTAATCTCATAGCTTCTTGGTTAGTTCGTCTTTTATCTTCTGTAACCCCAAGATAATTTGCACGAATCAGTATCTTCGTTGATTTTGGTCTGTGGCTACCTAATTCTACAGCTAGAATAGAATAGAATAGGTTGAGGGATCAATCTGAAACTGAGTAGGTAAACATTTCAGTCTAGGTTAGTCGGTGGTTTTGGAGCAAAATTGAACGCTCCCAATAGAAATATCTGCACACGGGAGAAAAAAGAAAATGGTATTTTGATACATCTAAACAAAATTTCAATGCAACGAGAGCGCGATATCGATAGACTGCTAGAGCTGCACTTGTTTTCATTTCGTGCTATTCCATTTGCTATTAATCTTACTTTCTCAATGTACAGACGTGCTTCACAAATGTTAAAAAATCTTGATGGTTAACGCTTTAACTTAAGGAGATATTTCCATAAGCAAGTTTAGTTTCTTGCTGTGCTGGGTTCTATTAGCTTATTCTGAATCTGAACATGACATGACAAACCACTTAAACATGATCAGATTAATTTTGTGTGTGTGTGTGTGCGTGTGTGTGTGTTTAACAAGTTCCTTTGATTGATTGGCATACATCTCATGCACACATACTGGATCGCAGCGGCACGGCCAACCTCTGGCCTCTGCTTCTTCCTCCCTGACAGCGACGTGGAACCAACAGTGGGTTCCGCTATCCCCGACCGCGGCCTAACATGCATGGACTGAAGCGTTGGACAGGCACCCACTACTCAGCTCTGCATGTCTGGGTCATCTGAGATACGTTATTCTATCTCTTCCTTAAAGTGAGACTAGGACATATGCCCGTGCGTTGCAACGGGAGAAAAAAAATGACGTTCGGCGAGTGAAACTCGTTCGCATTTCACTCTGATAAAAACGCTAGTTTTTTTATACAAAATTTGGTAGGTAGGTGTCCACCGTCTTTTTTTTTCTCGACACATTGACATATTGTTCAGCTATTTGTTTGAAAAGTGAAAACATGAAATATGTATGAATATGGTCATACTCCTCATGCAACAACCACTAATTCTTATATAGAATTATGAATCGTCACATGTAAAATGGAGGTTGATAAAATTTCTATATTATATGATCCCGGCTTTTTTGCGAGTGGGTGTCTGTGAGGACACCTTTCCCCGCTTGGTGACGGCGGTGAGATGGTACAAAAATCGCTTCCTCTCTTCACCTCAGCCACCCAGCCTTTGTGGACTCCAAATATGAAAATGGAGAGTGACTCAGGCATACATGCACTCTTCATTTACTGCATGGCAACCAAGCTCGACGCACACAAAGGAAATCAGCACCGTGGGCTAACAGCTCTATAACATGAGTTCTGCTATGCATACGATCATTTACGTACGATAATAATACGACGATGCATGTGGACCATCAGTTGCGCTTGATGCAAGGTGCTGATGTATGTCGTACCGCGATCAGACAGGTTTCTGTCATAGGCACAACATTTTCGCTATAACACCCCGTTCATCCTTGCTCATGTCACTAGTAGAAAACAGGGCTTTGGTCCAGGCCGGGTCAGCCCATTAGTCCCGGTTCAGTCCAGAACCGGGACCAATGGAGGCATTGGTCCCGGTTCGTGAGCCCAGGGGGCCAGCCGGGCCACGTGGGCCATTGGTCCCGGTTCATCTGGACCTTTTGGTCCCGGTTGGTGGGATGAACCGGGACCAATGGGCCTCGCTCCTGGCCCACCACCATTGGTGCCGGTTGGTGGCTTGAACCCGGACCAAAGGCTCCCCTTTAGTCCCGGTTCATCTCACCAACCGGGACCAATGAGGTGCCTATATATACCCCTCGCTCGTGAGCAGAGCATCCCAGTGCTCTGTTTTTCTCTGGCCGAGGGGGAGAGGGCTTGGTGGTGCTTTATCTCACCTCCTATGCACAAAAGGTGTTCGATGGAATGCCCGAGCCACACTACTTATGTTTTCTCCTCTCCAAGCTCGACCTCCAAACTCCATTTTCCATAATATTTGTCTAGGTTTAGCGGTCCGTCACGCCCCGTCCCCGTCTTCACCGCCGTCGATCACCCGCACCGAGCTCATTGCCGGCACCACCGTGGTGAGCCTCTTGTTCTTATCTTCTTTCTGAAAGGAAAACTATTCTTACTTGTATGTTTACATAGATACTTGTATTATTTTCTTACTTTTATTATTGCATCTTATATAGTGCGATGGTTTTGGTATCCGCCCCTGTCGGCCCTCGTCCTGTCTATGATTCGGATGTGGTATATATATTATCTTTATAACTATTGGTTCATTTATTGTTTATGAAAATTATGCCAACCAACGTGACATAGATTTTATTTATGTAGGATGTATGTGAATCAGAAATGCCAACCAACCCTATTGTCGAGAGGTTAAATTTAGTTGAAGAAGAAAACAATTTGTTGAAGGAAAAAATAAAAAAAATTGAGGAGAAGAAGATGATATTGGAGTTGCATGTTGCGGATGTCGTCGATGATCATAAGATCAAGATGGATCCAATGCGCTTGAAGATTAGAAAGATTAGAAAATATGCCATTCATACCGTGGCTTGCTATCATTATGTCGTTGGATCAATTGTTACCTTGGTTGCGATTATGATCGCATTTGTTTTTGCATTGAAATGTTTTACATAGTTTCAATGTATGGTTTAATTAATTAGATGCTCTGGAGAGCTATATGTTGTTAGATGAGAACTATGTATGCACTTTGGTTTTAATGTGATGATGAACTTCTATTAATTTGGACACTTAATTATATATAATGCACGCAGATGAACCGGCAATGGATGTACGGTGACAGACACACCTGCGAGTACATTAAGGGCGTGCATGAGTTTCTCGATGCGGCTGAGGCAAACAAGCAGAATGGTTTTATGTGTTGTCCATGCACTGAATGTGGGAATACGAGGTCTTACTCTAACTGGAAAATCCTTCACCCCCACCTGCTTTACAAGGGTTTCATGCCACACTATAATGTTTGGACGAGGCACGGAGAAATAGGGGTTATGATGGAAGACGGCGAAGAAGAAGAGTACGATGACAACTATGTGCCCCCTGAATATGGTGATGCTGCAACGGGGGGAGCTGGTGAAGATCAAGAGGAACCAGACGATGTGCCCAATGATGCTGCAACGGGTGAAGCTGCTGAAGATCAAGAGGAACCAGACGATGTGCCCGATGATGATGATCTCCGCCGGGTCATTGTCGATGCAAGGACGCAATGCGAAAGTCAAAAGGAGAAGCTGAAGTTCGATCGCATGTTAGAGGATCACAAAAAAGGGTTATACCCCAATTGCGAAGATGGCAACACAAAGCTCGGTACCGTACTGGAATTGATGCAGTGGAAGGCAGAGAATGTTGTGGCTGACAAAGGATTTGAGAAGCTACTGAAAATATTGAAGAAGAAGCTTCCAAAGGATAACGAATTGCCCGACAGTACATACGCAGCAAAGAAGGTTGTATGCCCTCTAGGATTGGAGGTGGAGAAGATACATGCATGCCCTAATGACTGCATCCTCTACCGCGGTGCATACAAGGATCTGAACGCATGCCCGGTATGCGGTGCATTGCGGTATAAGATCAGACGAGATGACCCTGGTGATGTTGACGGCGAGCCCCCCAGGAAGAGGGTTCCTACGAAGGTGATGTGGTATGCTCCTATAATACCACGGTTGAAACGTCTTTTCAGAAATGAAGAGCATGCCAAGTTGATGCGATGGCACAGTGAGAACCGAAAGAAAGATGGGAAGTTGAGAGCACCCGCTGACGGGTCGCAGTGGAGAAAAATCGAGAGAAAGTACTGGGATGAGTTTGCAAAGGACCCAAGGAATGTATGGTTTGCTTTAAGCACGGATGGCATTAATCCTTTCGGGGAGCAGAGCAGCAATCACAGCACCTGGCCCGTGACTCTATGTATGTATAACCTTCCTCCTTGGATGTGCATGAAGCGGAAGTTCATTATGATGCCAGTTCTCATCCAAGGCCCTAAGCAACCCGGCAACGACATTGATGTGTACCTAAGGCCATTAGTTGAAGAACTTTTACAGCTGTGGAATGGAAACGGTATACGTACGTGGGATGAGCACAGACAGGAGGAATTTAACCTTAAGGCGTTGCTGTTCGTGACCATCAACGATTGGCCCGCTCTCAGTAACCTTTCGGGACAGACAAACAAAGGATACCACACATGCACGCACTGTTTAGATGACACTGAAAATATAGACCTGGACAAATGCAGGAAGAATGTGTACCTGGGCCATCGTCGATTTCTTCCGACCAACCATCAATGTCGAAAGAAAGGCAAGCATTTCAAAGGCGAGGCAGATCACCGGAAGAAGCCCGCCATGCGTACCGGTGATCACGTACTTGCTATGGTCAATGATTTACACTACGTAATCTTTGGAAAGGGTCCCGGTGGACTAGCTGTTCCGAATGACACTGAGGGACACGCACCCATGTGGAAGAAGAAATCTATATTTTGGGACCTACCCTACTAGAAAGACCTAGAGGTCCGCTCTTCAATCGACGTGATGCACGTGACGAAGAACCTTTGCGTGAACCTGCTAGGCTTCTTGGGTGTGTATGGGAAGACAAAAGATACACCTGAGGCACGGGAGGACCTGCAACGTTTGCACGAAAAAGACGGCATGCCTCCGAAGCAGTATAAAGGTCGTGCCAGCTACGCTCTTACGATAGAAGAGAAAGAAATCTTCTTTGAATGCCTGCTCAGTATGAAGGTCACGACTGGCTTCTCGTCGAATATAAAGGGAATAATAAATATGCCAGAGAAAAATTTTCAGAATCTAAAGTCTCATGACTGCCACGTGATTATGACGCAACTGCTTCTGGCTGCATTGAGGGGGCTTCTACCGGAAAACGTCCGATTAGCCATTGTGAAGCTATGTGCATTCCTCAATGCAATCTCTCAGAAGGTGATCGATCCAGAAAACGTACCAAGGTTAAGGAGTGATGTGGCGCAATGTCTTGTCAGTTTCGAGCTGGTGTTCCCACCATCCTTCTTCAATATCATGACGCACGTCCTAGTTCATCTAGTCGACGAGATTGTCATCCTGGGGCCCGTATTTCTACACAATATGTTCCCCTTTGAGAGGTTCATGGGAGTCCTAAAGAAATATGTCCGTAACCACGCTAGGCCAGAAGGAAGCATCTCCATGGGCCATCAAACAGAGGATGTTATCGGGTTTTGTGTTGACTTCATTCCTGGCCTTAAGAAGATAGGTCTCCCTAAATCGCGGTATGAGGGGAGACTGACTGGAAAAGGCACTCTTGGAAGAGACTCAATAATATGCAGGGACGGATATTCTTGGTAAAAAGCACACTACACAGTTCTACATAAATCTACCTTGGTGACCCCGAATGTCGATGAACACAAGAACAGTCTGCGCTCCAAACACCCGGAGCAGTGCGATGACTGGATTACATGTGAACACATCAGGACTTCCAGCAGTTGGTTGGAAACACGTCTTAGAGGTGACAACACTGTTTGTGAAGAGTTGTACTTGTTGTCCAGGGGACCATCTTTGACTGTATTGACTTACAAAGGATATGAGATAAATGGGAATACATTTTACATGATCGCCCAAGATCAAAAGAGCACCAACCAAAACAGCGGTGTCCGCTTTGATGCAGCAACCGAGAGCGGAAATGACACATATTATGGTTACATAGTGGACATATGGGAACTTGACTACGGACCTGATTTTAAGGTCCCTTTGTTTAAGTGCAAATGGGTCAATCTGTCAGGCAGCGGGGTACAGGTAGACCCATAGTACGGAATGACAAGAGTGGATCTGAAAAATCTTGGGTACATTGACGAACCGTTCGTCCTAGCCAATGATGTAGCACAGGTTATCTATGTGAAGGACATGTCTACCAAACCGAGAAAAAGAAAAGATAAGGAAGCGAATACATCATACGATGAGCCAAAGCGCCACATAGTTCTTTCAGGAAAAAGGGACATCCTAGGAGTGGACGGCAAGACAGACATGTCTGAAGATTATGAAAAGTTTCATGAAATTCCTCCCTTCAATGTCAAGGCTGACCCAAGCATCCTGATAAACAATGAAGATTATCCATGGTTACGACGCAATAAGCAAATGACACAAGCGAAGAAAAAGTGAAGACTTTCTCCCACAACTATTATGATGATACCATGCCAACTTTGTAACACACGAACATGCTACCATTGTCCTTTTTGTACATGCACATGCTATGTGGGTGAAATTACGATACCATGCCAACTTTCAACTTTTTCAGAGTTCATTTGAAATGCTTTCATGTCTTATGGTTCGGCCCTCGTAATACCATTATTCAAATTTTAACTATTCAAATTTGAAAACTAATGGCACTAACAGAAAGTTTATATTTTTTTCTAAAACTGATGGCACTAACACCAAGTTTATAATTATTCTGACCTAAAAGCAAAAAGAATTAAAAATGCAAAAAACAAAAGAAAATAAATAATGCAAAAAACAAAAAAATCTGGAAAAACTAAAGTTAATCAAAAACTTGTGATTCAAACAAATATCAAAGAATTCAAATTTTAACTATTCAAATTTGAAAACTAATGGCACTAACAGAAAGTTTATAATTTTGCTCCTCGCCGCTGGCCCATGACCATTAGTCCCGATTTGTGCCATAAACCGGGACTAAAGGGTTGGTCCTCGTTGCGGGCAAAGTTTAGTCCCACCTCGCCAACCGAAGGGGGCTCACACCGGTTTATAAGCCCTTCCCTCTCTGCCTTGTTGAGCTCCCCTCAAAGTGAAAATAGATGCCCTAATAGAGAAAAGTTTAACCTAAATTCATAGTGAATTTCTCTGAAATTCATAGAAATTTAGTATGAATTTAGGTTGAATTTTCTCTATAAGCGCATCTATTCTCATTTTTTAGTAAGTTAATCACAAACTTGTGATTCACACAAATTTCAAAGAATTCAAATTTTAACTATTCAAATTTGTAAACTAATGGCACTAACAGAAAGTTTATAATTTTTCTAAAACTAATGGCACCAACAGAAAGTTTATAATTTCGCTAACCTAAAAGCAAACAGAATTAAAAATTAAAGCAAAAAACAAAAGAAAATAAATAATGCAAAAAACAAAAACAAAAAAACTAGAAAAAATAGCAACAATAAGTATTTTGTTATAATTAGAAACAAAATAAAATAAATAAAGCAACAAAGAAAACAAAAAAACAAAAAAAGTGTTTTCAAATTTGAAAACTAATGGCACTAAGAGAAAGTTTATAATTTTTCTAAAACTAAAGAGAAAAATAATAAAAAAATAAAGCAAAAAAAAAGAAAATAAATAATGTAGAAAGCAAAACAAAAAAACTGGAAAAAAAATAGCAACAATAAGTATTTTGTTGTAAGTAGAAACAAAATGAAATAAATAAAGCAACAAAAAAACAAAAAAAAGTGTTTTCAAATTTGAAAACTAATGGCATTAACAAAAAGTTTATAATTTTTCTAAAACTAAAAGCATAAAGAATTAAAAAATAAAGCAAAAAACAAAAGAAAATAAAATAAAGCAACAAAAAAACAAAAAAATGCCACCTACTAGGCCCTCACGGCCTGAATACGACTAGAAACCCATCCAAGGGCCAGGATTCAGGCCCGCAGGAGGCCCAGTTGGCCCACAGGCATAACAGTGACAATTAGGCCCGTAAGCCTGCAATGGAGAGAAGCTCGAGAGGGATGCGGCAGTGGGGCTTATAAACCACTGCGCACCCCTCTCAACTAGCGAGGTGGGACTAAACTTTCGACGGAGCAGCCGCACAAGGCCTTTGGCCCCGGTTGGTGGCACCAACCGGGACTAAAGGGGGGCATTGGTCACGGTTGGTGACACGAACCGTGACCAATGCTCCCCTTTAGTCCCGGTTGGTGCTACCAACCGGGACCAAAGGCCGCCGCTTCCCGCCCTTTGGGCTGCTGAAAAGAGGCCTTTGGTCCCGGTTGGTAGCACACTTAGGAAATTTTCACTCTTATCTTGCAGTTGCCGCCCCCGACGACGCCGACGCCGCCCGCCCCGGCCCGCCCCCGTCGTCGCCGTCGCCCGCGCCCCTGCCCCAACGCGCGCCGCCCCGGCCCGCCCTCGCCGTCGCCCGCGCCGGACCCTTCCCCGACGCGCGCCGCCCCGGCCCGCCGTCGCCGTCGACCGCGCCCGCTACCCCGAGCGCGCGCCCACTGCCCCGTCGCCATCCTCGCCGCCGACCCCGCAGTCCTCCTGGTCCAGCCGGCGCCCTCCCTAGCTAGCATTTTTTTCATATATATGCTATTTTTTCTTATATATGCTTGTTTTTTATATATATGTATATATGTTCTCTGTGTATATATATGTTCATGTATATATGCAATAGTTTTTTAGAAAAATTAGGATTTTTTTCTGTTCATAGATTTTTTTGGTGATATTAATTATTGTAAATATGCAAATGTTTGTATATTCATATGAACAATGAATTAGGCAATACTACTTCATGTATTTTTAAGAAGGAAGAAGAAGAAAATTAATGAGAGGAAAAAGGAAATAAGAAGAGGAAGAAAGGAGAAGAAGAGCGGATAGGAAGACGAGGAGAAATAAATAAGAAAAAGAAAAAAGAAGAAAAAGAAGAGGAGAAGAAGAAAGGAATAGAGGAGAAGAAGAGAAAAATAGAATATATATTCTATTTTCTCTTTTCCCCTCTATTCCTTTCTTCTTCTCCTCTTTTTTTTCTTCTTTTTTTTCTTCGACACGTGGGGGGGGTCGAGAACGTCGGACATTCATGAGAGAGGCGAGGAAGAAGGGGAAGAAGAGGGAGAAGAAGAGGAGAGGAAGAAGAGGAAGTCTTCTCCTCTATTCTTTCTTCTCTTCTTTTTTCTTCTTCTTCCTATATGTATTAGTTTTTTATTTAGGTTGTTAATTAGTAGATATTAATTTTGTTCATATATATATGGATGCATGTGATATGTATGTATGTATGTATGTATGTATGTATGTATTGGATGTATCGGGTATGTCGTTGTCGATATACCCCCTACCCGATAACTTCGACATGAGGGGGTCGAGAGGGGGTTAGGGTCGCCGAGGGGTCGAGAGTCGTCGAACATGAGAGGAAGAAGAGGATAAAAAAAGAGGAGGAAGAAGAAAAAAAAGAGGAGAAGAAAGAATAGAGGAGTTCTTCTCCTCTATTCTTTCTTCTCCTCTTTTTTTTCTTCTTCTTCCTCTTTATTTTATCGGGAACGAGGGTCATCGAGGGTCGCTGAGCTGTAGAGGAAACCCTAAATAGAAAGTATCATCGGTGTGAGATACATGTACCGTCGGTGTCGGACACTACATCCACGTCCCACAAGTGGCGCGGGCTTCGACGCCTACGTCACTTGTGGGACGTGGATGTAGTGTCCGACACCGACGGCCACATGTATCTCACACCCACCATACTTGCTATTTAGGGTTTCCTCTACCGTTCGGCGACCCTGACCCTCGACGACCCTCGTTTCCGATAAAATAAAGAGGAAGAAGAAGAAAAAAAAAAGAGAAGAAGAAGAATTTTTTTTCTTATTCTTCTCTTCTTCTCTTTTTTTTCTTCTTCTTCCTCTTTATTTTATCGGGAACGAGTGTCGTCGAGGGTCAGGGAAATTTTTCTTCTTCTTCTCTTTTTCTTCTTCTTCTTCTTCCTCTTTATTTTATCGGGAACGAGGGTCGTCGAGGGTCAGGGTCGCCGAGCGGTAGAGGAAACCCTAAATAGAATGTATCGTCGGTGTGAGATACATGTGGCCATCGGTGTTGGACACTACATCCACGTCCCACAAGTGGCGTGGGCTTCGACGCCCACGTTACTTGTGGGACGTGGATATAGTGTCCGACACAGACGGCCACATGTATCTCACACCCACGATACTTGCTATTTAAGGTTTCCTCTACCGCTCGGTGACCCTCGACGACCCTCATTCCCGATAAAAAAAGGGGAAGAAGAAGAAAAAAAAGAGGAGAAGAAAGAATAGAGGAGTTCTTACTCCTCTATTCTTTCTTCTCCTCTTTTTTTCTTCTTCCTCTTCTTTTTTTATCCTTGAGCATTGTCGAGGCCACCCCAAACCCTAGAGAAGCAGCGTCGAGGCCACTAATTAATATTAGCTCTACGTTTGCCACTAATATATCCATCTGTCATGTTTGAATAATAATTGCCATGTTGTCAATATTTGTAGAAACTATGGACACCGCCCGAGACAAAGTACAAGAAGAGTTGTTGGGGGACATAATCGCACGAGGAAGTGATGCTGTCGTCTCGTTGTTTCTCAATGATACCGATGGTCTGGAAGCATCTGGCTATGATTATGATGGCTCCGGTGACCTAATGCCGGTGCAAGAAGGAGACCGTGAGGACGGCTCCGGTGACCCAATGCCGGTGCAAGAAGGAGACCGTGATGACGTCTCCGGTGACCGAACCGAGTCCGGCCAGGTATATATATTAGTTAAGCTTCTGCTGATTAGCTAATTGATGCATTCATTGTTTTGGTATGTACACATATTAATTAAGTCTTTGTTATTTTTTTCTAGCCCTCCGGATCGAGCACAACTTCGGTAAAGAGACGAGGCCCGAAGAAAAAGTTGAGCTCGGATGAAAAGTTTGAGATCATAGCAATCGCGCGCAACGACGGCCAACCGATTGAACCCCTCCGGACAAAGAGCGCATTTGTTGCTCAGTGCGGGGTTTTGGTTAGGGACAAGATCCCGATCAGCATCCAGCAATGGTTAAAGCCGGCTACAGAGGACCCTGAGGTGTCTTATGTCAATGATATGCAGAAAAATGATCTTTGGACTGAGCTGAAGTCAAATTTCACCCTACTGCCAGAGGATGATCCAGAGAAGCCAGTTAAAGAGCAATTAATCAAGTCTTTTGCTCTTAAGAGGATGGCAGAACTATTCAGGAGGTGGAAGAAAGAGCTGAATAAGTTTGTCAAAAATAAAGAGACTCCAGAATTCAAGGGCAGATATGAGAAGATCAGAGATCACTAGCCCGCATTTGTGGCCCACAAGACATCGGAAAAGAGTAAGAAGATGTGGCGACAAACAAGCGAAATGCTGTGAAGAAGAAGCATCAACATCGCACGGGGTCAGGTGGCTACCTTGTAGCCCGGCCTAAGTGGGCCAAGACTGAGAATGATCTGGTTGATAAAGGGATCAAACCAGAGACAATTAACTGGCCAGACCGTTGCCGGACTTGGTTCTTCGGGGCTGGCGGAACCTTGGACCCTGTAACAGGGAAGTGCATTTGGATGAACGATCAAATGGACATACCAGCCAGGAAGCTTCAGCAGTATATCGAAGCAGCACAGCAAGGGACGTTCTTTCCAGATAGAGAGAACGACGAGCTCACAATGGCCCTCCGGAATCCTGAGCACCCTGGACGGACACGAGGCACGCCAGGCTCCATTCCGTGGAAGGTTGGGTTTCCGGACGCAGGCGGTTACAAATCCCAGGAGAGGAGGAAAAATTTGCAGCAGACCCAAATGCAGGCACTGCAAGCAAGGGTACAAGCGATAGAGGAACGAGAAGCAAATCGCAGCAAACGTACTGCCGAAGCTTCCCCCGAAGCTACCCTGCCATCTCAGCGGAGAAGCAGCGTGGCTTCCACCGAGCTGCTTCAGCCGGAGCATGCCTTGACGGCTCCTGCCAGCTATCCCGTGGATGCTATCACGGAGTCTCAAAATTGCCACATTATGACGCAATGGATGAATTTGAAGGTCAAGGCGGCTGTTGGCTCTGTTTATCCTACTGAACCCGGCACAACTTTTCACTGCCGGCCGATTCCAGAAGGATATGCTAGGGTGATGGTGGATGAAATAACGGAGGGATTTGAGGACCTCCAGCTTGACCACCCTACCGGTGAAGGGGAGACTAGGCTGGGGTCTGCTCTGAAGACTCCATGCCTATGGCAGAAGGAGCTCATCAACCTTCCGAACTGGACGCCTCCGCCTCCTCCTCCTCCTCCGGCAAGTCAGGGCACTCCGCCTCCTCCACCGCCTCCTTCTCTGGCGAGTCAGGGCACCCTTCCTCCTCCACCGCCTCCTCCTCCAGCGAGTGACGATCAGGGCACTCGACCGGCTCCTTCTCCGGCGCGTGGCGGCACTCCGACTCCTTCTCCGCCTACGCCGACGCGCCCAAGCAGCCAGCCTCCTCCTTCTCCGCCTCGTCAGCAATGGGCGGAAGAGACCTGCCGCCGCTCCGGCTGCTCCGACGCGTCATAGTCCTTCTCCTATGCCTCGTAAGCAAGTAAAGAAGAAAACCGCTCCATCTGCTCTGCCGGCGTCTAGCAGTACAGCCAGAGGCGGGAGGAAATACAGATTCGGTCCTTCTCTGAAGACTCCAGAGAAGTTACCATACGAGAGGACCCCGGAGGAGAACACCGAGATCGCACGAGAAGAAGTGAGGAACTACTTTGAAGGGGTGAAAGCAAAGAAACATCCACCTCCGGAGGAGAAGGTAGATCCGGTGAAAGCGAAGCGCACTCTGGCTACCCTGACAAAACCACCCAAGTCTCCGCCGAAAGGAAACTATGAGCGCATTATTGGAAAGGAATTTGCCGAAGCGGAGTGGTCGGGAAGTACTGTCAGTGATCAAAGGCTGAAAGAACGACGAGCTGGGAAACAAATTGCCCAGCTCGGCGAACAAGCGAAGCAATCGTGCCCCTCGCTCAAGGTGCCTAGCGACAACATCGCTAATGATCCGAGGATGGTGCCCGGTTATAGCAATCTTGGCGATTACCTGCCCGATGATGTACATTATGATTTCATGGAGGTGCAGATACAAAGATACGAGTACGGGAAGCCTCTCGTCAAAGATGAAAGATCTCTATCAACGATTGGTACTTGAAAATCTACAGAGACTCCGGGGGGAGGAGTACTTTGTATGTGAAAGTTAAAAAGGAGCATGACCTCGTTGGAATTGAACTGTTGCCTGTTCCATTTGAGGAGTTCTTTCAGTTTTTCAATCAATTGGCCCTTGATAAAACAACGGTCACTTGCTACTGTCTATAAGTAGTACTACTTCTGTCATTAAGTCTCTCTATATAGCTCAGCTCTTTCATTGCATGTATTTATAATCATCCTCACTATATTATGCAGATTGAAGATCGCCGAATTGAAGAAAACACAAGTCAGTGATATTGGGTTCATTAACACATATCTCATAGATGCAACTCAGGTTAAATTTCATGCCGCAACTACCGAGGCCAACTTGCTACGATCGTTGGTAATAAATGAAAACAAAGATATAATACTCTTTCCTTACAACTTCAAGTGAGTGTTACTGTCTTGTGCGTATTCGGTTTCCCTTATATATTAGTCAAGGTTATAGTAATGTAATTGATGAGTTATGCATGCGTGTGCAGTTACCACTATATTCTCCTAGAGATTAAGCTTGAGCAGGGACTAGTAACCGTCTTAGACTCAAGACGAAAAGATCCCTAGGACTATGCGGACATGACTCAAATGCTCGAGAAGTTAAATCGATCATTATCCACCATATCAGCAACTTTGTTCATTTCCTGATATATCATGTAATTGTTTTCTTTGTCTGGCAGGGTTTGGAAAAAATTCTCCAAAAAAGCTCCAGGACTCCCGTTGAAGCTGCAATTTAGACACCCGAAAGTAAGTACTATAGTAGCATGTTCCGCTATCTCCTATTGATTTGGCATTCTTATTTATAAGTTTGATTGACCTCTATTTCTTGTAAAGTGGTTGTGGCAGGAACAAGGGAATGATTTCTGTGGATACTACGTTTGCGAGTCCATCCGCCACACGACCTGTGAGCGGGGCTACACTGACGAACAATATGAAGTACATAAATAACAACATTCACAATTTTATTTTATTACCATCATTTGTGTTGAGTTTCATTCATTCATATATATATGTATTGAACCCCTTCTTCAAATTAGATGTTTCGGAAGCGGGATGAACTCCTAGCACCAGCTCGCATGCGAGCAATTCAAGAGGAATTGGCGGCATTCTTTCTTGACCACGTGATCGCTGAAGACGGAGAATACTATGTGGACCATGAGTCCGTATGATTATATTTGTAAGAGATAATTATTGTATATATGTAGCCGGTAGTGTCGGATAGATATACGAGAACTTGTTGTTCGACCAATCTCTCGGAGAAGGAGAGGTGGTCGATATCACTTCTCTCTGTATGCATATATGTTCATGACGATCTTCTGTTTCCTTCGTTTCCTTACTATCTAGCTAGCTAGCGTGTCTAGTCCTCTCTATACGTATGTATAGTACGTAGCGTCGACCAAGCACGGACATAAGAGTGGACACTTCTCTCTATTAATTATAGCTAGCTAACACAATATATGAAACACCTAAATTAACCCCCCAAACCCCCCCTCTTTCAAAAAAAAAACAAAAACCCCAGCCACAGAAATGCTGACGTGTGGATGCCTATTGGTCCCGGTTGGTGCCACCAATCGGGACCAAAGGGTCTCCTGCCTGGGCTCCGCGCACAGGCCACGTGGAGGCCCATCAGTCCCGGTTCTGGATTGAACCGGGACTAAAGGGACAGGGCATTAGTACCAACACTTTAGTCCCGGTTCAAGGAACCGGGACAAAAGGCCCTTACGAACCGGGACAACAGGCCCTTTTTCTACCAGTGTGTCCATCTTGATCTACTCATCTTCTCTGATTCGCCTCCTCAGTTGCCTCACACCTCACATGCCGCTGCCCAGAGCCTCCTAGTGATGCCTCCCCTGACGTACTCCTGCTCCTCTTTCTTCAGTCAAGGGACTCGTCCCACCAATAATGGAACTCATTTCCTAATTTCAACAAAAGATTAAGTAAAACAAATACTGCTAGGCGAACGACACAGGGAGGAAGGACCAAAAGGCAAAAACTGAAATATTCAGTTCAACCATTAATTTGCAAAATCACTATGCCGGTAAAAACTAAGTTTTACAAAAAAAATATTACTCAATGATTGTTACATCAGTAACTTAAAAAGGTACATGCTATTTAGGTGGATTATCCAACAAAGTTCACCAGGAAGTAAATTTGGTTTCCCTAGCAAGCTCATCGGCCATAACATTTGCTTCCCAATGGAAATGTTCAACCTTCAGAAGAAATCTTGAAGAATTCTCTGTACATATGGTTGCATTCCTCATGAATCAAGTTAGTACCTTGCATGAAGTTACTGTCTTCTTGGTCCAAAAAGTCATTGTCTTGACTGCTACTACTATCTATGTTGGTGGTACCATCAGCAGCGGTTTGAACCTCTATATATAATTTCACGTGGTTAGCCACAAAATGAAACATAACCACATTATGTAAATAGATAAGTATTTGTTGAAACTGAAAAATCAACTACACATAGTCTACCAAGAAATTAATCCACAAGATACAATATATGTAACTCATTTATGTATAGTAGTAAATCAATCCCATTGGATTCATTCTTTATTTGCTACTATGAAAGTACCACAGATACCTTGTAGACAACAAAATGTTGTGTTAGTAATATACAACAGTAACATATACACAAAAAATAACAATCTCCCAAGCCCTGGAGAGTCGCAAACAACTTTTAAAAGTATTAATGTCTAGTATGTATTGAGTAGGAGTCAGGGCCATTGAAAGGTTGATGCTTGAAAAGAGAAGTCCAGGTCGCCAGGGCCAGTGAAGTGCAGCTTCACGTCAGTTTTGCAACTCAATGTGGTTTGAGCAAATTTATCATCTTTTTTAATCTGCTTTAGCTTACCATTTGTAATGAATATAGTTCACAAGAACTTAACACTACACCGGAACTAAACTGGGCGAAAGTTTGTATCTAAAGCGTACCTGATGCATTGAGCTCTGGATTGTACTGCATAAATTTAGAGACATAAATTTCAGGCATAAAGTGGTTGGTATTTCATCAAGCAATAACTGATAAAACCAGGCTATTTGCACTTAACCAGGCTATTTCCAACTTGTTAACATACACGTAGAGTCAAAAAGCAGACTTCCGATTGGTATATATATGGCTTCAATTGAGATCACATTGTACTGGATAATCCCCACGAGATCAAATGAACAGCAGACCCTCTCCGACTCTTAGGCCGTCAACGCCGACAGTTTGGAACATCATGGGCACTTGTTTTAGGTGCAAATCCAACATTAGATACACTTGTTTCTTCATTTGATTATCTAAATAATGGTACGAGTTTGATCTAAAAATTCTCAATCCGTCATAGCATGACACATCAAACATGATGTGGGCGGATGCTCATGAGCAGCCCTCATGGAATTTGGGAACTATAATTCTTGATTGTTAGTGATGAAAACACTATCGAAATATTGATTTTTAGTGATGAAAACACTAAATAAAGAATCAAGAGAGTACTTTGGCCGTTGCAAGTCAATATACTGGATTTTCTACTCTCGGGTGTACTACACCCGAAAATAAAAATTTGGAAAAAAACGTGATCATACTAACTCGAAAAAATCTGTAACTTTGAGACATCAAACTTGATCAAATGTTCGAGCTAACTGCCAAATTTCAGCCAGAAATAACATCAGAGGAGCTCTCACCAAAAAAGACAAAATCAATCTTCAAAATTTTGTGCACTGTTTGAGAAGTGATTTTGTTTTTTTTTTTCGTGAGAGCTCCTCAGATGTTTTCTATGGCTGAAATTTTGCAGGAAGCTTAAACATTTGATCAAGTTTGATGTCTCATAGTTTCAGATTTTTTCGAGATTGTTTGATCGCGTTTTTTTTCAAGTTTTTGAAACTCGGGTGTAGTACACCCGAGAGTAGCCACACCTTTCCGTATGAGGAGTATAGAGAGAGTGAGGGGGGTATGGCTAGCACCTAGCTCAGCCGAGAATGGTAGCTGTGGCTACTTGTGGCTCATACTGGATGCTAGTCACAGCTCCTGCCTCAAACACCTGCACATGTGGCCAAAGAAGAATACAGAGAGCAGAGAATTTGAGAACGAGAGCAAGAGATGTGCTGTTCAGCCAGAGCCGCCTGAGCGCCATCAACACCGCACACACCAGGCTCACAGGACGCCGCCCAGCGCCACATCAAGCTTGGTCGGGAGGAGCAGACCAGGATGTCCGCGCACCCCTTCCAGTCCTTCGCCAGTCCTGTATGGGCTGTTGCTGGGGCGCAGTGGAGCAGCAGAAGGTCTAAGCACAGTAGTGTCGGTATCCATCTAGTCGACGCCAAGCAGGCCTTGGTGGCAGCAGGAGCGCTGTGGTGTTCGAATCAATTATGATCGCAGCGATGTACGAGCGGGGCCGGCAAAGAAGCCGACCGTGGCCGAGGAGCACGAGCACGGGTAGCAGTGGTGCGGCTCCAGCCGTGTGGGAGCAAAGACGTGGACAGCGACGCTGCTACGGCCGTAATTGATAGGCAACAAAAGGGACTACAAGCCGGCCATCTGCCGAAGTGCCGCCGCGACAGAGACTGCAAGCCGTCCATGTGCCGTAGCGTCCCCGCAATCTGGTGGAGCTGAGGAATTTGCAATTAAGCTAGTTTTTCCTTGGGGACCCGATCGAGTCCTCTTTATACATGGCTTGACTTGTGAGATACCAAAGAGGCAAAGGAAGGAGTCCATGCCGGGCACTCCGTGGATGCGTGGTGGAGCAGAATTGGTATTATAGTAGATGATGACACATGGCAGCCGCGGCGGCGTTGGTATAGAATAATTAGGTTGTGAACTTCTGATCGATCCAAGCTGATGTGTGTTTGTGCCGCGGGCTGAAGCCCAATACGGTTCACTGTTTGATAGGGACCAAGGCCGAATGCAGCTATGTGTATGTGCCCTGGTTGACCGAAACCACTAATTAAGGAGTACTCGTTGCAAAGAACACTTCACTTTTCCAGGTCGCGACAAGTGGCGCACATGCAGTACGCCACTTGTCGCAACCTGGGAGTTTTTTCTTTTTTCGTAGATCCGTTTATTCAAAATATTTTATCTCTTAAACCGTGCGTCCAAATCTCGAACCGTTTTCATCATTGGATTCCTCGCGTCGAGATCTTCAAAACTAGATCCCATGTTGATAGGTTTTGACGAACTTTTTTTTCACGAAAACAACCGGGCGAAAAAACCGAACCGGGAGCACGGTTTTTTTCCTTTCCGAAAGAGGCACGCCCGTGCCTCTCGCGAAATCACAACCTGCCTCTCGTGGAAGCAAAACCGTGACTCTCGTGGAAGGAAAAAAACAAAAAACACGTTTTTTTTCGTTTTCGAGAGGCACGACCGTGACTCTCGCGAAAGTACAACCGTGCCTCTCGCGGAAGCAAAACCGTGACTCTCGTGAAAGAAAAAAAACAGAAAACGTGTATTTTTTTCCCTTTCCGAGAGGCACGGCCGTGACTTTCGCGTAAGCACAACCATGCCTCTCGCGGAAGCAAAACCGTGACTCTCATGAAAGAAAAAAAAACAGAAAACACGTTCTGTTTTTCCCTTTCCGAGAGGCACGGCCGTGACTCTCGCAAAAGTACAACCGTGCCTCTCGCGAAAGAAAAACCGTGACTCACAAAAAAAAACAGAAAACGAGTTTTTTTTCGTTTCCGAAAGGCATGGCCGTGACTCTCGATAAAGCACAACCGTGCCTCTCGCGGAAGAAAAACCGTGGCTTTTGCGAAAGGGAAAAAAAGAAAAAGCGTTTTTTTGCGCAAATTTTTTTTTTTGAATTTTTTTGATCAAAAAGCTAAGAAAGACCGAGGGAAAACCAAAACGTCGAAAAAACCCGGGAAAAAACCGTTTAAAAAGCCGAAAACGCGTGTGGAAAAATAAAAAAACAAAATCCGAAGGGAGCGTCCAGAGCGCGACATGTGGCGAATGGCTGAGAGCGCGCAAGTGGCGCTGATCGTTGCGAGGCTCCCGAAGGAGTGCTTGTTAACTAGTTGCTCCCCTGGTTGACGTGACGTACTAGCGAAACGTTTTCTTCCTTGCACAAACGATGTGACTTACCCTACTTTTAAATCTCAACCGTCAATCAATATGCTTAATAGAAAATCAACGGATAAAAATTGGCGACGTATGGAGAACTATAAAAGCCTCCTTTTTTAATATTAGGTATAGATTCGTGTGCTTCTCTGATCGAGTTGTAGTAACTTATACAAGGCCTTAGCTGGTTTTCAGGGAGGAACCTTCATCTTATGGCTGAAACTTGGGTAAAACTACGGGCATGCAAAATACATCTTTGTTTTTGTTGCCTTACAAACATGGTTGTGAACGAACTGAATGTTGGCAAACAACGGGTCTATAGCCCATGTACGACGTCTTTGAGATGAATTGGATGAGGAGCGACGTATTTGACGAAAATATTTCTGGTGCGACCTATTTGCAGCCAACAATAGCTCTAATGCAACATGGCCTTGTTTAACCATGAAATGCAAAACATAAGGGGTTAGTGGTCTGAGTTATGACACGTGGGACCCATCAGTTATCCACATGAATGTGGGACCCACCACTTACTCACATGCATGCGGGACCCATAACTTATCCACATAAGCATGCCCCGACCTGAGCCATCCACGAGCCCGAGCCAGCCCACCCGCCATTGCCTGCGCTTCCCCTTTCCCCTTTCCCCACCTTGTTCTTCCTCTTCTCCGGCAACGAAGCGCGCCGCCGGCGAGTGATGTCTAGGTCAATTTCGGCCTCCCGCCAATCATGGCCGCACTACGGTCCAGTGCCGTTGACAAGATGCCCGATTACCCGCACATTGAGCCTCTGAAGCGTTTGACTTGTGTGAAGGAGGAAAATAGCAACCGTGGGCGCGAGTTCGTCAAATGCTTGAGCAAGCCACAACCGGGGCAGGTTAGATCCGTGTACCGCACCAAGCAGCTGGATCGATTTCTTTATTTTTCCGTCGAATTTGGGCGGTGGATCTGATATAGGGTTCATGCTGCCGTCGACCCCTGTTTACCCTGTTTTTCATACGTCGCCCATTTTTATCCGTTGATTTTCTGGAGAAATATGGACATTTCAAGTGGCTCGATGAGTACGTTGAGAGGTTGAAATTGGCGGCTTCAACACAGGAGCTCAATTTCAATTTTGGGAGGCAGCTTGGTGTGGAACACGCCTCGCATTTGGTGGACGGAGCCGATCCAATGATGGACAGTGTTGAAGTGAAGTGTGAATTGAAGAAAATGGGCAAGCAACTAAAGCAGCTGATCGATTTGAAGCAGCAAGCAAATATGATGGCTGGAGCATTTTATTGCTGTGTCATTGCTATGGGTTTCTTTTACTTGATATTCATCAATCGCTAGAAATTGTTACAGTTTCAGTATGTTTGTCAAGCTAGTTTCAGAGTCAGGGTCCCTAGTTTCAGCTATTGTGTCTAGCTAGTAGTTTCAGTAAGTCAGGGATCATTTGTTAGCTGAATTAGAATTTGTGTGAAGCAAAGCCTGAATTCTGGTAATGATATTCAGACCCAATGATATTCTGGTAATAGGATGCGATATGTGCGCCATGCCAAGTTCTTGTAACTGAATCGAAGCAGAGATATCCAGTGTTCATGCTTCTTCAGTTAACAGAGTGCACACCCCCCAAATTCAGAAAAACAAATCTTGCTGCCAAATAGATGTTGGGCCGTGATAAAATAACCATGTCCAAATTGAGACAAGCCCACCCGCGTAGGGGCACCAGCCCAGTTTTATGGCATAGAGGAGCCCATGTTTAAAAAAATGCTTCGACTAAAACCTCAAAAATAAAATGTTGCTTCGGCAAATAAACCTTTTACAAACATACACTTCTTTACTTGTTTTTTCTTTAGCCAAATTTTGTGTCGAATAAATGTTGGGCCGTATGTATTGTACTTTTTTGTTTTGATTTACATATTTGTTGCTTGTCCACTATTGTTTTGTGATTCTTTTTAAGCATGTCTATGGCTCCATGAAATCCAAGAAAATGTTCATGTTTTGCTCTAAATATAATGTCCAGAGGTAAAATTCAAACCAACATTGTTAGGAGCACAGAAATATTTCTTTTGGGCATTTTAGTTGCATGTCCATGGTTGCACAAAAATTTGTTCACTACACCTACTAGCTAGGGTGACCCTATTAGCCAGGGCCTAGATACATGCATGCACACGTGCAGCACACCACGACATATATCAACCGACCAATATCAACTATATAGAAAAAAGGGAAAAACAGATAGAACACATCACAATATAGTAGCATAAGTAGTAGCATTGCATGAGCTAGATAGTACCACATTAAAGATAGATAAACGGGTCCGAAGCACGACATACATAGTACCATTACAACTTATATAGATAGTTCATAGTTCAACCCAACACGACAATAATAAAACTACACCCTACACAAGATAAAACACCACCGGCTTGCTTGCTTGCTCCAGGGCTCCAAGGACAACTCCTCTCCTCCATGGCCAACTCCCTCACTCGTCGTCATCGGTGGAGGGTGTGCATGCGCTCATCGGCGGGAAGGCGATGTCGAAGTCGTGAAGATGTTGTACATAGTGAATGCAATGAACTCGCATCCACACCAGAAAACACGGGTGAGGAGGTAGTAGGCGTCGAAGGGATTGGTGAACCTCATGATGAGCCCAATAGCATAGCCATTGTTACTGACCTCTTCGACTCGAAACATGACCGGAGAGCCCCTCGGGAGGTGGTGGTAGCCAGCGGAGAGGAAGAACTCTGTCAGCCCCCTTGACCCCCTCCACCTCGAGAACGCCCACGCCCGTAGGGTGTTCTCCACCCGGACTCTGGTAGGGTAGAGCAGATGGTAGGTAGCCCCGGTGAACTACATGGTGGCTCCATTGGGTTTGGTTTGTGGAGAAGAAGGAAGAAGGAGGGCAGATGGGGGAGAGGATGGGGTAGGGGTATGGATGAGGAGGGAGAGGAAGAAGATATGTGTGGCTTAAATAGCCCAAGTGCGACGTGGTTTTCACCGGGTGGAATTAATGAGCGGGCGGCGTTTGGTGGCGCCCCATCGAGGTGTGTACATGAGCGTGGGAAACCAAGGCTGCCATCAAACGCTGGATTAATAGCCAAGATGCGACGCGTTTGTGGCATTGGTCACGGGTCAATGGGTCACGCCTGCATGTTCTTTTATCCCGCTCATCAATTGCCATGTTGCAACGTCCCGCACGCGTCTGTGCCGTCGTGGGTCAAGGGGACACGCCTGCCCCATTTTCTCTGCGTGTGCCGCCATGCATGCATGGCAATGTAGCATGCTGGCTAGGGCCTGGCTAGAGGAGGCAACGTTCGGTCCAAAGGTCTAACGGGTGGGCTTCTTTTACCAGAGCCCAACGGCTAGCCCATGCAGCGTAAGAAAAACAAGGGCAACGGCTACTGCATGGCACTGCATCCTCTAAAAACCACTACAGCAAATCAGAGCATAGCCCGTGGATCGGTGACGTGGCACTGCATGCTAATCCACACCGTTGAACGCGCAATTATCCAGCGATCTAGAGAAGAGGGGGGGGGGGTTATCTAGCATTGTTGAATGCAGCCAATCACAGAGCATCACACGGATCAGTGACGTGTCCCTAGCGCCTTATCGAGACCGTTCGCTAACAGAGATCTAGCGGCTCGGAAGGATGCGGGGTTTCAGATGGGGTTATGAGGGGTTTTGAGAGGGTTTTGAGGGCTAGGGTTGAGCATAACTATTTCAAAAAAATCATAAAAATATGGAACATTCACCCATCATCATATTATGTGAGTGAGTTGCTGGGAAAATAAGAAACTTGGTCTATGGGTATTTTCATGAGAAACCCTTCACAAAACATAGCTATCATGAATGAGGTTGCATGGGATTCAAACTAGGGTTGAGCATAACTAATTCAAAAAGATCAAAAAAATATGAAACTTTCACCCATCATCATATTATGTGAGTGAGTTGCTGGGAAAAATAAGAAACTTGGTCTATGGGTATTTTCATGAAAAACCCTTCACACAACATAGCTATCATGAATGAGGTTGCATGTGATTCAAGATAGGGTTTAGGGATAAGCTTGTCATAATTTATCCAAATGATTATATATTTGGCATGGACCCTATATTTGCACACTAGATGTCAAGTTTTGATTTTTGGCACATTTATAAAAGGTCAAATTTTTTTGCTTAGGAATGGGGTGTTTAGCCTAGCTTTGGACCTCATTAAGGCAAGTTTTTCACATCAACAATAAGTGCTCAACAATTTTGCACACCAGATGTCAACACTAGATGGCAAGTTTTTCACGTCAACAATAAGTGCTCATTGAGGCAAGATTTTCACATTAACATGCATATGACTAATATTAAAGCATCGTACCATCAATACCACATATTAAACAAATTTAAATAGCATTACACAAATACCAGTTTACACAAATTGAGGCAAGATTATTATTCTACAACACACATCACCATTACACATGTTTGACAAATGAAGTTTTCACTTCTTCTTAGCACTCGATTTCTTCTTCTTCTTACCACTTTTTGATCGTACGACACCTAGTTCACTCAACAGCTTGATTTTCATAACTGGACTAGCTAGGACAGCTGGAGTTGGCACCACAACATCTACATGAGGCTCAGTTTGCACAACAACTCCAGTAGCTTCAATTGGTAATACAATTTGCAATATAGGCTCGGTTTGCATCACATCTGCCGCAACAGCTTCAGTTTGTGGAACATCTTCAGTTTTAGTTTCAGTTTGCGGAACATATGACACAACAGCTTCAGTTTGCACCACATTCTTGTAACGCCCCGGACATACCCGCCAGTGGTCGTCACTCCTGGCGGGATCTAGACTGGGCCCACAGATCAATACTAGTCTTTTCTGCGCACTTTGTCCTCACTCGTGGGCACCCGGGAGCAACTTCCTGGTCGGTCACCCATCCTGAAACTACTCCAAGCTGAGCACGCTTAACTTTGGAGTTCTGTTCGAATGGGCTCCCGGAAAAGAAGGAATTCTTTATTGATATGAGTAGTCTACCATCCCTAATAAGCCAGGCTATCGCATACACCCCCACTCAAAGGAACCGACGTCCTCGTCGGGCCTCATGAATGATCCCTCTTGGCACAAACGTCTGTGCTTCCAGTCCAGCACATGTGCCATGCCGTGTGCCACGACGGGTCACAAACATCATGCACAACATGACCGCGCACCTGTCCGCAAACATCCGTGTAACCGCGAGGGTCGGCTGTGATACCAACTTGTAACACCCCGGACATACCCGTCGGTGGTCGTCACTCCTGGCGGGATCTAGACTGGCCCCACAGATCATACTAGTCTTTTCTGCGTACTTTCTCCTCACTCGTGCGCACCCGGGAGCAACTTCCCGGTCGGTCACCCATCCTGAAACTACTCCAAGTTGAGGACGCTTAACTTTGGAGTTCTGTCCGAATGGGCTCCCGGAAAAGAAGGATTTCCTTATTGATATGAGTAGTCTACCATCCCTAATAAGCTAGGATATCACAATTCTGCACCACATCATCATCCAAATGTTGGTCACGATGCATCACAAGATCAAAGACTGCCTCATTTTGCATCACAACATCATCCAACTCTTGCTCATTTTGCACCGCAACATCATCCAACTCTTGCTCATTTTGCACCGCAGCACCACCGCACTCTGGTTCATCACGATAACTTCTCTTTTTTCTACAGCCATTGATTCTTGCCATTTTGATTGCCCAACAATCTTCAACAACAAGGGGTTGACCTCCACGCTTCCTCCTGAAAAACAAAGCTTGTAATTTGGCTAGTAATTAAATAAACAACCAAATTAAAAAAACACAAACGTAAACATACTTTGGCCTTTCAGGAGTGTAACGACATTTTGGAGATCCTTTTCGGTGCCCAAGTTCTTATCACAGCTTGTATCTATTTTTGTTACCTTTTTGGGACCTTTTTGGCTTTGCATCCTTGTTCCCCTTCCCTTTTTTACTACTCCCACATTTCTCAAACCATGCCTTGAATCTACTCTCTTTAGGCCTGCCAGCTTTTCTTTTTGTTAGGGGAGGACACATGGAAAATTCAATTTCCACTTCAAGCCACTAAGACTGATCTGTAAGTGCTGGAATTGGAGTTGCATATGCAGCCTTGAATCTTGCCACTGAGTAGTATTCCAGCAAGTATGGGTGCATGTTTATCTTGGGCTGGGAGGCCAAGAAAAGTATGGCATGGTCACAAGGTTTCCCGGTGTGTTGCCACTCGAGGAAAGTGCAGTCATGCAACTCAGTGTTAACAACATGCCTTCTTCCAGTCTTGGTATCTCTAACTTCAGCACCCCACAATGAAGATTTTTCAACACACAAATGTGAAAGATTCCTGCTCCTGTTCACCACCTGTTGTACCAATGCAGGAAGCATATCCCCTTGCAGACAATCACCAATGTTTCTTCTCAATTCCCACATGTGCATGATCATGATCATGATCTGGTCAACCATGTCATGCACAGGCAAGTTCTTTAACTGCTTTATCTTGTTCTTAAAACTTTCTGCCAATTTATTGTTGATATGATCACACTTGATGGCACTGTTAAATCCTGACATGTACCACAATAGAGAATGATAGGTGTTCAACCATGGACAAACTCACTGCATGCTGCTTTTATCTTATCAAGATGATATGAATGTGTTTGTTTGGTGTAAGATCTTGCTGCTAGCCACATTCTCCCAAATTCTTCCCCTCTGAATTTTTTGATCAAATTCATCCACATATGGCCAAAGCACTCCCTCTGCTCACAATGAGGAAAAATATTCTTCACTGCATTTTCTAGCCTTTTACATGCATCTGTGTGTACTGCCAAAGGTGACACTGGCGCTATGCATCTTTTCAATTGCATCATGAACCATGTCCATGAAACCTCTGTCTCTGACAGAAACAAACCAATACCAACAGGGAACATCCAGTTGTGTCCATCTATGCTGCCAATTGACCATTCCATTTTCCTGTCAATAAAGATGAGTATGTGCTCAAATATGGACAGCACCCTGCTTTCAAGCCATCTATGCAAGGCTTTAAAGCCATAAAGAACTTGGAGAAAAGAACTCTAGCATCCTTTGTTACCTCATTATCTATCTCCACAACATTTCCAGGTGACCTCTTTTCCACCTCTGCTTTGAGGTTATAAAGAATCCTAAAAGTATTTGCCCAATCACCATATAATTCTTTCATTGCCCTGTGTTTTTCTTTCCACACTGTGGTATACTTCACCTTAATGGGGTACTTCTTTTCCAAGGCCACTTTAAGTTTCTTTGCTATAGTGTTTGGTTTTCTGGCTAAAATTGGAGTGATCTTTTCTGCAATCCAAAGCTGTGATGTCATGATTGATACTCTCGGTGAACTTGTAATACAAGAATGTGGATTTGGGATTTGATTAACCCTAATGGTACTTCCATCAGGTTGAATTCTAGCAGATATGTACCACTTGCAAGGCCTGACGCTTCCATCGAAACCTCTGCACCTTGCATAAAATTTCTTTATGTCAGTCCACATAGTCTTGGCATCAAACTCATGTTTGACTACATAAGTCTTGAAACACATCCTAAACTCCTTCATGCTTGGGAACAATTTGCCTACTTCAATAACAGGATTTTCTTTGTCATACAAACTTACAAGCTCATCTTCATGTGCATCATCTACATCATCTGCATCATCATTCATCAACTATCCATCCACATCTTCATAAGCATCTCTGTTAGCATCATTAGGAAAACTAGATTCACACCTCTCTTCCTCATCTTGATCATCTACTGGATCTACTGGAATGCCACAATTTTTGACCATCTCAGTGTCAGCCATTGGTGCAATGACCAAATCAGTAATCTCTTCTAATTGTACTGAATTCCAATCAGCACAAACAATCCTTGCAGCACCATCACAACCCTCTTTTACATCTTGATCAAACCCCCATATTACTGTCCCTTCACCCGTAAACATGGGCGTTATCTATCTCTGTGAGGCCCAATCATCATCTACCATATGTGAAGCCAACTTTGAGGGCACATATCCAACCTTAGAATCTGATTTCAGATCAACAAGCTCTGCATGAAAGGTAGTCTATTTGCTTGCCCAGCCGTCTTGCCGATCAATTTCATCAACCATCTCTTCACCATTCTCAATTCTCACATACTCACCCTCCCAATTATCAAACTGTAACAATGCTACCTCCTGCTCTGGACCCCAAAAAAATGCTCTCCCCAATTTTCTCCACGACATTTCTCACGACCCTCTCTTCCATGCTCTGTATTTCCCGAGGATCAATCTTTTCACATTCAAACTCCCATTTCACAATTGTATCTCTCTCCATGTCTCGCACACTACCATCACCTAGCTTCACCTTAGAAGGAAAGAATTCGACAGTGAATTCGAATGGCCTACCCCTGTTTGTCAATCGCGGGCAGTGTGAGCTACCGAAAGCAGATGGCGCACAAATCGCATAGGTTGGAAAGGATGCACATACCTAGTCGACGTTGTTGTCTCTGGCGGCTCCATCGTGGTCAGCCCCCCTCCCCCGCACCCAAATCTGGATGAAATCGACCAAAAACAGAGGAAACAGAGGCGATGCGGGGAGATCTAACTCGACAAGGAGGGGGACAGGACAAGGGGTGGTTCAGGATTTACTCACCACTTGAAAGGTCGGTTGCGCACCTTGACTTGAACAATGGACATGGTGGCGGCTGCTCCATTATACATATAATATAGTTGAAACTAAGGTTGTGTTTCATAGAAAAGTATGGAAAATTAAAGTATTGGAAAACCACAGTAATTTAACAAGTAGGTACAATCGGATGGTGACGGATTGGGGCCTAAGTATATAAAAACATTGTACACTAGTAATTGCATACACAAATAAAAAAAATTCTACACAAAGCTACAATTTCTACACTAGTAATTATCACTAGCTACAATTTCTACACAAATCAATCCATGCAAGTAACTTTGGATTCTACATGACACAAAGCAATCCATGCAACTAACTTTTCATTCTACATGACACAAAGCAATCCATGCAACTAACTTTGGATTCTACATGACAAAAAGCAATCCATGCAACTAACTTTGGATTCTACATGACACAAAGCAATCCATGGTATATATACTAAAATTTCTACACAAATTAACGCAATCCCCTAAGGGCATCTATAATGCCAGTCGCTTGTACAGGCAGAAAAGAATAAATATCAAAATATAAAAAAGGCATCTAAGTTCCCCGGTCTACAATGGCGGCCACTAATTTCCTGGGTTAATTAAACCACCTGGAGCGCTTGATGAGGAAAGAAAACGAGGCTAGCGCTCGGTGCACAAGTTTGTGCCAGCGCTTAATGTGACACCAAGATTCACTAAAATAACTGTTAATCAACTACATGAATCCCGATGGATCCCGCCGGCGTGTTCGTGAACGGAGGACGTGGGAGAGTGGAGAAGAAGGAGATGCGATGGAAGTAGTATAGTGGATCTAACCTTGGTGCCGGAGAGGGGCGGGGACGGGGCGACAACGGGGCCGGCAACGGAGCGTCGACGGGGTGGCGGCGGCGGCTTTGGTCAGGGAGAGGGGTGTGAAATGAGAGAGAGCGGTGACTTAGGTCTTTCACTAAGTTGACTTAGATAGATTATCGCTGGCGTTGGGAGAAACGGCAACACCATAGCTAATAACATGCCAAATAAAAAAAATAATAAGATTAATAATGAAAGACTTGACAAAATAAAAGACTCAAAATTTGAACTGGTAGTAAAGAAATAAAATTCCTAAATTAATAAAAACGGTAAAATTAATTATCACGAAAGGCATAATATAAAATTTCTATTATTTTGTGACTAGTATAATAATTAAATACTTAAAACACTTGATCAAATGGAAAAAGTCTTTCTGGCGTACAAAGCAGACAGATGCCAGCACTGACAAACTAACTATGACATTCAAATAAAAGCAACGCCACCAGTGCGTTCCAAACGATGAGTGCATATGGGCCAAAAGATTTGCGGCGTTTCAAAAAAAGCAACACCAACACTAAGCTTGTAAAGCTGACATGCTGATTTGGCCTACGCCAGCACTATTTGGAAAATATAGTGCTAACATTGATGGGAAATGGTGTTCCACCAATGATAGTTGTGGCTAGTCATTTTCCACTAGTGAGTGATCCTCCTAGATATTCATTTTTCTCACCAGAACCAACTCTCCTAATAATGCCCCTACTAAACATTCGCAAACAAGTGAAGATACTCTCCTAGGTAAAGATGATCCCTTTCTTAGTCATAAGGAAACTACTTTGCTCTGAAGACAGTAACATAAAGAGTGTCCTGATGGGTTATCATTCGCCAACTTTGTTTCTATAGAATGGCTAAATCATAGGTATGGAGGTCTCAGAACCCCACACCTTCCTTGTCATTTGGAAGGCATATTCACCACCAAGCTAGCCAATGCATTTTCTTCTCTGCCTCCATGTCCCCAAACAAAAGGTCGGCATTGCATCAGCTATTTCTTTGCATGGTTTCTTTAGAATTTTGAAAACAGCCATGGCATAAACCGCGATAGATTAGATATGTTCTTTCAAAAGTATTTCCTTCCTGCGAAGGACAGCAATTTTTCCTTGCAACCTTTAAGTTGATTCACAACTCTTTTAATGAGCTGAGATAAACTATAACTATGGTCTAAACCCACCATAGATGGTAGAGGATGATATGTGTCAGAGATAGATTCTATCATTATGTTCAATTTCAAATAAACCTGAGCCCTAACCTCCACATTCACATTTGGAATAAAAATAGATACTACATTTCCCTTCGCATGTCATTTTTCCAGATCTTGCACAATATTAATCCAATAACTACCTCAGTGAGATTGGATTATTCATAACTGCATTCATAAGGATTAGTGAATCATCGGCAATTAATAAATGAGAGACTAATGGTGCATTTTTGCGCACCTGAATGTCTTTAATGCCATGAACCTCCTCCTTATGAGCCAAAACACTAGATAAACCCTCGACACACATAACATATAAATATGGTGATAAAGGGTCCCCTTATCAGAGCCACCTTGTAGTGGTAAATTCCTCCGTTTCTTGGTCATTATACTGCACTCGATATTTCACCAATGAAACAGAAGCCACTAAGAGCTCCACAAACTCGTCCTGGAATCGCAGTTATTCCATCATCCTCTCCAAGAATTGTCATTCCACACAATCATAGGCTTTGTGCATATCAAGCTTTACAACAAAATACCCCTCTTTTCCTTTCTTTTTATTCTTTATAGTTTGACTACACTCATAATCTAGCAAAATACTATCCATAATGAGATGGCCTGGAACAAGAGCACTTACAGTAGGGAAAAATTATCACCAAGACATAGCTTAAGTGAAAAGCAATGGCCTTATAAATCACCTTATAAAGCACATTGCAAGGACTTATCGGTCTATATATACTGGGTGATCCTAGTCGGGTTCCACTCTTAGGATTAGAACAATGACCTCCATATTTCAGGAATAGTCTTCTTTTAACAGCATTAAGAACTTCTGCAGTTAAAGCATAACCGAGAATGTTCTTTAAAGAAAATAGCATGCAGTCCATCTATAACGGGAGCTTTGGTATCACGAATAGAAAAATGTGTTTCTTTACCACTTCAGGAGTATATGGTTTCAGTAGAGCTTCATTCGTATCCATCGTCACCCTCAGATTAACATTTTCAAGCAAACAGGGATACGGTCCGTCTATCTCGATGGAGAACAGACCTTCATATTGGGAAATTAGCAGGCTTAAGTATGATGTACCCTCTTGTCAAATGCCTTGATCACCCTTTAGCTTGTTCATATGGTTCCCTCCATAAAACCTATAGGGCGAGGACACAAATGTCTATCATGTTTCCCTCCATAAACCTCTATGGTCTGCTCATGGCACATGGCCCCACAATGGCCATGGTTGCTATTAACAATGGAAATTTGAAAAAAAATGGTAAAAGAAAACGGGTGATCCATCCGCAAAACATCGCTACCCCAAAAATTATTCCACCATGTAATCTTTCTTTTCCAAGCATGGACTTCTCGCGGATTTCCTGTAGAAATGGATAATCTAATTGCATATCTAGAACAAGCAGGGAGAAGCAACTAAAAGCATCAGTTTGCCACAAAACTATCCTAGAATTTTCTAGGCTGCATTAGTTTACCAACATATGGAAAGTTGTAAGCACAACTGAGCAAACAATAATGAAAAAATTGCCCAAGAAATAATGTGGGTAAGAACAAATTTACACTGTGTAGCAAGCAAGTATGTGGCATCATGATGCGATGGAAATTGAAACATCCTCAACCATGAAAACTTGATCATAGATCTTGTCAGCCGCTAGATCCACCTCTGGGCCTTCTTCATCGCCCCATTCGATCCCATTGGGGCTCTCTTGTGTCCCATCAATGCATCGGCATCAGAGACAATGCGGCAACTAGTGTTGCAGAACGTAGTATTTCAAAATTTTCCTACGATCACGCAAGATGTATCTAGGAGATGCATAGCAATGAGAAGGGAAGAGTATGTCTACGTACCCTCGTAGACCGAAAGCGGAAGCGTTATGAAACGCGGTTGATGTAGTCGAACGTCTTCGTGATACAACTGATCAAGTACCGAATGCACGACACCTCCGTGATCTACACAAGTTCAGCTCGATGACGTCCCTCATACTCTTGATCCAGTTTAGGTCGAGGAAGAGTTTCCACAGAACGACGGCGTGATGACGGTGATGATGAAGTTACCGACGCAGGGTTTCGCCTAAGCACTGCAACGATATGACCGAGGTAAAAATCTGTGGAGTGGGGCACCGCACACGGCTAAGACAACTATCAACTTGTGTGTCTATGGGGTGCCCCCTGCCCGTATATAAAGGGGTGGAGGAGGGGGATGGCCGGCCACCAAGGGGGGAATCCTACTCCTACTAGGAGTAGGTTCCCCCCTTTCCTAGTCCTACTAGGAGGGGGAGGAAGGGAGAGAGGGGAGGATGGAAAGGGGGAGCGGCCCCCCTCCCAATTCGGATTAGGCTTGGGGGGGCACCCCTCCTCTTGGCCTTCTCCTCTCTCTTCCACTAAAGCCCATGTATGCCCATTAAGCCCCCGGGGGGTTCCGGTAACCTCCCGGTACTCCGGTAAATGCCCGAACTCATCCGGAACCATTCCGGTGTCCGAACATAGCCTTCCAATATATCCATCTTTATGTCTCGACCATTTCGGGACTCCTCGTCATGTTCGTGATCAAATCCGGCACTCCGAACAACCTTCAGTACATAAAAACACATAAACTCATAATTCCGATCGTCATCGAACGTTAAGGCCGAGGGAGATTTACGTCAGCACGACGGCGTGATGATGGTGACGATGAAGTTACTGACGCAGGGCTTCGCCTACGCACTACAATGATATGACTGAGGTGGAAATCTGTGGATGGGGGCACCGCACACAGCTAAGACAACTGTCAACTTGTGTGTCTATAGGGTGCCCCCCTCCCCATATATAAAGAGGTGGAGGAGGGCGCCGGCCGGCCGGCCACCATGGGCGCGCCCCCAAGGGGGGAATCCTACTCCTACTAGGAGTAGGTTCCCCCTTTCCTAGTCCTACTAGGAGGGGGAAGGAAGGGAGAGAAGGGAGGAAGGAAAGGGGGGCCGGCCGCCCTCCCAATTCGGATTGGGCTTGGGGGGGCACATCCCTCCTCTTGGCCTTCTCCTCTCTCTTCCACTAAAGCCCATGTAGGCCCATTAAGCCCCCGGGGGGTTCCGGTACTCCCGTAAATGCACGAACTCATCCAGAACCATTCCGGTATCCAAACATAGCCTTCCAATATATCGATCTTTATGTCTCGACCATTTCGAGACTCCTCTTCATGTCCATGATCATATCCGGGACTCCGAACAACCTTCGGTATATCAAAACACATAAACTCATAATACCGATTGTCATTGAACGTTAAGCATGCGGACCCTATGGGTTCGAGAACTATGTAGACATGACCGAGACTCACTTCCGGTCAATAACCAATAGCGGAACCTGGATGCTCATATAGGTTCCTATATATACTACGGAGATCTTTATCGGTCAAACCGCATAACAGCATACGTTGTTCCCTTTGTCATTGGTATGTTACTTGCCCGAGATTCGATCGTCGGTATCTCAATACCTAGTTCAATCTCGTCACTGGCATGTCTCTTTACTCGTTCTGTAATGTATCGTACCGCAACTAACTCATTAGTCACATTGCTTGCAAGGCTTATTGTGATGTGCATTACCGAGAGGGCCCAGAGATACCTCTCCGATACACAGAGTGACAAATCCTAATTTCGATCTATGCCAACTCAAAAAACACCATCGGAGACACCTTTAGAGCATCTTTATAGTACCCAGTTACGTTGCGATGTTTGATAGCACACTAATTGTTCCTCCGGTATTTGGGAGTTGCATAATCTCATAGTCATAGGAACATGTATAAGTCATGGAGAAAGCAATATCAATAAACTAAATGATCATAGTGCTAAGCTAACGGATGGGTCAAGTCAATCACATCATTCTCTAATGATGTGATCCCGTTCATCAAATGACAAGTCATGTCTATGGTTGGGAAACTTAACCATCTTTGATTAACGAGCTAGTCAAGTAGAGGCATACTAGTGACATTCTGTTTGTCTATGCATTCACACATGTACTAAGTTTCCAGTTAATACAATTCTAGCATGAACAATAAACATTTATCATGATATAAGAAAATATAAACAACAACTTTATTATTGCCTCTAGGGCATATTTGCTTCAACTAGCCCATGATGTTGTGCCTCCTATCGTGAGCACTGCCAATGACAAGGTCCTTGCCTGCCTTGATCAGGGAAACCATCCCATGACAAAACACCTCATGAAGGAGGCCCTTGCACACCAAGAAGAGGAATCGGTGCACCTTCTTGTGGATCCCCATCTTGTGATGCTCACTCTACCCAAGCGGGTGGCAACATGCCACATGCTAACAGTACTCGATGGTTCGGGTTGTTTTCCTGATGTGGGATGAAGGCATTGGTCAGTCATAGGCTCGTAGTGTGTTGATGCTTCACCTCATGCTTGTGAAGATGTTTGCAGCGCCGGAAACGGTGGGCATCACCTCATCTTCAATGGAAGCTCGGGCTTGGGTAGCGAGGCTGGTCGACATGGCCGAGCAAGGACCGGCCACGTCAGCCAATCTGTCTAACATGATTACATGCTTGTGAGGTCTAGTTAAGGCGGCAACAGCCTCCGCTGGTAATTGTCTCGGTGGGCTGTGGTCCTTGATAACTGGGCAAGGAATATTAAGACGAGCTGTGGCCCATATATGCAGAGGCATTTCTGTACCTGCATGCATAGTGGGGGTCATCGTGTGCAACTTGTCGGCGCTCACCTTCCATTGGAAGGGTTTTTAGTCTAGTCCTAGAACAATGGTCATCGCACGAGGATGTTCGTGGCCCCAGTAGCAGCATCTAAACATTTCTTATGAAAAACACATTATTTACAAAAAATTGTGTCAACACATTAATATTACAACTAACATTTTTTTGAACGCATGAACATTTTTATTATCAAATTGCGTGAAAATTTTATAAATACGTGGACATATATTTAATTATGAACATTTCCTTGAAATGCATGAATTTTATTAAATTACATGAATATATTTAATAAATACGTGGACATATATTTAATTATGAACATTTCCTTGAACGCACGCAACTCTGATGGTCACCGCGGCGGTCAAGGCGGCCAAGGCGCACGCGGTGGACAAGGCGATCAGGGCGGACGTGGTCGTGGAGGCCGCGGCTGCGGCAATGGCCGGAGTAACCTGAAGTGTCAGGTCTGCTCCAAATTTGGCCACGACGCTCTCCACTGCCGCAACCGCTTCAACCACGCCTTCCAGCCGGAGGAGCAGCGTGAGCGCTCCGGCAACGTCGCCAGCACCGGCTCTGGCTCCTACTCCGTTGACATGGACTGGTATGCAGATACCGGCGCCACCGACCACCTGACAAGCGACCTTGATCGTCTCAGCCTCCATCAGCGCTATGGTGGCAAGGACAAGGTGCACGTAGCCAACGGAGCAGGTATGTCTATTGCACATGTTGGTCAATCCACTATACCCGGCTCATGCAAAAATCTTCACCTACGTAATGTTCTGCATGTTCCACACGTCAACAAACATCTCCTATCTGTGCACAAACTTGTTTCTGATAATGATGCCATTGCTGAATTTCACCCTCATGTGTTTCGTCTTAAGGACCGAGCGATGAAGGCGGTTCTTCTTCAAAGTAGATGCCGCAATGGCCTCTACCCGGTGCCAAGCTACAAGCAGTCGTCCCTCGTGTCCGGTCCTCGAGCTCTCTCCAGTGTCAGGCTATCTTCAGATTTGTGGCATACAAGATTAGGTCATCCGTCCAAAAACGTCGTTGATTCAGTTCTTAGGATAAATAAATTTGCTTGTGCACCCTCTACCAATTCCAGTGTTTGTGATGCATGTCAACGTGCAAAAGTTCATCAGCTACCCTTTCGAGATTCTACTCATGTCACTCATGCTCTTCTTGAAATTATTCATTCGGATGTATGGGGTCCTTCTATTACCTCTGTGGGTGGTTTCAAATATTATGTGAGTTTTGGATGATTATAGCCGTTTTACATGGATCTATCTCCTTAAGCGTAAATCCGATGTTGAACAAGCCTTCTGCACTTTCCAAAAACATGTTGAACGCATGCTCGATGCTAAAATTAAAACTGTACAAACGGATTGGGGTGGCGAGTATCGCCGTCTCTCTCGCTTCTTCCAAAAGGAAGGCATTGCGCACCGGGTCTCCTGCCCTCACACCTCCCAACAAAATGGCATCGCTGAACGGAAACATCGCCATATCGTTGAAACAGGCATCGCCCTTCTCGCTCACTCCTCCCCTCCGGTTCGTTTTTGGGATGAGGCTTTTCTCACAGCTTGCTATCTTATCAATCGCATGCCCACTCGGGTTCTCCAAAACTCCACACCAGTTTCCTGTCTTTTTGGTGACAAACCCGATTATACCTTTCTTCGCGCTTTTGGTTGTGCCTGTTGGCCAAACCTACGCCCCTACAATAATTGCAAGCTGGAATTCCGCTCTCAGCAATGCGTTTTCTTGGGATATAGTTCCATGCACAAAGGTTACAAATGCTTGGATCGCTCAAGCGGTCGAATTTATATTTCACGTGATGTCATATTTGATGAGCATGTGTTCCCGTTCTCCACTAGTTTGCCAGCGGAAAATTCCTCCTCCATACTCTCCACACCGCCTACTCTTTTTCCTATCACAGAGCCGGCTCTAATGGATGATCGCATGCGCAATTATGACACGACTTTGCTATCTGATGCTACGTGTAGTTCGTCTTTGTCTCCTGCAGGTGCTGCTAGATTGGCCTCCAGCGACTCTACGTCGGCATGCACGCCAGGTCACTCCCATGTAGATGGGATTTCTCAGCAGCCGCATGAGCCCACGTCTCCATCGACTCCCACTGGGCCGGATGCCCCGGTCTCGCCCGTGTCACCGGCTGGCCCTTCCGCTGCTGACGGGGCGGGCAGTGCGGCGAGCGACTCCGCATCCAGCTCGGCACGTGGGCCGCTATTCGTCGACCCGCCGTCTCCATCGACCGCCCAGGCCGTCCCTGACGTCGCGCCCGCGAGTGCGCCACATCCGATGACGACCAGGCTCAAGGACAACATCGTCAAAAAGCTGGTGCCAAGCGACGGCACTGTTCGCTATGATCCACGTCGGCGGGCGTTTCATGCCGAACCACGCTCCTATCGTCAGGAACTTGCCGATGATCACTGGCGTCCAGCCATGGAGTCTGAATTCTCGGCTCTTCAGCAAAACAAGACATGGACACTTGTTCCTCGTCCTCCCGGGAAGAACATCATTGGCTGTAAATGGGTTTTCAAGGTCAAGCACAAAGCTGATGGTTCCCTGGATAAGTTCAAGGCATGTCTCATTGCTCGCGGCTTCACTCAGCGGTATGGGATCGACTACTCGGAAACATTCTCTCCGGTAGTCAAACCAGTCACAGTGCGTCTTGTGCTCTCTCTTGCCGTCTCTCGTGGCTGGCATCTCCGGTAGGTGGACATCAGCAATGCTTTTCTCCATGGAATTCTCGCTGAGGAAGCATATATGCAGCAGCCACCGGGTTTCCAAGATCCCTCTTGTCCAGATTATGTTTGCAAGCTCCATAAAGCGCTTTACGGTCTGAAGCAGTCGCCTCGGGCATGGTATGCTCGTCTCAGTGAGCGTCTTCAGCAGCTCGGTTTTGTTCCCTCGGTTGCCGACACCTCGCTGTTTATCTTTGCCCAAGACAGTGTCACCATCTACATGCTTGTTTATGTTGATGACATCGTCATTGCGAGCTCTTCCTCTTCGGCTATGACGCATTTGCAACGCCAATTATCAGCTACTTTTCCTGTCAAAGATCTTGGTTCTCTCCATTATTTCCTTGGCATTGAGGTGCTTCCCAATTCCGGGGGAATTATTCTTACACAGCAGAAGTATGCTCTTGATTTGTTGCAACGTACAGATATGGCGAATTGCAAAGCAGTCTCAACGCCCATGTGCACCCATGAGAAGCTCACACGGGATTCAGGTCATGGACTTAGTGAAGATGAAGCTTTCAGATATCGTAGTACAGTTGGAGCTCTTCAATATCTGACCTTGACACGGCCTGATCTGTCTTTTGCCGTAAACAAGGTCTATCAGTACTTGTCAAGACCAACTAATGCTCACTGGGAGGCCGTGAAACGGATCTTGTGGTACGTGCGAGGATCACTGTCCACTGGTTTAACCCTTCGGCGATCACCTTCCACTCTTCTGAGTGTCTTTACTGATGCTGATTGGGCGGGCTGCAGTGATGACAGGAGGTCTACGAGTGGGTTTGTGGTTTTCTTTGGACCCAACCTTGTATCATGGAGTGCACGGAAGCAGCCAACAGTGTCCCGTACATCCACTGAAGCTGAGTACAAGGCGTTGGCGAATGGGACTGCCGAAGCTACTTGGCTACTGTCATTGCTAAGAGAGCTGCGAGTTCCTCAGCCCCGAGCTCCTGTGCTGTGGTGTGACAATCTCGGTGCTACGTATTTGACGGCCAATCCAGTATTTCATGCTCGCACTAAGCACATTGAAGTTGATTTTCACTTTGTGAGAGAGAAGGTCGCCATGGGAGCACTTGATGTTAGGTTCCTCTCAACAGCAGACCAAGTGGCGGACGCTTTCACCAAACCTCTCACGAAGATCATGCTCAATCAATTACGAACCAATCTGAACCTTCATATAGGTTAAGATTGCGGGGGAATGTTAACGCAATCGTATTGAGTTAGCCAGGATACTAGTCAGTTAGTATAGCTAGTCGTATAGCTAGTCTGTTAGTATCTCCTATAGCTTATCTAGCACGAGATAGAGTTCTTCCTATCCGGCCAATGTTTATCCGGCCAATGTTTGTTGTAACAAACTCTGCACCATGTATATCTCCTGACTATAAATACAAGACCAGCCTGAGGCAATTACTCACGGCAAATCATTTCTTCCAACTATACTGTACTGCACTGTTGTGTTGTCTGGTTCAATTTGAAGCTTGTTCATCCCCAATGAATTTCTAGAGAGTTCATTAGCCTTGATCTGCCCGGTCCGGCTGCCGCATGAGAGGCCAGACGCCCCTGTCCCCTCGAGTCCTGGCCGAGCTTGGCAGCGTTGCCAGTCGCCGGTGCTGGCGGAGCAGTCTTAATCCTGACGAGTCATGTTTGCTTCTGTGCCTTGACGCGGTGGCGCTGGTGACGTGCCGCCATGGAGCTAGAGCTAGCTAGATCATCAGTGCCTACGGCTTGCTCTTGTGCTCTCCGGTCACCGGTGCACGCAGGTGGAACTCGTGCCCAACGTGTGGGTGCGTGCAAGTGGATTCAGAGTTGGTTAGTATTCCTTGGTATTCTGATGATGAGAAGAATTACCAAGTCGATTAGTCAAGCCATTGTTTACTGGGAAATATTGTAGCGTGCCCATCTGTTCGATCAAAGGACAACTAGCTATGCTGAAAGTTATTGTAATATCTTATATCTTAAAAAAGGTTTATGTTGGCTGGTAGAGTTACACAGGAGCATTACATTATTTAGATTTCAAATGCTACTGATGGAATATAGTTGAACTGATAGTGTTTTGCATATCTGAGCCATATACATTGTCCAGAAGATATAGGACAGCAAGTCCGAACTATAAGTGAGCTGCAGCCATCATCTCCTATTTTTGTGTAGTTTCCGTACTTCCTTTAATCTTTGCAAAGACAAGCATGAGTGATATCCGTGTGCTGATTTCTTAATTCGGCACTTGTATGAAGGTGAATATCTTCGGAAATAAGAATGACCCAGGGAGGATAAAGTGACATGGATGACTGATTAGAAGATGCAATGGCAGCGGGTGTGATGGAAGAAAAAGAGCAGAGAGTGTTAGAAGAAATAATGAGGTGATAAGGTCTCGAAATGTTCATTATCTCACCGAAGTTATTAATGTGCTATGTAGCCAAAAGGTTAACAAATATATATATGTGCATGTACTCTAGGTTGGCCATTTGAAACATGTTCAAGAACATGTTATTACTCGGTAATAATTATAGTTAATTGTTTATTAATAAATTTCATTGCTTCAGCGTACTCTTTTTGATGAACTCTGATAGTGATTATTGCCTTTCCACCTACAAATCATTTTAGGGCTTCAGAATTTTGACAGGAGCAATGTTGGATCTGATGTCACAGATGTACATATAGTGTGGTGCATTTTTTACATGCTCTATTACGGTTTTACTCTTGCACATATGTGAAATAATGTTTAAGCTCTGATTTCGGTTGATGGACGACAAGTGAATGACCTAAATCAAACAATCATGGACATGAGTTTCTTGAAACATATCTGAATTTTAGTTCTGAGTTCGTCGCATGTTACACACTTAGGGAAGCAGAAGAAAATTTGGTTATATCATGTGTTAGGGGATGTTCTATGTGCAGCTAGCTATTCCTAAATTGGTCCAAGACTTCATCTTCTTCAAGCATGAATAAGAAGAAAAAATTAAAATGGCGAGTGGAGAGACTGATGTTGTGTTGCTGCTGATGCTACTCCTTTTTCTGTCTTCTGCTTTGCTGACCCTCCTCTACACGCTATGCTGATGGCGGTGCTGCTGCCGAGCTGCCCCTCCTCTTCTCATGAGAGTCGTTCTTGTTCTTTTTCTGATAGATAGAAGCATTAGATTGTGCCTTTATTAGTTGCATATTTCTATTTAGCATGCAGATGCACTTTGGAATAACCTCAAATTTCACTTCACTTTTTTCAGTTCAGCATTATAAATAAGGCCTTGAACACATCTCCTGAAGGTTTGACAAGATCCTGAAGGTGTTGGAGATTTGGCAAGATCTGCAAGGTGTCCATACTTAATTTTTTCTGCTCATTTTGGTGGTTATTTTAGCACATAAGCCGATGTATTCTCATTTTGGCTATGTAGCACACCTAGAAGCATGTCTTTTTTCCTTTTGTGGCACAACATCCTTGATGTATTTAGAAACATGTATTTGGTCGCTTATCAAATGAAGCTTAAGGTTTTGGATGTGGCTTATATGCATCTTTGATTGAGAAGTATGTATGAGCTGTGAGATCTGGCATGATTGTCCAAACATACTGGATGTATATTAAATTAGCGGTAAGCTACATAGAGAATTTTGTTAGTGAAATCAATGTGATGGCATGTTAACTGCCGTCTTAACAAGGTTGTATCGGCAGTTTAATTGCCGGTGACTGCAGTTCTCATGCCATGATCAATCTGCCGGGAGAAATATAACTGCCGGCAAATAAAATAGACAGGGCGGACAAATTGCCCGGAATAGTTTATCTGCCGGGACAAGTAATCCCCGGCAGCCATTCTTGTGGCAGTTCTATCTGCCGGGAGAAACTCCCTTCCGGCAATATATGTGCCGTCTTAAGTGCATTCTCCCGGTAGATTACATGTCGTTACATCCGTGTTGCGGTGTAGTGTACATGAACATACCTAGATATTCCAATAACTATGCTCAATTTTGTCAGTTGCTCAACAGTAATTTGTTTACCCACCGTGAATACTTATGCTCTTGAGAGAAGCCACTAGTGAAACCTGTGGCCCCCGGGTCTATCTTCCATCATATTAATCTTCCAATACTTAGTTATTTCCTTTGCCATTTATTTTACTTTGCATCTTTATCATAAAAATACCAAAAATATTATCTTATCATATCTATCAAATCTCACTCTCGTAAGTGACCGTGTAGGGATTGACAACCCCTTATCGCGTTGGTTGCGATGATTTATTTGTTTGTGTAGGTGCGAGGGAGTCATGCGTGGCCTCCTACTGGATTGATACCTTGGTTCTAAAAAACTGAGGGAAATACTTACGCTACTTTGCTTCATCACCCTTTCCTCTTAAAGGGAAAACCAACGCAAGTGCTCAAGATGTAGCAAGAAGGATTTTTGGCGCCGTTGCCGGGGAGGTCTACGCAAAAGTCAACATACCAAGTACCCATCACAAATCCTTATCTCCCGCATTACATTATTTGTCATTTGCCTCTCGTTTTCCTCTCCCCCACTTCACCCTTGCCGTTTTATTCGCCCTCTCTCTCTCCATCCTCACAATCTTTTCCATTTGCCTCTTTTTTCCCATCTCTTGTTTGCTCGTGTGTTGGATTGCTTGCTTGTCAAGATGGCTCAAGACAAGACTAAATTTTGTGACTTTACCAATACCAACAACAATGATTTCCTTAGCACTCCGATTTCTCCTCTTACCGATACTGAATCTTGTGAAATCAATGTTGCTTTGTTGAATCTTGTCATGAAAGATCAATTCGCCGGCCTTCCTAGTGAAGATGTCGCTACCCATCTTAATAGCTTCGTTGATTTGTGTGATATGCAAAAGAATAAAGATGTGGATAATGATATTGTTAAATTGAAGCTATTTCCTTTTTCCCTTAGAGATCATGCTAAAGCTTGGTTTTCGTATTTGCCTAAAAATAGTATTGATTCTTGGAATAAGTCCAAATATGCTTTTATCTCTAAGTATTTTCCTCCCGCTAAGATCATCTCTCTTAGAAAAGATATTATGAATTTTAAGCAACTTGATCATGAACATGTTGCACAAGCTTGGGAGAGGACGAAATTAATGATACGTAATTGCCCTACATATGGTTTGAATTTGTGGATGATTATACAAAATTTTTATGCCGGATTGAATTTTGCTTCTAGAAATCTATTAGATTCGACCGCGGGAGGCACTTCTATGGAAATCACTTTAGGAGAAGCTACTAAACTCCTAGATAATATTATGGTTAAATATTATCAATGGCACACTGAAAGATCTACTAATAAGAAAGTGCACGCGATAGAAGAAATTGATGTTTTGAGTGGAAAGATGGATGAACTTATGAAATTATTTGCTAATAAAAGTGTTTCTTCTTATCCTAATGATATGCCTTTGTCTACTTGTAACGCCCCGGACACACCCGCCGGTGGTCGTTACTCCTGGCGGGATCTAGACTGGCCCCACAGATCAATACTAGTCTTTTCTGCGCACTTTGTCCTCACTCGTGCGCACCCGGGAGCAACTTCCTGGTCGGTCGACCATCCTGAAGTTACTCCAAGCTGAGCACGCTTAACTTTGGAGTTCTGTCCGAATGGGCTTCCAGAAAAGAAGTAATTCCTTATTGATATGAGTAGTCTATCATCCCTATTAAGCCAGGCTATCACATACACCTCACTAAGAGGAATCGACGTCCTCGTTGGGCCACAGGAACGTTCCCTCTTGGCACATACGTCTGTGCATCTAGTCCGATACATGTGTCATGCCGGGTGCCAGGACGGGTCACAAACGTCATGAACAACATGACCATGCACCTATCCGCAAACATCCGTGTAACCGCGAGGGTCGGCTCTGTTACCAACTTGTAACGCCCCGGACACACTCGCCGGTGGTCGTTACTCCTGGCGGGATCTAGACTGGCCCCACAGATCAATACTAGTATTATCTGCGCACTTTTTCCTCACTCGTGCGCACCCGGGAGCAACTTCCCGGTCGGTCACCCATCCTGACACTACTCCAAGCTGAGCATGCTTAATTTTGGAGTTCTGTCTGAATGGGCTTCCGGAAAAGAAGGAATTCCTTATTGATATGAGTAGTCTATCATCCCTATTAACCCAGGCTATCACACTACTTTGATTGAAAATAATAATGAATCTATGGATGTGAATTTTGTTGGTAGGAATAATTTTGGTCACAACGCATATAGTGGAAAGTTTAATCCTAGGTCGTATCCTAGTAATTCCTCTAATAATTATGGTAATTCCTACAACAATTCTTATGGAAATTATAATAATATGCACTCTGATTTTTAATCTAATTTTAATGAATTTATTACTTCGCAAAAGGATTTCAATGCTTTGATTGAAGCAAAATTACATAAGATTGATGAGTTGGCTAGGAACGTTGATAGAATTTCTCTTGATGTTGTTTCTTTGAAACTTAGATCTATTCTGCCTAAGCATGATATCAATGAGTCTCTCAAAATCATGAGAATTTCCATTGATGAGTGCAAAGAAAGAACCGCTAGGATGCGTGCTAAGAAAGATTGCTTTATAAAAGCGTGTTCTTCTAGTTTCCATGATAATAAAGATGAAGATCTAAAAGTTATTGATGTGTCCCCTATTAAATCTTTGTTTTTCAATATGAATCTTGATAATGATGGGACTGAATATGATCCACCTTTACCTAGAAGGCGTTCCAATAATTCGGAGTCTTTAGATCTTGATGCTAAAATTGTTAAAAGTGGGATTGAAGAAGTCAAAACTTTAAATATCGATGAACCCACTATTTTGGATTTCAAGGAATTTAATTATGACAATTGCACTTTGATAGATTGTATTTCCTTGTTGCAATCCGTGCTAAATTCTCCTCATGCTTATATTCAAAATAAAGCTTTCACTAAACATATCGTTGATGCTTTGATGCAATCCTATGAAGAAAAACTTGAGTTGGAAGTTTCTATCCCTAGAAAACTTTATGATGAGTGGGAACCTACTATTAAAATTAAAATTAAAGATCATGAATTATGTGCTTTGTGTGACTTGGGTGCTACTGTTTCCACGATTCCAAAGACTTTGTGTGATTTGTTAGGTTTCCATGATTTTGATGATTGCTCTTTAAACCCGCACCTTGCGGATTCCGCCATTAAGAAACCTATGGGAAGAATTAATGATGTTCTTATTGTTGCAAATAGGAATTATGTGCCCGTAGATTTTATTGTTCTTGATATCGATTGCAATCCTTCATGTCCTATTATTTTTGGTAGACCTTTCCTTAGAACGATTGGTGCAATTATTGATATGAAGGAAGGGAATATTAGATTCCAATTTCCGTTAAGGAAAGGCATGGAACACTTCCCTAGAAAGAAAATTAAATTACCTTATGAATCTATTATGAGAGCCACTTATGGATTGCGTTCCAAAGATGACAATACCTAGATCTATCCTTGCTTTTTATGCCTAGCTAGGGGCGTTAAACGATAGCGCTTGTTGGAAGGCAACTCAATTTCATTTTTATTCCTTGCTTTTTGCTCCTGTTTAGTAATAAATAATTTATCTAGTCTATGTTTTGGTTTTGTTTTTTGTGTTTAATTAGTGTTTGTGCCAAGTAGAACCGTTGGGAAGACTTGGGGAAAGTCTTTTTAATCTTTCTGTAAAAAATATAAACTTTAGCGCTCGCGAGAATTGCTGCCATTTTTATTTGGAAAGTGCTATTTAGTTAATTATTTTTAAGACGATTAATAGATAAATTCCTCAGTCCAGAAAATTATTTTAGAATTTTTGCGGTTCCAGATCTTGCGTTAGCTACAGATTACTACAGACTGTTCTATTTTTGACAGATTCTGTTTTTCGTGTGTTGTTTTCTTATTTTGATGAATCTATGTCTAGTAAAATAGTTTATAAACCATAGAGAAGTTGGAATACAGTAGGTTTAACACCAATATAAATAAATAATGTGTTCATTACAGTACCTTGAAGTGGTGTTTTGTTTTCTTTCGCTAACAGAGCTCACGAGATTTTCTACTTTAAGTTTTGTGTTGTGAAGTTTTCAAGTTTCGGGTGAAAGATTTGATGGATTATGGAACATGGAGTGGCAAGAGCCTAAGCCTGGGGATTCCAATGGCACCCCAAGATAATATAAGGACACATAAAAGCCAAAGCTTGGGGGTGCCCGGAAGGCATCCCCTCTTTCGTCTACTTCCATCGGTAACTTTACTTGGAGCTATATTTTTCACCACATGATATGTGTTTTGCTTGGAGCATCTTGTATTATTTGAGTCTTTATTTTATAGTTTTACACAATCATCCTTGCTGTACACACCTTTGGAAAGAGACACACATGATTCGAAAATTGTTAAAATACTCTATGTGCTTCACTTATATCTTTCGAGTTATATAGTTTTTGCTCTAGTGCTTCACTTATGTCTTTTAGAGCACGTCGGTGGATTTGTTTTATAGAAACTATTGTTCTCTCAAGCTTCACTTATATTATTTTGAGAGTCCTACAAAACAGCATGGTAATTTGGTTTAATTATGTTAGGCATTCAAGATTAATAAAAAATTTCTTATGAGTGTTTTGAGATATGGAGATGGTAATATTAGAGTCACGCTAGTTGAGTAGTTGTGAATTTGAGAAATACTTGTGTAGTTGTGATACTTGATACTTGATAATTGTTTTGAGATATGGAGATGGTAATATTAGAGTCACGCTAGTTGAGTAGTTGTGAATTTGAGAAATACTTGTGTTAAAGTTTGTGATTCCCGTAGCATGCACGTATGGTGAACCGTTATGTGATGAAGTCGGAGCATGATTTATTTATTGATTGTCTTCCTTATGAGTGGCGGTCGGGGACGAGCAATGGTATTTTCCTACCAATCTATCCCCCTAGGACCATGTGCGTAATACTTTGCTTTGATAACGTGTAGATTTTTGCAATAAGTATATGAGTTCTTTATGACTAAGGTTGAGTCCATGGATCATACGCACTTTTCTTCCTTCCACCATTGCTAGCCTCTCTAATACCGCACACCTTTCGTCGGTATCATACACCCACCATATACCTTCCTCAAAACAGCCACCATACCTACCTATCATGGAATTTCCAAGGCCATTCCAAGATATATTGCCATGCAACTTTCCACCGTTCCGTTTACTATGACACGCTCCATCATTGTCATATTGCTTTGCATGATCATGTAGTTGACATTGTATTTGTGGCAAAGCCACCGTTCATAATTCTTTCATACATGTCACTCTTGATTCATTGCATATCCCGGTACACCGCCGGAGGATTCATATAGAGTCATATTTTGTTCTAAGTATTGAGTTGTAATTGTTGAGTTGTAAGTAAATTAAAGTGTGATGATTATCATTTTTAGAGCATTGTCCCAAGTGAGGAAAGGATGATGGAGACTATGATTCCCCCACAAGTTGGGATGAGACTCCGGACGAAAAATAATAATAATAAAAGGCCATAAAAAAGAGAAGGCCCAAATAAATAAATAAAAATATATTAGAGAAAAAGAGAGAAGGGACAATGCTACTATCCTTTTACCACACTTGTGCTTCAAAGTAGCACCATGATCTTCATAATAGAGAGTCTCCTATGTTACCACTTTCATATACTAGTGGGAATTTTTCATTATAGAACTTGGCTTGTATATTCCAATGATGGGCTTTCTCAAAATGCACTAGGTCTTCGTGAGCAAGCGAGTTGGATGCACACCCACTTAGTTTCTTTTGTTGAGATTTCATATACTTATAGCTCTAGTGCATGCGTTGCATGGCAATCCCTACTCACTCACATTGATATCTATTGATGGGCATCTCCATAGCCCGTTGATACGCCTAGTTGATGTGAGACTATCTTCCCCTTTTTTTGTCTCCTCCACAACCACCATTCTATTCCACCTAAAGTTCTATGTCCATGGCTCACGCTGATGTACTGCGTGAAGATTGAAAAAGTTTGAGAACACCAAAAGTATGAAACAATTGCTTGGCTTGTCATCGGGGTTGTGCATGATTTAAATACTTTGTGTGGTGAAGATAGAGCATAGCCAGACTATATGATTTTGTAGGGATAACTTTCTTTGGCCATGTTATTTTGAAGAGACATAATTGCTTAGTTAGTATGCTTGAAGTATTATTATTTCTATGTCAATATTGAACTTTTTTATTGAATCTTTCGGATCAGAATATTCATACCACAATTAAGAAGAATTACATTGAAATTATGCCAAGTAGCATTCCACATCAAAAATTCTGTTTTTATCATTTACCTACTCGAGGACGACCAGGAATTAAGCTTGGGGATGCTTGATACGTCTCCAACGTATCTATAGTTTTTGATTGTTCCATGCTATATTATATTCTATTTTGGACATTATTGGGATTTATTATACACTTTTATATTATTTTTGGGACTAACATATTAACCGGAGTCCCAGGCCAGAATTGATGTTTTTTTGCCTATTTTAGGGTTTCGTAGAAAAAAAATATCAAACGGAGTCCAAACGGAATGAAACCTTCGGGAACGTGATTTTTGGAACAAACATGATCCAGAGGACTTGGACCCTACGTCAAGACATCAACCAGGAGGCCACGAGGTAGGGGGCGCGCCTACCCCCCCGCCCCCCAGGGGTGCCCTCCACCCTCGTGGGCCCCCTGTTGCTCCACCGACGTACTCCTTCCTCCTATATATACCTACGTAACCACAAACTACTAGATACAGAGCCAAAACCCTAATTCCACCGCCATAACTTTTTGTATCCACAAGATCCCATCTTGGGGCCTTTTCCGGAGCTCCGTCGGAGGGAGCATCGATCACGGAGGGCTTCGACATCAACACCATAGCCCTTCCGGTGAAGTGTGAGTAGTTTACCTCAGAACTTCGGGTTCATAGTTATTAGCTAGATGACTTCTTCTCTCTTTTTGGATCTCAATACAAAGTTCTCCCCCTCTCTTGTGGAGATCTATTCGATGTAATCTTCTTTTGCGGTGTGTATGTTGAGACCGATGAATTGTGGGTTTATGATGAAGTTTATCTATGAACAATATTTGAATCTTCTCTGAATTCTTTTATGTATGATCAGTTATCTTTGCAAGTCTCTTCGAATTATCAGTTTGGTTTGGCCTACTAGATTGACCTTTCTTGCGATGGGAGAAGTGCTTAGCTTTGGGTTCAATCTTGTGGTGTCCTTTCCTAGTGACAGTAGGGCAGTAAGGCACGTATTGTATTGCTGCCATCGAGGATAACAAGATGGGGTTTATATCATATTGCATGAGTTTATCCCTCTACATCATGTCATCTTTCTTAAAGCGTTACTCTGTTCTCTTGAAATTAATACTCTAGATGCATGTTGGATAGCGGTCGATGTGTGGAGTAATAGTAGTAGATGCAGGCAGGAGTCGGTCTACTTGTCTCGGACATGATGCCTACATACATGATCATACCTAGATATTCTCATAACTATTCTCAATTCTGTCAATTGCTCAAAAGTAATTTGTTTACCCACCGTGAATACTTATGCTCTTGAGAGAAGCCACTAGTGAAACCTATTGCCCCCAGGTCTATCTTCCATCACATTAGTCTTCCAATACTTAGTTATTTCCTTTGCCATTTATTTTACTTTGCATCTTTATCATAAAAGTACCAAACATATTATCTTATCATATCAATCAGATCTCACTCTTGTAAGTGACCGTGTAGGGATTGACAACCCCCTTATCGCGTTGGTTGCGAGAATTTATTTGTTTGTGTAGGTGCGAGGGACTCGTGCGTGGCCTCCTACCGGATTGATACCTTGTTTCTCAAAAATTGAGGGAAATACTTATGCTACTTTGCTGCATCACCCTTTCCTCTTCAAGGAAAAACCAACGCAAGTGCTCAAGAGGTAGAGACATCACATATATAGCATGAACACCACCACATGCTATTAATTCTGATATGTCGCAAGTTATTGATTATGGTACTTCTGCTATGGATAATGCTTATTATGATGATGCTAGTACCTTGCTTGATAATGATGATGTGTCAATTGGTGATTTTCTTGATAAACAAATTACTAGAGTAATACAACATGATGTTGTTGAATCTGATGATGAGATCGAAACTGAATCTCCTGGAACACCTGCTAGAACTAGCCTTCCTAGATATGAATTGCCTAAGGTACCGGTAGTTGAATTGGTTTCGGAGGCAGGTTCCCTATGACCGTGGATATGATGTCGGGACGTCAGCTAATGTTCTTAGCGCTTTATCTCACCAACCTGCAAAGGCGATGCAGTGACGAGGGTATTGTGGGAGTTTGGACTTACTTTCTCAAATGAATGTCGCAAGTGCTATGCAAGAAGAAAGAAGGCCCGAAATTGGTGCATCAACAATCGCAGGTAGGAAAGTGGTGTTCTAGATGTGCCTATTACAAGTGTACATATACCAGAGTTTATATCTAATATTACTGTTACAGATGATATTTTTTCCTATGCATGGAGATGGAGGCATGTCTTCACAGCCTGCTGCCAGAAATGAAGACAAGGCAAGTGTTGATGTGCGTGTTGTTCTAGGATCAAATTCTTCTCTGCTGGTGATTATGCCGGATGTCCTACCCTCGCCTGCCTGGGAATGTCAGCTAGGCATCGCTAGCCCGAGCAGGGAACCCAACAATCTGGATGGGCGAGAAAACGATCTGGATGAGATGCATCCTGGCCCTTTTAGCTCTGCGACTGCTCCTCCATAACTCTTGTTGCCTCCTAATTTGTTAGTGACCTTGTTGGTCTATATATTAATTCTGATTTCTGTTTCACTGTAGTTATCACTTGTTTGTAGTAGATTATAAACTATATGTTTTCGAATTGAATGGTTGACATTGTTTCTGTGTCGCTGCCTGATTTTATGCATGATATGATCATACCATAAATTTAAATTGTGTGAATCTGCATATTATTAACATGAGATTTAATAATGTGTTCAATATTTTGTCTTATGTGTTAGTTTTACAATCTATTATCTATACAACTGTGGGAGTTACGAAACATGGCGAGCTGAGATATGTTTATCTCCTCTAGTATGTGGTTGTCTGTAGTGGCATCATAACTAAAAGATATGTTTATGATTTTTTATGTGTCCAAGCATTCTAAGAAATATGAACGCTTGTTAGTTGGCTAGGCATTGGTAATTCTTGCTACTATTATTAGGATATGGGTAGTTGACATGTAATGCTGCTTCTTCCGTACTCTGGCTATCTGAGTTGGTTGAGGAAAAATCAAGACTGTATTAAAGCATAGGCGTTAGCTGCTCTCGGGAAGCAAGTAAAAGGAGTCAATTAGGTGGCTTACACTAGAACAAATCGTCGGTGACTGATGATCTTCTTTGGCCAATAGAGCTATGCTATCGTGAGTGAGTAAGGCTGTTTCTATTTGGAGCAATACATGATGTATTGGTTGATGTACTAAATTTACGGTTCACCATGATAAATTTTGGGTTGGTAAAAATAACCTAAAAAGGATGTGTGGATATTTATATCTAATGCCACCCTAGCTAGTGGGTGCTCTACCAAGTTGCATACACAAATTATGAATTCTATTATCAAAACCAAATCTTGAATTTCTTTGCTTGCTGGCCCGAATAATTCTTATACGGATGTCCACTGGAAGTTAGCTATAGCTCTTGTCATCTGAAAAAAAGCTATAGCTCTTTAGTAGATACTAGTTACACTCAGTGCAAAACTGCAAATTATTTGGCATTTGCACTCCGTATAAACTGGTAGTTGGGAACAGTGATAGCCATAAAGCAGAGATGTTGCAATATTCTTTAGAGCGGTTTCATCGACATAGTCGGGAAGTTTGAATATCAAGAAACAACCATCAAAAAGCCGATACAAACACATACCGCCCCAACACACGCACACACCCAAGGCTGAATACATAGGTGCTGAGCATAGCTACACCACCCCTATCACTCCAATGTATGTAATACACACTCTTTACTCTTCAACTTGTCAATCTGTATTTCTGGACACATATTGTACTAAATTTGAGCTTCATGTCATAGTCACTTCGTGCAAGAAACAAGAAAAACCATCTACTGTGAAACTAAGCCAAAACACTTCACCTACAAAATGGGATTCCCACTTCAGACATATGGTAAGTATTTGTACTACGTTATTGAAATGCTTGGCTTACTAAATGACTTGCAATATTAATGTTTATCAATTGATAAATCTGATATAAGCCTACGGACAACATTGATAATCTATTCGGTAGAGACTTGCTTGAATGTACGCACACTACAAAGAAAGATCCTACATTTAGTCTGACTGCACCAAAACAAATCATAAGTACTTTGTAATTTGTGGAGGCTTCTCTTTGGACCTGGCATCTTTAGCTAGAATAATTGGAAACTATAATATTCCTATTACAGGTGATTTGTTTCCTATGCATGCAGAAAAGTTCTCCTATATGCTCCTGGTCCTATTTCATTTTCAGCTACAAGGGCTTAGCCAGGATGACATCAGGGAGAGAGCCAAGGAGCTGGTTTCGAAGGTGAAAAATCGATCCAGGCCGTTGGCGAAGGCAATCTGGGTTAGTTGAATTTGTTTCCGTCCAAGGTTGCCAAGGACCATGTATCTGCTATGGAGACATCTGCTAATGTTGGCAGCACTTTATGTAACCAACCTGCAAGCCTATGCAATGATCAGGGTACCGTGGGAGAATGGGAGTTTCCTTCTCAAATGAATATCGCAAGTGCCCAGCCAGAGGAAAGAAGGCCCGAAATTGGTACATCAACAATCGCATGTGGCAAAGTGGTGTTCTAGATGTGCTTATGACAAGTGTTTACATAGAAAAGTTGGATGCTAATATTCCTTTTACAGGTAGTTTGTTTCCTATGCATGGAGATGGAGGCATGCCTTCATACCCTGCAGCCGGAAATGAAGACAATGCAAGTGAGAACGTGCAAGAAGACAATGCTTCTCTACAGGTGATAGTGCCCGATGCCATACCGACGGTTCGACAACCCTCGCATGCCATGGAACGTCAGCTGGCCATTGCTAGCCCAAGGTGGGAACCAGACGATCTGGACGGGGGACAAAATGATCTGGACGAGATGCAACCAGGCCCTTCTAGCGTTGCGAGCTCACCTCCATAACTCTAGTTTCCTCCTAGTTTGTTAGGGACCTTGTTGGTCTATACATTAATTCCGGCTGTGTTTTGTTACTGGAGCCATCGCTTATTTCTAGTAGATTATAAACTATATGTTCCCGTATTGAATGGTAGATATTATTGTTGTGTCGCTGCTTGGTTCTATTTTTGATATGATCATACCATTTATTTAAATTGAGTGAATTTTCATATTATTAACATGAGAATTAAATATGTGTTCATTATTCTGTGTTTTGTTTTAGTTTTACAGTCTATTATATATAGAACTTGGGTGTTAAAAACATGGCAAGATGAGATATGTTTCTGTCCTCTAGGCTTCTCGTTGTGGCATCATAGCTAGAATATATGTTCATGTTCCTTTAAATGTCCAAGCATTTTAAGAAATATGAACGCTAGTTAGTTAGCTAGGCACTGGTAATTCTCGTCCTTAATTAGTACTAGGATATGGGTAGATGACATGTAGTGCTACTACTTGTGTACTCTACCTATCTACGCTGGGTGAGGAAAACATCATGGCTGTATTAAAACATAGGCTTTAGCTACAATCACGAAGCATGTAAAAAGGAGTCAATTAGCTGGCTTACACTAAACAAAACTTTGGTGAGTGACAATTTTCTTCGGCCAATAGAGCTATGCTATTGTCAGTAACCAAGGGTTTAGTTACTTGGAGCAATACATAATATGTATTGGTTGATGTATTAAAATTTCTTGTTCACCATGATAAATTTTGTTTCGGTAAAAATAAAATAAAAGGAGGTCTGGATATTTATATCTGAAGTCATGCTAGATAGTGGGTTCTCTACAAAGTTGCATACACGAATGATGAATTGTTTTATCAAAATCAAATCTTGAATTTATTTGCTTGCTGGCTAAAATAATTCTTAAACCAAATGCGAAGATAGCTATAGCTCTAGTAGTAGTTATGCTGATTGCAAAACTGGAAACTATTAGGCATTTGGAATCTTTATAAACCAACAATTGAGAATAGTGATAGCCATCAAGGAGAGATGTTCGATTTTAGGTAACTATCTATGTGCGAAGATTGATACTCTAACATACAGACAATTGCGTAACTATCCTATTTATTGGCTGGCTTCCTAATTTGGTTCCTTGGCCTTATCATTCTTTGAGGTAGCCTCATTTAAAACTTATGGGATTCGAAAGTCTAGATTTATTCTGGTTATGACAATGAGTATGTTCTCGTGTAAATATTCCCTCCTTTCCTGTTTATAAGGCTCAAATCTCAAATCTCATCAACCAAGGCATTTTGTGAGTGCAGGAATGTATCTCGTACTTTACAAAACTACCCCAATTAAACTCATGCATTAATTTGAGTTAATTGTAGTGCATGCATTCTTGGCCACTAGATGAGTAGGAACATTACATGCATTGGTGTGTTCCTCTTTAAATCTTGCATGCAAAGTTTTAATGTGCATTGGAAACTAAAAATGAGATGGAGATGAGCTCTCCAAATTGGAAAAACAAAAAAGTTGAAATAAGCCTTATAAACCAGAAAGGAGGGAGTATTCATGTGTGCTAAAGCTAAGACGATGAGTAATTTATATGGTTGACTCTTCCGGTGGGATATGTGAGAAAGTAAACTCTAAATATTCTGCAGTTCTTGCTAGAAGTAGTGGTTATTTGAAGGTTTTAAGCACAAAGTTTAATAAAAAACATGGAGTTACTGCCTCTAGGTGCCCATTGTTCTTATGCTTTCAGTGCACTTCTTGAGTTTTTGTCGGCATCACCTCATCTTCGTAGGAAGTTCGGGCCTTGGTAGAGAGGCTAGTCGAGGTGGCCGAGCAAGGGCTGGCCACCTCAGCCAATCTAGCTAGCATGATGACAAGCTTGTGAGGTCTAGTCAAGGCGACGACAGCCTCCGCTGATTATTGTGTTGGTAGGCTGTGGTCCTTGATGACTGAACAAGGAATATTAAGGCGAGCAGTGGCCCATATGGAGATTCATTTTCTGTAACTACATGCATAATGCCAGTTGTCATGTGGAACTTCTCGACGCTCACGTTTCATCCTAAGGGTTTTTAGTTTTGTCCTAGAACAACGGCCATCGCACGAGGATGTTCATGACACCATTAGCATCATCCAATACTGATGAGCAAAAACATTTCTTATGAAAAACACATTATTTTAAAAAACTTGTCAACACATTAATATAACAACGGCTTTTTTTAACATATACATTATTATGTTCAAATTGCGTCAACAATTTATAAATACATGGACAAATATTTAATTACGCACATTTCCTTAAAAACACATATACTCACCTATCTCCAAAATGCATCCTTGTAATTTCCTTAAAACAAAAGAGAAATAGAGAAACAAAAGCAAAAAAATTAAAATAGAAAAGGAAGAATCGAAGAATTTCTGAAGCCACGTTGGTCTAAACAGTTTGAACATTTCATTTAATTACGCTGTACAGAATTCTTAAAACAAAAGGGCTTTGGCCCATCCATGGTGGGATCAATCTGGGCCGCGAGACATGAACGAAATGACTGAAATCACGATGCTGACGTTGGATCCCTATCTCTTCCCGCGCGGAGATTAAATCATACGCAGAAACATTACTTCCTTCCAATTCTGCCGAGTTTACTTCTTACAGTTTACCATTCTCCCTGAACCCTAGCCCCTCTTACCACCTATGCACGCTTCTATATATATCCAGCCTTTCCGTCCAATCCAGTCACAGGCTCACAGCCATTCCCTCCTTTCCTTCCATACAGTACAGAGTACATTCAAGCTCGCGCCCCAGGCTGTGCGACGGATCCAAAAGCCCTGTCCGCCAACATCATGTATTCAAAAACTTTTTAAACATATATTTGAAAAACTGTTCAAAACATATTTCAATAAACGTTCATCATGTATTTAGAAAAGTGTTAAACACATATTGAAAATGTTCATCGTGTAAATTAAAAACTTTAACCATGTATTTCCAAAATATTTAACATATAATTGGAAAAAAATATTCACATTATGTAAAGAATTTTCATCTGTATTTACTTCTTTCCTAGTATACCTACCCACACTGCTATATATATCCGGCCTTTCCGTCCAATGCAGTCACATAGCTCACAGCCATTCCCTCCTTTCCTTCCTTACATTACAGACTACAGAGTACATTCCAGCTCGCGCCCCAGGCTGTGCGATGGATCCGAAAGCGCTGGCCGCCAAGGAGGAGGACGAGTTCGTCGAGCAACTCTGCAGCAACCTCACCTGCACTGGCGCCCGCCCACATCCTCCCACTACCGACAGCGCAGCCGCCGTCGTCGCCAACAATCCCCCTGGTCCTGCTGTTGGCAACATGTCGCCCATGGCCTTCCTGTCCAACCTCCGACAAGCGGCCGTGGACGCATCGTCCGTCGTCGGCGAGTTCGCCTGCGCCAGACTTCTCATTTACGCACAGGGCTGGGGGCCCTGCTGGTCTGGGTAGGTACACGAGCGGCGCTCCGTCCAGTAGTGTTGGATAATCCAAACATGCCTACGTGCTACTACTACTAAGTTGTGTTTGAGTTTGGCAGTACTAGTTTTATGTGAGTAGGCCTAGCTTAATTGTGATCAGCGTAACCGGTAATTAGGGAAGTGTGCGTTGGTGTATGGCTTGCATGCCTTGAGTACTGTGTTCTGTTAGGTTATGGTGGAGTCGGCTACGTGCCAGGGTTAGGACGATGCATACATATATGCAGCGTTGGGTGAGTTCTGTAACATGGAGAAAAGAGAAAAGAGGGGCGCGGCACACGCCCTTGGCTATCATTTTTCGTGTGCATCTTTATCGTGATTTGATGTGATTGATCCTGTGGCGAATTTCCAATAAGGAGCTCGTCGATGACAAGATCTACCTCGACCGCAACCTGCCAGCCCAAGATGACCGAGAGGAGCAGGAGAGGGGGCGCAAGCGCAACGTTTCCTCCTCTAATCTCAATGGTGCCATCCCCGGGCCAAGTAAGAGGAAGAGAAGCCTCTCGCCGCCCAACATCACTGACCTGGCTGGTTCAAAGGTAGCTGCTGCCGAGGCCGAGGATGCTGGTCTCAAACAAGGTAGTAAGCCTAATTCTTTTATCAAGGAGATTAACAAGTACCTCTCAATCGTATGGTTCATTTCCCTCCTCAACTGATCCTATTACATTTTCAGCTGCAAGGTTAGGAGTGGATCAGGAGTTGCTCCAAGGTCATCAAGGAGAACAAGCAGACGGTGGAGCTGCATCTGCTTTCAAGACACAAGAAGAGGGTGACGAGGCTGAGGCCGAGGGTGCGCGTGCTTCTTTAAACAAGTGTAGAAAAAAGATGTAGAAAGGCTCTCCTATATACTTTTCTGAACACCTGATCCTATGTCATTTTCTTAGCTAAAATGCCACGAGAGGCTGGAGATAGACCTCGGCTCAGCCAGGCTGACATTCAGGTGCTTACCTCGAAGGTGAAAAACCAATCCACCAGGCCGTTCCCGGAACAATTTCTGGGCAGCTTGAATTGGTTTCGATCGTGTGTTGCCAAGGACTAGGGATCTGCTGTGGACACATCAGCGAACGCAAGCAGATATAATGAAGAGGGTACTGTGGGAGCAACGGAGTTGCAACCTCATTTCAATGTCACAAGTGCCCGGCCAGAAGTAAGAAGGCCTGAAATTTGTACATCTACAACCGCAGCTATAAATGTCTAGAGTGTTGTTTGCGTAATCTTGATTTGTGGGATTTGCAAAGTGTTAGTTCTACTTCTATGGCGCGGTGTTCGTCCGGGTCTTACTGGTACACGTAGGCATATATATACATGCTTATATTGTTTATGTCATAGAAGTACTAGGAGGTCAAGAACAACTAAGTTTAGACTTTGTGTAAGGTCGGTGGCAGCTCTACCTATATATGCATAGCAGGTGACTGCGTGTGTTTGTAACGTATTACGTGCTGGTGAGACAAAAGGAAAAGAAGTAAAGAGTGAAAACAAGAACTACAAGTATTTCATGCACGCGTGTTCATCTAGTTTGATGTGACCGTTCCTGAGACGAATTCCAACAAGTATTTAGATTGAAGAAGTGGAAGCTATAATATTCCTGTTACATGTGATTTTGTTTCCTATGCATGGATAAAAGTTCTCCTATATGTTCCTGATCCCATTTCATTTTTAGTTAGAGAATGTCACAAGACAAGCAGCCTCAATAAGGCGTTAGACCTCGGCTCAGCCAGGTTGACATCAGGAAGTGGGTCGAGGAGCTTGTTTCAAAGGTGGAAAACCGAGCCCGGCCGTTGCCGGAACACTATCTAGGCAAGTTGAATTGGTTTAGTAGGCAGGTTGCCTATGACCGTGGATATGATGTCGAGACGTCAGCTAATGTTCTTAGCGCTTTATCTCACCAACCTGCAAAGGCGATGCAGTGACGAGGGTACTGTGGGAGAAAGGGACTTGCTTTCTCAAATGAATGTCGCAGGGGCCAGCAAGAAGAAAGAAGGCCCGAAATTGGTGCATCAACAATCGCAGGTAGGAAAGTGGTGTTCTAGATGTGCCTATTACCAGTGTAGATATACCAGAGTTTAAATCTAATATTCCTGTTACAGATTGTTTTTTTCCTATGCATGGAGATGGAGGCATGTCTTCACAGCCTACCGCCGGAAATTAAGACAAGACAAGTGTGGACGTGCATGCTGTTCTGGGATCAAATTCTTCTATGCGGGTGATTATGCCGGATGTCCTACCCTCGCCTGCCTGGGAACGTCAGCTGGCCATCGCTAGCCCGAGCAGGGAAGCCGACAATCTGGACGGGCGAGAAAACGATCTGGATGAGATGCTACCTGGCCCTTTTAGCTCTGCGAGTGCTCCTCCATAACTCTTGTTTCCTCCTAATTTGTTAGTGACCTTGTTGGTCTATACATTAATTCTGAGCGCGGTTTCACTGGAGTTGACATTTGTTTCTAGTAGATTATAAACAATATGTTTTCGAATTGAATGGTTGACATTGTTTCTGTCCCGCTGCCTGATTTTATGCATGATATGATCATACCATATATTTAAATTGTGTGAATCTGCATATTATTAACATGAGAATTAATAATGTGTTCAATAGTTTGTCTGATGTGTTAGTTTTACAATCTATTATATATACAGTTGTGAGAGTTACGAAACATGGCGAGCTGAGATATGTTTATCTCCTCTAGTATGTGGCAGCTGTCTGTAGTGGCATCATAACTAAAAGATATGTTTATGATTTTTTAAGTGTCCAAGCATTCTAAGAAATATGAACGCTTGTTAGTTGGCTAGGCATTGGTAATTCTTGCTATTATTATTAGGATATGGGTAGTTGACATGTAATGCTACTTCTTGCGTACTCTGGCTATCTGCGTTGGTTGAGGAAAAAATCAAGGCTGTATTAAAGCATAGGCGTTAGCTGCTCTCAGGAAGCAAGTAAAAGGAGTCAATTAGCTGGCTTACACTAGAACAAATCGTTGCAGAGTGATGATCTTCTTCGGCCAATAGAGCTATGCTATCGTGAGTGAGTAAGGCTGTTGCTATTTGGAGCAATACATGATGTATTGGTTGATGTACTAAAATTTCTTGTTCACCATGATAAATTTTGTGTTGCTAAAAATAACCTGAAAAGGATGTGTGGATATTTATATCTGATGCCACCCTAGCTAGTGGGTGCTCTACCAAGTTGCATACACAAATTATTAATTCTATTATCAAAACCAAATCTTGAATTTCTTTGCTTGCTGGCCAGAATAATTCTTATACGGATGTCCACTGGAAGTTAGCTATAGCTCTTGTCATTTGAAAAAAAAAGCTATAGCTCTTTAGTAGTTATTAGTTACACTCAGTGCAAAACTGCAAATTATTTGGCACTTGCACTCCGTTTAAACTGGTACTTGAGAACAGTGATAGCCATAAAGGAGAGATGTTTGATTTTAGGTAACTATCTATGTGCTATATTTGTGCAATATTCTTTAGCGCGGTTACATCGACATAGTCGGGAAGTTTCAATATAAAGAAACAACCATCAACAAGCCGATACAAACACATACCACCCCAACACACACACACACACCCAAGGCTGAATACATAGGCGCTGAGCGTAGCTACACCACCCTGTCACTCCAATGTATGTAATACACACTCTTTACTCTTGAACTTGTCAATCTGTACTTCTGGACACATATTGTACTAAATTTGAGCTTCATGTCATAGTCAATTCGTTCAAGATACAAGAAAAACCATCTACCGTGAAACTAAGCCAAAACACTGCACCTACAAAATGGGATTCCCACTTCAGACATATGGTAAGTATTTGTACTACATTATTGAAATGCTTTATGCTGGCTTACTAAATGACTTGCAATATTAATGTTTATCAATTGATAAATCTGATACAAGCCTAAGGACAACATTGATAATCTATCCGGTAGAGACTTGCTTGAATGTACACGCACTACAAAGAAAGATCCTACATTTAGTCTGACTGCACCAAAACAAATCATAAGTACTTTATAATTTGTGGAGGCTTCTCTTTGGACCTGGCATCTTTAGCTAGAATAATTGGAAACTATAATATTCCTATTACAGGTGATTTGTTTCCTATGCATGCAGAAAAGTTCTCCTATATGCTCCTGGTCCTATTTCATTTTCAGCTACAAGGGCTCATCTAGGATGACATCGGGAAGAGAGCCGAGGAGCTGGCTTCGAAGGTGAAAAACTGATCCACGCCGTTGGCGGAACGCAATCTGGGTTAGTTGAATTTGTTTCCGTCCGAGGTTGCCAAGGACCATGGATCTGCTATGGAGACATCTGCTAATGTTGGCAGCACTTTATGTAACCAACCTGCAAGCCTATGCAATGATGAGGGTACTGTGGGAGAATGGGAGTTGCCTTCTCAAATGAATATCGCAAGTGCCCAGCCAGAAGAAAGAAGGCCCGAAATTGGTACATCAACAATCGCAGGTAGCAAAGTGGTGTTCTAGATGTGCCTATGTCAAGTGTTTACAAAGAAGAGTTGGATGCTAATATTCCTTTTAGAGGTGGTTTGTTTCCTATGCATGGAGATGGAGGCATGTCTTCACAGCCTGCAGCCGGAAATGAAGACAAGGCAAGTGAGAATGTGCAAGAAGAAAATGCTTCTCTGCAGGTGACTGCGCCCGATGCCATACGGATGGTTCCGCAACCCTCGCATGCCATGGAACGTCAGTTGGCCATTGCTAGCCCAAGGTGGGATCAGACGATCTGGACGGGGGACAGAATGATCTGGACGAGATGCAACCAGGCCCTTCTAGGGTTGCTAGCTCACCTCCATAACTCTAGTTTCCTCCTAGTTTGTTAGGGACCTTGTTGGTCTATACATTAATTCCGGCTGCGTTTTGTTACTGGAGCCATCACTTATTTCTAGTAGATTATAAACTATATGTTCTCGTATTGAATGGTTGATATTATTGTTGTGTCGCTGCTTGGTTCTATTTTTGATATGATCATACCATTTATTTAAATTGAGTGAATTTTCATATTATTAACATGAGAATTAAATATGTGTTCATTATTTTGTGTTTTGTTTTAGTTTTACAGTCTATTATATATACAACTTGGGTGTTACAAAACATGGCAAGATAAGATATGTTTCTGTCCTCTAGGCTTCTCGTTGTGGCATCATAACTAGAATATATGTCCATGTTTCTTTAAGTGTCCAAGCATATTAATAAATATGAACGCTAGTTAGTTAGCTAGGCACTGGTAATTCTCGCCCTTAATTAGTACTAGGATATGGGTAGATGACATGTAGTGCTACTACTTGGGTACTCTACCTATCTACGCTGGGTGAGGAAAAATTCATGGTTGTATTAAAACATAGGCTTTAGCTACAATCACGAAGCATGTAAAAAGGAGTCAATTAGCTGGCTTACACTAAACAAAGCGTTGGTGAGTGACAATTTTCTTCGGCCAATAGAGCTATGCTATCATCGGTAACCAAGGGTTTAGTTACTTGGAGCAATACATAAGATGTATTGGTTGATGTATTAAAATTTCTTGTTCACCATGATAAATTTTGTTTTGGTAAAAATAAAACAAAAGGAGGTCTGGATATTTATATATGAAGTCGTGCTAGATAGTGGGTTCTCTACAAAGTTGCATACACGAATTATGAATTCTTTTATCAAAATCAAATCTTGAATATATTTGCTTGCTGGCCAAACTAATTCTTAAACCAAAGGCAAAGATAGCTATAGCTCTAGTAGTAGTTATGCTTAGTGCAAAACTGCAAATTATTTGGCATTTGGAATCTTTATAAACCAGCACTTGAGAATAGTGATAGACATAAAGCAGAGATGTTCGATTTTAGGTAACTATATGTGTGGGAAGATTGATACTCTAACATACAGACAATTGCATAAATATCCTATTTATTGTCTGGCTTCCTAATTTGGTTCCTTGGCCTTATCATTCTTTGAGGTAGCCTCATTTAAAACTTATGGGATTCTGAAGTCTAGATTTATTCTGGTTTGACAATGAGTATGTTCTCGTGTAAATATTCCCTCCTTTCCGGTTTATAAGGCTCAAATCTCAAATCTCATCAACCAAGGCATTTTGTGAGTGGAGGAATGTATCTCGTACTTTAAAAACTACCCCAATTAAACTCATGCATTAATTTGAATTAATTGAAGTGCATGCATGCTGGGCCACTAGATGAGTAGGAACATTACATGCATTGGTGTGTTCCTCTTTAATTCTTGCATGCAAAGATTTAATGTGCATTGGAAACTAAAAATGAGATGGAGATGAGCTCTCTAAATTGGAAAAACAAAAGAGTTGAAATAAGCCTTATAAACCGAAAAGGAGGGAGTATTCTAGTGTGCTAAAGCTAAGACGATGAGTAATTTATATGGTTGACTCTTCCAGTGGGATATGTGAGAAAGTAAACTCTAAATATTCTGCAGTGCTTTCAGTGCACTTCTTGAGTTTTTGTGGGCATCACCTCATCTTCATAGGTAGTTCGGGCCTTGGTAGCGAGGCTAGTCGAGGTGGCCGAGCAAGGGCTGGCCACCTCAGCCAATCTAGCTAGCATGATGGCATGCTTGTGAGATCTAGTCAAGGCGACGACAGCCTCCGCTGATCATTGTGTCGGTAGGCTGTGGTCCTTGATGACTGAGAAAGGAATATTAAGGCAAGCAGTGGCCCATATGGAGATGCATTTTCTGTAAGTACATGCATAATGCCGGTGGTCATGTGGAACTTCTGGACGCTCACTTTTCATCCTAAGGGTTTTTAGTTTTGTCCTACAACAACGGCCATTGCACGAGGGTGTTCGTGACACCAGTAGCATCATCCAATACTGATGAGCAAAAACATTTCTTATGAAAAACAAATTATTTAAAAGAACGTGTCAACACATTAATATTACAACGACTTTTTTTAACATATACATTATTATGTTCAAATTGCGTGAACAATTTATAAATACATGGACAAATATTTAATTGGAACATTTCCTTAAAAACACATATACCCACCTATCTCCAAAATGCATCCTTGTAATTTCCTTAAAACAAAAGAGAAATAGAGAAACAAAAGCAAAAAAAATTAAAAGGAAGAATCGAAGAATTTCTGAAGCGACGTTGGTCTAGTAAAGAATTCTTAAAACAAAAGGGCTTTGGTCCATCCATGGTGGGATCAATCTGGGCCGCGAGACATGAACGAAATGACTGAAATCACGATGCTGACGTTGGATCCCTATCTCTTCCCGCGCAGAGATGAAATCATACGCAGAAAGATTACAGTTTACCATTCTCCCTGAACCCTAGCCCCTCTTACCACCTACCCACGCTGCTATATATATCCAGCCTTTCCGTCCAATCCAGTCACAGGCTCACAGCCATTCCCGCCTTTCCTTCCATACAATACAGAGTACATTCTAGCTCGCGCCCCAGGCTGTGCGACGGATCCAAAAGCCCTGGCCGCCAACATCATGTATTCAAAAACTTTTTAAACATATATTTGAAAAACTGTTCAAAACATATTTGAATAAACGTTCATCATGTATTTAGAAAAATGTTAAACACATATAGAAAATGTTCATCATGTAATTAAAAAACTTTAACCATGTATTTCCAAAATATTTAACGTATAATTGAAAAAAATATTCACATTATGTAAAGAATTTTCATCTATATTTACTTCTTTCCTAGTTTACCTACCCACGCTGCTATATATATCCGGCCTTTCCGTCCAATCCAGTCAAAGAGTTCACAACCATTCCCTCCTTTCCTTCCTTACATTACAGACTATAGAGTACATTCCAGCTCGCGCCCCAGGCTATGGGATGGATCCAAAAGCCCTGGCCGCCAAGGAGGAGGAGGAGTTCGTCAAGCAACTCTGCAGCAACCTCACTTGCGCCGGCGCCCGCCCACATCCTCCCCCTACTGACGGCGCAGCCGCCGTCGTCGTCAACAATCCCCCTGGTCCTGCTGTTGGCAACATGTCGCCCATGGCCTTCCTGTCCAACCTCCGACAAGCGGCCATGGGCGCATCGTCCGTGGTCGGCGATTTCGCCTGCGCCAGACTTCTCATTTACGCACGGGGCTGGGGCCCTGCTGCTCCGGGCAGGTACACGAGCGGCGCTCCGTCCAGTAGTGTTGGGTAATCCAAACATACCTACGTGCTACTAGTACTAAGTTGTGTTTGAGTTTGGCAGTATTAGTTTTATGTGAGTAGGCCTAGCTTAATGTGATCAGCGTAACCGGTAATTAGGAAAGTGTGCATCGGTGTATGGCTTGCATGCCTTGAGTACTGTGTTCTGTTAGGTTATGGTGGAGTCGGCTACGCGCCATGGTTAGGACAATGCATATATATATGCAGCGTTGGGTGAGTTTTGTAACGTGGAGAAAAAAGAGAAAAGAGGGGCACGACACACGCCCTTGGCTATCAATTTTCCGTGTGCATCTTTATCGTGATTTGATGTGATTGATCCTGTGGCGAATTTCCAACAAGTAGCTCGTCGATGACAAGATCTACCTCGACCGCAACCTGCCAGCCAAAGATGACCCGGAGGAGCAGGAGAGGGGGCGCAAGCGCAACGTTTCTTCCTCTAATCTCAATGGTGCCATCCCCGGGCCAAGTAAGAGGAAGAGAAGCCTCTCGCCGCCCAACATCACCGACCTGGCTGGTTCAAAGGTGGCTGCTGCCGAGGCCGAGGATGCTGGTCTCAAACAAGGTAGTAAGCCTGATTCTTTTATCGAGGAGATTACGAAATACCTCTCGATCTTATGGTTCACTTCCCTTCTCAACTGATACTTTTAAATTTCAGCTTCAAGGTTGGGAGAGGAGCAGGAGCCGCTGCAAGGTGGATCTACTTTCAAGACACAAAACCAACCGGCAACAGGGAATGATGAGGCCGAGGCTGATGGTGTTGCTCGGACACAAGGTACACGTGCTTCTTTAATCAAGTCGATAAAGGCTCTCCTACTGTTCCTGATCCTTTCTCCATTTTCTCAGCTCTGGCAGGAGAGGCTGGAGGTAGACTAAAGGGGCTCAGCAACGCTCACATCATGAAGCGACTAAAGGGGCTCAGCAACGCTCACATCATGAAGCGACTCAAGGAGCTCATCTCGAACGTCAAAGCCCAAGCCAGCAGGCCGTTCCTGGAAAACTTTCTAGGCAAATTGCATTGGTTTCGTTCGCAGGTTGCCAAGGAAAGCAGATATACTATTGAGACATCAGCGAAAGTTGCCGCCGCTTTATCTGGCCAACCTGCAAGCAGATACAATGATGAGGGTACTGTGGAAACAACGGAGTTCAAACTTTATATGAATGTTATAAGTGCCCAGCCAGACGAAAGAAGGCCTGAAATTGGTAGATCAGCAATCGCAGGTATGAATTCATGTGCAAAGTGGTGTTCTAGAGGTGCCTATAATCGCAAGTGTTTTTAGTGTAATCTTGGTTAGTGGGATTTCCACGTAGGCATATATACATGCTTATATTGTTTATGTCTACTACATTAAGAAATGGACACGAGACAAGGCAGAAGATGCCGAACACTTGAGGATTAAAGAAAAAAGAAACCAGGCTAAAAGCGTTATTGCGTCATGCTCGTACGGAAACAATGTTCATCGTGCATTTGAAAAACAAATCATCATGTATTCAATATGGTGTTAAACAGATATTTGAAAAAGTGCTCCACGCATATTTTAATAATTGTTCATCATGTATTCAAGGAAGTGTTCAACACATATTTGAAAATGTTCATCATGTATTTCAAAAAAAATATTTAACCGTGTATTTCCAAAAAAATCCAATATATTCAATGTATCCTTATCCTTATCTAAAAATAAAGCACGGAGCCTTTCATAGTTCTCCATCCACCACCTATATCCGTTGATTTTGTGTTAATATAAAGATTGATGGCTGAGATTTTAAAATAGAACTGAAAAAAAAACAGTTTGGACACGTACATGGAAGGAAAGAAAAGCCAATTCCTTCACCGATTCCACCATGGGCTTAGCAGATTTGTACCCGCAAACATAAATTTCTCCCTGTGTTTGGACTGTCGTGTGTGCATAAAATTAAAACCCGGCCAAAAAACAAATCGAATACGCTACCGACAAAGCACGATGCAAGCAGCTTCCCTCCTTCCCCAAGCCGTCGTGGATCTTGCGCTGCTGGAGTTGGCCGCTGTGGTGGCCATGGCAGGCTTGCCAACAACCACCGGAGCCCACATCTCCGAGCTCGACAGGATCACCAACCACCTGTCCGAGGTTCTTAACATGGCCCCATCCAGGCAGCCGCTCGCCTACCTTCCATCGCAATATTTCCACCATCGTCCTGCTTCCCGAGAGTCCATCACGTCCGCGTTGCTGCCAGAAAAACCCTTGCTGGTGGCGCCGCTGCAGGAGCAGCTGCTATCGCAAGAGGAGGCCACGGCGTCCCTATCGTACGACCATGCAGCGTACAGGACGAGACCACCACGGGAGCCCACATCCCCTAGCTCGATAGGATCACGAGCCGCCTGTCTGAGTTTCTCGCCATGGCCCCATCCCGACAGCCGCTCGCCTACCGCGCCGCTGGACCCGCTTGTGTAGGGGTCTTCCATTGCGACTTTGTCGTCGTTGTCCTGGTTACCGAGAGTCCATCACGTCGGCCTTGTCGCGTGAAAAATCCAATGTCAAGGGAGGCGGCGCTGCAAGACCCGTTGCTAACATAAGAGGAGGCCGTGGCGTCCCTATCATGCGGCCAAGTAGTGTACAAGATGCACAGACACACTGCAGCGCAAGATTGACGATGCTAGGCAATGGCATGCCACAGGAGTGGTAATGGTGCAGCACGCCACCGGGAAGTCAGAGCAGCGCGCAGCCTGATAGATCAACATGGGGACCCGGCGAGCATGACCAACGGAGGTGCAATAGGCATGACAACGGTCAAGGGCACGGGCACATTCTAGGAGGCGATGGGCACATGGAGCTTGAGAACAGCTGGAGTGAACTCGTGATCTGGGAGAGGGAAGGCCGGACAGCTGGGAGGTGCTGCTAGGTACGGGATGCGGTGGCAGCGGTGCTTGCCTTGGATGCTGCCTCATGATCACAGACCCAGACACGATAATGCTGATGGAGGAAGGAAAGTAGGGGAAGAGTACACGGCGAGTATAAGGTACCCCGTGCCAGTAGGACTACAAGGAGCTTCAACCTCACCCCATGTTAGGCACTACCGTAGTTCTCATGCCTGCGCATGTGGCACAAGCTTATGGACTTCAAGATGGATCCACTAGAAATTTTTAATTTGTTATCATGTCCATGATTTGCAGATCAATTACCTGCCAACGTCGTGATTTATGCAGCACGCAACCAAGCTTCATCAACGTGATGCACATAGATATGCATCAAGGGACACCTCAAAACATCTTGAAAAATCAAGTCAACATATTGCTAAATTTCTTTATTCACTGCCAAACTGCTCCACCCGATAATAAAGCCACTGTTATCCCTACAGAGGTAAGGCTATTTTTCAAGCTCTTGAATTAGCTTTCAGAAGTTACTGGAATATGACTATTGTCGATCCATGGCAAGTACACTCCACAGCTCTACAAGCGTCCGAGGAAACTTATTTTCCTTCTGTTGATCAGTGTCCGAAGGGATGGACTTGTCTCTGAAGAAAAAAACACTATAATCGACACGAACACAAATACACTGCTTCAAGGTCAGTTGTTCCATTATTTTAGGATTAAAGTGTAGCACTTCATACATCGATTTTGCATGTTTAAGATTGTCGGCAAATACATTACAGGGCTGATGCTACGAGAAATGCCTTGTCTCACATACAGAAGTACATGTGCACGACACACACGCGCGCGCGAATGTGAGTGTGAAATATAGTCTTGAGCCGGGGAGTAATTTTTTGTTTCTCCCGTTGCAACGCACGGGCCTTTTTGCTAGTAATTGAAAAATATGTGCACATCATATGTAAACAATTATCATTTGTATTTAAAAAAATATTACTCGCGTACTTGAAAAAATGATCATCCAAATAATTCTAAAATAAATTTTCATGACACATTTGTACATAAAGGTTAACCGCATGTGAATGAAAAACTGTTCACCGCTTATTTAAAAAAAACTTGGGCAAGAAAAAGGAAAACATCGGAGAAGAAGAAAAAAAAAGAAAAAAATGTATCTGGAAGAAGTGCGCCAAGGAGGATGACTCGAGGAGGAAGCAAAAGGAGAATCATAGCCCAGATAATATCTTTCATTATTACCCATAATTTAGTGTTTACTGTTGCACGTATTATAATGTAACATGAGATCTGAAATACATACTTAACACGGGAATTGAACACACTGAGTTCGCTTGTTAGTTTCTCCCTTGTTTATTCCATTTGCTTTTATTTGCCATATCAACCTTAGTTGGTACCGGGGTCGCGAGAGCTATGGTGGGCTAAACAATTACACACAACTATCTAGCTCGGCCTGTTCTTTGCATATATTGTTTTGAAGGGAAAGCCTCTTGACACTTTACTTCAAATATAACATGTATGGTAGTATTTTAATCATTTAGTACATGCTGTAATGGAAAGCTAGGTGGCACATCATCCCACTAGAAGAGTCATAAGTATGTCTGATATTTTAATCAAACCTTAACCTGATGTTCAGTCATTGACCTAGGTGGTATCTACGCTGCAAGCAGCCAAGTTGGATTCCAAATTTCCGATACGTCACTACAATCTCCACCTCTCACGCAGGCGCAAGCAGCCAAAACACCTATCATAAATTAGGATTTCTAGTTTTGGATGCCCAAAAAATTATGAATTTTTCCAGGTGACTTTGATAAATGCAGAAAGAATTTGTGGCAAAGGGTGGAGCTCTAGCTTGGACTTGGAGTTGCCATAGAAATTTAGAAAAGCATGGAATTAGAAAATAAAAGGCATTAAATAAGTAGGAAAAAGGTTCAAACGGTTTTCTGAAAGAGTTCACATTGCTCAATATGGTGTGAAACATTTGATAGAAAGATGAAAAGAAAAGGAAAAAATAAAGTCCACACATTAATATAATAAAATGTAGTACAAACATGACAAAACTATAGGATTTTAGGTTGGGGAAGTTACACACGTCAACCTTCAAAATGAAAGCATTTTTGCTTCCAGGTTAGAAGGATGAAAATATTGTGCAATTTCATTGGCATTCATTGTACCGTATGTATTCTTTGGCTTGGTGACATCACATATATAGCATGAACATGATCGTCGAGTCTATTAGCCAAAATTTTATCATTGATTTTCCGAACTAGAACACATTGAGCTCGAGTAAATATAAGACTGCCTTTCTCTAGATGGGGTGAGTGGGGGGGGGGGGGTGTTGGAGATGATTAGGAGCAGGGGCTATTTCCTTATGCTTTGGAGGGTGCCTTTACTTGCTATAGTTTATAGGACACCAAGCTATCAGCACTCTAGGGGTAAAGTAGTACATCTTGCTTTCTTAACTAACTCATTCGTTTCTTCTCCTTCTATTATTTTTTTTCTTTTTTTCTACATTTTGTTTTCAATTATTTTTTAGAACATATAAACCTTTATTTTGAAAAAAAATATTACAAAACATGGGAGCACTTTAGTGCTACATTTAAAATTGTGTGAACATTTTCTAAATACAAGGACATATTTTAAATGATATGTGCAATTCTATTAAATTACATGAACATATTTTTAAACAAGCACTTGCAAAAGTTTACTAACATTAACATTTAAAAGAAAATCTGACTTTTCAAAATGATGAACTATTTCAATGTTACATGAACATTTTTATAAATACACATGAAGACCTTATTTTTTACATGAATTTTTATAATGTTCAGAATAAATTTAAAATAATACACATGAAGACCTTATTTAATTAAAAAAAATTAAACATGCGAACACCGTTTTCCAACATATGAACATATTTTTATAATCAGTGGATACCTTTTGAAAGTACATGAACAAATTTAAAATAATAATAGTCACCTATGTCCAAAATGTATTCTTGAAACTTCGGTAAAATAAAAGAGAATAAAGACATTAAATCATGAAGGATAAAAAAATGTGAAAAGAAAGAAACACAGAATTTCCTAGACGAAGTTGGTCTGACGGCTTGCGAGGAGTGCCAAACCACTCGATCGGAAGTCGTACTATGAGTGTCACCCTATGTAACTAGGCCAGGCTCACATATAGTACATATGTTTTGTATGAATTAATGACTTTCATTATTAATTTGATTGTAGAGTATTAGAATACAGAAAGTTGTTGATGCTTGAAGTGTATTGCGTGTTTTGTTAGTTTAGACGGTGTGATAGATGAGCTAGTACGCCATGTAAATATAGTCTATACGTGTCAATGCATGGTCATCTTGTTTTTGTCAAGGATTATGTTGTAATGACTGAACGGAGCTATCCACCACACAATGTACGCTGTTTAAGAATTAATGAAAAGATAAAACGTGTAATCCACAAATTAGAAGCAATGGGGTATCACATTAAGCAGTGATCAATTCATAGTGTTTTCAGATCCGGGGAAAAATATTGTTTCCTTCAAATACACTACTGAATTATGGAGCAGTGTTTCTGGATGGCGTGGCCCCATCTAAGCTGGGCCAATTTTTCTGGATCCCTATGCATATGAGTGCAGAGATGAAAATGTACGCGGAAAAATTATTTGTTTTCAGTTCCATATGCATTTACTCCTTTCCAATTCAGTAACACTAGGGTCGCGCTATTCGTCACCCTGGTTGACGAATAGTTATTCTTCACCCCCCTCTATTTTACCATCAATGCACCGTAATTTTACGTTCCGTAAGTTTTGTCTTGTTTCCGACGTAAAAAGAGACCGTAAGAAAATATATAATCGCCGTAAAAAATATTTTATGTTATGTAAAATTACAAACGTAAAAACATAGTCTAAAATACACATAAACTACAAATTTTCTTGTCTTATGACCTATATTTTTATTTTTTTATATCAAATTTTACGTAGTGAATCAATAGGAATGTAACTATTGGAATTCTAAACGTAATTTACTTATGAAATGATCGTAAGATTACCTCGGGTGAAGAAATACTTATTCTGCACCCCATTCCAGTTGCATCGCAGCCATTCCTACCTTTCCTTCCATTCAGTACATTCTAGTTCACTTTCCAGGCTGTGCGATGCATTCAATAGCCATGGCCACCAATTATGGAAAAAATGTTCATTGTGTATTTAAAAAAACATCATGTATTCAAAAAGGTTTTAAACGGATATTTGAAAAACTGTTCAAAACATATTTGAATAAATTAACGTTCATCATGTATTTAGAAAAGTGTTAAACACATATTTGAAAATGTTCATCAGGTAATTCAATAACTTTAACCATGTGTTTCCAAAATCTTCAACGTACAATTGAAAAAAATATTCACATTATATGTAAAGAATTATCATCTGTATTTAAAAATATTCCCTGCATACCTGAAAAAATGTCCATCAAAATATTTCTAAAAGAAATGTTCATGGCATATTTCTTAAAAAAAATGTTCATTGCATATGTATGGAAAACTGTTCACCGCATATTTGTAAAGAAACTTATGCAAGAAAAAGGAAAAACATCGTAGAAGAAGAAGAAAAAGATAAAAAAATGGATGAAAGATATGCCCCAAAGAGGAAGACTCAATGAGGAAGCAAAAACAGAATCATAGCCTAGATAATAGCATTTATACTAGAATATAATGCGAGATCTAAAATACATATTTTACGGGAATAGAACACATTGAGTTCGCTTGTTAGTTCTCCCTTGTTTATACCATTGGCTTTTATTTTCCGTATGAACCCTCATCGACACCGGGGTCGTTAAAGCTATGGCGGACTGAAGAAGTACACACAACCATCTAGGTTGGCCTCTTATTTGCATATTTTTCTTAAAGGGAAAGCCTCATGGCATTTATTGCAAACTTAACAAAGTTACATCATTCGGTACATGCGGGAATGGAAAACTAGGTGGAATATCATCCCACCAGAACATTACTTTCAAGTAATAAGCATGTTTTGCAAGAACATGTGACAAGTTATTTGCTTCCCAAAGGCAATGGCTGAACCGAATATATGATATTTCATGTGCAAGTTGGAAAGAATGCGATAATCCACTTCTGGGCCCAGGCTCAGCTGCATCCGCCCTGATGAAAAAAAATCAAAACAAATACTAGAAAATTTCAAAAAAAATCTAATTTTTTTGTGTGGTAGATAATTTCATGCATGAGGCTCGCGCCAATTTTCATGTCATTTGATCATCTGAGCAGCTCTAGGCAAAAAGAAAAAAGAAAAATTCGGGGTCTGTAAAAAGTTTAACTGTTCGTGCACTATTCTGGCCCGATTTGTTTTCTTTTTTTTGCTGAGAGCTGCTCAGATGTCCAAATGATCCAAAAATTGGAGCAAACCTCACGCATCAAAATATCTACCACACAAAAAATGATTTTTTTAATTTCTTTATTATTTATTTAGATTTTATTTCTGACCGGATGCAGATTAGCCTCGGCACCGAAACGCCACACTCATAGAATGTCAATATCTCTGAACCTCCATTGCCGGTGGTGATGAGCTCTATACAGTCTGACTCAACATTGATTCTTGAGCATCCAATATCTCGTACCAGCTGAAGACCAAGGCAAAGTGGCATTGCTTCTGGTAATGCAATATCCGAGTTATAATTGAAGAGTTCCACAACACCAACAACTGCTTTCCCGTGGCTGTTATTCACTACAATAGCCATTGGTCTTACCATCTTCAATAAAATATGCATAGTGTTCACCTTGTATGTTTCAGCAAGGGCTTTCTCCCAGCCTACTCTTCTCAACGGCTCCTGAGGAGACTTCTCTGCATAATCTACCATTAGTGCTTGAATGGCAAATGCTAGGCTAAAAGGCCAAACGTTGTCGCCTTTCCTTCTCTCCTTTCCCACCATACAAACCAAGAAGCCACATCCACTGCTTCTTGCACACCAAGCTGCCCTAATACTAGCGGCTTCCTCTTTGGCCATATGAGGATTCCTACAAAAACGATAGAGCCTGACCAATCCACCGTCAATGCTTGATCAATGACTAAATCAAGTCAAAGGTCCTTCCAAACATGTCATGCTCATGTACAAGTAGATATCAAATGGCGAATATCTTTAGGCACAGAACGACAAATAGGACATTGCGGTGAAACATTGATGTGCCTGGAAGAGAGGAATGCCATGCCAGGAACAACACTCTTGAGAGCTTGCCCTATGAAGATTTTTATCTTACTTGGGACTTCCAACATTCACACATTCGACCGAACAAGGTTAACATTTGAGGTCCCTTCACCACTAATAATTTTTGGACCAAACTAGTATTCTCATTGTAAGTAGTAAGTGGACCGAACAGAAAATGAGTGTCATATGGTTGTATGCTATGTCACAAAATCCTCATTTGAGTGCACTGAGAGGGGAATTCTAAAAATTCTTTGTGTATTAGTTGGAAGGAAAATACTTAACAAGTTCCTCAACCGAAGCTCCTATAATGGGATCAATCAACTCATCCACCATTCTTCATAACATGTTCCATTTCCTTGTCTGGAGCATGCTTGTTGGAGTAGAAGGTACCCGGTTACTAGTGCAGAAAATCCTAGCTATGGAGTGCCAAAAATAGCCTTGCTGGCGTAGGAGCCCCACGCCACCAGTATGGCACTAGTGTTAAAAAATAGTGGTGGCGCTGGAGCCTACGTCAGCAGTATTATACGTGTTTCTAGCATACGATGTTTGCAACGCCACCACTATATTCACTCACCTAGCGGCGCATAATGCAATTTGCACGCCACGAACGTTTCATGCACAAAAAAAGGTTTTTCAACACCATGTAACATTTAGCATTTCACATTAACACTAAGTACATACTATATAACATTACACAGCAGAACAGTACTAGATAATAGAATATTAGGAGTTGATATTTAAGTGGTTGCTAGCTAGCTAGATCTCCCAAACATAACCAATTAATAGAAACATTACGAGCTAAAACAGTACTAGAACATAGCGCCAATACATAACTAAGCAGTTCATTCATGTACTGCCCCGCCACACACATAGTTGTAAATGAGGCGATGGCCACCATCATCCTCAAGCCATGGCGCCGGGTGTTCTTGATGATGACTAAGATGGCCCGTCCAATCTAGAGATTCTTTCCAACAAGAAAGTGGTTCCATCCCGTGGCGTTGAACACAGTGCAACCATTTGTGTCCAGTGCGTAAGCACAATTTGTGATGGAGCCCCTTGTGGTAAGGCGTAGTCCAGCAATGCATGCTTCATCCGGGACGATGCCACAGCTGTCACTTAGCCTTTTGCGTAATTTCTGGAGAAAAAAACAAATGTGGTAAATGTGCATGTCACATTACTACACACTAGCTAATTAATTAAGAGCATATTCATGACGTTCTACACTAATTAAGCATATCATGCATTACTACACACTAAGCATATCCTCAAATTATATATATATATATATATATAGATATATCACAACACATTATTCACTACAAGACATGTGTTAATACATGATGGATTTGCCGTGACAGTTTCGGAAATTGTCATGGACAGACTAGTATAACCCGCAAGCCCACCTAAGCCCACCTGAAGCCCTAAACCATTCCCCGTATATAAAACCTAACCCTAGAGACACTCCCACTCTTTCTCCTCCTCCGCCGCCGCCCCCATCTTGCGTCTCTAGTTAGCGACTTCCTGCCCTGCCCGCGCCACGTCACCGTATCCTCCTCCTTTGCACCGCTGCCATCCTACTCCTGCCGGTCGTCCTGCTCCTGCTCCTCCACCGGAACCAACCGGAGCACGATTGGAAGGGATGAAATCCCCGTCTGTCTCTCTACTGGATCTGGATCGGCTCCCATGACTCTTCCTCCTTCTGTTGGTAAGGACACACTAGCTCATCTACTATCTTTTGCAGCGAAGAATCGAACTGAATCTAATTCAATTCAGGCGGACCTCTTATATTTGTGAACTTTTGCACTGATCCGGCATGGAGGTCAAACCCTACGTCGGCTTGGCGGAGCGGAGCGGAGTGGCTGAGCGGTGGCTAGTCTACTGCACGACTCACTTGAGGCAGCAGCGCAGCGGCATTGCCGTTTCCTTCCCCGTCCATGAGGTCTGATCTCCCGCCCGCCCCATACATCGAAACTCAAGATCCACTTGTTCTTTTTTTCATTTTTCTTTGGACTAATCTCATAGCTTCTTGGTTAGTTCGTCTTTTATCTTCTGTAACCCCAAGATAATTTGCACGAATCAGTATCTTCGTTGATTTTGGTCTGTGGCTACCTAATTCTACAGCTAGAATAGAATAGAATAGGTTGAGGGATCAATCTGAAACTGAGTAGGTAAACATTTCAGTCTAGGTTAGTCGGTGGTTTTGGAGCAAAATTGAACGCTCCCAATAGAAATATCTGCACACGGGAGAAAAAAGAAAATGGTATTTTGATACATCTAAACAAAATTTCAATGCAACGAGAGCGCGATATCGATAGACTGCTAGAGCTGCACTTGTTTTCATTTCGTGCTATTCCATTTGCTATTAATCTTACTTTCTCAATGTACAGACGTGCTTCACAAATGTTAAAAAATCTTGATGGTTAACGCTTTAACTTAAGGAGATATTTCCATAAGCAAGTTTAGTTTCTTGCTGTGCTGGGTTCTATTAGCTTATTCTGAATCTGAACATGACATGACAAACCACTTAAACATGATCAGATTAATTTTGTGTGTGTGTGTGTGCGTGTGTGTGTGTTTAACAAGTTCCTTTGATTGATTGGCATACATCTCATGCACACATACTGGATCGCAGCGGCACGGCCAACCTCTGGCCTCTGCTTCTTCCTCCCTGACAGCGACGTGGAACCAACAGTGGGTTCCGCTATCCCCGACCGCGGCCTAACATGCATGGACTGAAGCGTTGGACAGGCACCCACTACTCAGCTCTGCATGTCTGGGTCATCTGAGATACGTTATTCTATCTCTTCCTTAAAGTGAGACTAGGACATATGCCCGTGCGTTGCAACGGGAGAAAAAAAATGACGTTCGGCGAGTGAAACTCGTTCGCATTTCACTCTGATAAAAACGCTAGTTTTTTTATACAAAATTTGGTAGGTAGGTGTCCACCATCTTTTTTTTTCTCGACACATTGACATATTGTTCAGCTATTTGTTTGAAAAGTGAAAACATGAAATATGTATGAATATGGTCATACTCCTCATGCAACAACCACTAATTCTTATATAGAATTATGAATCGTCACATGTAAAATGGAGGTTGATAAAATTTCTATATTATATGATCCCGGCTTTTTTGCGAGTGGGTGTCTGTGAGGACACCTTTCCCCGCTTGGTGACGGCGGTGAGATGGTACAAAAATCGCTTCCTCTCTTCACCTCAGCCACCCAGCCTTTGTGGACTCCAAATATGAAAATGGAGAGTGACTCAGGCATACATGCACTCTTCATTTACTGCATGGCAACCAAGCTCGACGCACACAAAGGAAATCAGCACCGTGGGCTAACAGCTCTATAACATGAGTTCTGCTATGCATACGATCATTTACGTACGATAATAATACGACGATGCATGTGGACCATCAGTTGCGCTTGATGCAAGGTGCTGATGTATGTCGTACCGCGATCAGACAGGTTTCTGTCATAGGCACAACATTTTCGCTATAACACCCCGTTCATCCTTGCTCATGTCACTAGTAGAAAACAGGGCTTTGGTCCAGGCCGGGTCAGCCCATTAGTCCCGGTTCAGTCCAGAACCGGGACCAATGGAGGCATTGGTCCCGGTTCGTGAGCCCAGGGGGCCAGCCGGGCCACGTGGGCCATTGGTCCCGGTTCATCTGGACCTTTTGGTCCCGGTTGGTGGGATGAACCGGGACCAATGGGCCTCGCTCCTGGCCCACCACCATTGGTGCCGGTTGGTGGCTTGAACCCGGACCAAAGGCTCCCCTTTAGTCCCGGTTCATCTCACCAACCGGGACCAATGAGGTGCCTATATATACCCCTCGCTCGTGAGCAGAGCATCCCAGTGCTCTGTTTTTCTCTGGCCGAGGGGGAGAGGGCTTGGTGGTGCTTTATCTCACCTCCTATGCACAAAAGGTGTTCGATGGAATGCCCGAGCCACACTACTTATGTTTTCTCCTCTCCAAGCTCGACCTCCAAACTCCATTTTCCATAATATTTGTCTAGGTTTAGCGGTCCGTCACGCCCCGTCCCCGTCTTCACCGCCGTCGATCACCCGCACCGAGCTCATTGCCGGCACCACCGTGGTGAGCCTCTTGTTCTTATCTTCTTTCTGAAAGGAAAACTATTCTTACTTGTATGTTTACATAGATACTTGTATTATTTTCTTACTTTTATTATTGCATCTTATATAGTGCGATGGTTTTGGTATCCGCCCCTGTCGGCCCTCGTCCTGTCTATGATTCGGATGTGGTATATATATTATCTTTATAACTATTGGTTCATTTATTGTTTATGAAAATTATGCCAACCAACGTGACATAGATTTTATTTATGTAGGATGTATGTGAATCAGAAATGCCAACCAACCCTATTGTCGAGAGGTTAAATTTAGTTGAAGAAGAAAACAATTTGTTGAAGGAAAAAATAAAAAAAATTGAGGAGAAGAAGATGATATTGGAGTTGCATGTTGCGGATGTCGTCGATGATCATAAGATCAAGATGGATCCAATGCGCTTGAAGATTAGAAAGATTAGAAAATATGCCATTCATACCGTGGCTTGCTATCATTATGTCGTTGGATCAATTGTTACCTTGGTTGCGATTATGATCGCATTTGTTTTTGCATTGAAATGTTTTACATAGTTTCAATGTATGGTTTAATTAATTAGATGCTCTGGAGAGCTATATGTTGTTAGATGAGAACTATGTATGCACTTTGGTTTTAATGTGATGATGAACTTCTATTAATTTGGACACTTAATTATATATAATGCACGCAGATGAACCGGCAATGGATGTACGGTGACAGACACACCTGCGAGTACATTAAGGGCGTGCATGAGTTTCTCGATGCGGCTGAGGCAAACAAGCAGAATGGTTTTATGTGTTGTCCATGCACTGAATGTGGGAATACGAGGTCTTACTCTAACTGGAAAATCCTTCACCCCCACCTGCTTTACAAGGGTTTCATGCCACACTATAATGTTTGGACGAGGCACGGAGAAATAGGGGTTATGATGGAAGACGGCGAAGAAGAAGAGTACGATGACAACTATGTGCCCCCTGAATATGGTGATGCTGCAACGGGGGGAGCTGGTGAAGATCAAGAGGAACCAGACGATGTGCCCAATGATGCTGCAACGGGTGAAGCTGCTGAAGATCAAGAGGAACCAGACGATGTGCCCGATGATGATGATCTCCGCCGGGTCATTGTCGATGCAAGGACGCAATGCGAAAGTCAAAAGGAGAAGCTGAAGTTCGATCGCATGTTAGAGGATCACAAAAAAGGGTTATACCCCAATTGCGAAGATGGCAACACAAAGCTCGGTACCGTACTGGAATTGATGCAGTGGAAGGCAGAGAATGTTGTGGCTGACAAAGGATTTGAGAAGCTACTGAAAATATTGAAGAAGAAGCTTCCAAAGGATAACGAATTGCCCGACAGTACATACGCAGCAAAGAAGGTTGTATGCCCTCTAGGATTGGAGGTGGAGAAGATACATGCATGCCCTAATGACTGCATCCTCTACCGCGGTGCATACAAGGATCTGAACGCATGCCCGGTATGCGGTGCATTGCGGTATAAGATCAGACGAGATGACCCTGGTGATGTTGACGGCGAGCCCCCCAGGAAGAGGGTTCCTACGAAGGTGATGTGGTATGCTCCTATAATACCACGGTTGAAACGTCTTTTCAGAAATGAAGAGCATGCCAAGTTGATGCGATGGCACAGTGAGAACCGAAAGAAAGATGGGAAGTTGAGAGCACCCGCTGACGGGTCGCAGTGGAGAAAAATCGAGAGAAAGTACTGGGATGAGTTTGCAAAGGACCCAAGGAATGTATGGTTTGCTTTAAGCACGGATGGCATTAATCCTTTCGGGGAGCAGAGCAGCAATCACAGCACCTGGCCCGTGACTCTATGTATGTATAACCTTCCTCCTTGGATGTGCATGAAGCGGAAGTTCATTATGATGCCAGTTCTCATCCAAGGCCCTAAGCAACCCGGCAACGACATTGATGTGTACCTAAGGCCATTAGTTGAAGAACTTTTACAGCTGTGGAATGGAAACGGTATACGTACGTGGGATGAGCACAGACAGGAGGAATTTAACCTTAAGGCGTTGCTGTTCGTGACCATCAACGATTGGCCCGCTCTCAGTAACCTTTCGGGACAGACAAACAAAGGATACCACACATGCACGCACTGTTTAGATGACACTGAAAATATAGACCTGGACAAATGCAGGAAGAATGTGTACCTGGGCCATCGTCGATTTCTTCCGACCAACCATCAATGTCGAAAGAAAGGCAAGCATTTCAAAGGCGAGGCAGATCACCGGAAGAAGCCCGCCATGCATACCGGTGATCACGTACTTGCTATGGTCAATGATTTACACTACGTAATCTTTGGAAAGGGTCCCGGTGGACTAGCTGTTCCGAATGACACTGAGGGACACGCACCCATGTGGAAGAAGAAATCTATATTTTGGGACCTACCCTACTGGAAAGACCTAGAGGTCCGCTCTTCAATCGACGTGATGCACGTGACGAAGAACCTTTGCGTGAACCTGCTAGGCTTCTTGGGTGTGTATGGGAAGACAAAAGATACACCTGAGGCACGGGAGGACCTGCAACGTTTGCACGAAAAAGACGACATGCCTCCGAAGCAGTATAAAGGTCGTGCCAGCTACGCTCTTACGATAGAAGAGAAAGAAATCTTCTTTGAATGCCTGCTCAGTATGAAGGTCACGACTGGCTTCTCGTCGAATATAAAGGGAATAATAAATATGCCAGAGAAAAATTTTCAGAATCTAAAGTCTCATGACTGCCACGTGATTATGACGCAACTGCTTCTGGCTGCATTGAGGGGGCTTCTACCGGAAAACGTCCGATTAGCCATTGTGAAGCTATGTGCATTCCTCAATGCAATCTCTCAGAAGGTGATCGATCCAGAAAACGTACCAAGGTTAAGGAGTGATGTGGCGCAATGTCTTGTCAGTTTCGAGCTGGTGTTCCCACCATCCTTCTTCAATATCATGACGCACGTCCTAGTTCATCTAGTCGACGAGATTGTCATCCTGGGGCCCGTATTTCTACACAATATGTTCCCCTTTGAGAGGTTCATGGGAGTCCTAAAGAAATATGTCCGTAACCACGCTAGGCCAGAAGGAAGCATCTCCATGGGCCATCAAACAGAGGATGTTATCGGGTTTTGTGTTGACTTCATTCCTGGCCTTAAGAAGATAGGTCTCCCTAAATCGCGGTATGAGGGGAGACTGACTGGAAAAGGCACTCTTGGAAGAGACTCAATAATATGCAGGGACGGATATTCTTGGTAAAAAGCACACTACACAGTTCTACATAAATCTACCTTGGTGACCCCGAATGTCGATGAACACAAGAACAGTCTGCGCTCCAAACACCCGGAGCAGTGCGATGACTGGATTACATGTGAACACATCAGGACTTTCAGCAGTTGGTTGGAAACACGTCTTAGAGGTGACAACACTGTTTGTGATGAGTTGTACTTGTTGTCCAGGGGACCATCTTTGACTGTATTGACTTACAAAGGATATGAGATAAATGGGAATACATTTTACATGATCGCCCAAGATCAAAAGAGCACCAACCAAAACAGCGGTGTCCGCTTTGATGCAGCAACCGAGAGCGGAAATGACACATATTATGGTTACATAGTGGACATATGGGAACTTGACTACGGACCTGATTTTAAGGTCCCTTTGTTTAAGTGCAAATGGGTCAATCTGTCAGGCAGCGGGGTACAGGTAGACCCATAGTACGGAATGACAAGAGTGGATCTGAAAAATCTTGGGTACATTGACGAACCGTTCGTCCTAGCCAATGATGTAGCACAGGTTATCTATGTGAAGGACATGTCTACCAAACCGAGAAAAAGAAAAGATAAGGAAGCGAATACATCATACGATGAGCCAAAGCGCCACATAGTTCTTTCAGGAAAAAGGGACATCCTAGGAGTGGACGGCAAGACAGACATGTCTGAAGATTATGAAAAGTTTCATGAAATTCCTCCCTTCAATGTCAAGGCTGACCCAAGCATCCTGATAAACAATGAAGATTATCCATGGTTACGACGCAATAAGCAAATGACACAAGCGAAGAAAAAGTGAAGACTTTCTCCCACAACTATTATGATGATACCATGCCAACTTTGTAACACACGAACATGCTACCATTGTCCTTTTTGTACATGCACATGCTATGTGGGTGAAATTACGATACCATGCCAACTTTCAACTTTTTCAGAGTTCATTTGAAATGCTTTCATGTCTTATGGTTCGGCCCTCGTAATACCATTATTCAAATTTTAACTATTCAAATTTGAAAACTAATGGCACTAACAGAAAGTTTATATTTTTTTCTAAAACTGATGGCACTAACACAAAGTTTATAATTATTCTGACCTAAAAGCAAAAAGAATTAAAAATGCAAAAAACAAAAGAAAATAAATAATGCAAAAAACAAAAAAATCTGGAAAAACTAAAGTTAATCAAAAACTTGTGATTCAAACAAATATCAAAGAATTCAAATTTTAACTATTCAAATTTGAAAACTAATGGCACTAACAGAAAGTTTATAATTTTGCTCCTCGCCGCTGGCCCATGACCATTAGTCCCGGTTTGTGCCATAAACCGGGACTAAAGGGTTGGTCCTCGTTGCGGGCAAAGTTTAGTCCCACCTCGCCAACCGAAGGGGGCTCACACCGGTTTATAAGCCCTTCCCTCTCTGCCTTGTTGAGCTCCCCTCAAAGTGAAAATAGATGCCCTAATAGAGAAAAGTTTAACCTAAATTCATAGTGAATTTCTCTGAAATTCATAGAAATTTAGTATGAATTTAGGTTGAATTTTCTCTATAAGCGCATCTATTCTCATTTTTTAGTAAGTTAATCACAAACTTGTGATTCACACAAATTTCAAAGAATTCAAATTTTAACTATTCAAATTTGTAAACTAATGGCACTAACAGAAAGTTTATAATTTTTCTAAAACTAATGGCACCAACAGAAAGTTTATAATTTCGCTAACCTAAAAGCAAACAGAATTAAAAATTAAAGCAAAAAACAAAAGAAAATAAATAATGCAAAAAACAAAACAAAAAAACTAGAAAAAATAGCAACAATAAGTATTTTGTTATAATTAGAAACAAAATAAAATAAATAAAGCAACAAAGAAAACAAAAAAACAAAAAAAAGTGTTTTCAAATTTGAAAACTAATGGCACTAAGAGAAAGTTTATAATTTTTCTAAAACTAAAGAGAAAAATAATAAAAAAATAAAGCAAAAAAAAAAGAAAATAAATAATGTAGAAAGCAAAACAAAAAAACTGGAAAAAAAATAGCAACAATAAGTATTTTGTTGTAAGTAGAAACAAAATGAAATAAATAAAGCAACAAAAAAACAAAAAAAAGTGTTTTCAAATTTGAAAACTAATGGCATTAACAAAAAGTTTATAATTTTTCTAAAACTAAAAGCATAAAGAATTAAAAAATAAAGCAAAAAACAAAAGAAAATAAAATAAAGCAACAAAAAAACAAAAAAATGCCACCTACTAGGCCCTCACGGCCTGAATACGACTAGAAACCCATCCAAGGGCCAGGATTCAGGCCCGCAGGAGGCCCAGTTGGCCCACAGGCATAACAGTGACAATTAGGCCCGTAAGCCTGCAATGGAGAGAAGCTCGAGAGGGATGCGGCAGTGGGGCTTATAAACCACTGCGCACCCCTCTCAACTAGCGAGGTGGGACTAAACTTTCGACGGAGCAGCCGCACAAGGCCTTTGGCCCCGGTTGGTGGCACCAACCGGGACTAAAGGGGGGCATTGGTCACGGTTGGTGACACGAACCGTGACCAATGCTCCCCTTTAGTCCCGGTTGGTGCTACCAACCGGGACCAAAGGCCGCCGCTTCCCGCCCTTTGGGCTGCTGAAAAGAGGCCTTTGGTCCCGGTTGGTAGCACACTTAGGAAATTTTCACTCTTATCTTGCAGTTGCCGCCCCCGACGACGCCGACGCCGCCAGGCTGCCCCGACGCCGCCCGCCCCGGCCCGCCCCCGTCGTCGCCGTCGCCCGCGCCCCTGCCCCAACGCGCGCCGCCCCGGCCCGCCCTCGCTGTCGCCCGCGCCGGACCCTTCCCCGACGCGCGCCGCCCCGGCCCGCCGTCGCCGTCGACCGCGCCCGCTACCCCGAGCGCGCGCCCACTGCCCCGTCGCCATCCTCGCCGCCGACCCCGCAGTCCTCCTGGTCCAGCCGGCGCCCTCCCTAGCTAGCATTTTTTTCATATATATGCTATTTTTTTCTTATATATGCTTGTTTTTTATATATATGTATATATGTTCTCTGTGTATATATATGTTCATGTATATATGCAATAGTTTTTTAGAAAAATTAGGATTTTTTTCTGTTCATAGATTTTTTTTGGTGATATTAATTATTGTAAATATGCAAATGTTTGTATATTCATATGAACAATGAATTAGGCAATACTACTTCATGTATTTTTAAGAAGGAAGAAGAAGAAAATTAATGAGAGGAAAAAGGAAATAAGAAGAGGAAGAAAGGAGAAGAAGAGCGGATAGGAAGACGAGGAGAAATAAATAAGAAAAAGAAAAAAGAAGAAAAAGAAGAGGAGAAGAAGAAAGGAATAGAGGAGAAGAAGAGAAAAATAGAATATATATTCTATTTTCTCTTTTCCCCTCTATTCCTTTCTTCTTCTCCTCTTTTTTTTCTTCTTTTTTTTCTTCGACACGTGGGGGGGGTCGAGAACGTCGGACATTCATGAGAGAGGCGAGGAAGAAGGGGAAGAAGAGGGAGAAGAAGAGGAGAGGAAGAAGAGGAAGTCTTCTCCTCTATTCTTTCTTCTCTTCTTTTTTCTTCTTCTTCCTATATGTATTAGTTTTTTATTTAGGTTGTTAATTAGTAGATATTAATTTTGTTCATATATATATGGATGCATGTGATATGTATGTATGTATGTATGTATGTATGTATGTATGTATTGTATGTATCGGGTATGTCGTTGTCGATATACCCCCTACCCAATAACTTCGACATGAGGGGGTCGAGAGGGGGTTAGGGTCGCCGAGGGGTCGAGAGTCGTCGAACATGAGAGGAAGAAGAGGATAAAAAAAGAGGAGGAAGAAGAAAAAAAAGAGGAGAAGAAAGAATAGAGGAGTTCTTCTCCTCTATTCTTTCTTCTCCTCTTTTTTTTCTTCTTCTTCCTCTTTATTTTATCGGGAACGAGGGTCATCGAGGGTCGCTGAGCTGTAGAGGAAACCCTAAATAGAAAGTATCATCGGTGTGAGATACATGTACCGTCGGTGTCGGACACTACATCCACGTCCCACAAGTGGCGCGGGCTTCGACGCCTACGTCACTTGTGGGACGTGGATGTAGTGTCCGACACCGACGGCCACATGTATCTCACACCCACCATACTTGCTATTTAGGGTTTCCTCTACCGTTCGGCGACCCTGACCCTCGACGACCCTCGTTTCCGATAAAATAAAGAGGAAGAAGAAGAAAAAAAAAGAGAAGAAGAAGAATTTTTTTTCTTATTCTTCTCTTCTTCTCTTTTTTTTCTTCTTCTTCCTCTTTATTTTATCGGGAACGAGTGTCGTCGAGGGTCAGGGAAATTTTTCTTCTTCTTCTCTTTTTTTTCTTCTTCTTCTTCCTCTTTATTTTATCGGGAACGAGGGTCGTCGAGGGTCAGGGTCGCCGAGCGATAGAGGAAACCCTAAATAGAATGTATCGTCGGTGTGAGATACATGTGGCCATCGGTGTTGGACACTACATCCACGTCCCACAAGTGGCGTGGGCTTCGACGCCCACGTTACTTGTGGGACGTGGATATAGTGTCCGACACAGACGGCCACATGTATCTCACACCCACGATACTTGCTATTTAAGGTTTCCTCTACCGCTCGGTGACCCTCGACGACCCTCATTCCCGATAAAAAAAGGGGAAGAAGAAGAAAAAAAAGAGGAGAAGAAAGAATAGAGGAGTTCTTACTCCTCTATTCTTTCTTCTCCTCTTTTTTTCTTCTTCCTCTTCTTTTTTTATCCTTGAGCATTGTCGAGGCCACCCCAAACCCTAGAGAAGCAGCGTCGAGGCCACTAATTAATATTAGCTCTACGTTTGCCACTAATATATCCATCTGTCATGTTTGAATAATAATTGCCATGTTGTCAATATTTGTAGAAACTATGGACACCGCCCGAGACGAAGTACAAGAAGAGTTGTTGGGGGACATAATCGCACGAGGAAGTGATGCTGTCGTCTCGTTGTTTCTCAACGATACCGATGGTCTGGAAGCATCTGGCTATGATTATGATGGCTCCAGTGACCTAATGCCGGTGCAAGAAGGAGACCGTGAGGACGGCTCCGGTGACCCAATGCCGGTGCAAGAAGGAGACCGTGATGACGTCTCCGGTGACCGAACCGAGTCCGGCCAGGTATATATATTAGTTAAGCTTCTGCTGATTAGCTAATTGATGCATTCATTGTTTTGGTATGTACACATATTAATTAAGTCTTTGTTATTTTTTTCTAGCCCTCCGGATCGAGCACAACTTCGGTAAAGAGACGAGGCCCGAAGAAAAAGTTGAGCTCGGATGAAAAGTTTGAGATCATAGCAATCGCGCGCAACGACGGCCAACCGATTGAACCCCTCCGGACAAAGAGCGCATTTGTTGCTCAGTGCGGGGTTTTGGTTAGGGACAAGATCCCGATCAGCATCCAGCAATGGTTAAAGCCGGCTACAGAGGACCCTGAGGTGTCTTATGTCAATGATATGCAGAAAAATGATCTTTGGACTGAGCTGAAGTCAAATTTCACCCTACTGCCAGAGGATGATCCAGAGAAGCCAGTTAAAGAGCAATTAATCAAGTCTTTTGCTCTTAAGAGGATGGCAGAACTATTCAGGAGGTGGAAGAAAGAGCTGAATAAGTTTGTCGAAAATAAAGAGACTCCAGAATTCAAGGGCAGATATGAGAAGATCAGAGATCACTAGCCCGCATTTGTGGCCCACAAGACATCGGAAAAGAGTAAGAAGATGTGGCGACAAACAAGCGAAATGCTGTGAAGAAGAAGCATCAACATCGCACGGGGTCAGGTGGCTACCTTGTAGCCCGGCCTAAGTGGGCCAAGACTGAGAATGATCTGGTTGATAAAGGGATCAAACCAGAGACAATTAACTGGCCAGACCGTTGCCGGACTTGGTTCTTCGGGGCTGGCGGAACCTTGGACCCTGTAACAGGGAAGTGCATTTGGATGAACGATCAAATGGACATACCAGCCAGGAAGCTTCAGCAGTATATCGAAGCAGCACAGCAAGGGACGTTCTTTCCAGATAGAGAGAACGACGAGCTCACAATGGCCCTCCGGAATCCTGAGCACCCTGGACGGACACGAGGCACGCCAGGCTCCATTCCGTGGAAGGTTGGGTTTCCGGACGCAGGCGGTTACAAATCCCAGGAGAGGAGGAAAATTTTGCAGCAGACCCAAATGCAGGCACTGCAAGCAAGGGTACAAGCGATAGAGGAACGAGAAGCAAATCGCAGCAAACGTACTGCCGAAGCTTCCCCCGAAGCTACCCTGCCATCTCAGCGGAGAAGCAGCGTGGCTTCCACCGAGCTGCTTCAGCCGGAGCATGCCTTGACGGCTCCTGCCAGCTATCCCGTGGATGCTATCACGGAGTCTCAAAATTGCCACATTATGACGCAATGGATGAATTTGAAGGTCAAGGCGGCTGTTGGCTCTGTTTATCCTACTGAACCCGGCACAACTTTTCACTGCCGGCCGATTCCAGAAGGATATGCTAGGGTGATGGTGGATGAAATAACGGAGGGATTTGAGGACCTCCAGCTTGACCACCCTACCGGTGAAGGGGAGACTAGGCTGGGGTCTGCTCTGAAGACTCCATGCCTATGGCAGAAGGAGCTCATCAACCTTCCGAACTGGACGCCTCCGCCTCCTCCTCCTCCTCCGGCAAGTCAGGGCACTCCGCCTCCTCCACCGCCTCCTTCTCTGGCGAGTCAGGGCACCCTTCCTCCTCCACCGCCTCCTCCTCCAGCGAGTGACGATCAGGGCACTCGACCGGCTCCTTCTCCGGCGCGTGGCGGCACTCCGACTCCTTCTCCGCCTACGCCGACGCGCCCAAGCAGCCAGCCTCCTCCTTCTCCGCCTCGTCAGCAATGGGCGGAAGAGACCTGCCGCCGCTCCGGCTGCTCCGACGCGTCATAGTCCTTCTCCTATGCCTCGTAAGCAAGTAAAGAAGAAAACCGCTCCATCTGCTCTGCCGGCGTCTAGCAGTACAGCCAGAGGCGGGAGGAAATACAGATTCGGTCCTTCTCTGAAGACTCCAGAGAAGTTACCATACGAGAGGACCCCGGAGGAGAACACCGAGATCGCACGAGAAGAAGTGAGGAACTACTTTGAAGGGGTGAAAGCAAAGAAACATCCACCTCCGGAGGAGAAGGTAGATCCGGTGAAAGCGAAGCGCACTCTGGCTGCCCTGACAAAACCACCCAAGTCTCCGCCGAAAGGAAACTATGAGCGCATTATTGGAAAGGAATTTGCCGAAGCGGAGTGGTCGGGAAGTACTGTCAGTGATCAAAGGCTGAAAGAACGACGAGCTGGGAAACAAATTGCCCAGCTCGGCGAACAAGCGAAGCAATCGTGCCCCTCGCTCAAGGTGCCTAGCGACAACATCGCTAATGATCCGAGGATGGTGCCCGGTTATAGCAATCTTGGCGATTACCTGCCCGATGATGTACATTATGATTTCATGGAGGTGCAGATACAAAGATACGAGTACGGGAAGCCTCTCGTCAAAGATGAAAGATATCTATCAACGATTGGTACTTGAAAATCTACAGAGACTCCGGGGGGAGGAGTACTTTGTATGTGAAAGTTAAAAAGGAGCATGACCTCGTTGGAATTGAACTGTTGCCTGTTCCATTTGAGGAGTTCTTTCAGTTTTTCAATCAATTGGCCCTTGATAAAACAACGGTCACTTGCTACTGTCTATAAGTAGTACTACTTCTGTCATTAAGTCTCTCTATATAGCTCAGCTCTTTCATTGCATGTATTTATAATCATCCTCACTATATTATGCAGATTGAAGATCGCCGAATTGAAGAAAACACAAGTCAGTGATATTGGGTTCATTAACACATATCTCATAGATGCAACTCAGGTTAAATTTCATGCCGCAACTACCGAGGCCAACTTGCTACGATCGTTGGTAATAAATGAAAACAAAGATATAATACTCTTTCCTTACAACTTCAAGTGAGTGTTACTGTCTTGTGCGTATTCGGTTTCCCTTATATATTAGTCAAGGTTATAGTAATGTAATTGATGAGTTATGCATGCGTGTGCAGTTACCACTATATTCTCCTAGAGATTAAGCTTGAGCAGGGACTAGTAACCGTCTTAGACTCAAGACGAAAAGATCCCTAGGACTATGCGGACATGACTCAAATGCTCGAGAAGTTAAATCGATCATTATCCACCATATCAGCAACTTTGTTCATTTCCTGATATATCAAGTAATTGTTTTCTTTGTCTGGCAGGGTTTGGAAAAAATTCTCCAAAAAAGCTCCAGGACTCCCGTTGAAGCTGCAATTTAGACACCCGAAAGTAAGTACTATAGTAGCATGTTCCGCTATCTCCTATTGATTTGGCATTCTTATTTATAAGTTTGATTGACCTCTATTTCTTGTAAAGTGGTTGTGGCAGGAACAAGGGAATGATTTCTGTGGATACTACGTTTGCGAGTCCATCCGCCACACGACCTGTGAGCGGGGCTACACTGACGAACAATATGAAGTACATAAATAACAACATTCACAATTTTATTTTATTACCATCATTTGTGTTGAGTTTCATTCATTCATATATATATGTATTGAACCCCTTCTTCAAATTAGATGTTTCGGAAGCGGGATGAACTCCTAGCACCAGCTCGCATGCGAGCAATTCAAGAGGAATTGGCGGCATTCTTTCTTGACCACGTGATCGCTGAAGACGGAGAATACTATGTGGACCATGAGTCCGTATGATTATATTTGTAAGAGATAATTATTGTATATATGTAGCCGGTAGTGTCGGATAGATATACGAGAACTTGTTGTTCGACCAATCTCTCGGAGAAGGAGAGGTGGTCGATATCACTTCTCTCTGTATGCATATATGTTCATGACGATCTTCTGTTTCCTTCGTTTCCTTACTATCTAGCTAGCTAGCGTGTCTAGTCCTCTCTATACGTATGTATAGTACGTAGCGTCGACCAAGCACGGACATAAGAGTGGACACTTCTCTCTATTAATTATAGCTAGCTAACACAATATATGAAACACCTAAATTAACCCCCCAAACCCCCCCTCTTTCAAAAAAAAAACAAAAACCCCAGCCACAGAAATGCTGACGCGTGGATGCCTATTGGTCCCGGTTGGTGCCACCAATCGGGACCAAAGGGTCTCCTGCCTGGGCTCCGCGCACAGGCCACGTGGAGGCCCATCAGTCCCGGTTCTGGATTGAACCGGGACTAAAGGGACAGGGCATTAGTACCAACACTTTAGTCCCGGTTCAAGGAACCGGGACAAAAGGCCCTTACGAACCGGGACAACAGGCCCTTTTTCTACCAGTGTGTCCATCTTGATCTACTCATCTTCTCTGATTCGCCTCCTCAGTTGCCTCACACCTCACATGCCGCTGCCCAGAGCCTCCTAGTGATGCCTCCCCTGACGTACTCCTGCTCCTCTTTCTTCAGTCAAGGGACTCGTCCCACCAATAATGGAACTCATTTCCTAATTTCAACAAAAGATTAAGTAAAACAAATACTGCTAGGCGAACGACACAGGGAGGAAGGACCAAAAGGCAAAAACTGAAATATTCAGTTCAACCATTAATTTGCAAAATCACTATGCCGGTAAAAACTAAGTTTTACAAAAAAAATATTACTCAATGATTGTTACATCAGTAACTTAAAAAGGTACATGCTATTTAGGTGGATTATCCAACAAAGTTCACCAGGAAGTAAATTTGGTTTCCCTAGCAAGCTCATCGGCCATAACATTTGCTTCCCAATGGAAATGTTCAACCTTCAGAAGAAATCTTGAAGAATTCTCTGTACATATGGTTGCATTCCTCATGAATCAAGTTAGTACCTTGCATGAAGTTACTGTCTTCTTGGTCCAAAAAGTCATTGTCTTGACTGCTACTACTATCTATGTTGGTGGTACCATCAGCAGCGGTTTGAACCTCTATATATAATTTCACGTGGTTAGCCACAAAATGAAACATAACCACATTATGTAAATAGATAAGTATTTGTTGAAACTGAAAAATCAACTACACATAGTCTACCAAGAAATTAATCCACAAGATACAATATATGTAACTCATTTATGTATAGTAGTAAATCAATCCCAATGGATTCATTCTTTATTTGCTACTATGAAAGTACCACAGATACCTTGTAGACAACAAAATGTTGTGTTAGTAATATACAACAGTAACATATACACAAAAAATAACAATCTCCCAAGCCCTGGAGAGTCGCAAACAACTTTTAAAAGTATTAATGTCTAGTATGTATTGAGTAGGAGTCAGGGCCATTGAAAGGTTGATGCTTGAAAAGAGAAGTCCAGGTCGCCAGGGCCAGTGAAGTGCAGCTTCACGTCAGTTTTGCAACTCAATGTGGTTTGAGCAAATTTATCATCTTTTTTAATCTGCTTTAGCTTACCATTTGTAATGAATATAGTTCACAAGAACTTAACACTACACCGGAACTAAACTGGGCGAAAGTTTGTATCTAAAGCGTACCTGATGCATTGAGCTCTGGATTGTACTGCATAAATTTAGAGACATAAATTTCAGGCATAAAGTGGTTGGTATTTCATCAAGCAATAACTGATAAAACCAGGCTATTTGCACTTAACCAGGCTATTTCCAACTTGTTAACATACACGTAGAGTCAAAAAGCAGACTTCCGATTGGTATATATATGGCTTCAATTGAGATCACATTGTACTGGATAATCCCCACGAGATCAAATGAACAGCAGACCCTCTCCGACTCTTAGGCCGTCAACGCCGACAGTTTGGAACATCATGGGCACTTGTTTTAGGTGCAAATCCAACATTAGATACACTTGTTTCTTCATTTGATTATCTAAATAATGGTACGAGTTTGATCTAAAAATTCTCAATCCGTCATAGCATGACACATCAAACATGATGTGGGCGGATGCTCATGAGCAGCCCTCATGGAATTTGGGAACTATAATTCTTGATTGTTAGTGATGAAAACACTATCGAAATATTGATTTTTAGTGATGAAAACACTAAATAAAGAATCAAGAGAGTACTTTGGCCGTTGCAAGTCAATATACTGGATTTTCTACTCTCGGGTGTACTACACCCGAAAATAAAAATTTGGAAAAAAACGTGATCATACTAACTCGAAAAAATCTGTAACTTTGAGACATCAAACTTGATCAAATGTTCGAGCTAACTGCCAAATTTCAGCCAGAAATAACATCAGAGGAGCTCTCACCAAAAAAGACAAAATCAATCTTCAAAATTTTGTGCACTGTTTGAGAAGTGATTTTGTTTTTTTTTTTCGTGAGAGCTCCTCAGATGTTTTCTATGGCTGAAATTTTGCAGGAAGCTTAAACATTTGATCAAGTTTGATGTCTCATAGTTTCAGATTTTTTCGAGATTGTTTGATCGCGTTTTTTTTCAAGTTTTTGAAACTCGGGTGTAGTACACCCGAGAGTAGCCACACCTTTCCGTATGAGGAGTATAGAGAGAGTGAGGGGGGTATGGCTAGCACCTAGCTCAGCCGAGAATGGTAGCTGTGGCTACTTGTGGCTCATACTGGATGCTAGTCACAGCTCCTGCCTCAAACACCTGCACATGTGGCCAAAGAAGAATACAGAGAGCAGAGAATTTGAGAACGAGAGCAAGAGATGTGCTGTTCAGCCAGAGCCGCCTGAGCGCCATCAACACCGCACACACCAGGCTCACAGGACGCCGCCCAGCGCCACATCAAGCTTGGTCGGGAGGAGCAGACCAGGATGTCCGCGCACCCCTTCCAGTCCTTCGCCAGTCCTGTATGGGCTGTTGCTGGGGCGCAGTGGAGCAGCAGAAGGTCTAAGCACAGTAGTGTCGGTATCCATCTAGTCGACGCCAAGCAGGCCTTGGTGGCAGCAGGAGCGCTGTGGTGTTCGAATCAATTATGATCGCAGCGATGTACGAGCGGGGCCGGCAAAGAAGCCGACCGTGGCCGAGGAGCACGAGCACGGGTAGCAGTGGTGCGGCTCCAGCCGTGTGGGAGCAAAGACGTGGACAGCGACGCTGCTACGGCCGTAATTGATAGGCAACAAAAGGGACTACAAGCCGGCCATCTGCCGAAGTGCCGCCGCGACAGAGACTGCAAGCCGTCCATGTGCCGTAGCGTCCCCGCAATCTGGTGGAGCTGAGGAATTTGCAATTAAGCTAGTTTTTCCTTGGGGACCCGATCGAGTCCTCTTTATACATGGCTTGACTTGTGAGATACCAAAGAGGCAAAGGAAGGAGTCCATGCCGGGCACTCCGTGGATGCGTGGTGGAGCAGAATTGGTATTATAGTAGATGATGACACATGGCAGCCGCGGCGGCGTTGGTATAGAATAATTAGGTTGTGAACTTCTGATCGATCCAAGCTGATGTGTGTTTGTGCCGCGGGCTGAAGCCCAATACGGTTCACTGTTTGATAGGGACCAAGGCCGAATGCAGCTATGTGTATGTGCCCTGGTTGACCGAAACCACTAATTAAGGAGTACTCGTTGCAAAGAACACTTCACTTTTCCAGGTCGCGACAAGTGGCGCACATGCAGTACGCCACTTGTCGCAACCTGGGAGTTTTTTCTTTTTTCGTAGATCCGTTTATTCAAAATATTTTATCTCTTAAACCGTGCGTCCAAATCTCGAACCGTTTTCATCATTGGATTCCTCGCGTCGAGATCTTCAAAACTAGATCCCATGTTGATAGGTTTTGACGAACTTTTTTTTCACGAAAACAACCGGGCGAAAAAACCGAACCGGGAGCACGGTTTTTTCCCTTTCCGAAAGAGGCACGCCCGTGCCTCTCGCGAAATCACAACCTGTCTCTCGTGGAAGCAAAACCGTGACTCTCGTGGAAGGAAAAAAACAAAAAACATGTTTTTTTTCGTTTTCGAGAGGCACGACCGTGACTCTCGCGAAAGTACAACCGTGCCTCTCGCGGAAGCAAAACCGTGACTCTCGTGAAAGAAAAAAAAACAGAAAACGTGTATTTTTTTCCCTTTCCGAGAGGCACGGCCGTGACTTTCGCGTAAGCACAACCATGCCTCTCGCGGAAGCAAAACCGTGACTCTCATGAAAGAAAAAAAAACAGAAAACACGTTCTGTTTTTCCCTTTCCGAGAGGCACGGCCGTGACTCTCGCAAAAGTACAACCGTGCCTCTCGCGAAAGAAAAACCGTGACTCACAAAAAAAAACAGAAAACGAGTTTTTTTTCGTTTCCGAAAGGCATGGCCGTGACTCTCGATAAAGCACAACCGTGCCTCTCGCGGAAGAAAAACCGTGGCTTTTGCGAAAGGGAAAAAAAGAAAAAGCGTTTTTTTGCGCAAAATTTTTTTTTTGAATTTTTTTGATCAAAAAGCTAAGAAAGACCGAGGGAAAACCAAAACGTCGAAAAAACCCGGGAAAAAACCGTTTAAAAAGCCGAAAACGCGTGTGGAAAAATAAAAAAACAAAATCCGAAGGGAGCGTCCAGAGCGCGACATGTGGCGAATGGCTGAGAGCGCGCAAGTGGCGCTGATCGTTGCGAGGCTCCCGAAGGAGTGCTTGTTAACTAGTTGCTCCCCTGGTTGACGTGACGTACTAGCGAAACGTTTTCTTCCTTGCACAAACGATGTGACTTACCCTACTTTTAAATCTCAACCGTCAATCAATATGCTTAATAGAAAATCAACGGATAAAAATTGGCGACGTATGGAGAACTATAAAAGCCTCCTTTTTTAATATTAGGTATAGATTCGTGTGCTTCTCTGATCGAGTTGTAGTAACTTATACAAGGCCTTAGCTGGTTTTCAGGGAGGAACCTTCATCTTATGGCTGAAACTTGGGTAAAACTACGGGCATGCAAAATACATCTTTGTTTTTGTTGCCTTACAAACATGGTTGTGAACGAACTGAATGTTGGCAAACAACGGGTCTATAGCCCATGTACGACGTCTTTGAGATGAATTGGATGAGGAGCGACGTATTTGACGAAAATATTTCTGGTGCGACCTATTTGCAGCCAACAATAGCTCTAATGCAACATGGCCTTGTTTAACCATGAAATGCAAAACATAAGGGGTTAGTGGTCTGAGTTATGACACGTGGGACCCATCAGTTATCCACATGAATGTGGGACCCACCACTTACTCACATGCATGCGGGACCCATAACTTATCCACATAAGCATGCCCCGACCTGAGCCATCCACGAGCCCGAGCCAGCCCACCCGCCATTGCCTGCGCTTCCCCTTTCCCCTTTCCCCACCTTGTTCTTCCTCTTCTCCGGCAACGAAGCGCGCCGCCGGCGAGTGATGTCTAGGTCAATTTCGGCCTCCCGCCAATCATGGCCGCACTACGGTCCAGTGCCGTTGACAAGATGCCCGATTACCCGCACATTGAGCCTCTGAAGCGTTTGACTTGTGTGAAGGAGGAAAATAGCAACCGTGGGCGCGAGTTCGTCAAATGCTTGAGCAAGCCACAACCGGGGCAGGTTAGATCCGTGTACCGCACCAAGCAGCTGGATCGATTTCTTTATTTTTCCGTCGAATTTGGGCGGTGGATCTGATATAGGGTTCATGCTGCCGTCGACCCCTGTTTACCCTGTTTTTCATACGTCGCCCATTTTTATCCGTTGATTTTCTGGAGAAATATGGACATTTCAAGTGGCTCGATGAGTACGTTGAGAGGTTGAAATTGGCGGCTTCAACACAGGAGCTCAATTTCAATTTTGGGAGGCAGCTTGGTGTGGAACACGCCTCGCATTTGGTGGACGGAGCCGATCCAATGATGGACAGTGTTGAAGTGAAGTGTGAATTGAAGAAAATGGGCAAGCAACTAAAGCAGCTGATCGATTTGAAGCAGCAAGCAAATATGATGGCTGGAGCATTTTATTGCTGTGTCATTGCTATGGGTTTCTTTTACTTGATATTCATCAATCGCTAGAAATTGTTACAGTTTCAGTATGTTTGTCAAGCTAGTTTCAGAGTCAGGGTCCCTAGTTTCAGCTATTGTGTCTAGCTAGTAGTTTCAGTAAGTCAGGGATCATTTGTTAGCTGAATTAGAATTTGTGTGAAGCAAAGCCTGAATTCTGGTAATGATATTCAGACCCAATGATATTCTGGTAATAGGATGCGATATGTGCGCCATGCCAAGTTCTTGTAACTGAATCGAAGCAGAGATATCCAGTGTTCATGCTTCTTCAGTTAACAGAGTGCACACCCCCCAAATTCAGAAAAACAAATCTTGCTGCCAAATAGATGTTGGGCCGTGATAAAATAACCATGTCCAAATTGAGACAAGCCCACCCGCGTAGGGGCACCAGCCCAGTTTTATGGCATAGAGGAGCCCATGTTTAAAAAAATGCTTCGACTAAAACCTCAAAAATAAAATGTTGCTTCGGCAAATAAACCTTTTACAAACATACACTTCTTTACTTGTTTTTTCTTTAGCCAAATTTTGTGTCGAATAAATGTTGGGCCGTATGTATTGTACTTTTTTGTTTTGATTTACATATTTGTTGCTTGTCCACTATTGTTTTGTGATTCTTTTTAAGCATGTCTATGGCTCCATGAAATCCAAGAAAATGTTCATGTTTTGCTCTAAATATAATGTCCAGAGGTAAAATTCAAACCAACATTGTTAGGAGCACAGAAATATTTCTTTTGGGCATTTTAGTTGCATGTCCATGGTTGCACAAAAATTTGTTCACTACACCTACTAGCTAGGGTGACCCTATTAGCCAGGGCCTAGATACATGCATGCACACGTGCAGCACACCACGACATATATCAACCGACCAATATCAACTATATAGAAAAAAGGGAAAAACAGATAGAACACATCACAATATAGTAGCATAAGTAGTAGCATTGCATGAGCTAGATAGTACCACATTAAAGATAGATAAACGGGTCCGAAGCACGACATACATAGTACCATTACAACTTATATAGATAGTTCATAGTTCAACCCAACACGACAATAATAAAACTACACCCTACACAAGATAAAACACCACCGGCTTGCTTGCTTGCTCCAGGGCTCCAAGGACAACTCCTCTCCTCCATGGCCAACTCCCTCACTCGTCGTCATCGGTGGAGGGTGTGCATGCGCTCATCGGCGGGAAGGCGATGTCGAAGTCGTGAAGATGTTGTACATAGTGAATGCAATGAACTCGCATCCACACCAGAAAACACGGGTGAGGAGGTAGTAGGCGTCGAAGGGATTGGTGAACCTCATGATGAGCCCAATAGCATAGCCATTGTTACTGACCTCTTCGACTCGAAACATGACCGGAGAGCCCCTCGGGAGGTGGTGGTAGCCGGCGGAGAGGAAGAACTCTGTCAGCCCCCTTGACCCCCTCCACCTCGAGAACGCCCACGCCCGTAGGGTGTTCTCCACCCGGACTCTGGTAGGGTAGAGCAGATGGTAGGTAGCCCCGGTGAACTACATGGTGGCTCCATTGGGTTTGGTTTGTGGAGAAGAAGGAAGAAGGAGGGCAGATGGGGGAGAGGATGGGGTAGGGGTATGGATGAGGAGGGAGAGGAAGAAGATATGTGTGGCTTAAATAGCCCAAGTGCGACGTGGTTTTCACCGGGTGGAATTAATGAGCGGGCGGCGTTTGGTGGCGCCCCATCGAGGTGTGTACATGAGCGTGGGAAACCAAGGCTGCCATCAAACGCTGGATTAATAGCCAGGATGCGACGCGTTTGTGGCATTGGTCACGGGTCAATGGGTCACTCCTGCATGTTCTTTTATCCCGCTCATCAATTGCCATGTTGCAACGTCCCGCACGCGTCTGTGCCGTCGTGGGTCAAGGGGACACGCCTGCCCCATTTTCTCTGCGTGTGCCGCCATGCATGCATGGCAATGTAGCATGCTGGCTAGGGCCTGGCTAGAGGAGGCAACGTTCGGTCCAAAGGTCTAACGGGTGGGCTTCTTTTACCAGAGCCCAACGGCTAGCCCATGCAGCGTAAGAAAAACAAGGGCAACGGCTACTGCATGGCACTGCATCCTCTAAAAACCACTACAGCAAATCAGAGCATAGCCCGTGGATCGGTGACGTGGCACTGCATGCTAATCCACACCGTTGAACGCGCAATTATCCAGCGATCTAGAGAAGAGGGGGGGGGGGGTTATCTAGCATTGTTGAATGCAGCCAATCACAGAGCATCACACGGATCAGTGACGTGTCCCTAGCGCCTTATCGAGACCGTTCGCTAACAGAGATCTAGCGGCTCGGAAGGATGCGGGGTTTCAGATGGGGTTATGAGGGGTTTTGAGAGGGTTTTGAGGGCTAGGGTTGAGCATAACTATTTCAAAAAAATCATAAAAATATGGAACATTCACCCATCATCATATTATGTGAGTGAGTTGCTGGGAAAATAAGAAACTTGGTCTATGGGTATTTTCATGAGAAACCCTTCACAAAACATAGCTATCATGAATGAGGTTGCATGGGATTCAAACTAGGGTTGAGCATAACTAATTCAAAAAGATCAAAAAAATATGAAACTTTCACCCATCATCATATTATGTGAGTGAGTTGCTGGGAAAAATAAGAAACTTGGTCTATGGGTATTTTCATGAAAAACCCTTCACACAACATAGCTATCATGAATGAGGTTGCATGTGATTCAAGATAGGGTTTAGGGATAAGCTTGTCATAATTTATCCAAATGATTATATATTTGGCATGGACCCTATATTTGCACACTAGATGTCAAGTTTTGATTTTTGGCACATTTATAAAAGGTCAAATTTTTTTGCTTAGGAATGGGGTGTTTAGCCTAGCTTTGGACCTCATTAAGGCAAGTTTTTCACATCAACAATAAGTGCTCAACAATTTTGCACACCAGATGTCAACACTAGATGGCAAGTTTTTCACGTCAACAATAAGTGCTCATTGAGGCAAGATTTTCACATTAACATGCATATGACTAATATTAAAGCATCGTACCATCAATACCACATATTAAACAAATTTAAATAGCATTACACAAATACCAGTTTACACAAATTGAGGCAAGATTATTATTCTACAACACACATCACCATTACACATGTTTGACAAATGAAGTTTTCACTTCTTCTTAGCACTCGATTTCTTCTTCTTCTTACCACTTTTTGATCATACGACACCTAGTTCACTCAACAGCTTGATTTTCATAACTGGACTAGCTAGGACAGCTGGAGTTGGCACCACAACATCTACATGAGGCTCAGTTTGCACAACAACTCCAGTAGCTTCAATTGGTAATACAATTTGCAATATAGGCTCGGTTTGCATCACATCTGCCGCAACAGCTTCAGTTTGTGGAACATCTTCAGTTTTAGTTTCAGTTTGCGGAACATATGACACAACAGCTTCAGTTTGCACCACATTCTTGTAACGCCCCGGACATACCCGCCAGTGGTCGTCACTCCTGGCGGGATCTAGACTGGGCCCACAGATCAATACTAGTCTTTTCTGCGCACTTTGTCCTCACTCGTGGGCACCCGGGAGCAACTTCCTGGTCGGTCACCCATCCTGAAACTACTCCAAGCTGAGCACGCTTAACTTTGGAGTTCTGTTCGAATGGGCTCCCGGAAAAGAAGGAATTCTTTATTGATATGAGTAGTCTACCATCCCTAATAAGCCAGGCTATCGCATACACCCCCACTCAAAGGAACCGACGTCCTCGTCGGGCCTCATGAATGATCCCTCTTGGCACAAACGTCTGTGCTTCCAGTCCAGCACATGTGCCATGCCGTGTGCCACGACGGGTCACAAACATCATGCACAACATGACCGCGCACCTGTCCGCAAACATCCGTGTAACCGCGAGGGTCGGCTGTGATACCAACTTGTAACACCCCGGACATACCCGTCGGTGGTCGTCACTCCTGGCGGGATCTAGACTGGCCCCACAGATCATACTAGTCTTTTCTGCGTACTTTCTCCTCACTCGTGCGCACCCGGGAGCAACTTCCCGGTCGGTCACCCATCCTGAAACTACTCCAAGTTGAGGACGCTTAACTTTGGAGTTCTGTCCGAATGGGCTCCCGGAAAAGAAGGATTTCCTTATTGATATGAGTAGTCTACCATCCCTAATAAGCTAGGATATCACAATTCTGCACCACATCATCATCCAAATGTTGGTCACGATGCATCACAAGATCAAAGACTGCCTCATTTTGCATCACAACATCATCCAACTCTTGCTCATTTTGCACCGCAACATCATCCAACTCTTGCTCATTTTGCACCGCAGCACCACCGCACTCTGGTTCATCACGATAACTTCTCTTTTTTCTACAGCCATTGATTCTTGCCATTTTGATTGCCCAACAATCTTCAACAACAAGGGGTTGACCTCCACGCTTCCTCCTGAAAAACAAAGCTTGTAATTTGGCTAGTAATTAAATAAACAACCAAATTAAAAAAACACAAACGTAAACATACTTTGGCCTTTCAGGAGTGTAACGACATTTTGGAGATCCTTTTCGGTGCCCAAGTTCTTATCACAGCTTGTATCTATTTTTGTTACCTTTTTGGGACCTTTTTGGCTTTGCATCCTTGTTCCCCTTCCCTTTTTTACTACTCCCACATTTCTCAAACCATGCCTTGAATCTACTCTCTTTAGGCCTGCCAGCTTTTCTTTTTGTTAGGGGAGGACACATGGAAAATTCAATTTCCACTTCAAGCCACTAAGACTGATCTGTAAGTGCTGGAATTGGAGTTGCATATGCAGCCTTGAATCTTGCCACTGAGTAGTATTCCAGCAAGTATGGGTGCATGTTTATCTTGGGCTGGGAGGCCAAGAAAAGTATGGCATGGTCACAAGGTTTCCCGGTGTGTTGCCACTCGAGGAAAGTGCAGTCATGCAACTCAGTGTTAACAACATGCCTTCTTCCAGTCTTGGTATCTCTAACTTCAGCACCCCACAATGAAGATTTTTCAACACACAAATGTGAAAGATTCCTGCTCCTGTTCACCACCTGTTGTACCAATGCAGGAAGCATATCCCCTTGCAGACAATCACCAATGTTTCTTCTCAATTCCCACATGTGCATGATCATGATCATGATCTGGTCAACCATGTCATGCACAGGCAAGTTCTTTAACTGCTTTATCTTGTTCTTAAAACTTTCTGCCAATTTATTGTTGATATGATCACACTTGATGGCACTGTTAAATCCTGACATGTACCACAATAGAGAATGATAGGTGTTCAACCATGGACAAACTCACTGCATGCTGCTTTTATCTTATCAAGATGATATGAATGTGTTTGTTTGGTGTAAGATCTTGCTGCTAGCCACATTCTCCCAAATTCTTCCCCTCTGAATTTTTTGATCAAATTCATCCACATATGGCCAAAGCACTCCCTCTGCTCACAATGAGGAAAAATATTCTTCACTGCATTTTCTAGCCTTTTACATGCATCTGTGTGTACTGCCAAAGGTGACACTGGCGCTATGCATCTTTTCAATTGCATCATGAACCATGTCCATGAAACCTCTGTCTCTGACAGAAACAAACCAATACCAACAGGGAACATCCAGTTGTGTCCATCTATGCTGCCAATTGACCATTCCATTTTCCTGTCAATAAAGATGAGTATGTGCTCAAATATGGACAGCACCCTGCTTTCAAGCCATCTATGCAAGGCTTTAAAGCCATAAAGAACTTGGAGAAAAGAACTCTACCATCCTTTGTTACCTCATTATCTATCTCCACAACATTTCCAGGTGACCTCTTTTCCACCTCTGCTTTGAGGTTATAAAGAATCCTAAAAGTATTTGCCCAATCACCATATAATTCTTTCATTGCCCTGTGTTTTTCTTTCCACACTGTGGTATACTTCACCTTAATGGGGTACTTCTTTTCCAAGGCCACTTTAAGTTTCTTTGCTATAGTGTTTGGTTTTCTGGCTAAAATTGGAGTGATCTTTTCTGCAATCCAAAGCTGTGATGTCATGATTGATACTCTCGGTGAACTTGTAATACAAGAATGTGGATTTGGGATTTGATTAACCCTAATGGTACTTCCATCAGGTTGAATTCTAGCAGATATGTACCACTTGCAAGGCCTGACGCTTCCATCGAAACCTCTGCACCTTGCATAAAATTTCTTTATGTCAGTCCACATAGTCTTGGCATCAAACTCATGTTTGACTACATAAGTCTTGAAACACATCCTAAACTCCTTCATGCTTGGGAACAATTTGCCTACTTCAATAACAGGATTTTCTTTGTCATACAAACTTACAAGCTCATCTTCATGTGCATCATCTACATCATCTGCATCATCATTCATCAACTATCCATCCACATCTTCATAAGCATCTCTGTTAGCATCATTAGGAAAACTAGATTCACACCTCTCTTCCTCATCTTGATCATCTACTGGATCTACTGGAATGCCACAATTTTTGACCATCTCAGTGTCAGCCATTGGTGCAATGACCAAATCAGTAATCTCTTCTAATTGTACTGAATTCCAATCAGCACAAACAATCCTTGCAGCACCATCACAACCCTCTTTTACATCTTGATCAAACCCCCATATTACTGTCCCTTCACCCGTAAACATGGGCGTTATCTATCTCTGTGAGGCCCAATCATCATCTACCATATGTGAAGCCAACTTTGAGGGCACATATCCAACCTTAGAATCTGATTTCAGATCAACAAGCTCTGCATGAAAGGTAGTCTATTTGCTTGCCCAGCCGTCTTGCCGATCAATTTCATCAACCATCTCTTCACCATTCTCAATTCTCACATACTCACCCTCCCAATTATCAAACTGTAACAATGCTACCTCCTGCTCTGGACCCCAAAAAAATGCTCTCCCCAATTTTCTCCACGACATTTCTCACGACCCTCTCTTCCATGCTCTGTATTTCCCGAGGATCAATCTTTTCACATTCAAACTCCCATTTCACAATTGTATCTCTCTCCATGTCTCGCACACTACCATCACCTAGCTTCACCTTAGAAGGAAAGAATTCGACAGTGAATTCGAATGGCCTACCCCTGTTTGTCAATCGCGGGCAGTGTGAGCTACCGAAAGCAGATGGCGCACAAATCGCATAGGTTGGAAAGGATGCACATACCTAGTCGACGTTGTTGTCTCTGGCGGCTCCATCGTGGTCAGCCCCCCTCCCCCGCACCCAAATCTGGATGAAATCGACCAAAAACAGAGGAAACAGAGGCGATGCGGGGAGATCTAACTCGACAAGGAGGGGGACAGGACAAGGGGTGGTTCAGGATTTACTCACCACTTGAAAGGTCGGTTGCGCACCTTGACTTGAACAATGGACATGGTGGCGGCTGCTCCATTATACATATAATATAGTTGAAACTAAGGTTGTGTTTCATAGAAAAGTATGGAAAATTAAAGTATTGGAAAACCACAGTAATTTAACAAGTAGGTACAATCGGATGGTGACGGATTGGGGCCTAAGTATATAAAAACATTGTACACTAGTAATTGCATACACAAATAAAAAAAATTCTACACAAAGCTACAATTTCTACACTAGTAATTATCACTAGCTACAATTTCTACACAAATCAATCCATGCAAGTAACTTTGGATTCTACATGACACAAAGCAATCCATGCAACTAACTTTTCATTCTACATGACACAAAGCAATCCATGCAACTAACTTTGGATTCTACATGACAAAAAGCAATCCATGCAACTAACTTTGGATTCTACATGACACAAAGCAATCCATGGTATATATACTAAAATTTCTACACAAATTAACGCAATCCCCTAAGGGCATCTATAATGCCAGTCGCTTGTACAGGCAGAAAAGAATAAATATCAAAATATAAAAAAGGCATCTAAGTTCCCCGGTCTACAATGGCGGCCACTAATTTCCTGGGTTAATTAAACCACCTGGAGCGCTTGATGAGGAAAGAAAACGAGGCTAGCGCTCGGTGCACAAGTTTGTGCCAGCGCTTAATGTGACACCAAGATTCACTAAAATAACTGTTAATCAACTACATGAATCCCGATGGATCCCGCCGGCGTGTTCGTGAACGGAGGACGTGGGAGAGTGGAGAAGAAGGAGATGCGATGGAAGTAGTATAGTGGATCTAACCTTGGTGCCGGAGAGGGGCGGGGACGGGGCGACAACGGGGCCGGCAACGGAGCGTCGACGGGGTGGCGGCGGCGGCTTTGGTCAGGGAGAGGGGTGTGAAATGAGAGAGAGCGGTGACTTAGGTCTTTCACTAAGTTGACTTAGATAGATTATCGCTGGCGTTGGGAGAAACGGCAACACCATAGCTAATAACATGCCAAATAAAAAAATAATAAGATTAATAATGAAAGACTTGACAAAATAAAAGACTCAAAATTTGAACTGGTAGTAAAGAAATAAAATTCCTAAATTAATAAAAACGGTAAAATTAATTATCACGAAAGGCATAATATAAAATTTCTATTATTTTGTGACTAGTATAATAATTAAATACTTAAAACACTTGATCAAATGGAAAAAGTCTTTCTGGCGTACAAAGCAGACAGATGCCAGCACTGACAAACTAACTATGACATTCAAATAAAAGCAACGCCACCAGTGCGTTCCAAACGATGAGTGCATATGGGCCAAAAGATTTGCGGCGTTTCAAAAAAAGCAACACCAACACTAAGCTTGTAAAGCTGACATGCTGATTTGGCCTACGCCAGCACTATTTGGAAAATATAGTGCTAACATTGATGGGAAATGGTGTTCCACCAATGATAGTTGTGGCTAGTCATTTTCCACTAGTGAGTGATCCTCCTAGATATTCATTTTTCTCACCAGAACCAACTCTCCTAATAATGCCCCTACTAAACATTCGCAAACAAGTGAAGATACTCTCCTAGGTAAAGATGATCCCTTTCTTAGTCATAAGGAAACTACTTTGCTCTGAAGACAGTAACATAAAGAGTGTCCTGATGGGTTATCATTCGCCAACTTTGTTTCTATAGAATGGCTAAATCATAGGTATGGAGGTCTCAGAACCCCACACCTTCCTTGTCATTTGGAAGGCATATTCACCACCAAGCTAGCCAATGCATTTTCTTCTCTGCCTCCATGTCCCCAAACAAAAGGTCGGCATTGCATCAGCTATTTCTTTGCATGGTTTCTTTAGAATTTTGAAAACAGCCATGGCATAAACCGCGATAGATTAGATATGTTCTTTCAAAAGTATTTCCTTCCTGCGAAGGACAGCAATTTTTCCTTGCAACCTTTAAGTTGATTCACAACTCTTTTAATGAGCTGAGATAAACTATAACTATGGTCTAAACCCACCATAGATGGTAGAGGATGATATGTGTCAGAGATAGATTCTATCATTATGTTCAATTTCAAATAAACCTGAGCCCTAACCTCCACATTCACATTTGGAATAAAAATAGATACTACATTTCCCTTCGCATGTCATTTTTCCAGATCTTGCACAATATTAATCCAATAACTACCTCAGTGAGATTGGATTATTCATAACTGCATTCATAAGGATTAGTGAATCATCGGCAATTAATAAATGAGAGACTAATGGTGCATTTTTGCGCACCTGAATGTCTTTAATGCCATGAACCTCCTCCTTATGAGCCAAAACACTAGATAAACCCTCGACACACATAACATATAAATATGGTGATAAAGGGTCCCCTTATCAGAGCCACCTTGTAGTGGTAAATTCCTCCGTTTCTTGGTCATTATACTGCACTCGATATTTCACCAATGAAACAGAAGCCACTAAGAGCTCCACAAACTCGTCCTGGAATCGCAGTTATTCCATCATCCTCTCCAAGAATTGTCATTCCACACAATCATAGGCTTTGTGCATATCAAGCTTTACAACAAAATACCCCTCTTTTCCTTTCTTTTTATTCTTTATAGTTTGACTACACTCATAATCTAGCAAAATACTATCCATAATGAGATGGCCTGGAACAAGAGCACTTACAGTAGGGAAAAATTATCACCAAGACATAGCTTAAGTGAAAAGCAATGGCCTTATAAATCACCTTATAAAGCACATTGCAAGGACTTATCGGTCTATATATACTGGGTGATCCTAGTCGGGTTCCACTCTTAGGATTAGAACAATGACCTCCATATTTCAGGAATAGTCTTCTTTTAACAGCATTAAGAACTTCTGCAGTTAAAGCATAACCGAGAATGTTCTTTAAAGAAAATAGCATGCAGTCCATCTATAACGGGAGCTTTGGTATCACGAATAGAAAAATGTGTTTCTTTACCACTTCAGGAGTATATGGTTTCAGTAGAGCTTCATTCGTATCCATCGTCACCCTCAGATTAACATTTTCAAGCAAACAGGGATACGGTCCGTCTATCTCGATGGAGAACAGACCTTCATATTGGGAAATTAGCAGGCTTAAGTATGATGTACCCTCTTGTCAAATGCCTTGATCACCCTTTAGCTTGTTCATATGGTTCCCTCCATAAAACCTATAGGGCGAGGACACAAATGTCTATCATGTTTCCCTCCATAAACCTCTATGGTCTGCTCATGGCACATGGCCCCACAATGGCCATGGTTGCTATTAACAATGGAAATTTGAAAAAAAATGGTAAAAGAAAACGGGTGATCCATCCGCAAAACATCGCTACCCCAAAAATTATTCCACCATGTAATCTTTCTTTTCCAAGCATGGACTTCTCGCGGATTTCCTGTAGAAATGGATAATCTAATTGCATATCTAGAACAAGCAGGGAGAAGCAACTAAAAGCATCAGTTTGCCACAAAACTATCCTAGAATTTTCTAGGCTGCATTAGTTTACCAACATATGGAAAGTTGTAAGCACAACTGAGCAAACAATAATGAAAAAATTGCCCAAGAAATAATGTGGGTAAGAACAAATTTACACTGTGTAGCAAGCAAGTATGTGGCATCATGATGCGATGGAAATTGAAACATCCTCAACCATGAAAACTTGATCATAGATCTTGTCAGCCGCTAGATCCACCTCTGGGCCTTCTTCATCGCCCCATTCGATCCCATTGGGGCTCTCTTGTGTCCCATCAATGCATCGGCATCAGAGACAATGCGGCAACTAGTGTTGCAGAACGTAGTATTTCAAAATTTTCCTACGATCACGCAAGATGTATCTAGGAGATGCATAGCAATGAGAAGGGAAGAGTATGTCTACGTACCCTCGTAGACCGAAAGCGGAAGCGTTATGAAACGCGGTTGATGTAGTCGAACGTCTTCGTGATACAACTGATCAAGTACCGAACGCACGACACCTCCGTGATCTACACAAGTTCAGCTCGATGACGTCCCTCATACTCTTGATCCAGTTTAGGTCGAGGAAGAGTTTCCACAGAACGACGGCGTGATGACGGTGATGATGAAGTTACCGACGCAGGGTTTCGCCTAAGCACTGCAACGATATGACCGAGGTAAAAATCTGTGGAGTGGGGCACCGCACACGGCTAAGACAACTATCAACTTGTGTGTCTATGGGGTGCCCCCTGCCCGTATATAAAGGGGTGGAGGAGGGGGATGGCCGGCCACCAAGGGGGGAATCCTACTCCTACTAGGAGTAGGTTCCCCCCTTTCCTAGTCCTACTAGGAGGGGGAGGAAGGGAGAGAGGGGAGGATGGAAAGGGGGAGCGGCCCCCCTCCCAATTCGGATTAGGCTTGGGGGGGCACCCCTCCTCTTGGCCTTCTCCTCTCTCTTCCACTAAAGCCCATGTATGCCCATTAAGCCCCCGGGGGGTTCCGGTAACCTCCCGGTACTCCGGTAAATGCCCGAACTCATCCGGAACCATTCCGGTGTCCGAACATAGCCTTCCAATATATCGATCTTTATGTCTCGACCATTTCGGGACTCCTCGTCATGTTCGTGATCAAATCCGGCACTCCGAACAACCTTCAGTACATAAAAACACATAAACTCATAATTTCGATCGTCATCGAACGTTAAGGCCGAGGGAGATTTACGTCAGCACGACGGCGTGATGATGGTGACGATGAAGTTACTGACGCAGGGCTTCGCCTACGCACTACAATGATATGACTGAGGTGGAAATCTGTGGATGGGGGCACCGCACACAGCTAAGACAACTGTCAACTTGTGTGTCTATAGGGTGCCCCCCTCCCCATATATAAAGAGGTGGAGGAGGGCGCCGGCCGGCCGGCCACCATGGGCGCGCCCCCAAGGGGGGAATCCTACTCCTACTAGGAGTAGGTTCCCCCTTTCCTAGTCCTACTAGGAGGGGGAAGGAAGGGAGAGAAGGGAGGAAGGAAAGGGGGGCCGGCCGCCCTCCCAATTCGGATTGGGCTTGGGGGGGCACATCCCTCCTCTTGGCCTTCTCCTCTCTCTTCCACTAAAGCCCATGTAGGCCCATTAAGCCCCCGGGGGGTTCCGGTACTCCCGTAAATGCACGAACTCATCCAGAACCATTCCGGTATCCAAACATAGCCTTCCAATATATCGATCTTTATGTCTCGACCATTTCGAGACTCCTCTTCATGTCCATGATCATATCCGGGACTCCGAACAACCTTCGGTATATCAAAACACATAAACTCATAATACCGATTGTCATTGAACGTTAAGCATGCGGACCCTATGGGTTCGAGAACTATGTAGACATGACCGAGACTCACTTCCGGTCAATAACCAATAGCGGAACCTGGATGCTCATATAGGTTCCTATATATACTACGGAGATCTTTATCGGTCAAACCGCATAACAGCATACGTTGTTCCCTTTGTCATTGGTATGTTACTTGCCCGAGATTCGATCGTCGGTATCTCAATACCTAGTTCAATCTCGTCACTGGCATGTCTCTTTACTCGTTCTGTAATGTATCGTACCGCAACTAACTCATTAGTCACATTGCTTGCAAGGCTTATTGTGATGTGCATTACCGAGAGGGCCCAGAGATACCTCTCCGATACACAGAGTGACAAATCCTAATTTCGATCTATGCCAACTCAAAAAACACCATCGGAGACACCTTTAGAGCATCTTTATAGTACCCAGTTACGTTGCGATGTTTGATAGCACACTAATTGTTCCTCCGGTATTTGGGAGTTGCATAATCTCATAGTCATAGGAACATGTATAAGTCATGGAGAAAGCAATATCAATAAACTAAATGATCATAGTGCTAAGCTAACGGATGGGTCAAGTCAATCACATCATTCTCTAATGATGTGATCCCGTTCATCAAATGACAAGTCATGTCTATGGTTGGGAAACTTAACCATCTTTGATTAACGAGCTAGTCAAGTAGAGGCATACTAGTGACATTCTGTTTGTCTATGCATTCACACATGTACTAAGTTTCCAGTTAATACAATTCTAGCATGAACAATAAACATTTATCATGATATAAGAAAATATAAACAACAACTTTATTATTGCCTCTAGGGCATATTTGCTTCAACTAGCCCATGATGTTGTGCCTCCTATCGTGAGCACTGCCAATGACAAGGTCCTTGCCTGCCTTGATCAGGGAAACCATCCCATGACAAAACACCTCATGAAGGAGGCCCTTGCACACCAAGAAGAGGAATCGGTGCACCTTCTTGTGGATCCCCATCTTGTGATGCTCACTCTACCCAAGCGGGTGGCAACATGCCACATGCTAACAGTACTCGATGGTTCGGGTTGTTTTCCTGATGTGGGATGAAGGCATTGGTCAGTCATAGGCTCGTAGTGTGTTGATGCTTCACCTCATGCTTGTGAAGATGTTTGCAGCGCCGGAAACGGTGGGCATCACCTCATCTTCAATGGAAGCTCGGGCTTGGGTAGCGAGGCTGGTCGACATGGCCGAGCAAGGACCGGCCACGTCAGCCAATCTGTCTAACATGATTACATGCTTGTGAGGTCTAGTTAAGGCGGCAACAGCCTCCGCTGGTAATTGTCTTGGTGGGCTGTGGTCCTTGATAACTGGGCAAGGAATATTAAGACGAGCTGTGGCCCATATATGCAGAGGCATTTCTGTACCTGCATGCATAGTGGGGGTCATCGTGTGCAACTTGTCGGCGCTCACCTTCCATTGGAAGGGTTTTTAGTCTAGTCCTAGAACAATGGTCATCGCACGAGGATGTTCGTGGCCCCAGTAGCAGCATCTAAACATTTCTTATGAAAAACACATTATTTACAAAAAATTGTGTCAACACATTAATATTACAACTAACATTTTTTTGAACGCATGAACATTTTTATTATCAAATTGCGTGAAAATTTTATAAATACGTGGACATATATTTAATTATGAACATTTCCTTGAAATGCATGAATTTTATTAAATTACATGAATATATTCTTGAAAATGCACTAGTAAAATTTTAAATTAGAATGTCGTTTTACAAAAATATCTGAATTATTACTACGTGTGAACTGTTTCTTAAGTTACATGAACATTTTTATTAATATGTGAATGCCTTTTTTGTTTACATGGATATTCTTTTGAAATGCAAAAAAATATTTTATAGTTACATGAATTTGTATTGAAAACCCTAGCACCATTTAGTAGTACATGAAGTTATTTTTTTTTAAATGTGCATACCTTTTGAAAGTATGTGAGCATTTAAAAACATAGATACTCACGTATCTCCAAATGCATCCTTATAATTTCCTTAAAATAAAAGAGAAATATATAAAAAAAATAGAAAACGAAGAAACAAAGAATTTCTTAAGAGACGTTGGTTACACTGTACCGAATTATATTAAAATAAGAGGGCTTTGGCCCATCCAAACTGGGATCAATCTGGGCCGAGAAACCAGATCGAAATGACTGAAATCCCGACGCTGACATTGATGCTGACGTTGGATCAATATCTCTTCCCGCGCGGAGGAAATTATACGCGGAAAAATTACTTCCTTCTAATTTTTCCTGAGTTTACTTCTTGCCTAGTTTAGCATTCTCCCCGAACCCTAGCCCCTCCCCCCACCTACCCACGCCGCTATATATTCCCAGCCATTCCGCCCATTCCAGTCACAGGCTCATAGCAATTCCCTCTTCTCCTTCCATACAGTACCGAGTACATTCTCGCCAACTCACCTGTGCGATGGATCCCAAAGCCCTGGCCGCCAAGGAGGAGGAGGAGCTCGTCGAGCAACTCTGTAGCGACCTCACCTGCGCCTGCGCCCACCCACATCCTGCCCCCACCGACGGCGCAGCCGCCGCCGGCCCCATCAACCCCCCTGACCCTGCTCCTGCTGTCCTCAACCTGTCTCCCACGGGGTTCCTCGCCACCCTCCGCCAAGCCGCCGTGGACGCATCGTCCGTCGTCGGTGAGTTCACCCGCGCCAGGCTTCTCAGCTTCTCCCGCGCGTTCGCCCGGGGCTGGGGCCCCGCTGGCCCTGGCAGGTACGAACGTCGCTCCGTCCAGGAGCTCGTCGACGACAGGATCTTCCCCGACCTCAACCTGCCTGCCGAAGATGACCCGGAGGAGCAGATGAGGAGCCGCAAGCGCAACGTTTCCTCCTCCAATCCCGACGGTGCCATCCCCGGGCCAAGTAAGAGGAAGAGAAGCCTCTCGCCGCCCAACATCACCGATCTGGAGGAGGAACTGGCCGGTTCGCAGGTGGCTGCTGCCGAGGCCGAGGATGCTGCTCACAAACAAGGTAGTAAGCCTGATTCTTTTTTCTTGGAGATTAACAAGTACCTCTCGACCGTATGGTTCATTTCCATTCTCAACTGATCCATTTTCATTTTCAGCTGCAAGGTTAGGAGAGCAGCAGGCAGACAGTGGATCTGCATCCGCTTTCAATACACAAGACCAACCCGCCGCAACAGAGAATGACGAAGCCGAGGCTGATGTTGCTGCTCCCATAGAAGGTTCGCGCGCTTCTTTAATCAAGTGTTCAAAAAAGATGGAGAAAGGCTCTCCTATATACTGTTCCTCATCCTATGTCATTTTCTCAGCTGCAATGCCAGGAGAAGCTGCAGGTAGACCTCGGCTCAGCCAGGCTGACATCCGGGAGAGACTCGGGAAGCTGATCTCCAAGGTGAAAAACCAAGCCACCAGGACGTTCCCGGAAAACTATCTGGGCAAGTTGAATTGGTTTCGGAGGCAGGTTGCCAAGGACCATGGATATGCTATGGAGACGTCAGCTCATGTTGGCAGCGCTTTATCGGACCAACCTGCAAGCAGATGCAATGTCGAGAGTACTGTGGGAGAAAGGGAGTTGCCATCTCAATTGAATGTCGCAAGTGCCCAGGCAGAAGAAAGAAGGCCAGAAATTCGTACATCAACAATCGCAGGTAACGAATTGGTGTACTAGATGTGCCTATCAAAAGTGTTTAGATAGACGAGTTGGATGCTAATGTTCCTGTTACAGGTGGTTTGTTTCCTGTGCATGGAGATGGAGGCATGTCTTCACAGCGTGAAGCCGGAAATGAAGACAAGGCAAGTGACGACGTGCATGAAGGCAATGCTTCTCTGCAGGTGTCGGTGCCTGATGTCATACCGAGGGTTCCTCAACCCTCGCCTGCTATGGAACATCAGCCGGCCATCGCTAGCCCGAGAAGGGAACCTGACAATCTGGATGGGGGACAGAACGATCTGGATGAGATGCAACCTGGCCCTTCTAGCTGTGCGAGCGCTCCTCCATAACTCCTACTTTGTTAATGACCTTGTTGGTCTATACATTATTTCAGACTGTGTTTTGTTTACTGGAGCCATCGCTTATTTCTACTAGATTATCAACTATAAGTTCTCGAATGGAATGGTTGACATTGTTATTGTGTCGCTGCTTGGTTCTATGCTTAATATGATAATACCATTTATTTTAATTGTGTGAATTTTCATATTATTAACATGAGAATTAATCATGTTCAGTATTTTGTGTTGTGTTTTGGTTTTACAATCTATTATATATACAACTTGGCTGTTACGAAAAATTGGCAAGATGAGATATGTTTCTGTCCTCTAGGCATCTTGTTGTGGCATCATAACTAAAATATATATTCATGTTTTTTAAGTGTCCAAGCATTTTAAGAAATACCTATGCATAGTTGACATTTAGTGCTACTTCCTGTAAACTCTGCCTATCTGCGCTTGGTGAGGAAAAATATCATGGATGTATTAAAACGTAGGCTTTGGCTACTATCACGAAGCATGTAAAAGGAGTCAATTAGCTGGATTACACTAGAACAAAGCGTTGGTAAGTGATGATTTTCTTCGGCCAATAGAGCTATGCCATCGTCAGTAACCAAGGCCTTAGTTTCTTGGAGCAATACATAAGGTGTATTGGTTGATGTATTAAAATTTCTTTTTCACCATGATAAATTTTGTTTAGGTAAAAATAAAATAAAAAGAGGTCTGGATATTTATATCTGATGTCGCGCTAGATAGTTGGTGCTCTACCAAGTTCCATACACAAATTATGAATTCTTTTATCAAAATCAAATCTTGAATTTATTTGCTTGCTGGCTTGAGTAATTCCTATACCAATGGCGAAGATAGTAGTTATGCTCAGGGCAAAACGGCAAATTATTTGGCATTTGGAATCTGTATAGACCAGCACTTGAGAACAGTGATAGCCATCAAGGAGAGATGTTCAATAAAGACGACATTGAATATTTGCATGGTTTAAATGACATATTCGCGAAGTTTGTGTGTGAAGATTGATACTCTAACGTAGAGACAAATGCATAAATGTGCTCTTTATTTGATGGCTACCTAATTTGGTTCCTTGGCATTATCATTCTTCAACGTAGCCTTATTTTGAACTTATGTGGTTCGGAAGTCTTGATTTATTCTGGCTACGAGTAGATATTCTAGTGTGCTCAAGCTAGGACGTAGAGTAATTTATATGGTTGACTCTTCCGGTGGGATCTGTGAGAAAGTCAAGTGTAAATATTCTGCAGTGCTTGCTAGAAGTAGTGGCTATTTGAAGGTTTTAAGCACAAAGTTTAATGGAAATCATGGAGTTACTGCCTCTAGCTGGTCATTGTTCTTATGTTTCTAGTGCACTTCCTGAGTTTTTGTGCACTCACCCTTGCACTTATTTGGCTTAAACATAATAGATAAACGACATGCCTGGAAGACGGACGTAGTACCTCTATATCACTTCAGACTTCACACACTTCCATATAATGTTTTGTGGATAACTATACTTCCACCTAATAGTCGTACAATATTAGTTGTTATTTTGTATTGCCTAGTTGATCCTTGGTGATTTATTCGTGTGGATCTACAGTTTATTTGATATACTTCCTGCCTCAGAGACTCAATGATATGTACTGCACTGCGTGGACATATGTTTGAGTTACAATGTTACTTCTTGTCGTATATTTGTACATGCCAGTCATGGATACAGTAGTTTACAAGAGAAACTCTTTCAATTTTTTGCAAAATTTCCAGGCATAGCAAATAGTAGCATTATGCGGTCTCCAGTGTGTTTCAAACCTTGGCTGTTATAGTCACTTTGATCCGGGTGAACATTATCTGAATGTGACTGATACGAGGCCAAATACTAGCAGCACCGCAAATGAGTGAAGCATTCTTCACTTGTCCTTGTGTTCAATATGTGCTCGGCCTGCACACCCACGGATGCATCCCATGAATCGAGATAGCGGTAAAGGCATGCATCACACAATGCATACGGGCTAGAGGAGTATGTGGTACGTCTTGTTTATCATTTTCTGAAGGATTATTTTTTATTTTGAATGTGTTTTAGTGCTTTTTGCATGATACATCATGCATATATAGCTAGCTAACTCGTTTGATCACTTCAGGTTTTATTGAGAGCATACATATGGTTCATGCATATGAGCTGTTATAATTACGGCCTTATTGGACTGCCGATAATTTACCTACACACATGTTTAAAGAAACGGTGATATAGTTAGTACATTATATGCCTTTGTTTTGGCAGCGTATATATGGAAGCAACGTAATTACATTGAAAAGAAAATTAAATTTGTAAATTAACTCAAAGCTATAGAAAACGTACAACATATTACATACACTATGATCACTAATTTTTAAGGCCTCGCAATCAACTGAGGTAGTCAATTTGGAATTGGTTCACCTGATTTTGACCGGGCCAACAATTTCTCAATGAGGGCTTGCATTCAATTCATCTAATTCACTATGCTTTCTAAGTTTGAGGCTCTCTCAACATTTTTCAAATTAATCGGCAGCAATTGACCAATAAAATTATATCAATCCCGTGAACCTTCTCACCTCCTAGAAAAAAGAACCGCCAATACATGATACTGTAGCACTGATACAGTGCATGCAGCCAATGACACAGAAAATTTTCTCACATAAATATTACTTGATTAGCAGATAACACAGAATCACACTTCGAAAGGCCCAACAAAAAACCACATTATAAATTAAAAAACACACTCCATCATCTCGCCCACTCGTCAAACCAAATATTTCGCCAATTCCAAAATATAACATTTTTTAATAGTCAAATTTCTTTTACTTTGACCAACTTCAGAGCCAAAAAAAATGAATATCCGCATTAGTAAATAAATACACTATGAAAATTATTTTCATGATGAATCCAATGATACCAATTTGATATTATGTACTGATATATTTCTCTACATATTTGATCAACCTTAAATAGGTTTAACTTTTCGGAAAACTAATACACCATATATTATGAATCACGGGGAGTAATCTTTTTACCAAACCCAACAACACCAACGCCGCTGCAAAACGTGCCCAAACCTTCTCGTTCATACCAATCTGCATGCACATATATGTGTTCGAGATATGAATACCATGAAATCCCAATTTGAATTATATAAAATATCTAAATAAAGCCCACTAATGAGAAAAACGCTTACCATTGTCCCCCACGTCGCCAGTGGCTGCACACATGAGGAACCACGCTTACCATTGTCCCCCATGTCGCGAGTGGCTGCACACATGGGGAACCCTAAACCGCCAACCCTCATGCCCTCTTCCTAAAGTCCTTCTCGCATCGCCGCCACCTGAGTGAGTCGATGGCGAAGCTGGGACGACCCTAGTGAAGGCTGCGGTGGGGCCGGGCACACTCTAATCCAGGGCCTTGCCGACTTAGCACGTGGAGGCGTAGATCTTGCCGCGACATTCGTTGCTTCGGCGGTGGGGCACGGAAGGTGGTAGACATGGTCGACGGTGTCTGACGAGGCTGTGGCGGCGAAGGTTGCCCTCTATGTTCTGGGTAGGAAGAACTGATGTTGTGTGGGAGGCTACTCGGGACCTTAGGTGCACTACAAGAAATGTGGCCATTTATGACAAAAATATAATGACCGTGCTTAATTGGTCATGGATCAATGGCAAAAAATTACAAGATGGTCATGGGATGTCGAAGGGGGTCTAAACTCCTCACCATTGTGACCATCTATATTAGAAAGGTCATAGTCTCATCACTCCAATTGGTCATAAAACGTATAACACTATCCATGGCCTTATTTTTGGCCCAACATGACAAAATTAATATGGTCACATGCTTGAATAATGATGATTGGGCAGACACATCAGCAATTTCCCCTTGTATCATTGTATATGTGTAGTAATTTTGTTTACGTGTCATGTATACGTGTGAAATCAACATGCGTGTGCATGAAAAATGGGGTATATCTACGCCTGGAATGAGTGACCCGGATATTTAGCAGGTCCCAGATTTGATGTGTGGGTCCAACAAACCTACGAGACCCACTAACCCACCGGACATGTGGGATTAGCTAGCATGCAGGGCACACATGTATGACGAGGGGCCAAATGACCAATGGACCCACCTTACACATGGGATCATCTGACTTATAAGTACAACTGAATACCAAGAAAATAAAAGGAGCTCCAACGGCTGGGCTAGGTCCATTACAAAGAAGAAGAATAGTTGAGAGGTTGCCTGCTTATGATCAAGGCTAGATTTCTGTCCAAAAATCTAAGGACTTCCCTTTTATATTTGTATTTTCAATTTAAACAACTTAAAATTGTTTGAGGATTATCTAAATTATTTCATATCTAAATAAAAACTGTTTTTTGTAGTCACGTCATATTATCGATATTTGTCGTTTAGTGAACGTGCATTATCCTTATAAAATTGGACAAAATTTTATAACTTTGACTTAGAACAAAAGCTAAAAACACACTTATTCGCGGACGAAGGGTGTATAAGTCAGCACGTAATACCATTGATTCAATGCTAATTTTTTTATCACATATTACCCATATTTGGATGGTCTAGTTTATAGTTAAAATTAAAATTTAAGATGCATGCATTCATTGGAATGGAGGGAATATCTCCGACAATTTTTGAGCTCGCGCCATATGTCTCACCGTATTTTCCCACAAAATGCATTACGCGCGCGAGACCTTCCCGGCCCAAAGGCCCGAAACCAGACCAACCCAGGTCATATAAAAAGTTCTAAAACCCTAACTCCTCCCAAATCCCCTCCAGCGCCGCTCCCCCTTCTACTCTCTCCACGATCCCCTCCCCTCCCACCCCACCTCGTCGAGCCTCGATCTGGCCGGATCTTGCCAATCCACACACGGATCCGGCCTAACCATCCTGCAGCTGCGGTGGCGGGCCACCAGGACGACAATGAGGATTGCCCGGATCTTGAGACCTCAACGACGGCGGGTACGAAGAACCGATGTTGCACCAACCGCGCGCGTCACAAGGAGGGCGGGTGTGGTTGCTGCCGGAGTAGTGAATGCTGCGCTTGGTGCTGGACCAGCAGGGGCTGGGTGGGCCGCGACGCTTGATTGGGTCGTTTCCAACTGCCCCGGCATCGGCGGCGACGAGATGGTGCGCCGGCCAACATGGCCATTCACGTGCAAGGGCCCCATGAATCCCGTGTACGCGACCAAGGTGACCATGCCGCTCGCAGCTCCATCTGGGCAATCCTCATTGTCGTCGTCGCTTTTGATTTCAGCATCGGCCGATCTCTTTCTTTTCTTTCTGAACACTATCGATTGATGAAGTTGTTTGGGCTGCCCAAATTGATGTTTGAATGTGCCAAATCTGCTGCTCTGTAGGTGCCAGCGTCGATGACATAATTTATCAATGGTGGGTTCAGTAGTAACTCAAATCTGTTGCTCTGAATGTGCCAGCGTGTGACGGAATTTATCATTGGTGGGTCTAGTAGTAACTCAAATCTTCTGCTATGTTGTTTTCAGCCTGGTACGATAGTTGTTCATGCCACTTGCTTAACTGTGTTACCTATTTTCAGCTAGTGTACAAACAAACAAATTCTAGACATGCATGAGTAGTGCAAGTATGCACTTGATAGTGCATCTTACCTGAGATGGACAAAGTCTTGCTTTGTTTAATTACACATAAACATGGATGGTAAAAACAAAATCCTGATTGATTACAGAGAAAGCAAGTTGATACTCCCATTACTGAGAACAAGCTTGGTTAGTTGAGAGTGTTCTATGCGAACTTCAGTCAGTTTTCCTGCATTTTACTATTCATAGATCATGCGTTCCGAACGCGGTATATTGAATCAATCCTATGGAAACTAAGTTCCTAAAGTTTTCCCATGGAATTACTCCACTAAGAACATGCCCTAAGTAGTTTTATTTGTGAACTGACTATGTACTAATGTACTTCTCCGTGGCCTAATTGTCAATGTGCAAGATGTACATTTGTCGTGCATTTTGTGTCACTTGTTCTATGTTTCTGTTGTCTGTAGTTACCCAGTAATCACTCGACACTAATCTTAAGGTTTTTTATTTGCCCAATTCTATAGGTGATAACAACCCATTGTTTATTTTTTTAAGTTTGTTTTCATCAGAATTTTCACCATAAGTACCAAGGCATTGAAGCATAGTCACCATTTTTTTGCTTGTATATGTGTGCATTAGACGTTTTGTAATTAACTCATCAAAAATTAAAATTGGACATGTCCATGCCATATATGCTCTCTTCTGTTGAGACATTATGATATGCCACTTTTAGTGTCATGTTAGCCTGGACAACCTTATTGTCTGAACCGTTGTACTTGATGGTTTCCGTCTATGTATCTAAGGATGCACCCAAGAGGTAGTATAGAATGTTTAATATTTTTCTCAAATATGGGAAGTGAAGTTATGGAAAATTTCTTTTGAGTAATTTGATACTATAACAGGTAGTAATATATTTAATCACATATATTGTCCTTTTGTCTTTCGTGTGGACATACATGTTACTTCGCTCACAGAATGTTACTTGGCTCACTGAAAATTTGCATACTTATCAAACAGCTGCTGAGCTCTCTTTACTTTGGGCACTGTTTACCAGCATCTCAATCCCGACCTAGCAGGTCTGCTTACCAGCATCAACATGTACTGCTCTCTCCCCTTCTCCTCTAGGAAAAATGCATGAATAGAGAATTCACATCAGTTTGTTACATTGAATCTCTTTGTGGTTAATTTCCCCATTCTGGAGGATTCATGCTTGTTCGCTACCCCCTTGTGTATTTTTCCAGAACACAACATTGGCTAAACAAACTAAACATGGCTTCATTTATTCTGAGCATATTCATAGTATAGTGATATTTATTTATTTATTGCACCAGTATGTGAATCATACCCTATTGAATAGTATGTAACCACAACAAATGCCATGTATTTATTTGATAATAGAGCATGTAAACTAGAACCTATCCCACATTGCTATTCTTTAAGTTTGATGAGTTACTCATCTTGATAGTCAGAAAATTGCAACTACACTTACGTTTCTTGCTTTGATATGATTCTTGCTTCTACTGATTGCAACACAATATGACAATGAGATTTTAAGTTTGAATTCGTATATCATTGTATGGTTTATGATTTACATTTTCAAGGGTTGTTAATTATAATGTTCTGTTAAGTATGTGGTTGTTTTTTTGGAGACTAGGAAACAAGCTAACATACATTTTTGTCGGCAAGACTTTTACCTACCCTTTGATGTTACAGATTGCTAATCTTGCAATACAATTTTGTGCAAATGGAACATGCACATTAACTCGTTGACATGTTTGGTCCAAACAATATGGAACACGGAGGGTGTCTTGTCCTGAGACCTGAGCCATTCACATGTATCGTAACGCTTTCCCTTACCTCTGGTGCATCATGCAAATGTATTTCTTTTTTCTAATTCCCCAACTGCTAATGAGTTACCTAAAGTTGAATCTATATTGAATACTCATTTACTTTAATAACTTGGTCAATACATGATGTGCTCCTAGAAAAGTGTAGCTACACATTGGAATTTTAAATTTTATTTCAGGGTGGCATTTGTATTCTTTATCTGGAAATAATACTTGCTTTTTAACCTCTATTGTACTATCATGATAGTCGTTGTTAAGCTACAATGAGAACATTTCGTCCAACATTTGTCCTATAGTGGGTGGTTGTCTTATGAAAAAATACCTCGGTACTGTACTTTCTTGTGAAAAAATACCTTTGTACTGTACTATCATGACACTTTGGTTGTCTTATCATAATTGTAGTTGTTTCCTCTTATTACAGTATATGCGTCTTACAACAAAGATGTTTCAATTCAATTGCTATGTGGTCTGCATGTTCTTCTCATGTGTGATCTTTCTTAATGCCAGTATAATCTACTATCCAGAAGAACTAGCTACTCAGAAGTGGATGACAGTGAACATGAGAAGCTATGGTTTCCTGATTTGTTGTTATGTGTAGTGTTGTCATGAAGCATAGTGGTTCTTGCTTTGTGTAAAATCATTATAAGTATTGTACCTCTTTAGAGGAGTTCAACGTTGAACTATGTATGTGATTCATGTACCTGAAGTATCCACTATGATGCCTATTGCTGAAACGAATATAACAATTTACTGATAGTAATAGTTTCTGGCTAGAATTATCCACGATGCCTTTTTTTGAGGTAAATCTACAATGCCTAGTGTAACAAAAATGTGCAAAATAACGACTCGGCCAAATTAACAAAATTAATGGGCTAAAATTGATAGGATCGGTCTCTGGATGTGGCCCAAAAATGAAACGGGCTAAAATGAATGGGCTGTATTGTTGGGCTTTGCTCATTTAGAAACCTTATTGGACTGGCCTGGTGAAAATTGTTACCTTATTTTTCAGTCATCAGTAATGCCATCAAGGCTGCCACATCATCACCTTAGCCACATGGCTGAAGCCATGTCAGATCCTACATGGTTCAAGTAGACCTCTAGTGACGAAAACAATTAGTCAAAGATGTACTGACCAAATGTTTTTTTGTCATAGAATCTTTGACCAAAACATTCAAAAGGTCATGTTTGTTCGTTCTTGACAGCCAACTGTTGACCATCCAAATATGGTCATAAAAAGGTCATAAATGGATAACGACGACGATTCTTTGGCCAAAATTGAGGGTCATGATTGAGTGTTTTTCTTGTAGTGGTGGCAGGCGGCACAGGCTGCGCCAGCGAACTCTGTCGCGTCTTGTGTGGTGGTGGCTGCTGGCGGAGGTCCCCCAACAAGTTGGTGTACGCGGGTAGCGGTCATGGCAGCGGTGTGTGTTTTCCCTAGATATGATACTCGGCGAAGGGTGGTGGCACAAGTGGTGGCGGTTATCAGGGAATTACTGAGAGGGGCCCAGACGTTGTCAGACTGATTGCCACTGATGGTGTCCTGGACTAGGGGGTACTCACCACGTCGTCTCCCGATCTATTAGATTGGGCCGAGGACCCCCGTGGCCGTATACTCATGGGCCAGTTCGGACGGCTGCCGCATACAAGGAAGATTCCACAAGACTTGGCGATCAAGACAAGGACTTCTCCCCACCGGCGTATTCGGCTAGGACTCTTGTTATCCCAGGCCTTCGGTGCATTATATAAACCGAGGCCAGGCTAGTTGGTAGATATACAATATATACAACAATCATACCATAGGCTAGCTTCTATGGTTTAGCCTCCTTGATCTCGTGGTAGATCTACTCTTGTACTACCCATATCATCAATATTAATCAAGCAGGAGTAGGGTATTACCTCCATCGAGAGGGCCCGAACCTGGGTAAAAACATCGTGTCCCTTGTCTCCTGTTACCATCCGGCCTTGACGCACAGTTCGGGACCCCCTACCCGAGATCCGCCGGTTTTGACACCGACATTGGTGCTTTCATTGAGAGTTCTGCTGTGTGATCGACAAAAGGATCGATAGCTCACCTGCAGATCAACTGCGACTTCGGCGTCTTCGTCACCAGTTCGACTGGTCACCTTGGTTCGACCAAGAATTGTGCCCCGTGTTCGGATCACCATGTTCGGACGAGGGCCTTCGTCAAACATCAACTCCGATCTCTATCAAGATCATGGAGGAATTAGCTATGGAGCTCGGGGCCTCAACGTCAACATTGCCCTCAAGCGACCGTGCTGTTTTTTTGGACAGCGAACTCGTATCTGCCGCCGCCACCTCCTGGAGTATCGCTTTGACGATCGCTTTGGTGGAATTGTGCAGAATTGGGTCTATAACAACCCTGGAAAATTTCGTCGAGTTTCGATAGAGGAATCTCTGGCTATCCACGATATACCGGAGCCCTGTCAAATCTGGATGGGAATTTGGATGAGTTTAGGGCGTTGATCGGCTGCTAGCTCGGATGTCCTTTGGAAGATCCAACCGTTGATCGGCTGCTGAATTCCTATATCTACCAGCTCTCAAAATTTCAGCTCGATCCGACCGTCCAAACTCCGGGAACCTTCCGATTAGTGCATCACTTTTCGGATCTATTTTCTGCGCGAAAACGAATCCGACCCGAGTTCATCTTTTTTATGAATGGGATTTCGGACATCCCTTTTGAAGGAGGTTTTGTATGGGGTATTGTGTTTTGTTCCCGAACACACCCCACTAACTTTAAGATCTTTTGAACATGATCTTCAACATCATGCTGGTGTCAAACCATTCTGGCAATATTACTCCACGGCTGCCGACCTGTGCTAGACACATCGTCACTTTAGCCGAGATCAACTTCTTCGGATCATCATCTCGGCAAGCCTAACAAGAGTCCGACATCGCGAAGGATAAATCATCATCAACATCGCCGCCCCACGGATTACACGGAGCGGGCATACCGGCATCGCCGCACGGTCGCTTCATTAAGCCGGCATCGACCACGTCACGACCTACATCGACAGGGCCGCACTATTGCTTCTTCAAGCTGGTGTCCGTCACGCCGACCTACTTCGACTCATCGGCTGACGTCGAGGCTTCAACATCTCGGCTGGACCGGGGGCTTCGCCATCTCTTCATCAACCTACTCCGGACACTTCGCCGTCACTAGCCGACCAGCTCCGTCACGTTAGCTGGGCCGAGGCCTTTGCCTCGGCGAGTCAACCTTTACCAGCATTGTCATGCCGTCGTTTTATCGCCCATTAGGCAATGGGTGTGCCGAGCGAGTCCCAATTTTGGGAATCATCTTTATTCGGATTGCTACAACAAATAAACCAGGTGCTATTAACCCCAGTATTTTTTACTTGTTTGGGTTCATTTTTCCCAAAAAATTATTACTCTGGTTTGTCCATCATATGTACACATGTCTATCAAATGGTGGCCGCATTGACGACAGTCGCATGGTGGTTCGGTCAGTTTCCGTACATAGTCCGGCGAACGCCGCATCCGGAGCTCGGACCGACCTGCGAATTCAGGCTTTGCCACGCCTTTACCGCATCACGCCGACACACCTGCATCGACATTGACTTCGGCGCCAGGCCATATTTCTTTTATTACTCACTTTGCATAAATTATTTATTATGCAACGATTTTTTTAATTATCATTATTACTATTATCTCTGGTTTGCACTATTTTTTGTGCACAGGAAAATGATCCGGGGACTTCGACGTCACTCTGCCGGTCTGCATTGATCGTGCTATGTCACCACTTCGGCGTGTCAAGCTCTCCGCTCCGCCACCTCGGGACCGGCTTGAGGGATGAAACCTTGCCCCGCATCAAGCTCGGACCGCGTCATCAATACCGAACACATTAACCAGCTAAGTCGCTTTCGTGCTCAAAGCTTTAATTTCTAACTTGCGTTCGGTTCGACCAAGCATTATACTTTTTTGGAAAAAAGTTGCTTCTAAAAAATTATCTTGTCCAAACTTTGTTTGTGACGCATAAATTCAAATACCCCGTTTACTTGGGGGCTTCCTTTATGAAGCTTTTCCTGTTGCATATGATTATACTTGTACGGCTTCGTTCCTTGTTCGTGTATTACGCCACAATATGCACCATATTGACTTAAGCGATTTGCAAGCTGGGTTGCCTCGCTCCTGTGTTTACCCCTACGTTCCTGATTGTTCGGCTAGGGAGTAAAGGGAGCACCTCTGTGATTGTCACGATCGGGTCACCCGAGCCGGACCTCAGACTGGGTGAAGCCGAAAGCTAGAGCTCTTATAGTTATTCAATGATGGTCGGCACACAACGGAACTCATGAGTACAAAAAATCTATTGCACAAGTCTCATAATAACAATGAGCACCGAAGAAAGGTATCGGTGGGGGTACTATTTTCTTCGAAGATGCTTCTTACACTTCACGGGAATATAGCATTAGTTCCCTGAGCGCGCTTTGTCTGTTACAGCCTTATGGCCTGATTGCCTGGTTATTGAAAACACCATCGATATTCTCGACCGATGGAGTACATAACACTTTTCGGTCCTTGACCGAAGAGGGAGAAGCTGACGATCGGTTAAGACGCGTTTAAAGTTCGGTTGAACATAGATATGATATAAGTACTTCGGTACATGCAATCATTCTTCTACCCAAGTCACTTGGGGGCTCTTAAGTTTATTTGAGCCATTTTATAAGTGTTCTTCTTCTTAGTCGTTGCAAAGTTTTATTATTATTTATCACTCCTTTTTTCGACACGAGTGTGCGGTCACTAGCCGGGGAGCCTAATTTCTCTCTCAAAGCCGCTAGAGTTTAGTTTGCTAACCTAGCCTGATGAGAAGTACTCCGCCCTCGGGATAGGAGGTTGAAGCCGTAGGCTGACCCGCTCGAAGTCTTGAGATAGGATGTATCATGTTAAAGCACGACAGAAGCACTTCTTTTTTCTAAGACCAACTTTCGGATTGGCACCGAACACTTGATATTGTTCGGACGTCATGTTTTTACTGACATTTCTTGGTTTTCCAAGCTTTTTGGCACTTTTAAACTATTTGTGCTATTCCAGCATTAGTCTCGCAGTGCAACGCCGGACACCTTTAGGTATTCGGCAAAAACATTCTCAGATATTGCTATATATACATCGGTTTCGAATTGTGTCTTCGGTCAATAGTTGGGTTGCCCGGCTCCTGTACTTTCTTCCTACGTTCCGTTTTGTTCGGCTAGGCGTGCAAATGGAGAACCACTGCGATTGTGCTTCCAGCTCACATGGTTAAGCACCTCAGTGGAGAAAGCCGAAAATTGACTTTCACAATAAGCGTAAACTGGTCAGCGATCCGATGACTATTTCAAATGATGGGCCGTTCATAACATTGGCCGAAGTGTTTACGACTTGGCCCCAACTGTCGCCGAACACTACCGGGGCTATTAATTGGCCTCCCAAACTAAATCCTCAATATTTTGCTCTTACATTAGAGCTGAGGTTTAATGATCATGCTTAGCATGACAAGCCAAAGAAAGGAACCGATAACGGGACTATTTTCTTTGGAAGACATTTCTTCTGTTAAATAGTGATATAACTCTCTGCGTACCTTTGTTTATAAAACCGTATGGCCAGATTGCCTTGTTTGTTGTAAATCTTTGCCCTCATAAAGGCTTTATAAAGTAGGACAAGCACTCCTCGGCTACTGGCCGAGGAGGTGGAAGCCGATGGTCGGTCAACAAAGTTTTGTACAATGCAGATCCGAGCATTAATGACGTAAAGTACTTGGATACATAGAGTCATCACACATAATTTGTGATTTTACTATGGATATTGATCCTTAATTCAGCCACCCGTGCCCGCATTAAGGCTCGGGGGCCACTGGGCTTCGGGCTTATTATTTACAAATATTAAAGGGGCACATTGATCCCCTGATCTGGTGTTGCCACCCGACCAGTGTCTCGGGGGCTACTACATTGCTTGTCCAATGCAGAAAATTTTATGTGCAATATAGTTCCCGAGGAGATTTTGATCCTCAGGTTGGTCGGCCGCACCCAACCTGAGTCTCGAGGACTGAGCACGCCGCTTTTAGTGTCCCGAAGTATTCTACCGAGCTTGGACTTGATCCTCAGGCCGATTTTGCAAATCAACCTGAGTCTCAGCGACTACTAGGATCAGCGGTCGTACGTCATCCTTCAGGTGCATCTCGCGTTTTAGACCAATACACACCTTGAGGGCTACTGGCTATATATCTCGGCAGAGAATAAATTGCAATAATAAAAAATATTGACAAAAAATCGGCCCACGGTCGGGGTGGTGCACCACCTCGGAAGCAGTCCGGCATAAAGCTCGGGCGCTAGTGGCTGGCTCCATAGAGGGCATTTCCAGCATTAAGCTCGGCTAAACTCCTTCAACTTTTTTGAACCAAGGTGATATAGCACCTCGGATATAGTCCGGCGTTGGAGCTGGGACACTGTCCGACATTGGAGCTTGGACACATTCCGGCGTTGGAGCTCGGAAGCGGTCCGACATTGGTGCGCGGCCGCAAAAGATACCTCGAATGCAGTCCGGCGTTAGAGCTCGGACGCAAGAGGACACTGCCTCCCGGGAACAACTTCAAACCCGAGGTGTGGTGTAAAAATAACAAGGCATTGATAAAGGCCGAAAACTTAAAAGGGCTCCTCAGATACCCGACGTGTAGACTCGCCGAATGCATTTCGGCGATCCTCAAGATCGAAGATGAGAAGATTTGTTGAACCAGTTTTCAAGACCGGCAACCGAAGATGAAGAACAGTTCGGAAGAATCGAGGAGCGTCCCTAACTTGAAGACCGGTTCAGGGGGCTACCGACGGTGTCCTGGACTAGGGGGTACTCATCACGTCGTCTCCCGATCTATTAGATTGGGCCGAGGACCCCCGTGGCCATATACTCATGGGCCAGTTCGGACGGCTGCCGCACACAAGGAAGATTCCACAAGACTTGGCGATCAAGACAAGGACTTCTCCCCACCGGCGTATTCGGCTTGGACTCTTGTTATCCTAGGCCTCCAGTGCATTATATAAACCGAGGCCAGGCTAGTCGATAGATATACAATATATACAACAATCATACCATAGGCTAGCTTCTAGGGTTTAGCCTCCTTGATCTCGTGGTAGATCTACTCTTGTGCTACCCATATCATCAATATTAATCAAGCAGGAGTAGGGTATTACCTCCATCGAGAGGGCCCGAACCTGGGTAAAAACATCGTGTCCCTTGTCTCCTGTTACCATCCGGCCTTGACGCACAGTTCGGGACCCCCTACCCGAGATCCGCCGGTTTTGACACCGACAGCCACCGAGGCCTGCCCCGGTGCTCCCCCCTAACTTAATTTCGGAGGGGTATTTTTGTCCCTGCGAGTTTGTTTTTTCCTAGCCCGCCGTAGCCCAGATCCAAGCCCTTTCTAGCCCTGTATAACCGAGACCATATACATACAGTACCCTGGTATGAAAAAAACATCACACAACCCCACGTCCACGTAAGACCTGTCGAATCCAATCATTCACGCAACTCCATCAATCTCGTGAGCATTGACGCAGCTCCATAAGTCATGTAGTAGATCTCCAGCGGCGGCTATCTCGTCGGACAGCGGGTGCGGCAACGTCGTGAATCCCAATGAGCGCACACAGCTACCGCATCCCGCGTCCCCCCTCTAGTCTCGCTCGCGGCAACATCGAATGAACTGCCGCCGCCAGTGGTAGTGGTTAACCTAGCGGGGTGGGTAACCTAGCTACCCGGCGGCGCATGCGATCGTGGATCTTGTTCTGGTAGTGTTGCTCCTCGTGATCTGGGTTCACGTATCGTCGGTTGCCGTCGGCTGTGCGCGCCACCAGTATCGTTATTTGATGTGGCAGCAAACCTAGGTATCCGGCGGCAGACGTAATCACAGATCTAGCTAGGTTTTGAGATCGTGCAGTTCCTCGCGATTGAAAGTGATCACGACGGGTGTCGTGGCCATCTTCCTTACTAAGTTTGGCAGATCTGAATGGCCTCAGTTGGGGTTGTTTACACAAGATCAGTGATAGTGTGCTATGTGTTGTATATTTCATCATTGATAATATTTGCACATGTGATGATACATATTATTGGTTGTAGGAAATGGCGGACGACGAGTTAACTGATATCATGGTAGACATGTAGTTTGGAGAACTGATGAAAGACTGGATAGAAGATTGGTCAGATGATGAAAATTCAGATCGTGAAGATCGGTCAGAGAATGGGAACAAATGGGACGATCTTAATGTGAGTGGCATTGTCATGTTGTAATTTTTTGGTGGCATCCGACAACATTAAATCTTTGTATTGAAAATTTATAGATCGATGAGCTTGACGATGATCAGGAAAACAACTCAGAGCTCTCGAATGAAGATTACATTAGTCAGGTACAGAAGTGAAAAAAAATTGGCATGCAAATTGAATTTCTTTTGGAATATTATATGATAAGTAATTATGTATGTGTTGTATTTTTCAGTTCATTTATGAATGTCATAATGCGTATGACTATTACGGTGAATCCGACGCGGAGACAGGCCTTAACGACGAATCATTAGATGCACCTGATTCTGGGGAGTCCCAGTCGTCGGTCATCATGAGTGAGGTATGTGTGTAATCAATGTTCTATGGAAGTAATGTTAAACCATAGAAAACTGTTTTTATTGTTGTGGTTTGATTGTGTAGGTGACACAAGATGATGGGGAAAAGAATGTACAAGATACTGCCAGTGCAGATGATAAGAGGGGTATGTTCATGCAGATAATGGAAATGACCTTTATGTCTCACGATGCTGCGTATGATTTCTACAACAGCTATGCTAGAGATAATGGTTTCAGCATTTGAAAGAATAAGGTCAGGTATAGAAAAACCGAGTCACATCATATGCGTTATAGGTGGTTTGTTTGTTCCAGACAAGGGAAACGTGACAGCAAGTTGCTAATCGAGGAAGAACACAGCCGTAGGCTCAGAGCCGAGACACGCTGCTTTTGCGAAGCACACCTGACCATCAAGCTTGACCAAAAGCGTGGGGTTTGGTATGTTGACAGTTTTGAGGACAAGCATAGCCATATGTTGGCAGGATCGGACGAGGTACCTTTCCTTTGGTCCCACAGAAAAATCAAAGAGTACCAGAAGCATGAGATAATGTCCATGGGAGCTACAGGGATTAGAATTCACGACATGATGGATTGCTTCATCAGCAAACATGTATGGTACGACGGTGTTGGTTTTACCAGGCGTGAAATATACAACCTTTGCGCCAGGGAGAAGAGGAAGCTGCTTTCAAAAGGTGATGCTGCCACAGCCATAGGCATCATGGCCAGTAGGAAACAGATGGATCCTAGCTTCTTTTTCGAGTACAAGCAAGATAAGGAAGGACATTTGAATAGAATGTTCTTGTGCGACTCCCAGTCTCGTCATGACTATGAGGACTTCGGTGACGTGCTTGTATTTGACAGCACGTACAAGATGAACCGCTATGGTATGCCAGTCATACCCTTTGTTGGTCTTAACAATCACCGGAAGACCACTGTTTTTGGTTGTGCCATAGTTTCGGACGAGACCGAGGAGACATACGTGTGGCTTATGCAGACTTTTTTGAGGTCCATGTGTCAAAAGATGCCTAAGAGTGTTATCACAGACGCCGATGCTGCGATGATCAAGGCAATTCGCCAAGTCTTGCCAGACGTGTGGCACCCTATATGTACGTGGCATATAGAAAAAATATGAAGATTCACCTCAGTCACAAGTCCTTGAAGGAATTGCGAACTCTTCTGTACTACAACACGTCCACGGCCACATTTGAGGAGAGATGGCACACATTTTCCAAAAGATGGCAGTCCGAAAAAGCTGTAACATGGTTGAGACGGATGTATAAGAAGAGGAGACTGTGGGCCGCGGCTTATCTAACAGAGGGTTTTGGCTTGGCATGAAAAGCAACCAGCGGAGTGAAAGCCTGAACTCATGCCTTCACCTCCACCTAGACGGTGAAATGACCCTGGTGGATATGATTTTGCACTATGAGAACGTCGTTGTGCGTATCCGTGAAAATGAGGCACGAGATGACTGCACGGCCTCACAGAGTTTACCGGTGCCAGTTACTAGCTCGAGGGAACTTGAGATAGCTGCTTCGCACATCTTCACTCCAGCAAACTTCTATATGTTGCAAGATGATCTTAGAAAAGTTGCGGCATGGAGATTGTAGAAATTAAGCTGGGAGACGGATCACAACAGTACATCGTGGCCAGGAAGAATAACCGGAAGCGTCGTTTTTGGGTGGAGTATACATCAGAAAATTCCGTAGAAACTATAAGGTGCAGCTGCAGAAGAATGATTCGAAAGGGTCTACCTTGCAAGCACATATTCCATGTACTGAAGCACATGAACATATCTGAAATACCAAAGTGTTTAGTTCTTGTTCGGTTCATGAAAGAAGCAAAGTTGGGACTGCCCGCGAGGCGCACAAGCGATATGTTGGGATTAGGTTGGACTGGGGCCATGGAAAGAATGAAATATAGCCAGGTCAGTGTGTTAGCATCAGAAGGTATGCATGCCGCATGCAAACACCTTGCTTTGTGGGATCAGTTACAGGAGATTTTGAAGGTTGTGATAGCTAACAGTGATGAGTATGATCTGCTACATGAAAATTTGATCAAGCAAACAAATGACATCAGTAAGTGTGCAGTTGAATATGTGGATGATGGTGAAGGCAACATGATTGTGGTTAAAGATCCTATGAAAGTGTCAAGCAAAGGTGCAACAAAGGTAGATGAGAGCCGCCCTGTCTCAAAAAATGGTAGACCACTCTCTTTTGATGAGTTGAAAACTCGGTGCGGTGCTTGAAAATTGCTAGGACACACTAGACGTAGCAACAAATGCAAACTAAATCAGAAATAAGTGTTTATATGCATTGTGGATTATTAAATTTTTATCATTAATTAACTTCTCTTGTCTTTTATCATGTGCAGAGGAGTGGAGAAGGAAGAAGAGTAGAACACTTGCTTCAATTATTTACAGTGTTAATCGGGCGGCTCATACTTTGGCTAAGGTAGCTGTAGGCGATTGTGTTTCTTTGCTTTGGAGGCTTTCGCCCCCTGATTGTATCCTTAGTGTATTAGCAGATGAGATCCCAGACTTTGTTTAAATAAAGTAAGATGTTTCCCTCAAAACAAAAAACAAAAAAATTATTTACTGTGTTATGACTAGGGCGGGAGGTAGAAAGAATATTGTACATTTCCCCTCCCCATGTCCTAAATGCCATTAAATAAGTAACTGTACCACTCTCCTCCCCACGACGCACTCACCCACCCCCCACGGGTGCCGGTTCGAACTCCCATCTTATCCCCACCTATAGTAGATCGAGAAACGCTCGCCGGCGACCGCTGCATCCGCCTCTATGGAGAGAAGCCTCGGTTGGCAGCAAGCAATGATCGAGCTCGCCGGCGATGACGAGGCATGGCGTGCACAGTTGATGGAGTTGTGCGGCTGGTTCCCCAGCACGAAGATGTTGGTCAACCACGCACGTGGCCTCGTCAAAGTCCTCAATGAGGGCGAGAAGAAGCGCGCCTTCCCCGATGGCTATGGCATCCCGCCGACTCTCCTCCTCGTCTGGGCAATGCGAGAGGCCACCCTGAGCGACTCCCCTGTTCAGCGTGCAAGGTGGTGGATGTACCGCTCCACCACCATGTCGTAGCAGCCAGATCTAGCACGCGTCGTGTCAAGGGCGCAACGCGTCGACGTCGAGCTCGCTCTCCCAGCGCCCGTCAGCCCGGAGTACCAGGTCCGCCACGTGCCGGCACCAGTCCAGCCAGTGGGCTCTGACATCGTGGAGGATGACGTGGACGAGGTATTGGTCATCCCTAATGATGATGAAGAGGGCGAGGAGGACGCCGTGCATATGGTAGCGCCGGTCGCCGTCGAGGGTGGCAAGACAATGCCCATCGACATCGAGCTCCTTCCCCTCCTCCCTGATATAGTGAAGGTGGAAGAAGATGATGTGGCTCAGGATCTGGTGGCGCAGCTGTCGAAGAGGAAGGCGGTCAAGAAGATGGCTTCTCCGTGTGTGGTGCGGCGCTCATGCCGCCTCAAATTTCAGAAGAAGTGAAGATGGGCACAGTTGCTGAAGGAGGAGGAAGCTGCTGGTTATCTTAAGTTAGGTATGTTGTTATACGTTTCAGCATATAAGGTAACATTATTTTGGGTTTGATGTTGGTTAGGTATGCTTTCATATGTAAGCATATAATTTATGCAATCGGTATGATTTGGTCGGGTTCTTTGTGGCTGAAGAAATGAATATCTACTGCTCACCCTAAGTGTCAAGTTCGGTTAAATTTCAGAATATTGAATATGTACTATTGCTTTGCTTCAGTGTTGCATCAAAGGTGTAGGTGCTGCTAGATGTTGCTCTTATGTAGCAACAAGACAATGAACTGGGCTGCTGCAAAAATCAGTAGTGTTGCTAGGTGATGTGCCCATGTGCATCACTTACCAAATATAGAACATGCCAAAAGTGCATTGTCTGCCAAATATAGAACATGCCAAAAGTGCATTGTCTGCCAAATATAGAACATGCCAAAAGTGCATTGTCTATCAATCATGATGGCCCCATGTTATTTATGCTGCAATCTCTATTACAGTTTGCCCATAAACGGAATAGCAAATAATTCACCAGCGTTTCATCATGTCAATTACAATGATGTCAATAACTTTATGAACAATCTACTTGCTAACTATGACAACAATCATAATGGCAAGCAGACCAAGATACAGAAGACCTCCAAATCCTAAAATCCTATCCCTATAGAGCAATATTCCTTGTGCATCTTAACCATTTCCCTCTTTTCTTTGTCATTCCTTTTAATTTCAGCTTCATATTATGTAACCTTATTCTCCAATTTCTTGTTCTTCATGGCAAGATACTTAGTGACTGACTTCGCTTTGCTATCCCACTCCCCATCAACCCATTCAACATTCTCAGAAGTGATATCATCCTAAATAAATCATGAGTAATTCAAGTCAATTTATAACTGAACTTATCACTGCAAGCGTTAAACACTGAACTTTTATGCAACTTGACCGCAATAGCACTACTAGTTCGAAGACCATGGTCAGTAGACTAACCTCAAACACACATCCCACGAATGCGCTGCCAAAATTGTCTGCATCTATGCAGACACGGCCACCAAGAGTTTCCTGATGACCACATAGATGGAGCTTGTCATGACCACATGTCATGAATTGTGGGCGTTAATGCTGGGATATAAAGAACAACGGTAAAGAACTTACCATTTTGCCACCAAAGTGTAGCACTGAAGAAACCCTAGCCGTGGGTTCTCCTGGCCCGCCGCCGCAAACAAAACCCCTGGCCCTTGTTCCACTGGATCCGCCGCCACTGCCTCCTATGCCACTGAATCCGCCCCACCTGCTTCCAGGACCCAGGGTTCGACCTAACTTGCGGTCGCCACCGCTCTTCTCGCCGCAGCCGCCGCTGCCCGACACCCAGCTCACTGTCATGCTTTCGCCGTCGAGATTTGGAGGCGCAAATGGAGAGAGAGGTCTAGGGATTTGGAAAGAGAAACGAGAAAAGGGGAAAGATCGATGTGAACCTGGCAAAATGGGCTGGTGTAGCTGCCACCACTATAGGCCGCTTGTGGGGTCCCTCAGATGGTTAGATGGGCCATGCCTGGCATCATGGTGTGTACAGAAAAAGTTAATTATACATACAATAAAAACTCACGGGTTTGTAAAAAAAATAGAAAAACATGATGCCTGATAACACGCGATAGAGCCAACGAGCTGAGATGACTAATGTTCATATGTGTAATGTTACGTTTTGGCTTGATATATTTACTTGGCTAACATGACTACTTTTCATAATCATGTGATCAGGGGGAATTACCAGGAGATTATGCAAGATGATGACATGCAGCTAGCTAAGGAAGAAGGCTAAGCTTGGTAGAGTTTTAAAAAAGTGAAGAATGTGAAAATTTTAGTATGAAACTTACGAGAGCAGTTGAAGAGAAAAATAGAATGCGAATACTATTAATGTGAAAAATACAATTATAAAAAATTGTAGAACGAGAAAAATATTAAGCAAGAACAATTGATAAGTGTGGCCAAAACTTTATTAGTATGACCAAATTGTCTTCTCCGAGCGAACTGTATGACAGAATTGTCTGGTACGAGCGAATTGTCTGATAGACACATACACATGTATGTGTCACAATATTCAAGATGCCCTGTTTATTACATAAAAATGATAGAAACCCTAAGATAATCATTTTGTCGAAACCTTCGACCGGACTAAATCCAAACCACTAAAACTTGAATCTTGCATGCCGCATGAATTCTTCAGGCGCGCCTTTTCCTTGCGATTTCGCGAATTTTGTTCTTCACACACTCCATCGTGTTCAAAGGTGACATAATCAACTCGGCGGCGAAACGTCTTCTCCTTGCGTCAATGGTGGCCTGCAAAAAATGACATAAAGGTTACATGAACGAAGTTTCTACACGACGATACTAGCTAGTCTACAAACGTAAATAACAGCATACCTGTGTAAAATCGCGGGTCATTCGGTCTCCGTCCCAATGTTCTAGATATTCTGTGACAAAAAGGACACAAGAGTTCATGGTACATATGCAAACATTAGCGGTGGGAAATACGAACATGTGTGTTGTTATTTGAATGTGCATGATGTTCTATTAACTCACCCATCCTCTTGCTGGGGCATGTCATACTCCTTGATAGGCCACTTACTTACGTCCGGATATTTCCCTGGTGTAATAAGATTTGCTTGGTGCATATCGTTTGCTATAGCCATTCGCTATAAAGAGGATAGTGTTAAAGACGAATAATAAACAACATGAAAGACCAATTGTACAAATGTTGGTTATAATACCAGTGCTTTCACAGTCTTTTCTGTCAGTTCCAGAGGATAGAGCGAATCGAGAACTTGGAATTCTTGCTTGATCAAGTGCATGACCACGGTCATCCAGTGGGCATTGTCGATATTCAACACGATATACGTCTACAGTGCAAAAAACCATTCTGGATCAAACGAAATACTTGATGAAATGTCCTGTAGTGAAGAATTACAAACATAACGTACCTTATCACGCATAGTATACTCTTTCGTGACTCTGTTAACTACTCCAGCTTTGGACAGAGCACTATCCATGTTGCAGCTCGACGGCAATGGATCATCTCGTGCGATAGCACGATCTACAAGGAATTTGGACCTCCACACTGGACAGAGGTAACGATCATGACCAACATGCAGCTCCAAATGTCCCATATAAGCATCAATAACCTTCATAGAATATCAGGGCATTACATGTTGAAAGTTGAGACATAGATTATTGAGAATTTTAATAATAGCACATGCAAGTAGTACTTACATCGTCTGACAGCCATCTATGAGTTAGTACTGGTCGAATCCTTTCGGAAGTCAGAGATATGCCACGCCCTTCACTGTAGTAAACTTTCTTCCCCTTATTCTTCTCAGTGCTAGCAGCTAACTCGACAAATGAAACAGCTGCATCAATTTTTTCCGGCATCAACTCATCTGCCACAACCTCCGGCTCATGATTTTCAGAAAACAGAGCTGCTTGAAATAATATGAACGTTAACAATGGTGATCATATGCATTCGTAGTATATAACAAACTAAGGAAGTTAGTTACGATACCTCTACTAGCAGTAGTAGTACCGGAGGGTTTCTGACCACGGTTGCTATGCCTGCTGGGCTTGTCAAGTGCGTAGGGGGATTCAAATTTCCTAGGAATGGTCCGCTTGCGCTTACCGGACATAACTTCCTCATCCTTATCAATTCTTGCACCCTTTCTCCCATTCGCCTTAGCCATGAACTTGCTGACAGAAGATGGACAAATGTCTATGTCCGATGAAGGTGCTTGAGTAGAAGTACCAACGACCCAAGGGTTTTCGGGTGTAGCGCCACATTCATCATTACGCTTAATAGGTGAAGCTTCCTTGTGTCCATTCATCTTCGGTGGGGTTTTCTGTTTGGCAAACAAAATTGTGTGAACATTTCAGCACGTAAATAAATTAAAGGAGAAAATTATAGACAGAAATATATATACATAGTACCTCAGGTACGGTTTATGGTTGGGAACCACTTCATCAGGCTGCTTCATGTCAATGACTGGCTCTCCGCGTGAGTCTATGTCATCCTTGTACACGAATTCCTTCTTTTCATATGGACTGTTCTCGAACGAATCCATTTCTTTATCCACATCATTGTCCGCGGATGGCATGGCAGTAGCCGGCTTGTACATGACACCTGATTTCTTCAACTTCTCCAACAACCTCTGCAATAGAAATATAAATTTAGTAATGCTAGCATGGTTTAAAACAACAAACATACTGTAAACTACAAAGTTAGGGTGTGACACCTCAACAACTTGATCAGGGATTTGCCTCATCTGGGTGTGTATGAAGTCCATGCACCGCTTCATTACAAGCTCCATCAAATCTTCCGACATTGGGGTCATCGTCGACTTCTTTGCGTTTCCATTTGCAGGATTGGTTTTTGGCTTCATGGTAGGCGCATTATTTGGGATGTTGGGCTCCTGCGCCCTATACTCCTGGGTGATATTATTTTCGATCTGCATGCGATATTGAAGTACATGTGATGAATATAAAAATATTATTAAGTTACAAAACATTTAAGAAAGACAGAACACAATGACTTACCTTGACGTTACCACGGCCGTGCCCATTGTCATAGTCGAACCGATCTCTCCTAGTGCCTGCACCTTCGGTCCAGTTTCTCATAAGAGGTTGTATGGACAAGTTGGGATTATAGGCGCATTCGCCTTCAACGGGTCGCACCTTCTCCCGGTACAAGTACTACAAAAAAAATATAAGGATATAGAGTTAGTACAATACATCACATAACATTGCAATGATATGATAATTGACATTATGCAACAGGTCTCATATGTTTACCTGCAACAGAGCCAAATTGCCTTTCGGCCATTGGCGAAGGTGTTTGACTTTCTTGACTATGCGAAGGCAATCAAGGAGAACACGCAGGGTGAACGCATTCCAGTTAATCTTTGAAATACGTTTCACATCATCGACCAAAGCGTAGTACTGCTTTGGCACAATCTTGCTCGACATGGGAGCAATAATTGTTCCTAACAGGACAAGGACTACTTTTCGAAGGAAATCATCATCGGTGGCTTTACTTTTAATTATGTCCTCAATGAGATTATCTATCACTATGTTTTCTGATGTATTACTGAGAAATTGTGGCGGCACCCGCTCCTTGATGTCCTCGCCTTCCTCGGTCAGAATGTCTGAAGCGGACAGTCCTTGGTTCTCAAGGTTAAAGATGCACTCAACGTCGACCGCACCGAGAGTCACCTCCCCAACCTGCTCTTGTATAATGAATCTGGCCATGCTGGCCTAAAAATTCTCAATCATATGCCTAATCAGTAGGGTACGCATCTTAATAGATGGTATCTGCAGCATGTTGCGCAATGTTGTATCAGTCAGTATTTGTGAGGATGTGCCTGTTGTGTTTGCAAACATTACTACTTTAACGAACTTTTTTATCCTTGATATTACTGAGGACGATAGTATGTCTGTTATTCTTGGTAGACCCTTTTTGAATACATTAAGGGCTGTTTTTGCTTGCAACAAAGGCAATGTCACTTTTCATGTTAATGGTAATGAGCATACGTTACACTTTCCGAGGAAACAACCTCAAGTCCACATTATCAATTCTATTGGAAAAATTCCAACGATTACTATTGGAGGTTTTGAATTTCCTCTTCCTACTGTCAAGAAGAAATATGATATTCTTATTGTTGGGGACGTGCATATCCCCGTTGAGGTAACCTAGTGTTATTCGAAAATTCTCCGGTTTCATGTTATTCGGAAAGAGTTTGTTAACAAGACTTGATCAACCTTGTTAATGGATTCCTTTTGATGAGCATGAGATGGATGAAGTTAGAAAGCACAACTCTCTATACCCTCCTTTTACTTTCAGTTATTTAGATTAAATAAAGTAAAAAGAGTATTTTTTGTTTGTTTTCTGAATTATCCTTGCAATGAAAAAATACCCTGAAAAAAAAATTCTCCAAATGTCCTGAAAATTTAATATGATTTTTTCTAGAATATTTAAGAATATTAGGCACTATGAGAAAGAGGAAAAGTTCCTGCCTCCTATTTTTCTAGATTATAGGAGTATGGTAGCACATGATTTTATTGTTAAGGATAAGAAGAAGATGCTTAAATATAGAGTGATATTTGATAAAAATTACTTCGAGACTATTACCTTGCATGCTCCCTCTTTGTTTAACTTATTTTCCGGCACGTACCTTGTTTCGCCGAAGGCCGTTCATGCATACCGGAGCCTGACATCAGCTCCAGAGCCTGAGCCGGAGCCACCACTTGATCCTCACCGTCAGTCTTTTTATCAGTGGGATCCGGAGGAGATCGCCAACCAGTGGCACCCTGAGGACACTCCTCCGTACACTGGAGAGGGCGGCTTTCAGCCGTGGCCATATACCAACTTATGCCAAAAGCATAAGCTTGGGGGAGTATGTATTTCTCACCGACATTACATTCATGTTCACACACTCATGCCAGTTGTCGGTGCTCATAATTTTTCATTGTATCATCCATGCTAGTTTATTTTCTATTTTAAGCTTTCTTCTTATGTGTTTGAAAAACCTTAAGAAAAACAAAAAAAATAGTTGTAGATTTTAGCTAAGTTTACTTTCCATGCCTGTAGTAGTAATAATTAAAAGAACACCCAAAAAGATTTCTCGTTCTTCTTTTGCTTGTTGGGAGCTTTCCCATGTAAATAGTTTTATTTCTTTTCTTGTTCTTTGGGGGTCGACAGGAGAAGACGATGATGAAAATGTTGAGTGGCTCTTATATGCATTATTGTTGATCTAACAAAGAGCCCATATTATCTTGTATTGTCCCTTGAATTGAATGCTTGCAGATTCTAGCTTAGTCCAATGCACGTGCACTATTATTATTATCCACACCGTTCGGTTGTGCAAGTGAAAGGCAATAATGACGATATATGATGAACTGATTGAGATGAGAGAAGCTGGTATGAACTCGACCTATCTTGTTTTTGAAAATATGATTAGTTCATCATTCCTAATTCAGCCTATTATGAATGAAACATGTTTGCAATGACAATTAGAGATTATAGTTGCTCATGCCATGCTTAATTTGCTAGGAGTTTATAATGGTTTACCTTGCGTGCCAACAGGCTATTAAAATGGTTGTGATGTGGTATGATAGGGTGGTATCCTCCCTTGAATGATTCGTGTGGCTTGACTTGGCACATGTTCATGCATGTAGTTGAAACAAAATCAACATAGCCTCCATGATATTTATGTTCATGGTGAATTATATCCTACGCATGCTTGCATTCAGCGTTGATTAATTTTAATGCATGTTCATGACTATTGTCGCTCTCTAGCTAGTCACTTCCCAGTCTCTTTCTAGCCTTCACTTGTACTAAGCGGGAATACTGCTTGTGCATCCAACTCCATAAACCCCAAAATTTATTCCATATGAGTCCACCATACGTTCCTATATGCGGTATCTACCTGCCGTTCCAAGTAAATTTGTATGTGCCAAACTCTAAACCTTCAAATGAAATTATGTTTTGTATGCTCGAATAGCTCATGTATCAACTAGGGTTGTCTATATATTCCATGCTAGGCGGGTTATTCTCAAGAGGAATGGGCTCCGCTCCTCACTCACGAGAAAATGCCTGGTAACCGGGATGCCCAGTCCCATGCTCAAATCAAATCAAAATAATTGCAAACAAAACTCCCCCAGGATTGTTGTTAGTTGGAGGCACCCGTTGTTTCGGACAAGCCATGGATTGATGTTTGTTAGTGGTAGGGGGAGTGTAAACTTTACCATTCTGCTTGGGAACTACCTATAATGTGTGTAGCATGGAAGATATCGAGATCTCTCAGATGTTATGTTAACAATGAAAGTATACCGCTCAAAATATTATTTATCTCTATTTCGAAATCGAGCTCTAGCACCTCTACAAATCCCTGCTCCCCTCTGTTAAGGGCCTATCTATTTACTTTTATGTTGAGTCATCATCCTCTTATTAAAGAGCACCAGTTGGAGAGCACCGTTGTCATTTGCATGCATTACTATCAGTTTACATTGAGTATGACTGTGACTGGATCTCTTTTACCATGAATTACAATTTCTAGTCAGCCCTTGACCTTCGGAGGTGCTCTGCATTTATGTTTCGCGGTCTCAGAATGGGCTAGCGAGATACCATCTTGTTATATCATATTATGATTGTTTTGAGAAAGTGTTGTCATCCGAGATTTATTATTATTGCTCGCTAGTTGATTATGTCATTGATATGAGTAAACATGAGACCTAAATGTTATTGTGAATATGATTAGTTCATAATCTTTGCTGAAAACTTGAATGTTGAGTTTACATATTTACAACAACAAGAGCAAACAGAGTTTGTAAAAGTTTTTCTTTATCACTTTCAGTTTGTCAACTGAATTGCTTGAGGACAAGCAAAGGTTTAAGCTTGGGGGAGTTGATACGTCTCCATCATATCTAATTTTCCAAACACTTTTGCCCTTGTTTTGGACTCCAACTCGCATGATATGGATGGAACTAACTCGGTTTGACGCTGTTTTCAGCAGCATTGCCATGGTGTTATTTTTGTGCAGAAATAAAAGTTCTCGGAATGACCTGAAAATCAACGGAGAATATTTTTGGAATATATAAAAAATACTGGCGAAAAAATCAAAGCCAGGGGGCCCACACCCTCTCCACGAGGGTGGGGGGCGTGCCTACCCCCCTGGGCGTGATACGTCTCCAACGTATCTATAATTTTTGATTGCTCCATGCTATATTATTTACTGTTTTAAACATTATTGGGCTTTATTATCCACTTTTATATTATTTTTGGGACTAACCTATTAACCGGAGGCCCAGCCCAGAATTGCTGTTTTTTGCCTGTTTTAGGGTTTCGAAGAAAAGGAATATCAAACGGAGTCCAAACGGAATGAAACCTTCGGAAACGTGATTTTCTCATCAAATAAGATCCAGGAGACTTGGACCCTCCGTCAAGAAAGCCACGAGGTGGTCACGAGGGTAGCGCCCCCCCTAGGACGCGCCCCCTGCCTTGTGGGCCCCTCGAAGCTCCACTGACATACTTCTTCCTCCTATATATATCCACGTACCCCCAAACGATCGGGGACGGAGCCAAAAAGCTAATTCCACTGCCGCAACATTCTGTATCCACGAGATCCCATCTTGGGGCCTATTCCGGAGCTCCGCCGGAGGGGGCATCAATCACAGAGAGCTTCTACATCATCATCCAAGCCCCTCCGATGAAGTGTGAGTAGTTTACTTCAGACCTACGGGTCCATAGCTAGTAGCTAGATGGCTTCTTCTCTCTTTTTGGATCTCAATACAATGTTCTCCCCCTCTCTCGTGGAGATCTATTCGATGTAATCTTCTTTTTGCGGTGTGTTTGTTGAGATCGATGAATTGTGGGTTTATGATCAAGTCTATCTATGAATAATATTTGAATCTTCTCCGAATTCTTTTATGTATGATTGGTTATCTTTGCAAGTCTCTTCGAATTATCAGTTTGGTTTGGCCTACTAGATTGGTTGTTCTTGCCATGCGAGAAGTGCTTAGCTTTGGGTTCGATCTTGCGGTGTCCTTTCCAAGTGACAGAAGGGGCAGCAAGGCACGTATTGTATCATTGCCATCGAGGATAACAAGATGGGTTTTTTTATCATATTGCATGAAACTATCCCTCTACATCATGTCATCTTGCTTAAGGTGTTAATCTGTTTTTAACATAATACCCTAGATGCATGTTGGATAACGGTCGATGAGTGGAGTAATAGTAGTAGGTGCAGAATCATTTTGGTCTACTTGTCTCGGACGTGATGCCTATATACATGATCATACCTAGATATTCTCATAACTATGCTCAATTCTGTCAATTGCTCAACAGTAATTTGTTCACCCACCGTAGAATACTTATGCTCTTGAGAGAAGCCACTGGTGAAACCTATGGCCCCCGGGTCTCTTTCTCATCATATCAATCTCCATTACTTTATTATTGCTTTGCTTTTACTTTGCTTTTACTTTATTTACTTTGCATCTCTATACAAAAAATATTATTTATCATCTCTATCAGATCTCACTTTCGTAAGTGACCGTGAAGGGATTGACAACCCCTAAGCGCGTTGGTTGCGTTGAGATATTATTTTTGTGTAGGTACGAGGGACTCGAGCGTAGCCTCCTACTGGATTGATACCTTGGTTCTCAAAAACTGAGGGAAATACTTACGCTACTTTGCTGCATCATCCCTTCCTCTTTGGGGAAATCCAACGCAGTGCTCAAGAGGTAGCAAGAAGAATTTCTAGCGCCGTTGCCGGGGAGTCTGCGCAATAGTCAACATACCAAGTACCCATCACAATCCCTATCTCCCGCATTACATTATTTGCCATTTGCCTCTCGTTTTCCTATCCCCCACTTCACCCTTGCCGTTTTATTCGCCCTCTCTCTCTATCCTCCCTCTCTATTTGCCTCTTTTGCGCGTTTGCTCTTTGTTTGCTCGTGTGTTGGATTGCTTGTTTGTCGCGATGGCTCAAGATAATACTAAATTGTGTGACTTCACCAATACCAATAATAATAATTTCCTTAGCACTCCAATTGCTCCTCTTACCGATGCTGTATCTTGTGAAATTAATACTGCTTTGTTGAATCTTGTCATGAAAGATCCGTTCTCCGGCCTTCCTAGTGAAGATACCGCTACACATCTTAATAGCTTCGTTGATGTGTGACATGCAAAAGAAAAAAGATGTCGATAATGATATTATTAAATTGAAGCTATTTCCTTTTTTGCTTAGAGATCGTGCTAAAGCTTGGTTTTCGTCTTTGCCTAAAAATAGAATTGATTCATGGAACAACTGCAAAGATGCTTTTATCTCTAAGTATTTTCCTCCCGCTAAGATCATCTCTCTTAGAAACGATATTATGAATTTTAAACAACTTGATCATGAACATGTTGCACAAGCTTGGGAGATAATGAAATTAATGATACGTAATTTCCCTACTCATGGTTTGAATTTGTGGATCATTATACAAAAATTTTATGCCGGATTGAATTTTGCCTCTAGAAATCTTTTAGATTCGGCCGCGGGAGGCACTTTTATGGAAATCACTTTAGGAGAAGCTACTAAACTCCTATATAATATTATGGTCAGTTATTCTCAATGGCATACTGACAGATCTACTAAAAAGGTGCATGCGATAGAAGAAATTAATGTTTTGAGTGGAAAGATGGATGAACTTATGAAATTATTTTCTAATAAGTGTTTCTTCTAATCCTAAATATGTGCCCTTTTCGACTTTGATTGAGAATAATAATGAATCTATGGATGTGAATTTTGTTGGCAGGAACAATTTTGCTAACAACGCGTATAGAGGAAATTTCAATCATATGCCTTATCCTAGTAATCCCTGTAATAATTATGGTAATTCCTACAACAATTCTTATGGAAATTATAATAAGATGCCCTCTGATTTTGAATCTAATATTAAAGAATTTATTTCTTCGCAAAAGAATTTTAATGCTATGATTGAAGAAAAATTGCTTAAGATTGATGATTTGGCTAGGAACGTTGATAGAATTGCTCTTGATGTTGATTCTTTGAAACTTAGATTTATTCCACCTAAGCATTATATCAATGAGTCTCTCAAAGCCATGAGAATTTCCTTTGACGAGTGCAAAGAAAGAACCGCTAGGATGCGTGCTAAGAAAGATGCCTTTATAAAAGCGTGTTCTTCTAGATCCTATGAAAATAATGATGAAGATCTAAAAGTTATTGATGTGTCCCCTATTAAATCTTTTTTTTGCAATATGAATCTTGATAATGATGGGACTGAATATGATCCACCTTTAGCTAGAAGGCGTTCTAAGAATTCAGACTTTGTTGATCTTGATGCTAAATTTGATAAAAGTGGGATTGAAGAAATTAAAACCCTAGATGTTGCTAAACCCACTATTATGGATTTCAAGGAATTTAACTATGAAAATTGCTCTTTGATTGATTGTATTTCCTTGTTGCAATCCGTGCTAAAATCTCCTCACGCTTATAGTCAAAATAAAGCGTTTACGAAACATATCGTTGATTCCTTGAAGCAATCTTATGAAGAAAAACTTGAATTGGAAGTTTCTATCCCTAGAAAACTTTATGATGAGTGGTAACCAACTATTAAAATTAAAATTAAAAATTATGAGTTTTATGCTTTGTGTGATTTGGGTGCTAGTGTCTCTACTATTCCCAAAACTTTGTGTGATTTACTAGATTTCCGTGATTTCAATGATTGCTCTCTAAACTTGCATCTTGCGGATTCCACTATTAAGAAACCTATGGGAAGAATTAATGATGTTCTTATTGTTGCTAATAGGAATTATGTGCCCATAGATTTTATCGTTCTTGATATAGATTGCAATCCTTCTTGCCCTATTATTCTTGGAAGACCTTTCCTTAGAACGGTTGGTGCAATTATTGATATGAAGGAAGGGAATATTAGATTTCAATTTCCATTAAAAAAGGGCATGGAACACTTCCCTAGAAAGAAAATAAAATTACCATATGAATCTATCATGAGAGCCACTTATGGATTGCCTATCAAAGATGGCAATACCTAGATCCATTCTTGCTTATTATGCCTAGCTAGGGGCGTTAAACGATAGCGCTTGTTGGGAGGCAACCCAATTTTATTTTTATTCCATGCTTTTTGCTCCTGTTTAGTAATAAATAAATTATCTAGCCTCTGTTTTGGTTCTGTTTTTTATGTTTCATTAGTTTTTGTGCCAAGTAGAACCGTTGGGAAGACTTGGGGAAAGTCTTGTTAAACTTGCTGTAAAAAACAGAAACTTTAGCGCTCACGAGAACTGCTGTAATTTTTATTTGAAAAGTGATATTTCGTTAATTATTTTCTGAGAAGATTAATAGATAAATTACTCACGTCCAGCAGTTTATTTTAGAATTTTTGGGGTTCCAGATCTTGCGCTAGATACAGATTACTACATACTGTTCTGTTTTTGACAGATTCTGTTTTTCGTGTGTTGTTTGCTTATTTTGATAAATCTATGGCTAGTAAAATAGTTTATAATCCATATAGAAGTTGGAATACAGTAGGTATAACACCAATATAAATAAAGAATGAGTTCATTACAGTACCTTGAAGTGGTCTTTTGTTTTCTTTCGCTAACGGAGCTCACGAGTTTTCTACTTTGAGTTTTGTGTTGTGAAGTTTTCAAGTTTTGGGTAAAGATTTCATGGATTATGGAACAAGGAGTGGCAAGAGCCTAAGCTTGGGGATTCCCATGGCACGCCCAAGATAATATAAGGACACCTAAAAACCAAAGCTTGGGGATGCCCCGGAAGGCATCCCCTCTTTCGTCTACTTCTATCGGTAACTTTACTTGGAGCTATATTTTTATTCACCACATGATATGTGTTTTTCTTGGAGCGTCTTTTATGATTTGAGTCTTTGCTTATTAGTTTACCACAATCATCCTTGCTGTACACACCTTTTGAGAGAGCCATAGATGATTTGGAATTTGATAGAATACTCTATGTGCTTCACTTATACCTTTTGAGCTTTATAGTTTTGCTCTAGTGCTTCACTTATATCTATTAGAGCATGGTGGTGGATTTGTTTTATAGAAACTATTGATCTCTCATGCTTCACTTCGATTATTTTGAGAGTCTTAATATCATGGTAATTTGCTTAAAATCCTAATATGCTTGGTATGTAAGATTAATAATAAAACTTTCGTATGAGTGTGTTGAATACTAAGAAGAAATTGATGCTTGATAATTGTTTTGAGATATGAGGGTGGTGATATTAGAGTCATGCTAGTTGAGTAGTTGTGAATTTGAGAAATGCTTGTGTTAAAGTTTGTGATTCCCGTAGCATGCACGTATGGTGAACCGTTATGTGATGAAGTCGGAGCATGATTTATTTATTGATTGTCTTCCTTATGAGTGGCGGTCGGGGACGAGCGATGGTCTTTTCCTACCAATCTATCCCCCTAGGAGCATGCGCGTAATACTTTGCTTTGATAACTTCTAGATTTTTGCAATAAGTATATGAGTTCTTTACAACTAATGTTGAGTACATGGATTATATGCACTTTCCTTCCTTCCACCATTGCTAGCCTCTCTAATACCGCACACTTTTCGCTGGTATCATACACCCACCAAATATCTTCCTCAAAACAGCCACCATACCTACCTATCATGGCATTTCCATAGCCATTCCGAGATATATTGCCATGCAACTTTCCACCGTTCCGTTCGTTATGACACGCTCCATCATTGTCATATTGCTAGCATGATCATGTAGTTGACATCGTATTTGTGGCAAAGACACCGTTCATAATTCTTTCATACATGTCACTCATGAGTCATTGCACATCCCGGTACACTGCCGGAGGCATTCATATAGAGTCATATTTTGTTCTAAGTATGGAGTTGTAATTGTTGAGTTGTAAGAAAAATAAAAGTGTGATGATCATCATTTTGAGAGCATTGTCCCAAGTGAGGAAAGGATGATGGAGACTATGATTCCCCCACAAGTCGGGATGAGACTCCAGACAAAAAAAAGAGGCCATAAAAAAAGAGAAGGCCCAAACAAAAAAAGATGAGAGAAAAAGAGAGAAAGGACAATGTTACTATCCTTTTACCACACTTGTGCTTCAAAGTAGCACCATGATCTTCATATACTAGTGGGAATTTTTCATTATAGAACTTGGCTTGTATATTCCAATGATGGGCTTCCTCAAAATGCCCTAGGTCTTCGTGAGCAAGCGAGTTGGATGCACACCCACTTAGTTTCTTTTGAGCTTTCATATACGTATAGCTCTAGTACATCCGTTGCATGGCAATCCCTACTCACTCACATTGATATCTATTGATGGGCATCTCCATAGCCCGTTAATACGCCTAGTTGATGGGAGACTATCTTCTCCCTTTTTGTCTTCTCCACAACCACCATTCTATTCCACTTATAGTGCTATATCCATGGCTCACCACTACTAGGAAAAGGGCTATAGATGATATGGCCACTAATGGCGCACCAGACATGTGGTGCGCCATTACTATATACTAATGGTGCACCATGTGTTGGTGCGCCATTAGTAATATATTACTAATGGCGCACCTGGTGTGTGGTGCACCATTAGAAGTTTTGAAAAAAAAATTGTTACTAATGGCGCACCGTGGTACAGTGCGCCATTACTAGTTGACATAGTAATGGCGCACCACACCCACCGTGCGCCATTAGTAGTTTTGAAATAAAATGTTAGTAATGCCGAGCCCCACCTCCCTCGCCCCGTCGCCCCCCTCCCCTCGCCGCCCCCTTGCCCGACCTCCCCTCGCCCCGTCGCCCCACCGTCCCAACCACCCGCTGCCACCGCCGCCACCCGCCACCGCCCCCTGGCCCCACCGCCCCTCGCCCCGTCGCCCCCACCACCCGCCATCGCCCCGGAGCCCCGTCACCCGAAAGGCGCCCCCCCTGGTGCCCCGCCGCCCCCACCACCTGCCCGTCGGCCCCTGCGCCCACGCCGCCCCCGGAGCCAGGCTCGCCGCGGGCCCCCTACGTCGGCAAGCAGAAGAAGAAGAAGAAGAAGAAGTGGAGCAAGGGAAAGCAAAAGGAGAAGGTGAACAACGCGGTGCTGTTCGACCAGGCCACCTACGACAAGCCGCTCACCGAGGTGCCCAAGTACAAGCAGATCACGCCCTCCATCCTCTCCGAGCGCCTCAGAGTAACGCCCGCTCGCTGTCCTCCCTCCTCTGGATCTATCTCTTCTTGCTTGCTTGCTTTCTTCCTGTGAGAATTGAGATCTCGGGATGGTAGGATATGTATGCGTGTGATGCGCCATGGCTCCTGGTCAAGTTCTTTGATGTGATGCTCTATTTTGAGGTTAGTCAGTAGTACTCTGAACAAGAGCATGAACATACTAGTATATGATGGTGTTATGAATCGATTGCATGTCCTATTGGATGCCGGTTTTGGCTGCTCCATCTGTGCTGATAGTTTTTGTGCAGTGTGATGCTCAGTTTAGTGCATCCTCAGATTTTGCTTGGCGTGCCAATTGCATAGTGTCATAGAAATTGCACAATCTGATTTTGACATGTGCAGTATACCCATGTTTACCTTTGATTTTTAGAGTTAACTGTTGATTCATGGAGGTAATGTGGTTGGTCGATGTTGTTGAATGCTTCAGCAACTTGTCGCCACATTTTGCTATCCATGGCTGTGCCTACATGCCTTATTATTAGATTGCAACTGTAGTAGTATCATGCAACGGAACATATGTTGTCGGTCTATGAATTGTTAACATGGATTACAACTATTGATGTGTGCACGGCAAGTGTTTGGCAGTTCCCATGGTATGGCTAATTTCAGACAAAGAATTTACCTGGATTATAATAAAAGGGCCAATTTCCATGGTAATTACTATTTTTATTTTGTATTAAGTAGTCCTGTCTGGTAAGAACCTATATATTTTTATCTATATATATATGATCCTCAGTCAAAGTAAAGATTGATAGTAGATCTATTAACTGCCAAGTGCCTATCTACCTGTTGCAACTGAAGATTCGATTTGGAATCGCTAGCATGGGAAAAGTGGTCTGTTTTTACCAATGACAGGCGCACTGAGGAGTTTGTTAAATTCAAAGGATTAGTTGCTAAGAAGAAGGCATACTTTGAAGAATACTTTAAGAGGATTAGGGAGCTAAAGGCTTTAGAACAACAAAACCAACAAACTGAACTGAATCTAGAGTACAATGGTGATGGTAGTGATAATGTTGTATGATAATGTTGTAAGGGTACTAATTGGTCTCTTCTGCTACTTATCAGAGATGGGGGAAAGCAGCCACCGCCGCTCTGCCTCGCCGGAGTACGAGTTGGATGCTTTCGAGTTCTTCAGTATCATACTTGGGACTTCAGTATCAGCCACGAGGCAGGTATATAAAACGAGAGATCTCCCCTTCACCCATCTCATTATGATAACTCTGTTGTTTGCTACACCACTCCTTGTCCCAAATTGCAGAGGCTGCCTGACACTTTTATGAACATGCTGGGTGAAGATCCGCCAGATAATGTGAAGCTCCGACAGGCCGGCAGCGGGGTTCGCAGGCTGTGGGACGTGGAGTTGGTGATCGAGGAGGGCCACATGTACCTGTGCCGTGGCTAGGAGAAGTTCTACAGTGCCTACAACCTGCGGACCGGGTACTTTCTTCTCTTCAGGTATAACGATGACGCCACAATGCTCATTGTGAAGGTTTTCAACGCGACTATGTGTTGCATGCGCTACGCTGACGACGAAGATGCCAGTGCGTTCTGCCTCTTCTTATTCCTCTACATTTGGCTTTGTCTCACATCGATTGTTAACGACCATTGTTGCATTTGGACAGGCAATGGGAGCAGCAGCAGCGACACTGGCTACAGCCAAAGCAGTAGCAATTATGGCTGTAGCAAAAGCAACAGCGATTCTGGCTTTAGCGAAAGCAGCAGCGATTCTGGCAGCAGCAAAGACAACAAGAAGGATGATCTGGACAGGAGTGCGGGAGAATAGGAGCAGAGTGGGGATGAGGAGCTGCAGGATGACGATGGGCATCAGGCTGAGGATGACCTAGCGCTGGTGGTGGCTGACCAATGGCAAGAGATGGTGGTGGCTGACCATGGGCAAGAGATGGTGGTGGCTGACCATGGGCAAGAGATGGTGGTGGCTGACCATGGGCAAGAGATGGTGGTGGCTGACCATGGGCAAGAGATGGTGGTGGCTGAGGATGACGTAGCGATGGTCGTGCCCGTCCTGCCTGAAGGTGGCCTCGGGATGGTGGTGGTGCATGACAATGACCACGCACCGGGGGTGGCGCCGGCGATCCCACAGCTGGGCGACATGACCACGCCAATTGTGGTAGAAGACTACATCCCACAGCTGCCTCCACTGCCTCGCCGCTCTTGGCACATCAGGTTGAGGAAGGAGAAGGAGAAGAACAATGAGAACTGAACTATGTCAGGTATGTTAGATCTCCAAAATGATATATATACTTAGTTACCTATGTTATCTCTAATATGCTTAGTTTCCTATAGGTTAGCTCTAAAATTACTTATGTTAGCACAAAATGATCAAGTTTACATAATAAGCTTATAGTCTTCTTCTTATTCTTCTTCTTTTCCAAAATGACATATGTTAGCTTCATTTTACCTAAGTTGGCTCTAATATGCTAACTTAGAGCTTATATGCTTAGTTTCCTATAGGTTAGCTCCAAAATAACTTATGTTAGAACAAAATGATCAAGTTTACATAATAAGCTTATAGTCTACTTCTTATTCTTCTTCTTTTCCAAAATGACATATGTTAGCTTCATTTTACCTAAGTTGGCTCTAATATCCTAACTTAGAGAGCTTATATGCTTAGTTTCCTATAGGTTAGCTTCAAAATTACTTATGTTAGCACAAAATGATCAAGTTTACATAATAAGCTTATAGTCTTCTTCTTATTCTTCTTATTCTTCTTCTAGTATTCTTCTAGTGTTCTTCTTCTTCTAGTATTCTTCTAGTCTTCTTCTTCTCTTCTCTTCTTCTTCTTCTTCTTCTTCTTCTAACTTCTTCTTTATCATTTTGCAGATTTGATTTAATTCACGGAAGCTTGCATGGATGGAGTGCTTCTTTTCCATTTGTGTTTTTATTTTGTATCAATGTGATACTTTTATGAATTGATGGATAACGGTGTTGGATGAACAATGTAAAACTTTTCTAATATGTAACGATGGAACTATGTGTTGGCTATGTGTGTATATATGATGAAACTTGTGTGTTGGATATGATTGTTATATGGATGCTTGTTGTATATATATATATGTGTTGGATATCTCATATGTGAAATAGTGACCTGAGATTAAGAAAAAACGAAAAAAAAATTAAAAAATTTGTTACTAATGGCGCACTTCCATGAGGTGCGCCATTAGTATACCAGATACTAATGGCGCACCTGTGGTGCGCCATTACTAAAATATTCTAGTGGCGTGGTACTAATGGCGCACCTATAGTGCGCCATTAGTAGCCAAAACAGGTGCGCCATTAGTAGGCCTTTTCCTAGTAGTGCACACTCATGTATTGCGTGAAGATCGAAAACGTTTTGAAAATGTGAAAAGTATGAAACAATTGCTTAGCTTGTCATCGGGGTTGTGCATGATTTAAATACTTTGTGTGGTGAAGATAGAGCATAGCCAGACTATATGATTTTGTAGGGATAGCTTTCTTTGGCCATGATATTTTGAGAAGACATAATTGCTTTGTTAGTATGCTTGAAGTATTATTATTTTTATATCAATATGAACTTTTGTCTTGAATCTTTCGCATCTGAATATTCATACCACAATTCAGAAGATTTACATTGAAATTATGCCAAGTAGCACTCCGCATCAAAAATTCTGTTTTAATCATTTACCTACTCGAGGACGAGCAGGAATTAAGCTTGGGGATGCTTGATACATCTCCAACATATCTATAATTTTTGATTGCTCCATGCTATATTATCTACTGTTTTAAACATTATTGGGCTTTATTATCCACTTTTATATTATTTTTGGGACTAACCAATTAACCGGAGGCCCGGCCCAGAATTGTTGTTTTTGCCTGTTTTAGGGTTTCGAAGAAAACGAATATCAAATGGAATGAAACCTTCGGAAACGTGATTTTCTCACCAGATAAGATCCAGGAGACTTGGACCCTCCGTCAAGAAAGACACGAGGTGGTCACGAGGGTAGGGGGCGCCCCCCAACCTAGGGCACGCCCCCTGCCTCGTGGGCCCCTCGAAGCTCCACCGACGTACTTCTTCCTCCTATATATATCCACGTACCCCCAAACGATCGGGGACGGAGCCAAAAACCTAATTCCACAGCCGCAACTTCCTATATCCACGAGATCCCATTTTGGGGCCTGTTCGGGAGCTCCGCCGGAGTGGGCATCGATCACGGAGGGCTTCTACATCATCGTCCAAGCCCCTCCGATGAAGTGTGAGTAGTTTACTTCAGACGTACGGGTCCATAGCTAGTAGCTAGATGGCTTCTTCTCTCTGTTTGGATCTCAATACAATGTTCTCCCCCTCGTGCAGATCTATTCGATGTAATATTCTTTTTGCGGTGTGTTTGTTGAGACCGATGAATTGTGTGTTTATGATCAAGTCTATCTATGAATGATATTTGAATCTTCTCTGAATTATTTTATGTATGATTGGTTATCTTTGCAAGTCTCTTCGAATTATCAGTTTGGTTTGGCCTACTAGATTGGTTGTTCTTGCCATGGGAGAAGTGCTTAGCTTTGGGTTCGATCTTGCAGTGTCCTTTCCCAGTGACAGAAGGGGCAGCAAGGCACGTATTGTATCGTTGCCATCGAGGATAACAAGATGGGGTTTTTATCATATTGCATGAAACTATCCCTCTACATCATGTCATCTTGCTTAAGGCGTTACTCTATTTTTAACTTAATACTCTAGATGCATGCTGGATAGCGGTCGATGAGTGGAGTAATAGTAGTAGATGTAGAATCGTTTTGGTCTACTTGTCTCGGACGTGATGACTATATACATGATCATACCTAGATATTCTCATAACTATGCTCAATTTTGTCAATTGCTCAACAATAATTTGTTCACCCAACATAGAATACTTATGCTCTTGAGAGAAGCCACTAGTGAAACCTATGCCCCCCGGGTCTCTTTCTCATCATATCTATCTCCATTACTTTATTATTGCTTTGCTTTTACTTTTCTTTTACTTTATTTAATTTGCATCTCTATACCAAAAATATTATTTATCATCTCTATCAGATCTCACTTTCGTAAAGTGACCGTGAAGGGATTGACAACCCCTAAGCGCGTTGGTTGCGTTGAGCTATTGTTTTTGTGTAGGTACGAGGGACTCGAGCGTAGCCTCCTACTGGATTGATACCTTGGTTCTCAAAAACTGAGGGAAATACTTACGCTACTTTCCTGCATCATCCCTTCCTCTTCGGGGAAATCCAACGCAGTGCTCAAGAGGTAGCAGGAGCGCTCCCTACCTCATGGGTCCCCTGGTGCTCCACCGACCTCAACTCCAACTCTTTTTATTCACGTTCGGGGAGAAAAAAATCACAGAGAAGGATTCATCATGTTTTACGATACGGAGCCGCCGCCAAGCCCTAATCTCTCTCAAGAGGGACGATCTGGAGTCCGTTCGGGGCTCCGGAGAGAGGAATCCATCGCCATCGTCATCATCAACCTTCCTCCATCACCAATTTCATGATGTTGACCGCCGTGTGTGAGTAATTCCATCATAGGCTTGCTAGACGGTGACGGGTTGGATGAGATTTATCATGTAATCGAGTTAGTTTTGTTACGGTTTGATCCCTAGTATCCATTATGTACTGAGATTGATGTTGCTATGACTTTGCTATGCTTAATGCTTGTCACTAGGGCCCGAGTGCCATGATCTCAGATCTGAACCTATTATGTTTTCATGAATATATGTGAGTTCTTGATCCTATCTTGCAAGTCTATAGTCACCAATTATGTGTTATGATCCGTTAACCCGGAAGTGACAATAATCGGGATACTTAACGATGATGACCGTAGTTTGAGGAGATCATGTATTCACTAAGTGTTAATGCTTTGGTCCGGTACTCTATTAAAATGAGGCCTTAATATTCCTTAGTGGCCAATAGGACCCCGCTGCCACGGGAGGTTAGGACAAAAGATGTCATGCAAGTTCTTTTCCATAAGCACGTATGACTATATTCGGAATACATGCCTAGATTACATTGATGAACTGGAGCTAGTTCTGTGTCACCCTATGTTATAACTGTTGCATGAGGAATCGCATCCGACTTAATTATCCATCACTGATCCAATGCCTACGAGCTTTTCGCATATTGATCTTAGCTTAGTTACTTTTCTGTTGCCACAGTTACAATCACTAAAAAATCAATATTGTTACCTTTGCCACCGTTACCATTACTATCATATTACTTTGCTACTAAATACTTTGCTGCAGATACTAAGTCAGATACATGCCTACATTACATTGATGAACTGGAGCTAGTTCTGTATCGAATCAATAAATTTGGGTTGAATACTCTACCCTCGAAAACTATTGCGATCCCCTATACTTGTGGGTTATCAATCACGTGAATATCCCATTGTCACCACAGATAAGCACATGCAAGACATACATCAAGTGTTCTCAAATCCTTAAATACTCAATCTGATAAGATAACTTCAAAGGGAAAACTCAATCCATTACAAGAGATAGAGGGGGAGAAACATCATAAGATCCAACTATAATAGCAAAGCTCGCGGTACATCACGATCGTACCACATCAAGAACACGAGAGAGAGAGAGAGAGATCAAACACATAGCTACTGGTACATACCCTTAGCCCCAAGGGTGAACTACTCCCTCCTCGTCATGGAGAGCGCCAGGATGATGAAGATGGCCACCGGTGAGGGATCCCCCCTCCGGCATGGTGCCGGAACAGGGTCCCGATTGGTTTTTGGTGGCTATAGAGACTTGCGGTGGCAGAACTCCCGATCTAGGTTTTTTTCTGGAGGTTTGAGGATTTATAGGAGAAGTTGGCGTCGAGAACAAGTCATGGGGCCCCACGGGAAGTCCATGAGGCACGGGGGTGCGCCCTAGGGGGGTGAGCGCGCCCTCCACTCTCGTGGGGCCCATGAGACTCCCCTCCGGTAACTCTTCGTTCCAGTATTTTTTTATATTTTCCAGAAAAAATCTCCGTTGATTTTCAGCGTATTCCGAGAACTTTTATTTCTGCACAAAAACAACACCATGGTAGTTCTGCTGAAAACAGCGTCAGTACGGGTTAGTTCTAACCGAATCATACAAAAATCATGTAAAAATATTATAAACATGGCTTGAATACATAAAAAATTATAGATACGTTGGAGGCGTATCAGAATGATATCCCTTGCGGCCACGCGCATTTTCGCCATCTCGGGAACCATCGGGAACTGACCGTGTGGAAGAGTCTAGGACCGACAGAGTTGGGTGCTCTACCTAGAGGACGCCGCTGGAGAGGCCAACAACCAGGTATCATGACCAACCCCATGCCTGGCGGAGGCGGCATAGCAGGTGCCGGCATTGGAGACACGAAGGCTGAAGGCGGGGTCCGAGGCACGCGAGAGTAGAACACCATCCCAGGAGAGTGTGCCGAGGATGGCAGGCAAACATCCAACCTACCACTCCAGTTGTCCTTCTCCAGCGCAGAGACTGGCGAAGAAGTGGAGGTCGTGGCTAGGGTAAGGAGGAGCCGCCAGGCAAGTCAGCAGCCGCCGCACCTGCCGAGCCCAGCGCGCGACGGATCTCGGGCAGCTTAAGTGGCCGTAGCCCGTCTGCTGAGTCCGAATAGCTGTCCACAGACTGGATGTCCTCACTATCCTGCCTCACTGCCGGGGGTAGGGGGTGCTAGTGTGGCCACCTCTGTGCACCCCTCCGGGCCGTCCAGGTCGACCTCGTAGTTGATACACTTGCCCCTTTTCCTCCCGAAGTAGAAGATCATAGACAAGCCATCCACATTTGCCGGGGCCTCGCACAAAAGGTCAAAATTTGTCGAGCAAGCACCCTCTAAGGAGTCTAGGTCGACTGTCAGAAGCTTGCCCATAGGCTCTGAGATGGCCTTGAGAATGTGGTCGCGCTTGGCCCTGATCGGGAGCCCATAGATACGCACCCACACCTGGGAAAGGGCAACAACTGTGTCTGGTTCAGCATCAGCCTTCTAGATGGATATTATTAACTTGTTGATGGGGCACTTGACTTGGTCGCGGGTGCAGATGTTAAGCATCTTTGCCGAGGGGAATGGCAGCGAGAAGACCATCGGAGCAGTCTCAGTGACCTTCTAGGAGAAAGTGCTATCTCTCTAGTCGCCAATGTATGTGGATAGCCCTGCCCGAATGATCTCAGCAATAACCTCAACCTCCGACGGTGGCTGCTATTCTGGGACAAGGTGACCGTCGCTAGGTGTGGCCTGACAGGCTCATCCTCCCGGGTCGCATCCACATAGTACTCCCTGTGTAAACTAATATAAGAGCATTTAGACTACTAAAATAGTGATCTAAATGCTCTTATATTTGTTTACGGAGGGAGTAGAAGCCACCCCCTTCACCCTGCACCCTAGATAGGCAAGAGTGGTGGGGCACCGCTAGTGCACCAGACACTTCGAGCGGAAGTGCACGACACACCCACAATTGAAGCACATCGTCCCCTCATGAGTCCATGCACACCCCCTACCCCCCCCCCCCCAGTCGGCCTTTGATAACCCACAAGTATAGAGTATCACAACAGTTTACAAGGGTAGAGTATTCAACCAAAATTTATTGATTCGACACAAGGGGAGACAAAGAATATTCTCAAGTATTAGAAGCTGAGTGTTCAATACAACCACACCTGAAAGACTTAATATCTGTAGTAAAGTATTTAGTAGAAAAGTAGTATGGAAGTTACAGTAACGATGGTGTCGGGGGACTGATCCACGAACACCTATGGGACCGGCGGGCCGAGTCCCTTTCGGTTCGGCGGGGGCGGAGGTCGTGCAAAGAGCAGATCGAGGCGAAGCACACGAGCAGTTTACCCAGGTTCGGGCCGCACGGATGCATAAAACCCTACTCCTGCTTTGTGGTTTGTATTGAGTTCTTGCTCGGGAGCGCGGAGTGCTACAGTACACACCAGCAGCTAACGAGACCGAGCGTGAGTGTTCTGTTTTTCCGAACCCCCCTCTACGTTGCGCATGGGCCTCCTTTTATATGCTCAAGGGGTCACCGACAGGTGGCAACGGAGACAAAGGGTAAAAATGAAAAAGGTGATGCGGTAGGTACAGGTACCTGCTACAGTGTATCATACCTAACCCTGACGGCAGGGGACAAGGGCCTTAAATGCCCGTCTGCGTCACCTAAACAGTGTAAAAGGGACCGTCAAGGACGCCACCGCTTGCCATGATGGCAATCTTGTCAGCGCCGCTTGCCACCGCTCACCGCTGGCTGCACAGCCGCCCGCCACGCACGCCTGGAAGGGTCCCAGAGCGACACGTTGGTGGATGTGCTGGAGCGCGGGCACAGAGTGGTGGCTTGCCGCGGCAAGCGCCTTGCCGCGGTCATTGTCTTGCCGCGTCCGGGAGCTTGTCGCTCACCGGGCCTTGTCGGGACGTGTGGCGCGCCGCGGCAAGTTCCTTGAGATGCCTTGGGTGGCCTTCCCGGCAAGCTCCTCTCGCCGGGGTCTTGAGGTGCCTTGGTTGGCCTTCCCGGCAAGCTCCTCTTGCCGGGGTCTTGTCTCTTTGAATGGCTCCAGGGGAACCACGGAGGACCTTGGCGGTCACCCGGCAAGCCTTGCCGCGGGATGCTGCGACTGCCCGTGCACAAGTTCGGGATACTAGGGTACCCCTACTCTAGTACACCGACAGGAGCCCCCGGGCCTGGGTCATACACGGTGCCGAGTGCTGTTGGGCCAGGCCCAAAACAGGGCACGGGCACGCGCGGCCTAGGTTACGCCGTATCTTTCTCCGTATCCACCGCGCCCTCCCCGAACGGCACGCGTTGAATGCGGCGCCGTGGGAGAGATCGTGGGTGGTTACTTTATTAGGAAATGCAGAACGTCCGCCCCCTCCCTCCTTATAAGCAGGGGAAACAGGGGCAGTTCGCACATTCGCCGGTTGCTACTCCAATCTCAGAAATCTCCGCCGCTCCCTTGTCTTCCCAAAGCCGAAAGAGAGCAGCGCCCCGCCCCCCATCGCCACCAGCACTACCAACGCCGTCGACCTCCTCCACCACTTCCGCCATGGCTCCAAAAGCCGACAAGGGGAAGGTTGTGAAGTCGACCGAGGCGCAGCGGCTTCCGGCGCTGCGGAAGGAGTGGGCAGTCTTCCCCCCCAAGCTCGCCGCGAAGGAGCTGAGGGAGAACTACTACCTCTTCTGGTCAACGGAGACGCGGGCGCACCCGCGCACGAAGGTACTCCCTGCCGCCGCTTGGAAACAGGCTCCGAACGGATACCCTTTTTTTGCCTTGTTCTTCTACTGCGGGCTCTGCCCGCCCTTCTCCGAATTCTTCTGCGATATCATGAACACCTACGGGTTCCACCTCCTTGACTTCACCCCCAATGCCGTTCTGACCATGGCAGTTTTTGCGCATCTCTGCGAAAACTTTGTCGGAGTCCACCCCAACGTAGCCCTCTTTCGCCATTTCTTTATCCCCTGGGTAGAGAGAGGAGAGCCTTTGTCTGGCGGAATCGCCTGGATCTCAAGGGCCGGCAAGAAGGAAACTTATCTAGAGGGAGAGTTCCGCGGCAAGTGGGAGGAATGGAGGGCAGACTGGTGCTGGATTGACGAGGAGAACCCGCAGCCGTTTACCACCCGGCGCCAAACCCCAGTAGCGTGCGGCAGCGATTGGAGTGACGTGGCCCCGGAAGACGACAGGCTGAAGATTGCTGTCACCTGGATCCTGCGCCTCAGGCTTGCCGGGCTCACTGTAGGCTCTGTTGGCGCAGTTTTTCTTCGCCGCCGCATCGCCCCCCTGCAGGAACGAGGAAGACCCGCCTGGGAGTTCAAGAATGCGGCAGATATCATGAGGCTGCGCCCGGGCCTCAACTTCAACTTCACTGTCCTGGAGCTCAACGCGATGCTCCAGGAGCTGTTCAAGTACGACCCCCAACATCCCGAAGTCTTCAGGTTGCCGGGGGGTGTCGTTCCGCTGTGCAACAATTCCTCGCTCGTCCGCATCCGGGCAATGATGCCGCAGTGCGACTCACACGGGATTGACCCAACTTGGCAAGAGCCTGCGGACGACGTCGTGCAGCAATTCTTTGATGGCTTGGTAGAAGTGGCGATCCGCCCTGACGAGAAGGACGGCCTCACCCGCGACACCACCGATGAGGAGATGACACGCATCGCCACCAGGCTGGAAGAGGCGGCGGCAGCCGCAGCCGCGGGCAAATTTGGATTTACCGTGGAGGAGGCAGATGAGCAGAGGCGGGAAGCCGTGCCGAGCGAGAGGAGCGCGTCGGTGAGAAAGAACTTGCCGGGCATGGCGCCGGGTCGAGCGAGCCCGCCAAGGATACGAGCGGCTCGCTGGAGATCAACTCGTCTTCCACTTCATCTTCGGACAGCTCGCCGCAAGCAGAGCCTCCATCTCCACCAAGAAGGCGTCTCCGCAAGGCCGGGGACATAGTGGAGCGGCAAGCGAGTCAACAGCCGCCGCGCTGCGCGACACGCTCCACCGCGGCAAGCACTGTTGCCGCGGGAGCATCTCACGCTGCGATGACAACTGGAGCGGGGCCCTCCCGGACCACCGCCTCTGCTCCTGCCGCTTCTCATGCCGCGATGACAGCTGGAGCGGGGTCGGCTCAGACCACCGCCACTGTTCCCGCCAAGCGGCCAAGGGAAACCTCTCCTCCGCCTCCTCGTGCCGGACGTGAGCCGGACTTCGACTTCTCCACGTTCAGCTCCGACGAGGAAGAAGAAGAGTAAGATCCTCTTGTTGTACTTGTATTTCTTCAATCCTTGTTGTTTTGTCTTGTGTCTCACTTGCTTTACTCTGAACTTGTTCCTTTTCAGGACTCTGGCCCAGAGAGCAGCGAAGAGAGCCAAGGCCCCGGTGATTATCATCGAGGATGAACCCACGGCGACAGCGGGGGGTGCACCCGAGACAACCTTGCTGGACCCGGCAACTTTTCTCCAGAGCAGCCCCCAGCGTAAGTATCTGGTTTGCTTTCCGCTGTGAGGCGCGCATGGATACTCTGTCTTTGCTGATATCTGACTGCTGGTCTGTGTAGGAGCAGAGCAGCCCCACCAGGAGCCAAGGGAGAGTCCTCCGGCAAGGGAGAGTTCTCTGGCAAGGGAGAGCACCAGCGGCCCCCCGACGGCGGAGACCACGACTGGAGAACCCGGTACAGGTAATCCTCTTGCTTCGAAACTTCCCTTGGGTTCTTCTTCTTTTGATCTTCTTCTTGTTGAATATTTGCTTAACTCTTATCCCTTTTCCGGCCGTCAGACCTATCTGCTGCGGAGCAGATGGAGACCGAGGTTGCCGCCGACGAAGCAGCCGGTGCTGGCGATCCCGCCGGTGCAGAGGCCGCCAAGGCTGCCGCCACAGCAACTGGCGAGGGGTCTGGCGATCGCACTGACGGCCCTGAGGCCGCAGGAGCGCCGGGCGCTACGTCGACCGCCGACCCGTCCGCCGTTGCCGCAGCACCAGGCTCCAAAGAGCCCTAGCCAGGCGTCTACTTGAGGACCGGCGAAGGCGTCTTCATCAACCTCCCCTGGGCGTCAAGCTCCAGGGCGCCGGTCGAGGGAGAGATCTTCGACGGGGAGGTGCTCGCCTCTGCTGGGCTGACGGTGGTTGACGCGCTGAGCAGCAGCAGCAACGAGTCTGAGGAGGAGCGGCTGCTGCGGAAGCTGGTGTCGCTCTACCGCGCGCGGCAAGCCAAGCTGGAATCCCGCGAGGCGCTTGTCGCAAAGGCGGGAGCAGACATCGAGAAGCGCGCGGAGGAGCACGGGGGTTTTCACCAAGAAGCCCTCCGGTCCCTGGCGGAGGAGCGGGAGCAGCTCGCCGAAGCGCAGAAGGCCTTCCTCCTCGAGAAGGCTGAAGTCAGAGAGCAACAGTGGCTTGCCGCTGAGAAGCTGTCTGCGCAGGAAGGCGAGCTGGCGCAGCGGAAGGTCAATCTTGACACCCACGAGGAGGAGCTTGCCGTGCGCGAGGAAAAACTCGGCGGAGCCCTCAAGCAAGCGGAGGATGCTGCCGCAGCCGCCGAAGCCGCCAAGAAGGAGCTGGAGGCGAAGGTGGCGCAGTTGGAGGTCGATCTCGCCGAGAAGGGCAAAGAGCTCAGCGCCGCCAAGGACTCCAACGCGGATCTTGAGTTGAAGCTGACTACTTTGACCAAGACGCTGGACGACGCCAAGGAGCAGGAGGCGGCCTTGAAAGAAGAGATCAAGGCCCACAAGGCGCTGCTGGAGAGTGTAGCCACCACCCAGAATGCTTTCAGGGAGACTTTGGAGCACTGGACGGAGAGTCTTATAAATGCCGCCACAGACATTGACAGGGAGTTGGCGTAGCTGGGGATGGAGGATCTCGGGTATCCCTCGGACGAGAACCTCCAACCTAGCGCCAAGCTCGTCTTGTTCTTCAAAGGCGTGGCGACGGCCCTTCAGCGGCTCCGGGAGAAGATCCCAAAGCAGCTGGCCGACGAGTCGCGCAAGATCTGCGCGGGAGCTCTTCAGAAAGTGTTGGCGAAGGTGGCCTTCCGCAATCCGGGCCTCAACCTCACCAACGTCCTCAAGACCCTGCCGACGGATGCTGATCTGGAGGCGCTCAAGACCCTTGTCGCACCCATTGTGGACAAGGTGAGCGGGATCAAGAGGATCGAAGGCGATCGCGTAGACTAGGCCGCCTGTTTCTTCTTTCCTTGTCGATGTTTATCATGCTATGAAAACAATCCGTTAGGGCCGCGACAAGCTATCTTGTAATATAGCTCTATTCTGGGTAATGATTGCAATGTTATTCCCTTTACTTGATTCCTCCCTTTGTATGTTTTAGCCCTACGCTTTTAGGGAACTAGCCGGTGCAGGCACCTTAGCCGCGAGCGCTGAGTGCGGAACGTCAGCAGCCTGCTGGCGGTACTGTTACCGACAAGAAACCTTGTCGCAACTAGTCGCAGCTCAGTTAAGTTGTTGAGCGGACTCGAAACAAAGTAAGGGCGCAACTAGCTACGAGTTGGTTCCTCCGGGCACAGGTTTTCCATACAAAGTGTGGTCGTTCAAGGGAGATAACTTAAAATTTTAAAAAATCTGATTGCTCAAACTTTGGCAACTTACTTTTTCTGTTGTTTGCTTCCCGGCAAGGCGAAACTTTCTTGAACGACGCCTGGTCCATACTATTATCTTCTCCTTCCCCCCCCCCCCCCCGGCAAACTTGTGGGCGAGGGAATCTTCCTTTCCTTGAAAAAAGAAAGAAGAGAAAATAAAGATATGGAGCCTTACGGCTCGTTATTGCTTACCGGGGAGTAGGTGCTGCACAAAGTGTCAGATAACACATGCAAAAAATAGAAAGCATGAAATTGACAAGATGTGCGGAGCACATGAGCTTTACTTATGCACGGGGTCTGCGCCCGGCTTTGTACAAAGGATTACATGCAACAGCGGCAAGACTTGTACAAAAGGTGGTTGCCGGAACCGCGCCTTACGGGTAAAACTTACGAAGATGCTCAATGTTCCAGGAGTTGCTCACCGGAATTGCATCTTCGGTCTCAAGGCGGACAGCGCCAGGCCTAGTGACTCGTTTCACCCGGTAAGGGCCTTCCCACTTCGGCGTCAACTTGTTGGAATTCTTGGCGGACTGAACACGCCGAAGAACAAGGTCGCCTTCCTCGAAACTTCTGGCATTAACTTTGCGGCTATGGTAGCGGCGCAAAGCTTGCTGGTAGCGAGCAGCTCGCACAGCAGCCTGAAGACGGTCTTCCTCAAGGAGCAGCGCGTCATCTTGTCGCAGCTGCTCTTGCTCAAGCTCATCATAAGCGAGCACTCGAGGTGACCCGTATACGAGTTCCGTGGGGAGAACTGCCTCTACCCCATAGACTAGAGTGAAAGGTGTCTGTCCAGTGGCTCGATTTGGCGTCGTTCTGATCGACCAAAGAACCACCGGCAGCTCCTCGATCCAGTTTCTTCCGCACTTGTGCAGCCTGTCGAAAGTTCTGGTCTTCAGCCCACGCAGCACTTTAGCATTTTCCCTCTCCGCTTGACTGTTGCTTCTCGGATGAGCAACAGAAGCGAAGCAGACCTTGGCGCCAAGATCTTGGACGTACTGCATGAAGGTGCGGCTCGTGAATTGCGTACCGTTGTCGGTGATTATCCTGTTAGGGATCCCGAAGCGGCAAACAATCGACCTGAAGAACTTGACTGCTGAGTGTGCTGTCACCTTCCTCACTGGTTCTACTTCCGGCCACTTTGTGAACTTGTCGATTGCAACGTACAAGTACTCAAAGCCCCCGACTGCTCGGGGAAAGGGGCCGAGGATGTCGAGCCCCCAGACCGAAAATGGCCAGGATAAAGGGATCGTCTGGAGAGCTTGAGCTGGTTGGTGTATCTGCTTGGAATGGAACTGGCACGCTTCACACTTGGTTACTTGTGCAGTTGCATCCTGGAGGGCTGTCGGCCAAAAGAAACCTTACCGGAACGCTTTGCCGACAAGTGCTCTTGCGCCAATGTGGTGACCACATATGCCTCCATGTATCTCTGCCAACAGCTTTTGTCCGTCTTCCCGGTGAATACACTTCAATTTCACACCGTTGAGTCTTCTTCTGTACAGTGTCTTGTCGACAAACTAGTACATACTTGACTGCCGGGCTACTCTTTCCGCTTCTTCTTTCTCCTTGGGAAGTTCTCCTGTCTGAAGGAAACGGACAATCTGCTGTGCCCATGCTGGAGCTTGTGGCTCGACAACAAGGACTAAAGGCAAATCTGCTGCTGCAGGAACATTCGCTTCTACGGCGAGAACCTGCGGCTCTGCCGGAGCTTGACGTTCCCCGGCAAGCTTGCCGGAGCAAAACTTGTCGGGAGCTTCTGCTTCAACGGAACAAACCCTAGGGCTTGCCGGAGCATATTGCTCCTCAGCGCTTTTAGCGTTGATCTTGGGGACCTTCTTGGCGGCGGCTTCGGGAAGCTCTGCCGGAAAATACTCACTGGAAATCAACTTCCTCTTCTTGCTCTGTCCAGTTGATGGCGTTACGGATGGTTGAGTTAGCTTGAGCACAAAGATCCCTGGTTCCACAGGTAACTTAAGTGCGGCGCACTTTGACAGGCCATCAGCAATAGCGTTCTGAGCTCTTGGAACATGCTCCACCTGTAGGCCGTCAAAGTACTCTTCTAGCTTTCTCACTTCGTCGACGTAGGCTTCCATCAAAGGACTTTGATAGCTCTTGTTCACTTGGCGGACGACAAGCTGTGAGTCACCCCTGACAATGAGCTTCTTGATCCCAAGGTCTGCCGCGATCTTGAGGCCGGCAAGCAAGCCTTCATACTCTGCAGTATTGTTTGTTGCTTGCTCCTTGGGAAAGTGCATCTGGACTACGTATTTGAGGTGCTCTCCGGTAGGTGCGACAAGCAGCACGCCAGCGCCAGCGCCTTGCAGCGAAAAGGCACCATCAAAGTACATCAGCCACTCTTTGCTTGCTTCCTTTACTGGGATGCTCGTTTCTGGAATTTCTTCATCTGGTGTTGGCATCCATTCTGCTATGAATTCTGCCAATGCTCTTCTTTGGATAGTTGAAGTGCTCTCAAACTTGAGGCCAAAGCTTGACAGTTCCAGTGCCCACACAACAATCCTGCCTGACGCTTCTGGATTCTGTAGTATCCTCTTCAGCGGAAAGCGAGCGACAACTGTGATCTCATGTGCTTGGAAGTAATGGCGCAGCTTTCTCGAGGCCATGAGAAGGCTGAAAAGCAATTTCTGCACGCCAGAGTACCTTGATCTAGCCCCCTGCAGAAGGGAACTGACAAAGTAAACTGGGCGCTGCACCATTTTCTTCTGTATCTCCTCACGCGTCTGCGCAGATCCATCCTTGTCGGGACCAGAGCTTGTCGGGGAAGCCCCCTGCTTGTCGCTGGATGTGCCTGCCGTGGTTTTCGGCTCGTCATCTGCCTCCCTCTCCGCTACTAACGCAGCACTAACCACTTGATTGGTTGCTACTATATACAGCAGCAACTTCTCTTGTGGTTTAGGTGCGACAAGTATTGGAGGAGAGGACAGGTATCTCTTCAAGTCTTGCAGCGCAGCCTCCGCTTCCGGAGTCCATTTTACTGGACCTGCCTTTTTCAATAATTTGAAAAATGGCAGGGCGCGCTCAGCAGACCTAGAGATAAACCTGCTGAGAGCAGCCACGCAACCGGCAAGTCTTTGTACATCCTTGACGCGCTTTGGTGCTTCAATCTGCTCAATGGCCTTGATCTTGTCGGGATTGGCTTCAATTCCCCGCTGAGACACGAAGAACCCGAGAAGCTTGCCGGAGGGTACTCCAAACACACACCTCTCGGGGTTGAGCTTGAGGCTGATCTTGCGCAGATTTGCAAAGGTTTCGTCTAAATCTTGGATCAGAGTCGCCTTGTCCTTGCTCTTGACCACTATATCATCCATGTAGGCTTCCACATTCCTGTGTATTTGTGGCTCAAGAGCGACATGGACTACTCTTGCAAATGTTGAGCCAGCATTTTTTAATCCGAAAGGCATCCGTATGAACCAGTACATGCCACATGGAGTAATGAATGCGGTCTTCTCCTCATCCTCTTCTGCCATGAAGATCTGATGGTATCCTGAGTATGCGTCAAGAAATGGAAGCAAATCACATCCGGCTGTGGAGTCAACAATCTGGTCAATGCGCGGCAAAGGAAATGGGTCTTTGCGACAAGCTTTGTTAACATCGGTAAAATCGATACAAAGTCTCCATTTTCCGTTCGCCTTGCGCACGACTACAGGATTGGCCAACCACGTAGGATGGAGCACTCCTCTGACAAGGCCTGCTGCTTCCAACTTCTTGATCTCTTCTGCAATGAATTCTTGGCGCTCCACTGCTTGCTTCCTGACCTTCTGCTTGACGGGCCACGCATGAGGACAAACGGCAAGGTGGTGCTCAATTACTTTCCTGGGAACACCACGGATGTCAGACGGTTGCCATGCAAACACGTCGACATTCGCCCGCAGGAAAGCAATGAGCGCGCTTTCCTATTTAGGGTCGAGAGTGGCACTGATGGTGAAGGTACCACCAGTGCCGTCCTCCTTGGCGGACACCTTCTTCGTCTCTGGCGGAGCCGCCATCGTCTTCTTACACTTGCCGGTGGAGCTCGATGGTGCGTCCTCGAAGGCAGCGCAGCACTCCGAAGAGGTGCGCCTGCTGGAGTGGGCATCAGAACTCTTGCCGGACTTGGTCTTCTTCTTCCCCCCGGGAGCTTCAACGGCAAGTGACTTGCGGTCTGTTGCGGCTGCCGCTTCCCGGTAGATCTTGTCGGCGCAGATAAGAGCATCCTTCTTGTCGCCGGGGACAGAGATGACGTTTATCGGGCCTGGCATCTTCAGCATGTTGTATGCGTAGTGAGAGGCTGCCATGAACTTGGCGAGTGCTGGACGGCCAAGTATCCCATTATAAGGCAATGGAATATCGGCAACGTCAAAAGTGACCCTCTCAATCCTGAACTTCAGCTCGCTGCCAAATGTTACTGGCAACGTGACCTTCCCCTTCGGCTTGCTCCTTCCGGGGTTAATTCCTTGGAATGTGCCGGTCTCTTCGAGCTCGCTGTCAGGGATCTGGAGTTTCTGGAGTACAGCGGAGGAGATCAGGTTCAAGACGGCCCCGCCGTCAACTAGCATCTTAGTGACCTTGAGGTTGCGGATAGTTGGTGAAACCAACATCGGCAAGCACCCGACCGCAGTTGTGCGGTCAGGGTGGTCCTCAATATCAAAGATGATAGGCGTGCTGGACCATTTCAGAAGCTTGCGTGACTCGACAGGTAGTTCTGCCGCATTGACTTCCCGCACCCACTACTTGAGTTGGCGGTGCGAAGTATGCAGGGAAGCACTGCCGTCAACGCACAAGACCTCTGTGGCTTTCTGGAACTCCTGCTCACTGGTCTCAACATCATCCATGTCTTCGTCGTCGTCATCGTCTTCATCCTTGTCGCGGCCGCGGGGAGGTCTGTCTCCTTGCCGCTGCTTGGCCTTGCCGCGGCGTCCTCCCCGGCCGGCGCGCTTCTTGCCAGATTCTCCAGCGCCTCCTTGGGCCCTCTCCTTGTCGCGTCGCTCATATTCAGCCTTTTGCTGCTGGACAAGCTGCTCGACCTTCTTGCAGCTCTGGAGGTCATGGCCCTTGGTGCGGTGAATCTTGCAGTACTGCTTGTCGGTGTCGTCCTGCTTGTCGGCGACCGCCACAGCCTGGCAATTGGTGCATGCGGCAATCTCCTTGCCGGAGCTACCAACTTTGGCTCTCTTGGCGCCACCTTCATTGCCGGACTGCTCAACGACTAGCACATCTCTGCCTTTCTTCTTCCTGTTCCGCCGCCGGTTTTTCTTTGCCGAGGCAGCATCCTCACTATCAGATCCTCCTGCTCCTATATTCTCTCTGGGGAGTTTCCTCCCTTCTTCAGCACGTGCACACTTGTCGGCCAGGGCATACAGCTCACTGACGTCTCTGATCTTGCACATCGCCATTTCCTCCCGCATCCTGAGGTTACGCACGTTCTGATGGAACGCGCTGATGACCGCGGCAGAGTGGACATCTGGGATGTTGTGCTGTACACGGCTGAATCTCTGAATGTACTTGCGCAGGGGCTCTCCTTCCTTCTAGGCGAGCAGATGAAGGTCACTCTCTTGGCCATGAGGTTTGTGGCCGCCTGTAAAGGCGCCGACAAACTGATGGCATAGGTTTGCCCAGGAGGATATGGAGTTGTCCGGCAAGTGCATGAGCCAGGACCTGACGTTGGGCTTGAGCACCAGCGGGAAGTAGTTGGCAAGGATCTTGTCGTCCCGTCCCCCGGCAGCATGCACCGCGATGGTGTAGATGCTGAGGAACTCCGACGGATGCGACTTGCCTTCGTACTTCTCTGGTACGTCTGGCTTGAAATTCTTCATGCTGGGCCACTGGACTTGACGCAGCTCACGAGTGAACGCAGGGCAACCTACCGCGTACGGCAAGTCGCCTGGTTCCCCTGGCGCGTGCATGTCGACAGAGGGCCCAGCGCGCTGGTCTGATTGACGTCGCACTTCTCTTCGGCGCTCGATGCGAGTACGAGCGTCTTCTTGCTGTCGTTTGTGAAGAACTTGGCGCTGATCTCGACGAGCTCGTGGATCTGATGACGCGGTGGAGTCGCTGTCGAGGTGGATCCGGTGAGTCGGCGATCTTGGCCTTCGGGGCGGAGAGCGCACAGTAGTTGCACCCCCACCGGTCTTGTCGCCACCGGCTCATGCCTGGCTGACTTGCCGCGGCTGTGACGTGCTCGGCTGCCGCTGAGTGTCGCCGTTGGCGAAGCCGATGAGATTCTGAATGGTGGCCCTCCAGTCGTCGATCTTGTCTATTGTTGGAGGGTAGTCTAGGAGCAGTTGAGGTCGCGCCAAAGCTTCTGCGGCAGTGGCGGGTGGTGGTGGCGAACAGTGCGAGGAGCGGGATATGCTCGGACTTCTAACTATGTTAGAAGGAGCAGTATCCCGTCCAGGCGACCGCGCCTCGCTGTGCCAGCATGTTGGTGTGCATGCTGGTCTGGAGCACTCCGAGACCCACCAGCTCGATCTTGGTCCAGCAAGCGCATGGTACCGTGAGTACCGTGACGCTGCCGGTCCCGCGCCTCCTGAGGTGGGCGCGGTGCATGTACGGGCGCCGAGGTCTTGGAGTGCGCCCGGTCGTTGTGGGAGCCGGCTACGCCGCCGATGGGCAGCGCAGCCTTGTCCTTGGACCTGGCAGCACCGTGAGCTCCCTCGTCGATGCCCATTCTTCCGCCGGCGTCCGCCCCATCAGCCGTTTGCTCCGGTGGTAGCGGGGCGGACGGAGCAGCCGCCTCCGAAGCCTTCTTCTTCGGCGGCATGTCGACGAAGATGATGGAGGTCTAGCTCATGTGTACGCCGGATCTGGTTCACACCCCCTCGACGCCCCCTACCTGGCGTGCCAAAGATGTCGGGGGACTGATCCACGAACACCTATGGGACTGGCGGGCCGAGTCCCTTTCGGTTCGGCGGGGGCAGAGGTCGTGCAAAGAGCGGATCGAGGCGAAGCACACGAGCAGTTTACCCAGGTTCGGGCCGCACGGATGCGTAAAACCCTACTCCTGCTTTGTGGTTTGTATTGAGTTCTTGCTCGGGAGCGCGGAGTGCTACAGTACACACTAGCAGCTAACGAGACCGAGCGTGAGTGTTCTGTTTTTCCGAACACCCCTCTACGTTGCACATGGGCCTCCTTTTATATGCTCAAGGGGTCACCGACAGGTGGCAACGGAGACAAAGGGTAAAAATGAAAAAGGTGATGCGGTAGGTACAGCTACCTGCTACAGTGTATCATACCAAACCCTGACGGCAGGGGACAAGGGCCTTAAATGCCCGTCTGCGTCGCCTAAACAGTGTAAAAGGGACCGTCAAGGACGCCACCGCTCGCCACGATGGCAATCTTGTCAGCGCCGCTTGCCACCGCTCATCGCTGGCTGCACAGCCGCCCGCCACACACGCCTGGAAGGGTCCAAGAGCGACACGTTGGTGGATGTGCTGGAGCGCGGGCACAGAGTGGTGGCTTGCCGCGGCAAGCGCCTTGCCGCGGTCGTTGTCTTGCCGCGTCCGGGAGCTTGTCGCTCACCGGGCCTTGTCGGGACGTGTGGCGCGCCGCGGCAAGTTCCTTAAGATGCCTTGGGTGGCCTTCCCGGCAAGCTCCTCTCGCCGGGGTCTTGAGGTGCCTTGGTTGGCCTTCCCGGCAAGCTCCTCTTGCCGGGGTCTTGTCTCTTTGAATGGCTCCAGGGGAACCACGGAGGACCTTGGCGGTCACCCGACAAGCCTTGCCGCGGGATGCTGCGACTGCCCGTGCACAAGTTCGGGATACTAGGGTACCCCTACTCTAGTACACCGACAGATGGCAAAAGTAACAGTAGCAGTTTTGTAGCAATTGTAACAATGGAAACGACAAAGCAACGCAGCAAACATCAATATGTGAAAACCTCGTAGGCAAAGGATCAATGATGGATAATTATGTTGGATAGCATCATCATGCAACATTTATAAACTAGGGTGACACGGAACTAGCTCCAATTCATCAATATAATGTAGGCATGTATTCCGTATATAGTCATACGTGCTTTTGGAAAAGAACTTGCATGACATCTTTTCTCCTACCCTCCCGTGGCAGCGGGGTCAATGGAAACTAAGGGATATTAAGGCCTCCTTCTAATAGAAAACCAGACCAAAGCATTAGCGCTTAGTGAATACATGAACTCCTCAAACTACGGTAATCACCGATAAGAATCCCAATTATTGTCACCTTTTGGTATGCGGATCATAACGCGTAATAGGTGTCTACAACTTGCAAGATAGGATCAAAAACACAAATATATTCATGAAAGCATAATAGGTTCAGATCTTAAATCATGGCACTCGGGCCCTAGTGACAAGCATCAAGCATCACTACAAGAAATATGTCAACTTATGACCTTCTGTCAGTGACCCTCGAAGAATTGGTCATAAATTTATGACCATTTTAGACCAATTGGTCAAAAGCTGTCTGGGGGGCTCCAAACCCTAAACCATTGCGACCATTTTGGTCAGAAAGGTCATAATTTCCTTACACGAAATGGTCATAAAGCAAACAACGCTAGTCCGCTGCCTTATTTCTAGTTGTTAACGACCAATATAGATGGTCATAGCCTTGTAAATTGTGGTGGCTTGCGATGACTAGGCACCATCTCATCAGTTTTGCCTATGTGTCATGTCCATGTGGCAGTTTTTGCCCTAGGTTGTGAAGCAACCTATATTTCTGTCATTCCCAAAATTCCCAAAAAAATCTCATAAATTCTTTGGGTCATATCTTCGTCAAATATGTAAAAACCTTCCTTTCCTAGTTCAAAAATAATTCAAAAATATTCATTTTCCTATTCTGTTCAGAACAACAGTTTGTGAAGGAAGTACCACTTTGGCATGTCCAAATGGTATCCATTTTCTACAGTGCGTTCCTATGCCCAAATAACCATCCTCCACCAAATTCCAACTCAATCCATTCATTATTTTGAGCCCAACTTCAACATTCGTATTTATGTCCAGTGTGGTACTTTGTAAAGCAAGTACCACCTAGGCTCCTCCTTTTGAGGTGAAAATTTGTGAAGACGGTCTTCTTAGTAACTGGTCATCCTCAGCCAAAACTCACGCCCATTAGCCATGTGCATTTCCCGTACCGCAAATCAAACACTTGGCTGCTTATTCATGTTCGAGCATCGATCGGTCTCCTCGTGAGAATCTTATGTTGTGATTTTCTTCCTAGCACCTACCTGGGGAGTGCCCAACCCACTAGACATGCCTAGGCCGCCCAGAACACATGGCAACGCCACAGTCACGTGGTGACCACGCGGCGGGCATGCGAGCTTACGCGCTCTAGAGTTGGGGCCCTCGTCCACTGTCCAAACCTCGATGTCTCGCCATCAAACCATGTATTTATGATTAAATAGATACTTATTTATCTAGAAATGATTTTTGGAAAAAATAAAGAGCAAACTATGAGGCAGCTGTAGTTCAAATTTGACCCGCTTCCAACTGAATCGACGGGAATTTGTCTTTTTCACCAGAGGTGGATCAAAAATTTTGACACCCAACCATTTTGTCAATTGTGCATTAAATATGGCCTAGTATTTTATAAAATTGATTAGGTCCAATTTTGCAACAAATATATGGTAGGTCCTTCACAAAAAAAAACTCATTTCAGGCACTTAGAAAATGGAAAATGGTTTTTTCGTCCAAAGAAAATGAAAACTTCCTTAGGAAACATTGTTTGCCATTCCAATATGCACCCTTGTGCATAATATGAGATCATTTGAACAAACTATGCCATGAATGTGGCCATCAGATTGATCATTTGGCTTGAAAGCCATGAATCTTCACACTTGATAGCTCATTTCTGAGAACACTTTTTAAAAATAATTACCATATTACAAGTTTATTATTTTTCCTAGAAACTTGGTCACATATAATGACACAATGCGAAGGTTTTCCAATTTTTTAATTTTTTTGAAATTTTTATGCCCGTTTCAAAATGCGGTCAAAACGGCGGGCTTGGCCGTTCCTAGCTAGTGGTTGAATCTTGGAAAACTTTTGATGTTTCTATGATTAAATAGATACTTATGTACCTAGAAATGATTTTTGGAAAAAATAAATAGCAAACTATGAGGCAGCTGCAGTTCAAATTTGACCCGCTTCCAACTGAATCGGCGGGAATTTGTCTTTTTCACCAGAGGTGGATCAAAACTTTTGGCACCCAACCATTTTTTCAATTGTGCATTAAATATGTCCTAATATTTTATAAAAATGATTTGGTACAATTTTGCAACAAATATATGGTAGGTCCTTCACAAAAAAACCTCATTTCGGGCACTCGAAAAATGGAAAATGAATTTTCCATGCAAAGAAAATGAAAAATCCCTTTGGCAACATTGTTTGGAATTCCAAGATGTACCCTTGTGCACAATATGAGATCATTTGAACAAACTATGCCATGAATGTGACCATGAGATTGAGCGTTTGGGTTGAAATCCATGAATCTTCACACATGATAGCTCATTTATGAGAACACTTTTCTAAAATAATTTCCGTATTACAAGTTTATTATTTTTCCTGGAAACTTGGTCACATATAATGACACAATGCGAAGGTTTTCCAATTTTTTGATTTTTTTGAATTTTTTATGCCCGTTTCAAAATGCGGTCAAAACGGCGGGCTTGACCGTTCCTAGCTAGTGGTTGAATCTTGGAAAAATTTTGATGTTTTTATGATTAAATAGATACTTATGTACCTATAAATGATTTTTGGAAAAAATAAATAGCAAACTATGAGGCAGCTGCAGTTCAAATTTGACCCGCTTCCAACTGAATCGGCGGGAATTTGTCTTTTTCACCAGAGGTGGATCAAAACATTTGGCACCCAACCATTTTGACAATTGTGCATTAAATATGTCCTAATATTTTATAAAAATGATTTGGTACAATTTTGCAACAAATATATGGTAGGTCCTTCACAAAAAAACCTCATTTCGGGCACTCGAAAAATGGAAAATGAATTTTCCGTGCAGAGAAAATGAAAACTCCCTTTGGCAACATTGTTTGGAATTCCAAGATGCACCCTTGTGCACAATATGAGATCATTTTAACAAACTATGCCATGAATGTGACCATGAGATTGAGCGTTTGGGTTGAAATCCATGAATCTTCACACATGATGGCTCATTTATGAGAACACTTTTCTAAAATAATTTCCGTATTACAAGTTTATTATTTTTCCTGGAAACTTGGTCACATATAATGACACAATGCGAAGGTTTTCCAATTTTTTGATTTTTTTTTGAATTTTTTATGCCCGTTTCAAAATGCGGTCAAAACGGCGGGCTTGACCGTTCCTAGCTAGTGGTTGAATCTTGGAATTTTTTTGGTGTTTCTCTGATTAAATAGGTACTTATGTACCTAGAAATGATTTTTGGAAAAAATAAATAGCAAACTATGAGGCAACTATAGTTCAAATTTGACCCGCTTCCACCTGAATCGGCGGGAATTTGTCTTTTTCACGAGAGGTGGATTAAAAGTTTTGACACCCAACCATTTGGTTATTTGTACATTAAATATGGTCTAGTATTTTAGAAAAATGATTTGATACAATTTTGCAACAAATATTTGGTATGTTCTTCACAAAAAAACTCATTTTGAGCACTCGAAAAATGAAAAATGAATTTTCATGCAAAGAAAATGAAAAGTTCCTTATTACTATTTTGTTATTTTTTTTCTTCTAAAAACTAGGTCACATTTGATGACATGATGAGAAGGTTTTTCATTTGTTTCATTAGCGAGGAAAGGCATAGCAACATCAATATCAGAACATAGTGGATACTAGGCATCAAACCCTGACAAAACTAAGTCGATTACATGATAAATCTCATCCAACCCATCACCGTCCAACAAGCCTATGATGGAATTACTCATGCACGGCGGCGACCATCATGAAATTGGTGATGCGTGCTACCTCTTGAGCTCTGCGTTGGTTTTCCCCGAAGAGGAAGGGATGATGCAGCAAAGTAGCGTAAGTATTTCCCTCAGTTTTTGAGAACCAAGGTATCAATCCAGTAGGAGGCTACGCGCTAGTCCCTCGTACCTACACAAAACAAATAAATCCTCGCAACCAACGCGATAAGGGGTTGTCAATCCCTACACCGCCACTTACGAGAGTGAGATCTGATAGATATGACAAGATGATATTTTTGGTATTTTTTAAAAAAGATGCATACTAAAATAAAAGCAAAGTAAAAGCAAAGGAAATAAATAAGTATTGGGAGATTAATATGATGAAGATAGACCCGAGGTCCATAGGTTTCACTAGTGGCTTCTCTCGAGAGCATAAGTATTCTACGGTGGGTGAACATATTACTGTTGAGCAATTGACAGAACTGAGCATAGTTATGAGAATATCTAGGTATGATCATGTATATAGGCATCACGTCCGAGACAAGTAGACCGACTCCTGCCTGCATCCACTACTATTACTCCACTCATCGACCGCTATCCAGCATGCATCTAGAGTATTAAGTTAATGAAAACAGAGTAATGCCTTAAGCAAGATGACATGATGTAGAGGGATAAACTCATGCAATATGATGAAAACCCCATCTTGTTATCCTCGATGGCAACAATACAATACGTGCCTTGCTGCCCCTACTGTCACTGGGAAAGGACACCGCAAGATTGAACCCAAAGCTAAGCACTTCTCCCATTGCAAGAAAGATCAATCTAGTATGCCAAACCAAACTGATAATTCGAAGAGACTCGCAAAGATAACCAATCATACATAAAATAAGGGAAAACTTTGTTTTTCCCACTCTAGTTTTTGCCAACTTTGCTTATGCCACTCTAGAATTTGACATTTCACTTTTGCCACTCTTAGCTTTTGACAATATATCACTTTTGCCATTCTATGGCAAAAACGATAATTTTAGAGTGGCAATTGTGATACATGTCAAAAGCTAAGAGTGGCAAAAGTGAAATAAAAAATTATCATTTTTGCCACGGAATGGCATTTGTGATGTATTGTCAAAAGCTAAGAGTGGCAAAAGTGAGATGTCAAATTCTAGAGTGGCATAAGCAAAGTTGGCAAAAACTAGAGTGGAAAAAACAAAGTTTGCCCATAAAAGAATTCAGAGAAGATTCAAATATTGTTCCTAGATAGACTTGATCATAAACCCACAATTCATCGGTCTCAACAAACACACCGCAAAAAGAAGATTACATCGAATAGTTCTCCACAAGAGAGGGGGAGAACATTGTATTGAGATCCAAAAAGAGAGAAGAAGCCATCTAGCTACTAACTATGGACCCATAGGTCTGAGGTGAACTACTCACACTTCATCGGAGGGGCTATGGTGTTGATGGAATTAGGGATTTGGCTCCGTATCTGATCTTTTGGGGGTACGTAGGTATATATATATAGGATGAAGGAGTACGTCAGTGGAGCAACAGGGGGCCCTCGAGGGTGGAGGGCACGCCTGGGGGGGTTGGCGCGCCCCCTACCTCGTGGCCTCCTCTTTTGTGTCTTGACGTAGGGTCCAAGTCTACTGGGTCTTGTTCGTTGAGAAAATCATGTTCCCGAAGGTTTCATTCCGTTTGGACTCCGTTTGATATTCCTTTTCTTCGAAACCCTAAAACAGGCAAAAAAACGGCAATTCTGGGTTGGGCCTCCAGTTGATAGGTTAGTCCCAAAAATAATATAAAAGTGGATAATAAAGCCCAATAATGTCCAAAACAGTAGATAATATAGCATGGAGCAATCAAAAATTATAGATACGTTGGAGACGTATCAAGGATCCCCAAGCTTAATTCCTGCTCGTCCTCGAGTAGGTAAATGATAAAAACAGAATTTTTGATGCGGAGTGCTACTTGGCATAATTTTAATGTAATTCTTCTTAATTTTGGTATGAATATTCAGATCCGAAAGATTCAAGATAAAAGTTTAATATTGACATAAAAATAATAATACTTCAAGCATACTAACAAAGCAATCATGTCTTCTCAAAATAGCATGGCCAAAGAAAGTTATCCCTACAAAATCATATAGTCTGGCTATGCTCCATCTTCACCACACAAAATATTTAAATCATGCACAACCCCGATGACAAGCCAAGCAATTGTTTCATACTTTTGGTGTTCTCAAACTTTTTCAATCTTCACGCAATACATGAGCGTGAGCCATGGATATAGCACTATAAGTGGAATATAATGGTGGTTGTGGAGAAGACAAAAAGGGAGAAGATAGTCTCTCACATCAACTAGGCGTACCAACGGGCTATGGTGATGCACATCAATAGATATCAATGTGAGTGAGTAGGGATTGCCATGCAACGGATGCACTAGAGCTATAAGTATATGAAACCTCAACAAAAGAAACTAAGTGGGTGTGCATCCAACTTGCTTGCTCATGAAGACCTAGGGCATTTTGAGGAAGCCCATCATTAGAATATACAAGCCAAGTTCTATAATGAAAAATTCCCACTAGTATACGAAAGTGATAACATAGGAGACTCTCTATCATGAATATCATGGTGCTACTTTGAAGCACAAGTGTGGTAAAAGGATAGTAACATTGTCCCTACTCTCTTTTTCTCTCATTTTTTTATTTGAACCTTTTCTCCTTTTTATGGCCTCTTTTCTTTCTCTCCCTTTTTTCGTCCGGAGTCTCATCCCGACTTGTGGGGGAATCATAGTCTCCATCATCCTTTCCTCACTGGGACAATGCTCTAATAATGATGATCATCACACTTTTATTTTTCTTACAACTCAACAATTACAACTCGATACCAAGAACAAAATATGACTCTATATGAATGCCTCCGGTGGTGTACCGGGATGTGTAATGAATCAAGAGTGACACGTATGAAAGAATTATGAATGGTGGCTTTGCCACAAATACGATGTCAACTACATGATCATGCTAAGCGATATGACAATGATGGAGTGTGTCATAATAAACGGAATGGTGGAAAGTTGCATGGCAATATATCTCGGAATGGCTATGGAAATACCATAATAGGTAGGTATGGTGGCTCTTTTGAGGAAGGTATATGTGGGTGTATGATACCGGCGAAAAGTGCGCGGTATTAGAGAGGCTAGCAATGGTGGAAGGAAGGAAAGTGCATATAATCCGTGGACTCAACATTAGTCGTAAAGAACTCATATACTTATTAAAAAAATCTACAAGTTATCAAAGCAAAGTATTACGCGCATGCTCCTAGGGGGATAGATTGGTAGGAAAATACCATCACTCTTCCCCGACCACCACTCATAAGGAAGACAATCAAAAAATAAATCATGCTCCGACTTCATCACATAGCGGTTCACCATACGTGCATGCTACGGGAATCACAAACTTTAACACAAGTATTTCTCAAATTAACAACTACTCAACTAGCATAACTCTAATATGACCATCTTCATATCTAAAAACAATTATCAAGCATCAAACTTCTCATAGCATTCAACACACTCATAAGGAAGTTCTTTTACTATTCTTGAATTCCAAGCATATTAGGATTATTTAAGCAAATTACCATGCTATTTAAGAATCTCAAAATAATCTAAGTGAAGCATGAGAGACCAATAGTTTCTATAAAACAAATCCACCATCGTGCTCTAAAAGATATAAGTGAAGTACTAGAGCAAAACTATATAACTCAAATGATATAAGTGAAGCACATAGAGTATTCTAACAAATTCCATATCATGTATGGATCTCTGAAAAGGTGTGTACAGCAAGTATGATTGTGTTAAACTAAAAAGTAAAGACTCAAATCATACAAGACGCTCCAAGCAAAACACATATCATGTGGCGAATAAAAATATAGCTCCAAGTAAAGTTACCGATAGAAGTAGACGAAAGAGGGGATGCCTTCCGGGGCATCCCCAAGCTTTGGCTTTTAGGTGTCCTTAGATTATCTTGGGGGTGCCATGGGCATCCCCAAGCTTAGGCTCTTGCCACTCCTTGTTCCATAATCCATCAAATCTTTACCCAAAACTTGAAAACTTCACAACACAAAACTCAAAGTAGAAAATCTCGTGAGCTCTGTTAGCGAAAGAAAACAAAAGACCACTTCAAGGTACTATAATGAACTCATTCTTTATTTATATTGGTGTTAAATCTAATGTATTACAACTTCTCTATGGTTTATAAACTATTTAACTAGCCATAGATTCATCAAAATAACCAAACAACACACGAAAAACAGAATCTGTCAAAAACAGAACAGTCTGTAGTAATTTGTAGCTAGAGCAAGATCTGGAACCCCAAAAATTCTAAAATAAATTGCTGGACGTGAGGAAGTTATCTATTAATAATCTTAAAAAAAGAATTAACTAAATATCACTTTCCAAATAAAAATGGCAGCAGTTCTCGTGAGCTCTAATGTTTTTGTTTTTTACCGCAAGTGTAACAAGACTTTCCCCAAGTCTTCCCAACGGTTCTGCTTGGCACAAACACTAATTAAACACAAAAAACACAACCAAAACAGAGGCTAGATAAATTGTTTATTACTAAACAGGAGAAAAAAGCAATGGATAAAAATAAAATTGGGTTGCCTCCCAACAAGCGTTATCGTTTAGCGCCCCTAGCTAGGCATAACAAACAAGGATAGATCTAGGTATTGCCATCTTTGGTAGGCAATCCATAAGTGGCTCTAATAATAGATTAATAAGATAATTTAATTTTCTTTCTAGGAAAGTGTTCCATTCCTTTCCTTAATGGAAATTGGAATCTAATATTTCCTTCCTTCATATCAATAATTGCACCAATCGTTCTAAGGAAAGGTCTACCAAGAATAATAGGACATGAAGGGTTGCAATCTTTGTCAAGAACAATAAAATCTACGGGCACATAATTCCTATTTGCAACAATAATAACATCATTAATTCTTCCCATAGGTTTCTTAATAGTGGAATTCGCAAGGTGCAAGTTTAGAGAGCAATCATCAAAATCACGGAAACCTAACAAATCACACAAAGTCTTTGGAATCGTGGAAACACTAGCACCCAAATCACATAAAGCATAGCATTCATGATATTTAATTTTAATTTTAATAGTTGGTTCCCACTCATCATAGAGTTTTCTAGGGATAGAAACTTCCAATTCAAGTTTTTCCTCATAAGATTGCATCAAGGCATCAATGATATGTTTAGTAAATGCTTTATTTTGACTATAAGCGTGAAGAGAATTTAGCACGGATTGCAACAAGGAAATACAATCAATCAAAAAGAAATTTTCATAGTTTCCTAAATCCATAATAGTGGGTTTAGCAACATCTAGGGTTTTAATTTCTTCAATCCCACTTTTATCAATTTTAGCATCAAGATCAAAAAATTCCGAATTCTTGGAACGCCTTCTAGGTAAAGGTGGATCATATTAAGTCCCATCATTATCAAGATTCATATTGCAAAACAAAGATTTAATAGGAGACACAATAATAACTTTTAGATCTTCATCTTTATTTTCATAGGAACTAGAAGAACACGCTCTTATAAAGGCATCTTTCTTAGCACGCATCCTAGCGGTTCTTTCTTTGCACTCATCAATCGAAATTCTCATGGCTTTGAGAGACTCATTGATATCATACTTAGGTGGAATAGATCTAAGTTTCAAAGAATCAACATCAAGAGAAATTCTATCAACGTTCCTAGCCAACTCATCAATCTTAAGTAATTTTTCTTCAATCAAAGCATTGAAATTCTTTTGCGAAGTAATAAATTATTTAATATTAGATTCAAAATAAGAGGGCATCTTATTATAATTTCCATAAGAATTGTTGTAGGAATTACCATAATTATTAGAGGGATTACTAGGATAAGGCCTAGGATTAAAATTTCCTCTATACGCGTTGTTACCAGAATTGTTCCTACCAAAAAATTCACATCCATAGACTCATTATTATTCATAATCAAAGTAGACAAGGGCATATCATTAGGATCAGAAGAAACACTCTTACTAGCAAATAATTTCATAAGTTCATCCATCTTTCCACTCAAAACATTAATTTCTTCTATCGCATGCACCTTTTTATTAGTAGATCTTTCAGTATGCCATTGAGAATAATTAACCATAATTTATCTAGGAGTTTAGTAGCTTCTCCTAAAGTGATTTCCATAAAAGTGCCTCCCGCGGCCGAATCTAAAAGATTTCTAGAAGCAAAATTCAATCCGGCATAAAAAATTTGTATAATCATCCACAAATTTAAACCATGAGTAGGGCAATTATGTATCATTAGTTTCATTCTCTCCCAAGCTTGTGCAACATGTTCATGATCAAGTTGCTTAAAATTCATAATATCGTTTCTAAGAGAGATGATCTTAGTGGGAGGAAAATACTTAGAGATAAAAGCATCTTTGCACTTGTTCCATGAATCAATACTATTTTTAGGAAAAGACGAAAACCAAGCTTTAGCACGATCTCTAAGAGAAAAAGGGAATAGCTTCAATTTAACAATATCATTATCCACATCTTTGTTCTTTTGAATATCACACAAATCGACGAAGCTATTTAGATGGGTAGCGGCATCTTCACTAGGAAGGCCGGAAAAAGGATCTTTCATAACAAGATTCAGCAAAGCAGTATTAATTTCACAACATTCAGCATCGGTAAGAGGAGCAATCGGAGTGCTAATAAAATTATTGTTGTTGGTATTGGTAAAGTCACACAATTTAGTATTATCTTGAGCCATCGTGACAAGCAAGCAAACTAACACACAAGCAAACAAAAAGCAAGCGGGCAAAAGGAGGCAAATAGAGAAAGAGAGGGAGGATAGAGAGAGAGGGCGAATAAAACGGCAAGGGTGAAGTGGGGGAGAGGAAAACGAGAGGCAAATGGCAAATAATGTAATGCGTGAGATAAGGGTATGTGATGGGTACTTGGTATATTGACTTTTGCGTAGACCTCCCCGGAAACGGCGCCAGAAATCCTTCTTGCTACCTCCTAAGCACTGTGTTGGTTTTCCGCGAAGAGGAAGGGATGATGCAGCAAAGTAGCGTAAGTATTTCCCTCAGTTTTCTAGAACCAAGGTATCAATCCAGTAGGAGGCTACGCGCCAGTCCCTCGTACCTACACAAAACAAATAAATCCTCGCAACCAACGCGATAAGGGGTTGTCAATCCCTACACGGCCACTTACGAGAGTGAGATCTTATAGATATGATAAGATAATATTTTTGGTATTTTTGTGATAAAGATGCAAAGTAAAATAAAAGCAAAGGAAAAGGAAAGGAAATAACTAAGTATTGGGAGATTAATATGATGAAGATATACCCGGGGGCCATAGGTTTCACAAGTGGCTTCTCTCGAGAGCATAAGTATTCTACGGTGGGCGAACAAATTGCTGTTGAGCAATTGACAGAATTTAGCATAGTTATGAGAATATCTAGGTATGATCATGTATATAGGCATCACGTCCGAGACAAGTAGACCGACTCCTGCCTGCATCTACTACTATTACTACACTCTTCGACCGCTATCCAGCATGCATCTAGAGTATTAAGTTAATGAAAACAGAGTAACGCCTTAAGCAAGATGACATGATGTAGAGGGATAAACTCATGCAATATGATGAAAACCACATCTTGTTATCCTTGATGGCAACCATGCAATACGTGCCTTGCTGCCCCTACTGTCACTGGGAAAGGACACCGCAATATTGAACCCAAAGCTAAGCACTTCTCCCATTGCAAGAAAGATCAATCTAGTAGGCCAAACCAAACTGATAATTTGAAGAGACTTGCAAAGATAACCAATCATACATAAAAGAATTCAGAGAAGATTCAAATATTGTTCATAGATAGACTTGATCATAAACCCACAATTCATCGGTCTCAACAAACACACCGCAAAAACAAGATTACATCGAATAGTTCTCCACAAGAGAGGGGAAGAACATTGTATTGAGATCCAAAAAGAGAGAAGAAGCCATCTAGGTACTAACTATGGACCCGTAGGTCTGAGGTGAACTACTCACACTTCATCGGAGGGGCTATGGTGTTGATGTAGAAGCCCTCCGTGATCGATGCCCCCTCCGGCGGAGCTCCGGAACAGGCCCCAAGATGGTATCTCGTGGATACAGAAAGTTACGGCGGTGGAATTAGGGATTTGGCTCCGTATCTGATCGTTTGGGGGTATGTAGGTATATATAGGAGAAAGGAGTATGTCAGTGGAGCAACAGGGGGGCCACGAGGGTGGAGGGCGCGCCTGGGGGGGTAGGCGTGCCCCCCTACCTCGTGGCCTGCTCTTTTGTGTCTTGACGTAGGGTCCAAGTCTCCTGGGTCTTCTTCATTGAGAAAATCACGTTTCCGAAGGTTTCATTCCGTTTGGACTCCGTTTGATATTCCTTTTCTTCGAAACCGTAAAATGGAGCAATTCTGGGTTGGGCCTCCGGTTAATAGGTTTGTCCCAAAAATAATATAGAAGTGGATAATAAAGCCCAATAATGTCCAAAACAGTAGATAATATAGCATGGAGCAATCAAAAATTATAGATACATTGGAGACGTATCAATGCGGGATAGTTAATGATGACGATGTCGTCGATTTCCCCTCTTCAGAGCCCAAAATGGACTACAGATCTGCCCCTCCGAGGAAGAACAGGAGGTGGCGGCTGCTCTGTATCGTAAAACGTGATGAATCCTCCTCTCTGATTTTTCTCTCCACGAACGTGAATATATGTAATTGGAGTTGAGGTCGGTGGAGGTCTAGGGGACCCACAAGGCAGGGAGCATGCATGCATGCACTAGGGGGGTGGGCGCGCCCTCCACCCTTGTGGACAGCAGGTGGGTCCCCTCCGGATGATTCTTTTGCCAATATTTTTTTTTATATTCCAAAAATATTCTCCGTGGATTTTTCATGTCATTCCGAGAACTTTTATTTCTGCACCAAAATAACACCAAGGCAATTCTGCCGAAAACAGCGTCAGTCCGGGTTAGTTCCATTCAAATCATGCAAATTATAGTCCAAAAAGGGCAAAAGAACTTGGAAAAGTAGATATGATGGAGACGTATCAACTCCCCCTAGATTAATCCATTGCTTGTCCTCGAGCAATTTACTTGACAAACTAAAAGTTATAAAGAAAACTTTTACAAACTCTGTGTGATCATGTTATTGCAAATATGATAGCGAGCATTCAGGTTTTCAGCAAAGATTATGAACTAACCATATTCACAATAACACTTAGGTCTCACATTTAATCATATCAATGGCATAATCAACTAGCGAGTAACAATAATAAATCTCGGATGACAACACTTTTTCAAAACAATCATGATATGATATAACAAAATGGTATCTCGCTAGCCCTTTCTGAGACCGCAAAACATAAATGCAGAGCACCCCTGAGGATCAAGGACTGACTAGACATTGTAATTCATGGTAAAAGAGATCCAGTCACAGTCATACTCAATATCAATTAATAACAATACATACAAATGAAAGTGGTGCTCTCTAATTGGTGCTTTTTATGAGAGGATGATGACTCCGCAATAAAAGTAAATAGATAGGCCCTTCGAAGAGGGAAGTAGGGATTTGCAGAGGTGCCAGAGCTCGAGCTTTAAAACAGAGATAAAATATATTTTGAGCGGTATGCTTTCATTGTCATCATAACAATCAAGAGATCTCGGTATCTTCCATGCTAGATACATTATAGGCGGTTCCCAAACAGAATGGTAAAGATTTTACTCCCCCTCCACCAACAAGCACATTCCACGGCTGGTCCGAAACAACGGGTATGGTCCAACTAACGATAGTCATGTGATAATTTTGTTTGAAGTTATATTTTGATTTGATTTGTGCATGGAACTGGGCATCCCAATTACCAGCCATTTTCTCCTGAATGACAAGCGGAATCCACTCATGGTGAGAATAACCCCCCTAGCATGGAAGATACTAACAGCCCCAGTCGCTACATGAGCGATTCGGGCATAGAAAATAGATTATTATTTGAAGGTTTAGAGTTTGGCGCATGCAAATTTACTTGGAACGACATGTAAATACCGCACAGAGGTAGGTATAATGGACTCATATGGAACAACTTTGGGTTTATGGAAGTGGATGCACAAGCAGTATTCCCACTTAGTACAAGTGAAGGCTAGCAAAAGATTGAGGAGCGACCAAGTAGAGAGCAACAACAGTCATAAACATGCATTGAGATTAATCAACATTGAGTGCAAGCATGAGTAGGTTATAAATCACCATGAACATAAATATCATGGAGGCTATGTTTATTTTGTTTCAACTACATGCGTGAACATGTGCCAAGTCAAGCCACTTAAATCATTGAAAGGAGGATACCATACTATCATACCACATCACATCCATTTTAAAAGCATGTTGGCACACAAGGTGAATCATTATAAACTCCTAGCTAATTAAGCATGGCATGAGTAACTATAATCTCTAATCATCATTGCAAACATGTTTCATTCATAATAAGCTGAATCAACAACGATGAACTAATCATATTTACAAAAACAAGATAGGTCGAGTTCATACCAGCTTTTCCTCATCTCAATCATTTCATCATCTATTGTCATTATTGCCTTTCACTTGCACGACCGAACAGTGTGGATAATAATAGTTGTGCACGTGCATTGGACTAAGCTGGAATCTGCAAACAATTATTTCAGAGGAGAAGACAAGGTAAAATGGGCTCTTTGTTAGATCAACAAAAATGCATATGAGAGCCACTCAACATTTTCATCGTGGTCTTCTCCTCTCGACCCAAAGAAAGGGAAAAGAGTTTCAAAGAAACACTCTGAAATGTTTTTGGGGGTTTTGTTTTTTGAAGATAGTAAAACAAGAATGAGAAAAACTATTTACACAGGAAAGCTCCCAACAAGCAAATGAAGAACGAGAAATCTTTTTGGGTTTTATTTTAATAGTACTACTAAATAAACATGGAAAGGGAACTAAAAAGAAACTACAACTATTTTTTTGAATTTTTTCAAAGTTTTTCAAACACACAAAAAGAAAACCGGAAAAAGAAATAAACTATCATGGATAATACAATGAAAAAGTATGAACACCGACAACTAGAATGAGTGTGTGAACATCAATGTAATGTCGGTGAGAAATACATACTCCCCCAAGCTTAGGCTTTTGGCCTAAGTTGGTCTATGCCCATGGATCAAAGTAGCTCTCTCATGTGTACTGAGGAGGATCCTAGGGGTTCCACTAGTTCTCGAGCTCATGCGGCTCCCGCTGATAAATGGACTCCTGATACTGATTAGCTGATGGTTCTGGCTCAGGAACTGGGGATCGCGTCTGCTCCCAGTATGCATAAATGTCATCGGGCATGATGAGGTACCTGCCTGAATGAATATCAAACAAAGAAGGTGCAGGCAAGGTAATAATCTAGCAAGTCTTCTAGCTGAATACCAGGTTATAGATGAGTCTCTTGTCCTCATCATCGCTAATAAAATCATGTAAGACCATACTGTTATAGTCTAGGTAAATAGTGGGTAGTATCATCTCCTCTTCCTCCTCGTGCCTAATGGGTATCTCTAAGCGTTTAGTGAGGTGGGAGGCATAGATACCACCAAAGGTAGGACCCCTCGAATGGTTTAAACTCAACCTTCGAGCAACCATCGCGCCCAAACTAAAAGTTCTATCATGAAGTAAAGCATGGCGTAAAATAGCAAGGTCAGGAGCACTAAGGCCTCCACTCTCCCCGCAACCAATTAAACATCTCCCAGCAAATAATGAGTAGTAACGCAAAATAGGAAAATGTAAACTAGCCACTCTCGCTTCCGACACCTTTCTCCTTTCCCCTACGATAACTTCATCAATAAAATCTTCCACATCTCTAGTACGTGGCTCATCGTCGTTGCCCTCAAAAGGTAGTTTGCAAACCTCACAAAAGTCATAAAGCGTCATCTCCTTATGCTCATCATATAAATAAAATTCTACCGTGGGTTCTGATCTCCTAGCATGAAAGTGAATTTTTTTCACAAAAGTATTAGTGAGTAGGAGGTATTGATCACACTTATCGTTGAAGAAGTCGGTGATGCCTGCATTCTCCACCAAATAATAGAAATTGTCATAAATTCCAGCCACTCGAAAGAATGCATCACATGGCCAGTCACACGGCCGAACCTCCATGGTGTGAGGAAGGTTGTACTTGGGCTTCTTCTCCTCATTTTCCTTTTCTTTACAACCCCGACTTGAAGAGCCTCTTAACAATCTCCTCATCATGTTCTTCCTCTGAAAATTTCTGAAATTTTTAGTGACACAAAATAAAAGTGAACAGAACTCGACAAAATTGATAGCAACTACTCCTACAAGTTCTAGTGGCTATATCATGCGTCAAAACTACTTTGGACCATATAAATTTGACATGCAAGCTCAAGAACAAGGTCACCACGGCAGGAAAAATTTGCAATATATAAAGTAGTAGAACAAAAAGTAATTGCACCATTGGAGGAGTCATATACCGAAGAACAATCCCCCAAAACAGTTTTGCAAATGGAGCTTTGCACAAGGAGATCAAAAATGGTAGCAAGATGAGCAAGAACACAGGTTTGAGCAACGGGATGATTTTTTCTGGAGGAAGATGAAGTTGATGGATGCTGGAACAAGTGAGGGGGGCCCACATGGGACCCACAAGGCTAGGGGCGCGCCTAGGGGGTAGGCCGCGCCCTCCACCCTTGTGGTCCACTGGTGCAACCCCCTTGTGCATTCTCATTGCCAGAAATTCTAAAATATTCTATAAAAAATCATACTAAATTTTCAGGGCATTTGGAGAATTTTTATTTTCGGGACATTTTTTATTGCACGGATAATTCAGAAAACAGATGGATAATACTATTTTTGCTTATTTAATCTAAATAACAGAAATTAAAAAGTCGGTACAGAAAGTTGTGCTTTCTAAATTCATCCATCTCATGCTCATTAAGAGGAATCCATTAACAAGGTTGATCAAGTCTTATGGAAAAGCATGTCACTTGAAGAAAACATGAGCTCTCCTCCCACCTCTCCCACTCCCACCTCCACCTCCAACTATGGCGTCTCTGACTTTGATCCATGGAGGGGCTACTACACTTGGATTTCTCCCTCGGACAAGCGGTGGAGGCACAAGTGCGTGCAAGGTTTGGATCCACAATCCATTTTTTCCCCTCTGCGACGGCCAAGGAGTTCTTTTTGGTGGTGGCTTTCTCTTCTGCCTCGTTCCCTCTTTCTGAAGAATCAGTGGGCCTTGCTCTTCAATGTTGCATCGATGGATCGGCCATTGGTTTTTGTGTTAAACATTTGGCTGGTAGAGACTTTCGGTTTTCACTGGCTTCCAATAAAGTGGGGTATTTCATCTATGGGTTTAAAGACCGTATTTGGCCAGATTTCATATGTCATTTCAATCTTTACTGCCACAACTCTTGGAATTACTCTTTGATGAATTCTACTTGGCATTTGGACCAGAAGCTCAATGAAATATCTTTACACTCCCCTATGGCTATCAAATCAAATCTTGCTTTTCTACACACTAATTGTTCTGAGGTTGAATGTTCGTCAAGGGAGTTAGATAAATTCGGTTTATCGCATCATCTTGAGTTCGAAAGGTCTACTCATGGTGATGTTCTTGAGGATCCTATGATCATCCATAAGGAAAGAGACATTTCTCAATCATAGCCCAATATTATTTTCGGCAGTTTTGAATCACGAGTAGTCAGTGATCCGGTCTCAGTCAGTGATATTCGTTTTGGTAACTTCGAATCAGCCATTATTTCTGATAAGTCGGGCATGGAAACAACATTTATTGGCAATAAATTGCGAAATGAATGCTGGAATTCTATTCCCAATTTTATTCTGCTACATATTTTGGATTTTAGGCAGGCTGGCTATAATGATTTGGAGATTGCCAAAATTTGGGATATTGGCTCGGTCCCACCTTCAACCTTCATTTATAAAAAAATGAATATTTGCTCAAAGTGCAAATCAATGGGTCACCCAGGGTGGCAATGAGCTGAGTCTTTTGGCCCCGCGGATCAAGCACAAACTCAGCAGCCCACTAAGAAGAAGTCAAAGGGCACCGGGACTCCAGCTTCAAATGGCCCATCCTGTTACGTTTGTCTCTCGGATATGCATGTGTCCACTTTGTGTCCTTCAAAGTTATACTACACATATTGCAACTTGTTGGGCCACTCTTACTCCAATTGTGGTAATCTGGATTATGTATATCTTTGGTGGAAGCCCAAGACGAATACATCTGCTTTACAATCAATCCCGACAAATATTCCCATGAAATATGTTCCGGCTACTCACATTCCTACTACTACCCTGGCCATTACTACTGCTGCTCCCCAAGGCCCTGTCAACTCGATGGTCAGTAAGAATCATATCCCTACTTGCCCTGCTACATTGAATGGCGGACCGAGGCAGCATCAAAAACAAGTAAGAAAATGAATACACTCCCTTAATTGTGCCATTTGCGGCCTGGCTGGACACCTGGCGACCTCTTGTTGGAGGAAGAGGGGGTGGGGAGGCTAGTTTGGCAACCCAAATCGACTCAGCCTGCCGCTCCGCATTCCACCTCCCTTGTTTCTCTCCCCTCGAGCTCTCCTCCACCTGTAATAATGGCAAACTACCCTGTGAATGTCATCCCCTACATCCCCACGGGGATGACGATCGAGCTTGGGCCGGAGAACAGAGTGGTCCATGGCGACATGGCGGTGTGTCCTGTTCCTCCCCTCAACCATGATTTTCTCGCCATTGCGGAGGTCAACAGACATGTTCCACATCATCAGAAAGCTGCTCTTAGGGAGGTAATCACTGGCCTACTGCATGAATCCCACTTTTTCCCTTCTGAGGTTGATGATCATCCACTGGGTATTGCTATCTATGGGTTTGCCAATCCTTTAGTGAGGGACAATGTTGTGGGCACCACCTTTGAGATTGATGCAGAGGTAGAAGGGGATATGAACACTATTTGTTTCTTTAGTACTGCACGATGAAGCTCTGAATACACCTATGGCCCTGCGATTTGGATTTTGTATGTGGGTTTCCCCTATGATTATCAGACTTATCATACCTGCATAGATCTGTGGATAGTTTTGGTAGTCTCATGCATTGTCACAATCCTAGAGGTGACAGGAAATTTGTTCTGGTCCGTGTCAAGGTCATAAGCCTTCGTCTCGTTCCAAAAAGCCTGGTGATCTGTCAGTTGGGTGGAGATAGACACTGTTGGACTATTTGTGTCACCATGCTGCATAGTATCAACTGGAACGTGCATCTGCCTGAAGTTCCACCTGCTAGAGAAGATCCTCCACCTGACAATGGTATTCCACATACTCTGTATGGTGAGGAGCTTACAGTACAGCAACTTTATCAATTGCAGCTCAACAATTGGATTGCACAGCAAGGGGCAGCTAACAATGTTGCATCAGACAATGATGGTGAAGGTTTGCAGAATGTGGAAGTGGAATTTCAGACAAACTGGGGTGAATGGCCAGCTCCCCTACCACAGGCACCACCTTCTCTGTATAACTTCCAAGAATGGTTAGCCAATGAAGGGCTGCAAGTTCAAGATGGCATCCACCCACCTTGATAATCTACAGGACAGCCCTGCTGCTGCATGGAATGATTCTATTTCTCTTTAGAGCAGCTCTGCTTCTAGTTCTGAGTCTGAGGCCATGGTTCTTGTCCCAGTTAACATCATGCAGGCCTTGCAGCGAAGCAGCTCTTTGGTCTTCAGCTCTGCTTCCACTTAGGATTTGGTTGTCAGTAACAACTCTGCAGTGATCTCCTCAAGTCCTGCAACTCCCCTGCAGCAACTTCAGTTCAACCTCCAGGTATCAAATGCTGGTATCGACATTAGATTCTCTGCTGATAATGAGGTGATCAACTCCATGCTTTTGAACGAGCCATTGTCATATGTGCATGTTACCAACTTCTTGTCAAGCAGGATCATGCCTACTTTGCCCACCTTTGGGCCTTGGGCGCGTGGTTATGGTATTAGACCGGAAAACCTGAATATTCAGTTAGTTGTGACCGTTGCTGAAGATGGACAGTTGGATGCTTCTGCTAGTGTCACCTCTTTTGATGTTGCAGGTAATTACAGCTCATCCAAGCAGCTTTGGACCATTGCCACTAATGAATCCCCTAATGATCAGGCCAGCGTTGTTACTATAACTGAGATCAATGAGGATCTGATGGCACCTTCTAATGGCTTAGCGCTCCCTTGTTCAGATACTGTGCTTGGTGACTCTCCTGTTGGAGTGCATAAGAGCAGACGTGGTAAATCCAAAGCCCCAATCACTGTCGCGCAGGTTCATCGCAGCAGTCGCTCCAATAAGTATGATGGATTTAAGGTGCCTCTCATCATTGACAGCAAGGCCAAGACCTCCAAAGTTAAACCAAGGGTGATCCCAAATGTGGCCTCTACAGTAGTTATATCTGAACTGTCTGAGGAACAGGCTGCTGAAGTGCCCCCACCAATGTCAATCACTGAGATCTAGCAGATTGGTTCCCTCCGGTGTGCCATTCCTCCTGAAGAACTCTCTAAAGATGTGCTTCTTGCTGATCAGGAGGGTGGTCCATCCAATGCTTAATTTCTTTTGCTTTTACTCTAGCCTTTAAATGGTCCTTCTTTCGAACTGGAATGTACTTTGTTGGAATGTCCGGGGCTTGAACTCAGACCCTAAGCTTTTGGCTTTATCGAATGCTATATCCTCTAGTGGTTGTGCTATGATTTGCTTGCAGGAAACCAAAAAGCCCTCTATTGATAATATGTTCATTAAATCCTGATGTCCTAAAAGATTTGATAAATTTGCTTTCATTCCTTCTCGTGGGGCCTCTGGAGGTATTCTAACCATTTGGAACAGCTCTATATTTGCTGGTACGGTACTTATGGAAGAAGAATTCGCTCTGGTAATTAAATTCAAATCCACACAATCGGCCCAAGAATGGACTCTTGTAAATATATATGGACCCTGTCAAGGGGATCCTAGAGTGGATTACACGAGCTGACTTCTACACCTAAACATTCCTACTGCTGAAGATTGGCTTCTAATTGGTGATTTTAATTACATTCGAAGCCCTACTAATCGCAATAAACCAGGTGGCAACATTAATGACATGATTACAATCAATGATTTCATTCGATCACAAGGGCTCATTGAACTACCAATTAAAGGTAGGGCATATACCTGGAGTAATATGCAGCAAGAGCCCTTGCTAGAAAAACTTGATTGGTTTATCACCTCCACTAATTGGACACTGTCATATCCAAACACCATGGTAAAACCCCTTGGGAAACCAGTCTCTGATCACATTCCTTGTGTAGTCACCATTGAAACTTCAATACCAAAAAGCAACTTGTTCAGGTTTGAGTCTTTCTGGGTGCAACATCCAGGGTTTATGGAACTTGTTTCAGAAGTTTGGAATAGATCAGTCAATTCTCCAAATGTTGCCACTATGCTCTGCCGCAAGTTTAAAATGCTAAGATTTGAACTCAAACACTGGAGTAAAAACATATCCAAACTTACCATTGCAATATAAAATTCAAACTCCACAATGGCAGATCTTGATGCTCGAGAAATAGAAGGGCTTTATCAATTCCAGAACGCAACTTTAGGACAATCCTAAAAAAGCACATTCTTTGGTTGTTAAATTATCGGAAGCAATCCTGGAGAAAGTGATGCACTATTCGTTGGGTTCAATTTGGGGATGAGTATCCAAAATTTCTTAAAGCCCTTGCTTCTGAATGATACAGAAGAAATAACATAACCACTCTTCGGCTTGATAATGGTACAACTGTGGAAGACCATGCTGGAAAAGAGGCCCTAATCTACCATACCTACAAAGACAGGCTTGGTTCTTCTGGTAACTATCAAATGAAATTTGATCTTCCTAATATCATCAAAAAAATAGAAGATTTGGACCAGCTCACTGCCCCTTTCTCCAAACAAGAAATTGATGATGTCATCAAAGAAATGCCAACTGAGAGAGCTCCAGGTCCGGATGGCTTTACGGGTCATTTCATTAAATCTTGTTGGCACATCATCAAAGAGGATTTTTACAGACTTTGTGACCAGTTCCATGAAGGGATCTTAAACTTAGAAAGCATCAATGAGGGTTTCATCACGCTAATACCTAAAGTTTCCTCACCAGAGACAGTTAATGACTTTCGGCCTATCACACTTCTAAATTGCTGCCTCAAAATAATCACCAAGCTCCTGGCTAACCGCCTCCAAAAGATCATTCTCAAACTTGTACATCGTAACCAATACGGTTTCATCAAACGTAGAACTATACAAGACTGCCTTGCTTGGGCCTTCAAATATATCCATCAGTGCCAAGTCTCCAAGAAAAAAATTGTTCTACTCAAACTAGACTTCGCCAAAGCCTTCGACACCATTGAACATGGTGCTATGATTGAGATTATGAAACATATGGGATTCAATGACAAGTGGCTTTCCTGGATCAAATCTATTTTCTCCTCTGGTAAATCTTCAGTGCTCCTCAACGGCGTCCCGGGCAGACAATTTCTATGCAAAAGTGGTTTTCGGCAAGGAGACACCTTGTCCCCCCTCATCTTCGTTATTGCGGCTGACCTCCTTCAAGCTGCCATTAATGACGCGTTCCGACAAGGGAAGATCCATCTACTGTTTGATAGACAGCGACAACATGACTACCCAGTTATTCAATACGCGGACGACACAATAATTATCATGCCAGTGTGTCCAGCTCAAGCACATACTATGAAAGGAATCCTTAATGACTTTGCCACATCCACTGGTCTCAAGATAAAGTTTCATAAATCGACCCTCATACCGATGAATTGTGAGGAATAACTTACAAATGAGCTTGCTAACATCTTCGAATGCAATATTGGCAATATGCCGTTCACATACCTCGGCCTCCCCCTAGGGACTAGTAAACCCTAAATCCAAGACCTAATGCCGATGGTATGCTCTGCTGAACGAAGACTAACTTCTACTTTGTCAATGGTGTCATATGGAGCCAAACTCTCACTGTTAAATACAGTCATCACCTCGCTCATCATTTTTGCACTATGCACACTGAAATTTCCACCGAAAATCTTGGAGTTATTGGATAAGATTCGTCGGAAATGTCTCTAGACAAAGAAAACTAAACAGGGGGAGAAATGCAACTCTTTGGTTGCCTGGGATAAAATCTGTCACCCAAAAGAAAGTGGAGGCCTTGGGATCATCAACTTAAAGATTCAAAGTGACGCTGTCCTCCTCAAATATTTGCACAAATTCTATAACCAGCATGACCTCCCATGGGTTGATTTGATTTTGTCTACATACTACACAGACAAGATACCCCATGCTTCTGATCCCTGTGGATCCTTCTGGTGGAGAGATGTCCTCAAACTAACTCCAATCTATCATGGCATCTCCAAGGTGGAGGTTAACCGTGGCGATAACGTGCTAATGTGGAAAGACCTCTAGCTCGAGGAGACTCTAGCTGACTCACAACCAAGGGCCTTTTCCTTTGCCAAGAATGAAGATGCCTCTGTCCAAAATTTTCTACGTGTCTCCTCCTTAGATGAGGCGTTCCACCTACACCTCTCCATAGAGGCCCATGCAGAGGTTCGAGACATCCAGCGCCTTGTGGCCCACATCGTATTAGACAATGATCAGACCACAAGAGAGATTTGGTCCTACTCCTGGGGGACCACAGAATATACTGCACGAAGATTTTATAAATTCTGCTTCAGAGATGTCAAAACCCATAAAACATATCATTGGCTGTGGAAATCCAAAGTTACAATTAAGATAAAAGTCTTCGGTTGGCTTCTCCTCTCTGGTCGCCTCAATACAAGGGACATGCTCAAGAGGAGACAGTACAATGTGGGAGATGATCTAACCTGCCTGCTTTGCGGCCATGCAGAAGAAGATGTGGACCACATGATCCTAAACTGCCCATTCAGCAAGTACTGTTGGTCCAAGCTTGGGATGAATCCGGAACAACATGGCACGCGGCTACCCTGGTTGGAAACGGCCAAGGAAAATTGGAACAAACCTATGTTCATGGAGGCCTTTCTGCAAGCATCTTGGAGTATTTGGAAGGAGAGAAATGACAAACTCTTCAGAAACATCAGCCCCTCTTACAACTCTTGCCTAGTTAGATTTAAAACAGACTTTGGTCTACTACAATATAGTGTGAAAGATAACATGAAGGATTTTATTTTCCTACTTTTAGACTCCCTCCCTTCTCACTAGTTTTCATTCCTAGTCTTACCACCCCCTAAGCCACAAAGTGGCCAGGGATGCATTCTGTACAGCCCATGTACAATGTACAATGTAACATTTGAAAGGTAATATATCACAGTGGGAGCCTCTCCCACTGTCACGGGTTTCAAAAAAAGGTTGATAAAGTCTTATTAACAAACTTCTTTCGAATAACATGAAACCAGAGAATTTTTGAATAACACTAGGTTACCTCAACAGGAATATGCATGTCCCCAACAATAAGAATATCATATTTCTTTTTGACAGTACGAAGAGGGAATTCAAAACCTCCAATAGTGATTGTTGAATTTTTTCCAATAGAATTGATACTACGAACTTGAGGTTGTTTCTTTGGAAAGTGTACCATATGCTCATTACCATTAACATGAAAAGTTACATTGCCTTTGTTGCAATCAATAACAGCCCCTGCGGTATTCCAAAAGGGTGTACCAAGGATGATCGACATACTGTCGTCCTCGTGAATATCAAGAATAACTAAGTCTGTTAAGATAGTAACGTTTGCAACCATAATAGGCACATCCTCGCAAATACTGATGGGTATAGCAGTTGATTTATCAGCCATTTGCAAAGAAATTTCAGTAGGTGTCAAGTTATTCAATTCAAGTCTATGATAAAAAGAGAAAGGCATAACAGTAACACCGCCTCCAAGATCACATAAAGCAGTTTTAACATAGTTTCTTTTACTGGAGCATGGTATAGTTTGTACTCCTGGATCTCTAAGTTTCTTTGGTATTCCACCCTTAAAAGTATAATTAGCAAGCATGGTGGAAATTTCAGCTTCTGGTATCTTTCTTTTATTTGTAACAATAACCTTCATATATACTTAGCATAAGGAGACATTTTCAGAATATCAGTCGAACGCATGCGCAAAAAAGATAGGTCTAATCATTTCAGCAAAGCGCTCAAAATCCTCATCATCCTTTTTATTGGATGGTTTAGGAGGAAAGGGCGTGGGTTTCTGAACCCATGGTTCTCTTTCTTTACCATGTTTCCTAGAAACAAAGTCTCTCTTATCATAACCTTGATTCTTTGATTGTGGGTTATCAAGATCAACAGCAGGTTCTCCCTCCACATCATTATCATTAGTAGGTTGAGCATCAAAATGAACATCCTCATTAACATTATCACTAGGTTCCTGTTCATCACCAGATTGTGTCTCAGTATCAGGAATAGAAATATCATTGGGATTCTCAGGTGTATCTATAACAGGTTCACTAGAAGTATGCAAAGTCCTATCAGTTTTCTTTTTCTTTTTATTACTAGGACTAGGTGCATCAGTGTTAATTCTCTAAGAATCTTGCTCCACTCTCTTAGGATGGCCCTCAGGATACAAAGGTTCCGGGGTCATTTTACCACCTCTAGTCATAACCTTAACAACATTATCATTGTTCTTACTATTCAACTCATTGAGCAAATCATCATGTGCCTTAAGTACTTGTTCTACTTGAGTTTTAACCATAGAAGCATGCTTACTAGTAATCTTAAGATCATTAACAGTTCTACTCATATAATCATCCAAGCATTCAAGCATGTAAGGATTACGTTTCAATTGTCTACTAACATAAGCATTGAAGTTTTGTTGTTTAACAATGAAATTATCAAACTCATCCAAGCATTGACTAGCAGACTTATTATCAGGAATATCACCTTCATCAAATCTATAGAGATAATTTACCTCTACTACCTATGTCGGGTTATCAAGACCATGTATTTCTTCAATAGGCAGTAAATTATTAACATCTTTAGCTTTAATACCTTTTTCTTTCATAGATTTCTTTTCATCTTACATATCTTCATGACTGAGAAATAGAATACCTCTTTTCTTCGAAGTTGACTTAGGAATTAGTTCAGGAAGTGTCCAATCATTATCATTACTCAATATATTATTCAATAGCAATTTAGCTTGCTCAATAGTTCGTCCCTAAAAGCACAACCAGCACAACTATCTAGGTGGTCCCTAGAACCATCGGTTAGTCCATTATAAAAGATATCAAGTATTTCATTTTTCTTGAGAGGATGATCAGGAAAAGCATTAAGTAATTGGAGAAGCCTCCCCCAAGATTGTGGGAGACTCTCTTCTTCAATTTCCCTTAAGACATCTTGTTTCTTATGAGGAGGGAAATATTTTTCAGAGAAGTAGTCATATCCTGGGGACTACACACACAACCAGGAGCAAGAGAATTAAACCATAACTTAGAATCACCCTTTAACGAGAAAGGAAACAACTTAAGAATATGGTAATAGCGAATTTTTTCCTCATGAGCAAATAGGGTGGCTATATCATTCAATTTAGTAAGATGTGCCACAACAGTTTCAGATTCATAACCATAGAAAGGATCAGATTCAACCAAAGTAATTAGGATCGATAGAGAATTCATAATCCTTATCAGTAACAAAGATAGGTGAATTAGCAAACTTAGGATCATATTCCATTCTAGCATTCAAAGACTTTTCTTTCCACTTGCATAATAATTTCTTAAGATCATCTCTATCCTTACAAGCAAGAAAGTCCCTAGCTACCTCTCCATCCATAACATAACCCTCGGGCATAACAGGAAGTTCATATCTAGGAGATCTAGCCTTATCAGGTGTTTCGAAGTTTTGAGTTTCAATAATTTCATCAGTTTCAAAAATATCATCATCTTCGGCATAATCAATAGTTCTAACTCTAGCAAGATGTTCATCAAGTAATTCACGTAGTGGCATAGTTTTATCAAGCAAAGTAGTAGCATCATAAGCATCATTCATTGTAGAGGTAGCATCATCAATAACATGCGACATATCAGAATTAATAGCAGGTGTAGGTGTCGCAAGCTTACTCAAAACAGAAGGTGAATAAAGTGGAGAGCTAGATGGCAGTTTCTTACCTCCCCTCGTAGTAGAGGGCAAAATCTTGGTTCTAGTATCTTTCAAATTCCTCATAGTGATCAACAGATATAAATCCCAAGTGACTCAAAAAATATTCTCAAGTATTAGTAGTTGAGTTGTCAATTCAACCACACCTTAAAGACTTTCTGCAGCAAAGTATTTAGTAGCAAAGTAGTATGCAAGTAATAGTAACGATGGCAAAAGTAAAAGTAGCAGTTTTGTAGCAATTGTAACAATGGCAACGGCAATGTAAAGTAGCAAAGATCAATATGTGAAAATCTCATAGGCAAAGGATAAATGATGGATAATCATGTCGGATGGCATTCATCATGCAACCGTTATAAACTAGGGTGACATGTATTCCGTATATAGTCATACATGGTTATGGAAAAGAACTTGCATGACATCTTTTGTCCTACCCTCCCATGGCAGCGGGGTCCTAATGGATACTAAGGGATATGAAGGCCTCCTTTTAATAGAGAACAGGACCAAAACATTAGCGCTTAGTGAATACATGAACTCCTCAAACTATGGTAATCACCGAAAAGAATCCCAATTATTGTCGCCTTGGGGTATGCGGATCATAACTCATAATAGGTGTCTACAACTTGCAAGATAGGATCAAGAACACAAATATATTCATGACAACATAATAGGTTCAGATTTGAAATTATGGCACTCGGGCCCTAGTGACAAGCATTAAGCATAGAAAAGTCATAGCAACATCAATCTCAGAACATAGTGGATACTAGGGATCAAACCCTAACACAACTAACTCGATTACATGATAAATCCCATCCAACCCATCACCGTCCAGCAAGCCTGCGATGGAATTACTCATGCACGGCGGTGAGCATCATGAAATTGGTGATGGAGGATGGTTGATGATGATGATGATGGCGTCGATTTCCCCTCTCCGAAGCCCAAAACGGACTCCAGATCTGCCCTTCCGAGGAAGAACAGGAGGTGGCGACAGCTCCGTGTCGTAAAACGAGATGAATCCTTCTCTCTGATTTGTTTTCTCCCCGAACATGAATATATGGAGTTGGAGTTGAGGTCGGTGGAGTTCCAGGGGACCCACAAGGCAGGCGCACGCCCTCCACCCTTGTGGATAGCAGGTGTGTCCCCTCGGTTGATTCTTTCGCCATTTATATATATATATTCCAAAAATATTCTCTGTGGATTTTCAGCTCATTCCGAGAACTTTTATTTCTGCACAAGATAACACCAAGGCAATTCTGCTGAAAACGGCGTCAGCCCGGGTTAGTTCCATTCAAATCATGCAAATTAGAGTCCAAAAGAAGGGCAAAAGAGTTTGGAAAACTAGATACGATGGAGACGTAGCAGCCTCCCAGAACCATCTTCGGCGAAAGGGCTCCGACCTTGCCCGAGCGCTTCTTCTTCTAGTTCTTCTTTCTCTTCGCCATCGGTGCAGCCTGAGCCGGGCCCTCTCCTGAGGGATGCCGGGGAGAGTACCATGCCAAAACAGACACACGCCAACGCCAATCCGACGCATCAACACAGTCATCCGAACCCGCGGGGCTACGACCGCCATGGTGCGAGCTTTGGCCAACCTCCATTCCCGACCAGCTAGGTGCGGCCACGGGCGGACGACACTACAGTTCAGCCCAGAGCAACTCCTCCCGGTGCATGTCCACACAGCGAAGGTGTTCAGCCTCCTCTTGGTGGAGCGCTCACGGGACCTGGACAGACGGAGCCGCGCGTCACGGCACCCATCGTGGGCACACTCGCGTGCAAGGGGCGGAAGGAAGGGGCAGTAGCAGAAGAACTGCAGCGGGTCGACCAGTCCTCCCGATCGGCGAGCCGACGGCCCTCCCAGCCGGAATAGGAGGCCCACGCGGCGAACGAGAGGCCTCGGGCCAGTCCAGCGGCCGCATTGGGAGCAGAGTCTCATCCATAGGCAGTCGCGGCATCATCGGGGCCGCTGTGTGCGAGCAGGCGAGGGCGAAGGAGCGCGGCCGCGTCGCGGAGTCTGGCGGTAGCGCGGCGGGATAGAAGGAGGGGGAGGAAGCAGAGGTCAGTGGCAGCGCAGCGAAAAGAAGTGAACTTTCGGGCTGAACGGGCGACATCTGCCCTAGATGCAGGGACACCTGCTAAAGGGTAAGATTCCCACGCCGCATCCACCGCCAGAGGGCCGGATTCGCAGGGGCCACAGTCCACGCCAAATTTGCCGCTTCCAAGGGCCAGCTGGGCCCCGATGCACCCAAGCATCCTTGGGCCAGCCCACAGAAGCCGTGCTAGGCCCACACAGGCGGGCAGCCCTACCTGGCCCAGTCCATGGGGAGGGAGTGTCCCCTCCCACGCTGACCAGGCCAGCCAGCGGCAGCGAATTCAACGGGTGCGCCGGCGGGTCCTCCACCGCGAGGGAGGAGCTCCGGTCAATGTTGGTCGTGTACTATCCCACCAGCAAGGTCAGCGCCACGAGCATGGGGTGCGGGGCTAGGTCCGCCATGCCCGCCACCCCCGCCATGATGGCCGCAAGACGCGATACATGAGGTAGCTGCCACTACTGGAATCGGCACGTGCGCCAAGTGTCACAAAACACTCGGCAAAGTCTTTTCTGAGAGTTGCATTCAGCAAAGGCCACCCAGCGTACACCTCTCAGGCAAACAGAAATTGCTAAGAGCCAAAACATGGGCACTCGGAAAACACTTTGCCGAGTGCCAAACAGTGCCTCTCGGCCCTCAGGCCCTCACACCCGACCGTCGAACACCACGCGAGCATAGTATAATTTTATTTGATCACGGCTTTCTATTTCAAGGCTTTTCTTGAGCCATTATTTTGTGTGAAGACCCCAATGTTATGATCTAACTAGCAAAGCGACCATCAAAATTTCTAGGGCTTCAATTAATATGTTATTTTTGTAGGTGAATGATGGCACATTATTATGAACAATGTAATGACATTAATTCCTTTATGAGTAATAATACTAGTCATCAACCCGGGCAACTGCACCGGCTAGCAATTACAAAATCCCGTTAATAGTAAAGATGTTCATAATATTCAGGCTATCCTAGCCAAACTGATTAATGATCTATAGGAGCATAAAAAAATAGAGGGAACATTCAGTGGCCACGAAACTTCACTTCTGCTCCTGCAATAGAAGCGGCGCGCAGGAGCTCTTCTTCTTGGAGCTCTTCTTCTTGGGCCAGGGGGCAAACTGTGCAGTTTATGGATATCCAAATATCCATGTACATATACAGATTTATACTTCCTTGTTTGCATATAAGAAAATAAATGACATGAGCTCTCAAGGTAGCATCATTGCCTCTTGTAAGTACAATACTTGCATCAATATCTCCAATGTTTTACTCCCTATGTACATATATATAAGATGTTTTAGAGACTTGTGTCAAAAACGTCTTATATACATTTACAAAGGGAGTAGTTCTCCATTTATGCTTCAGATACTTGCCAACTGATATACCATGAGACCTTAGGGGACAAAAGAACTTCAACTAAAGTAAACTGAATTGATCATAAATTGTATTGGATGTATATCACATGCGCAAAAGCATAGCATCATTGCATCTTGTTTCCTTGAGTGGACCTCTATCAGGAAAAAGTTGCATAACTGCAGTAAAATTTAGTTATTCATGTCTTACTACCTAATGAGAGAAAATTGAAGGTGCATCATTCGAGAAAACATATTACATAAGAAGTGTTATAATCTTACATTGTTAGCACAAGCAAATAGCCGATCTTTTATTTTAGTGCAACAATGGATTAACTCATGGTCACTGCTTCCAAATGATTCCTGCCAACAAAAGTAAAATTAATAAGTCTACTAACTCGGTATTGTCAGATGAAAATACTAATACAGATGTGTCCACATAATCACACCCAATTACTAATGATATCTCTGCACTTCCAAACTGCTATGAAAGCAATCATATCAGCCATGGAAATTATTTTAATCTTCTTAAGAAAATAGTACTCTGTATCTTCAGAGTAATCAATAGTTACACTCAATCAACACCTTAATCAAGAAAAAATTAATTAGTCAGGGGTACAAAATACATATTTCGATTTTCGACATGGTCCATAAAGAAGCATGTGAAAACAGAATTCCACAAAAAACTAATTGTTATTCATATCCTTATAATTACATTTCTGGAAGAGATTCTATTCCAACAACTATGCAAGGAAGAGATCCTACTTCTTGGACCTATTCTGGAAGGCTATAGCATGAAGTGCGCCAGCAGATCAACTCCAGTATACAGCTATTATTCTACTTAATTTCATGCCAATATTTGTACTTATATATGGAAAATATGAAGCTACAAATACTATTTTCCTGGATGAATGGCATCGCTGCATGAACTAATTTTGCTCAATATGACTGTTTTTTCTGGATGAAAAATATCGCTCCATAATACTAATCACAATGTTACTATTGAGATCCGTTTCTACATTAAAAAATGACGGACATTATAATTACATGAAACTGTAGAGAGGGGAATTATGCTCACCTGAATCTATAGAAATCACTTCCATCGTCTTTCATGAACACAGATCTATCAAAAACATAGCATAGCTGTATCTCCTCATCCAACTTGGTCAGATGCTGCGAGAAAAAGGAAACGGCTACGACGACATGATTGAGAATATGTATAGATACACTCGTATCTATGTTAGGAAGAACCTGATGCTGAAGGAAACAAAACATGGAAGCCATGGTGGAGACCTTGGCTAGCATCATGACAAAGGAAGACAATACCAGATTGAGAGGGAGACGGCTGAGCTGATCATGACCAGCTACATACTTGCCCTTTTTATAGAGGGAGCAACGACATACATATGTTTATTTTCTTTTGAGAACAAGGACCTATATATATTCAGAAAGGCAGAAAAAAAGAATTGTGATTTTGTTTGTCCTGTTTGCACATGCATGCATAGAACCCTACATGTTGCATGTTGCCGTTCCAAGATGTACATGATAGGAAATCAACTTTTGCCTCGTACGCTTGTAGGAGGGTAGGAAAACAATACTCCATGTCTCCAACTATGTCTCCTCTCCAATTAACTCAGAATCAGATAATTTAGATCTGATGGTTACTTTTATCTTCAATTATGCCTTCTTGCCTCCTTAAATCTGAATCACAATATTGAGATCTAATGGTTATTTTCTTCAGTTAATTAAGACAAACGCGGAGGCTCAGATGGTGTTCCAATTAGTAAATATAAGATATAAGATATATGATGTTTTATACAGTCAAAATCAAAGGCATAGAGGTACTACTAATTTTATTTGTCTGTGTTTACTCTATCTGTTATATGTCACCCTATTCTTCAAGCCAACTGGTCTACACTCTTTCTTACGTATATATGTTGTCTCGTGTAATATAGTTACACCAGCTTGTACGGCATAGAGCCGACAACAATGATATTTCTTAAGAAATAAATGATTTTGCTACCTATCTTGAACAAACCCATGCCAACAAGTATTTGTAGTACTAGATCAATGTCTGGGATACCAACCACAAGTTGGATGAATGTTTATCAGTGATATTAGATTGGTAGATATATTTTGTATTAATATTGTTAGACCAAAATATGTATAATTACAATTGGACATATGATATAAAGTTATATTCATATCATTAGATTCCATTTGGTTTCTACGTGATATGTATTATGCCGATGTGCGGATTTAATACTCATCACAGGCGTATGATCTATCGTTGTTTGTAATACTTGTATGTTTTGTCGTATTATATGTGTTCACATAAAATTACAAAGTCTAATATCTATGATCTTCCTATATGTTTATTTATGAAGATCTCAGTTCTTATGAAGACATCAACAAGGGGTGACTAATTTCTTTTCTAGATGATAATTGTCCATAGTTATGAAAAACAAATCTATTGTCATCTATATGCTTACGAAATGTAAACTCTTTAAGCTTGAAGTAACTGTACATGCTAAAAGATGATGATTCTAAAAGTATGCACTAGTCTTGCAGAGCACGTGGTTCAGTAACATATTAAAACATTTTTACTCGCAGAATTATTAATTATTAAAACCAACTATAGTACGTATGATTTGGGCAAAACCTTTGTCCAGTATATCAAACGGAACATCAGAATGTACTAAAACAGTTTATTTACTTTACCCATGCAAATATTAGTCACACAAACCATCATTAATACATATTGTGGAAAATATTACTCCACATAGAGAACAGATAACCGAAGACCACACCGCAAATAGAACATCGGATTGTATCCATGTAACTTAGCAAATCACTCTTTCATCTGATAAAACATCACTACATGCATCGCATTAAAAATCCAAACTAAATGCATGGGACACTAATCTATTCACTAATATCCACAAGATTAATCTCAACTCTTTTTTCAGAAATGCAGAACGAACACACACACACTCATAAAAACACACATACACCCACCCATATCAATAGACACACGCAAACCATACCTCTATGAGCACCTCTGAAATGTTGATCCGGAAGATATTGAGATTGACAGACTCACCACGTGTGCCTCACAGCCGACGGGAACATCGTCTCCCACTAAAAAAATATCACCGGGTAGCCTAGAATAATTGCAGGAAAATGTCAGCACCCTTGCCAAGTCTAGGACTTGAAGCCAAGTGGTTTCCACGACAATCAACCTAACCACCTTCTCCTCGTCCCTTTCCTCTGGACAAGACCATGGAACCTACTATCTTCCTGCGCATTTATTAGTGCCACTCACACTTTGGGTCAAAGTTTGACCATAAATTTAACTAGCATAATATAATTTATATGTACCAACAATAATATCATTTGAAATTTCCTTCAAATACGTATCTACCAATATAATTTCATGACACATAACTTATAATGTTTTCATTGTATCTAAGGTCAAAGTTTAGCACAAAATACGAAGGGGACTAAGAAACCCAACAGAGGTAGTATTAGATAGCAAGGAGCGGCCGGTTTGAGGCAACAGGGGGTCGCCGCTTCTGCTAGAATCACCAGCAAAAGTAGGGGCGAAGGGAGGTGCGAGGATGGGTGATGGGAGGTCATGCCACACCGAGCAAGTCATGGGAGCCAAGAATCGTCCATCCGATATACTTGGGTTGTGATGTTTTTTTCCTCTGAAGGACCATTCTTTTCTATCCAATTTCCAATTTGTCATGAAAAAGTTGCGGGGTTAATTATATGGCAATTATTTCAGCACAGTTACTAGAGATTGATGCATACATTATAAGAGCATATACAAACATTAATAGTGGATAGGGAGACAAGATGGACCTAACTGGATAAATTATTTGAACCAGAAACGTATGGAAGGGAAAGCATGACAATTTATTAAGTGTGGGGACAAAAAGGTACAACGATAAATGACTACCATGTGACATATGCTTTGAGGCCCCCTTAGGATGCCAAAACTACTGGCAATTAATGACATGACGAAAGAAACAAAGGAAATGCATGCATGGATCGTATTTGTAGAATGACCATGCATCCCTCTACATTTCAAGGCTTTGACAATTAAAGCTCCATTTTTTCAGTCAAAAGCTTTGACACAATGTATCTTCGACAAGAACACTTTACACTTTGAGGGCGGGAGATTGAAAGAGTGTGTAGTTTCCTAGGTAGTTCTTGTGTTATAAGATATTATATAACCTAGTTTGTTGAGTTTCACAGAGGTAACTAGGCAGATGATTTTCCAGAATACAAGCCAAAATTTTGTCATGTTTTAAAACTATAGTGCTACCATTTTGAAATAACTCTCATATTTCCTATATACCTAAAAGAGTCATTCCCACTAACTTATTTATCTCAACGTGCAAGCATGCCACATCACCATACAATTATGGATTACATAAGTCCCACCTCAAGATGCAACCATGCATGAGAAAAGGCCATCACCAGATGCCATGCAACGGAAAATATTTTCATTCTGTGATTCTACTTATATTCAATAAACATATTACAACTGTGCATAACCAAATATAATAAATCATATTTCTTTTATTTTGGTTCACATGTTTTTAATCTAAATATTTATATTCCATACAGCCAAATCTCATTGAAATATATTTCAACCGATTCCCGTAGCAACGCGTGGGGTATCATCTAGTTAATTCAAGCTCGGGCTCCATAGAGTCCCTCTTCAAAGAAAAAAACATATTTGACAGTTCAAACATAATATGAAAATAACTAAATATGTTAATATGGTTCTATAGTACATATTTATAAAGTTTAATCATGAAATACGTCAACATGTGAGCCACCCAAAAGGACAAGTTCATGGATTTTGAATTGTGACAGTGCATGTACTCTTGACTTTTTCCGAAATCAGAATTTCGTTACCAACTTTTGTTTATCACATGCCTAATAATGTATATCATCATCAAACTCCCCGCAAAAAAGACAAGTTCATGGATTTTTAATTGTGACAGTTTATTACTCTTGACCTTTTTCGAAATCAGAATTTGTTTACCACTTTTGTGTTTATTCATATGCATAATAATGTATATCATCATGAAACTCCCCGCAAAACAAAATATCGTCACGAAACTTTACACATATGTAGTATACACCTATATATGAACATGCCTAATTCTTTTTGAGACTTCTATATAACATTGAATGTAATTTCAGAACTTCTCAGAAAAAACAAGCTCCATGGAGCATTGGCTCTACAATGCATTTTCTATAGGATTGAGTCTTCTTATGTACAAACAATAATTACTCTATTATAATTACTTATAATTCTAGTTGCACAATCAGGAATCAGGATGCCAGTTTTCCTTTTCGCCGGCGCTAAGCATCGATCGGCCCCCAGCCGCTCGATCTAACCTCCTGCAGTCGTCTAATCTGGCCTCTGCCACATGATTGTCTTCTTCCTCCAGTCAACACATCCTAGAAAAACGCGCACCCCCTCCATAGCTGCGAGTGCGATCCCGTCGAGCTCGCCGGCCCCTGACGCTGCTCGTGACACCCTCACCCTCCTCGCCATGTCCAGCTAACACAAACCTAAAAGAAAAAAAACCTCATGTACTCGGTTGGAGCAAAAAAATTGCGGGTTAAAACTCACTTGCAGTTCCAGAAAAAATCTCAGCAACAGAAATACTAAGGTAGTTAATTGTACCAAACAAATTAACCAGTTCTAGCAAAATATTTAACTGGTTCCAGCAAACATACTAGCGGTTCCAGCAAAAATCTTAGCAGAAAAAAAACTATGGTAGTCATTGTACAAAACAGAATAGCCAATTTCAGCAAAAAAATACACTGGTTCCAGCAAAAATAATCTCAGCAGCAAATACACCGGTGTCGATTGTAGGAAAAAACCGTTCCAGCAAAAACAAATGCGGGTTCGAGCAAAAAATATGTGTCGTGGGGCGAGGGCGCGTCGGGTTCTAGCACCAATGAACACTGGTTCCTGCATAGCCGCATGCCGGTTGCAGCTTCCAGGTCGGTTGGTTCCAGCACCTCTAGAATCTTTACCTTTGCCGGTTGTTTTTTTTCTGAAAAGGGGGATTACCCCCGGCCTCTGCATCAATCAATGTATGCGGCCATATTATTAAATAAAAATGCAACGAAGTCTTAAGGTCCAAAGAGGCTCATAAACTGAGCAGTAGTCAAAACAAAATAAATATGAAAAGCGCCACATCCGGCAATATAGAACTGAAAAGTGCCACATCCGGTGATAAAAAACATGCTACGATGCCTACACACCTAGCCTATTATTATCTCTCCACCCAAATCGGCTGAAGATAGCCCGTGCTACCGTCTCCCAGCGGTTGCACCCAATAACCAAAAGCTCCATGAAGTCCGCATGAGTAAGGACCACGTACGGATCCATGTTGTAGCTCTGTAGATAACCTGCAACTAAATGGTGAATTTTGTCCCATTAAAAATCATATCATTCCTAGTGTTCCATATAGCCCAGAATAGTGCATGTATTCCTATCCGAATATGTTTTGCGATGTGTATGTCCACTCCATTAAGCCACGTCCCAAATAACGTGTTTATGCTACTTGGGGAATGAATGTTAATATCTATATGAATTGGTCGCCATAATAATTTTGTGAGAGGACATTCGAGAAAGAGGTGTTAAATCATTTCATTTTGATCACAAAAACAGCACCTGGAGTTACCAACTCAATTCCTTTTCACTAAGTTATCTTGGTTAGAATGACTTCTTTGTGGACAAACCACATAAAGATTTTAATTCGAAGCGGAACTTTAATCTTCCAAATGTGCAAAGACCTCAACAATGGCCCGGGGTCAATTAGGTCCGGATACATGGATTTCACTGAGAATATTCCATTTGTGGTTAACTTCGAGCGAATTGTATCCGCCTGGTCAAATAGCTGAACATCCATCAACCTATAGACCAGGTGCAACCAAGCATTCCGACGTTCCCCTACTAGGGATCTCCTAAATTGGATATTAAGCGGTATTGAGTATAATACTGTGGCGACATAATCCTCCTTACGCTGCACAGTATTATATAAGGAGGGATATTGCAAAGCCAAAGGCGTCTCCCTAGCCATGTATCCTCCCAGAATCTAGTAGTGGTACCATTACCAACTAGGAACTACACCCGTTGGAAGAAAGTAACTTTCATCCTCATTAACCCCTTCCAAAAGGGTGAGTCTGTTAGCCTAGCGGTGAGATGGGCCAAAGTCTTAGAGTGTACGTATTTATTCCGTAAGATTTGCACCCACATACTCCTCGGTCTCAATAGATATTCTGTATAGCCACCTGCTAAGCATACATCTATTCTTTACCTCTAAATTTTCGATCCCTAACCCGCCCTGGTCTTTTGGTCTACAAATGATATCCCATCTAGCCAATATGTACTTCTTCTTGGCCTCATCACTTTGCCAAAAGAATCGGGATCTATAGAAGTCAAGTCTTTTCCGTGCACCTACCGGTGCCTCAAAGAAAGATAGAAGGAACATCGACAGACTCATCAAAACCGGATTTATCAAAACCAATCGACCTCCGTAAGACATTAGCTTGCCCTTCCAGCAGCTCATTTTCTTTTCAAATCGGTCTTCTATACATTTCCATTCATTGTTCGTTAAACATCTATGATGAATTGCGAACCCTAGATAACTAAAAGGTAAGGATCCCATTTCACAACCGAACAAATTTCTATAGTCATCTTGTTCCTCTTTGGATCTCCCAAAGCAGAACAATTCACTTTTATTGAAGTTGAGTTTGAGCTCAGATAATTGCTCAAAAAGACAAAATACAAGCTTCATATTCCTAGTGTTTGCAAGATCATGTTCCATTAATATAATAGTATCATCCGTGTATTGTAGGAAAGAGACACCCCCCTGTACAAGGTGGGGGACGAGTCCTCCTACTTGGCCACTCTCTTTGGCCCGACCAATTAGTACTGCCAACATATCCGCTACAATGTCAAACAGCATAGGAGACATGGAGTCTCCCTAATCCCTTACGTGTCTGGAAATAATGTTATATATTATCATTGACTTCTATTCCGACACTACCTTTCTGTATGAATGAATCCACCTGAGATCTCCAAGATTCATTGAACCCCTTCATATGTAAGGCTTGCTGAAAAAAGGGCCATTTGACCTTATCATACGCTTTTTCAAAATCCACTTTAAAGATAACACCATCTAGTTTCTTCGTATGGACTTCACGCAGCGTTTCATGTAGGACCACAACCCCTTCAAGGATGTGTCGTCCTGGCATGAAAGCAGTTTGTGTTGGTTGCACAACCGAATGGGCTATTCGTGTCAACATGTTCGTGCCAACCTTTGTAAAAATCTTAAAGCTTACATTGAGAAGACAGATCGGTCTGAATTGCTCAATAAGAATAGCCTCAACCTTCTTTGACAACAACGTTTTTGTTCCAAATTTGAGGTGAAACAGGTTTAAGTGACCATCGAACAAATCATGGAACATAGGCATAAGATCTACCTTTATGATATGGCAGCATTTTTTATAAAATTCCGCCGGGAACCCATCCGGCCCAGGGGCTTTATTATGCTTCATTTGCATTATTGCATCAAACACCTCTTTCTTAGTGAACGGAGCAGACAACACCTCATTCTCTTCTAAGTTAAGTTGAGGTATGTTCCCAATCGCACTCTCTTCTAGAGCTATGAAACTTTCCTAGGGTGCTCCAAAAAGCTTCTAATAATAATCAGAGATGTACAATTTTAGTTTCTCATGTCCTACAATTGTACCCTCATCTTGTTCGAGTTGAATTATCTTTCTCTTTCTATGTTTCCCATTAGCTATCATGTGGAAAAACTATGTATTATCATATTCTTGGACGATCTTAGAAACCTTTGCTCTAAGCGCCCATTTCATCTCCTCCTCTCTCATAAGGGCTTGTAACTTCTTCTCGTTCTCATTCTTAATATCTCGCTCAGACATATTAAGAAGGGTGGATTCCGCTTTGACATCAAGTTCATTAATAATTTGTGCCAGTCTCTCCTTTTCAACTTTATAAATACCACTTTGGTTTTTGGCCCATCCCCTCAAGAATTGGCACAAATGTCCACAGCTTGCCGGTTGTAGCTCACCTCACGAACGGCTCCAGCAAAGCCACCATCGCTGGGATGCAACTTTCACCGACGCCGGTTCCAGCACACAGGGGGCACCCAAGTCGCGTCACCGACTGCCTCCCGGCAGATTGCACCTCACCGCCCCCAGTAAGCAGCTAGCCCTGGTAGCCGATGGTCGTGGCATTGTCTCAAAACCAGAGTAGTGGTGGCCATGGCCGCTGTTTCAGATCTGAAAGACGGGTAGAGGAATTCGCCTTGGAGATGGGTGGAAAGGGCTTTGAGTAGGTCTGCTCGTTGGGCGGAGGCTGCCAACGGGCAGTGGTCAGGCCGGGATTGGAACAGAATTTCAGAGAACGGCGGAGGCGCGGATGGGAGGAGCGGAGCAACGAGTGTTGAGACAGAGCACTGCTACATAGACGACACCTTGGCAACCGATGTATGCACGACACATGTTGACAGCCGTCCATCACTTTGGTTGCATGGGTTGGTACCATCGATCGCAGCTTCGTTCAGAGATCGGCCGCCCATGTATCATGTGCATAGTGATTTCGGTTGAGAAAAGGATAAGGAGATTGGGAAAGTGAAGATAGACACGAGCGTGGGAAAGGGACCGGACACTCGTCCAACGCTTGTGTTATTTGTGCGACGTTTGATTTGTCGCAATCCAACGGCGCGTGTTGGACCGGCGCGGCCATTAGGCCGGCCCGCCAGTGGGAAACGTTTCTCATTCTTTTTTGCCGGGCCGGACAAGTCTGTAATCGAAAGTACTAGTGTTATGACTTCCTATCACCAAAGTTGCATATGTATTAACAATTGAATTTCCACTGAAAAATGGTGTGATTGTGAAGATAAAATATAAATAGTGTGCAGCCAATGCAGCATCCGGGGCCAAGTGGAGAAGAGATAACGGCTGCCGCTCTTGGACTCATCCGAGGCCAGGTGGAGAAGATGAGGCCACGCCAGGCCAGGCTGCTTTAGTCACGGCTGACGGCAGGTTGGAGGACGATCGAAGCAAGACAAGGGCTGACGGCTGTTCGCCTCGCCACCGAGCACGCGCCGCACTCTGACGTCCGGCGACACCCGAGCTTTGGATTCGTGTGACAAAAGTGCAAGACAAAGGCTGCTGACGTCTGGACACTCCAGTACAACACTTCTCACGCACGCACGCACGCGGTGGCGCTCCTCACCCAACACGCGCCGCCCGGCCGCAGAGAAGAAGAAAGTACCAGTTCACTCATTGTCAAGCCAAGCCTCGATCCCCAGTTCCCCAGCCAACACTCGCCGCCCGGCTGCGCGATGGGAGATCCAGACGAACACGAACGTCAAGCCGTAGCCGCCGGGGAGCTTATCTCTGCCTGCAACCCTCCTCCCACCGAGGGTAACGCCGTCGTCGGCGTGGCAAACCTGCCGCCTCCTGGATTCCTCGCGGCCCTCCCACACGCCGGCCTGAACACCAGGGCCGTCGGCCTGGTCGATCCCGCCAGGCAGGAGCCCAGGGGCCGCGCGCTCGGCCGGGGAGACAAGCGCCGCTCCGTCCAGGGTCTCGTCAACGAGATCGACCACAATTTGCCGGCGGGAGAAGCCCCGGAGGAGGGCGAGGGCAGCGCGGTGGAAGCCCCGCAGGAGACGCCCACGCAGAGGAAGCGCACGCATCGATCTGCCATCAGGTCTGTGCTAAACTGGTACGGTAATTATAGTTTGGTTTGTTCTACTGTGGAGAATCTCGAGGCGCTACATCTGGTGTTAGCTCGTGGAATCGTTGCATATCTGACGCACCGTTGATCCTGGCTAGTGTTTTAGTCTAACTGTTGTGTAAAACTAGAAAGAAATACTTAATACATATACTACTACATTTTTAGATTTGATTTCTTTATGTAAGTCTAGTTAGTAGTATAAAATGTACTTATACCAAACACAAGAGATTAACTTATGAATTAGTTACGGTGATATTAAAATCGAATTGATCATCCTTTATGAGATTGGTTCGGTACTAGAATTAGTTTTAAACTAATAATTTCATGCTTTAGTGCCAATGTTATATGTACTTGAGATTGATATATATACTGTTGTGTTAGGAGGAGGAAGCAGAGTGGGTCCTCGACCATGGCCAACCTGGACGACGATGGCCAGAACAAGGATGAAAGCACCGGGTTGGGGCTCTCCGCGAAGCGGAAGAGGAAGAGGAGCAAGTACCTCTTGCTGCCATACACCAACGATCTTGACGGGCTGGATCTCGACGAGAAGGAGGAGGATGTCGGTGTCCGGGAGATCTTGCTGTTGGTGCGCGGCTTCGCCAAGGACATATTTCATCGGAGGTATTTTCCTCGGGCTGCAAAGGGGTATCTCGGAAGGCTTAGGAGCACAACGTTCTTGCCGGAGAATACTTTTGCAAATGGTGTTGTTGTTCCTGAATGTCCAGCAGAGGATTCTTTTGCAAAAGCTACTGCAGATGCTACAATTGTGGTATCTGATTCATCATGTGATTCTGAAAAGAAACAAGGCGAAGGTGCATTCAAGGGGAGCGGAGGGAAGAATGATCAAGATGGAAGTGGAGGTTCTTCTATCAAAGGGAAAGAGGTGGAGAAAGCCCCTCCACCAAAAAACCATCTTGACCATGGCTTACTTATTACTCCCACTATTCCTATCAGGCAAGTGAGGCCAGAAGGTGTGATAAGCCATGTGAAACCAGGAGTTGAGGTAGATACTGTCACAAGTGTGCAGAGGCCAACGGAAGAAAACGTTCCTCCTACAACTGGTTTGCTTCCTATGCATGAAGGCATATCTTCTCAGCCCACACATGGAAATGAAAACATTGTCCAAGAACAAGAACCTAATGCTTCTCTGCAGGTGATGGTTCTGAAGGTACCGAACGTTCATCCACCCCCACACCTGCCCCGACAACTCAGCTGAGCATCCCTGAAATGATGAGGGGGGTCAAGCACATGATCTCGCACCTGCAAGATGGAGTCAAGCCCATCCAGGAGAACCTTCTAGGCGATTTGCAGAGGCTTCTGGCAAACCTGGACAGGGCACAACCCGGGCCTTCTAGCTCCGCGACTGCTACTTCATAGCCCCTGTCCACCGTCTGGCTTCGTGGCTCTGGCCTCTCCATAGTTCTTGTTGGTGTATGGGATCTTATTGTTTTCTTTTCGTGGAGCTTCTTTTTTCCATTTGATGATGAACAAAATGTAATTGCAAAGTCAATGTGAATGGTAGACATTATTATCATGTCGTTGCTTGCTTGCTTGTCACTTAAGACCTTTTTCTATACATCAACCCTCATTATACAACCATGATGCACCACGCCCCGGCTACCTCCACAATGCAGCACGCCCTGCCGCCTCCTTATTGTACCGAGCCGACCACCTCCATGTTGCACCACCTACAACCTTCTTCCTCACCACATGTCGGTGATGGATCCGACTCACCCCTACGATCTGATAACACTTGACGACAGAGGGCCACCCCGTCGCAGGCTGCCTTCCACCTCCCCACCTGACGATGGATCCATGCATCAAGCATCGTCGTGAGCACGTATAAATCGTCCGCTTGGAACTTGGGCGACATGGTTAGGAGACACGACAGCAGGCGTCAAGGAGAGTGTGTAGTTGACAAAGGACGAGCGCGCTGAAGAGTTTGTTGCATCTAGGGCATTCTCTCTTGCGCTGCTTCCCTCTATTTGTTGTGGTGCTGATCTCTAGGCCTACTATTGGTGACAATGATGCAACGAACGTCTCCCACGCCCTCCTCCCATGGCCTCCCTGAAACGACCACAAGCCGGTGATCTGGTCGTGCGACAACTACGATACCTCCATGTTGTCAACGCCAATGGGATGGCCCAACGTCCTCACATCCCCCTTCCATGCCCTACCTATGATGCCAGTTGTTTTCTGTTAGTTCCAAAAGCTGCTACCATGGCAGACTCTTTGCAAAATCTGCGCAAAGACGACACGGACTCCTCCAACATAATGGGCTATAGCATGTCATTAAATTATGAATTGCATGTGATGTTAATCCCTTTTATGCACCTTATTTGATGTGTCGTTTGACCTCCGGCCATGGTGTCGATGGTTTAGGCAATGTGGATGGTGGTCTGCGCAGGCGAATGCGAGGGTACAACCTACTAGAAGGCTAGGAGCGGCCAGTTTGAGGCAATATGGTGGTCCCTGCCACCGCTACAGTTACCTGCGGGAGTAGGGCCAAAGTGAGGGGCGAGGGAGGGGATGGAAGGTCCTGTTACGCCGCAACCTGTTGTGGGATCTAAGGATCGCACGTTCAATATAATTTTTCTGTGGCAGACCATTTTTTTCTTTTCAATTCCAGTTAAGAGTTTATAATGAGCAAACTACCGGTTTAATTGTATACAAAATTGTTTGTGCATAATTATTATTAGAGATCGATCCACACATTAAAACTTCATGTGCAAACATTATTTGTGGATAGGGGGACAAGATGGACCTAACTGAATAAGTTGCTAGACAAGAAAGTGTCTTGGAGGGAAAGCATGGAAATTTATTAAATGCAGGGACGCAAAGGTACAACGATAAATGACAACCTTGTGTGATACGCGTCGAGAGCCCCTCAAGATGACAAAAGCCTAGTCATTAATATCATGGTGAAAGAAACAGAGGAAATCCATCGATGGTCCATATTTGTAGGAAGGCCATGCGGCCCTTTACGTATGAAGTGTTTAACAATTAATTCTCCATTCCATTTATTCAAAAGCTTTAACACAATGTATGTTCGACATGAAAGCTTTACAATGGAGCTACTCGGTGCTATCTGTATACGCTATCAAATTCGCAGGCCGGCAGCTTGAAAATGTGGCCAATGTGATCTAGAAGTCTAAGGCCCCTCCTCGATGCAAGTTCTTTGCGTGGTTGGCCTGACGCAACAGGTGTAGGACATCATATCAGTTGGCTAGGCGGGGATTACCCCCACCAAGCTGCTTGCCCTCTGTGTGATCAAGAGGAGGAAACAATGGAGCGTATCTTGGTTAACTGTGTGCTTGCGAGGATGGTATCGGCAGAGGTTCTATCATCTTGGGGGAGAGGTGAGTGGAAGCCGACCACTGATGACCATGTTCTCTCCTGGCTCATCGTGGAGCGGCCGGGGATTCATCTCGAAGGACGTGCATGCACTTATCTTGTTGATGTGTTGGACGATCTAGAAACATAGGAATGACATTGCCTTTGACAATGTGTCTCCATCAGTTCCCATAGTTCTCGCTAGGATTCCTAAGGAAGGGAAGATTTGGCACCTTGAGAGGTTGTTTAGCGGAGATCTCAATGTTTTATTTCCAAGGTTGTACAGGCATATTAATAGCGAGTAGTCCGACAAGTCTAGGGTTGGTGGTGTAGCGTCTGCACTGAGGTACCCCATTCATAAAACATTGTGTGGATGGGCTCTTGCCTCTCCTCTCTTGATTGTTGATACACATGCTTATGCATATCCTAGAAAAATGTTTCCACTTAGAGGTAAGGAAGTTGAGGAGAGTGTGTATTTTCATGGGTAGTTCTTGTATTGTTAGATATCCTATAGCCTAGTTTGTTGAATTCCACACAGATAACTAGGTAGATGATTTTCAAGAATTTTCACCAATATTTCAGCGATATTTTTTAAACTATACTTCTTACGTTTCAAAATAACTCTAATAGGAGTATTATATTTGACTAGAGCAAGGAATGATGCATACTTAAGTGGGGACCTTGGGTTCATCCAAGTCCAGGTGGGGTCATGGAGAAGATAATGGCTGCAAACCTCGAATTCATCTGAAACCGGGTGGAGAAGATGACGGCACCTCCTTTAGTTTAGCACTATCATCGGGTGGAACAGGAGTGGTGTATGTGTTTTTAGTGGGATGTACAAATGGTGGAATAGTTGCATAATATTCAAGAGTTTAATAACTAATACAAAAGTTTTTTTACATTTTTCAAAAAATATGAATGCAAATGGATGTTTACTACGATTGGATTTGTTTAGAGATAAGTGTTTGTTTGGTTTGGAAGAGTTTATTTTCTTCTCACAGCAAATATGCATGTGCATGGCGGAAGAGAAAATTGATCTATCCACCAAAATACCCATCAGCATAGCACTGTAGGGGATGGGAGGCGCATGCCCAGGTATATAAGAAATGCATATCCTACTTCAGTATCAATTACTAAAGTGGATGTATGTGTGACCATACATGGATTGGTCAGTTTCGCTTTAACCCTGAGAACCAACCTCTGGTTATATGGTTAGGAGGGCAGTGATACCCAAATACCACCAGGAATTAAACCACATGCTTGACACATTAGTTAGGAGGACAAAATATTCTTTCAGTGGGAGGCGACGATCGCGTCGATAGTGAGACGCTTTGGTGACTTCATAAATCTCAAGACCTGACGGCTCAGTCTCTCTAGGGATGGGTGTATGTACATATTTGTGAGCGCTAATATGTTTCTTAAAAGAAGGTTCCCTTTAACCTTTGTATGCAGTTTAATGTGCCTTGTGTTGCATGGAAGAAAACAAAACACCACACATTTTTAGTGACTCTATCATGTTGCCACTTTTCATGTTCCCTACCGCTGTCGATGATAGTAGGGTTTTTTCTGCATGCAATTCAAAAAATTGATGAAACCACATTCATGTCCTTTGACGGCGCCTCCTTGAGCATCACACTATCACCATAAGAAAGAGTAGTGGTGCGTTGAAGTGTTACTGTATATATACATTTTTTAAAATATTCAAAAGTAAACAGGTTTCACTATGTTGTTTTTTGGATGAAAGAGGAGTGGTGCATTGAAGTGGGATTATTTATATGCATTTTTTTGTTAATATTCGAAAGAAAACAGGTTTTTACTTTGTTGTTTTCTTAAGAAAATGTTGGTTGTTTGGTTTGCAAGATTATATTATGTTCCCTTTCTTTTGCACTATTTGAACATTGTCCAAATGCAGGCATTTCACGTGGATAGAGATCGCTAAAAAACATGCACGCTTTGGAGAGGCTGAACCGCACGCATGCTTCCCATTCCCCATACAATAGAAAAAAAAACACTTTTCTCTGCCCTGATCAAAGGTTAAATTTCAGGTGGAGCGGCCGCCACATACACCCATCACGTGTGCACCTTTTCCTAGTGAGTCAATTCGCTCGCGTTCGTTCCCCTTCCTCTGGCGTTCAAAGCTTATCTCATTATATTCCCATTCCTCTAGCGTTCGTTATTATTCCATCGCGCCCCATCTATCTCTATTCTCATTGTCCCCCGTATACATCTGCTTTCTTCACCGATGTGGCACAGCAGCTGAGTGTTGCTTCAAGGGTCATCACTCGATGCTACTGTGCGAGGGGGGGTTGCCGAGGAGCATAGCTCTATCACTAGTACATGACCTCCTCATTAGCAGCATTCCGTGGAGCCAATTAGCAGCGTCTAGGCGGCACGCTGCCATTGCCACGCTGCTGGTAACAAGTTGCAAGCAGTGTCTCGAGGGAATGCTACTAGTAGATGGTCTCTAGCGGCGTGGCAAACACTACTAGTACGCACCATTCTGGCAGCATTCACGGGCGCAAACTCTTGTAGTCCTATATAAACAATGGCAGTGTTTGCCTGTCTCGAACACCGCCGGTGTACTTTGTTCAGAGCAGCGTTTACAGAAGTCAAGTGCCGCAAACATGCTCAATAGTTAGTAACTACCGCAAACGCTGCTAATGTTTTGCTAGTGGAAAAAGTAATTTGCCACAGTAGAAAATTGCTGTCGTAGCACCGTTTGCGCATTCAATACATACACATATAAAGTATGTGTTGAATTAAAAATTGTATGTTTATCATGTTTTATATGAATCCAAATTTGCAAATTGTGACATACACGCGTTTACATGACACAATGATATCGATATTTCAATTATACATGTCGTATTTGTAAAGCACCTTCCATGGTCAATCTTTGACGGCGGCGGCACGATTCAGGGCGACTGGTGTGGATTGTTGAATTTAAAGTTGACAACTCTGTGATGTCTCATAATAAAGAGAACAAATGTCATTATAGATCCTATCAAACGATATACTGACACATATATAAAACTGAAACATCTGGCACATCGATACCAAACATAGGAACATGGCATTTATGAGAAGAAGTGCTCATTTTTCTGTCGTGCCAGAATTATTATGTTTCCATGCATGCATCCCTAACATAAGGAGGGGTGCCAAGCACATGATCACAAGCCTGGAAAATGGAGTGAAGCCCATCTAGGAGAACCTTCTAGGCGACTTGCAGAGGCTTCTGGTGAACCTTAACAATGTCCGGGCCCGGTCTTTCTTGCTCTGTAAGAGCTACTCCCTAGCCCCTGCCCACTGTTTGGCTTCTTGGTTGTTGCTTCTGCAGAGTTCTTGTTGGTATATGGATTCTGCTTGTCTTCTTTTGATGGAGATGTGTTTTTCAAGTTGATGATGAACGAAATGTAATTGCAAAATTCCATTGTTATTTGGTGGTTGCATCATTCTGTTATTGCTTAATTTTCACTTAATATGTTTTCATGCACATCAAACTCTTAATCTACAAAGAATTTCTCATTCTCCAACACCAAAACCCGAACTACAGAGAACAAGGAAAAACTACACACCCCTTGTCGTAACCTTATTATCCCCCATCCCAGTGCCTCGACCCCATGATCCTCACCCTACGCACCTCATCCATCTTCCTTCGTCCTCTGTGTCCCTCCTCCTTTGTCCCCCGTAGCGCCACACACCTCCTCCCCTACACGTTCCTTCCCGACCACACAGCTGCGAACTAGTGTCGCCTGCCACCTGTGCATATGAGCTCACGATTCTACCAACTTCCTCTCTCACTGAACTAACCATATCCACGACAAACCATACCTTGGCCATCGTCCACGACGCATCATGTCCCTTCCACTTATATGTCACGTCAAGTCGGCCACCTCCACGATGTACTAGGGCCTTCCCTCCCGTGCCGCTTCCCTCTATTGGCTTCCCTAAAGCTCAACAGGCCTCCTATTGGCAGCACTAATTGGAGGGACACTGCCCACCTCCTCCTAACATGGCTACCTGATCACCCACAAGTGTAGGGGGGTTATTGTAGCCATTTTTCTATAAGTAAGAGTGTTGAACACGATGAGAAGAAGAATAAATTGGTCAATAAATTTTAGCCAGGATTCCCTGTAAAAGCTGCAGAGGTTGTTTGATGATTTGTTTCATCACAAGAATAACTTTAGCAAGGATTCCCTGTAAAAGCTACAAAGCTTTGATAGTTTTTTGTTTGGTGGAACCTATAATAATGTGTTGTAATTATTGAAAAACATCATACTTATCATTATGCCCTCTATGCAAGCAGGTGTATTCTACATATGTTCACAAAAAAATTAAGATAGCATATAACCATAGCATTGCACTTTAGGGTTCCAACAACCCCTCATGCTACAGTTCATAAACATAGAGTTTGGTAATTTCTATCACTCCAACCACCCACCAAAGATGAACTAATCACACAACGGTCTCCACTTGGTCCTTAATGGTGAAGTAATAAGTATTCCACATTCATACGTCACCACTAGAGAATTACACTACAACATTATGTCAAAACATTGAACTTTATTAAACTTCACAAGATTACTAGCAACATGCCATGTCCTCAAGAATGTAATGGAGTATTCAGAATACATCATACGGATCAAGATTAGTGGAGATGAAAAGATGATTAACAATATAAGCATATAAAGCTTTAACCAATTAAACTTCTAACCATCAACTATAGACAGTAATTAACACTAGAATGTACTCTCGCAAAGGATATTAGTGATGATTGCAATAGACATGTCGAATTTTCTAAAGAAATAAGCAAAAGGTAATGTTATTAGTATGTTCGCTATGAGTATTAGTTGCGCTAATAATACGGAATACTTAAGCTTGAGGATGACGGGTTTAGTGAATATGAACTGTTCATTCCCTACCTTGGAGAAGAAATTTTACTATGATGAAAATATGCCTTCTATTTATGATAATACTAATACTCGTGAAAGTGTGTTTGGGTCATGACTTAGGTAGTAATGATCCCACAATTTGAAAGTGTGTTAAATTTGATTGTAGTGTTATTGAAAGTGAGATTGGAGAGGTCATGAATTTAGGTAGTGTGGATCCCACATTTTTTGACGGGTGTTTGAATTAATTATGATAAGAATTGTTGGGGATATATTACTATTAAGTGTAAACCGGCCATGAGGGGCCGGGTTATGTCCACAAGGAGTTAGTCATGTTTGAAGCCCATAAAGACAAGAGGTATGGCGCTTTACAGAGGAGATCTAACATGAAGGCCCAAGAGCGGGTTAGAGCCCATAGACATAAGCCGCCATATGATATGTAACTTATTCTGTAAGGCAAGGAAAGGTAAAAACCGAGCCAGGCACATTTATGAACCGGCCTCGGGATTCTGTAAACCGCCGGGCGTCAACCTGTGTATATAAAGGGACGACCCGGTGGCGGTTTAGGGACAAGAAACAATAACTCGAGAGCCAGGCAAAGCGGATTCGCTCCTTGGTCATCGAAACCCTAGCAATTACATCACAACTGGAGTGGGCTTTTACCTTCATCGTAAGGGGCCGAACCAGTATAATTCCTTGCGTCCCTTGTCCGCTTTAACCCCTTTAAGCTAACCCGTCGCGATGGCTCCACGACTAAGTCCTTTCACTAGGACATCTGTCGTGACAAAACCATGACACCAAGCAACATTTGAGCTGTGCTCGGTGGGTGCCTATGTTTGAGTTGTGGTGTTGCAACACTCTCTTTGGCTCCACATGATTTCCTTTTGGCCTTAAGCCGATCAAGAGGTGTAGCTATGGTTCAAATACGATCAAGCCCCCAAGTGATTTCCCTGGTGGCCTTACACCGATCAAGAGGTGTAGCTATGGTTCAAATACGACCAAGCCCCCAAGTGATTTTCTTTAATATATGTGGCCTCATAAGACGGATCAATGGGAAATAGAACTCCGCTTTATAAACAGAAGCCCCCATGTAACCACACATGATGTAATAAAAACAACAGAGATCCCGCTTTAGCTGAGGCTCCGGTTTTATTATATTGATCATAATATATACATTGTCATAATTATGTACATAATAAGAGCATGTAACGCTCCTTCATCAGATTCACTACACCGGCTTCGTAATCATGATTTGTGTACAAACGGTTTAAAAAACCAGAATGAAGTTCTTGGGCGTTGAGGTGGGTGTAGCTTGACAAGTCTGTGCTCCACTTGCCTTTGTCCATAGCAGAAAGTTCCTCCTTGGCACTATGCTTTGATAACGCAATAGGATTGCCACGGGTGGTGTGGCCAACGCCAGTAATTATAATATCATCTTCCTTGTCACCAGTAGATTTTACTGGAGTTGACGGTTTATCAGCAGCCTTAGCTGGACTTGACGGTTTATCATTAGTTCGGACCGGGCTTGCCGGTTTATCATCATGGCATGTTGCGTCAACTTCTACTTGTTCAACAAAATCATGGTCTTGAGAGGGCGGATCATCAAACATGGCGTCAGCATTCATTCCTTCCGGTTCTGGAGTTCTCTCCGGTTCAACAACCACATGGTCATCAGACGGTTTATTCACCCGAGATTTCTTGTTGGGTCTGGCCTTGGCCCTAAAAGGAAAAGATATAAAGGTCAGTATAACATGCAAGTATGAAGCATCAAAAGATTAATTTTAAAGTATTTACCTAGGAACAGTCTTAAGAGGAGGGAACTGTGTGGCCGTTGACTCGCCAGATGATGAATGAGGCGTTCCCTGATAATTGGAATCAGACGGATTAAGGGGTTGTCGGAAATAACCTACCTTGGGATAAGAAGGATCAGAAGTGGGTGAGATCTTAGATTGACGCTTCCGAACTGGAGTGTTCGGTAAACCAGCTGAAGTGACTACTTGGCCGCTGTGCCGGGTTGTGCGACAAGCTTCGTGTTGCTGCTTCTTCAAAAGAAAGTGTGGGTCCAAGTGAGCTAGGGGTGAGAAAATCTTACTTTCCGGATTGCTTGACGGATTTTTTGTGTTGGCAGAGGGTCTGAACCGGAGGAAAGGATAATTACCTCTGCGTCATCAGCTTGGCTGCCTTCAGCGTCATCCTAATAATAATCATTGTCAATGAGGTGTATGAAAAACAAACCAAGAGAGTCAAGTTCTACCTCTGAGGCCAGATTATCAAGATCATCGTCGAGGTTCAACCCAGTGGATTCAACTGCCTTCTTCTTGGCAGGTCTCTTGACAACCTTCGTCTTAGGTCGAGGGGTCTTGGCCGGTTTATCTTGAGGTTTCTTCTTCCAAAATGGGTCGTCACCCTGTTAAAAGATTGACAGAGGATATAAAAGATTGCACAGTCAAGAATATCAAGTACAAAGCAGGAGTGAGGCAATTCTTACAGCTAGCGGTTTATTCAATGTATAAAAGGGACTTAACCCGGTCCTACTGCAGACATCTTCCGATTCATTCAGCATCTCCTTAACAGACTCAGTAACTTCAGCCTCTGTTAGCTGAATATCAATATGACATTGAGGATCTTTTGAGTCCCCTGTGTACTCACACATTAAACCGGGGTGACGGCTTAACGGTAAAATACTCTAAGATATCCAGCAACGAACGAAATCCACTCCTGTCAAACCGTTAGCCATGAAAGCTCTGAGCTTGGCGAGTTGTGGTGCGTATGTGGACCGTTCCTTGGCAGTCAGTCGTTGCGGAAATGGGTGTGTGTTGGTAAGCCGGTGAGCACGATAACCCGGCAGAGGGTTCTCATCTTCAGGGGAAGTATCCTTACAGTAGAACCAAGTTTGGTTCCAATCCTTAGGATGACTGTGAAGTTTGGCGTGAGGGAAGCTGACATCCTTCATTTCCTGAATGGAGACGTCGCCAAGTTCAGTGTTGGGCCCATCTACGAATTCAGTACGACGGTTCAAATAAAAAAATCCTGAAACAATTCAACGGTTGGCTCTTCTTGCAGATAGGCTTCACAAAACACTTGAAAGACGCAAATATTGGACACAGAGTTGGGTCCAATATCTTGAGGGTGGATCTGGAAGCTGGCAAGCACATCACGGAAAAACTTGGATCCAGGCGGTTTAAAACCACGGTTCATGTGATCAACAAATACCACTACCTCGCCGTCTTTTGGGGTAGGAGGATTTTCTGGACCGGGAATACGCCAGTGGATTTAGCTTTGTTTTGGTAAAACGCTAGTTCTGACGCATCCATCTAGCTGCTCTTCAGTAACCCGGGAAGGGACCCAGTTACAAGCATAAAATTGTTTGGCCATTTCGAATGAGGAGCTGGAAAAGATATGCGGGTTTAAGACTCATGGTTAGCAAGCATAAAGCGTAGCAGGTTAAGGAAAAAGCATTCAAGCATGCAAAATTGTTAAACCGGAAGGTTGATGCTATTATAAATGGTAAAGCGACTGGCGGTTTACGAGGGGACTAATGGCATATGGCAGATTATTTTCTAAAGGATAAACCGCCTACGCAGACAATGAAAGTACAGATCTGAAGCAAAAAAACGACTAAGTGAGGAAAAACAAGATTCACGGGTTCACATTGAAATTTTGGATCTACCACATGTCAGGAAAAGGAAAATATTTTAGACCTAAAAATTGGTGCCTGAGCAGTTTGTGAAGTTCCAAATCGGATTTTTACGCACAAAGAACATGGTTTAATGACAAAATAAGGGTTATCATTACTAACGAATGGAAGTACATCAAGTTTGGAGTCCATTACATAGGATCTAATGAAGAACAAGGGAAGAATACCATGAAGTTTCTATGAACTCGCACGAACCCTAGCGAATCTACAGAGGAAAGGAAGAACAACTTACTGAAGCTGTGAAACAGCGGAGAGGCGCTGCGGGTTTCTGGTACGGTCAGGGTGATGCATCGGCCGGAGTTGAGGTAGAAGCGAAGGTCAACAACGGCGGCGGCGCTCGAGTGCTGAGGCGACACGAGATAGAAGAGAGACGAAGAGGCAACGGGAGGAAAGAAAAGGGACCCTCGGCCCTATTTATAAGACAAAGAGATAAGCGACAGGCGCGGAAATCGAGGAGCCCAAAAAATGGACATGCAGTAAAGTCGTTGCATCGATTGTTGGAGGATCATTAATGAAGGGTATCTTCGGTTTTAATGAACAGGTGACGTCATGGCGGTTTATTACGAACCTGGAGGATGACGTCATGGCGGTTTACAAGATCTGCACGAAGGTGCAGAAGGAGGAATTCTTCTAAGTGTTGAAGATTGACATTAACGAGTTCAAATCAATCTGGGGCCTAATGTTGGGGATATTACTATTAAGTGTAAACCGGCCATGAGGGGCCGGGTTATGTCCACAAGGAGTTAGTCATGTTTGAAGCCCATAAAGACAAGAGGTATGGCGCTTTACAGAGGAGATCTAACATGAAGGCCCAAGGGCGGGTTAGAGCCCATAGACATAAACCGCCATATGATATGTAACTTATTCTAGAAGGCAAGGAAATGTAGAAACCGAGCCGGGCACATTTATGAGCCGGCCTCGGGATTCTGTAAACCGGCGGGCGTCAACCTGTGTATATAAAGGGATGACCCGGTGGCGGTTTAGGGACAAGAAACAATAACTCGATAGCCAGGCAAAGCGGATTCGCTCCCTGGTCATCGAAACCCTAGCAATTCCATCACAACTGGAGTAGGCTTTTACCTTCATTGTAACGGGCCGAACTAGTATAATTTCTTGTGTCCCTTGTCCGCTTTAACCCCTTTAAGCTAACCCGTCACGATGGCTCCATGACTAAGTCATTTCACTAGGACATCTACCGTGACAAAACCACGACAAGAATGGAGTTGGTATTTATGATGACTTTTGTAGAGTTGCTTTATGAACAAGTCCTTATTCATTGAACAGGTAGTGTGAACAAGAGAACTTGGTACTGAGAGACAAGAGCTCTGACTAGATGCTCGCTGCGACGAGTTGTCGCCAGAAAAACACAGGGCGTGTGTAACTGGGCCGGCCCATATTGGCGCTAGTATTGTAGCGTGCCAGTCAATTTTTCATGTATTGTAGTGGTTTCAAGCTGGTTTCTCCAAACAAAAAAGGACTGCAAATGGATTTTAAAGAAAATGTAAAACAAAATATATCATATTTTTATAAGATTTTTTGAACATTTTTCAAAAGAGAAAAGATATTTTTAATTTGAGGGAACAATATTTTAGAAAATTAATCTTTTTTAGAACTTTTTTTAGTTTTCTTAATAATTATTGAACATTTATTTAAAAAACATGAACTTAGTTTAACAAACCTTAATATTTAAAAAATCGGTAATATTTTTACAAACTCTGAACATTTTCCGCAAGAAAATAAGGACAAAAAATAAATTAAAATAAATATGAAAAATCCTTAGAGAAACAAATAGGAAAAATAATAACAAAAAACAAGACAGGAACTAGAAGGTTCCGAAAAGCAGGAAACCCAGATTCGCTAATTGGGTCGGCCCATTAGTACGCTTTATGTGCGTCTCATTGACATTTTGTTACATAGAGTAAAAAATAGCATTTGCCCTTACAACCTAGTGGAATCCTCGAGACATAAGATAACTTCTAGTGAGGGTTTCTCGTGCTACCGTCGTTGCCACCATCTGAGAAATTTAGGTCCCCTCGCCTCCAGCCGTCGTCTTCACACTGGGAGGTGGGGGGGGGGGGGCTCAGATTTTAAAAATCTCTATGTCCTTCGTCAACATCTGATGATCTTTCTAGTTTTGTGAGAATAAATTTACTCTTGTTCTTTTGCCAGTGCCATCAAGTCAGAGATTTTTCTCCTCGCAGATCCAATTATTCAGATCTGATGAATTTATATTGTTGTGTCAAGCTATTATTGTTGCTTTGATTCTTTGTGGAGGTGAAATCTTTTATCGACATCATGGTAAAGAATAGTGATTTGACGGCCTGTACTTCTAGGGGATCATCCCAGCTCAAGTGCGTTCAGCGATTAAGACTTTCCATCTTTTTAGATGGGCGACTCAAAGCGCTTTCAAAAATCATTATTGATAATGTTCATGCAAGTGAAAGAGCAACAACATCGTCGCTCCAGTTTAACTGCAGCCTCTTTACCAAAGTCTTTGGAGTATTTCTTCGAGCAAAGATTGATACAGCGAAGAAGATGTTTACAAAAGATTTCATTGTAATTCTTAATCATATGAATTACTTTGTATTTTCTTAGATCGTAGGTACAAATCAATGTACCTGTAATTGTTATGACTTATTAATATGAATAAAATTACAGGTGTTTCTCAAAATAAAAAAACCTAGTGGAATCCTCAGAAAAGAAAAAAAACTAGTGAATTTGTAAACCGAGGCTAGCTGTTTTAGCCTTAGTCTTTACCAAAAAGCTAGGCTAAATGAATAGGCCTGCGGTTCCGTAGAAAGACATCACAACCCCCTGCGGACAAAAAGAATTTCTTGAGATGGTGATGTATAGATATAATATTCTTACCAAGATAACTTGAAATCCCACCGGATAAGAATCCTAGTGAGCCTAGAAAAAGAATACAGGCCCAGAAAAATTTACCCCTTTTTCGAGGACCTTTTAGAAGTTCTACCGATATGTGTTCTGATCACCGATTCATATTAGATATACTAAATCCAGCAGAAGTTGATTGAAATTGAGAGAATAAGCTAAATAATTTTGACTTTACTTTTTTTTATTCTGAAATAATAGGTTAGATACATTGACTTTCTATTCAGAAAATATTCATTGATTCCATTAAAATAAATAAAATAAAGCTCGCTATACCTGGCTGTGCTACATAGGCCAAGAACACGGTAGGAGTCAAGCTCGCCTAGGGGTCGATTCTGTTCACAAAGAACAAGTATTATACATTTTTCCCCTTTTATATATGCTTTCACGGGCTCCCCTATGTCACGCTATATAACGGAGATAGAGGGCAAGCCTCACGCCGGGGAAGCCCTAAATGGGCAGGCCCAGCCGTACAGGAAGCTTCGGCCTCCTTTTTCTCTTTTATTATGTTTCATGTTTTCTTTTTGTATTTATATATTTTTATTTTTTTATACTTTAAAATATTCTAAATATATATTACAAAAAATGAATAAAAACATTTGAAAAGTTATGACAAAACATATGAAAAAGGTTAAATGTGTATAGAGAAAATGTTTATCACATATACAAAAAATTGTATAAAACATTGATCATGTATTTGGAAAACATTAATCAAGCATTTTAAAAACATTTAAACAATTTTAATCAAGTATTTGAGAATGGTAAATGTCTGTACAAAAAAATGTTGACCATGCATTATAAAAATGATGAATTTTTTTATCATGTATATAAAAAATGTTAATCAAACATTTTCTAAAATGTTGAAAAGTATTTGAAAAATGTTAATCAAACAATTGGAAATGTTAAATGTGTATAGAAAAATGTTGACCATGTATTAAAAAATGATGCAATATGTTCACAATGTATATAAAAATCGTAATCAAGCATTTGGAAAAAATATTGAACAAGTATTTGAAAAACGTTAATAAAGCATTTGAAAAGTGTTTAAGGTGTATAGAAAAATGTTGACCATGTAATTAAAAAATGAAGATTTTTTTATCAGATATATAACTTTTTTAATCATGCATTTAAAAAAATGTTTAACAAGTATTTAAAAAGTGTTGATAAAATATTTTAAAATGTTAAATGTGTAGAGAAAAATGTTTACCATGTAATAAGAAAATTTTATACTTGTATTTGAAAAATGTTAATCAATAATTTCAAAAAAATGTTAAATGTGTATAGGAAGAATGCTGTCAATGTATTCAAAAAATGTTAATGTTTTATTTAAAATAATGTTAACTTTGTTTTAGAAAAATGTTCTTGATGCAAACGAAAAATGTAGAATGGGAGTGGCGATTTGGCTCCCGAGCTCAGCTGAGCTCGTTATCTGGACCGCCCAGTTATCTGGGGATCTGTGCCACTTTCCAATTTCATGAGATATACGAATCAGGATACAATGGAAATACAAGAGCAGCTTGGCGGGCCCAGCGGTATAGATCGAGTCCACGGTTATCCTTTCGTCTCTCTTCCCGATTTCTGCCCCCAACAGAGCTCTCCTCTCTCTCTAGTTCGTGCCGACGACCGCCGGCGGTCTCTCTCTTGTTCGTACCGACGACCAGGCCGACGGGCGGCTGGGGCTTTGGCCATGCAGCTCGGACTCGGCGCCCGGCCAACCATGCTCTGGTTGTTCATACTCTGGCCAGAGCATGGATCTGGCGTCTCCATAGACTCCTGCCCAGATGGGAATCGAGCTGACATTCGTTCTAGCTGCCGAGGAGGAGGCTCGCGGTCAGAGGTGATGGAGCGTTGCGGCCGAAGAGGGAGGAGAAGCTTGCTTTCCATGGACGCAGCTTCTGGGGTGCCCAATTTGTAGTCTCCCTCCTCGACTCCGGCGGAGAGAGCGCATGGATCAGGTACCCCTCTACTCTGCTGGACAGGGAGCGCGGATCCAGCGTGCCCTTCGTATCCAGCGCATGCAGTACTCATACGTGCAATTCCTCATTTTCTTGATAATGCTCCTCTGTTTCTGATCTCCTTTCAATTCGTGTCAAAGCAGTTGATTTAGCACATACTGTAGTTTTGAATCGGCTAATTTATTATTAGCAACAGCCAACAGTAGTGATGCTGGAGTGGACGGTGGAGCTTTTTGTTTAATATTGACAATTGGTTCGTGTAGATGCGGTATGAACAAATTCTGATGTCCAAACCATTTTGTTTTGTTCACAAACTATGTCAAGTCATTTAGTGCAAAGTGTTTTACTGCATGATCCATCCGATGTGCATTCTGTTGATGCCAATGTCTTCTACAGACTACAATTGATTAAAAGACCAGGTGGCAAGACGATCTTCAAGTTTGATTGTGTGAAATATTTTTTATGGTGATGGTACAATAGTCTGTGTTAATCTAGTGCTAATTAGGATTTAAGTGTGATATGAAGCAAATCTGTATTTGTCGTTTGTTTGTCTATGATCAGAAATCAGAAAAAGGAAAGGGTCTTTGTTCATCGTCCAATTTAGTGACGGAACAGTGACATTTTGTTCATTATGTGCCCTATGAAATACTATATTTGAAGAGGATTAATTCTTTTTTAGAGTGTACAAATACTTACTTGTACCATTTTTGCAGTGTAAACTGATACTAAATTTTCTGCTGTGTTGGGTTGTGCAGTATCTCTTTGTATGCAAACCATTATATTATTTTTTTGCGCATAATAAACCATCATATTCGGCAACACATATGCAGTGTGATATTTTGTTTGTAGTTTTTCGGTCATCTGTTTAATGTGAACTATCTAAAATTCACTAACAATTTCTCAGGTGTTTCGCCACTCTAGTTAGCAGCCAGTGTGCTGTGATGCATAAAAAAACTTCAAATTAGAAGATGGTCGTACTAGTCAAGGCAATCAATGCAGAATGGAGAGATGTTACTCCGAATATAAAATTGGTGGGAGAGGGGAAACATGGACAGACATGCACGGTTTACACATCGGGCCTATCGTCAGGATTTGACAGGTGGGAAAAGAAGACAAGCATATTGCTAAACAGTATAACACAGCTACCTAGAACCCCTCACAGCGATTAAACATTCTCGGCCGTCAGATCAGGCTAATGACGTTCGAGATCGGTCTATCCTGCCACACGGTGCCCCCCTCACAGCGATTAAACATTCTCGGCCGTCAGATCAGGCTAATGACGTTCGAGATCGGTCTATCCTGCCACACGGTGCCTCTGGTCGTTTTGGCTCACCGTAGCAGGGCCGCTGCTCCGCATAGCGACCTGGGAATCCTCTCATTAAGCAGGCCGACTGAACGGGACAACCTACGTAGGCCCAAAAATGGATGGTTGAGGCCCATACCATTCATGCCCTGCCTCTTTGTCTCTCCGGAACCGGTGTTCTTCATGCGTTCCTCAGCGCCGCCGCGACGCGATATGCGGCTGTTCTTCTGCTCATCCCCTCAGATCCTCGACTTATGAATCAGCCTAGGTCCTTTCTTCTTTTCATCCATACGGCGATCATCTCCTCTGGATCTGGTCCGCGAGCTGCTTAGTTTCAAGTTTCAACCATGCGGCGGCGACCCACGCTGTCAGTGTCCTTCTCCAGCTTTCCTCGGTGTGCATGGGCCTCCATGCCGTTCCCTGTTTCCCATAGATGAGGAGACGAATTGTTCCATGTATAATTTGTCATCTAGGAGCAGGGACTGGCTTGGCGATGATACAAAGAGTTTTCAAGCGGTGACCAACATGTCCACTTGACTTTCCTCTTCTTTTTTTAGGTTTTATGTTGGTCCACCCCTGTTGCTTCACTCCTCGTTGAGTTCTTTCAGTGTTTTCTTAGAACCCTGTTTGATCTTTTAATATGCCTTTTCTGATTTGTCTTTTAGCAGGTTTCAGAGTTTGGCGTAATTTACAACAGAATGATCAAACAGGTGAAGACTGAAGAGCAGAGCACCTAATATTGGAAATGTCCAACCTTATGTCAAGTTTGTGATAGTAAAGTTGCAGGTTGCAACCCGTGCTCAAAAGATAGAGAGCTAAATCCAAGGGTAAGCCATCACATTTTGAAACCAATGATCAAACTGGAGCCATCGCTCAACATTTCTACCAATTTCACTTGCCTTCAGAAGATCTGGTACAACATGAATTTGTTTTTCCCTCGAGACCCTTTTGTTCCCATGATTTATTTATTTATGCTGAAAACAATGTGTTGACTGCAGCTTGATGGAAGTGTTTATTCTCTGCCTGTACACACATAAATTCATGCTCGATCATGTAGACGAAACTGATCTGAAAAGACAAATATATTCGTGGTAACATTCTGATGAAACTATTTTGTGTGAGAAGAGAACTACTGTGACGAAACTTGTACTGCAGGTACCTTTCAGTTTCCGACAACATTCTTATAGGTGGAAAGAGAAGAAATGACGATGACAGAATTATCAATGAAATATTTTCCCGTTAAAGGATGCAAAATTTCATGCCATCACATCATATACTTTGACTGCTTCGGAGAGTAACATATCTAATTTTCCCTGCAAAGATAGTATTTTATTTGGATTGCCATTTTCTTCACACATTCTGACTTGAAGGAATGGGTCATGAAACTATAAAAGGGAATCAAAACGTTGTGGTCCTTTTTCTTGAATCAGTTGCAGTAACGAAAAAAAATCCATTCAAGGAACGGAATTTATAGGAACCATGTCAACTCACTGTATTGGAAAAATCCTGGTAACTATGTATGTATTCTGTAGTTCTGGAGAGAAGATAGCCAATTAGTTGGAGACATTCCACCCAAGAACTCATCTTGAGAGTTGGACTATGTGCAAGAGCAGATGTTAGCTTCAGAAGATAGTCTCTAGATTTTTTTTCTTAGTTTGGAGTTTGTACATTTTTTGCTGTCTATTTCTTGATTAGCTATTTTGAGCTATAGTTTGAACAGGAAAATCATGAACACAAACAAAATTGTGTGATCTGTGGATCAATTCTAATTATCGGTTGATGATTATGCCCCACCACCCGTATCAAAATATTGTAATTTGAATCAATGAAATTTCATCAAATATTTTTATAATCCAAACTTTCTTTATTGTTTCTATTTTCTTTAGGATGAACGGGTGCGGCAACGCGCACCTTCATGGTCTAGTACATGATTTATGATGAGGTATACAGACTAAAATACTCCTGCCTTCATCAATCTTGGAGCAGCTGAGTGGTTCTGATATAGAGAGCAGCTGAGCTCCGGAGCCATATTGGATATCCCAATCTATACCTACTATTAATGGGAGAATCGTTTCTTAGCATCGTAATTTGGTCTGTTTTTGTCCGTCCACTCCGCCCGTCCAGGTTGGTACATCGTCCAAAACAAGAAATCTAGCCACGAGCGCTCACGTACCTTTGCTCTGAAACACTGAACTCGACCATTTTTGGGCCGCAATCACGTATTATTTCCATGTCTCGCGCACGTGGGCTTGAGGCCAACAAAAAATAGTTGCAGGTGCCAGGATCAAACCACATACCAGCCATCAGGTATCCTTACAAACATCCAACTAACCCAACAGATGATTGTGGTATGACAAGAGGTTATATTTGTGTTATATAATACCGCCTCGCTTTTTTTATACACGACTAGCAAAAAGGCTCGTGCGTTGCAACAGGAGAAAAAATATAAGCTCTAGTGGTCATGATCATATTTTGTTGCATCACCCAGTGGCCGCCCTTGTCGCCGCCTGGCATGGTCGTTGTGCAAGGCGGATCGAACTGGATTGCCGGCCAGTTCGCCTGAGGTCTCCGACGACGAGGACAACACCATGATGAGGATGGGCTCCGACGTCTCCGCCTCGGCTCTCACGCCTCCTATGCACGCCAGCTTCACCATGGAGCAGGCGCAGGCGTACTTCAACGCCGCCATGGCGGAGGTGCAGCCTGCGCCGGCATCTCTGTCGGCATTCCAGCAGGCGTGGGAGAAACATCTGTTGGGCAACGTAGTAATTTCAAAAAATTTCCTACGCACACACAAGATCATGGTGATGCATAGCAACGAGAGGGGAGAGTATGATCTACGTACCCTTGTAGATCGCAACGAAAGCGTTGACACAACGTAGAGGAAGTAGTTGTACGTCTTCCCGATCCGACCGATCCAAGCACCGTTACTCCGGCACCTCCGAGTTCTTAGCACACGTACAGCTCGATGACGCTCCCCGGGCTCCGATCCAGCAAAGCTTCGGGGATGAGTTCCGTCAGCACAATGGCGTGGTGACGATGGTGATGTTCTACCGACGTAGGGCTTCTCCTAAGCACTACAACGATATGACCGAGGTGGAATATGGTGGAGGGGGCACCGCACATGGCTAAGGAACGATCACGAGGATCAACTTGTGTGTTCTAGGGTGCCCCCTGCCCCCGTATATAAAGGAGCAAGGGGGAGGCCGGCCGGCCCTATGGGGCGCGCCAAGGGAAGGGGGAGTCCTCCTCCTAGTAGGAGTAGGACTCCCCTTTCCTAGTCCAACTAGGAGACTTGAGGGGGAAGGAAAGAGAGGGAGAGGGAGAGGGAAAGGGAAAGGGAAAGGGGGGCTGCGCCCCCCCCTCCTAGTCCAATTCGGACTCCCCATGAGGGGGGGCGCGCCACCTCTTGGGCTGCTGCCCTCTCTCTCCCCTCAGGCCCAATAAGGCCCATTACTTCCCCGGGGGGTTCCGGTAACCCCTCCGGCACTCAGGTTTTCTCCGAAATCACCCGGAACAATTCCGGCGTCCGAATATAGCCATGCAATATATCAATCTTTATGTCTCGACCATTTCAAGACTCCTCGTCATGTCCGTGATCACATCCGGGACTCCGAACAAACTTTGGTACATCAAAATGCATAAAACTCATAATAACTGTCATCGTAACTTTAAGCGTGCGACCCTACGGTTCGAGAACAATGTAGACATGACCGAGACACGTCTCCGGTCAATAACCAATAGCGGGACCTGGATGCCCATATTGGCTCCTACATATTCTACGAAGATCTTTATCGGTCAGACCGCATAACAACATACGTTGTTCCCTTTGTCATCGGTATGTTACTTGCCTGAGATTCGATCGTCGGTATCCAATACCTAGTTCAATCTCGTTACCGGCAAGTCTCTTTACTCGTTCCGTAATACATCATCCCGCAACTAACTCATTAGTTGCAATGCTTGCAAGGCTTATGTTGTTGGGGAACGCAGTAATTTCAAAAAATTGCCTACGCACACGCAAGATCATGGTGATGCATGGCAACGAGAGGGGAGAGTATGATCTACGTACCCTTGTAGATCGCAACGGAAGCATTGACACAACGTAGAGGAAGTAGTCGTACGTCTTCTTCCCGATCCGACCGATCCAAGCACCGTTACTCCGGCACCTCCGAGTTCTTAGCACACGTACAGCTCGATGACGCTCCCCGGGCTCCGATCCAGCAAAGCTTCGGGGATGAGTTCCGTCAGCACAACGGCGTGGTGATGATGATGATGTTCCACCGATGCAGGGCATCGCCTAAGCACTACAATGAAGGAAATATGCCCTAGAGGCAATAATAAAGTTATTATTTATTTCCTTATAATCATGATAAATGTTTATTATTCATGGTAGAATTGTATTAACCGAAAACATAATACATGTGTGAATACATAGACAAACAAAGTGTCACTAGTATGCCTCTACTTGACTAGCTCGTTAATCAAAGATGGTTATGTTTCCTGACCATGAACAATGAGTTGTTATTTGATTAACGAGGTCACATCATTATTTGAATGATCTGATTGACATGACCCATTCCATTAGCTTAGCACCCGATCGTTTAGTATGTTGCTATTGCTTTCTTCATGACTTATACATGTTCCTATGACTATGAGATTATGCAACTCCCGTTTGCCGGAGGAACACTTTGGGTGCTACCAAACGTCACAACGTAACTGGGTGATTATAAAGGAGCATTACAGGTGTCTCCAAAGGTAGATGTTGGGTTGGCGTATTTCGAGATTAGGATTTGTCACTCCGATTGTCGGAGAGGTATCTCTGGGCCCTCTCGGCAATACACATCACATAAGCCTTGCAAGCATTACAACTAATATGTTAGTTGTGAGATGATGTATTACGAAACGAGTAAAGAGACTTGCCGGTAACGAGATTGAACTAGGTATTGGATACCGACGATCGAATCTCAGGCAAGTAACATACCGATGACAAAGGGAACAACGTATGTTGTTATGCGGTCTGACCGATAAAGATCTTCGTAGAATATGTAGGAGCCAATATGGGCATCTAGGTCCCGCTATTGGTTATTGACCGGAGACGTGTCTCGGTCATGTCTACATTGTTCTCGAACCCGTAGGGTCCGCACGCTTAAGGTTACGATGACAGTTATATTATGAGTTTATGCATTTTGATGTACCGAAGGTTGTTCGGAGTCCCGGATGTGATCACGGACATGACGAGGAGTCTCGAAATGATCGAGACGTAAAGATTGATATATTGGAAGCCTATGTTTGGATATCGGAAGTGTTCCGGGTGAAATCGGGATTTTACCGGAATACCGGGAGGGTTACCGGAACCCCCCGGGAGCTATATGGGCCATAGTGGGCCTTAGTGGAAAAGAGAAGGGGCTGCCCTAGATGGGCTGCGCGCCTCCCCCTTCCCCTAGTCCTACTAGGACTAGGAGAGGTGGCCGGCCCCCTCCTCCTCTTTTCCCCCTCCGCGAATCCTATTCCGACTAGGATTGGGGGGGGGGGGAATCCTACTCCCAAAGGGAGTAGGACTCTCCTGCGCCCTCCTCCTTGGCCGGCCAGCCCTCCCCCTTGGATCCTTTATATATGGGGGCAGGGGGCACCTCTAGACACACAAGTTGATCCACGTGATATATTCCTTAGCCGTGTGCGGTGCCCCCTGCCACCATATTCCTCGATACTACTGTAGCGGAGTTTAGGCGAAGCCCTGCTGCTGTAGTACATCAAGATCGTCACCACGCCGTCATGCTGACGGAACTCTTCCCTGACACTTTGCTGGATCGGAGTCCGGGGATTGTCATCGAGCTGAACGTGTGCTCGAACTCGGCGGTGCCGTAGTTTCGGTTCTTGATCGGTTGGATCGTGAAGACGTACGACTACTTCCTCTACGTCGTGTCATCGCTTCCGCAGTCGGTCTGCGTTGGGTACGTAGACAACACTCTTCCCCCTCGTTGCTATGCATCACATGATCTTGCGTGTGCGTAGGAAATTAAGAAGGAGCATCAAGTGTTGATGGTTAACAAGACCACTAGTTTCAAGAAAAAGGGCAAAGGGAAGAAGAAGGGGAACTTCAAGAAGAACGGCAAGCAAGTTGCTGCTCAGGAGAAGAAACCCAAGTCTGGACCTAAGCCTGAAACTGAGTGCTTCTACTGCAAGCAGACTGGTCACAGGAAGTGGAACTGCCCCAAGTATTTGGCGGATAAGAAGGATGGCAAGGTGAACAAAGGTATATGTGATATACATATTATTGATGTGTACCTTACTAGAGCTCACGGTAGCACCTGGGTATTTGATACTGGTTCTGTTGCTAATATTTGCAACTCGAAACAGGGACTACGGAATAAGCGGGCACTGGCAAAGGACGAGGTGACGATGCGCGTGGGAAACGGTTCCAAAGTCGATGTGATCGCGGTCGGCACGCAACCTCTACATCTACCTTCGGGATTAATATTAGACCTAAATAATTGTTATTTGGTGCCAGCGTTGAGCATGAACATTATAGCTGGATCTTGTTTAATGCGAGACGGTTATTCATTTAAATCAGAGAATAATGGTTGTTCTATTTATATGAGTAATATCTTTTATGGTCATGCACCCTTGAAGAGTGGTCTATTTTTATTGAATCTCGATAGTAGTAATACACATATTCATAATGTTGAAGCCAAAAGATGCAGAGTTGATAATGAAAGTGCAACTTATTTGTGGCACTATCGTTTAGGTCATATCGGTGTAAAGCGCATGAAGAAACTCCATACTGATGGAATTTTGGAACCAATTGATTATGAATCACTTGGTACTTGCGAACCGTGCCTCATGGGCAAGATGACTAAAACACCGTTCTCCGGTACTATGGAGAGAGCAACAGATTTGTTGAAAATCATACATACCGATGTATGTGGTCCGATGAATATTGAGGTTCGTGGCGGATATCGTTATTTTCTCACCTTCACAGATGATTTAAGCAGATATGGGTATATCTACTTAATGAAACATAATTCTGAAACATTTGAAAAGTTCAAAGAATTTCAGAGTGAAGTTGAAAATCATCGTAACAAGAAAATAAAGTTTCTACGATCTGATCGTGGAGGAGAATATTTGAGTTACGAGTTTGGTGTACATTTGAAAAATTGTGGAATAGTTTCGCAACTCACGCCACCCGGAACACCACAGCGTAATGGTGTGTCCGAACGTCGTAATCGTACTTTACTAGATATGGTGCGATCTATGATGTCTCTTACTGATTTACCGCTATCATTTTGGGGTTATGCTTTAGAGACGGCCGCATTCACGTTAAATAGGGCACCATCAAAATCCGTTGAGACGACGCCTTATGAACTGTGGTTTGGCAAGAAACCAAAGTTGTCGTTTCTTAAAGTTTGGGGCTGCGATGCTTATGTGAAAAAGCTTCAACCTGATAAGCTCGAACCCAAATCGGAGCAATGTGTCTTCATAGGATACCCAAAGGAGACTGTTGGGTACACCTTCTATCACAGATCCGAAGGCAAGACATTCGTTGCTAAGAATGGATCCTTTCTAGAGAAGGAGTTTCTCTCAAAAGAAGTGAGTGGGAGGAAAGTAGAACTTGACGAGGTAACTGTACCTGCTCCCTTACTGGAAAGTAGTTCGTCACAGAAAACTGTTTCAGTGACAGCTACACCAGTTAGTGAGGAAGCCAATGATAACGATCATGAAACTTCAGATCAAGATACTACTGAACCTCGTAGATCAACTAGAGTAAGATCCGCACCAGAGTGGTACGGTAATCCTGTTCTGGAAGTCATGCTACTAGATCATGATGAACCTACGAACTATGAAGAAGCGATGGTGAGCCCAGATTCCGCAAAGTGGCTTGAAGCCATGAAATCTGAGATGGGATCCATGTATGAGAACAAAGTATGGACTTTGGTTGACTTGCCCGATGATCGGCAAGCAATTGAGTATAAATGGATCTTTAAGAAGAAGACTGACGCTGATGGTAATGTTACTGTCTACAAAGCTCGACTTGTCGCAAAAGGTTTTCGGCAAGTTCAAGGGATTGACTACGATGAGACCTTCTCACCCGTAGCGATGCTTAAAGTCCGTCCGAATCATGTTAGCGATTGCCGTATTTTATGATTATGAAATTTGGCAGATGGATGTCAAAACTGCATTCCTGAATGGATTTCTGGAAGAAGAGTTGTATATGATGCAACCGAAAGGTTTTGTCGATCCAAAGGGAGCTAACAAAGTGTGCAAGCTCCAGCGATCCATTTATGGACTGGTGCAAGCCTCTCGGAGTTGGAATAAATGTTTGGATAGTGTGATCAAAGCATTTGGTTTTATACAGACTTTCGGAGAAGCCTGTATTTACAAGAAAGTGAGTGGGAGCTCTATAGCATTTCTGATATTATATGTGGATGACATATTGCTGATTGGAAATGATATAGAATTTCTGGATAGCATAAAGGGATACTTGAATAAAAGTTTTTCAATGAAAGACCTCGGTGAAGCTGCTTACATATTAGGCATTAAAGATCTATAGAGATAGATCAAGACGCTTAATTGGACTTTCACAAAGCACATACCTTGACAAAATTTTGAAGAAGTTCAAAATGGATCAAGCAAAGAAAGGGTTCTTGCCTGTGTTACAAGGTGTGAAGTTGAGTAAGACTCAATGCCCGACCACTGCAGAAGATAGAGAGAATATGAAAGATGTTCCCTATGCATCAGCCATAGGATCTATCATGTATGCAATGCTGTGTACCAGACCTGATGTGTGCCTTGCTATAAGTTTAGCAGGGAGGTACCAAAGTAATCCAGGAGTGGATCACTGGACAGCGGTCAAGAACATCCTGAAATACCTGAAAAGGACTAAGGATATGTTTCTCGTATATGGAGGTCACAAGGAGCTCACCGTAAAAGGTTACGTTGATGCAAGCTTTGACACTGATCCAGACGATTCTAAATCGCAAACCGGATACGTGTTTACATTAAACGGTGAAGCTGTCAGTTGGTGCAGTTCTAAACAAAGCGTCGTAGCGGGATCTACATGTGAAGCGGAGTACATAGCTGCTTCGGAAGCAGCGAACAAAGGAGTCTGGATGAAGGAGTTCATATCGGATCTAGGTGTCATACCTAATGCATCGGGTCCAATGAAAATCTTTTGTGACAATACTGGTGCAATTGCCTTGGCAAAGGAATCCAGATTTCACAAAAGGACCAAACACATCAAGAGACGCTTCAACTCCATCTGGGATCTAGTCCAGGTGGGAGACATAGAGATTTGCAAGATACATACGGATCTGAATGTTGCAGACCCGTTGACTAAGCCTCTTCCACGAGCAAAACATGATCAGCACCAAGGATCCATGGGTGTTAGAATCATTACAGTGTAAACTAGATTATTGACTCTAGTGCAAGTGGGAGACTGAAGGAAATATGCCCTAGAGGCAATAATAAAGTTATTATTTATTTCCTTATAATCATGATAAATGTTTATTATTCATGCTAGAATTGTATTAACCGGAAACATAATACATGTATGAATACATAGACAAACAAAGTGTCACTAGTATGCCTCTACTTGACTAGCTCGTTAATCAAAGATGGTATGTTTCCTGACCATGAACAATGAGTTGTTATTTGATTAACAAGGTCACATCATTAGTTGAATATCTGATTGACATGACCCATTCCATTAGCTTAGCACCCGATCGTTTAGTATGTTGCTATTGCTTTCTTCATGACTTATACATGTTCCTATGACTATGAGATTATGCAACTCCCGTTTGCCGGAGGAACACTTTGGGTGCTACCAAACGTCACAACATAACTGGGTGATTATAAAGGAGCATTACAGGTGTCTCCAAAGGTAGATGTTGGGTTGGCGTATTTCGAGATTAGGATTTGTCACTCCGATTGTCGGAGAGGTATCTCTGGGCCCTCTCGGTAATACACATCACATAAGCCTTGCAAGCATTACAACTAATATGTTAGTTGTGAGATGATGTATTACGGAACGAGTCAAGAGACTTGCCGGTAACGAGATTGAACTAGGTATTGGATACCGACGATCGAATCTCGGGCAAGTAACATACCGATGACAAAGGGAACAACGTATGTTGTTATGCGGTCTGACCGATAAAGATCTTCGTAGAATATGTAGGAGCCAATATGGGCATCCAGGTCCCGCTATTGGTTATTGACCGGAGACGTGTCTCGGTCATGTCTACATTGTTCTCGAACCCGTAGGGTCCGCACGCTTAAGGTTACGATGACAGTTATATTATGAGTTTATGCATTTTGATGTACCGAAGGTTGTTCGGAGTCCCGGATGTGATCACGGACATGACGAGGAGTCTCAAAATGATCGATACGTAAAGATTGATATATTGGAAGCCTATGTTTGGATATCGGAAGTGTTCCGGGTGAAATCGGGATTTTACCGGAATACCGGGAGGGTTACCGGAACCCCCCGGGAGCTATATGGGCCATAGTGGGCCTTAGTGGAAAATAGAAGGGGCTGCCCTAGATGGGCTGCACGCCTCCCCCTTCCCCTAGTCCTACTAGGACTAGGAGAGGTGGCCGGCCCCCTCCTCCTCTTTTCCCCCTCCGCTAATCCTATTCCGACTAGGATTGGGGGGGGGGGAATCCTACTCCCAGAGGGAGTAGGACTCTCCTGCGCCCTCCTCCTTGGCCGGCCAGCCCTCCCCCTTGGATCCTTTATATATGGGGGCAGGGGGCACCTCTAGACACACAAGTTGATCCACGTGATATATTCCTTAGCCGTGTGCGGTGCCCCCTGCCACCATATTCCTCGATACTACTGTAGCGGAGTTTAGGCGAAGCCCTGCTGCTGTAGTACATCAAGATCGTCACCACGCCGTCATGCTGACGGAACTCTTCCCCGACACTTTGCTGGATCGGAGTCCGGGGATTGTCATCGAGCTGAACGTGTGCTCGAACTCGGCGGTGCCGTAGTTTCGGTGCTTGATCGGTTGGATCGTGAAGACGTACGACTACTTCCTCTACGTCGTGTCATCGCTTCCGCAGTCGGTCTGCGTTGGGTACGTAGACAACACTCTTCCCCCTCGTTGCTATGCATCACATGATCTTGCGTGTGCGTAGGAAATTTTTTGAAATTACTACGAAACCCAACATACAACGATATGACCGTGGTGGAATATGGTGGCAGGGGGCACCGCACATGGCTAAGGAACGATCACGAGGATCAACTTGTGTGTTCTAGGGTGCCCCCTGCCTCCGTATATAAAGGATCCAGGGGGGGTGCGCCGGCCTAGAGGAGGGCACAGGAGGAGTCCTACTCCTACCGGGAGTAGGATTCCCCTCCTCGTTCCTTGTCCAACTAGGAGAGGTGGAGGGAGAATAGGAAAGGGGGGGCGCCGCCCCTCCCTCCTTGTCCAATTCGGACTAGGGGGAGAGGGGGCGCGCGGCCTGCCCTGGCAGCCCCTTCCTCTTCTCCACATTAGGCCCATAAGGCCCATTAACCCCCCGGGGGGTTCCGGTAACCCCTCCGGTACTCCGGTTTTATCCAAAACTTCTCCGAAATCCTTCCGGTGTCCGAATATAGTCATCCAATATATCAATATTTATGCCTCGACCATTCCGAGACTCGTCGTCATGTCCGTGATCACATCCGGGACTCCGAACTAACTTCGGTACATCAAAATGCATAAACTCATAATAACTGTCATCGTAACTTTAAGCGTGCGGACCCTACGGTTCGAGAACAATGTAGACATGACCGAGACACGTCTCCGGTCAATAACAAATAGCGGGACCTGGATGCCCATATTGGCTCCTACATATTCTACGAAGATCTTTATCTTTCAGACCGCATAACAACATACATTGTTCCTTTTGTCATCGGTATGTTACTTGCCCGAGATTCGATCGTCGGTATCCAATACCTAGTTCAATCTCGTTACCGGCAAGTCTCTTTACTCGTTCTGTAATACATCATCCCGCAACTAACTCATTAGTTGCAATGCTTGCAAGGCTTAAGTGATGTGCATTACCGAGAGGGCCCAGAGATACCTCTCCGACAATCGGAGTGACAAATCCTAATCTCGAAATACGCCAACCCAACATGTACCTTTGGAGACACCTGTAGAGCTCCTTTATAATCACCCAGTTACGTTGTGACGTTTGGTAGCACACAAAGTGTTCCTCCGGCAAACGGGAGTTGCATAATCTCATAGTCATAGGAACATGTATAAGTCATGAAGAAAGCAATAGCAACATACTAAACGATCGGGTGCTAAGCTAATGGAATGGGTCATGTCAATCACATCATTCTCCTAATGATGTGATCTCGTTAATCAAATAACAACTCTTTTGTTTATGGTTAGGAAACATAACCATCTTTGATTAACGAGCTAGTCAAGTAGAGGCATACTAGTGACACTCTGTTTGTCTATGTATTCACACATGTATTATGTTTCCGGTTAATACAATTCTAGCATGAATAATAAACATTTATCATGAAATTAGGAAATAAATAATAACTTTATTATTGCCTCTAGGGCATATTTCCTTCAGTCTCCCACTTGCACTAGAGTCAATAATCTAGTTCACATCGCCATGTGATTTAACAGCAATAGTTCACATCACCATGTGATTAACACCCATAGTCCACATTGATATGTGACCAACACCCAAAGGGTTTACTAGAGTCAGTAATCTAGTTCACATCGCTGTGTGATTAACACCCAAAGAGTACTAAGATGTGATCATGTTTTGCTTTGTGAGATAATTTTAGTCACCTGGTCTGTTATATTCAGATCCGTAAGTATTTTGTGAATTCTATGTCTACAATGCTCTGCACGGAGCTACACTAGCTAATTGCTCCCACTTTCAATATGTATCTAGATCGAGATTTAGAGTCATCCAGATCTGTGTCAAAAACTTGCATCGACGTAACTTTTTACGACGAACCTTTTGTCACCTCCATAATCGAGAAATATTTCCTTATTCCACTAAGGATAATTTTGACCAATGTCCAGTGATCTACTCTTAGATCACTATTGTACTCCCTTACTTAACACAGTGTAGGGTATACAATAGATCTGGTACACATCATGGCATACTTTATAGAACCTATGGCTGAGGCATAGGGAATGACTTTCATTCTCTTTCTATCTTCTGCCGTGGTCGGGCTTTGAGTCTTACTCAATTTCATACCTTGTAACACAGCCAAGAACTCTTTCTTTGACTGTTCCATTTTTGAACTATTTCAAAATATTGTCAAGGTATGTACTCATTGAAAAAACTTATCAAGCGTCTTGATCCATCTCTATAGATTTTGATGCTTAATATGTAAGCAGCTTCACCGAGGTCTTTTTCTGGAAAAATCCTTTCAAACACTCCTTTATGCTTTGCAGAATAATTCTACATTATTTCCGATCAACAATATGTCATTCACATATACTTATCAGAAATGTTGTAGTGCTCCCACTCACTTTCTTGTAAATACAGGCTTCATCGCAAGTCTGTATAAAACTATATGCTTTGATCAATTTATCAAAGCATATATTCCAACTCCGAGATGCTTGCACCAGTCCATAGATGGATCACTGGAGCTTGCATATTTTGTTAGCACCTTTAGGATTGACAAAACCTTCTGGTTGTATCATATACAACTCTTCTTTAATAAATCTATTAAGGAATGCAGTTTTGTTTATCCATTTGCCAGATTTCATAAAATGCGGCAATTGCTAACATGATTCGGACAGACTTAAGCATAGATACGAGTGAGAAACTCTCATCGTAGTCAACACCTTGAACTTGTCGAAAACCTTTTGTGACAATTCTAGCTTTGTAGATAGTAACACTGCTATCAGCGTCCGTCTTCCTCTTGAAGATCCATTTATTTTCTATGTCCTGCCGATCATCGGGCAAGTCAACCAAAGTCCATACTTTGTTCTCATACATGGATCATATCTCAGATTTCATGGCCTCAAACCATTTCGCGGAATCTGGGCTCATCATCGCTTCCTCATAGTTCACAAGTTCGTCATGGTCTAGTAACATGACTTCCAGAACAAGATTACTGTACCACTCTGGTGCGGATCTCACTCTGGTTTACCTACGAGATTTGGTAGTAACTTGATCTGAAGTTACATGATCATCATCATTAGCTTCCTCACTAATTGGTGTAGTAGTCACAGGAACAGATTTCTGTGATGAACTACTTTCCAATAAGGGAGCAGGTACAGTTACCTCATCAAGTTCTACTTTCCTCCCACTCACTTCTTTCGAGAGAAACTCCTTCTCTAGAAAAAACTCCGAATTCAGCAACAAAAGTCTTGCCTTCGGATTTGTGATAGAAGGTGTACCGAACAGTCTCCTTTGGGTATCCTATGAAGACATATTTCTCCGATTTGGGTTTGAGCTTATTAGGATGAAACTTTTTCATATAAGCATCACAATCCCAAATTTTAAGAAACGACAACTTTGGTTTCTTGCCAAACCACAGTTCAGATTGTGTCGTCTCAACAGACTTAGATGGTGCCCTATTTAACGTGAATGCAGCTGTCTCTAATGCATAACCCCAAAACGATAGTGGTAGATCGGTAAGAGACATCATAGATCGCACTATATCTAATAAAGTACGGTTATGACGTTCGGACACACCATTACACTATGGTGTTCCAGGTGGCGTGAGTAGTAAAACTATTTCACATTGTTTTAACTGAAGGCCAAACTCGTAACTCAAATATTTGTCTCCGCGATCAGATCGTAGAAACTTTATTTTCTTGTCACGATGATTTTCCACTTCACTCTAAAATTCTTTGAACTTTTCAAATGTTTCAGACTTATGTTTCATCAAGTAGATATACCCATATCTGCTCAAATCATCTGTGAAGTTCAGAAAATAACGATACTTGCCGTGAGCCTTAACACTCATCGGACCGCATACATCAGTATGTATTATTTCCAATAAGTCAGTTGCTCGCTCCGGAGAATGGAGTCTTAGTCATCTTGCCCATGAGGCATGGTTCGCAAGCATCAAGTGATTCATAATCAAGTGATTCCAAAATCCCATCAGCATGGAGTTTCTTCATGCGCTTTACACCAATATGACCTAAACGGTAGTGCTACAAATAAGTTGCACTATCATTATTAACTTTGCATCTTTTGGTTTCAATATTTATGATTATGTGTATCACTACGATCGAGATCCAACGAACTATTTTCATTGGGTGTGTAACCATATAAGGTTTTATTCATGTAAACAGAACAACAATTTATTCTCTTACTTAAATAAATAACCGTATTACAATAAACATGATCAAATCATATTCATGCTTAACTCAAGCACCAAATAACACTTATTCAGGTTCAACACTAATCCCGAAAGTATAGGGAGTGTGCGATGATGATCATATCAATCTTGGAACCACTTCCAACACACATCGTCACTTCACCCTTAACTAGTCTTTGTTTATTCTGCAACTCCCGTTTCGAGTTACTAATCTTAGCAACTGAACTAGTATCAAATACTGAGGGGTTGCTATAAACACTAGTAAAGTACACATCAATAACATGTATATCAAATATACTTATGTTCACTTTGCCATCCTTCTTATCTGCCAATCACTTGGGGTAGTACCGCTTCCAGTGACCAGTCACTTTGCTGTAGAAGCACTTAGTCTCAGCCTTAGGATCAGACTTGGGCTTCTTCACTTGAGCAGCAACTTGCTTGCTGTTCTTTTTGAAGTTCCCCTTCTTCCCTCTGCCCTTTTCTTGAAACCAGTGGTCTTGTCTACCATCAACACTTGATGTTTTTCTCGATTTCTACCTTCGTCAATTTCCGCATTACGAAGAGCTTGGGAATCGTTTCCGTTATCCTTTGCATATCATAGTTCATCACGAAGTTCTACTAACTTGGTGATGGTGACTAGAGAATTCTGTCAATCACTATCTTATCTGGAAGATTAACTCCCACTTGATTCAAGCGATTGTAGTACTCAGACAATCTGGGCACATGCTCACTAGTTGAGCGATTCTCCTTCATCTTTTAGCTATAGAACTTGTTGGAGACTTCATATCTCTCAACTCGGGTATTTGCTTGAAATATTAACTTCAACTCCTGGAACATCTCATATGCTCCATGACTTTCAAAACGTATTTGAAGTCCCGATTCTAAGCCATTAAGCATGGTGCACTAAACTATCAAGTAGTCATCATATTGAGCTAGCCAAACGTTCATAACGTCTGCATCTGCTCCTGCAATAGGTCCGTCACCTAGCGGTGCATCAAGGAAATAATTCTTCTGTGCAGCAATGAGGATAAACCTCAGATCACGGATCCAATCCGCATCATTGCTACTAACATCTTTCAACACAATTTTCTCTAGGAACATATCAAAATAAACACAGGGAAGCAACAACGCGAGCTATTGATCTACAACATAATTTGCAAAATACTACCAGGACTAAGTTCATGATAAATTTAAGTTCAATTAATCATATTACTTAAGAACTCCCACTTAGATAGACATCCCTCTAATCCTCTAAGTTATTACGTGATCCAAATCAACTAAACCATGTCCGATCATCACGTGAGATGGAGTAGTTTCATTGGTGAACATCATTATGTTGATCATATCTACTATATGATTCACGCTCGACCTTTCGGTCTCCGTGTTCCGAGGCCATATCTGTATATGCTTGGCTCGTCAAGTATAACCTGAGTATTCCGCGTGTGCAACTGTTTTGCACCCGTTGTATTTGAACTTAGAGCCTATCACACCCGATCATCACGTGGTGTCTCAGCACGAAGAACTTTCTCAACGGTGCATACTCAGGGAGAACACTTCTTGATAATTAGTGAGAGATCATCTTAAAATGCTACCGTCAAACTAAGCAAAATAAGATGCATAAAAGATAAACATCACATGCAATCAATATAAGTGATATGATATGGCCATCATCATCTTGTGCCTGTGATCTCCATCTCCGAAGCACCGTCATGATCACCATCGTCACCGGCGCGACACCTTGATCTCCATCGTAGCATCGTTGTCGTCTCGCCAATCTTATGCTTCCACGACTATCACTACCGCTTAGTAATAAAGTAAAGCATTACATCGCGATTGCATTGCATACAATAAAGCGACAACCATATGGCTCCTGCCAGTTGCCGATAACTCGGTTACAAAACATGATCATCTCATACAATAAAATTTAGCATCATGTCTTGGCCATATCACATCACAACATGCCCTGCAAAAACAAGTTAGACGTCCTCTACTTTGTTGTTGCAAGTTTTACGTGGCTGCTACGAGCTTAAGCAAGAACCAATCTTACCTACGCATCAAAACCACAACGATAGTTTGTCAAGTTGGTGCTGTTTTAACCTTCGCAAGGACCGGGCGTAGCCACACTTGGTTCAACTAAAGTTGGAGAGACTGTCGCCCGCAAGCCACCTATGTGCAAAGCACGTCGGGAGAACCGGTCTCGCGTAAGCGTACGCGTAATGTCGGTCCGGGTCGTCTCGTCCAACAATACCGCCGAACCAAAGTATGACATGTTGGTAGGCAGTATGACTTATATCGCCCACAACTCACTTGTGGTCTACTCGTGCATATAACATCAAACCATAAAACCTAGGCTCGGATGCCACTGTAGGGGAACGAAGTAATTTCAAAAAATTTCCTACGCACACGCAAGATCATGGTGATGCATAGCAACGAGAGGGGAGAGTATGATCTACGTACCCTTGTAGATCGCAACGGAAGCGTTGACACAACGTAGTGTAAGTAGTCGTACGTCTTCTTCCCGATCCGACCGATCCAAGCACCGTTACTCTGGCACCTCCGAGTTCTTAGCACACGTATAGCTCGATGACGCTCCCCGGGCTCCGATCCAGCAAAGCTTCGGGGATGAGTTCCGTCAGCACAACGGCGTGGTGATGATGATGATGTTCCACCGACGCAGGGCTTCGCCTAAGCACTACAATGATATGACCGAGGTGGAATATGGTGGCAGGGGGCACCGCACACGGCTAAGGAACGATCACGAGGATCAACTTGTGTGTTCTAGGGTGCCCCCTGCCTCCGTATATAAAGGATCCAAGGGGGGGTGGTGCGCCGGCCTAGAGGAGGGCGCAGGAGGAGTCCTACTCCTACCGGGAGTAGGATTCCCCTCCACGTTCCTTGTCCAACTAGGAGAGGTGGAGGGAGAATAGGAAAGGGGGGGCGCCGCCCCTCCCTCCTTGTCCAATTCGGACTAGGAGGAGAGGGGGCGCGCGGCCTGCCCTGGCAACCCCTTCCTCTTCTCCACATTAGGCCCATAAGGCCCATTAACCCCCCGGGGGGTTCCGGTAACCCCTCCGGTACTCCGGTTTTATCCGAAACTTCTCCGGAATCCTTCCGGTGTCCGAATATAGTCATCCAATATATCAATCTTTATGTATCGACCATTCCGAGACTCCTCGTCATGTCCGTGATCACATCCAGGACTCCGAACTAACTTCGGTACATCAAAATGCATAAACTCATAATAACTGTCATCGTAACTTTAAGCGTGCGGACCCTACGGTTCGAGAACAATGTAGACATGACCGAGACACGTCTCCGGTCAATAACCAATAGCAGGACCTGGATGCCCATATTGGCTCCTACATATTCTACGAAGATCTTTATCGGTCAGACCGCATAACAACATACGTTGTTCCTTTTGTCATCGGTATGTTACTTGCCCGAGATTCGATCGTCGGTATCCAATACCTAGTTCAATCTCGTTACCGGCAAGTCTCTTTACTCGTTCTGTAATACATCATCCCGCAACTAACTCATTAGTTGCAATGCTTGCAAGGCTTAAGTGATGTGCATTACCGAGAGGGCCCAGAGATACCTCTTCGACAATCGGAGTGACAAATCCTAATCTCGAAATACGCCAACCCAACATGTACCTTTGGAGACACCTGTAGAGCTCCTTTATAATCACCCAATTACGTTGTGACGTTTGGTAGCACACAAAGTGTTCCTCCGGCAAACGGGAGTTGCATAATCTCATAGTCATAGGAACATGTATAAGTCATGAAGAAAGCAATAGCAACATACTAAACGATCGGGTGCTAAGCTAATGGAATGGGTCATGTCAATCACATCATTCTCCTAATGATGTGATCCCGTTAATCAAATAACAACTCTTTTGTTTATGGTTAGGAAACATAACCATCTTTGATTAACGAGCTAGTCAAGTAGAGGCATACTAGTGACACTCTGTTTGTCTATGTATTCACACATGTATTATGTTTCCGGTTAATACATTTCTAGCATGAATAATAAACATTTATCATGAAATAAGGAAATAAATAATAACTTTATTATTTCCTCTAGGGCATATTTCCTTCATATGTGATGTGCATTACCGAGAGGGCCCAGAGATACCTCTCCGACAATCGGAGTGACAAATCCTAATCTCGAAATACGCCAACCCAACATGTACCTTTGGAGACACCTGTATAGCTCCTTTATAATCACCCAGTTACGTTGTGACGTTTGGTAGCACACAAAGTGTTCCTCCGGCAAACGGGAGTTGCATAATCTCATAGTCATAGGAACATGTATAAGTCATGAAGAAAGCAATAGCAACATACTAAACGATCGGGTGCTAAGCTAATGGAATGGGTCATGTCAATCAGATCATTCAACTAATGATGTGATCCCGTTAATCAAATAACAACTTATTTGTCTATGGTTAGGAAACATAACCATCTTTGATTAACGAGCTAGTCAAGTAGAGGCATACTAGTGACACTCTGTTTGTCTGTGTGTTCACAGATGTATTATGTTTCCGGTTAATACAATTCTAGCATGAATAATAAACTTTTATCATGATATAAGGAAATAAATAATAACTTTATTATTGCCTCTAGGGCATATTTCCTTCAGTCTCCTACTTGCACTAGAGTCAATAATCTAGATTACACAGTAATGATTCTAACACCCATGGAGCCTTGGTGCTGATCATGTTTTGCTCGTGGAAGAGGCTTAGTCAACGGGTCTGCAACATTCACATCCGTATGTATCTTGCAAATCTCTATGTCTCCCACCTGGACTAGATCCCGGATGGAATTGAAGCGTCTCTTGATGTGCTTGGTTCTCTTGTGAAATCTGGATTCCTTTGCCAAGGCAATTGCACCAGTATTGTCACAAAAGATTTTCATTGGACCTGATGCACTAGGTATGACACCTAGATCGGATATGAACTCCTTCATCCAGAATCCTTCGTTTGCTGCTTCCGAAGCAGCTATGTACTCCGCTTCACATGTAGATCCCGCCACGACACTTTGTTTAGAACTGCACCAACTGACAGCTCCACCGTTTAATATAAACACGTATCCGGTTTGCGATTTAGAATCGTCCGGATCAGTGTCAAAGCTTGCATCAACGTAACCATTTACGATGAGCTCTTTGTCACCTCCAGATACGAGAAACATATCCTTAGTCCTTTTCAGGTACTTCAGGATGTTCTTGACCGCTGTCCAGTGATCCACTCCTGGATTACTTTGGTACCTCCCTGCTAAACTTATAGCAAGGCACACATCAGGTCTAGTACACAGCATTGCATACATGATAGAGCCTATGGCTGAAGCATAGGGAACATCTTTCATTTTCTCTCTATCTTCTACAGTGGTCGGGCATTGAGTCCTACTCAATTTCACACCTTGTAACACAGGCAAGAACCCTTTCTTTGCTTGATCCATTTTGAACTTCTTCAAAATCTTGTCAAGGTATGTGCTTTGTGAAAATCCAATTAAGCGTCTTGATCTATCTCTATAGATCTTTATGCCTAATATGTAAGCAACTTCACCGAGGTCTTTCATTGAAAAACTCTTATTCAAGTATCCCTTTACGCTATCCAGAAATTCTATATCATTTCCAATCAGTAATATGTCATCCACATATAATATCAGAAATGCTACAGGGCTCCCACTCACTTTCTTGTAAATACAGGCTTCTCCAAAAGTCTGTATAAAACCAAATGCTTTGATCACACTATCAAAGCGTTTATTCCAACTCCGAGAGGCTTGCACCAGTCCATAAATGGATCGCTGGAGCTTGCACACTTTGTTAGCTCTCCATGGATCGACAAAACCTTCTGGTTGCATCATATACAACTCTTCTTCTAGAAATCCATTCAGGAATGCAGTTTTGACATCCATCTGCCAAATTTCATAATCATAAAATGCGGCAATTGCTAACATGATTCGGACAGACTTAAGCATCGCTACGGGTGAGAAGGTCTCATCGTAGTCAATCCCTTGAACTTGCCGAAAACCTTTTGCGACAAGTCGAGCTTTGTAGACAGTAATATTACCGTCAGCGTCAGTCTTCTTCTTGAAGATCCATTTATTCTCAATTGCTTGCCGGTCAACGGGCAAGTCAACCAAAGTCCATACTTTGTTCTCATACATGGATCCCATCTCAGATTTCATGGCTTCAAGCCACTTTGCGGAATCTGGGCTCACCATCGCTTCTTCATAGTTCGTAGGTTCATCATGATCTAGTAGCATGACTTCCAGAACAGGATTACCGTACCACTCTGGTGTGGATCTTACTCTAGTTGATCTACGAGGTTCAGTAGTATCTTGATCTGAAGTTTCATGATCGTTATCATTGGCTTCCTCACTAACTGGTGTAGCTGTCACTGAAACAGTTTTCTGTGACGAACTACTTTCCAGTAAGGGAGCAGGTACAGTTACCTCGTCAAGTTCTACTTTCCTCCCACTCACTTCTTTTGAGAGAAACTCCTTCTCTAGAAAGGATCCATTCTTAGCAACGAATGTCTTGCCTTTGGGTATCCAACAGTCTCCTTTGGGTATCCTATGAAGACACATTTCTCCGATTTGGGTTCGAGCTTATCAGGTTGAAGCTTTTTCACATAAGCATCGCAGCCCCAAATTTTAAGAAACGACAACTTTGGTTTCTTGCCAAACCATAGTTCATAAGGCGTCGTCTCAACGGATTTTGATGGTGCCCTATTTAACGTGAATGCGGCTGTCTCTAAAGCATAACCCCAAAACGATAGTGGTAAATCAGTAAGAGACATCATAGATCGCACCATATCTAATAAAGTACGATTACGACGTTCGGACACACCATTACGCTGTGGTGTTCCGGGTGGCGTGAGTTGCGAAACTATTTCACAATTTTTTAAATGTACACCAAACTCGTAACTCAAATATTCTCCTCCACGATCAGATCGTAGAAACTTTATTTTCTTGTTACGATGATTTTCAACTTCACTCTGAAATTCTTTGAACTTTTCAAATGTTTCAGACTTATGTTTGATTAAGTAGATATACCCATATCTGCTTAAATCATCTGTGAAGGTGAGAAAATAACGATATCCGCCACGAGCCTCAACATTCATCGGACCAATACATCTGTATGTATGATTTCCAATAAATCTGTTGCTCTCTCCATAGTACCGGAGAACGGCGTTTTAGTCATCTTGCCCATGAGGCACGGTTCGCAAGTACCAAGTGATTCATAATCAAGTGATTCCAAAAGTACATCAGTAAGGAGTTTCTTCATGCGCTTTATACTGATATGACCTAAATGGCAGTGCCACAAATAAGTTGCACTATCATTATCAACTCTGCATTTTTTGGCTTCAACATTATGAATATGTGTATCACTACTATCGAGATTCATCAAAAATAGACCACTCTTCAAAGGTGCATGACCATAAAAGATATTACTCATATAAATAGAACAACCATTATTCTCTGATTTAAATGAATAACCGTCTCGCATCAAACAAGATCCAGATATAATGTTCATGCTCAACGCTGGCACCAAATAACAATTATTTAGGTCTAATACTAATCCCGAAGGTAGATGTAGAGGTAGCGTGCCGACCGCGATCACATCGACTTTGGAACTATTTCCCACGCGCATCGTCACCTCGTCCTTTGCCAGTGTTCGCTTAATCCGTAGTCCCTGTTTTGAGTTGCAAATATTAGCAACAGAACCAGTATCAAATACCCAGGTGCTACTGCGAGGTCTAGTAAGGTACACATCAATAACATGTATATCACATATACCTTTGTTCACCTTGCCATCCTTCTTATCCGCCAAATACTTGGGGCAGTTCCGCTTCCAGTGACCAGTCTGCTTGCAGTAGAAGCACTCAGTTTCAGGCTTAGGTCCAGACTTGGGTTTCTTCTCTTGAGCAGCAACTTGCTTGCCGTTCTTCTTGAAGGTCCCCTTCTTCTTCCCTTTGCCCTTTTTCTTGAAACTAGTGGTCTTGTTGACCATCAACACTTGATGCTCCTTTTTGATTTCTACCTCCGCGGCTTTCAGCATTGCGAAGAGCTCGGGAATAGTCTTATTCATCCCTTGCATATTATAGTTCATCACGAAGCTCTTGTAGCTTGGTGGCAGTGATTGGAGAATTCCGTCAATGACGCAATCATCTGGAAGATTAACTCCCAATTGAATCAAGTGATTATTATACCCAGACATTTTGAGTATATGCTCACTGACAGAACTGTTCTCCTCCATCTTGCAGCTATAGAACTTATTGGAGACTTCATATCTCTCAATCCGGGCATTTGCTTGAAATATTAACTTCAACTCCTGGAACATCTCATATGCTCCATGACGTTCAAAACGTCGTTGAAGTCCCGATTCTAAGCCGTAAAGCATGGCACACTGAACTATCGAGTAGTCATCAGCTTTGCTCTGCCAGACGTTCATAACATCTGGTGTTGCTCCAGCAGCAGGCCTGGCACCCAGCGGTGCTTCCAGGATGTAATTCTTCTGTGCAATAATGAGGATAATCCTCAAGTTACGGACCCAGTCCGAGTAATTGCTACCATCATCTTTCAACTTTGCTTTCTCAAGGAACGCATTAAAATTCAACGGAACAATAGCACGGGCCATCTATCTACAATCAACATAAACAAGCAAGATACTATCAGGGACTAAGTTCATGATAAATTTTAAGTTCAATTAATCATATTACTTAAGAACTCCCACTTAGATAGACATCCCTCTAATCTTCAAAGTGATCACATGATCCAAATCAACTAAACCATAACCGATCATCACGTGAAATGGTTTAGTCTTCAATGGTGAACATCATTATGTTGATCATATCTACTATATGATTCACGCTCGACCTTTCGGTCTCCGTGTTCCGAGGCCATATCTGCATATGCTAGGCTCGTCAAGTATAACCCGAGTATTCTGCGTGTGCAAAACTGGCTTGCACCCGTTGTAGATGGACGTAGAGCTTATCACACCCGATCATCACGTGGTGTCTGGGCACGACGAACTTTGGCAACGGTGCATACTCAGGGAGAACACTTCTTGATAATTTAGTGAGAGATCATCTTATAATGCTACCGTCAATCAAAGCAAGATAAGGTACATAAAAGATAAACATCACATGCAATCAATATAAGTGATATGATATGGCCATCATCATCTTGTGCCTGTGATCTCCATCTCCGAAGCACCGTCATGATCACCATCGTCACCGGCGCGACACCTTGATCTCCATCGTAGCATCATTGTCGTCTCGCCAATCTTATGCTTCCACGACTATCGCTACCGCTTAGTGATAAAGTAAAGCATTACATCGCGATTGCATTGCATACAATAAAGCGACAACCATATGGCTCCTGCCAGTTGCCGATAACTCGGTTACAAAACATGATCATCTCATACAATAAAATTTAGCATCATGTCTTGACCATATCACATCACAACATGCCCTGCAAAAACAAGTTAGACGTCTTCTACTTTGTTGTTGCAAGTTTTACGTGGCTGCTACGGGCTTAAGCAAGAACCAATCTTACCTACGCATCAAAACCACAACGATAGTTTGTCAAGTTGGTGCTGTTTTAACCTTCGCAAGGACCGGGCGTAGCCACACTCGGTTCAACTAAAGTTGGAGAGACTGTCACCCGCAAGCCACCTATGTGCAAAGCACGTCGGGAGAACCGGTCTCGCGTATGTGTACGCGTAATGTCGGTCCGGGTCGCCTCGTCCAACAATACCGCCGAACCAAAGTATGACATGCTGGTAAGCAGTATGACTTATATCGCCCACAACTCACTTGTGTTCTACTCGTGCATATAACATCAACATATAAAACCTAGGCTCGGATGCCACTGTTGGGCAACGTAGTAATTTCAAAAAATTTCCTACAAACACACAAGATCATGGTGATGCATAGCAACGAGAGGGGAGAGTATGATCTACGTACCCTTGTAGATCGCAACGGAAGCGTTGACACAACGTAGAGGAAGTAGTTGTACGTCTTCCCGATCCGACCGATCCAAGCACCGTTACTCCGGCACCTCCGAGTTCTTAGCACACGTACAGCTCGATGACGCTCCCCGGGCTCCGATCCAGCAAAGCTTCGGGGATGAGTTCCGTCAGCACAACGGCGGGGTGACGATGGTGATGTTCTACCGACGTAGGGCTTCGCCTAAGCACTACAACGATATGACCGAGGTGGAATATGGTGGAGGGGGGCACCGCACACGGCTAAGGAACGATCACGAGGATCAACTTGTGTGTTCTAGGGTGCCCCCCTGCCCCCGTATATAAAGGAGCAAGGGGGAGGCCGGCCGGCCCTATGGGGCGCGCCAAGGGGAGGGGGAGTCCTCCTCCTAGCAGGAGTAGGACTCCCCTTTCCTAGTCCAACTAGGAGACTTGAGGGGGAAGGAAAGAGAGGGAGAGGGAGAGGGAAAGGGGGGCCGCGCCCCCCCCCCTCCTAGTCCAATTCGGACTCCCCATAAGGGGGGGCGCGCCACCTCTTGGGCTGCTGCCCTCTCTCTCCCCTCAGGCCCAATAAGGCCCATTACTTCCCCGGGGGGTTTCGGTAACCCCTCCGGCACTCCGGTTTTCTCCGAAATCACCCGGAACAATTCTGGCGTCCGAATATAGCCATCCAATATATCAATCTTTATGTCTCGACCATTTCGAGACTCCTCGTCATGTCCGTGATCACATCCGGGACTCCAAACAAACTTCGGTACATCAAAATGCATAAAACTCATAATAACTGTCATCGTAACTTTAAGCGTGCGGACCCTACGGTTCGAGAACAATGTAGACATGACCGAGACACGTCTCCGGTCAATAACCAATAGCGAGACCTGGATGCCCATATTGGCTCCTACATATTCTACGAAGATCTTTATCGGTCAGACCGCATAACAACATACGTTGTTCCCTTTGTCATCGGTATGTTACTTGCCCGGGATTCGATCGTCGATATCCATTACCTAGTTCAATCTCGTTACCGGCAAGTCTCTTTACTCGTTCCGTAATACATCATCCCGCAACTAACTCATTAGTTGCAATGCTTGCAAGGCTTATGTGATGTGCATTACCGAGAGGGCCCAGAGATACCTCTCCGACAATCGAAGTGACAAATCCTAATCTCGAAATACGCCAACCCAACATGTACCTTTGGAGACACCTGTAGAGCTCCTTTATAATCACCCAGTTACGTTGTGACGTTTGGTAGCACACAAAGTGTTCCTCCGGCAAACGGGAGTTGCATAATCTCATAGTCATAGGAACATGTATAAGTCATGAAGAAAGCAATAGCAACATACTAAACGATTGGGTGCTAAGCTAATGGAATGGGTCATGTCAATCAGATCATTCAACTAATGATGTGATCCCATTAATCAAATAACAACTTCTTTGTCTATGGTTAGGAAACATAACCATCTTTGATTAACGAGCTAGTCAAGTAGAGGCATACTAGTGACACTCTGTTTGTCTATGTATTCACACATGTATTATGTTTCCGGTTAATACAATTCTAGCATGAATAATAAACTTTTATCATGATATAAGGAAATAAATAATAACTCTATTATTGCCTCTAGGGCATATTTCCTTCAACATCAGTACAACTTGTTCCTCCTAGAGCAGCATCGGCTGGCAGATCTATGGCTAACGCGAAGCGAGAAGGCCGGGGCGGCCATGGCCGCGGTGAACCCCAATTTCATGGCGGAGCAGCATGTCATCTACGATGTTGTCCGTGCTTAAGACGTCCCTCGCTAGGAAGCGACTTCCACAGAGGCACAACTGCAGGCAATCGTGGAGGAGAACTATGCCAGTTGCGCCTCCTACGCGCCACCAACCAACCATCAGCCTGCCTGGTGGGACGAAGACAACACCGGTGCCACCATTTTCATCGTGGACCTCACGTCCACCAGCAACGGACATGTCGCGGACTCCTGGTACGTCTCCAACGTATCAATAATTTTTTATTGTTCCATGCTATTATATTATCAACCTTGGATGTTTTATATGCATTAATATGCTATTTTATATGATTTTTGGGACTAACCTATTAACCTAGAGCCCAATGCTAGTTTCTGTTTTTTCCCTTGTTTTAGAGTATCGCAGAAAAGGAAAATCAAACCCAGTCCAATTGACCTGAAACTTCACGGAACTTATTTTTGGACCAGAAGAAGCCCACGGAGTATCGGAGATGGACCAGAAGAGTTCCGGGCTGCCCACGAGGGTGGGGGGCACGCCCACCCCCCTGGGCGCGCCCCCTGCCTCGTGGACAGCCCGGAGATCCACCGACGTACTTCTTCCTCCTATATATACCCATATACCCTAAAAACTTTAAGGAGCAGCTCGGGATTTCCGCCGCCACAAGCCTCTGTAGCCACCAAAAACCAATCGGGGCCCTGTTCCGGCACCCTGCCGGAGAGGGGAACCCTCATCGGTGGCCATCTTCATCATCCCGGCGCTCTCCATGACGAGGAGGGGGTAGTTCACCCTCGGGGCTGAGGGTATGTACCAGTAGCTATGTGTTTGATCTCTCTCTCTCTCTCGTGTTCTTGAGGTGATACGATCTTGATGTATCGCGAGCTTTGCTATTATAGTTGGATCTTATGATGTTTCTCCCCCTCCACTCTCTTGTAATGGATTGAGTTTTCCCTTTGAAGTTATCTTATCGGATTGAGTCTTTAAGGATTTGAGAACACTTGATGTAGGTCTTGCGTGGGATACCCGTGGTGACAATGGGGTATTCTATTGATCCACTTGATGTATATTTTGGTGATCAACTTGCGGGTTCCGCCCATGAACCTATGCATAGGGGTTGGCACAAGTTTTCGTCTTGACTCTCCAGTAGAAACTTTGGGGCACTCTTTGAAGTACTTTGTGTTGGTTTGAATAGATGAATCTGAGATTGTGTGATGCAGATCGTATAATCATACCCATGGATACTTGAGGTGACATTGGAGTATCTAGGTGACATTAGGGTTTTGGTTGATTTGTGTCTTAAGGTGTTATTCTAGTACGAACTCTATGATATATTGAATGGAAAGAATAGCTTCATGTTATTTTACTACGGACTCTTGAATAGATCGATCAGAAAGGATAACTTTGAGGTGGTTTCGTACCCTACCATAATCTCTTCGTTTGTTCTCCACTATTAGTGACTTTGGGATGACTCTTTTTTGCATTTTGAGGGATAGTTATATGATCCAATTATGTTATTATTGTTGAGAGAACTTGCACTAGTGAAAGTATAAACCCTAGGCCTTGTTTCAACACATTGCAATACCGTCTGTGCTCACTTTTATCATTAATTACCTTGCTGTTTTTATATTTTCAGATTACAAAAACCATTATCTACTATCCATATTGCACTTGTATCACCATCTCTTCACCGAACTAGTGCACCTATACAATTTACCATTGTATTGGGTGTGTTGAGGACACAGGAGACTCTTTGTTATTTGGTTGCAGGGTTGCTTGAGAGAGACCATCTTCATCCTACGCCTCCCACGAATTGATAAACCTTAGGTCATCCACTTGAGGGAAATTTGCTACTGTCCTACAAACCTCTGCACTTGGAGGCCCAACAACGTCTACAAGAAGAAGGTTGTGTAGTAGACATCAACTCCTTCGAGGATGAGTAGCCCACGGGAGGCGGCGGTGCCTTCTGTCCTTTGTGGGATCGTTCGTCTCCCGTGTTATACTCTTCCTCGTCGGAAACCGCACCTTCACTTCATCAGTCTTATTGCCGGTGCTCCTAGAGACGGCGGATGGAGGACGATACGGGATTGGACACCGGCCGCCGCCGCCGTAGGATAGGTTTTAGGGCCGGGTCTTTTTTTCGTTCTATATGTTCAAATATAATGATATCTACCATGCTTGTATGAAATCCATCATGTTTGTACGAAATCCGATCGTGTTTGCATGAATTTCATCCGATTTGTTAAAAAAAGTTTAAAATATATAGGGCTAGCATTGGATGTTGTCCTCCCGCATCCGTGTCCGCTTACTGCTCCCCCCCCCCCCCCCCGGTCCGCGAACGGATGCGGGAGGAAATTTGCGGGTTGCTGTTAGAGATGCCCTAACCAAACATAAGGAAGATCATTGTCTCACGTACGAATATCATACTGTGCTTTCACCTAAAGCCAACATCATCTAATGTAGCATACGAACACCTAGATATTATTACTCGGCACAATCAGGCGAAAGCACATCCATATCAAAATTTGGACTAACATACAACAACACCTCATAGCAAATCAAGATAAAACATCATACCATATACCACTAGCAAAAATTTGCAAAGGAAAAAAAGGAGCTCCTCGGCTTGCTGGACGAACTCATGCTCGGGCTCACGGACTTGGAGGAGGGGAGGGGGAAATGGGGTCCGTCCGTTTGGATGCGGCGTCGGCCGCCTGAGTTGAGTGAGGGAACGAGCCGCATCAAGGAGCAGAGGAGCCAGGGACAGAGGAGTAGTAGGGTGGGCAGAGCAGAGGGACCTGGAGGAACTCTTCTACCAGACACCAATGGGATCCATGGCATCGGAGTAGGGTGGCGTCGGGTGGCGAAGAAACCCTACTCTTTCATTGAAGGAGAGGGGCGAGAGGATGCGGGCGCAGAGGCTGGGTCCTTCAGTTGATGTGTGGGTTGAATGTAGTGGCATTTCCTCCGTAATTCTATGCAGGTGGGAGGGCGAGGGGATATACCAGTTTGTTTGTAAGTGTCCGCTGCGGAAGCTGCGGAAAGCTACCCTACCCTAACTTTTTTCCATTGTGAAAAAGTAAGTTGTGGAAACAAATTAAGCCTTTTCTTTCAAAACAAGTTCTGTTGAGCTCTAACGTATTTTGACAATAAACTCTTAGAAGCTAGGAAAGAACTGGCCCTTAACGGCGTCGATCTAACGGTCGGTGCAACACGTCTAAGTTTTTTTTAGGGATACACGCCTAAGTATTTCTTTACTCGACCCCACGGACTAAGCAACGCGTACGACCCATCGGTCGATCGGTCAGTGCAACACGCCTAAGTTTTCAGACTTTTTTTAACACTTCAAGTTTTGAGAGTTTGCTGGTGTTGACGTGCGTGCATCGAGGAACCATATATACATGGATTTTGTTTTTAGACAAATATATACCTGAAGATGATATTGTTGAGTATATGTGTTATGTGTATATTGTGTATCGGGCCCGTCTTTTAGTTTCTTGTATAGTTAAGGTCTCTGGCTCACCTTTATACATCATATATACGTGTCTATGCACGAGAGCAATATATCGTACAATCATAATCTCATACATAGTATCAGTTTTCTAGGTTTTTCTCTCGCTTCCACCACCGCCGCCGCGCATCTTCTCTGCACCGCCATCGCCACCCAGCCATCACCGCCACTCGCGCGCCCTACGCGCCGGCCGACACTCCCGCCCGATCCCGATCGCATCACCCCGCCGCCCGCTAGCATCGCCCGCCCGCGCTGCCCGCTGGCTAGCATCGCCCCGCTCTTTCCGATCAAACGAGCCACTGCTTCAAGCCCCGAGGGCATCACCTGTGGTGCTGCTGCTCCCGATCGTGACGATGAAGATAGAAGCCAAGTACTACTAAGTACTCATTTTTTCAAGATCGATCTTGGTAGTAGCCTTGCTACTTTTTCACGTGAAGGCAAATTGACCATCAGTAATAGCCTTTGGAATATCTAGCCGTGTCGCCAGCCGCCATCGCCGGACCAGCGATGGCGTCCGCTGCCGCCTCTGCCGTCCCGCCGCCGCCGTCCTCTGGCGCGATCTCCGACATGCCCGTTCTCACATATGGGGCTCCGCCCGCGTACGGGTCACCCGAATATTGGTGGTGGTCGTCAACGGGCCAGCACTCGTCCACTGGGCAGCAGCCAGACGGTGCCCAGCATCTATAGCATCTTTCAGTGAGTCCGCAGGTTTTTACGGCGGACCATCCCGCCTACCCGGCACCATAGTCGCCGCCGGGGCATTATGCATACTACGCGGCTCTGCAGCTGTATGGCGAGTACCTACCGCCGCCGCTGAGAGGTGGTTACGGTTTTCCCTTGGCGCCTCCGTCCCCCTCGCCGGCCCTGCCGCCGGCGCCCTGAGACCCGGTGCTCTTCATCGGGATGCATGCCGCTCCTATGCCGAACAACTACACTGAAGGTGGTGATTGGTACATGGACACCAGTACCACGGCTCACATGTTTGCTCATCTTGATAACCTTGCCTCCTTCACTCCTGCTCCACTGATCGCCGCATCATTGTCGGTGACGGTTCCACACTTCCTATCACACATGTTGGACACACTTCTGTTCGCACACGAACACGTCACCGTGTACCTCCAACGCCGAGGGTGATGCACCGCAGCTCACGTCGAAGGAGACCCGTCCGGAAGCGCGGTACGCAAGCAATCCGGCGGGTGCTTTTGAGGACCCGAAACCCCACACGCCCGGGAGGGACCCCGTCAGGGTGCGCGGCGGCTATGGGCTGCCCTAGGTCGACCTGATCGCCCCTAGGGCCTCGAGGTTCGCCGCCCTGCAAACGAAGAACGAACGAAGAACGAGGAAGAACAAGAACAAGGGAGGGAGATAAAGGTAAAGGTAAAAAGATGATATATATTGATAGATCGATTGTGTGTTGTTCAATCGGTCGTCACCTCTCATCTATTTATGAGGCGGCTGGACTTCCCGCACAAGAAAAGGACTAAAAATTCCGTCCAAAACATCAAAAACCCTAACTTAACTCGGACAGCAATCTTTGGTAATTTCCCGGACCAACTCGGTCTCACCGATTGGTTCATTTCGGTCCCACCGAGTGAACTTTGCCAAATCTCTGTATCCTTCTGTAATTTCTCGGATCAACTCGGTCTCACCGATTGGTTTGCTTCGGTCCTACCAAGTCAACATTGCCAATTCTCTGGTAAATTTTCGGACCAACTCGGTCTCACCGATCAAATCAACTCGGTCGGTCCGAAATGACTCTTCAGCTTCTATTTCTGACCTTGTTTTGCCTCCACGGGTTGCATACGTTCTCGGATTAAGATGATTTTTATATCAAAATCTACCGTTTCGACGAGACGCACAACTTTCATGTTGAAACATTTTCCATCAGAGGCCATCTTGATTAAGTTTTATGCCTTTCTTTACTCTGGTGTCAACATGAACATCTCTAAACTTGTCATAACTTTTGCATCCGAGCTCCGTTTTGGACCATCTATATATTTATTTCCATCGGCTTGAAGAGAGTCATCCAATGGTGACATGAAATCATGAATTTGACATCATCTCATTATAGCCTCAAGTTACTCTTTGCGATCATGCCATTTTCGAGCGTCAACACATGCCCCCTGTTTTTCGGCAAAGGTAGCGTGCCGAAAAAATAACTTGTACCTGTTGGTTCTAAGGACGATGTCAACACTCCATCGGCCACTTTGCATGTGCTTAGGGCGATAAATATATATCAGCCATTATTTGTTTGAATCCTTGATGCAAACTTGGGTGAAACCTTTTCAACATCATTAACAATTCGATGATAAAGTTCCATAGATATGTATCTCAAGGCCATCCTCTGAACCATGTTGTTCACCCTTTTTGTTAGGACTTTGCAGATAATCAACAATAAACTTTCTCCAATCCTCACTTTTACCTGTATAAAAAAATATTAGTGGCCGAAGCGGTGGACTTCGGTTCGGCCTTACCTATGTTGACGAGACTAAGCATCGGCTATTGATAGAAATGCAACACACCATGATTAACATAGTAGCCAGATGCTTGCTGTGCCAACTTTTCCGAATTGTCATGTCTAGAAATATGAACAATTTTAAAGCAACCCAAGGTAAATCTTGCATCTAGACATAACAAAAGATAAACTATAAGTGATTCATCAAAACATTGATAACCCTTGGATATTTGTTGCACTACTAATAACGAATCACCGGAAGCCTCAATATGTATAGCACCTATAGCAAGGCAAAGCTCCAATCCGAATAAAAATGCATATTCGGCTTTGATCATTGTGCAAAAATATTTTAAGCGGCATGAGGCTTCACAAAATAGCTTCATATGGAGATAAATAAACAACACCAACACCTTGGCCATTGTTAGAAATTTAACCATCAATATATAATCTCCATGGTACTAGAGAGATCAAGCTAAAAACAATATTATGCATGATGTCAATATGATGCTCAATAATAAAATCAACCATGATTTGGCCTTACGTAAGTTCTGAAAACTAACAAGCCAAAGCACACCCAATAAAAAGATAAGTTCACTTTGCAATTTTGGTGAATTGGTCTATGCATAATATCATCAATGGCATCAATTTGAAAAATTCCTTTGCAAGCACTTATCTCAATCTCTACTCAAACTAAGGACGGTGTTAGAGTACCACACCGGCCATTCTTACATATATTCTTAGGGCGATAGATAAGTATCGGCCATTACCATGAGGTCCATGTAGAATTCATTCACCAAATCATGTATAGCCGAAATAAACAAATGAAATAGCAATCAAATATTTCGGCCCTTTGGATTAGCAAGAAAAAATGTAGCTAATAAATTGTATAGAGATTTGGTAATACCCTCTCATGATGCAGAAAATTATGTCGCTTCCATGGATCAAAATAAATCCAGGGAGGGTAATTTATCATACCTGATGATGAACTCCATGGCAAAGGCATCAATGGTATGGTTGAAAAACATGGATGATGTGCTACCTGGAGATTTTGATGGGGTGATGCAAACCTTCGGCTTAATTTTTTCTGGTTTCCATCCTTCTCTTTCTTCACTTTTATAACACTTGTTGCAATAGAAGGTTGCACATCATTTTTATTTTGATTGCTCCTCTTGGGAACCCATGCCATGTTCTTCTTTTTCAGCTCTTGTGCACTAAGTTTTTGTAATTCCTTCTTTCGCCAATACGATAAGATGAGTGGGCACCCCGGCTGTGATTTTGTTTGAAGCAATGGCAATTCTTGTTTTACCTTGTACACTGTCAACTTCTTTTCTTCAGATTTGGCACTTTGACTCTTGATAATTGGTTGCTTCGTCTCATTGCCTTTAGTAGCCAATGTCAACACATTAATTGGCTCTTTTTCATTTGATATCAAATCTGAAGTTGCACTCTTACGACCATCTCTTTTAACACGGTACACTTGTTTGACCACCTCTTTCTTCTTCTTTGAGCTCCGGACCGATTCCTTACGATTGAAACGGTCTTTAACATGTGATTATTCAAGTGTTGATCTTCTCGGAGCTGCATAATATTGATGAGATGGTCTAACATAAGATGGAGAATGTGCCCTTGTATCATACCTGTCCCATGATGGATATGGATCTACATGAGCATAGGGAGGCATCCACGGCATTGGCATTGGGGGCCCAAAATAAGGATATGAATATGTTGCATTAAAATGCTCACTTTGCCAATACCGATCCTCATATTTGCGCCTTGGGGGTGATCTTGGTTTCTTTGCATGATTTGGCCGATAAGCATTCTTCTCTTCACTCTTCTTTTGATATTTATCCAATAGTTCAGCGAAGGTGATTTTTGATCTCTTACACTTGCGCTTATTTCGGCCTTTGTTTTCGTTTGGTTTGCTTTCATCGATCATTGGATTTCCTTGTTGCCCCCCAGTCCTTAGCGTCTTCATTGTAGCTTCGATGGAATTCTCACCCTCAAGTTCATGTTCATTGTGATCTTCAACTACTTCTTTACTTGAAAGCTTGATCCCATCACCTTTTGTTTTCTAGCCGATCTTGTTGTGAGAACAGCTTTGGAGTTAAGCAAACGAATGGTTTAGATTTGGCATCTTCCCATTCGGCTATGAATTCTCTTTCGCATACTTTTTCCGATGTCCTTAAATAAGAAACTATACTAGCATCGGTTTTCCCAAAAGATTTTAACCTTGGCTTTAAATTTCTAAAATCAAAGTAGTTAGAACATACACGTCTCAATTGAGACCATGCGTAAGCCAAGTATGAAGCAAGCAAAGCTACCCAATTAAATATGAACTTTAAATAAAGCAATGGGAAAAGCTTTGACTGTAGTAATAAGTCACTATCGGTCTCTTTGAATGGTACAATATATTGACCGATATGCTTAGTAACAATTTTATTGCTAACAAGTAAATTGCCCTTCTTCATTGGTCTTTGAAAATTACTTATGAGAATATTTCTTATAGATGCATCAACAATAAAGTTGTGACCAAATCTGAAAATAGGTAAATTACTTGCTAGACATACCTCTTCAAATATGTTGGGAGAGAATGATGATTGCATGTCATGAATAATATCGTGCTTTGCTTTTGGATGGCTTCCCAACACCGCGTCACAATTTTCTTCTTGATTCCATGCATCATAAATTTGAAGATCTTTTTCAACCGAACTTTGTTCGGCTACTTGTTCTTGTCCTTGAAGCTCGTCAATTTCTATGGCACGAAACTCATAGGGCAGGAAGTAGGTTCCATTAATTTCAGAAAAATCAAGCATGGTTGTTTTGCTATGCTTTCCATGCTCTTTCTCAATAATGCTTGCCTCTTTGGATTTGATGGACTCAGAATATATACTACTTGATTCCGTTTTTCCAATAACCGAATTTTCTTTGTTACCTGAATCAATGACTTTATATTTTTTAATTTGCAAGGCTTCTCGCTCTTGTCTAATTTTAGCCCACATCTCAGCTTGGCGAGCTTTAAACTTTTTCATCTCAATTTCCATCCACTCCTCATGAGATTGCCCCCCAATACTTTCAGACTTTTCCGGCAATGTGGTGCCGCAACTTTGCAATTGTTTAGGGGGTACACTAGATGGTACAGCACTGGGCGACCGTATCATTTGCACAACTCTAGCTTTTACTGCAGCAAAATCATGAGGCTTCTCGCCTTCTATTAGTTCCTGTCGAATGGAGTTGCATAAATCCCAAGAGAATGTAAGCTTGTTCTCAACCACCCAGTCTGGATATGGTTGCCCCCCGATGCTTTTAGACTCTTTCGGCAATGAGATGTTGCCGAAATTCTGTAATTGTGTACGGGTTACATGATATGCCACGGTAGTAGGTGAAGGCATTTGTGCTCCTGCAGAAGTTTCACTTATTCGGCCATGACCATGAAGGTGCGGAGCCGAATTATGGACATCAACAGTTGCGTATGGTGCCAAAAAATTAGTAGCATTAGGTGTAGCATATGATGTTTGAGGGTAATTGGCCAAATAACTAGTAGTAACATGGCCAATTCCCCTATCCACCGGCACGTTTGGATTCACATACTGCAAATTAGTTGCCGATGAATAAAAAGGTGAAACACTTTCTTCTATGCTATTGGAAATTTTAACATCAGGTGTTTCAAATCGATTAACCGAACCCATCATGTTGTTCATCGGCATATGGATTTGTGGAGTTGCCGATGCATGAGGGTTGGGATACATATGTTGCATGTTGCTGAAATCATAAGAATTTGAAACACAAAGATTATTTTGCATCGGCCCTTGCGCATAATTAGATGCATGATTGATAAAACTAGGGCTAGCCCATACATTATGCTCATTAGGTGATCCAGCAACAACATATGGATTATTTGCATCTACAAAGGGGAATTGGGTATTCATATTACCTTTGTAGATTGCAGCAACTTGATGACGATCTCTTCGTAGTAAGAACGGGCCGGAGACCATTCAAAGCTTCGTCCCCAGCGGAGTCGCCAAAAAGTGTGTTCGCACACGAACACGTCACCGTGTACCTCCAACGCCGAGGGTGATGCACCGCAGCTCACGTCGAAGGAGACCCGTCCGGAAGCGCGGTACGCAAGCAATCCGGCGGGTGCTTTTGAGGACCCGAAACCCCACACGCCCGGGAGGGACCCCGTCAGGGCACGCGGCGGCTATGGGCCACCCTAGGTCAACCTGATCGCCCCTAGGGCCTCGAGGTTCGCCGCCCTGCAAACAAAGAACGAACGAAGAACGAGGAAGAAGAAGAACAAGGGAGGGAGATAAAGGTAAAGGTAAAAAGATGATATATTGATAGATCGATTGTGTGTTGTTCAATCGGCCGTCACCTCTCATCTATTTATGAGGCGGCTGGACTTCCCGCACAAGAAAAGGACTAAAAATTCCGTCCAAAACATTAAAAACCCTAACTTAACTCGGACAGGAATCTTTGGTAATTTCCCGGACCAACTCGGTCTCACCGATTGGTTCATTTCGGTCCCACCGAGTGAACTTTGCCAAATCTCTGTATCCTTCTGTAATTTCTCGGATCAACTCGGTCTCACCGATTGGTTTGCTTCGGTCCTACCAAGTCAACATTGCCAACTCTCTCGTAAATTTTCGGACCAACTCGGTCTCACCGATCAAATCAACTCGGTCGGTCCGAAATGACTCTGCAGCTTCTATTTCTGACCTTGTTTTGCCTCCACAGGTTGCATACGATCTCGGATTAAGATGATTTTTATATCAAAATCTACCGTTTCGACGAGACGCACAACTTTCATGTTGAAACATTTTCCATCAGAGGCCATATTGATTAAGTTTTATGCCTTTCTCTACTCTGGTGTCAACATGAACATCCCTAAACTTGTCATAACTTTTGCATCCGAACTCCGTTTTGGACCATCTATATATTTATTCCCATCGGCTTGAAGAGAGTCATCCAATGGTGACATGAAATCATGAATTTGACATCATCTCATTATAGCCTCAAGTTACTCTTTACGATCATGCCATTTTCGAGCGTCAACAACTTCTTTTCCTTCCACTTCTACTTCATTATCTTTATCTAACATACTTGTGTCACCTCATCTTATTAAGAGTCTCATTTCCGTTCGTTGCTTTACTCGTAAAAATCCTATTACCGTTGAATTTGGTGAGCTTGGTTTTTGTGTCAAAGACGCTCGAACCAGGATGGTACTTCACCGATGTAACAGCCCCGACGAGCTCTATCTGGTGCACTCGCCTTCATCCATCACCACCGCACTGGTTGCTCTCTCCGCTGGCGTCGATCTCTGGCACGCTCGCTTGGGTCATCTCAACCCCGTCACACTTCGTCATATTCTTAAGAGTTTCAGTTTCAGTTGCAATAAGATCGAGGATCACACTTGGCATGCCTGTCGAGTCGGCAAACATGTTCGCCTACCGTTTAATAATTCCACCACCATTGTTTCTTTTCCTTTTTAGTTGATTCATAGCGATGTGTGGACTTCTCCGGTTCCTAGTAACTCGGGCTATTTATATTATCTGATCATTCTTGATGATTATTCTCATTATGTGTGGACGTTTCCTTTGTGCAGAAAGTCGGATGCACTCTCTACCTTGACGGCTTTTTACTCCTATGTCCGCACGCAGTTTGTGCGTCCCATCCTTGCGCTTCAGATGGACAATGGAAAAGAGTTCGACAACCTCGTTTTCCGTACTTTTTTGTCGCGTCATGGCACAGTTTTCCGCCTCACATGCCCGTACACTTCACAGCAGAACAGTCGAGCCGAACGCGTCCTTCGCACTCTGAATGACTGTGTTTTCACGCTCCTGTTTCATGCCAACGTGCTGCCTCGTTTCTGGCCGGACGCACTCGCCACTGCATCACTTTTTCTTAACATTAGACCCTGCCGCCCACGGTGGAACTACGCACCTCACCATCTTCTCTTTGGTACACCCCTGTCTTATGACGACTTGCGTATTTTTGGGTGCCTTTGCTATCCCAGCACTGCCGACACTGCTTCTCACAAGCTTGCACCTTGATCTATCGCTTGCATCTTCATCGGCTACCCCTCCAACTCCAAGGGATATCAGTGCTACGATCCCGTCTCCCACCGTGTGTTCACTTCCCGGCACGTTTACTTTGATGAGCATGTGTTTCCGTTTCACCGGGTACCCCCGGCTGTTCCTCCCGCCACTGGTGACGCGGGCTCCTTGACGCCTTTCCCAGGGCGCTCGCGCGCCTCTCTTGGCCCGCCCCTGGCTTTGAGGCGCGGCCCCCACATGCGCGCCTCCTACAGCCGCGGCACTGTCGCCCTCGACGTTGGCGCCCGTGGCTCCTTCGACGCCCGCGGCCCCCGCAGTGCCCCCGGTGCCCCCCCCCTCCGGCGCCCCCGACGTTGGCGCCCTCGCCCCCCCCCCCCCCCACCCCCCACCCCCGGCGCCCCTGACGTTGGCGCCCGTGGCCCCCGCAGCCCCCTCGGCGCCTGTGGCCGGTCCGGTCACCCGCACCCGTATCGGCGTTTTTCGCCTGAGCTCGCGCTACGCCTCGGATGACTACGTCCATGCGGTGTCCACCTCTGAGCCGTCACCGTTGTCGTCCTCCGTTCGAGCCGCTCTTCATGACCCGCTCTGGATGGCTGCGATGCAAGAGGAGTTTGACGCCCTGTTGCGCAACCGGACATGGCAGCTTGTTCCCCGGCCCCGGCACGCCAACGTGATTACCGGGAAGTGGGTCTTTAAACACAAGCTCCGTCCTGATGGTACCCTTGATCGCTACAAAGCGTGTTGGGTCGTTCATGGCTTCCGACAGCGTGCTGGCATCGACTTCACCGACACCTTTGCTCCGGTCGTCAAGCCCGGCACGATACGCATGGTTCTCCACCTTGCGGTCTCCCGTGCTTGGCCGGTGCACCAGATGGACATCTCCAACGCCTTCCTCCATGGTCACCTCGAGGAGCAGGTCTTCTTTCAGCAGCCCACCGGGTTTGTTGACCCGGCGCTTCCCGACCACGTGTGCCTGCTTTCGCGGTCCTTGTACGGACTCAAGCAGGCTCCGCGTGCTTGGTACCAGCGCATCACGGCGTTTCTCCATCAGCTTGGGTTCCGCTCTACCCGCTCGGACGCCTCGCTCTTCGTCTATCATCAGGGCTCTGACACGGCCTACTTGCTGCTCTATGTCGACGACATCATCCTGACGGCATGTACAGCTGGTCTCCTCAGTCAGCTCACGGCTCGTCTTCGCGCTGAGTTCGCCATCAAGGACTTGGGTCCTTTGCACTACTTCCTTGGTGTCGAGGTGGTGCGCCATCCGGATGGCTCCTTTCTTCATCAGCGGAAGTACACTCATGAGCTCCTCGAGCGCGCCAACATGCTTAACTGCAAGCCTGCTGCTACGCCTGTTGATACGAAGGCCAAGCTTTCTGCCACGGATGGTTCTCCTGCTTCGGATGTTGCTTTCTATCAGTCTATCGTTGGTGCTCTCCAGCACCTCAGTCTGACTCGACCGGAGATCCAGTATGTCGTGCAGCAGGTGTGTCTTTATATGCATGCTCCTTGCGACATTCATTGGGCTGCCGTCAAGCGGATTCTCCGCTATATTTGTGGCACTATGGATCTTGGCGTCACGCTTCACGCCTCCGCCGATACCGCCCTCACCGCTTATTCCGATGCAGACTAGGCGGGCTGCCCTGACACTCGTCGCTCCACTTCGGGTTATTGTGTCTATCTTGGACCCTCACTCATCTCGTGGTTGTCCAAGCGGCAGCCTACGGTCTCTCATTCCAGTGCTGAGGCTGAGTATCGTGCAGTGGCCAACGCCGTCGCCGAGTGTTCGTGGCTTCGCCAGCTGCTTCAGGAGCTCTCTTGCCCTGTTGACCGTGCCACGGTGGTCTACTGCGACAATGTCTCGGCGGTCTACCTCTCCACTAACCTGGTGCATCATCGACGTACCAAGCATATTGAGTTGGATATTCATTTTGTTCGGGAACAGGTGGCGCTTGGCCATATTCGTGTTTTACACATCCCTACTTCCCAACAATTGTGTATCGGGTCCGCCTCCTAGTTTCTTGTATAGTTGAGGTCTGTGGCCCACCTTTATACATCGTACATACGTGCCTATGCACGAGAGCAATATATCATGCAATCATAATCTCATACAGATATTACGAGTTGGCATTTGGGTCTGTAAAAGCTTAGAAGCTAGCCGCGTAATGGGCAGACCCAACTCTCCCGGGAGGTTTTTTTTTTCTTTGAGTGGTAACTCTCCCGGGAGGTGATATTATCGCTTATTAACGCTCTAAATGGGACAGGCCCAGCATGCAATAAGACGCATGTCTCCCAGGAAAGCACGTTCCATTTTATTTTGGATTTTTTCAAATTTTTATCTCATTCGGTTTTATTACGTAAATAAATATATTAGAAAGTTTTAAATTAAGTTTAGAAATGTTTGTGAAATTGAAAAATGATCATGAATACAAATAATGATTGCCAAATTGAAAAAACTGTTCATGAATTTAAAAATATTGGTCAATGCGACAAAAGGTTCTTGAATAGAAAATAATATTTCTGAATTTTAAAAATCATCATGGCATTAAAAAATCACGAATTTTGAAAATGCACAAATTTTAATAAAACCTAGAAATAATAAAATCAAAGAAAATGAAAAATAAAGAAATCCAGAAATTAGAAAACTGGTAAAAAAACTTATGGAACGTAAGGTTCGAGAAGCTTCTGAAAACCAGTTGAAACCTCCTCCTATCACATGAGTGTCTCCTTTAATTATCCACCCAAAAAATGCTGCTATTGGACAATTCCTGTCGATACATATTATTTGCGGGTTCGACCGCATTCTTCAGTTATATTTTTCTTCTATTTGGTCTTCTTTTTTCTTTTTGTTTTTTCATATTTTATTTTCCTTCTTATTAATTTCCTTTTCAAAATTTCCAGTTTTATCTTTTCATTCTGCTTTTTGATCTTTTCTAATAAATGAACATTTAGTATTTGAAAAGTTTTCTAGTTCATTAACAGTTTAAAACTTCATGAATATTTTGCTAAAATTATGAACTTTTTTCGTTGTGAATATTTTCTAAAATTCATGACTATTTTTATTATGAACATTATTTTTAACATTTTCAAATATGTCATCAATAACTTGTTTTCCAATCGATTTTTCCTCAAGAGCGTGCTGACGTTAGACACTTCTGCTATGCCCTAATTATCTAGTTCTAGTCTTGCGGAGTGTTCTAGTTGTGTGCTCTGAATGCACCTCGTGTTCCTTTGGTTGCGCCCGAGTCTCTCTCCTTTGTTGTACTACTTATTTAACAACCCAATGCAGCGCAACACGAGATCTGAGGCTCGAGTTGTTGTCTAAATTGGTAATCAGATCCTGCCATGACTCACCCCGTGGCTAGCACTACATGTCCCCTATTGCTCCCTTCACCTCTTTCGCCACTCTCTCTTCTACTCCATCCAAACCTCTTCTGCCCTCACGAGCACCGCGTCGTCTGCAATTTCTACCTTTGCCCCGCCCATCGTTTCTCTTCATCCCCTCTCGGCCCTACTTCCACCATTATCCACTACATCTGTTTCGTCCTTGATCAACAACGATCACCACTAGCACGACTTGTTTTGGCTCATCGCCACCAACTACGACGCCCTTGACCACACGGGCACCAGTGATGGAATGGCGCCATGCTGATGTCAATGTGTTGTTGTGGTTCTTGCCACCGTCATTGATAGCCTCCTTGACGACATGATGACCAACAACACCACCGTCCTCACCGTCTGGTCGTGGTTCAAGCTATATCCTTGCCAACCATGCTTCCCTGTCGATCAACCTAAAATGGCAGTACCGCAACTTGATTTAAGGAGATCTATCAACCATGGAGTACACCTGCCGTATAAATAATCTTGGTACCGCCATGGCCATTTCAACAAGGTATTGATTACTATTTGACCATGCAGCTCATCGACGGCCTCACCAAGTCGTTCCATGTGATTGATGTGCCTCTACCAGGCTTTGGAACAGCCATCTCCCATCTCTCCATAGTTGAACAAAAGATGCAACAACGCGCCCTTGTCGAGGTCTCCACGGTGGCTCCTGCGGTGACCACAAGAACTCCTTCATCATTGTGAGTGTTGTCGAACGTGCCAACCAAGGCCGCAACTATCATGGTTGTGGCAATAGAGATAGCGACAGTGTCATCATAGGTATCTATTATTACCAAAAAGGTCTTTACGCCCCACTTTATATAAAGCAACCACTAAAGGCACAACAAGTCACCAACAGAGTACCAAACGACAAAAAAAAAGACGGAAAAGTATAATACAACACAGACAAGAAATGCAACGGTTATTGCTGAGGGCACAACTCAACAAGCCCTAGAAAGAAAAACAAACAGAGGAAGACATGGGCGAGCCCCGAGGATGGGGTGTCTAATCTAGTTCCGGTGGTGGAGGCGGAAGAGGGGGTGCCAAGCGAATACCTGCAGTCAGAGTGTCGATGCCGGCGCGCTCCGGTCCACGGCTAAGCATCTTCCACAGCTGGAGAAAACCACAAAGTTTGTAAATAGCATTAGAAGACCGTCTAAAAGAATTGACGTGACACGCTTGTAACTCATCATAGAGATTCGGGATTGAACCGTCACGCACGAGAAGGCGTTATGGTTGGAGCCTTCTTCAACGTCGCACAAAGGTTTCTACTATTTGCTAATCCTCTCCTTAAATTTTATTGTGGAGCCATAAATTCATTCATGGGCCTCCACGTGATCAAGTAAATTCCATACATAAGCAAATCACCTGTTCATTATGCCTAAAAAATTATGTCTGGAAAAATCACCTGCTCATTATTTGTTGGGTGCATGAACCTGATCTTGTGGCAGGCTCAAACGCTAGCCAAGAACCCGTGCAGTTGCTTCCTAGTCGCCGGCCTGCTTGTGCAGTAAACTATAACTGTGTAAAGCTGCTTGTGCAGGAATAATATTAGCGACTCGTGGTGGAGAATTTTGTAACGGGAGAGGGGCTCAAGAAAGAAAGATGCGTTCATAATCAGTGCAAGTACTCCTTCCGTAAACTAATACAAGAGTGTTTAGATCACTATTTTGGTTGTCTAAATGCTTTTATATTAGTTTACAGAAAGAGTAGGAGAGTAAAATATAGAGAAGACAGGTATGCATAGTATCTAGCTAAGCTCCGATAATCTCTGTCTCTGCTGACGTGCCGATCAACGGCCTATCCTGACCTGTCGAAGCCGAAAGCTACCCCAACTTCTATAAACTATTAGTGGTAGTACAAAATTAGTTAACGACTCCCACTAGCTGGAGTAGCTTAATTAGCTAGGCCACACTCACACTTCTCCAAGTGGTAGTACAAGTTTTTTTTAGATGGTCACGTTTGGCCGTGAACGGCGAGACCAGAATAGGGATGCACACTCTGGTCAAATTTGCAACTTCCCTTTATCAGGGTATATAGGCATGTATGGTTTTTTGGATTCGGACTTGTATTCCTATAAACATTCTCGGGCAATAAAGTTCTCATGTTGCTCATAAAAAATACTCCAGCTGTAAATAAATACAGTACTATAATATAAGAGCCCTTAGATCACTAATTCTATAAAGAAAACGTATGTGTCTCCCCAAGCAAGTGGAAGTATTGCATCCAGACGACCCTTATGTTGTCATTCGCTACACAAAAAGGTGGACATTTTGGTCGTGTTCCTTTGTTGAGTGCATGAACCTGAACCTGATCTTATGGCAGGCACACTGACTAGCCAATTAAGAAGAGTATAAAGCGAAGAACCCGTGCAGCTGCTTCCTAGCCGCCGGCCTGCTTTTAAGCACGGGTGAATTAGATAAAGCCGCTCACTGCCTTTAATCATGACGACGCATTCTAAACAAATTTCTAACGGAAGAGAAAGCTGCATGCATGATCAGTGCAAGTGGGGGAGCAATACATAAAAGTAGCAGTGTCTAGCTAAGGCGTAGCAAGGCGAGTATTATTATTAGAAGTAATTAACCACATGTTAATTAAGGGATCAATCCCTGCCTGTTCTAACTGCAGGCAGTTGCCTAGTGTCGCGTCGATGGGTTCGTGCTGATAAGTGCCATCTTTGAGAAACTTAGGAGTAACATCACATACTTCAATACAACTTTGCTTATGTGTCACATATTTAATAAAGAAAGAGGTGTTTGTAGTAACTAGCTAAGTTACCGAAACATCACACACTTCAAGAAACAATGAGTCTATAACTTAATAAATACATTGTTGCATGACACTACATAGATGTTCCTACCCATTGTGGAGATACTAACATAGTATAGGGAAGTGTGTAAGTTACTAGACTATGTTCTTGCCCATTCTGACCAGCCTCAAACACACGCCCACTTGAGAGCGTCTCGATCTTCCCCCTGTATAAGAGCATCTCCAACAGGCGTGGCAAAACGCGCGCCCGCGCGGTAAAAGCAGTTTTTCGCGCACGTCGGTTGGTTCCGCGCGCTCCAGCGGTGGCGGGAAGTTACCGCGCGCGGGAAGCGTTTGCGCGCGCGGGGGAAAAAGCGGCACGCGGCGTGGTAGATTTGGCGCGCCGCTTCACGTGCGCCTATAAAGTCTCGCGCTTCGCCACGCGCCCTCTTCCTCGCAACCTCGCCGCTTTCTGCGCCACCACCGCGCCACCATGCCGCCGCGCCGCCGGGGTGCTTCGGGCTTTCGCAGCGTCCGCGAGCGCCCCAACGGCTGGTACTTTGCCGAGATACGGTTCGGCGACGTCCGGCTCGGCCTCAGGACGTTCCGGAGCGCGCGCGAGGCGGCCCGCGCGTACGACGCGGCGACGTGGCGCTTGGAGAGGCCCCGGTCGCAGATGAATTTTCGGGACGTCTTCACGCGCGAGGAGGCGCAGCGCCTCGCCCCTCCGCCACGTCTCATCACGGACATGGACCGTGCCGACCACTCTCGGCGGCAGCGCCGTCTCCTCGTCGCCGAAGAGGACGAGCGAGCCATGGCGGAGTGGCGCCGTGCCACCCAGAGGACGTCGACGCCGAGCGTGCCTACTGGGCGGAGAGGACGGCAAGGCACCGCTCGGAGCGGGCGGACCTGCGTCAGCGGAAGGCAGTGGCGAACGAGCAGTGCGACATCGTCTCCGCAGGTGGGAGGTCATTCTTCACCTCGGACGATGAACGTTGGGACGACATATGGCTCTCAACCTTGGACGACACCGACGAGAGTGATGATGATGATGATAGCGACTTGGAGTAGTTTTCTATCTATGTATGCCGTAGTAGTTTCTATCTATCTATCTATCTATGCCGTAGTAGTATCTATCTATCTATGTATGTCGAATTATATATCTATCTATGCCGTAGTAGTTGCACCGATGTAAAATATCTTTGTATCGTTTTTTTATCTATGTAATTTTAATTTAAAAAATATTGTAGAATGAGCGCGCGCTGCATTTTACCGCGCCTGCTGAAGCTGTGCGCGCGCGGCTTTTCAGCGCAGCTGCTGGAGCAAACGCTGCGCGCCGCGCCAAATCAGACGATGGGCGCGCGTCAAATCTGGTTTTACCGTGCGGCGCGTCGGGCGCATGTTGGAGATGCTCTAAGAGGCATCTTCATCAAATAAAGAAACTGCTGATCATTTACTCTTGGTCGCCATTTGCCTCTGTTTACAGTTGCTTTCAGCAGTGATCAGTAATCAACGGCATCTGATGACATGTCAAAGTCGAAAGCTAGACTACCCATCATAGTTAGGTTGCTTAGAAAGCCACAGTCAGACTGCTCTCCGCCTCTGCCTCGATCGTCGTTAGCCGCCTCCCGGCAAGTTGATGAATCTGCTGTACGTTTGCTTTAAAAGAAATTCTCGGCATCCATGTGTACGCATGCCTGCATCGTCGACTCGTCGGCCAATCATTTTCCTCCTTTCAAATATTTGACTCGACCACCCCGCATCTGCATGCGCGGTAGTTTCCAGCCTCGGCTCCACCGGTGCAAGTGCATCGCATCCACTGCACAGTATGATCGATCGAGCTCCATGTCAGCCAGATAAGATTCATGGAGAATGCACGCGCGCCTATAAAAACCCACGCACACCTCCAACCTCAACACAGGCACAGCCACAGCCACAGCCACATCCTACGATCACCATGGCTTCTTCTTCCTCTCCGTCGGCTGCTCGTGCCCTGCTCGTCCTCGCCGCAGCAGCTCTGGTGCTGAGCTATGTGTCCGCCGCGGCTGGTGCTGGTGACTCGCCGCCGCTTGCCAAGGGCCTGTCGTTCGACTTCTACAGTGCCAAGTGCCCGCAGGCGGAGGCCATCGTCTTCGCCTTCCTCAAGGACGCCATCCGCAAGGACGTGGGCCTCGCCGCCGCGCTCCTCCGCATCCACTTCCACGACTGCTTCGTGCAGGGCTGCGACGGCTCCGTGCTCCTCGACAAGACCAACGGCGTCGACAGCGAGAAGGTGTCTCCCCCCAACGTCACGCTCCGTCCGTCGGCGTTCAAGGCCATCAACGACATCCGCGCGCTCCTCCAGAGGGCGTGCGGCGGGCCCGTCGTCTCCTGCGCCGACATCGCGGCCCTCGCCGCGCGCGACTCCGTCCACCTGGCCGGCGGTCCGCGGTACGCCGTACCGCTCGGCCGCCGCGACGGTCTCGCCCCCGCGTCCCTGGACACCATCTTGGGCGCGCTCCCGCCGCCGACCTCCAAGGTCCCTGTTCTCCTCAGCTTCCTGGCCAAGATCGGCCTGGACGCGGACGACCTGGTGGCGCTGTCCGGCGCGCACACGCTGGGGATCGCGCACTGCGGCTCCTTCGAGGAGCGGCTGTTCCCCAAGGAGGACACTACCATGAACAAGTGGTTCGCCGGCCACCTCAAGCTCACCTGCCCGCGACTCAAGGTGGACAACTCCACCGCCAACGACATCCGCACCCCCGACGTGTTCGACAACAAGTACTATGTGGACCTGCTGAACCGGCAGGGCCTCTTCACCTCCGACCAGGACCTGCACACCGACGCCGGGACCAAGCCCGTGGTCACCAGGTTCGCCGTCGACCAGGCCGCCTTCTTCGACCAGTTCGTCAAGTCCATGGTGAAGATGGGGCAGATCAACGTGCTCACCGGCAACCAGGGCCAGATCCGCACGGACTGCTCCGTGCCCAACGCCGCCCGCAGCGCCGGCGACGAGCTGCCCTGGTCCGTCGTCGAGGCCGCCGAGAGCTTCGTGTTGTAGTTAGTAGGCTTTAGTCGGTTCTTCTCAAGCTGTTTGTTTCCTTCCGCAATGGTTTGGACTTTGGATGTCAGAGTGATCGTGTGTTAAGTTTGTCAAGCAACGAGAAATATTACTGTGGCCCTCGTGTAATCGGAATCCAGAAATACATGGTTGTGCTAACTTGGGATGAGAAGATTTCTCTTGTCACCTTTGTTAATGATGTCCACTTTTAAGATCATCTTTGAAGCTGGCCAAAACTATAATGGATACGTGCCACTAGTCCACGAGTTGAGCGATGGTAACATTTGTGCAAATATCATGATAAGTTTTTTAATTATTACTAGCAAAAGGGCCCGTGCTTTGCAACGGGATAAGAAAATTGTGGCCATCAAATAAGCCATCGGGAACATAATATCTATCCTGCAACAAAGAATCATCAATAAACTGACATTTGGGATCGTATTGCCTCTTTTGTGTATGATAACCAAGGCAATCCTATTTTGTGTATGGGAGATCTTAATGATATACTTTATGATGTCGATAAAAGTTCTCCTTTTGTGAATTACTCTCGCTTGCATGCTTTTCGTTATATTGTCAAACAATGTGGTCTGATTGATCTGGGATATAGTGGCCCTGCTTATACTTGGACAAACAAAAGGTATTCTTCCAACCCAACCATGGAAAGACTTGATAGATGTCTAGTTAATGCTGAATGGTGTGCGGTCTTTCCCAATTCTAATCTTTATAATCTTCCTATTATTCTCAGTGATCATGCTCCTATTCTTCTTTCTACTGATGCTCATATGCGCAAGCCTAAAAGGAACTTTAAATTTGAAAACTGGTGGCTTATGGAAAGTGATTTTCATGAATATGCTAAAAATATTTGGATTGCTTCCAGGGATAAAGCTTTCCACAATAGGGCAACTAACCTTGCAGGAGCTTTAAGAGTGTGGTGTAGAAAGAAGAAGCCAATTCAGCAGGAGCTTGATACTTTAGGTGAGCAAATAAAAAATATCCAAATGGAACCTCCTCAGGTACAGAACCACTCTCTAGAGACCTCTCTGATTTGTAAGTATGAGCAAAACATGACCAAGTTAACAGAGTATTATAGGCAAAGAGCTAAAAAGCATTGGGCTGTCAATGGTGATAGAAACACTAATTACTTTCATCATGCTGTGCTTAAAAGGAGGAGGAAAAACAGAATTGTTTCTATTAAGGATGAGAATAACAATCTTCAAGTTGATTCTCATACTATTGCCAAGACTTTCATCAATTATTTTCAAAATCTCTTTTCCTCCTCTAATGTGAATCATGGCAGGCCTTACATGAACACAACCTACCAGGAAGGAGAAGATGATTTTACTTTTAGAATCCCAGATAAAAAGGAGATCCTGGATACCTTGAAAGCTATGAAAAGGAATGCTTCACCGGGACCGGATGGATTTAATGTGGAGTTCTATTTGGCTGCATGGGATTGGATAGGTGATGATATAACCAAGGTAGTCAGAGACTTCTACATACAGGGTATTGTTCCTAACCATTTGAATGATACTCATATTGTTTTGATTCCTAAGAAAATTGCTCCCCTGGTCCCTCAAGATTTTCGGCCCATTAGTCTTTGTAATGTGATTTACAAAGTTATTGCTAAAACTTTAGCAAACAGGCTTAAACCGCACCTGCCAAACTATATTCATCACTCTCAGCAAGCTTTTATACCTGGCAGAAGGATTAGCAATAACATCATCATTGCACAGGAAATTACCCATTCCTTTAACCTTAAATCTTGGAATAGCCCTGCTTTTATGGTTAAAATAGATCTTGCCAAGGCTTTTGATAGAATTGAATGGGATTTCATTGTTAAAGCTCTTGCCCGTAAAGGACTGCATGGTCATTTCATAAATTTAATTTATGCTTGCATGGCTATCCCCACTTTCTCGGTTATTATTAATGGTCAGTCTTATGGCCGCTTTCAAAGTAGTAGGGGCATTAGGCAGGGTTGCCCTCTGTCCCCTTACTTGTTCGTTCTGGCCATCAATGAGTTGTCAATCTCTTTACAGGAAGCCATGCTCGCCGACCACTTATCAGGGATTATTTTAGGGCCAGGATGTCCTCCTATTCACTCATTAATGTTTGCTGATGATTTACTGATTTGTGGACAAGCTACAGTTGACGAAGCTACTCATATGCTTCAAATTCTTCAAAGATTTTGCAACCTTTCAGGTCAAATGCCAAACTGGAGCAAGTCTGCTATTATTTTCAGCAGGAATGTCAATGCCATCAATAAGGAGGGTATTAAAAGAATTTTTCCGGTGCAGGATATTAGCGATAGTTCTATCTATTTAGGACATCCTTTAATCCTCCCTGACAAAGATAGATCCAGTGCTTATGATTTTGTTGCCGACAAATTTAAAGTTAAATTGACTGGCTATAAGGCCAACAAAATTTCACATGCAGCTAGATTAACTCTGATCAATTCAGTTTTCGCTTCCATCCCTGTCTACTATATGTCAAATATCCTTTTCTCTAGGAAACTTATTGCCAAACTTACTTCTATCATTAGGAATTTTTGGTGGACAGGAATAAAAGAAGACCCATCAAAGAAAGCTCTTTGCCTTAGGGCATGGAAGGACATTTGCACCCCAAAAGTTGAAGGGGGGCTAGGAATCAAGAACATCCAAGCAGTAAATAGAGGACTAATCCTATCAGCAGCTTGGAGAATTGCAGAGGAACCCCAAAGTTTTTTGTCACGGGTACTTAAATCTAAATATTTTCCTGATACTTCTATATGGAGAGCAAAAAACAACATTCCAAAATCAGGTTTCTGGGCTTCAATTCTCAAGGTAAAGCACATTCTTTATGCAAATTCAATTTATCAAATTCTTGATGGTAATTCCTCTGTTTGGAGCACTCCCTGGTTTCCTCATTGGCAATCGATTTATGAGCATTTACAAATTCGTCCGGGGCATTATGTATATCCTTCCAAAATCAAGGATTTATGGAATCAAAATCAAAAAACATGGAATGCCAGTCTTATTTATAATCTTTTTGACTATGAAGTGGCTAACAACATCATGAAGGTGCCAATTATTCAACATCAGGGAGCTGATATCCTCTGTTGGAAATTACATCCTTCAGGAAAATGTACTTCAAAATCTGCTTACAAAGCATGCCTCCAAGACTTACAACAGCAGGGATCTCCATTACCTAGACACGTATCTCAAGAAATCAAGCAGTTGCTCAAGCAGGTGTGGAAAGATAAGACCATGGTTCCAAGAGTACAGACTTTTGCATGGAGGCTCTTGAGGAAAGCTCTTCCAACAGGCATGAGAGCAGGGAAATATTCCAAGCATATTAAGAAAGGCTGCATTAGGTGTGATCAGGACGAAAATGACATGCATCTTTTCTTTACTTGTCCCTTTGCAAAAGCAGCCTGGGTTGCTCATCCCTGGTTTATTAAATCTGAAATCCTCTGTAACAACTATACTAGCATTGCAGAAATTATTCATGCTCTTCTTAACTCAGGGCACCCCCAGGCCTCTCTTATAAATATAATGACTTTTCTTTGATGCATATGGAAGGTGAGGAATGATGCACTCTTTGGCAGGAAAGAAACAAAACCAACACAGGTGTACCAAACAATGCAGGCCATCTTAGAGAATCAGGAGCTAGCTTTTCAGATTGATCCTGCGAAGCAGTGCAATGATCAAAATTCGCAAACAAATGCATCTCTAAATTCTCAGAAGCATGCCAATACAGGTCCAATTCAAATTATGAGCTCAAGGTGCAAGATATATACAGATGCCGCATGGAAAGCAGGAAAGCAAAACATTGTGGGAATTGGCGTACTCATCTACTTCGAAGATGAACAACAGCAAATTGAGGTGTGTGCACTTGCTCTGGAAAAACAGGTTGACTCCCCGCTTCAGGCGGAAGCGAGAGCACTTCAGGTAGCAGGTCAGATAGTAGCTAAATTGGCTATAACTGAGGCTACATTTCTTACAGACAACCAGACTTTGGCGCATGCCGCAGCATCAGAGATATTCGTAACAAGCCTGGCCATTGGGAAATCAGGAATTACTTAGCTAGCTTCTTTGCTGCCACTAATCAGATTCGAACTGATGTTCGATACATTCCCAGGGAGCTTAACAGGAAAGCGCATGTCAATGTAGCCAATGCATACTCTTCAGCTTCCAATGGTTAGTCCATTTTAGTTTGTAATAGCAGATCTCATGCAGCTGATCACTGTCCTATGCTTCATAAGCTAGGAAATCTCGATTTGGAACACTGTAAAATCTCAGTTGTAACTTGTGCTTGAGATCAATGAAAGGTGCCAGTGGCACCACCCCCTTGTTCAAAAAAAAAAGTATCATAGAGGGAGAATTATGGAGGTATACTAAAAGACCGACCTGAAGTTGAGTAGTGGCTTTAGAGTCATAAATCGTTATAACTATAAATCTATATAACTGGCAGACTCAATAGTTGGTAAGAAACTCTGTTTTCATTAGAGAAAAGGCATGTAAACTTTTTAAGTTAACAGGTGCTATCAGCTAGCATCATGGCCGTGAATCAACCTGTGGTTGAGTTGGTTAGGTGGACAGTGGTATCCCCAACCCACCAGGATTCAAATCCTGGTGCTCACATTATTCCTGAATTTATTTCAGGACAGTCTCTCGGAGGTGCTCATAGGGGTAGGGTGTGCGTGTGTGCGTTCATAGGGATGAGTGTATGCGCGTGTATATGAGCGCTTGTGTCTGTACTGATGCTCAAAAAAAAAAGCTAGCATCATGGCCATCTCTGCGTGTGTCCCTTGAACATGCTATGATATAGTGCAAAATAAATAAAGTTCGATGAATACAGAGTAAATAATGAGTGAGCAGAAGTGTTAGGCGTAATCCATCAAAAGCACAAAGGTCGACAAACACACAAAAGGACCAATCTATGACCAAGCAAAATCCAATCTATGCGTCACATTCTTACTGGGTTATGTCTGCCGGCTCGGCCGGGCAGGTCTCACCTACGGTGACATGGCCCTCCATGGGGAGAAGCACTCATCCACGCCGTTTAGGCCGTCCAAGGCTATTGTAGCCGTGGTTGCACCTAGGCACCTAGGAACTAAACGTTGTCTCCTTTGCATATTTTTGTTACCACATCTGGTGCAGAAAAAACATATTGTTGTGTTTTGAGTATTTAATTTGAGTATTTTCAGAAGTTAGTGCCGAGAGCACACACTCAAAACAGTTAGAGAAATCTTCCCAGATAACTGTAGGCATGGGAAAAAGGTGGTTTTCTTGAAATGATGTGGATAATTATAAGATTTGGTTTAGAGGTGTTTAGCTTATCAACATTTTTGTAAGGTATGGCCAAAAATAGAGAATAGCAACACCTAAAGGCCTATAACATCATCTAGCTTGGCATGCTCATGTAAACTACATGCAGTTAACATAATAGTACCTCTGATATATCTGAATTTAGTACCATAAAATTGGGGCACCATATGGTTGACTTCTCATATTTTGTTACAGAAAATAGCAGAATTTGTTTTTAAAGCTGACAGTTAGAATGCTCCTTATAATATCAGAATGTGCCTTTTAACATTTAAGCTCTCGGCTTGGTGTAGAAACTCAAATCAATCTAAGAATGCAAGAGCAACTGACCATGCAACTAACATAATAGTATCTCTGATATATCTGAATTTAGTACCATAAAATTGGAGAACCATACAGTTTGATTCCTCATATTTCGTTTCAGAAATTAGCAGAACCTGTTTTTAAACTGACAGTTAGAATGCTCCTTATAAGATCAGGATGTGCCTTTTACTCCCTCCGTCCAACAATATAAGAACATAGCTTGAAAAACGATCTTACATTGTGGGATGGAGGGAGTAACATTTACGCTCTAGACTTGGTGTAGAAACTGAACTTGATCTTAACAAAAACAAGCTAAGCATTGTCTGAACCAACTGTACATGATTTCAAGGCCCTTATGTTGGGATAATCCTCCTACTATAACAGTTTGACTTACTTCACTTGAGAAACAAAGCACTACCTTTGATTTGGTCTGGTAGGTATGAAAACTACAGTAACAATTAGCAATTTCTGCAGAATAAATATTTTCTATATATACATACCTGGCAGAACCAAAGCCATGTCCTGGTGCTTGTCGAGAATGAAGCCAAGGGATAACACAGTGGTAGAAAAGGCTTTTCAAATGGCAGAAACAAACTTCAGTCCATGTGTAAAGGGCATAGACAACAAGAACATAAATGAAAACTTTGGTACTACCCAGAACAGCAAGTGTACTTTTAAGGTCACTCGTCTAGACACATATCGCCCCGTACCCCCGCGTCGCCCCGCTAGGGTGACACGGGGGTGATCTCGCGCCGCCGCCCCTCGTCGTCACCATGTTCCTCCTGTCCTCGCCGCTGCCACAGGCTAGTGCCGGGCAGGCCCTGGGCGCAGCCAAGGAAGGTGGCGGCGGGGAGCTTCTCCGCTCGGGCAGGCGCATGGATCGGATCCGCCAGATCCGTCTGGCCCGGGCCTCGGGTTTGAGGCGGCGGCCTCTGCTGGTGAGGGTGGCGTCGTCCGGGAGGCGGGCGGCGCTCACCGGAGTTGTGTACCACGTCTTCTCGGCCGCGCGGGCGGCGAGTTGGCGGTGGATGCGGGCGCCACGTGGAGGGATCCCCTACTGCTCTCCTTCGCCAGATTTGAAGACGGCGCCCCCGTGCTGCTGCTGCCTCCTCGTCAATCCGGCCGGATCCGGTGGCGGACTGCACGGATGTGGGGTTGGGATCTCTGGATCGGAGTAATTTCTTGGCCGGCTGCGGCGGCCACGACGCCGGCGGCGCCCCAGGCGTTGTTTCCTTCTTGAAGGCGGCTTCGAGATCCAGCTCCCTCCCCCTCGTCCTCCCCCTGCACCCGGGTGAAAACCCACAACTTTGGTTGGGCGGCGGCGGTGCCCGGCTCCGTCACCTTCTTGAAGGCGCCGCTTTGGGTCCACGGGGAGGTGGGACAGCTGCAGCGCGTTCTTGGCGTTCCTGATGGCGGCGGTTCTCTTTAGTGGTATCGCTTCGCCATGGCGGTCGGCTGGTCCGGCTCTCGTGGTGATTGTGGTGCCCAACTATTCGCCGTGTCTTCCTGGGGTGCTCCCGTCCCGTTCAGACAGGCTGGAGGTGGAGCGGCTTCATCTTGCACCGAGCTTCGGTGGAGATGTCAAGTCATGCCTGACCGACAGGTGCTACGCTTTGTCATGCCTGGTCGGCAGATGCTACGCACGACAGATCTTCCAAAGACTTCAAGCTGTGTCGGCTGGTGGTACTTGGCTGCATGGTGCTGAGGTGTATCAGTGGCGACCGCGATGTCCTCAGATGTTTGCGCGCAGGGAGGAGGTGCCGTTGGGCGCCGTGGTGGCGTCGACGATAGCTGGACTGAGCAAGGTTGATGCATTAGTACAGTTCTGAAGATGGAGCGGTGGAAGTTGGTGGCGGCGGCCTCTGAGTGCACGCCGGACCGGTGAGACCCACGCCCGGCAGGCGTCCTGGATGGGATCTCAGGTCTTAGATGTTAGGTTTGGCTGCGATGCCTGTTTGGTATTAGGCTCAGGCTATCTGCGCCCCTTCATCAACTGAATAGAGTGGCTTAGACGGCGGCTTTAGTCTTACTGTTGTATTACTTTATAAGGTCTTGTGAGAATAATTAATAAAATGGCCATATGCGTCGCCCAGATGCAGAGGCCGGGGGTCATCCTCCTTTTCTAAAAAAAAACTATAAGCAACCAAACTTCACCAACTCTGTCACTTTAAAACATCAAAATTAGGGGGTTACAAAAACATGAATCACCTCACAACCTGAGGAAAAGGACCACTGAAGTGTGTTCACTGTGTTGTAGCATGTCAATTGATGACGCTGAATGTGTTTTGTGCAAATTGAGAAAAGATACCATGGGGTACTTACAAACAGCAAGCATGAAAGAGGCCTGATGATTAAGACTGGCTTTCGGAATCTTTTAGAATTCTAATAAATAATTTTGAAAAGCACACATACGACTTGTGGCAGAAAGCACATAAAATACATTTGGTGTCATATATAAAGCAATTTTAATCTGGATCACTGATTTTTTGTACGAAACATTTACTCATTGACAGCAAACGGACCAAAAGATCAGTCCCAGATTTTTTTTCAAGCAGAACAAATACAAAGATTGCAGAAAAAAGGTTCAGTACTTTCTGACCAGACCAAGGAGAACATTACTTTTTATGATTGTAGATGAAAATTTTACCGAAAAAAGCTAGTACATACCTCTGGGGTAGCATGTTCGGCAGCAGATGTTTTTCCGGCTCAGGTGTAGTACGCTTGGCGGCTTGGGCGGCGGATGTTCTTCCGGCGAACTCGGCTGAGACGACATTGAACAACTGTTCAAAAGTTGTGATGTGATGTGATTTAATTGAGATTCCGGTTGAGGGCTCCTTCTAATGGCAGCCAAGTCCCTCTGAAATCTGGGTCGAGCACGCCATGGATTCTGTTGGAGCACTTCTCCTGGTTGTCCTGGGGTACACGGACTCCGATCAAAATCGGAGACGTACGGCGGCAGGAGGTTGAAGATCGAGGTGGCGCCGGAGAAGATTGAGATGGATAGAGAGGGGAGCCAGAGCAGGGTGACGGCCGCGCTGCCGTACGCATTGAGGAGCCCGTGCTCACTAGTGTTCGTGGGAAAGCAATGTATTGTTTTCTGCAGTCCCGTTAAAAAAGGCCCAAGCTGAAACTAAGGATACTCGCAGGTACAACATAGCTCCGCCGCTGTCCATACCCTACTCGTTAAGTCATGGTTAGGGTATGAGTATAATCTTGTACCCGCAGGTATACCCATACTCTGCCCGCTTGTGAACTAATGTTAAGTTGTCGTCAATTAATCACTAATTTTTCATGTGACTTTTCTACTCCAATTGACTTATGAGTATGTTGTACTCATCTACCTGTTATTGAGCTAAGATAATTGTTTTTTTGTAAAATGAGCTATCAATGAGTGTAAAAATGTGAACAACTCGTGTGCTATTTGTTTTACCCACTGGGTATCCAACGGGTACGGGTACCAGTCGGGTATGGGTATGGGTAAAGTTTCATATCCATGTGTATGGGTATGGATAAAATTTTATACCCACTGACTATACGGGTACGGGTATGGTACTGCTCTACCCTATTCATACCTTACCCCTTGTCATCCTTAGCAGATAGGAAACGTTTTCTCTGTTTACACACTTTAAATTGTACTGCGGGTTGATTATGTAAACCCATAGGGTCTTTTTAACAAAATTGTTGTGACGGTAAACCCGACGAAAGCAATGCATGCTTTATTAGTAGGTAAAGATAGAGATATCACTAGTCCATCTTTTTAATACATTTTTCTTAAGTAAACTACATTGCTAATTTTGTTACTATTATGTTCTTCTACTGAAGCTCCCAAATGATGTTGTGCCTCCGTTGATGTATGTGAAAGGTCAGATGAAAATTGCTTGCGTACGGCCATGGACGGAGTGTTTCAAATTTCCATACTCGACTCCTCAAACAGATGGAGGCCTCAAAATCAACAGATGGAGAAAAATATTGACTGGGCGATGGCTGCAAGTTGAAGACCGGTGGATCTCTATGCTCTATAAGGGCATCTCCAACGATTCTAAGATAGGTATTGGTAAATTTGTTACCTAGGACATAATGATGATGTGGCATGTAATAAATGTCGAGAGAGAGAGCAAAGTTGTATGTAGAATAATCAATGACCTGTGCACAAGCTCCAAGGTGAAATAAAGAGCAATCACATTTATATTCTCACCATCTATTGGATAGCTTAGGTACAACCTATTAAAGTAGTTATATAATAGCTTGTTGATTGATGACACGGATATTTTACGTACAACCTATTGCTACTGTATAAAATTTGTATAAGGGTGTATAAATATGCTAAAATGAAATAAGGTATAATAGTGGCGCGGGGTAATACCCAGCGCTACTTCTATTTAGCAGTAGCATGGGTCCTACCCCATGCTACTACTAAGAAATTTAGTAGCAGCGCGAGACAAGACCTGCACTACTACTAAAGGTTAGCTGCAGTGCACTAGCAATAGCGTGGCCCCGCGCTACTACTATGCCTTTACCCCGTGCTACTGTAAGGGTTTTTCTTAGTAGTGCGTGTATCTGCAGTAAGATTACATCACTTACTGCTTGGGACCTCCTTGAAAACTTGTAGACGTAACCCCTCAAAAGACTTAATAAATTATAGGATCTCTCTTTAATAATTATTTTCACAAGGCAGGAAAAAGATAAAAAAATCCATAAAAAGCAAGGCCCGCACTATAACTAAAAGTTAGCTGAAGTGTGCTTGCAGGCCTCCGCGCTATTGCTATGCCTTTACCTTGCGCTACTACTAGGGTTTTCCTTAGTAGTGTGTGTAGTTGCAGTCGGATTACTTCACTTATGGCTTGGAACCTCCCGGAAAAATTGTAGATGTAATCCCTCAAAAGACTTAATAAATTGCGGGATCTCTCATTAATAAGTTATTTTCACAAGGTGGAAAGACAAAAAAATAAAACAAAAAGTGAGCACAAACAAAGTATTGACAAAAGAAATACAATTCTCCCTCAGAAGAGTGGATCATGTTCGTAAAAAAATTGTCCCTTTTTCTCACCCACTTTCCCTTTCGCTTTTCAAAAAATAGGAAATGAAAAGGCCAAAAAAGAAAATAGATACTGCATGAAAATGTGCGTTGCACTGCAGAAAAAAAGTCAGGATGCACCAAAAAATCAACGTTGTCAAATACGTCCCATACCCACTACCGATAAAAAAGAAAGAAACACGAATTAACCTATAGTTGAGATGGTTAGGTGGACAGTGGTATCCTCAACCCACCAGGGTTCAAATCCTGGTGCTCGCATTATTCCTGAATTTATTTCAGCATTTTCGGTGATGCGCTTTTAGTGGGAGGAGACGTTCCCGTCGACGACGAGGCGCCTACGGTGACTTCATAAATCTCAAGATAATATGCCGGCTCAGTCTCTCGGGGGTGCTCATAGGAATAGGGATGTGCGTGTATGCGTTCATAGGGGTGAGCGTATGCGCGTGTATATGAGCGCTTGTATCTGTACTGATGCTCAAAAAGAAAAAGAAACTAAATGTTCCGTGAGCCCTGATCGGATCTCGTCCTCTCATGCGAAACAGAGGAAGGCCTGGCCAGCCTATGCGAATCTTTTAGGCTTCCTTTTGGTTCGTAGGAAATTTATGGAAATTCTATAGAATAGGATTTGTATAGGAAAAAAATTGAAGCATTTTGGTTTGTAGGAGTGGATTACTATTTTTATGCAGGATAGAGATCAATCCTTCATATTTTGAAGGAAAAAAAACATTAGCTTAGACTTATTGAAAAAATTCTTGTCCTATGTATTAAATGCCATCTCTTTCTCTATAGAAATTGAGATGCATGTCATCTCACTTCGTATGATTTTTCTATTCCTTTAACATTCATATTCTATGGCTTCCTTTTGCTTCGTAGGAAATTTATAGAATAGGATTTGCATAGGAAAAAAAATTGAAGCACTTTGGTTTGTAGGAGTGGATTACTATTTTTATGCAGGATAGGAATCAATCCTTCATATTTTGAAGGAAAAAAACATTAGCTTAGACTCATTGAAAAAATTGTTATCCTATGTATCAAATGACATCTCTTTCTCTATAAAAATTGAGATGCATGTCATCTCACTTCGTATGATTTTTCTATTCATGTAACATTTATATCCTATGAGTCAAAGGAGGCCTTACGGGGTTCCATTTGTTAGGGGTACGCGCTATACACTTGTTTATGAACCGGCAATGCTCCCACCTGTTTGCATGGCATTTCTTATATGGAAAATCCTAGACGCATGGAAGATTATGGGATACTCAGTGCTAATTAATCTCAACCCCCTGATTTTCATGGGGGTGAGCCCCACCTCCCTTCACATAATCACAGCCCGTTGTATCCGTAAAACCCACCCCGTGCGTGTAGCATTGCTCTTCTTATATAGCGTGTACCTATCCACTTGTATAGCACTTCTTTCAATGGGCCGGCCCATTTCGGGGTACCACCACCAACCGGGTTTGGGAAGGTTCCAGAACCTTCTCTGAACCGGTTTTTTTCTCTGTTTTTTCTTTCTTTTTCCTTTTTCGTTTTTTCTATTTCTTTTTTGATCCTTTTTCCGTTTTCTCTTTGTTTTTTCTTTTATGATTTCAGTTTTAAATTCCCTATTTTTAAAGAAATTATGAACCGTTTTTGAAATGATCAACATTTTTTAAATACGTGAAGATTTTCTTAAAAATCTTGGTTTTGTTTTTTCACAAATTCTTGACCATTCCCTTAAATCATGCACATTTTTTTAAAACCGTGAACATTTTTTTTAAAACCCACGAACATTTTTTTTGAAATCATGAATACTTTCTGAAATTCGTGAACATTGTTGTAGAAATTTGTGAACATTCTCTTAAATCATGAATGTGTTTTCGAATTCGCAAAAAAATCATGAGCATTTTTACAAATTCATGAACAATTTTTAAATTCATGAACGTTTTTTAAATCGTGAACATTTTTTAAAGTCATGAACATTTTTTAACTTTGTGAACATTTTTCAAACTCCCGAGCATCTTTTTGAAATCATGAATAATTTTTTGAAATCATGATTGTTTTATTCAAAATTAGCAACCTTTTTCTAAAATTAATATCTTTTTGCTATCCCAAATTATTGAGAAAAAAAGAAGAAAATGGCGGTGTCCCAGCCGAACATGGGCCGTCCCAGAAGGGTGCAAAGAGGGAGAGGGGGGTGTGCGCTCACTTCGTCCGCAGCGCGTTATGCGTCGTACAGGAGCTCCCTGTTTGCAGACCACACGTAATTGAGCATCACATGACAGGTCTGGGCGTTAGTCCTCTAACACGAATCACTAGGTACTACCCTAAAAAAATGAATCACCACGTACTGAATCCTACGGTCTATCAAATGAGTGAGACCAAATTATTTCTCAGCTAGCCATCTCTTAGCTAGCTGAGAAATAGCGAAACCGTAAGATTAAAGAGTTAACCCAATAAAGGATTCCGAGTAATGTGGTCGAAAAAGAGAGGTTGGGACTGAGCTTGAACAATATGGGAGGCATATAAAATAATATAATATATATGCAGCATTTTGTAGGTCGGTGTGATGTGTACAAGAAAACTTTTTTTTAGATATACAAGCAAACTTTTATGTACCGGAAAACCTAGAGCTCATGTTCAAGACGCTAGGCGATTATTCGCCCTCATTGCAGCAAAATGTCTACCAAATGCACATAAGTGCGCTAATGGGCCAGTAGAGGTTGAGCGGCAGACCGAGTGAACCTGACAGTTTTCATCCTTTCCTCCGTGCATGTTTCATCTCTTTTTTCTGTTTTCATGTAATGATTTTTAGGGTTCCTTCAGTCTTTCAATTTTCTTTGGGTTTTTATTTCTTCTTTTCTTTCCTTTATCCTTTTTCTACTTTCTCTCTTTTTAAAATTCATGAACATCTTTAGAAATCCATGGAAAGTTTTTCAAATACATGAATTATCTAAAAAAAGAGATTTTTGTAAATTTTGGATAATTTTGTAGAAATATGTAAATATTTTTTTTCAAAAACAGTTTCCTAAAAATACATGAACACCTTTGGGAATACCAGAACATTTTTATTCAATATTTGGCAACATGTGTGAAAAAGCTTGTGGTCACCAAGTTCGCTACGTGCTTTGGATGTTTATTTCCTCCGCAATGGTTTGAACTTTGGATGTCAGAGTAATCACGTGTTAAGTTTGTCAAGCAACGAGAAATATTACTACGACCCTCGTGTAATCGGATCCAGAAATGCATGGACGTGCTATTTAAAATTAAAGAGTCATCTTAGTAAAGAATTCCAAGTCATGTGATCAAGAAAGAGAGGTTGAGCCTTAGCAAAGTATTATATAAACCAAAGTATCAAAAACTATAGTAATTTTGCCTGTAGGTATGAAATATCATAGTTTTACCAAAAACAGAGTATTTTGGAGTATTCGCAATACATAGAACCTGTTTGGTTGTTGCCGCACAACGTTGTAAATTTTACTCCCTAACAGTTGCGTTTAAGCACTCAGCAGGTCTGTTTTTTAAAAAGAGGGCTGGGGTTCTTATTTTATGCAGAGAAAAAACTACACTTTTCCCAATACTACATTATTAAAAGCACAACTGTTAGGGGCAATCAAACAGCTCATTATAAATAAAACTATGGTAATCTCAAAAACTATAGTATTCTCAAAATATTTAGAAAATACTTTGTTATCAAACGAGGCCTGAGCTTGACAAAGGGGATAATATGTGTGCAACATTTGTGTAGGTCCGTGCGATGTGTAGAAGCAAATTTTTTTGTGCTGGAAAAACTTCTGATCTATTCATCAACTATCAAGGTAATACAACAAACACCAAAAGTAAAAATTAATACAAGCATTGAAGCGAGCCGATGGTGCACCGTCGCCATCTTCCCTCCATCACCGGAGCCAGGGGCACCTTGTTCTGGTAGATAGTTAAACAGTCATTGCCAGAAGGCCACAGAGACCAGCACACCAGGGCAACAACCGCCACCAATGAAGAGAGGCATAAATCTAAAGGATCTAGCATGTAGACACACAGACATAAACGAACGAAGAGTAGATCCAAGCGAATCCACCTAAGACAAACGCCGACCGAATCTCGCTAGATCCATTGGAGACAAACCTCCACATGCTTTTTGACAATGCTAAAAGAAAATCTGAACAGGGGAAAGACGGCCAGAACTAAACATGACACAAACTCTACCAAACTCATAGAAACTGCTAAAGACGAAGCCCTCTTGCCAGCAAGGACCGAATCTACTTCACACGGCCTTATGGCCACAGGAGACATGGCAGCTCGGTAGCTACGCGGCAGGAGGCAACGAAAACCCAGTGACTTAGGAGCGAAGGGGGTGCGTCTGCATGGGAACATGCATTCTGGACAAGCAAACTTTTGCGTACCGCAAACCCCAAGCTCATGTTTAGCCCACTAGGGGAATCCTATTCGCCCCTCATTATAGAAAAATGTCGACTAAACTCATAGAAGTGGGCTAATGGACCAACAAAAGTTGAGTGTTCGATGGAGTGAACCTGGTAGTTCTCTTCCTTTCCTCTATACATGTTTCTTCTGATTTTTTTACTTTATGTTTTCTTGTAAGATTTTCTTTAGATTTTTTGGTTTTCTGTTTCCCTTTAGGTTTTTCTTTCATCTTTTCTTACCTTTCCTCTTTTTCTACTTTCTAACTTTTTAAAATTCATGAAAAGAATTAGAAATCCCTCAATACTTTTTTCAAATCTAGAACATTTTCTTAAAATCCCTGAACATTTTTAGAATACAATAAAATTTTCAAATTTGACAGCTTTTAAAAACCACGGTCGACATGTTTGGGATGCACAAAATGTTTCAAATTCCTATAATTTTTTTTCAAATTCATGACTACTTTTTTTTAAAGTACATGCTTTTGTTTGAAAATTCAAGGGTGTATTAAAGTTATGTAAGTTTTTTAATGTTAGTTAAAATTTGAAGAAAAAATGAAATAAAAATAAATTAAAATTGCTTTTATAGCATGATATTTATTTTGGTTTATATTCATGTTAAAATTGGTTGAAAATGAACTTCACAATAAAAAATGTGCCAAGAAAAACCAAGAGAGAACCATCCAAACTGGAAAATATAGGGAAAAACTACATGAACATCGCTGTAATGAAGAGTGCTCGGGCATTTCCTATATAGCGCTTAAGACGCCCGTCATAGTATTTTTGGCAAACGGACGACCCCCACCTTCCCCCGTTGGGTAGGCCCAACTACATTTTTTTTCTGTTTTAAACCAAAAGAAGTGGGTGTGAGGGCCTTTTTGCCCTCTCGTTAGGGTTTCTCTTCCTCTCGGGGCGATCGTGATCGTCGCCGTTGAGACCTGACCTTCCTTGCCTCCGCCATAATCCTCAACCTTTTCCTTCGACCAGGGCGATGCGGCACTCGTTGACGTAGGACGAGGCTTGGTGAGGGGAGGTCTAGGGTTCCTGCAAGGCACGCTACTCTTCAGATCGGGCTAGGGTTTTCAAGAGTTCATGGCATCGGATGGAGCCTCGGGGTCGGCCGCCGGCGGCTCGATGGATCCGGACGATGTGGCTGCACTGATGGAGGAGTTGGGACTCCAGGAACAAGATCTAGATGATGTGGTGTACGATGCGGATGAGGCTCCAGCGGAGGCGGTGTGATGGATAGCGCTTGTAAGAGTTCACATGGCCAAAAATTACAGCCAATTCTGGTTCTTCAAGAACATGCGCGCGGCATGGGACCTTGCCCAGGAAGTTCAGTTCAAACCACTGGAAGATAATTTGTATATGGTGCAGTTTGCGTGCCTAGGAGATTGGGAAAGAGTTACTCAAGATGGGCCATGGCACTTCAGGGGGGATGTTGTAATTCTGAAACCATATGATGGCCTGGCGAAGCCGTCCACAGTTTTTCTTGACACCATCGAGATTTGGGTGCAAATCCATGATGTTCCACCCTTGTATGCACATCTTGTGCCATCTTTAGCTTCAAAGGTGGGCAAGGTGTTGTATGTTGAACCCCAATCACAAGATTTCTCTGGAAATTTCTACCGTTCCTAGATCCGGATCAATGTCAACAAAGCACTAAAGAACGCAGTCTCGATGGTCAGGGAGGGGAAGCGCCAAATTTACAGAATCAAATATGAGAAACTACCTGACTGGTGTGCGGTGTGCGGCAAGTTGGGCCATCTATACAAGGAACATGGGAGCGGTTTACATCCCCCATCGGTGCTAGTTTTCAAAGATCTGAAGGCAACATGGACTATGCGAACTGGACAGGGCCCGGGAGGGGGCCGTGGGCGCAGGGGAGGCCGTCAGGGAGGATGAGTTGGTCGTGCTTCTAGGTCGCCTTTTGAACAAGACAGAGATGATGCTGGCAATGGAGGAGACGCCGAGATGGCTGAGGCGGATGCCAACAGAAAGAGAGCGACGGGCGAGGAGCAGCCCGTGAAACAAACTATCACTAATGATACAAATGCTGGTGATCACGTGGCTTTGTTGGCGCTGCCCCAACCCAATCAGTTCCTCCTACTCCAAGCAGCACTCAAGAACAGAAAAGAGCCAAGGTGAACATTAAAGAAGGGGATGATGACATGGAAAAAAGGGTCGGCCTTGCAAGGTCGTATCATCTTTGGAGGGCTCCTTCGAGGGGCGCCGCCGGGCCCAATGAATATCTTCTACTGGAACTGTCGTGGTGCGGGTAAAGCTGCGACAGTTCGGGAGCTTCACGATTTCGCGAGGCAATTTTCCCCTACCCTCTTGTGTATTCTTGGAACTCATCTAGAAAGTACAAGGGTAGAAGCTTTAGCAGGCACGCTTGGTTTTGACAATTCTTATGATGTTAGTAGTCAAGGAAGGAGTGGTGGAATAGGTCTGTTTTGGAGCAATTCAATAAAGGTTGAAATTCTTGGTTACTCTCTCTATCATCTTGATGTTTCTATTGAGGAACCTGACACGGAGAAGTGGAAGATGACATGCGTTTATGGGGAGGCACAAACACATTTGAGACACCAAACTTGGACAATGCTGAAAAATATCAGTACTTTGAGTGCTCTCCCATGGCTCTGTTTAGGTGATTTTAATGAAGTATTACATCTAGATGAGCATCAAGGTGTTGGGCAGCGGAGCAATGCTCAGATTCAATCCTTTTGGGATACCCTAGATGTTTGCATGTTGATAGACTTGGGGTACAAAGGGATTTTTTGGACGTTTGAGAAAAAAGTAACAGGAGGAACACATACTAGATGTAGACTTGACAGAGCCCTGGTGAATGCAGCATGGCTGGCAAGGTTCCCTCTGGCCTCGGTAAAACACTTGACCGGTGTCACCTCCGACCACGAGCCAATCATGCTAGAACGGGAGGTTGGACCTGCCGCTCAGGCTCAGAAAATGTTTAGGTACGAAACGATGTGGGAGACACATGACAATTTTCAGGACATGTTATCCGCGGAATGGGGCGCTAGTCCTCCTTGCACAACGGTACGTGAGCTGCATGACAAACTTTCAGATCTTGCAAAGGGCTTGGGAAGATGGAGCCGAGATACTTTTGGGAACGTTAGAAAAGAGATTAAGCAGTTGAAACAAATGCTCGAGGAGCTGAAGAATGATCCCTTGCGGACTGGCCCTTCTCATGCAGAGCTAAATATTAATGAACGGTTGATAGAGATGTATCACCGGGAGGAGATTATGTGGCGTCAAAGAGCAAGGGTGGAGTGGTTGTCTGCTGGAGATAAAAATACCAAGTTTTTTCACCTACGAACTAGCCTCTGTCGGAAGAAGAACATGATAAAGGCATTACAGAACTCCCTCGGGATGGAAATAACGGACCCGGGAGAGCTAAAAGCATTAGCGAATGGTTTTTACCAATCTTTATATCAGTCCGAGGGGGTGCAAAATATGGAGGCAGTGCTAGATCATGTGCCTAGGAAGGTTACAGATGAGATGAATGCCACTTTTGTTGGGGAACGCAGTAATTTCAAAAAATTTCCTACGCACACACAAGATCATGGTGATGCATAGCAACGAGAGGGGAGAGTGTTGTCTACTTACCCTCGTAGACCAAAGCGGAAGCGTTGATGCAACGTAGAGGAAGTAGTCGTACGTCTTCCCGGTTCAACCGATCCAAGCACCGTTACTCCGGCACCTCCGAGTTCTTGGCACACGTTCAGCTCGATGACGCACCCCGAGCTCCGATCCAGCAAAGCTTCATGGAGGAGTTCCGTCAGCACGACGGCGTGGTGACGATGATGATGTTCTACCGGCGCAGGGCTTCGCCTAAACACTGCAACGATATGACCGAGGTGGAATATGGTGGAGGGGGGCATCGCACACGGCTAAGGAACGATCACGAAGATCAACTTGTGTGTTCTAGGGTGCCCCCTGCCCCCGTATATAAAGGAGCAAGGGGGGAGGCCGGCCGGCCCTATGGGACGCGCCAAAGGGAGGGGGGGAGTCCTCCTCCTAGTGGGAGTAGGACTCCCCTTTCCTAGTCCAACTAGGAAGAGAGAGGGGGAAGGAAAGAGAGGGAGAGGGAGAGGGAAAGGGGGGCCGCGCCCCCTCCTAGTCCAATTCGGACTCCCCATGGGGGGGGGCGCCACCTCCTGGGCTGCAGCCCTCTCTCTCCCCTCAGGCCCACTAAGGCCCAATACTTCCCCGGGGGGTTCCGGTAACCCCTCCGGCACTCCGGTTTTCTCCGAAATCACCCGGAACAATTCCGGTATCCGAATATAGCCGTCCAATATATCAATCTTTATGTCTCGACCATTTCGAGACTCCTCGTCATGTCCGTGATCACATCCGGGACTCCGAACAAACTTCGGTACATCAAAATGCATAAACTCATAATAACTGTCATCGTAACTTTAAGCGTGCGGATCCTACGGTTCGAGAACAATGTAGACATGACCGAGACACGTCTCCGGTCAATAACCAATAGAGGGACCTGGATGCCCATATTGTCTCCTACATATTCTACGAAGATCTTTATCGGTCAGACCGCATAACAACATACGTTGTTCCCTTTGTCATCGGTATGTTACTTGCCTGAGATTCGATCGTCGGTATCCAATACCTAGTTCAATCTCGTTACCGGCAAGTCTCTTTACTCATTCCGTAATACATCATCCCGCAACTAACTCATTAGTTGCAATGCTTGCAAGGCTTAAGTGATGTGTATTACTGAGAGGGCCCAGAGATACCTCTCCGCCATTCGGAGTGACAAATCCTAATCTCGAAATACGCCAACCCAACATGTACCTTTGGAGACACCTGTAGAGCTCCTTTATAATCACCCAGTTATGTTCTGACGTTTGGTAGCACACAAAGTGTTCCTCCGGCAAACGGGAGTTGCATAATCTCATAGTCATAGGAACATGTATAAGTCATGAAGAAAGCAATAGCAACATATTAAACGATCGGGTGCTAAGCTAATGGAATGGGTCATGTCAATCAGATCATTCAACTAATGATGTGATCCCGTTAATCAAATAACAACTCTCTGTCCATGGTTAGGAAACATAACCATCTTTGATTAACGAGCTAGTCAAGTAGAGGCATACTAGTGACGCTCTGTTTCTCTATGTATTCACACATGTATTATGTTTCCTGTTAATACAATTCTAGCATGAATAATAAATATTTATCATGAAATAAGGAAATAAATAATAACTTTATTATTGCCTCTAGGGCATATTTCCTACAACTTTGTGTGCCCCTTACACTAAAGAGGAGGTTAAATCTGCTCTTTTCCAGATGTTTCCTACCAAAGCACCAGGGCTCGACGGTTTTCCGACTCACTTTTACCAACGGCATTGGGACGTATGTGGTGATCAAGTGACCAGTATAGTTCTCAGAATTGTCAGGGGTGAAGAGAGCCCGGGATCGATTAATGATACAGTGTTGGTGCTAATTCCTAAGGTAAATAACCCAACGCTACTTTCTCAATTTCGTCGAATAAGTTTGTACACTATTTTGTACAAGATAGTGTCTAAGGTGATATCAAATAGACTAAAAGTAATACTGCCTGACATTATCTCTGAAGAGCAGTCGGCTTTTGTTCCCGGGAGGTTAATCACGGACAACATTATATGTGCTTATGAGTGTTTGCATTTCATGAAACGATCAAGGGCCAAATCAAATAGTTTCTGCGCTCTAAAGCTGGATATGATGAAATCTTATGACAGATTGGAGTGGGATTATCTCAGAGAAATAATGACAAAGCTGGGATTCGAGCAACACTAGATAGACACAGTCATGGGTATGGTATCCTCCGTCTCCTTTTCAGTCTGTTTTAGTGGTGAAAGACTTGATTCTTTTAACCCTATCCGATGTATTCGGCAGGGAGACCCGATCTCCCCCTACTTATTCTTGATTGCAGCAGAGGGCCTCTTGTGCCTCCTTAAATCAAGTTCTCAGTCGTCTTTGACAGGAACCAAGGTGGCTCCCACGGCTCCCACCGTGAACCACCTCCTATTTGCAGATGATAGCATGTTGCTATTCAAGGCCAGTGGGGAAGGATCAATCGTTGTGTTAAACCTGCTTGATACTTATTGTAATGCTTCTGGATAGAGGATCAACAATGAAAAATCTTCGATTTTCTTCAGTAAGGGCTGCCCAACTGTTATGAAGGAAACTGTAAAAACCAACTGCAGGTGCACAATGAATCATTGAGCGAGCGCTATCTGGGTATGCCGATTGATGTTGGCCACTCGAAGAATGGAACATTCAGATATCTTCGAGATAGGGTTTGGGAGAAGATCAAAGGGTGGATGGAAAAACTACTCTCGTCGGCCGGGAAGGAAGTTTTGATCAAGTCAGTAGCCCAAGTGATTCCGGTTTTCTCGATGTCTTGCTTCAGATTACCACGAGGACTATGTGACATCATTACATCCACCATCCGACAGTTCTTTTGGGGATCTAAGCAAGGGCGCAGGAAGCCAAGTTGGGTAGCATGGGATATCCTAACCATGCCAAAGTACTTGGGAGGGCTAGGTTTTAGGGATTTGGAGATTTTTAATCTAGCCCTCCTTGAAAGGCAAGCCTGGAGGACCTTAACAGACAATTCTTCCCTCAGTGCAAGGATTTTGGAAGCCGCCTACTTTCCGGAATGTACCTTGCTGCAGGCTGAATTGGGAGCTCATCCGTCCCAAATATGGCGGGCTGTCTTGGACGGTCGGGACATTTTGGCTCAGGGACTCATACGCAGAATTGGGGATGGAGAATCCACGAGTATATGGCAACATAACTGGATCCCGAGGGACAGCTTTAAACGCCCGATCACCTCGCTTCTACAAAACCCTCCTGATAGAGTGGCGGAACTCATCAACGCTTCATCAGCAAGATGGAACGAGGGCCTGGTCCGGTCAGTATTCACTCATTTTGACGCAGAAGCTATCCTCACAATCCCGCTGTGTACGCGAAGAGTTGCAGACTTTTGGGCATGGCATGAGGAAACCCGGGGTGGTTTCTCTGTGAGATCGGTGTATCGCATGATCCTACGGATGAAGCACAGCAGAGAGGCGTGGCTGAACGAGGGGGGGGGGCATCGTATGAACATAGCGAAACAAGCAAGTGGTCTATGATATGGCATCTTAGAGTTCCCTCAAAACTCAAAATGTTTGTGTGGAGGCTAGCATGATAATCTATGCCGACGGGAGTGGTTCTGAAACATCGCCACATGGCGACAGAGGATACATGCTTGTTATGTGGATCAGTTGATACATGGAAGCACACACTAATATCATGCCCGATGGCAGCAAGTATTTGGGCCTTGGCACCCGATGATCTGGTAGAAACCATGCTTGACCGGGCTGAGGACACCCCAAAGGAGTGGCTTTTTGCTTTGTATGAATCTTTGAGCCAGGACCTGTTTGATGGGCTAGTTGTCACCCTTTGGACACTTTGGAGAGTAAGGAGAAAAGCCATTTACGAGGATATTTTTCAATCACCTCACTCGGTTAACAGCTTCATATCGAACTACTTGGGTCAGATGCGGATCATTAATGCTAAAAGATCAACGCAGTATACACCTACAGTTCAGAGATCTTCGAGATGGGTGGCACCGACGGCCGGCAACGCCAAAATCAACGTTGATGCAGCTGTTTCAAGGCGAGGTTATGGCTCGGTTGGCGTCATTTGTAGGGATCAAGACGGATCGTTCTTGGGAGCATCTTCACTCTGCTTTCCGAACATTACGGACCCTCCAACTCTCGAGGCCCTAGCCATCAGGGAATCTCTGGCTTTGGCAGATGACTTATATCTCAGACGAATTCAAGTTGCCTCCGATTGTATGCTGGTGGTTCAAAGCTTACACAAGGAAAATCGGGCAAGCTATGGCGCAATTGTACATGAAATACTAGATCACTCTGTAGATTTTGATTTTTGCAAATTTAGTCATGAGTTTAGAAGCTCTAATTATGAAGCTCACAACATAGTGAAGGATGCTTTATCTTTTGATGGAGGCCGCCATGTTTGGTTAGGCAACCCCGAGAATTTACCATCCGTCCCTGTAAATATTATGACGAATTAATAAAGCTTCGCGACGTTGCCTAAAAAAAGTGGGTGCGAGGGGTATGATTCCAAACCACGACCTCCTACTCAAGTGCTAGCTATGATAGCCAGCCAAGAAACCAACCGGAATGTGATTAGTTGCATCTTTTTTTGTTCTTTTTTCTTTTTCTTTGTCTTCTACCTTTTTCTTTCTCTTTTTTTGAAAATACAATGACTTTTTTCATGAAAATCGATGAACTTTTTTCAAATTCGTGATTTTTCCTTAGAAAATTTGGTGATTTTTTTAAATTCATGATTTTTTATTCAAAATTGATGAACATTTTTTAACTCATGAAATATTTTTTGAAAATCCATGAAATTAATTCAAATTCCATGATTAGTTACCAAGTTTGGTGAACTTTTGTTAAAAATCAATGAACTTTTTTCAAATTTGATGAACTTGTGTTCAAATTTTATGAATTGTTTTTCAAACCCGACGAACTTTTTTCAAAATCGATAAACTTATTGTCAGATATGATAATTTTTTCCCAATTTTTGGGAACCTTTATTAAAATTTGATGAACTTTTCCAATATAGGTATACTTTATCTTAAATTTGCGAACTTTTTTGAGGTTTAGTGAACTTTTAAAATAAATCGATGAACATTTTTAGTTACAAACTTTTTCAATTTTTGTGATTTTTTTAGTAATTACGTATTTTTTTAAAAGGCAACGGGTGAATGGTCAACTGGCCAACCGTGACTAGTCAAATGCGATCGAGCGACCCGGGGAAACAGGGAAAATTCCGATTAAGCAATCACCTTCTCGGACGAGACTTGCCTGCTCCTCGCGCGTGTGCCCATCGTGCTCCCGCGTACATGGCTTGGTTTGATTGGAACAAAATAAGTTCCGGCCCCACCCTCTTAAAATCAGGCGGGGAGATGATTAGATTAGAAAAGAAAAAGGAAAAAAGACAGCCGTAGAATAAAGTAGGAGCACGAATGAATGAAGTAGAATCCCTTCTACACGGGCCAGCACACGAGCGTGGGCGCGTGAGCGCCGGTAGCGCCAAAACAGACGCTTAAATCGCGAGCGCCAAAACAGACTCTTTTTTTGGTGGTTAATTAACCGTACCAAAAGCAAGGGTGGGTCGGAGCGCACTATAATATGCTTTCTCTGTTCGGAAATACTTATTATCAAAATAAATGAAAGGGAATGTATCTAAACGTATATTAGTTGTAGATACATTTTTTTTATCCATTTTAATGACAAGCATTTTCAGATGGAGGAAGTATCTTTTTTTCGTGTGAAACAGAAGAGCTTTATTAATTAACCAGGAATAATGTTAGGGCACTCCTGATGCATTTTATCTAGAATTGTATCATATGCATTAATGTTTGGCACAACTCCTCTCATGGCTTGTATCTTAATGTTGTATCTAAAATAGCTCGTAGGTAATGTCTTTTGTGTGAGAAAAAAAAATACGAAGAGAAGCACAAACGGATGAGGGCATGTGGCTTTAAGAATAAGTCTTTTTTTTCATTCAACTTGCCATGTGAACAATTAAAAAATGAGAGATCCAAATGAAACAGGGCCGGCTCAATTTGGCGCTAGTACTGTAGTGCCATTTTCCATTTACGTATTGTAGCGGTTGATAGCCGGTTTCACCAAAAAAATCGGCTGCAATAGAAAGTTTTTAAACATGTGAAATGAAGAAAATGAATATTTTCAAACGCTTTTTTGAACACTATTAAAAAAAATTCTCAAAAACATACATTTAATCTTTTTGGAAATCATTGTTGAAAAAAGCGAATAATTTTAGAACTTCTGTAAAAACAATTAATAGTACTAATTTTTTTTGAATTTTGTGAATACTTATTTAAAATACCTACATTTTCAAAAAGCTGAATATTCTTAAATTTTAGGAGTAATTTTTTAAAAATGAACATTATATAAAAATAAAATGAAAAATATAAAAATAAAAATGAATTAACAAAATAAAACCGATAAAAATCTTAGAAAAATCAATAGGAAAAAGAAACATGAAAAAACCAGATAGGACCTAGAAGTTTCCTAAAGCCGGGAAAGCCAGAGTAGCTAATTTAGCCGGCCCATGGGTGCACTTCATGTGTCTTTCATCGACACTTTTCTTTGTCGTAGAAAGCAACAAATATGATTTACCCTGAAAAATTGATGGGTTTCGAAACCGATGGACCGGCAGATTTAGACTTAATTTGGACCAGAAAACCGGGCTAGGCTACATGCGCCAAGCTCCTAGGGCCAGTTCTTCTCACAAAGAAGTAAAAAAACAAAGAAATATTTGACTATTTTTCCTATTTTATATAGGCTTGCACGGCCTGAAGCTATCCAAAATTTCCTATTTTATACTATATGCTTACATCTATAACCTTTCAAGCAGAAGAATTCCAACTACAGGTATCTAATTTCTATGAGAAAAGTTATAGATGTATCTGTCTACTTAAGGGAAGAAGTAAGAAGAAATCCCATTTCATCATTTGTTAAACTAACCGGACCTGAGCATGGACAGCTTGATTCGAATGTTTGGTGCCCAAGCCAAGTTCCAGCCTTGTCCCCAAAAGGCTTAAGAGGAGTATTTGCTGCCTTTTGTAGAATGTTAGGTATGATAATTCATTTGTTGGAAATATGAGCAATTTATCAAATAATTTTTACTAACAGAAATACTAGATAACGCATGACTGATATAGCAGAGATAAAGCAAGTCAATCAATCTGACAGAGAGAAGGTAAATAGCATCTGCATATATGAACTTGAATTGAACACATCTAGAACGGACACTAGATCAAGTTGCATATACGAAGTAGAACCTAACATATGTAGGGTAGACACTAGAGCAAAGAACTGTGGCTGGACTTCTAACAGAAAGAGCAAGAATACGTACGGGACAACAGCAACAGCAGAAGCACTGGACTTGGGGTCGACATCCTCGCCAGCCATGTCGTCGATGAGGTTGTCGACGTCGGGGAAGAAGTCGTCGGAGTCCGAAGCGTCCGTGATGAAGAAGTCAGTAGTCGCATGGAGCGCTTCCCAAAAACCTTATCACCCTTCTCCCGTACAGGACTAAAAGAGGTGCGGTTTCGGAGGCCTATTGTTTCGATTCACGGTGCACGCCGCAAGCCGGGATGACGTAGACAGCAGCAGCTCAGAGATTAAAACCGGTGGCGAGAGAAAGTTCTGGTGCATCTCTTTGAGAGGAGTGACCTCCCTTTTATAGGCGCACGAGAAGGAGGCGAGGCGAGGCGAGGCATGGCGTGGCGGGCGGCGGAGGAGAAGCGCGCGTGAATGTCCCTCTTGTTCTCATGGTCATATATGTGGAAAAACATCCTCCCTTATAAGGAGGTCCAACTCTCACTAAACTAGCAACGCGGGACTAAACTTTAGTTCCACCTCTTGCCTTGCACGAATGGGCTGCGTGGGCCTCTAGGATTTATTAGGAATTTCTGAAACTGCTATTGGGCTGGCCCAAAATAGACAAAATTTCAGCAATCCCCCACCAGATCCCAGAGGCACACAAACTTTGCCTTTGGTTCAAAACACTGTTTTATATACCGGTACTGTAGTGGAGACTGTTATGTTGAACTTCCACCTAGAACTCTATGCTACACTAGTAAACAACTTGAACAGTGGACTGGGCCTTGAACTGCAAGTTTTCTACGAATCTAGCTTTACATAAAGCCTTGACCGATACTTGACTACCGTGGATCTTCCCCGCGGGTGGAGCTTATGCGTCATACTTCGAGACCTTTCATGAGTTTACTAGAGAGAACCCTACTCTCATAGATTGCGACGTTTAACAACCAGACTCATATAGGTGCGTTCTTCAAAAGATGTTCTGCAGGACAACATCTTTGCTTCAATGAGCCACTTAGAACACATTAAGATATACATCAACCTGCCAATGCAGATTTAGGAGAGTATTGCATCTTCATGGAGTGGTATTGTTAATAGTAAGGATACTCTCCTCTCAGTTGACCAACAACTTTTCTTCCACATCTAATTCACGGGATCTCCGATCATATATATAGACTAGGTTACCATTGTGAACAACTCATATTGTGGGTCTCATACCCATCTCCCTCGATGCATTATCTATCACATTATGTGATAGACCCTTAGTAAAAGGATCTGCCAGATTTTTAAACGTTTGGATATAATCCAATGCAAAAACTCCGAAGTTTTTCATTTTTCTAACAGACTTTAACCTTCTCTGAATGTGTCTTGATGACTTCATGTTATCCTTTGAGTTTCTCACTTTCGTGATCACAGTTTGATTGTCGCAGTTCATAAGGATACCCGGTACAGGTTTCTCAACAACCGACAAGTCATTCAAGAGCCGATGAAACCAATGTGCTTCGACCGTAGCTGTATCTAGTGCTGTGAGTTCTGCTTCCATAGTTGACCTCGTTAAGATGGTCTGCATGCAAGACTTCCAAGAAACAGCGCCACCTCCATGAGTGAATACATATCCGCTTGTGACCTTTATCTCATCGGCATCTGAGATCCAGTTTGAGTCACTATACCCTTCAAGCACCTTTGGGTGCCTAGTGTAGTGGATTCCATAATTCACAGTGCCTTTCAAATAACGCAAAACTCTCTCTAGAGCTTTCCAATGCACATCTTCTGGTTTTGAGACAAACCGACTCAGTTTGCTAACAACAAAAGAGATGTCAGGTCTTGTAGCACTGGCTAAGTACATAAGCGAGACAATAATCTGAGAATATTCCAATTGATCTCTAGCAATTCTTCGATTATTTCGAAGCAACACACTGGCATCATATGGTGTTGGAGAGGGCTTGCAGTCGCTATAACCAAAGCGACTCAAGATCTTTTCCACATAGTGAGATTGAAGCAATGTAATCCCACCATCATCGTCTCCCAACAACTTGATGTTCAAAATGACATCAGCTACTCCTAAATCCTTCATCTCAAAACAACGAGTTAGGAAATCCTTGACCTCGTTAATAACATTCAGATTTGTTTCGAAAATCAGTATGTCATCAACATACAAGCAAAGGATAACTCCCTCGCCCCCACCATGGTGATAATACACACATTTATCAGCTTCATTTACAACAACGCTCGCAGGTGTAGAAGTTCTTTCAAACTTCTCATGCCACTGCTTGGGTGCTTGCTTGAGTCCATACAAAGACTTCTGCAACTTGCACACTTTTCCTTCCTGACCATCTACTACAAACCCATCTGGTTGTTCCATATAAATTTCCTCGTCCATCTCTCCATTTAGGAAAACAGTCTTAACATCCATTTGATGAACGAGAAGACCATGTGAAGCAGCTAGTGAAAGTAGTACTCGAATAGTGGTCAGTCGAGCCACATGTGAGTAAGTATCAAAGAAGTCTTCACCTTCCTTTTGGGTATAACCCTTAGCCACGAGCCGAGCCTTGTACTTCTCAATAGTACCATCAGGCCTAAGCTTCTTCTTGAATACCCATTTGCATCGTACAGGTTTGCACCCATAAGGACGATCAGTTATCTCCCAAGTTTTATTTGCCAAGATGGAATCCATCTCACTACGGACCGCTTCCTTCTAGTGGTCAACATCCTTAGATGCATAGGCCTTTTGAAATAGAACTAGGAGTGTCATCTATGAGATACACAAGAAAATCATCACTAAAAGACTTTGCACTCCTCTTTCTCTTGCTCCTAGTAGGAACTTCATTGTTCTCCTCCATAGGATTTTCAAAGTGTTCCATCGAAATGGAAGGTTCAGTAATTGTAACTGGTTCCTGATTCGATGAACTAGGCATCTCCTGATTAGATGAGGTAGCCATATCCTTCATGGGAAATATATCTTCAAAGGAAGTCGCATCATTCGGCTCCATGATTGTACCGACATGCATGTTAGGTACCTTAGATTTTATAACCAAGAATCTATAACCAATTCTATGAAAGGCATATCCCAAGAAAACACAATCCAGAGTCTTTGGTCCAAGCTTGCGCTTCTTTGGAATTGGCACATTGACTTTCGCCAAACAACCCCAGGTTCGTAGATAAGAGAGCTTTAACCTTTTCTTCTCCCATTCCTCGAATGGAGTTATCTCTTTGTTCTTTGTGGGAACTGGGTTTAGGACATGACATGTAGTCAATATTGCCCCCCCCCACCATGCCTTGGAGAGACCTGATGTGTCTAACATGGCGTTAACCAAATCAGTTAGAGTACGGTTCTTTCTTTCGGCTACCCCATTTGACTGAGGTGAATAGGGAGGCGTCCTCTCATGGATTATACCATGTTCCGCACAAAAGGAATCAAATTCATTTGAGAAATACTCTCCACCACGATCGGACCTTAGCCTCTTGATCTTTCGATCAAGTTAGTTTTCCACTTCAGCTTTATAGATCTTGAAATAGTTCAAAGCCTCATCCTTAGATTTTAGAAGATACACATGGCAGTATCTAGTGGAGTCATCAATTAACGTCATAAAATACTTCTTTACACCTTTTGTCAAAACACCATTCATTTCACATAGATATGAATGTTTGAGCTCTAGTGGTGCAAGATTTCTCGTTCCGCAGTCACATGAGACTTACAAGGTTGCTTAACTTGCACACACACTTGACACTTAGATCCCTTGATAGTGGTGAAATTAGGGATTAAGTTCAACTTCGCTAGTCGCGATATGCAACCAAAGTTAACATGACAAAAACGTGAATGCTACACATTTGATTCACTATTGTTGCAAACATGGTTAACAACTTTATTGCAAATATCTGATAAGGATAAACGAAACAGGCCTCCTAACTGATAACCTTTACCAACAAAGGTTCCATACTTGGATATTACAAATTTATTCGACTCAAAGACAAGCTCCATCTCTAGACAGAAGAGATCCGCTAACAAGATTTTTATTGACGGAGGGGACATAATGCACGTTCTTCAGCCGCACGATCTTCCTTGAAGTAAACTTCAGATCAGCCGTGCCAACACCACGAACATAAGCACTTGAACTGTTGCCCATCAGCACGGTTGAAGTCCCTATGGTCTGATAAGATGAAAACATGGAAATATCACCGCATACATGCACATTAGCGCCCGTGTCAATTAACCAATCAGGAGAATGACATACTGAAAGAATAGTGGGAAATATACCATACCCAGCATCCTTCATGTCAGTGTCTCCAATGACAACATTAGCGGTCTTGTCGCCTTTTCCAAGATGACGCTTGTCATAGCGATTAGGGCAACTAGGAGCCCAATGATCAAGGTCACCACACACATGACAAACACCTTTCTTCTTGTCATTCTTTTTCTTGAAGTTCGTGTGTTGTACAACCTTGTTCTTCCCATCAAAATTTACTTTACCATCAAACTTGCCCTTATTCTTGAACTTGTGGGGCTGAAAGTTTTTCTTCTGTACCAGATTGGCACTAGAACCTCCCTCAATACCTCGAGCACGGTTATCCTTTGCTGTCGCCTTTTCTTCCACATCAAGAGTACCAATGAGATCCGGAACGGAAAACTCCCGTCTCTTATGATTCAGTAAAGTAGCAAAGTTCCTCCACGTGGGAGGAAGCTTAGTGATAATGCCTCCGGCAACGAACTTGTCCGGTAGCATACAATTTAAGTGCTCAAGTTTTCTAGCAAATGACTGTATCTCACGAGTTTGCTCAACTATGGAGGGCTCTTCAGTCATCTTGTAATCACAGAATTGCTCCATGATGTACAACACAGTGCCAGCATCCGAGACCCCAAACTTGGCCTCGACTGCGTCCCACATATCTTTTCCATTGTTAATTGACACATAAGCATCAACTATATTCTGACCAAGAACACTCAAGAGAGAAGCCTTAAATAGAGTATCCAATTTCTGAAAAGCTTGTTCCTGTTGGGCATCATACTCCCCTTCAGGTTTGCCAAGAGTGGCGTCATAGCAACTCATGGTTTGAAACTATAAGATTGTTCTCACGCGCCACCTCTTATAGTGGATACCCTCAAACATAGGAGGCCTCATGGAAGCAGCAAAACCACTTGGTGTAAATTGCCTATAATAAGGTTTTTGGATTGTTAGAAATATGAGCAGTTTACCAAATAATTTTACTAACAGAATACTAGATAAAGCATGACTAATATAGCAGAGATAAAGCAAGTCAAGCAATCTGACAAAGAGAAGGTAAATATCATCTGCATATATGAACTTGAATTGAACACATCTAGAACGGACACTAGATCAAGTTGTGCATATACGAAGTAGAACCTAAAATATGTAGGGCGGGCACTAGAGCAAAGAACTGTGGCAGGACTTCTAACAGAAAGAGCAAGAACACGTACGTGACAGCAGCATCAGTAGAAGCACTGGACTTGGGGTCGACATCCTCGCCAGCCATGTTGTCGATGAGGTTGCCGACGTCGGGGAAGAAGTCGTCGGAGTCCGAGGCGTCCGTGATGAAGAAGTCAGTAGTCGTGTGAAGCGTTCCCCAAAAACTTTATCACCCTTCTCCCGTACAGGACTCCTTTTACAGGTGCAAGAGAAGGAGGTGAGAGGGCAGCGATGGGCCGCGCGTCATGACGAGGCGTGGCGTGGCGAGGCGGTTGGCGGAGGAGGAGCGCGCGTGAATATCCCTCTTGTTCTCATGCTCATACATGTGAGGAAATATCCTCAGGGAGACCCAACTCCCACCAAACTAGCAATGTGAGACTAAACTTTAGTCCCATCTCTTGCCATGCACGAATGGCCTGCGTGGGCCTCTAGGATTTATTAGGAATTTCTGAAACTGCTATTGGGCTGGCCTAAAATAGACAAAATTCCAACATCATTATTTTATCCCAAAGTCATTCATTTAGTATTTTTTTATCTGAAAACAATGTTTTTTTTCTCGGGACTCGGCTAGATATAGGCCTGGCCTTTTAGACCAGTTTTTGTATCTCCAGCCCGATAATCAACATATACAAGGAGCACCATCCATATATATATAAAGTTTCTCAAAAAATATAAATATATAAAGTTGTAATGTACTTGATCTTTTTATTGGTCCATGCTAGTTACATATTCAAGGCTCACTGTTTTTCTGCACGTTCATCGGGACGGGATTCAGGTCCGCAGTGAGAGCATTTGCATGTGGGTGCACATACTCCATGACGGTAGCCTTCGGCATTGCAACATTTAACACAGTTTCTGTCAATTCGACCGATGCAATCTGGATCCTGAACTGGGTGTTGTGTACAACGCCTTGCATCTACATAATAATAATAGTAATAATAATAAGATTTTGTTATAACATACACGATAGATGTTGTGAAGCACTCGGGTACAAATATCATCTATCTTGAAGCACTGGCACCAGCATACACCTCGATAAGGCTCGGCGTGATCTCTGCTTAGCCCCATACTAACCTGAATACGCAAGGAGTGCCAGTATCAATACGTACATAACCATGGCACTGGCGATCTTAGAAGCCATCGGCGGAACACTTGGTGTTTGGGTTTGCTAATCTGAGTTGTGGGGAAGGAATGCAAGGCTATTGCTTTACTTGTACATGTATTTATAAGAAGTTAAGGTGGTAGCATATGGAATTAGAAATGTATTTTTTAATAATATATAAGAGTCGATAAGTTTAATTGGATACTCTCCCATCTCCAGTTTATTAGACCCATCTAAGATCCTTGCTTTAGAAATAGGCAAACATTGACTACGTCCATATTAAAATTTGTGTATGTTTTTCTGCATGAAACACGAGGGCTTTATAATCCTAAAAAAAGAAGAAACAAGAGGGCTTTATTAATTAAATAGGAACAATTAATGCTAGGGCACTCCCAATGCACAATATCTATAATTTTATCATACACATTAATATTCTGATACAATCTATCTATCTATCTTCTATCTATTAAAATATCTCAACCATTAATTTTCTAGATTAAAGGCTAAGATTTAAAGATGACAATGTTACATACTAATATTTGTATATGGCTTTTTTGAAACATAAGAACCCTGTCATCATGTGCTAGGATGGAAAAGGGCAAAGTATAATAAAAAAAAAGGAACATAGAAAGTCTGCCACGTTCGTGTATTATGATGAAAAAGGTGAAAAATGTATTTGAGAAAAGTCACAAATATTGCAATGCCTTTTTTTTGTAACAGGAAGCCTGCCACGTTCATGTGCTAGGATGGAAAAGGGCAAAGGACCTTCCATATAGGACAAGGAGAAGTACTTCATATAAGTAAAAAAAAAGAAGGACAGAAAGTCAGTCACGTTCACGTATTATGATGGAAAAAAGGTGAAAAGCATATGGAAAACACTCTAAATCAGCCGGATGCAGACATCCAGTGCGCCAGCCACGCCCACGGCTTGCCACACGTGCCCACGCGTGTCTCTCCCACTCATCTCTTTCCTCTTCCCTTCTCCACCCACCACCGCTTTCTCTCAGCCATTCCTTCCTTCTTATCTTATCCTCCTTCTCTTTCCTTCTCCAACGCCAAATCTCATCGTGGATGCAGCCGTTGGCCAACTCCGCCAGAAACACCAGGTTACGGCGCAAAGGAAGGGGGGAGGGGATGCTGCAGGCTGGTGGGGCGACCTGCCACATATGCCGTGACAGCGGCCCACGGTGCTTCGAGCTCGACGACTGCGGCGATGTTGCGACGTTCTGTGGTGGCATTGCAGCAAGGCGCTGCTACGAGGCCGCCGGAGTTACTACAACGGTGGCATTGATGTGAGCAACGCCGGCAACAATGCTTGCTGGAGCTGCGAGAGATGCTCATCGTCGTGAGGGCCTTCCGGTGATGCTGCAACTACAGTTACAAGCTGCCGGAGTTGCCACGAGCAATGCTGTGATGGCTGGCGTTGTTTGGAGATGGTGCGGCAAGGACGTTGTCTGCACGCTGATGCGGCGACTGCTCCTGGGACACGGCAACGGTAGCCCTGCCCGGTTGCCTCAACGGTGCGACTATGTTGCGATGACGTCCCAGGTGCTTCGACGCTCGACAACTTTGGCGATGTTGCGATGAACCGCGGCGCTGCTGCTGTGGGCCACTGCTGCAAGGCCGCCGGAGTTGCTACAATGGTGGCGTTGCTGCGAGCTCTATTGCGAGGTTGCCGGAGTTTGCTACTATGGGCGGCGTTGCTGCAAGCCACTGCTGCGAGGACGCCGGAGTTGCTACGATGGGGCGGTGTTGCTGCAAGCCACTGCTGTAAGATCGCCGGAGATGCTACCGGAGCCACGTGCGTTGGTCAACGTCTTTTTGCTGGGAGCGGTGCTGCATTGGGGTTGGGCGGACCACGGTGCGCACCAGAGGTGCTACAACGAGGATGACGAGATGGGAGAAGCAGGCCAGCAAAGAGAACACTAGTAGAAAACAGGGGTTTTGGTTCGGCCAAAAAAGAGCATTAGTATCGGTTGCATTACGAACCGGGACTAATGTGAGCATTAGTCCCGATTCGAACGGCTAGGGCACCGTACATGCATTACTCCCGGTTCAAATGGGACCTTTAGTCCCGGTTAGTGCCACGAACCGGGACTAAAGGGTGCGATGCTCATTAGTACCGGTTCGTGCCAGGAACCGGTACCGGTACTAAAGGTCTACCGGTTGGTGCCACGAACCGGTACTAGGTTAAACCTTCAATACCGGTTCGTGCCACGAACCGGTATTAATGGTGCAATTTTCAAATCCTACGCCCCCTGTATCGCCTTTTCAGTTTTTTAAAAAGCAAAAGAAAATGATAAAGATTTCAGAAGTTAAGCGTAGGGAAAATTTAAAAACTTAAATTTGGACATGTTTTGCAAAAAGTGTAGGGAAAATGTAAAACAACTATAACTTTTGCATACGATGTCAGAAAAAAACGTATAATATATCAAAATGTTCAGCACAAAAATCTAAATCCGATTTTGACAGCCTACGGCATGTTTGCAAATTTTTAGAATCCTCAAATTCCAAAAGGAAAAAAGTTATGCTCAAATTTCAGTTTTTTTTTTAAATTTTCGTTAAATCTGGTCAAACTACTTATTCAAGAAGTATTAGTGTTGCTAAATAATTATTCAAGAATATTAGTGTTACTATATAATTATTTCAGTTTTTTTGAATTTTGGTCAAATCTGGTCAAATTGTAGTCAAACTGTGGTCAAACAATGGTCAAACTACTTATTCAAGAAATATTAGTGTTACTAAATAATTATTGTTTTTTAGAACAATAGTTTCAAACTCAAACAACGAAATGTGTGACTTCATGTTCAAGCTAAACTCCTGAGGGTTAATAGGATTGACATTTTACTATTGTCAGGAAAACAACAAGTGCAGACTTGGAAATGAGGGAGAATAGAACCCGGAAGTTAAGCGTGCTCAGGCTGAGGGAGTGGGAGGATGGGTGACTGTCCGGGAAGTTAGATGATTTGGAATGATAAGGGGTGATTAGAGATTAAATTGAGCAAAGATGAGGGATTCTTAGAGATTAGAGGTTAAAATAATTCAGAAATTTGAAAATCGGGAAAAAATAAAAAAAAAATCCTTTAATACCGGTTGATGTTACCAACCGGGATTAAAGGGAGACCTCCAAGCAGCAGCCACGTGGAGAGCCTTTAGTCCCGGTTTTAGAGCTGGGATAAAAGACCTTTTTCTACTAGTGGAAAATCGGACGGCCAAGCGCTAGCGCTAAGCATCTGATGGCTATCAACGCGGATGTTGTTTGGCCAGCAACAGCCAGATGCCGCCTAGTACACGCCAAAGCATATCTAAGGAAAGTCTAGGTCGTCTTTTACCTTTTCCTAATAATAAAGCACGCACTGCTTCTGGTCGTACGTCGTCCACCCTCGCTTTCCGCTCGATCCTGCTCGCTATCGCCCGTAGCTGGGCCTTTCAGGCACCCCGGGTAGGCCTACGCGCGTGCAAAAATTGGCCCAATTAATCTAGCCCACCTATCCCTGTTTGAGACAAAAATACTTGCTGGTGACAAGACTCAAACTCTAAAACTAACGCCCAGGAAAAACAGCACGGCCAACCGAGAGAGCATATGTTATTTGTAATATAAAGATTGATTCAGATAATAAACAATTTCACCTCACTTTTTTACATCCAAGCTACTCAATGTAACAGAGAAGTACATGAGGATGGTGGCCAAGCTGAGTGCAGGCATGGCCGGCAAAAATGAGCCCAGTACAAGCTACGGCAGAACATGAGGTCTTCGGCTCCAAGCTGAGACTGAGCTTGAGGCATGGCCAGCCGGCCGTGGCCTACTACGACCATGTGACATCAGCACATGAGGTCTTCGGCTCCGAGCCGAACCTGAGCCTGAGGCATGGCCAGCCGGCAGAGCTCACTCACGAGAAAGTACCGTCTGGATGTGGCCAAGCTGAGCTAGAGTCATGGCCGGCCGGCAGAGCACCCTTGCCATAGTCCATTGCCGTGGCCACCAACATTGATGACGTCCGCAAACATAGGCTAAAGATAACGAGGAAGATGAATAGACAACAAATACAGGTGAAAAGTACTACTATAGCAATAAAGTAGCAGCACTCCATGAACTTGCTGCAATGAGGAGCGGCCAGGAACCACTCCGGCTGTGCCAACCATGTGTTGTGCCCGTCGAGTAATGGAATCCAAAGGTTCCCATTATCCATAGCAAGATCATCATGATATATACTTCATATCAATCAAATAAAATTTTATCAGAATTTATCTCAGTTGGACTTGGACATTGGGCTCATCATCCAAAGTCCACCGGGGAGTGCCTATATAGGGGGTTAGTCAATGGTTGGCCGACCATGACTAACGCGTCCCATCAAAACGAACTCTCCCACAACGGGTAAAGGGAGAGATGCGATTGGTGGTAACCCCAATCTAACCATAGCATCGAACCACGGCCCCCAAAATTCACTTATTTGTGTTCATATTAATTAATCCAAGTACATGTCAAACAAAGCTAAGAATATTTAGGAAGTACATGTTGGTTACAAAGCATGAAATGCATGTGATGTCATGCAGTAAGATGAAAATGAAGATACTGAAATTGGCAACAACATTTTCTTGGAGTCCTAGAATGCAAGTTGTGAATTTTTATACAAGATCTAAAGACATGTTGTTAAAGTACATGATATTTTACTTCCAAGCAATAATATTGACTATGTTAATGGTTTCTATTGCTACAGTACAATTTAAACCATCCAACTCCATATCAGTACTACTCCAAATAGAAACTCGAGTGATTTTTTTATGGATTTTACAACTTCAGCAAGTTGAGCATTTTTCTGTTACTTTTATGCACAGGAAAGACTAGCCTTAGTCTGACAGTATGATGAACAAGTAAATTAAACGGTACTGAAACATGGCCATTTCTAGGTGAATCTTAAATTCTTAATATGGCCATCTCCCTGCACAAATGTATAATTTCCTTTCTTCTCTCATTTACCCGCAGCTCAAGACCAGTAGCAGCAAGCAACAAAAGCAAGCAAAACATCCAGCAGCAGCAAGCGGCAAAGCAAGTAGCCAGCAGCGGCAACAACAGCAAGCAGCAAAGCAAGCCAGCAGCAAGCAGCAGCAGGCAGAGGTGACTCCTCACCTTGCTATTCATGGTTGGGGACGGAGCAGGGAGGCGAGAGGACGGACGACACCGAGTTCCGAACGGCGTCAATGGTGGTTAGTGGTCGAGAAAGAAGTAGGAGGGACCCGCGGCTTCGAGTCCGTGGTCCAGAGGAAACGCGAACGACGCGGAGCCCGACACGGTTCCTGGAGCTGCTCGGGGAAGAGGACCGCCGCGGCATCGCAACAGCAGCCGACGAAATCCGAGAAAGACGGCCTTGGTTCAAGACATTCCTGCACCTTGGCGCCTGGAATCACCATTAGAGGGACTGCAGGAGCAACAATGGAGATAGGGAATTAACTAGGAGCAAGAACGCACCGGAGAAACGAGATGGTTCAAAGCGGCGTCCAGCGGGCGTGCAGGTCGGAGCCGGAGGCGTGGACATCGATCCGGGCCAATGGCTGGCGGATCCCGCCGGTCCCTATGGCTTGCGTTGCAACGGCGACCGGCAGCGTTCCCGGGAAGCTTGACGAGAAATAGGATCCAGGGAGGAAGGAAAAGAGTGAGGTGGTGGAGTGGAGGAGGCCGGGCAAGGGGTTGTGGGCGCGTGTCCCTTGGGAGCTGGCGCTGCTGGACTGATCCAGGTGACCCACCGGTCAGTGGTAAAAGGAGAGGTTGAAAGAAAATAAAAACAAACAAAATTGGTTGGAATACCTCCTTCTCATCTACTACTTCATAAGCTTCTCAGGATTAGCATAATCTAAATGTTTTTGGTGCTCAAATCTATACAAAATACCTTGGAAATTTTCACAGATGCTACTACTTATATAATATAAGTATTATTCTATATTGTTGTGTCTAAAATGAAAATTCCAAACAAGAACAAGTCGCTGTTTGTATTTGTACAATGATGAATAATGCAAGTTTCAATTGATAAATTTAAATAAAGGTTTTTAGAATAAATTGTGGTCTCCAAGCTTGTCGCATGTAATCCATCAACTAAATGTATTATATTCTTATAAGTGCAACCAACGCTCAATTTTATTTGATTTGGAATTAACATGGCAGTTTATACATTATATGTTCTCAATATCTTGATTTTAATAGCGGGTTCCATTTTTACTAAGAAATGTTTCAATTTAAAATTCCAAAAAATGTTCCATTTTTACTAAAAAATGTTTCAATTTAGAAATTTACAACAAAAACAAAAAATCTATTCAAAAATGTTATTTTTTGAGAAATGTTCGAATTTCATAAAAACATAACTACTCTTAAAAAATGTTCCAATTTTAATGAAATCATTATTTTTTTAAAAAATAGGAAAGTTTCCACGTTTAACCTTATCATCGGCATTTATTAAAATTGTATATAAAAAATGGTGCACAATGGCACATGAAGTAGTTTGTGTTTTTTTTCCGTCCGGTGCAACGCACGAGCACTTGTACTAGTCCATATATAAAAGAATAAAGGCCCGCTCTCCCTAAAAAAAAATCGAAGTCTCACGCTTCAGCGTACGTGCAAAGACCATGTCACGTACACATGATGCAAAAAGCAAACACACATTAACCGGTAAACATAGACAAAAATATAAGGAAAGTCTAGCGTCCTCTCTCTCGCTCACTAAAATAGGAAAGTCTGGCTCTTTCTAAAAAAAAAGGAAGTCTCATATTGCACGTTTATATATATATGGGATTGCATGAGCTTTGCGATGTGAGGTCGATGACGTCGAGACGGTTGCCGCCATGGAACGATAATACCTTGCAGGATGGTTTGGATGCCACGAAATGGAATTGGCTGGGTATGAATTATGGCAGGAGTGCTCACCGGCGTGCTCTTTTGTTCAGATATTAGTCACGACAGAGATCTGGGATGTGAGGACTACAGGAAGAAAGGTCGGGCTAGCGTGATAGCAAAGTAAATTATGATGTGGCCGATCCCAGAGGCCGTCGATGTCATGTTCGCAAGTTCAAAAACCTGGCCAGGTTGTCTACCATGGCCGCACAGTCAATTACATAGATTGTGCCGGCACACGAGATCGCTGTCGCAAGCACGAAGACTCCTAGGTTGCAGCCGTCACTTGCATAGATTTTGCCGGCAACACATGACTGGGAAATGGGCAAGTCGAATGCTACTTGGCGTTGGCGATCATGCTTCCACGGCCCCATAACCATGGATGATACTGGGCAGGAGATGCTACTTGGTCAGTCTATGTACTATGGCGTACTCACGCCATTGGTGCAGCAGCGATGGGTCCATCCTCGGCACACGAACCGGGTGTAAAGTATTTATGGCGCACATCATATACTCAGGAAATTGATGTCCTATATTACCTGTCCCACACCAACGATGAAATTTAGGATGTGGTGCCAGACACACACACACACACACACACACACACATATATATATATATATATATATATATATATATATATATATATATATATATATATATATATATATATATATATGGCATATGCGTATATGACCAGTCCCATGCCTACAAGGAAATTTAGGAATTATTGTCAACGACAGTTAGGTAGCTATACATTCTTGATTTCTTCACAAGTACACCGACAAAATCCTATCATCCTATGAAACGTAGCACGTATAATCTACAACCGTCGGTTTGAATTTGAATTCATGCATATATGCAGACTCGGCGATGCAAATCTAAGACAGGGAGCGGTGGCTAACACACTAAAACCAGACAATAACATTATCTCTGTTGGAACATCAGATGCATGACTGTCAACGAAGCAAACCAAACCTATGGTGATGTCACCTTCATAGTAGGTTCATATGTAATGATCTTGGCCATTATTTTTGTAACAGATTGCACATAGCGGTGGAGATTAAAATGTTAAGAAAATGAAGCGTAGACATGACTAAGAATTGAAACTATGACTGCATGGGAGCAATCGAGGTGGCATTCACCTCACAAAAGATATTCGTGGCATTGCTTGTGCTATAGTCATAAGTGATGTCGGCAATATACCAGGGTTGAGCTCATGCTTTTCCTTTTTTTTTGCAAGGATACTTTCCTTTGTTCCATCCATACAATGAATTAGAACCACACCTCCATTAACCGGAAGTGACATGAACTTATATTAGAATATAAACAAATTTAGTGTACCAAAGTTTCCCACTTGTTTTATAAACATTTTGTTTTTTAGATTTCTCCATGGTAATCTAAAGTATTAGTTTGACAACATCATCTTTTTAATGGAGACACTACCGTTTCGTGCGAAGAAAAGTTTACAATAAATTTTGGAGAGGAAAAACTGGACATACAACATTTAGCAATGCAGAAGTATCAAAAAATTCATCAACTATGACATAAAACATTCCCGCTCAAAAATAAAATAGGACATAAAAAATAATGATTCCTTTTTAGTAAATCAGGCAGGTGCAAGTTCTTTGTACTAATCACACTGGGGTACAGATGATGCGATGTTGCAGAGGAAATGTAGCCACCTCTCCCTTATGACCGACACGGGAAACACACTCAACCATATAGTAATTTCCATCCAATCCATCACAACTTTTGTTAGGGAAACTGGGAAAAACAATGTGTAGTCAAAAACTACTTGTCAGGCTTAGGGGTCTAATGTTGTAATTTATGAGGTGACATTCAACACATAAAGTAAGTTACCAGAGAAGCTAAATAGATAGCCACTAATCCTTTATCATTGCTCATGAGATATTGTTTAAGAAGGCAAATTTTAACATGTCCCCTCTTACCCCCTGTTTTCACATGGGAACCAAACAATTCAATCAAACATCTCAATCAAATGGATGTGTATGAGATAGATAGATAGATAGATAGATAGATAGAGAGAGAGATAGAGATAGAGATAGAGATAGATAGATAGATAGATAGAGAGAGAGAGAGAGAGTTCATAAAGATATAAAAAACTGCACAGTACATTTCGTGAAACTATATATCGAATGGCTACATACATTGCATTGTGGTTCAACACATAAAAAATTCCAAGTTTCTCAATGATGAATAAAGCAAAAAATAGAAGTAGCATCACACTTTCCCCAATAAAATTACAACCATATACTTAGCTAATGTAGCCAAACAAAGGCATCACCAATGCATATGTATAAGTACATGCATTCTTGGACCATATGTTTGAACTGAAAATTTACTTTTTCATATATACATATTTACATTTAATGGTTCTATATTATTCATTATAACTCAAAAAGAAAACTTAAATTTTCATATATACATATTTACATTTAATGGTTCGATATTATTCGTTATAACTCAAAACAAATATTAGTTTTAATACATCATACAAAATTTAAAAACTTATGATGGCAAAAAATGTTTATTTAAAAATGAAAAATATAGCTTCTAGCCGCGCAAATGCGCGGCTGACCCTGCTAGTTCCTCTAATGGCTTGTACATCTTATTGTTGCAATGAAAGTATCATAGCTAGTACTATCATATCGTGCCAATTAGGCATTTTTGTTGAGATGACACATAATTAATGAAGAGAGAAAGGACTGAGTATCATAATATGATATCGTATCATATTAAATGATACTAGTACGTGTCATGCATGATTATAAATGATGTTAATAAGATATCAAATAATGATACTATGCATTGTGGAGGTAATATCATAAACTAGTATCATAACATTGATATTAGTATATGATACTTGCAGCCTAAATCTAAATAGCTCTGAATTAATGTAGTTTTATGAGAAGAAAGTGTGAGTTGTTCTGGGTATATATGGAGCTAAGAGTCGTATCTACGTATGTAACTCTATCTTTTCTCATCGAATAGTGTGCCAACATATTTTTACTTGGGCGTCATTTTTTAGATACGGTCCATAGTGTAGCACTAGGATTGCCCTTACAATCAGTAGCGATGTGTCCCCTTACGGCAGCAGAAGAAATTCTCTCGGCTGCCGCGGAAGGTCCTAGCAAGATTCCGCTTCTGCATCACTTCAATTACCTCCATGCATTCAGCTTCAACTAGAAGATAGTTGCAGCCAACATCGCTCGCCAAAACGAGACCGTCCCGACTCCCCGGGCCTCCGCTGTCGTCGCGTCTTCAACAAAAGGGATATTGCTACAAGAAATAGCAAAGGAAAAACTATTTGCATCATGGAGGGTGTCCCCTGATCGTCTGGAACCCTTGTCGGAGTCGAATGCTGCATCGACATTCAGCTTGACGAAGCATTCCTTTGGTTTTGACCACACTTGTCAATGTATACGCCTACCGCCTTCCTTTTTCGCTCTTGAAGAAATTTTGCAAGCGTTGAGATTACATGCACTGATCTGGCTGGTTCAACAAGCTTCCACCGTGAGTAAATCATCGTCGTTCCTTCCCACCCGACATACCACACAGCAGTAGCTATCAATGCGAGTAACATTCGGAAGCAACGGCGCATCAATACTTGTTGTCGGTAATAAGTCGACCAACACTAAACCTTATCCTCTGTCCATAACACCAAAGTCATTAACCAAAGCTGACAGGCCGGATGAGACGCCATATCTTGTGCACATGTGGGCACAGGAATAGGGTGTGCCTGATCCACTCGCAATCGGACCTGCAGATAGGGCATTGCGAGCTTCACTGGCGGAGCTACGTATGAACAAAACAGTGCCATGGCCCGCCCAGCATGAGCCCAAAACACTAAAGTATAAGGGTAAAATTGGTCTACAAGGGTAAAAGTTTCAGGTGGCCTTTGGCTTGGCCCGCCCAGAAAATTCATTGTAGCTCCGCCACTGGCGAGCTTGTGATAATATGTCTATTAGCAAGCACTTCGAGATAGGGAATAGTGCCAATAAGCACTCTCTAGCAATGGATTTTTATCTTGACCGGGACACGCCATTTCCAGATGATCTCCCAAATAGGACTAGTACATGGGGATGTCGTGAACTTTCGTCCATGTTAGTGTTTCCATTCTGCGTGATAAGCCCTTTTTTTACCAAAAATATACCACTCATGTTATAGTGCCATGAAACAAAGTCCTCCATCATTCCCATAGCAAGCGGGATGTCTAGGATGCGCTGCACAATAACTGGCCAAAAAGATTTTGCGATAAGTTGTTCATCCCATTCTCTGTTGTCCACATTGATTAGGTCACAAACCTTCATGATCAGAATGTTTCCTCTACTCTTCATCACTTTCCTGGTAGGTCTGCTAGGGATCCAAGGGGCCTCCCAGATATTTATTTGTGATCCATCACTTACTCTCCATATCACTACTAGGGAAAAGCCTATACACATAATCTTACCAGCATCACGTTTTAAAATAAGGCGCTGCTGCTATATAGCAGTAGCACGCTCCAGCAGAACCCGCCGCTGATTTAAGAGTAGCAGTAGCGCGCCTCCTGTAAGCCGCGCTACTGCTATAATTGCCACGACCCCGCCGCGAAGCTAGTTCTAGCAGCAGCACGTTTATATGAAGGGTGCTACTGCTATAGATCATAGCAGTAGTGCGTTACCGTAATACCCGCTACTGCTAAGTTTATTAAAAGAAATTAGTCCCACCTCGCTCCGTAAGGAGGGTTTCTACCACCTTAAATATGTTACTTCTCAGAATATCACAATCACTTGGTCTTCATTGAACTCTATCTGTAGAATTTGTGGCCGCAATATGAATCTTCACCTGTACCTAAACAGGTGAGGATTCATATTGACTATGTAGATTCTACACAAAAAGATCATTCATGACCAATGTATTTTTGATGTTTATTTTTACATGCTTAGCCTTAGCAGTAGTGCGTTATTGTATAAGGCGCTACTGCTATGGAGATTAATAGTAGCACTTTTTCCTAAAGAGCACTACTGCTAAAGCCATCATATCACACCCGGCCCGGCCCCGCCCCCCTCACTCTTCCCTCTCCACTCCCTCCTCCATCCCCTCCCTCACCCCGTCGTCCGCCGTCGCCGCAGTGCCGCCCGCTGTTGCCGCCATCGCTCCCTCCCTCCTCCATCCCGCCACCGTCGCCCCCTCCCTCCCTAGCTCCCTCCTCCATCTCCCTTCATCCCGCCGCCGTCGCCCCCCTCCCACCCACCCCCTGCCGTCACCGCCATCGAGGTAACTCCTCCTAACTCCCCCTCCTCCCTCGCTCCTCCTTCCGCCTCCTCCCTCCTCCCCCTCCTCCCTCCATCCTTCCTACCCCTCCTTCCTCCCTTCCTTGTCTCTGTTCTTCTAGAATGTAGGTAATTTTAATGTAGACATTGTAGAATGTAGGTTTTTTTAATAGAATACATTTTTTGACTATTTTAGGTGGTACGAATAGAATGTAGGTAATTTAAATGTAGACATTGGAATATAGATATATAGATAGATGGGTGGATAGATAGATGTTAGGGCTAGAACTACGGTATAGATAGGTAGAATGTAGGTGCTTAATATAACTAGTTTATTTATAGTAAGTGCTTAATATAACTAGTTTATTTATAGTAAGTGCTTAATAGAACTAGTTTATTTATAGTAAGTGCTTAACATAACTAGTTTATTTATAGTAAGTGCTTAATAGAACTAGTTTATCACTTTGTGATCAAAGAATGCTATATGAGATTTGATTATCTAAAATTTTACTCGGTGGAATATGCAGGCTTTGTACAGTCGTGTCTCCTTGGAGTGATCGTCATCCGAGCTACCTTTACTTCCTCTACACCCGAGTTGGTGAGGTAAAAATCCACCTCCTCTTTATCCACTCCTCGGTGTGTTGAATAGAGTAGAACTAGGGTATTTAGTCGATGTGCTCATGTGCGAATGCTTATGATAAATGATTCGGATGGAATTGCAAATTTAAGCATCATTGCATGTGTATGAACATCTTTGTATCACTGGGAAAATCCGAGTGGACTATGTTTTGCCGGAGTGTTGATTCATTTCCGTTCCGGGAAATTTCAGGCGCTTGATATGTCCTATTTTAGCAAAGGTCATGCCGGATTTTTCGTGAATTTAAGCATGACTTGTGCTAGAATATGTAGGAACTACCGAGTGCCCTGGATTTGTGTGTTGAGTTTCCTGGTAGTTGCCTTAGATCGATTTTCAATAATGTTTCAACTATGAACATAGGAAATGTCTGATGACGAAAAGGATTTCGGTATTTGCGAATACTGCGACGATGAGCGCGACCTGTGCGATAGAGTCTTCCTAGTTGATGATAGGCACTTTAGTATCAAACTGGACGAGAATTTCGAAGTGGATACAGTAAGTCACAATGACAAGTCTTTTTTGTAATTAAGCATGATTTCTGCTTCATTTGCTTCAACTTATAATTTAATTTTTTTACTATTCTACTAGCGTATCCCCTGCCATGCAAGAGTTTTTCTCTTGGATAAGATAGGTTTTAGTCCTATGAAAACTATGGAGGTAAAGAGAGTTTACTTGAAAACCGAGCATGGTTATACTTTCGACGCAAAATTATACAATGCAGACACCTACACCTATTTTGAATGCAAAACTTGACAAGCACTATGCAAGGCTTATGCATTTGAGCCTGATATGGTTATCACCTTTGATATTTGTCCAGAAGATGATATTGAAGGTAATAGAGACATTTGGGTCGATGTGCAGACACCTCCAGTTCTACCATTATGTGAGTTCCTCAACCATATTTATGTCTTCGATATTGTTTATTCAAAAATAGTTGACAACTAATTTACATTGATAGCTTATTTCCATTCAAGCAAACATGTCCGTCGCTTGGTAGACATGACCATCCATTGTGCCGGGGCTGAACTAAACTGCGAGGACATAAGTCATTATGTTTCATGGCTTTAGGATCTTGATGCTGTCAAGACAAATTATTTTCCTGGACTTAAAAATCTCAGTACTCAAAACGTGCGACCAATAGTGTTCTTATTGAACTACGGTCACATCTATTTAGGAAAGATGATAAGATTTTTACTATTTGTCCTCAGTGCATCTTTTGCATACATTATTTTTTAAGCTAAACTTCATTGCTAAGTATGTTACTATACAATGTTCTTCAACAGGGACTCCCGATGATAGTTGTGCCTCATTGGATCGAGACTAAAGGTCGCATGACAATGATTAGCTTACGATCAAGACATCCTACATTGAACATGAGTGAATTCAAGATTTCAAAAACCGAGGAATGCTTAATAGTGAATGACTGGAGCAGAATTGTGAATGATCGCAGAGAAGTACTAGAGGGCAGCAATCAGAAGCGCAACCCACGATTAGGAGACATGTTCATCTGCATGCTGCAATATGATGAAGCAGGAGTGCTACACATGTTCTATGCTATTTTACCCGAGAGAGGGCAGCAGGAATGATTAGCTAGCTATAATAAGTTTGAAGATGATGGTGTGCTACACTATGACTATGATGATTAAATAGCTAGTGTTGGTGGTAATGACTATGATGATTACTGTTAGCTAGCTAGTGTTGGTGGTGATTAGATAGCTACACTATGACTATGATGATTAAATAGTGGTAATGACTATGATGATTATTAACTAGTGTCGTTGGTGATGATATGATGTAACAGTTTTTATATTAATATGATGATGATGATGAGTTATTATATCATTGGGTGAAAGAACCGCAGATTAATTTCAAGTGGATGGATCCTAAGTGATCAAGTCATGGAACCGTGGATTAGTTTCAAGTGGATGGATCCTAAGTGATCATCAAGTCATGGATTATCGTGATAATCCATGACTTGATCACTTAGGATCCATCCACTTGAAATTAATCTGCGGTTCTTTCACCTAGTGATTTAGAAACAATCTCTAAATTGCTACTGTATGAAAACTTGTATAAAGGTGTATGAATAACGTCATAAAATAAAAAAATAGAATACCGAATAGTAGTAGCGCGGGCTCTGAGACACGCTACTAGTAATTACCAGTAGCGCCGGTTACAACATGCGCTACTACTAAGTACATATAGCAGTAGCGCGTGTCAACACACGCTACTGCTAACCTTTAGCTGTAGCACCGTATTAGTAACGCAGTTACATGCGCTACTGATAGGATAAAAACCCGCGCTACTGCTAGGCTTTTCCCTAGTAGTGTATGTGTCCTCTTATAAGGACGTGTTTGGTTGCCTGCATATAGGACAACCAATCCCGCCCGAGAAGAAAATGGGTTGTTTGGTTACCTACGTTCATTGTTTGTCCAACATAGCACAAAACTTAAAGCACCTTGGGGCCAGGCCTACTGGGAACCTACGAACCGATAGTTTTTCCACAACCATGCCCGTGGGATGCACGACGGTGGTGGCGGCTGCACGCGAGGAGACACACTCAAGACGTCACGTTGTTTTCCAAACCACCAGCAATAATTACCCTCACCTTCCCTCACCACTCTACCATTCTCACACTGACGGCTGCTATAAGAGGATCGGAGAACAGTAAGCCAACCATCGGCCTCCAACACCGGCATCACCAACATCACCCGCAGCACTTCGGCAATGGCGGCAAGCCCTATTTTCATCTCCTCGGTTATGTTTATCATATTCGATACGTATTTAGATTCGGTCCACCTATTCAATCCACATTCTACAGGAAAGGGGAATCGGGGTAAATAGCCATAAGATTGATTAACACTTCTTCATGAGTACTAAGTAGCAATGGATTTTAGGGTTTCGTTCGGGATTGAGTACAAGTGAAACGGGGATTCGGGGTTAATCTTACACATTAGCAGTAAATCCTAGCCGCGGTGACCCTGGAGGCGTTTGGAGCGGTGGTGGCCTAGCTCCGGCGCCCTGGCTACCGTAGCATGCACCATCTCCTCGTCCTTGCCGTTGTCCAGATCGATTGGCGTACAACGGTGGCCTGGCTCCGCGCCCTGACCACCACCTCCACAGGTTCTTCTTCCTCCTCCGACTCTAGACCGATGACCCCCGGTGCCACCCATGTCTTAGTCCATAACGCAACAAGTTGGTCTTGGGGAGCGCTGTACCCCCTGTACTTGGACCATCTTGCCCTCTGACTAGCATCACCAGGAGTCGGTCGGATTCATAGCCCAGCACAGGATGTCCACTGACATAGAGCCCTTCGGTGGGTTGGAATCAGTGATGGTAGCTGCAACTACGTTGGTATTTCCCCGGAGAGGGAGGGATGATGTAGCACAACGACGGTAGGTATTTCCCTCAGTTATGAAACCAAGGTATGGAACCAGTAGGAGAACCAAGCAACAAAACGTAAACAACACCTGCACACAAAAAACAACACCTCGCAACCCGACGAGTTAAAGGGGTTGTCAATCCCTTTCGGGGTACGGCGCCTCAAGATAGGTAAGCGGACGTGAGGTAAATTGTAGTAGATTGATAGATCAAACGCCAAATAAAATAAATAAAGATAAAACGCATAAAGGTATTTTTGTATTTTTTTGGTTTAATAGATCTGAATAAAATGCAAAGGAAAAGTAGATCGGAAGGCAAATATATGATAAAAGAAGACCCGGGGGCCGTAGGTTTCACTAGTGGCTTCTCTCGAGAAAAATAGCAAACGGTGGGTAAACAAATTACTATTGGGCAATTGATAGAACTTCAAATAATTATGACGATATCCAGGCAATGATCATTACATAGGCATCACGTCCAAGATTAGTAGACCGACTCCTGCCTGCATCTACTACTATTACTCCACACATCGATCGCTATCCAGCTTGCATCTAGTGTATTAAGTTCATGGAAAAATGGAGTAATGCTATAAGAACAATGAAATGATGTAGACAAGATCCGTTTATCTATATGGCGGTAGATATAGATCTCGTATTTTTATCATTAGTAGCAACGATACATACGTGTCGGTTCCCTTTCTGTCACTGGGATCAAGCACCGTAAGATCGAACCCACTATCGGGCACCTCTTCCCATTGCAAGATAAATAGATCAAGTTCGCCAAACAAAACCCAAATATCGGAGAAGAAATACGAGGCTATAAGAAATCATGCATATAAGAGATCAAAGAAACTCAAATAACTTTCATGGATATAAAAAGATATAACTGATCATAAACTCGAAGTTCATCATATCCCAACAAACACACCGCAAAAGAGTTACATCATATGGATCTCCAAGAGACCATTGTATTGAGAATTCAGCGAGAGAGAGAGAGAAAGCCATCTAGCTACTACCTACGGACCCAAAGGTCTATAAAGGACTACTCACGCATCATCGGAGAGGCACCAATGGAAGTGGTGAACCCCATCCGAGATGGTGTCTAGATTGGATCTGGTGGTTCTGGACTCTGCAGCGGATGGATGAATATTTCGTCGACTCCCCTAGGGTTTCTGGAATATTGGGGTATTTATAGAGCAAAGAGGCGGTCCGGGGGACACCCGAGGTGGGCACAACCCACCAGGGCGCGCCTGGGCCTCCTGGCGAGCCCTAGTGGGTTGTGTCCCCCTCGAGGCACCCCCAGGTGCAACCAAGGCCCATTGCCTTCCTTCTTTCCCATAAAAAATCATCATGAAGTTTCGTGGCATTTGGACTCTGTTTGATATTGATTTCCTGCGGTGTAAAAAACATGGAAAAAACAACAACTAGCACTTGGCACTATGTCAATAGGTTAGTGTAAAAAATGATATAAAATGACTATAAAATGATTATAAAACATCCAAGATTGATAATAAAATAGCATGGAACAATCAAAAATTATAGATACGTTGGAGATGTATCAGCATCCCCAAGCTTAACTCCTATTTGTCCTCGAGTAGGTAGGTGATAAAAACAGAATTTTTGATGTGGAGTGTTGTTCATCAAGTCATGCCATATTCTTTTCTTTATAGCATGGACATTTGGACTTTTATGTGATTCAAAGCAATAGTCTATTTTTGGCATAATAATTTACATACTCAGGCATATCAACAAGCAACCATGTCTTTCAAAATATCAATGCTAAAATAAGTTATCCCTAGCCCATCATGCTCAAACATTGATCCATTCATGAAACACTCGAATATTAACTACACCCAATACTTGAGCATGGTCATATTGCCTCCTAGTTGGTGCTTTTATGAGAGAAGATGGAGACTCAAATTTAAAATTAAAATTGCATAAAGTAAAAGAAAGGCCCTTCGCAGAGGGAAGTAGGGATTTGTAGAGGTGCTAGAGCTCAAAGCGAAAAATTAGAGGTAAAAACATTTTGGGAGGTGTATTCATCCCACCAATGAAAACGACTTAGATTTCCCAATACTTTCCATGCATAGATATATCATAGGCGGTTCCCAAACAGAAAATAAAGTTTATTCCTTTTTCCACCATATCTTTCACTTTCCATGGCTAACCGTATCCACTGGTGCCCTCCATACCAACTTTTCCAAGGAATTTATTATTTGACAACATGAAGTAAATTCATCTATTTTTGCATTTCGGGACTGGGCATCCCTAATACCTTTGCCTTACTCTCGTGCAATGGCAAGTGAATAAACACTCATCTTGAGAATAACACATCTAGCATGGAAAATATTAGCCACCCGTTACCGTTCCGCGAGCGAAATAAACACGCAAAAGAGAAATTTATTTTGACAATTAGAGATGGCACATGCAAATTTTCTTAGAACGGCAAAAGAATACCGCATATAGGTAGATATAGTGGACTCATGTGGCAAAACTGGTTTAAAGGATTTTGGATGCACAAGTAGAGGTCATACTTAGTGCAAAATGAAAGCTAGCAAAAGATTGGGAAGCGACCAACCAAGAAACGAATAATATCATAAGCAAGCATTAAACATAATTAACACCAAATAATGCACCACAAGTAGGATATAATTTCATTGCGTGATTATTGACTTTCGTGCATGCATAGGGAATCACAAACCTTAACACCAATATTCTTACTAGAGCACACTTACTCATCAACATAACTCACATATCACATCATCATATCTCAAAACTATTACTAAGAATCAAGTTTATTTGGTCCAATGATCTTCATGACACATTCTTTTTTTCTTCTTCTTTATCCTTCTTGGATATCTATCACTTTGGGACTAACTTTTATGTGTTGCTTTTCATAAGCTCAAACAAATATAAGTGAAGATCATGAGCAAAACAAATTTTCTTTCTCTCAAAATAATTTAAGTGAAGCAAGAGAGAATTTCTTCAAAATTTTACTAACTCTCAAATAAATATAAGTGAAGCAAGAGAGCATTTATTCAAAAATAACAAAGCACACCGTGCTCAAAAAGATATAAGTGAAGCACTAGAGCAAGTCCTAGCTCATAAAAGATTTAAGTGAAGCATAGAGAGCAATTCTAACAAGTCATGATATAATTTTGGCTCTCTCAAAAAGATGTGTCCAGCAAGGATTGATGACTTAAAACACAAAATAAAACAAGAAAAGACACATATCATACAATACGCTCCAAGCAAAACACATATCATGCGACGAATAAAAATATAGCCTCGAGTAAAATACCGATAGTTGTTGGAAGAAAGCGGGGATGCCACTCAGGGGCATCCCCAAGCTTAGTTGGTTTCTCATTCTTGGATAATAGCTTGGGATGCCAGGGCATCCCCAAGCTTAGGCTCTTACATCCTTCCTTCATCCATCGTAAGATAACCAAAAACTTGAAAACTTCAATCACACAAAACTCAACAAAACCTTCGCGAGATCTGTTAGTCTAAGAATAATAAACCACTACTATAAGTGTTGTATCAAACCAATTCTTATTTTTTTGTATTATATCTACTGTATTCCAACCTTACTATGGCAAAAACTCATCAAAGAAAACCATAGAGCCATCAAAATAAGCATACAACACAAAGAAAACAGAATCTGTCAAAACAGAACAGTCTGTAGCAATCTGACTATTTCAAATACTTCTGTAACTCCAAAAACTCTGAAAAATTAGGAAAGCCTGTGAAATTTGTATATTGATCTACTGCAATTGGAATGGGTATTTTATCGCTCTCTGGTAAAAAATGAAAATTAATTTTGTGAGCGTAAAAGTTTTTGTTTTTTCAGCAAGATCAAACAACTATTGCCCAAGAAGATTCTAAAGGCTTTACTTGGCACAAACACTAATTAAAACACAAAATCACAATCATAACAGTAGCATAATTGTGCTAACACTCAAGAACAGAAAGCAAAAAGCAAAAAAAAAATTATTCATTGGGTTGCCTCCCAACAAGCGGTATAGTTTTACGCCCTTAGCTAGGCATAAAGCAAGGATCTAAGTTTTGTCATCTTTGGTTCGAGATCCATAATATGCCCTCATGATTGATTCATAAGGTGGCTTAATTCTAGTTCTAGGAAAGTGTTACATACCTTTCCTCGAAGGAAATTGGAACTTAATATTGCCTTCTTTCATATCAATCACGGCACCGATAGTGCGTAAAAATGGTCTACCAAGAATAATTGGACAAGATGGATTGCAATCAATATAAAGAACAATAAAATATATGGGCACATAATTTCTATTTGCAAGAATAATAACATCATTAATTCTTCCCATAGGCTTTTTAATAGTAGAATCCGCCAATTGCAAATTCAAGGAACACTCTTCAAGATTGGTAAGACCAAGCACATCACATAAAGATTTCAGAATTGTAGAAACACTAGTACCCAAGTCACACAAAGAAAAACACTCATAATTTTTTAATCTTGACTTTGATAGTAGGTTCCCACTCCGCAAAATGCCAACGGCGGTCGACCTCCATAGAGGTGGGTATTTTGAAAAAATCGAAAAACATATTTTAAAGTTTCAAAAAATTCTGAAAAAATCATACTTGTTAACATGGATGTATTTTACATATGTGTAAATTTTTAAGATGAAATACATTATGATGAGAGCTACACAAAAAAGACAAATCGCGTTTTTCAGACTGATGAACAGTGCAAACACTGTTCACTATTAGAAATGCAGATTTTTCTCTTTCTTGTACAGCTCTCACCATAATGTATTTTGTTGTCAGATTTTATACACATGTAGAATACATCCATATGAATGTGTAGAATTTTTTTTAGAATTTTTTGAAACTCCAAAATATAATTATTGAATTTTTCAAAATAACCACCTCCATGGAAGTCCCCCGCCAAAAGCCCTCACTCGTTCCCACTCATCATGCAATTTTCTAGGAATTGATACTTCTAATTCCAATTTTTCTTCAAGAGCTTTCATAATAGCATCAACAATATGTTTAGTAAAAGCTTTGTTTTGTTCATAAGCATGGGGTGAATTCATTATGGATTGCAACAAAGAAATACAATCAATCAAGGAGCAGCTATCATAATTAAAGTCTTTGTAATCCAAAAGAGTGGGTGCATCACTAGCTAAAGTTTTGACCTCTGCAAACCCACTTTCATCATTTTTCCCAACAAGATTTTCACCCTCCGAAATATTGGGACGCCTTCTACCTAAAGTTGACTCTTCTCCAGTCCCTTTTTCATCATTCTTAACTCTACTAAACAAGAAATCAATAGAAGAAACACCAATCATTTTAAGATCTTCACCATCTTTGCAAGAATAATCACTAGGAAAAGCTTTTTCTAAAAAAAAAATCTCTTTTAGCTCTAAGCATAGCAGTTCTTTTCTTACTTTCATCCATAGAAACATAAAGAGATTTAATTGATTCATCTACCTTAGGCACAAAAATTTTCATCAATCTTATTCAACTTTTCTTATATGAAAGTGTTGAAAACTTTTTGTGTATTTATAAATTCTTTAATATTATTCTCAAGATCAGAGGTGTTCCTATTATTACTGTAACATTGATTTCCATAGGAATTACCATAATTGTTAGAGGAATTACTAGGAAAAGGCCTAGGATTAAAATTACCTCTATAAGCATTGTTGTTGAAATTATTTCTAGATATAAAATTCACATCAATAGCATCACTATTTTGCTCAATCAAAGTAGACAAAGGCATATCATTAAAATCAATTGGAGCACTTTTACTAGCAACCAATTTCATAAGAGCATCAACTTTATCACTCAAAGAAGAAATTTCTTCAACCGAATTAACTTTTTTACTAGTAGGAGCTCTTTCGACATGCCATTGTGAATAATTTGCCATGACATTATCAAGCAATTTGGTGGCTTCACCCAAACTAATTTCCATAAAAGTACCACCCACGGCGGAATCTAAAAGATTACGAGAAAAAAAATTCAATCCCGCATAAATTTTTTGTATGATCATCCAAAGATTTAACCCATGAGTTGGGCAATTCCTTAGCATCATTTTCATCCTTTCCCAAGATTGTGCAACATGATCATGTTCAAGTTGCTTGAAATTCATGATCTGGGTTCTAAGGGAAATATTTTTTGCGGGAGGAAAATACTTAGTCATAAAAGCATCTTTGCACTTCTTCCAAGAATCGATACTATTACGAGGCAAAGAAGAGAACCAATTTTTTGTAGAATCACGCAAAGAGAACGAAAATAATTTCATCTTGACCACATCATTGTCCACATCTTTTTTCTTTTGCATATCACATAATTCCAGGAAGGTATTAAGATGGGACGTGGCATCCTCATTAGGAGTACCGGAAAATTGGTCTTTCATAACAAGATTCGGCAAAGTGGTATTAATATCACAAATCTCCGCACTAGTGGCGGGAGGAGCAAGCCGGGTGCCAATAAAATCATTGTTGTTGGTATTTGATAAATCACATAACTTGGTGTTCTCTTAAGTCATGATGACCACACAACAATATTGCACTCAAAAACAGATCTGGCAAGAAAAACGGCGAACGGAAAAAGAGGCGAATAAAGCGGCAAATTTATGTGAAATCGGGGAGAGGAAAACGAGAGGCAAATGGCGAATAATGTAAATTGCAAGGAGATGAGAATTGTGATTAGGAACCTGGTTATGTTGAAGATCCTCCCTGGCAAGAGCGCTAGAAATCGCATGTTGACGGGAGGCTATCTTGACTTGATTCTCCCCGGCAACGACGCGAGAAATTCTCCTTGATGGTAGCTGCAACTACGTCGGTATTTCCCCGGAGAGGGAGGGATGATATAGCACAGCGATGGTAGGTATTTCCCTCAGTTATGAAACCAAGGTATCGAACCAGTAGGAGAACCAAGCAACACAACGTAAATAGCACCTGCACACAAACAACAACACCTCACAACCCGACGAGTTAAAGGGGTTGCCAATCCCTTTCGGGGTACGGCGCCTGAAGATAGGCAAGCGGACGTGAGGTAAATTGTAGTAGATTGATAAATCGAACGCCAAATAAAATAAATAAAGATAAAACGCAGCAAGGTATTTTTGTATTTTTTGTTTAATAGATCTTAATAAAAATGCAAAGGAAAAGTAGATCGCAAGGCAAATATATGAGAAAGAAGACCCCGTGGCTGTAGGTTTCACTAGTGGCTTCTCTCGAGAAAAGTAGCAAATAGTGGGTAAACAAATTACTGTTGGGCAATTGATAGAACTTCAAATAATTATGACGATATCCAGGCAATGATCATTACAAAGGCATCATGTCCAAGATTAGTAGACCGACTCCTGCCTGCATCTACTACTATTACTCCACACATCGACCGCTATCCAGCATGCATCTAGTGTATTAAGTTCATGGAAAAATGGAGTAATGCAATAAGAATGATGACATGATGTAGACAAGATCTGTTTATCTATATGGCGGCACATACAGATCTCATCTTTTTATCCTTAGTAGCAACGATACATATGTGTCGGTTCTCTTTCTGTCACTGGGATCAAGCATCGTAAGATCGAACCCACTACCGAGCACCTCTTCCCATTGCAAGATAAATAGATCAAGTTCGCCAAACAAAACCCAAATATCGGAGAAGAATACGAGGCTATAAGAGATCAAAGAAACTCAAATAACTTTCATGGATACAAAAAGATATAACTGATCATAAACTCGAAGTTCATCAGATCTCAACACACACACCGCAAAAGAGTTACATCATATGGATCTCCAAGAGACCATTGTATTGAGAATTCAGCGAGAGAGAGAAAGCCATCTAGCTACTAACTATGGACCCGAAGGTCTACAAAGGACTACTCACGCATCATCAAAGAGGCACCAATGGAAGTGGTGAACCCCATCCGAGATGGTGTCTAGATTGGATCTGGTGGTTCTGGACTCTGCGGCGGCTGGATGAATATTTCGCCGACTCCCCTAGGGTTTCTAGAATATTCGGGTATTTATAGAGCAAAGAGGCGGTCCGGGGGGCACCTGAGGTGGGCACAACCCACCAGGGTTCGCCTAGGCCTCCTGGCGCACCCTGGTGGGTTGTGCCCACTTCGGGGCACCCCCCAGGTGCAACCAGGGCCCATTGTCTTCCTTCTAGCCCATAAAAAATCATTGTGATGTTTCGTGGCATTTGGACTACGTTTGATATTGATTTCCTGCGATGTAAAAAACATGGAAAAATAGCAACTGGCACTTGGCACTATGTCAATAGGTTAGTACCAAACAATGATATAAAATGACTATAAAATGATTATAAAACATCCAAGATTGATAATAAAACAGCATGGAACAATCCAAAATTATAGATATGTTGGAGACGTACCAATCAGCGTCTTCAACTCCTCCGCCGTCGCCTTCTTCACCACAACGGCTGCCTCCTTATGCATGTCTTCGATGCTAGTGAAGTTCGAGCACACTTCCATGGTGTTCTCGAACTTGTTGCGGTTACCGAGCGAGCACCCGAGGAAGAAATCCCTCCATCCAATGCCCCAAGGGAAGGGGTTGGGGTTGGAGTTCATGGCAATGAAGAGGTGGAAGAGGAGTGAGAGACAAAGAGGGTTAATTCAGTGCGGTGGTCAGTAAGTAGTTAGCGTTTGGCTGAGTAAATATATGGGTTTTGGAGAGGTGAATGATAGGATTTAATGTCGATCAACCTTTGAACTTTGTGTTGTTTGTAATGCAGAATTTTATGATGTTCATAATGCAGATCGAGACGGAGAACAAGGGCAAGGAGTTTGTGCTAGCCATGGAGAAGGCATTGAAGTGGTGACCAAGTACGGGAGGCACAATGACACCTTCGCCGTAAACGTCTAGGAGAGCTCTGTGGTGCGCGTGCTGGTTTCATTATTAGTTTAATGTCGTACTGGTTTGGTTCAAAACTGTTTGGTTTTAGTGACGTGCTATCATCAGAACTGCTTGGTTTGGTTTAAAACTATGTTTATATGCTACTATGTGTGTCTTTTGTTTTTCCTACCTGATGAGTGTGCTGGTAACCTCACCACCTTGATGAGGAGGTTACCAGACCACATGCGTTGCATGTAACCAAACACCATGGCTTGTGTTTCCACCTAAACAAGCGGGCAATAAAACATCCTACCTTCCATTTCTCCCCAGGTAGGGTAGAGCGTATCCAGGCGACAAAACAACATGCAAATGTTGGTTTTTTTGCTTGTTTTTACTCAGCCAAGCTCAACTGGGTCAAGCATACAATGAGGCAAAAGTTGCTACGGCTACCAAACATGCCCCTAAAAGTTTGGATCCCACCCCACGGGCTTTCACAAGTATAAGAGCTCCCCTTCTTCAGGTTGCAATTCAGGAGGTCTCCATCAGGTGTGTATTTTGCTCTCAACACGCTATCTCATAAGAGACAGGTTCTAATAAAAGTCTACAACACTACTTTGCTAACACTTCATGAATAAGATCCTCCCTGATTATGTGGCAAAATCTCTTATAGAAAACATGTAGGCCATCCGCGGCTAGTGCCTTTAAATCACCCATATTATACATAGATATTTCACCTCATCTCTGGTGTAAGGTTTGTCTAACTCCACATTCATATATTCGGTCACACTGGGCTTAACCTTATCAATAATGTCCTGGTCAGTTTCTCGGACCACCGGCAAAAACAAGGAAAAGAAATAGGTCGCCACATGTGACTTGAACATCTCTTGGTCCTCGATCCAATCAGTTGTATCTGCTTTCAATCGTCTAATGAGAATTTTATTATGTCACCCTGTCGCTGCCCTATGGAAGAAGTGTTTTGGTCGCCGTGAGTAAGCCAACCAGCACACCTTCTCTGGATCTAGTAGATTTCTTCCTGTTTGAGCAGGTTCTCCATTTGCATATGAAACACACCAGAGCAAACAAACAAACCAGCACATCGACTATTGCCCACTGCTCATTCATGCATGTGACCCCCTGCACCACGAGAAAATATCACCACTGTAACCAAGATAATCCATATTGTAATCATTAAGGGCATTACTAAATGGTTGCATACAACGTTGGCGGTGTGCAACTCCACCCTATTTTCTCATGAGCATGCAAGATTACTTGAAGTCACCTTGAGATGGATTAATAACCTTGACCTAATTGTCAATTAAGGGAAGAGATAATGTTGATAACGGAATATGGGTGAACCTTCTTCATTTTTTAACTCTAGATTATGTTTTTTTGGTCTATTTGCTTCATTCTAATTATGCGTCAAGGATTAAAGATACGACTAGAGGTGGGGTCAATAGCAGACTACACATTCCAAATTTCTTATTTGATTTAGCGACTGCGGAATTATAAGTTCTCTAAAATGTAAATACAACTAAGATGATTTAACCTATATGAGACAATAGATATTGCAAAAAGACCAACATGTTACAGTAGCAAGCAACACTCAGTCAAATAATAATGCTCGGTAGAAAAATGTAACCACAAGTCAACGAGACAAAGATTTACCACGTGGTTCACGCCCTAGGACGGTGGTGACGTGAACCGAAGAAAGTACTCCATGACATGGACTCATCAAGTAATCTTGTAATGATGCCTTCTACAATAATGGAGATACATGCTATTTCTGAACTCGCAAAAAAAAAGATACATGCTATTTTGAAAGAAGACATTTAGATTATTAGAGGAGATGTGCCCAAACATGTACAAGAATGTACCAACATAGTATGCCACAACGACGTCAATGGCCTAGCATGAATCAAAACTAATAAACATACCAAACAGCAATACAGCGAAATGAATGAATATAACCGGCCGTACATATAAGATAACTAGCTAGGGTCTACATGTGCATATGCATCCATGATTGTATCTGTGGTGGTGGGCATGACGAGCGTGCTTCTTGGCCTCTTTCTTCTTGTGGTGCTCGTGGATGGCGAATCCTGCGCTGCCGGCGGCGACAGTGGCGGCGATCGTCTCCTTCATCTTGTGCGACCTCGCATGCTCCGGGTCCTTCCTCGCCTTGTGCTTCTCGTGCTGTATACCGATCGTGAAGTGATTGTTAGTTCTAGTTAAGCATGAGTAATTGACATTACGTAGAAAATAAGTAGTACAACGCATGAGGTGTTTGCTGCGTACCCTAGCGTATGCTCCGGCGGCGACGGCACCGAGCTTGGCCAGCTTCTCCATGTGCTTGTGATGCTTCTCCTCCTTGCGGTACTGCTCGCCGCCGGCCTCGGTCTTGCCGCTGCTGCTGCTGTGGCGGCCCATCACAAATTAGCTTTCCGAGCTAGCAATGGAGTACCTCGGTGTGCGAACTAAACTCGTGCCTTGCCTTGTCTATACATGAGGAATGGAGGATGATGATCTGTGTTTGTGTGTTTGTGATATGTGCTTGACATGAGGGCATGCATGTCTCTTTATATAGGAGGATCTGTGTACGGGCGCAACATGCAGCGCGCACGTACAATTTTCAAGCAATTATTGAGCCTTGTTCATATCGATACCGACCGATCGCAGATATACTTCGCTTTCGTAGACTAGATGTGGCTCGATCAATCGCCCTCGCGTTTTCTTCTTCAGATAGAAAACGACAAGCACGCCACTGGATTTCCAGTAGAAACGGAAACTACTCGAGGACGACCGAGTTCGTTTGCATTCTAGCTTAACCGCGTCGGCCGGCCGGTCGGTGCAACACGGCTAAGGATTTATTTTTTATTTTTTGTGCCCGGAACGGCTACGGAATTTTCGACCCGACTAATTAACTTGTAACTAAGCAAGACGTACGTGTCGCTAGCTCATGTGGACGTACGTGCATCTACCTGAAAGTAATTCCTCTCTAAAGAAATACTTCCTCCGGCCCAAAATAAATGACTCAATTTTGTACTACTTCCTCCTTTTCGCTTTATAAACTTCAAATCTCAAATCTCATCAACCAAGGCATTTTATGAGTGAAGGAATATATCTCGTACTTTACAAAACCACCCCAGTTAAGTTCATGCATTAATTTGGATTAATTGCAGTGCATGCATGCTTAGCCACTAGATGAGTAGGAACATTACATGCATTGATGTATTCCTCTTTAATTCTTACATGCAAAGATTTAATGCGCATTGAAAACTAAAAATGAGATGAAAATAAGCCTTCTAAATTGAAAAAACACAAAAGTTGAGCTAAGCCTTATAAACCGGAAAGGAGGGAGTAACTTCTATACAAAGTTGTACTATAGTTAAGATACTTATTTTGGAACGGAGTGAGTATAAGATAGGGGTCTAAGCATTCTTATATTTCTTTACAAATGGAGTAACATTTTTTTTAAACGGATCCGTACCTGACTTATCATCTACGGTATCTATCCATGCAACAAAAAGGAGGCAAAGGGGAACCAACCTGCAGTAGGAAGGTTAGGAGGACGGTATTTTCATGGATTTATTTCTAGCGCACCAGGACTCAAGTTCTAAACTTGACATCAGTGCTCGTATTTTCATGGATTTATTTCACATCCTCCAGCGTTGTGTATTTAGTGAGAGGAGACGTTCTCGTTGATTAAGAAGGCGTCTGTAGCCACTTCGTCAATCGCAAGTTGATGTTTTGGTTCAGTCTCTCGAAGATGCTCATAAGAGTAGGATGAGTGTATGTGCGCATGTATGAGCATTTGCGTTTGTACTATGTCCAAAAGTAGCAGCAAAAGACGGTCATTTTTTCGCATCTATATTTATATTAATATAAAAAGACTCAAAGGGACAGATCCAATTAATCTCGACCATCAAATCATGTCAATCCAATGACCTAGATTGCGTCAATGTCGAGCGCTCAACACGTTTAGCGTGCAGTTAATTTCATGCCAAATATAATGCTAATTACTCCCTCCGTCTGGGTGTGTAAGTCACCTTATGAAAATCAGATTTTTCCAAAACGTTTAGGCGCCGTTCATTAATTTTTCATCTCGATTCCCTCTCAGCCTTGTTCGCCAGCCAGCTTTGCCTCCTATACCTCGTTATCTTCCAGCGATAACCCATCCTTCCATTTTTTTTTCAGGCAATGACCAATGCATGCAACACGTCTGTGTGTTGATTAGGCAAGAAATCAATGCGGCTTTGCATGATAGAAGTACGTGGGCATGCATGGTAGTTAATACGTCATCCTCTTAATTGTTGCGATTAAATGCTATGTTTAGAAGAAGGAAATCAGCGTTTTGATTGGAAGAAGGACCGGTCCAAATTTTACTTCTCCTCCAATCAGCTTGTACTTAGGTCATGATGCATCTTCTAATGTGACTTACACACCTAGACGGAGGGAGTACATAATAACATGCAAATAATATTCTACTTAATATCCGCGTGCACTTAATATACTTTTAAATTAGCGTGCATTGCACGTACACATTGACTATTTCAATTAAGTAGCAGTTGTTGTTTTCAACATAAAAAAACTAGTAATTGCTCCACATGCACATGTGGTAAGCTGCCAAAGTACTCTCCTCCTCACGAGAAGCCTTTTCTTAGACACCCTTTGACTTTTCTATTGCCAGTAATCTCATGATGGATACCATAAAAAAAGTCACACGATGAGTTAGGGCATCCCAACGCTAACCTTCAAACCGTGCGCATACGTTCGGACTGTGCTGTGTGGATATATTGTACCATCCAACGCGATTCTGCATCGGTCCACCGACAGGTCCGGTCGTCCGTTTTCCCGCAAATCAGACCAAATATAGGTGGGCTTTGCAAGAGTCCTGACATCTGGATGACCAACAAAAAACCACCATGTATCGTCTCGACTCTGCGTCTGCCCATAATAGCTAGTATTTAGTAGAATGCAATGTGATAATTGCAGCGAATAGCTAGCGCTTTGGCGGAACGGAAGGTGCTAATTAGTATTTTAATTAATCAAATTAGGCATTCATTTGGCGAAATGTGCTCATATCATTTGGGGGAAGGTTGCTTCCGCCATGGCATGGCGTGCTTAGTAGCCTTGCTTTGATTTGGCGGAAGGTTCACTTTCGTCATGGTGGTGCGCTTAATAGCCTTGCTTAGTGCTTTTAGTAGGTTTATTTAGCAAAATGTTTGCTTTTAGTAGGTTCATTTGGTCAAATGTTTCCCCGGATGTTTTGAATATATGCGGCTATGGTTGGATGGCCGTCTCCTGCATCCTTATACGCGGACTGGTCCCCATGTCCATGGACAGATGCCGGAGCGAATTTGCAAGTCAGCATTGGAGATACCCTTAGCTTTCCTTTTTAATTTTATTTTAAGAATCACCAATAGTTTTATTGAAGCTCAACATCCATTAGCGGTACAATGCCTTGGATCATAGACCCAAGAAAATTACAGAATAACTCCTATTACTATGAATTACAAAGATATTTCTTGGAGACTTATTCTCCATGGTGACAATCCTTGCAACATGACCTACTAGCAAGGCATTAGTAAAGATAATGCAATCACACCTCGGCCGTGGTATCGCCAACCGTATACTTGCATGAGCTTATTAACTACTGAGGGAGTCCTGGATTAGGGGGTGTCCGGATAGCCGGACTATACCTTCGGCCGGACTCCTGGACTATGAAGATACAAGATTGAAGACTTCTTTCCGTGTCCGGAAGGGACTTTCCTTGGCGTGGAAGGCAAGCTTGGCGATATGGATATGTAGATCTCCTACCATTGTAACCGACTCTGTGTAACCCTAGCCCTCTCCGGTGTCTATATAAACCGGAGGGTTTTTGTCCATAGGACGAACAACAATTATACCATAGGCTAGCTTCTAGGGTTTAGCCTCCTTGATCTCGTGGTAGATCTACTCTTGTACTACCCATATCATCAATATTAATCAAGCAGGATGTAGGATTTTACCTCCATCAAGAGGGCCCGAACCTGGGTAAAACATCGTGTCCCCTGCCTCCTGTTACCATCCGCCTAGACGCACAGTTCGGGACCCCCTACCCGAGATCCGCCGGTTTTGACACCGACATTGGTGCTTTCATTGAGAGTTCCTCTGTGTCATCACTTTTAGGCCCGATGGCTCCTCCGATCATCAACGACGATGCGATCCAGGGTGAGACTTTTCTCCCGGGAAAGATCTTCGTATTTGGCGGCTTTGCACTGCTGGTCAATTCGTTTGGCCATCTGGAGCAGATCGAAAACTACGCCCCTGGCCGTCAGGAAAAATTTGGAAGTTTAAACTACACAGCGGACCTCCGCGGAGACATGATCTTCGATGGATTCGAGCCACAGCCGAGCGCGCCGCACTGTCACAATGGGCATGATCTAGCTCTGCAGCCGAACAGTGCCCTGGAGGCCGCACCCGCATCAGTTTCGACCCTTAATTCGGAGCCAACTGCGTCAATCGAGGATGGGTGGTTGGACACCGCCTCGGGGGCTGCAATCTCTACGGCAATCGAGCCGAACACCAGCCCTATTCTCTGTGAAGCCCGTAACTCCAAGGAGCCGGACTCCTCTCCAGACTCCGAGCCCTCCGCACCCCTACCGATCGAACCCGATTGGGCGCCGATCATGGAGTTCACCGCCGCGGACATCTTTCTGCACTCGCCCTTCGGCGATATTCTGAATTCACTAAAGTCTCTCTCTCTCTTTATCAGGAGAGCCCTGGCCGGACTATGGTCAACAAGGATGGGATGCGGATGATGAAGAAATTCAAAGCCCACCCATCACCCACTTCATAGCCACTGTCGATAATTTAAACGACGTGCTCGACTTCGACTCCGAAGACATCGACGGTATGGACGACGATGTAGGAGATGAACATGAACCAATGCCTATAAGGCACTGGACAGCCACCTCATCTCATGATGTATACATGGTGGACACACCCAAAGGAAGCGACGACGAGGAACATAGGGATGCAACGAGGGATCGTTCACTCGAAAAGCAATCAAAGCGGCGACGTAAGCGCCGCTCCAAGCCCCGCCTCGATAGAGACAACAGCCATACAGACCCAGCCATAGAGCAGGACGAGCCGGCGGACGACGAACATGCCTTCAAGCAACCGTTCGAACAGGGCAACTTGGATAAACAAACCGAACACCCCGTCCCCTGCGAAAACAACAGTCCGGACGACCTTACACCGGATAGGCTCATGGAGCAGAAGAACCTCCACGAAGGGCTCGTCGCTACTGCGCGTAGCCAGAAAAAGCAGAAGCGGAAGCTCAAAACTGCGGAAGATGCACTCAGAATCAGATGGAGCAAAGTACGCAACACCGCAGACAAATATGGTGGAAGGCGCCGCACAAAAAGCTATCCAAAGCGAAAGCTACTGCCTGAATTTGACGAGGAGGCCTTAGAGACCCCGCAGTCAAAAAATAGGAAAGCCACCCGGTCGGATAGACGACCGCATGGCCAGCATGGAGCGGCAAGCGGCGACGCACACAAGCCGGCACGCGATCCACCAAAGGATCCGCATCAAAAATATGAACCAGCCAGATCTATGTACGGGCCAAGAAAGCAAGCTCTAGTAAGCAATGCAACACAATAAATATCCGAACATCACAGCACACCCAAATATAGGGGTGCCGCACACCCCCTATGTTTCACCGATGAGGTGCTGGACCATGAATTTCCAGCGGGATTCAAGCCCATAAACATAGAGGCGTACGATGGAACAACAGACCCTGGGGTCTGGATCGAGGATTATATCCTCCACGTACACATGGCCAGACGAGATGACCTCCACGCCATAAAATACTTACCCCTCAAGCTTAAAGGGCCAGCCCGGCATTGGCTCAAAAGCCTTCCAGAAAACACAATTGGAAGTTGGGAAGAGCTTGAGGATTCTTTCCGGGCAAATTTTCAAGGGACCTATGTCCGCCCTCCGGATGCAGACGATCTCAGTCACAGAACTCAACAGCCCGAAGAGTCAGCCCGGAAATTCTAGAACATATTTCTTACTAAAAAGAATCAGATAGTCGACTGTCCGGACGCCGAAGCCCTAGCAGCTTTTAAGCATAACGTTCGAGACGAATGGCTCGCCAGACACCTCGGCCAAGAAAAGCCAAGAACAATGGCCGCATTAACAAGCCTCATGACCCGCTTTTGCGCAGGAGATGACAGCTGGTTGGCAAGATGTAGCACCAGCGACCCAAGTATATCCGAAGTTAGGGATGGAAACGGAAAACCCCGACGCAACAAGGACCAGCGCCGAAATAAGAGAAACAGCCCAAAGAGCACGGCGGTCAACGCCGGATTCAAAAGCTCGCGGCAGAATCATAGAAAGCCACCCCTCAAGGATAACAGGGAAGAGCTATCCAACTTAAACAAAATCTTGGACAAGATATGTCAAATACACAGTACTCCCGGGAAGCCTGCGAACCATACCCACGGAGATTGTTGGGTTTTCAAGCAATCCGGCAAACTCAACACCGAACACAAGGGGCTCGACACACCAAGTGAGGACGACGATGAACCCCACAAGCAGAGCACCAGGAAATAAAAGGATTTCCCACAAGAAGTCAAAACAGTAAACTTACTTCACGTGACGAACAGAATGGCGCCAACAGAGATACGCGCCATACGGCCTATCCCAAAGGAGGACTCGCCAATGGTTGTTAAAACCGATCACCTTCGACCATCAGGATTACTCTAGAAGTATCCGGAACGCAGGCTAGACTGCCTTGGTATTAGATCCAATAATCGGCGGACTCCACTTTACAAATGTCCTGATGGACGGCGGCAGTGGTCTAAACCTGTTATACCAGGACACAATCCGCAACATGGGGATAGACCCAACAAAAATTCGCCATAGCAAAACCTCCTTTCAAGGCGTAACGCCAGGCCCGGACGCCCGTTGCATGGGTTCTCTCCGGCTAGAAGTTATGTTCGGCTCCCCCGATAACTTCCGTCACGAACAGCTAACTTTCCACATCGCCCCATTCTCAAGTAGCTATCAAGCACTGCTCGGACGCGAAGCTTTCGCCCGCTTTAACGCAATACTGCATTATGCATCTCTTATGCTTAAGATGCCCGGTCCACGAGGCATCATCTCATTAAAGGGAAAACATTGAGTGTTCCTCCCGCGCGGAAGACAGTGCGGCTGCCGTGACAGCCCCACAATAAAGCGGCTTCACCAGCCAAAGCACCTAAACAGGTCGTCAAGACCACGGACACGGCTAGACGAGTCTGGCATAAACATTTAATTGACAAAGGCTTAATAGCCGTATACCCCTATACTAGGGGCTCCGCGCATATAAAACAAGAGACAATAAAGCTCAATTTTACCCATTTCGATTTATACTTCGTTTATTTAGTATAACTCATGTTCGGCACGATCTTTCCTAAACTAAGTTCCTCTCTTTTACAAATGAACACCGTGCTATGCCCGTCCAGGATACGGCACAACGGAGACACGGGCGCAGATGTGCAGCAGGGACCCGTTCCAAGGATTCTTTTTAGATTAAGACCCTGCGTAAACCTTTTTTTACTGTCTCTTGTTGATACACATCCCCTGGTTTCTTGGTATAACCAAGGAGGAGGCTAGCGTTTTGGCATGTGGCCACGTCAGAGTTTTGCGCGTACCTGGACACTAGGGGCTTATTACTAAGGGCGTTATCCCGCCCGCCCTCATAAAGACCGAATACCTTAGGGAGTGTTTGGCGTCGCGAGTTTGGCCTTATATGCATCAGCTCTGAATCATGTCTTTGGTCAAATTTTGGGTTTGCCCGGCTCCTGTGTTTTGCTACCTTACGTTCCGCTCTATCGGCTAAGGCGGCACCAGGAGAACTACTGCGATTGTGCCCCGGTTCGGCCATGCGAGCACCTCGGTAGAGAAAGCCGAAAACTGACTGTCATGATATAGCGTGAGACTGGTCAACCACTCGATGACTTACCGGAATCTTTAGGATTCCTCCGCATTAACGAAGGTCCGCTTCCCGGCCAGGCACATACGCGCCCCGAGTTCGGGCGAGCGCAGGCGCCACCAGGGGCTATATAAGTAGCCTCACTGTCAAACTCATATGGCTAAGTGAAAGTGATAAAGCATCATAGTCCGATTGCCTAGTTCGCTGCGCTATCACCTTCTTTGTAGGACCAAGACGTTGGATCAAGTGTGAAAATGCGCCTTCTGCGAACACCCCCGCATTATGTGCGTGGGGGCTGAAGCCGACGACTGCCATCTTTCAGATTATATATACATATATGTTAAACGGTCGCACAGGAGGTATTATAATACTTGCAGGCACAAGTATAAAAAACTTCTACAATTTATCAAAATATTGTTTTACAATAATATATGCTATTCGAATATAGTATCCTTCGAGCACTGCGTCTCTATTAAACGAGCACCTTGCAGAACTTCCTGAAAATAGTGCTCGGCAGGTACTCGGCTTCCATCCGAGTCTGGGGATGCAACAGCGGTGGCCTCCATTTCCGCCCAGTATGTCTTCACACGGGCAAGAGCCATCCGTGAACCCTCTATGCATGCTGACCTCTTCATCGCATCGATATGCGGCGCCGCACCAAGGAACTGCTGCACTAAGTTGAAATAACTTTTCGGCTCCGGCCTCTCTGGCCACAGATGACTCATGACATACTTCATGGCGAGTCCGGACAACCTATTTAGCTCGGCCCATTCGGCCAAACGATCGGCTAATAACAGTGGACGCTCCGAATTGTGGAACTGCGACCAAAAGAGCTTTTCCACTTCGCGATCTTCTTGATCCCGGAAGTGTTCGGCCGCATCTGCGGCACTCGCTTCCAAATCCAGATAGGTGTCCGCCGTACTCCACATCCGGTCTAACGGAGCATGTTTAGGATCAAAGAACTTCCTCCGCAGCATAAAGGGCTTTCCAGCCGCGATCTCTCCGGCCTGACGCAGCTCCTCCTTCATAGCTCTCATTGCAGAGCGAGCATCCTTGGCATCGGAAACGGCCTTCTCCAGGTCCGTCTGTTCCGCCCGATCTTCTTTTTCAAGAAGCTTGCAACGGTTAGCGGCGTTCTTCAGCTTCACGGCCATCTCGGCCATTTCCTTCTTGCTTCAGCAATGAGCAGCCTGTTCGGCTTTCAGCTCTTCAATTGCCTTTCCGGCAGCCGCATCATTTTTCCTGGCTTGCTCCTTGGCTCGGGCAAGTTCTGCCCTAAGATTCTCCATGGCAGCAGCACCATCTGCATCCAGCGCACACATTGTAAGATACCGGCATAAAGCTCCTCTTACCAGGTGCTTGTTGACAAGCGCGATGTCGGCACCTGCCACGTCAAGTTGCCGCTTTAGCTCGGCAAATTCATCAGTCCGGCTTGACACCGGACACTTCGCCACCTATGTATGAAGGCGGCATATTAGACCTGGGATTATGATCCTCTGCGCGTCGTCACTTTTGACAACGCACAGAGTCTCAGGGGCTACTATCTACACAGGGCGCATCTTATTTATGCGCAACTATCCAAAAAGGGTACATTATTTCGCGTACCTCAAAACCTGTCAGTAAACTCCTGACGGCCTCGTGCAATCCACTCTCCGCGGATGAAATCCTCTCAATCACCGTACCCATCAATGCACGGTGCTCCTCTGAGATAGATGCTCGCCCTAGCAGATCCTTTAGCTCCTCCGACCGCGCACCAGACGGCGCCGGACTCGTCCGATGGCCCTTTTCGAAGGCCGGACACGGAGGGCTTTGGGGGGGCATATGACTACCTTCCGGCCCTGCCGGACTCAGAGAAACCCTCCGCGACGATACCTCAGGGTCGCCCGCCTCGCAAGGTGGTATGGCAGGGGGAGGCGTTCCGCTCTCCATCATCTCTGGAAGAAGATCCCCCGAAGACGAGCTCTGCTGAGAAGGGCTAAGGTCCGAGCTACAACGTAAATTTTCAATTACTTTTCTCAGATATAAAGCAAGTGTAGGATCGAAAGTATGTCTAGAGGGGGGGTGATTAGACTACTTGACCAAATAAAAACTTAACCTTTTCCCAATTTTAGTTCTTGGCAGATTTTAGCTATTTTAGGACAAGTCAAGCAATCATCACACAATTCAAGAAAGCATGCAAAGAGTATATTGGCAGCGGAAAGTAAAGCATGCAACTTGCAAGAATGTAAAGGGAAGGGTTTGGAGAATTCAAACGCAATTGGAGACACAGATGTTTTTCCCGTGGTTCGGATAGGTGGTGCTGTCCTACATCCACGTTGATGGAGACTTCAACCCACGAAGGGTAACGGTTGCGCGAGTCCACGGAGGGCTCCACCCACGAAGGGTCCACGAAGAAGCAACCTTGTCTATCCCACCATGGCCATCGCCCACGAAGGACTTGCCTCACTAGCGGTAGATCTTCACAAAGTAGGCGATCTCCTTTCCCTTACAAACTCCTTGGTTCAACTCCACAATCTTGTCGGAGGCTCCCAAGTGACACCTAGCCAATCTAGGAGACACCACTCTCCATGAAGTAACAAATGGTGTGTTGATGATGAACTCCTTGCTCTTGTGCTTCAAATGATAGTCTCCCCAACACTCAACTCTCTCTCACAGGATTTGGATTTGGTGGAAAGAAGATTTGAGTGGAAAGCAACTTGGGGAAGGCTAGAGATCAAGATTCATATGGTAGGAATGGAATATCTTGGTCTCAACACATGAGTAGGTGGTTCTCTCTCAGAACATATGAGTTGGAAATATAGGCTTAGTCTGATGGCTCTCTCTACGATTGAAGAGGAGGTGGAGGGGTATATATAGCCTCCACACAAAATCCAACCGTTACACACAATTTACCAATCTCGGTGGAACCGAATCAACAAACTCGGTCAGACCGAAATAGTAAACCTAGTGACCGTTAGAGATTTTCGGTGGGATTGACATGCAACTCGGTGGGACCGATATGGTTAGGGTTAGGGCATAACGTAATCTCGGTGAGACCGATTACACAAACTCGGTGAGACCGATTTTGGTAATAAGCTAACCAGAGAGTTGGTCAGGCAAACTTAGTGGGACCGATTTGCTCTTTCGGTGAGACCGAAAAGTTACAAAAAGGAAACACTGAATTTACATTGCAATCTCGGTGGGACCGATCCGCTCTTTCGGTGAGACCGAAAAGTTACGAAAGGGAAACAGAGAGTTTGCAATCCCATCTCGGTGAGACCGAGATCCCTATCGGTAGAACCGATTTGCTAGGGTTTGGCAATGGCTATGACAAGTGAAACTCGGTGACGCCGGGTTGATAGAATCGGTAGGGACGAGTTTGGCTTAGGGTTTAGGTCAAATGTGGATATGGGAAAGTAGTTGAGGGTTTTGGAGCATATCACTAAGCACATGAAGCAAGAGGCTCATTAAGCAACACCTCATCCCTCCTTGATAGTATTGGCTTTTCCTAAAGACTCAATGTGATCTTGGATCACTAAAATATAAAATGAAGAGTCTTGAGCTTTTGAGCTTGAGCCAATCCTTTGTCCTTAGCATTTTGAGGGATCCACTTTCAACATCCATGCCATGCCAATCATTGAGCTTTCCTGAAATAATCATCTTGGAATAGCATTAGCTCAATGAGCTATATGTTGTTATGAATTACCAAAACCACCTAGGGATAGTTGCACTTTCAATCTCCCCCTTTTTGGTAATTGATGACAACATATAGATCAAAGCTTCGACAAATGATAATAAGCATGAAATATATCGTCGCTTTGAGAAGTATGTGATAAGTAAGATCTCCCCCTAAATTTGTGCATATTTAAGATTTGCTTTTGACTGCAAATGCACAAAGAGTTAGAGTCATGGGTTACTCTTCCATGTCACATACATCTTGGTGGAGCGCTTAAAATGATAAGAATGAAATACATGCACTCATCACCAAGAAAAGTGAATGATCACATAAGATAGATAAGATAATAGCATTCACCAAGCATTACGTGTAGCTTATGATCAAACACATGATCATCAATGTCTCACAGATAACGGCATAGTATCTCAAGCACTCAAAAGAAAACAAAGTTCGAAAAACCACCAAATAAAGCAAGAGAGAAAAAAACAACACTCTCTCTCGAAGCCTATGATCTATACATTTTTCTCCCCCTTTGGCAACAAGTTACCAAAAAGTTCCTAGAAAATGCATAGTGCTAGATCGACTCTCAGGCTTGATCTTCTGGTGGTGTTGGAGTTCGGAGCACTCCAAGGACGAAGCCTTCTATAGACGTGGTTGGAGTTGAGGCCGAAGTAGATGCTGGAGCTGGTGGAACTGAAGCTGTAGCTGGTGCAGAAGTGGTGGCTCTGGTGTCAGCAACTGGCACTGCATGTGATCTCTGAGCTCTTGGCACTCTGGCAAATGCATCAGTTGTAGTCTTGCCTCTCCTCTCCCGCATGTCATCCTGAAGTTGTTCCACTGCGGACTGAATCTCTATTACTTTGACATCCAAGTCATAGAACTTTTGTTCCATGATCCTCTCTAAGCTCTGCTGATTCTGAGTGAGGGTGGCCAGTCCTTGCTCAATCCTCGGTGTGGATGCAATCAAGTAACCAAGCTGCTCTTGTTTGGTTTTCAAGAAATACTCAGATGCCTCCTCTTGAGTTGGCATCTTGGCAGCTTTCTCCTTCCTTGCCTGCTCCTTCTTTGCTTGTGCTTGAACTGATGATGGTTCATTCTCATTCATCACAACTTGGTTGTCCTCAAAGTCTGGATGAATAGGCAAGTCTTCCTTGTCCAACAAGTATATGCCTGTGCCCATCTTCGAGTTGATTAACTCCTGAATCTGAGGGGCATAACCACAGCTCCTCTTCTGATCTGTTGCAGTCCTCTTGATAGTTTCTACTATGAGGCTCATGACCTTGAATTTCTGAGGCACATCAAATGCATGAAGCAAATTGATTGCATGGCCTTTGATCATCTTGTGATCACCTGACTTGGGCAATAGAGTGTGCCTAAGGATCCAGTTAATGGTTGGCAGCCCTGACAGAAGATAATGCACAGACCCAAACTTGAAAGTATCAAGTGCCTCGTTTGGAATTTCCTTGTACATATTGGACATAGAGTTGTGGTCCATCTTCTTCTTGGCATAGATATCCAAGTCATCCTCATGCTCCTCTGGGGCATTGATGAGCTGTGCCCACTCAGCAACAGTAGATTGGTACCTCGTACCTTCAGACATCCATGTGATCTTTCCATCTGGGTAGAAATGTGCTGTGGAGTAGAATTGCATAATGAGTTCCTCGTTCCACGTTGTGAGCTTCTGCCCAACAAAGTCTGCTACTCCACAAGCATTGAAGCTGTCATACACTCCAGGGTAGTGTTCTTCATTGTCCTTGATGTACTCCCAATTGACCCATCTCATGTCACAAACTATGGGCTTCTTGTCCAACAAAACTGTCTCATAGAAATCTTGCTGTTCCTTGGTGTGAAACTTGTAATCAACAGCAGTTCTTCTCCTTGAAGCATACGGGTCTGCTTCTCTCCACTTCCTCAGCCCTGAGTCTCTTCTGAGCTTCATGTCCTCAGCCACAGGATGAGCATCATTGTGGTCTGGGATCTTGGGCTTGAGCTTTCTCAGAACATGCTCTTCATCATCTTCTTCAGCAGCTTCAGGCACTGGGGCCTTGTTCTTCTCAGTTGCAGGTATGCTCCTCGTGTTTCTCTTTGGGGCAGACTTGGGCTTGGAGGCAGCTTTGGGTGCTTCTTTGGGCTTAGATGCAGCAGCCCCTGTCCTGATAGCATCACCCATAAGCTTAGGTGCCTTAGGTGCTGGTGCAGCAACATCTTCTTCTTCCTCTTCTTCCATGATGGAAGCCTTTCTAACCACTCTGGCTACGGTCTTCTTGACCCTTTCCTTCCTTTTCTTTCCTTCAGCAGCAACTGGCTCTATGGTTGCAGGCTTTTTAGGAATCTGAGTTGAAGCTTTGGCCTTTGGCATAGGCTACCTACCTGTTAGCCTTTTGATTTTTAAGCCTGGCTTTGTGCCTTGAGCTGAGCCATATTCCTTCTTGAGCACAACTCTCTTTGATGTGGCTTCCTCTTCCTCTGCCACATAATCTTCATCCTCAGAATCTGAAGTTCTCTTCTTCCTCTGTCTGGTGGCAGCTTTTGGAAAATTGCTTGGGGTACTTCTGCTGCCATCATCTGAAGAGCTGGAGGGACTAGTGCCCTCACTCATGAGCACCTGCTCTTCTGATCTGTTCTGGCTGTCACTCTGATCAGACATGATGTAAAAACTGACTACTGACCCCGTGAAGAGTTTATAGATGAGGTAGAGTGGATGAGCATCACAAAATGCAGAGATTTTTGCAAAAGAATGATTCAAAAACTTAGTTTTAGTTTCCCACTGAAATCATCTCAGATCTACCGATTTTTAAACTCGGTGATACCGAAGCAGTTTTGGAACCTAAACTAGTGAACTCGGTCAGACCGAGTCGCAGTTCGGTGGCACCGAGACTGCTAGGGTTTCACAAAGTTCCAAAATGGGTCACACCGATAAGTAATTCTCGGTCAGACCGAGTCTCACTTGTGCAATGGCATGAGCCAAATCGATGGGACCGAGTTTTTCAATTTGGTGGGCCCGAGATGGTTTCGGCGGATACCTAACCCTAAAATTTTCGAATCAAAACTAATGTACGAACGCATTGACTGGATAGGAGTGTTTCAATCGTGGCAGGAATCATTAAGAACACAATGTGCTAGGAATCGGACGGGGAATAGCACTGTGATCGAGTCCATACCCTAGTTCGGCGGAGACTCGCTACGGCGGCAACGGCGGGGTAGAATTCCGTTGACGGTGATGGAGACCAGCGACTGGAGGCGGCTGGCGGCGAGGAGACGATCCGGAGACCACGTTGGCAGAGCGAGCTATCGCGCGGGCAAAGGGGTTCGGAGAAATTTCCAAATTTTTGCCCGTGACTATATATAGCCCGACCCTGTCGTTGTGACCGAGTGGAACAACTCGGTGGCACCGAGATGCAAAACTATATACAGTTGTTGCAACTCGGTGTGACCGAATGGTTCAAATCGGTTGCACCGAGATCGAAAATTCAGATCAACTTAATGATCTCGGTAGGACCGAAAGTAGGATATCGGTCAGACCGAGAATCATAGAGGTTTGGAAGTTTAAGTCTATGACGAATCAGGGACTCCGAGTGCTCCTCACACAGGGTGGTTCGAATCTGACTTGATCAAATTTTGTGATGTAGCATGAATAGAGTTTGAGACGAGAAAAGCATAGATAGCTAGAGGAGGTTCTTAGGCATTCTTGTCCATCCACTTGGCAAAAGGAAATAAAACCAAACAATCAAAACAACAAGTGGATGTCCTCGAATGAGTAAAATATGCAACCAACATGCTCACACAATAAGATGGCAATTGAAATATGTGACAAAGCATGCACAACCAATTCTAGCATCTATCAAGCAATTTGCGATGACTAGGTCATCTATATATGAGTATATTGACTTAGGAGTCAAGTGAGAACACTTGATCATAGGTCATACTCATCGTTTAAGCTCAAGTGGGGTTACCACTTTTACATAAAGCATTGTTTTGTTCACATCTTTAGAGTTGCTTTAGCTCAAGTCTTAGAGTAAAGCTCCCCCTAGATGTGATATCCCCCCCTAAGAGGGATGAACTAACCTTGGGTTTTGTCGATGATGACTTCATGTAGATGTTGAAGATGTGGATGCTCAATGTTGATGTAGATCACTTGGAGCTATCCATTTGAGTGAATTGCACTTTCAATACCTACATGGGTTAGTCCCACAAGGAACAAACAAGGATATCCATAGACATAGAGTGATGCACACACAAGATGATGTCCATGAAAACTTTTAGGTTACCTTGTCCCTTGTCTTACCAACAAGAGCGTTTGTGACTCCTTGAACTAGTGCAAGATGTGGAAGTTGATTGCACTTGTTCTTGCCAAGATGATAAGAGTGAAGTATGTTGGCGGAGTCACCCTCAAGATCTCTCTAGTTCTTCTTCTTTTGGATCCACACCATCTTGATGGGAATCTTTGGAGTTGTAGTCGTACTTGATGAAGTGGAACTTGAAGTGGTCTTGGGAATCCACTTGACTAAGGTCTTAGGAGCTTCTTCAAATGCATCAATTTCCTCTTGAAGCTTGTCCTTGCCTTTTTGCTTGTAGTCTTGTGGTGGAAGATCATCTTGAGCTTGTGTCCCCTTGAAGGAAGTATCATACTTCTCTTTTTGAGGAACAAACTTTGTCTTGGGGTATTGATCTTCTTCCTACTCAACTCCATTGGCATTGAACTTTCGATCAAAACCAACACCTTGATTCTTCCGGTGCCTTCCTTGCTTGCGCACAATTTCCTCGAATTGCTTACTCTCGGCAAGGCTTTTGTACACTCCTTTCTCTATAATTCCCTTCAATAAGCTATTTTCTTGCTCAAGTGTAACTTGGCTAAGAGAATCATTAGTGGAATCAAGAGAACTACTAGAAGCAACAATATTGGATTTAGCATGATCATTGTTACTACTAGAGGAAGAATCTTTCTCGTTCTTGTTACTAGACTTGACTTGAGGCATGTAAGTGGATAAGAGTAAACGCTTGGCAATGTAAGAAGAACTTTTCTTGCGAAGATCATCATTGATTGCCCTTAAAAACTCATGCTCTTGCTCAAGATTGAGCTTTTCAAAGCGTAACTTCTCATGAGCTCTTAAAAGTTCTCGATGATCTTCGAAGATAGTTTCATGAGCTAACTTAAGAGTGTTTAGTTCTTTAGTTAGAGCCTCAATCTTCTCCTTATCATTGTCATTCGTTTTATCTTGATTAGCATGATTAATTGGCGTTTCATCATAGTATTCATCACTAGAGTTGTCAACAAGTAAATCATCATCACCTAACAAGTCATCTTCATCACTATTAAAATCAACATACTCGGGGTGTGTTACCTTAGGACCTTTGGCCATGAAGCATCTTCTAATTCCTTCATTTGGTGAGTCAAATATATCGTAGGAGTTGGTTGACACAAGTGCTAGACCGGCAACACCTTCATCTTGAGTATATTCGGAATCGGAGTGATAACTTCTCTCGGAGTGGTTGTCGGAGTGAGAGCCGGATACCCATTCACCAACATGAGCTTGATGTCTTCGTTTTGTGTAGCTCCTTGATGATTTTTCCTTCCTTTCCGAATCCTTGCTTCTCCGTGAGTGTCTTCGTTCATAACGATCATCTCTACTCCTTCTCTCTCTTGGTGGTGATTCTTCTGTTTGCTTCTTCTTTTTGGAGAGTCTTCTCTTCTCTTGTAGGGAGCCGTACACTAATTGGAATAGTGTCCGGGTCTTCCACAATTGTAGCAGTTTCGCTCTCGACTAGAAGATCTTTTGTCATTGTAGGACCTTGACTTGGAGCTTCTATCTTTGCTTCTACTCTTGTAGAACTTGTTGAAGTTCTTCACCATTAAGCTCAATTCTTCATTGAAGTTTTGTTTCTCACTTTATGATGTAGGGGCTTCACATGAGGCTTTGTAGGCACCACTTGATTTGTTGTGAAGTTCCTCTTTATCCTTAAGTGACATCTCATGAGCAACAATTCTTCCAATTACCTCCGTTGGCTTGAGATCTTTGTAATTGGGCATCATTTGGATCAATGTGCACACGGTATTATATTTTCCATCCAAGGCTCTTAGAATCTTCTTGATGATGAATCTATCGGTCATCTCTTCACTTCCTAAGCCGGCAATCTCATTTGTGATGAGAGCAAGCCAAGAGTACATTTCAGCGACACCTTCACCATCCTTCATTTTGAACTTGTCGAGTTGACTTTGAAGAACATCCAATTTGGATTCCTTGACGGAGTCGGTACCTTCGTGCATATCAATCAAAGTGTCCCAAATTTCCTTTGCATTCTCAAGACGGCTGATTTTGTGGAATTCTTCGGGGCACAATCCGTTGAAGAGAATATCACAAGCTTTAGCATCGTATTGCAACATCTTCAGCTCATCCGCGGTAGCTTCACGGTTTGGTTCTCTCCCATCAAAGAAGTCACCTTGCAAACCAACACACACAATAGCCCAAACGGCGGGGTTATGTCCAAGAATATGCATTTTCATTTTATGATTCCAACTAGCAAAATTAGTACAATCAAAGTAAGGACCTCTACGGTGATAATTTCCCTCGCTAGACGCCATACTCTCCTAGGTTGTGAAACCAAGGCTATGACCACCAAAAGCTATGGAAATCAAAGCAAATGGAGACCAAAGCTCTGATACCACTTGTAGGATCGAAAGTATGTCTACCTTCCGGCCCTAGTAGATCCTTTAGCTCCTCCGACCACGCACCAGACGGCGCCGGACTCGTCCGATGGCCCTTTTCGAAGGCCGGACACGGAGGGCTTTGGGGGGGCATATGACTACCTTCCGGCCCTGCCGGACTCAGAGAAACCCTCCGGGACGATACCTCAGGGTCGCCTGCCTCGCAAGGCGGTATGGCAGGGGGAGGCGTTCCGCTCTCCATCATCTCCGGAAGAAGATCCCCCGAAGACGAGCTCTGCTGAGAAGGGCTAAGGTCCGAGCTACAAGGTAAATTTTCAATTACTTTTCTCAGATATAAAGCAAGTGTAGGATCGAAAGTATGTCTAGAGGGGGGGTGATTAGACTACTTGACCAAATAAAAACTTAACCTTTTCCCAATTTTAGTTCTTGGCAGATTTTAGCTATTTTAGGACAAGTCAAGCAATCATCACACAATTCAAGCAATCATGCAAAGAGTATATTGGCAGCGGAAAGTAAAGCATGCAACTTGCAAGAATGTAAAGGGAAGGGTTTGGAGAATTCAAACGCAATTGGAGACACGGATGTTTTTCCCATGGTTCGGATAGGTGGTGCTATCCTACATCCACGTTGATGGAGACTTCAACCCACGAAGGGTAATGGTTGCGCGAGTCCACGGAGGGCTCCACCCACGAAGGGTCCACAAAGAAGCAACCTTGTCTATCCCACCATGGCCATCGCCCACGAAGGACTTGCCTCACTAGCGGTAGATCTTCACAAAGTAGGCGATCTCCTTGCCCTTACAAACTCCTTGGTTCAACTCCACAATCTTGTCGGAGGCTCCCAAGTGACACCTAGCCAATCTAGGAGACACCACTCTCCAAGAAGTAACAAATGGTGTGTTGATGATGAACTCCTTGCTCTTGTGCTTCAAATGATAGTCTCCCCAACACTCAACTCTCTCTCACAGGATTTGGATTTGGTGGAAAGAAGATTTGAGTGGAAAGCAACTTGGGGAAGGCTAGAGATCAAGATTCATATGGTAGGAATGGAATATCTTGGTCTCAACACATGAGTAGGTGGTTCTCTCTCAGAACATATGAGTTGGAAATATAGGCTTAGTCTGATGGCTCTCTCTACTAGTGAAGAGGAGGTGGAGGGGTATATATAGCCTCCACACAAAATCCAACCGTTACACACAATTTACCAATCTCGGTGGGACCGAATCAACAAACTCGGTCAGACCGAAATAGTAAACCTAGTGACCATTAGAGATTTTCGGTGGGACTGACATGCAACTCGGTGGGACCGATATGGTTAGGGTTAGGGCATAACGTAATCTCGGTGAGACCAATTACACAAACTCGGTGAGACCGATTTTGGTAATAAGCTAACCAGAGAGTTCGTCAGGCAAACTCGGTGGGACCGATTTGCTCTTTCGGTGAGACCAAAAAGTTACAAAAAGGAAACACTGAATTTAAATTGCAATCTCGGTGGGACCGATCCGCTCTTTCGGTGAGACCGAAAAGTTACGAAAGGGAAACAGAGAGTTTGCAATCCCATCTCGGTGAGACCGAGATACCTATCGGTAGAACCGATTTGCTAGGGTTTGGCAATGGCTATGACAAGTGAAACTCGGTGACGCCGGGTTGAAAGAATTGGTAGGGCCGAGTTTGGCTTAGGGTTTAGGTCAAATGTGGATATGGGAAAGTAGTTGAGGGTTTTGGAGCATATCACTAAGCACATGAAGGAAGAGGCTCATTAAGCAACACGTCATCCCTCCTTGATAGTATTGGCTTTTCCTAAAGACTCAATGTGATCTCGGATCAATAAAATATAAAATGAAGAGTCTTGAGCTTTTGAGCTTGAGCCAATCCTTTGTCCTTAGCATTTTGAGGGATCCACTTTCAACATCCATGCCATGCCAATCATTGAGCTTTCCTGAAATAATCATCTTGGAATAGCATTAGCTCAATGAGCTATATGTTGTTATGAATTACCAAAACCACCTAGGGATAGTTGCACCTTCAGCAAGGATTTCTCTCGTTTCTTAAAAAGAAAACTCCTCTCTACTTACGGCTCGATGGAGGGCTGATCCCCTTGAGGGCATAATTCGGCCGAAGTATCCCCCAGCACCGGACCCTCTGGCGAAGATTTCTTCCTCCGCTTTGAGGCCATGGTCTCCGGGTCTTCAAAGGCGGTCCTCTTCTTCCCCTGAGGAGAGGAATTTTCGATTCCTCCCTTCCGGACAACCTCCTTCGAGGAGGCTGTAGCTTCCTTGTCCCCTCCCTCGCTTTCCTTTGAAGGCACAACCTCCAACATCCTGACTAGCATGGGACCCGGCGTGGTCTCGGGGAGGGGGGTCGGACACCTGATTAGCTTTGCTTTCTCTATCCACTCCTGTTTAAAGTACAACTCTTTTAGGGGCAATTTTATGATAAATATACGGATAGCGAGTCCGGGCACAAGGCTACTTACTTGAGTATCCAGACGATTGCAGCTCAGACCTGTGTCCTCCGTAGAATCCGGACACACTACTTGTGGTCCGAAGAACAATTTGTACATCTCCACGGGCGTCATGCCAAGAAAATGTTGGAGAACTCGTGGTCCCTCTGGGTTGAACTCCCACAGGCGGAGGGGGGGACGTTTGCAGGGTAGAACTCGGCGAATTAACATAACCTGCGTCACCATGACCAGACTGATGTTTCTTTCTAGGAGATCTCGGATGCGGCCCTGCAACAGGGGCACGTCCTTTGCCGACCCCCAGTCCAGCCCCTTATTGACCCATGACGCCAGTCGTGGCGGGGGGACCCGAGCGGAAAGCAGGCAGTGCCACCCACTTGGTGCTCCTGGGAGCTGTGATATAAAACCACTCTCGTTGCCATAAGCTGGACTCCTCTTGAAAAGAGCCCTCGGGCCATGGAGCACCAGCATTCTTGCTTATAAAAGCACCTCCGTACTCCGCGTGCTGTCCCTCGATCATCTTCGGCTCTACTTTGAAGGTCTTGATCCATAGTCCGAAGTGAGGGGTAATACGGAGGAAGGCTTCACACACGACGATGAATGAGGAAATATGGAGGATGGACTCCGGAGCTAAGTCGTGAAATTCTAGCCCATAATAAAACATGAGCCCCCTCACGAAGGGATCCGTCGGGAAGCCTAGCCCCCGAAGGAAGTGAGACATGAACACCACACTCTCACCAGGCTTGGGAGTGAGAATGACCTGCCCTAGAGCAGGCAGCCTATGCGAGATTTCGCCGGTCAAGAACCTGGCCTCTCTCAACTTCAGCACGTCCTCCTCCGTGACGGAGGAGGGCATCCATCGGCCTCGAAGGTCGGAACCGGACATTGTCGAAGGTCCGAAGCGCCTGAAATCTGGAGCCTTGGGTGTTGGAACTCGAGGCGAAGGGTGAACTCATTTGAGATTGAAATAAAGGAGTAAGGCCTTGGTCTCTTTATAAGAGGTTGAATACCAAGGGCCCTCCCCGTGACCGTTTGGGACTCGCCTTTGATCGAGAAAACATACCAACGGGTACGGTTGGGTTACCCATGCCTGTATTGATGAGAATCCCGGAATAAGGGGACACGATCTCTGCTTTGACAAGACGTGCCAAGGAAACCGCCTCGCTAACACGCTGAGGTGGAACAGTAAAACGATTCGAATGAAGACTTGGCCGCGGTGTGATGTCACGCTACGGAATATGTCAGCAGATTAGATTTGTGTAAATATTATTCTCTCTATGGCAATATATGGAAACTTATTTTGCAGAGCCGGACACTACCTTTGTGTTCGAAATCTTCTATGAAGTACTTGGAGGAGGAATCCGCCTTGCAATGCCGAAGACAATCTGCGCACCGGACTCGTCATCATTGATGCCTGGTTCAGGGGCTACTGAAGGAGTCCTAGATTAGGGGGTGTCCGTATAGCCGGACTATACTTTCGGCCGGACTCCTGGACTATGAAGATACAAGATTGAAGACTTCGTCCCGTGTCCGGAAGGGACTTTCCTTGGCGTGGAAGGCAAGCTTGGCGATACGGATATGTAGATCTCCTACCATTGTAACCGACTCTGTGTAACCCTAGACCTCTCCGGTGTCTATATAAACTGGAAGCTTTTAGTCCATAGGACGAACAACAATCATACCATAGGCTAGCTTCTAGGGTTTAGCCTCCTTGATCTCGTGGTAGATCTACTCTTGTACTACCCATATCATCAATATTAATCAAGCAGGACGTAGGATTTTACCTCCATCAAGAGGGCCCGAACCTGGGTAAAACATCGTGTCCCCAGCCTCCTGTTACCATCCGCCTAGACGCAAAGTTCGGGACCCCCTACCCGAGATCCACCGGTTTTGACACCGACAACTACCTTCAAAGGTTTTTGATATCCCCATGCAACGTCCACATGAAAAGATGGAACATCATGTGCGTTGAATGTTCTTGGGCCTGGATGACCCCCTAGAAATGTAGGTTGTCGAAATACAAAATATTAACCAAGATGCTCGATAAGCACACTGAAGCCACAAGAGATCAGACCAAAAAAAGCACCAGGCGCTAACACAAACTCATCATATCCGCATGAACGCATATGTGAGAACAAAAACCCAAATTTCGCAAGATTGGACTTATGAAGTCATGATAACTCTGGCTTTGTGGCACTACCCCGTTAGGATTCATCACAGGAAGAGAAGAACAAGAGTAACTTTATTCAAACCGGCGTTGCACCCTTCGCAAGAACATCTATAGCATGATTATGTGATGTTTGTTTACTGTGTAGTGATGAATCCTGCCTCCCTCCTTTCCATGAGGAGAAGGGGGCGCCTCCGCTATTGGGGCCTTGTGGACCAATTCTCCTTCCACCACTTGGCCTTTTAAAATCCGTTGATATTTAATTAATATAAAATCCTCATAACTATATTAGAGTCTTTTATTATTAATTTAACATCACCGAAGACATTTTCCATATATATATATATATATATATATATATATATATATATATATATTATCAGTAATACCTGGTATTCCACGATAAACTCTGAAACCCTTCCGGAAACCCCGAAGCGCTTTCGGTTCCTCTCGAAACTATCTCGAATATTAATGAAACAATTTCATAAATATTTTCTCATTACTCTTATCCTACTAACACTCAGCAGACCGTGATTACATTAAGATTGTGACCATGTAGGTTCGGTAAAACATAGACATGAACAAAACCCTTTCGTTCAATGACTGATAGCGGAACCGTGGACATCTATATCGATCCCTATGAATACACGATGACATTCGGGCGAACCTTTGGTTATGATGTGCTATTCCCTTTGCTTTGCCATACTTTACAAAACCCGATGTGATGTATATCGCTATCCTCTTGAGTCATACACATGCTCACTATACCGGTCTCCTCGCTACCGGTTTTGTTCCGACGATATTATCTCAAAGTACAACAAGTTTGGGTCGATTCAATATGATCGTTCTAACGTCATACTCTTAATTTTGTTTTAGAACTATCGTTACACTTAACGATATCCTAAGATCTGAACAACGTGATCATCAACAACACTTTAGCTAGTCTTAGAGACGAGACTAGGAATCTTATTTTACCATCTATCATTCCACATATGCATATGAGTTTCTCACTGAATCTCATATTCCATGATCATAGCAGTTATAACATAGAATGTAAACTCTTAGTTATGAATATAGAAATATAATAATACAATATTATTGTCTCTAAGGCATATTTCCAACACATAATAAGTGACACCCAATATGCCGTGAACCCCAGGTGTAATAAGATCCTCTCTAGATAAATCCGTTTGGCCCTATCATACGCCTTGTGCATGTCAAGCTTCACCACACAAGTTCCATGTTTACCTTTATTCTTCTTTTTAATAGCATGATTAGATTCAAAAGACATCAGCAAATTATCTGAGATAAGACCTCCCGGGAAAAACACTTTGGTGCTAAATAATCTCCAACAAAAGAAATTTCAGACGATTAACAAGCACTTTTCAAATCACCGTATACATCATGTTGCATAAGCTTATGGGCCAAAAAACTGAGTTATGACCTCATGATTGTCGATCTTAGGGACGAGAAAAATAGTGGTATTATTCTAGCCATCCGGAATCTTCCTAGTGTTTACTGCCGACAACATTTCATCAATGAGATCGTCCTCGACTTTGTGGCAAAAACTCTTGTAGAAAATAACATGTATTTACTGCCACGATCGTGTTTACTGCCACGGTCGCCGCCGGCAGCGCCAGCTTGGCGATCCATGGGCGCCGCCAAGAAGCACGCCCGTCATGGCCACCACCGCTGATAGACATACACTCATGGATGCAAATGCACACGTAGACCCTTGCTAGCTATCTTATATGTACGGCCGGTTACATTCATTCATTTTGTTGTCTTGTTCCATAGTACTGAATTGTTGTTTGGTATGTGTATTTTCGTGACATAATCGTATAGTATGTTGGTACATTCTTGTAGTACATTTTTGGGCACATCTCCTCTAATAATAATCTACACGCCTTCTTTTCTCTCGAAATAGCAGGGATCTCCATTGAAAATGCCCAACATTATAACATTACTAGATGTCATGGAGTACTTTCTTGTGTTCGCGTCACCGCCACCCAAGGGCGTGAACCACATGATAAATCTTTGTCTCCATGACTCGTGGTTACTTTCTTCTACCGAGCCTTGTTATTTGGTTGAGTGTTTCATTCTACCGTAACATGTTGGTCTTGTTGCAAGATCTATTGCCTCATATAGGTTGAAGAAACTTAGTTGTATTTAAACTTTGGAGAACTTATACTTCCACTGTCTCTAAATCAACTAGGAAATTTAAAATATGTATTCGGCTATTTGACCCCACTTCTAGTCGTCATCATTCGCTGGGCCATGAATCAGGCCGTCTCTGATGACGCTAAACAGAGAAAGAAGTGATGCAAGTATAAGAACTACTGGGCTCCTAATGACCGTCATGCCGCAGTGTATTGGGAGACGGCTAACGCGCTACCGGCGGTCATCGATGGGGAGCCTAAGCAGGACGAAGAAGTGGTGCAGATGCCAGCGAGGGCACCGGAGCCAGGCTGTTGTACCTGGCAGATCGACCTCGCTCCGGCGAGGACGACGATGACGTCCCGCCGGCCCGCACGGGGATGAAGAAGAAGATGAAGCCCAGCGGCTCGACCCGCCGCTCCACACACCAGTGACGGCCGCCGCGGTGAGCCAGTGTCCGTTGTGTACCCCCTATACCCCAATCCCCCTTCTGGTGATCGCATCTACCTCTATTCTGATCTTGCATGAACTAGTTTGAAGTACAATGAACTCGTATGAACTAGTATGAACTACCTCTACAGGCTTATCTACCTCTATTCCCCATTCCCCTCCGCCGTGGATCGAATCTATCGCCGGATCGAAGGGGGAAAAGTTCTGCATGTCGAACAGAGAGAAGTTCTTACCGCCATTGTCGCGGGCCAACTGATGATCCGCTTGCCGGTGATGGAGTCCGGTGGTCTTCTTGCTCTGCTCATATCCACCGCCGTCGGTGAGAGTTGGGAGAGTGGGGGAGAGTGGGGAGACGGAGCGGTGAGGGGTGGTGAGGCTAATAACTGTCGGCGCTTCAGGAAGCAACGCGGCTTCTCGAGCATGGCCGCGCGCGTGCAGCCGCCGCAGCCCACGTGCACCGCTCGGGCCTGGCCCTGGAGAAACTATCGATTCATGCATTCCCAGGGAGCCAGGCCCATGAGTGCTTTAAGGTCCGTGCCATGCGGGCCAAACAGTGAAAGCAGGCAACCAATCGGCCTGTTTCCGTCCCGGGTGAGCCAGACCGGGCCTCATGCAAGCTAACAGACACGTCCCTAGTACATGGGGATCTCCTCAACTTTCGTCCATGTTAGTGTTTCCATTCTGCGCGATAAGCCTTTTTACCAAAAATATACCACTCATGTTATAGTGCCATGAAAACGAAGTCCTCCATCATTCCCATAGCAAGCGGGATGTCTAGGATTCGTTGCACAATAACTGGACAAAAAGATTTTGTGATAATTTGTTCATCTCATTCTCTGTTGTCCACATTGAGTAGGTCGCAAACCTTCATGATCAGAATGTTTCCTCAACTCTTCATCACTTTCATGGCAGGTCTGCTAGGGATCCAAGGGGCCTCCCAGATATTTGTTTGTGATCCATCACTTACTCTCCATATGTATCCTCTTATAAGGACGTGTTTGGTTGCCTGCATATAGGCCAACCAAGCCCGCCCGGGAAGAAAATGGGTTGTTTGGTTACCTGGTTTCACTGTTTGTCTTTTATAGCACAAACTTAAAGAACCTTGGGGCCAGGCTCGCTGGGAACCTACGAATCGACAGTTTTTCAACAGCCATGTGCGTGGGATGCACGACGGTGGCGTCGGCTGCACGCGAGGAGCCACACTCAAGACGTCGTGTTGTTTTCCGAAGCACCAGCAATAATTACCCCCACCTTCCCTCACCATTCTACCATTCTCACACTGACAACTGCTATAAGAGGATCGGAGAACAGTAAGCCAACCATCGGCCTCCATCACCGGCATCACCAACATCACCTGCAGCACTTCGGCAATGGCGGAAAGCCCTATTTGTTGGGGAACGCAGTAATTTCAAATAATTTCCTACGCACATGCAAGATCATGGTGATGCATAGCAACGAGAGGGGAGAGTATGATCTACGTACCCTTGTAGATTGCAACGGAAGCGTTGACACAACGTAGAGGAAGTAGTCATATGTCTTCTTCCCGATCCGACCGATCCAAGCACTGTTACTCCGGCACTACCGAGTTCTTAGCACACGTACAGCTCGATGACGCTCCCCGGGCTCCGATCCAGCAAAGCTTCGGGGATGAGTTCCGTCAGCACAACGGCGTGGTGATGATGATGATGTTCCACCGACGCAGGGCTTCGCCTAAGCACTACAACGATATGACCGAGGTGGAATATGGTGGCAGGGGGCACCGCACACGGCTAAGGAACGATCACGAGGATCAACTTGTGTGTTCTAGGGTGCCCCCTGCCTCCGTATATAAAAGATCCAAGGGGGGGTGCGCCGGCCTAGAGGAGGGCGCAGGAGGAGTCCTACTCCTACCGGGAGTAGGATTCCCCTCCCCGTTCCTTGTCCAACTAGGAGAGGTGGAGGGAGAATAGGAAAGGGGGGGGCGCCGCCCCTCCCTCCTTGTCCAATTCGGACTAGGGGGAGAGGGGGCGCGCGGCCTGCCCTGGCAGCCCCTTCCTCTTCTCCACATTAGGCCCATAAGGCCCATTAACCCCCCGGGGGGTTCCGGTAACCCCTCCGGTACTCCGGTTTTATCCAAAACTTCTCCGGAATCCTTCCGGTGTCCGAATATAGTCATCCAATATATCAATCTTTATATCTCGACCATTCCGAGACTCCTCGTCATGTCCGTGATCACATCCGGGACTCCGAACTAACTTCGATACAATGCATAAACTCATAATAACTGTCATCGTAACTTTAAGCATGCGGACCCTACGGTTCGAGAACAATGTAGACATGACCGAGACACGTCTCCGGTCAATAACCAATAGCGGGACCTGGATGCCCATATTGGCTCCTACATATTCTACGAAGATCTTTATTGGTAAGACCGCATAACAACATACGTTGTTCCTTTTGTCATCGGTATGTTACTTGCCCGAGATTCGATCATCGGTATCCAATACCTAGTTCAATCTCATTACCGGCAAGTCTCTTTACTCGTTCTATAATACATCATCCCGTAACTAACTCATTAGTTGCAATGCTTGCAAGGCTTAAGTGATGTGCATTACCGAGAGGGCCCAGAGATACCTCTCCGACAATCGGAGTGACAAATCCTAATCTCGAAATACACCAACCCAACATGTACCTTTGGAGACACCTGTAGAGCTCCTTTATAATCACCCAGTTACGTTGTGACGTTTGGTAGCACACAAAGTGTTCCTCCGGCAAACGGGAGTTGCATAATCTCATAGTCATAGGAACATGTATAAGTCATGAAGAAAGCAATAGCAACATACTAAACGATCGGGTGCTAAGCTAATGGAATGGGTCATGTCAATCACATCATTCTCCTAATGATGTGATCCCGTTAATCAAATAACAACTCTTTTGTTTATGGTTAGGAAACATAACCATCTTTGATTAACGAGCTAGTCAAGTAGAGGCATACTAGTGACACTCTGTTTGTCTATGTATTCACACATGTATTATTTTTCTGGTTAATACAATTCTAGCATGAATAATAAACATTTATCATGAAATAAGGAAATAAATAATAACTTTATTATTGCCTCTAGGGCATATTTCCTTCACTATTTTCATCTCCTCGCTTATGTTTATCATATTCGATCCGCATTTAGATTCGGTCCACCTATTCAATCCACATTCTACAGGAAAGGGGAATCGGGGTAAATAGCCATAAGATTGATCAACACTTCTTCATGAGTACTAAGTAGCGATGGATTTTAGGTTTTGTTCGGGATTGAGTACAGGTGGAACAGGGATTCGAGGTTAATCTTACACAATAGTAGTAAATCCTAGCCATGATGACCCTAGAGGCGCTTGGAGCGGCGGGGCCTGGCTCCGGCACCCTAGCTACCATAGCATGCACCATCTCCTCATCCTTGCCGGTGTTCAGATCGATCGGCATACAACTATGGCCTGGCTCTAGTGCCCTGACCACCACCTCCACCGCTTCTTCTTCCTCCTCCAACTCTAGACCGATGACCCCCGGTGCCACCAATCTCTTAGTCCATAACGCAGCAAGTTGGTCTTGAGGAGCCCTTTACCCCCTATACTTGGACCATCTTGCCCTCTAACTAGCATCACCGGAATCGGTCTGATTCATGGCCCTGTGCAGGATGTCCACTGACATAGAACCCTTCGCTGGGTTAGAATCATCGTCTTCAACTCTTTCGCCGTCGCCTTCTTCACCACAACGTCTGCCTCCTTTTGCATGTCTTCGATGCTAGTGAAGTTCGAGCACACTTCCATGGTGTTCTCGAACTTGTTGCGGTCACTGAGCGAGCACCCGAGGAAGAAAGCCCTCCATCCAATGCCCCAAGGGAAGGGGTTGGGGTTGGAGTTCATGGAGATGAAGAGGTGGAAGAGGAGTGAGAGACAAGGAGGCTTAATTGAGTGCGGTGGTCGGTAAGTAGTTAGTGTTTGGCTGAGTAAATATAGGTGTTTTGGAGAGGTGGACGATAGGATTTAATGCCGATCAACCTTTGAACTTTGTGTTGTTCGTAATGCAGAATTTTGTGATGCTCATAATGCAGATCGACACGGAGAACAAGGGCAAGGAGGTCATGCCAGCCATGGAGAAGGCATTGAAGTGGTGACCATGTACGGGAGGCACGATGACACCATCGCCGTAAATATCTAGAAGAGCTCTCTGGTGCTCGTGCTGGTTTTGTTATTAGTTTAATGCCGTACTGGTTTGGTTGAAAACTGTTTGGTTTAAGTGTCGTACTATCGTCATAACTGCTTGGTTTGGTTTAAAACTATGTTTATATGCTACTATTTGTGTCTTTTCGTTTTTTCTACCTGATTAGTGTGCTGGTAACCTCGCCACCTTGATGAGGAGGTTGCCAGACCACATGCGTTGCATGTAACCAAACGCCATGGTTTGTGTTTCCACCTAAACAAGCGGGCAATGAAACATCCTACCTTCCGTTTCGCCCCAGGTAGGGTAGAGGGTATCCAGGCAACAAAACAACATGCAAATGTTGGTTTTTGCTTGTTTTTACTCAGCTAGGCTCAACTGGGTCAAGCATGCAATGCAGACAAAAGTTGCTATGGCTACCAAACATGCCCTAAAAGTTTGGATCCCACCCCACGGGCTTTCACAAGTATAAGAGCTCCCCTTCTTGAGGTTGCACTTCAGGAGGTCTCCATCAGTAGGGGTGTATTTTGCTCTCAACACGCTATTTCATAAAGAGACAGGTTCTAATAAAAGTCTCCAACACTAGTTTGCTAACACTTCATGAATGAGATCCTCCCTGATTATGTGGCAAAATCTCTTATAGAAAACATGTAGGCCATCCGCGTCTAGTGCCTTTAAATCACCCATATTATACATAGATATTTCACCTCATCTCTGGTGTAAGGTTTGTCTAACTCCACATTCATATATTCGGTCACACTGGGCTTAACCTTATCAATAATATCCTGGTCAGTTTCTCGGACCACCGGCAAAAACAGGGAACAGAAATAGGTCGCCACATGTGACTTGAACATCTCTTGGTCCTCGATCCAATCAGTTGTATCTGCTTTCAATCGTCTAATGAGAATTTTATTATGTCGCCCCGTGGCTGCCCTATGGAAGAAGTAAGTGTTTTGGTCGCCGTGAGTAAGCCAATCAGCACAACTTCTCTGGATCTAGTAGATTTCTTCCTGTTCGAGCAGGTTCTCCATTTGCATATGAAACACACCGGAGCAAACAAACAAACCAGCCCATCGACTATAGCCCACTGCTCATTCATGCATGTGACCCCTGCACCACGAGAAAATATCACCATTGTAACCAAGATAATCCATGTTGTAATCATTAAGGGCATTACTAAATGGTTGCATACAACGTTGGCGGTGTGCAACTCCACCCTCTTTCTCATGAGCATGCAAGATTACTTGAAGTCACCTTCAGATGGATTAATAACCTTGACCTAATTGTCAATTAAGGGAAGAGATAATGTTGATAACGGAATATGGGTGAACCTTCTTCATTTTTTAACGCTAGATTATGGTTTTTTGGGTCTATTTGCTTGATTCTAATTATGGGCCAAGGATTAAAGATACGACTAGAGGTGGGGTCAATAGCAGACTACACATTCGAAATTTCTTATTTGATTTAGCGACTGCGGCATTATAAGTTCTCTAAAATGTAAATACAACTAAGATTATTTAACCTATATGAGACAATAGATATTGCAAAAAGACCAACATGTTACAGTAGCAAGCAACACTCAGTCAAATAATAATGCTCGGTAGAAAAATGTAACCACAAGTCAACGAGACAAAGATTTACCACGTGGTTCACGCCCTAGGACGGTGGTGACGTGAACCTAAGAAAGTACTCCATGACATGAACTCATCAAGTAATCTTGTAATGATGCCTTTTACAATAATGGAGATACATGCTATTTCTGAACTCGCAAAAAAAAAAAGATCCATGCTATTTCGAAAGAAGACATTTACATTATTAGAGGAGATGTGCCCAAACATGTACAAGAATGTACCAACATAGTATGCCACAACGACGTCAATGGCCTAGCATGAATCAAAACTAATAAACATACCAAACAGCAATACAGCGAAATGAATGAATATAACCGGCCGTACATATAAGATAACTAGCTAGGGTCTACATGTGCATATGCATCCATGATTGTATCTGTGGTGGTGGGCATGACGAGCGTGCTTCTTGGCCTCTTTCTTCTTGTGGTGCTCGTGGATGGCGAATCCTGCGCTGCCGGCGGCGACAGTGGCGGCGATCTTCTCCTTCATCTTGTGCGACCTCGCATGCTCCGGGTCCTTCCTCGCCTTGTGCTTCTCGTGCTGTATACCGATCGTGAAGTGATTGTTAGTTCTAGTTAAGCATGAGTAATTGACATTACGTAGAAAATAAGTAGTACAACGCATGAGGTGTTTGCTGCGTACCCTAGCGTATGCTCCGGCGGCGACGGCACCGAGCTTGGCCAGCTTCTCCATGTGCTTGTGATGCTTCTCCTCCTTGCGGTACTGCTCGCCGCCGGCCTCGGTCTTGCCGCTGCTGCTGCTGTGGCGGCCCATCACAAATTAGCTTTCCGAGCTAGCAATGGAGTACCTCGGTGTGCGAACTAAACTCGTGCCTTGCCTTGTCTATACATGAGGAATGGAGGATGATGATCTGTGTTTGTGTGTTTGTGATATGTGCTTGACATGAGGGCATGCATGTCTCTTTATATAGGAGGATCTGTGTACGGGCGCAACATGCAGCTCGCACGTACGTGCGCGCCTTCCTCTTACGCGTTCTCAATTTTCAAGCAATTATTGAGCCTTGTTCATATCGATACCGACCGATCGCAGATATACTTCGCTTTCGTAGACTAGATGTGGCTCGATCAATCGCCCTCGCGTTTTCTTCTTCAGATAGAAAACGACACGCACGCCACTGGATTTCCAGTAGAAACGGAAACTACTCGAGGACGACCGAGTTCGTTTGCATTCTAGCTTAACCGCGTCGGCCGGCCGGTCGGTGCAACACGGCTAAGGATTTATTTTTTATTTTTTGTGCCCGGAACGGCTATGGAATTTTCGACCCGACTAATTAACTTGTAACTAGGCAAGACGTACGTGTCGCTAGCTCATGTGGACGTACGTGCATCTACCTGAAAGTAAGTCCTCTATAAAGAAATACTTCCTCCGGCCCAAAATAAGTGACTCAATTTTGTACTACTCCCTCCTTTTCGCTTTATAAGCTTCAAATCTCAAATCTCATCAACCAAGGCATTTTATTAGTGAAGGAATATATCTCGTACTTTATAAAACTACCCCAATTAAGCTCATGCATTAATTTGGATTAATTGCAGTGCATGCATGCTTAGCCACTAGATGAGTAGAAACATTACATGCATTGATGTATTCCTCTTTAATTCTTACATGCAAAGATTTAATGCGCATTGGAAACTGAAAATGAGATGAAAATAAGCCTTCTAAATTGAAAAAACACAAAAGTTGAGCTAAGCCTTATAAACCGGAAAGGAGGAAGTAACTTCTATACAAAGTTGTACTATAGTTAAGATACTTATTTTGGAACGGAGGAAATATAAGATAGGGGTCTAAGCATTCTTATATTTCTTTACAAATGGAGTAACATTTTTTTTAAACGGATCCATACCTAACGTATCATCTACGGTTCTATCCATGCAACAAAAAGGAGGCAAAGGGGAACCAACCTGCAGTAGGAAGGTTAGGAGGACGGTATTATCTCTAGCGCACCATGACTCAAGTTCTAAACTTGACACCAGTGCTCGTATTTTCATGAATTTATTTCACATCCTCCAGCGTTGTGTATTTAGTGAGAGGATACGTTCTCGTTGATTACGAAGGCGTCTGTAGCGACTTCGTCAATCGCAAGTTTATGTTTTGATTCAGTCTCTCGAAGATGCTCATAAGAGTAGGATGAGTGTATGTGCGCATGTATGAGCATTTGCGTTTATACTATGTCCAAAAGTAGCAGCAGAAGACGGTCATTTTTTCGCATCTATATTTATATCAATATAAAAAGACTCAAAGGGACAGATCCAATTAATCTCGACCATCAAATCATGTCAATCCAATGACCTAGATTGCGTCAATGTCGAGCGCTCAACACGTTTAGCGTGCAGTTAATTTCATGCCAAATATAATGCTAATTACTCCCTCCGTCTAGGTGTGTAAGTCACCTTACAAAAAATCAGATTTTTTTCAAAACGTTTAGGCGCCGTTCATTAATTTTTCATCTCGATTCCCTCTCAGCCTTGTTCGCCAGCCAGCTTTGCCTCCTATACCTCGTTATCTTCCGGCGATAACCCCTCCTTCCATTTTTTTTCTCAAACAATGATCAATGCATGCAGCAGTCTATGCGTTGATTAGGCGAGAAATCAATGCGGCTTTGCACGCTAGAAGTACGTGGGCATGCATGGTAGTTAATACATCATCCTCTTAATTGTTGCGATTAAGTGCTATGTTTAGAAGAAGGAAATCAACGTTTTGATTGGAAGAAGGATCGGTTCAAATTTTACTTCTCCTCCAATCAGCTTGTACCTAGGTCGTGATGCACCTTCTAATGTGACTTACACACCTAGACGAAGGGAGTACATAATAACATGCAAATAATATCCTACTTAATATCCGCATGCACTTAATATACTTTCAAATTAGTATGCATTGTACGTACACATTGACTATTTCAATTAAGTAGCAGTTGTTGTTTTCAACATAAAAAAAACTAGTAATTTCGCCACATGCACATGTGGTAAGCTGCCAAAGTACTCTCCTCCTCACGAGAAGCCTTTTCTTAGACACCCTTTGACTTTTCTATTGCCAGTAATCTCATGATGGATACCATAAAAAAATTCACACGATGAGTTAGGGCATCCCAACGCTAACCTTCAAACCGCCCGCATACGTTCGGACTGTGCTGTGTGGATGTATTGTACCATCCAACGCGATTCTGCATCGGTCCACCGACAGGTCCGGTCGTCCGTTTTCCCGCAAATCAGACCAAACGTAGGTGGGTTTTGCAAGAGTCCTGACATCTGGATAACCAACAAAAAACCACCATGTATCGTCTCGACTCTGCGTCTGCCCATGATAGCTAGTATTTAGTAGAATGCAATGTGATAATTGCAGCGAATAGCTAGCGCTTTGGCGGAACGGAAGGTGCTAATTAGTATTTTAATTAATCAAATTAGGCATTCATTTGGTGAAATGTGCTCATACCATTTGGGGGAAGGTTGCTTCCGCCATGGCATGGCGTGCTTAGTAGCCTTGCTTTGATTTGGCGGAAGGTTCGCTTTCGTCATGGTGGTGCGCTTAATAGCCTTGCTTAGTGCTTTTAGTAGGTTTATTTAGCAAAATGTTTGCTTTTAGTAGGTTCATTTGGTAAAATGTTTCCCCGGATGTTTTGAATATATGCGGCTATGGTTGGATGGCCGTCTCCTGCATCCTTATACGCGGACTGGTCCCCATGTCCATGGACAGATGCCGGAGCGAATTTGCAAGTCAGCATTGGAGATACCCTTAGCTTTCCTTTTTAATTTTATTTTAAGAATCACCAATAGTTTTATTGAAGCTCAACATCCATTAGCGGTACAATGCCTTGGATCATAGACCCAAGAAAAATTACAGAATAACTCCTATTACTATGAATTACAAAGATATTTCTTGGAGACTTATTCTCCATGGTGACAATCCTTGCAACATGACCTACTAGCAAGGCATTAGTAAAGATAATCCAATCACACCTCGGCCGTGGTACCGCCAACCGTATACTTGCATGGGGTTATTAACTACTGAGGGAGTCCTGGATTAGGGGGTGTCCGGATAGCCGGACTATACCTTCGGTCGGACTCCTGGACTATGAAGATACAAGATTGAAGACTTTTTTCCGTGTCCGGAAGGGACTTTCCTTGGCGTGGAAGGCAAGCTTGGCGATATGGATATGTAGATCTCCTACCATTGTAACCGACTCTGTGTAACCCTAGCCCTCTCCGGTGTCTATATAAACCGGAGGATTTTAGTCCATAGGACGAACAACAATTATACCATAGGCTAGCTTCTAGGGTTTAGCCTCCTTGATCTCGTGGTAGATCTACTCTTGTACTACCCATATCATCAATATTAATCAAGCAGGACGTAGGATTTTACCTCCATCAAGAGGGCCCGAACCTGGGTAAAACATCGTGTCCCCTGCCTCCTGTTACCATCTGCCTAGACGCACAGTTCGGGACCCCTACCCGAGATCCGCCGGTTTGGACACCGACATTGGTGCTTTCATTGAGAGTTCCTCTGTGTCGTCACTTTTATGCCCGATGGCTCCTCCGATCATCAATGACGACGCGATCCAGAGTGAGACTTTTCTCGCCGGACAGATCTTCGTATTTGGCGGCTTTGCACTGCGGGTCAATTCGTTTTGCCATTTGGAGCAGATCGAAATCTACGCCCCTGGCCGTCAGGTCAGATTTGGAAGTTTAAACTACACAGGGGACCTCCGCGGAGACTTGATCTTCGATGGATTCGAGCCACAGCCGAGCGCGCCGCACTGTCACAATGGGCATGATCTAGCGCTGCCGCCGAACAGTGCCCTGGAGGCCGCACCTGCATCAGCTTCGACCCTTAATTCGGAGCCAACTGCGCCAATCAAGGATGGGTGGTTGGACACCGCCTCGAGGGCTGAAATCTCTACGGCAATCGAGCCGAACACCAGCCCTATTCTCTGCGAAGCCCTTGACTCCAAGGAGCCGGACTCCTCTCCAGACTCCGAGCCCTCCGCGCCCCTACCGATCGAACCCGATTGGGCGCCGATCATGGAGTTCACCGCCGCGGACATCTTTCAGCACTCGCCCTTCGGTGATATTCTGAATTCACTAAAGTCTCTCTCTCTCTTTATCAGGAGAGCCCTGGCCGGACTATGGTCAACAAGGATGGGATGCGGATGATGAAGAAATTCAAAGCCCACACATCACCCACTTCGTAGCCACTGTCGATAATTTAAACGACGTGCTCGACTTCGACTCCGAAGACATCGACGGTATGGACGACGATGTAGGAGATGAACATGAACCAATGCCTATAAGGCACTGGACAGCCACCTCATCTCATGATGTATACATGGTGGACACACCCAAAGGAAGCGACGACGAGGAACACAGGGATGCAATGAGGGATCGTTCACTCGAAAAGCAATCAAAGCGGCGACGTAAGCGCCGCTCCAAGCCCCGCCTCGACAGAGACAACAGCCGTACAGACCCAGCCATAGAGCAGGACGAGCCGGCGGATGACGAACATGCCTTCGAGGAACCGTCCGAACAGGGCAACTTGGATAAACAAACCGAACACCCCGTCCCCGGCGAAAACAACAGTCCGGACGACCTTACACCGGATAGGCTCATGGAGCAGAAGAACCTCCACGAAGGGCTCGTCGCTACTGCGCGTAGCCAGAAAAAGCAGAAGCGGAAGCTCAAAACTGCGGAAGATGCACTCAGAATCAGATGGAGCAAAGTACGCAACACCGCGGACAAATATGGCGGAAGTCGCCGCACAAAAAGCTATCCAAAGCAAAAGCTACTGCCTGAATTTGACGAGGAGGCCTTAGAGCCCCCGCAGTCAAAAAATAGGAAAGCCACCCGGTCGGATAGACGACCGCATGGCCAGCATGGAGCGGCAAGCGGCGACGCACACAAGCCAGCACGCGATCCACCAAAGGATCCGCACCAAAAATATGACCCAGCCAGATCTATGTACGGGCCAAGAAAGCAAGCTCTAATAAGCAATGCAACACAACAAATATCCGAACATCACAGCACACCCAAATACAGGGGTGCCGCACACCCCCTATGTTTCACCGATGAGGTGCTGGACCATGAATTTCCAGCGGGATTCAAGCCCGTAAACATAGAGGCGTACGACGGAACAACAGACCCTGGGGTCTGGATCGAGGATTATATTCTCCACATACACATGGCCAGACGAGATGACCTCCACGCCATAAAATACTTACCCCTCAAGCTTAAAGGGCCAGCCCGGCATTGGCTCAAAAGCCTTCTCAAAAACACCATTGGAAGTTGTCAAGAACTTGAGGATGCTTTTCGGGCAAATTTTCAATGGACCTATGTCCGCCCTCCGGATGCAGACGATCTCAGTCACAGAACTCAACAGCCCGGAGAGTCAGCCCAGAAATTCTAGAACATATTTCTTACTAAAAAGAATCAGATAGTCGACTGTCCGGACGCTGAAGCCCTAGCAGCTTTTAAGCATAACGTTCGAGACGAATGGCTCGCCAGACACCTCGGCCAAGAAAAGCCAAGAACAATGGCCGCATTAACAAGCCTCATGACCCGCTTTTGCGCAGGAGATGACAGCTGGTTGGCAAGATGTAGCACCAGCGACCCAAGTATATCCGAAGTTAGGGTTGGAAACGGAAAACCCCGACGCAACAAGGACCAGCGCCGGAATAAGAGAAACAGCCCAAAGAGCACGGCGGTCAACGCCGGATTGAAAAGCTCGCGGCAGAATCAGAGAAAGCCACCCCTCAAGGATAACAGGGACGAGCTATCCAACTTAAACAAAATCTTGGACAAGATATGTCAAATACACAGTACTCCCGGGAAGCCTGCGAACCATACCCACAGAGATTGTTGGGTTTTCAAGAAATCCCGCAAACTCAACGCCGAACACAAGGGGCTCGATACACCAAGTGAGGACGACGATGAACCCCACAAGCAGAGCACCAGGAAACAAAAGGATTTCCCACAAGAAGTCAAAACAGTAAACTTACTTCACGTGACGAACCGAATGGTGCCAACAGAGATACGCGCCATACGGTATCCCAAAGGAGTCTCGCCAATGGTTGTTAAAACCGATCACCTTCGACCATCAGGATTACTCTAGAAGTATCCGGAACGCAGGCCGGACTGCCTTGGTATTAGATCCAATAATCGGCGGACTCCACTTTACAAATGTCCTGATGGACGGCGGCAGTGGTCTAAACCTGTTATACCAGGACACAATCCGCAACATGGGGATAGACCCAACAAAAATTCGCCATAGCAAAACCTCCTTTCAAGGCGTAACGCCAGGCCCGGACGCCCGTTGCATGGGTTCTCTCCGGCTAGAAGTTATGTTCGGCTCCCCCGATAACTTCCGTCACGAACAGCTAACTTTCCACATCGCCCCATTCTCAAGTAGCTATCAAGCACTGCTCGGACGCGAAGCTTTCGCCCGCTTTAACGCAATACCGCATTATGCATCTCTTACGCTTAAGATGCCCGGTCCACGAGGCATCATCTCATTAAAGGGAAAACATTGAGTGTTCCTCCCGCGCGGAAGACAGTGCGGCTGCCTTGACAGCCCCACAATAAAGCGGCTTCACCAGCCAAAGCACCTAAACAGGTCGTCAAGACCACGGACACGGCTAGACGAGTCCGGCATAAACATACAATTGACAAAGGCTTAATAGCCGTATACCCCTATACTAGGGGCTCCGCGCATATAAAACAAGAGACAATAAAGCTCAATTTTACACATTTCGATTTATACTTCGTTTATTTAGTATAACTCATATTCGGCACGATCTTTCCTAAACTAAGTTCCTCTCTTTTATAAATGAACACCGTGCTACGCCCGTCCAGGATACGGCACAACGGAGACACGGGCGCAGATGTGCAGCAGGGACCCGTTCCAAGGATTCTTTTCAGATTAGGACCCTACGTAAACCTTTTTTACTGTCTCTTGTTGATACACATCCCCTGGTTTCTTGGTATAACCAAGGAGGAGGCTGGCATTTTGGCATGTGGCCACGTCAGAGTTTTGCGCGTACCTGGACACTAGGGGCTTATTACTAAGGGCGTTATCCCGCCCGCCCTCATAAAGACCGAATACCTTAGGGAGTGTTTGGCGTCGCGAGTTTGGCCTTATATGCATCAGCTCTGAATCATATCTTTGTTCAAATGTTGGGTTTGCCCGGCTCCTGTGTTTTGCTACCTTATGTTCCGCTCTATCGGCTAAGGCGGCACCAGGAGAACTACTGCGATTGTGCCCCGGTTCGGCCAGGCGAGCACCTCAGTAGAGAAAGCCGAAAACTGACTCTCATGATATAGCGTGAGACTGGTCAACCACTCGATGACTTACCGGAATCTTTAGGATTCCTCCGCATTAACGAAGGTCCGCTTCCCGGCCAGGCACATACGCGCCCCGAGTTCGGGCGAGCGCAGGCGCCACCAGGGGCTATATAAGTAGCCTCACTGTCAAACTCATATGGCTAAGTGAAAGTGATAAAGCATCATAGTCCGATTGCCTAGTTCGCTGCGCTATCACCTTCTTTGTAGGACCAAGACGTTGGATCAAGTGTGAAAATGCGCCTTCTGCGAACACCCCCGCATTATGTGCGTGGGGGCTGAAGCCGACGACTGCCATCTTTCAGATTATATATACATATATGTTAAACGGCCGCACAGGAGGTATTATAATACTTGCAGGCACAAGTATAAAAAGCTTTTACAATTTATCAAAATATTGTTTTACAATAATATATGCTATTCGAATATAGTATCCTTCGAGCACTGTGTCTCTATTAAACGAGCACCTTGCAGAACTTCCTGAAAATAGTGCTCGGCAGGTACTCGGCTTCCATCCGAGTCTGGGGATGCAACAGCGGTGGCCTCCATTTCCGCCCAGTATGTCTTCACACGGGCAAGAGCCATCCGCGAACCCTCTATGCACGCTGACCTCTTCATCGCATCGATATGCGGCGCCGCACCAAGGAACTGCTGCACTAAGTTGAAATAACTTTTCGGCTCCGGCCTCTCTGGCCACAGATGACTCATGACATACTTCATGGCGAGTCCGGACAACCTATTTAGCTCGGCCCATTCGGCCAAACGATCGGCTAATGACAGTGGACGCTCCGGATTGTGGAACTGTGACCAAAAGAGCTTTTCCACTTCGCGATCTTCTTGATCTCGGAAGTGTTCGGCCGCATCTACGGCACTCGCTTCCAAATCCAGATAGGTGTCCGCCGTACTCCACATCTGGTCTAACGGAGCATGTTTAGGATCACAGAACTTCCTCCGCAGCATAAAGGGCTTTCCAGTCGCGATCTCTCCGGCCTGACACAGCTCCTCCTTCATAGCTCTCATTGCAGAGCGAGCATCCTTGGCATCGGAAACGGCCTTCTCCAGGTCCGTTTGTTCCGCCCGATCTTCTTTTTCAAGAAGCTTGCAACGGTCAGCGGCGTTCTTCAGCTTCACGGCCATCTCGGCCATTTCCTTCTTGCCTCAGCAATGAGCAGCCTGTTCGGCTTTCAGCTCTTCAATTGCCTTTCCGGCACCCGCATCATTTTTCCTGGCTTGCTCCTGGGCTCGGGCAAGTTCCGCCCTAAGATTCTCCATGGCAGCAGCACCATCTGCATCAAGCGCACACATTGTAAGATACTGGCATAAAGCTCCTCTTACCAGGTGCCGCCGGAGGAATTACATACCTTGGGCCTCATCAAGCCGCTTGTTGACAAGCGCGATGTCGGCACCTTCCACGTCAAGTTGCCGCTTTAGCTCGGCAAATTCATCAGTCCGGCTTGACACCGGACACTTCGCCACCTACGTATGAAGGCGGCATATTAGACCTGGGATTATGATCCTCTGCGCGCCATCACTTTTGACAACGCACAGAGTCTCAGGGGCTACTATCTACACAGGGCACATCTTATTTATGCGCAACTGTCCTATAAGGGTACATTATTTCGCGTACCTCAAAACCTGTCAGTAAACTCCTGATGGCCTCGTGCAATCCGCTCTCCGCGGATGAAATCCTCTCAATCACCGTACCCATCAATGCACGGTGCTCCTCTGAGATAGATGCTCGCCCTAGCAGATCCTTTAGCTCCTCCGACCGCGCACCAGACGGCGCCGGACTCGTCTGATGGCCCTTTTCGAAGGCCGGACACGGAGGGCTTTGGGGGGGCATATGACTACCTTCCGGCCCTGCCGGACTCAGAGAAACCCTCCGCGACGATACCTCACGGTCGCCCGCCGCACAAGGCGGTATGGCAGGGGGAGGCGTTCCGCTCTCCATCATCTCCGGAAGAAGATCCTCCGAAGACGAGCTCTGCTGAGAAGGGCTAAGGTCCGAGCTACAAGGTAAATTTTCAATTACTTTTCTCAGATATAAAGCAAGGATTTCTCTCGTTTCTTAAAAAGAAAACTCCTCTCTACTTACGGCTCGATGGAGGGCTAATCCCCTTGAGGGCATAATTCGGCCGAAGTATCCCCCAGCACAGGACCCTCTGGCGAAGATTTCTTCCTCCGCTTTGAGGCCATGGTCTCCGGGTCTTCAAAGGAGGTCCTCTTCTTCCCCTGAGGAGAGGAATTTTCGATTCCTCCCTTCTGGACAACCTCCTTCGAGGAGGCTGTAGCTTCCTTGTCCCCTCCCTCGCTTTCCTTTGAAGGCACAACCTCCAACATCCTGACTAGCATGGGACCCGACGTGGTCTCGGGGAGGGGGGCCGGACACCTGATTAGCTTTGCTTTCGCTATCCACTCCTATTTAAAGGACAGCTCTTTAGGGGCAATTTTATGATAAATATACGGATAGCGAGTCCGGGCACAAGGCTACTTACTTGAGTATCCGGACGATTGCAGCTCAAACCTGTGTCCTCCGTAGAATCCGGACACACTATTTGTGGTCCGAAGAACAATTTGTACATCTCCACGGGCGTCATGCCAAGAAAATGTTGGAGAACTCGTGGTCCCTCTGGGTTGAACTCCCACAGGCGGAGGGGGGGACGTTTGCAGGGTAGAACTCGGCGAATTAACATAACCTGCATCACCATGACCAGACTGATGTCTCTTTCTAGGAGATCTCGGATGCGGCCCTGCAATAGGGGCACGTCCTTTGCCGACCCCCAGTCCAGCCCCTTATTGACCCATGACGCCAGTCGTGGTGGGGGACCCGAGCGGAAAGTAGGCAGCGTCACCCACTTGGTGCTCCTGGGAGCTGTGATATAAAACCACTCTCGTTGCCATAAGCTGGACTCCTCTTGAAAAGAGCCCTCGGGCCATGGAGCACCAGCATTCTTGCCTATAAAAGCACCTCCGCACTCCGCGTGCCGTCCCTCGATCGTCTTCGGCTCTACTTTGAAGGTCTTGAGCCATAGTCCGAAGTGAGGGGTAATACGGAGGAAGGCTTCACACACGACGATGAATGAGGAAATATGGAGGATGGACTCCGGAGCTAAGTCGTGAAATTCCAGCCCATAATAAAACATGAGCCCCCTCACGAAGGGATCCGTCGGGAAGCCTAGCCCCCGAAGGAAGTGAGACATGAACACCACACTCTCACCAGGCTTGGGAGTCAGAATGACCTGCCCTTGAGCAGGCAGCCTATGCGAGATTTCGCCGGTCAAGAACCTGGCCTCTCTCAACTTCAGCACGTCCTCCTCCGTCAGGCATCCATCGGCCTCGAAGGTCGGAACCGGACATTGTCGAAGGTCCGAAGCGCCTGAAATCTGGAGCCTTGGGTGTTGGAACTCGAGGCGAAGGGTGAACTCGTTTGAGATTGAAAGAAAGGAGTAAGGCCTTGGTCTCTTTATAAGAGGTTGAATACCAAGGGCCCTCCCCGTGACCGTTTGGGACTCGCCTTTGATCGAGAAAACATACCAACGGGTACGGTTGGGTTACCCATGCCCGTGTTGATGAGAATCCCGGAATAAGGGGACACGATCTCTGCTTTGACAAGACGTGCCAAGGAAACCGCCTCGCTAACGCGCTGAGGTGGAACAGTAAAACGATTCGAATAAAGACTTGATCGTGGTGTGATGTCACGCTACGGAATACGTCGGCAGATTACATTTGTGTAAATATTATTCTCTCTATGGCAATATGTGGAAACTTATTTTGCAGAGCCGGACACTACCTTTGTGTTCGAAATCTTCTATGAAGTACTTGGAGGAGGAACCCGCCTTGCAATGCCGAAGACAATCTGCGCACCGGACTCGTCGTCATTGATGCCTGATTCAGGGGGTACTGAGGGAGTCCTGGATTAGGGGGTGTCCGGATAGCCGGACTATACCTTCGGCCGGACTCCTGGACTATGAAGATACAAGATTGAAGACTTCGTCCCGTGTCCGGAGGGGACTTTCCTTGGCGTGGAAGGCAAGCTTGGCGATACGGATATGTAGATCTCCTACCATTGTAACCGACTCTGTGTAACCCTAGCCCTCTCCGGTGTCTATATAAACTGGAAGCTTTTAGTCCATAGGACGAACAACAATCATACCATAGGCTAGCTTCTAGGGTTTAGCCTCCTTGATCTCGTGGTAGATCTACTCTTGTACTACCCATATCATCAATATTAATCAAGCAGGATGTAGGATTTTACCTCCATCAAGAGGGCCCGAACCTGGGTAAAACATCATGTCCCCAGCCTCCTGTTACCATCCGCCTAGACGCACAGTTCGGGACCCCCTACCCGAGATCCGCCGGTTTTGACACCGACAACTACCTTCAATGGTTTTTGATATCCCGATGCAACGTCCACGTGAAAAGATGGAACATCATGTGCGTTGAACGTTCTTGGGCCGGGATGATCCCCTAGAAATGTAGGTTGTCGAAATACAAAATATTAACCAAGATGCTCGATAAGCACACTGAAGCCACAAGAGATCAGACCAACAAAAGCACCAGGCGCTAACACAAACTCTTCATATCCGCATGAACGCATCTGTGAGAACAAAAACCCAAATTTCGCAAGATTGGACTTATGAAGTCATGATAACTCTGGCTTTGTGGCACTACCCCGTTAGGATTCATCACAGGAAGAGAAGAACAAGAGTAACTTTATTCTAACCGGCGTTGCACCCTTCGCAAGAACATCTATAGCATGATTATGTGAGGTTTGTTTACTGTGCAGTGATGAATCATGCCTCCCTCCTTTCCATGAGGAGAAGGGGGCGCCTCCGCAATTGGGCCCTTGTGGACCAATTCTCCTTCCACCACTTGGCCTTTTAAAATCCGTTGATATTTAATTAATATAAAATCCTCATAACTATATTAGAGTCTTTTATTATTAATTTAACATTTCCGAAGACATTTTCCATCTATATATATATTATCAGTAATACCTGGTATTCCACGATAAACTCTGGAACCCTTCCGGAAACCCCGAAGCGCTTCCGGTTCCTCTCGAAACTATCTCGAATATTAATGAAACAATTTCATAAATATTTTCTCATTACTCTTATCCTACTAACACTCAGCAGACCGTGATTACATTAAGCTTGTGACCATGTAGGTTCGGTAAAACATAGACATGAACAAAACCCCTTTCGTTCAATGACTGATAGCAGAACCGTGGACATCTATATCGATCCCTATGAGTACACGATGACATTCGAGCGAACCTTTGGTTATGATGTGCTATTCCCTTTGCTTTGCGATACTTTACAAAACCCGATGTGATGTATATCGGTATCCTCTTGAGTCATACACATGCTCACTATACCGGTCTCCTCGCTACCGGTTTTGTTCCGACGATATTATCTCAAAGTACAACAAACAAGTTTGGGTCGATTCAATATGATCGTTCTAACGTCATACTCTTAATTTTGTTTTAAAACTATCATTACACTTAATGATATCCTAAGATCTGAACAACATGATCATCAACAACACTTCAGCTAGTCTTAGAGACGAGACTAGGAATCTTATTTTACCATCTATCATTCCACATATGCATATGAGTTTCTCACTGAATCTCATATTCCATGATCATAGCAGTTATAACATAGAATGTAAACTCTTAGTTATGAATATAGAAATATTATAATACAATATTATTGTCTCTAAGGCATATTTCCAACACATAATAAGTGACACCCAATATGCCGTGAACCCCAGGTGTAACAAGATCCTCTCTAGATAAATCCGTTTGGCCCTATCATACGCCTTGTGCATGTCAAGCTTCACCACACAAGTTCCATGTTTACCTTTATTCTTCTTTTTAATAGCATGATTAGATTCAAAAGACATCAGCAAATTATCTGAGATAAGACCTCCCGGGAAAAAAACACTTTGGTGCTAAATAATCTCCAACAAAAGAAATTTCAGACGATTAACAAGCAGTTTTCAAATCACCTTATACATCACGTTGCATAAGCTTATGGGCCAAAAAACTGAGTTATGACCTCATGATTGTCGATCTTAGGGACGAGAAAAATAGTGGTATTATTCTAGCCATCCGGAATCTTCCTAGTGTTTACAGCCGACAACATTTCATCAATGAGATCGTCCTCGACTTTGTGGCAAAAACTCTTGTAGAAAATAACATGTATTTACTGCCACGATCGTGTTTACTGCCACGGTCGCCGCCGGCAGCGCCGGCTTGGCGATCCATGGGCGCCGCCAAGAAGCACGCCCGTCATGGCCACCACCGCTGATAGACATACACTCATGGATGCAAATGCACACGTAGACCCTTGCTAGCTATCTTATATGTATGGCCGGTTACATTCATTCATTTTGTTGTCTTGTTCCATAGTACTAAATTGTTGTTTGGTATGTGTATTTTCGTGACATAATCGTATAGTATGTTGGTACATTCTTGTAGTACATTTTTGGGCACATCTCCTCTAATAATAATCTACACGCCTTATTTTCTCTCGAAATAGCAGGGATCTCCATTGAAAATGCCCAACATTACAACATTACTAGATGTCAAGGAGTACTTTCTTGTGTTCGCGTCACCGCCACCCAAGGGCGTGAACCACATGATAAATCTTTGTCTCCATGACTCGTGGTTACTTTCTTCTACCGAGCCTTGTTATTTGGTTGAGTGCTGCATTCTACCGTAACATGTTGGTCTTGTTGCAAGATCTATTGCCTCATATAGGTTGAAGAAACTTAGTTGTATTTAAACTTTGGAGAACTTATACATCCACTGTCTCTAAATCAACTAGGAAATTTAAAATATGTATTCGGCTATTTGACCCCACTTCTAGTCGTCATCATTCGCTGGGCCATGAATCAGGCCGTCTCTGATGACGCTAAACAAAGAAAGAAGTGAGGCAAGTATAAGAACTACTGGGCTCCTAATGATCGTCGTGCCGCAGTGTATTGGGAGACGGCTAACGCGCTACCGGCGGTCATCGATGGGGAGCCTAAGCAGAAGGAAGAAGTGGTGCAGATGCCAGCGAGGGCACCGGAGCCAGGCTGTTGTACCTGGCAGATCGACCTCGCTCCGGCGAGGACGACGATGACGTCTCGCCGGCCCGCACGGGGATGAAGAAGAAGATGAAGCCCAGCGGCTCGACCCGCCGCTGCACACACCAGTGACGGTCGCCGCGGTGAGCCAGTGTCCGTTGTGTACCCCCTATACCCCAATCCCCCTTCTGGTGATCGCATCTACCTCTATTCTGATCTTGCATGAACTAGTTTGAAGTACTATGAACTCGTATGAACTAGTATGAACTACCTCTACATGCTTATCTACCTCTATTCCCCATTCCCCTCCGCCGTGGATCGAATCTAACGCCGGATTGAAGGGGGGAAAGTTCTGCATGTCGAACAGAGAGAAGTGCTTACCGCCATTGTCGCGGGCCAACTGATGATCCGCTCGCCGGTGATGGAGTCCGGTGGTCTTCTTGCTCTGCTCATATCCGCCGCCGCCGGTGAGAGTTGGGAGAGTGGGGGAGAGTGGGGAGAGGGAGCGGTGAGGCTAATAACTGCCGGCGCTTCAGGAAGCAACGCGGCTTCTCGAGCATGGCCGCGCGCGTGCAGCCGCCGCAGCCCACATGCACCGCTCGGGCCTGGCCCTGGAGAAACTACCGATTCGTGCATTCCCAGGGAGCGGGCCCATGAGTGCTTTAAGGTCCGTGCCATGCGGGCCAAACAGTGAAAGCAGGCAACCAATCGGCCCGTTTCTGTCCCGCGCGAGCCAGACCGGGCCTCATGCAAGCTAACAGACACGTCCCTAGTACATGGGGATCTCCTCAACTTTCGTCCATGTTAGTGTTTCCATTCTGCGTGATAAGCCTTTTTACCAAAAATATACCACTCATGTTATTGTGCCATGAAAACGAAGTCCTCCATCATTCCCATAGCAAGCGGGATGTCTAGGATTCGTTGCACAATAACTAGCCAAAAAGATTTTGTGATAAGTTGTTCATCTCATTCTCTGTTGTCCACATTGAGTAGGTCGCAAACCTTCATGATCAGAATGTTTCCTCTACTCTTCATCACTTTCATGGCAGGTCTGCTAGGGATCCAAGGGGCCTTCCAGATATATATTTGTGATCCATCACTTACTCTCCATATGTATCCTCTTATAAGGACGTGTTTGGTTGCCTGGATATAGGCCAACCAAGCCCGCCCGGGAAGAAAATGGGTTGTTTGGTTACCTGCTTTCACTGTTTGTCTTTTATAGCACAAACTTAAAGAACCTTGGGGCCAGGCTCACTGGGAACCTACGAATCGACAGTTTTTCAACAGCCATGTGCGTGGGATGCACGACGGTGGCGTCGGCTGCACGCGAGGAGCCACACTCAAGACGTCGTGTTGTTTTCCGAAGCACCAGCAATAATTACCCCCACCTTCCCTCACCATTCTACCATTCTCACACCGACAACTGCTATAAGAGGATTGGAGAACAGTAAGCCAACCATCGGCCTCCATCACCGGCATCACCAACATCACCTGCAGCACTTCGGCAGTGGCGGAAAGCCCTATTTTCATCTCCTTGCTTATGTTTATCATATTCGATCCGCATTTAGATTCGGTCCACCTATTCAATCCACATTCTACGGGAAATGGGAATCGGGGTAAATAGCCATAAGATTGATCAACACTTCTTCATGAGTACTAAGTAGCGATGGATTTTAGGTTTTGTTCGGGATTGAGTACAGGTGGAACAGGGATTCGAGGTTAATCTTACACAATAGTAGTAAATCCTAGCCATGATGACCCTAGAGGCGCTTGGAGCGGCGGGGCCTGGCTCCGTCACACTAGCTACCATAGCATGCACCATCTCATCATCCTTGCCGGTGTTCAGATCGATCAGCATACAACTGTGGCCTAGCTCCAGCACCCTGACCACCACCTCCACCGCTTCTTCTTCCTCTTCCAACTCTAGACCGATGACCCCCGGTGCCACCAATCTCTTAGTCCATAACGCAGCAAGTTGGTCTTGAGGAGCCCTGTACCCCCTATACTTGGACCATCTTGCCCTCTAACTAGCATCACCGGAATCGGTCTGATTCATGGCCCTATGCAGGATGTACACTGACATAGAACCCTTCGCTGGGTTAGAATCAGCGTCTTCAACTCTTTCGCCGTCGCCTTCTTCACCACAACGTCTGCCTCCTTTTGCATGTCTTCGATGCTAGTGAAGTCCGAGCACACTTCCATGGTGTTCTCGAACTTGTTGCGGTCACCGAGCGAGCTCCCAAGGAAGAAAGCCCTCCATCCAATGCCCCAAGGGAAGGGGTTGGTGTTGGAGTTCATGTAGATGAAGAGGTGGAAGAGGAGTGAGAGACAAGGAGGCTTAATTGAGTGCGGTGGTCGGTAAGTAGTTAGTGTTTGGCTGAGTAAATATAGGTGTTTTGGAGAGGTGGACGATAGGATTTAATGCCGATCAACCTTTGAACTTTGTGTTGTTCGTAATGCAGAATTTTGTGATGCTCCTAATGCAGATCGACACGGAGAACAAGGGCAAGGAGGTCGTGCCAGCCATGGAGAAGGCATTGAAGTGGTGACCAAGTACGGGAGGCACGATGACACCATCGCTGTAAACGTCTAGAAGAGCTCTCTGGTGCTCATGCTGGTTTTGTTATTAGTTTAATGCCGTACTGGTTTGGTTCAAAACTGTTTGGTTGAAGTGTCGTACTATCGTCATAACTGCTTGGTTTGGTTTTAAACTATGTTTATATGCTACTATGTGTGTCTTTTCGTTTTTTCTACCTGATTAGTGTGCTGGTAACCTCGCCACCTTGATGAGGAGGTTGCCAGACCACATGCGTTGCATGTAACCAAACGCCATGGTTTGTGTTTCCACCTAAACAAGCGGGCAATGAAACATCCTACCTTCCGTTTCGCCCCAGGTAGGGTAAAGGGTATCCAGGCAACAAAACAACATGCAAATGTTGGTTTTTGCTTGTTTTTACTCAGCTAGGCTCAACTGGGTCAAGCATGCAATGCAGACAAAAGTTGCTACGGCTACCAAACATGCCCTAAAAGTTTGGATCCCACCCCACGAGCTTTGACAAGTATAAGAGCTCCCCTTCTTGAGGTTGCAGTTCAGGAGGTCTCCATCAGCAGGGGTGTATTTTGCTCTCAACACGCTATCTCATAAAGAGACAGGTTCTAATAAAAGTCTCCAACACTAGTTTGCTAACACTTCATGAATGAGATCCTCCCTGATTATGTGGCAAAATCTCTTATAGAAAACATGTAGGCCATCCGCGTCTAGTGCCTTTAAATCACCCATATTATACATAGATATTTCACCTCATCTCTGGTGTAAGGTTTGTCTAACTCCACATTCATATATTCGGTCACACTGGGCTTAACCTTATCAATAATATTCTGGTCAGTTTCTCGGACCACCGGCAAAAACAGGGAACAGAAATAGGTCGCCACATGTGACTTGAACATCTCTTGGTCCTCGATCCAATCAGTTGTATCTGCTTTCAATCGTCTAATGAGAATTTTATTATGTCGCCCCGTGGCTGCCCTATGGAAGAAGTAAGTGTTTTGGTCGCCGTGAGTAAGCCAATCAGCACAACTTCTCTGGATCTAGTAGATTTCTTCCTGTTTGAGCAGGTTCTCCATTTGCATATGAAACACACCGGAGCAAACAAACAAACCAGCCCATCGACTATAGCCCACTGCTCATTCATGCATGTGACCCCCTGCACCACGAGAAAATATCACCACCGTAACCAAGATAATCCATATTGTAATCATTAAGGGCATTACTAAATGGTTGCATACAACGTTGGCGGTGTGCAACTCCACCCTCTTTCTCATGAGCATGCAAGATTACTTGAAGTCACCTTCAGATGGATTAATAACCTTGACCTAATTGTCAATTAAGGGAAGAGATAATGTTGATAACGGAATATGGGTGAACCTTCTTCATTTTTTAACGCTAGATTATGGTTTTTTTGGTCTATTTGCTTGATTCTAATTATGGGCCAAGGATTAAAGATACGACTAGAGGTGGGGTCAATAGCAGACTACACAAAATTTCTTATTTGATTTAGCGACTGCGGCATTATAAGTTCTCTAAAATGTAAATACAACTAAGATGATTTAACCTATATGAGACAATAGATATTGCAAAAAGACCAACATGTTACAGTAGCAAGCAACACTCAATCAAATAATAATGCTCGGTAGAAAAATGTAACCACAAGTCAACGAGACAAAGATTTACCACGTGGTTCACGCCCTAGGACGGTGGTGACGTGAACCTAAGAAAGTACTCCATGACATGAACTCATCAAGTAATCTTGTAATGATGCCTTTTACAATAATGGAGATACATGCTATTTCTGAACTCGCAAAAAAAAAAGATCCATGCTATTTCGAAAGAAGACATTTACATTATTAGAGGAGATGTGCCCAAACATGTACAAGAATGTACCAACATAGTATGCCACAACGACGTCAATGGCCTAGCATGAATCAAAACTAATAAACATACCAAACAGCAATACAGCGAAATGAATGAATATAACCGGCCGTACATATAAGATAACTAGCTAGGGTCTACATGTGCATATGCATCCATGATTGTATCTGTGGTGGTGGGCATGACGAGCGTGCTTCTTGGCCTCTTTCTTCTTGTGGTGCTCGTGGATGGCGAATCCTGCGCTGCCGGCGGCGACAGTGGCGGCGATCGTCTCCTTCATCTTGTGCGACCTCGCATGCTCCGGGTCCTTCCTCGCCTTGTGCTTCTCGTGCTGTATACCGATCGTGAAGTGATTGTTAGTTCTAGTTAAGCATGAGTAATTGACATTACGTAGAAAATAAGTAGTACAACGCATGAGGTGTTTGCTGCGTACCCTAGCGTATGCTCCGGCGGCGACGGCACCGAGCTTGGCCAGCTTCTCCATGTGCTTGTGATGCTTCTCCTCCTTGCGGTACTGCTCGCCGCCGGCCTCGGTCTTGCCGCTGCTGCTGCTGTGGCGGCCCATCACAAATTAGCTTTCCGAGCTAGCAATGGAGTACCTCGGTGTGCGAACTAAACTCGTGCCTTGCCTTGTCTATACATGAGGAATGGAGGATGATGATCTGTGTTTGTGTGTTTGTGATATGTGCTTGACATGAGGGCATGCATGTCTCTTTATATAGGAGGATCTGTGTACGGGCGCAACATGCAGCGCGCACGTACAATTTTCAAGCAATTATTGAGCCTTGTTCATATCGATACCGACCGATCGCAGATATACTTCGCTTTCGTAGACTAGATGTGGCTCGATCAATCGCCCTCGCGTTTTCTTCTTCAGATAGAAAACGACAAGCACGCCACTGGATTTCCAGTAGAAACGGAAACTACTCGAGGACGACCGAGTTCGTTTGCATTCTAGCTTAACCGCGTCGGCCGGCCGGTCGGTGCAACACGGCTAAGGATTTATTTTTTATTTTTTGTGCCCGGAACGGCTACGGAATTTTCGACCCGACTAATTAACTTGTAACTAGGCAAGACGTACGTGTCGCTAGCTCATGTGGACGTACGTGCATCTACCTGAAAGTAAGTCCTCTATAAAGAAATACTTTCTCCGGCCCAAAATAAGTGACTCAATTTTGTACTACTCCCTCCTTTTCGCTTTATAAGCTTCAAATCTCAAATCTCATCAACCAAGGCATTTTATTAGTGAAGGAATATATCTCGTACTTTATAAAACTACCCCAATTAAGCTCATGCATTAATTTGGATTAATTGCAGTGCATGCATGCTTAGCCACTAGATGAGTAGAAACATTACATGCATTGATGTATTCCTCTTTAATTCTTACATGCAAAGATTTAATGCGCATTGGAAACTGAAAATGAGATGAAAATAAGCCTTCTAAATTGAAAAAACACAAAAGTTGAGCTAAGCCTTATAAACCGGAAAGGAGGAAGTAACTTCTATACAAAGTTGTACTATAGTTAAGATACTTATTTTGGAACGGAGGAAATATAAGATAGGGGTCTAAGCATTCTTATATTTCTTTACAAATAGAGTAACATTTTTTTTAAACGGATCCATACCTAACGTATCATCTACGGTTCTATCCATGCAACAAAAAGGAGGCAAAGGGGAACCAACCTGCAGTAGGAAGGTTAGGAGGACGGTATTATCTCTAGCGCACCATGACTCAAGTTCTAAACTTGACACCAGTGCTCGTATTTTCATGAATTTATTTCACATCCTCCAGCGTTGTGTATTTAGTGAGAGGATACGTTCTCGTTGATTACGAAGGCGTCTGTAGCGACTTCGTCAATCGCAAGTTTATGTTTTGATTCAGTCTCTCGAAGATGCTCATAAGAGTAGGATGAGTGTATGTGCGCATGTATGAGCATTTGCGTTTGTACTATGTCCAAAAGTAGCAGCAGAAGACGGTCATTTTTTCGCATCTATATTTATATCAATATAAAAAGACTCAAAGGGACAGATCCAATTAATCTCGACCATCAAATCATGTCAATCCAATGACCTAGATTGCGTCAATGTCGAGCGCTCAACACGTTTAGCGTGCAGTTAATTTCATGCCAAATATAATGCTAATTACTCCCTCCGTCTAGGTGTGTAAGTCACCTTACAAAAAATCAGATTTTTTTCAAAACGTTTAGGCGCCGTTCATTAATTTTTCATCTCGATTCCCTCTCAGCCTTGTTCGCCAGCCAGCTTTGCCTCCTATACCTCGTTATCTTCCGGCGATAACCCCTCCTTCCATTTTTTTCTCAAACAATGATCAATGCATGCAGCAGTCTATGCGTTGATTAGGCGAGAAATCAATGCGGCTTTGCATGCTAGAAGTACGTGGGCATGCATGGTAGTTAATACATCATCCTCTTAATTGTTGCGATTAAGTGCTATGTTTAGAAGAAGGAAATCAACGTTTTGATTGGAAGAAGGATCGGTTCAAATTTTACTTCTCCTCCAATCAGCTTGTACCTAGGTCGTGATGCACCTTCTAATGTGACTTACACACCTAGACGAAGGGAGTACATAATAACATGCAAATAATATCCTACTTAATATCCACATGCACTTAATATACTTTCAAATTAGTATGCATTGTACGTACACATTGACTATTTCAATTAAGTAGCAGTTGTTGTTTTCAACATAAAAAAAACTAGTAATTTCGCCACATGCACATGTGGTAAGCTGCCAAAGTACTCTCCTCCTCACGAGAAGCCTTTTCTTAGACACCCTTTGACTTTTCTATTGCCAGTAATCTCATGATGGATACCATAAAAAAATTCACACGATGAGTTAGGGCATCCCAACGCTAACCTTCAAACCGCCCGCATACGTTCGGACTGTGCTGTGTGGATGTATTGTACCATCCAACGCGATTCTGCATCGGTCCACCGACAGGTCCGGTCGTCCGTTTTCCCGCAAATCAGACCAAACGTAGGTGGGTTTTGCAAGAGTCCTGACATCTGGATAACCAACAAAAAACCACCATGTATCGTCTCGACTCTGCGTCTGCCCATGATAGCTAGTATTTAGTAGAATGCAATGTGATAATTGCAGCGAATAGCTAGCGCTTTGGCGGAACGGAAGGTGCTAATTAGTATTTTAATTAATCAAATTAGGCATTCATTTGGCGAAATGTGCTCATACCATTTGGGGGAAGGTTGCTTCCGCCATGGCATGGCGTGCTTAGTAGCCTTGCTTTGATTTGGCGGAAGGTTCGCTTTCGTCATGGTGGTGCGCTTAATAGCCTTGCTTAGTGCTTTTAGTAGGTTTATTTAGCAAAATGTTTGCTTTTAGTAGGTTCATTTGGTAAAATGTTTCCCCTGATGTTTTGAATATATGCGGCTATGGTTGGATGGCCGTCTCCTGCATCCTTATACGCGGACTGGTCCCCATGTCCATGGACAGATGCCGGAGCGAATTTGCAAGTCAGCATTGGAGATACCCTTAGCTTTCCTTTTTAATTTTATTTTAAGAATCACCAATAGTTTTATTGAAGCTCAACATCCATTAGCGGTACAATGCCTTGGATCATAGACCCAAGAAAAATTACAGAATAACTCCTATTACTATGAATTACAAAGATATTTCTTGGAGACTTATTCTCCATGGTGACAATCCTTGCAACATGACCTACTAGCAAGGCATTAGTAAAGATAATCCAATCACACCTCGGCCGTGGTACCGCCAACCGTATACTTGCATGGGGTTATTAACTACTGAGGGAGTCCTGGATTAGGGGGTGTCCGGATAGCCGGACTATACCTTCGGTCGGACTCCTGGACTATGAAGATACAAGATTGAAGACTTTTTTCCGTGTCCGGAAGGGACTTTCCTTGGCGTGGAAGGCAAGCTTGGCGATATGGATATGTAGATCTCCTACCATTGTAACCGACTCTGTGTAACCCTAGCCCTCTCCGGTGTCTATATAAACCGGAGGATTTTAGTCCATAGGACGAACAACAATTATACCATAGGCTAGCTTCTAGGGTTTAGCCTCCTTGATCTCGTGGTAGATCTACTCTTGTACTACCCATATCATCAATATTAATCAAGCAGGACGTAGGATTTTACCTCCATCAAGAGGGCCCGAACCTGGGTAAAACATCGTGTCCCCTGCCTCCTGTTACCATCTGCCTAGACGCACAGTTCGGGACCCCTACCCGAGATCCGCCGGTTTGGACACCGACATTGGTGCTTTCATTGAGAGTTCCTCTGTGTCGTCACTTTTATGCCCGATGGCTCCTCCGATCATCAACGACGACGCGATCCAGAGTGAGACTTTTCTCCCCGGACAGATCTTCGTATTTGGCGGCTTTGCACTGCGGGTCAATTCGTTTTGCCATTTGGAGCAGATCGAAAACTACGCCCCTGGCCGTCAGGTCAGATTTGGAAGTTTAAACTACATAGGGGACCTCCGCGGAGACTTGATCTTCGATGGATTCGAGCCACAGCCGAGCGCGCCGCACTGTCACAATGGGCATGATCTAGCGCTGCCGCCGAACAGTGCCCTGGAGGCCGCACCTGCATCAGCTTCGACCCTTAATTCGGAGCCAACTGCGCCAATCGAGGATGGGTGGTTGGACACCGCCTCGGGGGCTGAAATCTCTACGGCAATCGAGCCGAACACCAGCCCTATTCTCTGCGAAGCCCTTGACTCCAAGGAGCCGGACTCCTCTCCAGACTCCGAGCCCTCCGCGCCCCTACCGATCGAACCCGATTGGGCGCCGATCATGGAGTTCACCGCCGCGGACATCTTTCAGCACTCGCCCTTCGGTGATATTCTGAATTCACTAAAGTCTCTCTCTCTCTCTCTCTTTATCAGGAGAGCCCTGGCCGGACTATGGTCAACAAGGATGGGATGCGGATGATGAAGAAATTCAAAGCCCACACATCACCCACTTCGTAGCCACTGTCGATAATTTAAACGACGTGCTCGACTTCGACTCCGAAGACATCGACGGTATGGACGACGATGTAGGAGATGAACATGAACCAATGCCTATAAGGCACTGGACAGCCACCTCATCTCATGATGTATACATGGTGGACACACCCAAAGGAAGCGACGACGAGGAACACAGGGATGCAATGAGGGATCGTTCACTCGAAAAGCAATCAAAGCGGCGACGTAAGCGCCGCTCCAAGCCCCGCCTCGACAGAGACAACAGCCGTACAGACCCAGCCATAGAGCAGGACGAGCCGGCGGATGACGAACATGCCTTCGAGGAACCGTCCGAACAGGGCAACTTGGATAAACAAACCGAACACCCCGTCCCCGGCGAAAACAACAGTCCGGACGACCTTACACCGGATAGGCTCATGGAGCAGAAGAACCTCCACGAAGGGCTCGTCGCTACTGCGCGTAGCCAGAAAAAGCAGAAGCGGAAGCTCAAAACTGCGGAAGATGCACTCAGAATCAGATGGAGCAAAGTACGCAACACCGCGGACAAATATGGCGGAAGTCGCCGCACAAAAAGCTATCCAAAGCAAAAGCTACTGCCTGAATTTGACGAGGAGGCCTTAGAGCCCCCGCAGTCAAAAAATAGGAAAGCCACCCGGTCGGATAGACGACCGCATGGCCAGCATGGAGCGGCAAGCGGCGACGCACACAAGCCAGCACGCGATCCACCAAAGGATCCGCACCAAAAATATGACCCAGCCAGATCTATGTACGGGCCAAGAAAGCAAGCTCTAATAAGCAATGCAACACAACAAATATCCGAACATCACAGCACACCCAAATACAGGGGTGCCGCACACCCCCTATGTTTCACCGATGAGGTGCTGGACCATGAATTTCCAGCGGGATTCAAGCCCGCAAACATAGAGGCGTACGACGGAACAACAGACCCTGGGGTCTGGATCGAGGATTATATTCTCCACATACACATGGCCAGACGAGATGACCTCCACGCCATAAAATACTTACCCCTCAAGCTTAAAGGGCCAGCCCGGCATTGGCTCAAAAGCCTTCTCAAAAACACCATTGGAAGTTGTCAAGAACTTGAGGATGCTTTTCGGGCAAATTTTCAATGGACCTATGTCCGCCCTCCGGATGCAGACGATCTCAGTCACAGAACTCAACAGCCCGGAGAGTCAGCCCAGAAATTCTAGAACATATTTCTTACTAAAAAGAATCAGATAGTCGACTGTCCGGACGCCGAAGCCCTAGCAGCTTTTAAGCATAACGTTCGAGACGAATGGCTCGCCAGACACCTCGGCCAAGAAAAGCCAAGAACAATGGCCGCATTAACAAGCCTCATGACCCGCTTTTGCGCAGGAGATGATAGCTGGTTGGCAAGATGTAGCACCAGCGACCCAAGTATATCCGAAGTTAGGGTTGGAAACGGAAAACCCCGACGCAACAAGGACCAGCGCCGGAATAAGAGAAACAGCCCAAAGAGCACGGCGGTCAACGCCGGATTGAAAAGCTCGCGGCAGAATCAGAGAAAGCCACCCCTCAAGGATAACAGGGACGAGCTATCCAACTTAAACAAAATCTTGGACAAGATATGTCAAATACACAGTACTCCCGGGAAGCCTGCGAACCATACCCACAGAGATTGTTGGGTTTTCAAGAAATCCCGCAAACTCAACGCCGAACACAAGGGGCTCGATACACCAAGTGAGGACGACGATGAACCCCACAAGCAGAGCACCAGGAAACAAAAGGATTTCCCACAAGAAGTCAAAACAGTAAACTTACTTCACGTGACGAACCGAATGGTGCCAACAGAGATACGCGCCATACGGTATCCCAAAGGAGTCTCGCCAATGGTTGTTAAAACCGATCACCTTCGACCATCAGGATTACTCTAGAAGTATCCGGAACGCAGGCCGGACTGCCTTGGTATTAGATCCAATAATCGGCGGACTCCACTTTACAAATGTCCTGATGGACGGCGGCAGTGGTCTAAACCTGTTATACCAGGACACAATCCGCAACATGGGGATAGACCCAACAAAAATTCGCCATAGCAAAACCTCCTTTCAAGGCGTAACGCCAGGCCCGGACGCCCGTTGCATGGGTTCTCTCCGGCTAGAAGTTATGTTCGGCTCCCCCGATAACTTCCGTCACGAACAGCTAACTTTCCACATTGCCCCATTCTCAAGTAGCTATCAAGCACTGCTCGGACGCGAAGCTTTCGCCCGCTTTAACGCAATACCGCATTATGCATCTCTTACGCTTAAGATGCCCGGTCCACGAGGCATCATCTCATTAAAGGGAAAACATTGAGTGTTCCTCCCGCGCGGAAGACAGTGCGGCTGCCTTGACAGCCCCACAATAAAGCGGCTTCACCAGCCAAAGCACCTAAACAGGTCGTCAAGACCACGGACACGGCTAGACGAGTCCGGCATAAACATACAATTGACAAAGGCTTAATAGCCGTATACCCCTATACTAGGGGCTCCGCGCATATAAAACAAGAGACAATAAAGCTCAATTTTACACATTTCGATTTATACTTCGTTTATTTAGTATAACTCATATTCGGCACGATCTTTCCTAAACTAAGTTCCTCTCTTTTATAAATGAACACCGTGCTACGCCCGTCCAGGATACGGCACAACGGAGACACGGGCGCAGATGTGCAGCAGGGACCCGTTCCAAGGATTCTTTTCAGATTAAGACCCTACGTAAACCTTTTTTACTGTCTCTTGTTGATACACATCCCCTGGTTTCTTGGTATAACCAAGGAGGAGGCTGGCGTTTTGGCATGTGGCCACGTCAGAGTTTTGCGCGTACCTGGACACTAGGGGCTTATTACTAAGGGCGTTATCCCGCCCGCCCTCATAAAGACCGAATACCTTAGGGAGTGTTTGGCGTCGCGAGTTTGGCCTTATATGCATCAGCTCTGAATCATATCTTTGGTCAAATGTTGGGTTTGCCCGGCTCCTGTGTTTTGCTACCTTATGTTCCGCTCTATCGGCTAAGGCGGCACCAGGAGAACTACTGCGATTGTGCCCCGGTTCGGCCAGGCGAGCACCTCAGTAGAGAAAGCCGAAAACTGACTCTCATGATATAGCGTGAGACTGGTCAACCACTCGATGACTTACCGAAATCTTTAGGATTCCTCCGCATTAACGAAGGTCCGCTTCCCGGCCAGGCACATACGCGCCCCGAGTTCGGGCGAGCGCAGGCGCCACCAGGGGCTATATAAGTAGCCTCACTGTCAAACTCATATGTCTAAGTGAAAGTGATAAAGCATCATAGTCCGATTGCCTAGTTCGCTGCGCTATCACCTTCTTTGTAGGACCAAGACGTTGGATCAAGTGTGAAAATGCGCCTTCTGCGAACACCCCCGCATTATGTGCGTGGGGGCTGAAGCCGACGACTGCCATCTTTCAGATTATATATACATATATGTTAAACGGCCGCACAGGAGGTATTATAATACTTGCAGGCACAAGTATAAAAAGCTTTTACAATTTATCAAAATATTGTTTTACAATAATATATGCTATTCGAATATAGTATCCTTCGAGCACTGTGTCTCTATTAAACGAGCACCTTGCAGAACTTCCTGAAAATAGTGCTCGGCAGGTACTCGGCTTCCATCCGAGTCTGGGGATGCAACAGCGGTGGCCTCCATTTCCGCCCAGTATGTCTTCACACGGGCAAGAGCCATCCGCGAACCCTCTATGCACGCTGACCTCTTCATCGCATCGATATGCGGCGCCGCACCAAGGAACTGCTGCACTAAGTTGAAATAACTTTTCGGCTCCGGCCTCTCTGGCCACAGATGACTCATGACATACTTCATGGCGAGTCCGGACAACCTATTTAGCTCGGCCCATTCGGCCAAACGATCGGCTAATTACAGTGGACGCTCCGGATTGTGGAACTGTGACCAAAAGAGCTTTTCCACTTCGCGATCTTCTTGATCTCGGAAGTGTTCGGCCGCATCTACGGCACTCGCTTCCAAATCCAGATAGGTGTCCGCCGTACTCCACATCTGGTCTAACGGAGCATGTTTAGGATCACAGAACTTCCTCCGCAGCATAAAGGGCTTTCCAGCCGCGATCTCTCCGGCCTGACACAGCTCCTCCTTCATAGCTCTCATTGCAGAGCGAGCATCCTTGGCATCGGAAACGGCCTTCTCCAGGTCCGTTTGTTCCGCCCGATCTTCTTTTTCAAGAAGCTTGCAACGGTCAGCGGCGTTCTTCAGCTTCACGGCCATCTCGGCCATTTCCTTCTTGCCTCAGCAATGAGCAGCCTGTTCGGCTTTCAGCTCTTCAATTGCCTTTCCGGCACCCGCATCATTTTTCCTGGCTTGCTCCTTGGCTCGGGCAAGTTCCGCCCAAAGATTCTCCATGGCAGCAGCACCATCTGCATCAAGCGCACACATTGTAAGATACTGGCATAAAGCTCCTCTTACCAGGTGCCGCCGGAGGAATTACATACCTTGGGCCTCATCAAGCCGCTTGTTGACAAGCGCGATGTCGGCACCTTCCACGTCAAGTTGCCGCTTTAGCTCGGCAAATTCATCAGTCCGGCTTGACACCGGACACTTCGCCACCTACGTATGAAGGCGGCATATTAGACCTGGGATTATGATCCTCTGCGCGCCATCACTTTTGACAACGCACAGAGTCTCAGGGGCTACTATCTACACAGGGCGCATCTTATTTATGCGCAACTGTCCTATAAGGGTACATTATTTCGCGTACCTCAAAACCTGTCAGTAAACTCCTGATGGCCTCGTGCAATCCGCTCTCCGCGGATGAAATCCTCTCAATCACCGTACCCATCAATGCACGGTGCTCCTCTGAGATAGATGCTCGCCCTAGCAGATCCTTTAGCTCCTCCGACCGCGCACCAGACGGCGCCGGACTCGTCCGATGGCCCTTTTCGAAGGCCGGACACGGAGGGCTTTGGGGGGGCATATGACTACCTTCCGGCCCTGCCGGACTCAGAGAAACCCTCCGCGACGATACCTCACGGTCGCCCGCCGCACAAGGCGGTATGGCAGGGGGAGGCGTTCCGCTCTCCATCATCTCCGGAAGAAGATCCTCCGAAGACGAGCTCTGCTGAGAAGGGCTAAGGTCCGAGCTACAAGGTAAATTTTCAATTACTTTTCTCAGATATAAAGCAAGGATTTCTCTCGTTTCTTAAAAAGAAAACTCCTCTCTACTTACGGCTCGATGGAGGGCTAATCCCCTTGAGGGCATAATTCGGCCGAAGTATCCCCCAGCACAGGACCCTCTGGCGAAGATTTCTTCCTCCGCTTTGAGGCCATGGTCTCCGGGTCTTCAAAGGCGGTCCTCTTCTTCCCCTGAGGAGAGGAATTTTCGATTCCTCCCTTCCGGACAACCTCCTTCGAGGAGGCTGTAGCTTCCTTGTCCCCTCCCTCGCTTTCCTTTGAAGGCACAACCTCGAACATCCTGACTAGCATGGGACCCGACGTGGTCTCGGGGAGGGGGGCCGGACACCTGATTAGCTTTGCTTTCGCTATCCACTCCTGTTTAAAGGACAGCTCTTTAGGGGCAATTTTAGGAGCTGTGATATAAAACCACTCTCGTTGCCATAAGCTGGACTCCTCTTGAAAAGAGCCCTCGGGCCATGGAGCACCAGCATTCTTGCCTATAAAAGCACCTCCGCACTCCGCGTGCCGTCCCTCGATCGTCTTCGGCTCTACTTTGAAGGTCTTGAGCCATAGTCCGAAGTGAGGGGTAATACGGAGGAAGGCTTCACACACGACGATGAATGAGGAAATATGGAGGATGGACTCCGGAGCTAAGTCGTGAAATTCCAGCCCATAATAAAACATGAGCCCCCTCACGAAGGGATCCGTCGGGAAGCCTAGCCCCCGAAGGAAGTGAGACATGAACACCACACTCTCACCAGGCTTGGGAGTCAGAATGACCTGCCCTTGAGCAGGCAGCCTATGCGAGATTTCGCCGGTCAAGAACCTGGCCTCTCTCAACTTCAGCACGTCCTCCTCCGTCAGGCATCCATCGGCCTCGAAGGTCGGAACCGGACATTGTCGAAGGTCCGAAGCGCCTGAAATCTGGAGCCTTGGGTGTTGGAACTCGAGGCGAAGGGTGAACTCGTTTGAGATTGAAAGAAAGGAGTAAGGCCTTGGTCTCTTTATAAGAGGTTGAATACCAAGGGCCCTCCCCGTGACCGTTTGGGACTCGCCTTTGATCGAGAAAACATACCAACGGGTACGGTTGGGTTACCCATGCCCGTATTGATGAGAATCCCGGAATAAGGGGACACGATCTCTGCTTTGACAAGACGTGCCAAGGAAACCGCCTCGCTAACGCGCTGAGGTGGAACAGTAAAACGATTCGAATAAAGACTTGATCGTGGTGTGATGTCACGCTACGGAATACGTCGGCAGATTACATTTGTGTAAATATTATTCTCTCTATGGCAATATGTGGAAACTTATTTTGCAGAGCCGGACACTACCTTTGTGTTCGAAATCTTCTATGAAGTACTTGGAGGAGGAACCCGCCTTGCAATGCCGAAGACAATCTGCGCACCGGACTCGTCGTCATTGATGCCTGATTCAGGGGGTACTGAGGGAGTCCTGGATTAGGGGGTGTCCGGATAGCCGGACTATACCTTCGGCCGGACTCCTGGACTATGAAGATACAAGATTGAAGACTTCGTCCCGTGTCCGGACGGGACTTTCCTTGGCGTGGAAGGCAAGCTTGGCGATACGGATATGTAGATCTCCTACCATTGTAACCGACTCTGTGTAACCCTAGCCCTCTCCGGTGTCTATATAAACTGGAAGCTTTTAGTCCATAGGACGAACAACAATCATACCATAGGCTAGCTTCTAGGGTTTAGCCTCCTTGATCTCGTGGTAGATCTACTCTTGTACTACCCATATCATCAATATTAATCAAGCAGGATGTAGGATTTTACCTCCATCAAGAGGGCCCGAACCTGGGTAAAACATCATGTCCCCAGCCTCCTGTTACCATCCGCCTAGACGCACAGTTCGGGACCCCCTACCCGAGATCCGCCGGTTTTGACACCGACAACTACCTTCAATGGTTTTTGATATCCCGATGCAACGTCCACGTGAAAAGATGGAACATCATGTGCGTTGAACGTTCTTGGGCCGGGATGACCCCCTAGAAATGTAGGTTGTCGAAATACAAAATATTAACCAAGATGCTCGATAAGCACACTGAAGCCACAAGAGATCAGACCAACAAAAGCACCAGGCGCTAACACAAACTCTTCATATCCGCATGAACGCATCTGTGAGAACAAAAACCCAAATTTCGCAAGATTGGACTTATGAAGTCATGATAACTCTGGCTTTGTGGCACTACCCCGTTAGGATTCATCACAGGAAGAGAAGAACAAGAGTAACTTTATTCTAACCGGCGTTGCACCCTTCGCAAGAACATCTATAGCATGATTATGTGAGGTTTGTTTACTGTGCAGTGATGAATCATGCCTCCCTCCTTTCCATGAGGAGAAGGGGGCGCCTCCGCAATTGGGCCCTTGTGGACCAATTCTCCTTCCACCACTTGGCCTTTTAAAATCCGTTGATATTTAATTAATATAAAATCCTCATAACTATATTAGAGTCTTTTATTATTAATTTAACATTTCCGAAGACATTTTCCATCTATATATATATTATCAGTAATACCTGGTATTCCACGATAAACTCTGGAACCCTTCCGGAAACCCCGAAGCGCTTCCGGTTCCTCTCGAAACTATCTCGAATATTAATGAAACAATTTCATAAATATTTTCTCATTACTCTTATCCTACTAACACTCAGCAGACCGTGATTACATTAAGCTTGTGACCATGTAGGTTCGGTAAAACATAGACATGAACAAAACCCCTTTCGTTCAATGACTGATAGCAGAACCGTGGACATCTATATCGATCCCTATGAGTACACGATGACATTCGAGCGAACCTTTGGTTATGATGTGCTATTCCCTTTGCTTTGCGATACTTTACAAAACCCGATGTGATGTATATCGGTATCCTCTTGAGTCATACACATGCTCACGATACCGGTCTCCTCGCTACCGGTTTTGTTCCGACGATATTATCTCAAAGTACAACAAACAAGTTTGGGTCGATTCAATATGATCGTTCTAACGTCATACTCTTAATTTTGTTTTAAAACTATCATTACACTTAACGATATCCTAAGATCTGAACAACGTGATCATCAACAACACTTCAGCTAGTCTTAGAGACGAGACTAGGAATCTTATTTTACCATCTATCATTCCACATATGCATATGAGTTTCTCACTGAATCTCATATTCCATGATCATAGCAGTTATAACATAGAATGTAAACTCTTAGTTATGAATATAGAAATATTATAATACAATATTATTGTCTCTAAGGCATATTTCCAACACATAATAAGTGACACCCAATATGCCGTGAACCCCAGGTGTAACAAGATCCTCTCTAGATAAATCCGTTTGGCCCTATCATACGCCTTGTGCATGTCAAGCTTCACCACACAAGTTCCATGTTTACCTTTATTCTTCTTTTTAATAGCATGATTAGATTCAAAAGACATCAGCAAATTATCTGAGATAAGACCTCCCGGGAAAAAAACACTTTGGTGCTAAATAATCTCCAACAAAAGAAATTTCAGACGATTAACAAGCAGTTTTCAAATCACCTTATACATCACGTTGCATAAGCTTATGGGCCAAAAAACTGAGTTATGACCTCATGATTGTCGATCTTAGGGACGAGAAAAATAGTGGTATTATTCTAGCCATCCGGAATCTTCCTAGTGTTTACAGCCGACAACATTTCATCAATGAGATCGTCCTCGACTTTGTGGCAAAAACTCTTGTAGAAAATAACATGTATTTACTGCCACGATCGTGTTTACTGCCACGGTCGCCGCCGGCAGCGCCGGCTTGGCGATCCATGGGCGCCGCCAAGAAGCACGCCCGTCATGGCCACCACCGCTGATAGACATACACTCATGGATGCAAATGCACACGTAGACCCTTGCTAGCTATCTTATATGTATGGCCGGTTACATTCATTCATTTTGTTGTCTTGTTCCATAGTACTAAATTGTTGTTTGGTATGTGTATTTTCGTGACATAATCGTATAGTATGTTGGTACATTCTTGTAGTACATTTTTGGGCACATCTCCTCTAATAATAATCTACACGCCTTATTTTCTCTCGAAATAGCAGGGATCTCCATTGAAAATGCCCAACATTACAACATTACTAGATGTCAAGGAGTACTTTCTTGTGTTCGCGTCACCGCCACCCAAGGGCGTGAACCACATGATAAATCTTTGTCTCCATGACTCGTGGTTACTTTCTTCTACCGAGCCTTGTTATTTGGTTGAGTGCTGCATTCTACCGTAACATGTTGGTCTTGTTGCAAGATCTATTGCCTCATATAGGTTGAAGAAACTTAGTTGTATTTAAACTTTGGAGAACTTATACATCCACTGTCTCTAAATCAACTAGGAAATTTAAAATATGTATTCGGCTATTTGACCCCACTTCTAGTCGTCATCATTCGCTGGGCCATGAATCAGGCCGTCTCTGATGACGCTAAACAAAGAAAGAAGTGAGGCAAGTATAAGAACTACTGGGCTCCTAATGATCGTCGTGCCGCAGTGTATTGGGAGACGGCTAACGCGCTACCGGCGGTCATCGATGGGGAGCCTAAGCAGAAGGAAGAAGTGGTGCAGATGCCAGCGAGGGCACCGGAGCCAGGCTGTTGTACCTGGCAGATCGACCTCGCTCCGGCGAGGACGACGATGACGTCTCGCCGGCCCGCACGGGGATGAAGAAGAAGATGAAGCCCAGCGGCTCGACCCGCCGCTGCACACACCAGTGACGGTCGCCGCGGTGAGCCAGTGTCCGTTGTGTACCCCCTATACCCCAATCCCCCTTCTGGTGATCGCATCTACCTCTATTCTGATCTTGCATGAACTAGTTTGAAGTACTATGAACTCGTATGAACTAGTATGAACTACCTCTACATGCTTATCTACCTCTATTCCCCATTCCCCTCCGCCGTGGATCGAATCTAACGCCGGATTGAAGGGGGGAAAGTTCTGCATGTCGAACAGAGAGAAGTGCTTACCGCCATTGTCGCGGGCCAACTGATGATCCGCTCGCCGGTGATGGAGTCCGGTGGTCTTCTTGCTCTGCTCATATCCGCCGCCGCCGGTGAGAGTTGGGAGAGTGGGGGAGAGTGGGGAGAGGGAGCGGTGAGGCTAATAACTGCCGGCGCTTCAGGAAGCAACGCGGCTTCTCGAGCATGGCCGCGCGCGTGCAGCCGCCGCAGCCCACATGCACCGCTCGGGCCTGGCCCTGGAGAAACTACCGATTCGTGCATTCCCAGGGAGCGGGCCCATGAGTGCTTTAAGGTCCGTGCCATGCGGGCCAAACAGTGAAAGCAGGCAACCAATCGGCCCGTTTCTGTCCCGCGCGAGCCAGACCGGGCCTCATGCAAGCTAACAGACACGTCCCTAGTACATGGGGATCTCCTCAACTTTCGTCCATGTTAGTGTTTCCATTCTGCGTGATAAGCCTTTTTACCAAAAATATACCACTCATGTTATTGTGCCATGAAAACGAAGTCCTCCATCATTCCCATAGCAAGCGGGATGTCTAGGATTCGTTGCACAATAACTAGCCAAAAAGATTTTGTGATAAGTTGTTCATCTCATTCTCTGTTGTCCACATTGAGTAGGTCGCAAACCTTCATGATCAGAATGTTTCCTCTACTCTTCATCACTTTCATGGCAGGTCTGCTAGGGATCCAAGGGGCCTTCCAGATATATATTTGTGATCCATCACTTACTCTCCATATGTATCCTCTTATAAGGACGTGTTTGGTTGCCTGGATATAGGCCAACCAAGCCCGCCCGGGAAGAAAATGGGTTGTTTGGTTACCTGCTTTCACTGTTTGTCTTTTATAGCACAAACTTAAAGAACCTTGGGGCCAGGCTCACTGGGAACCTACGAATCGACAGTTTTTCAACAGCCATGTGCGTGGGATGCACGACGGTGGCGTCGGCTGCACGCGAGGAGCCACACTCAAGACGTCGTGTTGTTTTCCGAAGCACCAGCAATAATTACCCCCACCTTCCCTCACCATTCTACCATTCTCACACCGACAACTGCTATAAGAGGATTGGAGAACAGTAAGCCAACCATCGGCCTCCATCACCGGCATCACCAACATCACCTGCAGCACTTCGGCAGTGGCGGAAAGCCCTATTTTCATCTCCTTGCTTATGTTTATCATATTCGATCCGCATTTAGATTCGGTCCACCTATTCAATCCACATTCTACGGGAAATGGGAATCGGGGTAAATAGCCATAAGATTGATCAACACTTCTTCATGAGTACTAAGTAGCGATGGATTTTAGGTTTTGTTCGGGATTGAGTACAGGTGGAACAGGGATTCGAGGTTAATCTTACACAATAGTAGTAAATCCTAGCCATGATGACCCTAGAGGCGCTTGGAGCGGCGGGGCCTGGCTCCGTCACACTAGCTACCATAGCATGCACCATCTCATCATCCTTGCCGGTGTTCAGATCGATCAGCATACAACTGTGGCCTAGCTCCAGCACCCTGACCACCACCTCCACCGCTTCTTCTTCCTCTTCCAACTCTAGACCGATGACCCCCGGTGCCACCAATCTCTTAGTCCATAACGCAGCAAGTTGGTCTTGAGGAGCCCTGTACCCCCTATACTTGGACCATCTTGCCCTCTAACTAGCATCACCGGAATCGGTCTGATTCATGGCCCTATGCAGGATGTACACTGACATAGAACCCTTCGCTGGGTTAGAATCAGCGTCTTCAACTCTTTCGCCGTCGCCTTCTTCACCACAACGTCTGCCTCCTTTTGCATGTCTTCGATGCTAGTGAAGTTCGAGCACACTTCCATGGTGTTCTCGAACTTGTTGCGGTCACCGAGCGAGCTCCCAAGGAAGAAAGCCCTCCATCCAATGCCCCAAGGGAAGGGGTTGGTGTTGGAGTTCATGTAGATGAAGAGGTGGAAGAGGAGTGAGAGACAAGGAGGCTTAATTGAGTGCGGTGGTCGGTAAGTAGTTAGTGTTTGGCTGAGTAAATATAGGTGTTTTGGAGAGGTGGATGATAGGATTTAATGCCGATCAACCTTTGAACTTTGTGTTGTTCGTAATGCAGAATTTTGTGATGCTCATAATGCAGATCGACACGGAGAACAAGGGCAAGGAGGTCGTGCCAGCCATGGAGAAGGCATTGAAGTGGTGACCAAGTACGGGAGGCACGATGACACCATCGCTGTAAACGTCTAGAAGAGCTCTCTGGTGCTCATGCTGGTTTTGTTATTAGTTTAATGCCGTACTGGTTTGGTTCAAAACTGTTTGGTTGAAGTGTCGTACTATCGTCATAACTGCTTGGTTTGGTTTTAAACTATGTTTATATGCTACTATGTGTGTCTTTTCGTTTTTTCTACCTGATTAGTGTGCTGGTAACCTCGCCACCTTGATGAGGAGGTTGCCAGACCACATGCGTTGCATGTAACCAAACGCCATGGTTTGTGTTTCCACCTAAACAAGCGGGCAATGAAACATCCTACCTTCCGTTTCGCCCCAGGTAGGGTAGAGGGTATCCAGGCAACAAAACAACATGCAAATGTTGGTTTTTGCTTGTTTTTACTCAGCTAGGCTCAACTGGGTCAAGCATGCAATGCAGACAAAAGTTGCTACGGCTACCAAACATGCCCTAAAAGTTTGGATCCCACCCCACGGGCTTTGACAAGTATAAGAGCTCCCCTTCTTGAGGTTGCAGTTCAGGAGGTCTCCATCAGCAGGGGTGTATTTTGCTCTCAACACGCTATCTCATAAAGAGACAGGTTCTAATAAAAGTCTCCAACACTAGTTTGCTAACACTTCATGAATGAGATCCTCCCTGATTATGTGGCAAAATCTCTTATAGAAAACATGTAGGCCATCCGCGTCTAGTGCCTTTAAATCACCCATATTATACATAGATATTTCACCTCATCTCTGGTGTAAGGTTTGTCTAACTCCACATTCATATATTCGGTCACACTGGGCTTAACCTTATCAATAATATTCTGGTCAGTTTCTCGGACCACCGGCAAAAACAGGGAACAGAAATAGGTCGCCACATGTGACTTGAACATCTCTTGGTCCTCGATCCAATCAGTTGTATCTGCTTTCAATCGTCTAATGAGAATTTTATTATGTCGCCCCGTGGCTGCCCTATGGAAGAAGTAAGTGTTTTGGTCGCCGTGAGTAAGCCAATCAGCACAACTTCTCTGGATCTAGTAGATTTCTTCCTGTTTGAGCAGGTTCTCCATTTGCATATGAAACACACCGGAGCAAACAAACAAACCAGCCCATCGACTATAGCCCACTGCTCATTCATGCATGTGACCCCCTGCACCACGAGAAAATATCACCACCGTAACCAAGATAATCCATATTGTAATCATTAAGGGCATTACTAAATGGTTGCATACAACGTTGGCGGTGTGCAACTCCACCCTCTTTCTCATGAGCATGCAAGATTACTTGAAGTCACCTTCAGATGGATTAATAACCTTGACCTAATTGTCAATTAAGGGAAGAGATAATGTTGATAACGGAATATGGGTGAACCTTCTTCATTTTTTAACTCTAGATTATGTTTTTTTGGTCTATTTGCTTCATTCTAATTATGCGTCAAGGATTAAAGATACGACTAGAGGTGGGGTCAATAGCAGACTACACATTCCAAATTTCTTATTTGATTTAGCGACTGCGGAATTATAAGTTCTCTAAAATGTAAATACAACTAAGATGATTTAACCTATATGAGACAATAGATATTGCAAAAAGACCAACATGTTACAGTAGCAAGCAACACTCAGTCAAATAATAATGCTCGGTAGAAAAATGTAACCACAAGTCAACGAGACAAAGATTTACCACGTGGTTCACGCCCTAGGACGGTGGTGACGTGAACCGAAGAAAGTACTCCATGACATGGACTCATCAAGTAATCTTGTAATGATGCCTTCTACAATAATGGAGATACATGCTATTTCTGAACTCGCAAAAAAAAAGATACATGCTATTTTGAAAGAAGACATTTAGATTATTAGAGGAGATGTGCCCAAACATGTACAAGAATGTACCAACATAGTATGCCACAACGACGTCAATGGCCTAGCATGAATCAAAACTAATAAACATACCAAACAACAATACAGCGAAATGAATGAATATAACCGGCCGTACATATAAGATAACTAGCTAGGGTCTACATGTGCATATGCATCCATGATTGTATCTGTGGTGGTGGGCATGACGAGCGTGCTTCTTGGCCTCTTTCTTCTTGTGGTGCTCGTGGATGGCGAATCCTGCGCTGCCGGCGGCGACAGTGGCGGCGATCGTCTCCTTCATCTTGTGCGACCTCGCATGCTCCGGGTCCTTCCTCGCCTTGTGCTTCTCGTGCTGTATACCGATCGTGAAGTGATTGTTAGTTCTAGTTAAGCATGAGTAATTGACATTACGTAGAAAATAAGTAGTACAACGCATGAGGTGTTTGCTGCGTACCCTAGCGTATGCTCCGGCGGCGACGGCACCGAGCTTGGCCAGCTTCTCCATGTGCTTGTGATGCTTCTCCTCCTTGCGGTACTGCTCGCCGCCGGCCTCGGTCTTGCCGCTGCTGCTGCTGTGGCGGCCCATCACAAATTAGCTTTCCGAGCTAGCAATGGAGTACCTCGGTGTGCGAACTAAACTCGTGCCTTGCCTTGTCTATACATGAGGAATGGAGGATGATGATCTGTGTTTGTGTGTTTGTGATATGTGCTTGACATGAGGGCATGCATGTCTCTTTATATAGGAGGATCTGTGTACGGGCGCAACATGCAGCGCGCACGTACAATTTTCAAGCAATTATTGAGCCTTGTTCATATCGATACCGACCGATCGCAGATATACTTCGCTTTCGTAGACTAGATGTGGCTCGATCAATCGCCCTCGCGTTTTCTTCTTCAGATAGAAAACGACAAGCACGCCACTGGATTTCCAGTAGAAACGGAAACTACTCGAGGACGACCGAGTTCGTTTGCATTCTAGCTTAACCGCGTCGGCCGGCCGGTCGGTGCAACACGGCTAAGGATTTATTTTTTATTTTTTGTGCCCGGAACGGCTACGGAATTTTCGACCCGACTAATTAACTTGTAACTAGGCAAGACGTACGTGTCGCTAGCTCATGTGGACGTACGTGCATCTACCTGAAAGTAAGTCCTCTATAAAGAAATACTTTCTCCGGCCCAAAATAAGTGACTCAATTTTGTACTACTCCCTCCTTTTCGCTTTATAAGCTTCAAATCTCAAATCTCATCAACCAAGGCATTTTATTAGTGAAGAAATATATCTCGTACTTTATAAAACTACCCCAATTAAGCTCATGCATTAATTTGGATTAATTGCAGTGCATGCATGCTTAGCCACTAGATGAGTAGAAACATTACATGCATTGATGTATTCCTCTTTAATTCTTACATGCAAAGATTTAAAGCGCATTGGAAACTGAAAATGAGATGAAAATAAGCCTTCTAAATTGAAAAAACACAAAAGTTGAGCTAAGCCTTATAAACCGGAAAGGAGGAAGTAACTTCTATACAAAGTTGTACTATAGTTAAGATACTTATTTTGGAACGGAGGAAATATAAGATAGGGGTCTAAGCATTCTTATATTTCTTTACAAATAGAGTAACATTTTTTTTAAACGGATCCATACCTAACGTATCATCTACGGTTCTATCCATGCAACAAAAAGGAGGCAAAGGGGAACCAACCTGCAGTAGGAAGGTTAGGAGGACGGTATTATCTCTAGCGCACCATGACTCAAGTTCTAAACTTGACACCAGTGCTCGTATTTTCATGAATTTATTTCACATCCTCCAGCGTTGTGTATTTAGTGAGAGGATACGTTCTCGTTGATTACGAAGGCGTCTGTAGCGACTTCGTCAATCGCAAGTTTATGTTTTGATTCAGTCTCTCGAAGATGCTCATAAGAGTAGGATGAGTGTATGTGCGCATGTATGAGCATTTGCGTTTGTACTATGTCCAAAAGTAGCAGCAGAAGACGGTCATTTTTTCGCATCTATATTTATATCAATATAAAAAGACTCAAAGGGACAGATCCAATTAATCTCGACCATCAAATCATGTCAATCCAATGACCTAGATTGCGTCAATGTCGAGCGCTCAACACGTTTAGCGTGCAGTTAATTTCATGCCAAATATAATGCTAATTACTCCCTCCGTCTAGGTGTGTAAGTCACCTTACAAAAAATCAGATTTTTTTCAAAACGTTTAGGCGCCGTTCATTAATTTTTCATCTCGATTCCCTCTCAGCCTTGTTCGCCAGCCAGCTTTGCCTCCTATACCTCGTTATCTTCCGGCGATAACCCCTCCTTCCATTTTTTTCTCAAACAATGATCAATGCATGCAGCAGTCTATGCGTTGATTAGGCGAGAAATCAATGCGGCTTTGCATGCTAGAAGTACGTGGGCATGCATGGTAGTTAATACATCATCCTCTTAATTGTTGCGATTAAGTGCTATGTTTAGAAGAAGGAAATCAACGTTTTGATTGGAAGAAGGATCGGTTCAAATTTTACTTCTCCTCCAATCAGCTTGTACCTAGGTCGTGATGCACCTTCTAATGTGACTTACACACCTAGACGAAGGGAGTACATAATAACATGCAAATAATATCCTACTTAATATCCGCATGCACTTAATATACTTTCAAATTAGTATGCATTGTACGTACACATTGACTATTTCAATTAAGTAGCAGTTGTTGTTTTCAACATAAAAAAAACTAGTAATTTCGCCACATGCACATGTGGTAAGCTGCCAAAGTACTCTCCTCCTCACGAGAAGCCTTTTCTTAGACACCCTTTGACTTTTCTATTGCCAGTAATCTCATGATGGATACCATAAAAAAATTCACACGATGAGTTAGGGCATCCCAACGCTAACCTTCAAACCGCCCGCATACGTTCGGACTGTGCTGTGTGGATGTATTGTACCATCCAACGCGATTCTGCATCGGTCCACCGACAGGTCCGGTCGTCCGTTTTCCCGCAAATCAGACCAAACGTAGGTGGGTTTTGCAAGAGTCCTGACATCTGGATAACCAACAAAAAACCACCATGTATCGTCTCGACTCTGCGTCTGCCCATGATAGCTAGTATTTAGTAGAATGCAATGTGATAATTGCAGCGAATAGCTAGCGCTTTGGCGGAACGGAAGGTGCTAATTAGTATTTTAATTAATCAAATTAGGCATTCATTTGGCGAAATGTGCTCATACCATTTGGGGGAAGGTTGCTTCCGCCATGGCATGGCGTGCTTAGTAGCCTTGCTTTGATTTGGCGGAAGGTTCGCTTTCGTCATGGTGGTGCGCTTAATAGCCTTGCTTAGTGCTTTTAGTAGGTTTATTTAGCAAAATGTTTGCTTTTAGTAGGTTCATTTGGTAAAATGTTTCCCCGGATGTTTTGAATATATGCGGCTATGGTTGGATGGCCGTCTCCTGCATCCTTATACGCGGACTGGTCCCCATGTCCATGGACAGATGCCGGAGCGAATTTGCAAGTCAGCATTGGAGATACCCTTAGCTTTCCTTTTTAATTTTATTTTAAGAATCACCAATAGTTTTATTGAAGCTCAACATCCATTAGCGGTACAATGCCTTGGATCATAGACCCAAGAAAATTACAGAATAACTCCTATTACTTTGAATTACAAAGATATTTCTTGGAGACTTATTCTCCATGGTGACAATCCTTGCAACATGACCTACTAGCAAGGCATTAGTAAAGATAATGCAATCACACCTCGGCCGTGGTACCGCCAACCGTATACTTGCATGAGCTTATTAACTACTGAGGGAGTCCTGGATTAGGGGTGTCCGGATAGCCGGACTATACCTTCAGCCGGACTCCTGGACTATGAAGATACAAGATTGAAGACTTCTTTCCGTGTCTGGAAGGGACTTTCCTTGGCGTGGAAGGCAAGCTTGGCGATATGGATATGTAGATGTCCTACCATTGTAACCGACTCTGTGTAACCCTAGCCCTCTCCGGTGTCTATAAACCGGAGGGTTTTAGTCCATAGGACGAACAACAATTATACCATAGGCTAGCTTCTAGGGTCTAGCCTCCTTGATCTCATGTTAGATCTACTCTTGTACTACCCATATCATCAATATTAATCAAGCAGGACGTGGGATTTTACCCCCATCAAGAAGGCCCGAACCTGGGTAAAACATCGTGTCCCCTGCCTCCTGTTACCATCCGCCTAGACGCACAGTTCGCGACCCCCTACCCGAGATCCGCCGGTTTTGACACCGACATTGGTGCTTTCATTGAGAGTTCCTCTGTGTCGTCACTTTTAGGCCCGATGGCTCCTCCGATCATCAATGACGATGCAATCCGGGGTGAGACTTTTCTTCCCGGACAGATCTTCGTATTTGGCGGCTTTGCACTGCGGGTCAATTCGTTTGGCCATCTGGAGCAGATCGAAAGCTACGCCCCTGGCCGTCAGGTCAGATTTGGAAGTTTAAACTACACAGCGGACCTCTGCGGAGACTTGATCTTCGATGGATTCGAGCCACAGCCGAGCGCGCCGCACTGTCACAATGGGCATGATCTAGCGCTGCCGCCGAACAGTGCCCTGGAGGCCGCACCCGCATCAGCTTCGACCCTTAATTCGGAGCCAACTGCGCCAATCGAGGATTGGTGGTTGGACACTGCCTCGGGGGCTGCAATCTCTACGGCAATCGAGCCGAACACCAGCCCTATTCTCTGCGAAGCCCGTGACTCCAAGGAGCCGGACTCCTCTCCAGACTCCGAGCCCTCCGAGCCCCTACCGATCGAACCCGATTGGGTGCCGATCATGGAGTTCACCGCCGCGGACATCTTTCAGCACTCGCCCATCGGCGATATTCTGAATTCACTAAAGTCTCTCTCTCTTTATCAGGAGAGCCCTGGCCGGACTATGGTCAACAAGGATGGGATGCGGATGATGAAGAAATTCAAAGCCCACCCATCACCCACTTCGTAGCCATTGTCGATAATTTAAATGACGTGCTCGACTTTGATTCCGAAGACATCGACGGTATGGACGACGATGTAGGAGATGAACATGAACCAATGCCTATAAGGCACTGGACAGTCACCTCATCTCATGATGTATACATGGTGGACACACCCAAAGGAAGCGACGACGAGGAACACAAGGATGCAACGAGGGATCGTTCACTCGAAAAGCAATCAAAGCGGCGACGTAAGCGCCGCTCCAAGCCCCGCCTCGACAAAGACAACATCCATACAGACCCAGCCATAGAGCAGGACGAGCCGGCGGACGACGAACATGCCTTCGAGCAACCATCCGAACAGGGCAACTTGGATAAACAAACCGAACACCCCGTCCCCGGCGAAAACAACAGTCCGGACGACCTTACACCGGATAGGCTCATGGAACAGAAGAATCTCCACGAAGGGCTCGTCGCTACTGCGCGTAGCCAGAAAAATCAGAAGCGGAAGCTCAAAACTGCGGAAGATGCACTCACAATCAGATGGAGCAAAGTACGCAACACCGCAGACAAATATGGCGGAAGTCGCCGCACAAAAAGCTATCCAAAGCGAAAGCTACTGCCTGAATTTGACGAGGAGGCCTTAGAGCCCCCGCAGTCAAAAAATAGGAAAGCCACCCGGTCGGATAGACGACCGCATGGCCAGCATGGAGCGGCAAGCGGCGACGCACACAAGCCGGCACGCGATCCACCAAAGGATCCGCATCAAAAATATGACCCAGCCAGATCTATGTACGGGCCAAGAAAGCAAGCTCTAGTAAGCAATGCAACACAACAAATATCTGAACATCACAACACACCCAAATACAGGGGTGCCGCACACCCCCTATGTTTCACCGATGAGGTGCTGGACCATGAATTTCCAGCGGGATTCAAGCCTGTAAACATAGAGGCGTACGACGGAACAACAGACCCTGGGGTCTGGATCGAGGATTATATCCTCCACATACACATGGCCAGACGAGATGACCTCCATGCCATAAAATACTTACCCCTCAAGCTTAAAGGGCCAGCCCGGCATTGGCTCAAAAGCCTTCTCGAAAACACCATTGGAAGTTGGGAAGAGCTTGAGGATGCTTTCCGGGCAAATTTTCAAGGGACCTATGTCCGCCTTCCGGATGCAGACGATCTCAGTCACAGAACTCAACAGCCCGGAGAGTCAGCACGGAAATTCTAGAACATATTTCTTACTAAAAAGAATTAGATAGTCGACTGTCCGGACGCCGAAGCCCTAGCAGCTTTTAAGCATAACGTTCGAGACGAATGGCTCGCCAGACACCTCGGCCAAGAAAAGCCAAGAACAATGGCCGCATTAACAAGCCTCATGACCCACTTTTGCACAGGAGATGACAGCTGGTTGACAAGATGTAGCACCAGCGACCCAAGTATATCCGAAGTTAGGGATGGAAACGGAAAACCCCGACGCAACAAGGACCAGCGCCGAAATAAGAGAAACAGCCCAAAGAGCACGGCGGTCAACGCCGGATTCAAAAGCTCGCGGCAGAATCAGAGAAAGCCACCCCTCAAGGATAACAGGGACGAGCTATCCAACTTAAACAAAATCTTGGACAAGATATGTCAAATACATAGTACTCCCGGGAAGCCTGCGAACCATACCCACGGAGATTGTTGGGTTTTCAAGCAATCCGGCAAACTCAATGCCGAACACAAGGGGCTCGACACACCAAGTGAGGACGACGATGAACCCCACAAGCAGAGCACCAGGAAACAAAAGGATTTCCCACAAGAAGTCAAAACAATAAACTTACTTCACGTGACGAACAGAATGGCGCCAACAGAGATACGCGCCATACGGCCTATCCCAAAGGAGTCTCGCCAATGGTTGTTAAAACCGATCACCTTCGACCATCAGGATTACTCTAGAAGTATCCGGAACGCAGGCTGGACTGCCTTGGTATTAGATCCAATAATCGGCGGACTCCACTTTACAAATGTCCTGATGGACGGCGGCAGTGGTCTAAACCTGTTATACCAGGACACAATCCGCAACATGGGGATAGACCCAACAAAAATTCGCCATAGCAAAACCTCCTTTCAAGGCGTAACGCCAGGCCCGGACGCCCGTTGCATGGGTTCTCTCCGGCTAGAAGTTATGTTCGGCTCCCCCGATAACTTCCGTCGTGAACAGCTAACTTTCCACATCGCCCCATTCTCAAGTAGCTATCAAGCACTGCTGGGACGCGAAGCTTTCGCCCGCTTTAACGCAATACCGCATTATGCATCTCTTACGCTTAAGATGCCCGGTCCACGAGGCATCATCTCATTAAAGGGAAAACATTGAGTGTTCCTCCCATGCGGAAGACAGTGCGGCTGCCTTGACAGCCCCACAATAAAGCGGCTTCACCAGCCAAAGCACCTAAATAGGTCGTCAAGACCACGGACACGGCTAGACGAGTCCGGCATAAACATACAATTGATAAAGGCTTAATAGCCGTATACCCCTATACTAGGGGCTCCGCGCATATAAAACAAGAGATAAAAAAGCTCAATTTTACCCATTTCGATTTATACTTCGTTTATTTAGTATAACTCATGTTCGGCACGATCTTTCCTAAACTAAGTTCCTCTCTTTTACAGATGAACACCGTGCTACGCCCGTCCAGGATACGGCACAACGGAGACACGGGCGCAGACGTGCAGCAGGGACCCGTTCCAAGGATTCTTTTCAGATTAAGACCCTGCGTAAACCTTTTTTACTGTCTCTTGTTGATACACATCCCCTGGTTTCTTGGTATAACAAAGGAGGAGGCTGGCGTTTTGGCATGTGGCCACGTCAGAGTTTTGCGCGTACCTGGACACTAGGGGCTTATTACTAAGGGCGTTATCCCACCCGCCCTCATAAAGACCGAATACCTTAGGGAGTGTTTGGCGTCGCGGTTTGGCCTTATATGCATCAGCTCTGAATCATGTCTTTGGTCAAATGTTGGGTTTGCCCGGCTCCTGTGTTTTCCTACCTTACGTTCCGCTCTATCGACTAAGGCGGCACCAGGAGAACTACTGCGATTGTGCCCCGGTTCGGCCAGGCGAGCACCTCAGTAGAGAAAGCCGAAAACTGACTCTCATGATATAGCGTGAGACTGGTCAACCACTCGATGACTTACCGGAATCTTTAGGATTCCTCCGCATTAACGAAGGGCCGCTTTCCGGCCAGGCACATACACGCCCCGAGTTCGGGCGAGCGCAGGTGCCACCAGGGGCTATATAAGTAGCCTCACTGTCAAACTCATATGGCTAAGTGAAAGTGATAAAGCATCATAGTCTGATTGCCTAGTTCGCTGCGCTATCACCTTCTTTGTAGGACCAAGACGTTGAATCAAGTGTGAAAATGCGCCTTCTGCGAACACCCCCGCATTATGTGCGTGGGGGCTGAAGCCGACGACTGCCATCTTTCAGATTATATATACATATATGTTAAACGGCCGCACAGGAGGTATTATAATACTTGCAGGCACAAGTATAAAAAGCTTCTACAATTTATCAAAATATTGTTTTACAATAATATATGCTATTCGAATATAGTATCCTTCGAGCACTGCGTCTCTATTAAACGAGCACCTTGCAGAACTTCCTGAAAATAGTGCTCGGCAGGTACTCGGCTTCCATCCGGGTCTGGGGATGCAACAGCGGTGGCCTCCATTTCCGCCCAGTATGTCTTCACACGGGCAAGAGCCATCCGCGAACCCTCTATGCACGCTGACCTCTTCATCGCATCGATATGCGGCACCGCACCAAGGAACTGCTGCACTAAGTTGAAATAACTTTTCGGCTCCGGCCTCTCTGGCCACAGATGACTCATGACATACTTCATGACGAGTCCGGACAACCTATTTAGCTCGGCCCATTCGGCCAAACGATCGGCTAATGACAGTGGACGCTCCGGATTGTGGAACTGCGACCAAAAGAGCTTTTCCACTTCGCGATCTTCTTGATCTCGGAAGTGTTCGGCCGCATCTACGGCACTCGCTTCCAAATCCAGATAGGTGTCCGCCGTACTCCACATCCGGTCTAATGGAGCATGTTTAGGATCACAGAACTTCCTCCGCAGCATAAAGGGCTTTCCAGCCGCGATCTCTCTGGCCTGACGCAGCTCCTCCTTCATAGCTCTCATTGCAGAGCGAGCATCCTTGGCATCGGAAACGGCCTTCTCCAGGTCCGTCTATTCCGCCCGATCTTTTTTTTCAAGAAGCTTGCAACGGTCAGCGGTGTTCTTCAGCTTCACGGCCATCTCGGCCATTTCCTTCTTGCTTCAGCAATGAGCAGCCTGTTCGGCTTTCAGCTCTTCAATTGCCTTTCCGGCACCCGCATCATTTTTTCTGGCTTGCTCCTTGGCTCGGGCAAGTTCCGCCCTAAGATTCTCCATGGCAGCAGCACCATCTGCATCAAGTGCACACATTGTAAGATACTGGCATAAAGCTCCTCTTACCAGGTGCCGCCGAAGGAATTACATACCTTGGGCCTCATCAAGCCGCTTGTTGACAAGCGCGATGTCGGCACCTGCCACGTCAAGTTGCCACTTTAGCTCGGCAAATTCATCAGTCCGGCTTGACACTGGACACTTCGCCACCTACGTATGAAGGCGGCATATTAAACCTGGGATTATGATCCTCTGCGCGCCATCACTTTTGACAACGCACAGAGTCTCAAGGGCTACTATCTACACAGGGCGCATCTTATTTATGCACAACTGTCCAAAAAGGGTACATTATTTTACGTACCTCAAAACCTGTCAGTAAAATCTTGACGGCCTCGTGCAATCCGCTCTCCGCGGATGAAATCCTCTCAATCACCGTACCCATCAATGCACGGTGCTCCTCTGAGATAGATGCTCGCCCTAGCAGATCCTTTAGCTCCTCCGACCGCGCACCAGATGGCGCCGGACTCGTCCGATGGCCCTTTTCGAAGGCCGGACACGGAGGGCTTTGGGGGGGGGGGCATATGACTACCTTCCGGCCCTGCCGGACTCAGAGAAACCCTCCGCGATGATACCTCAGGGTCGCCCGCCTTGCAAGGCGGTACGGCAGGGGGAGGCGTTCCGCTCTCCATCATCTCCGGAAGAAGATCCCCCGAAGACGAGCTCTGCTGAGAAGGGCTAAGGTCCGAGCTACAAGGTAAATTTTCAATTACTTCTCTCAGATATAAAGCAAGGATTTCTCTCGTTTCTTAAAAAGAAAACTCCTCTCTACTTACGGCTCGATGGAGGGTTGATCCCCTTGAGGGCATAATTCGGCCGAAGTATCCCCCAGCACAGGACCCTCTGGCGAAGATTTCTTCCTCCGCTTTGAGGCCATGGTCTCCGGGTCTTCAGAGGCGGTCCTCTTCTTCCCCTAAGGAGAGGAATTTTCGATTCCTCCCTTCCGGACAACCTCCTTCGAGGAGGCTGTAGCTTCCTTGTCCCCTCCCTCGCTTTCCTTTTAAGGCACAACCTCCAACATCCTGACTAGCACGGGACCCGGCGTGGTCTCGGGGAGGGGGACCGGACACCTGATTAGCTTTGCTTTCGCTATCCACTCTTGTTTAAAGGACAGCTCTTTTAGGGGCAATTTTATGATAAATATACGGATAGCGAGTCCGGGCACAAGGCTACTTACTTGAGTATCCGGATGATTGCAGCTCAGACCTGTGTCCTCCGTAGAATCCGAACACACTACTTGTGGTCCGAAGAACAATTTGTACATCTCCACGGGCGTCATGCCAAGAAAATGTTGGAGAACTCGTGGTCCCTCTGGGTTGAACTCCCACAGGCGGAGGGGGGGACGTTTGCAGGGTAGAACTCGGCGAATTAACATAACCTGCGTCACCATGACCAGACTGATGTCTCTTTCTAGGAGATCTCGGATGCGGCCCTGCAATAGGGGCACATCCTTTGCCGATCCCCAGTCCAGCCCCTTATTGACCCATGACGCCAGTCGTGGCGGGGGGACCCGAGCGGAAAGCAGGCAATGCCACCCACTTGGTGCTCCTGGGAGCTGTGATATAAAACCACTCTCGTTGCCATAAGCTGGACTCCTCTTGAAAAGAGCCCTCGGGCCATGGAGCACCAGCATTCTTGCTTATAAAAGCACCTCCGCACTCCGCGTGCCGTCCCTCGATCATCTTCGGCTCTACTTTGAAGGTCTTGAGCCATAGTCCGAAGTGAGGGGTAATACGGAGGAAGGCTTCACACACGACGATGAATGAGGAAATATGGAGGATGGACTCCGGAGCTAAGTCGTGAAATTCCAGCCCATAATAAAACATGAGCCCCCTCATGAAGGGATCCGTCGAGAAGCCTAGCCCCTGAAGGAAGTGATACATGAACACCACACTCTCACCAGGCTTGGGAGTGAGAATGACCTGCCCTTGAGCAGGCAGCCTATGCGAGATTTCGCCGGTCAAGAACCTGGCCTCTCTCAACTTCAGCACGTCCTCCTCCGTGACGGAGGAGGGCATCCATCGGCCTCGAAGGTCGGAACCGGACATTGTCGAAGGTCCGAAGCGCCTGAAATCTGGAGCCTTGGGTGTTGGAACTCGAGGCGAAGGGCGAACTCGTTTGAGATTGAAAGAAAGGAGTAAGGCCTTGGTCTCTTTATAAGAGGTTGAATACCAAGGGCCCTCCTGGTGACCGTTTGGGACTCGCCTTTGATCGAGAAAACATACCAACGGGTACGGTTGGGTTACCCATGCCCGTATTGATGAGAATCCTGGAATAAGGGGACACGATCTCTGCTTTGACAAGACGTGCCAAGGAAACCGCCTCGCTAACGCGCTAAGGTGGAACAGTAAAACGATTTGAATAAAGACTTGGCCGTGGTGTGATGTCACGCTACGGAATACGTCAGCAGATTAGATTTGTGTAAATATTATTCTCTCTATGGCAATATGTGGAAACTTATTTTGTAGAGCCGGACACTACCTTTGTGTTCGAAATCTTCTATGAAGTACTTGGAGGAGGAATCCGCCTTGCAATGTCGAAGACAATCTGCGCGCCGGACTCGTCGTCATTGATGCCTGGTTCAGGGGCTACTGAGGGAGTCCTGGATTAGGGGGTGTCCGGATAGCCGGACTATACCTTCGGCCGGACTCCTGGACTATGAAGATACAAGACTGAAGACTTCGTCCCATGTCCGGAAGGGACTTTCCTTGGCGTGGAAGGCAAGCTTGGCGATACGGATATGTAGATCTCCTACCATTGTAACCGACTCTGTGTACCCTAGCCCTCTCCGGTGTCTATATAAACTGGAAGCTTTTAGTCCATAGGACGAACAACAATCATACCATAGGCTAGCTTCTAGGGTTTAGCCTCCTTGATCTCGTGGTAGATCTACTCTTGTACTACCCATATCATCAATATTAATCAAGCAGGATGTAGGATTTTACCTCCATCAAGAGGGCCCGAACCTGGGTAAAACATCGTGTCCCCAGCCTCCTGTTACCATCCGCCTAGACGCACAGTTCGGGACCCCCTACCCGAGATCCGCCGGTTTTGACACCGACAACTACCTTCAAAGATTTTTGATATCCCCATGCAACGTCCACGTGAAAAGATGGAACATCATGTGCGTTGAACGTTCTTGGGCTGGGATGACCCCGTAGAAATGTAGGTTCTCGAAATACAAAATATTAACCAAGATGCTCGATAAGCACAATGAAGCCACAAGAGATCAGACCAACAAAAGCACCAGGCGCTAACACAAACTCATCATATCCGCATGAACGCATCTGTGAGAACAAAAACCCAAATTTCACAAGATTGGACTTATGAAGTCATGATAACTCTGGCTTTGTGGCACTACCCCGTTAGGATTCATCACAGGAAGAGAAGAACAAGAGTAACTTTATTCTAACCGGCGTTGCACCCTTCGCAAGAACATCCATAGCATGATTATGTGATGTTTGTTTACTGTGCAGTGATGAATCCTGCTTCCCTCCTTTCCATGAGGATAAGGGGGCGCCTCCGCTATTGGGCCCTTGTGGACCAATTCTCCTTCCACCACTTGGCCTTTTAAAATCCGTTGATATTTAATTAATATAAAATCCTCATAACTATATTAGAGTCTTTTATTATTCATTTAACATCTCCGAAGACATTTTCCATCTATATATATATATTATCAGTAATACCTGGTATTCCACGATAAACTCTGAAACCCTTCCGGAAACCCCGAAGCGCTTCCGGTTCCTCTCGAAACTATCTCGAATATTAATGAAACAATTTCATAAATATTTTCTCATTACTCTTATCCTACTAACACTCAGCAGACCGTGATTACATTAAGCTTGTGACCATGTAGGTTCGGTAAAACATAGACATGAACAAAACCCCTTTCGTTCAATGACTGATAGCGGAACCGTGGACATCTATATCGATCCCTATGAGTACACGATGACATTCGAGCGAACCTTTGGTTATGATGTGCTATTCCCTTTGCTTTGCGATACTTTACAAAACCCGATGTGATGTATATCGGTATCCTCTTGAGTCATACACATACTCACTATTGCCTCATATAGGTTGAAGAAACTTAGTTGTATTTAAACTTTGGAGAACTTATACTTCCACTGTCTCTAAATCAACTAGGAAATTTAAAATATGTATTCGGCTATTTGACCCCACTTCTAGTCGTCATCATTCGCTGGTCCATGAATCAGGACGTCTCTGATGACGCTAAACAGAGGAAGAAGTGATGCAAGTATAAGAACTACTGGGCTCCTAATGACCGTCGTGCCGCAGTGTATTGGGAGACGGCTAACGCGCTATCGGCGGTCATCGATGGGGAGCCTAAGCAGGAGGAAGAAGTGGTGCAGATGCCAGTGAGGGCACCGGAGCCAGGCTGTTGTACCTGGCAGATCGACCTCGCTCTGGCGAGGACGACGATGACGTCCCGCCGGCCCGCACGTGGATGAAGAAGAAGATGAAGCCCAGCAGCTCGACCCGCCGCTCCACACACCAGTGACGGCCGCCGCGGTGAGCCAGTGTCCGTTGTGTACCCCCTATACCCCAATCCCCCTTCTGGTGATCGCATCTACCTCTATTCTGATCTTGCATGAACTAGTTTGAAGTACTATGAACTCGTATGAACTAGTATGAACTACCTCTACATGCTTATCTACCTCTATTCCCCATTCCCCTCCGCCGTGGATCGAATCTATCGCCGGATCGAAGGGGGAAAAGTTCTGCATGTCGAACAGAGAGAAGTGCTTACCGCCATTGTCGCGAGCCAACTGATGATCCGCTCGCAGGTGATGGAGTCCGGTGGTCTTCTTGCTCTGCTCATATCCGCCACCGCCGGTGAGAGTTGGGAGAGTGGGGGAGAGTGGGGAGAGGGAGCGGTGAGGGGCGGTGAGGCTAATAACTGCCGGCGCTTCAGGAAGCAACGCGGCTTCTCGAGCATGGCCGCACGCGTGCAGCCGCCGCAGCCCACGTGCACCGCTCGGGCCTGGCCCTGGAGAAACTACCGATTTGTGCATTCCCAGGGAGCCAGGCCCATGAGTGCTTTAAGGTTCGTGCCATGCGGGCCAAAAAGTGAAAGCAGGCAACCAATCGGCCCGTTTTCGTCCCGCGCGAGCCAGACCGGGCCTCATGCAAGCTAACAGACACGTCCCTAGTACATGGGGATCTCCTCAACATTCGTCCATGTTAGTGTTTGCATTCTGCGCGATAAGCCTTTTTACCAAAAATATACCACTCATGTTATAGTGCCATGAAAACGAAGTCCTCCATCATTCCCATAGCACGCGGGATGTCTAGGATTCGTTGCACAATAACTGGCCAAAAAGATTTTGTGATAAGTTGTTCATCTCATTCTCTGTTGTCCACATTGAGTAGGTCGCAAACCTTCATGATCAGAATGTTTCCTCCACTCTTCATCACTTTCATGGCAGGTCTGCTAGGGATCCACGGGGCCTCCCAGATATTTATTTGTGATCCATCACTAACTCTCCATATGTATCCTCTTATAAGGACGTGTTTGGTTGCCTGCATATAGGCCAACCAAGCCCGCCCGGGAAGAAAATGGGTTGTTTGGTTACCTGCTTTCACTGTTTGTCTTTCATAGCACAAACTTAAAGAACCTTGGGGACAGGCTCGCTGGGAACCTACGAATCGACAGTTTTTCAACACCCATGTGCGTGGGATGCACGACGGTGGCGTCGGCTGCACGCGAGGAGCCACACTCAAGACGTCGTGTTGTTTTCCGAAGCACCAGCAATAATTACCCCCACCTTCCCTCACCATTCTACCATTCTCACACCGACAACTGCTATAAGAGGATCGGAGAACAGTAAGCCAACCATCGGCCTCCATCACCGGCATCACCAACATCACCTGCACCACTTCGGCAATGGCGGAAAGCCCTATTTTCATCTCCTCGCTTATGTTTATCATATTCGATCCGCATTAAGATTCGGTCCACCTATTCAATCCACATTCTACGGAAAAGGGGAATCGGGGTAAATAGCCATAAGATTGATCAACACTTCTTCATTAGTACTAAGTAGCGATGGATTTTAGGTTTTGTTCGGGATTGAGTACAGGTGGAACAGGGATTCGAGGTTAATCTTACACAATAGTAGTAAATCCTAGCCATGATGACCCTAGAGGCGCTTGGAGCGGCGGGGCCTGGCTCCGGCACCCTAGCTACCGTAGCATGCACCATCTCCTCATCCTTGCTGGTGTTCAGATCGATCGGCATACAACTATGGCCTGGCTCCAGCGCCCTGACCACCACCTCCACCGCTTCTTCTTCCTCCTCCAACTCTAGACCGATGACCCCCGGTGCCACCAATGTCTTAGTCCATAACGCAGGAAGTTGGTCTTGATGAGCCATGTACCCCCTATACTTGGACCATCTTGCCCTCTAACTAGCATCACCGGAATCGGTATTCATGGCCCTGTGCAGGATGTCCACTGACATAGAACCCTTCGCTGGTTCAGAATCAGCGTCTTCAACTCTTTCGCCGTCGCCTTCTTCACCACAACGTCTGCCTCCTTTTGCATGTCTTCGATGCTAGTGAAGTTCGAGCACACTTCCATGGTGTTCTTGAACTTGTTGCGGTCACCGAGCGAGCACCTGAGGAAGAAAGCCCTCCATCCAATGCCCCAAGGGAAGGGGTTGGGGTTGGAGTTCATGGAGATGAAGAGGTGGAAGAGGAGTGAGAGACAAGGAGGCTTAATTGAGTGCGGTGGTCGGTAAGTAGTTAGTGTTTGGCTGAGTAAATATAGGTGTTTTGGAGAGGTGGACGATAGGATTTAATGCCGATCAACCTTTGAACTTTGTGTTGTTCGTAATGCAGAATTTTGTGATGCTCATAATGCAGATCGACACGGAGAACAAGGGCAAGGACGTCATGCCAGCCATGGAGAAGGCATTGAAGTGGTGACCAAGTACGGGAGGCACGATGACACCATCGCCGTAAACGTCTAGAAGAGCTCTCTCGTGCTCGTGCTGGTTTTGTTATTAGTTTAATGCCGTACTGGTTTGGTTCAAAACTGTTTGGTTGAAGTGTCGTACTATCGTCATAACTGCTTGGTTTGGTTTAAAAGTATGTTTTTATGCTACTATGTGTGTCTTTTTGTTTTTTCTACCTAATTAGTGTGCTGGTAACCTCGCCACCTTGATGAGGAGGTTGCCAGACCACATGCGTTGCATGTAACCAAACGCCATGGTTTGTGTTTCCACCTAAACAAGCGGGCAATGAAACATCCTACCTTCCGTTTCGCCCCAGGTAGGGTAGAGGGTATCCAGGCAACAAAACAACATGCAAATGTTGGTTTTTGCTTGTTTTTACTCAGCTAGGCTCAACTGGGTCAAGCATGCAATGCAGACAAAAGTTGCTACGGCTACCAAACATGCCCTAAAAGTTTGGATCCCACCCCACGGGCTTTGACAAGTATAAGAGCTCCCCTTCTTGAGGTTGCACTTCAGGAGGTCTCCATCAGCAGGGGTGTATTTTGCTCTCAACACGCTATCTCATAAAGAGACAGGTTCTAATAAAAGTCTCCAACACTAGTTTGCTAACACTTCATGAATGAGATCCTCCCTGATTATGTGGCAAAATCTCTTATAGAAAACATGTAGGCCATCCGCGTCTAGTGCCTTTAAATCACCCATATTATACATAGATATTTCACCTCATCTCTGGTGTAAGGTTTGTCTAACTCCACATTCATATATTCGGTCACACTGGGCTTAACCTTATCAATAATATCCTGGTCAGTTTCTCGGACCACCGGCAAAAACAGGGAACAGAAATAGGTCGCCACATGTGACTTGAACATCTCTTGGTCCTCGATCCAATCAGTTGTATCTGCTTTCAATCGTCTAATGAGAATTTTATTATGTCGCCCCGTGGCTGCCCTATGGAAGAAGTAAGTGTTTTGGTCGCCGTGAGTAAGCCAATCAGCACAACTTCTCTGGATCTAGTAGATTTCTTCCTGTTTGAGCAGGTTCTCCATTTGCATATGAAACACACTGGAGCAAACAAACAAACCAGCCCATCCACTATAGCCCACTGCTCAGTCATGCATGTGACCCCCTGCACCACGAGAAAATATCACCATTGTAACCAAGATAATCCATATTGTAATCATTAAGGGCATTACTAAATGGTTGCATACAACGTTGGCGGTGTGCAACTCCACCCTCTTTCTCATGAGCATGCAAGATTACTTGAAGTCACCTTCAGATGGATTAATAACCTTGACCTAATTGTCAATTAAGGGAAGAGATAATGTTGATAACGGAATATGGGTGAACCTTCTTCATTTTTTAACGCTAGATTATGTTTTTTGGGTCTATTTGCTTGATTCTAATTATGGGCCAAGGATTAAAGATACGACTAGAGGTGGGGTCAATAGCAGACTACACATTCGAAATTTCTTATTTGATTTAGCGACTGCGGCATTATAAGTTCTCTAAAATGTAAATACAACTAAGATGATTTAACCTATATGAGACAATAGATATTGCAAAAAGACCAACATGTTACAGTAGCAAGCAACACTCAATCAAATAATAATGCTCGGTAGAAAAATGTAACCACAAGTCAACGAGACAAAGATTTACCATGTGGTTCACGCCCTAGGACGGTGGTGACGTGAACCTAAGAAAGTACTCCATGACATGAACTCATCAAGTAATCTTGTAATGATGCCTTTTACAATAATGGAGATACATGCTATTTCTGAACTCGCAAAAAAAAAGATACATGCTATTTCGAAAGAAGACATTTAGATTATTAGAGGAGATGTGCCCAAACATGTACAAGAATGTACCAACATAGTATGCCACAACGACGTCAATGGCCTAGCACGAATCAAAACTAATAAACATACCAAACAGCAATACAGCGAAATGAATGAATGTAACCGGCCGTACATATAAAATAACTAGCTAGGGTCTACATGTGCATATGCATCCATGATTGTATCAGTGGTGGTGGGCATGACGAGCGTGCTTCTTGGCCTCTTTCTTCTTGTGGTGCTCGTGGATGGCGAATCCTGCGCTGCCGGCGGCGACAGTGGCGGCGATCGTCTCCTTCATCTTGTGCGACCTCGCATGCTCCGGGTCCTTCCTCGCCTTGTGCTTCTCGTGCTGTATACCGATCGTGAAGTGATTGTTAGTTCTAGTTAAGCATGAGTAATTGACATTACGTAGAAAATAAGTAGTACAACGCATGAGGTGTTTGCTGCGTACCCTAGCGTATGCTCCGGCGGCGACGGCACCGAGCTTGGCCAGCTTCTCCATGTGCTTGTGATGCTTCTCCTCCTTGCGGTACTGCTCGCCGCCGGCCTCGGTCTTGCCGCTGCTGCTGCTGTGGCGGCCCATCACAAATTAGCTTTCCGAGCTAGCAATGGAGTACCTCGGTGTGCGAACTAAACTCGTGCCTTGCCTTGTCTATACATGAGGAATGGAGGATGATGATCTGTGTTTGTGTGTTTGTGATATGTGCTTGACATGAGGGCATGCATGTCTCTTTATATAGGAGGATCTGTGTACGGGCGCAACATGCAGCTCGCACGTACGTGCGCGCCTTCCTCTTACGCGTTCTCAATTTTCAAGCAATTATTGAGCCTTGTTCATATCGATACCGACCGATCGCAGATATACTTCGCTTTCGTAGACTAGATGTGGCTCGATCAATCGCCCTCGCGTTTTCTTCTTCAGATAGAAAACGACACGCACGCCACTGGATTTCCAGTAGAAACGGAAACTACTCGAGGACGACCGAGTTCGTTTGCATTCTAGCTTAACCGCGTCGGCCGGCCGGTCGGTGCAACACGGCTAAGGATTTATTTTTTATTTTTTGTGCCCGGAACGGCTACGGAATTTTCGACCCGACTAATTAACTTGTAACTAAGCAAGACGTACGTGTCGCTAGCTCGTGTGGACGTACGTGCATCTACCTGAAAGTATTTCCTCTCTCAAGAAATACTTTCTCCGGCCCAAAATAAGTGACTCAATTGTGTATTAATTTCAGTATAAAGTTGTATTATAGTTGAGACACTTATTTTGAAATGGAGAGAGTATAAGATAGGGGTCTAAACATTTTTATATTTCTTTACAAATGGAGTAACATTTTTTTTTGAAACGGATCCATACCTGACGTATCATCTACAGTATCTATCCATGCAACAAAAAGAGGCAAAGGCGAACCAACCTGTAGTAGGAAGGTTAGAAGGACAGTATTATCTCTAGCGCAACAGGATTCAAGTCCTAAACTTGACACCGCTGATCGTATTTTCATAGATTTATTTCACATCCTCCGGCGCTGTGCGTTCAGTGAGAGGAGACGTTCTCGTCGATTACAAATGCGTCTGTATCGACTTCGTCAATCGCAAGATGATGTTCTCGTTCAGTCTCTCGATGATGCTCATAAGAATAAAATAAGTGTATGTGCACATGTATAAGCATTTGCATCTGTACTATGTCCAAAAGTAGCAGCAAGAAGACGTTCATTTTTTAGCATTCAATTAAGTAGCTAAAAAAACTAGTAATTTCGCCACATGCACATGTGGTAAGCTGCCAAAGTACTATCCTCACGAGAAGCCTTTTCTTAGACACCCTTTGACTTTTCTACTGCCAGCAATCTCATGATGGATTACCATAAAAAAAGTCGCATGATAAGTTAGGGCATTTCAATGTCAACCTTCAAACTGTTTGCATACGTTTGGACTGTGTTGTGTGGATGTATTGTGCCATTCAATACGGTTCTGCATCGGTCCGCCGACGGGTCGGGACGTCCGTTCTCCCACAAATCGGAACAGAACGTAGCTGAGCTTTGTAAGAGTCCTGACATCTGGATGACCAACAAAAAGCCGTCATGTATCATCTCTACTCTGCGTCTGCCTATGATGACTAGTATTTAGTGAAATGCAATGTGATAATTGCAGCAAATAGCTAGCACTTTGGCGGAAGGTAGTACTGAATAATACATTTACATTTGGCGGAAGGTGCTAATTAGTATTTTAATTAATCAAAATAGGCATTCATTTGGCGGAAGGTTGGCTTCCGCCATGGCATGGCGTGCTTAGTAGCCTTGCTTCGATTTGGCGGAATGTTTGCTTCCGCCATAGTGGTGTACTTCGTAGCCTTGCTTAGTGCTTTTAGTAGGTTCATTTAGCCAAATGTTTGCTTTTAGTAGGTTCATTTAGCCAAATGTTTCGCGAGATGTTTTGAATATATGCGGCTATGGTTGGATGGTCGTCTCCCACATCCTTATATGCGGACTGGTCCCCATATCCGCGGACAGATGTCAGAGCGAATTTACGGATCGATGTTGGAGATGCCCTTAGCTTTCCTTTTTAATTTTATTTTAAGAATCATCAATAGTTTTATTGAAGCTCAACATCCATTGGAGGTACAATGCCTTGGATCATAGACCCAAGAAAATTACACTATTACGATGAATTACCAAGATATTTCTTGGAGACTTATTTTCCATGGTGACAATCCTTGCAACATGACCTACTAGCAAGGCATTACCGCATTGGTAAAGATAATGCAATCACACCTCGGTTGTGGTACGGCCAACCGTATACTTGCATCAGCATATTAACTACCTTCAAAGGTTTTTTGACATCCGCATGAGTCGTCCATGTGAAAAGATGAAACATCGTGTGCGTCGAACATTCTTCGGCCGGGATGACCCCCTAGAAATGTAGGTTGTTGAAATACAAAATATTCACCAAGATGCCAGATAAGCACACTGAAGCCACAAGAGATCAGACCAACAAAAGCACCAGGCGCTAACACAAACTCATCATATCCGCATGAACACATCTGTGAGAACAAAAACCCAAATTTCACAAGATTGGACTTATGAAGTGATGATAACTCTGGCTTTGTGGCACTAGCCCGTAAGGATTCATCACAGCAAAAGAAGAACAAGAGTAACTTCATTCTAACCGGCGTTGCACCCTTCGCAAGGACATCTATAGCATGATTATGTGATGTTTGTTTACCGTGCAGTGATGAATCCTCCCTCCCTCCTTTCCATGAGGAAAAGGGGGCGCCTCCCCTATTGGGCCCTTGTGGACCAATTCTCCTTCCACCACTTGGCCTTTTAAGATTCGTTGATATTTAATTAATATAAAAGCCTCATAACTATTATTAGAGCCTTTTATTATTAATTTAACATCTCTGGAGACATTTTCCACCTATATATATTTTATCGGTAATACCCGGTATTGTCCAATAAACTCTGAAACCCTTCCGGAAACCCCGAAGCGCTTCCGGTTCCTCTCGAAACTATTTCGAATATTAATGAAACAATTTCATAAATATTTTCTCATTACTCCTATCATATTAACACTCAGCAGATCATGATTACATTAAGCTTGCGAACCTGTAGGTTTGGTAAAATATAGACATGAACAAAATCCCTGACTAAAAGTGAAACCGTGGACATCCATATCGATCCCTATGAGTACATGATGACATTCAAGTGAACTTTTGGTTTTGATGGGCTATTTCCTTTGCTTCGTGATACTTTACAAAACCCAAGGTGAGGTATATCGGTATCCTCTTGAGTCATACACATGCTCACTATGCCGGTCTCCTCGCTACCGGTTTTGTTCCGGCGATATTATCTCAAAGTATAACAAACAAGTTTGGGTTGATTCAATATGATCGTTATTCTAAGGTCATACTCTTAGTTTTGTTTTATAACTATCGTTACACTTAATGATATCCCAAGATCTGGAAAATGTGATCACCAACAACACTTCAGCTAGTCTTAGAGACGAGACTAGGAATCTTTTTTGACCATCTATCACTCCACATGTGCATATGAGTTTCCCATTGGATCGCTTATTCCATGATCATAGCAGTTATAACATAGAATGTAAACTCTTAATTATCAATATAGAAATATAATAATACGGTATTATTGTCTCTAAGGCATATTTCCAATACTTAATAAGTGACAGCCAATATGTCGTGAACCCCAGGTGTAATAAGATCCTCTCTAGATAAATCCTTTTGGCCCTATCATATGCCTTGTGCATGCCAAGCTTCACCACACAAGTTCCATATTTACCTTTATTCTTCTTTTTAATAGCATGATTAGATTCAAAAGACATCAGCAAATTATCTGATATAAGACCTCCCGGGAAAAAAGCACTTTGGTTTGGCGAAATAATCTCCAACAGAAGAAATTTCGGACGGTTAACAAGCAGTTCTCAAATCACCTTATACACCACGTTGCATAAGTTTATGGGTCAAAAAACTGAGTTATGACCTCAGGATTGTCGATCTTAGGGACGAGAAATATAGTGGTATTATTCTAGCCATCCGGAATCTTCCTAGTGTTTACTGCCAACAACACTTCATCAATGAGATCGTCCTCGACTTTGTGGCAAAAACTCTTATAGAAAACAACATGTAGGTCATCCAGGCTTGGTACTTTTAATTAATTTGTTGATATTATACATAGCTTTTTAAACCTCATCTCTAGTGTAAGGTTTGTTTAACTCCTAATTTATATATCCGGTTTCTCGCAAAACAAATCATATATTCGGTCACACTAGGCTTAACGTTATCAATAATGTCTTGGTCCTCAATCCAATCACATGGATCGCATTTCAATCGTTTAATGTAAATTCCTTACGTCGTCCCATCGCTGCCCTGTGGAAGAAGTCAGTGTTTTGGTCACCGTGACTGAGCCAATCAGCACGCCTCTTTGGATCTAGTAAATTCTTTTCCTGTTCTAGCAGGTACTCCATTTCATAGGAATTTCATGTTAGTGGGCTGGGCGTTACTTCATTCAGTTTCTTTTCTAATTCTCAGACTCTACTATGAGGCCCCTTCAAAACCTCCTTGTCCTAGCGGTGTAGCGCAGAGCGAATGACCGATGTGAGCTGCCCTAGAGACACCACACCATGCATCTTCCCACATTAATGCAGTTTGGACAATTCTCTGAGATCCTCTTCGGCAAGACAACGTTCCACTAGACCCTCTTGGTTGCAGGCCTAGCTGGAACTCGATGTCCACCAGAATCGGGTGATGGTACCGATTTGTCAAAGCGTTCATTTGACACATCGAAGCAGGGAAACAAACCAACCCATCCACTGTTGCCCACTTCCCAGTCTAGCCGTTCATGCATATGACCCAGCGCCACAAGAAAATATCACCACTATATCCAAGATAATCCAGACTGCAATCAAAGAGCATTACTAAACGCTTGCATACAACGTTGGGGTGTGCAACTCCACCCTCTTTCTCATGAGCATGCACAATTTCATTGAAGTCGCCTTGAGCTAGATAGTCCAGGTAGTAATAACCTTGTCCTAGTTGCCAAATAAAGGGTAGAGTTGATGTTGATAAAGGAAATGGGTGAGCTTCTTCATTTAACTCAAGGTGATGTTTTTCTTCAAGATTTGGTTCATTCTAATTTGGGTGTGCCTTGGTCTCAGTCGACTGAGATTTAACCAAGTCTCAGTCAAGTGATAACATGTAATAGAGAAAATGGAAAATCTAAAAATAAAATTTTGCACGGATCTCAATGTAAGATCTCACGGATATAGCATCGAGTGAGACTTAACGAAGCTTAGTCGATTGAGACTTATCAAGACTATTCTAGTTATGGGTCAGAAGACACAAATTTCGAATCCCCATGCGAAGGATCAAAGATGACGACTAGAGGTGGGGTCAAATAGCCGACTACATATTTTAAATTTCCTAGTTGATTTAGAGACAGTGGAAGTATAAGTTCTCCAAAGTTTAAATACAACTAAGTTGCTTCAACCTATATGAGGCAATAGATCTTGCAACAATACCAACATGTTATGGTAGAATGCAACACTCAACCAAATAATAAAGCTCGGTAGAAGAAAGTAACCACGAGTCATGGAGACAAATATTTATCATGTGGTTCACGCCCAGTACTCCATGACATCTAGTAATGTTGTAATGTTGGGCATTTTCAATGGAGATCCCTGCTATTTCGAGAGAAAAGAAGGCGTGTAGGTTATTATTAGAGGAGATGTGCCCAAACATGTACTACAAGAATGTACCAACATGACTATGTGACGAAAATACACATACCAAACAGCAATTCAGTACTATGGAACAAGACAACAAAATGAATGAATGTAACCGGCCGTACATATAAGATAGCTAGCAAGGGTCTACGTGTGCATTTGCATCCATGAGTGTATGTGTATCAGTGGTGGTGGCCATGGCGGGCGTGCTTCTTGGCCTCTTTCTTTTTGTGGTGCTCATGGATCGCCAAGCCGGCGCTGCCGGCGGCGACCGTGGCGGCGATCTTCTCCTTGATCTTGTGCGACCTTGCGTGCTCCGGGTCCTTCCTCGCCTCGTGCTTCTCGTGCTGCATATTGTCAAGTAATTATCAGCACTATAGTTAACCATGAGTAGAGTAATGCGTATGCCATCAATTGCAAGTAATATGTAAAGCGTGAGCTGTGGGGCGTACCCTAGCGTATGCTCCGGCTGCGACGGCGCCGAGCTTGGCCAACTTCTCCATGTGCTTGTGATGTTTCTCCTCCTCGCGGTACTGCTCGCCGCCGGCCTCGGGCTTGCCGCTGCTGCTGTGGCGCCCCATCACCAATTAGCCTTCCGATCTCTCACCGGTATACGTTCGTGTACGTACGCACTCGTGCCTTGTGTGATCGATGGGTATATAGGAGGATGAGGATCTATGTATGTGTTTGAAGGAGGAGGATCTGTGTTTGTGATATGTGCTTGACATGAGGGCATGCATGTCTCTTTATATAGGATGGAGAAGATCATGTACGGGCGCAGCGCTAGCATATGCAGCTGACTCGCACGTACCTACGCGCGTTCCTCTTACGCGTTCTCAACTTTTTCGACGTGTGCTTTTAGCTACTCTTCTGCTCACAAATAGAAGATGCTTTGTGTTTGCTTGAGTACTCGCGTCACAGATTTGTTTTTTCAATTTGTTCATACGAATCGATACCGACCGATCTCAGATATATTTCGCTTTCGTAGTGTGGCTCGATCAATGGCCGTCGCGCGTTTTCTTGAGATGGAAAATGACACTGCACGCAGCTAGCTTAACCGCGTCGGTCCGACAGTCGGTGCTACACGGCTAAGGATTTTTTTTTTTTGCCCGGAACAGCTACGGAATTTTCGACCCGATTAACCTGTAACTAAGCAACACGTACGTACGTGTCACTAGCTCGTGTGGAATTACGTACATCTACCTGAAGTAAAAAAAATTGAAACGGGTCGGTACCTAAAGTATAATCTCCAATATCCATCCGTGCAACAAAAAACAAGGGTAAGAAAGTAGCGGTAATTTGTTTTTATTTTCCAAAACTAGCAGCAAGAAGATGGCCATTTTTTTTTTGGAAACCAACAACTCCCGTTTGGATTTTGACCATGGCAAATCGAACGTTTTTATGACAATTTTAGTGATGCGAGGATGATAAGTTTAGTTCAAACACATGGAAATTCATGCTCCATGTATATTTTTTTGCCGGAAAATTGATGTGCTTGGCAACTAAACTTGACATCCTCGCATCAGAAAAATAGCCATAAAAACGTTCGATTTGCCATGTTTAGATCCCGAACGTTTGGGATTCATCATTTTCATTTTTTTCACATTCAATTAAGTACTAGCAGTTGTTCTTTTTCAAAAAGTTGTTGTTTTCAACATCGAAGAACCAGTAATTTGGCCACATGCACGTGTGGTAAGCTACCAAAGTACTCTCCTCGGGAGAAGCCTTTCTTTAGGACACGCTTTGACTTCTCTATGGCGAATAAGCTCATGATAGATTACCATCACACAAAAAAGTCGCATGATGAGTTAGCTTTCCTTTTTAGTTTTATTTTGAGAATCACCAGTAGTCTTATTGAAGCTCAACATCCATTATAGGTAGTACAATGCTTTGGATCATAGACCCAGGAAAATTATAGAATAACTCATGTTACTACATCTGGCAAAAGAAATACTCCTATTACTACGAATTACAAATATATTTCTTGGAGACGTATTCTCCATGGTGTCAATCCTTGCAACATGACCTACTACCAAGGCTTCAGTAACCATAATGCAACTAGACCTAAGTCGTGGCACCCCCAATCATATACTTGCACGAGCTTAACTACCAAGGTTTTTGAAAGCCCCGTGAGTCGTGCATTTGAAAAGATGACAAGACCTGTGCGTTGAATGTTCTTGTGCCGGAGATGATACGATAGAAATGTAGGTTGTCAAATTGCAAAATCTTCACCAAGCTGTCGGAGAAGCACACTGAAGCCACAAAATATCATACCAATAAAAGCACCAGACACTAACACAAACGCATATCTGCATAAATGCATCTGTGAGAACAAAAACCTGAATTTCGCAAGATTGGACTTATGAAGTCAATATAACTTTGGCTTTGTGGCACTACCCGGTAAGGATTCATCACAGCAAAAGAAGAACAAGAGTAACTTTATCTCACCGGCGTTGCAACTTTCGCAAGAATGTCGCTGACGAAGACCATAAAAATTATACTTAAAAACTTTAAACATACCTGGAAGGACCCGAGGCCCCATCACCTCGCCGCATGAGGCCGGAGGCCAGGGAACCACGCTCACCGCCGATCAAAACCCTAGTCGTTGTCGCCTCTTCGTCTCATAACTCTCTCTCTCTCTCTCTCTAGATAGATTTGGTTTCCTTTTTTAACCTGGATTTCTTTTGTGGTTTTTTAATGTTTTTTTAGTATGCTGGATTAGTTTCCTTGAAACCCATGAGGTGGGTAAAAGGCTTGATTAGCCTCAATGCATTTGGGCTTGCAAAAGCTTTTGGGATAAACCCCACACAGATAATTCGTTGAGCCGTGCATAGGGATGGCACCCGCAGGGTATGGATACGGGTGGAGCCTCCCCAGACCCTTACCCGTTCACTCTGAACTTACTTATCACCCATACCCATACCCGTCAAGGGTACAACTTTTTCTCATATCCGTCACCCGTCAGGGTATATGGGTACCCGCGGGTAAAAATACCCACATTTACAACACATCAAATTGAGTAGAAAATAATTGTGAAAAGCAACATATAATCATAAATTATTAATAGCAACATATGTTAAACAACAATGCATAAAAGCACATTCTCAAAAACAAAACAACAAACTTGCACATAAAGCAACCCATTAAACAACAACACATAATCATAAATAACAACACATAATCATACACTTTAAGTTCATAAAATCACGATAAATTATAGAGATAATTTGACTGCACGTTAGAGTTTTTACCTAGTGCGATGGGGGGGGGGGGGGTAATACGTTAGAATATTATAAAAGAAACCCACTTGTCAACATTTTAGATGGGTACGTGGGCATGGGTTACACGATCGCATACCCATACCCTCTCTACCCGATGGGTATGATATTTTCCCATTTAAGTACCCATGGGTAAAAAAATTCCATACCCTTACCCTAATAGGGTTTTTACCCGCAGGGTACGCAGGTAATGGGTACCCATTGCCATCTCGTGCATACTTGCTAGGCCAAACTTTGAGCGCGGGAGTTAAATGATGCTTATAGTGAGATGTACGCTCCCCTCGCTCCCAATCTCTACAACAGTACTGGGTCGGCCTTGTACTGCAGCATGGTTTTCCTCTGCTTTACAATTGTTTTTCTAGGTTTCTCTGGTTTTCTATCTTTTTTGTTTTTATTTTTCTTTATGCTTCTTTGTTCCCTTTTTGATTTTGATTTTTAGTTTTCTTCGGTTTTCTCTGGCTTTCTTGGTTACTTTTCTGTTTTATATGACTTCTTTCCTTTTCTCTCTTTTTTTGTTTTCTCGGTTTTCTTCTGGTCTTTTGAAGCAGGTTAATATTTATTGTATATATCCGATACATTTTTTATATACGTTTAACACTTTTCAAATACATGATTAACCTTTTTTGAATACATGTTTTGATTCCTATTTAATTTTTACATAAACATTATAAATTTATTATACATAAAGAAATTATATATATATATATATATATATCAATTTTAAAATACATGATTAACCATTAAAAAATATGTTTTGACGTCCAGTTTTTTTCATATAGCTTATACATTTCCCATACATAATAGTAAAATTCTTTTATATTCAATAATCAGTTTTCCAATAATTGATTAATATTTTCTCAGATATATGTTTTGATGTCTACATATATATATATATATATATATATATATATATATATATATATATAGATTGTACATCTATTGCATACATAGGAAACATTTTTCGTATACACGTTTAACATTTTTCATGTACATGATTAACATTTTTTTATATTTGTTTTAATGTCTACTTTTTTCATACAGATTGTACAGCTTCTTATGCAGAGTTTTAATAATTTTTTCCAAACATATGTTTTGATGTCAACTTTTTTTCATACATAATGTGCATTTTTCCTGTATGTCAGAAACTTTTTTATACACATTCAACACTTTTCAAATATCTGATTAACATTTGTTCAAATATATATCTTGATGTTAATGTTTTTCATACACCATGTACATTTTGTCTGTACATTATAAACAATTTTTATACACGTTTAACAACTTTTCATATATATGTTTGGATGTTTATTTTTTTCATACACATTGTCATTTTTTGTATTCACTGGAACAGTTTTCTATACTTGTTAAACATTTTTCAAATGCATGATTAACATTTACTTAAAACTGAATTTCAAATTATTTTATAGTTCAATTTTATAGTTCATATATATTTATATGTTTATAATATTCAAAATATAAACAGAAAAGTAAAAAAGTAAGCAAACCAAAAAAATGTGAAAAAATAAGTGCTTAAGGCGTATGGACCTCCAGCGCGCTAGGCCAGCTCATTGCCGCCCGTTTCAGGCAAGACTTTGTTCGGTCTCACACTAAGTGACACATAGTCTTGTCTGAGAAAAAACTAAGCGATACATAGTCGCGCCCAACTTTAGATTATGTTCATTAAAAAGGAAACTTTGGGCTGTGTCTGCGTCTGTATTGTGTTCACACAAAAAAATTATACGGGTTTTTTTTTCATGAATGACTTGTGTGTCCCATGAGTGCGTGAACCTGGATCTGAACCTAACACGCGGCAAAAAGAAAAGAAAAACTGAGACATTTGTTCCTTGCTCTTTTGTTGAGTACATGAACCTGAACAACTCAAAAAAAATGACTCTGGCAAACACAAGCAGTAGCGAAGTACTCAAACACAAGCAGCCATGCAGGTGCAGCATACTGAAGTGTAATGTAGCGCATGAGGGGCTAAGGCAAATTTGCTGCCTCGTCTATTAATTAAGAAGGAATAGAGTTTTTTGTTGTAGAACACACCGACATTACACAAGGTCCATAACTCTGCCGACATGATTGTTCCTAATTTCCTGGCACCGGCGGTAACCCATATTGCCGCCTCAGTTTTGATATTTTGGAGAACCATCGGAAATCTTGTGGCAAAAGACGCTCATTCCATTCAGTGCAAGCAGGAGAGCAGAGTACTATGCTTTCAGCAAATGTATCAACTATACCAGGACTCAGTCAGGACTAGGAGGCTCACATAAGACTCCAATCGTCCCCGAATAACTAGGATGGCAGATTCTAGCGACGGCGAGCATCATAGTATAACTACATGGCAGATTTGTGTAGTTGTTCAACATATAAAAGTGTTAACTAGGTGTACCTGAATATACCAATAGCAATTACATGGCAGATTTGTGTAGTTGTTCAACATATAAAAGTGTTAACTAGGTGTACCTGAATATACCAATAGCAATGCCTTTCGCGGAGCAAAAGTATCATTTGCATTGCTGGACTGGGCCAGTTTGTTGTTGTCCCTTGGTAACTGCAATCGTGCACAACAGTATATACGGGTACAAATTCTTAACCAACAATCAAGCTTGAAAACAATCAACCAAATGACTGATCCATACATAAGATACCTGAAATCCAAATACCCAAGCAACATGAAAACAGAAGCCGTACAAGTCGTGAACACAATTATCTACATTGCCTACCCACAAACTTATATCATTCATATGGACTTGTCAAGCAACAAAACCAGTATCTTTTTCTGTAACTATTATACTGGATCTGCATTTGGGACCATAACTAACATATATAGCGTGGCTTAAATCCTGCAGAAGAACAACACAAAATGCCAATAACACAAGTAAAAAAAACTTCCTTGGATCCTCCAACCCAGAAAAACAACTGGTTTCACCATCACAACCACAAAAACCAGACATATGGCATCTCAGAACAAACAATGAATGGCTTCAAGGAAATGCAGAACAATCCAGGAGGAAAAATAGTGTGCAATCAATTTATATAGGATATAATAAGGGAGTAACATATCTCCATTCTCCAGCAAGTGAAATAACACAGAATCCTCACAGGTCCCAAACATTACATTTCAGTCTAGAACATACTCATGGTAAACTCGTTTACTGGACACAGACGCTGCTAAATCCAACATTCCGGCTACAAGAGTAAAGGCATGATCTGGCTTGATGATTCTTAAACCTCCTGGACGTTCAAACCTGCAGCGAAAAGATCATCACAGTTAGTAAGTGTTAACAAAACTGGCTGGCTGTGGGATTTGAGCAACAAACAGTAGGTCAGGGAAGCATGGAACAAGAGATACATGTCATAACGACTATATAAGCCTACTAAACACAATTTGGGCACACCTACCCAATACAGTCAGGTACAAAACTGAATAGTGTGTAACCACAAACATGGCAGATATATATGAGATTAACGAGGCTATGTTTGCATTATGCGGTGACAACATCGCTGGAAATGCAAATTCGAACAAACAAGGATAACATTAGAGCTGACCAAATGTTAACTGATCTGTGCAGGACTACAAGTCTACAACTAAATAGTGCAATGGCATTGCAGAGAACAAGTAACTGTCGCCAAAGCTGGCCATGTGGCCAGCACAGACAATTACAACTGATACAACTGGGTATTGGTCTGTGGCAAAATGAAAACAATTTCTTGCGTCACTATGCTCGTAGGTGTGTTTTGCTATGCTGATAGCACCATGTATGAGCAACCAGGCCTGCCAGCATGCTTCTAGCTGATACAGTTGGGTGATGGTCTATTGCAAAATAAAAATAACAATTGTTTGTATCACAATGATTAACATTCCAGATTTACTTGCAGCTCGTATGCTCTTTGATGTGCGTAACAATCGAGAGCACTTGATCATAGAAGAAATCCGAGGAAAAAAGAGGGTGTGTGGGGGAGAGAAGGGAGCGGACCTGGGGGGAGGGACTGCTTGAGCTTGTTGGCCTTGTCGGTGTCGTGGACGCAGAGGGTGTAGAGGTACCTGGAGCAGCGGACCTTGAACTTGACGGCGTCCTTGGTCCTCTTGATCCGCACCGACCGCGCGTCCTTCCGCCGCGCCGTCAGCAGGAAGTCCTTGATCTCGTGGATCTGCTTCGGCTGCACCCCAAGAATACGTTCGCTAGTTAGCACATCGCCATGCGCCACGGAAGAAAGTGAGACATGCAAATCGTCGGAGGAGAGGGGCTCACCATGGTGGACGGCGGAGGTCGGCTGCGCAGATCCTAGGGGGGAGGCGGCGGCGGCGGGGGGGAAAGAGCAGGGGGAGGAGAAGAAGACACGGTGATGCCTGGCGAGCGAATTTATACCTAGAGAAACCTCGGGCCATCAGGCCATGGTATGGATGGGCCAGACCCGGGCCGGCCCAAAGTGGCAATGGAGAACGCGCAACAAGGATGACCATTTCTTAAATGGGACGGCCCATATAGAGGGAATGCAGAAGTGAGGTTCTTTCGGTTTGGGAGCATTGCATAAGCTTTCCTTCGCTTGGTTTCTTTTCCTGTTTATCTTTGGTTTATTCGGTTTTCTGTTTGGTTTTTCGCTTTTCTTTTTTCAAACGGTTTTGCTAATATAATCTAGATATGCCTTAAGTATTGCACATCCGGCACATCTAAGTCATATGTCATTGATGTTACATGAAGATTCGTGCGGATATTTTTTTATTTATGTTTGATTTGATTGAATCACGTAGATGTGCAATCACTAGGTCAGTCTAGATGTGCTCTAGACAGACCATTTTTCAAAACCAAGCGTGAAATTTTCTAATTTTGAACTATTTTTAAAGTTCAGGCGTATTTTTAAAACTTATAAAGTTTTTTTAAATTCGTTGATATTTTCCAAATCCAAAAAATTTATTCAAATTTGTCAACTTTTTAAAATTTTACAATCTTTTTTCATATTCACCAACTTTTTTGAGTTAACAAAAAAAACTTAGTTGTTTTATCCGGAGACAAAGATCCGCAAACGAAGAAAAGAACAACAAGAAAAGGCGTGTGAAACAAGCGAGCACATAGCGTAAAAGATTGCTGGTTCTCGACCCATTTGCTCCCTATGCGATATGCAGTACATCAGCGCTAAAGGCGTTGATTAGGAGCTCTCGTGTTCTCTTCATTGCTAGAAAATGGGCCATAATCTGTGTGTGGGGCTGGACTGGCAGTGAATAAAACCACAAGAATTAAGTTATGAAATTATAGTTAGTTAGTTAGTTTGTCTGCGCATTGCAAGGGAATATGTATTTTGGTGGTTTAATCCTGACTTGAAAGGTGCATTTAACACATGACATTGGTTACACATAATTTCATCGACATAGTAAACTCTAGGAAAAGAATCAATGATCTACTCTTCATCACCGGGAAATTATTTGTTTTCTTTTTTTACTGGTGTGTGGATCGGCGGTGAATGGAACCACTTCCGATTGAAGTTGCAAATTTCTTGTTACATTGACTATGTTTTTTACAGCTAAGTTTGACTCCCGACTGGAAAAGGCGAACCGTATGCTTCACATAGGTTGCACATGATTTGCATCAACTTAGCAACCAGTGGAAACAAATAATATCAAAGATTAGGCATAGAACTAACTTAACTTAGTGGAATTTGTAATCTTGCATCAGTCTAGTCTTTCATGGTTGCTCGTTGGTGAAATAATATATGCTATAATGAACAAGGTTTCACCTTCATGCAAGGGTTGACACCTTCGCATGCAAAAATTTGGGGCTACTCCTCCACCTCAAAGAAGTAATGTGGATCTCCACCCTCTTATTGATAAAGGAGGCTCTAGGCTTAAAAGGTTGGAGAGGTAAGTTGTTCAATATGGACGGAAGAATTGCTCTTGCCAAATATGTGCTCTCAGCCATCGAGGTTCTTCATATGACTATCTTTCCCCTTAGTAAGTGTGTGAGAAAAAAATTCAATAAATTGCAGTGTGCCTTCATTTTGGAGTGGTGAGGATGGTGACCACTATCTCGTTAATTGGTCGGTCTTTATCACCCGCGTGAGCCTGGAGGGCTCTAGGTGCTTGGTTCAGAGCGCTTTGGGAGGGCGCTCCATCTCCGTTGGTCATGGTTTGCAGGGGACCACTTCGAAGAGACAATGGAACATCTCGAATCTGCCATGTGATAAGGTCGATATGGAGCTTTTTTGTATATCTACCAAGGTGGTTGAGGGAGTCCTGGATTAGGGGGTCTCCGGACAGCCGGACTATATCTTTTGGCCGGACTGTTGGACTATGAAGATACAAGATTGAAGACTTCGTCCCGTGTCCGGATAGGACTCTACTTGGTGTGGAAGGTAAGATAGGCAGTACGGATATGGATATCTCCTCCTTTGTAACCGACCTTGTGTAACCCTAGCCCCTCCGGTGTCTATATAAACCGGAGGATTTTAGTCCGTAGGACAACATACATGTTGGAAATATGCCCTAGAGGCAATAATAAAATGGTTATTATTGTATTTCCTTGTTCATGATAATTGTCTATTGTTCATGCTATAATTGTATTAACCGGAAACCGTAATACATGTGTGAATACATAGACCACAACATGTCCCTAGTAAGCCTCTAGTTGACTAGCTCGTTGATCAATAGATGGTCATGGTTTCCTGACCATGCACATTGGATGTCATTGATAACAGGATCACATCATTAGGAGAATGATGTGATGGACAAGACCCAATCCTAAGCCTAGCACAAGATCGTATAGTTCGTCTGCTAAAGCTTTTCTAATGTCAAGTATCATTTCCTTAGACCATGAGATTGTGCAACTTCCGGATACCGTAGGAATGCTTTGGGTGTACCAAACGCCACAACGTAACTGGGTGGCTATAAAGGTGCACTACGGGTATCTCCGAAAGTGTCTGTTGGGTTGGCATGAATCGAGACTGGGATTTGTCACTCCGTGTAAACAGAGAGGTATCTCTGGGCCCACTCGGTAGGACATCATCGTAATGTGCACAATGTGACCAAGGAGTTGATCACGGGATGATGTGTTACGGAACGAGTAAAGAGACTTGCCGGTAACGAGATTGAACAAGGTATCGAGATACCGACGATCGAATCTCGGGCAAGTACTATACCGGTAGACAAAGGGAATTGTATACGGGATTGACTGAATCCTTGACATCGTGGTTCATCCGGTGAGATCATTGTGGAACATGTGGGAGCCAACATGGGTATCCAGATCCCACTGTTGGTTATTGACCAAAGAGATGTCTCGGTCATGTCTGCATTATTCCCGAGCCCGTAGGGTCTACACACTTAAGGTTCGACGACGCTAGGGTTATAGGGAAAGTATGTACACGGTTACCGAATGTTGTTTGGAGTCCCGGATGAGATCCTGGACATCACGAGGAGTTCCAGAATGGTCCGGAGGTGAAGATTGATATATTGGACGAAGGGTTTTGGAGTCCGGAAGTGTTCCGGAGGTACCGGGTGATGACCAGCATGACCGAAAGGTGTTTCGGGAGCCCCGACAAGTGTTGGGGGCCTTCATGGGCCAAGGGAAGGGGGCAAACCAGCCCACTAAGGGGCTGCGCGCCCCCTCACCTATTCCCACGTGACCAGGGGGTTTGGAGCGCCCCATCTAGGGTTCCCACCTCCTGGCTTGGGGGCCAAGTCACCCAAGGGGGAGATCCCATCTGCCCTGGCCGTCGCCCCCCTAGGGGAAACCCTAGGGCGCCTCCCCTCGCCCTTGCCCCTATATATAGTGGAGGTTTTGGGGCTGCACAACACACGAGTCTCTCTCTCCCAAGGCGTAGCCCTACCTCTCTCCCTCCTCGTCTCTCGTAGTGCTTGGCGAAGCCCTGCTGGAGTACCGCGCTCCTCCACCACCACCACGCCGTCGTGCTGCTGCTGGACGGAGTCTTCCCCAACCTCTCCCTCTCTCCTTGCTGGATCAAGGCATGGGAGACGTCACCTGGCTGCACGTGTGTTGAACGCGGTGGCGCCGTTGTTCGGCGCTTAGATCGGAATCGACCGCGACCTGAATCGCTACGAGTACGACTACCTCATCCGCGTTCTAGTAACGCTTCCGCTTAGCGATCTTCAAGGGTATGAAGATGCACTCCCTCTCTCTCGTTGCTAGTATCTCCTAGATTGATCTTGGTGATCACACGTAGGAAAATTTTGAATTTCTGCTGCGATCCCCAACAGTGGCATCATGATCTAGGTCTATGCATAGATTTTATGCACGAGTAGAACACAAAGCAGTTGTGGGCGATGATTTGTTCAATTTGCTTACCGTTACTAGTCTTATCTTGATCCGGCGGCATTGTGGGATGAAGCGGCCCGGACCGACCTTACACGTACGCTTACGTGAGACTGGTTCCACCGACTGACATGCACTTGATGCATAAGGTGGCTGGCGGGTGTCTGTCTCTCCCACTTTAATCGGATCGGATTCGATGAAAAGGGTCCTTATGAAGGGTAAATAGCAATTGGCATATCACCGTTGTGGTTTTGCGTAGGTAAGAAACGTTCTTGCTAGAAACCCATAGCAGCCACGTAAAACATGCAACAACAATTAGAGGACGTCTAACTTGTTTTTGCAGGGTATGCTATGTGATGTGATATGGCCAAAAGGATGTGATGATTGATATATGTGATGTATGAGATTGATCATGTTCTTGTAATAGGAATCACGACTTGCATGTCGATGAGTATGACAACCGGCAGGAGCCATAGGAGTTGTCTTAATTTATTTATTAGCTGCGTGTCAATGAAAACGCCATGTAATTACTTTACTTTATTGCTAACCGTTAGCCGTAGTAGTAGAAGTAATAGTTGGCGAGGCAACTTCATGAAGACACAATGATGGAGATCATGCTGTCATGCCGGTGACAATGGTGTTCATGCCGTGCCTCGAAGATGGAGATCAAAGGCGCAAGATGATATTGGCCATATCATGTCACTTTATGATTTGCATGTGATGTTTGTCATGTTTTTACATCTTATTTGCTTAGAATGACGGTAGCATAAATAAGATGATCCCTCATTAAAATATCAAGAATTATGTTCCCCCTAACTGTGCACCGTTGCTAAGGTCTGTTGTTCCGAAGCACCACGTGATGATCGGGTGTGATAGGTTCTAACATTCGCATACAACGGGTGTAAGCCAGATTTACACACGCAATACACTTAGGTTAACTTGACGAGCCAAGCATGTACAGACATGGCCTCGGAACACGGAAGACCGAAAGGTCGAACATGAGTCGTATAGTGGATACGATCAACATGAGGATGTTCACCGATGATGACTAGTCCGTCTCACGTGATGATCGGACACGGCCTGGTTGACTCGGATCATGTATCACTTAGATGACTAGAGGGATGTCTATCTGAGTGGGAGTTCATTAAATAATTTGATTAGATGAACTTAATTATCATGAACATAGTCAAAAGGTCTTTGCAAATTATGTCGTAGCTTACGCTTTAGTTCTACTGTTATAGATATGTTCCTAGAGAAAATTTAGTTGAAAGTTGTTAGTAGCAATTATGCGGACTGGGTCCATAAACTGAGGATTGTCCTCATTGCTGCGCAGAAGGATTATGTCCTTAATGCACCGCTCAGTGAGCTAAACCTCGAGCATCGGTTGTGGATGTTGCGAACATCTGACATACACGTTTTGATGACTACATGATAGTTCAGTGCGTAATGCTAAATGGTTTAGAATTGAGGCACCAAAGACTTTTTTGAAACATCACAGAACATATGAGATGTTCCAAGGACTGAAATTGGGATTTCAGGCTAGTGCCCACGTCGAGAGGTATGAGACCTCTGACAAGTTTCCTAAGCATGCAAACTAAGGAGAAAAGCTCAATCGTTGAGCATGTGCTCAGATTGTATGAGTACTACAATCGCTTGAATCGAGTGGGAGTTGATCTTCCAGACAAGATAGTGATGGTTCTCCAAAGTCACTGCCACTAAGCTACTAGAGCTTCCTGATGAACTATAACATATCAGGGATAGATATGATGATCCTTGAGCTATTCGCGACACCGCGAAAGTAGAAATCAAATAGGAGCATCAATTGTTGATGGTTAGTAAAACCACTAGTTTCAAGAAGGGCAAGGGGAAGGAAGGGATACTTCATGAGATGGCAAATCAGTTGTTGTTCTAGTGAAGAAACCCAAGGTTGAACCAAACCCAAGACTAAGTGCTTCTGTAATGAGGGGAACGGTCACTAAAGCAGAACCACCCTAGATACTTGGTAGATGAGAAGGCTGGCAAGGTTGACAGAAGTATGTATTGGACATATATTAAATGTGTACTTTACTAGTACTCCTAGTAGCAGCAGGGTATTAGATACCGGTTCGGTTGCTAAGTGTTAGTAACTCGAAATAAAAGGCTACAGAATAAACGGAGACCAGCTGAAGGTGAGATGACGATATGTGTTGGAAGTGTTTCCAAGGTTGATATGATCAAGCATCGCATGCTCCCTCTACCATCGAGATTGGTGTTAAACCTAAATAATTGTTATGTGGTGTTTGCATTGAGCATAGACATGATTGGATTATGTTTATCGCAATATGGTTATTCATTTAAAGAGAATAATGGTTACTCTATTTATTTGAATAATACCTTCAATGGTCTTGCACCTAAAATGAATGGTTCATTGAATCTCGATCGTAGTGCTACACATGTTCATGCCAAAAGATATAAGATAGTAATGATAGTACCACATACTTGTGGCACTGCCATTTGAGTCATATTGGTATAAAACGCATGAAGAAGCTCCATGTTGATGGATCTTTGGACTCACTCATTTTGAAAAGATTGAGACATGCGAACCATGTCTATTGGTAGATATGCATGAAGAAACTCCATGCAGATGGATCGTTTGGACTCACTTGATTTTGAATCACTTGAGACATGCAAATCATACCACATGGGCAAGATGACTGAAAGGCCTTGTTTTTAGTAAGATGGAACAAGAAAGAAACTTGTTGGAAGTAATACATTTTGATGTGTGCAGTCCAATGAGTGCTGAGGCACGCAGTGGATATCGTTATGTTCTTACTTCACAGATGATTTGAGTAGATGTTGAGTATATTTACTTGATGAAACACAAGTCTGAATTATTGAACGGTTTAAGTAATTTCAGAGTGAAGTTGAAGATTGTCGTGACAAGATGATAAAATGTATATGATATGATCATAGAGATGAATATCTGAGTTACGAGTTTGGCACACAATTAAGACATTGTGGAAATTGTTTCACAACTAATACCGCCTGGACCACCATAGTGTGATGGTGTGTTCGAACATCACAACTGCACCCTATTGGATATGGTGCATACCATGATGTCTCTTATCGAATTACCACTATCGTTTATGGGTTAGGCATTAGAGACAACCGCACTCACTTTAAATAGGGCACCACACAATTCCGTTGAGACGACACCGTATGAACTATGGTTTAGAGAAACCTAAGCTGTTGTTTCTTAAAAGTTTGGGGCTGCGATGCTTATGTGGAAAAGTTTCAGGCTGATAAGCTCGAACCCAAAGCGGATAAATGCATCTTCATAGAATACCCAAAAATAGTTGGGTATACCTCCTATTTCAGATCCGGAAGCAAAAGTGATTGTTTCTAGAAACGGCTGGAGGAAAAGTTTCTCTTGAAAGAATTGAGTGGGAGGATGGTGGAGACTTGATGAGGTTATTGAACCGTCACTTCAACTAGTGTGTAGCAGGGCACAGGAAGTTGTTCCTGTGGCACTTACACCAATTGAAGTGGAAGCTTATGATAGTGATCATGAAACTTCGGATCAAGTCACTACCAAACCTCATAGGTCGACAAGGATGCATACTACTTCAGAGTGGTATGTAATCCTGTCTTGGAAGTCATGTTGCTAGACAACAATGAACCTACGAGCTATGGAGAAGTGATGGTGGGCCCAGATTCCGAAGAATGGCTCGAGGCCATAAAATCCGAGAGAGGATCCATGTATAAAAGAAAGTATAGACTTTGAAAGAACCACTTGATGGTCGTAAGGCTGTTGGGTGCAGATGGATTTTAAAAGGAAGACAAACAATGATGGTAAGTGTCACCATTAAGAAAGCTCGACTTGTCGTTAAGATGTTTCCCGACAAGTTCAAGGAGTTGACTACGATGAGACTTTCTCACTTGTAGCGATGCTAAGAGTCTGTTGGAATTATGTTAGCAGTTACTACATTATTTATGAAATCTTGCAGATAGATGTAAAAGCATTGTTTCCTCGACATTTTTCTTGAGGAAAGGTTGTATGTGATACAACCAGAAGGTTTTGTCAATCCTGAAAGATGCTGACAAGTATGCAAAGCTCCAGCAATCCTTCTAAGGACTGGAGTAAGCATCTCAGAGTTGGAATGTACGCTTTGATGAGATGATCAAAGATTTTGGGTTTATACAAAGTTTATGAGAAACTTGTATTTCCAAAGAAGTGAGCGGGAGCACTATAGAATTTTTTATGAGTATATGTTGTTAACATATTGTTGATCAGAAATGATGTAGAATTTCTTGAAAGCATGCAGGGTTATTTGAAAAGTGTTTTTCAATGGAAAATCTGGATTAAGCTACTTGAACATTGAGCATCAAAATCTATAAGGATAGATCAAAAACACTTAATAGTACTTTCGAATGAATACATACCGTGACAAGATTTTGAAGGAGTTAAAAATAGATCAGCAAATAAGGAGTTCTTAGCTGTGTTAGAAGGTGTGAATATTGAGTAAGACTCAAGACCTGACCAAGACAGAGGAGAGAGAAAGGACGAAGGTCGTCCCCTATGCTTTAGACGTAGGCTCTACAGTATGCTATGCTGTGTACCGCACCTGAAGTGTGCCTTGCCATGAGTCAGACAAGGGGTACAAGAGTGATCCAGGAATGGATCACACGACAGCGGTCGAACTTATCCTTAGTAACTAGTGGACTAAGGAATTTTCTCGATTATGGAGGTGGTAAAAGAGTTCATCATAAATGGTTACGTCGATGCAAACTTTGACATTAATCCGGATGACTCTGAGTAGTAAACCGGATTCATATAGTAGAACAGTTATTTGGAATAGCTCCAAGTAGTGCGTGGTAGCTGCATCTACAAGATGACATAGAGGTTTGTAAAGCACACATGGATCTAAAAGGTTCAGACTCATTGACTAATAAACCTCTCTCACAAGCAAGATATGAACAAACCCCATGGGTGTTGGATTCATTGCAATCACATAGTGATGTGAACTAGATTATTGACTCTAGTGCAAGTGGGAGACTGTTGGAAATATTCCCTAGAGGCAATAATAAAATGGTTATTATTGTATTTCCTTGTTCATGATAATTGTCTATTGTTCATGCTATAATTGTATTAACCGGAAACCGTAATACATGTGTGAATACATAGAACACAACATGTCCCTAGTAAGCCTCTAGTTGACTAGCTCGTTGATCAATAGATGGTCATGGTTTCCTGACCATGGACATTGGATGTCATTGATAACGGGATCACATCATTAGGAGAATGATGTGATGGACAAGACCCAATCCTAAGCCTAGCACAAGATCGTATAGTTCGTCTGCTAAAGCTTTTCTAATGTCAAGTATCATTTCCTTAGACCATGAGATTATGCAACTCCCGGATACCGTAGGAATGCTTTGGGTGTACCAAACGCCACAACGTAACTGGGTGGCTATAAAGGTGCACTACGGGTATCTCCGAAAGTGTCTGTTGGGTTGGCACGAATCGAGACTGGGATTTGTCACTCCGTGTAAACAGAGAGGTATCTCTGGGCCCACTCGGTAGGACATCATCATAATGTGCACAATGTGACCAAGGAGTTGATCACGGGATGGTGTGTTACGAAACGAGTAAAGAGACTTGCCGGTAGCGAGATTTAACGAGGTATCGAGATACCGACGATCGAATCTCGGGCAAGTACTATACCGGTAGACAAAGGGAATTGTATATGGGATTGACTGAATCCTTGACATCGTGGTTCATCCGATGAGATCATCGTGGAACATGTGGGAGCCAACATGGGTATCCAGATCCCGCTGTTGGTTATTGACCAGAGAGATGTCTCGGTCATGTCTGCATTATTCCCGAGCCCGTAGGGTCTACACACTTAAGGTTCGACGATGCTAGGGTTATAGGGAAGGTATGTACGCGGTTATCGAATGTTGTTCGGAGTCCCGGATGAGATCCCGGACGTCACGAGGCGTTCCGGAATGGTCCGGAGGTGAAGATTGATATATTGGACGAAGGGTTTTGGAGTCCGGAAGTCTTCCGGAGGTACCGGGTGATGACCAGCATGACCGAAAGGTGTTTCGGGAGCCCCGACAAGTGTTGGGGGCCTTCATGGGCCAAGGGAAGGGGGAAAACCAGCCCACTAAGGGGCTGCGCGCCCCCTCACCTATTCCCACGTGACCAGGGGGTTTGGAGCGCCCCATCTAGGGTTCCCACCTCCTGGCTTGGGGGCCAAGTCACCCAAGGGGGAGATCCCATCTGCCCTGGCCGTCGCCCCCCTAGGGGAAACCCTAGGGCGCCTCCCCTCGCCCTTGCCCCTATATATAGTGGAGGTTTTGGGGCTGCACAACACACGAGTCTCTCTCTCCCAAGGCGTAGCCCTACCTCTCTCCCTCCTCGTCTCTCGTAGTGCTTGGCGAAGCCCTGCTGGAGTACCGCGCTCCTCCACCACCACCACGCCGTCGTGCTGCTGCTGGACGGAGTCTTCCCCAACCTTTCCCTCTCTCCTTGCTGGATCAAGGCATGGGAGACGTCACCAGGCTGCACGTGTGTTGAACGCGGAGGCGCCGTTGTTCGGCGCTTAGATCGGAACCGACCGCGATCTGAATCGCTACGAGTACGACTACCTCATCCGCGTTCTAGTAACGCTTCCGCTTAGCGATCTTCAAGGGTATGAAGATGCACTCGCTCTCTCTCGTTGCTAGTATCTCCTAGATTGATCTTGGTGACACGTAGGAAAATTTTGAATTTCTGCTGCGATCCCCAACAATACAATCATACCATATGCTAGGTTTTAGGGTTTAGCCTCTCCGATCTCATGGTAGATCAACTCTTGTAATACTCGTATCATCAAGAATAAATCAAAGTAGGACGTAGGGTTTTACCTCCATCAAGAGGGCCCAAACCTAGGTAGAACATCGTGTCCCCTGCCTCCTGTTACCATCCGCCTTAGACGCACAGTTCGGGACCCCCTACCCGAGATCTGCCGGTTTTGACACCGACATTGGTGCTTTCATTGAGAGTTCCTCTGTGTCGTCGCTGTTAGGCTTGATGGCTCCTACGATCATCGATAGCGATGCAGTCCAGGGTGAGACTTTTCTCCCCGGACAGATCTTTGTGTTCAGCGGCTTCGCACTGCGGGCCAACTCGCTTGGCCATCTAGAGCAGATCGAAAGTTACGCCCCTGGCCACCAGGCCAGGTTTGGAAGCTTAAACTACACGGTCGATATCCGCGGAGACTTGATCTTCGACGGATTCGCACCCCTGCCAAGTGCGCTGCACGGTCTCGATGAGCATGATTTAGCTCTGCCGTCGGACAGTATTCAGGATATCTCACCGGCGACTGCTCCGACCCTCAATTCGGAGCCAATCGCACCATCCATGGACGGGTGGATAGACCCCGCCTTGGAGGCCGTACTCTCAGCGGCGATCGAGCCAAGGAACGACCTTACCTTTCACGAGAGCCGTGTTGCCGAACTACCGGATCCTTCTCCGGCCACGGACTCCGAACCGCCTGCGCCTGTGCCTGTCGAATCTGGCTGGGCACCGATCATGGAGTTTACCTCCGCGGATGTTTTTAAGCACTCGCCCTTCGGCGACATACTGAACTCATTAAGGTCTCTCTCCCTGTTAGGAGAATCCTGGCCGAACTACCTTCGGCAGAATTGGGATGCGGATGACGAAGAACTTCGCCGCCCACCCACCACCCACTTAATAGCCACTGTCGATGACCTAACCGACATGATGGACTTCGACTCCGAAGACATCGATGGTATGGACGACGATGCTGGAGACGAACAGGAACCACCGCCCACAGGGCACTGGACACCCACTTCATCATATGATGTATACATGGTGGACACACCCAAAGAAAATGACGACGAGGAACGGAAGGACGCAACAAAGGATTGTCCCCTCGAGAAGCAGTCAAACCGGCGGTGCAAGCGCCGCTCCAAACCCCGCCTCGGCAGAAACAGCGGCCATATAGGCCCAGCGATAGAGCAGGGTGAACCATCGCCCAACCAGGGCAACACGGAGAATCAAACCGAACAACCCGACTCCGTCGAAGATAACAGTCCGGACGACATCACACCGGACAGGCTCCCGGAGCAACAGAATGCCCATCAAAGGCTGGTTGCCACTGCGAGGAGTCTGAAAAAGCAGAAGCAAAGGCTCAGGGCTGCACAAGACACACTCAAAATCAGATGGAGTGAAGTACTCAACATAGCAGCGAAGTACGGCAGTAATCACCACACCAAGAGCTACCCGGAGCGAAAGTTGCTACCTGAATTCGATGAGGAGGCCTTAGATCCTCTGCAACTAAAAAATAAAATGGCCATCCGGTCGGATAGATGACCTCGTGGCCAATATAGAGCGGCAAACGACGCGGTACTTAAGCCAGTACGCGACCCACGCAAGGGCTCGCATCAAAAGGACGGCGCAACCAGATCCATCTATGGACCACGCAAGCGCATTCCAACATACAATGCAACACAACAAACATCCGAACACCACGGTACACCCAAATACAGGGGTGCCGCACACCCCCTATGTTTCACCGACGAGGTGCTAGACCATGAATTTCCAGAGGGATTCAAACCCGTAAACATAGAGGCGTACGACGGAACAACAGACCCTGGGGTCTGTATTGAGGACTACATCCTCCATATCCATATGGCTCGAGGAGATGATCTCCACGCCATCAAGTACTTACCCCTCAAGCTCAAAGGGCCAGCTCGGCACTGGCTTAAAAGCCTCCCCGAAAACTCCATCGGAAGCTGGGAAGAGCTCGAAGACGCCTTTCGGGCAAATTTTCAAGGGACATATGTCCGACCACTGGATGCAGACGATTTAAGTCATATAACTCAACAACCCGGTGAGTCAGCCTGAAAACTTTGGAACGGGTTCCTCACTAAAAAGAACCAAATAGTCGACTGCCCGGACACCGAAGCCTTAGCAGCTTTCAAGCATAGCGTTTGAGACGAATGGCTTGCTAGACACCTCGGTCAAGAAAAGCCGAGAACAATGGCAGCATTAACAAGCCTCATGACCCGTTTTTGCGCAGACGAGGACAACTGGTTCGCCCGATGCAGCACCAGCGACCCAAGTACATCCAAAGTCAGGGATGGAAATGGGAAATCACGACGCAGCAAGAATAAGCGCCAGAATAAAGAAGACAGCCCGAAGAGCATGACGGTAAACGCCGAATTTAGAAGCTCTCGGCCAGGTCAGTAGAAGCCGCCCTCCAAAGGCAACGGAGACGAAATGTCTAGCCTAAACAAAATTCTGGACCAAATATGTCAGATCCATAGCACCCCTGATAAACCTGCAAATCATACCCATAGAGAATGTTGGGTCTTCAAACAGTCCGGCAAGCTCAATGCCGAGCACAAGGGGCATGATACACCAAGCGAAGACGAGGATGAGCCTCGCAAGCAAAGCACAGGGGAATAGAAGAAATTCCCACCAGAAGTCAAAACAGTCAACGTGTTACATGTGTTAAAGGGGAAAAACAAAGCGGCACCCCTAGAAAGACATGCCTGAGGGCCTATCACCATAGAGCTCCGCCACTGGTCGTCCCAACTGATCACCTTCGACCATCAGGATTACTCGGCAAGTATTCGGCGTGCAGGATGGGCTGCCTTGGTATTAGATCGAATAATTGACGGATACCACTTCACACGAGTCCTGATGGACGGTGGCAGCAGTTTAAATCTGATATATCAGGACACAGTCCGCAAAATGGGGATAGACCCAACAAAAATTTGCCGCAGCAATGCTACCTTTAAAGGAGTAACGCCAGGCCCAGAGGCCCATTGCAGGGGCTCCCTACTACTAGAGGTTATATTCATCTTCCCCGATAACCTCCGCAGTGAAAATTTAACCTTCCACATCGCTCCGTTCCAAAGTGGCTATCAAGCACTGCTCGGACGCGAAGCTTTCGCTCGCTTTAACGCAATACCGCATTACGCTTCCCTCACACTTAAGATGCCCGGTCCACGCGGCATCACCAAAGTAAATGAAAATATTGAGCGCTCCTTGCGCGCCGAAGACAGTGCGGCTGCCTTGGCAGCCGCACAGTAAACGGCCTCACCAACTAAAGTATTTGACAGGTTGTTAAGACCACGGACACGGTTGGACGAGTCTGGTACAGCAATATATAATTGATACAGGTTTGATGGCTATACCCCTATTACAATACAAGGGGCTCAACGCGCGCGCACAAGTGGCAATAAGGCTCACCTTTACTCATTTTGAACTATATATTGTTCATTTAGTATAACTTAACGTTTGCATGGCAACTTTTCAATTAAGTTCCTCTCTTTTTCAGATGACCATCGTGCTACACCCGTCCAGGATACGGCACAACGGAGATACAGGCGCACACGTGCAGCAGGGACCCGTTCCAAGGATTCTTTGTAGATTAAGACCCTGCGTAAACCTTTTTTATTGTCTCTTGTTGATTTACATCCCTCGGATTCTCAGTACAATCGAGAAGGATGCTGACGTATTGGCATGTGGCCACGCCAGAATAATGCACGTACCTGGACACCAGGGGTTTATTACAAAGGGTAATGTTTAGACCCGGTTTACACCATAAAGACCGAATACCTTAGGGAGTGTTCGGCGTCGCGAGTTTGGCCTTATATGCATCAGCTCCGAATCATGTCTTTGGTCAAATGTTGGGTTTGCCCGGCTCCTGTGTTTTGCTGCCTTACGTTCCGCTCTATCGGCTAAGGCGGCACCAGGAGAACTACTGCGATTGTGCCCTGGTTCATCCGGACGAGCACCTCAGTAGAGAAAACCAAAAACTGACTGTCATGATATAGCGTGAGACTGGTCAACCACTCGATGACCTATTGGAATCTTCGGGATTCCTCCGCATTAACAAAGGGTCGTTTCTCGGCCAGGCATGTACGCACCCCGAATCCGGAAGAGTGCGGAGCCACCAGGGGCTATATAGTAGCCCCACTATCAAACTCCTCTGGCTAAGTGAAAGTGTTAAAGCATTATAGTCCGGTTGCCTAGTTTGCTGCGCTATCACCTCCTTAATAGGACCAAGACGTCGGATTAAGTGTGAATACGCGTCTTCTGCGAACACCCCCGCATTATATGTGTGGGGGCTGAAGCCGACGACTGCAATCTTTCAGGTTATATACATATATACATAAACGGCCGCACAGGAGGCATCACAATACTTTCGGGCAAAAGTATAAATACAACCTTGATAAATTCAATAAAATGTTGTTTTTACAATGGGAATACATGTCACTCAAACATAACATTCTTCGAGCACTGGGCCTCTATCGAACGAGCGCCCTCAAGAACTTCTTCAAAATAGTGCTCGGCAGCCACTCGGCCTATGGCCGAACCCTGTGCCGCGACAGTGGCGGCATCCATCTCCGCCCAGTATGTTTTGACACGGGCAAGGGCCATCCGCGAGCCTTCTATGCACGCCGACCTCTTCATCGCATTAATGCATGGCACCGCACCAAGGAACTGCTACACCAAGCTAAAATAGCTGTTCGGCTTTGGCCTTTCCGGCCACAGATGATCCACGACAGACCTCATGGCGAGTCCGGACAATCTATTGAGTTCGGCCCATTCGGCAAGCTGATCAGTCAATGGAAGCGGACGCTCTGGAACGTTAAATTTTGACCAGAACAGCTTGTCCACTTCACGATCTGTTTGATCTCAGAAGTATTCGGCCGCATCGACAGTGCTCGCCGCCAAGTCCAGATATGCGTTGGCCGAACTCCACAGCCGATTTAGAGGGGCATACCGCGGATCGCCGAACTTCCTCCGCAGCATAAAGGGCTTCCCAGCCACAATGTCCTCGGCTTCACGCAGTTCCTCCTTCTTTGCTCTCATTGCAGAGCGGGTGTCTTTGGTCGCCATTGTGGCCTTTTCGAGGTCCGTAGCCTTCGCCCGGTTTTCTTCTTCAAGAAACTGGCAGCGGTCGGTAGTGTCTTTTAACTTCACAGCCATTTTGGCCATTTTCTCTTTGCTCTCGCTATGCGCGGCCTTCTCGGCTCTCAACTCTTCGGCCGCCTTCAAAGCGGCCGCATTACTATGTTGGAAATATGCCCTAGAGGCAATAATAAAAGCATTATTATTATATTTCCTTGTTCATGATAATTGTCTTTATTCATGCTATAATTGTGTTATCCGGAAATCGTAATACATGTGTGAATAATAGACACCAACATGTCCCTAGTAAGCCTCTAGTTCACTAGCTCGTTGATCAACAGATAGTCATGGTTTCCTGACTATGGACATTGGATGTCATTGATAACGAGATCACATCATTAGGAGAATGATGTGATGGACAAGACCCAATCCTAAACATAGCACAAGATCGTATAGTTCGTTTGCTAGAGTTTTCCAATGTCAAGTATCTTTTCCTTAGACCATGAGATCGTGTAACTCCCGGATACCGTAGGAGTGCTTTGGGTGTACCAAACGTCACAACGTAAATGGGTGCCTATAAAGGTATACTACGGGTATCTCCAAAAGTGTCTGTTGGGTTGACACGGATCAAGACTGGGATTTGTCACTCCGTATAACGGAGAGGTATCACTGGGCCCACTCGGTAATGCATCATCATAATGAGCTCAAAGTGACCAAGTGTCTGGTCACGGGATCATGCATTACGGTACGAGTAAAGTGACTTGCCGGTAACGAGATTGAACGAGGTATTGGGATACCGACGATCGAATCTCGGGCAAGTAGCATACCGATTGACAAAGGGAATTGTATACGGGGTTGCTTGAATCCTCGACATCGTGGTTCATCCGATGAGATCATCGAGGAGCATGTGGGAGCCGACATGGGTATCCAGATCCCGCTGTTGGTTATTGGCCGGAGAGCTATCTCGGTCATGTCTACATGTCTCCCGAACCCGTAGGGTCTACACACTTAAGGTTCGGTGACGCTAGGGTTGTAGGGATATGTATATGCAGTAACCCGAATGTTGTTCGGAGTCCCGGATGAGATCACGGACGTCACGAGGAGTTCCGGAATGGTCCGGAGGTAAAGAATTATATATAGGAAGTGCTATTTCGGCCATCGGGACAAGTTTCGGGGTCACCGGTATTGTACCGGGACCACCGGAAGGGTCCCGGGGGTCCACCGGGTGGGGCCACCTGCCCCGGGGGGCCACATGGGCTGTAGGGGGTGCGCCTTGGCCTACATGGGCCAAGGGCACCAGCCCCAAGAGGCCCATGCGCCTAGGGTTCAAGAAGGGAAGAGTCCCAAAGGGGGAAGGCACCCCCTAGGTGCCTTGGGGGGGGGAGGGATTCCTCCCTTGGCCGCACCCCCCCTAGGAGATTGGATCTCCTAGGGCCGGCGCCCCCCCCCCCTTGGACTCCCTATATATAGTGGGGAAGGAGGGCCTCTCATAACACACCTTTGGTGCCTCCCTCTCCCTCTCCAACACATCCTCCTCCTCCATAGTGCTTGGCGAAGCCCTGCCGGAGTACTGCAGCTCCACCACCACCATGCCGTCTTGCTGCTGCTGGAGCCATCTTCCTCAACCTCTCCTTCCCCCTTGCTGGATCAAGAAGAAGGAGACGTTACGCTGACCGTACGTGTGTTGAACGCGGAGGTGCCGTCCGTTCGGTGCTAGGATCTCCGGTGATTTGGATCACGTCGAGTACGCCTTCCTCATCCCCGTTCTTTGAACGCTTCCGCGCATGATCTACAAAGGTATGTAGATGCAATCCGATCACTCGTTGCTAGATGAACTCCTAGATGGATCTTGGTGAAACCGTAGGAAAATTTTTGTTTTCTGCAACGTTCCCCAACAGTGGCATCATGAGCTAGGTCTATGCGTAGTTCTTTTTGCACGAGTAGAACACAATTTTTTGTGGGAGTTGATGTTGTCAACTTTCTTGCCGCTACTAGTCTTATCTTGCTTCAACGGTATTGTGGGATGAAGCGGCCCGGACCAACCTTACACGTACGCTTACGTGAGACCGGTTCCACCGACTAACATGCACAAGTTGCATAAAGGTGGCTGGCGGGTGTCTGTCTCTCCCACTTTAGTTGGAGCGGATTCGATGAAAAGGGTCCTTATGAAGGGTAAATAGAAGTTGACAAATCACGTTGTGGCTTTCACGTAGGTAAGAAAATGTTCTTGCTAGAACCCTACTTCAGCCACGTAAAACTTGCAACAACAATTAGAGGACGTCTAACTTGTTTTTGCAGCAAGTGCTTTGTGATATGATATGGCCAAAGTTGTGATGAATGATGAGTGATATATATGTGATGTATGAGATGTTCATGCTATTGTAATAGGAATCATGACTTGCATGTCGATGAGTATGACAACCGGCAGGAGCCATAGGAGTTGTCTTTATTTTTTGTATGACCTGCGTGTCATTGAGAAACGCCATGTAAATTACTTTACTTTATTGCTAAACGCGTTAGCCATAGTAGTAGAAGTAATAGTTGGCGAGCAACTTCATGGAGACACGATGATGGAGATCATGATGATGGAGATCATGGTGTCATGCCGGTGACAAGATGATCATGGAGCCCCAAGATGGAGATCAAAGGAGCTATGTGATATTGGCCATATCATGTCACTTTTATTATTTGATTGCATGTGATGTTTATCATATTTATGCATCTTGTTTACTTAGAACGACGATAGTAAATAAGATGATCCCTCATAATAATTTCAAGAAAGTGTTCCCCCTAACTGTGCACCGTTGCGACAGTTCATTGTTTCGAAGTACCACGTGATGATCAGGTGTGATAGATTCTAACGTTCACATACAACGGGTGTAAGACAGATTTACACATGCAAAACACTTAGGTTGACTTGACGAGCCTAGCATGTACAGACATGGCCTCGGAACACAGAAGACCGAAAGGTCGAGCATGAGTCGTATAGAAGATACGATCAACATGAAGATGTTCACCGACGTTGACTAGTCCGTCTCACGTGATGATCGGACACGGCCTAGTTAACTCGGATCATGTTATACTTAGATGATTGGAGGGATGTCTATCTAAGTGGGAGTTCATTGAATAATTTGATTAGATGAACTTAATTATCATGAACTTAGTCTAAAATCTTTACAATATGTCTTGTAGATCAAATGGCCAACGTAGTCCTCAACTTCAACGCGTTCCTAGAGAAAACCAAGCTGAAAGACGATGGCAGCAACTACACCGACTGGGTCCGGAACCTGAGGATCATCCTCATAGCTGCCAAGAAAGATTATGTCCTACAAGCACCGCTGGGTGATGCACCTGTTCTCCCTGCAGAACAAGACGTTATGAACGCTTGGCAGGCACGTACCGATGACTACTCCCTCGTTCAATGTGGCATGCTTTACAGCTTAGAGCCGGGGCTCCAAAAGCGTTTTGAGAGACACGGAGCATATGAGATGTTCGAAGAGCTGAAAATGGTTTTCCAAGCTCATGCCCGGGTCGAGAGATATGAAGTCTCCGACAAATTCTTCAGCTGTAAGATGGAGGAAAATAGTTCTGTCAGTGAGCACATACTCACAATGTCTGGGTTACATAACCGCTTGACTCAGCTGGGAGTTAATCTCCCGGATGACGTAGTCATTGACAGAATCCTTCAGTCGCTTCCACTGAGCTACAAGAGCTTTGTGATGAACTTCAATATGCAGGGGATGGAAAAGACCATTCCTGAAGTATTTGCAATGCTGAAATCAGCAGAGGTAGAAGTCAAAAAGGAACATCAAGTGTTGATGGTGAATAAAACCACTAAGTTCAAGAAAGGCAAGGGTAAGAAAACCTTCAAGAAAGACGACAAGGGAGTTGCCGCGCCCGGCAAGCAAGCTGCCAGGAAGAAGCCAAAGAATGGACCCAAGCCCGAGACTGAGTGCTTTTATTGCAAGGAAAGTGGTCGCTGGAAGCGGAACTGCCCCAAATACTTAGCAGACAAGAAGGCCGGCAAAACGAAAGGTATATGTGATATACATGTAATTGATGTGTACCTTACCAGTACTCATAGTAGCTCCTGGGTATTTGATACCGGTGCGGTTGCTCACATTTGTAACTCAAAACAGGAGCTGCGGAATAAGCGGAGACTGGCGAAGGACGAGGTGACGATGCGCGTCGGGAATGGTTCCAAGGTCGATGTGATCGCCGTCGGCACGCTGCCTCTTCATTTACCTACGGGATTAGTTTTAAACCTCAATAATTGTTATTTAGTGCCAAGTTTGAGCATGAACATTGTATCAGGATCTCGTTTAATTCGAGATGGCTACTCATTTAAATCCGAGAATAATGGTTGTTCTATTTATATGAGAGATATGTTTTATGGTCATGCTCCGATGGTAAATGGTTTATTCTTAATGAATCTCGAGTGTAATGCTACACATATTCATAGTGTGAGTACCAAAAGATGTAAGGTTGATAATGATAGTCCCACATACTTGTGGCACTGCCGCCTTGGTCACATAGGTGTCAAACGCATGAAGAAGCTCCATGCTGATGGACTTTTAGAGTCTCTTGATTACGAATCATTTGACACATGCGAACCATGCCTCATGGGTAAAATGACCAAGACTCCGTTCTCAGGAACAATGGAGCGAGCAACCAACTTATTGGAAATCATACATACTGATGTGTGCGGTCCAATGAGTGTTGAGGCTCGCGGTGGCTATCGTTATGTTCTCACCCTCACTGATGACTTGAGTAGATATGGGTATGTCTACTTACTGAAACACAAGTCTGAGACCTTTGAAAAGTTCAAGGAATTTCAGAGTGAGGTTGAGAATCAACGTGACAGGAAAATCAAGTTCCTGCGATCAGATCGTGGAGGAGAATACTTGAGTCATGAGTTTGGCACACACTTAAGAAAATGTGGCATAGTTTCACAGCTCACGCCGCCTGGAACACCTCAGCGTAATGGTGTGTCCGAACGTCGTAATCGCACTCTATTAGATATGGTGCGATCTATGATGTCTCTTGCCGATTTACCGCTATCTTTTTGGGGGTATGCTTTAGAGACTGCCGCATTCACTTTAAATAGGGCTCCGTCGAAATATGTTGAGACGACACCATTTGAATTATGGTTTGGGAAGAAACCTAAGCTGTCGTTTCTAAAATTTTGGGGATGCGATGCTTATGTCAGGAAACTTCAACCTGAAAAGCTCGAACCCAAGTCGGAAAAATGCGTCTTCATAGGATACCCTAAAGAAACTATTGGGTATACCTTCTACCTCAGATCCGAAGGCAAGATCTTTGTTGCCAAGAATGGGTCCTTTCTAGAGAAAGAGTTTCTCTCGAAAGAAGTAAGTGGGAGGAAAGTGGAACTTGATGAAGTATTACCTCTTGAACCGAAAATGGCGCGACTCAAGAAAATGTTCCTGAGGTGCCTGCACCGACTAGAGAGGAAGTTAATGATGATGATCAAGATACTTCTGATCAAGCTCCTACTGAAATTCGAAGGTCCACAAGGACACGTTCCGCACCAGAGTGGTGGCAACCCTGTCTTGGAAATCATGTTGTTAGACAATGGTGAACCTTCGAATTATGAAGAAGCGATGGCGCGCCCGGATTCTGACAAATGGCTAGAAGCCATGAAATCCGAGATAGGATCCATGTATGAAAACGAAGTATGGACTTTGACTGACTTGCCCGTTGAGCGGCGAGCCATAGAAAATAAATGGATCTTTAAGAAGAAGACATACGCGGATGGTAATGTTACCATCTATAAAGCTTGGCTTGTCGCTAAGGGTTATTGACAAGTTCAAGGGGTTGACTACGATGAGACTTTCTCACCGGTAGCGAAGCTGAAGTCCGTCCGAATCATGTTAGCGATTGCCGCATTCTATGATTATGAAATATGGCAAATGGACGTCAAAACGGCATTCCTTAATGGTTTACTTAAGGAAGAATTGTATATGATGCAGCCGGAAGATTTTGTCGATCCTAAGAATGCTGACAAGGTGTGCAAGCTCCAACGCTCGATTTATGGGCTGGTGCAAGCATCTCGGAGTTGGAACATTCACTTTGATGAGATGATCAAAGCGTTTGGGTTTACGCAAACTTATGGAGAAGCCTGTGTTTACAAGAAAGTGAGTGGGCGCTCTGTAGCATTTCTCATATTATATGTAGATGACATACTTTTGATGGGAAATGATATAGAACTCTTGGACAACATAAAGGCCTACTTGAATAAGAGTTTTTCAATGAAGGACCTTGGAGAAGCTGCTTATATATTAGGCATCAAGATCTACAGAGATAGATCAAGACGCCTCATAGGTCTTTCACAAAGCACATACCTTGATAAGATATTGAAGAAGTTCAATATGGATCAGTCTAAGAAGGGGTTCTTGCCTGTGTTGCAAGGTGTGAAATTGAGCTCAGCTCAATGTCCGACCACGGCAGAAGATATAGAAGAGATGAGTGTCATCCCCTATGCCTCAGCCATAGGTTCTATTATGTATGCCATGTTGTGTACCAGACCTGATGTAAACCTTGCCGTGAGTTTGGTAGGAAGGTACCAAAGCAATCCCGGCAAGGAACACTGGACAGCGGTCAAGAATATCCTGAAGTACCTGAAAAGGACTAAGGAAATGTTTCTTGTTTATGGAGGTGACGAAGAGCTCGTCGTAAAGGGTTACGTCGACGCCAGCTTTGACACAGATCTGGATGACTCTAAGTCACAAACCGGATACGTGTATATTTTGAATGGTGGGGCAGTAAGCTGGTGCAGTTGCAAGCAGAGCGTCGTGGCGGGATCTACATGTGAAGCGGAGTACATGGCAGCCTCGGAGGCAGCACATGAAGCAATTTGGGTGAAGGAGTTCATCACCGACCTAGGAGTCATACCCAATGCGTCGGGGCCAATCAAGCTCTTCTGTGACAACACTGGAGCTATTGCTCTTGCCAAGGAGCCCAGGTTTCACAAGAAGACAAGGCACATCAAGCGTCGATTCAACTCCATTCGTGAAAATGTTCAAGATGGAGACATAGATATTTGTAAAGTACACACGGACCTAAATGTAGCAGATCCGTTGACTAAACCTCTCCCTAGAGCAAAACATGATCAACACCAGAATTCCATGGGTGTTCGATTCATCACAATGTAACTAGATTATTGACTCTAGTGCAAGTGGGAGACTGTTGGAAATATGCCCTAGCGGCAATAATAAAAGCATTATTATTATATTTCCTTGTTCATGATATTGTCTTTATTCATGCTATAATCGTGTTATCCGGAAATCGTAATACATGTGTGAATAATAGACACCAACATGTCCCTAGTAAGCCTCTAGTTGACTAGCTCGTTGATCAACAGATAGTCATGGTTTCTTGACTATGGACATTGGATGTCATTGATAACGAGATCACATCATTAGGAGAATGATGTGATGGACAAGACCCAATCCTAAACATAGCACAAGATCGTATAGTTCGTTTGCTAGAGTTTTCCAATGTCAAGTATCCTTTCCTTAGACCATGAGATCGTGTAACTCCCGGATACCGTAGGAGTGCTTTGGGTGTACCAAACGTCACAACATAAATGGGTGCCTATAAAGGTATACTACGGGTATCTCCGAAAGTGTCTGTTGGGTTGACACGGATCAAGACTGGGATTTGTCACTCCGTATAACGGAGAGGTATCACTGGGCCCACTCGGTAATGCATCATCATAATGAGATCAAAGTGACCAAGTGTCTGGTCACGGGATCATGCATTACGGTACGAGTAAAGTGACTTGCCGGTAACGAGATTGAACGAGGTATTGGGATACCGACGATCGAATCTCGGGCAAGTAGCATACCGATTGACAAAGGGAATTGTATACGGGGTTGCTTGAATCCTCGACATCGTGGTTCATCCGATGAGATCATCGAGGAGCATGTGGGAGCCGACATGGGTATCCAGATCCCGCTGTTGGTTATTGGCCGGAGAGCTATCTCGGTCATGTCTACATGTCTCCCGAACCCGTAGGGTCTACACACTTAAGGTTCGGTGATGCTAGGGTTGTAGGGATATGTATATGCAGTAACCAGAATGTTGTTCGGAGTCCCGGATGAGATCACGGACGTCACGAGGAGTTCTGGATTGGTCCGGAGGTAAAGAATTATATATAGGAAGTGCTATTTCGGCCATCGGGACAAGTTTCGGGGTCACCGGTATTGTACCGGGACCACCGGAAGGGTCCCGGGGGTCCACCGGGTGGGGCCACCTGCCCCGGGGGGGCACATGGGCTGTAGGGGGTGCGCCTTGGCCTACATGGGCCAAGGGCACCAGCCCCAAGAGGCCCATGCGCCTAGGGTTCAAGAAGGGAAGAGTCCCAAAGGGGGAAGGCACCCCCTAGGTGCCTTGGGGGGGGGGAGGGATTCCTCCCTTGGCCGCACCCCCCTAGGAGATTGGATCTCCTAGGGCCGGCGCCCCCCCTGGACTCCCTATATATAGTGGGGAAGGAGGGCCTCTCATAACACACCTTTGGTGCCTCCCTCTCCCTCTCCAACACATCCTCCTCCTCCATAGTGCTTGGCGAAGCCCTGCCGGAGTACTGCAGCTCCACCACCACCACGCCGTCTTGCTGCTGCTGGAGCCATCTTCCTCAACCTCTCCTTCCCCCTTGCTGGATCAAGAAGGAGACGTTACGCTGACCGTACGTGTGTTGAACGCGGAGGTGCCGTCCGTTCGGTGCTAGGATCTCCGGTGATTTGGATCACGTCGAGTACGCCTTCCTCATCACCGTTCTTTGAACGCTTCCGTGCGTGATCTACAAAGGTATGTAGATGCAATCCAATCACTCATTTCTAGATGAACTCCTAGATGGATCTTGGTGAAACCGTAGGAAAATTTTTGTTTTCTGCAACGTTCCCCAACATACTACTCCTTGCTTGCTCCTTGGCTCGGGCAAGCTCCGCCCGCAGGGCCTCCACGGTGGCAACTCCATCTGCAGTCACAACATATTAAAGATACTGGCATCACGCTGCTCTTACTATGTGACATTCACTATAAACATCACCTACCCTGTGCCTCGTCAAGCCGCTTGTTAACAAGCTCGATGTTGGCATCCACCACATCCAGTCGCCGCTTTAGTTCGGCAACCCCATCAGTCCGTTTAGCCACCGGAGCTTCAGACACCTACACATAAAGGCGGTCTGGTTATTACCTGGGACTATGATCCTCTGTTCGCCGTCGTTCTTGACGACAACCAGAGTCTCAGGGGCTACTATCTACACAGGGCACACCTAAAAATGTGCGGTACTATCACAAATGTATATCATTTCACGTACCTCAAAGCCCGTCAATAGACTCATAAAGGCTTCATGCAACCCGCTTTCGGCGGACAAAATCCTTTCAATCACCGTACCCATCAATGTACGGTGCTCTTCTGAGATAGTGGCTCGCTCTAGCAGATCCCTTAGTGCATCCAACCGCATACCAGACGGTGCTGGATTCTTTTGGTTGCTCTCTTCAAGAGTTGGATACTGGGGACTTCGGGCGACCATAGGATTATCTTCTGGCCTCACCGGATCCGGAGTGACCCTCCACGACGACACTTCAAGGTCGCCCGCTTCTTGAGCCGGGGAATCCAGGGGAGGCATTTCGCTCTCCATCATCTCTGGAAGAAGATCCCTCGAAGACGAGCTCTGCTGAGAAGGGTTAAGATCCGAACTGCAAGATAAATGCTTCGGTCATTTTCCTCAAAGGTAAGGTAGTATATCTTCTCTAGTAAGCACTTTTTTTTACTTACAGCTCGTTAGAGGGCTGATCCCCGCACGGACTTTGTGCGGCAAGAGCACCCTCCGAGGCAGGACCCTCTGGTGAAGTTTTCTTCTCCCGTTTGGAAACTTTGGTTTCCGTATCTTCAGAGATAGTCCTCTTCCTCCCCCGAGGCGAGGGAACGTCAGATTCTTCCCCTTGGTTATCCTCCCTCACGGAGGCGCTCATTCCCTCGATTGGAATAGGTAGCGGTGGAGGCCCGCTTTCACCCTCTTCATTCCCCCCTTCATCTTCCTTTGAGGGCATGGGGCAGGGTGCTGGCTCGAGCATTTTTCCAACACCGGATTGTCCAAGCCTTCAGGAAGGGGGGGGGCGAACACCGGATCATCTTCGCCTTTGCTATCCAGTCCTGGTCAAAGAGCAACTCTTCAGAATGATGTCATGATAAATAAAAAGACGGTGTGTTCGGATGTGGGATTGCTTACTTGGGCCGCGGTGCGGTTGCTGCTTAGGCCCACATCCTCCGTAGTGTCCGGACACTCTGCTTGGGGTCCGAAGAACGATTTGTACAACTCCTCGTGCGTCAGGCCGAGGAAGTTCTGGATAGTGCGCGGTCCTTCCGGGTTGAATTCCCACATACGGAGGGGCCGGCGTTTGCAAGGCTGGACTCGACGAACCAGCATGACTTGCACTACCATAACCAAACTAAAATATCCCTCGAAGAGATCTCGGATGCGACTCTACAGTATGGGCACATCCTTGGCTGGACCCCAGCTCAGCTCCCTGCTGATCCATGACATCAGTTGTGGTGGAGGGCCCGAGCGAAGGGCGGGGGAAGCTACCCACTTGGCACTTCTGGGAGCGGTGACGTAGAACCACTCCCGTTGCCATAATCCGGACACCTCTGGAAAGGAACCCTTTGTCCATGGAGCTCCAGCGATCTTGCTTATTAATGCACCTCCGCACGCTGCATGCTGCCCCTCGACCGTCTTCGGCTTCACATCAAAGGTCTTGAGCCACAGGCCGAAGTGAGGGGTAATGCGGAGGAAGGCCTCACATATGACAATAAATGCCGAGATGTGGAGAAAGGAATCTGGGGCTAGATCGTGGAAATCAAGCCCGTAATAGAACATCAAACCCCTAACGAAGGGATCCAGAGTGAGGCCTAGTCCTCGGAGGAAGTGGGAGATGAACACGACGTCTTCATTGGGTTCAGGAGTAGGTTCAGGAGTAGAAACTTCGGCGGTCAGGTATCTTGCCTCCCTCAACTTCTTGATATCCTCTTCCGTGACAGAGGAGGGCATCCACCGACCCTGGAGACTGGATCCGGACATGATTGAAGGTCTGAAGCACCTGACCTGGGCTTTGGGTGTTAGAACTCGAGGCGGGGGAAGGATTCGATTGAGCACGGGAGGCAAAAAGTAAAAGCCTTGTCCCTTTATAAAGAGGGTGAATATCAAGCGTCCTCCTCGTGGCCGTTTGGGACTTGCCTAAAATCTAGGAGTCCTAGGCGCGGTTGGGTTACCCACGCCCGTATTGATGAGAATCCCGTAATAAGGGGGACACGATCTCTGCTTTGACAAGACGTGTCAAGAAACTGCCTCGCGTTATGTGTGGGGCTAGTTAAAGAAAAACGGTTCAAATAATCACCGAGCCATGGCATGATGTCATGTTGCCAAAACGTGTCGGCAGATTAGATTTGTGGAAATGTTATTCTCTCTACGGTGTTATGTGGAACTTATTTTGCAGGATCAGACACTATCCTTTTATTCAAACTCTTCTGTGGTGTATCCGGAGGAGGAACCCGCCTTGCAATGCCGAAGACAACACTGCGCGCCAGACTCATCGTCATTGAAGCCTGGTTCAGGGGCTACTGAGGGAGTCCTGGATTAGGGGGTCTCCGGACAGCCGGACTATATCCTTTGGCCGGACTGTTGGACTATGAAGATACAAGATTGAAGACTTCGCCCCGTGTCCGGATAGGACTCTACTTGGCGTGGAAGGCAAGCTAGGCAGTACGGATATGGATATCTCCTCCTTTGTAACCGACCTTGTGTAACCCTAGCCCCTCCGGTGTCTATATAAACCGGAGGGTTTTAGTCCGTAGGACAACATACAATCATACCATAGGCTAGCTTTTAGGGTTTAGCCTCTCCGATCTCGTGGTATATCAACTCTTGTAATACTCGTATCATCTAGAATAAATCAAGCAGGACGTAGGGTTTTACCTCCATCAAGAGGGCCCGAGCCTGGGTAAAACATCGTGTCCCCTGCCTCCTGTTACCATCCGCCTTAGACGCACAGTTCGGGACCCCCTACCCGAGATCCGCCGGTTTTGACACCGGCAGTGGTGTTTGGCAATGGGGTTCGGGTAAGTTTGGCATGATCGTTGTCTTGATGGTACTACTCTAAAAGATATAGCCCCATCCTTGTTCTGGCTTGGGGGGCAAAAGCGTATCTATGTCATCCGTGCTCTTTAGGACAATAGCTGGATGTGATCCTTTTGGAACTTCACTATCACTGCCCAAATTCATGAGTTCATCGTCACTTGGGATGCCTTGGAATCGGTGCACATGGACCCCCTCACACCGGACTCAATCTCTTGGACGGCCTCAACCTATGGGAGTTACTCTACTACCTCTGCTTATAGGCTTCAATTTGAGAGGTTGACACCAACTTTCGATGCTCGCAAGGTCTAAGAGGCTAGAGCAGAACCAAAGTTCTGCTTGGCTTCTCCTCCATCTGGAAACCCTTAGCGGTGACCGCCTTGTTGCTCGTGTGGCCTTGTGCAGAGGTATGTGCCCTTTTCTCCATGGAATTCGAGTCCAACAAGCACCTCGCGCGGGATTGTTACTTCACTCGTTGAATTTAGAGCATCGTTGTCGTTTGGCCATCTTTTACTCGCAATTTGGCCCTGGATTTCTCCTCCCTCGAGGAATAGTGGAACCTGAACAGTGCCAGTCTTGATTCGAAAAGGGGAAAATCGACAAGGTCACCATGTTTGTTCTTTGGAATGTGCATAAGGAGCGGAGTCATTTAGACATGCCTCCCCCTAGGTTGTTGGTGTTGCTTTCCTCGTTCAGGAAGACATTTGCCAACATGACCTGGCAATGAAGGTTGCCTTGTATTAAGTTTTAGTGTTACTCTGCTCATGTAAATAGTTTTTGTACTCTTTGCTTTTTTCGTATCATAAAGAAATTAGCAGACCGACTACCTTGCATCGTGTAAAAAATAATTAACAAGTTTGAACTAGACGGTGGATCCTCTAGCTTTGCCACTACTTGTTGACCCCTCGCAGAATGAGGAGAAAGTGGAAAGTGAGCGAGCATTACCGAGAGAATATCTTAGCATCTTTTTTCCTTACATTGATCATTTATTTACTATGTCATTTTCTTCATATTGCCAACTACATGAAGGAGGATGATCAGTTCTTCATGTAGAGAAGGAATTGTGCATAAGATCTTGGTCACAACACCATCGACAAGATGACTTTGGCATTGTGCATAATGGCATATGGTATTCCTACCGATTTAACTGATGGTCATTTGGCAATGGGAGAGAGCACTTCCATCGAGCTTGTGAAGCAATTTGCAAAGGCGTTGCAACAAGGATGAAACTTTTTATATATTAACAATATAAATAGAGTGAGTTAAACTAACACATACTATTGCCACAAAACAATAACTAGCTATAGACATCATTCTCGAGGTCCATTCAACTTTGCAAATGCACGTAGTAAAATATCACCTTTTCTAAGGTTTCTAATTGTGTCACAACAGGTGCCAATATTTTTCTCCCATTTCCCATATATCACATCTATTAAAGTTTACAATGCCTTCATTTCAACATGTTAATGTCATGATGAAACGACATCATATGTCCCTTGAATTATGCAACTGATGAAACAAAAAAAATGCACATACACACTGATGTGAGAAGCGAGTGGCAACTTGAACATATTCCTACCAAATCCCCTTTAATAGTAGAGATACATGTGATTTGATAAGATAAGAAAATATGTGATTTAGAAAGAAAAAGGAAAAATAAAAAATGCGCACACGCATCAAATGGGCCGGCGAACTTTGATTATAGTTGATGTTTTGGTAAGCTTTGATTTGATTTTGGTATAAGTAATGGAAGGCAAGTAAAGTTTGGATTTAGTTGAGATTTCCTAAGATTGGCTTGAATGAGTTAATGCATGAAGTTCTTTTGGGAAAGTGTCGATTTGATTGATTTAATGCACACGTCAACTATGTCGGCCCAAATTTGTTGCCCCTTGAGAGAAAGATCGGCTGTAAGACGCTCGCGGGCGTAATATATGGTTGGTGGGATGTGAGGCAGGATTACCAACTCCCCCTTTAGGAGTAGAGATACATGCTTTCTAAAAAATAAAGCCTAGCCAATACATGCATGCATACAAGGTTCACACCAATATTTAGTCACACAACATATAAGGGGAGACTGCATTTGCTATAGAAATGCTAGAACCAAATGCAGCGGAGAGAGTTGAGCTATGGACACAAATGTATATATCGCTTGCGCTCGTCTGAGCTTAGGATTTCACAACATTTGTGCGAAGACGTTGATGCCACAACTTTCACTCCACCTAGATTTTAGGGTCGAATAGTAGTTAGGGAGAGTCATCCACGGTTCATTCTATTTCATTCCCCTACATTCGTCTGGCTAGCTATAATGCCCTCCTCTGCTACTCGCCTGCCTCGCGCCACCGTTGGCCACGTCTTTGACCCCGTCAAGCCAAACCCTATGAGTGGATGGCGCTCTCCAACACCACCAGCATGGTCAGTGGCATCATAATTCGGTGAGCGTTATACACGAAGAACTATTTTTTTTCATTCTTGTGAACAAATATTCTCGTTTATTGCTTCAGTATATTTAGTCATGATCCTTCTGAAGTCCTTTTTTATTTCTCTATAACTTATAAATTCAATTTATAATATTAGTTATATCAGTAATCCGTTACACAAAGACAAACTAACAACATATTATTGTTGCAAAATATGAGGATACAATGTTATTTGTTATACAACTTTAGAGATTATCACCTAAACCTTTTCTAGTAACTATATACCCCCTTTGATCCAGATTAATTGTTGTTAATTTAGTACAGAATAATATTTGTTATTTTGTATTTGATACATTGACTCTTCTAAAATTTTCTTTCAATCGAGTGCCCCAAGATCAATGGAAGATAAGATTCAAAGCCTAAATAGATTAATTTGAGGAATTCAGAACAAAACCATAGTGTATATGTATGTTTTTTTGTTCTGTTTGAGCATTATAAAGTATCTTATTTTGTGGGGATTACGAAAAATATCTTGGACCTCCAAAGTATGTTATCTAGACTTATATTTCAAGAATGTATGATTGTCTATTGACACTCATGTTTTTGCATCATATTAGTAGCAGAAAATGTTAATTTTGTTAATTATTTGAGTTTTTACCACATTTTACCATTTGTTTTGTTTGTAACCATTTCAATAAGGTTTTGAATGTACACTCGGTACCCCGCATGCATCCAAATTTATTAAGTTATTCTTTTACTAAGAAGGCATGTGACACTAGGCAAAGCAACGGAAAATAATTGGTACAACTCAGCTGTAATAGAGTTGGTTAAACTAACACATATTATTGCCGCAAAACAACAAATAACTATAGAGATCATTCTCAAAGGTCCATTCAACTTTGCAAATGCATGCAGTAAAATGTCATCTTTTCTAGGATTTCGAACTGTGTTGCAACAGGTGCCAATATTTTTCTCCCATTTCTCATATGTACCATCTATTAGAGTTTGCAGTGCCTTCAATTCAACATGTTAATGTCATGATGAAACGACATCATATGTCCCTTGAATTCTGCAACCGATGAAATGAAAAAAATTCACATACACACCGACACGAGAGGCTAGTGGCAACCTGAACATATTCCTACCAAATCCCCTCTAGTAGTAGAGATATATGTAATTCGGTAAGATAAGAAAATATATGTGATTTAAAAAAGGAAAAAATAAAAACGCGTGCACGCATCAAATGGGCCGGCCAACTTTGATTATAGTTGATGATTTGGTCAGATTTGATTTGATTTGGGTATGAGTAGTGGAAGGCAAGTAAATTTTGGATTTAGTTGAGATTTTCTTAAGATTTGATTTGAATGAGTTAATGCATGATGTTATTTTTTGAAAAATTCTGATTTGATTGAGTTAATGCATGCGTCACATAGGTCGACCCAAATTGGTTGTGCTTGAGCGAAAGATCGAATGTAAGACACTCTCATGGGCGTAATATAGGGTTGGTGGGATGTGAGGCGAGACTATCAACCCCCATCTCGTGTAAACTAAAGATGAAAAAAATATGTGATTTAAAAAAAAGGGAAAATAAAAACTTGTGCATGCATCAAATGGGCCGGCCAACTTTGATTATAGTTGATGTTTTGGCAAGATTTGACTTGATTTGGGCATGAGTAGAGGAAGGCAAGGAAAATTTGGATTTAGTTGAGATTTTCTTAAGATTTGGTTTGAATGAGTTAATGCATGACGTTATTTTGGGAAAATGCTAATTGGACTGACTTAATGCATGCGTCAAATGGGTCCACCCAAATTGGCTGCACTTGGGCGAAAGATTGACTATAAGATGCTCTCACGGGCGTAATATAGGGTTGATGGGATGTGAGGCGAGACTACCAACTCCCCTTTTAGGAGTAGAGACGTACAAAATAACCATATAATTGTGCAATTTTCACACTCTAGTAAATACACATGTTATATAGTACTTACATGTATACATAATGCACTCACCCAACATTCCAAAAATACTCATAAAAACGACTAAAAAGAAAACAAATAGCAAAAACTGCATAAAAAAGAAAATAAGGGAGCACTGTCGGCTAGGCAACTTGAAATGGGCTGCAGCCTAATAAGAGATTGACTGACTCACAACAGTGCTTGGTTGGAAATTTGGGCCCAAAACATGACAGGAGTCACAAGGGAAACAAAAATGTGCATGAATTTTGAAGCAGAAATCAAGGGCCTAAAAAAATCGAGTAAGCCAAATTAAATTTCAAGGCAACTTACATATTGCTAAATTTAAAAATTAAAGCTAGATCATTTAAAAAAGAAAGCTAGATGATTTTATTCCAACAAAAAACGGTGGCAATTAATTTCCTAAAAAAGTAGGCATCAGTTATTGATTCGACACATGACAACTAAGTATTGAAAGATCAAGAGTCAATTACACCGGTGGTGCTAGAACTTGACGTAAATGGTCATTTTAGTGTTAGAACTTGTGGTGTACATCAAAGTGGTGCAAAAACTTGGCTTGGGCATGCAAATACGGTGCTAATCGCGTTTGTATATGGCAGCGACGCGGACGAGGCATGCCACGTAGCGTGGGGGCCTGCTGTCAGTGATAGCACAATGCTTTTTTGCAAAAATCATCTCGATTTTATTTTTTCCACAGAAAAGCCTGGACAAAAAACCACCTCGCCTTTTTTATTTCTTTCATAGAAAAGCCCCCAACAAAAATGGCAAGGTCAGCAATCGACCTGACAACCTCTAGTAGCCTGCGTGTGCAGCCCATCCAAGTCATCATTTGTGTACACTAAAGAAAGAATCTTTATATATCTTCTATTAGACAACATAAATTAAGAATTTTATTTTTTCGAAAAAAAGTATGCAGACGCTGAAATTCAAACGTACAACCTTAGGTCAATAGGCGAGCAGGGCTGCCACCCCAACAATTGTAATTTCATGTTTACAAAGAATTGTCACGCATTGTATCTATAGCAGAACGCGCTCATGGGCTAAAACAGATTTCAGTTAGTGCAGTCCATTTTTTTTTTTTGCGGTTGGAAAGGAGTTTTATTAATCAAACAGGAACAAGTTCAGCCTTACAGAGTTCAGGAACAACATCAGGCCCCGACCCGAGCCACACCACTGTGCGGCCTTCAGTTCTACCAAAAACTGCTAAAGAATGGCTAACACTATTTTGTTCCCTACGTACATGATCTAACTTAAACCTCCTTCCTTCATTCAGAAGCCTTTGAATCTATCAACCAGCATAGAATAACGAGACATGTCTTTCTCTGAAGCCTTGATCATGTTTAGCGCGATGAGACAGTCCATCTCCACATCTATCGGTTGTTGCGTCCATTGCAGCGCGAGGTTAATTCCCTTCATGCAAGCTAGCAATTCGGCCTCCAGGGGTTCTGCACATGCCCTCAATTCTCGACAAGAGGAGAAGATGATCTCGCCGATGCTGTTGCGGAGGATCATACCAGCCCCGGCCGTCCCTGTGTTGGCGCAGAAGGATCCATCCACATTCAGCTTAGTACATCCTTCAGCCGGTGGAGTCCATCTAGGTGCAGGCACACTGGTAGGTCCTGTCGGCGCATGTGCTATTGGTGTCCGAGACCTCACCACGTCCACCACTTGTTTGCCTTTCACCGGATCAGTGCCCGGGTTGTTCTGGATGCCCACAAGTGAGTCAACATAGCTTAGGAGGAATCTCTTCGAGGCTTCGACCGGGGGCGCTGGCTTGTTGTGCGTCACTTCGTTACGAACGTGCCAGCAACGCCACAACATCATCATGAGCTCCATCCTCTCCGTGTCAGGGAGGTCACAGAGAGTTGGGGCGAGCCACTCCGTGCCCGTCTGATGGAAGTTCACTGCATTAGGAATTCGCCAGTGCTCCGCCATCGCTTGCCATAATGCCACTGCCCTTGGGCATCTGCAAAAAGTGTGAAACGTGTCCTACGACTCCATTGCATAGAGCGGGCATTGCTCAGAGACCTCCAAACCGCGTCGTTTTTTATTAACCCAGGTGGGCAAGCAGTCTGTAATCAAACGCCAAATAAAGATGCGAACCTTGGGAGGAGCAGGGCACCTCCAAATAAAAGCCCAGACGGCTCGTCGTCCGTCCGGTGCCCTGCTCGCCGCGACTGAAGAAGATTGAAGATGATCCTCCAAAGCAAGTCGGTAAGCACTCTGCACCGAGAATCTGCCATGCCGCTCCGGAGCCCACGCAAGAAGGTCCTCTCCCATGCGTGGTGATGTCCGTATCTTGGCTATCTCCTCTGCATCCACCGGGAAAAAAATGTCGCGCAGAACGTCCATCCTCCATGCTCCGTGATTATCCAGCAGCTCAGACACGTTAGTTTTTTTTTGAAACTTCATAAAATATTTTAATTACAATTTTAAGTAATATACATATAAATAAAGTAAATATCATTATTAAAAATTTCATATAACTTCATAAATTGTTTGCCTGTTTACTTCCTAAAAATCCAAAAATATATTATGAACTATAAAAAATATTAACTAATTTTAAAAAGTGCTTTCATATAAATTAAGAATTATAAATACATTTCTGTATATGTTTACATTTAAATAAATTCTCGTATAAGTTCAAACTTTTTCATGTTTTCAATAAAATATTCATCCCTTGGAATGAGTATATCATATAAAAGTTTCCATGCCATAAAAATATTATTGTTTTAAAAAAATATTCATGTATTTTTAATAAAGTTTTTCTGTTTTCTAAAAAATAATTATACATTTTAAAATAAATATATGCATGGAAAAAATGTGAGCATAGTGTGCCATCAGACTGCAATTCCTTCAATAAATACACATTTGCAATTACATGTATATTATGTATAGTTGTTTAAATCTGTTTACAAACTTCACAAAATGAGAAAAAACCAAACATGTTCAAAATGGGCCGCACTAAGTTCTGCCCGTTTTAGCCGACGAGTACATTCTATTGTAGACATAAAGAGTGACTACCCCTAAAAAAACATAAAGAGTGACAATCCTTTATTTTAGCCTGCTTGTTTACCTCAACTGCATCTCTTTTCTGGAATTCGAATATTAATTTATGTTGTTTAACTATTGGATATAAACCGTGTGTATCCTGAACTGACATCCGGCGAGATTCGGATCAATGGCTACCTGCACACTCATTTAGCCCGGTGTCACAGGTTTGAGGCCCGAGCAGATCGTTTTCTTGCTCAATTAAAATGTGTTTTGCTGATGGCTGGGACCCGCTTGTCAGGTGCTTTTGCAAAAAAAACGAGGCGGTTTTCGAAAAAAGAGCACGCACAGACCTCTTCTTCACTGTTTGGTCGATGACAGCAGGCCCCGCGCCATGCTGGTATGCCTCGTCAGCGTTGCGGTCATATACAAACGTGATTAGCATCGTATTTGCATGCCCGAGTCAAGTTTTTGCACCATTCAATGTACGCCACAAGTTCTAGCACTAAAGTGATCGTTTGCGCCAAGTTCTAACACCACCAGTGTAATTGACTCAAAGATCAAATCAGCAACGAAATTTTCCTCAAAATGATCATATGATCATCAATAAAAATGTTCATCGGTATTTTTAAGATATCCATGCACACGGTGAGCAATTAGCTAGTAAACTTTTAAATCAAATCATCAACCAAATGTTCACATGAGCGTTCGTCTAGTTATTACATGGGTAGATACAAAACAAGTCCTTATTACTCAACTGGTTCGGTCTTGCTCAACAAACTAAACACGCATGCACTCTGACTTCCAAAGTCCAAACCTTGCCAAAACATAAAACAAGCTTGAGATCCATCCATGGACTAAACCCTACTACCTACAACACTAAAGTCTCAACGGCGGTCTCGACGACGGACCACGGCAGCTCGTCACCGGCGCTGCGGGCGGCGTTGGGCACGGAGCAGTCCGTGCGGATCTGGCCCTGGTTGCCAGTGAGCACGTTGATCTGCCCCATTTTCACCATGGACTTGACGAACTGGTCGAAGAAGGCGGCTTGGTCGACGGCGAACCTAGTGACCATGGGCTTGGTCTTGGCGTCGGTGTGCAGGTCCTGGTCGGAGGTGAAGAGGCCCTGCCGGTTGAGCAGGTCGACGTAGAACTTGTTGTCGAACACGTCCGGCGTGCGGATGTCGTTGGCGGTGAAGTTGTCCACCTTGAGCCGCGGGCAAGTGAGCTTGAGGTGGCCGGCGAAAAACTTGTCCATGGTGGGGTCGTCCTTGGGGAACAGCCGCTCCTCGAAGGAGCCGCAGTGCGCGATCCCCAGCGTGTGCGCGCCGGAGAGCGCCACCAGGTCGTCGGCGTTGAGGCCAATCTTGGCGAGGAAGCTGAGGAGCACAGGGACCTTGGAGGTCGGCGGCGGGAGCGCGCCCAAGATGGTGTCCAGGGACGCGGGGGCAAGCCCATCGCGGCGGCCTAGCGGGACGGCGTACCTTGGCCCGCCAGCTAGCTGGACGGAGTCGCGGGCGGCGAGCGCGGCGATGTCGGCGCACGATACGACGGGCCCGCCGCACGCCTTCTGGAGGAGCGCGCGGATGGCGTTGATGGCCTTGAACGCCGACGGACGCAGCGTGACGTTCGGGGGAGACACCTTCTCGCTGTCGACGCCGTTGGTCCTGTCAAGGAGCACGGAGCCATCGCAGCCCTGCACGAAGCAGTCGTGGAAGTGGATGCGGAGGAGCGCGGCGGCGAGGCCGACGTCCTTGCGGATGGCGTCCTTGAGGAAGGCGAAGACGATGGCCTCCGCCTGCGGGCACCTGGCGCGGTAGAACTCGAACGACAGGCCCTTGGCCAGCGGCGGCGGACACGGAGCTCAACACCAGAGCTGCTGCGACGAGGAGCAGGAGACGAGCAGCCGAGGGAGAGGAAGCCATCGTGATCTAGCTAGCTTGCCAGGTCTCTCTGTGAGTTGTAGGATCGATGTGTCTGTGAGTGTGCTGAGCTTTGGAGGTGTGCGTGTGGTTTTATAGGCACCCGCGCATGCATGCGACCTCCATGGAGCTCGGTCCTACTGGTGACTCGTGTGCATGCACCTACACCGGTGGAACCGAGGCTGGAAACTACCGCGCGCGGTGCTCCATCTGATCGACTCGAATATTTGAAAGGAGGGAAATGATTGGTCGACGATCGACTCCGAGTCATGGGTACACATGCATCCGGAGAAATTCAAAGCGTATCTAAGGCCAGATGAACCAAGCAGGCAACACTGTGGCAGCATATTCAATCCTCAACTTGTTGGGGGCATCAACCAAGGCGTAACGATCGAGCGCCTGCTAGTGGGAGTGGTTAACTAACCTTGTACTACCACTAGTAGTTTATAGAAGATGAAGTAGCTTTCGGCTTTGACAAGTCAGGGGACGGTGTTCATTATGTTTTAAATTGCTTACCACATGTGTCACTTGTGATGTTGTTGATTACTGGTCATATCATCTCAGGGGGTGTGATGGGTACACATGCATGATGCATCCTACGTGTAATTTCATGGAAGCTGTCCTACAGGCTAATGTGGCGGCTTTTAATCCATCCCCGCCCCCTCAGTTTCAGGGGTATGGCACTCCTCCCCCCAATCTAATGATGCCATGCATGTCAGTAACCATTATTCCGTGAAAATATGCGTGTAAGTGTAGCATTACTCGGAGAATGAAATTGCTCCACTTATGGGTAAGTTTCACGGAAGCTGTCCTACGGATTGATGTGGCGGCTTCTAATACATCCCCGCCCCCCTCAATTTTCAGGGGTATGGCACTCCTCCCCTCAATCTAATGATGCCATGCATGTCAGTAACCATTATTCCGTGAAAATCTGCGTGTAAGTGTAGCATTGCTCGGAGAACGAAATTGCTCCACTTACAGGTGAGTTTCACGGAAGTTGTCCTACGAACTGATGTGGCGGCTTCTAATCCATCCCCGCCCCCTCAGTTTCAGGGGTATGGCACTCCTTCCCCCGACCTAATGATGCCATGCATGTCTGTAACTATTATTCCGTGAAAATCTGTGTGTAAGTGTAGCATTGCTCTCCGGAGAAATCCAAAGCGTATCTAAGGCCGGATGAACCAAGCAGGAAACACTGTGGCAGCAAAAAATAAAATTTAAATTCAGTAATAACCCAAAGACTCATAAATAGAGGTTATTTTGCATGTAAGCCAATGCGCAAAAACCAAATTGACCACACCAAACACCCCCGTGAAACCCGCACAAAACTATCCTACACTAAACTCGCATTGCAAGAGCTTTATATTTTACTCTCCTACTTGCGCTAATCATGCATACACCTTCCCTCTCCCGTTACCAAAATATCCACCATGCATCGTCATGATTCGTCTTAGCAATGGGGCCTGGGCGGCTTTACTAAACTAATTCGCTACACATGCTTAAAAGCAGGCCGGCGGCTAGTTTATATTCTTCTTAATGGCCAGTACTTGTGCTTGCCACAAGATCGGGTTCAGGTTCATGCACTCAACAAATAATGAACAAACAGTATTATCCATGATTCAATTTTGTTTTTTAGCCCTGCTTACCCTTGCATGAGGGGACACATCAGCCCAAGTTGAGACCAACCAACTATCTATCCATGGCAAATTCGGGAGCTCCTAGTTGCCGCTTTAAAGCAGGCAATAGCGCAAAAGCTAATTCTCTCATGTTGCGGCTCCTACACCGCCCTCACCTTACAACACCTAGATGCGGGCTGGCCAATAATGAAGGTGTTGAAAATATGCTTTAGAGGCAATAATTTTTAAGTATTATTTATTTCCAAGTTTGTAATTATAGTTTATATTCTATGCTATAACTGCTATGGTTCACGAATACGCGATTCGGAGGAAAATTCATAGGCATGTGTAGAGTTATAGACAGTAAAACAAGATTCATAGTCTTGCCTCTAGGACTAGCTCAACTGTTGATTGATGATTCTATTTTCTTGATCATGCTCATGATGTTTATGCCGGCAACATATGAGAGCACGATGTTGCCAAAACGCTTGTGTTGAATTGACCCAAGTTGTTTTTAATACTTAGAGATTACATCGTCTGAAGTCTAATTTCCATAACATGAGAGTTAAAGTATTTATGATTCCTTATACCATGAGAGTATCAAGTCACTCCATGCCAGACGATGCACTTTGGGGTTGTTCCAACATCATCCATAACAGGGTGATCATAATGGAACCTTACGGGTTCATCAAAAACATAGGACGAGGGACTAGATAGCTCGAGACTAGCATTTGCTAGTCCAACAATGAAGAGATATTCTTACGTCCTCTCGGTGTGATGGCATCTATCATCGTCTAGCCAGACAAAGTGTGAATTGATCACGGGGATGCCGGAACACGAGAACGAGAAAAAGGAACAAAACCGATAATGAGAAAGACCAGTATAGTGAGCATGTGTTTATCTCACGGGGATACCGATATATCTCACATCGGGTTTTGTAATGTATGGCAAAGAAAAAGGAATAACATATGATAACCAAAGGTTTGCTTGAATATCAATCATGTGAGTATAGGGGTCAATATGGATGTCCATGGTTTTGCTATTGATCAATGAAGAAAAAGGTATTTTTGTTCATGTCTATATTTCATCGAACCTTTAGGGTTAGACACTTAAGGGATTACGATTTGTTGAGTTCTATAGGAGTTAGGAATATGAGAAATATTACCGAAAAGAGTTTCGGAAATAAAAAATAGTTCGGAGATAAAAGCGTTTCGGGGTTACCAAAAGTGTTTCGGAAAATACCGTTTAACACCGAATATGTGGAAAATGTTCAAAAGGACCTAATATAAATACAGGAGCTTTCCGGAGATTACCGGGAGCCCCGAGGCCTTATTTAGGCCCCTGTATTATGCTAAAGGCCTATAAGGCAGCGGGGGATCTAATGGGCCTAAGAAGCCCAAAAGGGGTGGCACCCCCTTATCTTGTTGGACAAGCTAGAGGGGGAGGGGATGAATTGGAGTTAGAGGGGGACTCCCCCTCCTTTGACCCACGCGCCATGGGGAGGAGCCCTCCCCAAGTCAGCACCCCCTCCTGTACACCTATATATAGTTGATGGGGCGCGTCCCTTGAGACACACAAGTCCCTTGATTCCGAGAACCCCCTCTCTCTCGAACTAGACTTGTATTAAGTTTCTATAGTCCTCATAATAGAGATGCTTCGTGTGGTTCTCTTCTCCTCCTCTAGTTCTCCGACGACGCAAAGCTCTAGATAGCAAAGTGTTGCTGGATCGTGAATCCTGTACTCGTGCAATCCATAGAGAGGTCGTGCTTTCGATCTTTTTTTTGAGGGATCGTTTGTGGGCGTTTTGAGAATTCAAGAATGATCTACACCGACTCTTGTTGAGTTGCAACTCGAAGTTGGTAACAATTCGATCTAACCTTGTGTTCATCTTCATAGTGACCCTGGGATATTCATAGTAGGCGATTCTTTTTTGTTTTTCTACTACCTTTCCCAACAGGAGGTAACAAAGCTACCACCGCGAGGGGCGGTCCATATTTTTTGGTTCTGTGCAGGGTGGTTTCGACGGGTTTTGGTTTTTTGGCTATCGTTTTTATCGGTTTCCAGTCTTTTTTATTCGGGGTTTCCCATGTTTTTTTCATTTTTCTCCTCTCTATTCTCTTAATTCGTTTTATTCTTAATTTTTTGTTTGTTTTTCTAATTTTAGTTTTTATGAGTTTCTAGGAAAATATAAATATTTTTATTATATGAAGTACATTTCTTATCACACGATAATCATTTTTGATACATGATGAACATCTTTAGATTACACAATGATTGTATCCTGAATATATGATGTATATTTTTTAGAACATGATGTATATTTTTTAATTACATGATGAATATTTCTTTGAAATACTTGATGAATAATTTTTAATTGCATGATGAATTTTTTAATACACGATGAACATTTGTTAATACAAGTTGGACAATTTTGGATTACACGATGATTATTTTCTGAAAGACATGACAAAATTTTTCTAGAGAATGATTAACATTTTTTTATTACACTATGATCTTTCTAAAAATATACGATGAAGAGTTGGTAATACATGATGAAGCCTTTTTTTTTGGAAATACATGATGAGTATTTTTGGAAATACAAAATGTACCTAACCTGCACCAAGCTATCGATCACACCACAAGTTAGTTGTTTTCCATACTCGGGCATTTGGTTGGGGTTATCTTTGGTTGGGGGATGCTAACGATCCGTAAATTGGCTTCTTTTTATGAGTTATAGGCGGTGCCAGCATCTAGCTTGGTAAGAGCAAGTACAATAATGGGTTATAAGCCTGCATACATGACATTTCTGCCTATGTGGAGGAGAGACATAAAAAAAGGAAGGAGTTGATTCTTATGCAAGAGTCCACCTTTATGTGTGCTTCTAGGTAAAAACATTTAATGAGAGAAAAGAGATAGAGAGAAGTGAAAAAAGGTTGTAACCTTTTAGCCATCCTTATAGTCAGCCTTATTGTCTCAGTAACTAATAATGCTAATTTTTGATGACATGGCACATTTATATAGCCAGCACCTAGCTATACTATTAACCATGTTCTAAAGGCGAGGCACAGACGCACCCGACAATATGGTAACCCCGCCTCCAGTAAAAGAAAGAATGGTCCAGCTACTAACATTAACATGTATATTTCCCTTTACTATAAAAAACCCAAAATATATTTTTAATTTAATAAATTGAGAATCTCTACTCTTATAAAAAACCGAGTTGGTGATGATGGTGTGCCTGCCATCTTGCAAGATAGACCGTTTGATCTATATCTGACGGATAGAAAGCAAACTATGACAATTTTGCAAAAAGATACCCGCACCTCTCTCCACATTTGCAGATAAGGCCTTCCCTTGTTCATCCTTATCTTCCACAACCTCATTGTTGAGCAATTAAAAAAGGAAACCTCTGGAACAATCTGGCATGGTGGCCGCATGGGTTTTTACACTCCTCCTCACCCTATCTCTTCTCTTTCTCGAGATATCATTAGTTTTTACACATGGGATTACTTCCGCATGGATCAATCACAACATGTGTTTTATAAAAAAAATGCATCTTGACGCTCCGTGCAATGCACGGGCATCTTGCTAGTATTATCAAAAATGAGTTTGAGAATATTGTAATTATCTATAAAGAAATGAAAAAGGTCCATATGCATGAATATAAATATTTGTATATTTGGAACGAAATGTCCATCACATATTCAAAAGATGTCCTTGCATATATGAAAAACAAATCATGTATTTGAAAAACAGAGTATATACATATATTATGGGGCGGAGGGAGTATTTTATATAATTCAAAACATATTTAGGGTATTTTCCATAAAATAGTATGTTAGGGAATAAACTTGAAAAATAAGCCCTAAAAAGATAAAAAAAAGTAATAAAACATGAAACTAAAAAATACAAAAAGATAAAAGTAAAAAAAAGCAAAGCAAAGCAGAATGGCAAAAAAACTATTGACCCTTGTTGGGCCAGACCATAGACGGGAATCTGTGGGCAACAAAGCTTCGGTAGGGGGTACAACAAAGGAGTCCCTTTGCCTGCAAAAAAACAAAAAAACAAAAAAAGAGCTCCTATTTGAGCCTGGTCACAGAATGTTAGGGAAATGAACAAAATGCAGCGATTGGGCTGCCCATATTGGCTTTTGTGTTGTAGCCAGTCGTGGCGATTTTCCTTACGTACGTTCTGTTTTCTAGCCAGTTTTCTCCAGTAAAAAACAACTACAGTACAAAATGTTCTAATTATCTACAAAAATTATTCTAATAAACCACAGCAGAAATATTAAAATTTAAAAAATGCACAGAAATGAAAAAATTCTCATGAAAACTAAAAATATTCACCAACTGTAATAAAGTGTTTTCAAAATTAAATCTGTTTGTGATTTTAAATGTCCATATTTTCAATCGATATTAGAAAAATCTTATTGTTTTCTGAAAGAAAATGGAATTTTAAAAACTGTCCTTCAAAATATTCTCAAATTTTGAAAATTATATTTTAATAATCTTATAAAATACTCCGGTGAAAAGAATAAATGAGAAATCAATAAACAAGAAAGAATCGATAAAAAGTAAACATCAAAGGAAATCTTCAACCTAACAGAAAGGAAGCCAGCATCACAAGTCGGTGCATTTCCCCGTCCCTTTTTAATGTGACTATGGCTCAAATAGAATTTGTCGAACAACAAATACATAGAGCCTTGTCAATGCCCATGCCCAAGTTCATGATATCATTTTCTCTTTGAAGAGAAGAAAGAAAGGCGATCTCGCCTACCGTCACGGAACGCTTATTCCGCCGTCGCCCTCCGGTGGTTCCCCTCCGCCGACGACCTCAGTCGTGTCGTCGGAGGTGAGGGGGGGGGGGGGGGGGGGTGGGGGGGGGGGGGTCGTCGGGTCCACGTGTGTGGAGAGATTTAGACCAAAGTAGCTTAGTTTTAGGTTGTTCATCGTTTTGACTTCGCGACAGCGATGGCGACGCTCAATAAAGTTTCTTCAGATCCAACTCCGATGAGGCGATCGGTCTTATGGTTGGGGATTGGTTTGGAATCCAGTCTATTCAAGTAAGGATGGTGCGGTGATGGTGACATCCCCATGATGGACTTGTGTCCTCGAACTTCGTCATTGTGACGGTGTTTGCTACAGCGCCGGCGCGGAGCTTAGGAGATAGTTTAGGAGTGAATGCAGATTATAGCCTGCATCGGCAACACTAGGCTCCTTGGCTGCATCCATATCCTTCAACAGGTTCTGACCTCGGGTGATCGGAGCGGTCGCGGTTGGGCTCCTCTTCAGGTTCCGCTCTCACTGCAGGACTTGCTGTCATTGATCTTAAAGGTCTTAAACACGTCCGAGTAGTTCATTTTCGTATCTAGCCAACTTGACGGCTGACCGTCACAGTTTTTGTTGTGCTGTATAACGACACGGTCTTTCGATGAACAATTTCTTTTAATTTCTAGTACACAAGAACATATGTTTTATAAGATGAACAATTTTGGATTACATGATGAATGTTTTCTGAAATACATGATGAACATTTTTAATATATGATAAATATTATTGGATTACACACTTGATTTTCTAAATAAATAAATAAATTTTCAATTGCATGATGAACAATTTTTCATTCGCAACGAAACATTTGTAATCATTGTAGTTCCTCCTCAGCCGTGCTACTTCGTTCAAAAAAAAATTACATTCAAAGGAAAGGATGCTGCTTTTTTTTTTTGCATGGAAAAAGGGATGCTGCTACTTTGTCTGTTTGCTGCATGGATGAAAACATTGTACAACCCCGGTTTACGTTACACAGAAGGGAGTAGTAATTTTCAGGTACACGCTATGTATGCATGTTGACCGGGTAAGAAAATCAAAGACGCCTTAGCCGTGTTGTTGCACGTACCGACCGACGCGGTTAAGCTAGCGAACACGGCCAAGATGTTGAATGTTATTACAAGCTAGCTTTTTTTGCGGGAAAATTAGTAGTACAAGCTAGCTAGGTGTATATGTCACTTTCAATCACAAGACAACGTACAAGAGAGCTAATGTGCGGCACGTACGTGTACATACTAGTATGTGAGAAAGCATAGCCAAAACGGACACAGCTTCAGTGACTTCATGAAGCTAAGTCTTATCGTAACTTAGCCCCCTCTACCAGCCATCCATTCAAGATCCGACGGATCAGATTGATCTATATTTTGAATAATTTTTTTTAAAGTGTTCAAATTTTTTTTGAAAAAATTCCAATAAATCATAAGTGTTTCGTTTAGTATTCTGTGAAAGTCTCAACCCATTTGGATGTATGGTTTGTGATTAAATAACTTTTCAAGCTCAAATAAATAAAAAATGTGTATTCACAAACTATACATCCAAATGGATTGAAATTTTCACAGAATACTAAACGAAATATTTATGATTTATTGGATTTTTTTTTTCAAATTTTCTGAACACTTTTAAGAAAATTATTCAGAATATGGGTCAATCTGATTCGTCGGATGTTGAATGGATGATTGGTAGAGGGGGCTAAGTTACGGTGAGACTTCGCTTCACGAAGTCACTGAAGCTGTGTCCAGCCAAAACCAGTAGTACTAGTCAACTAAAAAAGAAACTGAAACGAGTGGTGCATGCTCAAAAAGTATCGGAAAACGCGTACCTAGGTGTTGTGTTGCCTACTCGTGAAGGAAGCTCGGGCGTTTGCCTCCGTGCACAAGGCTATAACACTATACTAGTGGTTGGGGCGCGCCCCGGGCGCGCCTCTTGAGGCGTTCTGGTGCACACTAATCATGCTGGTATACTTGTTTATGTTTTGAAAGTGCATATAAACAACATTGATTAGAAGTATGATGCATGGAACACAATTGCATCAGAATAGTGTTCATTCATCCAACAGAGCAAGCATAGTAATTTCATAGAAGCTAACAGGTTCATATTAACATAAAAGGGTCGGTCTTAGAAGGTGTTTGATCGACATTAGTGCCACTTCTCCAAATACCATAAGAATTACGTTTCTTATGGCAATACTGAAGTTGTGTCTATTACCACTAACTAACGAAGTGCCATTACAATACTCATCTATGACCAATATATAAGGAAATAAATTTGCCAATTGTCAAGCACACTGAACCTTTAGATACTTAATCGGTATACAATAAAAGAAAGAGCTGGGTTCTAAATCACATTCTATTTTGATAATTGATGGAATAATTGTCAAGCACACTAAATTACTGAGTCCTTTCTAGATTAACAGGTTTAAAACAAAAAGATTTACAGTCTTATCCCATATGCATAATGGTTCTTAAGAGCCACACTACAATCCAAATAGATTTTTCTTTCTTGACAGAGATCATGCTACTATAGAGGAGAACAAAATATAGCTCAATAGAACCGAGAAATGAAGCAAAGACAATCAGTATAGGACTAACGGCATAATTTGCATTACCTCCCTCGTTGTAGAGACAAAGCGGCATGGTGATAGTGTTGTACGATTGAGATGCCTACACGCCACAAGATAAGCCTGATGAAATTCTGAATTGCAAAAAAGTTACAGATGATTCAAACAAGCAAGGAAAACATATTAGAAAAATAACAAAACAAAAACCAAGTATCCAATGTTAAAAATAGAGTGCCTAGGTAACACTAAAAGGATATATGAGACATGTGAACAACGAGTTAGATTAGCCTAATAGAACACATATGTAACCTTAGCAAGAAAAAATATGACTATACGAAAGTTAAAAAGTATGATGACTAACTACGAAAACTCGCTTATGTGCTCGGGCTTGCCTGATCCTGAAGTGTGTAGTAGACATTAGTAGAAAATTTGGCCTGACTACCTGAATGCTATTTCCAAAATGGTAACAGTACTGTTTTGCAAGCTATTCTGTTTTATATCTACAAGTGTACATGAGAGAACCGATTACTTCGGTTCTATTAGGTACAAACTTCTTTCTTCTCTTCAGAGAATAGAAATGCTTACTGGTGAGCGAAATCATGATCACCTTCAGATTTTTATAAAAGTACACAAGAGCACCACAAAAAATATTTATATTCTTCACAACAGATAAAAGTACCCAGAGTTCTGATTCACACTGGTAGCCAACAAACTAACAAGTTAATCAGATTTTCTAACTATAATTCGACAAACACCTTATCCCCATAAAATTCTATGTAGCTCTCCAAGTTATAATAAGTAACAACAAATGTTTCATCATCACCATGCTTCTGCAAGAACCTGTGCAGACCCTTGTTAGACTTGCTATTAAAAAAATAGAGCGAAAACCAAAGGGACCTATAATGTATCCTCAAACCTGTCCAAACCCTTCAGCTTGAACATTACTGAAATACATGCATAAAAAATCAAATAGACATACTTCTAGCAGAAAATTAGTAGGATCTAATCTGATAATCAAATATAAATTCTTCACACACAAAACGACAATATGAGTTGTTTAGCATGGGTTAATTTGGCACTATCATGACAGTACAATAGAGATAAGCAAACCTATTTATCTTCTTCAGCCATTGATTAAGGTTGTCAAAGATAATTTCACAGCTAACTTGCAACCATGCAAATACACGTCATACAAATGACAATTGAATTAAATCTGCTACATGTAGACACAGAAAGTGCCTGCCAAACATCTAAACAGCCATAGCTCGAAGGCTAGGTCAGGGAATAGAAAAGGAAAGGGAAATCAAGAGCTCACCAAAGGACACGGCCGTGGAAGCAATAAACAACACCAGAAAACCAGTAGTTTGGTCAAAAACATTGGGAGAAATAATAAGTAGGCCTCATGCGAGAGCTAAACTCCTACCATCATGGTAAGACTATGAAGAATTTAGTACAGAAGTCTGAATGTGGCCTCCTATAAAATACTTTCTAGATAGTTATATTGTACTAAGATGCTAAATCAGGAAGAAAAAACATGTTTCAATGAAAAAACACTCTTCACGTTGATCTTTATAGAACAGACATACTGGATATATATACATCAAAATATAACTCCAGTATAGTCAGGGATGGCATGGACATATGCAGTGCTTCCTGTAGTATTTACCTTGAAACGGGTTTAGTTTCAAAAGAATAAATTATGTGCTTCAATCCTGGTTAGGGTGAGAAGGTCACCTGGCCGTGCGCAAGTGCCACGGGAACCTAGCAACAACGAAAAACAGATTAAGGTGAGGACACCTGGTTCCTCACCAGTGAGAATGATTGCAATATTACGTCCGATGTTTGCGTCGTGATTAATTGTGCCGCGTAGGACTGGGAGTCCACCGATGCTCGTTCCCAGCCCGCAAGCTGACCCCAAACGTATCAACCACCCCCTTGCTGTAGATCCATTCTGTGAACACAGAAAACACTAATTAATTCAACTCCAACTTCACAAGAACTCAACCAGAACACAGTCTTTTTTCAGAAAACAAGCCAAAACTTGATGCAGCAGTTGTGTGTGCACCTGCCATTGCATGGATCAGTTGTAACTGACACCCACTGGTCTCTGGATTTCCTTGCCTTACAAGGGCAAGTTTGAGCATACATACTGAATCAATTAATCCGGACGACGGCTGCCGTCACATCCTTCGGCGAGACTCCACCACCGGGCATTGGAAGTAAAACCAAGACACAGTCGGTGACACTTGGGTACACCGACAGGAAAATTAGTGAGGCATATTATGAAATTAAAGCACGTCAATAAATGAGTGTGTGCACATGTATAAGAGGATGTCATCATATACTGAGAGCACCGGGCATATTGTGTTAGCTAGCTATAATTAATAGAGAGAAGTGTCCTCTCTTATGTTCGTGCTTGGTCGACGCTGCGTACTATACATACATATAGAGAGGACTAGACACGCTAGCTAGCTAGTAAGCAAACGAAGGAAACAGAAGATCGTCACGAACATATATGCATACATAGAGAAGTGATATCGACCACTTCTCCTTCTCTGAGAGATTGGTCGAACAACAAGTTCTCATATATCTATCCGACACTACCGGCTACATATACAAATATAATCTCCTAACATACGGACTCATGGTCCACATAGTATTCTCCGTCTTCAGCGATCACGTGGTCAAGAAAGAATGCCACCAATTCCTCTTGAATTGCTCGCATGTGAGCTGGTGCTAGGAGTTCATCCCGCTTCCGAAACATCTAATTTGAAGAAGGGGGTCAATACATATATATATGAATGAATGAAACTCAACACAAATGATGGTAATAAAATAAAATTGTGAATGTTGTTATTTACCCACTTCATATTGTTCATCAGAGTAGCCCCGCTCACAGGTCGTGTGGCGGATGGACTCGCAAACGTAGTATCCACAGAAATCATTCCCTTGTTCCTGCCACAACCACTTTACAAGAAATAGAGGTCAATCAAACTGATAAGCAAGAATGCCAAATGGTATTGATGAAACTAGTGCTTGAATCAATAGGAGATGCGCGGAACATGCTACTATAGTACTTACTTTCGGGTGTCTAAATTGCAGCTTCTTCGGGAGTCCCGGAGCTTTTTTGGTGAATTTTTTCCAAACCCTGCCAGACAAAGAAAAGAATTACTTGATATATCAGGAAATGAACAAAGTTGCTGATATGGTGGATAATGATCGATTTAACTTACTTCTCGAGCATTTGAGTCATTTCCGCATAGTCCTGGGGATCGTTTCGTCTTGAGTCTAAGACGGTTACTAATCCCTGCTCAAGCTTAATCTCTAGGAGAATATAGTAGAAACTGCACACGCATGCATGACTCATCAATTACATTACTATAACCTTGACTAATATATAAGGGAAACTGAATACGCACAAGACAGTAACACTCACTTGAAGTTGTAAGGAAAGAGTATTATATCTTTGTTTTCATTTATTACCAACGATCGTAGCAAGTTGGCCTCAGTATCTGCGACATGAAATTTAACCTGAGTTGCATCTATGATATTTGTGTTAATGAACCCAATATCACCGATTTGTGTTTTCTTCAATTTGACGATCTTCAATCTGCATAATATAGTGAGGATAATTATAAATACATGCAATGAAAGAGCTGAGCTATATATAGAGACTTAATGACAGAAGTAGTACTACTTACAGACAATAGCAGGTGGCCGTTGCTTTATCGAGTGCCAATTGATTGAAAAACTGAAAGAACTCCTCAAATGGAATAGGCAACAGATCAATTCCAACGAGGTCATGCTCCTTTTTAACTCTCACATACAAAGTACTCCTCCCCCAGACTCTCTGCAGATTTTCAAGTACCAATCATGCAATCTTCGCATCATCGTTGATAGAGATCTTTCATCTTTGACGAGAGGCTTCCTGTACTCGTATCTTTGTATCTACACCTCCATGAAATCATAATGTACATCGTCGGGCAGGTAATCTCCAAAATTGCTATAACCGGGCACCATCTGCGGATCATTAGCGACGATGTCGCTAGGCACCTTGAGCGGGGGGCACGATTGCTTCGCTTGTTCGCCGAGCTGGGCAATTTGTTTCCCAGCTCATCGTTCTTTCAGCCTTTGATCACTGACAGTACTTCCCGACCGCTCTGCTTCGGCAAATTCCTTTCCAATAATGCGCTCATAGTTTCCTTTCGGCGAAGACTTGGGTGGTTTTGTCAGGACAGCCAGAGTGCGCTTCGCTTTCACCGGATCTACCTTCTCCTCCGGAGGTGGATGTTTCTTTGCTTTCACCCCTTCAAAGAAGTTCCTCACTTCTTCTTGCGCGATCTCGGCGTTCTCCTCCGGGGTCCTCTCGTATGGTAACTTCTCTGGAGTCTTCAGAGAAGGAACGAATCTGTATGTCCTCCCACCTCTGGCTGTACTGCTAGACGCCGCCAGAGCAGACAGAGCGGTTGTCTTCTTTACTTGCTTACGAGGCGGAGGAGAAGGACTACGATGCGCCGGAGCAGCCGGAGCGGCGGCAGGTCTCTTCTGCCCTTGCTGACGAGGCGGAGAAGGAGGAGGCTGGCTGCTCGGGCGCGCCGACGCAGGCGGAGAAGGAGGCGGAGTACGCCGGAGAAGGAGCCGGCCGAGTGCCCTGATCGTCACTCGCCGGAGGAGGAGGCGGTGCAGGAGGCGGAGTGCCCTGACTCGCCGGAGGAGGAGGAGGAGGAGGCAGAGGCGTCCAGTTCGGAAGGTTGATGAGCTCCTTCCGCCATAGGCATGGAGTCTTCAGAGCAGAACCCAACTGAGTCTCCCCTTCACCGGTAGGGTGGTCAAGCTGGAGGTCCTTAAATCCCTCCGTTATTTCATCCACCATCACCCTAGCATATCCTTCTGGAATCGGCCGGCAGTGAAAAGTTGCGCCGGGTTCAGTAGGAAAAACAGAGCCAACAACCGCCTTGACTTTCATATTAACCCATTGCGTCATAAGGTGGCAATTTTGAGACTCCGTGATAGCATCCATGGGATAGCTGGCAGGAGCCGTCAAGACATGCTCCGGCTGAAGCAGCTCGGTGGAAGCCACGCTGCTTCTCCGCTGAGATGGTGGGGTAGCTTCGGGGGAAGCTTCGGTAGTTCATTTGCTGCAATTTGCTTCTCGTTCCTCTATCGCTTGTACCCTAGCGTGCAGCGCCTGCAGTTGGGTCTGCTCCACTTTCTTCCTCCTCTCGTGGCATTTGTACCCCCTGCGTCCGGAAACCCAGCCTTCCACGGAATGGAGCCTGGCGTGCCTCGTGTCCGTCCAGGGTGCTCAGGATTACCGAGGGCCATTGTGAGCTCGTCGTTCTCTCTGTCTGGAACGAACGTCCCTTGCTGCGCTGCTTCGATATAGTGCTTAAGCCTCTTGACTGGTATTTCCATTTGCTCGTTCGTCCAAATGCACTTCCCTGATACAGGGTCAAAGGTTCCGCCAGCCCCGAAGAACCAAGTCCGACAACGATCTGGCCAGTTAATTGTCTCTGGTTCGATCCCTTTATCAACCAGATCATTCTCAATCTTGGCCCACTTAGGCCGGGCTGCGAGGTAGCCACCTGACCCCGTGCGATGGTGATGCTTCTTCTTCGCAGCATTTTGCTTGTTTGTCGCCGACATCTTCTTACTCTTTTCCGATGTCTTGTGGGCCACAAATGCGGGCCAGTGATCTCTGAACTTCTCATATCTGCCCTTGAATTCTGGTTTCTCTTTATTTTCAACAAACTTATTCAGCTCTTTCTTCCACCTCCTGAATAGTTCTGCCATCCTCTTAAGAGCAAAAGACTTGATTAATTGCTCTTTAACTAGCTTCTCCGGATCATCCTCTGGCGGTAGGGTGAAATTTGACTTTAGCTCCGTCCAAAGATCATTTTTCTGCATATCATTGACATAAGACACCTCAGGGTCTTCTGTAGCCGGCTTTAACCATTGCTGGATGCTGATCGGGATCTTGTCCCTAACCAAAACCCCGCACTGAGCAACAAATGCGCTCTTTGTCCGGAGGGGTTCAATCGGTTGGCCGTCGGGCGCGATTGCTATGATCTCAAACTTTTCATCCGAGCTCAACTTTCTCTTCGGGCCTCGTCTCTTTACCGAAGTTGTGCTCGATCCGGAGGGCTAGAAAAAAGAACAAAGACTTAAATTAATATGTGTACATACCAAAACAATGAATGCATCAATTAGCTAGTCAGCAGAAGCTTAACTAATATATATACCTGGCCGGACTCGGTTCGGTCACCGGAGACGTCATCACGGTCTCCTTCTTGCATCGGCATTGTGTCACCGGAGCCGTCCTCACGGTCTCCTTCTTGCACCGGCATTAGGTCACCGGAGCCATCATAATCATAGCCAGCTGCTTCCAGACCATCGGTGTCGTTGAGAAACAACGAGCAGACGGCATCACTTCCTCGTGCGATTATGTCCCCCAACAACTCTTCTTGTACTTCATCTCGGGTGTGTCCATAGTTTCTTCAAATATTTACAACATGGCAATTATTATTCAAACATGACAGATGGATATATTAGTGGCAAACGTAGAACTAATATTAATTAGTGGCCTCGACGCTGCTTCTCTAGGGTTTGGGGTGGCCTCGACGCTGCTTCTCTAGGGTTTGGGGTGGCCTCGACAACGCTTCAAGGATAAAAAAAGAAGAGGAAGAAGAAAAAAAAGAGGAGAAGAAAGAATAGAGGAGTAAGAACTCCTCTATTCTTTCTTATCCTCTTTTTTTCTTCTTATTCCTCTTTTTTTTATCGGGAACGAGGGTCGTCGAGGGTCACCGAGCGGTAGAGGAAACCCTAAATAGCAAGTATCGTGGGTGTGAGATACATGTGGCCGTCGGTGTCGGACACTACATCCACGTCCCACAAGTGACGCGGGTCGACGCCCGCGTCACTTGTGGGACGTGGATGTACTGTCCGACACCGACGGCCACATGTATCTCACACCGACGATACTTGCTATTTAAGGTTTCCTCTACCGCTCGGCGACCCTGGACGACCCTCGTTCCCGATAAAAAAAAGAGGAAGAAGAAGAAAAAAAGAGGAGAAGAAAGAATAGAGGAGAATATCTCCTCTATTCTTTCTTCTCCTCTTTTTTTTCTTCTCCCTCTTCTTTTTTTATCCTCTTCTTCCTCTCATGTTCGACCCCCCTCGTGTTGAAGTTATCGGGAGGGGGTATATCGACCCCACCCCACGTGTTGAAGTTATCAGGAGTTTATATCGACACGACATACGTAAATGCGGGAAAATAATATTATCGGGGAGGGGGTATATATATCGCCCCCCCTCGTGTTGAAGTTATCGGGAGTTTATATCGACACGACATACATACATGGGAAAATAATATTATCGGGGAGGGGGTATATCGACCCCCCCTCGTGTTGAAGTTATCGGGAGGGGGTATATCGACCTCCCCCCACGTGTCGAAGAAAAAAAAGAAGAAAAAAAAGAGGAGAAGAAGAAAGGAATAGAGGAGAAAAGAGAAACTAGAATATATATATTCTATTTTTCTCTTCTTCTCCTCTATTCCTTTCTTCTTCTACTCTTCTTTTTTTCTTTTTTCTTCTTCTTATTTATTTCTCCTCGTCTTCCTCTCCCCTCTTCTTCTCCTTTCTTCCTCTTCTTATTTCCTTTTTCCTCTCATTCTTTTTCTTCTTCTTCCTTCTTAAAAATACATGAAGTAGTATTGCTTATTTTTTTTAAATAATGTTCAAATAGAAATTTTAGAAAAAAAGTAAAGGTTTTGTCTAATTCATTTTTCATATGAATATGCAAACATTTGCATATTTACAATAATTAGTATCACCAAAAAAATCTATGAATAGAAAAAAATACTATTTTTTTCTGTTAATCTATCTTTTGCATACATATACACACATACATATATTATACATATACATATAATCAGGAAAAAAATATATGAATTTGCAAAAAAAAACAGGGGGGAAGAGGGGGGCGGTGCCGGCCCTGACCAAAGCGAGAGGCGACGGCGGTGCGGGGCGGCGACGGCGAGGCAGAGGCGGGGCGGCGACGGTGTCGGGGTGGCGACGCGGGGCGGCGATGGTGTAGGGGCGCGACGGCGTCGGGGCGGCGCGGGGAGGTGACCGCGACGGCACGGGGTGGCGCGCGGCGACGGAGTCGGGGCGGCGTGGGGTGGCGACGGCGTCTGGGCGGCGCGGATGGCGTCGGAGGCAGGGGCGATGACGGCGACGGCGAGGCGTAGAGGGGCAGCCTGGCGGCGTCGGGCGGGGGAAGACGAACTGAATGGAAATTTTCACGAGTGCTAGTTATATAGACGAAGCATTGGTTCCGGTTCGTGGCACCAACCGGGACCAATGCCACCTTTAGTCCCAGTTGGTGCCACCAACCGAGACCAAAGGCCTCTTTTCAGCAGCCCAAAGGGCGGGAAGCGGCGGCCTTTGGTCCCGGTTGGTGGCACCAACCGGGACTAAAGGGGGGCATTGGTCACGGTTTGTGCCACGAACCGTGACCAATGCCCACTTTAGTCCCGGTTGGTGCCATCAACCGGGACCAAAGGCCTGCGCCTGCCAAAGCCGCGGTGCGGTGGGATGTTTAGTCCCACCTCGCTAGCTGAGGAGCGGCCGCACCTGTTTATAAGCGCTGCCCCGCCCTCTCCATCGAACTCCTCAGAACTACAGGCCTTTGGGCCTAATCTCACACCGCTATGCCTGTGGGCCTGCTGGGCCTTCTGCGGGCCTGAATCCTGATCCATGGATGGGCTTCTAGTCGTATTCAGGCCGTAGTGGCCCAATAGGTGGCATTTTTTTACTATTTGTTTTTTCATTTCTACTTAGAACTAAATACTTATAGTTTTTTAGTGATTTTTTTCTTTTAGGTCACAAAAATTATAAACTTTCTGTTAGTGCCATTAGTTTTAAAATTTGAATAGTTTAAATTTGAATTTTTAAAAATTTGTGTGAATCACTAGTTTATGAATAACTTTACTGTAAAAATTTATTTTTGAGTCATTCTTTTTCCTGCTATTTAATATTACTGTGTTTTATCATTATACTCAATTTGGTAATTTTAGTTAGTCATAAAAAATATTATAGGCATTTTTTTGTTTTTTGCTATTTATTTTTTCATTTCTACTTAGAACAAAATACTTATAGTTTTTTAGTGATTTCTTTTTTCTTTTAGGTCACAAAAATTATAAAATTTCTGCATTATTTATTTTCTTTTGTTTTTTGCTTTATTTTTTAATTCTTTTTTGCTTTTAGTTTTAGAAAAATTATAAACTTTCTGTTAGTGCCATTAGTTTTCAAATTTGAAAACACTTTTTTAGTTTTTTTAGTTTTCTTTGTTGTTTTATTTATTTTATTTTGTTTCTACTTACAACAAAATACTTATTGTTGCTATTTTTATTTTTTTTAGTTTTTTTGTTTCGTTTTCTGTATTATTTTTTTGCTTTATTTTTTAATTCTTTTTGCTTTTAGGTCAGCAAAATTATAAACTTTCTGTTAGTGCCATTAGTTTTAGAAAAATTATAAACTTTCTGTTAGTGCCATTAGTTTTCAAATTTGAATTCTTTGAAATTTGTGTGAATCACAAGTTTGTGATTAACTTTACTAAAAAAATGAACAAAGATGCACCTATAGAGAAAATTCGACCTAAATTCATAGTTTTTCAAATGAACTCTGAAAAAGTTGGCATAGCATACTCGTGTGTTACAAAATTGGCATGGTATCATCATAATAGTTGCGGGAGAAAGTCTTCACTTTTTCTTCGCTTGTGTCATTTGCTTATTGCGCCGTAATCATGGATAATCTTCATCGTTTATCAGGATGCTTGGGTCAGCCTTGACATTGAAGGGAGGAATTTCATGAAACTTTTCATAATCTTCCGACATGTCTGTCTTGCCCTTCACTCCCAGGATATACCTTTTTCCTGAAAGAACTATGTGGCGCTTTGGCTCATCGTATGATGTATTCACTTCCTTATCTTTTCTTTTTCTCGGTTTGGTAGACATGTGCTTCACATAGATAACCGGTGCCACATCATTGACTAGAACGAACGGTTCGTCAGTGTACCCAAGATTTTTCAGATCCACTGTTGTCATTCCGTACTGTGGGTCTACCTGTACCCCGCCGCCTGACAGATTGACCCATTTGGACTTAAACAAAGGGACCTTAAAATCATGTCCATAGTCAAGTTCCCATATGTCCACTATTTAACAATAATATGTGTCCTTTTCGCTCTCGGTTGCTGCATCAAAGCGGACACCACTGTTTTGGTTGGTGCTCTTTTGATCTTGGGCGATCGTGTAAAATGTATTCCCATTTATCTCGTATCCTTTGTAAGTCAATACAGTCAAAGATGGTCCCCTGGACAACAAGTACAACTCATCACAAACAGTGTTGTCATCTCTGAGACGTGTTTCCAACCAACTGCTGAAAGTCCTAATGTGTTCACATGTAATCCAGTCGTCGCACTACTCCGGGTGTTTGGAGCGCAGACTGTTCTTGTGTTCATCGACATACGGGGTCACCAAGGTAGAGTTCTGTAGAACTGTGTAGTGTGCTTGAGACCAAGAATATCCGTCCCTACATATTATTGAGTCACTTCCAAGAGTGCCTTTTCCAGTCAGTCTCCCCTCATACCGCGATTTAGGGAGACCTATCTTCTTAAGGCCAGGAATGAAGTCAACACAAAACCCGATAACATCCTCTGTTTGATGGCCCATGGAGATGCTTCCTTTAGGCCTAGCGCGGTTAATGACATATTTCTTTAGGACTCCCATGAACCTCTCAAAGGGGAACATATTGTGTAGAAATACGGGCCCCAGGATGACAATCTCGTCAACTAGATTAACTAGGACGTGCGTCATGATATTGAAGAAGGATGGTGGAAACACCAGCTCGAAACTGACAAGACATTGCGCCACATCACTCCTTAGCCTTGGTACGATTTCTGGATCGATCACCTTCTGAGAGATTGCATTGAGGAATGCACATAGCTTCACAATGGCTAATCGGACGTTTTTCGGTAGAAGCCCCCTCAATGCAACCGGAAGCAATTGCGTCATAATCACGTGGCAGTCATGAGACTTTAGGTTCTGAAACTTTTTCTCTGGCATATTTATTATTCCCTTTATATCCGACGAGAAGCCAGTCGTGACCTTCATACTAAGCAGGCATTCAAAAAAGATTTCTTTCTCTTCTTTCGTAAGAGCGTAGCTGGCAGGACCTTTATACTGCTTCGGAGGCATGCCGTCTTTTTCGTGCAAACGTTGCAGGTCCTCCCGTGCCTCAGGTGTATCTTTTTCCTTCCCATACACGCCCAAGAAGCCTAGCAGGTTCACGCAAAGGTTCTTCGTCACGTGCATCACGTCGATTGAAGAGCAGACCTCTAGGTCTTTCCAGTAGGGTAGGTCCCAAAATATAGATTTCTTCTTCCACATGGGTGCGTGTCCCTCAGCGTCATTCGGAACAGCTAGTCTGCCGGGACCCTCTCCAAAGATTATGTGTAAATCATTGACCATAGCAAGTACGTGATCACCGGTACGCATGGCGGGCTTCTTCCGATGATCTGCCTCGCCTTTGAAATTCTTGCCTTTCTTTCGACATTGATGGTTGGTCGGAAGAAATCGACGATGGCCCAGGTACACATTCTTCCTGCATTTGTTCAGGTATATACTTTCAGTGTCATCTAAACAGTGCGTGCATGCGTGGTATCCTTTGTTTGTCTGTCCTGAAAGATTACTGAGAGCGGGCCAATCGTTGATGGTCACAAACAGCAACGCCTTTAGGTTAAATTCCTCCTGTCTGTGCTCATCCCACGTATGTACACCGTTTCCATTCCACAGCTGTAAAAGTTCTTCAACTAATGGCCTTAGGTACACATCAATGTCGTTGCCGGGTTGCTTAGGGCCTTGGATGAGAACTAGCATCATAATGAACTTCCGCTTCATGCACATCCAAGGAGGAAGGTTATACATACATAGAGTCACGGGGCCAGGTGCTGTGATTGCTGCTCTGCTCCGCGAAAGGATTAATGCCATCCGCGCTTAAAGCAAACCATACATTCCTTGGGTCCTTTGCAAACTCATCCCAGTACTTTCTCTCAATTTTTCTCCACTGCGACCCGTCAGCGGGTGCTCTCAACTTCCCGTCTTTCTTCCGGTCCTCACTGTGCCATCGCATCAACTTGGCATGCTCTTCGTTTCTGAACAGACGTTTCAACCATGGTATTATAGGAGCATACCACATCACCTTCGCAGGAACCCTCTTCCTGGGGAGCTCGCCGTCAACATCACCAGGGTCATCTCGTCTGATCTTATACCGCAATGCACCGCATACCGGGCATGCGTTCATATCGTTTTATGCACCGCGGTAGAGGATGCAGTCATTAGGGCATGCATGTATCTTCTCCACCTCCAATCCTAGAGGGCATACGACCTTCTTTGCTGTGTATGTACTGTCGGGCAATTCGTTATCCTTTGGAAGCTTCTTCTTCAATATTTTCAGTAGCTTCTCAAATCCTTTGTCAGCCACAGCATTCTCTGCCTTCCACTGTAGCAATTCCAGTACGGTACTGAGCTTTGTGTTGCCATCTTCGCAATTGGGGTACAACCTTTTTTTGTGATCCTCTAACATGCGATCGAACTTCAGCTTCTCCTTTTGACTTTCGCATTGCCTCCTTGCATCGACAATGACCTGGCTGAGATCATCATCATCGGGCACATTGTCTGGTTCCTCTTGATCTTTAGCAGCTTCACCTGTTGCAGCATCATTGGGCACATCGTCTGGTTCCTCTTGATCTTCACCAGCTCCCCCCGTTGCAGCATCACCATATTCAGGGGGCACATAGTTGTCATCGTACTCTTCTTCTTCGCGGTCTTCCATCATAATCCCTATTTCTCCGTGCCTCGTCCAAACATTATAGTGTGGCATGAAACCCTTGTAAAGCAGGTGGGAGTGAAGGATTTTCCGGTTAGAGTAAGACCTCGTATTCCCACATTCAGTGCATGGACAACACATAAAACCATTCTGCTTGTTTGCCTCAGCCGCATCGAGAAACTCATGCACGCCCTCAATGTACTCGGAGGTGTGTCTGTCACCGTACATCCATTGCCGGTTCATCTGCGTGCATTATATATAATTAAGTGTCCAAATTAATAGAAGTTCATCATCACATTAAAACCAAAGTACATACATAGTTCTCATCTAACAACATATAGCTCTCCAGAGCATCTAATTAATTAAACCATACATTAAAACTATGTAAAACATTTCAATGCAAAAACAAATGCGATCATAACCGCAACCAAGGTAACAATTGATCCAACGGCATAATGATACCAAGCCTCGGTATGAATGGCATATTTTCTAATCTTTCTAATCTTCAAGCGCATTGCATCCATCTTGATCTTGTGATCATCGACGACATCCACAACATGCAACTCCAATATCATCTTCTCCTCCTCAATTTTTTTTATTTTTTCCTTCAACAAATTGTTTTCTTCTTCAACTAAATTTAACCTCTCAACAATAGGGTCGGTTGGAATTTCCGATTCACATACATCCTACATAAATAAAATCTATGTCATGTTGGTCGGCATAATTTTCATAAACAATAAATGAACCAATAGTTATAAAGATAATATATATACCACATCCGAATCATAGACAGGACGAGGGCTGACGGGGGCGGATACCAAAACCATCGCACTATATAAGATGCAATAATAAAAGTAAGAAAATAATACAAGTATCTATGTAAACATACAAGTAAGAATATTTTTCCTTTCAGAAAGAAGATAAGAACAAGAGGCTCACCACGGTGGTGCCGGCGATGAGCTCGGCGCGGGTGATCGACAGCGGTGAAGACGGGGACGGGGCGTGACGGACCGCTAAACCTAGATAAATATTGAGGAAAATGGAGTTTGGAGGTCGAGCTTGGAGGGGAGAAATCTTAAGTACTGTGGCTCGGGCATTCTATCGAACACCTTGTGTGCATAGGAGGTGAGCTAGAGCACCACCAAGCCCTCTCCCCCTCGGTCAGAAAAAAACAAAGCAGTGTGCTCTGCTCTTACGCGAGGGGTTATATATAGGCACCTCATTGGTCCCGGTTGGTGGCATCAACCGGGACTGAAGGGGAGCCTTTGGTCCCGATTCAAGCCACCAACCGGGACCAATGGTGGTGGGCCAGGCGTGAGGCCCACTGGTCCCGGTTCGTCCCACAAACCGGGACCAAAAGGTCCAGATGAACCGGGACCAATGGCCAACGTGGCCCGGCCGGCCCCCTGGGCTCACGAACCGGGTCCAATGCCCCCATTGGTCCCGGTTCTGGACTGAACCGGGACTAATGGGCTGACCCGGCCTGGATCGTTGCCCCCTTTTCTACTAATGTATGGTAGGCTATGTAAAAAAAACACCAACATATCGAAGCGAAAGATATACTATATGGTTTGAGTGTGCCTGCATGCCTCAAACAGTCAAAGGGCTGGATGAATCTGCTTGATAATCTCAAATCAGCACATCGACATGGTGTGCCTAGCATTTTTTTCATCGTATAATTTTTACCCTTTAGAATAAATAAATATATTTTTCATTCATTTTGAAAATATTTTCTTATTTGTTTTGTCAGGAAATCTGACGTTTCACATCGACATGGTGTGCCTAACATTTTTTTCATCATATATTTTTTACCCTTTAGAAAAAATAAATATATTTTTCATTCATTTTGAGAATATCTTCTTATTTGTTTTGTCAGGAAATCTGACGTTTTTCCTTGAGTTTGTATGCAGCACACGGTTATTTTTTCATTCCTTTTGAGAATCTTTTCTTATTTGTTTTTTAGGAAAACTGACATTTTTTCTTGAGTTGGTATACGGAGTGTGTATGCCGCAAATGGTGACCTTTTTCCAGTGTACATGCCAGCAGCTCCGGATCCCTTTCCTCCCTCCCTTCTTCTTTTTCTACAAAACATTTGTAATCATTGTAGTTCCTCCTTGGCCGAGCTACTTCATTCAACAAATTTAAATGAAGGCCTTTTGTACGTACTGATAATTAGTACTCCCTCCGTAAACTAATATAAGAGCGTTTAGACCACTATTTTAGTGATCTAAACGCTCTTATATTAGTTTACAGAGGGAGCATATCTTTTTTTGATAATTAGTACATATATCAAAGTAAAGGAAGCTGCTTTTTTTGCATGAAAAAAAAGATGCTGCACGCTATATATCAAAGTAATGAAGTCATTTTCAGTTACACGCTATGTATGCATGTTGACCGGGTAAGAAAATCGAGACGCCTTAGCCGTGTTGTTGCACGTACCGACCGACGCGGTTAAGCTTAGCGAACACGGCCCAGATGCCTTTGCATGTTTTTTTTTTTGCCGGATGCCTTTGCATGTATTACAAGCTAGCTTTTTTGTGTGTGGGAAAATTAAAGCTAGCTAGGTGTATATGTCACTTCCAATCACAAGACAACGTACAAATGTGCGGCACGTACGGACATACTAGTATGTGAGAAAGGGAAACATTGCATTCGTAGGGGCAAGCACAGCCAAAAACCAGTCGTACTTAGTCAACTAAAAAAGAAACAAAAAAAAACTAAAACTTGTGGTGCACGCTCGAAAGGTATTGGAAAACGCATACGTAGGTGTTGTGTTGCCTACTCGTGAAGGAAGCTCGAGCGTTTGCCTCCGTGCACAAGGCTATAGCACTATATAATGTCGTTGCCGAACAATCGAACGAGAGAGAAAGAGAGAAACTAGCTTGAGGGCGAGATGAACACGGACAAACTTGGAAGGGTATTTTGTGCTGCCGTAATTGCGCAGCTTTTCCGTTTTTTCTCTTTCCTTATTATCTGATTACAATCGCTAGTCTGCCCTCCCGGTCCGGCCGCCATGATCCGCGTAGATCGCGCTGCCCCGCGATCACGTCCATAGCGAGAGCCGGGCGACCAGGAGGGAGTAACAGAAAACAGAAAGGAAACAAGGAGGGCTCGTTACATGCGCCCCCACAACCAACGTGCATGCCTGGGTCACATCCGACCCAGCTGCACTGATTATTTTAAACGGAAAACTATCTAGCCTGTAGACGTGAGCTTATGACAAAGGCTAACATTCTCCCCTCTAAGCTCAACATCCTTTGCTGATTTCCTTGACACCAAGCTTGTGACGTAGCTCAATGAACTTCACACGCCCAAGTGCTTTTGTCAATGCATGGGCCACGTGGTCATCAGATCCCACATGATCAAGCTGCACCTCTCCATGTTCAACACAGTCTCAGATTAAATGGAACTTGACATTGATATGTTTGCTTCGATCATGATGAACGGGATTCTTCGCCAGCGCTATTGCAGATTTATTGTCAATCAAGAGCCTGAACGCACCAGCTTTTCCCCCCTTCATTTCAGCAAGCAGACGATTCAGCCATAGGCCCTGGCAAGTAGCAGACGCCGCAGCCACGTACTCTGCCTCACAGGAGCTGATTGCCACAATCTTTTGCTTTTGCGAAGCCCATGTAACAGGATTGCTGCCAAGGAAGAAAATCTGACCAAATGTGCTTTTACGATCCTCAACGTCGCCGGCGTGGTCACTGTCACTATAGCCCAGCAGCTCACTTTTCCCTGAACCACGCCCATAGCAGCACCCATAGCTCAAAGTACTGCGCATGTACCTAAGTATCTGCTTCACGGCTGTCCAGTGAGTGACTGTAGGCCTTTCCATGTATCTGCTCACTATTCCAACTGCATGAGTGATGTCCGGTCTTGAGTGCACCAGGTACCTTAGGCTACCAATTATGCTGCGGTACAGAGAAGGGTCGACAAGTTTTGCAACGTCATTCTTCCTCAGTTTGAGCCGACACTCCATGGGTGTCTGACATCCATGGCACCCTTCCATTCCAGCAGCTTCAAGAATTTTCTCTGCATAGCTCCTCTGACACATCGTTATAGAATCATTGGATTGAGTTACCTCGATGCCCAGATAGTAGCTCAAGAGACCGAGATCACTCATTTTGAACAGCTCTTGCATTTGATTCTTGAACTCGCCGATGGAAGTCCTGCTGGTGCCGGTGATGATGAGGTCGTCTACATACACACCCACTAGCAGAAATGAGTGTGCATCACCGTGGCGATACACGGCATGCTCCAGTGGGCTGCGCGTGAACCCCAGCGTGCTCATGGTCTCGTCCAGCTTCGCGTACCAGGCCCTCGGAGCTTGCCGCAGCCCGTAGAGCGCCTTCCGAAGCCGCAAAACCTGTTGCTCCTTGCCGACGGTGACGTACCCCGGCGGCTGCGCCACGTACACTTCCTCGGCGAGGTCACCATTGAGAAAGGTGGATTTTACATCCATATGGTGCACCTCCGAGCCGGAGTGCGCGGCGAGCGCGAGAAGCAGCCGCACGGTCTCCATCCATGCCACTGGCGCAAAAACTTCCTCGAAGTCCACGCCTTCACGCTGAACATAGCCTTTCGCCACCAAGCGGGCCTTGTACTTGACGATGTTGCCGTCGGGATCGCGCTTGACGTGGTACACCCACTTCAAGCCAATGGCTTTGTGGCCGGCCGGCAAGTGGGCGAGCTCCCAGGTGTTGTTCTCGCCTATGGAGTCCATCTCCGCATCCATTGCCGCCTTCCAGGCCCCGTCGCTAAGCGCCTCAGTGATGTCGCGCGGCTCCTCTGCCGTGAGCAAGCACTGGTCGGGCTCCTCCCATACAGCCTCATGTTCTGTTTCATCGAGAACATTGGAGAGGCGTCGGTACCATATAGGTCAGGAGTCAACGTCGCGCCCATCATCATGCGTGGGCGGCGTGGCCCAACGCATCTCCCTCGCTGCAGCCGGCGTGCAAGGCTCGGTCCGCGACATGCTGGGCGCCGATGCGGCCGGCGTGTCGGCGGAGTTCAGTGGCGACCCCAATGGTGGTGTAGAGGGTGGTGTTGCTGCGCTCCTCTGTGCAGGTGTAGGCGAGTAGCCCGTGTCTAGCTCGTGCACACCATGGTCATTTGCATAGACCATGGTGAATGTCGTCGGCGCGGGTGGCATGACCGCGCCCTGTGCATTCCAAGTCCATGGCCTGCTCTCCTCAAATAAAACATCACATGTGACTTGTACCTTTTGTGTAGCCGGATTGTACACACGATAGCCTTTGGTTCCTTCCTCGTAGCCAACGAAGATCATTGGGGTTGATCGATCTGAGAGCTTAGTCACTTCAGGGCCAAGCTTCTTGACATGCGCCACACACCCAAACACACGTATGTGCAGCACACTTGGCTTGTGGCCGTGCCAAGCCTCATACGGCGTCACCCCGTCCAAGCTGCGTGTGGGAGCTCTGTTGAGCAGGTACACCGCAGTCTTTACTGCTTCAGCCCACAAATACGACGGCACGGCCATGCTTTTGAGCAAGCAACGCGCCATCTCGACGACGGTCTGATTCCGGCGTTCAACCACTCTGTTTTGCTGAGGGGAGTATGGGGTGGTCGTGTAGTGTTTGATGCCCAGCTGCTCGCAGTATCCTCTGAACTCAATGGAGTTAAACTCACCGCCCCGGTCAGACCGGAATGCGCGAAGCCTGCATTTTCCCTCGTTCTCAGCCATTGCCTGCACTTTCTTGAACTTCTGATGAGCTTCATCCTTGGATTTCAGTAACTCCAACCACATGTATCGACTGTAATCGTCAACTATCAGCAAGAAATACTTACTGCCCCCCAGTGTGGTTGGTGTGATTGGCCCACACAAGTCTGTATGAACAAGCTCAAGGCCTTTCTCTGCTCTGTATCCGGCCACTTGAGGAAAAGGGGCACGGTGCTGTTTGCCCAATGCACAACCATTACAGTACTCCTCGACGCGGTCAATGACCGGCATCGCACGTACCATTTCCTTCGAAGACATGGCAAGTAAAGCTCTAAAGTGCAGGTGTCCCATCCTAGCATGCCAGCGCCAGGTGACATCTTCAGTCATGGTGAGGAGACAGGCCGGGGAGTCAATGCTTAGTACGCCCGTGTACAATCTGCTCGCCGTCTGTTTGACGCGAGCCAGGATGCGCCGGCCCGGATCTTGGATGGTCATGATCCCATCTTCAATCCCTATCCTGCATCCACCCTCATCCAACTGCCCTACTGAGATGATATTGCTGCGTAAGCTGGGAATGAAATAGACTTCAGAGAGAGCACGTTGATCACCATTCTGGCAGCGAAACACAACAGCGCCCCTGCCCTTGATAGCCACCAGAGAGCCGTCTCCGAATTTCACTGTGCCGTGTACACCTTCATCAAGTGTGGAAAACATGTTCCTCTCCCCAGTCATATGGCTGGACGCCCCTGTATCATAGTACCAAAGGCCATCGGGTGAAGGCACGGGAATTACTTTCTCCTCATTCAAGAACACAGCTTGGGGCACCACTAGCTCAGGTGTAGAGACGTTGGTGACCACGGCCATGAGCAGGCCCTGATCGTGTTCGTCGCGATCTTCGCGGACCAGGTTAGCCTGTTCCTTCTTCCCTTGTTCCTTTTGCTTCTCAAGCCATGACCAACAGTCCTTTTTCCAGTGTCCGACCTTGCCGCAATAATGGCATTTGCCTTTCTTCTTGCCGCCTGAGCCGCCGGATCCTCCCATGCCGCCGCTGCCCGGCGCAGGTCTGCCACCGCCGCCGCCGTGAGGTTTGGGCTTGCCCGGCGACTTGTTCTTGCCGCCGCCGCTACCGGACAATGAACCGCCGCCGCCGCCCAGCTTCTCCCGGGCCAACCACTCCTCATGAGTGAGCAGGAGGCACCCGGCGGTATGCGCGCCGTCGTCAAGGTCGTAGTGATCCTCACATGCAGAGAAGCGGCCGACAAGCTCCTCGATGGATATGGTTTTCAGATCAAGCAAGGACTCGATCGCCATGGCCATTGGGCGGTACCGACGCGGCACCACTCGGAGAAATTTCTGGACTGCCTTGTGCTCGGTGACGGGGTCGCTGTACAGCTCCAGATCGGCGACAAGGGCGGCGAGCCGCAGCCCGAAGTCCTCGACGGACTCCCCATCTCTGAAAAAGAGATCCTCGAACTCCCGCCGGCCCACTTGCGCCTTGGCTTCACGGGCGCGCTCACTGCCCATCCGCATCGTCTTGATGGTCTCCCATGCCGTCTTCGCCGTGTCCTTCGTGGCCAGCACACGCATCATCTCTGGCGGAACGCCGGTGAGAATGATCTGCAGCGCGCGCCGGTCGTCGTTCTCGTCGGCGGCGTCGTCGGTCACCGCGGACCAGACGCGGGCGACCTGCAACTTGACTTGCATCACAAGCGCCCACTCCTGGTAGTTCGTGCGCGTGAGCATCATGGACGCCCCCGACTCCTCTCGTACCATGCGCTCCACCACGCGGTACTCGCTGCTGCCGCTGCCGGTGAGGCACGTGAGCGGCGCCTTGGATGAAGGCGTCTTCAGCGGTGACTTTGTGCCGCTCTTGTTCTTCTTCTCCTCCTCGCTATCCGACATGGTGCGCCGCGGATCGGACACCGCCGGCCACCGGAGAGTGGATCGAACACCACGGCTTTGATGCCAAATGTCGTTGCCGAACGATCGAACGAGAGAGAGAGAGAGGAACTAGCTTGAGGGCGAGATGAACACGGACAAACTTGGAAGGGTATTTTGTGCTGCCGTAACTGCGCAGCTTTTCCGTTTTTTCTCTTTCCTTATTATCTGATTGCATTCGCTAGTCTGCCCTCCCGGTCCGGCCGCCATGATCTGCGTAGATCGCGCTGCCCCGCGATCACGTCCATAGCGAGAGCCGGGCGACCAGGAGGGAGTAACAGAAAACAGAAAGGAAACAAGGAGGGCTCGCTACATGCGCCTCCACAACCAACGTGCATGCCTGGGTCACATCCGACCCAGCTGCACCCATTATTTTAAACGGAAAATTATCTAGCCTGTAGACGTGAGCTTATGACAAAGGCTAACATATAAGGTCACGCCCGGCCCTAAGGCCAAGCACTTCACCACCCACAAAGTAACACAGATCAGATCATACACACCGCCGGTCCGTGGATCACTTCACTCCATCGCTATTCCATTGACTGATGAGCTTTGTGAAAACTAGTTCCTTGGTGATGGGGCGCCACAGCAGCAGCAGCAGCAAAGCCGAGGCCGGCAGCGAGCAGCACAGCAAGGAGGACAAGCATCACAAGCACATGGAGCAGCTCGCCCAGCTCGGCGCTGTCGCGGCCGGAGCATACGCGCTGGTATGTCTATATTCCTAGCACTATTATTACCTTGCTATTGCACTCTTTCATTCTCAATTTGTAATTTTTGTTAGTTACTTAGCATCATGAACTTGTGTTGATACCGTAGCACGAGAAACGTAAGGCGAAGAAGGACCCGGAGAATGCCCGGTCACACAGGATCAAGGCCCAGTTCTTTTCAGGCAAGATTTTACAGAATTAGAATTCTGGAAAATTCTCCCAGAATCTGCTTCTCCCAGAATCTGTTGTCGAGTTCTTTTCAGAGATTGTAGTTTGAGATTCTAGAAGCTGTTGTGTGTTGAATTGTCTGTACTACCCTTAGACAGAATTTGTTTGATGAAATGTTAACAAACTCAAGCATCAATCCATCTACCTATTTTATCTATCAACAATAGCTAGCATCAATTCAAGCATTATTCAAGCATGAAGAAATAGAGAGATGCAAAAAGGAGGGCTCACCGTGAGCGTCGGCGTCAAACTTTGAGGGACGGGGTTGAGGGCCGGGGCGGACTGAGGGGCGAGGAGGAGCTGAGGAGGGAAGCTGGCCGGCGGAGGCGGGGGTGGCGTGGCCTGGCCGGCGGCGGCGCGGCAACCCTAGCCGCTGCCGCGAAGCTGGCGGGGCGGGGCGAACTGCCGGGCGGGGAGGGCGGGGCAGACCGGGCAAGGGAGGCTGGCCGGCGAGGGCGGGGGCGGGCTGGCCGGCGGGGGCGGGGGCGGGGCGGCTTGAAGCTCCGCTGCCCCGATGCGGTGCGGTAACTGGGAGACGAGCGAGCGGTCGGGTGCGTCCGCTCGTTTCGGGGTCCTGGGCTGGACTGCGGGGTGACATTTTGACCGTAAATACGTAATACAATAGAGGTACAACTATACTTTAAAACGTTTTCTTTGGTGGGACTTTCCAGAATCCAGAGATTGTGGGAGAAATTAGGTATTTTGGGATTTTGGGATTGCACTAGGATTCTGGAGAATCCGATTGAGATTTTGGAAGTTCAATCGAATTCTTTTCGCTCGGGATTTTCGAGACCAAGATTCATAATCTGCTCAAAAGAACTGGGCCCAAGGAGGAGATCGCAGCCACGGTCGCCGTTGGTAGCACCGGTTTCGCCTTCCATGAGCACCACAAGAAGAAAGACGCCAAGAAGCACGGCCGCCATTGATCTCGGCACATATATATACCATGTATAGGCGGCAGCGCTCTACTACTTATACGGTTACGAGGTTTCCATTGTTGTCTTTTTTCAGGGTGTGTTATTCTTCATCATATGTACGTCTTTCTTGACAAAGGGCGTTTTTATTATTAAAAAATGTAGCATTAAAACACAAAGCATTATGAGTAACACTCGGCCTCTGCATAATTAAAATGCACATAACTAATTCTAAAAAGTTTGACAGAAAGAAAAGAAACAAAACCGACAAAACGGCAATAGTTGAGTCCTATAGATCAACACTATGCCTATATCGAAAGTGGAGATGTGTCAATCCGGAAGTTATGTTGCCACCGATGTTGGGAAAAACCTCCGTAACCACCTGCTTCAATTGTGTACAGACCGCCTTGAATAGCGGTTGATACTCCGCTCGCTATAATGTAGACCAAGTATATATGAAGCGAGTACTACACCGGAAAATAACTTATAGCGGAGAAATATTTTTGTCATTAAAACCAAATCATTTCTACATAGTCATTGCGACCACATTAAGGCATATGCTCCCACCCTTATTATCATTTTGAACCTATTGGAGTACCGTCCAACCAGTGACCAAAAATATTGGCAACACTTATGGGTGGATACAAATTTGACGCTATTTGGATAACTCACAACGTAGAACATGCATACTTGCATTGAAAAAAGAGGTGTTTGATTCTCTCATCATGAATACAAAAACAACACTTCTTACTCCCTTTTCAGTTGCGCCGTGCGAGGTTGTCTTTGGTTAGCACAACGACCCTACAAAGATAACACATGTAGATTTTGACCTTTAGTGGAATCTTCGACTTTCATAGTTTCTTATTACTATCCACGGGTACCTCAGAATTCATGGGTGCACGGTATATGGATCAGTCTACTGTGAAAGACCTCGATGTAGTAAGGTTCTAGCAAAACACATCCCGACCTTGTGTCAGGTTAATCGAATCCTGCCTGGACAATAGATTATGCCATGACGTAAGTCGAGGCCCAAACAAATGCCACCTGAACGGAATATTCGGCGGGGATGAACTGAGCACCTACGCAATAGTATTATTCTCCTCGCGAGCGGCGATGTACAAGGATGTATATTGTTCTTGGAGACTGGCATTGCCTAGCCAGATGTCTTCCCAGAAACGAATCTCTGACCCATCCTTTATCGCGAAAGACCGAAAGAGATGTTACTTTGCCGGCATTAGGCTAGCCCAAAAGTGAGAGTCTCCAGGTTTCCAATATGCCCGAGACACCTCCTTTTGGCCTAAATACTTGTTGCGCAACATGGTTTGCCAAACACGATCCTCAACAAGTAGTTTGAACAACCATTTACTAAGTTGAGGCCATTCTTGACATGTAGGTTATGAATTCCAAGGCCACCTTGGTCTTTTGGCCTAACCACACTCCATCCGTCCAGTTTGTATTTTTTTCTTTTCCTGTCTTCTTGCTAAAAGAATTTGGATCTAAAATAGTCCAATCTTTGCAAGACCCCTTTTGTTAGTTGGAAGAAAGAAAACATATAGAGAATCATAGTTGTGAGGACCGAGTTAATCAAAACCAGTCGTCCCCAAACTAAGAGCAGCTTTCCTTTCTAACTGCTCAATTGTCTATCTAGACACTCCTCTACATGCTTCCACTCCGCAATAGTGAGACGCCTATAGTGAACCGGTATTCCCAAATACCTAATCGGGAATTGGCCATGCGTGCAACCAAATAGGTCAACATAATTGGCCGCTGACTCAACAACTGCTCTAAAGCAGAACAATTCACTTTGATGGAACTTAATTTTTAGACCCGACATTTTCTCAAACGCCAAAAGCAATAGTTTCAGGTTTCGAGCCTTGTCTAGGTTATGTTCCATAAAAAGAATTGTGTCATTGGGATATTGCAGAGTAGAGAGGCACCATTCACAAGGTGTGACACTACTCCTACAATTTGGCCATCCTACTTGCGCGTTCAATCAGAATAGCCAACATACCAGCAACAATGTTAAATAACATTGGCGATATGGGGTCACCCTGCCGCCGTCCTTTTTTGTCTAAAAGTAATGGCCACATCATCATTGACTTTGATGGCCACACTACCTCCAGTTACAAAGTTTTGGATCCCCTGGCACCATTTATCGGAGAAACCTTTCGTTCTTAGGGCCTGTTAGAAGAAAGACCATTTGACTTGTCATATGCTTTTTCAAAGTAAATTTTGAATACTAGTCCACTCATGTTTTTCTAGTGCAATTCATGAACGGACTCATGCAGGATTACAACAATTGAGTATATTCCTTCCTTGCATGAACGCCGTTTGAGACGGTCGGACCACATGTTTAGCCATTGAGTTTAACCTATTCGTAGCCACTTTGGTAAAACTTTAATGTTGACATTAAGGAGGCATATTGGTATGTACTGTTGGATCCGTTCGACCTCCTTGACCTTCGGCAAAAAGAAAGATTCGCCAAAGTTATGTCTGAATACATCAAGTCTCTCGGCATGAAGACAATTGAATAATTATAAAAGGTCATCCTTGATGATACCCCCGAAATTCTGACAGAATTCCATGGGGAAGCCATTAGGTCCTGGAGCTTTGTTGTGTACCATTTGGAACACCGCCGCTCTCACCTCCTCTTCCGAGAATGGTGTCGTAAGGATATCATTTTTTTCTGCCGTGACTTGTGGAATATCATCTGTTTGAGTCTCGTCAAAGGTGATGTTCCCTTCAGCCGTCACCCTGAATAGAGATTTGTAGTATTATGTGATAACATTTTGAGCTCTTCTTGACCTTCGATCTGCCCCTCATCTTGTTGGAAACTGTAAATACATTTCTTCCTATGCTGCCCATTACAATCAATTGGAAGTATCTTGTATTACTATCACCGAGCAAAATGAAGTCAGCTTTGGATCTCTGGTAGTATTTGATTTCCTCTTCTCGCAAAAGCCTAGCCACCTTCTCATTAGATAGATTTTTCAATTCAATCTCTTGTTGAGATAAGGTGCATGTCTCTGCAATCTTCTCGAGGTCGTTAATAATGGTGGAGAGTCGTTGTTTTTCTTTTTTTATATTATGTTGGTGTGTTTCGCCCATCCAGTGAGGTGTTCCCTCATGGCCCTTATTTTAAAGTTTCATCTCTGAATCGGTGTACGACCAATGGCAGTCCGCTCCCAAGCATTCTTAACTATGTTCATAAATCCTTCCTGATATAGCCATTCCAATTCAAATTTGAAGGGGCAACGGGCGGATGGATTTGTGGAGTTAGAATTAAGAATGATGGGTGCATGATCCGATAATGCCTAGATATGCTCAAGGGCTAGCACTGTTATGAAAGGAAATTTTAGTTCCCATTCGGTGTCCATGAGTACCCTATCAAGCTTCTTGTATGTCGGCACAGATCGATTATTAGCCCAGGTGAACTGTTGCCCTGACATAATGGCCTCTCGAAGATCCAAATTGTCTATCACAACACTGAATAGAAAAGACCAATGCAAACCAACCAGTGGTTGGATGGTTAGAGGGACTGTGGTGTCCCAGCTCACCAGGGTTTAAATTTTGGTGCTCGCATTTATTCCTGGATTTATTTCAGGATTTCCGGCGATGCGCATTCAGTGGGAGGAGACTTTCCTGTCGACGACGAGGTGCCTACGGTGACTTCATAAATTTCAAGATGATATGTCGCCTCAGTCTTTCAGAGATGCTCATAGGGTTAGGGTGTGCATGCGTTCATGGGGTGAGTGTATGCGCGTGTATATGAACGCTTGTGTCTGTACTGTGTTCAAAAAATAATAAAAAGGACCAATGGGTATGGAAGTCGTCGTTATTTTTCTCTTTCTGATACCTAAAAATATTAAGATTATCTTCAATAATCATTGAATACGGATTATCCTTAGTCACGTTCACTAATTCATGAAGAAAAGCCGCTTTATCTTAAACAGCAGCAGCGAGTAGTTATTTTTAGGTACTTCCTCTGTTCCTAAATACTTGTCTTTCTAAGCATTTCAACAAGTGACTACATACGAAGCAAAATGAATGAATCTACACTCTAAAATATGTCTACATACATCCGTATGTAGTAGTCATTTGAAATGTCTAGAAAGACAAATATTTAGGAACGGAGGGAGTACATGCCATGTATGCATGTTGACCGGGTAAGAAAATCGAGACGCCTTAGCCGTGTTGTTGCACGTACCGACCGACGCGGTTAAGATAGCGAACACGGCCCAGATGCCTTCGACGAGTAGTGCAAGCAGAGCCAAAAAGTATTGGAAAACGCGTAAGGTACGTGTTGTGTTTGCCTACTAGTTAAGGAGGCTGGCGCTTTTGCCTCAGTGCACAAAGCTATAACACCATATAAGAACACCCGCCAGCCCTAAGCCCTAGCACGTTACAACTCACAAAACAACCCAGATCACACATATATACTGCCGGCCCGTTGATCACTTCACTCCATCGCTATTCCATCCACTGCTGATCTCTTTGAAAGCTAGTTCGTTGGAAATGGGGCGCCACAGCAGCAACGCCAGCAAAGCCGAGGCCGGCGGCGAGCAGCACCGCAAGGAGGAGAAGCACCACAAGCACATGGAGCAGCTCGCACAGCTCGGCGCCGTCGCAGCCGGAGCATACGCGCTGGTATATATATTTATATCCCTGGCATTATTATTCCCTATCCCCTTGCTACCACAATCTTTTAGTCTTAATTTGTATTTCTACTTAGATATTTAACGTCTGGAACTTGTGTTGAAACTGCAGCACGAGAAGCACAAGGCGAAGAAGGACCCGGAGAATGCCCGGTCGCACAGGATCAAGGAGGAGATCGCAGCCACGGTCGCCGTTGGTAGCGCCGGCTTCGCCTTCCATGAGCACCACAAGAAGAAAGACGCCAAGAAGCACGGCCGCCATTGATCTTGGCACACAAATATAGCATGTATAGGCGGCAGCACTCTAGCTACTTATACGGTTATGAGCTTTCCATCATTGTCTATTCTATTGTATATGCACTCTTTTATTAACTAGCTGAAAGTTGTTGTCCTTGATCGTGGTGACTACGAAGGACGATGCATCATGCGTGTATCTATCAATGTATGATCGAGCATGCCTTTTTTTTATTAAGTACTCCATCCGTCTCATACTATAAGAGTGTTTTTAACATTACTAGTAGAACGTCCGTGCGTTGCTACAGGCTATATGCATGCATATAAATGAATCAAAAAATAATAAGGGCAAAGCTAAATTTAGTATGTTAGGTGCACGTGCAATGCCATAAGGTATCACCCGAAGACCCTTGTCTTTGGAAGGTGCCCGTGCGCTGCCATAAAAAATCTAAGGGTCTTCAAACTATTCTTTTTGGATGTCGACATAATTCATCTCCATTTCTCTCAAACTCTGTGAAAACACACACACACACACACACACACACACACACACACACACACACACACACACACACACATTCTTCACCGCCCTTTTCTGGTGTGGGAGGGTGATAAGCCGCGCCTAACCATCGGCATGTGTATTCGGGCTTTATCTGTTTCTTTTCTTTTCTTTGGCTTCTCAATTTTTGCTTAGTTTTTCCTACATTTTGGCAAAAAAATGTTTTATTTTGCATTTTCAAGAACCGTGCTTTTTTTTGCAAGAAGCACATGTGTTGTTCTTCCAACCTTGCTTCATCGAGAAGCATCGCCTCGCTTCCATGGGAAGCGCGACCTTGCTTCGGTGGGAAGCACAACGTGTGCTTCTTCCACTGAAAAAGGAAAAAACACAGGCTTTTGTTTCCGTGAGAAGTACAACCTTGCTTGCTTGGGATGCACAGAGAAGCATAGAGCGTGCTTCCCGAAAAGGAATAGCATAGTTGTGCTTTCGTAAGATTTTTTTTTTGGAAAATACAATTGTGCTTCTGGGCACCGGGTTTTCATGAGAAGCACAACTTTGCTTATGCGAAAAGCACAACCTATGCCACCTGAAAAAAGAATAAAAAAACAGCTTGTGCTTCGAAACAAGAAGTGAAAAATGCAATTGTTCTTCTGGGCACCGAGTTCATTTTTCTTTCATTTATTTTTGTTGCCATGTTTTTCGGCGACTGTGTGGATTTCATCCATCCTACCCCAATAATAATTGATTTTTGCTAATTATCATGTGCCTGAGAAATGTTTTGTTTCTGTCAATTTTTTTTGTCTAATGGCAGTGTACATTGCGATAACACATAGGCCAAGTTTCCAGGCTTGTTTTTGTTGTTGTTTTCTGTAGCCCGAAGTAGCCAACGTAAAAGGCCTGAGTTTGTTTCATGTTTTCTTCTTTAGCCTAGAACAATCCATGTAAAAAGGCTACTGGCTAGCTGGAGCAGCCCAAAGTTCACATACAAAAGGCCTGTCATGATCAATTGATTATTAAAAGCCCTGAAAAAATACACTCTCTATTCCTAAATGTAGTGCACATAATTTTTTCTTTAAAGTCCAACATTGTTTAGTTTGACCAAGTTTATTGAGAAAAATATCAACAAAAATAATACCAAATAATATAATTTAAATATGTGTTTAATCATGTATCTAGTGAAATTTATTTAATACTATAGATATAAGATATTTTCGTCTAAATATAGTCAAAGTTTTGGAAGCTTGATTTTTGAAATTTTTTATGCACACTAAATTTGGGAAGAACGAGAGTAATCATTAAGAAACTCTTGTGTGTGTGGCACACATGCACGTATTTTTTAGAAAAGGAGGATGACCGCTGGCCTATGCATCTGGGAGATGCATGCGGACATTTTATTGATTATTTTCGAGGACCTTACAAAGTAGTATAAGAACAATATGCCTGAATCCACCATCTTGGCAATATTTGTCGCTACTCCTATTCATATGATGAAGGGGTGCAAGCCGGGCCACATACCCAGACCTCTCACCTAAGCCTAACATCTAAAGCCGGAGGCCCCGACCCAGCCATCTACTGGGTCCGGGAAACAAACCGGTCTGACGCACTCACATGTGTTGTCGCCGCCATCTTCCACTAGTCCATCTTCAGAGCAGATTGATGTGTCAACCTTAGCAGGTCCTCCACCATCAACGCCAAACGACGACCTCCACCTACGCGAGCCTTGGAAGGTCTTCCACCAAGGACGCCACCATGATGCCAAACGACGACCTCCACCTACGCGAGTCCATATCCAAGCAACGGACGTAGATCCATGCTAGGATAGGTCCGCACCACCGCCGTCGCCCACCATCCACAAGCGCCAACCAACCCCAAGGTTCCCAAAGCGGCGCCTTCAAGGAGGTAACGGCGCCGTGAGCGCCGCCGCCGCCCAACAAAGTTACGGCTTTCGCACGGGAGACCTAGGGGAAGGGGAAGTGAGGAGATCAGTCCATACCGACGCCTCCAAGGAGGGGAACGGCGCCCTAGGTGTCGCCGTCGGCGCGGCTGGGCATGGCTGGCTAGAGATTTCTCCTAAACTAGATCCTCGCCACCAGCAGCGCCTCCTGCACAGAACTGGCGACCAAGGGAAGCGCGGCCAGACCAGGCTGGCCCGCACGCCGAACAGGGGAGGAGGGGAGGCGCCAGATCGCGCGTACCGACCGCCGCAGAAGCCGCCGCCAGCTGCCAACGACCACCAGGATCCCGCCGCCCGCACGGCCAGGATGCCAGATCCACCGCCCACACGGCTGCTCGCCGGAGCCTGTCGTGCCTTGCCAAAAGGAGCAGCCGCTCCAGATCCGAGACTCCCTACGCAGAGGCAGGGCAACCAAGACCCCGTCGCCACCATCCTTGGCGCCCCGAGCTTGCTCGATGGCTACCTCATGCGGCGGCGAGGAGGTAGGACGAGGTGGGGAGGGGGCCGAGGCAGTGCGGCTAGGGTTTCCCCGCCGCCGCCGGGGGAGGCGACGCGGGGGTCGCGAGAGGGAGAGGGTCGCGGGAGGTGTAGCCTTAAAAATTGGGGGATAATTTCACTTCCCCGGCCTCTGCACAAACTAGGGATGCATACGGCCATTTTAGTGTGAGTACCAAGATAAACATGGTCCTCATAATTTTTTAAATGAGTATCAAGATATTTTTTGATAAGTGGTTCGACCACACACCAAACTTGATCCTCAATAAATGGGGGAAAACCCCTGTGCATCACCTGTCAATTCTAGGAATTGAACTCGGGTCGTTAGGCTGCACAACCGCATGCACGTGTGTGTTTGTGTGTGTGAAACGCATTCATGTGTGTGTTTGTGTGTGTCCCCGCAGGCACACATATTTGTTCGTGAGTGCACGCGCATGTGTATGTGTTGGTTAGAGAAATAGAAGAAGCCACACCATTGGTATGAGATGTAATCTAATGTCAATAGCCGAAAGACGATAAAGAGTCAGCATTCTTAAAGCATCTCCAGCCGTGTTCCCAGAAAGGCCTCCCCAGGCGATTTTTTCGCGCCGGCGCAAAAAAATCGGTCCAGTCACGTCCCTAGGAGCCCGATTTTCGCCGGCCTGAGCCCAAATTAGCGCCGGCGGACCCAGGCCGAACCCGGCGCTAGGGGGCGCTCGGGGACGCCGGGGAAAGCGGTTTTCCCGCGAAAGAGCCGCGGGCCCGCCGCGTCAGCGACACCGCGCGTCGTCTTTCACCCACGCCTTGGTTTCCCGCGGGGAATCAATGGCAAGGCCACCGCCGGTCAGCCTTACCATTGATTCCTCATGGGCGGCGCGTCACGGGACGGCGCCGACGCCTCCCCTCCCTCGCACGCGTACACACGGGCGCGACGCGGCTATATAAAGCCGGCGGCTTCCCTCGCCACACCAGCCTTAGCCCTCGCCGCCCTAGACGCCGAGCCCTGCCTCTCCCGAGAGCCGCCTCCGAGCCCCCCTCTCCCGAGCGCCGCCGTCGAGCCCTCGCTCTCCCTCCCCTCCCGATGGCCGAGCGTTTCCCCGGAGATGAGGCAGCGGCCAACGGCTTCGGCCGCCGCTCGCTTCGCGAACAGGAGTCTTGGCTCCTATTCTAGGCGAACATCCCGGCGCCGCCGGACATGCGCGCCGGGCCGACGGGCTAGAAGCTCAGCAACGGGGGAGTGCCCATTCCCCCACTGCCCGACGCCGTGGCCAAACCCGGGTACTTCGCCGAGGAGGTCGACGTCATGCGCGCCTCCCTCACCGACGCCGAACTCTCCCTCCCCCAGTACGCCACCGACAACCATCCGGCCTGGGCGGCGTACTTCGAGCGCCGTCAGCAGCAGCGACTGGCGTCCACCAACAGCGCGGCGGTGGTCGCCAGCATGAAGAACAGCGAGGGGCGCCGCCTGTGGTGGGGCATCCACGGATGCACACTCGAGGGCGTGCCGACGCACCTCGAGGGCAGCAACGACCCGCCGTTGGCGTACCCTCCGGCGAGGGCGGCCGCCCAGGCGCACCACCGATGCGACGGGCCATGGGCGCCAAGGAGGTTCGTCTCTTCCTCTTCTTCCTCCTCCTCGCGCTCTTCCTCGCACTCCTCGGGCACTCCGGCACTGCTCGTCCTCAAGGCCGAGCCCGCGGCGGAGTCGCCGCTCAGCCGGCGCACTCGCAGCGCCAGCATCGTCATCAACGAGGGCGGCCGGCGTGCCTCCTTGTCGGCTCCTCCTCCGCGCTTCGCCAAGCCAAAGACGGAGCCGGGGCTCACGCCGGTGAAGGCAGAGCCGGGGCTCGCCGCCGTGAAGACGGAGCACGGCGCGGTCGAGCGCGACGATGACGCGGCCCTTGAATGGGCACGCTAGGACTCCCTCAAGATGGCGATGGAGCGCCAGTGCGCCGCCCTGCAGCGCTTCGCGGAGCGCCGCCGGGGCCGCGATGAAGGAGGAGTCGTTGATAACCCACAAGTATAGGGGATCACAACAGCTTTCGAGGGTAGAGTATTCAACCCAAATTTATTGATTCGACACAAGGGGAGCCAAAGAATATTCTCAAGTATTAGCAGCTGAGTTGTCAATTCAACCACACCTGGAAACTTAGTATCTGCAGCAAAGTGTTTAGTAGAAAAGTAATATGATAGTGATGGTAACGGCAACAAAATAGTAACGAAAGCAAAGTAATGTTTTTGGTATTTTGTAGTGATTGTAACAATAGCAACGGGAAAGTAAATAAGCGTAAACCAGTATATGGAAAGCTCGTAGGCATCGAATCAATGATGGATAATTATGCCGGATGCGGTTCATCATGTAACAGTCATAACATAGGGTGACACAGAACTAGCTCCAATTCATCAATGTAATGTAGGCATGTATTCTGAATATAGTCATACGTGCTTATGGAAAAGAACTTGCATGACATCTTTTGTCCTACCCTCCCGTGGCAGCGGGGTCCTAATGGAAACTAAGGGATATTAAGGCCTCCTTTTAATAGAGAACCAGAACAAAGCATTAGCACATAGTGAATAGATGAACTCCTCAAACTACGGTCATCACCGGTAAGTATCCCGATTATTGTTACTTCGGGGTTAATGGATCATAACACATAATAGGTGACTATAGACTAGCAAGATAGGATCAAGAACACTCATATATTGATGAAAACATAATAGGTTCAGATCTGAAATCATGGCACTCGGGCCCTAGTGACAAGCATTAAGCATAGCAAAGTCATAGCAACATCAATCTCAGAACATAGTGGATACTAGGGATCAAACCCTAACAAAACTAACTCGATTACATGATAAATCTCATCCAACCCATCACCGTCCAGCAAGCCTACAATGGGATTACTCACGCACGGCGGTGAGCATCATGAAATTGGTGATGGAGGATGGTTGATGATGACGACGGCGACGAATCCCCCTCTTCGGAGCCCCGAACAGACTCCAGATCAGCCCTCCCGAGAGGTTTTAGGGCTTGGCGGCGGCTCCGTATCGTAAAACGCGATGATTTCTTCTCCCTTTTTTTTCTCCCCGAAAGCAAATATATAGAGTTGGAGTTGGAGTCGGGAGGTCTCCAGGGGGCCCACGAGGTAGGGGGGCGCGCCCTAGGGGGGGGGGCGCCCCCCACCCTCGTGGACAGGGTGTGGCCCCCTGGTCTTCATCTTTGGCGAGGATTTTTTGTTATTTATTGTAAGATATTCCGTGGAGTTTCAGGTCATTCCGGGAACTTTTGTTTTCTGCACATAAAACAACATCATGGCAATTCTGCTGAAAAAAGCGTCAGTCCGGGTTAGTTCCATTCAAACCATACAAGTTAGAGTTCAAAACAAGGGCAAAATTGTTTGGAAAAGTAGATACGACGGAGACGTATCAACTCCCCCAAGCTTAAACCCTTGCTTGTCCTCAAGCAATTCAGTTGACAAACTGAAAGAAATAAAGAAAAACTTTTACAAACTCTGTTTGCTCTTGTTGTTGTAAATATGTCAAGCTAGCATTCAAGTTTTCAGCAAAGATTATAACTAACCACATTTGCAATAATTCTCAGGTCTCATGATTACCCATATCAATAGCATAATCAACTAGCAAGCCATAATAATAAATCTCGGATGACAACACTTTCTTAAAACAATCATAATATGATATAACAAGATGGTATCTCACTAGCCCTTTCTGAGACCGCAAAACATAAATGCAGAGCACCTTTAAATACCAAGGACTGACTAGACATTGTAATTCATGCTAAAAGAGATCCAATCATAGTCACACCCAATATAAATTAATAGTGATGAATGCAAATGACAGCTGCGCTCTCCAGCTAGTGCTTTTAATAAGAGGGTGATGACTCAACATAAAAGTAAATGGATAGGCCCTTCGCAGAGGGAAGCAGGGATTTGTAGAGGTGCCAGAGCTCGGTTTTGAAATAGACATAATTAATATTTTGAGCGGTATACTTTCATTGTCAACATAACAACCAAGATATGGCGATATCTTCCATCCTACACACATTATAGGCGGTTCCCAAATAGAATGATAAAGTTTTTACTCCCCCTCCACCAACAAACATCAATCCATGGCTTGCTCGAAACAATGAGTGCCTCCAACTAACAACAGTCCCAGCCCCCAGGGGGAGTTTTGTTTTGCAATTATTTTGATTTAGTTTGCATAAAGCATGTGACTGGGCATCCCGGTGACCAGCCATTTTCTCGTGAGTGAGGAGCGGAGTCCACTCCTCTTGAGAATAACCCGCCTAGCATGGAAGATACAGGCAGCCCTAGTTGATACATGAGCTATTCGAGCATACAAAACAGAATGATTATTTGAAGGTTTAGATTCTGGCACATACAAATTTACTTGGAACGGCAGGTAGATACCGCATATAGGAAGGTATAGTGGACTCATCTAGAATAACTTTGGGGTTTAAGGGATTGGATGCACAAGCAGTATTCCCACTTAGTACAGGTGAAGGCTAACAAAAGACTGGGAAGCGACCAACTAGAGAGCGACAACAGCCATGTACAAGCATTAAAATTAATAAACATTGGATGCAAGCATGAGTAGGATATAATCCACCATGAACATAAATATCGTGAAGGCTATGTTGATTTGTTTCAACTACATGCGTGAACATGTGCCAAGTCAAGTCACTTAAATCATTCAAAGGAGGATACCACCCCAACATACCACATCATAATCATCTCAATAGCATGTTGGCACGCAAGGTAAACCATTATAACTCATAGCTAATCAAGCATGGCACAAGCAACTATGATCTCTAATTGTCATTGCAAACATGTTTATTCATAACAAGCTGAATCAAGAACGATGAACTCATCATATTTACAAAAACAAATGAGGTCGAGTTCATACTAGCTTTTCTCATCTCAGTCAGTCCATCATATATCATCATAATTGCCTTTAACTTGCACGACCGAACGATGTGAATAATAATAAGAGTGCACGTGCATTGGACTAAGCTGGAATCTGCGAGCATTCAATAAACAGGAGAAGTCAAAGCAATATGAGCTCTTTTGTCAGATAAACAATAATGCATATAAGAGCCACTTCAATAATTTAATCATGGTCTTCTCCTACTGATCCCCAAAGAAAAGAAAAGAAATAAAACTATTTACACGGGAAAGCTCCCAACAAGCAAGAGAAGAACGGGAAATATTTTTGGGTTTTCTTTTTAGAGTTAAATGCACTGGAGGTCCTAAAAGTTTCATCGGGGTGTCACTTTAGTCCTAATTCTTCCAAAATGCATTTTTAGGTCCTAATTATTTAGTAAGTGGTTCACCCGAGGTCCTTTTTTCATGAGCGCTCGCTGACCTGCCCGCGTGGCGCGTTGACCCATGCCACGTCAACACAGGGCCCAATCGCGTGGCGAGAGAAATACACTAGAGGTCCTAAAAGTTTCTGGGCAGTATCACCTTAGTCCTACTTCTTTTAAAATGCACGTTTAGGTCCTAATTCTATAGTAAGTGGTTCACCCGAGGTCCTTTTTTGCAGCATCGCTCACTGACCTGCTCGGTTGCGCGTTGAACCATGCCAGGTCGACTTAACTTTTTGGCCGCTATCGTCCCGTAGCTATGTGATTTCCTCTACTCTGCCACAATCACTAGCTGTAGGCATTGATTTAGTTCGATTTGCACTTTTTCATTAAGTTTCTTAAACCGCTTGCTCTGATTTGAGGTTAGGTGATAGGAGCTTGTGGAGGAGGTGGTGCCGACGATGCTGCTGCAATGCTCCCCTTCGTCACACGCTTCCCTACCGAGGAGCTTACCGTCCCAGCCATGGGGATGGTGTCGGCACGAGAGAGAGGGAGAGGATTCCGGTAGGGGCTGGGAAATGTCAAGAGGGGGGTTAACAAGGGGCTTTATGTAAAAAAAGAGCAACCGCAGCAGCCTATAAGTTGACATGGTGTGGCTCAACTCGTCATGCGAGCAGGTCAGCAACCGCTCGTGCGAAAAAAGGGCCTCGGGTGAACCATTTACTATAGAATTAGGACCAAAACGTTCATTTTGAAAGAAGTGGGACTAAAGTGACACTGCGCAGAAACTTTTAGGACGTTTCTCGCTTGGCGGTTGGGCCCTGTGTTGATGTGGCGCGGGTCAACGCGCCACGCAGGCAGGTTAATGAGCGTTCGTGAAAAAAGGACCTCGGGTGAACCACTTACTAAAGAATTAGGACCTAAATATGCATTTTGGAAGAATTGGGACTAAAGTGACACCCCGACAAAACTTTTAGGACCTCCGGTGCATTTAACTACTACAAGCATGGAAAGTAAATTAATTAAAAGCTGCAACTAATTTTTTTCGGTTTTTTTCTTAAGGTTTATCAAACACACAAGAAGAAAGCATAAAAAAGGAAAATAAATTAGCATGGATGATACAATGAAAAAGTATTAATACCGACATCTAGCAACGAGTGTGTGTGAACATATATGTAATGTCGGTGAGAAATACGTACTCCCCCAAGCTTAGGCTTTTGGCCTAAGTTGGCCTATGGCCACGGCTGGCCTGACTGATATCCATAATAATAGTTGTTGGGGTCGTACTGTGATGAAGAAGACTTTGACTGCCATTGGCTGACAGCCATCTCCGGATCCCAAGAATAAACAGACTGTCGTGGAGGCTCCTCTTGTGGTTCCGATTCCGGGGCTGGTGCAGGATTCCGGTAGGCGTGAATAGCCGCCAACGGAACAAGGTACGTGCCTACAGTCAAATCAAACAAAGAAGGAGCAGGCAAGGTAATAGTCTCAGGATGATGTTTATTAATGAACAATTGATATTTAAGCTCTCCTTCCCTATTCTTAATAATAAAATCATGTGCTACCATACTTTTATAATCTAAATAAACATGAGGCATCACCTTTTCTTCCTTCTCATATTGCCTAATAGGTATGTTAAAATGTGCAGCTAGGCGTGTAGTATAAATGCCTCCAAAGATGGGACCCTTAGTATGGTTCATACTTAACCGTCTAGCAATAATGCCACCCATACTAAAAGAGTTATCACCGTATAAGCCGTGGTGCAAAATAATAATATCAGGGATACTCAGGTTTCCACAGTTTCCACGACCAATTAAGCAACGACTAGCAAATAATGCAAAGTAGCGTAAAACAGGAAAATGTATGCTAGTGATTCATGCATCGGAAACCTTCCTTGTTTTCCCTACAGTGATAGTGTCAATAAATCCCTCCACATCATCACGATGTGGTTCTTCTGTCTTGCCCCCAAAAGGGACTAAACAAATCCGACAAAAATCATAAAGTAACATCTCCTTATGCTCATCATATAAATGAAATTCCACCGTAGGTGGTGAGTTCTTAGAATGAAAATGAAAGTTTTGCGCAAAGGTATTTGTGAGCAAGAGATACTGATCGCATTGGTCGTGGAGGAAAGCGGTAAGGCCTGCAGTCTGAGCCAACTCATGAAAATCTTCATAAATCCCGACTGCTCTTAAGAAATCCTTGGAAGGCCATTCACACGCCCGAACCTCTGTGGTGCGAGGCAAATTATACTTAGGCTTCGGTGCCTTCTCCTTCGAGCTTTGGCTCGATGAGCCCCTCAAAAGTCTCCTCATCATTTTCTGAAAAATTCTGAAATTTTTAGTAACTTCAAAATAAAAGTAAACCAAACTCAATAATATTGATAGAAACCACTCCTACAAGTGCCTAGAGCCTATATCATGCATCAAAACTACTTTTGACCATATAAATTTGACATGCAAGCTCAAGAACAGGGTCACCTAAGCAGCAAAAATTTTCAATGAATAAAGCACTAGAACAAAAACTAATTGGACCAATGGAGGAGTCACATACCAAGGAACAATCTCCCCAAGCAGTTTTGTGAGAGGTGCTTTGAGCAAGGAGATCGAAAATTATAGCAAAGAGGGCTGGAACTCATGCTTGAGTTGGTTTTTCGTGTTTGTGGGAGGAAGAAGAAGAGGATGGGTGCAGGAATAAGTGGAGGAGGGCCACCGTGGGCCCACGAGGCAGGGGGGCGCGCCCTCCACCCTCGTGACCAGGTGGCAGCTCCCCTCGCGGTAATTTTTGCACCATAAATCCTCAAATATTCCCCAAAAAATCATATTAAATTGGCATGTCATTCTGAGGACTTTTATTTTCGGGATATTTTTATATTGCACGGATAAATCAGGAAACAGACAGAAAAATACTATTTTTACTTTATTTCAACTAAATAACAGAAAGTATAGAGATGGTACAGAAGGTTGTGCTTCTAGTTTCATCCATCTCATGCTCGTCAAAAGGAATCCACTAACAAGGTTGATCAAGTCTTGTTAACAAACTCATTCCGATTAACATGAAGCCGGAGAAATTTTGAATAACACTAGGTTACCTCAACGGGGATATGCACATCCCAATAATAAGTATATCATATTTCTTCTTGACAGTAGGAAGAGGAAATTCAAAGCCTCCAAATATAATCGATGGATTTTTTCCGATAGAATTGATACTATGAACTTGAGGTTGTTTCCTCAGAAAGTTTACCGTATGCTCATTACCATTAACATGAAAAGTGACATTGCCTTTGTTGCAATCAATAACAGCCCCTGCAGTATTAAGAAAATGTCTTCCAAGAATAATAGACATACTATCGTCCTCGGGAATATCAAGAATAACAAAGTCCGTTAAAATAGTAATGTTTGCAACCACAACAGGCACATCCTCACAAATACCGATAGGTATAGCAGTTGATTTATCAGCCATTTGCAAAGATATTTCAGTAGGTGTCAACTTATTCAAGTCAAGTCTACGATATAAAGAGAGAGGCATAACACTAACACCGGCTCCAAGATCACATAAAGCAGTTTTAACATAGTTTCTTTTAATGGAGCATGGTATAGTAGGTACTCCTGGATCTCCAAGTTTCTTTGGTATTCCACCCTTAAAAGTATAATTAGCAAGCATGGTGGAAATTTCAGCTTCTGGTATCTTTCTTTTATTTGTAACAATATCTTTCATGTACTTAGCATAATGATTCATTTTGAGCATATCAGTCAATCGCATACGCAAAAATATAGGTCTAATCATTTCAGCAAAGCACTCAAAATCCTCATCATCCTTTTTCTTGGATGGTTTGGGAGGAAAAGGCATGGGTTTCTGAACCCAAGGCTCTCTTTCTTTACCATGTTTCCTAGCAACAAAGTCTTTCTTATCATAACGTTGATTCTTTGATTGTGGGTTATCAAGATCAACAACAGGTTCAATTTCTACATCATTATCATTACTAGGTTGAGCATCATTATGAACATCATCATTAACATTTTCATTAGGTTCATGTTCATTGCCATATTGTGTTTCAACATCAGACATAGATATACCATTTGGATTATCAGGTGGTTCAGCAATAGGTTCACTAGAAGTTTGCACAGTTCTATCATTTTTCTTTTTCTTATTTTTAGAAGAACTAGGTGCATCAATATTATTTCTCTGAGAATCTTGCTCAATTCTCTTAGGGTGGCCTTTAGGATACAAAGGTTCCTGGGTCATTCTACCAGTTCTAGTAGCCACTTTAACAGCATAATCATTTTTCTTACTATTCATCTCATCGAGCAATTCTTTTTGAGCTTTAAGTACTTGTTCTACTTGAGTGGTAACCATAGAAGCATGTTTGCTAACAAGTTTAAGTTCACCTCTAATATTAGCCATATAATCACCCAAGTATTTAATCATATCTGCATCTTGTTTTAATTGTCTACCAAAATAAGCATTGAAGTCTTCTTGCTTAAACATAAAATTATCAAACTCATCCAAGCACTGACTAGCAATTTTAGTAGTAGGGATTTCAGCTTTATCATATCTATAGAGAGAATTTACCTTTACTACCTATGTCGGGTTATCGAGGTCTGGAGGTTCTTCAATAAATAAAGGATTAGGATCATATGTTTCTTCGACAGGCGGTAAATGAAGACCATGTATTTCTTCAATAGGAGGTAGATTCTTAACATCTTCAGCTTTAATACCTTTTTCTTTCATAGATTTCTTTGCCTCTTGCATATCTTCGGGACTGAGAAATAGAACACCTCTCTTCTTCGGAGTTGGTTTAGGAATAGGCTCATTAATTGGAGCAGGAGCTGGCTCAGGAGGTGCCCAATTACTTTCATTTGTCAACATATTGTTCAATAAGATTTCAGCTTCATCCGGTGTTCTTTCCCTGAAAAGAGAACCAGCACAACTATCCAGGTAATCTCTGAAAGCATCAGTTAGTCCATTATAAAAGAAATCAATTATTTCATTTTTCTTAAGAGGATGATCAGGCAAAGCATTAAGTAACTTGAGAAGCCTCCCCCAAGCTTGTGGGAGACTCTCTTCTTTAATTTGCACAAAGTTGTATATTTCCTTTAAAGCAGCTTGTTTCTTATGAGTTGGGAAATATTTAGCAGAGAAGTAATAAATCATATCCTGGGGACTACGCACACAACTAGGATCAAGAGAATTAAACCATATCTTAGCATCACCCTTTAATGAGAACGGAAATATTTTGAGGATATAAAAGTAGAGAGATCTCTCATCATTAGTGAACAGGGTGGCTATATCGTTTAATTTAGTAAGATGTGCCACAACAGTTTCAGATTCATAGCCATGAAAAGGATATGATTCAACTAAAGTAATTATATCAGGATCAACAGAGAATTCATAATCCTTATCAGTAACACAGATAGGTGAAGTAGCAAAAGCAGTGTCAGGTTTCATCCTAGCATTTAGAGATTGCTTATTCTATTTAGCTAATAACCTTTTGAGTTCACATCTATCTTTGCAAGCTAAAATAGCTAAAGAAGCTTCTTGATCAAATAAATAACCCTCAGGAATAACAAGTGATTCTTCATCATCACTTTCATCATCATAATCAGATTCAATATTTTCAATCTCTCTAGCCCTAGCAAGTCGTTCCTCGAGAAAATCACCAAGTGGCACAGTAGTATCAAGCATAGAAGTAGTTTCATCATAAGTATCATGTATAGCAGAAGTAGCATCATCAATAACATACGACATATCAGAACGAATAACAGAAGCAGGTTTAGGTGTCGCAAGCTTACTCATAACAGAAGGTGAATCAAGTGCAGAGCTAGATGGCAGTTCCTTACCTCCCCTCGTAGTTGAGGGATAAATTGTTGTCTTAGCGTCTTTCAAGTTCTTCATAGTGTCCAGCAGATATAAATGCCAAGTGACTCAAAGAATAGAGCTATGTTCCCCGGAAACGGCTCCAGAAATTTATATTGATAACCCACAAGTATAGGGGATCGCAACAGTTTTCGAGGGTAGAGTATTCAACCCAAATTTATTGATTCGACACAAGGGGAGCCAAAGAATATTATCAAGTATTAGCAGCTGAGTTGTCAATTCAACCACACCTGGAAACTGAGTATCTGCAGCAAAGTGTTTAGTAGCAAAGTAATATGATAGTGATGGTAACGGTAACAAAAGAGTAACGAAATCAAAGTAATGATTTTGGTATTTTGTAGTGATTGTAACAATAGCAACGGGAAAGTAAATAAGCGTAAACCAGTATATGGAAAGCTTGTAGGCATCGGATCAATGATGGATAATTATGCCGGATGCGGTTCAACATGTAACAGTCATAACATAGGGTGACACAGAACTAGCTCCAATTCATCAATGTAATGTAGGCATGTATTCTGAATATAGTCATACGTGCTTATGGAAAACAACTTGTATGACATCTTTTGTCCTACCCTCCCGTGGCAGCGGGGTCCTAATGGAAACTAAGGGATATTAAGGCCCCCTTTTAATAGAGAACCGGAACAAAGCATTAGCACATAGTGAATACATGAACTCCTCAAACTACGGTCATCACCGGTAAGTATCCCGATTATTGTCACTTCGGGGTTAACGGATCATAACACATAATAGGTGACTATAGACTAGCAAGATAGGATCAAAAACACTCATATATTGATGAAAACATAATAGGTTCAGATCTGAAATCATGGCACTTGGCCCCTAGTGACAAGCATTAAGCATAGCAAAGTCATAACAACATCAATCTCAGAACATAGTGGATACTAGGGATCAAACCATAACAAAACTAACTCGATTACATGATAAATCTCATCCAACCCATCACTGTCCAGCAAGCCTACGATGGGATTACTCACGCACGGCGGTGAGCATCATGAAATTGGTGATGGATGATGGTTGATAATGACGACGACGACGAATCCCCCTCTCCGGAACCCCGAACGGACTCCAGATTAGCCCTCCCGAGAGGTTTTAGGGCTTGGCGACGGCTCCCTATCGTAAAACGCGATGATTTCTTCTCCCTTATTTTTTTCTCCTCGGAAGCAAATATATAGAGTTGGAGTTGGAGTCGGGAGGTCTCCAGGGGGCCCACGAGGTAGGGGGGCGCGCCCTAGGGGGGGCGCCCCCACCCTCGTGGATAGGGTGTGGCCCCCCTGGTCTTCATCTTTGGCGAAGATTTTTTATTATTTATTGTAAGATATTCCGTGGAGTTTCAGGTCATTCCGAGAACTTTTGTTTTCTACACATAAAACAACATCATGGCAATTCTGCTGAAAACAGCGTCAGTCCGGGTTAGTTCCATTGAAATCATACAAGTTAGAGTCCAAAACAAGGGCAAAAGTGTTTGGAAAAGTAGATACGACGGAGACGTAACAGTCGTCGTCATCGACAACAGCGACGACGCGCCGCCGCCGCCAGTCCGCCATGGCGACGCCGGGTCCAGCAGGGGCGCCCTCGTCAAGGAGGAGAAGGCCGACGACGAGGATGGCGATGACGACGGCGACTACTCGGTGTTCAGCAAGTTTCTTTTAGATTAGTTTATTATATATTTGCTATGTAATGAAAATCGGCGAACTTTGTCCAAATATATGCCCAAGTTGGCCGAAATTTGTCGTGTTTAGCCGAACTTCGCCGAACTGTGCCGAAATTTGCTATACTTTTTTTATTTAATCGCGCCTGGGGGCCACCTCGGGGCCGGCGGCTGGGGACCAACTCGCCCCCAGGCCCATTTTTTGCGCCGGCTCACCCCCAGACGGCGATTTTAGGCGCTCCCTGGGGGGCCAACGGCTGGAGATGCTCCTACTGTGTTGTTTGAACCCATCGTATAACATCTACTTACACATGGTATGAGTAAGAGAACACCGTGGAATCTAAACACCGTGAGAGATCTAAGGAGGATTTAATGAAAGACCACAATAGAGGCATATGGAGGTGGTGGCTACACCAACAGGCATAAGCTGTGGGAGGTGATTGTAGGCAATGGATGACGGGAGCAGTGCTTGGGATTAATGCAAGAAGAGGTAAGGCAGCGAGAGCAGCATGAGAGAGACGATGGCAAGAGAACGAAACCGAAGGTGGAGGAGATATTCTTTCGGTACTATGTCAAAGAGGCATACGGGTGGGACATCAGGCGCCTATTGATATATTGATATTACAAGTTGATCTAGATAGTAATAACTTGAGCCCACCAGTTTAACAGCTCGTATTTTACGATTAACATGGTAATTTCCAGGGAGTTTCTAGTTAGTATACGTATAGATAGATAGATAGATAGATGTAATATCTAAGTTTTAATTAGATGTGCTTTTAGCAAATTTGTTGTCAAAAACATTACTCCCTCTAATTCATATTAATTGTAGCTCAAACGAAATCTAGCACCGAAATACATTTAGATACATCCTTTTCAGCGACAACTAATATGGATTGGAGGGAGTACTAATCTTAAAGTTGTCGAGGGATCACACTTATATATATACACTAATATGTGCGGGAATAGTTGCGAGAGAGCATGATATACCACTCCCCATAATCCATACACACGTATATATTAATATTGATTATTATTATTATTTTGGAGATCACATTATCCATACACGCGTACATATTGGCGACCGTACTATACCAGATGCACATGTGAGCGGCAGCACGCACGCTTGCAGCTGGCTTATTGCAGGGACGCCGAAATTAAGAGTGCTTAAGCAAAGACATGCGTGCCTGCGGCATGATATTCTCTATCGATCTTATTGGTGTCTATAGGATAGATCGACGTTGCGAAGGTTGCATGCATGATTACTTAGTTGCTCTATCGATCTTATTAGTTGCAGTAGCTGTTGTGGACAGGCATCCTGTACTCCTGCTTCCCGCCGTAGCCGGGCTGCTTCTGCTCGCGGTGCTCGTGGTAGGCGTAGCCGCCGGCGCCAACCGCCGCCGCCCCTGCCAGGCCGGCCTCAATCTGGTGCTTCCGGGCGTGCGCTGGGTCCTTCTTCGCCTCATACCCCTCGTACTGTACCACACGAAAGGATCATTCATCTTGAAGATTAGATGTGTTAACTGGAGTAGTATTAGTATGTAATGTGGAGCTAGAGTAATTAAGTAATCACCAGGGCGAAGCCACCGGCGGCGAGGGCGCCGGCCTCGCCGACGCGCTCCCTGTTCTTGTGCTGCGTCACCTCCTTCTTGTAGTACCCCTGGCCCTGCTCGCCTCCGCCGAAGGACTCGGTGGTGGTGGTGTACGCCATGGTCCCGCCGTTGTTCTGCCCGTAGCCGTGGCCCTGCCCATGCCCGGGCCTCATGGAGTCGAAGGACTCGTCGGTGGTGGTGGTGTACACGGTCCTGCCACCGCCGCCGCCGCCATGCCCGTACATGCTGGAGTCGACGCCAGTGGTGTTGGAGTACATGTTGGTCCCGCCATTGCCATAGCTCTGACCGTGGCCGTAGCCGGCACCATGGCCGAGCTTCGCAGCATCGTAGCACTCCTCGGTGGTGGTGGAGTACACGGTCTTGCCGCCGTCGAAGGACTCCTCGGTGTTGGAGTAGGACATGGGCCTGCCGCCGGTGTAGTAGGCCGCCATTCTATGAGCAGATGGTGAGCTAAGCTAGCTAGTGTGCTGGATACTGGTACGTGTTGATGGTTGCTTGCTTGGCTGTCACAAATGTGCCGTGGAAGGGGTGTATTTATAGCGTGGCGATTGGTGTAAGTGACAGCGACGATGGACGGTGGAGATGAATTGGAGAGCAAATATGATTCATCGTCACCTCTATTATTGAAATCTCAATTTGTGACTACAGTTGAGCATCATTTTGTCGCTGCCGACAGGTTTTATATACATAGCCTTGATCTGCAAAATTACTAAGATTCGCCTCATCAAGTTGTTGCCCCTGTTTTGGGAAAGAGTATGCGATAATTCGACAACTGGGAGCATTTTTTAGCAGCACTCAGTAAAGTTATTCTTCTTTCCGCTCCTTTCAACAGAGCATCCATATCTCTATCTCTAGTACCAAATGAAAATGTGCTGATTTATAGTGACTCTCTTTCTCGTCACATATGGTTCTTATTAACAGTTCAGCTGATGAGTAAGAGCAACTCTTAATTAATAAAAGGGCGTGTCTAGAACTCAGTCGATTGAGACTTAACGAAGTCTCAGTCGAGTGACGTCAACATGTTTTTTTGCTACAAGCGGCACGGCTGGATGCTACAAACGGCGACGAAAAATGTTGTGATGATATTACCAGCAATACCAAACAGTCCAGGGGCCAGACGCCAGGGTCCCTGGCGTCTGGGTCCAGACGCCGGGAACCCTGGCGTCTGACCCTGGAGTTCGAGAAGGACTCTTGCCTTTCGGGTGAAACCGACTTTGTGGAGGCTTTTACTCCAAGTTTCGACCCCAAGGCTCAACATATAAATAGAGGGGCAGGGCTAGCACCCAAGATATATCAAGAAACACCAAACCGTGTGCCGGCTATCCCGTCCCCTCTAGTTTATCCTCTGTCATAGTTTTCGTAGTGCTTAGGCGAAGCCCCGCGGAGATTGTTCTTCACCAACACCGTCACCACGTCATCATGCTGCCGGAACTCATCTACTACTTCGCCCCTCTTGCTGGATCGAGAAGGCGAGGACATCATCGAGCTGAATGTGTGCTGAACACGGAGGTGCCGTACGTTCGGTACTTGATTGTTGGGGAACGTTGCAGAAAACAAAAATTTTCCTACGGTTTCACCAAGATCCATCTAGGAGTTCATCTAGCAACGAGTGATAGGATTGCATCTACATACCTTTGTAGATCACGCGCGGAAGCGTTCAAAGAATGGGGATGAGGAAGGCGTACTCGACGTGATCCAAATCACCGGAGATCCTAGCGCTGAACGGACGGCACCTCCGCGTTCAACACACGTATGGTCAGCGTAACGTCTCCTCTTTCTTGATCCAGCAAGGGGGGAGGAGAGGTTGAGGAAGATGGCTCCAGCAGCAGCACGACGGCGTGGTGGTGATGGTGCTGCAGTACTCCGGCAGGGCTTCGCCAAGCTCTATGGAGGAGGAGGAGGTGTTGGAGAGGGAGAGGGAGGCACCAAAGGCAAGGGTGAGAGGTCCTCCCTTCCCCCCACTATATATAGGGGGCCTAGGGGGGGGGCGCCGGCCCTAGGAGATGCAATCTCCTAGGGGGGCGGCGGCCAAGGGAGGAATCCCTCCTCCCCAAGGCACCTAGGAGGTGCCTTCCCCTTATAGGACTCTTCCTTTAGGGTTTCCCCCACCCTAGGCGCATGGGCCCTAGGGGGAAGTGGCGCCCCAGCCCACTTTGGGCTGGATCCCTTCCCACTTTAGCCCATGGGGCCCTCCGGGATAGGTGGCCCCACCCGGTGGACCCCCGGGACCCTTCCGGTGGTCCCGGTACAATACCGGTGACCCCGAAACTTGTCCCGATGGCCGAAATAGCACTTTCTATATATAATTCTTTACCTCCGGACCATTCTGGAACTCCTCGTGACGTCCGGGATCTCATCCGGGACTCCGAACAACATTCGGGTTACTGCATATACATATCCCTACAACCCTAGCGTCACCGAACCTTAAGTGTGTAGACCCTACGGGTTCGGGAGACATGTAGACATGACCGAGATGACTCTTCGGTTAATAACCAACAGCTGGATCTGGATACCCATGTTGGCTCCCACATGCTCCTCGATGATCTCATCGGATGAACCACGATGTCGAGGATTCAAGCAACCCCGTATACAATTCCCTTTGTCAATCGGTATGTTACTTGCCCGAGATTCGATCGTCGGTATCCCAATACCTCGTTCAATCTCGTTACCGGCAAGTCACTTTACTCGTACCGTAATGCATGATCCCGTGACCAGACACTTGGTCACTTTGAGCTCATAATGATGATGTATTACCGAGTGGGCCCAGTGATACCTCTTCGTCATACGGAGTGACAAATCCCAGTCTTGATCCGTGTCAACCCAACAGACACTTTCGGAGATACCCGTAGTATACCTTTATAGTCACCCAGTTACGTTGTGACGTTTGGTACACCCAAAGCACTCCTACGGTATCCAGGAGTTACACGATCTCATGGTCTAAGGAAAAGATACTTGACATTGGAAAACTCTAGCAAACGAACTATACGATCTTGTGCTATGTTTAGGATTGGGTCTTGTCCATCACATCATTCTCCTAATGATGTGATCTCGTTATCAATGACATCCAATGTCCATAGTCAGGAAACCATGACTATCTGTTGATCAACGAGCTAGTCAACTGGAGGCTTACTAGGGACATGTTGGTGTCTATTATTCACACATGTATTACGATTTCCGGATAACACAATTATAGCATGAATAAAGACAATTATCATGAACAAGGAAATATAATAATAATGCTTTTATTATTGCCTCTAGGGCATATTTCCAACATTGATCGGGACAGATCGTGAAGGTGTACGACTACATCAACCGCGTTGATAAACGCTTCCGCTTACGATCTACGAGGGTACATAGACAACACTCTCCCCTCTCGTTGCTATGCATCACCATGATCCTGCGTGTGCGTAGGAATTTTTTTGAAATTACTACGTTCCCCAACAGTGGCATCCGAGCCAGGTTTTATGCGTAGATGTTATATGCACGAGTAGAACACAAGTGAGTTGTGGGCGATACAAGTCATACTGCTTACCAGCATGTCCCACTTTGGTTCGGCGGTATTATTGGATGAAGCGGCCCAGACCGACATTACACGTACGCTTACGCGAGACTGGTTCTACCGACGTGCTTTGCACATAGGTGGCTGGCGGGTGTCACTTTCTCCAACTTTAGTTGAACTGAGTGTGGCTACGCCCGGTCCTTGAGAAGGTTAAAACAACACTAACTTGACAAACTATCATTGTGGTTTTGATGCGTAGGTAAGAACGGTTCTTGCTCAGCCCGTAGCAGCCACGTAAAACTTGCAACAACAAAGTAGAGGACGTCTAACTTGTTTTTACATGGCATGTTGTGATGTGATATGGTCAAGACGTGATGAGATATAAGTTGTTGTATAAGATGATCGTGTTTTATTGAAGTTATCGGCAACTGGCAGAAGCCTTATGGTTGTCTCTTTATTGCATAAGATGCAAGCGCCAAATAATTGCTTTACTTTATCGCTATGCGATAGCAATAGTTGCAAGAGCAATAGTTGGCGAGACGACCATGTGACGACACATTGATATAGATCAAGATGATGGAGATCACAGTGGCATGCCGGTAACGATGAAAATCATGACGATGCTTTGGAGATGGAGATCAAAGGCACAAGATGATGATGGCCATATCATGTCACATGTTTTGATTGCATGTAATGTTTATCTTTTATACATCTTATTTTGCTTAGTTCGACGGTACCTTTATAAGATGATCTCTCGCTAATTATCAAGGTACAAGTGTTCTCCCTGAGTATGCACCGTTGCGAAAGTTCTTCGCGCTGAGACACCACGTGATGATCGGGTGTGATAGGCTCTACGTTCAAATACAACAGGTGCAAAACAGTTGCACATGCGGAATACTCAGGTTAAACTTGACGAGCCTAGCATATAACAGATACGGCCTTGGAACACTGAGAACGAAAGGTCGAGAGTGAATCATATAGTAGATATGATCAACATAGTGATGTTCACCATTGAAACTACTCCATCTCATGTGATGATCGGACATGGTTTAGTTGATATGGATCACGTGATCACTTAGAGGATTAGAAGGATGTCTATCTAAGTGGGAGTTCTTAAGTAATATGATTAATTGAACTTCAATTTATCATGAACTTAGTCCTGGTAGTATTAGCATATCTATGTTGTAGATCAATAGCTCGCGTTTAGCTTCCCTGTTTTATTTTTGATATGTTCCTAGAGAAAACTAAGTTGAAAGATGTTAATAGCAATGATGCGGATTGGATCCGTGATCTGAGGTTTATCCTCATTGCTGCACAAAAGAATTATGTCCTTGATGCACCGCTAGGTGACAAACCTATTGCAGGAGCAGATGCAGATGTTATGAACGTTTGGCTAGCTCAATATGATGACTACTTGATAGTTTAGTGCACCATGCTTAAGCGGCTTAGAATCGGGACTTCAAAGACATTTTGAACGTCATGGACCATATGAGATGTTCCAGGAGTTGAAGTTAATATTTCAAGCAAATACCCGAGTTGAGAGATATGAAGTCTCCAACAAGTTCTATAGCTAAAAGATGGAGGAGAATAGCTCAAGCAGTGAACATGTGCTCAGATTGTCTGGGTACTACAATCGCTTGAATCAAGTGGGAGTTAATCTTTCTAGATAAAATAGTGATTGACAGAATTCTCTAGTCACCATCACCAAGTTAGTAGAACTTCATGATGAACTATAATATGCAAGGGATAATGGAAACGATTCCCAAGCTCTTTGTGATGCTGAAATCGACGAAGGTAGAAATCAAGAAAAGTATCAAGTGTTGATGGTAAACAAAACCACTAGTTTCAAGTAAAGGGACAAAGGGAAGAAAGGGGAACTTCAAGAAGAACGGCAAGCAAGTTGCTGCTCAAGTGAAAAAACCCAAGTCTGGACCTAAGCCTGAAACTGAGTGCTTCTACTACAAAGGGACTAGTCACTGGAAGCGGAACTACCCCAAGTAATTGGCGGATAAGAAGGATGGCAAAGTGAACATAGGTATATTTGATATACATGTTATTGATGTGTACTTTACTAGTGTTTATAGCAACCCCTCAGATTTGATACTAGTTCAGTTGCTAAGAATAGTAACTCGAAACGGGAGTTGCAGAATGAACAGAGACTAGTTAAGGGTGAAGTGACGATGTGTATTGGAAATGGTTCCAAGATTGATATGATCATCATCGCACACTCCCTATACTTTCGGGATTAGTGTTAAACCTAAAATAAATATTATTTAGTGTTTGCGCTGAGCATGAATATGATTGGATCATGTTTACTGCAATACGGTTATTCATGTAAGTTAGAGAATAATTGTTATTCTGTTTACATGAATAAAACCTTCTATGGTCATACACCCAATGAAAATGGTTTGTTGGATCTCGATCGTGGTGATACACATTTTCATAATGTTCAAGCCAAAAGATGCAAAGTTAATAATGATAGTGCAACTTATTTGTGGCACTGCCGTTTAGGTCATATTGGTGTAAAGAGCATAAAGAAAATCCATGTTGATGGGCTTTTGGAATTACTTGATTATGAATCAGTTGATGCTTGCGAACCATGCCTCATGGGCAAGATGACTAAGACTCCGTTCTCCGGAACAATGGAGTGAGCAACAAATTTGTTAGAAATCATACATACTGATGTATGTGGTCCGATGAATATTGAGGCTCGCGGCAGGTATCATTATTTTCTGATCTTCACAGATGATTTGAAAGGATATGAGTATATCTACTTGATGAAACACAAGTCTGAAACATATGAAAAGTTCAAAGAATTTCAAAGTGAAGTGGAGAATGATCGTAACAAAAATAAAAGTTTCTATGATATGATCGCAGAAGTAAAATATTTGAGTTACGAGTTTTGGCCTTCAGTTAAAACAATGTGAAATAGTTTCACTACTCACCCACCTGAAACACCACAGTGTAATGGTGTGTCCAAACGCGTAACCTTACTTTATTAGATATGGTGCGACCTATGATGTCTCTTACCGATTTACCACTATCGTTTTGGGGTTATGCATTAGAGACAGCTACATTCACGTTAAATAGGGCACCATCTAAATCCGTTGAGACGACACTGTATGAACTATGGTTTGGCAAGAAACCTAAGCTGTCGTTTTTTAAAGTTTGAGGTTGCAATGCTTATGTGAAAAAGTTTCAACCTGATAAGCCCAAACCCAAATCGGAGAAGTGCGTCTTCATAGGATACCCAAAAGAAAATGTTGGGTACACCTTCTATCACAGATCCGAAGGCAAGATATTCATTGCTGAGAATGGATCCTTTATAGAGAAGGAGTTTCTCTCGAAAGAAGTGAGTGGGAGGAAAGTAGAACTTGATGAGGTAACTGTACCTGCTCCCTTATTGGAAAGTAGTTCATCACAGAAATCTATTCCTGTGACTACTACACCAATTAGTGAGGAAGCCAATGATGATGACCATGTAACTTCAGATCAAGTTACTACCCAACCTCGTAGGTAAACCAAGGTGAGATGCGCACCAGAATGGTACGGTAATCCTGTTCTGGATGTCAAGTTACTTGACCATGACGAACCTACGAACTATGAGGAAGCGATGATGTGCCCAGATTTCACAAAATGGCTTGAGGCCATGAAATCTGAGATGAGATCCATGTATGAGAACAAAGTATGGATTTTGATTGACTTGCCCAATGATCGCGAGCCATTGAGATTAAATGGATCTTCAAGAGGAAGACAGACGCTGACAGTAGTGTTACTATCTACAAAGCTAGAATTGTCGCAAAAAGGTTTTCGACAAGTTCAAGGTGTTGACTATGATGAGAATTTCTCACTCGTATCTATGCTTAAGTCTGTCCGAGTCATGTTAGCAATTGCCGCATTTTATGAAACCTGGCAAATGGATAAACAAAACTGCATTCCTTAATGGATTTATTAAAGAAGAGTTGTATATGATGCAACCAGAAGATTTTGTCAATCCTAAAGGTGGTAACAAAATATGCAAGGTCCAGCGATCCATCTATGGACTGGTGCAAGCATCTCGGAGTTGGAATATACGCTTTGATAAGTTGATCAAAGCATATAGTTTTATACAGACTTGTGGTGAAGCCTGTATTTACAAGAAAGTGAGTGGGAGCACTACAACATTTCTGATAAGTATATGTGAATGACATATTGTTGATCGGAGATAATGTAGAATTATTCTACAAAGCATAAAGGAATGTTTGGAAGGAGTTTTTCAAAGAAAGACCTCGGTGAAGCTGCTTACATATTGAGCATCAAGATCTATAGAGATAGATGAAGACGCTTGATAAGTTTTTCAATGAGTACATACCTTGACAAGATTTTGAAGTAGTTCAAAATGGAACAGTCAAAGAAAGAGTTCTTACCTATGTTACAAGGTGTGAAATTGAGTAAGACTCAAAGCCCGACCATGGCAGAAGATAGAAAGAGAATGAAAGTCATTCCCTATGCCTTGGCAATAGGTTCTATAAAAAATATGCCATCTTGTGTACCAGATCTATTGTATACCTACACTGTTTTTGGCAAGGGAGTACAATAGTGATCTAGGAGTAGATCACTGGACAACGGTCAAAATTATCCTTAGTGGAATAAGGATATGTTTCTCGATAATGGAGGTGACAAAAGGTTCATCGTAAAAGGTTACGTCGATGCAAGTTTTGACACTGATCCAGATGACTCTAAGTATCAATCTGGATACATATTGAAAGTGGGAGCAATTAGCTAGAGTAGCTCCGTGCAAAGCATTGTTGACATAGAAATTTGCAAAATACATACGGATCTGAATGTGGCAGACCCGTTGACTAAACTTCTCTCACAAGCAAAACATGATCACACCTTAGTACTATTTGGGTGTTAATCACATGACGATGTGAACTAGATTACTGACTCTAGTAAACCCTTTGAGTGTTGGTCACATGGCGATGTGAACTATGGGTGTTAATCCCATGGTAATGTGAACTATTAGTGTTAAATCACATGGCCATGTGAACTAGATTATTGACTCTAGTGCAAGTGGGAGACTGAAGGAAATATGCCCTAGAGGCAATAATAAAGTTATTATTTATTTCCTTAATTCATGATAAATGTTTATTATTCATGCTAGAATTGTATTAACCGGAAACATAATACTTGTGTGAATACATAGACAAACAGAGTGTCACTAGTATGCCTCTACTTGACTAGCTCGTTGATTAAAGATGGTTATGTTTCCTAGCCATTGACATGGGTTTTTTTTACAGAAGCCATTGACATAAGTTGTCATTGGATTAATGGGATCATATCATTAGGAGAATGATGTGATTGACTTGACCCATTCCGTTAGCTTAGCACTCGATCATTTAGTATTCTGCTATTGCTTTCTTCATGACTTATACATGTTCCTATGACTATGAGATTATGCAACTCCCGTTTACCGGAGAAACACTTTGTGTGCTACCAAACGTCACAACGTAACTGGGTGATTATAAAGGTGCTCTACATGTTTCTCAAAAAGTACTTGTTGGGTTGGCGTATTTCGAGATTAGGATTTGTCACTCCGATTGTCGGAGAGGTATCTCTGGGCCCACTCGGTAATAGACATCACTTAAGCCTTGCAAGCATTGCAACTAATGAGTTAGTTGCAGGATGATGTGTTACGGAACGAGTAAAGAGACTTACCGGTAACGAGATTGAACTAGGTATTGAGATACCGACGATCGAATCTCGGGCAAGTAACATACCGATGACAAAGGGAACAACGTATGTTGTTATGCGGTTTGACCGATAAAGATCTTTGTAGAATATGTAGGAGCCAATATGGGCATCCAGGTTCTGCTATTGGTTATTGACCAGAGAAATGTCTCGGTCATGTCTACATAGTTCTCGAACCCGTACGGTCCGCACGCTTAACATTCGTTGACGATATAGTATTTATGAGTTATGTATGTTGGTAACCGAATGTTGTTCGGAGTTCCGGATAAGAACAAGGACATGACGAGGAACTCCAGAATGGTCCGGATATAAAGTTTGATATATGGGATAATAGTGTTTGGTCTTCGGAAGGGTTCCGGAATTCACCGGAAGGGGTTCCGGATGTTTCCCAAAATGTTTGGGTACGAGAACACGTTATTTGGGCCAAAGGGAAAAGCCCACAAGGTTTTTGGAACGCGCAAAAGGAAGTTTTGCAGAGTCCAGGGGCCAGACGCCAGGGTCCCTGGTGTCTGGTTCCAGACACCGGGAACCCTGGCGTCTGGCCCTGGAGTCCGAGGACTCTTGCCTTTCGGGTGAAACCAACTTTGTGGAGGCTTTTACTCCAAGTTTCGACCCCAAGGCTCAACATATAAATAGAGGGGCTTTTACTCCAAGTTTCGACCTCATCAAGTTGTTGCCCCTGTTTTGGGAAAGAGTATGCGATAATTCGACAATTGGGAGCATTTTTTAGCAGCACTCAGTAAAGTTATTCTTCTTTCCGCTCCTTTCAACAGAGCATCCATATCTCTATCTCTAGTACCAAATGAAAATGTGCTGATTTATAGTGACTCTCTTTCTCGTCACATATGGTTCTTATTAACAGTTCAGCTGATGAGTAAGAGCAACTCTTAATTAATAAAAGGGCGTGTCTAGAACTCAGTCGACTGAGACTTAACGAAGTCTCAGTCGAGTGACGTCAACATGTTTTTTTGCTACAAGCGGCACGGCTGGATGCTACAAACGGCGACGAAAAATGTTGTGATGATATTACCAGCAATACCAAACAGTCCAGGGGCCAGACGCCAGGGTCCCTGGCGTCTGGGTCCAGACGTCGGGAACCCTGGCGTCTGACCCTGGAGTTCGAGAAGGACTCTTGCCTTTCGGGTGAAACCGACTTTGTGGAGGCTTTTACTCCAAGTTTCGACCCCAAGGCTCAACATATAAATAGAGGGGCAGGGCTAGCACCCAAGATATATCAAGAAACACCAAACCGTGTGCCGGCTACCCTGTCCCCTCTAGTTTATCCTCCGTCATAGTTTTCGTAGTGCTTAGGCAAAGCCCTGCAGAGATTGTTCTTCACCAACACCGTCACCACGCCGTCGTGCTGCCGGAACTCATCTACTACTTCGCCACTCTTGCTGGATCGAGAAGGCGAGGACGTCATCGAGCTGAACGTGTGCTGAACGCGGAGGTGCCGTACGTTCGGTACTTGATCGGGACAGATCGTGAAGGTGTATGACTACATCAACCGCGTTGATAAACGCTTCCGCTTACGGTCTACGAGGGTACGTAGACAACACTCTCCCCTCTCGTTGCTATGCATCACCATGATCCTGCGTGTGCGTAGGATTTTTTTTTGAAATTACTACGTTCCCCAACATCAACTGGAGGCCACAAAGGAGCGATTCACAGAGCAGATGATGGTGTACCGTGCGAGCGTTTGCGATGGTACGTGCGCTCGTATGCCAAGACAACCACGACAAGAAAATGTCCTGAACAGAAGATAATGTTTCATACAGGGCACACACTTTGTACACGGGCTCATGTGAGAGGGTGACGCTAGGCATGGATTACCAGAACGCACGACGGTGTTCGATGCGACCACATCTGGTTGTATGTGCATTCGTATGAGGAAGGGAAACCCACCAATTGATTTATTTTCGATGCCTGAGGTCAACGAGGTGTTTTCTAACTGATCATTTGCTTTATAATTGGTGTTGATTAGCTCTGAGACTCTCGTAGCCAATCTCTTTAGCAACTATGTTTTCTTTATTTCTTTTTGTATGTTGGCTATATGAACTATATTTGTATACTGAATCAATGTTTTTATTTCATGTGTTACTTTTGCAGGGCTCGGACCTTATGTGGTGACATTTATGGTATGGTGCCAACCATATAAAAGACCCACACAAGCCACCTGGTTGCTTGAATGTGATGAACTTAACCAACAAGTGGCGAGTAAAGTTTTCCAATAAGAACCTCGCTCAAATAAAATTTGTTTAGTAGTGAGTCTCACCTTAAGTGAGAACTTTTTTAAATTAGGCACGTAGGAGGTTGCACACTTGTGTTTTATATCTTGCCTCGCATGCACTCCAAACCTAGGAGCTACCGATTCTTCTGGACACAGTTTATTTACTTAAGCGAGGTGCTTAGGTGGTTGAACCTATCTTTTTAAGGCATATATTTTTATCACTTGTATTGCTAATCCTTTGTTCCACAAAAAACTGAAAAAACCACAAAAGCCCAAAATAATTTGTTTTCATCTAGTTCTTCTCTAGCAGGTTCTATCGAAGGGTAGCCGTCGGACCATAACAAGGAGATCACATGAAGCAAGGTCCACATCTATTAAAACATAGGTCATATGCACCCCAACGGTAAAAGTTTCTAACCCTTGTTTAGACATAAGCTTGGGGAGATAACCACTTCTCGCACTCTCTTTTAATAATTGGATTTTCTTTTCACTTTCGTAATATTCTCTTGTTTAGTATGAAAATTTCTAAGCGTGGGGAGGTTATATTTGCATGTGTATTGTCTTATCCAGTGCTCTTTATCATAATGTCTTCTTGCATTAGTGTGTCTACTGTTTTGACATGCTTGCTTTGCATTTATTTTACTTAGCACGTGGAAATCTTGATATCTTCGGAAAAACATTGCCATGTTATTTTATCAAAAACCCAATAAAGGAGTCCATTGAACTGTTGTCTTTCTTCACCTAATCACATAAGTTGGGGACTCTAGTGGTGGCTTGATTGGCGATTGAATGATGATAGAGGCTTTTTGCTGATGAACCCAACATCTTTGGTTGATCAGGGATGTGTAACAACGGTTAGCCCACCAAACCATCCCCTTGGTGTACTTAGCTTCTGAATCTTATGCAACATGACACCGCGATACTCTTGCGTAGTTTTTGATTTCTTTATGACAAAAGCAAGTTTCAAGCCTTTGCAATTCCATTCATCTTATATTGCTAGGCCTTATGGCATGGTGCATTGCCCACTCTCACATTGAGACTTGGATAATACTTCACAGGTACATACAATCCCCGTGGGAGGACTTTATTTTATTCTCCTACACATAAAACACCTCATCTCCACAAAACAACCACCATACCTACCTACATTGCATTTTCATAGTCATTCCAGGCATATCGCCATGCACTACCATCATTCTACATTACATGATTAGAGACATGTTTTTATTTGCATGCCTTACATCATCATAGTATTTCTAGCTTGATATTTTCATAGGTTCTCTGTTTTTATGTCCATGCTATGCCAGATCGTTGCACATACGTGTACACTACCATAGGCATCATTGTATAGAGTTTCTGTCATGATTTCAGTTTTCAGTTATGATTACATTCAGTTGAAGTGATTCATTGTAAAGTGTATCATTCATCATTGCAAGGTGTTCCTCCTACAAAATAAAAAGGAGGGAAGAGAGACATAATAAAAGATGCACCATGGGGGTGCCACAAAAAAAGAAAAAAAGAAAAAGAGCGGAAAGAAAAAGAAAAAGGTGAGGAAGTGCTACCTCTTGAGCACCGCGTTGCATTTCCTTGAAGAGGAAAGGATGATGCAGCAAAGTAGCGTAAGTATTTCCCTCAGTTTTTGAGAACCAAGGTATCAATCCAGTAGGAGGCTGCGCGCGAGTCCCTCGTACCTGCACAAAGCAAATAACTCCTCGCAACCAACACGATAAGGGGTTGTCAATCCCTTCACGGTCACTTACAAGAGTGAGATCGATAGATATGATAAGATAATATTTTTGGTATTTTTGTGATAAAGATGCAAAGTAAAAAAGCAACGGAAATAACTAAGTATTGAAAGATTAATATGATGAAGATAGACCCGGGGGCCATAGGTTTCACTAGTGGCTTCTCTCAAGAGCATAAGTATTTTACGGTGGGTGAACGAATTACTGTTGAGCAATTGAAAAAATTGAACTTAGTTATGAGAATATCTAGGTATGATCATGTATATAGGCATCACGTCCGACACAAGTAGACCGACTCCTGCGTGCATCTACTACTATTACTCCACTCATCGATCGCTATCCAGCATGCATCTAGAGTATTAAGTTCATGAAAACAGAGTAACACCTTAAGCAAGATGACATGATGTAGAGGGATAAATTCATGCAATATGATAAAAAACCCCATCTTGTTATCCTCGATGGCAACAATACAATACGTGCCTTGCTGCCCCTACTGTCACTGGGAAAGGACACCGCAAGATTGAACCCAAAGCTAAGCACTTCTCCCATTGCAAGAAAGATCAATCTAGTAGGCCAAACCAAACTGATAATTCAAAGAGACTTGCAAAGATAACCAATCATACATAAAAGAATTCAGAGAAGATTCAAATATTCTTCATAGGTAATCTTGATCATAAACCCACAATTCATGGGTCTCAACAAACACACTGCAAAAAGAAGATTACATCGAATAGATCTCCACAATAGAGGGGGAGAACATTGTATTGAGATCCAAAAAGAGAGAAGAAGCCATCTAGCTAATAACTATGGACCCGAAGGTCTGAGGTAAACTACTCACACTTCATCGGAGAGGCTATGGTGTTGATGTAGAAGCCCTTCGTGATGGATGCCCCCTCCGGCGGAGCTCCGAAACAGGCCCCAAGATGGGATCTCGTGGATACAGAAAGTTACGACGGTGGAATTAGGGTTTTGGCTCCGTATCTGATCGTTTGGGGGTACGTAGGTATATATAGGAGGAAGAAGTACGTCGGTGGAGCAACAGGGGGCCCATGAGGGTGGAGGGCGTGCCTGGGGGGGTAGTCACGCCCCCCTACCTCGTGGCCTCCCTGTTGGTTGCTTGACATAGGGTCCAAGTCTCTTGGATCATGTTCGGTGAGAAAATCACGTTCCCGAAGGTTTCATTCTGTTTGGACTCCGTTGGATATTCCTTTTCTTCGAAACCCTAAAATAGGCAAAAAAACAGCAATTCTGGGATGGGCCTCCGGTTAATAGGTTAGTCCCAACAATAATATAAAAGTGAATAATAAAGCCCAATAATGTCCAAAACAGTAGATAATATAGCATGGAGCAATCAAAAATTATAGATACGTTGGAGACGTATCAGGAAGAGACAGCAGCAACACCATTATCATTTTTAGTATGCACTTGTGTTTCAAAGTAGCAACACTTCATGCATTGTAACATAGAAAGTTTCATGAGCTTCATATGTTTCATACTTGTGGGGAACCTACATTATTATAGGACTTGGATTGTATATTCTCATGATGGGCATCCTCAAAATCTTGAGTTCTTCATGAGCAAGCAAGTTGGATGCACCCCCAGTTAGTCCATAGGAGAGGTTTCATATATTCATAGCGCTATGTGCATCCTAGTTGCATGGCGATCCCTACTCCATGCGTTGCCATCAATCATAAGGCCTTCTCCACTGCCTAATGGTCAGCTGCGTTTATGCAACACTTTCTATGTTTTGGGCTTCTCAAAATCCCAACCATTATTACATTTTCCATTAAGTGCGAGCCATAGGCTTGCGGTCATTGCTGCGTAGGTAGTTGTGTGGGTGAATAACACAGACAAACAATATTTCTATTTGTACCTGGTATGCCCCAGGCTGGTATTTCTGAAGCGATCATTCATGCATGATTTCTTTTTTATATGATAGTCATTGCTATGTTCTTAGCATAATATGGACCTTCTCTCTAAACCTTTAGCAATGGGAATTTGGGCTCCACAAAAATTTTTTCCCCTTTCTTGACCTCCATGGCAATGGAACTAATTTAGGGGATAGCTTGTATTACTCCCTTGCTGTATAACTTTTTCATGCTTGCACGATGAAAATCGATATCACTTTTGGGGTTTGGTTTAATGTAAACTTAGAGTTGGTAGCAGTTAGCTTTTGGTAGTCAACCTTTTTACTCAAGGACGAGAAAGGTTTAAGCGTGAGGAGGTTCATGGCTCTATATTTTACATGCTTTAGAGCTCATTTGTTGCATGTTGTCTTCATATATCATGATCCCATTGAAGCAAATAGTGGTCAGTTATGGATGATTACCGGTATTTACAATTTTTCTTGTGAGCATTCCACATTTAGTATTTTATTTGGTTTTTATTAGTTTTCTTTGTGTTTCTTGTGTTTGTAGGTGTCTTGAAGCAATCTAGGACCAATCACGATGAAAGTATCAAACACGGGTTCAATACGAAGACACCTCAAGGGCCAGACTTCGCCATTTCAGAGGTCAGAAAAAGTTTTTTTTTCAAAATTCTCCAAATCAAGATGTAAGACCAGAAATGAATTGGTGCCATTCATACGAATCCAACAATCCCAAGAACGTCAAATTTCGAGTTCGTATGAAGAAATGGGGGTCGTTTTACCAGAGAAGGACATAATGAAAGACGGCGTACCATACCTCTGTGGCTGGTCGTATGTCATCTAGCCAGCTTAGAAAGTTGCCTCTCCAGATTGGATTCTTCACCGATTTCGTCCCCAATTGTTCTAATGAGATCCTTAGCTCAAAATGAAGGGATTGGGAGTGGATAAGGCTCATCTTGAGCCCTTGGATGCATCACATCAACGGAAGAGACTGAGGAGGCATCCTTTATATGCACCTCCATACCCTAGCCACCACAGTTAATCGTCTCCATCATCTCATTCATCCAAAACACTACTCCATTGTTGCTCCACCACCAGAGAAGGAGGGGCAACATCAAGCAAAGAAGGAGGAGGCTCCGCCACCATGGGCACCGGCACGGATTGCGCCGACGCCGTCACCAGTGCAGCCCCCATCATCATCATCGGCGTTGCCGCCACCATTATCACCATCACCACCGTGCCTTCTCCCTTCACCGGCTTGATGTTGTCTTGTAACTTGTCCCTAGCCTTCATGTCTTTGTTTGAGTTGTTGTACTAGTTCTTGGGATATGGTTGAACCCTATATGATACCTGATGAGATGAAATATCTTCTATTCATGATTGGAGTTAGTAGCCTTCATGAATGTTGAGAGGAGCGCCCGCTCACACTATTGCCTTGTTGTCGTGAAGTATATTACTATCAGTGTGAGGGTTGGGGATGTTGGGATATTTCGAGGTGACAGTAAAATCCTCGATTCCTCGCCATTGCAATTGACAGGGGATAAACAGAGAACCCTTAGAGAGGTTGCGTCCATGAAAAAACCCTTAATTATCGTAGTGGTAACCTAGAAGGAGACACTACGGTTTTGGCTTACGTGGCATGAAGTCTACTAGAGTAGAACATGTTGTGTACCCGGCTCTGCCCACTTATGCATTTGACCAGTGAGTAGAGGACATGGTAGTTCATATTAGTGGTAGTGATTCTGGAACCCCAGAGAACGCTTTACAACTCAAGCACCATCTCTACTAACGTAGCATATCAGTATTCATGTTTTCACCTTCTTGTTCGTAGTGTAGTAAACACCTTTTAGCTAGTTTCCCTACCAACTTATGAAAGAATTCCTTATTTAACACTATCTTAAATTTCGTTTCCTTATTTGACACCGAAAAACTTTTTCTTCCCTATCTAGCAACGAGTCTAAATTTTATGCCTTTTATGACATTTTTGTCCATTTTGAGCCTAAATAACACCGGAAAAGACTATTTTACCCTTCATGTGGTATGTGTGTGTGCATGGCAGTAGCACACACGTAGCATCAGTGCGAGGACAATAGCACACACGTAGCAGCACATACACATGTATCAACAAGCTAGTTATTTATTTCCCGCTTACTCACGGCCCCGCGGTCTCCTTAACTATCTCCCTGCATGCATGGGATTCCTTTCCATCTCACGCGAGAATGATATTTTCTCCGGCAGAACTCCCAACTGCATGCATAATTTATTTTCGGATCTGCCCGATGATTGCATGCGTGAAAATTGGAGAAGAGATGAAATCACCACGCTGCATTGGTGGGGCCTTTTGTTAGTCAATCCATTCATGGGCCTTTTTTATCTTTACCGTAGACCGACTAGGGCAAAAATTAAGGAGTCAGATAGGTAGAACAAATACACCTAATACCTTTTGGAAATGCATAAACACGCATGCACGGAACAGCATGCGCGCCCACACACACATGCTCCTACACACCCACTAGCAAACACACATGTACCCATGCAGTAGCAGACACACACGCACACACACAAACACTCAGCAGTAGAACACACGTACATGTACACGCGCACACACGTAACAGCACACGCGCGCACATAAACATACCACTTGAGGGCAAAAGAGTCTTTTCAGGTGTCATTTTGGCTCAAAATGGACAAAAGTGTTATAAAAGGCATAAAATTTAGACTTGTTGTTAGATAGGGAAGAAATTATTTGTGGATGTCAAATAGGGCATACAATTTAGACACGATATTAAATAAGAAATTCTCTCCCAACTTCTAGAGTATACTATTTCCATACTCCGGTTTGGGCGCTTACGTTACTGCATTAAGGGACAGCATAGTTGTGGGGTTTGTGGTTCCTACCTACGGGTTCGACACTTTACTTATCAAGAAAGTGCTACAACAGTCCTATGCACTTGCAGGACATCTTGTATATATATATATATATATATATATATATATATATATATATATATGATGAAATCTAAGAATTACAAAACCCATTAGTCATACAAGTTAGTAATTACAAGCAGAATTTGAGCTAAGTTGTGGTGATAATGACACTCACACAAACTGGGCGTCCGTAGCTCTTTTTTTGGTGTACCGAAACTATCCAAATTGATCGGGGGAGGATGTATTTCCATATCACACTGTCCTTCCTCGTTGCAGTTATGGTTTAACAAAAGCAAAGCACCACCAAGCTAAGAAAAGCAACCATGGCGTTGGCGTGATCAGTTTTCATCAATGGAGGAAGAAACACAACCATCAGATCCATTGCTTACCTGTGTATTACTACTATCAGGAGTCAGGTGCATGGCAGGGGACAAAGGATCGTTCACACCATTGCTTATTACAAGATACAGTGATACATGCTCCAAAGTGCAAGTCACAGCAGGCATAGAGCACTCGCTCATAGTTGAGGCTAGTGGAGGCACTACAAGAAATATGTCAATTTGTGACCTTCTGTCAGTGAACCTGGAAGAATATGGTCATAAATCTATGACCATTTAAGACCAATTGGTCAAAAGCTGTTCGGGGGGCTCCAAACCCTAAACCATAACGACCATTTTGGTCAGAAACACTAGTTGCAGAACAGGGCAGTATCACCGATTCGTAAGGGCCTTTAGTTTCGGTTCGGTAACCGGCACTAAAGGGTGGGGACTAAAGGTCCCCCCCTTAGTACCGGTTCTGCACGAATCGCCACTAAAGGGCCACCACGTGGCACGAGCCAGGGCTGTGGGTGGGAGACATTTAGTACCGGTTCATAACACAAACTGGTACTAAAGGTTGGGGGTGTTTTGGTTTTATTTTTTATTTTTCCATTTAATTTTGTGTTTTCCATTTAATTTAGAGATTTTTTTTACATTAAAATGAGTTGTTAAATCAATAGGTGAAAGTACCACGGATTAGTGGATATATATGCATGGATCGTCCTAAGATACCATCGAGTTCAACATGGTCATGAGATTGTAAGCGCTCATAAGACCACAAAAGCACAAATCACTTTGAGGTTAAGTTCAGGACGAAGACATGAGAGGACACGTACTAATTAAGAGCATGAACCAGCTAATCACTCCTGCTGCTCTCTCTTAGGTAAAATAGCATAGAACATGTGTAGAAATCCTAATTCATCATATTGGAGCATGTAGATGAACATGTCTCCTAATCGTGGATTGCGCTTCTGTTTGCTGCAATCATTTACAATTTTGGTCCAGTCTTTCACTATTAAGCATTCCTCGGTTTTAGAAATCATGAATGCACTCATGTGCGCTGTAGGATGTCTTGGTCGTAAGCTAACCATTGACATGCGACCTTTAGTCTCGATCCACTGAGGCACAACTATCACCGGACCCTGATGAAGAACATCGTATAGTAACATACTTAGTAATGAAGTTTAGCTTAAAATAATGTATGTAAAAGATGCACTGAAGACAAATAGTAAAAATATTACCATCCTGCCTAAACAGATGTGACCGTAGTTCAATACGAACACTATTGGTCGCACATTTTGAGTACTAAGATTTTCAAATTCAGGAAAATAATTTCTCTTGACAGCATCAAGATCCTCAAGCCATGAAACATAATGACTTATCTCCTCGCAGTTTAGTTCAGCACCGGGACAGTGGACGGTCCTGTCTACCAAGCGCCGGACATGTTTGCTTGAATGGAAATGGGCTGCCAATAGAAATTAGTTGTCAACTATTTTTGAATAAAACAATACCAAAGACATGAATATGGTTGAGAAACTCACATAATGGTAGAACTGGAGGCGTCTGCACATCGACCCAAATGTCTCTATGACCTTCAATATCATCTTCCGGACAAATATCAAAGGTGATAACCATATCAAGCTCAAATGCATAAGCCTTGCATAGTGCTTGCCAAGTTTTGCATTCAAAATGGGTGTAGGTGTATGCATTGTATAATTTGATGTCGAAGGTATAACCATGCTCGGTCTTCAAGTAAACTCTCTTTACCTTCATAGTTTTGTTAGGACTGAAACCTATCTTATCCAAGACAAAAATTCTTGCATGGCAGGGGATACGTTAGTAGAATAGTGACGATTTAAAATTATAAGTTGAAGCAAATGAAGTATAAGTCATACTTAATTACGAAAAAGACTTGTCATTGTAACGTACTATATCCACTTCGAAGGTCTCATCCAGCTTGATGCTGAAGCGCCTATCATCAACTAGGAAATTTTTGTCGCACAGGTCGCGCTCGTCTTCGCAGTATTCGCACATAACGAAATCGTTTCCGTCGTCAGGTGACATAGCCTATGTTCATAGTTGAAACATTGATAAACACTTACTAGCTAGCTAGTTCTGTTAATTCAACTAATTAATTCAACTACCTAGTTCTATTAATTCAACTAGTTCAGTTCAACTAATTCAACTAAGCACTTACTAAAAATAAACTAGTTCTATTAATTTTCTTATTAAAAATAAAGTAGCTAGTGCTATATATAGTAAAATTTTAATTAGATGATCAAATCTCATATACCTAAATTTAATATATCTAATTCATCTAACATTTGACATTAATATATCTAATTCATCTATAACTAAAATTATACAAAACTAACTCATCTAACAATAATATTTAGCTAATTCATCTAATTTATCTAACATTTAACATTAATATCTAACATATATTTCTATCTAATTAATCTAACATTTGACATTAATATTTAACATTCATATATATATATATAATTATCTAACAATTGACATTAATCTAACATTTATATAAACTAAAAGTATAAAAAACTAAAAAATAGGAAACGGAAAAATCATTAAGAAAAATATGTCTCTGTTTGTGTGTGTGTGTGAGAGTGAGTGTGTGTGTGTGTATGTGTGAGAGGCCGCTGGCGGCACGCGGCAGGGGGCCGAGGCGGTCGATCTTACACGGCCGGCGATGCGAGGCGTCGGGGGACGGGCCGGGGCGGCGACATTACGGCCGGCCGGGGACGGGCGCGCAGGGGCCGCTGGCAACGAGGGCGGGGACGGGCGTGTGCGGCGATGAGGGCAGGGACGGGCGCGCGCGACGAGGGCAGCGACGGGGAAGGGGACGGCGACGGCGACGACGACGGGGCGGCGCGCGCGACGGGGCGGCGGCGACGACGACGGGAGCGATGAAGCAGAACAGAAACTAACTGAAATTTTCGTAAGTGCTGTATATATAGAACGGACCTTTCGTACCGGTTGGAGCCACCAACCGGTACTAAAGGTCAAATTTGGCCAGGCCAAGCGGCGGGAAGCGACCCCCTTTAGTACCGGGTCGTGGCTCAACCCGGTACTAAAGACACCTCCTTTAGTACCGGTTGGAGCCACGAACCGGTACGAAAGTGGGTGCGCTCTCATGCCGCGGTGCACATAGTTAGTCCGACCTCGCCGGGCGAAGGGCAGCCGCACTGATTTATAAACCCAGCCACGGCTTCTCCTTCGAGCTCCTCCCTAAAGCAATCTTCTAGGCCTAACTTTGGCGCAATGCCCAATGAGCCTGCTGGGCCTTATGGTCCTGCATATCCACGCCCAAGGCCAAGCAGGCCCACTGGACAACGCCCAATTTTTTTTTATGTTGTTTTGTTTCCTTTCTGCTTTATTTATTTTCTTCTATTTATTTTTGAGTAGTTTTTTTTCTATATTTAGAGTTTCTTGGTGAATATTTCTGCTTTAGGTACAAAAAATTACAAAGTTTCTTTGTGAATATTTTTGCTGTATTTAGAGAGTGTCCAGTTTGTACACGAAGTGAATCTAGTTTTTGTCGTAACCCTCTCTACTTTTTTACACATGCCATGTAGGTGAAATGATGATATCATGCCAAGTTTCAACATTTTCAGAGTTCATTTATAGTGCTTTACAATTTCAGGGTCATTTAGCTCAAAACAAATCATTTAATGCATGAAAAATAGCAAATGAAGGCACAAAGGGTTGAAAGTTGACGACATGGATGTGAATGGTGCATAATCAAGCACAAAATGTCTGGAGTTGTAATAAGTTTAAAAAAATGAAGTGCCTTTGTAACAGATGAGTTTTCGTCCGAAACCCTGATTATTTCGAAAGAGAGTGTGTAGTTTGTACACGAAGTGCATCCAGTTTTTGTCGTAACCCTCTCTACTTTTTTGCACATGCTATGTGGGTGAAATGATGATACCATGCCAAGTTTCAAACTTTTCAGAGTTCATTTGTAGTGCTTTTCAATTTCAGGGTCATTTAGCTCAAAACAAATCAGTAAATGCATGAAAATAGCAAATGAAGGCACAAAGGGTTGAACATTGACGACGTGGCTTTGAATGGTGCATAATGAACGCACAAAAAGTCTAGAGTTGTAATAAGTTTAAAAAATGAAGTGCCTTTGTAACAAATGAGTTTTCGTCTGAAACCCTGATACTTCGAAAGAGAGTGTCTAGTTTATACACGAAGTGCATCCAGTTTTTGTCGTAACCCTCTCTACTTTTTTGCACATGCTATGTGGGTGAAATGATGATACTATGCCAAGTTTAAAACTTTTCAGAGTTCATTTGTAGTGCTTTTCAATTTTAGGGTCATTTAGCTCAAAACAAATCAGTAAATGCATGAAAAATAGGAAATGAAGGAAGAAATGGTTGAAAGTTGATGACGTGGCTTTGAATGGTGCATACTGAACGCAAAAAAGTCTGGAGTTGTCATAAGTTTAAAAAATGAAGTGCCTTTGTAACAGATGAGTTTTCGTTCGAAACCCTGATACTTCTAAAGAGATTGTCCACTTTGTACACGAAGTGCACCCAGTTTTTGTCGTAACCCTCTCTACTTTTTTGCACATGCTATGTCGGTGAAATGATGATACCATGCCAAGTTTCAACCTTTTCAGAGTTCATTTGTAGTGCTTTTCAATTTCAAGGTCATTTAGCTCAAAACAAATCAGTAAATGCATGAAAAATAGAAAATGAAGGCAGAAAAGGTTGAAAGTTGATGACGTGGCTTTGCATGGTGCATACTGAACACAAAAAAGTCTAGAGTTTTAAAAACATGTAAAAATATACATAAAAAATACATTAATCATTAATGATCTTTTTGTGTAGAATCTGAATTGTCAATAGGAATCTTCCCCGGTTTAAGAACCTGCGAAGATTCCTATTGCGGCCACAGATCCTACACATAGAGTTCAATGAAGACCAAGTGGTTGTGATAGTTTGAGCAGTAACATATTTAAGGTGGTAAAAACCCTCTTAGGGTAGCGAGGTGGGACTAAAAAACCGCTGCATGGCGAAACTTTAGTACCGGTTTGTGACATGAACCAGTACTAAAAGGGGCTGGTGGGGCCACAGCCTGCCACAGACTCTTTAATACCGGTTCGTGGCACGAATCGGTACTAATGAGCGCTGCCCACCAAGCCGTTTGAACCGGCACTAATGGTCACATTAGTGCCGGTTCAGCTACAAACCGGGACTAATGTGCTTCACATTAGGCCCTTTTTCTACTAGTGAAAGGTCGTAATTTGCTTACACGAAATGGTCGTAAAGCAAACAACGCTGCTCCGTTGCCTTATTTCCAGCTAATAGCGACCAATATAGATGGTCATAGCCTTATAAATTGTGGTGCATTGGTATGACTAGGCGTCACCTCATCAGTTTTGCCTATGTGTCATGTCTATGTATCAATCTTTGCCCTCGGTTGTGAAGCAGCCTATATTTCTATCATTCCCAAAATACCCAAAAAATGGGCATTCTTTAATATCAAAATCATTGCCTCATGACAATATTCAGCTCCATTTGCCTGGTAAATCTTCCTCGGCAAATTTTCAAAGTTTCTATTCAACTAAAACCGTTGTGAAGGAAGTACTAGCTAGGAATATCCTAATGAGCTGAATTTTTGCCACACCTTCTATATTCCCAAATTATAGCTCTCCACAAAAATTAAGCCCCATCTAGCAATCCATGTGAGCACACCATCCAATCTTCACGTCTGGTAATATTTTCAGTTTGTGAAGCAACTATATTTTATGTTAATTTATAATTGTTGAACATTTACCAGGACATGACCCTACCCATATAACCCCCCTCCACCAAATTTTAGCTCATTTAATCTAGCCAATTTCCCTCAACATTTTTCCCAATTTTCTGTTCAATGGAGAGCCCTGTGAAGGAAGTACCATTTTTATTTATCCAAATGGTATGAAATTTTTACAGTGCCTTCATAGGCCCAAATTATCATCCTCCTCTAAATTCCAGATCAATCTATTCATTAATTTGAGTCCAGATTCAAAATTCATATTTCTGTCTAGTGTGGTACTTTGCAAAGCAAGTGACACCTAGGCTCCTCCATTTGAGCTCCAAATTTTCCAAGAAAGTTTCCTTAGTAGATGATCATCCTCGGCCAAACCTCGGGCCCGTTGGCCATGTGCATTTTCCCTACCACTAATCAAAAACTTGGCTGCTAATTCATGTTTGAGCTTAGTTCAGTCTCCTCGTGAGATTATTCGATTGCCTTCTTCTTCCTAACACCTACTTTTGGAGTGTCCAACCCACTAGACATTCCTAGGCCGCCCAGAACGCGTGGCAATGCCACGGTCACGCGTGACCACTTAGCGGGCATGCGAGTTTAAGCACTCTGGAGTTGGGGCCCTCGACCACCGTCGAAACCTCAATGTATCACCACAAAACCATGTATTTCTAATTAAATAGATATTTATGTACCTATAAATGATTTTTGGGGAAAAGAAAGAGCAAACTATGAGGCGGCTGCAGTTCAAATTTGACCCGCTTCCTACTGAATCGACGGAAATTTGTCTTTTTCACTAGAGGTGTATAAAAACATTTGACAACCAACCATTTTCTCAATTGTACATTAAATATGGCCTAATATATTATAAAAATTATATGGTCCCATTTTGCAACAAATATATCGTAGGTCCTCCACAAAAAAACTCATTTTGGGCACTCGAAAAATGGAAAATGAATTTTTCGTCCAAAGAAAATGAAAACTTCCTTAGGCAACATTATTTGCCATTTCAATATGCACCCTTGTGCACAATATGAGGTCATTTGAACAAACTATGCCATGAATGTGGCCATAAGATTGACCATTTGGCTTGAAAGCCATGAATCTTCACACATGATAGTCCATTTCTAAAAAATACTATTTTTTAAAAGAATTGCCTTATTACAAGTTTATTATTTTTCGTGGTAACTTGGTCACATATAATGACACAATGAGAAGGTTTTCTAATTTTTTGATTTTCTTTTAATTTTTTATGCCCTTTTCAAAATGCGGTCAAAACGGCGGGCATGACCGTTCCTAGCTAGTGGTTGAATCTTGGAAAACTTTTGGTGTTTCTCTGATTAAATAGATACTTATGTATCTAGAAATGATTTTTGGAAAAAATAAAGAGCAAACTATGAGGCAGCTGCAGTTCAAATTTGACCCCCTTCCTACTGAATCGGCGGAATTTTTTTTTCCGCCAGTGGTGGATCAAATATTTTGACACCCAACCATTTGGTCAATTGTGCATTTAATATGGCCTAGTATTTTAGAAAAAATTGATTTGGTCCCATTTTGCAACAAATATATGGTAGGTCATTCATAAAAAAAAACTCATTTTTGACACTCGAAAAATGGAAAATTCATAATAACCATATATTGTACTTTTACATGTTTAATATGATGTGGTCTGCATTAGAAAATAAGAGAATACTCTATCTATCCTTGTATACAATGTAAAAAGGTATTGGGTTCATTGTCTCTTCTTGGCTGCATTTTATGCAACAAGACTTATACATTGTATTCGGTACTCCATCCGTAAAGAAATATTAGCAAAAATGCTCGTGAGTTGCAACGGGAAAAATAAATCTTCGCACACGACTGCATAACACGGGTAATGCTAGTTATTTATATGCATAAAAAAGTCATACTGGACAATTATATATAGGCATATTAAACTATAGAGGTGATCAACAAAAGTAACTTGATGTAGTAAAATTGCTTAATTTTCCCGTGATTCCCAAGAGGGATAATAGAACACAGGGAGAATTTTCCGCCTTTTATTATTATGAAAAAGTTCAACAACCCATGTATTAGTATGAGCCAATTACGTAGATCCTATAATATATAATTTTTGAGAAATTTATTACTTTTCTCATTTCATTTTTATCCAGAGTTATAAATATAACAGTGTCACCTCGTCATCTAGCAAACTTTGGCATCATTTAAATATAATCTTTTAAGTGAAGCGCCAAATAGAATGTTCAGATTTGTTTCATCTTAGATGAGCAATGGAATTTTATAGGGGTGGCTATTCGGTATAGGAAAATGCAATGGGTGCAAATACAAATTTAAATGTAATGCAACCAAAAAAAAAAAAACTCCCAGGACCAGATTTTCTTACCAAATTCATTCTTAACTAACGATATACACCTGCAAGTATTCCATGTCAATAGAAATCCTTTACCTAAAAAAAAACTGCTATGGTCTAGCATCTCTATTTCATAATTTTGACACAATAGCTCGGTTCAGTCAGTATGAACAGAAAACTTCAGATATTTAGCACTGGTGATGTAAGAAAAAGTCATAAAACTCAGATTTGTTTTCCATTCACTCATGGTGGACGAATAGATAAGATGTGCTGATGAGGGATAAAGAAAAGAATAAAAAAAAGGATGAAGCCTACCTTCTCCTAGTACCATAGCGGAGTGGCATAGTTGATGATTTGAATTGCAGGTCTTATTTTATTTCTGTCAACATAGGCACATAATAAAATTAGGAGGTGCATGCGTCCGATTCTGACTGGGTTGTTTTGAATTGCAAGGTGAGAAGCACGATCTGGCTAGAGAACTTGTTTGAAGCCGTGGTAGGTGGAGATGTGGTTCCAGAACTGATGACACGGACCTATCTCAAGCAGACAGCGCTCGACCGCGAGCTTTTTTTGCTGGTGGTGCGAGCGTCTCAGTGATGACAACATCATCACGGGTCTCAGGAGCAAGCTAGCCGAGGCACTTGCGCTCCTCCACGTCGGCTGTGCCCAGGGTTCGATGCTCACATTGGCGAGTAACAATGGCGGGTGTTCGTCTTGCAACTGTTGTCTCACGGCGGCATCGTGCTGAGTTGGTGTGCAGCCGAGGAAGACCGGAAGAATGTAACATTTGCCGCCAGCAAACGTGGAGCGCAGAGCGCACAGCCAGGCGAACATTGCTGCCGGCAACAATCGCAGCGAGACGCACAAGGATGAAAATGCATGCACTGAGCACACATCGTCCAGGAGGTCTGACGGCAAGGAGTACAGGCCAGGCCCAAGCAGCTACCGTGACGCCGGGATGAATATATGGGGCAAATCATAGTCCACGATGTCCTCGTGGATGAACGTGTACTCGTCGTCCTCGCTCCATGGTATCATTACTGGGCGAGGAAGCCGGGTAGGAAGGACAGGTGGGCACGCGCAGCTCTCGTCATGGCAGCACAACATGGTGGCGGCGACAGACGGGGGGTTCGCCGGAGCGGCCCTTGGCAGGATTCCAGAGTTTGAGAGTTGCCGGATTTTAATCACGATGGTGCGGTGGAAGGACGAGCGCAACTTCAAAGTTTGGGAGATGCAAATAGTTCGTTGCGCTCGGCCGAGATGATGCAATCAAGGTGGCGGCCGCGATAGTCATCCTCTCGCGTTCCAGGATGCGCGGGGACGTCTTATCAGGAATCCCGCCGTTGTCCCAGCAGGGGGTTGTAGCCGGCGAAGCAGTCGTAGCTTGAGCCGCCCCGATCATACGATTCTAGACGAAATACTATATGGATGTATATATTGACACATACATCTTCATGTACTGTAGGAACTATCGGTCCCTTGCACTGGATGTGTAATACGACTTGGACACGGACTCTTTTTTTGAGCTTTCTTGGACACGGACTTGGTAAGCAATTCCAATGACAACTAATGAAACGTGAGGGCCATGAAGTTTGAGAATAGGTTTAGGGTTTCCCGTGGGGCAAAGCCTCTCCACATCTTTCTATTTATAATGATCAGCATATACAAGTTACATACGTACATAATACGTGTACATGACACGCCAGACCTATTTTAACATACCCCTCAATCTGAACTTCTACTCTGTACAAGGTTTAGATTGGTACTAAATCGGTCTAGCATCTGTCGAGTGGCTAATTTGGTAAATACATCAGCCAGCTGATCATTAGAAGAAATGAACCTGACCTCAAGAGCTCCAGAAGCAACATGCTCACGCACAAAGTGGAAATCGATCTCAATATGCTTGGTGCGTGCACGGAAGACTGGGTTGGCAGTCAGATATGTGGCTCTCAAATTATCACACCATAGAATAGGAACACGCTGCTGGGAAACACCAAGCTCCTTGAGTAGTGATTCTAGCCAGATGGCCTCAGCAGCCCCATTTGCCAAAGCTTTGTACTCAGCCTCCGTACTAGATCTCGACACCGTCGGTTGCTTCTTAGAGCTCCAGGAGATGAGATTCGGGCCAACAAAGATGGCAAAGCCTCCAGTGGATCGTCGATCATCAGGACACCTAGCCCTGTCTGCGTCAGTGAAAATACTAATGCTGGTGGAGACAGCCTTCCGAAACTTCAGTCCAGTCTGCAAAGTTCCCTTTACATAGCGCAGAATGCGCTTAACAGCTTCCCAATGAACATCAGTGGGCTGTGAGAGAAACTGGCATACCTTGTTCACTGCAAACGAAATATCTGGGCGAGTGAGAGTCAAATACTGCAAACCACCAACGACACTGCGATACCGGAAAGAATCATCGGCACCAAGAGGCTTTCCAGACACCCGTGCAAGCTGGTCAGAGGTAGACAATGGTGTGGAAGTGGGCTTACAATTCTCCATGTTCACACGGTGTAAAAGATCCATGGCATACTTCTGTTGTGTCAAGGTCATCCCCCCTGAATTGTACGACGCTTCCAAGCCAAGAAAGTACTCCAACGGCCCAAGATCCTTGATAGGAAAAGTGGCCGCAAGTGAATGAACAAGACCGTCAACTGCACATGGAGAAGAGCCAGCAATAACGATATCATCCACGTAGACAAGCATATAGATCTGAACATCCCGATGGCGGAAGAAAAACAGAGAGGCGTCAGCTCGAGAGGGAACAAAACCCAACTGGAGAAGACGAGAACTGAGCCAAGCATACCATGCGCGAGGAGACTGTTTAAGTCCATAGAGAGGCCGCTGCAACTTGCACACATGAGAGGGATACCGAGCGTCCTCAAAACCTGGTGGCTGCTGCATGTAGACCTCCTCAGACAAGTAGCCATGAAGGAAAGCGTTGCTAACATCAATCTGTCGGAGGATCCAGCCGCGAGACACAGCAAGAGCAAGTACCAGTCGAACGGTGGCTGACTTGACAACCGGACTGAACGTATCACCATAGTCAATGCCAAGCTGCTGTGTGAACCCACGCGCGACCAAACGAGCTTTATACTTATCAATGGAGCCATCCGAGCGATGCTTAGTCTTGAAGATCCACTTGCTCCCAACGACATTAACACCACACGGACGAGGCACAAGAACCCAAGTTCTGTTACGATGAAGGGCGTCGAGCTCATCCATCATTGCTGTGCGCCAAGCATGCTCACGGAGGGCATCACGGTGAGAGACGGGCACAGCGTGAAAAGCACGGCGACGAGGGTCGTAGCGGACAGTTCCATCAGTTGGGACAAGCGCACGACGAGTATGATCTTGGGTACGCGTGACCATGGGGTGACCCGGAGCAGCTGGAGGCGTCGCGGTCGAGGGGACAGGGCTGCCCTCAACAGAAGGCGACGCGAGCTGGTCGGACGGCGAGGAGGGAGCAACAGCCTCCTGCACCGATGGGCCCGGGGAGGCCGGCGACGATGGGCCCGGGGAGGCCAGCACGGTTGATGACGGGGCAACCGACGAGCCGAGTGACGCGGCCGGGGAGGTCGGTGCGTCTGCAGCGGGCTGACCAGCCGAGCGGCCCGAGGCGAGCGGACGCGTCGCGGATGGTGGGCCGGGCGACGAGGCAGCGGACGGGCCGGGCGACATGCATGCGCCATGTACGTCGATCGCTGAGGAAGGAGCGGCGTCCTGGGTTGCCTGCACAGTAGCAATAGTGCCTGGAACAGGCGGATCAGTAGACAGGTAGGATAAGTCATATTTACGCATATGGTCACCCGTAACCGGCTCATTGGAAGGAAACGAGGGAACGTCAGCCAAGCAGGAGATATCGACGGTGACCCCAGGGGTGGCATATGGAAACACAGACTCATCAAACACAACATCACGGAGATGTAGATACGGCCCGTGGAACGGTCGAGACATTTGTACCCCTTATGCAGCTGGCTATAGCCTAAGAACACACACATAGTGGACCGAAAAGCAAGCTTGTGGGCGTTATATTTGCGCAAGCTAGGCCAGCACGCACACCCAAAGGTGCGGAGAAAGGTATAATCAGGTTGGACCTTAAGGAGACGGAACAAGGGTGTATCTTGTCGGAGAACAGGTGTAGGCATGCGATTAATCAGGTAACATGCAGTAAGGAAAGCTTCGTCCCAATACCGTAAAGGGAGAGACGAATGAGCCAGTAAGGCCAGACCTGTTTTCCACAAGATGACGGTGTTTGCGTTCAGCAATCCCGTTTTGCTGAGAGGTGTGTGGGCAGGACACACGATGAGAGATCCCAGTGCGTTGGAAATAGCGGTGTAATTTGTGGTACTCGCCACCCCAGTCTGACTGAACGGATATGATTTTCGTGTGAAGAAGACGCTCAACATGAGCCTGAAAGGCATAAAATACTTGCTCAACGTCAGACTTGTGCTTAAGGAGATATATCCAAGTGAAACGTGAATAATCATCGACAAAACTCACATAATACTTATAGCCTCCGGAAGAGGCAAGGGCAGGCCCCCAAACATCAGAATGAATTAACTCAAGAGGCATAGTAGAAACATGAGTGGATAAAATATATGGTAATTGTCTACTCTTAGCACGCTGACAAGCATCACACACTGAAAAATGACGTTCAGAAGAACACACTAAATCATTGCTCTTAACAATGTTTTGAACAATATTATTCGAAGGATGACCGAGACGCTGATGCCACTGGGACGGAGTGGTCTTGACACTGAGAGACGCTTGACGAGTGGAGGAAGACGACGCGCGACCAAACGGGATGGGGTAGAGGCCGCCACGACTTCTACCGCGAAGAAGAATTTTCTTCGTGGCCGTGTCCTTAACAAGGAAAAAGGAACGGTGAAATTCCACAAAAACATCATTATCAAGAACAAGTCGATAAACAGACAAAAGATGTTGATGTGTATGTGGAAGACGAAGAATATTTCGTAAGCGAAGGGATGAACCGGGTATAGTGGAGTGACCAATATGCGAAATAGACAAACCTGCACCATTCGCTACTTGCACTTGATCCTTCCCGCCATAGCGCTCATGGAAGTGAAGACGATCGAGGTCACTCATCAGGTGGTCCGTCGCGCCGGTGTCCAGGATCCAGTGCGGCGGTTCATGCGTGACGGAGGAGTTGGAGGCAGAGTTGGCGGCGCGGTGGTCGCGGTCATAGTGGCTGCGACAGTCCGACGCCTCATGTCCCCAGTTCTTACATATCTGGCACCTAGGGCGCCAGCGACGGCGGCCACCCCCATTGCCTCCTCCATTGTGGCCGTTGCCGCCGGTGTTGCCGTTGTTACGGCCAGGGGGACCGCCCTGGGCGTTGCCGTAGCTCGCCGATCCAGGCGAAAGAGAGACAGCGGAGGAGCGGCCGCCACTTGGGCGTCCGGAACCGGGCACACGACCGGCGTGGTCGTGATAGGCCGGTCGGGAGGCGGCGTTCGCGGAGGACTGCCAGTCCTCAACTTCCGATTGCTGCTGTTGTAGAGCATCATAGTGGAGGACGCTGGAGTAGAACGCCGGAAATGTGACAGGCACGCTGGCGAAGTTCATCGAAGCAGCGATGGGGTTGAACGCCGAGCCGAGCCCGGTCAACATGTAGTCGATGATCTCGTCATCGCGAAGAGGAGAACCGGCGGTGGCCATCGAATCGGCGAGAGATTTAACCTTCTGCATGTACTCACCGGCGGGTCTATCTCCTTTGCGTAGCGCCTGAATCTGACGCCGAAGGTTGCGCACGCCAGCGCTGTTCTCGGCGGCGAACATGGTGTGCACGGCAGCCCATGCCGTAGCCGCCGTCCTGCAGCCGATCAGCTGCGCGGAGATCTCCACGCTCATGGAGCCGAGGAGGTGACCGAGGACCTTTTGATCAAGAGTTCACCACTGCTCGTATTCGGGGTTGGTGATGGTACGAGCAGCGTCACCGGTGCCTGTCGTCACGGTCGACTCCGGCGCCTTGGCCGAGCCATCGAGGAACCCGTGGAGGCGTACGCCGGCGAAGTTGGGAAGGGCGAGAGCCCTCCACAGCATGAAATTACTGCGATCAAGAGAGACCGCGATGGGCGGAAGGACGGGAGCGGGAGCCGACGCCGAGGGTGGAGCGATGACGGGGGCGGACGTGGTGGTGAGCAGAGGCGGACCACGGAAAAAATTTAAGGTGGGGCGAAGTCTCATTAAGAACACATTAACAATGCACACTACAAACGAATAACCAAATACATTCTCTTTCACTATAGCTTCAAGAGAATCTGAAGTTTGTTCTTCCACTTGTTCTGTTTGTATCAAATTTTCATGCTCTAGTTCCACATAACTCACTTGATCTTGATGAGTGGCATGTGCCGAAACATTGACACTTTTACGGGTACTTGGGTTCAATTTCAAGCTTCTGCCACTACCAAGCACTTCAAAATATCTTTTCAAATCTGCAATTCACAACCAGAGTGTTCACAACATTAATATGTAACTACAATCTGCTTGAATTTAAGGCTTAAAACTACTGTGAAAATTTGCTACAAAAATTTCAAAAAAATTGAGAAATTATCTCCTCCCCTTTCCTTTGGATTTGCTATTCCTCTTCCTTTCCATCTTCTGGCAGTCTGGTCGGAACTGCGCCGGACTCAGAAGTGGCCGGACGCCCGGACGGCCGTTGCTGCTGCTGCCGCTAGGCGCCTAGGCCCTTGCTAGAGCCGCCGCTTGCGCCACTGTCGCTTGCTTCCACGGTGCCGCCGTCCTCTAGCTCCCCATCCTGCCGCCGCGGTTGCCTGCCCTGCCATCGGCTGCGCCGCCCGGTCCTGGGCTCCTGGCGACCTGGCCAGACGCCGCCGCCGCGCTAGATTAGGGATTAGAGTTTTTGCGTGGCGTCGCGTGCAGAGAACAGAGGAGTGGTCGAGTGTGTTGCGTCTCTTCTCGCGTGTACGCTCGAAACCTGGCTGGCTGCCTCGGCTGTTGGCCCATCAGGCCGCTCGCTGCATCGGCCCATCAGGTATTGGCAGCGTCAACGGAACGTATTCTGCTAGCGATCGATGCATAGTAGTTATAATTTTTTTTGCTCAAAATTAAGGTATGTCGGGCGCCATACCCTGCCCACCGGAGAGGTCCGCCAGTGGTGGTGAGGGCGAAGGTGGAGGACGTGATCATCGCGGCGGCCGATGGGGAGGACATATCGGCGGCGGGGGACTTGGACATCGCGGCGGCCGTGAGGAGAGGCTGGCGGCGGCGGCGGAGGGAGGAGAGGCGGCGGCGGCTAGGTAGGCTCTAATACCAAGTTTGAGAATAGGTTTAGGGTTTCCCGTGGGGCAAAGCCTCTCCACGTCTTTCTATTTATAATGATCAGCATATACAAGTTACATACGTACATAATACGTGTACATGACACGCATGACCTATTTTAACACATGATGGACTGTTGGTTACTTGTCAGCCGTATACACCTTGGAATAAAATTGTTGTCAAGCCTGGTGCATCTAAATAGGTATATTTATCTGTTAAATCCCAGCCATCAATATTTATGACTAACCCAAAATCAACGGATATAAAGGGGTAACATATGGAGAACTATGAAAGCTTCCATCTTTTAATATTAGATAGAGATAGAGATATATAAGAGCGTTTAGATTTATACATTTGCTCTTATATTTGTTTAGAGGGAGTACAATACAGTAAACAACAATATGAAGCCGTTTCGATGCATGCCATAGGATGACATGATTCGAATGATTTTGTTTCCCTTTAAGGATTTTAGGCATCGTTAAAGTTGTCGTACTGTAATTGAAAGCAAATTTTTGATGATTTTATGCTGGAAAAATCACTTTACAAATTAATATGCACGCTAGTTAGACAATATCATATTTAAGGTGTTGGGATATGAATGTTAGCAATGGTCATATTTACAAACCACTAGAGTTTAACCCTTTGTATTTCTGACTGCACTAAAGAAGAATTGAGAGAACATAAACTCATATAACATTGGAGGGAAATATTTTGTTAATGCACGAGCCGGGTTACCTTCCTTGAATTGGTATCTGGACTTACGCTATATATAAAGGTTAAGAAGAGCAATTCCAAACCTGTGCAGATGCACGGGTTGACGACTAGTTACTAGTATTAATAACGATGTTATCATTATGTTTTAGATCACATTACACACGTACATATTGGCGACCGTACTATGCCAGACGCACACGTGAGCGGCAGCACGCACGCTTGCATCTGGCTTATTGTAGGGACGCCCAAATTAAGAGTGCTTAAGCAAAGACATGCATGCCTGCAGCATGATATTCTCTATCGATCTTATTGGAATCTATAGGATAGATCGACTTTGGTTGCATGCATGATTACTTAGTTGCAGTAGCTGTTGTGAACGGGCATCCTGTAAACCTGCTTTCCCCCGTAGCTAGGCTGCTTCTGCTCGCGGTGCTCGTGGTACGCGTAGCCACCGGCGCCGGCCGCCGCCACCCCTGCCAGGCCGGCCTCGATCTGGTGCTTCCGCGCGTGCGCCGGGTCCTTCTTCGCCTCATACCCCTCATACTGTACCACATGAAACGATCATTCATGCTGATGATTAGATGGGTTAATTACAATTGGTAGTATGTGATGTTGACCTACAGTAATTAGGTACTACTCCTACTAATTACCAGGGCGAAGGCACCGGCGGCGAGGGCGCCGGCCTCGCCTACGCGCTCCATATTCTTGTGCTGCGTCACCTCCTTCTTGTAGTACCCCTGCCCCTGGTCGCCTCCGCCGAAGGACTCGGTGGTGGTGGTGTACGACATGGTCCCACCGTTGTTCTGCCCGTAGCCGTGACCCTGCCCATACCCGGGCCTGACGGAGTCGAAGCACTCGTCGGTGGTGGTGGTGTACACGGTCCTGCCACCGCCGCCGCCATGCCCGTACATGCTGGAGTCGACCCCAGTGTTGTTGAAGTACATGTTGGTCCCGCCATTGCCATGGCTCTGACCGTGGCCATAGCCGGTACCATGGCCGAGCTTGCCAGCGTCGTAGCACTCCTCGGTGGTGGTGGAGTACACGGTCCTGCCGCCGTCGAAGGACTCCTCGGTGTTGGAGTAGGACATGGGCCTGCCGCCGTTGTAGTAGGCGGCCATTCTAAGAGCGGATGGTGAGCTAAGCTAGCTAGTGTGATGGATACTCGTACGTGTTGATGCTTGCTTCCTTGCTTGGCTGTCACAAATGTGCCGTGGAAGGGGCATATTTATAGCGTGGCGACTGGTGAGTGACAGCGAAGATGGACGGTGGAGATGAATTGGAGAGGAAAGCTAATTATTCCATGATCGCCTCTATTATTGGAATCTCAAATTGTGACTACAGTTGAGCATCGTTTTGTCGCTGCCGACTGGTGTTATATACACAGCCTTGATATGCAAAATTGCAAAGGTTCGTCTCATCAAGTGGTTTCCTCTCTTTTGGGAAAGAGTATGGGATAATTGGACAACCGGAGCATTTCTTTGCAGCACTCAGGAAAGTTATTCTTCTTTCCGCTCCTTTCAACAGAGCATTCATATCTCCATCTCTAGAACCAAAATGAAAATGTGCTTATGTATAGTGACTCTCTTTCTCGTCACATATGCTTCTTATTAACAGTTCAGCGGATGAGTATGAGGAACTGTTAACAAACATACTGTAAAAAATATTACTTTTTGTAAATTTATTGGTTCATGTGTTTATTCGTTTGATGCCTTTGGTAAATGAGACTAAGCATGCATAAGGATGAGTTCTATTGATTAATATACCAAAACTATTAGACTCAGATGTGCCATTTGTTTTTGGAGAAAGCAAAGGCTAACGAGTTAGCTTAGAGATCGTTGGATAAATTAGGGATTTTTTATTGCTTTAATCTAGAAATATATCATGAACATGGCATTCACAATATTAAGCCAGTACTAATATTTAACCATGTAAGCCCATACTAATGTATACTGCATATACATCTATGTAAATAGCAACTACGGCTAACACAGGAATAAACATGAGAGAGATAATGGATTATACCCTTTGTTCGGCCAGGTCAAAGCCGTCGTGGCGGTGGCAGTATTCTCGGCAACCTTCTTTTTGGACTTGTTGGTCTCACTCATGGTGATGTCGAAGGCGATGAGGATGTAGTCAAATTAGTGGAAGAAGAGGAACATCGGTGAGCAGTCATGTCGGAGACACTCCCCAAAAGTCTAGTGACCCTTCTCCCAATGAAGGATCGAAAAGGGCGAGGTCCGGGTGACCTGCTCTTCCGTACAGTCATGCACGCGACTAATATGATGGGATCTCCGGAAGCTACAATAGCGTGTGGAAGGGCGGTGGGTTGTGCGTGATAATGCAAATGTGATCTGATAGGCGGCCGTGGTCGGGAGACGTGGGCTAGACACATCTATTAGTTGGCAACAGCCCACAATCTGACGTCTTAGATTCGTGCCGTGTCCGTTAAGGTCTGAACTTGGCTTGTTCAGCAAATACGACCAGCAGGCAAGGTGAGGCGTGCAGGCAGTGACCAGTCATCTTCTTAAGCTTCAACGACATGTGTTGACGTATATATAATTTGATGCCTAGTCTCTTCTATCAGATCGGTCTATTGGTTGCATTGGCTAGAACATGCACTTCTACATGGTATCAGAGCTAAGAGGTCTTGAGTTCAAGACCCGGCTGGCGCAATTATATTGCAGCCCACTATCACATTCGGGGTTGCCTTCCCACTGAACTACCACATTCAAAAAAGTGATCGAAAACTTCAATTTAGTACTAATTTTGTGACAAAAACTACCATTTTCTTAAAATGGCCAGTTTAGACGATTCAAACACGATTGTGACAGAAGGGGCCCGCTTGTCATGGCTGATGTGGCGGAAATCGTCAACTCCGTTTATTTTGACTGTCATGTTGACCGTTATGACGGGTGGGGCCCACATGTCATCTTCTCCCTCCTCTTTCCCTGTCTGACGTTTTAACAAACACTTCATGTACATCATCCGACAAAAGGAGTGACCGGTGATGTCGTTCAAGCACGCATGTCTGGTGCGGCCATGGGCGCCACCACGACCATTGGCGGGGTGCTCCCCTACACCACCATCCGGAGCAGCATCCCATGGTCGAGCATGGCGTCACCGCTCCGCCGTCGTCGCATCCACCCAGCCCGTCGCCGGAGTGGTCCGTCCATGCCAAAGGTCTCCTCCGCGCGAAAGAAGCCGGCTCCGGCGCCCTCAGGCCAGTGCTCGCATGCGCCACCCATGGGCACCACCTCTCCTATGCTCCGCGCTCTCCTCGACAGCGGGCCCATGCTCTGTTTCACCACGCGGGCATGAACACCAGGTGTTCGTTGAAATGCCTAAGAAAGAAAAAGGATGAGGAAGAAGAAGGTAGATGCTGACATGTGGGACCCACATGTAATAATGGTCAATCTAATAGTCGAAATAAACGGTGTTGACTTTGTCGCCACGTCGGCACTGACATGTGGGTCCCGCATGTCATAAATAGGTTTAAAATCGTAAAAACAGTCATCAACTCGACTTGGTAGTTTTTTTGTCACAAAATTAGTACTAAACTGGAGTTTTCGGTCAATTTTCTGAATGTGGAAGTTCAGTGGGACGGCAACCCCAAATGTGGTAGTTTTTTGTCAAATACTCCAATAACTCAGACCAAAAGGAAACAAGAGATTATAAAATCATCTTTTAAGAAGCATACTAAGAAAACACAGGTACTATGCCACAATCTACTTAATATTTGGCAGAAAATGCCACATTCAACTTGAATGAACATTTAACAGCACAGATTCTAAGTCACAACTCAAAAAAAAACTGAAGTAAAATTTAGTTGTTCATAATTATATATATGATACAATTGGAGATACAAATTTTCCATGCCAATGGTGAATATAGCGAATGGTAACCAGAGGCTCATATATAATTTCACAACAAAGGATTTTTCACACAAAAGGCATTCTGAAAGAGATCCATGGTAGGTTTGCAGTTCCTGATGTCTATACACGGGGCTTCGTGTTGTTTAGCTTCGACGGAGGAATTTACACTAGGATGAAAATTTTCACTCAAGTTATGTATGTCAAAAGCATAGGTAGTTTAACTACCAGGAATAAATATTGCTCTGAAAACCGGGTCCCCAATGTACTACCTACGACTCGTTGTAAAGCAACTCATTCATGTACGCCATCACATGAATGCCCCATGATACCTTCCACTCTCGGCGTTGAGAACAAGATGCCAACATCACCGGAAATTATTCTGCCCATCAATAGGTAAGTTCTATTTTTGAGAAATCTCCAAAATGTCTTTAGTTTTGTGATTTTATATAATCTGAAATAACACATCGAAACAAGAAAAAAAATCATCTATGATACTACTCTATCATACTATGCATTATGAACCTACTATCATACATTATTATTATATGCATGATACTAGTATATATGATACTCCTCACTATGAGTAGACTAAGGGCACGGCCACAATGTAGTCTTGGTAGTCACCAAGGAGTATCTCGTGCAGTCTTGGTAGTCACCAAGGAGTATCTCGTGCAAAGCAACTGGTTTCTCCTTGGTGCATGTGTTGTGTGCGTGGCGCGACTTCCTGGCTGTGATGAAGGCCAGGAGGAGATATGTAGGCTGTGTTTGTTTGGGTTTTAGAGAGCAGTTTCCGGTAGAAATAAGCTAAAGCTGTAACAAACAGCTAAAACGGGGCAGTTTTTAGCTGATAGTCAAAAACGGTTTCAGGTCTTTTTACGTGGTATAGGGCGAAGCGAGGCCAGTCATGCTTTCACCAGGAAACTGATTTCCCTCGGTCAAATTTCCACCGACGCCCTTGACAGTTCAGCGCAATTACGAAAGGAATGCCATCGAGCCCTGTTTCAATCGATCCATTCGTCTTGTCTCCCTCATCGCAAGCCCACGCACGAACAGAGACAGCAAGGGGGAGAGGAACCTAGGGTTCCGCCGCCGCCGCAAGAGCCGCCGCCGCGGCCTCCACTCGCCGTTGCCCGCCGCCGCCTCCTCCACTCGCCGTCGCCCGCCGCCGCCTCCTCCACTCGCCGTCAGTAGCCGCCGCCTCCACTCGTCCTCGCCCACCGCAAGAGCCGCCGCCGCCGCCTCCACTCGCCGTTGCCCGCCGCCGCATCCTCCACTCGCCGTCGCCCGCCGCCGCCTCCTCCACTCGCCGTTGCCCACCGCCGCCTCCTCCACTCGCTGTCAGTAGCCGCCACCTCCACTCGTCCTCGCCCACCGCAAGAGACGCCATCGCCGCGGCAAGAGCCGTCGCCGCGTCCACTCGCCGTCTTCGCCGATCCCCTTCACCGTCCAACGCATGGCCTTCTCATCCACCACCGGAGAACGACACCCACTCCCTCGAGCAACGATGTCGTTGTCAGTTGGGGTGAGATTTTCTTGGCAGAAATTTCTGTTCTTTGTGGATGCCCTGCTTGATTGATATGCTGCATATTGCTTGATGTGGATGCTCTGGTTGATTGAGGCTTCATACATGATGCTGATATTTGATGCATAGTTGTTGTTCATTGATGGGTAAATTAATATTTGAAGCTTGTTGTGGATGCTCTGCTTGCTGGATGTACATGTAGATGCTCTGCTTGGGTCAAATGGCTATGCTTGTTTCATGATGGACATATCTTTTTCTATTTGCTTGCTGGACATGCTTGTTTGCTATACATAGTTCTTCCTTGTGTTGTATTCTAGTATAAATTATGGTGAAAATGAACTAGATGGAGAAGGCAGCGAAGAAGGCAGCGAAGAAGGCAACGAAGACAGACAAGGCAATTTGGGATGCATACCATACTAGGGTATTTTTTCGAGTTGTGTGCGAGGGAAGTTGAAGCAGGCAATAGGCCGGGAGCGTTCTTGAGTCCTAGAGGATATAAGAATTTAGGGGAGAGTTGGTTGCAGATAACTAAGAAAAGTTATGTGAGGATGCAATTCAAGAATAGATGGGAAAATCTCAAAACTATGTATTGTCAATGGAAACAACTGCAAATTGACGCATCTGGACTTGGATGGAATGCTAAGCTAGGAACCATTGATGCTGATACTGATTGGTGGAACACTCACCTAATAGTAAGTTCATGTTACTCATAACATTTACATTGGGTTTATATTATCTTAATTATCCATTTAGCTGACCGTTTGTTCTTTTGCTATATTTCAGAAAAACCCGGAGCATGCAAAGTATAGGAATGGAGGACCACCCAACTTGGCTGAAATGGACCTCATGTTTGATGACCGTCATGTCACCGGTGCCGAGTCAGCTATCCCCGGTGAGATACCATTGGACAAGGAGGATGTTAGTGATGACACTGATAGTGCAGAGGATGATGATGAAGTCATCAAAGCAAAACCAAAGAAGCAGCGAAAGACCAAGTCCTGTAAAGATGATTTTTCTGCTCAAGATGAGAAGAACCCATTTGTTCGGATGTACAAGAAGGCTAGTGATGCGATATGTGTAACGGCTGAAAGTATAAAAGAAGCATCTAGGTCCAGCATGGCTCGTCCTCCCCCTCCTCTGGTTGCTCCTCCCCCTACTCCAGTTGGCCCTAGTATGAATGAGGCAATGGAGATGGTTCGTGAATGTGGAGTTGAGGAAGGAACTCCTCTCTTTTTCTCTTCGAGCATGCTATTTATGAAGGCTGAGTATAGAGAAATGTTTGCATCGGTTCAGACCAAGGAAGGAAGGTTTGATTGGCTCGAGAGAGCGCATGATTATGCTATGTAACTTCTCGTTTAGAATAATTGCTTAGTTCTTTGCTTGGATTATGCTATGTTGTTGGTCTGTACCATTTGCTTATTTGAATGCTTGGATTATGCTATGTTGTTGGTCTGTACCATTCGTGTGTGAACTATTGGCTTTGCTGGACATGAACCATTTGCTTATTTGAATGCTATTTTCCCATATGTATGAATAATGGATATGACAACTAATCTTGTTGTCATGTTCCATTTGTAGACTGATGGAATTGACGGCGGAGGTGGTGAAGATGATGATGCTAACATAAAGACAGTGCAACTTCAAAACTTGCTCAAGTTAAGTACTGATCTTGCAACCTTGGGCCAAATGGCTATGCACTACAGCAAAACTTGTTTGAATAAGCAACCTAGGTAGCCTAGGAGGATTGCAGTACAAATTGGTCATGAATTTATTCTCTATGGATGTAGATATGTACTACCTTGTTGATTCTGGTTATCCTAACCGGGTGGGGTATCTAGCTCCTTATAAAGGGACAACCTACCACCTTGCCGAATTTCGGTCTGGCCGCCGCCCAGCGAGTGGTAAATTTGAGGTGTTCAATTATCTTCACTCTTCTCTTCGGAACGTGATTGAACGCACATTTGGTGTGCTCAAGCAGAAATGGCGCATCCTAAGGGATGTGCCACACTTCAAGGTGGGAAGTCAGACGATGATTATCAGTGCTTGTATGACGCTTCACAATTTCATCAGGGACAGCAAGCTACGCGATAAAGAGTTTGATAAATGTGATGATAATGAAAATTACATGCCTGCAGTCTCACGGTCAACACCTTTGCTTGGCGATGTCGTTCCCACTTCATCCGATGAAGGCAACATGAACGACACGTGAGATAGGATTGCGAGCTCTTTGTTTATTGCGCGACAAGCTACATAGATTAGTATTTGTACGGACCTCTAATTATATGTATGAATTATTAGTTATATGGACGGTCTAATCCTTTAGCCCTCTTTTGTACGGATTATTAATTATATGGACTATCTTTTGTATTGTATGGGCAAATGTATATATGAGCAAGAAAGTGAGAAAATTATTATTATGAAATATTTTATGCATTAACATAGAACAAATCATTCCCTCTCAGTCAAAATACCATTTAAAAAATCTATTAACACTGAATCAACAAGTTACACTGATCTTAGTGCTCTAAGGGCATTTCAGGCTTTTCACCAGCTCACAGTCGTTTTCACAGCTGCGTTGCCAAACAGCTAACCTTCACTACAGATGTTTCCTCAGCACAGTTGTTTTGCCAGCATAGCAAGCCCACAGCTGAATCTGTTGAAACCGAAGCCCAAACAAACACAGCCGTAGTCTCTGTGTTCGTGTGTGTCATGCATACAAAGGAGAAAAGTAATCGGCGTTCGTCGCCGGAAGGGCCGGCAATTCAGTGCTGTCTCGAGTTCGCTCCTGGTGTGTCCAATCATCGCTTGAGTTCAGCGTTCATCGCCGAAGGGCAGCTCCAACACTGGTTACAGGTTTTGCTATATACGGAAACGAAAGAGATGCGAGCGAAAATTCTACTGCTGCTCCGGAGGTGCTGACACTTGCGGGATTGCATGCATTGTAATGCATGGCAGAGAATCCTTGTCTGCTTCCGTACCCCCCCCCCCCCCTTCTTAATGTATAAAGGCATTTTGGGTATACGGTGCTTAACGTATCCCGCGCCGTATGCGGTGCACCCATACAGGTAGAGCCGAGCGCACGGCTCGAGCCCATACGGCCGGCTCGCATCTACCCTCTCCCCGTCGTGCGAAAAAAAAACCCACAACCTGCATTGATCACGCGGCCCATTCCAACGTCGCCCCGCCCCGCCGATCGCCTCCCTTACCCGCCGATCGCCGCCTTTCCCCGCCGATCTAGCCGTGATCACGCTGCCAATTCCAACGTCTTCCCGTCCGGCCAATCGCCGCCTTTCCCCGCCGATCGCCGACCATTCTCCCCGTCTTCACCCGGGATCTGGCCAGCACGGACGTTGTTGGAGTCTCCCGCCGTACGTGATGTCGCCTCCGTGCAGGTTGTCGCGGTGACGTGGCCTACGTGGACGCCGTCGCCGCCCGCAACTCCGTGATCAACCTCTCCGGGAACGTCCTCGCCGTCCGCAGCCACGCCAGGCCGGCCGAAGTGCACGTGCATGCCATGTAAGCCGTCTAGTTTGTCAAAAAAATTGTATCTGTAAATAATGATGTGCAATCACTTGTTAGATAAAAAGTTCTCATCTGTATGATCGTAGTACATTTAATTTGATTTAAAATTGATAGATCAATTTTTATTATAATATTGCAGTGTTGGTTGTGAGATCATTCAATGGGAGGCCTACATGTTCTATAATAACTACGCCAAAGACCGTGGATTCAGTATTAGAAAAAATAAGGTGAAACGACGAAAAGGACTTTCAACCATTGTTCGGTATAGGCGATACGTTTACTCGAGGGCAGGAAAACGTCTCAGTAAATTTTTAAACCTGGAGGGCCGTACCCGCAGGCTAAGACCTGAGACTCGTTGCGAGTGTGGCGCACATTTAGTCGTGAAGTTGGACAAAGGACGTGGAGTTCGGTTCATGGCAGCTTTTATGGATGATCACAACCATTTGTTGGCTAGACCAGATGAGGTGGTATTTCTGCGGTCACATCGAGTGATGGGAGATCACCAGATAGTTGAGATCTTGGCGATGGAAGGAGCTGGGATCAGAAAGCATATCATCGTCGACAACTTCATTAGCAAGTATGGCTCGTATGATAAGTGTGGGTTTCTAAGACGAGACGTGTACAACCTAAGTTGCCGAGTAAAAATGAAGTTGATTGCGAAGGGTGATGCTAACACGGCAATCAAGATTATGAGGAGCAGAAAGGAGATGGATCCAGACTTTTTCTTTGAGTGCGTGCTCGATAAGGAGGGCCGTTTGAAGAGCATGTTCTGGTGCGATGCACAGTCGTGGCGGGACTATCAGTTGTATGGAGATGTGACTGTGTTCGACAGCACGTATAAGATGAACAGATATGGTATGCCGTTCATCCCCTTTGTTTGAGTAAATAATCACCGTTGCACCACAGTTTTTGGTTGTGCCATTGTGTCCGACGAGACCGAAGCGACGTACGTGTGGCTGCTCCAGACATTCCTGAAGGCCAATTGTCAGAAAAAGCCAAGGTCAATCATCACAGATGGAGACGCTGCAATGATACGAGCTATTCGTTTGGTTTTGGTTGATGTGTTGCACCGTCTCTGCTCATGGCACGTGGAAAAAACATGCATAAGCACCTTAATTACAAATCGCTAAATGAGTTCAGGGCACTCTTGTACTACTCCACCTCTCCAGCCAACTTTGAGGCGAGATGGCACGCTTTCGTCCGTAAATGGAAGACTGATAAAACAGAAGAGTGGCTGAGTAGGATGTACAGGAAGAGGAGTCTGTGGGCAGCATCATATCTGTCAGATGGTTTTTTTCTAGGTATGCGCAGTAATCAGAGGAGTGAAAGCCTTAACTCTTGTCTTCACCTTCACCTAGACGGCGGTATGACTATTGTTGACCTAGTTGTGCATTATGAGAATTGCATAGTTCGATTACGTGAGAACGAGGCGCATGATCACTGTGTTTCAAATCAGTCATTGCCACCATCAGTCACAGAATATAAGGATATTGAGAAGCATGCTGCCCAAGTATTCACTCATTCCAATTTTTATATTCTTCAACAAGATCTGAAGAAGAAGGGAGAGCTTGAGATTTTTGAGACGCTAGTGGGAGTTGACTGCCACACCTTCATCATGACATGGAGAAATAACCGCAAATTTCAGTTCAGCGTGAATTATCGAGCTGAAAACTCTGTGAATACGATAGACTGCAGTTGTGGACGAATGCTTCGTAAAGGATTGCCTTGCAAACACATTCTGTATGTGTTGTTTCATCTGAAAATATCTAAAATACCTAAGTGTTGCATCCTTAAGAGGATGTCGAAAGTTGCGAGAGGTGGGCTGCCTGCACAGCGAAAGAGTGACATTTTTGGCTGGGTTGGACAGGGACAGAGCAGCGTGCTCGCTATAGTCAACTCAGTATAACAGGAGCTGAAGCTTTTCATGTTGCTTCAAATGATCCATTCGTCTTTGTTGAGTTGATGTAGTGTCTATAGAATATAATAGCGAAGAAAAAGGTCCCTGATAATGATGATGTTGGTAGTAGAAGAAATGTGCATGAGGAGCCACGTCAGTCGGAACAACATGTTGATGTCATAGGTGATCCCGTGAAAGTTTCCACGAAGGGCGCCCGTAAACAAAGCACGACAGGGCGGGCAAAGAAAGATCCAAATGTTACAAAAAATGGAAGACCAAAATCATTTTCTGAGGAAAAACCCGGTCCTCTTTGTGGCATTTGTAAGAAAGAGGGTCATAGACGGCAAACGTGCGCTGAGAATGAAAAGTAAGTTTTACATTATTTTAACTATTTTTTGGTTCTCTCTTTACAATTGTCTCGTGAGTTGTTTACAATTTGTTATATAGGAACCGTGCATAAAGATAAAGTATTCATAATCAATTGAAGGCACTCGCAATTTCAGTTTATTTGTTTAAGGATAAGAGACATGGCACTTTCAGTTTATTCTTTAAGCCACCTTGCTCGATGGAAGGCACTGGCACTTTCAGTTTATTTGTTTAAGGATTAGAGACATGGCACTTTGAGTTAATCTTTATGCCACCTTGTTCGATGTTATGAGACATGCGATTTCTATTATTATGTGTGAAACATGATATATTTGTATGAGTGTGTTACTGCTGTCATGACTTTGTCAACTGATTAACATTTTTAAATTTAATGTATGTGAAAAAAATATTTGAAAAAAAAGCCCAGCCTGGCTGGGCGCGCGCACGGACAATATACTACAACGCCTTCTGGGAGGCCTTTCGGCTGGCGAGCAGGGAGGCCACGGCGTACGAGAGGGCATTCATTAGTGTTCTGTAGCGAGCTTGTGAGAAGGCGAAGACGCGGGTATATAAACCGGTCGGCGCGTCTCTCCGCGGGCGAGGTGGGACTAAACTTAGTCGGCACAACGCGCCAGCGTCCCCATCCGCACAAGAAGAGGATCGGCCCACGCGCCCGACGTGCGTTGTTTATGGGCCGACAGATCGCCATATTCCCCCTCGGGATCATTGCATGTGCCCGCTGGGTGGGGCGGGAAGGGACCTTTTCCACCGGGCGCGCGGCTGTCGGTTGGTCGGCTGCTGGGCCAGCAAACCCGCGCGTGGCGCACGGCAAATCGCGCTAGCCTGCACTAGCTGGACTGCGCGGGCCCGCCACTGCCTCGGCTGTCGGCACCGCACGGGCTGGGCTAGAATATTCGTCAGATCCAGCGCCGCTGCTGCCAGCAGAATCGACGTGGGAAATTGTGTAGGTTTTGTCCACATGGCGCCAACTCAGGACGGCGGGGATATTTTCTAATAAATGAATGACCGCCGCGAGTAGAAACAACAATAGTACATATAACATCGCAGCCGCAAACTGATACATTTTAGGACAACAAAAATATTACTTGCTCACACGCATTTAAATGTTTAGTCTCACACGAAAGCGATAAATAAAACGTGAAAAATTGTCGAAATCTATCCCAGTGCCATGTCGCATTACAATCGATCAAAGTATCTAACAACGGTAGGGAAACCTTCTACGGGACTAAAACCCTACCGATGCTAATACCTATTCCTTCTCCATGATTTTAACAATTTTCATCTTGACCTTCTCTAATTTGTTCACATCTGAAAAAATAATTTCCGCGACAATACGTGGCCTTGACTCATTAATCTCTTCCTTGTCAAATTAATGTGTCCAGCGATCTCCGTCCCAGTATTTTATGCACCACATCACAAAAAGTCCACAAGACACTCTGCAATAAACATGTGTGATCAGCTTAGGATATAGCATGCACTTCCTTGTACTCATTTAACTTACCCATCTTTTTGTCTCGGCATTTTATACTCATTAATTGGCCACGATGAGACATCTGGAAATTTTTTTGATTCAAGAGTAGAGTTGGCCTCCATAATATCCTTAGAAATTTCAGCTCTCTGAAACAAATTAACAAACCAGAATTTAATGTATGACTCAATATTTTTCTGAATGTGAGTGTGAAAATTATAGCGTATCAGGGTGGCAATCATATTGCGAATTCTTTGGCTAATTGCGCCTTTAGAATTTGAGTCAAGAACTTGAAACTCCTCCTTGACGGTGTGCATCACTATGGTTATCCAATGATTATCATTAATGTGCATAGGAAAATACACCTACATAGTAACCAAATGATGTTAGTGCAATTAAATAGTAATGTCTAATAAAAACAAATAAATATGAAAGCAATACCTTGTCCTCTCTGAAATACTCATCCATTACTCTTGCGATGACTTTTGTTTTCTTTGTAACATGTTCTGAGTCTAAATCATTTACTGACTTGGTCTTTCCCCTTGCCCTACTCAACATAAATTTGGGGAACCACGTTGTTGATATGTAACGATTAGAAAAATCATGGTGTTGTAGGTGTTTACAATATGCATTGATGATCTGCATACATAAACAAAAAATTTCTATCAACTTGTGAAGTACAAATGAGAGATTTGTTAAAACCAAACTCATACTTACAGCGCCATGCAACCATTTAAACGTCAGGACATCGTGAAGCATAGCTGGCATGCATATGTCCCCATCTGGTGGCGGCATATCGACCACGGTTCGGTGTGCATGCTTCTTTGTCGATGCTAGAGTCTCAACAAAAACTCTGGCTGCCTCTATGTGATCTGGAGTCATATTAAGAGAACTTTCTAGAATTGAATGTGGTGACGATGCAAACAGATTTAAAACGATGCAGCTACAGTCACTAAAAATGATAAAAAAAATTACATAACGCATGAATGAATTATAAAGTAGTACTTGACTTACTTTTTTTAACACGTTTCTTGCGGGTAATGAGAATGTCGTAGGGGGGTTGGCAATATTTCGACTTTTTTCTTTTGCGCTTACCATCATTTTCCTGACTGCCTTCACCATTACCTATGTTGCTCTCTGCATGAAACTCTCAAACGTGTCTTCGGACTTTATTGGTGACAAAGCATCCATAGACTCACCAGAAATATCAGCATTTTGCGGGGTTCGGGACATAGACGGGAAGTATTTTGTACGTACAGTTGATGCCGAAGATGGAGAGTTTCCATTATCGTCTATAATGAAAGGATCAGTAGCTTCACCTTTACCCGGTGTCGTCGCCGGAGCACCCGTGTCATCAACGGGCACGGAGGTACCATTGATACCCGTGAAAGATGTTCCTACCTTTACGTCGGTAGGTGAATCAATATCTGGCCAATATTTTGATGAGTTGTACTGGCCATTCTCCATCCCAACTCCTTCACCTACATTATTAAATTCGTCATTGTTGTCCCTCTTATTGGGTTTGTACAGCACACCTTCCGTGTTCAACCTTTCCATTACCATCTACAAACACAAATTAAACATGATAAGTAGTTGAACAATTAAACCATGTTCACTACAACTTCTAAATTACCTATGCACATCTTTCGAGTATATTGAGAACCTCCTTGCGAAGCAGCTTTATGTATGTCATCACACGGTCCATACTACAAGTCGTGTTCGATGAAACCGCAGACGTGCTTGGCTTTCTACTCCTGCCACCACCTTTCCGTTTAGGTTTCTTCGTTTCTTCCTCTGGGACAGTCCCTTCACGTGCTACCTTAGCACGTCTGTACTCTTTGCTAACGCAGTTTTCAATCTGTACAACAAACAAAAAAATAAATTAAATAACAAATATAATTAATTACTATGTGCAACCAATAAGAGCTATACTTATTGACTTACATTGCCGGAGCCATGCCCGTGCATGTTGTCATAGTCGTCTCGCTTTTTCCCTTCCATTTCTGGCCAGTTAAGCATTAGTGGGTATTCACGAGACAAAGGATCAAATGTATCCACACCAATTGGCTCAACTTTTTCCCAGTATATATACTGCATGATAGTAAACATAACTAGTCAGACACATAGATCACATAAAAATCATATGTACATACAACTATTACGAAATGACTTGTACCTGAAGAAGAGCCAAGTTCCCGATAGGCCACTTGAATTTTTCAAGATCTTCGACCGATTTTTAATAGCATCCATGCACACCCCCAACGTGAAATCGTTCCAATTGTATGACTTGATAGCATTCACGTCCTCCACCATTTTGTAATAACGATAAGGAACAAACTTGGTGGATTGTGGTGCTAAGACTATACCCATAAGAACCACTAGTAGAAAACAGGGCTTTGGTCCAGGCCGGGTCAGCCCATTAGTCCCGGTTCAGTCCAGAACCGGGACCAATGGGGGCATTGGTCCCGGTTCGTGAGCCCAGGGGGCCGGCCGGGCCACGTGGGCCATTGGTCCCAGTTCATCTGGACCTTTTGGTACTGGTACCGGTTGGTGGGATGAACCGGGACCAATGGGCCTCGCTCCTGGCCCACCACCATTGGTCCCGGTTGGTGGCTTGAACCGGGACCAAAGGCTCCCCTTTAGTCCCGGTTCATGTCACCAACCGGGACCAATGAGGTGCCTATATATACCCCTCGCTCACGAGCAGAGCACCCCAGTGCTCTGTTTTTCTCTGGCCGAGGGGGAGAGGGCTTGGTGGTGCTCTAGCTCACCTCCTATGCACACAAGGTGTTCGATGGAATGCCCGAGCCACACTACTTAAGCTTTCTCCTCTCCAAGCTCGACCTCCAAGCTCCATTTTCCATAATATTTGTCTAGGTTTAGCGGTCCGTCACGCCCCGTCCCCGTCTTCACCGCCGTCGATCACCCGCGCCGAGCTCATCGCCGGCACCACCGTGGTGAGCCTCTTGTTCTTATCTTCTTTCTGAAAGGAAAAATATTCTTACTTGTATGTTTACATAGATACTTGTATTATTTTCTTACTTTTATTATTGCATCTTATATAGTGTGATGGTTTTGGTATCCGCCCCCGTCGGCCCTCGTCCTGTCTATGATTCGGATGTGGTATATATATTATCTTTATAACTATTGGTTCATTTATTGTTTATGAAAATTATGCCGACCAACGTGACATAGATTTTATTTATGTAGGATGTATGTGAATCAGAAATGCCAACCGACCCTATTGTCGAGAGCTTAAATTTAGTTGAAGAAGAAAACAATTTGTTGAAGGAAAAAATAAAAAAAATTGAGGAGGAGAAGATGATATTGGAGTTGCATGTTGCGGATGTCGTCGATGATCACAAGATCAAGATGGATGCAATGCGCTTGAAGATTAGAAAGATTAGAAAATATGCCATTCATACCGAGGCTTGGTATCATTATGCCATTGGATCAATTGTTACCTTGGTTGCAATTATGATCGCATTTGTTTTCGCATTGAAATGTTTTACATGGTTTCAATGTATGGTTTAATTAATTAGATGCTCTGGAGAGCTATATGTTGTTAGATGAGAACTATGTATGCACTTTGGTTTTAATGTGATGATGAACTTCTATTAATTTGGACACTTAATTATATATAATGCACGCAGATGAACCGGCAATGGATGTACGGTGACAGACACACCTGCGAGTACATTAAGGGCGTGCATGAGTTTCTCGATGCGGCTGAGGCAAACAAGCAGAATGGTTTTATGTGTTGTCCATTCACTGAATGTGGGAATACGAGGTCTTACTCTAACTGGAAAATCCTTCACTCCCACCTGCTTTACAAGGGTTTCATGCCACACTATAATGTTTGGATGAGGCACGGAGAAATAGGGGTTATGATGGAAGGCGGCGAAGAAGAAGAGTACGATGACAACTATGTGCCCCCTAAATACGGTGATGCTGCAACGGGGGGAGATGGTGAAGATCAAGAGGAACCAGACGATGTGCCCAATGATGCTGCAACGGGTGAAGCTGCTGAAGATCAAGAGGAACCAGACGATGTGCCCGATGATGATGATCTCCGCCGGGTCATTGTCGATGCAAGGACGCAATGCGAAAGTCAAAAGGAGAAGCTGAAGTTTGATCGCATGTTAGAGGATCACAAAAAAGGGTTATACCCCAATTGCGAAGATGGCAACACAAAGCTTGGTACCGTACTGGAATTGTTGCAGTGGAAGGCAGAGAATGTTGTGGCTGACAAAGGATTTGAGAAGCTACTGAAAATATTGAAGAAGAAGCTTCCAAAGGATAACGAATTGCCCGACAGTACATACGCAGCAAAGAAGGTCGTATGCCCTCTAGGATTGGAGGTGGAGAAGATACATGCATGCCCTAATGACTGCATCCTCTACCGCGGTGCATACAAGGATCTGAACGCATGCCCGGTATGCGGTGCATTGCGGTATAAGATCAGACGAGATGACCCTGGTGATGTTGACGGCGAGCCCCCCAGGAAGAGGGTTCCTGCGAAGGTGATGTGGTATGCTCCTATAATACCACGGTTGAAACGTCTGTTCAGAAATGAAGAGCATGCCAAGTTGATGCGATGGCACAGTGAGAACCGAAAGAAAGATGGGAAGTTGAGAGCACCCGCTGACGGGTCGCAGTGGAGAAAAATCGAGAGAAAGTACTGGGATGAGTTTGCAAAGGACCCAAGGAATGTATGGTTTGCTTTAAGCGCGGATGGCATTAATCATTTCGGGGAGCAGAGCAGCAATTACAGCACCTGGCCAGTGACTCTATGTATGTATAACCTTCCTCCTTGGATGTGCATGAAGCGGAAGTTCATTATGATGCTAGTTCTCATCCAAGGCCCTAAGCAACCCAGCAACGACATTGATGTGTACTTAAGGCCATTAGTTGAAGAACTTTTACAGCTGTGGAATGGAAACGGTGTACGTACGTGGGATGAGCACAAACAGGATGAATTTAACTTTAAGGCGTTGCTGTTCGTGACCATCAACGATTGGCCCGCTCTCAGTAACCTTTCAGGACAGACAAACAAAGGATACCACACATGCACGCACTGTTTAGATGACACTGAAAGTATATACCTGGACAAATGCAGGAAGATTGTGTACCTGTGCCATCGTCAATTTCTTCCGACCAACCATCAATGTCGAAAGAAAGGCAAGCATTTCAAAGGCGAGGCAGATCACCGGAAGAAGCCCGCCATGCGTACTGGTGATCACGTACTTGCTATGGTCAATGATTTACACTACGTAATCTTTGGAAAGGGTCCCGGTGGACTAGCTGTTCCGAATGACGCTGAGGGACATGCACCCATGTGGAAGAAGAAATCTATATTTTGGGACCTACCCTACTGGAAAGACCTAGAGGTCCACTCTTCAATCGACGTGATACACATGACGAAGAACCTTTGCATGAACCTGCTAGGCTTCTTTGGCGTGTATGGGAAGACAAAAGATACACCTGAGGCACGGGAGGACCTGCAAAGTTTGCATGAAAAAGACGGCATGCCTCCGAAGCAGTATAAAGGTCCTGCCAGCTACGCTCTTACGAAAGAAGAGAAAGAAATCTTCTTTGAATGCCTGCTTAGTATGAAGGTCACGACTGGCTTCTCGTCGAATATAAAGGGAATAATAAATATGCCAGAGAAAAAGTTTCAGAACCTAAAGTCTCATGACTACCACGTGATTATGACGCAACTGCTTCCGGTTGCATTGAGGGGGCTTCTACCGGAAAACGTCCGATTAGCCATTGTGAAGCTATGTGCATTCCTCAATGCAATCCCTCAGAAGGTGATCGATCCAGAAATCGTACCAAGGCTAAGGAGTGATGTGGCGCAATGTCTTGTTAGTTTCGAGCTGGTGTTCCCACCATCCTTCTTCAATATCATGACGCACGTCCTAGTTCATCTAGTCGACGAGATTGTCATCCTAGGGCCCGTATTTCTACACAATATGTTCCCCTTTGAGAGGTTCATGGGAGTCCTAAAGAAATATGTCCGTAACCGCGCTAGGCCAGAAGGAAGCATCTCCATGGGCCATCAAACAGAGGATGCTATCGGGTTTTGTGTTGACTTCATTCCTGGCCTTAAGAAGATATGTCTCCCTAAATCGCGGTATGAGGGGAGACTGACTGGAAAAGGCACTCTTGGAAGAGACTCAATAATATGCAGGGACGGATATTATTGGTCTCAAGCACACTACACAGTTCTATATAACTCTATCTTGGTGACCCCGTATGTCGATGAACACAAGAACAGTCTGCGCTCCAAACACCCGGAGCAGTGCGACGACTGGATTACATGTGAACACATCAGGACTTTCAGCAGTTGGTTGGAAACACGTCTCAAAGGTGACAACACTGTTTGTGATGAGTTGTACTTGTTGTCCAGGGGACCATTTTTGACTGTATTGACTTACAAAGGATATGAGATAAATGGGAATACATTTTACACGATCGCCCAAGATCAAAAGAGCTCCAACCAAAACAGCGGTGTCCGCTTTGATGCAGCAACCGAGAGCGGAAAGGACACATATTATGGTTACATAGTGGACATATGGGAACTTGACTAAGGACTTGATTTTAAGGTCCCTTTGTTTAAGTGCAAATGGGTCAATCTGTCAGGCAGCGGGGTACAGGTAGACCCACAGTACGGAATGACAACAGTGGATCTGAAAAATCTTGGGTACACTGACGAACCGTTCGTCCTAGCCAATGATGTGGCACAGGTTATCTATGTGAAGGACATGTCTACCAAACCGAGAAAAAGAAAAGATAAGGAAGCGAATACATCATACGTTGAGCCAAAGCGCCACATAGTTCTTTCAGGAAAAAGGGACATCCTGGGAGTGGACGGCAAGACAGACATGTCTGAAGATTATGAAAAGTTTCATGAAATTCCTCCCTTCAATGTCAAGGCTGACCCAAGCATCCTGATAAACAATGAAGATTATCCATGGTTACGGCGCAATAAGCAAATGACACAAGCGAAGAAAAAGTGAAGACTTTCTGCCGCAACTATTATGATGATACCATGCCAACTTTGTAACACACGAACATGCTACCATTGTCCGTTTTGTACATGCACATGCTATGTGGGTGAAATTATGATACCATGCCAACTTTCAACTTTTTCAGAGTTCATTTGAAATGCTTTCATGTCTTATGGTTCGGCCCTCGTAATACCATTATTCAAATTTTAACTATTCAAATTTGAAAACTAATGGCACTAACAGAAAGTTTATAATTTTTTCTAAAACTAATGGCACTAACAGAAAGTTTATAATTTTTCTGACCTAAAAGCAAAAAAGAATTAAAAAATGCAAAAAACAAAAGAAAATAAATAATGCAAAAAACAAAAAAAACTGGAAAAAGTAAAGTTAATCACAAACTTGTGATTCAAACAAATATCAAAGAATTCAAATTTTAACTATTCAAATTTGAAAACTAATGGTACTAACAAAAAGTTTATAATTTTTGTAAAACTAATGGCACTAACAGAAAGTTTATAATTTTGCTGCTCGCCGCTGGCCCATGACCATTAGTCCCGGTTTGTGCCACAAACCGGGACTAAAGGGTTGGTCCTCGTTGCGGGCAGAGTATAGTCCCACCTCGCCAACCGAAGGGGGCTCACACCGGTTTATAAGCCCTTCCCTCTCTGCCTTGTTGAGCTCCTCTCAAAGTGAAAATAGATGCCCTAATAGAGAAAAGTTTAACCTAAATTCATAGTGAATTTCTCTGAAATTCATAGAAATTTAGTATGAATTTAGGTTGAATTTTCTCTATAAGAGCATCTATTCTCATTTTTTAGTAAGTTAATCACAAACTTGTGATTCACACAAATTTCAAAGAATTCAAATTTTAACTATTCAAATTTGTAAACTAATGGCACTAACAGAAAGTTCATAATTTTTCTAAAACTAATGGCACTAACAGAAAGTTTATAACTTTGCTAACCTAAAAGCAAACAGAATTAAAAATTAAAACAAAAAACAAAAGAAAATAAATAATGAAAAAAACAAAAAACTGGAAAAAATAGCAACAAAAGTATTTTGTTGTAATTAGAAACTAAATAAAATAAATAAAGCAACAAAGAAAACAAAAAAAGTGTTTTCAAATTTGAAAACTAATGGCATTAACAAAAAGTTTATATTTTTTTCTAAAACTAAAACCAAAAAGAATAAAAAATAAAGCAAAAAACAAAAGAAAATAAAATAAAGCAACAAAAAAACAAAAAAGATGCCACCTACTGGGCCCCCACGGCCTGAATACGACTAGAAACCCATCCAAGGGCCAGGATTCAGGCCCGCAGGAGGCCCAGTAGGCCCACAGGCATAGCAGTGACAACTAGGCCCGTAAGCCTGCAATGGAGAGAAGCTCGAGAGGGGTGCGACAGTGGGGCTTATAAACCACCGCGCCCCCCTCTCAACTAGCGAGGTGGGACTAAACTTTCGACGCCGCAGCAGCACAAGGCCTTTGGTCCCGGTTGGTGGCACCAACCGGGACTAAAGGGGCCATTGGTCACGGTTGGTGCCACGAACCGTGACCAATGCCCCCCTTTAGTCCCGGTTTTTGCTACCAACCGGGACCAAAGGCCGTCGCTTCCCGCCCTTTGGGCTGCTGAAAAGAGGCCTTTGGTCCCGGTTGGTGGCACCAACCGGGACTAATGCCCACCTTTAGTCCTGGTTGCTGCCACGAACCGGGACTAAAGGCTCTGTTATATAAGTCCACACTTAGGAAATTATCACTCTCATCTTGCAGTTGCCGCCCCCGCTGACGCCGACGCCGCCAGGCTGCCCCGACACCGCCCGCCCCGGCACGCCCCCGTCGTCGCCGTCGCCCGCGCCCCTGCCCCGACGCGCGCCGCCCCGGCCCGCCCCCGTCGCCGTTGCCCGCGTCCCTGCCCCGACGCGCGCCGCCCCGGCCTGCCCTCGCCATCGCCCGCGCCGGCCCCTTCCCCGACGCGCGCCGCCCCGGCCTGCCCTCGCCATCGCCCGCGCCGGCCCCTTCCCCGTCGCCGTTGCCCGCGCCTCCTACCCCGAGCGCGCGACCACTGCCCCATCGCCATCCTCGCAGCCGACCCCGCGGTCCTCCTGGTCCGGCCGGCACCCTCCCTATCTAGTATTTTTTTTTCATATATATGCTTTTTTTCTTATATATGCTTGTTATATATATATGTATATATGTTCTCTGTGTATATATATGTTCATGTATATATGCAATAGTTTTTTTAGAAAAAATAGGATTTTTTCTGTTCATAGATTTTTTTGGTGATATTAACTATTGTAAATATGCAAATGTTTGTATATTCATATGAACAATGAATTAGGCAATACTACTTCATGTATTTTTAAGAAGGAAGAAGAAGAAAAAGAATGAGAGGAAAAAGGAAATAAGAAGAGGAAGAAAGGAGAAGAAGAGGGGAGAGGAAGACGAGGAGAAATAAATAAGAAGAAGAAAAAAGAAGAAAAAGAAGAGGGGAAGAAGAAAGGAATAGAGGAGAAGAAGAGAAAAATAGAATATATATTATTTTTTCTTTTTTCTCCTCTATTCCTTTCTTCTTCTCCTCTTTTTTTTCTTTTTTTTTCTTCGACGCGTGGGGGGGGGTTCGAGAACGTCGGACATTCATGAGAGAGGCGAGGAAGAAGGGGAAGAAGAGGGAGAAGAAGAGGAGAGGAAGAACAGGAAGTCTTCTCCTCTATTCTTTCTTCTCTTCTTTTTTCTTCTTCTTCCTATATGTATTAGTTTTTTTATTTAGGTTGTTAATTAGTAGATATTAATTTTGTTCATATATGTATGGATGCATGTGATATGTATGTATGTATGTATGTATGTATGTATGTATCGGGTATGTCGTTGTCGATATACCCCCTACCCGATAACTTCGACATGAGGGGGTCGAGAGGGGGTCTAGGGTCGCCGAGGGGTCGAGGGTCGTCGAACATGAGAGGAAGAAGAGGATAAAAAAAGAAGAGGAAGAAGAAAAAAAAGAGGAGAAGAAAGAATAGAGGAGTTCTTCTCCTCTATTCTTTCTTCTCCACTCCTCTATTCTTTCTTCTCCTCTTTTTTTTCTTCTTCTTCCTCTTTTTTTATCGGGAACGAGGGTCGTCAAGGGTCGCCGAGCGGTAGAGGAAACCCTAAATAGAAAGTATCGTCGGTGTGAGATACATGTGGCCGTCGGTGTCGGACACTATATCCACGTCCCACAAGTGGCGTGGGCTTCGACGCCCACGTCACTTGTGGGACGTGGATGTAGTGTTTGACACCGACGGCCACATGTATCTCACACGCACGATACTTGCTATTTAGGGTTTCCTCTACCGTTCGGCGACCCTGACCCTCGACGACCCTCGTTTTCGATAAAATAAAGAGGAAGAAGAACACAAAAAAAGAGAAGAAGAGAAGAAGAAGAAGAAGAAAAAAAGAGGAGAAGAAAGATTTCTTCTTCTCTTTTTTTTTCTTCTTCCTCTTCTTCTCTTTTTTTTTCTTCTTCCTCTTTATTTTATCGGGAACGAGGGTCGGCGAGGGTCAGGGTCGCCGAGCGGTAGAGGAAACCCTAAATAGAAAGTATTGTCGGTGTGAGATACATGTGGCCGTCGGTGTCGGACACTACATCCACGTCCCACAAGTGGCGCGGGCTTCGATGCCCACGTCACTTGTGGGACGTGGATGTAGTGTCCGACACCGACGGCCACATGTATCTCACACCCACGATACTTGCTATTTAGGGTTTCCTTTACCGCTCGGTGACCCTCGACGACCCTCGTTCCCGATAAAAAAAAGAGGAAGAAGAAGAAAAAAGAGGATAAGAAAGAATAGAGGAGTTCTTACTCCTCTATTCTTTCTTCTCCTCTTTTTTTCTTCTTCCTCTTCTTTTTTTATCCTTGAAGCGTTGTCGAGGCCACCCCAAACCCTAAAGAAGCAGCGTCGAGGCCACCCCAAACCCTAGAGAAGCAGCGTCGAGGCCACTAATTAATATTAGTTCTACATTTGCCACTAATATATCCATCTGTCATGTTTGAATAATAATTGCCATGTTGTCAATATTTATAGAAACTATGGACACCGCCCGAGATGAAGTACAAGAAGAGTTGTTGGGGAACATAATCGCACGAGGAAGTGATGCCGTCGTCTCGTTGTTTCTCAACGACACCGATGGTCTGGAAGGGCTGGCTATGATTATGATGGCTCCGGTGACCTAATGCCGGTGCAAGAAGGAGACCGTGAGGACGGCTCCGGTGACCCAATGCCGGTGCAAGAAGGAGACCGTGATGACATCTCCGGTGACCGAACCGAGTCCGGCCAGGTATATATATTAGTTAAGCTTCTGCTGACTAGCTAATTGATGCATTCATTATTTTGGTATGTACACATATTAATTAAGTCTTTGTTCTTTTTTCTAGCCCTCCGGATCGAGCACAACTTCGGTAAAGAGACGAGGCCCGAAGAAAAAGTTGAGCCCGGATGAAAAGTTTGAGATCATAGCAATCGCGCCCGACGGCCAACCGATTGAACCCCTCCGGACAAAGAGCGCATTTGTTGCTCAGTGCGGGGTTTTGGTTAGGGACAAGATCCCGATCAGCATCCAACAATGGTTAAAGCCGGCTACAGAAGACCCTGAGGTGTCTTATGTCAATGATATGTAGAAAAATGATCTTTGGACTGAGCTGAAGTCAAATTTCACCCTACCGCCAGAGGATGAACCAGAGAAGCCAGTTAAAGAGCAATTAATCAAGTCTTTTGCTCTTAAGAGGATGACATAACTATTCAGGAGGTGGAAGAAAGAGCTGAATAAGTTTGTCGAAAATAAAGAGACACCAGAATTCAAGGGCAGATATGAGAAGAACAGAGATCACTGGCCCGCATTTGTGGCCCACAAGACATCGGAAAAGAGTAAGAAGATGTCGGCGACAAACAAGCAAAATGCTGCGAAGAAGAAGCATCACCATCGCACGGGGTCAAGTGGCTACCTCGTAGCCCGGCCTAAGTGGGCCAAGACTGAGAATGATCTGGTTGATAAAGGGATCGAATGAGAGACAATTAACTGGCCAGACCGTTGCCGGACTTGGTTCTTCGAGGCTGGCGGAACCTTGGACCCCTTAACAGGGAAGTGCATTTGGACGAACGATCAAATGGACATACCAGTCAGGAAGCTTCAGCAGTATATCGAAGTAGCGTAGCAAGGGACGTTCTTTCCAGATAGAGAGAATGACGAGCTCACAATTGCCCTCGGGAATCCTGAGCACCCTGGACGGACACGAGGCACGCCAGGCTGCATTCTGTGGAAGGTTGGTTTCCGGACGCAGGCGGTTACAAATCCCAGGAGAGGAGGAAAAAATTGCAGCAGACCCGAATGCAGGCGCTGCAGGCAAGGGTACAAGCGATGGAGGAACGAGAAGCAAATCGCAGCAAATGTACTGCCGAAACTTCCCCCGAAGCTACCCCGCCATCTCAGCGGAGAAGCAGCGTGGCTTCCACTGAGCTGCTTCAGCCGGAGTATGCCTTGACGGCTCCTGCCAGCTATCCCGTGGATGCTATCATGGAGTCCCAAAATTGCCACCTTATGACGCAATGGATGAATTTGAAGGTCAAGGCGGCTGTTGGCTCTGTTTATCCTACTGAACCCGGCGCAACTTTTCACTGCCGGCCGATTCCAAAAGGATATGCTAGGGTGATGGTGGATGAAATAACGGAGGGATTTGAGGACCTCCAGCTTGACCACCCTACCGGTGAAGGGGAGACTAGGCTGGGGTCTGCTCTGAAGATTCCATGCCTATGGCGGAAGGAGCTCATAAACCTTCCGAACTGGACGCCTCCGCCTCCTCCTCCTCCTCCGGCAAGTCAGGGCACTCCGCCTCCTCCACCACCTCCTCCTCCGGCGAGTCAGGGCACCCTGCCTCCTCCACCGCCTCCTCCTCCGGCGAGTGACGATCAGGGCACTCGACCGGCTCCTTCTCCGGCACGTGGCGGCACTCCACCTCCTTCTCCGCCTGCGCCGACGCGCCCGAGGAGCCAGCCTCCTCCTTCTCCGCCTCGGCAGCAAGGGCGGAAGAGACCTGCTGCCGCTACGGCTGCTCCGGCGCGTCATAGTCCTTCTCCTCCGCCTCGTAAGCAAGTAAAGAAGACAACCGCTCCGTCTGCTCTGCCGGCGTCTAGCAGTATAACCAGAGGCGGGAGGAAATACAGATTCGGTCCTTCTCTGAAGACTCCAGAGAAGTTACCATACGAGAGGACCCTAGAGGAGAACGCCGAGATCGCACGAGAAGAAGTGAGGAACTACTTTGAAGGGGTAAAAGCAAAGAAACATCCACCTCCGGAGGAGAAGGTAGATCCGGTGAAAGCGAAGCGCACTCTGGCTGCCCTGACAAAACCACCCAAGTCTCCGCCGAAAGGAAACTATGAGCGCATTATTGGAAAGGAATTTGCCGAAGCAGAGCGGTCGGGAAGTACTGTCAGTGATCAAAGGCTGAAAGAACGACGAGCTGGGAAACAAATTGCCCAGCTCGGCGAACAAGCGAAGCAATCATGCCCCCCACTCAAGGTGCCTAGCGACAACATCGCTAATGATCCGAGGATGGTGCCCGGTTATAGCAATATTGGCGATTACCTGCCCGACGATGTACATTATGATTTCATGGAGGTGCAGATACCAAGATACGAGTACGGGAAGCCTCTCGTCAAAGATGAAAGATCTCTATCAACGATGATGCGAAGATTGCATGATTGGTACTTTGTATGTGAAAGTTAAAAAGGAGCATGACCTCGTTGGAATTGAACTGTTGCCTGTTCCATTTGAGGAGTTCTTTCAGTTTTTCAATCAATTGGCTCTCGATAAAACAACGGTCACCTGCTACTGTCTGTAAGTAGTACTACTTCTGTCATTAAGTCTCTCTATATAGCTCAGCTCTTTCATTGCATGTATTTATAATCATCCTCACTATATTATGCAGATTGAAGATCGCCGAATTGAAGAAAAGACAAGTCGGTGATATTGGGTTCATTAACACATATCTCATAGATGCAACTCAGGTTAAATTTCATGCCGCAGCTACCGAGGCCAACTTGCTACGATCGTTGGTAATAAATGAAAACAAAGATATAATACTCTTTCCTTACAACTTCAAGTGAGTGTTACTGTCTTGTGCGTATTCGGTTTCCCTTATATATTAGTCAAGGTTATAGTAATGTAATTGATGAGGTATGCAGGCGTGTGCAGTTACCACTATATTCTCCTAGAGATTAAGCTTGAGCAGGGACTAGTAACCGTCTTAGACTCAAGACGAAGAGATCCCCAGGACTATGCGGACATGACTCAAATGCTCGAGAAGTAAGTTAAATCGATCATTATCCACCATATCAGCAACTTTGTTCATTTCCTGATATATCAAGTAATTGTTTTCTTTGTCTGGCAGGGTTTGGAAAAAATTCTCCAAAAAAGCTCCAGGACTTCCGAAGAAGCTGCAATTTAGACACCCGAAAGTAAGTACTATAGTAGCATGTTCCGCGCATCTCCTATTGATTTGGCATTCTTGCTTATCAGTTTGATTGACCTCTATTTCTTGTAAAGTGGTTGTGGCAGGAACAAGGGAATGATTTCTGTGGATACTACGTTTGCGATTCCATCCGCCACACGACCTGTGAGCGGGGCTACACTGACGAACAATATGAAGTATGTAAATAACAAAATTCACAATTTTATTTTATTACCATCATTTGTGTTGAGATTCATTCATTCATATATATATATATGTATTGACCCCCTTCTTCAAATTAGATGTTTCGGAAGCGGGATGAACTCCTAGCACCAGCTCGCATGCAAGCAATTCAAGAGGAATTGGCGGCATTCTTTCTTGACCACGTGATCGCTGAAGACGGAGAATACTATGTGGACCATGAGTCCGTATGATTATATTTGTAAGAGATAATTATTGTATATATGTAGCCGGTAGTGTCGGATAGATATACGAGAACTTGTTGTTCGACCAATCTCTCAGAGAAGGAGAGGTGTTCGATATCACTTCTCTCTGTATGCATATATGTTCATGACGATCTTCTGTTTCCTTCGTTTGCTTACTAGCTAGCTAGCATGTCTAGTCCTCTCTATACGTATGTATAGTACGTAGCGTCGACCAAGCACGGACATAAGAGAGGACACTTCTCTCTATTAATTATAGCTAGCTAACACAATATATGAAACACCTAAATTAACCCCCCAAAACCCCCAACCCCCCCCCCCTTCAAAAAAAACAAAAACCCCAGCCACAGAAATGCTGACGCGTGGATGCCTATTGGTCCCGGTTGGTGCCACCAACCGGGACCAAAGGGTCTCCTGCCTGGGCTCCGCGCACAGGCCACGTGGAGGCCCATCAGTCCCGGTTCTAGATGGAACCGGGACTAAAGGGACAGGGCATTAGTACCGACCCTTTAGTCCCGGTTCAGAAACCGGGACAAAAGGCCCTTACGAACCGGGACAACAGGCCCTTTTTCTACCAGTGAAGCAGTACGGCCCTTCTCACAAAATCATCATCATATGACTGAGTATCAACAATATTTTTTATCAACTCATCAATGAGGATTAGGCCTGTTCTTTTGTCTAGAAACCGATTCGGAACAATTTTTTTGGCATCTAGTTGTACTGTTGCTATCATGCTACTGACATCATCACCCTCGTTACGTAGCCTGAATATGTCATAAACATCTTCATTAAGCACACTGATGCCGTCAGTATTTGGCCGAATAATAAATAGCTTTCTACTACTATCATACGTTGTAATCATAAATTCCAATAAATTTTTCCTCAATTTCACTGAAGGAATTCTCAACATACTGTCCAAATTTGTGCCACGTAGCATCATGCGCTGTCTGGGTGTGATTTTTCCCACCAATTCGCACCACTTCTCAACCGAGCAGTACACATCTCCCAATTCTTGCATTCTAAATAAGATGACAGTTATCTAACTAGTTACGAGATTCAAAAAACATTACATATGGTTTAATACCATACCTTCCGGCGTCTCGACGTGCACCGGCAACCGCCGTTGCCTAACCACACCCGGTGTGGGTTAGTCGTGGCAGCCACGCGCCCTCTGCCCACACCAGCGCGCTGGCCGATGGCCCGTCCTAGGGTTTAGGGTGTCGACAACTTTGCCGAGACGGCACGGCCGGGCCTGAGATCCAAGTCGCGCGCGCAGATGCCGGATTGTATGGCCGCCGTCAGGCCGGTAGGGGAGGGAGTTGGGACGGCCACGGCGGTGCGACCATCGGATCGGGGAGGGGTGAGGACGTGCGTGTAGGCGACGGGGTTAGGCGGTCCTGGGGCGAGGTAATGGCGGTGTGGTTTCCATGCCATGCACGCACGTATGGCGTCATAGACGTGGTCACGCCATAGTGGGCCACTTGGCCCGTCCTGTAAAACTACCGCCGGCTGGCCCATGATGCATTTATTAAAAACATGCATTGTACTTTAACATTTCAGTTTAATACCACATCGCTAAGCCGGCGCGCCGTTGACTCCTTTATATAATTTTCTTTTGGTCAATGCACAAACATCTCAGTTTGTGGGACTCTATTTGGAGGATATGCAGGATCGATGTGAGTCTTCACCTGCTCAGAGCTTGTGAAGGTTCACATGGATCATGCATATTCTTCAAAAAGAGAGCCATTATCTCCGATATTTTTTTAACGTCAGAAAATATTAATGCAATTTTTAATGCAACCATTCAAATTTTTTGCACGCGCACTCATCACTAGGGCCATTTTGCGTTCTCTTTTCTGACTTAGCTGGTGGACACCAAACTTTTTGCACACACACTCATCGCCAGGTCCATCATGCGTGCAAGTTTTCATAATTTTCCGGCACCATATGAATTTCCTATGGTTTTCTCCGTGAAACGCACCGAAAACACTGACCGGACGTGACGCAACGTGCGTTTAGTGTCCGGATTCGTTCAAATCTTGCGTGGGGCCCTAAGATGGGCATGCCCACTGCCTCCCAAAATTGGGTGACGTTTCGTGCATGCCACCTCGTACCACCAATGCAACCAGCACTAATCGGATATGAACGATGTCAGCCCCGTACTGCATTCCCTTTTCTGACTCAGCCGGTGGACCCAAAAAAATTTGCACACGCACTCATCGACAGGTCCATCATGCGTGCAAGTTTTCATAATTTTCCGGCACCGTATGAATTTCCTATGGTTTTCATCATGAAACGCACCGAAAACACTGACCGGACGTGATGCAACGTGTCCGAATTCGTCCAAATCTTGCGTGGGGCCCTAAGATGGCCATGCCTACTGCCTCCCAAAATTGGGTGACGTTTCGTGCATGCCACCTCATACCACCAATGCAACCGGCACTGATCGGATATGAACGATGTCAGCCTCGTACTGCGTTCTCTTTTCTGACTCAGCTGGTGGACCCCAAAATTTTTGCACACGCACTCATCGTCAGGTCCATCATGCGTGCAAGTTTTCATAATTTTCCGGCACCGTATGAATTTCCTATGGTTTTCTCCGTGAAACGCACCGAAAACACTGACCGGGCGTGACGCAACGTGCGTTTGGTGTCCGAATTCGTTCAAATCTTGTGTGGGGCCCTAAGATGGGCATGCCCACTACCTCCCATAATTGGGTGATGTTTCGTGCATGCCACCTCATACCACCAATGCAACCGGCACTGATCGGATATGAATGATGTCAGCCCCGTACCACGTTCTCTTTTCTGACTCAGCCAGTGGACCCCAAACTTTTTGCACACGCACTCATCGCCAGGTCCATCATGCGTGCAAGTTTTCATAATTTTCCGGCACCGTATGAATTTCCTATGGTTTTCTCCGTGAAACGCACCGAAAACACTGATCGGGCGTGACGCAACGTGTGTTTGGTGTCCGAATTTGTTCAAATCTTGCGTGGGGCCCTAAGATGGGCATGCCCACTGCCTCCCAAAATTGGGTGACGTTTCGTGCATGCCACCTCGTACGACCAATGCAACTGGCACTGATCGGATATGAACGATGTCAGCCCCGTACTGCGTTCTCTTTTCTGACTCAGCCGGTGGACCCCAAACTTTTTGCACACACACTCATCGCCAGGTCCATCATGCGTGCAAGTTTTCATAATTTTGCGGCACCGTATGAATTTCCTATGGTTTTCTCCATGAAACACATCGAAAACACTGACCGGGCGTGACGCAATGTGCGTTTGGTGTCTGAATTCGTTCAAATCTTGTATGGGGCCCTAAGATGGGCATGCCCACTGCCTCCCAAAATTGGGTGACGTTTCGTGCATGCCACCTCATACCACCCATGCAACCGGCATTGATCGGATATGAATTGTTTTATGGTTTTATCCGTGAGTTCAATTCTATATTAAGTAATGTTTTTAACATAATTACATAATAAATTATATATTAAGTATTGTTTTTAACATAACTACTAAATAAATTCTATATCAAGTAGTGTTTTTTAGAAGGGTATTTTCCAAATTATTATTACTTATAAATTATAACAAAAAACTCTTTACTATTATGAAAACTACTTTAGCCATTAATGCAAAACACATAAAAAAATAATGAACATTACATAAATTATTGAACATTTGTACAATACGAAGGACTTTTCATTATTATTTATACAATACAACATTTATTAAAAAACTTAATATTATTTTTGAAACAATAAACAAATAACAAAAAAACAATGACACCGCGCGTTGGCCGGCCCAGTGATTGTGCGCGAGGGCGCGCGTAGGCTGACTCGTTCACTGTGCGCGCGGTGCGGGGGCAAGGTCGGCGGGGGTCCCGACTAAACTTTAGTCCCACCTCGCCCGCCGAACGACGCCGCGACCGCCTTATATACCTGCCTCCCACCTCACTTTTGAACTCATCTTATTCCTGTCCCGTCCCGCCACTGCCCCGTTTGACTGTGCTGCAGGACGTAGTTGGGCCGAAAGGCCGGCCCTTTCGCCGCCTGGTTTGATTGGGCCGGACCGATTAAGCGCAGTTGCGGCATGCAAGCACAGGCGGGCTTATTTTTTTTGCATCACAATTTTATTGCCTTCTATGAGTCATGGCGTGGGGGGAGGCGGAAGGGGTGCTTTTTTAGTCCCACCTCGCGCGCCAAGGGACGCCACGATCGGCTTATATACCCATGTTCATGCACATTGCTATATGAGACAGTTAGTAATAATTTGGTTTGACTTTGCACTGCTAGGGGCGGCACTGCCGCACTGCCCGGACAGTGTAATGAGCTCATTACACTGTCCAGGCAGTGCGTCCATACTGCGAGCAGTATAAACTCAAATCATATCATTACTATCTGTCTTATTTTTTTATTATTTGCCACACTATGCAAATTTCATTAGTGTTGTCTACAATATTTTTTTGACATCCTTCAAATGAACCCATATTACATTAGTAATATCTACCATCATATGTATAATGTCAATATGAAATAAATTCTGTATTAAGTACTCTTTGTAATATAATTACTTAATAAATTCTGTATTAAGTAGTGTTTTTAATTTCACTACTTAATAAATTCTATGTGAAGTACTGTTTTTTATGAACGGTCGTTTCCAAATTATTAGTTATAGCAATAAACTTATTAATATTTTTAATAAGCTGAAAAATATTAGGCATTAACACAATACTCATACAAAATTAAAATATAAACTGATTATTTTTACCTATAAATTGTAATAAAAAACTCATTATTCTTACTTATAAATTATAAAAAACAACACATTAATATTATGTAAAAACAATTAGCCATTAATGCAACACATTACAGTACTAAACTTTGCATATATGTTAAGTATTTTTTAGACATTAATTAACATTACATAAATATTAAAAATGTAATTACTAATCTACACAAATAATTGATTAAAATAGTCATTACAAAAAAACTCATTATCAAAAAACTCATTATTGTTTTAGCAATTAATTATAAAAAACTCATTATTTTTTCCTATAAATTGTAATAAACAACTCATTATTATTATAATAAATATAGTTAACAATTCTATATTACGTATCGATTTTTATTAATTATAGAATTTTTTTATATGATAACAAAAGGCATAAATACCTAAAAAACATAATACTATTATTTTTTAAAAACAAATGTCTTGCCTGTGCGCGACGGCCCAATGACTGTGCGTGATGGCGCTCGTGGGCCGGCCCATTGAGTGTGCGCGTGGTGCGGGGGCAGGGTCGGCGGGGGTGAGGACTAAAGTTTAGTCCCACGTCGCCCGCCGAACGACGCCGCGACCGCCTTATATACCAACCTCCCACCACCGTTTTGGACTCCTCTGATTCCGGCCCCATCCCGCCACTGTCCCGTTGGCCTGTGCTGCAGGCCGTAGCTGGGCCGAAAGGCTGGCCCTTTCGCCACCCGGCTTGATCGGGCCGGACCGATTAAGCGCTGTTGCGGCATGCAATCACAGGTGGGCTTATTTTTTTGCATCACTATTTTTTTGCCTTCTATAAATTTTTTATAGTGTTCCACCATCATTACTAGGATGCATGCCAAGTTTTCTATATTTTTTATCACTTTATGAATGTTCTATAATTTTTTCGGTGCAAACAGCACATAGCACACCCCGGACATGACACAACATGTTTTTGGTGTTCAAATATGTTCAATTCTTGGATTGAATGTTAGGGAAACCATACAAACTCACTTGCAAAAGTTGAGGTCATTCCGAATATGTTGAAAAATTAACCTCCTTCTCCGGAGACCGTTCGGGCAAGACTGAAGGACCCGTCCGAAAGGAGTTTTTTTTTCGACATCCTTGAGATGAACACAAATTTTTTCCATAGTGTTCCACCATCATCACTAGGATGCATACCAAGTTTTCTATCTTTTTTATCGCTTTATGAATTTTCTATAATTTTTTCGGTGAAAACAGCACATAGCACACCCCGGACGTGACACAACATGTTTTTGGTGTTCAAATACGTTCAATTTTTGGATTGAATGTCAAGGTGACCATACCAACTCACTTGCAAAAGTTGAGGTCATTTCGAATATGTCGAAAAATTGACCTCCTTCTCCGGAGACCGTTCGAGCAGGACTGAAGGACCCATCCGAAAGGAGTTTTTTTCGACATCCTTGAAATGAACTCAATTTTTTTATAGTGTTCCACCATCATCACTAGGATGCATGCCAAGTTTTCTATCTTTTTTATCGCTTTATGAATTTTCTATAATTTTTTCTGTGAAAACAGCACATAGCACACCCCGATTGTGACACAACATGTTTTTGGTGTTCAAATACGTTCAATTCTTGGATTGAATGTTAGTGTGACCATACCAACTCACTTGCAAAAGTTGAGGTCATTCCGAATATGTCGGAAAATTGACCTCCTTCTCTGGATACCGTTCGGGCAGGACTGAAGGACCCGTTCGAAAGGAGTTTTTTTTCGACATCCTTGAGATGAACTCAATTTTTTTCCATAGTGTTCCACCATCATCACTAGGATGCATGCCAAGTTTTGTGGCTTTTTTTACTTTATGAATTTTCTATAATTTTTTCGGTGAAAACACCACATACCACACCCCCGGACTTGACGCAACATGTTTCTGATGTCCAAATACATTCAATTCTTGTATTGATTGTGGGGGTGGGCATACCAACTCACTTGCAAAAATTGAGGTCATTCCGAATATGTCAAAAAATTGGCCTCCTTCTCCGGAGACCGTTCGGGCAGGACCGAAGGCCCCGTCCGAAAGGAGTTTTTTTCGACAGCCTTCAAATGTACCCATATTTTTTCTATAGTGTTCCACCATCATCATTAGGATGCATGAAAAGTTTTCTGGCTTTTTTACCGCATCCTAATGATGATGGTGGAACACTATAGAAAACCCCTAAAACTAGACTACTCGTCGTCGCTGGCGCCGATGAGGTCGACGACCAGCGCCATAGCGCCGGCCTCTCCTTTGCCGCCATCGTCGCCACCGTCGTCGTCGTTGTCGCTGAAATCCCACCAGTTGTCTTCCCGCGCCTGCTGCTCCAGCACCGCCGCTATGGCCGCCAGCCGCTCTCGTTCCTCATGAGTGGCCGCCGCCTCCTCCTCTGCCGACCGGGCCAGCACCGCAAGTAGCCCCGGTGTGTCGTCGGGGTCTTCGTCTTGCGCGAGGGCGGCCTGCGCCGGCGGGATCTCGACCAGCGCCGAGGCAGGGGGCGCCTGCTGTGCCGGGGCAGTGGAGGCGGCTGGAGGTGGGCCGTGGCGGCGGCGACCACGGGAAGTGCCGGCTGATGAAGCTATGTACCTAGGGTAGGGTCATGGACCTGTCCAGCATACCCTCCCCAAGGACATCTTTACAAAGAATCATAAGCAGTCGAAGAGAAATCATCATCCACTCGACCGTGGAGATGTGCTCACTCGACCACCTTGAAGACACTCGACCACCAGAAGATGAGGAACCCTCCACTCTGCAACGGTTAGGACTTAAACCATAGCATTATGAGCATTTATGACATTTTACTGTAGACGTTACCAGTAACGCCTTTCCTTTATGAGCATTGAACCCTGTGTAACGGAGGGGAGCTGGGGTCCTGCCGCACTCTATATAAGCCACCTCCCTCCTCTGGGACAAGGGTTCGCACTTTTGTAAACTCACACACACACATATAATCCAGTCGACCGCCTCAGGGCACCGAGAAGTAGGGATGTTACTTCCTTTGAGAAGGGCCTGAACTCATAAAACTCGTGTGTACAACTACTCCATAGCTAGGATCTTGCCTCCTCATACCTACCCCCCATTCTACTGTCAGTCTTAGATCCACGACAGTTGGCGCCCACCATGGGGCAGGTGTCTTAGAGACTTATTGGAGAAGCTGCAATTTTTTCGATCCCCATCATCATGGTTCCAGGCGGAGGTTTGGCTGAGGGCCGCGAGATCCGTCTCGGCGCGCTTGTGTTTGTCGCCGACGACTCCGCTTGGCTTCAGGAGGCACCACTCGACATCGACGCGCTCCCCGCCTGCGGGGCGACGCACTTTCACGCGTGCGTCCACGGCGTCCTCCTGCGGCAACCGTCGACCCAGTACCAATCGACTCCTACGGCTTTCCCCCTCCCTGCGACCCGCCGGAGCAACGCACCGGCCGGTCGAGGATTCAATGATGGGTGAAGCATGCGGTGGCCCGCCAGTCGGCCACCCCTCAAGTCGTGGCGCTCGAGCCCGAGGAGTCTCTCTACGGCCTGTTCGATCTGTTGACTGGCTCCGTAGAGACTGCATCCGAGTGCGGCAGCAATGACTCGGCAGCGGAAGTCCTGATGGTCAATGGACCACGCGGTCTTCCTAGTTTCGATCGTGAAGACGGAGGTGACGGGAACGGCGATCGGTCGCGCGTTCATGAGGAGTACCGCCCCGAGCCTCTCTCCTCGCAGCAGAGAGAAGAACTTCGTCGCTGAAACATGGATGCCCTGCATACTCCTATAGTTGGAGAAACGCCCGAGGCCCAGGCCTTGGAACAGGCTCGCTTGGCTAATCTGGCTGAGCGCACTCGGCTGGAGAACCTACAGCGCGCACTTGACGATCGCGCTCGTCAACGTGCTCCTGAGTCCAGCCGACGCCAACTTTTTCCACCTCCGGCTCAGGTATACCGGACACCGATCCAAAACCTAGCAGCTACTGCCCGGATAGGAGAGTCGATTCAACCTTCCCAGTCAGAAGCTGGCCGAGGTCTGGCGCAGATCAGGGCCTTGCTCCGGGCAGCAGGAGAGCAGAATACGGCCGTGTCTCAATCGCGGGATAGGATCCATAGCAGATCGGTGGACGCAGATACGGTCCAGTCGGCCCATAGCCCGAGATTGCCCCCGAGGCGTGAGGGACGTGGAAAGCGGCGTGATCAATACAGAAACCAGGAGCAGTATGATCGTCGAGCCGATCGCGATGGTCGCCGTCGAGTGCCCACGCCTCCTCCAAGGAGTGGGTCATACGTGTCGTGGCCACATGAAGACATGCGCCCTAACAGCGTCGAAAGAGGTATTCCAGTCGACCCCAGGGAGCCAGGCTTTCATGCGAGATCTATTCTCGTACAAGGCTTGGTCGACAGAAACAGAGCTCACCGAGATGGCCATGACAGAGGCCCGCAAACCAGCAATAGGGTGCATGTCTCTGGCCCAGAGTGCTTCGGCAGAGCTATCAGAGCTGCAGTAATTCCCCCCAACTTCAGGTTGGCGACTAGAGTCAGTAAGTTCACCGGAGAGTCCAAGCCTGACACCTGGCTCGAAGACTACCGAGTGGCTGTCCAGATTGGTGGCGGCAATGATGAGGTGGCCATGAAACACCTTCCTCTGATGTTGGAGGGCTCGGCTAGGGCGTGGCTGAATCAGTTGGCACCTGGCAGCATCTATACTTGGGAAGATCTTGCCCGAGTGTTTGTCAGAATGTTTGTGGGTACTTGCGAGCGGCCAGCAGGTTTGACAGAATTATAGTGTTGCGTCCAGAAACCGAATGAAACTTTGAGAGATTATATCCAAAGGTGGATCACCCTGCACCACACGGTGGAAGATGTGTCTGATCATCAGGCAATTTGTGCTTTCAAGGAAGGCGTCAGGTACCGGGAGTTGAACCTGAAATTCAGTCGGACAGGAAACATGACTCTGACTCGTATGATGGAAATCGCCACCAAGTATGCCAATGGTGAAGAGGAGGAGCGAACCAGCTGCTCCGGGTGAGGCCTTGGCTGTGGTTCAAGGAAAGTTCAAGGGGAAGCCCAAAGGGCCGTGGAACCCCAAGAAAGTAAAAGATCAGGATGGAAATGACGTGTTGGATCTGCCGTGCCATATCCACACCAAAAAAGACGAAGAAGGTAATTTCATTTACCCGAAGCATACCACTCGACAGTGTCGGCTCCTGATCCAGCAGTTCCGAGAGAAACAGCCCAAGGAAAAGGAGAAGGAGGTAGACAGGGCTGAGAGTGAAGGTGAAGATGATGATGGTTATCCTCACGTGAATTCCACTCTAATGATTTTTGCTGATGTTGAAAACAAGATTCGATTGAAAGTCATCAACAGAGAAGTGAACATGGTCGCTCCAGCGACACCCAGTTACTTGAAATGGTCGCAGACATGCCAGGTGTTCCCAGGGGACTAGCTGAGCATCGTTTGCGAGTTGACCTGAAATTGAAACCAGTCAAAGAGCATCTTCGATGGTCCGCCGTCCAGAAAAGAAAAGCAATCGGCGAAGAGGTGGCTCAGCTTTTGGCAGCTGAGTTTATCCGAGAGATTTACCACTCCGAGTGGTTAGCCAATGTTGTCATGGTCCCAAAGAAAGATGACTCATTCCGCATGTGCATCGATTTCAAGCATATCAATCGGGCCTGCCCGAAAGATCACTTCCCTCTCCCTCGCATCGATCAGATAGTCGACTCGACTGCTGGGTGCGAGCGTTTGTCCTTTTTGGATGCCTACTCCGGGTACCACCAGATCCGTCTGTACGGACTCGACAAAATAAAGATAGCTTTTATCACCCCGTTCGGGTGATTCTGTTATGTCACAATGCCATTCGGCTTGAAGAACGCCGGAGCCACATTTATGCGAATGATTCAGAAGTGCCTGCTCACTCAGATCAGTCGGAATGTGGAAGCATACATGGATGACATTGTGGTCAAGTCACGTAAAGGTTCCGACCTGCTAACCGACCTCGCTGAAACCTTTACCAACCTCAGAAGGTATGATATCAAGCTCAATCCATCAAAGTGCACGTTTGGAGTGCCAGGCGGAAAGTTTCTTGGTTTTCTTGTTTCCGAACGAGGAATCGATGCTAACCCAGAGAAAGTAGGCGCTATACTCCGAATGAAACACCTTGTGCGTGTGCATGATGTCCAGAAGCTTACTGGTTGCTTGGCCGCCCTAAGTCGATTCATTTCTCACCTCGGTGAAAAGGCGCTGCCTCTTTACCGACTGATGAAGAAATCAGATAAGTTCGAGTGTACTCCAGAAGCTGATACAACATTTGCAGAGCTAAAAGCCCTGCTTTCCACCCAGCCAATGCTTGCTTCTCCAATCAGCAAAGAGCCTCTTTTGCTTTATATAGCAGCCACTGGACAAGTCGTCAGTACAGTACTTACGGTCGAGCGGGAAGAAGAAGGAAAAGCGTACAAAGTTCAACGCCCAGTTTATTATATTTCTGAAGTCCTGACCCCATCAAAGCAGAGATATCCTCACTATCAGAAGCTTGTCTATGGAATTTACATGACCACGACAAAGGCTGCACACTACTTCTCAGATCACTCTGTTACAGTCGTCAGCGACGCTCCATTGTCAGAGATTCTGCACAACAGGGATGCAACTGGTCGAGTGGAAAAATGGGCGATTGAACTCCTTCCCTTAGATATCAAGTTTGAGGCAAAGAAATCTATCAAGTCCCAAGCAATAGCAGATTTCCTCGCCGAGGGGATCGAACAGCAACTGCCGACTCAAGTTCACTCTGAGCACTGGACCATGTTCTTTGACGGATCCAAGATGTTGAACGGTTCTGGTGCTGGAGTAGTTCTGGTATCCCCCCGAGGAGACAAGCTCAGATATGTCCTCCAGATTCACTTTGATTCCTCCAACAATGAAGCAGAGTATGAAGCACTCCTGTATGGGTTGCGCATGGCCATCTCACTTGGCGTCCGTCGCCTCATGGTCTATGGTGATTCAGATTTGGTAGCTAATCAAGTGATGAAGGAGTGGGACATCAGAAGCCCAGCCATGGCTGGTTACTGCAACGCGGTGAGAAAGCTTGAGAAGAAGTCCGAGGGATTAGAACTCCACCACATCCCCCGATTGAAAAATCAAGCAGCCGATGAATTGGCAAAAATAGGTTCCAAGAGAGAATCCTACCCAGCAATTTGTTCTTGGAGCATATTCACACGTCGACAGTTCAGGAAGACCCTTCACTGAAGAGCCCCCACAACCCAAGAGCACCACGGATCCGACTGAAGTCAAGGTCCCAGCTGTGGTCGACCTAATCATGGAGGTTCTGGCCATTACTCCCGACTGGACGATGCCCTACATTGCGTACATCCTCAGGAAAGAGCTCCCAGAGGATGAAGAAGATGCTCGACAGATCGTCTGCCGATCTAAAGCTTTTACTGTGATAAGAGGGCAGCTGTTTAGAGAAAGTGTGACTGGAGTCGGTCAGAAGTGCATAACACCAGAAGAAGGTCGAATGATCCTCAATGACATCCACTCAGGGACCTGTGGCCACCATACGTCCTCTCGGGCCATCGTGGCTAAAGCATACCGAGCTGGATTCTATTGGCCACGAGCAAATGAGATGGCGAAAGATATAGTCGACAGATGTGAAGGCTGTCAATTTTACTCCGATATGTCTCACAAGCCAGCGTCAGCCCTGAAGACCATTCGCCTCATCTGGCCCTTCGTTGTTTGGGGACTAGATATGGTTGGACCGTTGAGGACCGGCAAAAGCGGCTTCACTCACGTGCTCGTTGCAGTCGACAAGTTTACCAAATGGATCGAAGCCAAACCTATCAAGAACTTTGACGCTAGCACCACTGTCAGTTTTATCAGAGAATTGACATTCAGATATGGAGTCCCACATAGCATCATCATGGATAACGGATCGAACTTCGATTCTGATGAGTTCAGAATTTTTTGCGCCTCTCGGGGCACTTGAGTCGACTATGCTTCTGTTGTTCACCCGCAGTCGAACGGACAAGCAGAAAGAGCCAATGGCCTAATTCTCAAAGGACTGAATCCCCGACTGATACGTGATCTCAAACACGCAGCAGGTGCTTGGGTTGATGAACTTCCGTTAGTTCTGTGGGGTTTAAGGACAACTCCTAATCGGTCGACTGGAAGAACTCCTTTCTTCTTAGTCTATGGAGACGAAGTTGTTCTGCCAAGTGACTTGCTCCACAACGCACCCCGAGTTGAACTCTTCTCCGAAGCAGAAGCAGAGCAGGCCCGGCAAGATTCAGTCGATCTCTTAGAGGAGGAAAGAGAGATGGCCTTGATCTGTTTGACCATTTATCAGCAAAATTTGCGTCGATTCCACGCCAGGAATGTGAGGGGTCGGGCCTTTCAAGAAGGAGACTTGGTTCTTCGAGTGGATCAGCAGAAACCACACAAGCTCGCTCCAACTTGGGAAGGCCCCTTCATTGTCACCAAAGTTCTCCACAACGGAGCATACCATCTTTACAGTATCGAGCATCAGAAAGACGAGCCACGGGCTTGGAACGCGGAGCTGCTCCGCCCCTTTTATACTTAAACACTCGTTTGAATAAAATGTAATAAGCAACACCTTTTGTAATTCGTTTATCAAAGACAAGAGCTTACGGTTCTCTCATTCGATTGTGTTGTTCTTATTTACTCCTAAAATCCCCCAGTGGGTGGGCTTAGTCGCGAATCCGTTCCGCCTAAGTTCGAAAAATCCTACCGAGTGGAGAGCAATCCTCCCACTCGGGGGCTTAGCTACAGTCGAGCACTCGCCTAAGTTCTCTCACTAAGAAGCTTAATGGCAGTCCAGCACTCGCCTAAGTTTGAAAAAATCCTACTGAGTGGAGAGCAGTCCTCCCACTCGGGGGCTTAGCTGCAGTCGAGCACTCGCCTAAGTTCTCTCACTAAGAGACTTAACGGCAGTCCAGCACTCGCCTAAGTTTGAAAAAACACTACCGAGTGGAGAGTAGTCCTCCCAGTCAGGGGCTTAGCTGCAGTCGATCACTCGCCTAAGTTCTCTCACTAAGAGACTTAACGACAGTCCAGCACTCGCCTAAGTTTGAAAAAATCCCTACCGAGTGGAGAGCAGTCCTCCCACTCGGGGGCTTAGCTGCAGTCGAGCACTCGCCTAAGTTCTCTCACTAAGAGACTTAACGGCAGTCCAGCACTCGCCTAAGTTTGAAAAGATCCTACCGAGTGGAGAGCAGTCCTCCCACTCGGGGGCTTAGCTGCAGTCGAGCACTCGCCTAAGTTCTCTCACTAAGAGGCTTAACGGCAGTCCAGCACTTGACTAAGTTTTAAAAAATCCTACAGAGTGGAGAGCAGTCCTCCCACTCGGGGGCTTAGCTGCAGTCGAGCACTCGCCTAAGTTCTCTCACTAAGAGACTTAACGGCAGTCCAGCACTCGCCTAAGTTTGAAAAAACCCTACCGAGTGGAGAGCAGTCCTCCCACTCGGGGGCTTAGCTGCAGTCGAGCACTCGCCTAAGTTCTCTCACTAAGAGACTTAACGGCAGTCCAGCACTCGCCTAAGTTTGAAAAAACCCTACCGAGTGGAGAGCAGTCCTCCCACTCGGGGGCTTAGCTGCAGTCGAGCACTCGCCTAACTTCTCTCACTAAGAGGCTTAACGGCAGTCCAGCACTCACCTAAGTTTGAAAAAATCCTACCGAGTGGAGAGCAGTCCTCCCACTCGGGGGCTAGCTGCAGTCGAGCACTCGCCTAAGTTCTCTCACTAAGAGACTTAACGGCAGTCCAGCACTCGCCTAAGTTTGAAAAAACCCTACCGAGTGGAGAGCAGTCCTCCCACTCGGGGGCTTAGCTGCAGTCGAGCACTCGCCTAAGTTCTCTCACTAAGAGGCTTAACGGCAGTCCAGCACTCGCCTAAGTTTGAAAAAACCCTACCGAGTGGAGAGCAGTCCTCCCACTTGGAGGCTTAGCTGTAGTCGAGCACTCGCCTAAGTTCTCTCACTAAGAGGCTTAACGGCAGTCCAGCACTCGCCTAAGTTTGGAAAAATCCTACCGAGTGGAGAGCAATTCTCCCACTCGGGGGCTTAGCTGCAGTCCAGTACTCACCTAAGTTTGAGACCCATTCCTATCCGCAAGGACGACGAGGTGCAGGTCGACTAAAACCTTCTCCTTCGGAGCTGTGGCACAGATACAACGTCCGCTCCATCCCTATCCGCAAGGACGACGAGGTGCAGGTCGACTGCAACGTTCTCCTTCGGAGCTCCGGCACAATACAACGTCTGCTCCATCCTTATCCGCAAGGACGACGAGGTGCAGGTCGACTGCCACCTTCTCCTTCGGAGTTGTGGCACAAATACAACGTCCCCTCCATCCCTATCCGCAAGGACAAAGAGGTGCAGCAAGCAAAGTCCATCCGAAGGAAAACACAAGCACATTCGAAGATAAACCAAATTCAGATAAATATTAAAAGGTTCCAAGCAGCGAATCAAAGGTACTCGGGCACCAAGCCCGAAGGAGTTTAACGGTTACAGAAACCACTCGGCATTCCGAGGCAAATTTAAAGCGTATCCAAGTTTCATAAGATTGTTCACTCGGCCGGAGGAGGGCTGGCAGGCTCCACGAATGAGTCCAGATCGATCCCATCAGCGATCCGAGTGGCGGCAGCAATGAAAGTCTCCATGAAGGACTGGAAGTCGTGCTTTTTGGTGTTAGCGACTTTGATCGCAGCCAGCTTGTCTTCACGAGCCTCCTTGCAATGGACTCGCACCAGGGACAGCGCCACATCAGCACAACACCGGGCGGAGGATTTCTTCCATTCTTGCACTCGGTCAGGGATCTCGTTCAGTCGAGTCATCAGAGATTCCAGATCATTCTGAAGCGTCGCCCCCGGCCAAAGCGTCAAGTCGATTCGAGAGACAACCTCGTTCAGGCGTGCGAGGTATCTTGTGGCGCTGGCGATACGGGACTCCAGTCGGAGCACGTTCATCGCAGTTTCGTCGCAGACCGGGGAAGCGATAGGGTCCAGACCCGTCTCGACCCTTCCAGTTTCTTCGTCAAAGTCTTGACAGAGTTCTGCAGCCAAAAGTCAGTTCAATCAACCGAGCAAAATCTGATGGCAAGCATCAACACAGTCGGATTAAAAGAAATACCTCCCAGCACAAGATAAAGCATCTTGGCGAGGATCCTTAGATAAGCTTCCATGTCATTCCTCTTGCGGATCGCAGACTCCAACTTTTCGTTCAGGACGACCTTATCCTTCTTCAGGCTGGTCACTTCGCGGTTAGCTTCATTAAGACAAGATGTCAGTCTAGTCACCTCTCCTTCAAGCGTTCCGACTGAAGCAAGCTTATTGTCTGCGAGAACGGTTTTGTCTTGGGCTGCTTTTTGCGCGGAGGCGAGGTCCGAGTCCTTCTTGTCCAGAGCCAACTTCATTTTCTTTGCAAAAGAAATAATCGAATCAAAAAAGAGATCAAAGAGATATATTGAAGTTCAGTCGGCAATCAGTTACCTTCCATACCAGCGGCCTCGTCTTGAGCTTTTTTCAGATTTTGCTGAGCCAATTCCAAGTCTAAGTTGAGTTGCCTCTGCTTCTCTTCGAGTTCGGCAAACTTGGAGATAAGAGTACAAGACTTCTGCAGGAAGCAAGAGATAGATCAATCGATAGGTTCGAAGGCAGTTCATTTCCGAGTGAATAAAACCTAAAGAAGTGGACAACAAGCTGTTCAGACCTCAGTCGACTGCCAGCAGTCGACCTCGGTCTCGGGGACTACACCCAGTGGGTGCACTTGGCGTGCCCCCACCAATTCTGATCCCACTCGACCGGCCCGCCGGAGTCGAGTGCAAGGAGTAAAAAAAGAGAGAGAAAGAGCAATTGCATCGTCAAGAAAGAAGAACTCAGACCACAGTCAACTGCCAGCAGTCGACCACGGCCTCGGGGACTACACCCAGTGGATGCACTTGGCATGCCCCCACCGATTCTGATCCCACTCGCCCAGACCGAGTGGAAGAGCGAAACTACCAAAAATGACAGCAACACCCAGTGGGTGCTCTAATTCAACGCGAACAACAGGAGATTGTGCAGAAGAAGATTTTTCGAGAATAAAAATAGTCGGAAAGTCTACTCACATGGACGTTGGCCCGAAGGGCGGCACTAGCATCGTAGGCAGCCTAACTGCTCTCGTGCACTATCTTCACCCGCTCCATCATCATATCAGCCTGTCGGATGGCTTTCGCAGCCACTTCCGACTAGTTGTCTGGGACGGGGTAGCTGGTGAAAAAATCTGCAGATGACCCAGGTGCGGCTGCTTGAGGCTCCGTGGTGTGGAGTTGGATGGTTGAAGGAACCACAGGCGCGGTCGACCGCGTGGGATGCCCACTCGGCAAGGGTGCAGCGAACATCACAGTGGCCCTGCCCGCGTCTTCAGCTTGACAGACGGGAGGCATTGCAGTTGGTTCTTGCCGAGCCACCCTGCCAGCTGTTACCTTCTTGCTCTTCCTAGGCTTAGGAGCCACATATTCATCGTCGTCCGGAAGGTCAATGATGTTGGGTGGAGCTGCAAGATAGAACATTCGACCCCAAGTGAACCACTCGACCCTAAAAGGATCAAGAATCGAAATCGTAAGAGTTCATACCTGGGTTAGAGGTTACCGCATCCTCCATTTCCTCGTCCTGGTACTGGTATGAAGAGGTCCCTGACGTAGCAGCACTGCAAAGGCCCGCATTCAATCGGTTACACCCAGTTAATCGAATCCACATAAAGGACAAGTCAGATGGTTACCCGGAGGTAGTAGGAACGGTCACTTTGATCTGAGGCAAAGCTTTGGGCGGTTTGGAAGAGATGGCTTTCGGCACTTTCGGTGCTGGAAGCGGCGCGACCTTGGATTGCTTTGGAGGCTTCTCAGTCGGCATCGGGGAAGATGTCCTGGGGCACTTCGAGGATTGCCCGATCGGCGCAGCCACCAAGTCCGGAGCGCGTGCCGGGTCATGAGTGTGCTTGGACCTCCTCTCCCTGCGAGGAGGCGAGTCGACTTCTTCCTCATCGGTCGATTCATCGCTCTCCTCGTCCTCCTCGGCTTCTGAATGCTCCTCGCCGCTCTCGCCCCCGCTCCCTTCTTCTTCAGTGCCTGGGTCCTGCACTCCGTTGGGCATCGAGTACATTTCAATGAGGGCCTGAAAGGGTAACAATCAAAAGACATTCAGTCGACCACAAACGGGACATCACGTGGTGAATCGGAAAGATACTTGATAAAACAGAAATATACCTGCTCCGGCTGGTGCGAGTTGTCAAATGGAATCACCCTCCTGGATCCCCGAGGGTTGTCTTTGTTGCCAGTGATTCCCCTCAACCAGTTCTCCAAGATATCCTCGCTAACCTCCTCCGGGTGGATCCGAGTGGTATCCTCGAGCCCAGAGTACATCCACATCAGATGATCGCGCGCCTGAAGAGGTTGGATGCGTCGACCGAGAAAGACCTCCAGCAGATCCATCCCGGTCACTCCGTCGCGGACAAGCTGGACGAACCATTCAACCAGCTCCTTGACCTGCGCCTTCTCTTCTGGAACTACCTTCAGGGGAGCAGGCTTCTCCACTCGAGCCAAGGAAAAAGGAGGAAGTCCAGTCGACTGGCCAGGGGTTGGCTGATCCTTGCAGTAAAAGCAAGTCGACTGCCAGCCCCGGACCGAGTTAGGAAGGATCATCGCTGGGAAAGTACTCTTGCTCCTCATCTGGATCCCCAGACCACCGCACATCTGGATCACCCGCGTCCTCTCGTCACTCGACTTGTCCTTTTTGACCGACTGGGAATGGCAAGTGAAGATGTGTTTGAAAAGCCCCCAGTGCGGTCGACAGCCCAAGAAGTTTTCGCACATGGACACGAAAGCGGCCAGATAGACTATGGTGTTCGGAGTGAAATGGTGGAGCTGAGCCCCAAAGAAGTTCAAAAAACCCCGGAAGAAAGGGTGGGGAGGCAGTGAGAATCCGCGATCTATGTGGGTTGCGAGGAGGACACACTCACCCTCTCTAGGACGCGGCTCGGTTTCGTCCCCCGGGAGCCGAGCCGACTTGTGAGGGATCAATCCCCCCTCCACCAGGTCGTCGAGGTCATCCTGCGTGATTGCCGAGCAGATACAGTCGCCCTGGATCCAGCCCGCCGGCAGGCCGGACCTCGACAAGGATCCGCCCCGGCTGGTCCGCTTGCCCTTCGCCTTCGCGGTCGCCTTCTTCGCGCGTTCCAGCGCCGCCGTCTCATCCTTCCCCATGGTGGCGGATCGAGCTCGAGCGGAGGTCCGGCGACGAGGCGGAAGCGAGAGTGGCGGAGGGATCGGGAGAAAGAGAAGAGAGAATGGGAGCGTGCGGAGCAGAGGCCTGGCCCGAGACCTTTTATAAGGCCTTCCACCGAGTGGCTGACTAGTGGACCCAAGCGATCTAAACAAATCCCGCAACAGTCGCGCACGCAGTGCGTGGCGAAAAAGGTGGCGCGGGGATCGAGGAGACTTGCCTAATCCATCCCGATAACCTCGGTTCCTTCCGTCTGGCGCACTTCCCAAAATTTGAATCCCGCGAGATCCGCTGAGAGCAGAACAACCTGTTAGACTGAAGATAAACACCCTCTACATCATCATTCGGAATTCTACCATGAAAGTTCACTCGACAACAACCAAGAATGGACCAAGGCGATTGAGAAAGGAGTCGACGTCGTCTCCTCAACTCATTGTTTCAGGACAAGGCATATTCATAGCGCAAAGAGTGGGTCGGAAGTGTTCTCAACCCCTTCCTCACTCAAACCCTGATCCATTCGGGGGCTAATGATGAAGCTATGTACCTAGGGTAGGGTCATGGACCTGTCCAGCATACCCTCCCCAAGGACATCTTTACAAAGAATCAGAAGCAGTCAAAGAGAAATCATCATCCACTCGATCGTGGAGATGCGCTCACTCAACCACCTTGAAGACACTCGACCACTAGAAGATGAGGAACCCTCCACTCTGCAACGGTTAGGACTTAAACCATAGCATTATGAACCATTTTGACATTTTACTGTAGACGTTACCAGTAACGCCTTTCCTTTATGAGCATTGAACCCTGTGTAACGGAGGGGAGCTGGGGTCCTGGCGCACTCTATATAAGCCACCTCCCTCCTCTGGGACAAGGGTTCGCACTTTTGTAAACTCACACACACACATATAATCCAGTCGACCGCCTCAGGGCACCGAGACGTAGGGCTGTTAGTTCCTCCGAGAAGGGCCTGAACTCTTAAAACTCGTGTGTACAACTACTCCATAGCTAGGATCTTGCCTCCTCATACCTACCCCCCATTCTACTGTCAGTCTTAGATCCACGACACCGGCCTTGCCGGTAATGTCCCCAACGGTGCGGCCGGCTGCCGCGTCCCTGAACGCGCCGAGGACAATGTCGAAGTTCTTCCCGCGCCAGAACCTGCGCCGGGCCCTCCGGTTTACCGGCCGCCAGGGAACGCGTGGAGCTGCTCCCTCGTCGGCGGCGGTCCCATGGTGGGGATGCCGTCTGCCCCGACCCGCCATGGCCCCGGCACCATCACGCCGTACCGGGCCAGATCCTCTGTGTCGCCGATGGTCAGGCTCAGCGGCCAGACGCCGCTCGACCACGCGCCCTCGTCGGAGTCGCTGGAAGACATTGCCGGCGAGGAGAGGGAGATGGGCGGGCGAGGAGAGGAAGAGAGATGGGCGGGGCGACGGAGATGGCACCACGTGGTGAGGGGATGGCGCGGCCTTTTATAGACGGCGGGGGAGGGAGGTGGGCGGGCGAGCCGCCGGTGGCGCGCGCCCCGAGGGAGAGGCCGGCGGCTGGCGGCACGCGCGACAGCGGTGGCGTGTGAAAGCGAGGCAGCGGTGGCGTGTGAAGGCGTGGCGCGGCATCCGTGGCGTCTGGGCGCGGCAGCGGTGGCATGGGAAGGCGCGAGGACGGCAGGCGTGGCAGTCGAAGCGTCGGTGGCGTCTGAAGGCGGGCGGGCGGTCGTCGCAGCGGCGGCAGCCGACCGGTCACGTCAACTGCTGGCCCGAGGTGGAAGCCTGGCGGCAGGTGCCCGGTCGCTGCACACGTGGCAGTGTAGGGCGCGGACTACGAGGCTAGCAGGCGGGCGTCACGAGATCAGCCGCGAGCAGTCGGCGTATGCATGCACGCCGCCATTACTGCACAGCAGTTAATTGCACGACGATACGGCCGTCCGCGCCACGTCCACACGTACGCCCCACCAGTCAACGCCGACTTTTAAAAAAAACACGCCATGCATCTGACATCCTGGGCCCATGGATGCTAACTGCTCGGCTCGGCTCGCGTCCTCACGGCTGCCAAGCGGCTCGGCTCGTCCCGCAGCCGCGTATACGCAGACGCGCGGGGATATCGGCGTGGACGCGCGGGGGTAATTTTTTTTACATAAGACGATCGTGCCCCTGGCAGCGAAGGGGTATGGAGGAATCTCAGCCCTTGATGTGTTTAAGGTGAGTGTACCGAAGCAGAAGTGTTCAGGGTATGTGTTGTTTCTTCTTCTTTTTTTCTTTTTGCGGGGACATGATCTTTGTTGTTTCTAAACAGGTACGAGGAAGATCTGAAGGATTGTGCATTGTGTATTGAGTATGATTCGGGCAAAGGTACGAGGTTGTTGTCGAACTCCCAGGCAGACAATACAAAAATTCAGCTCGTCGTCCTCTCGACTGTGTACTCCGGCCCGATTGAGCTGGAATATGACTTCAAAATGATTGTTACTGAACTACAAAATGAGGCGCTGAACGGTTCACATTGTTGCGCTCTGATCCAGGACATTAAGTCTGCTGTGTCAGCCTTCACCTCACGCAGAATCATTTTCGTGAGAAGGGGTTGCAACGCTCTAGCGCATGAGCTGGCGGCTACAGCAAGGAAAAGGGGAGACTACAGACAAATTGCTGACGTTCCTGCTAGCTTAAGACCGATGATGCTGTCAGAGTGCAACTTGCCTCCTGAGTAATAATTTTGCTAGCAAGATGCCCGTGTGTGTTCATTATCAATGTGGTCAGAGAATTTTAAATGACTATATTAGGTTGGGGAGAGAACTAAAAAACGATTTTGGGTTGAAGTCGCATTTTTGTCTTTGTTATTTATGCCATTTACAAAAAAAGTTAGTCCCACATGAAAGTTCTGTATTTGTTAATTTATGAAAGATCTTACATGTGAGTAAATTACATTTGTTTATATTCTCCTGGAGTCCCTCTGGGCACATCTAATAAAGTATGTGTCTCTTGAAAGGTTGCTAGTTTCACATGTGAAGTAAATTGCTTAAAACAACGATATTTGCAGCTAGGATACTTCAAAACTACCCCTTTTGTCAAAAATCATAAAAGACCACCACTTATGCATTAAGTGAATAACAAATCGTAGTAAATCAGACGAGAGCCGTGACTAACAACAAAACTAATGAGTGGAACCCAACTGTCAGGCTGATGGGGAGAAAAACTAGTCCTAGTCAATGTGTTGACTCTCTGAGGTGGACAGGGCCCCACCCATTAGCCACATGTCTTATTTCCCCCTTTTCTTGTTCTTTCTCCGGCCACTCCCGCACCATGTCGACCGCCACAACCGTGCCATGCACCTACGCGCAGCCATCTCCGCTCCCCTCGCCGGCTCCGGCCACCTCACCTGACATAGCGGGGCCGCCCTACAAGCTCCCCCCCCCCCCCCCCCCCCCGCACCTACGCCGGATCCAGGCACCGGCCACTGGATCCACCACGCAAGGCGTTATGGCGCGCTACCTCCTCCGCGGCAAGCCTACCACATCGAACTCGGCGGTGCTTCACGAATCGCGGTTTGAGCTGCAGCACCGCCGCGCATAGGGGCAGGGCAGGCGAGGCCTCGGCCTCGCCGGAGTTTGCAGGGGCAGGGGTGCGGGCAGGCAGGGCCTCGGCCTCCCCGAAGTGGGTATGGGCGCGGGGACACGGGGGCTCAGCCTCACCGAAGCGGGCAGGGGTGCGGGCATGTGGGGACTCGGCCTAGCCGGAGCTGGCAAGGGCGCGCGCTGGGGGCTCGGCCTTGCATGTTGGGGCGCGGGTGCATGGCAGCTCGGCCTCGTCGGAGCGGACTAGGTCAGCAGCCGCTGCTGTTCTTTCACGGTCGCGGCTCCTGTGGGAAGGAAGAAGGAGATGGGAGAAGAGAAGGAGAGGAGAGAGGAGCCCAGAGGTGTGGCGGACAGGTGGGACCCCCATCCACCTCAGCAGGTCAAACATTGACTAGGACTAGTCTTCGCCACATCAACCTGGACAGATGAGTCCCACCTGTTAGTTTGCTATTAAACGGCTCATTATTCACTTGGCGCGGAAGTAGTGGTCTTTTGTGATTTTTGGCAAAAACGGTAGTTTTGGAGTACCCTAGACACAAGTATGATGGTTTTGAGCAATTTACTCCACATGTGGGGATCAATGTATTTGTTTATTTAGAAAGAATGTTAGACTCAAATGTGAACTCACCACCAATTTCAATCTTCATAAGTAGGAAAGATTACTATGGGGCTCTCAAAAAATAATAGCAGTGGTCATTCAAATCAACTATAGAGAGCTATAGTCGGTATTTCATAACATTACCGGACAATTGTACATAAACACCATATACCGGCACCCTGCTCAAGCTGCTATAGCGAGGCTAGCCGGCTATTATAACTTCAACCTTAATTCCATGGATAAGATTGTACTCTATCTCTATGCGATGTTGACTTCCTGAGTAATTACCGGGGCAAAGGCGCCAACCTCACCGACGAGCTCCCTGTTCTTGTGCTGCTTCACCTCCTTCTTGTAGTACCCCTGCCCCTGCTCGCCTCCGCCGAAGGACTCCTTTGTGGTGGTAGTGGTGTACGACATGATCCTACCGTCGTTGTGCCCGTAGCTGTGGATGTGCCCATGCCCGGGCCTGCCTAAGTCGAAGAGCCCGTGGGCGGTGTTGGAATACATGGTCCTGCCACCGCCACCGCGGCCTTGCCCGTGCATGCTGGAGTCGAAGCACTGGACGTCAGTGGTGTTGGAGTACATGTTGGTCCCGCCATACCCATGGCCGTGGCCGGTGCCAAGGCCGTGCTTGCTGGCGTCGTAGCACTCGGTGGGGGTGGAGTAAATCGTCCTGCCGCCGTCGAAGCCCTCGTCGGTGTTGGAGTATGGCATGGGCCTGCCGCCGTTGTAGTAGGCCGCCATTCTAAGAGCAGGTGGTGATGCTAAGCTAGCTAGTGCGATGGGTGCAGGTACGTGTTGATACTTGCTTGCTTGGCTCTCACAAATGTGCCGTGGGAGGGGTGTATTTATAGCGTGGCGAGTGGCAGTGAGAGGAGACGACGGACGGTGGAGATGAATTGGAGAGCAAAGATGATTCCATGATCGCCTCTATTATTGAAATCAAAATATTTGGGACTGTAGTTGTGAACATTTCCGGCATCGTTTTGTCGCTGCCGACAGATGTTATATACATATATAGCCTTGATGTGCAAAACTTGCCAAGATTCATTTGATCAAGTTGTTTTCTCTCTTTTGGGAAAGTGTATGGGATAGCCATAATTCGACAACTGGGAGTTTTTTTTTGCAGCACTCAATAAAGTTATTATTCTTTCCCCTGCTTTCAATAGAGCATCCATATCTCTAACTCTAGTACCAAATGAAAATGTGTTGCTGTAACTCTCTTTCTCGTCACATGGTTCTTATTAACAGTTCAGCTGATGACTAAGAGCAACTCTTAATAAACTTACTAGTATATCAAATAAGCTATTATATATAAAAAGTAATAAACGGGTTAACCAGATATAAAAAAGAAATTGATAGAAATTACCACAAAGATTAGAAAAATACGACCATAATTTTAATATACTTAATTTTATAGCCTTTTGGATAAGATTTAAAGTAAGAAAATTACCCACCATTTTCATTATAACTTTAGTGGAGAAAACGTTTCATGATGTGAGGTGGGGCCTAATAGATCGATGTATGCACGTACGTATACATTCATCTGGAAGAAAAAGGTTTGCTTATTAGATTCGATCTCCCTAAAAAGAAGTTACGATCGATCAGACTTTTGCCTTGCAAGGTGCCTACGATCCAAGGAAACAGTACGTGCGGCCCTCCCTGAGAAAATATTGGTCATATCCTAAAAGAGCACACGCCCTTCCTTTAAAGAAAGGAAAATAAACAATATGCCCTTCCCCTAAAAATCAGATAGCACACCCTAGCTCCTAGAGTTAAAACAGCACGCCTGCATCTCCATGCACTTGCGGCAGGCAGGCGGCCATGTAGTGTGATCGCGTCACGTGTATGGGTGATCGGTCACCTCTCAATGGCGGCCTCATGCAGACCTCTTGGGCGAGAGAGACCCAGTGGAAGGAGGAGCTGCACAAAGTGATATCCATGGAGGAGTACGGCGCTATCTTTATGATAACAGATTGGCACTACAGGCTGCTGCTATCGCATGTAGCATTTCCCTGTGCATGTCGATCTAAAGCCATGCGACGCTCAGTAGCACCGGCTTCTGTTCCAGTGGTGGGCGAATAGTGTGGCGAAAACAGCTGCAATGATTACACGGAGCCATAGAGAGGCATACGTGCTCCTCCTCCGCGTCTTGCACCGTGGCGTCCAGCCGGCTGCACACGTCACAGGGGTATGCCGTATGCATGTACTACACGCGACGTGCCGAGGTTGGGTAACCAAGACGTCTAGAACTGGAAGTTGTATTGTTAATTTGGCACAGCGAAGACACGAGCCTACATAGGGATGCACACGAATGGCGTCCGCATCCATCCAAATGTATTGCTCAGGTTGGGAGACAAGGACTTGCTCCACGTATATTGAAGAGCTTTTAAATTGATGGTATACATCCCCCGCAAAAAAAAAAATTGATGGTATACATATTCTGGAATGTGTGTTAAGGATTTATCAAGTAGCTTTGCATAACATTAATTGTGTCTAATAAAGATCTCACTTTTTTGTTCTACCTTTCTAATATTTCGGCAGAATAGGGAAGTTGATTCCAGTAAAACAACATCATTTGTCCATCATTGCTTCAATAAGGGGTAAATGCAACAGAAATGAATTGTTACTTAAGGTAAAGCTGCTCTTGCTTGATAATACACAATTCGAGGATCAGCAATTATCGAAGACAACCATACTGTATTTCTTGCACTTCTACTGATTGTCTCTTTGCTCAAAATGGACTATACTAGCTACAACCTAATTTTTCCCTGATCAGCATATCACGGGCGCGTAGACAATGCATAGAATAGGGGCGCAGTAAACTCTGCATGCTGCATGCAGTGGCATGCTACTAGGACTAGCGCCTAACGAGCAAATGCAATATGGTGTGGCATACTACTAGGATTAGACATTAGAATATTAAATTAACTTTGGGCAAATGATGCATTACAGAGGAGAAGCAGCGCACTCTCATGATTCACTTTGTGTTTGCAACTATTATTGATCTCCAAATTTCTTAGACGCCCTCTAACATGGAATGGAAGGATTATCACCTACAATATATACTATTATTTGTAAAAAAAAATAGCACTATTGATGTATTAAAAAACTACTTACTAAAATATACGTGATCAACAAACAAAAAAATTTATCAAAAAAATTAAGCTTCATTAAGGTCCCTCAAAGCCAACATATATCAAGATTCACCGGTCATGTTATGATCCTCCCCATGTCTCCAATCATGATATATCAGGATACAAATACAAAATCTGCAAAAACCAATCTTCATATTTCTAATGAGCCATTTGAGCAGTCTGCCAAAATAGCGGGACAATTTTTTTTACTCGGTGTGATGCATGAACCGTTTTCACCGAGCAATGTTTTCTATAGGGGCCAACCAACGAGTAAGTAGTGCTTGAGAGACAAGCATGAAGTTGGTGATGTCATTGTCCGTGTTTTTATGACAAGGACTTACAAAAAATGGACCATTAATTAGAAAGCTATGCAGTGATGGGGCCAAATGGAATCCAAGAACAGTAATTTTGCTTTTCATATTAGATAATTGTGTCAAGAATGTGCCATCCTGAATAAACAAGGAGATGCCAGGAAAAACACAGCCTAGGCTCATCTTTGTTGTGTGTGTTGATTGAGAGGGTTATGGAAAAAGGTTTGTAAAGGAGAGTATATAGGAGAGATAATTTATTTTTACAACTTCTATATTTAAAAATAGATGGCGAGTAGAAAGATTTCACTTAAACTTGCTTAACTTTGACTACCGCATATCAACATAGCAATGAAATAACATGATTAATTAATGTAAAGACTAATTCCCTTTTGAGAAATATTTCCTATTTTTTTGTTGCGTACTCATTTAAAATGGTAGTTTTCGTATTTGCAACTTTGGAGCATGCATAAAACATCACTCATTCCATAATGGATGGATTAAATGAGAGGGAGAAAGACTTATCCAAGGGAAAATAAAATTTATCAATGTTTTATTGATCTATGCCAACATATTTAAAGTCATTTTTCTATTCAATTCATTACTTATTTGGACAAATATTAATATAATCTTACATATTTGTATAGCTATGATTTTAGTATAAAATGACTCACACATGTTCACCAACCGAAAAAAGGTAACTCGGATAGAAGATACACAATAAAGCAACATACTAAGCCACTATAACCGATAACTTATTGATATGTCAAACCTTATTATTATGGTACCACAACTTATATGTGCATGTCATTAGCCTACCATTCTTTTGTTGGATCCTTGGTATTTTAATAAATCACAATCCATACATCTCTTGTGGTAGGTGCTTCGATTGTAACCTAATTATATATTGTTTGATGATAGTCAGTAGATCTTCATAATTTAATAATTGTATACCTAACAAACAGCGACCTAAACTATTTTTTTGGTTACATTAATGCTCTGGTGGGCCTTAATTACTGTTTGGACCTCAAAACACATAATTTAATAATTGTATACGTAACAAACAGTGACCTAAAATTTGAACTTTATCTCTCGTGACCTAACATCACGTAAAAACTACTAGCGACCTCACTATGTAATAACATGTGTGGACGACTCGAATGCAATATTGACATAAATGGTCTTTCTAGAAATGTCAGAATACTTATCAGCACACATATTTATTATTAAAGATGTAGCACAAGTGATATTACATTTGGCAAAATATTTTTACTTGCCATCATGTAATATTAATTTTTGTGAAACACCAAAAATATTGCTTGAACACTTTCAACGAACTAAAGGCGACGCCCTCACATTTGCGAAACATGATATGACAAGCCATGGGAACCAATGGAGTAGACCACAATAGCCACAATATTACATTGATGCAGCCACAAGACCTTATTCCATAAGACACCATCTCAACCATCTAGATGTTGTCTCGACGAAGAACACACAAACTTGACAAAGAAGATACCTAAACTCATGAGGAGGTTGATACGGTTCCACATCTCCCGAAATCTGGTAGGATGTTGAAGGGGGGAGTAAATAGAGGAGATTGAAATTTGTGGATTATTTTCCTAACAAGTTGCCATGGAAGGCCAACCCATGGCCACAGACCTGACCCGAGCCACGGACTGTGTGAAAGTAAGGGCCACCAAGAAGGAAAACTAGGGGACCTTTTGAGTGATACACTCAAGCTCTGGATCCGACTGGATCAGCCAATTTCATGAAAGGGGCCTAATAAGAAGAGAAGAAGACTCAAGAAAGGGGAAAGTGAAGGATCATCCTGGTGCTTTCAAGCTGTGTATCCAATTTGGATAGTCTACTTTCATGGTTGGGAGCTAATAAGAAGACGACAAGACTCGAGAAAGGGGAAAGTGAAGGATCAGCCTGGTGCAACCCATGAAAGCACTGGTGTTCCGTACATAGTAGATTGGCCAATGTTCTTTTAGGCAAGTAGTGTGAACGATGTTTTATTCGAGAGAGTGGGTATTTGTGTCAAACTTTTCTTAGATAAATATATGAGCCAACAATGCTCCTTCTTATTGCACGTGTCTTAGCTCAACTAAATCAAATGATAATGTAAACCAATATCTAACACAAAATGACTGTTTTAATGGATATATAGTATAAATGCTCTATAACTTCATAGACCAAATTCAAAATAAATCACTTGCAACAAAAATCATTAAAATGAAAGTATGTCAATCTTGAACGTGTTAGAAAATTTACATATGTCTACCTGAAAACAATCAAACTATAAAATATTTTTCAAATAAAAAATATGACAATGCAACATGATAAAAATGCCAAGGAAATTATACAAATATAATTGAACAACAAGACCGATCTTAGAAATTACAATTGGTACACCATGCATAATTTCCAATTTCTCTTTAGACCAACCAAATATATGGTCATATTATTAAAATTATAAAATTCTAGCATGCGCATCGACCGGGCCACTTTACTAGTTTACTCTTAATAAATTTTACCCCGTATCCAGTTGATGCCTTTGGGGGATGGGAGTGGGCAACTTAGCATACATAAGCATGAGTTCTCTTAATAAACCAAAAATATTAGACATGGATTTATTTATGTAGAATGCAAAGTGATAGATATGAGTTAGCTAAGTAAACCCAAACTATTAGATTTAGCAACACAAGCCTACTTCAATTCTCATAGAAAAGAATATGGCCGTGGTTCAAACATGTTGTACAAACAGATCTCATATTTGGTCAAGAAACAGTAGATAACTACGATGGGGTATATGCAACGCGTTGCTTACTAGCCACTCAACTACATATTCTAATAATCTCAATCTCATTTCATATGTTGCAGAGGGCGGTGGTTGGTGTGGTTTCTATCACTATGTATTGTCGTTCACTTCGACCAAATCATGCTTTCATTTCTCTTTTCTCTTTCTTGTTTTTGAGGAAATTTCTGTTTTATTAGTTTGGTAATTGTGCGTTTTCGATATCTTGATTAGTTATGGATATCGTATTAGTGTAGAGGCCGACTGTAATTGGTATATTAATGATATTAATATACTCCCCTTATTAATAAAGATGGGTAGATGCTAGATTCCACATTCGCACGCACCGAAGGGGGACAAGAAATTATAAACTGTCTTTTAAGAAACAGACTAAGAAACACACATATGCTATGTCACACTCAATTTGAAGTAATATTCCACAACACAGATGCTATGTCACAATCAACAATAAGTTAAATTCAATTGTTCACATTTTGATTCGATTAACTACTAGGAAAAAATATTTCTCTAAAAATTAGGGTCCCCAATGTACACCTCTGGGGCATATCTAGGTACCGTTTTATGCTGGGACCTAACGTAGCAGCGCCTCAAGTGATAGGCTAGTGAATCGGCGTAGTAACGTGCTTCTACTGACTTTTGTTTATTATATTATTTGTTCCGTTTATTTTTCCCTTTTTTCATATATATATATATATATATATATATATATATATATGTATTGAATATTCCAAATGTATATATTTGAAACATCGGTTACTTCAAATTTGTAAAAGGTGTTCATAGCGCGTTAAAATATTTTCTGTGTTTTCAAAAAAATATTCATGCAACTTAAAACAATGTTGATAACATTAAAAGAATGATCGTGGCATTTAAAAAAAGCATGCGTAAAAAATGTTCATGAAATTTTTTATAAATGTTTATACAATGTAATAATAAGTTTCATGTAATTCAGAAAACAATGTTTCATACCATTCAGAAAAATATCAAAACATGTACAAACATTTAAAGAAATGTTATTGACATTTTAAAGGTGTTTATACAATATAAATATTTTTTCACATAATGAAATAAAAATTTCATGCCATCAAAAAATTCAAACTGTTGAAAAATGTTTAACATTTATTGGAATTTATTTTCTAAAAATGTATTTATTTATTTGAAAATTGTTCAACTTGTACCAAGAAAATTTGCCATGTGTATAAAAAATGTACAATGTGCATTGAAAAAGGTGGACATGTGTTGAAATGATAAAAATAAAATAGAAAAATAGAAAAATATAGAAGAAAACCGGTGAAGAAACACAAAAAAGTAAGAAAAAACACATAGAAGCTTCTAAAACCGGTCCAAACCTGTCATAGAAGAGTCCTAAAACCGCTTTCCAAAAACCCAAATCGGGTCGGCCCATCTAGTGATCGCCTACTACAAAACGGAGTACGCCTCACAGTAGGTGAGACATACCATTCGAGGAGTTCTCCTCGTCGGCGCTCCTTGCGCCAGATAGCGCAAATAGCATTTACACTAATAAATTCATATGCCGGCCCAACACAGTGGCTCTCCCGCGAGAGCGAGCTAGCGGCTGAGTGAACGGTCACACGAGAGATTTCGCTGTAGACCACTGATCATTTGACCTGCTGACCACTGACAGTTGGATCTTTGACCTCTGACTGTGAACCATTGACATGGACGTTGACCGTTAACTTTTAACGGGATATATTTTTTGAAAATTAGGTGAAAAAAAATCAGTAGATTCCAATGCAAGCCCACAATTTGAAAAAAATCATGAGTTTAAAAAAAGTTCCCGAATTTGAAAAAAAAAAGTTCATGGATTCTTGAAAAACCAATTCATCGACTTGAAAAAGAGTTCACGAACATGAAAAAACAATTCATCAACTTTGAAAAAAGTTCACCAAATTGGAAAAAATATTCATCAATCTTGAGAAAATTTCACGTACTTGGAAAAATTTCATCAATTTTCAAAAAAAATTAGTGTTTTTCAAAAAGTTCACCGACTTTGGAAATATTCATCAATTTTTCAAGCAAGTTCGTATTATTTTAAAAAAGGTTCAGAAAATTTGGAAAATTCGAATAACTTTGAAAACAAGTTCATTGAATTTTCAAAAACTTTGCGCATAACCTTACCAAAAAACCATAAAACATTCGTGCAGAAGAATTTGACAAATGAAATCACAAAAACTGAAATGGAAAAAGAAAAACAGACCAAAAATATGGAAGAAAAAAAGAACGAAAAAACCCGACTAGTAACCTGCCTAAGAACCAACAGGAAAAATCTTGCTGAAAAAATGCGGGAAGACTAAGGCTGGCACTATAGTACTAAACATGCCGGCCCATTCTTTCCCAAATAGTACTAAACATGACTGGCACTATAGTACTAAACGTGCCAGATGTGCCTCTAGATGGTGTGGAAGGCCCCAAATAAGATTTGGGGCATTCGCACTGCCTATGGCTCATTGTAAGCTACTCCTTGTTCACGTGGGCCAGAACACCAACGTCACATTTTGCCTTCTACTCTCGCAGTTGTCTATTCGAACAAGAGGCCCACATCATTGGTAAAATCGGCCAATTATTATGCAAGATTTATTTTTGATAAATCACGGAATAAAATTCAATTCATTGTTTTTATATAATCAGTCCAATAATAAGTCAAATATTCCTGAAGGAGTAGAAGTGTTAATGTTTTGTGAAAAAAATGTTCACACAGATCGAAACATAATGTTCATGTGTATAATTTTTTTCACATGTCACAAAAATATACATCATGTATTTTTGAAACGTGATAATATATTCATAAAAGTATTCATGAACAACGAATTAAATATATATGTATGGCCAAAAAATACTAACAAAATTTTTCTTCGATGTGAAAATGAAAGGTTTGTCAAACTTTAAAAGATATTTATCAGTATGGAACCACGTTCAAGAGTTTCAAAATAATGTCATATACATTCATCGAGAATGCAACATACAATTTTTTAAAATATCAAAGAGAAAATAGAAAATATTTATTTTGTATATCTCAGACAATTTTATTCATATATCTAAAAATGAAATCAGACCAAAAAAAGGTAAAGAAGATCCCAAAAAACTTACCAAAAAGGTATAAAATATAAAATTTTAAATAAATTCATCTGTAATCACATAGAAAAGAAAGCCTAAAAAGGGGGAAATAAAAATATCAGCTAGTTTAGCTGGGGCAAATCTTGTGGGAAAAACATGTAAGGCAAGTTGTGTATGTCCGAACATCCTTTGACTTCAAGGAAATATAGACACATTCTAATGGCAAAAGAGTACTTGCTCAATCGACATCTCTCTTTGCGTGTCGACTCACAAGGCATGCTAGCAACACAAATATTCTAGCTACGGAAGCTGAATCAGTTGTTCACTCTTGCTTTAAAATTAGTGGGCACTTAAAGGAATAGGTCAATACAATGCATATACCAGATACCTGCAGGAATACCAAAAAAATATAAAAAAAACACAATATATCCACGAATTTCTAAATTTATTTTTGACAATATTACTTTTTCAAAAACATCAAAACTTTCAAAGTAGGTTCTATAAATTGTATCAAAAAATGATGTGGAAGTTTACTAACTTTTTCAAAGAGGGCTAAAATTAATGAAATATCTCTAAATATTTATATTTGTGTTAAATCTCTGTGTAATGTTTCAGAAATTGATTGAAATACGAAGCAATAGTTGAAATGTTGGTAATGATTTATGAATTTTATTTATAACTATTTTGGAATGAACATTTTGTGTGTAATAATATGGCTGAAATGAGTGAAACATGTATGAAACAATAAATGAAATAACCTAAACTAAAGTCTTGATGTGTGCATATATAGTTTCCGATCTTACACACTTTCCCAAGCTCATTGCAGAACTTTTAGTCTTTATTAATCTATAAAGATTCCCTTTGTTTTGTTGGCACTAACCGCCCGTCCCTTGGAGCGGCGCTGCAAATTTTCTAATGTGTTTTTTTATTACAAAATTGGTCTTCAAAATATTTGTATTTCAAGAAATATCTCATTTCTTCAGTTTTCTTTGTTCACAGATTTTGCTCAACCTTTTGTAGTTTTATATATTTACTGGGCTTGCTAACACGTGTGTGGATCCGCCACTGGGTAGTTGTTAAGGGCCAGTTTTTCGGACAGCTTAGGAAATAAGCTGCATCTCCCAGCTTAAAAAATAAGCTGCCCCTAAATTTTTCGGGACTTCTAAATTAATAATCCCTTAACTAGTTTAGAAGTCGAGATGGATAAGGGAGGCAGCTTATTCGAAAGCTGGAGAGGAAGTGGCTTATATTTTAAGCTGCCAGAAGAACTAGCCCAAATTAGAACAACTTTCAATGGGATGAAGGTCTAAAATATATAGTGTTTTGACACTTGAGAGACAAACAACTTACTCACAATGCTAGATACATCTGTTTGAGCGACAAGTAATATAGATCGGAGGGAGTACTGATGTTATGAAGTTGTTGGGTGACCACACTTATAGACGAGGACATTTTTGGGAGACTGAGAAAATTTTCCCTATGTTTCATACGGAGGAACATGAGAAGACAATGGCTCCAATATTTAGATCTAAATCAGCCAACGTAGAACACCATATTATTATTAACTAGCAAAAGGGCCCATGCGGTGCAATGGAAGAAAAAATGTAAACTCCAAAGGCCAAACATTTTTTCAATATCATTAACATTTTTTAATACATGATCTTTTTTAAAAATCATCCACATTTTTTGATTTCCAAACGGGTTTTTGCACAATTACGAATTTTTTTGAATATGAGAAATTTCTTTAAATATTACAAACATTTTTGTAATCCACAATTATTTTATAATTTATTGAACATTTTATGTAAAATATATATTTTTAAAATTTTTGGAATTTTTTGAAGTAGCAAATTATTTAAAGGAGAAAAAATGAAAACGGAAAAAGAAAAAATAAAAATAAGAAAACAAAATTTAGAAACAGACCGTCTGCACATGAGCCGGCCCAAATGGGCACGCTGCATCTTCTCTCACCGCACAAACCGTAGTATAGGAGGTCCCTACTATGTGGGCTGGCCCAGACCGATGATTTCCCTATGTGAAACGTTTTTTTATGACTTATAGGTGGCATCACCCCTCAAAAAAAACCTTACAGGTGACATCGGTGGGTAATATTTTACAACCTTGGGCGCAATTTATGTGGCATTAGTGGGTAATATTTTGCAACTTTGGTAGCAATTTATGTGATGTACCGGCAGAAGCACTAATGACTTTATTATTACTAGCAAATATGTCTGTGCGTTGCAAAGAAAGAAAAACAATCAAATTATGCATATGTGCTAGAGCTAAAAAAAACTCTGAAACATATGCCAGTGCGTTGAAACATCTGAAATCATGTCATAATGAGATAAGGAAGTTTTAAAAAGTCATTTCAAAAGCTAAAAATCTGATGGTCTCATCACGACTTGATTTTCTAAGACGCCACAACAAAATATTTTTTGGCTGAGCAAACTGCATTGATGGACCTTGCCTAAGCTAGACTAATGGATGATGTGTCTCGCCTTAACCTAGGCTCATGGTGTTTACCCTGACCAGTAAAACTATGATATCAGAATAAACATAGATGTGTATGGAGATAAAAACTAACCCATAGAAAGTTGTGTCAATTTTTTTGGACTCAACCCTGTACTGAACATGGAAACCTTTTTTTAAGCGACTCACATGTACTAAATAAAATCATAAAACAACCTCTACAGATCCCAAAAAAACCTCTATGTAAGCCGGTTAGCTTTGTTCATTATTTACAGATCTGTTTGAATTTATCATTTTTTCTAAAATCATGAGTATATTTTCTGCGAACATTTTTGAAATGATGATTTTTTATATGCAAGTGTTTTTTAAAATACTGAACATTTTATGATTTTCCAAACATTTTTTAGTTCATGAAAAATTTATGATTTCTCAGAAACAATGCGAACAGTTTTTTAAAATACTGGACATTTTATGATTTTCCAAACATTTTTTGAATTCATGAACATTTTATGATTTCTCAAATAAAATTGAAAACTCGCAACTTTTGGAAATCCCGACTTAAGTGGTAGAAGGAAAAACAGAAATAAGAAAAGAAAAAGGGGGTGTCATGGCTTGGCTCATGAACACATGCAGGGTGGAGGAGGCTCGCTCGCTGTTAAGAGATAAAAGTAGAGAAAAAAGGGTAGTACCCGGGATCGAACCAGGGGTGGAAGACAGCAACTCTAGCCATTGCGGTATGTATGTCCTTCTAATATACGTAAGGGTATCATTGTATTAGAGCTGAACCGGATGATGACAACTTTGAAAAAAAAAAATCGTTTCGAGCACCAGGATTTGAACCCTGATGGGTTGGAGATACCACTGTCCACCTAACCATCTCAAGCACAGGTTGATTCGCAATAACCCCTTTATTATTAGGTAAAGATTAAGTAATAGATAGATACTTTAATATTATTTTTTTGCATCGACCATAATATTATTTCTTATTATTTTTCAAGACCACGCAATCCATACACGCGTAAATACTCTCGACCCGTATTGTACCACACGCAAGTTACACCACAGAGCACGTGACTGGTAGCACGAACGTACGCATGCAGCTAGCTTATTGTAGATGAGCCGAAATTAAGAGTACTTCAGCAACACATACATGCAGCATGCCTGCCTGCATGATGCTCCGTCGATTTTATTATTGGAGTCTATACGACGATCGATCGACGTTGGTAGCGTGCACTTAGTTGCAGTAGCCGTTGTGGACGGGCATCCTGTACTCCTGCTGCCCGCCGTAGGCGGCCTGCTTCTGCTCGCGGTGCTCGTGGTACGCGTAGCCGCCGGCGCCGAGCGCCGCCGCGCCTGCCACGCCGGCCTCGATCTGGTGCTTCCTCGCGTGTGCCGGGTCCTTCTTCACCTCGTACCCCTCATACTGCACACACACGCCATATTCAAAGATCATGCATCTTAATTAGTACATGGATAAATTGTACTGTGTAAATGTGATGTTGTTTTGTTGGTGAAGTTAATTAATTGATTACCAGGGCGAAGGCACCGGCGGCGAGGGCGCCGACCTCGCCGACGCGCTCCCTGTTCTTGTGCTGCTTCACCTCTTTCTTGTAGTACCCCTGCCCCTGCTCACCACCGCCGAAGCACTCCTCGGTGGTGGTGGAGTAGGACATGGCCCTACCGTCGTTGTGCCCGTAGCCGTGGCCGTGCCCATGCGCGTGCCTGCCGGAGTCGAAGCACTCCTCGTCGACGGTGTTGGAGTACATGGTCCTGCCGCCACCACCGTAGCCGTGCCTGCCGGAGTCCTGGAAGCACTCCACGTCAGTGGTGTTAGCGTACATGTTTGCCCCGCCATGGCCATGGCCGTGCCCGTGCCCGTGGCCGTGCTTGCCAGCGTCGTAGCAGTCGTCGGTGGTGTTGGAGTACATGGTCCTGCCACCGTCGAAGCACTCGTCGGTGTTGGAGTAGGGCATGGTCCTGCCGCCGTTGTAGTAGGCCGCCATTCTAAGACCAGGTGGTGATGCTAAGCAAGCTAATGTGATCAACGCCGGTACGTGTGGCTGCTTGCTTGCTTGCTTGTTGCAAATGTGCTGAGGAGGGTGTATTTATAGCGCGGCGAGTGAAAGTGACCGGAGAAGATGGACGGTGAGGTTTGGCGGACGTGGAAGATTCCATGATTCCCTCTATTATTGCACCATTCTCTTGCGAGTATAGCTGTTACTTGTCGACACTCGGCAGAGAAATTTTGTGAAAACAAAATGAAGAAAAAAAACATTATCCTTCTTATCAGAATCTCTAAGTTTTGCACCCAGCTACCAACAGATGTTATATAGATTCTAGGCTGACATGCACAATTGCCAAGATTCGTGTTCTTCTCTCTTTTGGGAAAGAGTATGTGATAATTCGACAACTTGGAGCATTTTTTTTGGAGCACTCAGTAAAGTTATTCCTGTTTCCGCTCCTTTCAGCAGAGCATCTATATCTCTCTCTCTTTTATTGCGAATAAAAAATTTGAAAATGTGCTCCTGTAAGGCTGTAACTCTCTTTCTCGCCACATGGTTCTTATTAACAGTTCAGCTGATGGGTAAAAGTTACTCTTAACAAACTTACTGTCATAAACTTTAATCTACCCTAAAAAAAACTTTAATCTTAACAAACAGATTAGTTGATGTGTTTACACGGTATTCGGTTGATGGCTCGGATAGCTGAGACTAAGCATACATAAGCATGAGTTCTCTTAGAGTGTACCTAAAATATTAGAAAGCTAGTTAGCTTAGTAAGCCAAAAGTATTAGATTTTGTAACACAAGCGTACTACTTCAATTCTCATTGAAAAAATAACACGCAGTACAAACAGCTCTCATATTTGGTCAATAAACAGCAGATAACCATGATGGGAGATATTTGCAGCGCATTTCTCACTTGCCACTAAACTGCATAATTAGTCTTAGAATATCTATGGCAGTTCATATGTTTCCAAGGGTGGTGCTTGGTGTTCTTTCTGTCAGTGTGTGTTGTTGTTCACTTCAGCCATGTCAAGCTTTTATTTATATTTTTATTTTTTAGGAAATTTCTCTTTTTTTAATTTGGCTATTGTGCATTCTCAGTATCTTGACTAGCTCTTGATATCGTATTAGTGTAGAGGTCGAGTGTAATTGGTATCTTATTGATAATGATATATTTCCTTAATTATAGAAAGATAGATATATGATAGAATCCACAATCGCTCGCACCAAAAGGCGACAAGAAATTATAAAATTATTCTTTAAGAAGCATACTAAGAAAATTCATATGCTGTATCACAGTCAACTTGATGTAACATTCAAAAACACATATGCTACGTCACAATCAACCTGATGTAAAGTTCAATTGTTCACATTTGATTTGACAAAAATTGTAATTTTCCATGTTAATGCTGAATATAGATAATGGGAACCAAGGACTCAAATATAATTCCACAGCTAAGGAATATTTGCACGAAACACACATGAAAAGAGAGCATCTTAGTTGTGCACTTCCTGATCTCTATACACCAGGATTTCAAGCCGTTTAGCTTCAACAGACGAATTTACACTACGACGAAATTATTCAGATATGTTATGTATGTCAAAAGCAAAGGTAGTTTATGAATAAATATTGCTTTGAAAACCAGGGTCCCCTGTGTACTGCCCTAATGCTCGCTGTAAGCAACTCCTCGCTCCCGTGGGCCAGCACGCGAACATCGCAATATGCCTTCCACTCTCGTAGTTTTGCATTCAACCAAGAGGCCCATGTCACCGGGTTTTTCCGGACAATTAATAGGTAAGATTTGTTTTTGAGAAATCTAAAAAATGTATTCAGTTTAGTGATTTTATACAATCAGTCCGACAATAATATTCTTAAATGAGTAGAACTGTTGATGTGTTGTGAGAAAAATTGTTCACGTAGCTCAAAAGAAAGTGTTCATGTATATAGAGTTTTTTCACATGTATCAAAAAATATGGTTGTGTATTTCAAAAGTGTTAAATAGTTTTTAAAATATTCATGTACAATGAAAAAAGCATGTATTCAAAAAAGTATTTGTGATTTTTTTAAGAATATTCTATATGAAAACGAAAGGTATATAGATCTTTTGAAGATTTCTATGTGTTTGAGAAAAGTACAAGGGTTTCAAAAAAATGTCTAATAACATACACAAAATATTTCCAGTATTAATCAACAAAATGACAAAAATAATTATGAAAATATGAAAATAAAAATGTTTATACATCTTAGAAAATTTGATTCATAAATTTACAAAATGGAAATCAGACAAACAAAAACGGAAAAGATGATCTAAATTAACTCAAGAACATAATGTAAAATTAAAACTAAAAAATAAAAACACTTAAAATTGTTAATATATGAACTAAAAAGAAAAGAAAAACGAACCATAAAAAGAATAAAAATACCAGCCGATGTAGTTGGGCCAGCCCATGCACAACACACATGTATGGCGAGCTGTATATATCAGTCCCAGTGGCAGCATACAGTGTTTGTAAAGTATATCAGCTTCCAGCATTAGCTTGATGTCCATTTTGATTCCCATGACAACGTTCCAACATAACAAATGAAGGCCGAATAAACAATTATTTGGACATGCTAGCTGTCCATGGTCCAATACCCATTTTGATGATATTGGCAAAATTACCGAGTTGAGGCATTTCTATCGACTTTTAGGGCCTCTTTTGTAGGGTAACACAGCAGAAAACAAAAAATTTCCGACCTACGCACCAGTCCAGGACCACTATGGAGACTGCATACATGGTTTGATCTTTTTCGTTACCGACTCATAGAGCAACGGAAGTAGAGTCGATGACGAACGGCGGTGCAGATCCCCGCAGCTAGGATTTACAACCTCCCAACCACAAGGATGTATACCCTCATCTGCCCCTCGGACAGCCCTCTGGGAGGTGGTCAGACAGTCCCCCGAATGGTGTCGCGGACAGCCCTTCGAGAGGACCTTCGAAACTAGGACAGTCATTCGGGAGGACATTTGAAACTCGGACAGTCACACAGACAGCCCTTCAGGAGGCACTCCCGAACTAAGACCGAAACTACGATCTCTCTATAGAGTTGCACACATACGGTGCCATCTATCCGGCAGGGCTTCGCCGTCCAGAACTAATTCCAGCCGAAACCGAGACAACCTTTTGGCTCTACGAAACTATTTCGCTAGGAGGGAGAGAGAGAGAGCCAGATCATGCATGGCATTTGTATGAGAGTAAGGAGTGAGTGTGGAGAGTGCCTCTTCACCTTTATTTATAGGAAAACCCAAGGGGTAGGGGGAAACATGAAAAACCCAAAATGCCCACACTTTATGTCACACATAAAAGGGCATAAAGGGCATAAAGGGATGACAAGTGGAGCTCCATGGAGGAGCTGCACCCTCCAACGTCTCACCTTCATGGGGGCCCCCCAAAGAGGGTTCCTTGATCCCCAAGTCCTTCTAGAAGCCTTTTGGGAAAAGCCCCAAAAGGTGGCTTTTCATAAATATCCTAAAAAGCACTTTCACTATTCATGACGACATTTTTCAGCGCCCGTTCGAACTGAAAATATTTATGTGGGCTTAGAAAATTTCCAGTACCCAATAAAATAATTTTCAACGCGTTCCGAAGCAATTTCGGATTAGTGATTTTCATCTGCGAAAAGCATCTGAAGTGGTTCTGGCAGCTCCGAAGCAATTCCAGCTTTTATCCCGTAAAATTCCAGAAAGTTTCCAGAATGACTCTAGCACCCTCGAAGAATTATCAGGCATGTGCCGAAACCAATTTGACTTAATAGTATATCCTGAAACAACTTTTCGGTTTCACCGAAACTCATCCGATGACCTCTCTCTGTGGAACTTTTCCGCTGTCCGAAACTTTTCGGTGTCTGAAATTTTTCGGTGATTTTCTCTCAGACTCCCTGTCTAGTATTCAACAGATAGATGGCCCTTAAGCATGTGACCCCATAGGTTCGGTGAAGTATAGACATGACCCGGAACCCCTTCCGATCAATGATCAACATCGGTGCCGTGGACACCCATATTGACCCCTATACCCACACGAATGAATATTCGAGTGAACCTCCAGTTGCAGTGAGCTATTCCTGTTACTTCGCGATATGTCACAAACACCCGAGGTGAGATTTATTGCATCCCCGTGTACGAACAATTTGTCCACCATGCAAGTTACCTTGTTACCGGTTTTGTTCTCTTTTCTCGTTTCCATGTTCCGGCATCCCAGTGATCAAATCACAAGGTGTCTGGCCAGACGATTATGGATACCTTAACACCGGGAGGGCCCGAGAATATCTCTCCATCGTCGGAGGAGCAAATCCCAATCTTGAGCTATCAAGTTACTTGACATACTTTTCCATGAACCCGTAAGCCGCCGTAATAGCCACCCATTTACGGATGACGTTTAACAAACCCCAAAGTTAATCAAGGAAGCATGAAGAAACTTGATACTCTCATGGTCTAAGGAATCATGAAAACGTTAACCATCTCTGTGTTATATACCAATAAACTTGTGACGAATGTATTGCGTAGCATAACATCAATTCGGGTCGATTCAACAAAAATGTTCTCTTAACATTGTTGCCTCAAGGTTTCTGGTATAGACATGCCCATGATCAGGAAAACATAACCATCATGCAACACTTGAGCTAGTCTTAGAGGCCAGACTAGGAATACATTTTACCGTTTATTATTCTACACGTGCATATGAGTCTTCCTCCGAGCCTCGTAGTTATTGCAGACTCGAGAACCATAACAGTTATAGCATGGAACATAAACATAATTATGAACCGGGAGATAATCAATAACATTTATTATTGCCTCTAGGGCATATCTCCTACAGACTCCCACTTGCATTAGAGTCAATAATCTAGTTAATGCTAATGCACTTTACACCTAGGGCATACCGGTGTAAAAAATGCTTCGCATGTGGTTCTAAGAATTTCAGCTCCGTGTGTATCTCTGCATATCCTCGCGTTTTCATGCTTTCACAACATTCATATTTTGTGCGGACCTGGCTTTGTATATATGTGAATCATTGGTCGAAACCTGATTCGTCTGACTAAGTTATGGAGCAACTATCTGCACTAGTGTCCCATTGACCAAAGCCTTCTTGGAACCATACCAAGTTCATGAATGAACTGTTGGGGAATGTAGTAATTTCAAAAAATTCCGTACGCACACGCAGGATCATGGTGATGCATAGCAACGAGAGGGGAGAGTGTTGTCTACATACCCTCGTAGACCGTTCGTGAAAGCGTTATATCAACGCGGTTGATGTAGTCGTACGTCTTCACGATCCGACCGATCCAAGTATCGAAAGCACGGTACCTCCGAGTTCTACACACGTTCGGCTCGGTGACGTCCTTGCCTTCTCGATCCAGCAAGAGGGGCGAAGTAGTAGATGAGTTACGGCGGCACGACGGCGTGGTGACGGTGTTGGTGAAGAACAATCTCCGCAGGCTTCGCCTAAGCAGTACGAAAACAATGACGAAGGATAAACTAGAGGGGACGGGGTTGATGGCACACGGCTTGGTGTTTCTTGATGTGTCTTGGGTGCTAGCCCTTCCCCTCTATTTATATGTTGAGCCTTGGGGTCAAAACTTGGAGTAAAAGCCTCCACAAAGTCGGTTTCACCCGAAAGGCAAGAGTCCTTCTCGGACTCCAGGGCCAGACGCCAGGGTTCCTGGCGTCTGGACCCAGACGCCAGGGACCCTGTCGTCTGGCCCCTGGACTCCGCAAAACTTCCTTTTGCACTTTCCAAAAACCTCGTGGGCTTTCGCCTTTGGCCCAGATAAAGTGTTCTCGTGCCCAAACATTTCAGGAAACATCCGGAACCCCTTCTGGTGAATTCAGGAACCCTTCCGGAGATCAAACACTACTATCCACATATTAATCTTTACTTTCGGACCATTCCGGAGTTCCTCGTCATATCCGTGATCTCATCTGAAACTCCGAACAACATTCGGTCACCAACATACATAACTCATAGTACTATATCGTCAACGAACGTTAAGCGTGCGGATCCTATGGGTTCGAGAACTATGTATACATGACTGAGACACCTCTCTGGTCAATAACCAATAGCGGGACCTGGATGCCCACATTGGCTCCTACATATTCTACGAAGATCTTTATCGGTCAGACCGCATAACAACATACGTTGTTCCCTTTGTCATCGGTATGTTACTTGCCCGAGATTCGATCATCGGTATCTCAATACCTAGTTCAATCTCATTACCGGCAAGTCTCTTTACTCGTTCCGTAATACATCATCCCGCAACTAACTCATTAGTTGCAATGCTTGCAAGGCTTATAGTGATGTGCATTACCGAGTGGGCCCAGAGATACCTCTCCGACAATCGGAGTGACAAATCCTAATCTCGAAATACGCCAACCCAACAAGTACCTTTGGAGACACCTGTAGAGCACCTTTATAATCACCCAGTTACATTGTGACGTTTGGTGGCACACAAAGTGTTCCTCTGGTAAATGGGAGTTGCATAATCTCATAGTCATAGGAACATGTATAAGTCATGAAGAAAGCAATAGCAACAAACTAAACAATCAAGTGCTATGCTAACGGAATGGGTCAAGTCAATCACATCATTCTCTAATGATGTAACCCCATTAATCAAATGACAACTCATGTCTATGGCTAGGAAACTTAACCATCTTTGATTCAACGAGCTAGTCAAGTAGAGGCATACCAGTGACACTCTGTTTGTCTATGTATTCACACATGTATTATGTTTCCGGTTAATACAATTCTAGCATGAATAATAAACATTTATCATGAAATAAGGAAATAAATAATAACTTTATTATTGCCTCTAGGGCATATTTCCTTCATGAACTATATGATTCAACATCTTTGTCTTTGTCGCTTCTAAAGCGGCAACATACTTCGCCTCTGTTAGAGAATTCGCCACAGTAACTTGGTTGGAACAATTTCGAACTAACTGCACCACCATATTGTGTGTTACACAAAACCCTCAATTTAAATCGAAAATCGCATGGTGAAATGATGAAGATTGTATCGATGTAACCTTTTACAACGAACTCTTCATGATCTCCACTTGCAAGAAAGCATGTCATCAGTGCTACTTTAGTACTCAATGATCATTTTTTCACTGTTGTCCCATGATCAGTACTTTTGATCACTTTGGTATCTATACTCGCAATAGCTTGGGAGTATTGGACATATCTGGTTGTTTTACATACCATGGAATACATGATTAATCCAAACACATGAGTGTGTGGAATCTCCATCATGTATTTTTCTCATCAGTGTTTTGGGACACCGATTCTTGCAAAAACTCTTTCCATGCGACTTTGGCAAGAATCACTCCTTGTCATTCTTAGTGCTAAATGGTTTTAGCATCGTGTCAATATGTATTCATTGCTTAGCCCTATTAGGTAAATCTATCTCCATAGATCATTATGCCTAATATTGAGGCTATTTAGCCTAAGGACTTCATCAAAAAACTATTTTCAAATGAAGTCCTAATTCGTGTCAAGAAATTTATTTCTAATTAACAATGTGTCAAGCACACAAGGTTTATAGAAATATTATTACGCTCGCACTTACTTTCTTGAATTACAAGCATCTTCGTTACCCATTGATGAAGTCAAACCCCTTTGACCATTTCATCAAAGCACGAAGATTCCAACTCCATTTTGCTCTCTTCTGACCATCGCTGGAACTCTGAAGTTTGCACCCTTACTAGCATCCTCTGGATAGACAAAATGCCTTGGACTGTAACACATGCAAGTCCTTGGTTTCATTTCCATCAGATGGAAATCCTATTGTCATCCATGTTTCATATCTCATGATTGAAATATGTATTAATTGCTAGTTCAACCCGAACCGACTTTAAGCATCGCTACGATGAAAACAACCTCATCGTAGTCAACTCTTGAACTTGTTATTTCAACAAGTCGAGCTTTATGGATAAAACATTTTTATCCGTATCAGTTTTAAGTTCCATAAACATTCGTTAGACTCTAAGTCTTCCGAAAGGTGTATCAAGGTTTTAATCTTGAATCATTTATATGGAAACTAACTCGGGTTGTATTGGCATTTAGCCAATTCTGGAGTCAGGGCCCATCAACGCTTCCTTGTGTATCGTAGGTATAATGTTGTCTAACAACAATATCTCGTTTACGCACCTGAGAGGTTTGCATGAGCCTTGCGTACGTGGTTCAGCTGCAAATTCGACCGAAGTTCATACATTTTATTGTAGAGACTTCTGTATCAGCCGCAGTAGGAAACTCTGGAATTACTTCCAAGGTCTCTTTCCTTTGATCTGATGACGGAGATACTGTTTATCTCATCAAGTTGCACTATTCTCCCACTCACCTTTTTGAAAGAACCATTCTCTTTAAAAGCACACCATTTCGCGGCAAAACTATTTGCCTCGGTATAGTGAGGGAGGAATACCCAACATTTTGGTATAACCTACAAAGTAGCACTTGTCTGATTTGGAATAGGTTTGTAACCTTTTCCACAAGCCCCATATTCCAAATGTTAAGAAAATATATAACATGGTTGTGCGTACCATACCATGGCTTAATTTCAGCAGACCCGATGTAGCTCTTTTCAGTGTAAAAGCCGCAGTCTCTAAAGCATCACTTTAAAAGGGATAATGGCAAATTTATTTATGTCTTCTTTGACCTTACCATGTCATAAATGGTTAGATTACATCTTCACGGACTCACTTGCAGTGGTGTTCCGGGAGGTGCAAGTTATGAAACTCCTTTCACAACTCATTAGACATTCGCTAAACATGTAACTCAAATATTCCTTTGTGCAATCAAATTGCAGAAACATAATTTTCTTGTTACAGTAACTTCTACATCATTTTTGAAAACCTTTCGAATGATTTCAAAAGATCTAGACTTACGTCTCATTAAGTAAATATCCATATATCTACTTGAGTCATTTCTGAAGATAAATAAATCCACCACTAACAACACTTATCGGACTACACACATCAAATGTATGATCACTAATAAGTTTGTTGTTCGTTCCTTATGGCCTGTGAACGGTATTTTAGTCACTTCACTTTTCGGAGGAAAGTTGCAAGTGTCAGATGATTCAAAATCAAAAAGACTTCAAAATCCATCAGAATGGAACTTTCCATGCGGGTTTCTCCAATGTGACCAAATGTAGTGCCACACTTGTGTGGTATTCTTCCAGTCTTGCGACATTTAGCATCCGTGTTATGGATGTATCATATTACCATTGATATTCATAACATACATCCCATCTTGGATGGAAGCATGGCCCTTCATGTTATTCATAATACTTAACAACAATTGTTGTTTTTATGAACAACTCTATTGCAACAAACATTGTGCAATGGGCTAGAGTGTATGAAACTCTAAAATGAATTATGAAAGTAAACCCAAAGGTATTGTATTATTATTAATATTCATAACATACATCTCATTCAAAATGAAAGTATGGCCCTTGTGTTATTCATAACATCGAACATAAAAAGTTATCTTATGAACAACCTTCTTGCAAGATACCTTATGCAATGGGCTAGAGTTTGTAAAACTCTAAATGAATTATGAAAATAAATACAGACGGCCATACACCGATGGAAGGTATAGTAACATTTACTATGTTCCCTGTGTATACCTTAACCTCATTTCTGGCTAGCCTTTTAGGCCATTGTAGCTCTTACATTGATTCGTACCAGAATGCAATCGAGCGGGTATCTATGTGATTAACTCACAATACCCAAGAATTAGTGATTAACATGTTTAACCATAATTCCCAAGAACTATATCTTTGACCAGCCTACTATACATAAAAAACTTGTATGACATTCATACATGAGCTGGATATTCAATCATCTTTCTTCCTGCCTTTGTACTTCTAACAGTTTAACTTTTAGTATTTCTCCTACTCACAAAAGAAGCACCCAACTTAAGAGTGGCGTTAGCCCCGGACTTCCTAGGCGTGTAAGTCATACTAACACCCATTGGACACTTCCTTTCTCTTTAAGTTGTTGTTTTATTCACCTTTCATTATATGATAGGCGTTCTTCTGGATCCCTTTCCCAACAGTCAAATGCATAGTAAACACTTTTACTAATAATTGCAAACAAACATTGCTTCGTTTGTATCTGAAAATAATTTTCAGTTACATGAATATCATATAACTATCCCAACTTTTGAAGTCTGGGTTTCATGGAAGCAAACATATTCCACTTGACCGTAACAGAATTCTAGCTTTTGGATCGAAGGACGAGAGTCACATGATCCATAGCATTAGCGGGAGGATACGAAAAGCATGCGATAGGACAAAGTCTTTCTTGGCACTTTTGAGGACAATCCTCATATTATGTTACCAATCATAAAGTTTTAACCAGATATTTAACATCTATTCAATTTTAACAGGGAAAGTGGAATCACGAGCCATTATTCTACAACTATTTTGCAAGAAACGCTTAGACAGTGTTCATAATTAATTGCACTAAGAATTAAACATGTTAATTCAACAGTGCGCTCCCACTCAAATCAATATCTCTCATAATTAATTTTGAGTGATACAAGATCCAGACTTCAATTCATCGCCATAGAATCATCATCTCATAACGGGAATTTTAATCGGTAGGCCAACTTGCCGATCACATCTCTATGTGACTCTTGCTCATCTTTCGATGCGTGTGTTCCGAGCTCAGGACAATCCTGCCATGAACGTCAAGACAACCAAGTGATCTTGCTCCGAGGTCTGACCTCACCCGCCTCACACTTCTCTAATCGTTCGTACCCATGCATCCATGGCGCACCCCGAAAAGATAGGTGTCGTGATGGTGCTACACTTGGGAGAACACTAACTACTTGATATTTTAGTGAGAGATCACCCTAATAAAAAGCGACTACCACACAATCAAAAGGGTGCATCAAAGGGATAAACATCTCAGGCAATTCATAATAGCATGATATGGTATAACCCTTTATGATGGAGAAGTCTTTCATTCCTTCATCTTCGTCATTCGCGTCGGTGTTCACCTTCATGAAGATTGCCACCACCTTGTCGCTACACCAGATAATATTGCTATCTCTATAGCTAATAAAATAACTGCATTACTTAAGGTTGACACGCAGGTCATTAAAGTGACAATCATATGGATCCAACCATCATGCCGAATCATGACACGCAGGTCATGTTAATCAATTTACATCATACAGTCATTTCATACATAATCAAATTATTATGAGCACTGCTATACCACATCACATGCACATGCAAAACCCTCCTGCAAAACCAAGTTAGACGCCTCTAATTGATTCATGCAAAAACTTGTTGTTCGTGGCTTCTAAGGTTTCGAAACAAACCGAAGCTACCAACGTCCATCATCAAGTATGATAGTTCAAGTCGCTAGATTAACTTTGCAGGGTGTATGAAACATGAGATAATAAAATCTCGAGCCCCATACTGAACTTCTTCATACGCATGACACTCGTGCAGATCATATCTGCATTGCCCTTTCGTCTGCTAGATTTCATCTTTCTTTTTAACTACGATGGAATTCAATGAACTGTTAGCACTTCGTTGATCAATCAGGATCGCGGATTGCCAGAACATTGAAACTCCACCATACTGTTATCAAGATCAGAAATATGCAAATTCCAGGGAAGCAACAAGAAATCGGGTAAAAGATTTCATCTGTCACCCGCATAAATAATTTTCAGCAATAGATCTCATCTACTACCTAATTATATTATGCAATACCCATACATCTCTATGCATTCTAGATCGCAACATGCATCTACGAATAGCACGGCTCATGATGCCACTGTAGGGTAACGTAGTAGAAAACAAAAAAAAATCCGACCTACGCACCAGCCCAGGACCACTATGGAGACTGCATACATGGTTTGATCTTTTTCGTTACCGACTCGTAGCGCAGCGGAAGTAGAGTCGATGACAAACGGCGGTGCAGATCCCCGCAGCTAGGATTTAAAACCTCCCAACCGCGAGGATGTATACCCTCATCTGCCTCTCGGACAGCTCTTCGGGAGGTGGTCAGACAGTCCCCCGGACGGTGTCGCGGACAGCCCTTCGGGAGGACCTTCGAAACTCGGACAGTCACTCGGACAGCCCTTCGGGAGGACATTTGAAACTCGGACGGTCACACAGACAGCCCTTCGGGAGGCACTCCCGAACTAAGACCAAAACTACGATCTCTCTATAGAGTTGCACACATACGGTGTCATCTATCCGGCAGGGCTTCGCCGTCCAGAACAAGTTCCTGCCGGAACCCAGACAACCTTTTGGCTCTACGAAACTATTTTGCTGGGAGGGAGAGAGAGAGCCAGATCATGCATGGCATTTGTATGAGAGTAAGGAGTGAGTGTGGAGAGTGCCTCTCCACCTCTATTTATAGGAAAACCCAAGGGGTAGGGGAAACATGAAAAACCCAAAATGCCCACACTTTATGTCACACATAAAAGGGCATCAAGGGATGACAAGTGGAGCTCCATGGAGGAGCTGCACCCTCCAACATCCCACCTTAATGGGGCCCCCCCAAAGGGGGTTCCTTGATCCCCAAGTACTTCTAGAAGCCTTTTGGGAAAAGCCCCAAAAGGTGGCTTTCCATAAATATCCTAAAAAGCACTTTCACTATTCACGACGACATTTTTCACTGTCCGTTCGAACTGAAAATATTTATGTGGGCTTAGAACATTTCCAGTACCCACTAAAATAATTTTCAGCACGTTCCGAAACAATTCCTGATTAGTTATTTTCATTTGCGAAAAGCATCTGAAGTGGTTCCGGCAGCTCCGGAGCAATTCCAGCTTTTATCCCGTAAAATTCCAGAAAGTTTCCAGAATGACTCTAGCACCCTCGAAGAATTATCAGGCATGTGCCGAAACCAATTTGACTTAATAGTATATCCCGAAACAACTTTTCGGTTTCACCGAAACTCATCCGATGACCTCTCTCTGCGGAACTTTTCCGCTGTCCGAAACATTTCGGTGTCCGAAACTTTTTCGATGATTTTCTCTCAGACTCCCTGTCTAGTATTCAGCAGATAGGTGACCCTTAAGCATGTGACCATATAGGTTCGGTGAAGTATATACATGACCCGGAACCCCTTCCGATCAATGATCAACATCGGAGCCGTGGACACCCATATTGACCCCTATACCCACACGAATGAATATTCGAGTGAACCTCCAGTTGCAGTGAGCTATTCCTGTTGCTTCGCGATATGTCACAAACACCCAAGGTGAGATTTATTGCATCCCCGTGTACGAACAATTTGTCCACCATGCAAGTTACCTCGTTACCGGTTTTGTTCTCTTTTCTCGTTTCCATGTTCTGGCATCTCAGTGATCAAATCACAAGGTGTCTGGCCAGACGATTATGGATACCGTAACACCGAGAGGGGCCCGAGAATATCTCTCCATCGTCGGAGGAGCAAATCCCAATCTTGAGCTATCAAGTTACTTGACATAATTTTCCATGAACCCGTAAGCCGCCGTAATAGCCACCCATTTACGGATGACGTTTAACAAACCCCAAAGTTCATGAAGCAAGCATGAAGAAACTCGATACTCTCATGGTCTAAGGAATCATGCAAACGTTAACCATCTCTGTGTTATATACCAATAAACTTGTGACAAATGTATCTTGTAGCATAACATCAATTCGGGTCGATTCAACACAAATGTTCTCTTAACATTGTGCCCTCAAGGTTGCTGGCATAGACATGCCCATGATCAGGAAAACAGAACCATCATGCAACACTTGAGCTAGTCTTAGAGGCCAGACTAGGAATACATTTTACCGTTTATTATTCCACACGAGCATATGAGTCTTCCTCCGAGCCTTGTGGTTATTACAGACTCGAGAACCATAGTAGTTATAGCATGGAACATAAACATAATTATGAACTGGGAGATAATCAATAACATTTATTATTGCCTCTAGGGCATATCTCCTACAACTCTGGATTATAGAATTTTTCAAGGAATATGGAAGATTTGAATCATAAGGAATTGATTCTATGAGAGCCATTTATATCATAGGATTAGGGATACTACTTTTGTATATACGTCCTTTTTGCATGGATTCTTTATGTAATACACTCCTACCCCCCCCCCCCCAATTGCGCATACTAAACAGACCTCATCTTAATTTTTTCCTTTGGGATTACGTGTCTATATATCCTATGCACCATCAAAAGACTCCTCTAAAAAACTATTATGTTTTGAAATCTTGTATGAATTTGTTGTACATGACACCTAAAATATACATTCCCCCTATTCCTACGTTTTCAAATTTCTGCAATCTAGAGAAGCCCATACAATCCACGTGGTTGAAAATTCTATAACTTCATGGAATTATAGATAAATTTCAATGGCAACACTCTACTTGCTCAATTGACACTGTCTTTGTGAGTAAGTTGTTTGATCCTGCTTTTAAGATCAGTGAGCCCTTACAGGAATAGCTCAAAACAATTCATATACCAACGCTTACACGAGACATTTGCAGGGATAGCCAAAAAATACATTATATCCATAAATTTCTATATTCTTATAAAAGATTTTTTAATGAGAAACTTCAAAAAATTCAAAATAAATTTACGAATTGGTTCAGAAATTGAAATGCAAGTCCTGGTTTGTTAAGCGAGTAGTAAAATTATTGAAATGCTTCGACAAAATGATATATGTGTCAAATGTTGGTGTAATCATTTTGAAAAGCATTGAAGTACGAAAGAAATAGTGGAATTGTGTGTAGTAATTTTTGAATTGTATTTATGACTATATCAAACAATTCAATTATGTGTGATAATATAGTTGAAATTAGCGAAGTATGAATGCAAAATTGAAATTTCTCAAATGAAAGAATTGAAAAGTCAAAAGATGAAAATTGTGTGAAATGGATGTGGACAGCTTGTGAAATTGCTTGAAATATGAATGAAATTGTTGAAATGGGTGTGATAAATAATCTATAACCTGCATTTGAAACAAATAGTGAGTCACTAAAGAAAATCAAGCTTCCTGAATTTGGAAATATGATTTTTTTTATAATGTCACTGGAATTATTGCAATGTTTTGAAGAAATAGTGCTACCAAATAAAGTACATATAACATATCAAACTCTTCTTCAAACATTTTTGGGAATTTATTGTCTGATGCAGCATCAGCTATATGCGTGCACGCTGAACTAGCCTTGTGGCATGCATGCATGAATGTTTGCATGGTTTTTTTGGAAGGACACAGGAGAGCTGCGCATTTCATTTAGAAGAACGGTGAAAGAAATGCCAACTGTACAGAGCAGGAATAGAGAACCCCCTAAAAAGGAGAAAAAAGGAAAATGACGACTAAAACAAGATAGCTACTCTCGCATCATCAAATGCAGGCCTCCAGCCAGCGCCCAGGAAACCCTTTCTTCATCCACCCGGAGGACAGATGGAGGTGCGCGCTCAACGTTCCAGAAGACGCGATAGTTGCGCTCCCGCCAAATTTCCCATAGCAGCAACAACACCAAGGAGCGCGCCCTCTTTGCCGTGGCCGGGACGGCCGAACATTCGCTGAGCCAATCTACCACGGTGGCATTCCGTCTCCAGGATGTTGGCGAGAGAGCTAGTAGGTGGAATTTCACTACTAGGAAAAAGCCTAGTAGTAGCACGGGTTAAAAGCTAGTAGTAGCGCGGGTGCCGGCGCTACTACTACGACGCTACAGCTAACTAGTAGTAGTAGCACGGTGCATCCCACGCTACTAGTACGTGTGTTAGTAGTAGCGCGGGTTTGACACGCGCTACTACTAACTATCTGTAGCGCGTGCCTGTGACCCGCGCTACTACTATTAATTTGAAAAACCAAAAAAATATTGACCCCATGCGTGCTGTCAATGGTGTCAATGGTTCGATTTAGCGATGACAAGGGTCGCCGGAGGTGCGGACGAGCACCTGCTTGCGGACCTCAGCGTGCTTGTAGGAGCGGTCGACGGCGCCGATGGGGCGGCGGCCGGTGGCGACGCACACGTTGGTCGGGAGCAGGGAGATCTCGGCCATGACGCGCGCCTCGTGGAAGCCATCGAGGGTGGCTGCGGAGGCTAGCCCGGCGTGGGCCGGGAGCTAGAGGACCTGTATCTTGGCATCGTGCATGGGGAGCAGCACCTCGCGGCGGCCGTCGCCGTTGAGGTCGGCGACGAGCGGCGACGGGAGGCGGTCCACGTCGTCCGACAGGTGGTACCACGCCTCCCGGAACGAGAAGTCGCCCTCGTGCTGCCGGAGGAGGAGGGGGATGGGCCAGCTAGGGTTACGGATCGAATCGGAGAGGGTTGGGAGGAGGAGGGCTGACCTGGAGCGAGAAGAAGACGGTGAAGGCGGCGAGGAGGAGGATGCCGAGGTCGCACTTCCGCATCTTGGCGGCGGCGAGGAGCTCCACCGACGGCCCACCGGAGGGATCTCAGAGAGGGAGGGAGAAGAAAGCAGAGTGTAGCAGTGGCGGCCACCGCTGGAGTATGAGAGAGAGACGAGGAAAGTGGGAGAGGGGGGAAGTGAGGGAGAGAGGAGGGATTCGGCCAAGGATACGGGGATTTCATCTACCCCGTACTTAGTAGTAGCGGGGGGTATAAAACCGCGCTACTACTATCAACTTAGTAGTAGCGCGGGTTTGTACCCCTCGCTACTACTATGGCATGTTCCGGGAGGGCACGGTAAAGACCGCTTAGTAGTAGCGTGGGTTAAAAAACTGTGCTACTAGTATCAACTTAGTAGTAACGAGGGGTAAAAACCCGCGCTACTAGTAAGTAGCAGTAGCGAGGGTTATAAACCCTCGCTACTAGTAAGCGTCTGCATATAAACTTTTCCCTAGTAGTGTTTGTTAGCCGCCAAGTTCCAGAGGCTAACCGTCCACGGACATTGTAACATGAGGTGTTCCGCTGTCTCGAGGTTTCGCCGATAGAGCGGGCAAAAATAAGAGTTCGGCCATTGCCTAGCCGGTAGTATGTCAGCTGTCATAATCTTATTTTGCGGAAGAAGCCAGGCGAAAAATTTGTTCTTGGCCGGCTGATAATCCACAAGTATAGGGGATCGCAACAGTTTTCGATAAGTAAGAGTGTCGAACCCAACGAGGAGCTAAAGGTAGAACAAATATTCCCTAAAGTTCTATCGACCACCGATACAACTCTACGCACGCTTGACGTTCGCTTTACCTAGAACAAGTATGAAACTAGAAGTACTTTGTAGGGGTTTTTGGATAGGCTTGCAAGAAAGTAAAGAGCGAGAAAATAAAAGCTAGGGGCTGTTTAGATGAAGACACAACTAAATTGGTTTTAGTAGAGAGCCTTTGTCAACAAGAAAGTTATTTGTCCCTAGGCAATCGATAACTAGACCGGTAATCATTATTGCAATTTTATTTGAGGGAGAGGCATAAGCTAACATACTTTCTCTACTTGGATCATATGCACTTATGATTGGAACTCTAGCAAGCATCCCCAACTACTAAATATTCACTAAGGTAAAACCCAACCATAGCATTAAAGTATCAAGTCCCCTTTATCCCATATGCAAACAACCTACTTACTCGGGTCTGTACTTCTGTCACTCATGCCACCCACCATAAGCAAATCATAAGCATATTGCAAACCCTACAGCGGGAATCCCTCACGCTTGCGCGACACGGAGAGCACCATAGGACAGCACCAATAATAAAGCATGCAACTCAAACCAATCTTGATCATCAAATAGCCATTAGGACAAAATGGATCTACTCAAACATCATAGGATAGCCATACATCATAGGGAAATAATATATAGCGTTGAGCACCATGTTTAAGTAGAGATTACAGCGGGTAAGAGAGAGGTTACACCGCTGCATAGAGGGGGGAAGAGTTGGTGATGATGGTGGTGAAGTTGTTGGTGAAGATTACGGTGATGATGATGGCCCCGGTGGCACTCCGGCGCCACCGGAAGCAAGGGGGAGAGGGCCCCCCTTCTTCTTCTTCTTATTCTTCCTTGACCTCCTCCCTAGATGGGAGAAGGGTTTCCCCTCTGGTCCTTGGCCTCCATGGCGTGGGAGGGGTGAGAGCCCCTCCGAGATTGGATCTGTCTCTCCGTCTCTCTCTGTTTCTGCGTTCTGTTCTGGCTCTGTTTCACCGTTTCGTGTATATATGGAGATCCGTAACTCCGATTGGCCTGAAACCTTCGTCGTGATTTTTTTTCCGAATATTAGCTTTCTTGCGGCAAAAGAAGAGCGTCAACCGCCTTACGGTGGACTCACGAGGGTAGGGGGCACGCCTAGGGGGGCAGGCATGCCCCCTGCCTCGTGACCACCTCGGGCACTGGTTCGCGTTGGTTTTCCTTCCAAATTTTCCATATTTTCCAAAAATAAGCTCCGTCCGTTTTTATCCCGTTTGGACTCCGTTTGATATGGATATTCTACGAAACCAAAAATATGCAACAGACAAACCTAGGGCATTTGAGGAAGCCCATCGTTGGAATATACAAGCCAAGTTCTATAATGAAAATTCCCACTAGTATATGAAAGTGATAACTCAAGAGACTCTCTATATGAAGAACATGGTGCTACTTTGAAGCACAAGTGTGGAAAAAGGATAGTAACATTGCCCCTTCTCTCTTTTTCCCTCATTTTTTTTGTTTTCTCTTTTTTTTGGGCCTTCTCTTTTTTATGGCCTTTCTTTTTTTTTCGTCCGAGGTCTCATCCCGACTTGTGGGGGAATCATAGTCTCCATCATCCTTTCCTCACTGGGGCAATGTCCTAATAATGATGATCATCACACTTTTATTTACTTACAACTCAATATTACAACTCGATATCTAGAACAAAGATATGCCTCTATATGAATGCCTCCGGCGATGTACCGGGATGTGCAATGATCTAGCGTAGCAATGACATCAAAAAACGGGCAAGCGATGAAAACATCATGCTAGCTATCTTACGATCATGAAAAGCAATATGACGATAAATGCTCAAGTCATGTATATGATGATGATGGAATATGCATGGCAATATATCTCGGAATGGCTATGGAAATGCCATGATAGGTAGGTATGGTGGCTGTTTTGAGGAAGATATAATGAGGCTTATGTGTGACAGAGCGTATCGTATCATGGGGTTTGGATGCACCGGCGAATTTTGCACCAACTCTCGAGGTGAGAAAGGGCAATGCACGGTACCGGAAAGGCTAGCAATGATGGAAGGGTGAGAGTGCGTATAATCCATGGACTCAACATTAGTCATAAAGAACTCACATACTTATTACAAAAATCTATTAGTCATCAAAATAAAGTACTACGCGCATGCTCCTAGGGGGATAGATTGGTAGGAAAAGACCATCGCTCGTCCCCGACCGCCACTCATAAGGAAGACAATCAATAAACACCTCATGCTCCGACTTCGTTACATAACGGTTCACCATATGTGCATGCTACGGGACTTGCAAACCTCAACACAAGTATTTCTCCATTTCACAATTACTCGACTAGCATGACTCTAATATCACCACCTTTATATCGCAAAACTATTGCAAGGAATCAAACATATCATATTCAGCGATCTACAAGTTTATGTAGGATTTTATGACTAACGATGTGAATGACCAGTTCCTGTCATCTCTCTAAATAGATATAAGTGAAGCAAGAGAGTTTAATTCTTTCTAAAAAAGATATGCCCACGCTCTAACAAATATAAGTGTAGAAAAATAGCATTCTACAAATGGCGGTTGTCTAAGTGAAGAGAAACAAGCAATCCAAACTTCAAATGATATAAGTGAAGCACATGAAGCATTCTATAAAGCCATACTCAAAAGATATAAGTGAAGTGTAAAGAGCATTATATAAATCAACCAAGTACTATCTCATACCAGCATGGTGTATAAAATAAAAATGAAAACTAAATGCAAAAGACGCTCCAAGATTGCACATATCGCATGAACGAAACGAATCCGAAAACATACCGATACTTGTTGAAGAAAGAGGGGATGCCTTCCCAGCATCCCCAAGTTTAGACGCTTGAGTCTCCTTGAATATTTACTTGGGGTGCCTCGGGCATCCCCAAGCTTGAGCTCTTGCCTCTCTTCCTTCCTCTCACATCGAAACCTTCTCAATCATCGAACACTTCATCCACACAAAACTTCAACAGAAAACTCGGTAAGATCTGTTAGTATAATAAAGCAAATCACTACTCTAGGTACTGTTTAAAACCAATTAATATTTTGTTTTTGCATTGTGTCTACTGTAATATAACTTTTTCATGGCTTAATCCACTGATATAAATTGATAGTTTCATCAAAACAAGCAAACTATGCATCAAAAACAGAATCTGTCTAAAACAGAACAGTATGTAGCAATCTGAACATTCACCGTACTTATGATACTTAAACCATTCTGCCAAAATTATGAAAAATAAATAATTTGTATAGGAAGACATTGCAAAAAGAATCAGAACCATTTGACGTTCCAGCTAAAAATTTAAAATCGCGCACTACAGCCAAAGTTTCTGTCCTGCACCGTACAAACCATCAAGCAAATGTAAACATCCTAAAGGCAAACCTTGGCACATTATTTTTATAATACAATGGAATTGCACAAGGGGATAATTATTTTTATTGAAAAGTTTCTGTAATCAAGATTCACAAAGTTTCCGTGAGCATGAACAAAGTTCAAGGCTAGCTCCCACTTCAACAATGCTTGTCTTTCTCACTTTCGCTTTCCTTTTTGAAAAAGTTTTGGGTTCCCCTCTTTATTTTTGTTGTTTTTAAACTATATGAAAGCACTCAATAGAAATAAATGACTCCCTAAAACTTCCGGGTTGTCTCCCTGGCAGCGCTTTCTTTAAAGCCATTAAGCTAGGCATATGGTGCTCAAGTAATGAATCCACCCGGATCCCAAGGTATATCAAAGCCAATTTTAATTAAGAATGATTTATAATTTAGTAGTGAGCACAAGGTAACATATATCATGTAATGCCGAAGTCTAACTCTCTTCCTATGCATCGGCATGTCATAAAAGAACAATTCATGCACACATAGTAAAGGCCAATGTCATAAAAGAACAATTCTTGCAATTTTATCGTGTGGGAAACATAGAGAGGTGGAGATATAGTTCCTCTCTCATAATAATTGCAAGTAGGGGCAGCAAGCACATGCATATTATATTCATCAAAATCATCATGTGTAATGGTAAAAGGCAACCCATCAATATAATCCTTAATAAGTGCAAACTTCTTTGATATAGTGTAATTGGGAGAATTCAAAAAGATAATAGGACTATCATGTGTGGGTGCAATAGCAACAATTTCATGTTTAACATAAGGAACTATAGCAAGTTCATCTTCATAAGCATTATTCATATTGGCATCTTGGCCACAAGCATAGCAAGCATCATCAAAATATGATATTTCAAGAGAATCAATGGGATCATAACAGTCATCATAGCAATCATCCTTCGGTAAGCACGAAGGGGAATTAAACAATATATGAGTTGAAGAGTTACTCTCATTAGAAGGTGGGCACGGGTGATCAATCTGCTCTTCCTCCTTTTGTTCTTCGCTCTCCTCCTCATCTTTTTCATCCAATGAGCTCACAGTTTCATCAATTTTCTTCTTCCATAGACTCCTGCAAAATATTAGTCTCTTCTTGGACAGCAGAGTATTCCTCAATATATAGTTTAACATAGGCATTAGAAGCATAATTCTCATAACAATATTCAAGTATGGCAAAATTTTCAGATTTGTAAAGAGTAGCATCATACTTTTCAATCAACGAAGCAATTTCATAAGCACCCTTAAAAGCAACAAATTCTTCAATTTGTTGAACATCATAGTAATTATAAACAACGTTAGCATACGAAGATAAGATTCCATTATCAATAAACTCACATTGGTAGGGAAGGTGTTTCTTAGGGTTTTCAGAACAACAAGTCAAATCATATTCCTAACATAAATTCCAAGCATAGCATTGCAAACGATGAATTTGACCCAATAGAATTTTCCCTTTTTGAGATATTTGGTGTCGCACATAACAAGCATGCTCATCTAAAGATTTGCCCTCAACTAAGCTAGTTGGGGTTTCAGCACGAGCACATAGGGATCGCAGATGATCCAAGTAATAAGCTTCAACAATGTGATAGATTTTGAGTGGTTCTTCAACCATTGGTTCAGTAGGTACCACTATTTTTTTGGTATTTTGCGTTTCCTACCCATGACTAAAGATAGAAAACAACTAAGAACAGCAAATAAAAATTACTTAGTGATAAAGCAAACAAGCACACACGAGAATATTCACCCCACGCTATTGCTCCCCGGCAACGGCGCCAGAAAAAGGTCTTGATAACCCACAAGTATAGGGGGTCGCAACAGTTTTCGATAAGTAAGAGTGTTGAACCCAACGAGGAGCTAAAGGTAGAACAAATATTCCCTAAAGTTCTATCGACCACCGATACAACTCTACGCACGCTTGACGTTCGCTTTACCTAGAACAAGTATGAAACTAGAAGTACTTTGTAGGGGTTTTTGGATAGGCTTGCAAGAAAGTAAAGAGCGAGAAAATAAAAGCTAGGGGCTGTTTAGATGAAGACACAACTAAATTGGTTTTAGTAGAGAGCCTTTGTCAAAAAGAAAGTTATTTTTCCCTAGGAAATCGATAACTAGACCGGTAATCATTATTGCAATTTTATTTGAGGGAGAGGCATAAGCTAACATACTTTCTCTACTTGGATCATATGCACTTATGATTGGAACTCTAGCAAGCATCCGCAACTACTAAAGATTCATTAAGGTAAAACCCAACCATAGCATTAAAGTATCAAGTCCCCTTTATCCCATACGCAAACAACCTACTTACTCGGGTCTGTGCTTCTGTCGCTCACGCCACCCACCATAAGCAAATCATAAGCATATTGCAAACCCTACAGCGGGAATGCCTCACGCTTGCGTGACACGGAGAGCACCATAGGACAGCACCAATAATAAAACATGCAACTCAAACCAATCTTGATCATCAAATAGCCATTAGGACAAAACGGATCTACTCAAACATCATAGGATAGCCATACATCATAGGGAAATAATATATAGCGTTGAGCACCTTGTTTAAGTAGAGATTACAGCGGGTAAGAGAGAGGTTACACCGCTGCATAGAGGGGGGAAGAGTTGGTGATGATGATGGTGAAGTTGTTGGTGAAGATTACGGTGATGATGATGGCCCCCGGTGGCACTCCGGCGCCACCGGAAGCAAGGGGGAGAGGGACCCCTTCTTCTTGTTCTTCCTTGACCTCCTCCCTATATGGGAGAAGGGTTTCCCCTCTGGTCCTTGGCCTCCATGGCGTGGGAGGGGCGAGAGCCCCTCCGAGATTGGATCTGTCTCTCTGTCTCTCTCTGTTTCTGCGTTCTGTTCTGGCTCTGTTTCACTGTTTCGTGTATATAAGGAGATCCGTAACTCCGATTGGCCTGAAACCTTCGCCGTGATTTTTTTCCGAATATTAGCTTTCTTGCGGCAAAAGAAGAGCGTCAACCGCCTTACGGTGGTCTCACGAGGGTAGGGGGCGCACCCCCTGCCTCGTGACCACCTCGGGCACTGGTTCGCGTTGATTTTCCTTCCAAATTTTCCATATTTTCCAAAGATAAGCTCCGTCCCTTTTTATCCCGTTTGGACTCTGTTTGATATGGATATTCTGCAAAACCAAAAACATGCAACAGACAGGAACTGGCACTGGGCACTGGATCAATATGTTAGTCCCAAGAATAATATAAAAAGTTGCCAAAAACTATATGAAAGTTGAATAATATTGGCATGGAACAATCAAAAATTATAGATACGACGGAGACGTATCACCGGCGCCCATGCTCTCCAAACCGTCACCATTGCTCCATAAGCCATGGAGCCCATGAACTGCAGCTTGTACACCGACCGCGCGGAGTAGCCTCCATTAGCTGAAAAGCGCCATTCGAAGGAATCGACCTCGTTCGCAATGAGAGCTGCAGCGGCTGCGATCTTGGTCCGAAGTGTGACAAAAGATGGAAGGGTGTCAGCTGTGATACACCCTTGCAAATCCCCAACCCAACGGCTGTCAGTGAGGGCAGATGCCACTGTCCGGTGCTTGTTTGCCGTAATATTGAAGATGTCGGGGACGGCGAGGCATGGGGCTTGCCCCCTAGCCATGCATCAAGCCAGAAACACGCCTTTCGTCCATTGCCGAGGTGGTAGCGTGTCGCCAAAGCAAACATCAAGCGGTCGGCCATGGAGCATGGCATTGGGGGCTCAACCCATGGCCGCTCAGGGGCAGTCCGCTCAAGCCAGAGCCAGCATAGTCGTAACGTAGTGCCGAACTGCCGCAGGTCCACGATGCTAAGGCCCCAAGTTGCTTAGGCCTATAGATCTGGCGCCAGGCCACCTTGCAATGAGCGCCATGACAAACCTCATTGCCACGCCAAAGCCATGCCCGATGCAGCTTATCAATTTCCTTGTGAGCCCATGTTGGCAGCTCAAACATAACAAGCCAATAGACCGCCATGGATGAGAGAACGGCGTTTATGAGCACAAGTCTTCCTGCTGCCGTTAGGAGGCGAGCCTTCCAGCAAGCCAGGCGCGCTCTAATCTTGTTCAGCAATGGCTGAAAATCAATCTTGCGTAGTTTCCTGAGGGAGAGTGGCAACCCTAGGGACCGGGTTGGTATAGAAGCCACACGGGCACCGAAGGGGGCGACTATGTCCTACACATCCAGCCCATCGCACCTGATGGGGATCACAGAGCTCTTGGAGAAGTTAACCCGTACCCCCCTCACGTCACCAAAAGCAGAAAGAATCGACTTAAGTGTCGCCATCTCCTCCTTCATAGGGTTGATGAAGAGGGCCACGTCGTCAGCACACAAGGAGGCACGCACTGGTGAAATTCTGCCTCGCAGATGCGAGAGAATGTTGTTTTCGACCGCCTTGTCAATGAGGCGTTGTAGAGGCTCCATGGCAAGGATGAACAGGAAAGGGGAGATGGGGTCACCCTGACGTACTCCCTTGGCATGGTGAATTGGATCACCGACGTGTCCATTGATGATCACTCGCGAGGACACCGAGGAAAGGATCATCAAGATCCATTCGCACCAGCGCTGGCCGAAGCCCCTTGCCCGCAGCATGTTGAGCAGGTAGGGCCAAGTCAGCATGCATGTCAAATGCCTTGGCAATATCCAGCTTCACAAAAAGCATTGGACGTTTTTTCTGGTGAAAGTGGTGAGCCAAGCCTTGGACAAATAGAAAGTTGTCTTGGATGCTACGTCCTTTGATAAACTCACTCTGTCCTAGTGAACCGATCTCCCAGAGGCGCTTGGTGGGGCGCATAGCCAGAACCTTGAGAAAGAGCTTGGCAATGTTGTGTCGAGGTGGATGAGGAGGGAGAACTCCGGCCCCTCGAGCCCCTTGTCACAGGGGCAGCCCTCCGGCAGTGTCTGGCGACCCCTGGGGTCAAGGGGACGATCGATGATGGAGAACCCCCTGGAGGTGGAGATGTCATCAGGGCTCCATGCCCACACCCAGGCGAAGAGGCAGGCCATGTTGGAGAGGGATGTCGTCTGGCGCTCCAGCCGGTCGACGTGGCACGTCTTCCCAAGTGCATCCTGCATAGCCTCCTTGTTCCAGGACTGCACTGACATGTTCTCGACGGTGATGCGACAGTAGTACCGCCAGATGCAACTGTGCCCGTGCACCAATGGCGACCAGGCCGTCAGGGAGAGCGCAACACCCCGGTAGGTGACGACCCCGACGTCGAACGCGATGTCACGGTGCCTGACATGGGCGAAGCGGATCATGAATTGCTCGGGGTGGTGCTTGGACACATGGAACTCGTTGCAGGAGATGTTGAGATCGCGCTCGATCGCCTTGGCCACGAGCTGCGGGGTGATGTCAAGCCGAGGCTCGGACATGGTCATCAGCAGCGCAGACACGCGGAAACCCCTCGCCGCTGTCTCCATCGCCGGGGTGCATATCGAGAACAAGGGCGGGGGGAACTACGTCGACGGAGGATGGAAAGGGGGTGGAGGTGGCGGTGCAGCAACGATGGACTGGGAGGGTGGGTGGTGGCGCTTGAGGCGCTTGGAGCAGGAGGGGGAGCGGGAACGGTGCCCCCAGTTCTAGTAGTCCGAGCACCGGATTGGATCCCGGCAATCCTTTGCATGGTGGCCAAGAGCAATACACCGGAGGCAGCGGCCCTGGAACCGCTTCAAATAGGACGCGCGGCGTCTCTCTGCCATTACGCGCTCTGCCTCGGAGCGCAGCGATGAGTAACGCTCTGCGGACGAACATGGTACGGGCGGTGCACGCCGCCGCTTCCCCGATTGGATGAGTTGTCATTCCGGGAAAGTAGCAGATGCGGTCACGGGAGGGGGCGGAGGAAGGAGCTCAGATTTTCCCGTTGGGGGCGAGGCATTTCTGGTAGCGATAAATGTGGATGAGGGAGGGATACAGATGATAGACCGCAGGATAACAGCGTAGGCCGGTGCAGGTAGTGAATGCACAGCCGGCGAGCCAGCGGTGGATCCAGCGGGATCAGATCCGCTCCGGCTCGAAGCAGAGGAGTGAATGGCCTTGAGCCGAGCCGCAGTGCTGCAAGGCGAGCTCGGAGAGGACCAGGCGCATTGACGCGATGTAGGCGAAGGAGTGGGGGTAGGCAAGCGGTCGGAGCGAACAGCGGCGCGAAAGTGGCCGACGGGGCTAGAGTAGTTATAACAACACTATGGCTATACTGGGGGACACGGGGCCAGTGTCACATCCCTAGCTTCTGGTGCTGCCTAGTGTTTGCATCTTGTTTGCATCATGTTTAAATTTCTGAAAGTTGAATTGGGGAAAGCTGAAAGCCTCAGAAATCATTTCAAAAAAATGATCAACATTAAAAATTGCTTCAAATAAACCCAATAAAATGTTCTCGTTAAGCTATAAAAATATTGGCAAGAGGTAAAATTCAAACCAATATTTTTGGATTCACAGAAATATTTATTTTGGGCATTTGAGTTAATCCAATAATTATTTGCATTGGATTTATATAGGTGATATATTAACTATATGTCCAATAATTCTGATAATTGTTGAGGGGCTTTGGAATAATCCATTTAGTCCCTGCAAAAATTGTCAGAAGCAGAAAAATTAGTTTGGTTCAAGAACCAAATTAAAACAAATGTCAGAAATAGAAAACAGGAACCAAAACACAAAAAAGGGCAGAACCTCACGTGTAGCTGACCTAGCGCCCAGTTGGCCCAGTACTGTTGGAGGCCCAGCCCACCTGGCGACTTGCCAGTCGTCCTCAACCTCTGCCAGCAGGCACGGCGCGCGCTGAGGCCGCCACCTCCTCCCTGCCTGCCTCACGCCCCCGTGGCCTTCTCGCGACGCCCAGGAGACGTGGATGAAGCCTCGCACCTCCCTGCCTCTCCCTCTCCCTCACTCGCTGCTCTCTCTCCCCTCCCTGGCTCTCTCCCTCTAGCTCAACCGAGCGAAACCGTCGCCGTCGACCAGCGCTCGCGTGGCCACAGCCACCCCCTTGCTCCCCTGGCGCGTCCGAGAGCTCCGCCTCGTTCCCCTCTTCCTCCTCACCGAGCCACATGGTGCCTGAAGCTCCTGGACGCCGCCAACACCGCCGTTCCCCTCATCGGTCGCCGTGGATCCTCGCCGTCGATTCGGGAGCTACCGGGCGTCCCCGACCTCGCTCTCGCGCTCATTGGACTCGCTGTGAGCCCCTGCTCCGAACCCCTCTTCTCCCCCTCGCGTTCGCATGCTCTAGCCCCATCCCCCACCATGGCCGAGGCTCGCCGCCGCCGTGCCTCATCGTCGCCGCGGTCACAGCTGCCGCCACCCACGCCCGAGCTTTGCCCCGTGCTCAGCACTCTCCCAGGAGCCGGGCGCGCCCACCCGTTCGACCTGCTGTGCCCCCTAGCGCCAACCCCGACTTCGCCCGAACTCCGGCCACCGCCGCGAGCCTCGCCCCGGCGAGCTCGGGCCGTCTCAACCCGTCCCAACCGCACAGAAAGACGCGGGGCACTCCCAGATTCATGCTGATGCCTCCGCCGTCCCTTTTGGTCGTCGGAACAGGAAATCCGAAGCTCGCCGCCGCGACCGGCCTCGCTGGCGTCAAGTCGCCGGCAGGTTTGACCATGCTGGCCAGGGGTTTGACCCCCCGCTGACCAAGTTGACCTGGGTGGGCCCTGTTTGACCCACTGGTCTATGACATACGGGCCCCACCCGGCTAATTAATCTAGTTTAGGTTTAAATTTAATTAGTTTAACCTAGGTTAGTGCTAATTAAACCAGGTTAGTTTAGTTAGACACTGACCAGTGGACCCCACTGGTCAGGTTTGACCTGGACCGCGCCCTGTTGACTTGCTGACGTCACACCGACGTCATGCTGACGTAGTAAATGCTTTTCTGGTTTTTCTTATTCAAAAATGATTTAGAAATTCCAGAAAATAGTTAAAACTTCTAAAAATCATAGAAATTCAACCGTAACTCCAAATGAAATAAATTATATATGAAAAATGATCAGAAAAATCCAAGGAATCTGAATATGGCATTTTCATGCATGCTTGAACAACTTAACCTCACTGTTTAGTCCAAAACATGATAATGCACTATTTGAATTCATAGTTTGAATTTGAATTTGAACCTAGTGTTCAAACCAACTCCATTTAACTTGTTGCTAGTTGCATTAGCTCAATCAACAAAATATTGCCATGTCATGATCATGCATCATATTTTTGCATCGCATTGATTGTGTTCTTCCTTGTTTGCCGGTAATTGTCCCCTCTCGGTAGACGCTGCTCCGACGCTGTGATCGATGACACTGATGAAGAACTATACTATCTTCAGAAGTGCCACACAAGCAAAACCCCCTTGTTCATTCCAATACAATCCCACTCTCTCGCTCCTGCTCTCTTTTACTGCATTAGGACAACACCGATTCAACTGTTACATGCTGTGGTAGTTGAACCCCTTTCCTCTGCATGACCTGTCATTGCCACAGTACATAGATGAAACCCACTAGCATGAGTAGGAGTTGTTTGAGCCCTAATGTGCCTACTCATTCATGCTTGTTGTCATGCCTGCTACTGCTTAGAGTTGAGTCAGGTCTGATTCATCGGGAATGAATTGGAATGTGGTGAACATGTCCTACTATTGAGAGCTAAGTGTGTGAACACGATTTGGTAAAGGTAGCGGTGAGAGGCCATGTAGGAGTACATGGTGGGTTGTCTCATTGCAGCCGTCCTCAGGAACTGAGTTCTGTGTTTGTGATCCATGAACAGTTACTACCACACATTGGGCTCCGGGCGCTCCAAGCTCTCTCGACTTATTAATCAACTCGATCTCTGTCCAGGAGTTGCAACTAGTTTCTGGTGTTTGTAGGTAGTGTTAGTAGTCTACCAAGTGGCACCCGGTACAGGTGGGCTTGGGACAGACTAGGCACAGTGGCACGGTGTACCAAGTGGCACCCGGATGGTGGGCTTGGGAACCCTGCTCACATCGTTTGGGGCCGTGAGCGACACCCCGGCCGGATCTCCTTGCTGATGGAACCCGAATAGGCGATAAACATGGACTAGAGACTTGTTGGTTAGTCAGGTCGTGGCCGACTCCCTCGCCCGGCTTCCGCTTGAAGGTTGCCGAGGTACATGACGAGTACAGGGCGATAAGTGGCGAGAGCGTGTGTGAAGAAGTACACCCCTGCAGGGTTATCATTATCTATTCGAATAGCCAGATTCCTCGGATATGGAAACTTGGACCCCTTGCATAGTTCATAGACAAGTGAAAGTGGATACCCTAAAACACGCAAGATAAGCGTGAGTGCTATGGATGGCGTTCTCGTAGGAAGACGGGAGCGGATCCATAGTGGTGTATTGATATGGTGAATATGTGGACTCGTGTGCCCACCTCAAAAGAGTTACTTGCAGTCGTAGTTCAGGATAGCCACCGAGTCAAAGCTGGCTTGCTGCAGTTAAACTCCACCACCCCCCTTTATTGATACCGATGCATATGTAGTTAGTTCTGATGTAAGTCTTGCTGGGTACATTTGTACTCACGTTTGCCTATTTCATGTTTTTGCAGCGAGACTTCAGTCTCACTAGTAGTTCCGCGTGGACTTCGACGTTAGCTTGATACCTCAGCTACGATCTTGTGCCCTCGGCAGGATCTGGTAGATAGTCAGGTTTCTCAGCCTTTTTTCATTTGTAGATGTCTGTACTCAGACATGTTAAGCTTCCGCGTGTGCTTTGACTTGTATGCTCTGAATGTTGGGTCATGAGACCCATGTTTGTAATATCTCGCTCCTCGGAGCCTAATGAATAAATACTTTGAGTCATAGAGTTATGTTGTGATGCCATGTTGTATTTGCACATATCGAGCATATTGTGTGTATGATTGAAATGCTTGGTATGTGTGGGATCCGACAACCTAGTGGTTTATCCTTGGTAGCCTCTCTTATGGGGAAATGTAGTCTAGTGCTTCCGTGAGCCATAGTAGTCCGCTACAGCCCGGTTCACCGGAGTCCTGCTAGCCCAGCACTACTACTTAGGACACTTGACTGGCCAGCATGTGTTTCACTTCGTTCCTGTGTCTGTCCCTTCGGGGAAATGTCACGCGGTGACATCCGGTGTCCTGCCTAGCCTGCTACAGCCCGGGTTACCGGAGTCCTGTTAGCCCAGTGCTACAGCCCGGATTCACACGTTGCTGACCGACATGCTCGAAGTTGATTCATGTATGCCTGTCCCCATGGGTTAGTGCCGCTTGGGTTCACGACTAGCCATGTCGGCCCGGGTTCTCTATCATATGGATGCTAGCGACACTATCATATACGTGAGCCAAAAGGCGCAAACGGTGCCGGGCCAGGTAAGGTGGCACCCGTGGGAATACCGTGCATGAGGCCGCAAAGTGATATGATGTGTTACATGCTAGATCGATGTGGCTTAGGATCGGGGTCCTGACAGCTTTGGTATCAGAGCCTGACTGCCTGTAGGATTACCAAGCCAAACTGGTCGTAGTTGAGTCTAGAAATGCTTTAGTTATGTAAGGGAATTGATTGTGGGAGGGAACGTAAGGCTCTTTTACTCCTTATACCTTATGCCCTTCTGATCTGAGTCACCCTCTTCTCTTCTACGGGGATTAAGAACTAGGCTTCTCATCTTTCTGTCAGGATCACGTGTTACTAATCCGTAGACTTATAGGATTGTTGGTTTCAGGCTTCAATTCAGTTTCTACTACTTTTAGTATGATGTTAGTTGAACCAGAACCTTGATATGATGTTGTTAAGTGACTATGCAAATCCTTGTGAATGTCTCAAATCTTTTTCTGAGCATTTACAGTCGTTATGCTGTCCGAGTCATCCTAGGTTTCTAAACAGTCTGATGCATTTGCAAATCCCTTCCTCCTGTTCCTAATGTCCATTTGGGCCAGTTTAATCACACTAATCGGTGAGTTGAGGTACTCTGTTGCCTCGACATATATGTTGGAGCTATTATTATGACCCTAGGTGTCTTAGAGAACCACCTAGTAATCTAGCCATGTTTTGTGTTCCCAGTGTGATGAATCTGGTCACCATTCTCGAAAGCATCCCGTGATGCCATTTAGTAGTAGGTATTCTATTCCTGGGTTTTGAACCCGAGACTCACCCTACTTGCTTCATGTTGATAGTGTTTGCTAGTTCTTTAGGATATTACTAACCTTTGCGATAGTCCTCGAGGTCCATGGTATTTCCTTCTTCCAAATACCATGAACCATTAAGGCAGAAGTTTTTTGAACCAAAAGATCAACATTAGAGTACTCCTGAGGAGTTCTCCATTCATAATTGTGGCTCTGCCAGTCCTACCTCTCAGCATGGGTTATCCGGAAGGAATATGTTGAACTTGTTCGACATACTAACCTATGCATCCACAACTCAGAAAGATATATGTTCCTTTGAGTTGTCTCCCCCCAGTTATATTCCGACCTTCATCTATCAATTGATAGTCAGGAGTAGTCGTGCACTCATGTTATCGATGCCTAATACTCTTGTGGTTCGTCAAGCCATTCTATTCCAGAATGACCAGGAGAAACAAACTCCAGTACCTCATCCATATCTAGGATTGGGTCAAAGCAATTGTATTTCGCAGATCAAAATGCCAATCCAGCTTTTGCTCTGTTCTACCTTGAAGTGTTACCATCTTCATGACAAGAATATCATAGGAATTGCACCATCTCTTATGAATCTTGATGCAGTGATACTTCTTGCCATCATTGTTCATTTCTCGGTACCCAAGTTATGGCAACCGGAATGCCGACAAGTGAACCGTGGTGTGTGAAATCAATACTCCTAGCTACCGTGTTGCTTGGTAGTTAATGGACACTAATATCATTCTTAGCGTGCTGGTTATCGAAACACTATTCTAGGATTGATCGTGCTACCTTGTTCTTATTTCTGGTGCACTCTTCGATCTTTGAGTTAGGATTGAATCCCTTGCTCTTTTGATCATATCGTCTTGTCTGAAAAGCAAGATTGTTCTCGAGCTTAGTAACATATCGGTGGTTCGTGATTTTCCGATTATCTTCACGAAAGTATCACTAGGTCGTTCCCTGACCGATATGTGGAGTTCGTGATCAAGTTGGTTTCTTGTAAACTAGCCATTCTCCAAGAATCTGTGTTGGATACCCCCGAGCTATTTGGTTAAGCTAAACAACAACTTGGAGAGTTGGAAGATAAAAGCTTGTCTGACTTAGTTCATCTCTAAGGGATATCCTTGTGTTTGTGTGTGTTAATTGAAGAAAGATATCTTCATCGATTGGTCCCTGTGATCAATTGTTGGATCTATTATCTTGTCCAAACTTTGATTTGAGTGTGGGCTATCCTCAAATCAAATCAGAACCGACGATGTTCATAATGCTGTCTTACTCGTGGTTGATCCCTCGAGCATACACCATTATATCTTTTGGGTCTGACCAATGCTATCACATGTTCACATAATTATGGAAATCCATCTCCATGGAAACCTGGATGAATTGTTGTTGAGCCCATCAGCAACACTGCTACCTTCTCCATGATTCGTGTTGAACATCCAGCTAGTATTGGAAACTTTATAGGTATTATCTTCATGTTTCATTCATGAAGCATATGTTTGGATGAAACAAGTGACTACCTCTGATTCACGTGCATTTGGTGAAAGTTGCTGCCGTGAATTCGAGAAAGTTAGTTTTGCTTCCTCTGGAATCATCCCAAGTAAGTCATGCACATGTGCGAAGTATTCTATGGTTTGGAGACTTGCAACCTTCATTCTATATGTATCCCTAGCACACGAAGCCACTGATTGAATTGTTCAAGGATAATAAGTTCAAATGCTATTTCCGAAGGGCCCAGACGGACATGCACAAGACTTCGTTATTTCAATGATGGTTCCCCACCTGAACTCGGTAGTGTTTTATTATAAGACTACTATGTGGTCATACTTGTCTGGGACAACGTGTTCACATGTTGTAGAAGAACTAGCTCATGTTTTGGAGCTTGCTATTGCAGTTCATTCCCCGAGAATCTCGCAACGTCGTCTCGCCGATTTGTGTTGCAAACTTTCATTTTTCTCTCTAGACTTGATGAGTCTGGAATATCCTGACACCAACCAGATTTGAATCTCAGGCATATATGATGGTTGGAGCATTTTCCAAGAACTATAATATTGGTCCCTCGATAACCGGTAAAGTGGATGTCGTGGCCAACACATCCAGCCAGAAGACCTATTATTGTAGTATTTCGATTGAAGAAAGTTGGCCACCTCCCCCTGAGGATTTCGTAGGATTTACCTCCATAGTTAATCCTTATGGATTCTTGTGCTCCCGAACTCCGACCTTTTACTTGATGTCCTAGATACCAAACCATATCAATAAATGGGTTATCCTAGCACATCAAGGAGAACATTAGAAGCGGAGTGCTAAATGTCTCTCGATCGATCATCCAGATTTTGTTCCCTTGGCCCCGCTAAGGTGAAATCTGAGAAAGTGTTATCTTCCTTTGCATCTGCATCACCCATCACCATTCATCATGGTGGTATGTTGTGTTGCCAGGATCCTTGACACGGATATTGGTAAAACCTGGATGAATATGGAGATGCTCAAGTTCTTGAGAGCACGCGCAAGCACTAGGTTTTACCGTTGGCGTCAACTGGGATTTGCTTCCAGTTTCCTCGGTTATGTTATAACCTTTCCAAACAGTGGACTCATTCTTGACTGTTGAGTTCTTCCCCAGTTACCAGAATCATTCCAACATTTGCATTTTGTTCCCAGCTTGCACCTCAGTAGTTGTTCTTCAGGATCATCTTCAAAAGTGGACTTACCATGGGTCCCATCCATTTCCGATGATAAGCAACAAAAACATCCATTGCGTTGTCTTCAACAAGATAGTCCACATCATCCTTTCTAGTCCAAGTATGTCATTCTTTTGAACTCCTTCAAATGATCGATTGTGATTGCCTTAGGCTGGTATAAAGAGTTTCATTGATCTCTGAATCAAAAGTAATTCTTTTTGCCACTTAAGGGGATAATTCTACGAGTCACCTTCCCCGAGGTATCATGTTACGAAATCATGGCAAGTATCTCCTTGCTACTTTGAAATTCATGCTCCATCTTATTCGAGTATGGAATTGTTGCCTACCTAGTGAACCTTCGCCATCCGTTTCACTCCATCCCTCTAGGTGTATGCTTCGTGTCTCAACTCGAGAGATGTTACTATGTCTCATTCCATGAGTTGATCTTGTGATCATTAAGATGATCCTAAGTTGCTCGAACCTCAGGAAGGTCGATTCTTCTTAAATTCTCCCTTTCCACTCGTTGTCATGTTGGATGTAGTTCTCAAAACAAGACGTCGACATCAAGGTGATGCAATGAATCAACATCCTCGAGAAAGACATCTGGATCGTGAAGATTGTGTTAGCTTGTGTCCCTCTGTCTTCTTACCTCACGACTTGAATCTCGGGACGAGATTCTTGTTTAGTAGGGGTGAGCTGACACATCCCTAGCTTCTGGTGCTGCCTAGTGTTTGCATCTTGTTTGCATCATGTTTAAATTTCTGAAAGTTGAATTGGGGAAAGCTGAAAGCCTCAGAAATCATTTCAAAAAAATGATCAACATTAAAAATTGCTTCAAATAAACCCAATAAAATGTTCCCGTTAAGCTATAAAAATATTGGCAAGAGGTAAAATTCAAACCAATATTTTTGGATTCACAGAAATATTTATTTTGGGCATTTGAGTTAATCCAATAATTATTTGCATTGGATTTATATAGGTGATATATTAACTATATGTCCAATAATTCTGATAATTGTTGAGGGGCTTTGGAATAATCCATTTAGTCCCTGCAAAAATTGTCAGAAGCAGAAAAATTAGTTTGGTTCAAGAACCAAATTAAAACAAATGTCAGAAATAGAAAATAGGAACCAAAACACAAAAAAGGGCAGAACCTCACGTGTAGCTGACCTAGCACCCAGGCCCAGTACTGTTGGAGGCCCAGCCCACCTGGCGACTTGCCAGTCGTCCTCAACCTCTGCCAGCAGGCAGAGGCGAAGGCAGGCACGGCGCGCGCTGAGGCCACCACCTCCTCCCTGCCTGCCTCACGCCCTCGTGGCCTTCTCGCGACGCCCAGGAGACGTGGACGAAGCCCCGCACCTCCCTGCCTCTCCCTCTCCCTCACTCGCCGCTCTCTCTCCCCTCCCTTGGCTCTCTTCCTCTAGCTCAACCGAGCGAAACCGTCGTCGCCGACCAGCGCTCGCGCGGCCACAGCCACCCCCTTGCTCCCCTGGCGCGTCCGAGAGCTCCGCCTCGTTCCCCTCTTCCTCCTCACCGAGCCACATGGTGCCTGAAGCCCCTGGACGCCGCCAACACCGCCGTTCCCCTCGTCGGTCGCCGTGGATCCTCGCCGTCGATTCGGGAGCTACCGGGCGTCCCCGACCTCGCTCTCGCGCTCATTGGACTCGCTGTGAGCCCCTGCTCCGAACCCCTCTTCTCCCCCTCGCGTTCGCATGCTCTAGCCCCACCCCCCACCATGGCCGAGGCTCGCCGCCGTCGTGCCTCATCGCTGCCACGGCCACAGCTGCCGCCACCCACGCCCGAGCTTTGCCCCGTGCTCAGCACTCTCCCAGGAGCCGGGCGCGCCCACCCGTTCGACCTGCTGTGCCCCCTAGCGCCAACCCCGACCTCGCCCGAACTCCGGCCACCGCCGCGAGCCTCGCCCCGGTGAGCTCGGGCCGTCTCAACCCGTCCCAACCGCACAGAAAGACGTGGGGCACTCCCAGCTTCACGCTGATGCCTCCGCCGTCCCTTTTGGTCATCAGAACAGGAAACCCGAGGCTCGCCGCCGCGACCGGCCTCGCCGGCATCAAGTCCCCGGCAGTTTTGACCCTGCTGGCCAGGGGTTTGACCCCCCGCTGACCAAGTTGACCTGGGTGGGCCCTATTTGACCCACTGGTCTATGACATACGGGCCCCGCCCAGCTAATTAATCTAGTTTAGGTTTAAATTTAATTAGTTTAACCTAGGTTAGTGCTAATTAAACTAGGTTAGTTTAGTTAGACACTGACCAGTGGACCCCACTGGTCAGGTTTGACCTGGACCGCGCCCTGTTGACTTGCTGACGTCACACCGACGTCATGCTGACGTAGTAAATGCTTTTCTGGTTTTTCTTATTCAAAAATGATTTAGAAATTCCAGAAAATAGTTAAAAATTCTAAAAATCATAGAAATTCAACCGTAACTCCAAATGAAATAAATTATATATGAAAAATGATCAGAAAAATCCAAGGAATCTGAATATGGCATTTTCATGCATGTTTGAACAATTTAACCTCACTGTTTAGTCCAAAACATGATAATGCACTATTTGAATTCATAGTTTGAATTTGAATTTGAACCTAGTGTTCAAACCAACTCCATTTAACTTGTTGCTAGTTGCATTAGCTCAATCAACAAAATATTGCCATGTCATGATCATGCATCATATTTTTGCATCGCATTGATTGTGTTCTTCCTTGTTTGCCGGTAATTGTCCCCTCTCGGTAGACGCTGCTCCGACGCTGTGATCGATGACACAGATGAAGAACTATACTATCTTCAGAAGTGCCACACAAGCAAAACCCCCTTGTTCATTCCAATACAATCCCACTCTCTCGCTCCTGCTCTCTTTTACTGCATTAGGACAACACCGATTCAACTGTTACATGCTGTGGTAGTTGAACCCCTTTCCTCTGCATGACCTGTCATTGCCACAGTACATAGATGAAACCCACTAGCATGAGTAGGAGTTGTTTGAGCCCTAATGTGCCTACTCATTCATGCTTGTTGTCATGCCTGCTACTGCTTAGAGTTGAGTCAGGTCTGATTCATCGGGAATGAATTGGAATGTGGTGAACATGTCCTACTATTGAGAGCTAAGTGTGTGAACACGATTTGGTAAAGGTAGCGGTGAGAGGCCATGTAGGAGTACATGGTGGGTTGTATCATTGCAGCCGCCCTCAGGAACTGAGTTCTGTGTTTGTGATCCATGAACAGTTACTACCACACATTGGGCTCCGGGCGCTCCAAGCTCTCTCGACTTATTAATCAACTCGATCTCTGTCCAGGAGTTGCAACTAGTTTCTGGTGTTTGTAGGTAGTGTTAGTAGTCTACCAAGTGGCACCCGGTACAGGAGGGCTTGGGATAGACTAGGCACAGTGGCACGGTGTACCAAGTGGCACCCGGATGGTGGGCTTGGGAACCCTGCTCACATCGTTTGGGGCCGTGAGCGACACCCCGGCCGGATCTCCTTGCTGATGGAACCCGAATAGGCGATAAACATGGACTAGAGACTTGTTGGTTAGTCAGGTCGTGGCCGACTCCCTCGCCCGGCTTCCGCTTGAAGGTTGCCGAGGTACATGACGAGTACAGGGCGATAAGTGGCGAGAGCGTGTGTGAAGAAGTACACCCCTGCAGGGTTATCATTATCTATTCGAATAGCCAGATTCCTCGGATATGGAAACTTGGACCCCTTGCATAGTTCATAGACAAGTGAAAGTGGATACCCTAAAACTCGCAAGATAAGCGTGAGTGCTATGGATGGCGTTCTCGTAGGAAGACGGGAGCAGATCCATAGTGGTGTATTGATATGGTGAATATGTGGACTCGTGTGCCCACCTCAAAAGAGTTACTTGCAGTCGTAGTTCAGGATAGCCACCGAGTCAAAGCTGGCTTGCTGCAGTTAAACTCCACCACCCCCCCCCTTTATTGATACCGATGCATATGTAGTTAGTTCTGATGTAAGTCTTGCTGGGTACATTTGTACTCACGTTTGCCTATTTCATGTTTTTGCAGAGAGACTTCAGTCTCACTAGTAGTTCCGCGTGGACTTCGACGTTAGCTTGATACCTCAGCTACGATCTTGTGCCCTCGGCAGGATCTGGTAGATAGTCAGGTTTCTCAGCCTTTTTTCATTTGTAGATGTCTGTACTCAGACATGTTAAGCTTCCGCGTGTGCTTTGACTTGTATGCTCTGAATGTTGGGTCATGAGACCCATGTTTGTAATATCTCGCTCCTCGGAGCCTAATGAATAAATACTTTGAGTCATAGAGTTATGTTGTGATGCCATGTTGTATTTGCACATATCGAGCATATTGTGTGTATGATTGAAATGCTTGGTATGTGTGGGATCCGACAACCTAGTGGTTTATCCTTGGTAGCCTCTCTTATGGGGAAATGTAGTCTAGTGCTTCCGTGAGCCATAGTAGTCCGCTACAGCCCGGTTCACCGGAGTCCTGCTAGCCCAGCACTACTGCTCAGGACACTTGACTGGCCGGCATGTGTTTCACTTCGTTCCTGTGTCTGTCCCTTCGGGGAAATGTCACGCGGTGACATCCGGAGTCCTGCCTAGCCTGCTACAGCCCAGGTTACCGGAGTCCTGTTAGCCCAGTGCTACAGCCCGGATTCACACGCTGCTGACCGACATGCTCGAAGTTGATTCATGTATGCCTGTCCCCATGGGTTAGTGCCGCTTGGGTTCATGACTAGCCATGTCGGCCCGGGTTCTCTGTCATATGGATGCTAGCGACACTATCATATACGTGAGCCAAAAGGCGCAAACGGTCCCGGGCCAGGTAAGGTGGCACCCGTGGGAATACCGTGCGTGAGGCCACAAAGTGATATGATGTGTTACATGCTAGATCGATGTGGCTTAGGATCGGGATCCTGACAGTCAGGGTGGGAGAGGAGGAGAGGGGTGGAGCCATAATGTCGTTATATACTAACCATAGTCATGGTGATGTCCATGGCTGTCTGACCCAAAGAAGAGGGCGCGTTTGCATGGCTTTTTGAAGCCGGCAAGATGCACGTATTGTGTGCAGCTACTACCTGCTAGCCTCCGTTCAGAGGCCAGGCCACGAACTAGTCGCCGTGTCACTGGCAGCCGGCTGGCCTATCCTTCCAGTGTGGAAACAAGCCAACGATGACCCTTTGATTCTAAGTGCATGCATGCGGCGCCTTAATTCTCATGGGTGATCCTGGTTGGGTTTAGTCTCACGTCGGTTATAATAGAAGATAGAACATGACTTATAATGATGCTGATGTCCCTTGCTAACAGTCTAGTCTTTTGAAAGAGAGAGGCCAAGGCCTTTCATAAATCAGTATTGCTCTCTGGTTGGGTCTAGTTGGCGCATGTGGGTCGGGTTTACTCCCGCGTCAGTTGTCGATGAAGACAAACACGACTTATAAGGATGAGGTGTCCCCTCCTAACAGGCTAGTATTCATAGAGCGTGGTTCTGTACTGAATTTATGTGTTCAGCTACTACTAATAAACCTGGCTAGTACTATTCGTTTCTCACATCGGTCCTCGCATCTACTCACTCCCATGATCATCATGTCGGTCTATCCATGTATACAAATGCACATGTGACTTTCTTTTGGAAAGGAGGGTGTGCAAAGTACTGGCAGTTGGAACTGGTTAAGAGTAGGTGCTTATACCACAATATTCCTTACTGATCTCCTCGACATTATGTGTCTTAAGCATTCTGCTATTTTTGTTTGTCACATCGATGCTCGCATCTAGTGGCTCCCACATGTGCATCCATGTGTTGTGCTAGCTCCAAAGTACGTGTCAAACAGAAGAGGAGCGTCGTCTATAGTCTATAAAACTGCTCAAGATAAATTTATATTGTGCAAACTTATGCTAATATCCTTAATTGCCAAGTTAAAAAGATTCACTCTGAAAGACTTGTGTGTGCCTATTAGTTCTACTGGTTCACAAAGTACCCAAGGGAGCTAGAGGATTGTAAGCCAAGGAAGCCGGTGCGGGTGGCCACTGCACCCCGAGCACATGCCCAACCGAGGTGGATCCCTCCACCTACGGGTGTGGCAGAGTAAGAGTAGTGGGAGCAGTTTCTCGTAATCAATTGGAAGGCTTAGTGTGGTTTGCAGAGACTCGACTGGTGTTTACCTTGGTTCATCGGTTGTAAAGCACAGGAGAGCTAACCTGGAAGTTTGGCGTGCCGCGAGGCACTGGCGTTGGCGACGGACTTATTATTATCACATGCTGTAGCGTCGGACCGCGAAGTAGTGTTACTTTATATTCTCTCCGTCCTAAAATTCTTGTCTTAGATAGATCCGTATCTAGACAAATTTAAAACAAGAATTTTCAGACGAAGGGTGTATAAAACAACAAATAGGGGGCGTCCATGCAAGCATCAATAAGGAGATCACAGAAAATCAAAGAATTTCAACCTTTGTTCCTTCATCTTCCAAGGAAGAGAGTCCAACCTCAAGGCATATAGCCTTGCTAAGCATACTTTTGGCCTGGATTTTGGGCGCCAAGTATGGTTCTACACCTGCCAAATTTACAATGTATCCCTATGAACATTATTGATTAAAAAAGCAAGTGCCTTTAGTTTTTTTAAATAGTTCTACTGGTTTAAAGATATCAGATTGGAATTTTTCAAGTTTATATTTATCAAATAAAACCTGGTACATGGAAAGGCAATTCCCATGTCCATGGGATCCAGAACGATTATCCTTAATTATGTGTTAACTGGTGTCCCTTCGTAACTCATGTGTCTTTGTTCCTGATGAATAGTTTTGGTGAAGAAATGAGATAAATAAAGAATGGGGGAAAAGAAAACTTAAGTCTCCTGGTGAAATGGTGGTGGAAACTAGTTTTGGTGAAGAAATGAGATAAAGGAAAACAAAACTTAAGTCTCCTAGTAAAATGATGGTGGAAACTTGATACGCGGGATGGATTTATTTTTTTTGCAGGAATCTAAGGTTGGATTATGACAACAAGTTGTGAAGGAATGTGTTAGAAACAAAACTATTGTTGGTTCCAACTCGGCACCTGGAATCTTCAGCTATAGTTTTGGTGAAGAAATGACACTAATAATTTTTTTTCTATCTTTTGAGAAAGAGGGTTTCCCCTTAATTCTATTTTTTTTTTCTGACAGAAGCCTCGTCTTCATTTCGTATCAAGCTCCACTCATCCGTGCCATGCATTGAAGATTTGAACCGCCACCTTCTATAGTAGCTTATCCCATCATGTGATCAAGACGGCACACGAGTAGTACTAGAACGCATCTCCGTGAGCTTGCTTAGTGATAAATTGTATTCCCTCCATTCCAAAATATAGTGCGCCCGCGCTTCCCGAGGTTCAACTTTGACCATAAATTTAACTAACGAGACCAACTGCGGCAGAAGAAAAAAATTATATAATTGAAAACTTCTTTCGAATACGAATTCATTGATATAATTTTTGCTCCCGCCGCAATCGGTCTTGATAGTTAAATTTATGGTCAAAGTTGAAGTACGGGGATAAAGGAAGCACTACATTGTGGAATGAAGGGAGTAGTACTAGTACCTGCTTGTCGTGTTCCACACGTTGAAAGAAAATGAAAATCTCGCAACTTCGCCGTGTGGGTTATCAATTTTACCACTGGTTTAGAAACGAAAAATATAAGCTTCGATTGATTAAATTGACTGGTCACCGTACAATCATGGCTTGTCCAGCTCAGTTCTTATTTCGACATGCATGGTTAACCCAGGATGTTTGATTGTCTCCTCGTAAAATGGTGGACGGAAACTTGAAACCCAGGATGGATTATGCAACAAGTTGTGAAGGCTAAATATGTTAAAAACGAAACTATTGTTGGTTCCTACTCAGCATGTGGCATCAAGTAATTATATCATATATATCAAAGATTTTTTTTCTTTTTTTGAGTACATTAATTTTTTTCTATTGTTTGAGAAAGAGGGTTTTGCCTTAATTCTATTTTTTCTAATGGAGGCATCATCTTCATTTCGTATCAAGTTCCACTAGTGGCCGTCCGTGCGATGCATTGGAGATTTGAACCCATGATGTGATCAAAACGGCACACTAGAAGTAGAACGCATCTCCTTGTTGAAACAAGTTGTACTACTACTACTACTACTACTACCTGCTTGTCGTGTTCCACATTTTGAAATAAAATGGGGATCTCGCAACTTTGCCTCTGGAATTATAATCAATTTTACCACTGGTTTTGAAACAAAGAAACATAAGCTTCGATCGGTTAAACTAACTGGTCACCGTAGGATCATGGCTTGCCCTGCTCAGTTCTTATTTCGACATGCATGGTTAATAACTACTACTCCACTAGATTCTAGAACCCGACGCCACTACAGGAAAAAACTTTAAAGCCGTGTACCCAATACACTCAGCTTATATTGATATGAACACGGTTTATATATAAGCCGAGTAAAACTCCCAGCTTATATGACACGGTTTACACTCCATCGGCTTATAAGGTATAAGCCGAGTGCGCTCACAAAAACACTCGGTTTACATTTAAGCCGTGTGTTTATACAAGGCTCTCGGCTTACTAAAGTAACATGACGGCAGCCCGGAGATAACGGCCACGTGTCACCGTCTCTATAAACCGAGTACCTACTGGAGCCACACGGTTTATATATAAACCGAGTGCTGGCGAGCGCTACACGTTTTACCTCTAAACCGAGTGCCGAAATGAGGAGCACAGTTTATATATAAACCGAGTGCCTGCTTAGGCCACACGGTTTTTATATAAACCGAGTGCCGAAATGAGCCACACGGTTTTTATGTAAACTGAGTGCCAACTCCTGCTATACTCGGCTTATAGTCCAGCCGCTGTTATATAAAGTTGCATATAAGCCGGGTGCTGGCACCTGGAGCACTCGGCTTACACATCTCCCGTGGCATAATATGCCTATAAGCCGGGTGCCATGTCCCTGGGACACTCGGTTTATAGGCCAAATGTCCAACAAGCTACACGTCCAGCAATATATTTATCCAGCGACAACATGGCTTATATATCCAGCAAGCTAAATGTCCAGCAATATATAGATCCAACAAGTATATTACAATGAAGGTTCACAACAACAATATATTACAACTTGACAACCATTACAAATTGACCATGAGGTCAAAGTCCACAGAGGTACATATCCAACAAAGGTTCACAACAACATGCGTGCATATCCAACAAGGTTCACAACAACATACGTGCATATCCAACAAGGTTCACAAACAAAAGCATGAGTTCCAAGTTCACACCAAGCATGAACCTCAAAGATGCAATGAACTCCACCGTCAATGGCATCCACGATGCAAACCTATAAGTCCATTACCAAACGCATGAGTTTTCAAAGTTAAGTTTCAAATGATCGATAAGGCACAAGAGTCAACAAGCATCAACATATAAGGTTCAAATTGAAGCTAAGAAGTATGAACAATATAAGCATCAACACGTGTGGGCTCTACTATCAACAATGCACAAGTTGTAAGTTGAGAAGCACAAAGACAAGACTCAAGCATCAACAATGCACAAACATAGACAACTACCTCGAGTGATTATTGTTGCAAGGAGGTCGATGCTCCATGAGCTGTAGTGGGAGTCACTGGGCTTGCTTGGGTAGGTATGGATGCAGGTACCACGAAGTTATTTGAGTCTTGTCCCGACTGAGAACACTTAAAGCATGAGAAGGTAAGATGGTAAGATTCATGATCTTTAAGCATGATGGTAAGATGCATTATTAGAAAGTTGGAAGACTTACAAAGCTAAAAGTAGGAAGAGGCGGAAGAGGAGGAAGATCTGGCAAAGTAGAACCCTGCATATTAGCTCTCAACCGAGCGAACGTCTCCTGCAGGGCTGACTGTTGTTTGACCATGAATTCATGTTGTTGCAGGAGGGCTTGTTGCATTTTCATGGCTTGGTCCTGTTGAAGTTGGGCATTGGCCTGAGCCTCCTGCCGCAACTTGTTTTGTTCCTGTAGGCGTGCCTACAATATGCCATCACAACAAGTTCACCATCATTGCAATGCAAAGAAGAAATCACAAGGAATATCAATAAAGCAAAATATACCTCGAATTGATGCAGCATGTCCAGCCCAGGCTGTGGGCGACGCTCTATAGAAGGACCTGAGCTCGAGGTGGTAGCACGGAGGTGGGCGAGTTTTGGAATGTCCTTCTTACGGATGGCACCATCACCAACATATAACCGACCACCCTTCTTTCCTTCTCCTGACATGAGGGAAACCATGACGTCAATGTCCTGTGAGGCCGGATCAGAGTCGGGCCCGTTGCACTCCTTGAACTTCCCACTATATGCTTTAATCCTCGAACCAGCACCAGGGTTGACCCACCCCCCTTCAGGTTTCTTTGACGTGCGGGAAAGACATAATCCCATGAAGCTGTTGAGAGGTTGTTCTCCCTCGCCTCTCTCCCTATTCTGCAATAGAAGCAATAATATCCATAAGGGCACAAGTTCATAAGTTCATAAGCCGAATGATATTATTACCTTCTTCTGCACGTAAGCGTGGAGGTTGAGGTTGCCTTGAAGGTGTACCGGACCACCCATCAAGGCACGCCGCTCCGAACACGCTCTATGTGTGACCCTCCACTCCGGGTTTATCCACCTGGATATGATTTGCTGATAGCAAGGAATCTTGTTGTTGCACCACGAGGGAACCGCCTAGGGTATGCCAAATACATCCAACTTAGGAATGAAATGAAGTTGTTTTGATCCAACCAGTCATAAGCAAATGGAAAGTACCTTCATGTACATCGAACGGGTGAGATGGACTCTCCGGGCTAGTTGCTTTTTGAGAAGCATGTTGCGTTCATGCGCGAAATACTTCACCACGGCATCGACACGCCCCTCGTAGTGCATGTCTTGGACAATCTTCTTGGCAATCGCGTCTCCGACACGCGTCCAGAAGTGTGGTGGCGGGTGCCAACACCCGGCACGCGTCTCCGGAGTGTGACCCCTTCACGGACGGCGCCGCTGCCGGCACCTGGAGGGGGGTAACGGCCGCGTCGGGTCGACATGGAGGGAATCTTGCGGTGGGTTTGGCCCGGACCTTGTTCCGAAGTGTTCCTATGAGCTGACCTACCACAACCGGGTGGAGAGGTCCGTTGGTCAAAGCCCGTCCGACGAAAGTCAAAGGGTTAGATCTCCTGGTCAACTGCTGCAGGGTTTGGCGGGACGTGGGCCTTGGGGGGTGGCAATGCCACCGGAGCATCGCGCGGGGCCCTCTTACATGCCTTAAGGTGTGGTGGCATGTCTGAAGAGATAGCACGCGACTCCGGGGTGTGGCCCCCTCACGGACGACGATGACACAGTATAGTAAACATTATGCGGCAACGGTGCAGCATGAATATTATTGAATACTTTGAGCGCGATAAAATCATGATTTTCTTACACCGCGTGGGCACATGTGATATAGTACGGATGGTAATTTTTCATAATTTCTAGTGATGCAGAAGTATCTGAACACTTCCCTCTACGTGGATTGCTCTTGCGTGCTTACGATTGTGGCCGGCGGCCTTCGGGGGCTAGCCAAGCCGCCAAATCTTGCGTCGGGGCCTCTTACAGGTCTAGAAGTGTGGTGGCGGGTGCCAACACCCAGCACGCGTCTGCGGAGTGTGACCCCCTTCATGGACGGCACCGCCGCCGGCACCTGGAGGGGGGTAACGGCCGCGTCGGGTCGACACGGAGGGAATCTTGCGGTGGGTTTGGCCCGGACCTTGTTCCGAAGTGTTCCTATGAGCTGACCTACCACAACCGGGTGGAGAGGTCCGTTGGTCAAAGCCCGTCTGGTGAAAGTCAAAGGGTTAGATCTCCTAGTCAACTCCTGCAGGGTTTGGCAGGACGGGGGCCTTGGGGGGTAGCAATGCCACCGGAGCATCACGCGGGGCCCTCATACAGGCCTTAAGGTGTGGTGGCATGTCTGAAGAGATAGCAGGCGGCTCCGGGGTGTGCCCCCCCTCACGGAAGACGATGACACGGTATAGTAAACGTTCTACGGTAACGGTGCGGTGTGAATATTATTGAATACTTTCAGCGCGATAAAATCATGATTTTCTTACACGGCGTGGGAACATGTGATATAGGACGGATGGTAATTTTTCATAAATTTTGGTGATGCAGAAATATCTGAACACTTCCCTCTACGCGGGTTGCTTTTGCGTGTCTACGATTGTGGCCGACGGCCTTCGGGGGCTAGCCAAGCCGCCAAATCTTGTGACGAGGCCTCTTACAGGTCTAGAAGTGTGGTGGCGGGTGCCAACACCCAGCACGCGTCTCCGGAGTGTGACCCCTTCACGGACGGCGCCGCCGTCGGCACCTGGAGGGGGGAAACGGCCGTGTTGGGTCGACACTGAGGGAATCTTGCGGTGGGTTTGGCCCGGACCTTGTTCCAAAGTGTTCCTATGAGCTGACCTACCACAACCGGGTGGAGAGGTCCATTAGTCAAAGCCAGTCCGATGAAAGTCAAAGGGTTAGTTCTCCTGGTCAACCGCTCCAAGGTTTGGCGGGACGGGTGCCTTGGGGGGTAGCAATGCCACCGGAGCATCGTGCGAGGCCCTCATACATGCCATAAGTTGTTGTGGTGGCATGTTTGAGGAGGCAGCACACGACTCCGGGTGTGGCCCCCCTCACAGACAGCGATGACATGGTATAATAATCGTTCTGCGGTAATGGTGCGGCGTGAATATTATTGAACAATCAGAGCATGATAAAATCATGATTTTCTTACACGGCGTGGGCACATGTGATATAGGACGTATGGTATTTTTCATAATTTTTGGTGATGCAGAAGTATATGAACAATTCCCTCTATGCGGATTGATCTTCGCGTGTCTACGATTGTGACCTGCGGCTTCCGGGGGCTAGCCATGCCGCCAAATCCGCCAAATCTTGCGTTGGGGCCTCTTAGACCTCCAGTAGTGTGCTGGCGGGTATGCTAGGGTGTCGAAAGTGTCATGAAAATATTAAAGTGGCGTTAAATTAAGAATTTTACAAATAAGACTCATGAAAACTAGTTGACAGAAAATAGGTTAGAATAACATTACTAATTAAGTAGTAATATAATGCAATGAAAACCATCTTAAACTAATTTCGTACAAATGTTACGTGGTGCAAAAAATCCACAAATATGTAAGCCTAGTGCTTTCATGGGCACACGGCTTATATGTCCTAGAAGCCGAGTGCCTTCTTCGGGCACACAGTTTATATGTCATATAAGCCGAGTGCTTGCTCCAGACATACGGCTTATAGGTTGCTCCGTGACGGCGCCGTCAACCACTGCCGTTGCAGACACGTGGCAGATGTCTTTGCCGAGTGTGTGTTGTAAGCCGGATGCCTTTTCACGTAGATACCATGTGTTTCATATAAGCCGTGAGCTTTTCTGCGGTACTCGGCTTATAGATGACCATAAGCCGAGTTCTCTTATTTACCGGGTGTTTTTTTCTTCAGACTCGGCTTAGAGAAGCATAAGCCGGGTGCCCAAAAAAAGCACATGGCTTATATGCCAACACACGGTAAACCGGGATTTTCCTGTAGTGGGCTCTCCGCGGCGGCGTCGACGACGGTCTACACGAGGGACGACCGCTGGATGCCATCAACGGTTCCGGGGTTGCGGAAGGCGCAGTTGCGGCGGATCTGGCCCTGGCCGCCGGTTAGCACCTTGATCTGGCCCATCTTGACCATGGACACGCTGAACTGGTTGAAGAAGTCGCACTGGCAGCATGCGAAGAGCTCGACGATGGGCCCGGTGATGGCGTTGGTGAAGAGGTCCTGGTCAGACACGAAGAGCCCCTTCCGGTCCAACGGGTTGAGGAAGTACTTGTTGTCGAACACTTTGTGCGTGCCCACGTCCAGCGCGGTGCGGGCGTCAGTGCCCATGCCCGGGCACGTCTGCTTCAGCCTGGCGACGAAGGAAGGGTTCATGGTGGGGTCCGGGCGCGGGTAGAGCGGGTGGCTGAACCCGGGTGTGGCCGCTGGAGAGCGCGACGAGGTCAGGGGCTTTGAGGCCGAGCTTGCCAAACACTATGAGGAGGGACGTCAGGTTGAAGAACGGCGGGGGGAGACCGGAGCCCACGTCATGCTGCTCGAGTGGTAGGGAGCAAGGTTGGCAAGGGATAACCCGTGTTAAAGACCTCACACTCCATCACAGATTGTTCGATGATAAATCCCCAGCTCACGAGCCACGCAACGAAGGAAAGAGAGAAAAGAGGGGAGACAAACATGATGAAGTAACTAGCCCGACTAAACCACACTTGAGGGAACAACAGGGGAAGAGATCCATGGAAAGGAGAATGAGTGGCTAGGGAACGAGCTCGAGGCATGACAAGTATCAAAGCCGCCCTAGTACCCGACGGATTATGAGCATCAAAGAAGTGATCATCAAAGGAGTCTGGTGGCAAGGAGCTAAGGACAAAGAAAATATGGGTTGTTAAAGGAGAAGCCGGGATTACGTCGATTGAAAATCATGTGGGAGAGGAGGGTGCTTAAAACTCCATCAGCGCTTGACAGGATCGGATAACCTAATGATACATCATCGGTGCACCCTCCTGCATTCAACGAAGCCCACATCACAAAAACAATCAGCCCATTAATAGGTAAAACTAATTTTTGACAAATCTTGAAAACTCTATTCAATTTAGTGAGTTTATTATATCATCAGTCCGGTAATAAAGTCAAATATTCTTGAATTAGTAGAACTGTTAATGTGTTGCCAGAAAAAAAATGTTCAAGTAGATCATAAGAAAATATTCATGGATATCCATTTTCCCCACATGTATCGAATAATATATATCCGTATATTTTAACAAGTGTTTACATATTTATAAAATTATACATGTACAAGCCAAACATTACTGATTTCTTTAAAAAAAAATCTTCCGTACAAAAATGAACAGTTTGACAATATTTAAGAGATGTTTATGAGTTCAAAAATATGTTCAAGGGTTTCAAATAATGTCATATGATTTACAAAAATAGACATAATTATAAACATTCAAAAATTCAGCTTGATAATAGAAAAACAAGTAAACCAAAAATGTTGATACATTTCAATATATTGATTCGTATATTTAAAAATATTAACACAGTCAAAAAAGGAAAATATGATCCGAAATAATCCAAATATATAATTAAAATTTAAAAATGTAAAACAAAAACTTCAATATGAAAATATATAAAATACTAAATAATGGATAAAAGAAAACTAAACAAAAAATACCAGCATGTATAGGTGGGCCAGCCCATGCCCAAAAAACATGTAGACGAGCTGTATAGGTCACTGATAGTGAGCAACATATCGTGTTTGCATTAGCTTGGATCCAACTCTGTCCATTTTGAATTCCGTGACAACGTTCCCACATAAGACCGAATAAATAACTATTTGTACACCACGGTCCAATACCCATTTTGTTGGTATTGGGGAAATTACCAAGTAGAAGTATTTTTCTTCTATTGACTTTTAGGACCTCTTTGGGTTGTACAATTTTTAATGGAATATTGGAGGATTTGAATTCTAAGGAATTTTTCCTATGAAAGCCCTTTGGATCGTATGATTGGGACTACTTATTTTAGGTAATCCATTGTTCCCCATGCATACGAATTTAAACTTACCTCATTCTATTTTACTTTTGAAATTGTGTGTGTATAGTTCCTATGCACCATCCAAAGGCTCCTCCCAAAAAAAGTGCCTTGAAACCATGTATGAATTTATAGTAGATGACATCTCAATTATACATTCTCCCTATTCCTACGTTTTCAAAGCTTTGCAGTCCAAAGAAGTGCTTGCAATCCACACTACGAACAAACTATGACTTCAAGAAATATAGACAATTTGCAATGGCAAAACTCTACTTGCTCAATTGACATCTGTCTCTGCGAGTCGACTCGCACTCGAAGAACTACTACAAGCACGGATGTGTAACAGCCGGAGCCAAATCAGCTATTTTTTAAAATAATACATTCAAACTACGTATTATTCCTGTAAATAATTAAAATTGCATATTATTTGTCGAATTTAATTCAAATGTTTTTTTAAATAGCGCCAAATCAGTTGCTCGCACCTACTTTAAGATTAGTGAGCACTTATATGAATAGTTCAATACAATGCATATAACAAAAATTTGTGGGAATATAGATAAAATAGCAAAACATAACATTATATGCATGGATTTCTACATATTATTTTACAAAATTATTTGTTTAAAAACCTTCAAAATTTCAAAAAATATGAACTGTTTTGAAATCACAATTCAAGTTTCCTAATTTTTAAAATAGGACTAAAAATATTGAAATGTGGCTAAATTTTTTGATATTAAGTTAAATGAGTGTGGAATGTTTTTTTGAAATTGATTGAAATACGAAAGAAATAGTTGACATGTGTGAAATAATTTATGAATTTTATGTATAACTATTTCAGAATAATTTTATTGTGTGTGATAATATGATTGAAATTAGTGAATCCCCTAGTTCCACAATGTAGTGCATATATGTTTCAAAAGTCAAACTTTTTAAACTTTGAATAAAATATCTACAATACCAAAGATGTACAAGATGAAAGTGTATCTCATGATGTACCCAACGACATGCATTTGGTATCCTAAATGCCCATATATGTTTCTTTGTAAACTTTGTCAAACTTTGCAAAGTTTTGACTTTTGGAAAAAAACTATAGGCACTATATTATGGAACGGAGGTAGTATGTATGAAATATTAAAATAACTGAAATGAAATAATTTAAATTAATCTGCCAATATGACTGAATTTATTGAAATGATTAAAAATGAAAATTATGTGAAATGAATATAGAGTGCTTCTGAAATTAATTGAAATATGAATGAAATTATTGAAATGGGTATGATATTCTATAACCTGCATTTGTAATTGTTTTGAAACAATAACGAGTCACCAAAAAATTCACACTTTTTGAGTTCGGAAAGTATGAATTATTATAATGTCACTGGAATTATTGATTTTTTTTAAAATACTACCTACCTAGTACAAATTGGGATTTATGGGCTGATGCAGTTTTTCTTTCCTTTTCTTTGAGTCTATGGGCTGATGCAGCAGCACCTGCTGGATGTATGCACGCTGGAACCAGCCTTGTTGCATGATTGCACGGCATTTCGAAACCGGCAGATTGCATGTATGCATGTACACATTCTTACTGCGGCAGGATGAAGACGTATAGGTGATAACTTTACAGGTTAAGAACGTGGCCTCATCTAATTGCCCCCCCCCCCTCCCCCCCCCCTCCCCCCCCCCCCCCTCCCCCCCCCCCATTTTCATTGGTGGGTCCGCCCTTCTAATTAAATCTCTGCCAATCACAGCCCATCAGCCCTGTAAACTCCCTGTAACTTCCTCGTCTAGCATTGCTCAGCATCGGGCTATCGTTGCAATGTGAACACAAGCCGAGGATGACCCTTGGTTCTCGTGCACGCATGCAGCGTCTTGATTCTCGTGCCAAACGCAAAATCGCCGCCCGCCCTTTGGGACCTCGCCGGCGGGGAAGCCGAGACGTTTGCCACCGGACCAGTACAAAAGCACCTCCAGCCAGTACAGGCGAAAGCGAAACCTGCTCCTCACGCTTTCCTCCCACTCTTCCGCCGCCGGCCATGAACTGGTCCTCCCTCCCGCTGGAGCTCATCGACCGCATCGCCTGCGGTCTGCTGGACACCGCCGACCTCGACTGCTACATGGCCCTCCGTGCTGTCTGCCACAACTGGCGCGCCGCCACCGACGACCCCACCAACTGCATGGACCACCGCTTCCGCCCGCACAACTGGATCATGCTCGACTACCCGTCCCACGGCGAGGAGACCCGCGTCCTGGTGAACACCGAGACCGGCCGGTTCCACATCAGGGACATCCCCATGCTCCGCCGCTACTTCGTCGTCTCCGTCACCACCGACGGGCTCCTCGTCCTTTCGGAAAAGGAGGCACCTCACGCCGCGTGCGTCCTCAACCCGTTCACGGGCTACATGGTCCGGTTCACAGCGCGCATGCGTCCCAACGTGATGGCGGCCGCCGTCTCCGGCTCCTCGCCGCTCTACCTCGTCATCTACTGCACCGATTCCAGTAAGCTGTACAGGGCCAACCCTGGCTGCGAGGAGTTTGTCAGGTACAAGAAGAAGTATGCGTACCCTCTGGTCAGGAAGGCCGTCCAGGGCTGTGTCGCCATTAAGGGCCACCAGAATGTGCTGCCGCCGCTTCCGGCGAAGGTGGTCGCCATGATCGCCGAGCTGATGACGCCGTTTGCTGACTTCCCTGACAACCAGTTTGGCATTGCTGCTTGGCCTGGTTGTTACATGGTGGAATCTGTCGGAGAAACACTGGTCATCTTCAAGCTTGAGAATCGCCGCATGGAGGTTTTCAAGATGAACAGGGATGGAAATACGCTTGAGCAAGTGACGAGCATCGGCAGCCGTGCAATCTTTATCAGCGGGGGGTCTAGGTGCCTCTCTCTCAACGCAACTGAGTTTCCGTCCATTGAAGACAACTGCATATACTTCACGCCTCACCTGGGTTGGCCGTGCACTGAAATATATCACCTTGAGCACGGGGCACAAGGTCTGAGCAGCCTGAACATAATCAAGAAGATGGATCACGAACATAATCTTCTTGATCAGATCTTGTCCGGTGAGCAGTTGCTTGAGGACCTACCTCCCTTTATCTGTAATTTTTTGAACACGCATCCTTGGACCATCATTTTTCTGCTCTCCACCTACACTTTGAACAAGGAGTCTCATGAAGTGTCGAAGGTGTTAGAGTACGAAGATAAACTTCTTGAGCAGCTCCGGTCGGGTGAACTGTCACTTGAGGACCTTCTTGTCCGAGCCTCTCAGGAGGATACTGATGCTAATGATTGATCCTGTATCGATTCCTATATATAATTCCTATATATATTTTTATGCTTTGTATTAGTAATCTGTTGCAGCACTTTTGGTTTTCTACTGTGGTTTCTGATGTGTGCAAGAAGAAACTTGTTCTGTCTTCAAAAGTATATCAATGCAATGATCTATATCTTCTGTTATGCAAGCTTTATCATTGTGGCAATTCAATCTATGGTAGTGAAAATATTTGGTGAGAACAAAATTATACCCTTGCACGATCAGAGCAGTACCACGCACCTGATCTCCCGTTATCAACACGGTGCTGGCTCTATTTACTATCGTCCATTAGTTTCCCTTTATGTTTCTGCTCCAGTTTCATTTATGGTTAATAAGTCAGGCCTTCTGCCTTGGAATTGATCAGACTATTGCCTTTTCGTGTGCTTATAAGGAACTGTTGTGCAAGTTATCATATCCTTTTGTGCTAATTTTGGGTGCTTTGCTAGTCCCTCCTTCCATTCCTAATGCGTGTCATGGTTATAGCTTCAAACTAAAACCATGACAACTATCATGGAGAGGGATTACCTATGGCTAATCTTAATCTATTTTTCATTACTTGGGACGTCCAATGTCTAGGACAACCTGACAGATGTGAAGATGTGCTCTCTGAGTTAATGCTGCAAAAATCCAGGAAACCAAGCTCATAGTAATATTTCTCCGCAAGACGTTCACATTCACAAAAATTCCATGATCTGCTAGCGGCATCCTCTCAGCTTTGCAATCATCAATCTTTAACCTTACTGATCAAACGCAGCGTGACTACTCTATTAACCACCACACTTGCCTGCATTGCCGCTCCTAACACAATCAAAATCACCCTCGCCTACGCCCCAACTGACCACTCACTGAAACCAGACTTCCTTGCTAACATTAACAATCTCAAAGCTAATTGCCAGGATCCCTGGATGATCATTGAGGTTTAACCTTCCCTTTTTGGCCCTGGACAGAAACAGTCTCAATTTTAGACAAACTAATGCCACCATGTTCAATGATTGTATCGACAATCTCGGGCTGATCAAAATCGCACTCCTTGAGTACTGGTTATTTGGTATAGTAACCATGACCATGACACGCTTCAAAAACTAGACCGGGTGTTCAAAACCAACGCCCGGGATCACTCTTCCGAAACACCACAGTTCCATGTATGATGCGTTTCGTGTCTGACCACGTTTCCAAAAAATACACATTGGAGCAATGCTACACACACAGAATATTTATACAGGGTATTACAGAGTGGCTTACCTGGCAGATTTTGAGTGGGTAGAAATAAACTCACGGGCCCACCCACTCTGAAAAGAGAGGGGGGGGGGGGGGGAGTAGAGCAGTTTGGAAAGTCAGTGTTGCTCTGTAAACTGCCCGTGTTTCTAGGAGTGAATTACATCTATAGTACTCAAACTTGACACTAGGGTTCACTTTCATCACTGTATTCAGGAAGTGTTGTCACTAAAGTTGCGTAAATGTGTCACTCTACGATCACTACCGTATCCAACGTATTTCACTGATGTGGTATATGTTGACCTGTCCTAACGGTTGACTTGTTTACGTGCCAAGCTCATCCTTCTCATCTCTCTTCGCATCCGATGAATGAACCTGAGCACTGGTTGCCGCGTATGTCCACCAGCCGTGGAGCCCGTGACGATGTACCGCATGGCTGCTCGGCTCTGTTCTATCAACAGCCTCTACTTCCTCACCGCCCTTCTTCACGCCGCGCCGTCCCGGTTAAGGCGAAAGACCGCCCTACTCGAGCTCCTCTCGTGCGATGCCCCACTCTTCGTCAAGCAGTACGGCGGCTCGCTGCACCCGGACGAGCTCGCCTTCTTCGACATGCTCCGAGATGACTACAAGGTCTGCTCGCACCTCAGCCGCCTGCGCGCCTCCGCCTCCTGGAAAGCCGGTTCCCCTCACGTGTACCTCATCTGCTTGCCTAGCTAGTGTGCCACAAAGAGCACTTCTCCCACCCGGGAACCTCCTGCGAGCGGCCAGCACTCACGGAGGCCATGTCGCCGCCGTTGCCGCAATCTACGTCCCCTCTAGCGTTGCCAAACTCATATGTGGTGTTCAGAATACAGAGCAAGCCGCCGTGCGGGGCGATCTCCGTGCATTTCCCCGGCTCAATGGGAGGCATACAATGGTTAGCCTCGCCGAACCCGTGGAGCTCGACACCGTCTCCCGGCGGCGGCGGAAAGAACAGGCGGACATGATGTTCTGCGGGGCGAAGCCATACGCGAGCAGTCTGAGATCGTCGCAGCTCTCCGCGTCAAGTCCCCGCACATGTAATCCCTTTTCAACAAAGACGCCGCCCAACTTGGCATCCGGCGTGCCGACCAGTACACCAACCGGGAGTATGCCTGCGAGGTGTGGGGGTGTAGCTAGACGAGAGGTGGGGAAAGAACATGTCAACAGCCACGTCAGGCAGGCGATGAAGGTTGAGAATATACGAAGGAGCATGGTAGGGTGGACGACCTGTGTTGATAAAATCGCAAACATGGTGCCGATCGGCGCCACGCACCCGTGCACTTGCAAATATGGCGCCGGCAGTCGGCCAACGACGCCGATGAACTTCAAGTTGGGCGTGGCGCGGGAGTTGGGGATTCAAGTTAGAATCGTTCATGGACCACACGAGGCTTCGGAAGCTCTAGAACGCGGTGCTGGAGAGCTACAGCAGCGGTTGGAGCTCGGCGTGCTATTCAACGGTGAACGCAGATAATATGTTCGACAGAATTTCAGAGAGGAGTGGCAGTAGAGAGAGAGAGAGAGGAGTATTTGCCACGTCAGCGAAATACAAAGGATACAGTACTAGTGACCGTAGAGTGACACGTCCTGGTGACCTCGGTGACCGTATTTTGACCTTTCCTAAATACAGTGATCAAAGTGAACCCTAAGATCAAGTTCAGATACTATAGATGTAATTTACTCATGTTTCTAGGATGCCTCGTGTCTGCAAAATTTGGAAGGGCACCAAGGTGCGGGGGCATGCACCCTCGACTCGCAACTGGCATCCAATCTTTTTTTTGTCCTGCTTGCAATCCCACCACAATTCGTAACTAGGACCTGACCTTTCTTGTCCTAGTTAAAAGTCCACCCTCAACTCGCATCTGGGGGCGGATATTTTTTATCCCAGTTGCAAGTCCACTGTTGAGTCCCGACTAGGGCCCGGCCTTTTTTCCCCATTGCAATTACACTCTCGACCCGCAACTAGACCCGACATTCTTTGTCCTAATTGCAAGTCCACTCTTGACTCACAACTGGGGCCCGACAGTTTTTGGCGAAATTGAAAGTCCACCATCGATTCATAACTGGGCTCAACCGTTTTTTGTCCTAGTCGCAAGTCCACCCTCGACTCGCAATTAGGGCTCAACATTTTTTTTCCGAGTTGCAAGTACACCCTCGACTCGCAACTAGGGATCGACCTATTTTATCCAAGTTGGAAGTCCACCACCGGCCTCGACTCGCAACTGCGGCCCAACCTTTTTTGTCCAACTTGCAAGTACACCCTCGACTTACAACTTGGGCCTAACCTTTTTTGTCCGAGTTGCAAGTCCACCCTCGACTCGCAACTAGAGGCCAACCTTTTTCTGAGTAGCCAGTCCACCCTTGATTCGCAACCGGCGCCTGAGTTTTTTAGTCCCAATTGCAACTCCACCCTCGATTTGCAACTGGAGCCTGACCTTTTTTTGTCCCGGTTACATGTCCACCGTCGACTCACAACTGCGGCTCGAACTTTTCTTGTTCCAGTTGCAGGTTCACACTCGATTCACAACTAGGGCCCAACCTTTTTTGACCCGGTTACAAGTCCAAATTCGACTCGCAATTTGGGCCCGGCCTTTTTTAGTCCCAGTTGTGACTTGTGAGTCCACCCTCGACTCGTCACTAGGGTCCGGCCTTCTTTTGTCCCAGTTGCAAGTCTATCCCTCGACAGCAAACAAACTGCAGATGAATCGGCCCAAGTAGCACGAACGCATGCAGCTAGCTTATTGTAGAGACACCGATCTTATAAGAGTGCGTAAGCAACACACGCATGTCTGCATGCATGATGCTCTATCGATCTTATTGGAGTCTATACGACGATCGGTGGACGTTGGATGCATGCATGATTACTCAGTTGCAGTAGCTGTTGTGGACGGGCATCCTGTACTGCTGCCCGCCGTACGCGGCCTGCTTCTGCTCGTGGTACGCGTAGCCACCGGCGCCGAGCGCCCGCCACGCCGGCCTCAATCTGGTGCTTCCTCGCGTGCGTCGGGTCCTTCTTCACCTCGTACCCCTCGTGCTGCACACCAAGTTCAAAGATCATGCATCTTAATTACATGTACAAAATTGTCCCATGTAATGTTGATTTGTTGAGTGAGGTTAATTGATTGATTACCAGGGCGAAGGCACCGGCGGCGAGGGCGCCGACCTCGCCGACGCGCTCCCTGTTCTTGTGCTGCTGCACCTCCTTCTTGTAGTACCCTTGCCCCTGCTCCCCTCCGCCGAAGCACTCCTCGGTGGTGGTGGAGTAGGACATGGCCCTGCCGTCGTTGTGCCCGTAGCCGTGGCAATGCCCATGTCCATGCCCGTGCCTGCCGGAGTCGAAGCACTCCTCGTCGACGGTGTTGGAGTACATGGTCCTGCCGCCCCCGCCGTGGCCGTGCCTGCCGGAGTCGAAGCAGTCCACGTCAGTGGTGTTGGCGTACATGTTTGCCCCGCCGTGGCCATGGCCATGCCCGTGGCCGTGGCCGTGGCCGTGCTTGCCGGCGTCGTAGCACTCCTCGGTCGTGTTGGAGTACATGGTCCTGCCGCCGTGGAAGCACTCATCGGTGTTGGAGTAGGACATGGTCCGGCCGCCGCCGTTGTAGTAGCCCGCCATGCTAAAAGTACGTGGTGATGCTTGCTTGTAGCAAATGTAGCTAATGTACGTGATCAACGCCGGTACGTGTGGCTGCTTGCTTGTAGCAAATGTTTTGAGGACGGGTCTATTTATAGCGTGGCGAGTGACAGTCACAGGACAAGATGGACGGTGAGGATTGGTGCAAAAGCAAGATTCGATTATCCCCTCTATTATTGCACCGTTCTCTTGCGACTATGCTGCTGCTTGATGACACTCGGTAGAGAAATTTTATGAAGAAAAAAAGGAGAGTATCCTTCTTTTTTGAAACGAAAGGGGTTGCCCCCCTGCCCCAACTTTTTATTAAAAAAGCAAAGGCAACCAAAGATCAAAGTTCACAGCTCTCAGCTCCAGCCAGAAGTAGCCACAACAGAATTATTACAGACGCAAGCATCAACAGTCTGAAAATCCACCAGAAAACGACGAAATGGCCCCTATAGGAACTATCAGCGCAGAGGCTACGAACTCCCTACAGACGCATCAAACGTGCCACGCAATTCTAAGCAACTCCCCGCGATGATGGTCGAGCAGCTTCAAGCATTGGAGGAGTAGCACAGCTTGGGAGTCCACGCACGGGATCTTCCATTGATAGATATGTCTCCCCACCATCTCCAGCACACATTTGATGCTTCGCCATCTTCGCCCCTGAAACACAATTTCATTTTGAAACAACCATAAGCTCCATAAGATAGCAGCAAAAATCAAGTTTATAGCATCAAAACTTTTTTTCTTCTTCCAAAAAGGAAGCAAAGATTCAAACGAGTCAGGTACAGGCATCTTGGTACAATTAGCTATCACCAGCCACACTTGTCTGGCCACCACACACTCAAAAAACAAATGCTGGATGCTCTCAGGTTCACAGCAGAAGACACAAGTCAGGTCTTCCACATGCCGGCGTTTAGCCAGATTGTCCCTAGTCAGACTCTTATTGTGCACAATTAGCCAGAGAAACACATGAATATTAGGGGGAATTTTAATTTTCCAAATATAATCCCTCCAGATAGAGACCATGGCCCCCAATTAATCATCTTATACATAGATTTAACAGAGTATAACCCTTTACTTTCCAAGGACCAAATAGGCTTATCAGCCATGTTGTTAAAAGGAACATTTTTAATCACATTAAGTAGTTCATTCTAGGAGCACAATACATCCTCATTAACACACCTTCTAAAGGTCAGCTGTAAATTCTCCCCATCTCACACCTGGGCAAACAGAGGCCTCTTGTTGTTGACAGATCACAAAAAGATCCCAAAATCTAGTTTTGAGTGAACAATCACCCACCTATAAAAGGTTTTGGCAGCAGAGCAAGAGATTTTTCTCCCATTCCCAGGGATTTGCCTATAAAAGGTTTTGGCAGCAGAGCAAGCCCAGGTGAAACTCTTCCAAAAGGGAGGGCCTACTCCAGCCTTAGCCCATAGTATATTTGGTCTATTCACATTATACTTATATTCTAGCAATTTCTTCCAGTCACTATCTCTATCATCAAAAAAACGTTTACTCCAAGCAGCAAGCAAGGACATGTTGAATTCCCTGAGATTAGGAACCCCCAAACCACCCCATTCTTTTCCTTTGAGAGACCAGCCCCCACTTGGCTAGATGGTACTTATGATTGTCTCCAACATTACCCCAGAAAAAATGAGCCATTTGAGAAGTGATAGCATCAATAGGCCACTTAGGAAATTTCATAATGGACATTAAGTATGTAGGAATACTAGCAATACATGTAATAAGTAAAATCAATTTACCCCTATAAGACAGATGTCTGCCCAGCCACCCAGATATTTTCCTGATAATTCGATCAATAATGGGTTGTATATCTTCTCTTCTAAGTTTCTTGAAGTGAAGAGGAACCCCAAGATATTTAAAGGGGAAATCCCCAATTTGGCAACAGAAAATTTGGGCAAATTCCTTAGCAGTCTCCTCATCAAGATTGATGGTATGCAAATCACTTTTGTGGAAATTGATACAAAGACCAGAGAGTTTTTCAAAACAAGCCAGGATCCATTTCAAGTGTCTGGCATGATCAGCAGAAGCATCCAAGAACAGTAATGTGTCATCAGCATATTGCAAGCTGACCACACCACCAGGTACAACATGAGGCAAAAGCCCTTTGATCAAGTTATGGCTAGTGGCTTTCTTAAGCATTTTAGAAAAAACATCAGCAACTAAGTTAAAAAGAAGAGGAGATGAAGGATCTCCTTTCTTCAACCCTCCCCCCACACACAAAATGAGGACCAATGGTGTCATTAATTTTCACAGCAAAAGTACCTTGATAGAGGCAGCTACAAACCCAACCTATCCACTTCTCACCAAACCCTCTAGACCTCAACATTTCCACAAGGAAATCCCAATTAACTCTATCATAGGCTTTTTCATAATCCAATTTCGGAACCAAGCCACTAGACCCAGATCTATGGATCTCATGAATCACTTCATGAGCCATGATCACACTTTCAAGAATAAATCTCCCCTTAATAAATGCAGTTTGATTTTGAGAGATGATTCTGTCACAGATAGGGGAAGCCCTAGTATTCATAGCCTTTGAAAAAATCTTCACAGAACAGTTCCCAAGGCTAATAGGCCTAAAGTTTTTCATATCTTTAGCATCATTCACCTTAGGGATCAGGGTAATAATAGCAAAGTTCAATCTAGATACATCCAAGGTACCATTCTCAAAATCCTTCACTAACCACATAAAGTCATCTTTAATCAACTCCCAAAATGTTTGATAAAAAATAAAAGACAAACCATCAGGACCAGGGCCCCCACCAGCATATGAACTCATAATTGCTTTTTTAATCTCCTCCTCAGAGAAGGGTTTTTCCAAGATCTCTCTCTCTCTCTCTTCCTCAGTGATCATGTCACCATCATCCCAAAAGCCATCATCTAGATGGATATCAGGTTTTTGCTCATAAGAAAAGAGTTTCTTATAAAAGGTGGTAGCAACATCTAGCAAATCCTCAGTGTTAGTAACAGGGCCATCAGGACCATTTAGTTCAGCCAGATGGTTCTTCCTATGTCTATGATTAGCTAAAGCCATAAAATAGGCATTATTACGGTCCCCTTCCAAAATTTTCCTATCCCTGGACCTTTGCCATAAGGCAGTCTCTTCCTTTTTCCAAATATCATCTAGCTCTTTCTTAATGAGATTCAGTCTCTCCCCCTCACTAGGAGATAGTTGACTATGCTCTGATTTCACATCCAATATGTCAAACTCCATAAGGAGGGATTTCTTGTTTTTTTTCATGGCAGCCTCTAATTTAATACTCCAACCTTTAATGATTTTCCTCAAGACTCTGGTTTTACACATCCAGTTCTCAATAGAAGACCTAGCATCACCATGCCTAGTCCACACATCATAAACAAGCTGAGAGAACCCAGGATAGGCTAGCCACCATTTCTCAAACCTAAACATCTTAGGACAGTTAGCTCTCCTAGCCCCAGTGTCTAAAACTAGGGGAGTGTGATCACTCCCCACCCTTGGCAAGGTTGTTAAAGTAGAAAGAGGAAAATGCATATCCCAGTCCACAGAAGTGAACACTCTATCTAAGATAGCAAATATAGGATTATTCTGATTGTTGGACCAAGTGAAAGACCTATTGGAAATAGAAATTTCCAATAAGGCCCATTTATTAACCCAATCATTGAAAAGGAAGGCAAACTGCGGATTAATCACACCATTGCTTTTGTCAGATTGTTGTCTCACAAGATTAAAGTCACCACACACCAATACAGGGTAAGATACAGACTCCAAGATGCCATGTAACTCAGCAACAAACTCCACCTTAAACTCAAGGTAAGCAGACCCATACACAACAACTAATTGCCACAAAAACTTATCACTTTTGGTTTTAATGGTAGAAACCACACCAAATTTTTTATTAATAAATCCAATAACTTCAAACATATCACTTCTAAACCCAACCAAAATACCTCCAGCAGTATTCAAGGCAGGCAGAAAATGCCAAGTAAATTGATTTTGTCTGTCAACAGCCTTGAGGAGACCCTCAGAGATGAGCTCTTTTTTAGTTTCTTGAAACCCAATAAAATCTGGGTTAGTCTTAGCAATAGTATCACAGAGGCACTGAATTTTTCCTGGTTGTCCCAGCCCCCTAATATTCCAAATGAGACCTATCATATCTAATTAACTTTAAAAGGATGTGAAAAGCCACATGGCTTAACTTTGGTCAAAACAGCTGGAGATTTCTCACAGAAATCAAGAGTGCCCACTGATTGCTGAGGAGTGCACCCCACTGAAATGAACCCAACCTCTACTTCATCAACATCTAAACTATCAGGCAAAACAGTTTCAGGATTATTATTAGCAAATATCAAGCATTTTTCCTTCTCATCAGCAATTAAATCATCAATAATCACATGTTTAGAGGAGGCATCATTGCCAATTTTCAGATTGATTTTCTCAGAATGAACAACAAGGAGATCAGGATCAATAACAGCAAATGAGTTACCTTTGTAAGTGTGAGGCACCTCCAAGTTCTTCTTCCTCGTATAGTCAGCAGCTTTCTGCATGATATTCACATGACCATGTCCCATGGTTTGAGGCTTCTGGGCTAGCACAGGCCCCCACTTAGACTTAGTATTTTTCTTCTTCCCAACCTCCACCACCTCATCAAGTGAAGATAGCAGAGACCTTTTCAACCATGAGGACTTGATCAGTTCAATAGCATACATAGGTAAGGTTGCCAAGTCCTCCTCGGTATTCTTTTCCTCATCAGAATCAGAACAGTTAATAGACTTCAGAACCATGTTGCAATAAGCAACACTATCCTCTCCAGGTAGGTTTCCTTCTCTGTCATAACTAGACCCAGTATCCATAGGATTTATCTTCTCAGGGATGTCATAGGGATCCTTGGCTTCACAAGAAGCAATGTGTTTGTTCATCCTAGGTCCATCACCAATATCAGTTGGAAAGGTTGTTTTTTCTACTGCAGATACAGCTGGTGAAGCATAAGCTTCAAACTCACACACATCTTTGGATAGTTCAACAGGTTCTTTTTCCAACACAGGCTTAGGCTTCACCACAACACATTCCATGATGAAATTCTCATGTTCAGTGTCTGACCAACTAACCTGATGATCAATGGCATCAGAGGCTTTTTTTAGTTACCAGCATCAGGAGTCCTTTTAGAGCCTAAATTAGCCTTATCTAGATCATCTATAGCATTCTCATCATTGGATAAAATGCCATCCTGAGTACCATCATCCTTGCCCTCATGGTTATTCTCATTATCTTCCTCAAGCTCTTCATCATCATCCTCTTCCTCATTAACCACAGAATCTAGGCCACCAGTTTGTTCAAAACCTTCCACAGTAAATCCAATAAGAAACAACTTCTTCTTCATTTCTATCAATCTTTCAAAAGGAATTTTGGTTGGATCCCTGCAAGCAATCTTAACTCTCACATTCTCAAAAAATGTCCTGACATGCCATTCCAGTCTACATCAGTAAGAACCCCAAACATTGAGGCTATCTGGCAGAAGACCTTCCATGTACACCATTTAGGTGGTATACCCTCAATCAGGACCCAGGCTTCAACCAGTTCTCCAAAAGGATCACAAGCCCCTTTCCATTCAGTCACATTTACATTCACACCATCTTTAGGGAGATCAAAAGCTGGAAATTCAATCAAATCCTCAGCACTTTTCCATGGAGGGAACCTAACTAAAAAGGTTTTGCTTGATAACTCTCTCACCTTCCATGGCCATTGCATATTCTTACAGAAAACATCAGACAACAGGCCACAAAGCTCAGTTTTCTGCACTTTTCCTTTGATGATGTTCACAACTGCACAGTTCTGGTAATTCAACCATTTGGTTTCAGCAGCAGCAGGTACCTCCACATGGTAAAAACCAAGACCACTAGCTCCACTTCCAAAGAAGGTGGCTAAAGGTTGAATTTTAGCCCAAGCAGCACAATTATTAACATTGTGATTTTGCTGGCAAATGAAGCAGGCCTTAGTCTTCACACAATTCCCCACATAGTGAACAGGGCCCCCATAATTGAAGCAAATCATATCCTTATACCTAGGGTCAAGCACCTGTTCTACCTCAGCAACCACAACTGGAGTAGGGATTTGAGAAGAGGAGGCAGTAGACGAAGTAGATTTAGTTTTCTGCACAGGGACATGGTCTTTACCAGAATTGGCTGCACCTTGCCAGCGCTGAGGGGCCGGAGCTCGCTGACCACCCCCCCTCCTCCCGCGTTGAGAGGCAGCCCCTGAGCTAGCTAGATCCAGAAGGACGTTTATCAGCCATCTCTACTCCTCCCTTAACAACCTCAGCAAAAGTTCTAGAACTAGGGCCAATACCCTCACACGGCCCCTGTTCAAGAATTCATCCGATTAACCAGTTAACTTGCCGATTAATCCCTACTCATAGGGTCACCGAGTAGCCGATAAACCGAAAAATCGTCCGATTAATTGATTAAATGGCCGATTAACTTGCCGATTAGCCGATTAATCCCCTACTCGCTAGCCAACCGAGCAACTACCAGTTAATGATTTCCTCAACAATGCACACGGCAGGCAAATCAATTTAGGAGGAGGATCAAAAGATCTCACAGTAGCAGGGTGACAATCAGCCTTAGTGAACTTCCCAGCCGCAAGCAGATCTTTCCTCACCCAGAAGGTAGCGGGGAAAGGGTTAGGGAGGAAAGGGTTAGGGTTACTGCGGCGGCGGGGAGGAGAGGGGATCGACCACAACTGGCCATAATGCTCCTCAATATATTATAGGTCATTGCTAGGCTGGGAAGGCGCACTCTCAGAATTCGTTTTCCTCACAACCACACATCCACGGATGGAGGGTTTGCAAATCTTCAGCGCAGGAGTGGGGCCTCTCTGCTTTTGACCACCTTTTCCAGAAGCACATGCTCCCAACTTTTCCCCTCTTTTCGAATTTAAACTAGATTAGGCAATTCTACCGCCATCGACCTCACATGAGCGAACATTACCCTCGACCACCACCTGAATTGCTGTTGACAAATTACCCTGAGGGAGAACCCTCAATTCCGCTACCTCTTGATTTTTTCCTACTAAACTGACAACAGAAGGGGAGATCCCCACACATGGGACACTAGAACTATGGACTTCAACCGAATCAAGTTTTCCTGTCGAAACACATCTGTGCCGCGCACAAAATGCACACAACAATCTCATAGAATGAACAGAAAGGATGCCTGGAATCATACCTTGGTCGCCAGGCCAAGGTGGGGGCTCGATGTCGCGCCGGCCGCCCACACACGGTCGGTGTAGGCCTCCAGGACGCCTACCTCCACCGTGCACCCCACGACCAGTAGCATCGACGGGCGCTACTGTCGGTGAGGAGGCATGGCCCCGGGTGGAAGCATCCCGGAGGGGATCCTGGATATCGCCTCCATGCGTGGCCTTGCGATGTCGATGCGAGGATGATTGGATCTGAATTCCCTCCATCGCGCCGCCTGCGTCGGATCTGGCGAGTTCGCTTCCTGGATCGCTCAGAAGAGAAACTCCACATCCGATGCACCATCGTCGCTGGTGAACCTCGCGTATTCGTCGCACCTGGCGTACTGCAGGATGCTCTCGAAGATCTCCACCCACATCGAGCGGTCGGGGAATCTCTCCCGCACCACACGCTCCATCTCCTGGTAAGCCTCCGGTGAATTCGCATCACTGGAGGCGGCGAAAGCCGCAGCGGTGCCGCCACCCGCATCGCCAGCAGGACGCGTCGGATCGGAGCACCCCGACGGCGAGGCGCGGTCATCCAGTCCAGAGGCGAAAGGGAAAGTGGGGGGAGGCGCGGTAATGGCGGTGGGGATGGAGGTAGGTGGGAGAGGGAGAGAGGTAGGTGGGGGAGGGGGGAGGGGGAAAATCGCCTCATGAGAATGAATCCCGAGGAGAGTATCCTTCTTAGCAGAATCTCGTAGTGTTGCACCCAGCTTCAGACAGATGTTATATAGGGTCGAAAAAATATCTTACATTTTGAGACAGAGGGAGTACATTGCAGCCTGATATGCAAAATTGCCAAGATTCGTGTTCTCCCATAGTGTTCTTTCTTTTGGGAAGGGTATGCGATAATTCGACAACTGGGAGCATTTTTCTGGAGCACCTTGTAAAGTTATTCTTGTTTCCCCTCCTTTCAACAAAGCATCTATATCTCTATATCTCTAGTACCAAATGAAAATGTGCTGCTGTAACTCTCTTTCTCGCCACATGGTTCTTCTTAACAGTTCAGCTGACAAGTAATTAAGAGAAACTCGTAACAAACTTACTGTCATAAATATTAATCTTAACAAGCAGAGTACTAGTTGACTTGTTTACACGGTATTCGGTTGATAGCTCGGATAGGTGAGACTAAGCATATATAAGCATGCGTTCTTTAAGAGTGTACCTAAAATATTAGACAGCTGGTTAGCTTATAGTAAGCCAAAAGTACTAGATTTGGCAACACAAGCCTACTACTTCAATTTTCAGTGAAAGAAAATAACATGCATTACACACAGCTCTCGTATGTGGTCAAGAAACAGCAGATAACCACGATGGGATATATGCAGCGCATTTATCACTGGCCACTAAACTACATAATTAATCTTAGAATATCAATGGCAGTTCATATGTTTCCAAGGGCGGTCCTTGGTGTCCTTTCTGTCACTGCGTGTTGTTGTTCACTTTCGGCCACGTCATGCTTTTATTTCTATTTTTATTTTTTTGAGGAAGTTTCACTTTTTCTAGTTTGGCTATTGTGCATTCTCGATATCTTGACTAGCTCTTGATATCGTATTAGTGGAGAGGTCGACTGTAATTGGTATCTTATTGATAGTGATATATTCTCTTTATTTCAAAAAAGATAGATAGATGCTACAATCCACAATCGCTCGCACCAAACAAGACAACAAATTATAAAATTATTCTTTAAGAAGCATAAGAAAATACATATGCTATGTCACAGTCAACTTGAAGTAACTTTCAACAACACATATGCTATGTCACAATCAACCTGAAGTAAAATTCAATTGTTCACATTTGATTTCACAAAAATTGTAATTTTCCATGTTAAGGCTGAATATAGATAATGGGAACCAGGGACTCAAATATAATTTCATAGCAAAGGAATATACACACAAAGCACATATTCAAAGAGAGCATCTTAGCTCTGTGCTTCCTGATCTCTATACACCAGGATTTCAAGCCATTTAGTTTCAACAGACAAATTTACCCTAGGACGAAATTATTCACATATGTTATGTTATATGTATGTCAAAAGCAGAGGTAGTTTTAAATGTTATGGATAAATATTGCTCTGAAAACCTGGGTCCCCTATGTACTGCCTAAATGCTCGCTGTAAGCAACTCCTCGCTCCCGTTGGCCAGCACGCGAACACCGCAATATGCGTTCCAATCTCGAAGTTGTGCATTCAACCAAGAGGTACACATCACCGGATTTTTACATAAGATTAATAGGTAAGATTTGCTATTGAGAAAACTCAAAAATGTATTCAGTTTAGTGATTTTATATAACCAGTCCGACAATAAGCCAAATATTTTTGAATGAATAGAAGTGTTCATGTGTTGTGAGAAAAATTGTTCAAGTAGATCAAAAGAAAATGTTCATGTATATAGATTTTTTTCACATGTATCAAAAATATATGTTTGTGTATATCAAAAGTGTTTACATATTTTCGAACATATTCATGTACAATGAAATAAACATTCATGTATTCCAAAAAATACATGTGAAGTTCTTAAGAATCTTCTATACGAAGATGAAAGGTTTATCAATCTTTAAAAGATGTTGATGTGTTTGAGAAAAGTTAAATGGTTTCAAAAAATATCTAATAACATACACAAATAAATTCTAGTATTACCCAACAAAATGAAAAAATAATTATAAAAAATAAGAAGTAAACTAGAAAATAGGGGAATTAAAATGTTTATACATCTTAGAAAATTTGATTCATAAATTTACAAAAAGGAAACCAGGCAAAAAAAGGAAAAGAAGATCTAAAATAACTCAAAAACATAATCTAAAATAAAAAATAAAAAATAGAAATCTTTAAAATTATGAATATATAAACTAAAAGGAAAGAAAACTATAAAAAAGAATAAAAATACCAGCCGATGTAGATGGGCCAGGCCATGCACAAAACACATGTAGGCGAGCTGTATATGTCACTCACAGTGGCAACATTCCAGCATTACCTAGCTGTCCATTTTGATTCCCATGACAACGTTCCAACATAACAACTGAAGGCTGAACAAACAATTATTTGGACATGCTAGCTGTCCATGGTCCAATACCCACTTCGCGTGGTTGAACATCCTATAACTTCAAGGAAATATAGATAAATTGCAATGGCAACACTCTACTTGCTCAATTGACATATATCTTTGCGAGTCAGTTGTTTAATCCTTCAAGGAATAGTTCAATACAATTAATATAGCAATGCATACACGAGACATTTGCAGGAATACAAAAAAAATACATTATGTCCATAAATTTCTATTTTCTTACAAAAGTATTTTTTATGAAAAACTTCAAAAATTTCACAATAAAATTAATGAATTGTTTCAGAAATTGAAATGCAAGTCATGAGGACTAAAATTATTGAAATGCTTCTAAAAACAATGTATGTGTCAAATGCCGGTGTAATGATTTTGAAATTGATTGGCATACAAAAGAAATAGTGGAAATGTGTGTAATAATTTCTGAATTGTAAATAGTGGAAATGTGTGTAACTTTTTCAAAAAATTCAACTGTGTGTGGTAATATGACTCAAATTAGTGAAATATGTATACAAAATTGAAATAACTCAAATGAAAGAATTCAAAAAATAAAAAACGAAAATAGTGTGAAATGGATGTGGAGTGCTTGTGAAATTGCTTGAAATATGAATGAAATTGTCGAACTGGGTGTGGTAAATGATCTATAACCTGCATTTGTAACCGTTTTGAAACAAATAATGAGTCACTAAAGATAATCAAACTTCTTGAATTTGGAAAATATGAATTTTTATAATGTCACTGGAATTATTGCAATGTTTGGAAGATAATAGTACTACCAAATAAAGTACAAATAGCATATCAAATTCTTTTTCCATCATTTTTGGGAATTTATTGGCTGATACAGCACGAGCTGGATGCATGCACGCTGAACCAGCCTTGTGGCATGCATGCATGCACTGGTAGAAAACAGGGCTATGGTCCAGGCCGGGTCAGCCCATTAGTCCCGGTTCAGTCTAGAACCGGGACCAATGCCCACATTGGTCCCGGTTCGTGAGCCCAGGGGGCCGGCAGGGCCACGTGTGCCATTGGTCCCGGTTCATCTGGACCTTTTGGTCCCGGTTTGTGGGATGAACCGGGACCAATGGGCCTCGCTCCTGCCCCACCACCATTGGTCCCGGTTGGTGGCTTGAACCGGGACCAAAGGCTCCCCTTTAGTCCCGGCTCATGTCACCAACCGGGACCAATGAGGTGCCTATATATATCCCCTCGCGCAAGAGCAGAGCACAGTGCTCTGTTTTTTCTGGCCGAGGGGGAGAGGGCTTTGTGGTGCTCTAGCTCACCTCCTATGCACATGAGGTGTTCGATGGAATGCCCGAGCCACACTACTTAAGCTTTCTCCTCTCGAAACTCGACCTCCAAGCTCCATTTTCCTCGAGATTTGTCTAGATTTAGCAGTCCGTCACGCCCCGTCCCCGTCTTCACCGCCGTCGATCACCCGCGCCGATCTCATCACCGACCACCGTGGTGAGCCTCTTGTTCTTATCTTCTTTCTGAAAGGAAAAATATTCTTACTTGTATGTTTAGATAGATACTTGTATCATTTTCTTACATTTATTATTGCATCTTATCTAGTGCGATGGTTTTGGTATCCGCCCCCGTCGGCCCTCGTCCTGTCTATGATTCGGATGTGGTATGTATATTATCTTTATAACTATTGGTTCATTTATTGTTTATGAAAATTATGCCGACCAACGTGACATAGATTTTATTTATCTAGGATGTATGTGAATCGGAAATGCCAAACGACCCTATTGTCGAGAGGTTAAATTTAGTTGAAGAAGAAAACAATTTGTTGAAGGAAAAAATAAAAAAATTGAGGAGGAGAAGATGATATTGGAGTTGCATGTTGCGGATGTCATCGATGATCACAAGATCAAGATGGATGCAATGCGCTTGAAGATTAGAAAGATTAGAAAATATGCCATTCATACCGAGACTTGGTATCATTATGCCGTTGGATCAATTGTTACCTTGGTTGCGATTATGATCGCATTTGTTTTCGCATTGAAATGTTTTACATAGTTTCAATGTATGGTTTAATTAATTAGATGCTCTGGAGAGCTATATGTTGTTAGATGAGAACTATGTATGCACTTTGGTTTTAATGTGATGATGAACTTCTATTAATTTGGACACTTAATTATATATAATGCACGCAGATGAACCGGCAATGGATGTACGGTGACAGACACACCCACGAGTACATTAAGGGCGTGCATGAGTTTCTCAATGCGGTTGAGGTAAACAAGCAGAATGGTTTTATGTGTTGTCCATGCACTGAATGTGGGAATACGAGGTCTTACTCTAACCGGAAAATCCTTCACTCCCACCTGCTTTACAAGGGTTTCATGCCACACTATAATGTTTGGACGAGGCACGGAGAAATAGGGTTATGATGGAAGACGGCGAAGAAGAAGAGTACGATGACAACTATGTGCCCCCTGAATACGGTGATGCTGCAACGGGGGGAGCTGGTGAAGATCAAGAGGAACCAGACGATGTGCCCAATGATGCTGCAACGGGTGAAGCTGCTGAAGATCAAGAGGAACCAGACGATGTGCCCGATGATGATGATCTCCGCCGGGTCATTGTCGATGCAAGGACGCAATGCATTAGTCAAAAGGAGAAGCTGAAGTTCGATCGCATGTTAGAGGATCACAAAAAAAGGGTTATACCCCAATTGCGAAGATGGCAACACAAAGCTCGGTACCATACTGGAATTGCTGCAGTGGAAGGCAGAGAATGCTGTGGCTGACAAAGGATTTGAGAAGCTACTGAAAATATTGAAGAAGAAGCTTCCAAAGGATAACGAATTGCCCGGCAGTACATACCCAGCAAAGAAGGTCGTATGCCCTCTAGGATTGGAGGTGGAGAAGATACATGCATGCCCTAATGACTGCATCCTCTACCGCAGTGCATACAAGGATCTGAACGCATGCCCGGTATGCGGTGCATTTCGGTATAAGATCAGACGAGATGACCCTGGTGATGTTGACGGCGAGCCCCCCAGGAAGAGGGTTCCTGCGAAGGTGATGTGGTATGCTCCTATAATACCACGGTTGAAACGTCTGTTCAGAAACGAAGAGGATGCCAAGTTGATGCGATGGCACAGTGAGAACCGAAAGAAACATGGGAAGTTGAGAGCACCCGCTGACGGGTCGCAGTGGAGAAAAATCGAGAGAAAGTACTGGGATGAGTTTGCAAAGGACCCAAGGAATGTATGGTTTGCTTTAAGCGCGGATGGCATTAATCCTTTCGGGGAGCAGAGCAGCAATCACAGCACCTGGCCCGTGACTCTATGTATGTATAACCTTCCTCCTTGGATGTGCATGAAGCGGAAGTTCATTCTGATGCCAGTTCTCATCCAAGGCCCTAAGCAACCCGGCAACGACATTGATGTGTACCTAAGGCCATTAGTTATTGAACTTTTACAGCTGTGGAATGGAAACGGTATACGTACGTGGGATGAGCACAGACAGGAGGAATTTAACCTTAAGGCGTTGCTGTTCGTGACCATCAACGATTGGCCCGCTCTCAGTAACCTTTCAGGACAGACAAACAAAGGATACCACACATGCACGAACTGTTTAGATGACACTGAAAGTATATACCTGGACAAATGCAGGAAGAATGTGTACCTGGGCCATCGTCAATTTCTTCCGACCAACCATCAATGTCGAAAGAAAGGCAAGCATTTCAAAGGCGAGTCAGATCACCGAAAGAAGCCCGCCATGCGCACCGGTGATCACGTGCTTGCTATGGTCAATGATTTACACTACGTAATCTTTGGAAAGGGTCCCGGTGGACTAGCTGTTCCGAATGACGCTGAGGGACACGCACCCATGTGGAAGAAGAAATCTATATTTTGGGACCTACCCTACTGGAAAGACCTAGAGGTCCGCTCCTCAATCGACGTGATGCACGTGACGAAGAACCTTTGCGTGAACCTGCTAGGCTTCTTGGGCGTGTATGGGAAGACAAAAGATACACCTGAGGCATGGGAGGACCTGCAACGTTTGCACGAAAAAGACAGCATGCCTCCGAAGCAGTATAAAGGTCCTGCCAGCTACGCTCTTACGAAAGAAGAGAAAGAAATCTTCTTTGAATGCCTGCTCAGTATGAAGGTCACGACTGGCTTCTCATCGAATATAAAGGGAATAATAAATATGCTAGAGAAAAAGTTTCAGAACCTAAAGTCTCATGACTGCCACGTGATTATGACGCAACTGCTTCCGGTTGCATTGAGGGGGCTTCTACCGGAAAACGTCCGATTAGCCATTGTGAAGCTATGTGCATTCCTCAATGCAATCTCTCAGAAGGTGATCGATCCAGAAATCGTACCAAGGCTAAGGAGTGATGTGGCGCAATGTCTTGTCAGTTTCGAGCTGGTGTTCCCACCATCCTTCTTCAATATCATGACACACGTCCTAGTTCATCTAGTCGATGAGATTGTCATCCTGGGGCCCGTATTTCTACACAATATGTTCCCCTTTGAGAGGTTCATGGGAGTCCTAAAGAAATATGTCCGTAACCGCGCTAGGCCAGAAGGAAGCATCTCCATGGGCCATCAAACAGAGGATGTTATCGGGTTTTGTGTTGACTTCATTCCTGGCCTTAACAAGATAGGTCTCCCTAAATCGCGGTATGAGGGGAGACTGCCTGGAAAAGGCACTCTTGGAAGAGACTCAATAATATGCAGGGACGGATATTCTTGGTCTCAAGCACACTACACAGTTCTACAGAACTCTACCTTGGTGACCCCGTATGTCGATGAACACAAGAACAGTCTGCGCTCCAAACACCCGGAGCAGTGCGACGACTGGATTACATGTGAACACATCAGGACTTTCAGCAGTTGGTTGGAAACACGTCTCAGAGGTGACAACACTGTTTGTGATGAGTTGTACTTGTTGTCCAGGGGACCATCTTTGACTGTATTGACTTACAAAGGATACGAGATAAATGGGAATACATTTTATACGATCGCCAAGATCAAAAGAGCACCAACCAAAACAACGGTTTCCGCTTTGATGCAGCAACCGAGAGCGGAAAGGATATATATTATGGTTACATAGTGGACATATGGGAACTTGACTACGGAACTGATTTTAAGGTCCCTTTGTTTAAGTGCAAATGGGTCAATCTGTTAGGCGGCGGGGTACAGGTAGACCCACAGTACGGAATGACAACAGTGGATCTGAAAAATCTTGGGTACACTGACGAACCGTTCGTCCTAGCCAATGATGTGGCACAGGTTATCTATGTGAAGGACATGTCTACCAAACCGAGAAAAAGAAAAGATAAGGAAGCGAATACATCATATGATGAGCCAAAGCGCCACATAGTTCTTTCAGGAAAAAGGGACATCCTGGGAGTGGACGGCAAGACAGACATGTCTGAAGATTATGAAAAGTTTCATGAAATTCCTCCCTTCAATGTCAAGGCTGACCCAAGCATCCTGATAAACAATGAAGATTATCCATGGTTACGGCGTAATAAGCAAATGACACAAGCGAAGAAAAAGTGAAGACTTTCTCCCACAACTTTGTAACACACGAACATGCTATGTGGGTGAAATTATGATACCATCCCAACTTTCAACTTTTTCAGAGTTCATTTGAAATGCTTTCATGTCTTATGGTTCGGCCCTCGTAATACCATGACCGTTAGTCCCTGGCCCATGCCAACTTTCAACTTTCTAAAACTAATGGCACTAACAGAAAGTTTATAATTTTGCTCCTCGCCCCTGGCCCATGACCATTAGTCCCGGTTTGTGCCACAAACCGGGACTAAAGGGTTGGTCCTCGTTGCGGGCCGAGTTTAGTCCCACCTCGCCAACCGAAGGGGGCTCACACCGGTTTATAAGCCCTTCCCTCTGTGCCTTGTTGAGCTCCTCTCAAAGTGAAAATAGATGCCCTAATAGAGAAAAGTTTAACCTAAATTCATAGTGAATTTCTCTGAAATTCATAGAAATTTACTAGGAATTTAGGTTGAATTTTCTCTATAAGCGCATCTATTCTCATTTTTTAGTAAGTTAATCACAAACTTGTGATTCAAACAATTTTCAAAGAATTCAAATTTTAACTATTCAAATTTGAAAACTAATGGCACTAACAGAAAGTTTATAATTTTGGTGACCTAAAAGCAAAAAGAATTAAAAAATAAAGCAAAAAACAAAACAAAATAAATAATACAGAAAACAGAACAAAAAAACTGGAAAAAAATAAAAATAGCAACAATAAGTATTTTGTTGTAAGTAGAAACAAAATAAAATAAATAAAGCAACAAAGAAAACAAAAAACTAAAAAAGTGTTTTCAAATTTGAAAACTAATGGCACTAACAGAAAGTTTATAATTTTTCTAAAACTAAAAGCAAAAAGAATTAAAAAATAAAGCAAAAAACAAAAGAAAATAAATAATGCAGAAAACAAAACAAAAAAACTGGAAAAATAGGGCTCACCCCTATAATATTTGTTATGACTAACTAAAATTACCAAATTGAGTATAATGATAAAACACAGTAATATTAAATAGCAGGAAAAAGATTGACTCAAAAATCAATTTTTATAGTAAAGTTATTCATAAACTAGTGATTCACACAAATTTTAAAAAAAAATCAAATTTAAACTATTCAAATTTTAAAACTAATGGCACTAACAGAAAGTTTATAATTTTTGTGACCTAAAATAAAAAAGAAATCACTACAAAACTATAAGTATTTAGTTCTAAGTAGAAACAAAAAAAAAGTGCCACCTACTGGGCCCCCACGGCCTGAATACGACTAGAAACCCTTCCATGGGCCAGGATTCAGGCCCGCGGGAGGCCCATGTTGGGTTTCGTAGTAATTTCAAAAAATTTCCTACGCACACTCAAGATCATGTGATGCATAGCAACGAGAGGGGAGAGTGTTGTCTACGTACCAACGCAGACCGACTGCGGAAGCGATGACACAACATAGAGGAAGTAGTCGTACGTCTTCACGATCCAACCGATCAAGCACCGAAACTACGGCACCTCCGAGTTCGAGCACACGTTCAGCTCGATGACGATCCCCGGACTCCGATCCAGCAAAGTGTCGGGGAAGAGTTCCGTCAGCACGACGGCGTGGTGACGATCTTGATGATCTACAGCAGCAGGGCTTCGCCTAAACTCCGCTACAGTATTATCGAGGAATATGGTGGCAGGGGGCACCGCACACGGCTAAGGAATAGATCACGTGGATCAACTTGTGTGTCTAGAGGTGTCCCCTGCCTCCGTATATAAAGGAGTAGAGGGGGGGAGGCTGGCCGGCCATAGAGGGAGGCGCAGGAGAGTCCTACTCCCTCTGGGAGTAGGATTCCCCCTCCAATCCTAGTCCAACTAGGATTCCTCGGAGGGGAAAAGAGGAGGAGGGGGCCGGCCACCTCTCCTAGTCCTAATAGGACTAGGGGAAGGGGGGGCGCGCAGCCCATCTAGGGCAGCCCCTTCTCTTTTCCACTAAGGCCCACTATGGCCCATATAGCTCCCGGGGGGTTCCGGTAACCCTCCCGGTATTCCGGTAAAATCCCGATTTCACCCGGAACACTTCCGATATCCAAATATAGGCTTCCAATATATCAATCTTTACGTCTCGACCATTTTGAGACTCCTCGTCATGTCCATGATCTCATCCGGGACTCCGAACAACCTTCGGTACATCAAAATGCATAAACTCATAATATAACTGTCATCGTAACCTTAAGCGTGCGGACCCTACAAGTTCGAGAACAATGTAGACATGACCGAGACACGTCTCCGGTCAATAACCAATAGCGGGACCTGGATGCCCATATTGGCTCCTACATATTCTACGAAGATCTTTATCGGTCAGACCGCATAACAACATACGTTGTTCCCTTTGTCATCGGTATGTTACTTTCCCGAGATTCGATCGTCGCTATCCAATACCTAGTTCAATCTCGTTACCGGAAAGTCTCTTTACTCGTTCCGTAATACATCATCTCACAAATAACATATTAGTTGTAATGCTTGCAAGGCTTATGTGATGTGTATTACCGAGAGGGCCCAGAGATACCTCTCCGACAACCGGAGTGACAGATCCTAATCTCAAAATACGCCAACCCAACATCTACCTTTGGAGACACCTGTAATGCTCCTTTATAATCACCCAGTTACGTTGTGACGTTTGGTAGCACCCAAAGTGTTCCTCCGGCAAACGGGAGTTGCATAATCTCATAGTTATAGGAACATGTATAAGTCATGAAGAAAGCAATAGCAACATACTAAACGATCGGGTGCTAAGCTAATGGAATGGGTCATGTCAATCAGATCATTCAACTAATGATGTGATCCCGTTAATCAAATAACAACTCATTGTTCACGGTTAGGAAACATAAACATCTTTGATTAACGAGCTAGTCATGTAGAGGCATACTAGAGACACTTTGTTTGTCTATGTATTCACACATGTATCATGTTTCCGGTTAATACAATTCTAGCATGAATAATAAACATTTATCATGATTATAAGGAAATAAATAATAACTTTATTATTGCCTCTAGGGCATATTTCCTTCAGCCCAGTAGGCCCACAGGCGCAGATTGCAGTGTTAGGCCCGAAAGCCTGCTTTAGAGAGGAGCTCGGGAGGGAGGGCGCACCGCACCTTATAAACAGGTGCACCTCCCTCTCAACTAGCGAGGTGGGACTAAATATTTGGGTTCGGGGCAGCACAGGCCTTTGGTCCCAGTTGGTGGCACCAACCGGGACTAAAGGGGGCATTGGTCCCGGTTGGTGCTACGACCCGGGACTAATGCCCCCCTTTAGTCCCGGTTGGTGCCACCAACCGGGACCAAAGGCCTCTTTTCAGCAGCCCAAAGGGCGGGAAGCGGCGGCCTTTGGTCCCGGTTGGTGGCACCAACCGGGACTAAAGGGGGGCATTAGTCCCGGGTCGTGCCACGAACCAGGACCAATGCTCTCAGTATATAAGAAAACACTTGTGAAATTTTCATTAAGTTCCTCATTCTCCCGCTGCCCCGCCGCCCTCTGCCCCGTCGCCCGTGCCCGTCGCCGCCGTCGTCGGCGCCGTCCCCGTCGCCGCGCGCCACCCCGCGTCGTCGCCGTCCGCCTCACCGCCGTCGTCGCCGCCCCCGTCGCCGTGCGCCACCCCGCGCCGTCGCCGTCCGCCTCACCGCGCCGCCCCGCTCCACCGCTGCCCCGACCTCGCCGACGCCACCGCTGCCCCGCGTCGCCCCGACGCTGTCCCTGCCCCACGCGCCACCGCCTTTGCCTCAGGCTGGCCCCGACCCCTCCCCGCGCCCGTCGTCGCTATCTTCCGCCGCCACACCGATTCCGGCCGGCGACCTCGACCCCTCCCCGCGCTGTGAGCCCCTGCCTCCTCCCCTTTCCTTATCATTGCCGTCCCCGCATGCCATCCGTAAGCGCCACCGCCAACCATCGTCGCCGTCGCTGACCATCGCGGCCTATTTTTCATTTTTTCTGTTAAGATGTATGTATGTATGTTCAATGTATATATAATGCTTTGTATATGATGTATAATACTCTTTATATGTTCATATGTAACATTTAAGAAAAAAAGTGTTGTGTTGGAGAAGAAAAGAGGAAGGAGGAAGAAGGAAAAGAAGGAAGAAGAAGGAAAAGAAGGAGCGTGTATATGCCCTTTTTTTTAGATTTTTTGTTTTTTGCATTTTCATAAAAATGTATATATGTATGTATGTTCTCTGTGTATATATATGTTCATGTATGCAAAAGATAGATTTTTAGAAAAGTTAGGATTTTTTTTCTGTTAATAGAAGAAGAAAAAGAATGAGAGGAAAAAGGAAAATAAGAAGAGGAAGAAAGGAGAAGAAGAGGAGAGGAAGAAGAGGAGAAATAAATAAGAAGAAGAAAAAAAAGAAAAAGAAGAGGAAAAGAAGAAGAGGGAGAAGAGGGAGAAGAAGAGGAAGAAGAGGGAGAAGAAGAGGAAGAAGAATAAAAAGAGGAGAAGAAAGAATAGAGGAGAAGAAGTTCTTCTCCTCTATTCTTTCTTCTCTTCTTTTTTCTTCTTCTTCTTCCTCTTATTTTTTTATCGGGAACGAGGGTCGTCGAGGGGTCGAGGGGGGGGCAGCGAACATTCATGAGAGAGGCGGGGAAGAGGGAGAAGAAGAGGAGAGGAAGAAGAGGAAAAAAAGAAGAGGAAGAAGAAGAATAAAAAGAGGAGAAGAAAGAATAGATGAGAAGAACTTCTTCTCCTCTATTCTTTCTTCTCCTCTTTTTATTCTTATTCTTCCTCTTCTTTTTTTTATCGGGAACGAGGGCATGTCGAGAGTGTCGTCGAGCGGTCGAGGGTCGGGAAACTAGGGCTTACCCGAAGAAGGAGAAGAAGAGAAGAGGAAGAAGAGGAGAAAAAAAAGAAAAGGAAAAAAAGAGGAAGAAGAAGAAAAAAAAAGAGGAGAAGAAGAAGGAATAGAGGAGAAGACTTTGTCAGTTCTTCTTCTCCTCTAGCTATTCCTTTCTTCTTCTCCTCTTTTTTCTTCTTCTTCTTCTTCTTCTTCTTCTTCTTCTTCTTCTTCTTCTTCTTCTTCTTCTTCTTCTTCTTCTTCTTCTTCTTCTTCTTCTTCTTCTTCTTCTTCTTCTTCTTCTTCTTCTTCTTAATTTTTATCGGGGGTTCGAGGGGTCGAGGATCGCCGAGGGGTCGAGAGAGGTTTCCTAGTGTCAAAGTATTGAAGAAATCCATGCCTTCATCATTAGCCGGAAGTAACCAGGGCATGTTGGTACGAAGTTCTGCAAAGTTGTTCTAGAATGGAGTCCTGGATAGAATAATCCGCCTTTTGGTACGAATTCAGCAAAGGCCTTCCAAATAGCGATATTCTGAAGGCTCTTGCTGAACTTTGTACCAAAAAGCGAATTATCCTATCTGGGACTCCGTTCCAGAACAACTTTAAAGAGCTTCGTACCATCATGCACATGTTACTTTCGCCTAATGATGAAGACATGGTTTTGTTGAATCCTTTGACACTAGGCAACCTCCCGACCCCTCGGCGATCCTCTCGAACATGAGAGGAAGAAGAGGATAAAAAAAGAAGAGGAAGAAAAAAAAGAGGAGAAGAAAGAATAGAGGAGTTCTTCTCCTCTATTCTTTCTTCTCCTCTTTTTTTTCTTCTTCTTCCTCTTTTTTTTATCGGGAACGAGGGTCGTCGAGGGACATAGATGTAGTGTCGTCGTTGTCGATATATACCCCCTCCCGATAGCTTACTATGATTAGGTAGCTAGTTCTACGTTTGGCACTAATATATCCATCTGTCATGTTTGAATAATAATTGCCATGTTATAAATATTTGTAGAAACTATGGACACCGCCCTAGACGAAGCAAAAGAAGCGTTGTTGAGGGACATAATCGCAGAAGGAAGTGATGCCATCTCGTTGTTTCTCAACGAAACCGATGGTCTGGAAGGAGAGGGTGAACAAGCTGGCTACGGTGACCTAATGCCGGTGCAAGAAGAAGAACATGAGGACGGCTCCGGTGACCCAATGCCGGTGCAAGAAGGAGACCGTGATGACGGCTTCGGTGACCGAACCGAGTCCGGCCAGGTATATATATTAGTTAAGCCTGTGCTGACTAGCTAATTGATGCATTCATTGTTTTGGTATGTACATATATTAGTTAAGTCTTTGTTCTTTTTTCTGGCCCTCCGGATCGAGCACAACTTCGGTAAAGAGACGAGGCCCGAAGAAAAAGTTGAGCTCGGATGAAAAGTTTGAGATCATAGCAATCGCGGCCGACGGCCAACCGATTGAACGCCTCAGGACAAAGAGCGCATTTGTTGCTCAGTGCGGGGTTCTGGTTAGGGACAAGATCCCGATAAGCATCCAGCAATGGTTTAAGCCGGCTACAGAAGACCCTGAGGTGTCTTATGTCAATGATATGCAGAAAAATGATCTTTGGACTGAGCAGAAGTCAAATTTCACCCTACCGCCAGAGGATGATCCGGAGAAGCCAGTTAAAGAGCAATTAATCAAGTCTTTTGCTCTTAAGAGGATGGCAGAACTATTCAGGAGGTGGAAGAAAGAGCTGAATAAGTTTGTTGAAAATAAAGAGAAACCAGAATTCAAGGGCAGATATGAGAAGTTCAGAGATCACTGGCCCGCATTTGTGGCCCACAAGACATCGGAAAAGAGTAATAAGATGTCGGCGACAAACAAGCAAAATGCTGCGAAGAAGAAGCTTCACCATCGCACGGGGTCAGGTGGCTACCTCGTAGCCCGGCCTAAGTGGTCCAAGACTGAGAATGATCTGGTTGATAAAGGGATCGAACCAGAGACAATTAACTGGCCAGACCGTTGCCGGACTTGGTTCTTCAGGGCTGGCGGAACCTTGGACCCTGTAACAGGGAAGTGCATTTGGACGAACGATCAAATGGACATACCAGTCAGGAAGCTTAAGCAGTATATCGAAGCAGCGCAGGAAGGGACGTTCTTTCCAGACAGAGAGAACGACGAGCTCACAATGGCCCTCGGGAATCCTGAGCACCCTGGACGGACACGAGGCACACCAGGCTCCATTCCATGGAAGGTTGGGTTTCCGGACGCAGGCGGTTACAAATCCCATGAGAGGAGGAAAAAAGTGCAGCAGACCCAAATGCAGGCGCTGCAAGCAAGGGTAGACGCGATAGAGGAACGAGAAGAAAATCGCAGCAAACGTACTGCCGAAGCCTCCCCCGAAGCTACCCCGCCATCTCAGCGCAGAAGCAGCGTGGCTTCCACCGAGCTGCTTCACCCGGAGCATGCCTTGACGGCTCCTACCAGCTATCCCGTGGATGCTATCACGGAGTCTCAAAATTGCCACCTTATGACGCAATGGATGAATTTGAAGGTCAAGGCGGCTGTTGGCTCTGTTTATCCTACTGAACCCGGCGCAACTTTTCACTGCCGGCCGATTCCAGAAGGATATGCTAGGGTGATGGTGGATGAAATAACGGAGGGATTTGAGGACCTCCAGCTTGACCACCCTACCGGTGAAGGGGAGACTCGGCTGGGGTCTTCTCTGAAGACTCCATGCCTATGGCGGAAGGAGCTCATCAACCTTCCGAACTGGACGCCTCCGCCTCCTCCTCCTCCTCCGGCGAGTCAGGGCACTCCGCCTCCTCCACCGCCTCCTCCTCCGGCGAGTGACGATCAGGGCCCTCGGTCGGCTCCTTCTCCGGCGCATGGCGGCACTCCGCCTCCTTCTCCGCCTGCGCCGACGCGCCCGAGCAGCCAACCTCCTCGTTCTCCGCCTCGTCAGCAAGGGCGGAAGAGACCTGCCGCCACTCCAGCTGCTCCGACGCGTCGTAGTCCTTCTCCTCCGCCTCGTAAGCAAGTAAAGAAGACAACTGTTCCGTCTGCTCGGTCGGCGTCTAGCAGTACAACCATAGGCGGGAGGACATACAGATTCGGTCCTTCTCTGAAGACTCCAGAGAAGTTACCATACGAGAGGACCCCGGAGGAGAACGCGAAGATTGCGCGAACCGAAGTGGATGACTGGTTTCAAGGGTTGAAAGCAAAGAGACATCCACCTCCGGAGGAGAAGGTAGATCCGGTGAAAGTGAAGCGCACTCTGGCTGCCCTGGCAAAACCACCCAAGTCTCCGCCGAAAGGCAACTATGAGCGCATTATTGCAAAGACATGGGCCGAAGCGGAGCGGTCGGGAAGTACAGTCAGTGATCAAAGGCTGAAAGAACGACGAGCAGCTGGGAAACAAATTGCCCAGCTCGGCGAACAAGCGAAGCAATCGTGCCCCCCCTCAAGGTGCCTAGCGACATCGTCGATCTGAGGATGGTGCCCGGTTATGGCAATGTTGACGATTACCTGCCCGACGATGTACATTATGATACCATGGAGGTGCAGATACACAGATACGAGTACGGGAAGCCTCTCGTCAAAGATGAAAAATCTTTAACAACGATGATGCGAAGATTACATGATTGGTATTTGAAAATCTGCAGAGAGTCTGGGGGGAAGAGTACTTTGTATGCGAGAGTTAAACCGGAGCAAGACCTCGTTGGAATCGAACTGTTTCCTATTCCATTTGAGGAGTTCTATCAGTTTTTCAATCAATTGGCCCTCGATAAAACAACGATCACCTGCTACTGTCTGTAAGTACTACTACTTCTGTCATTAAGTCTCTCTATATAGCTCATCTCTTTCATTGCATGTATTTATAATTATCCTCACTATATTATGCAGAATGAAGATCGCCGAATTGAAGAAAAGACAAATAGGTGATATTGGGTTCGTTAACACATATCTCATAGATGCAACTGAGGTTGAACATCGTCCCGGAGATACCGAGGCCAACTTGCTACGATCATTCAAAAAAAATGAAAACAAAGATATAATACTCTTTCCTTACAACTTCAAGTGAGTGTTACTGTCTTGTGCATATTCGGTTTCCCTTATATATTAGTCCAGGTTATAGTAATGTAATTGATGAGTTATGCATGCATGTGCAGTTTCCACTATATTCTCCTAGAGATTAGGCTTGAGCAGGGAGTAGTAACCGCCTTGGACTCTAAACGAAAAGATTCCCAGGAGTATGCAGACATGACTGAAATCATTACGCACCATATCAGCAACTTTGTTCATTTCCTGATATCAAGTAACTGTTTTCTTTGTTCGGCAGGGTTTGGAGAAAATTCACCAGAAAAGTTCCGGTACTGCCGAAGGAGCTGGAATTTAGACACCCGAAAGTAAGTACTATAGTACCATGTTCCGCGCATCTCCTAGTGATTCAAGCGCTAGTTTCATCAATACCATTTAGCATTCTTGCTTATCAGTTTGATTGACCTCTATTTCTTGTAAAGTGGTTGTGGCAGGAACAAGGGAATGATTTCTGTGGATACTACGTCTGCGAGTCCATCCGCCACACGACCTGTGAGCGGGGCGGGTACTCTGACGAACAATATGAAGTACGTAAATAACAACATTCACAATTTTATTTTATTACCATCATTTGTATTGAGTTTCATTCATTCATATATATATATGTATTGACCCCCTTCTTCAAATTAGATGTTTCGGAAGCGGGATGAACTCCTAGCACCAGCTCGCATGCGAGCAATTCAAGAGGAATTGGCGGCATTCTTTCTTGACCAAGTGATCGCTGAAGACGGAGAATACTATGTGGACCATGAGTCTGTATGATTATATTTGTAAGAGATAATTATTGTATATATGTAGCCGGTAGTGTCGGATAGATATACGAGAACTTGTTGTTCGACCAATCTCTCGGAGAAGGAGAGGTGGTCGATATCACTTCTCTCTGTATGCATATATGTTCATGACGATCTTCTGTTTCCTTCGTTTGCTTACTAGCTAACTAGCATGTCTAGTCCTCTCTATACGTATGTATAGTACGTAGCGTCGACCAAGCACGGACGTAAGAGAGGACACTTCTCTCTATTAATTATAGCTAGCTAACACAATATATGAAACACCTAAATTAACCCCCCAAAACCCCCAAACCCCCCCCCCCCCTTTCAAAAAAAAAAACAAAAACCCCAGCCACAGAAATGCTGACGCGTGGATGCCTATTGGTCCCGGTTGATGCCACCAACCGGGACCAAAGGGTCTCCTGACTGGGCTCTGCGCACTGCCCACGTGGAGGCCCATCAGTTCCGGTTCTGAATTGAACCGGGATTAAAGGGTCGGGGCATTAGTACCGACACTTTAGTCCCGGTTCAGGAACCGGGACTAAAGGCCCTTACAAACCGGGACTATAGGCCCTTTTTCTATCAGTGATGTTTGCATGGCATTTCGAAGCCTGCAAGAAGCACGTACTGTGTGCAGCTACTACCTGCTAGTCCCCGTTCAGGGGTCAGGCCACCGGACTAGTCGCCGTTGTGGATCGATCGTCACACCAGAAGCCGGTCGGCATATCGTTCCAGTGTGGAAACAAGCTGATGATGACCCTTTGATTCTCATGCATGCATGCGGAGCCTTGATTCTCACGCGTGATCCTTGTTAGGTACTGTCTGCCATCTGTTGTGATAGAAGACAGAACATGACTTATAATGGTGCGGTTGTCCTCTCCTAACATGCTAGTTTTTTGAAAGAGAGAGCCTGAGGCCTCTCACGGTTTTGCTCTCCAGTTGGATCTACGCGACTTATAAGCATTGGGGTCTCCCCTCCTAGCTATTATGAGCGCGGTTCTACACTGAATTTATGTGTTCAGCTACTACAAATAAACCTCGACGCAAGGAAGAAGTAGGTATAGATAGATAGGATCTCTTGTTCGTTTCTCACATCGACCCTCACGTCTACTCACTCCCATGATCATCATGTCGGTCTATATATCCATGTATACATATGCACGTGTGCCTTTCTTTTGGAAAGGAGGTGGTGAAAAGTGGTGGCAGTTGCAACTTGCAACTGATTAAGAGCAGGTGCTTATATCACAAGATTCCTTACTAATCTCCTCGGCAGATGTGTCTAAGCATTCTCCTATTTTGGTTTGTCACATCGATGCTCGCGTCTAATGCCCCCCATGATCACCAATCATGTCGCTCCTGACCTCCTGTGTATCCATGTGTTGTGTTAGCTCCTAAGTTCATCTATAGTGTATAAAACTCCTTAATATAAATTTATATTGTGCAAACATACGCTGATATCCTTAACTGCCAAGTTAAAAGATTTTCCCTCTGAAATACTTGGGTGTGCCTATTTGTTCTACTGGTTTAAAGATATCTGGTTACAATTTTTTGGAGGACAAGTTTATATTTATCCAAAAAAACCTGGTACTTGGATAGGCAATTCCCATGTCCATGGGATCCAGAACCACTATCCTTAATTCTGTGTTCATGTCTTTGTTCCTGATGAATAGCTTTGGTGAAGAAATGAGATAAACAAAGAATGAGTGGAAAACAAAACTTAAGTCTCCTGGTAAATTGGTGGTGACTTGAAACGCAGGATGGATTGTGGCAACAAGTTGTAATGGAATATGTTAGAAACAAAACTATTTGTTGGTCTTCCTACTCGGCATGTGATTATATCATCCTGATGTAAAAAAAAAGTGATTATATCGTCCTTGTATCACCCCCAAGTCTATTTTTTTTAAACGGGCCTTGTCTTCATTTCGTATCAAGCTCAACTAGTGGCCATCCGTGCCATGCATTGACGATTTGGCTTATCCTATAATGTGATCAAAACGCATCTCCGTGAGCTCGCTTAGTGATAAATTGTAGTACCACTGTACCTGTGTTGAAACAAGTTCTACTACTACAACCTGCTTCCACTTTTTCAAATAAAATGGAGATCTCGCAACTTCGCCTCTGGAATTATAATCAATCTTACCAGTGGTTTAGAAACAAAGAAACATAAGCTTCGATCAATTGAATTAACTTGTCACCGTACGATCATGGCTTGCCCTGCTCAGTTCTTATTTCGGCATGCATGATTAACAGCTACTACTACACTAGACAGATTCTAGAACCCCGAGGCTCTCGGCGGTAGCGTCGATGACGGTCTGCACGATGGACGATCGCTCGAGGCCATCGACGGTTCCGGGGTTGCGGACGGCGCAGTTGCGGCAGATCTGGCCCTGGCCGCTGGTGAGAACCTTGATCTGGCCCATCTTGACCATGGACACGCTGAACTGGTTGAATAAGTCGCGCTATCTGTGCGCGAAGTGCTCAACCATGGGCAGGGTGATGGCGTTGGTGAAGAGGTCCTGGTCGGACACAAAGAGCCCCTTCCGGTCCAACAGGTTGAGGAAGTACTTGTTGTCGAACACTTTGGGCGTGCCCACGTCCAGCGTGGTGCGGGCGACGGTGCCCTCGGCCGGGCACGTCTGCTTCAGCCTGGCCACGAGGGAAGGGTTCATGGTGGGGTCCGGCCGTTGGTAGAGCCGCTCCTTGAAGAAGGTGCAGTGCCCGACGCGGATGATGTGTGTTAGAATAAACCGTTAATGCAAGATCATAGATGACATATCGAGGCACGATATTTATTAACGAGGTTCATCGATATGACTACATTCCGAGGCATGACTATGGACACTCCTTCCTAAGATACCGCAACACCGGCCGCCCGGGCGTCGACACAAGCCATCGGCTCCCCCACGTATCTGTTGCTATCAACTCGTCATGGGTTATAACGTATGGTGCCCCTCCGTATATAAGAGGCCTAGATTACAATGTGTCTGACTCCTACACGATTCGTACCTAACCACACCAATTACAACTTCAAGTCCACGTAACCCCTTGCGTACATAATATTCGACACAAATATAATAAACTCCACCTTGACGAATATTCTCCACCACTTAGAAGTCGTCCATGCTCGAACCTCCATGTACTCCGGACTTGGGTTGTCTTCTTTGTAGCTTACTGAGAGCTACCCGACAGGTCAGACCCGCGGCCACTGTGAGACTCCACTGCTACTTGTGCAGCTCCACTCTCCATGGATCCACCTGCAATAGTGCTACCTGCAACTTGTAAAGATGTGAAGCCATCCTCTCTCCTATCATCATGGTCATCCCATCTTTCATGATTTTCATGGTCTTCTTATCCCGATCAGAACGGAATTACATACCACCATCATGAAGAACACCAAGGGAAATTATATTCATCCTTAGCCCTGGCACATGCCTGACTCTCCGAAACATCCGCTCAACTCCGTCAAACATCTTCATTTTGATGTCACCTACTCCAGCAACACAATAACATGTGTCATCGCCCACATAGGCTAAACCAAATTCACCAGACTTGTACGAAGAGAATCACTCCCTGTTGGGCGTCGCATGAAAAGAGCAAGCTGAATCCAACATCCACGCTTCAGTTTTTGTTGACCGCTTGTTTGATACTACGAGAACATGACTATCACTGTCCGAGCCATCACCATGAGTAGCCGCATTAGCACTTGCCTCACCCTTCAGTTCTGCATTCCCTCTTCATATGTCCTCAATCCTTGCACCTGTAGCACTGCACCTTTTTCTTCTTTTTCTTCTCCGCCTCTTGTCCCTTTCTGAGCCGATAACCTTTAACTGTCAACCCCAAACTTTGAGTATTCTCCCTTTCTGCAGCATTCTTTTGCTTTATCAACTCATGTCCAAGCAACGCTACAGTGACTTTCTCATTATTGATGGTTGTCTTTCCATATGTCAATGTAATGACCAAATGCTCATAGGACGGTGGCAACGAAACAACAAGAAGTAGTGCCTTATCCTCATCATCAATCTTCACACCTAGACACGCTAGATCCATGACCAACTGATTAAAGGCATTCACATGCTCCACAAGATCCGACCCTTCTTGCATCTTCAGCCCACAGAATTTTTGCTTCAAATACAGCTTATTGGTCGCTGATCCGTGTTGCGAACTGCCCTACGCGGCAATCGCATGAGCGAGAGATGCGTGTCGTTCGCTAAGTACTGGGCTGAACTTATTGCTACTGGGCTTGAGGAGATCGATCACCATTAGGGGGGGGGGGGGGGGGGGGGGGGGGGGGAGGGGCGTGGCCCCCCTCGCCCCCCTGGCTCCGCCCGCCACAATAAAAAATATGACAAAATGCACCGCACACAACTGTTGAGAGGGCAGATATGGCCCTGGCCGCCGGTGAGAACCTTGATATGGGCCATCTTGACTATGGACACGCTAAACTGGTTGAAGAAGTCACGCTGGCTGCGCGCCAAGCGCTCGACGATGGGCCGGGTGATGGTGTTGGTGAAGAGGTCCTTGTCGGACACGAAGAGCCCCTCCCGTTTCTCCAGGTTGACGTAGTACTGGTTGTCGAACTTTGGGCGTGCCCACGTCCAGCGCGGTGCGGGCGACGGTGCCCTCCGCCGGGCACGTCTGCTTCAGGCTGGCGACGAGGGAAGGGTTCATGGTGGGGTCCGGCCGCGGGTAGAGCCGCTTCTCGAAGGAGGTGCAGACGCCGATGGTGTGGCGGCCGGAGAGCGCGACGAGGTCGGTGGCATCGAGGTTGTGGCTAAGCTTGTGGAGCACGTTAAGGAAGGTTGTCCCGTTCGAGGACGGCCGCGGGAGGAATTCGATCACCTGGTCCCGCGTGGCGAACCAGGGGCTGTCGCGGCGGCCGAGGGGCACGCGGTAGTCGGGCCCGCCGGTGGCGACCACGGAGTCGCGAGCGGCGAGCGCCAGGATGTCGGAGCAGGACACGATGGCGCCGTGGCACTCGCGCTCCAGATGGTCCCGGATGTCGTTGATGGCCTTGAAGGCGGAAGGGCGGAGACTGAGGTTGGGCGGCGCCTGCTGCTCCCCCGGCGCCAGGAGCAGCGACGTGTCGCAGCCCTGCATGCATGCGCGGCGCGTTCATGCCTGAGATGCATGAACCGGTTAATGGATTGATGGGAGGCAAGGCAAGGTATATACCTGGACGAAGCAGTCGTGGAAGCGGAGGCGAAGGAGGCCCACGGCGAGGCCGACGTCCTTGCGGACGGCGTCCTGGACAAAGTCGCGCACGATGAACTCCGCCTTGGGGCAGCTCCGCTTGTAGAAGTCGAAGGGCGCCACCGGAGGCGGCCTCAACTTCAGCTCGTCCTGCTCTGAAGCCGCATAGGCCCCTGCCACCACCACGAGTGCTACTGCTGCCGCGAGCAGAGGAGAACGAGCCATGGATCTGCTCTCGTCTACTGTTTTGTGTATGTCAGTGTGTTGCTGTGTGTGACTCGGCTGCTCTGCTCTGCTACGTAGAGCCTTGGTTTTATAGGCGACGGCTTCTCTTTGGTTTTATAGGAGTAGGTACGAGCGTGCATGAGTGCATGACACACTAACACATGATGATGGTGGGAGTGAGAAACGAACAAGAGGTGGAGGTTCCAGATTTAGCACTTAGCAGCTGGACACAAGAATTCAGTGTCCGCACTCCACGTCTCCACCTTCGCCTTGCCACTAATAAGTTTACATATGAAGGCGAAGGGCAGCAAAAATAGGAGAATGCTTACATATGTCGAGCAGATTTAGTAAGGAATCATACCGTGCAAACGCGTACTTTTAATCAGTTGCAACTGCCGCCACTTTGCACCAGTGATAGCTACTGATCGATGCGCCAGCCAAGTACTCCTATATATGTCACTGTGTTTGTGTTACTCTGTGCTACTCAGCTGCTCTGCTCGATCTGCTACGAGTACGTGTAGGTAGTGCCTTGGTTTTATAGACGACGCTTCTCTTTGACACGCAGGTATGAGCTAGCGTACATGACACACTGGTACATGGGTGCATGGATGGACCGACATGATGATCGTGGGAGTGAGTGTGGATGTCACCAAGATGGCGTCTCTCCCTCCTCCTCCCCCTCGTTTTTGGGCGATGGCGATGAGGAGGACTCCTCCTCTGGCTCGGATGATGCTTCCCCTCTTGGCTCGGCGGTGGCGGTGCCGGCCATCAGAGCGCCGGATCGGGTTCGGAAGTTTGCTCCTGGGGGTAGGGGCAGGCCGGTGGTGTCGTCGGCTGGCTCCTCGGGGTGGCAATGCGTCGGTCGTCGTAGAAATTTTGCTTACAGGACGGACTGACAGGATGCATGCGAATTTGAGTGAGTAGTTGTGACGCGTATATTACACCAGCAAGCAGCTCCCTGGAAACACGACCTAGCCGCCCATTCGCCGTCGTCTGTCTGTTTAGTACGAGGTCCATCACGTGTCAACTTGTTTTTTCCTTTGTTGTTGTTGCTGTTGTGGAACCACATTTGTTACTCTGGTTTCAATCTGCCGCATTCTCATCACTCTGCTGAGAAAAAACCACATTGAAATAATGTATCGCCGTCATCCCCGGCATCATGCGACTAGTGATCACGAGGGTGCTGTCATCCCCGACATCTTTGGAAGGTAGCTACTCTCTGCGTGTGCAGCAACAACGCGGGAGAGATCAGGCGAGATGGCATCTCCGAAGAACAATTTGGCCAACGACCACTCATCCTCGCATGGTCAATCCGAGTCTCCTGTTGGAAAGCAATCCGAAGAAGCGGCCGTGGTATTGGCAGGGCTCGGTGGTCTAGTTCTATCGGGGAAGGAGGCGTATGGTGATCATTGATCCATCAGAGAAGGAAAAGCCAGCAAAACCCATGTGGGCCGCGATTGGCAAGGTTTTTTTTGCCTCAAGACCTCTGAATATCAACGCCCTAGACAGAGCTATGCATCGAGCTTGGGATCTTCATCAAAATGCGCACTTCATGAACTGGGTAATAACATCGGAGATGGGCCTTTGACAACATAAATGTTTCGGTTAGAGTACATGACCAACCACCGTACAAAAGGTGTGAAGCTTTAGTCAAGGTACTGGGAAACTGGCTATTCGAGTTGATGTCGACAAGGGGGGTTGGGCTCGAGGGAAATATTTCGTGGTTCGAGCTAAGGTACCTGTGTTTGAGCCTTTAGCAAGAGGCTTCTTCCTGAGATCTTCACTGGAAACAAGGAGGGTATACAATATGGTTTTAATATAGCAGGATTTTGCTACGAGGTCCACAATGTCGTCTAGCAATATGAGCCATGAAAGCTCCCGCTCGACTAGTGGAGAGCAAGGTTCGCATGGGACAACCCGTGTTAAAGACCTCACACCCCACCGCAGATTGTTCAAGGATAAATCCCCAGCTCACGAACCAGGATTGGAGGAAAGAGAGAAAACAGGGGAGACAAACACGACGAAGGAACAAGAGAATGAGTGGCTAGGGAACATGCTCGAGGCATGAGAAGTATCAAAGCCGCCCTAGTATGTTTGTGCGTTGACCCAGGCGACACCCGGCGGATTTTGAGCATCAAAAGGTGATCGCCAAAGGACTCCGGTGGCAACGAAACGAAGGACAAAGAAAAAAATTGGAGGAGGAGGGTGCTTAAAACTCCATCAGTGTTTGGGGTAGAACTGTCTAGTATTGTGATTAGGCACGATAGTTGCCGAACTTTGAGACCTCATATGGTCCTACACCCCAGCTATGGTTTTCTTGTTTCAACGAAGCATGGGTTTCTGACATGGACAACCATTTAACTGCAAGGGTAGAACTGGAGGGCTTGCATTGTGGACAACACGCGTGGGCCAGCACGTGAATGACGCATGATGCCTTCCACTTTCAGAGTTGTACATTCAACGTAGATGCCCACATCACCAAAACTATCGCCCCATTAGTAGGTAAAACTTGTTTTCACAAATCTTGAAACGCTATTCAATTTTGTGATTTTATATAATCAGTCCAATAATAAGTCAAATATTCTTGAATGAGTAGAAGTGTTAATCGGTTGCGAGAAAAAATATGTTCACGTAGATCAAAAGAAAATATTGATGCATATCCATTTTTTTCCACATGTATCGAATAATATATGTCCGTGTATTTCACAAGTGGTTGTAAATTTTTAAAATTATTCATGTACAACCCAAAAATTACTGAAATTTTTAAAAGAAAAATGTTCTATTAAAAAAAGAACCGTTTGTCAATCATTAAAAGTTGTTTACAGGTTTGCAAAAATTTCCAAGGATTTCAAACAATGTCATATAAATTACACAAATAAACGTAATTATAAAAATAAAAAATTAAACTAGAGAATATAAAAACTATTAAAATAAAAATGTTGATACATTTCAAAATATTTATTCTTATATTCACAAAATTAAAGCAGTCAAACAAAAAAAAGGGAAAGATGATCTGAAATAATCCAAAATATACAATTAAAGACTAAAAGTAAAAAAATCAAAATATGAAACTATATTGAACAGTAAATAACAGAGAAAAGAAAACTAAACAAAAAATAAAACTGAATACCAGCCTGTATAGTTGGGTCGGCACATGCACAAAGAAACGTGTAGGCGAGCTGTATAGGTCACTCACAGTGAGCAACATATGATGTTTGCATTGAATATCAGCCTCGAGCATTAGCTAGGATCCAACTCTGTCCATTTTGATTTCCATGACAAGGTTCCCACATAAAGCCGAATAAACTATTTGGACACAAGCTGTCCACGGTCCAATACCCATTTTAAGGGTATTGGGGAAATTACCAAGTAGAGGTACTTTCTTTTCTATCGACGTTGAGGGCCTCTTTGGGCTGTAGAATTTTTATAGGAACTAGATGATGCCCACGCGTTGCTGCGGGAACCTTGGTAAAACATATGCATAAATAGAAGCTAAAAAACTAAAACTATGGCAAAAAAATAAATTAAGAATGCTCTCGGGATATATTTTGAAAACAATAAAGTATATGAAGCATATGATAAAATGTTGTATAAAAAGAGAGTTCTATTGGATCGAACACATGGGGTGCCATTTTTAACAAAAAATGTGCAACATGAACTACATATATTTGCTCCAAGCATAAAACGTACAAATATATGTATGTCATGCTACAAAAATGTGTAACATGACCGTCGATGCCCGCACAAAAATAAGTGAAGCAAATTAACAAGCAAGGAGGCTGAGCGGCATAGTTGTATCAAAAGATTAGTGCACAAATTGTAACTTATGACTACATGCATGACTTGATAATATGGCATAGTTGCATAAGAGAAAAAATAGGTAGTGGGTTGCAACTATTTAAGATTAGATATTGGAGGACTGGAATCCTAAGCAATTGTTTCTATGAATGCCCTTTGGATCATAGGATTGGGCCTACTCTTTCTACGTAATCAATTGCCCCTACCACCCACCCACCTACCCACCCCATGCATACGAATCAAACTAACCTCATTTGCTTTTTTTCCTTTGAAATTGTGTGTGTTTAGTTCCTATGCACCATCTAAAGGCTCCCCTCAGAAAAACTGCTTTGAAACCACGTATAAATTTATAGTACATGACATCACAATTGTGCATTCCCCCTATTCCTACGTATTCAAAATTCTGCACTCAAACAAGCCCTTGCAATCTGCACTACCCAACATCCTATGACATCGAGGAAACAAAGACAAATTGTAATGGCAGAACTCTGCTTGCTCAATTGACATCTGTCTTTGCGAGTTGACTCACAATCGAAGTCCTGCTACAAGCATGGATTTGTAACGGCGGGAGCCGAATCGGTTTCTCACTCCTACTTTAAGATTAGTGAGCACTTATATGAATGGTTCGGTACAATGCATATACCAAAAAATTGTAGGAATACCAATAAAATACCAAAAAATAAATATCCATGTATTTCTACATATTGTTTGACAAAACTATTTCTTTGAAAAGCTTCAAAATTTCAAATAAATTTATAGATTGTTTTAAATCACAATTCGAGTTTCCTAGTTTTTAAAATAGGACTAAAATTATTGCAATGTGTCTAATTTTTATATTGTGTTAAACGACTGTGTAATGTTTTCTAAAATTGATTGAAATACGGAAGAAATAGTTGACAAATGTGAAATAATTTATGTACAAATATTTTGGAAATTTTATTTTGTGTGATAATATGACTGAAATTAGTGAAATACTCCCTCAGTTCCGCAATGCAGTGCATATATTTTTCAACAGTCAAACTTACTGAACTTGACCAAATATATAGAGAAAACTATATATATAGAAAGTCTATTAATAACCCAGGGTGAAGAATAATCGACCAGATCAAGTTTAGGTGACATATATTCGGCGAGATTGGGTAATTGATTACTTATTCTATATATATTTAAACCTCGGGGCCCCAGATTAGCGGGGCCCCAGATCTAAATATATATAGAAAGTCTATTAATAACCCAGGGTGAAGAATAAGTAATTCTTCACCCTGGTCGATCGACCGAGCCAACCAAGCCACCGTTCGTTTGATCGAGGCAAAATCCCACCGTACGTTCCCTCACCCTAAAATTACAACGGGATGGAGGTTTTTTTACGTTTGATGACTTGACTGGACTTGATGCCTGCCCTCCTCGTCCTTTTTTGCTTAAAAAAAACTCCTCGTCTTTTTCCCACCTCCCCGTCTTTTCCTAATCGACTGCATACGGTTTCGGGCGAACGATGGCGTGGTGCTCGGCGGCGATTTGGCTTGGAGTGAAGCCATTGTTTGGCATGCTATCGGGAAGGCGTGCTGCTCGACCGGCATGGTCTCGGTGTTGGGTGGTCGCTGGACAATTGGGGCGGCGTGGTGTGTGGTGTCTGCATAGGTCTGGGCCCCCGCTGTGCACGGAGATGTGGATGGTGATCCCGCTGGAGCTGTGGCAGGTGATCACGGCAGCGCATTAGGCGTCCGTGCATGGGCTAGTACATGACAGCATTGCCTCTCTTTGGATTGAAGTTTGGTTGGGCTTTCAGTGCATGGGAGGAGGTGAGCAGCCCCTATTTTAGTAATTTCCGTTCCCAAATTCCAATTAGCTTCCACTTACATTTCCCTTTGTCATGTTCTTCCCAAATTGATATCCGTGCACCTGGGTGCTCCTGATCTGCTTGCTCCGGCGCCCCTCGAGGTCCTGATTTGATTTGACTACCAGCCGGTGGATGTGGGTTCTCCCGGTGGTGGAGTTGAAGGGGCCCTAGTGGCTAAGGACTTGACCAGCAAGCTGGAGGCCACCACAACCAGCGTCCTGGAGCTCTGACACTAATCATTCATCTACTCACGTTGGTTATGTGGGTATATGTAGCCATCTTTGCTTGCTTCAATAATTTTCAGTTGTTTCAGTTCCCAGTCTGGTTCGTAGTAGACGTGCGGGTAGTAGAATCTTCCCTCCTGGTTGGTCGGCTGGTCATGGCGACAGTTTAGGTGATATTCGCGGCGGCACTGGTTCGGCCGCGACCACTTTGTGCTCTCCTCCAGCTCTGACCTACAGCTGCTTGCAGGTTAGTAATCTTCTTCCATCTTCCATAAACAGAGGTGTCAATCTTATTGCATCTAACGAGTAATGACTCGTCAGGCCATATGGTGTATTTCTTTCTAGCTATTGTGATCCATCAAATGTTAATTATTAGATTAAACAACAAGAGATAATTACTGTATTCATTATTAGATCTTTGTGGTTTCTGGTCCTCTCAGTCGTACTGATAGAATTAAGCAATAAAATGTTGACTATACGGTAAATGGGTATGTACTGATTTTGGGATTTATATTAGCTTGCAGACAACATTTTAGCCAAAAGAAAATGTACAAACATTATAGCTAGTACTGAGATGACAGGCATTGGAACATATTCATTAGCTTGAAGAGAACAGTTGGCTATAAGATAATTGGGTTAATGTACTGATTTTGGGACTTATATTAACTTGAAGAGATGAGAAGTATCTCGGCTCTGTAGCTGCAGAATCAGAATGGATTATAATGTGCCTTAGCTATATTTTCTTATTGATGCCGACTAACCTCTATGATATTTTTCTTAGCAAAACCTATGACTAGCTATGCAGCTCTCCATGTAAAATAATGGAAAGCAATGGCTTACTTTCTACATGAAACCAAAGCATGAATTCTGATTCATCGTAGAATGATTTTTCTTATTTTATCACACAAAATATTTGTTGCTACCAAAATAGTACACAGACATCAACTATTTGTTACTAAAACAAGAATATTAATTATCAACTTCCTACTTTCTACTAGAGCTTATAGATTTAGCATATGTTTAGGTACATTTTATTGAAGTGAATATAATTTTTGTTTATTGCTCAGCCATTGATTTTACGGAATATCCATATCACCATTTTTTCCTTCAGATACTTATATAGACCGAACATCATTGATTTTAGTCTTCTTTCACATGGACAAGGATTTGGAGCACTCGGGTGCTCCGTACCCCTATATGAACAATTCATTCAAGAAAATAACGAGAAATTTGGAAAAAAATCTGGTATTTGGGGATATCAAACGTGGGTTCCCGAGCTACTCCTGTGTGAAATTTCGTGAAAAAATACCAGGAAACGTATTCGTGGCAAAAAAGACAAAAAAAATTCTATGTATAGAAAAATCTGTTTGGGTAGATTTTTGTTCTGACATTATTTCCTTCGCCAGGGATATGTTTTTGGGAATTTTTTCACGAAATTTCACACGGGAGTAGATTGGGAACCCAGTTTTGATATCCCCAAACTTCCGATTTTTTTGATTTTTGGGAATTTTTTACGGTTATTTTTCGTATAGGGGTGTGGAGCACCCAGGAGCTCATGTGTATTTTTTCTCTTTCACATATCTTTCTGTCTTCCAGAGCTATCCATTCAAATATCAGTATTCCACATAGTCTCTTGTGAAGTAATGTTCAGCACCATAGTTTTCTGAGTAAATCCAACGTTCCCAATAAACTAGTTTTTGTTTTCATGGTTCTTTCTTCGTTAGATGGAATCTAAGTTCGAAATTTTCTGTTTTCAATATGTCTTATTCATATTCTTGGATACTGTAAATTCTTCAAGTAGGTTAATACCTAGAACGGTAGAAGCATGGTATCACCACAACAATGAAAGGATGTCACTGTAATTTACATTTGTTTTATGTATTAATTATGATTGCATGTGCACCATGCATCACCCTTATACCCTGTGTTCTGCATTAAAAAATCAATATGTAAAGTCACTTCATCTTTGATTTTCTTTGCATCTGGCAGATACTGTTGTTGCTCCCGTGATCAGCTTGATTGGAAAATTTAGGATGCAACACTACGGCACAGACAAAGTTGGACGGTTAGCGTTTCATGAGGAGGATCTGCATGTAAAACAGTATGATGCTCAATATTCTTTAAGAGAGCCCTCTAAATGGCAAATGTACTACAGCTCAAACATCATTTTCTGGTTGGTTATGTTGGATTGAGAGCAAGAATCTCTGATGTACCACTGGTCTCTGGAAGGTGGAAGGGGCTGATGTAAACTATAAATAGGAAACATATTGTTCATAGCATGTAAGATAGCTTCATATTTTTGTTTTGCACACTGCGTCTTTCAGGTGGCGTTCAGGCTAGAAATGTCCGTGCTTTTGTGATAATTCTCTCAAAAATATCTAGCTCGCAACTTGCCATAATTTTCTCTCAAAAATCTCTAACTGGCAACTTGGCAACTGGCTGATTCAAAAGTATTTGCAGGCTGGAAATGCTCAGGTTTTCAGCATGGCTCAATTTGATGTGACGGTCAAAAAGTACAGATGTTGTGCAAAGGAAATATTCACGTAAAAATGCCTTGGTCAAACTAATTAAACTCAGCATATTACACAACTGTGGTAGAGCTTGTCCAGATAAATAGTACGAGTTGCATGGTTATAATTTACAGGTTAGTCTCTCGGCCGTAACTATGCTGGTAGTGTGTCATAAATTTACGTGGCAAGACTTGTCCTTCCTGCGCTGTTACATTTTGCGCATGGCAAAAGGTCCTCAACTCCATGCCGTAACTTTACCTCAGGTGGTCCTCACTCCATGCCGTAACTTTACCTCAGGTACCCAACATAAATTCCAGTGCATGTGTGGTGCGTACAGTTTGACTAGGGTGAGGAATTCTTAGCGCGACCCTATATATAAGACCCTGGGTGAAGAATAAGCAATTCTTTACCCGAGTCGAACGAACGAGCCAGAGGTTGTATCGAACCCCAACCCACCCCATCGTTGACATGCGGTAAGATTTTTTCCTCCTGCGGTAACTTTTCTTTGGCCCTCCCACCCCGACAGGTTATTCCCTTTTTTGCAGCTTATTTGGTTCGCCGTCGTCTCCGTCGTTGACCCCGTCGCTCGACCGGTCATAGAGGGAGGCTGCCATGGGAGAGCGCTCCCGAGGAGGATGCGGATCGGCGGCCGGAGGGAGAGCCCCCCACGACGAGGACGCGGATCGGCGGGCGGAGGGAGAGGCCGCCCCGATGAGGATGCGGATTGGTGGCCGGATGGACAGCTCTTCCCGACGAGGTGAGTCATCACTCCATCGTGGAGGCACCTCCGCAGGAGCACACTGTGGCACCGGAGGTAGCTGGTGATGGGAGCGCCTACCATGGGCGAGCAGTGGCCATGTCTGCTATTTGCCTCTGTTTTCCCCTCTGTTTTATCTATTTTTTTGGATTTGTTTAATACAAGTGTTCGCTGAAATTTCCCAGCCGTAAGACTGCCCCAAAAACTTACGTTCCTGCCAAAATCCATACTGCGGTTCAAGATTCGCGGCCGCAGGTCGTGCGACTGGTATTTACTGCCCCACGACGTGCGAGTGGCACTCTTTCAGTTTTCAAGGGGGGGCGGGAGGGGATTCGCACCCGGCGGTTTCGCTTATGGACTCGTCTCCAAGCTTCCGCCGGCGAGAATCCGAGGACAATGAGCCTTCTCCGATGAGCTTTGTTGTGCCTGATAATGCGCCTCCTCTAACATCTTTCTCGACGCCATACCATGGCGTTGGAACTTCGTCTGGCAGCGGCTCAAATTTTCCGATTGGCGGCAAGAACTCCACTGTGCGCCATCCGGCGATGCACACATCCACGTTGACGCCGCCGTGTACTGTTGAACCAAGCGAGATGATGACTCCAGATCCCAGCGCAAGATACATACATGTACGTTCCCACTCAATTTAGTACCCAGTGTCTGACTTTGCTGATGTACATACCTTGCTGTGCATACCTTGCTGTAAATTTCAGTATCCAGTGTTTGGGGCAGGTCTGTTATTCATCTCTCTTTTGACGAATGAACATTAGTCAGTGGAAGATGCCTTGTATTTTGATTGAACTTCAGTACATGTTGTAACTAGATAGCATTATCAGGATTCAGTTTTATTCATTCTTAGGATGTGGCGTCATTATATTGTTGGCTAGCACACTGCTGAATGGCTTCTTTCGACCATACTGTTCAAGGAAGGATCCACGGATTAACTAAGTACATAGCTAAAGACCATCTAGTGTATGCCTGAGCTTCGGGATGGAACAGGAAATCTATCTTTCTGACCTAGATTAACCACTGGTTGAAGCATTTGAAGTTGTATATTCCTACTTCAACAGTTGTTGTTCCAAAGAAGACAAATAATTGAAGGCGCTCCTTCTACGGAACACCCCAGATAGGCCGATAGGTTCAGCTCCGACAGTCGTTAAACGGACCCCTCGCGCCTAAGACTGATACTGTAGCGATAGCAGTGTACTGTACATACTGCAAACAGAATACTAACATTATTGGTTATAGTACAATAAGTATATGCACTAAGCTTTCAATCTTCTTTTTCTTGCCAACTTATTGTGATAAGATAGAAATAAATTACCTTCAGAACATTTCTTTTGCCCAAAGTATGGACAAGCCTGAAGCTGCAGCCTGCTCAATGGTTAAAAGCTGATATCTTGACCGTCTCTCCAGCTTCTGCAGGCAGTGGAGGGATAGACTTTAGATTTTTGGTGTCCTGCAGGCTCAGGAAGGCACACTATATTAGATTTTCTGCAGGCATGCTAGAAGGCAGGTTCTGTTGAAATGCATAACTGCTTTTATCATCAGTCTGCCACAGCAAACGAACAACACCCAAATAAAATTTATTGTTCACTCAAGATTCAGACTTTCTTTCCCAGACACTTGACATATTTTTTTACCCGGTTTACATAAACATAAAACATCACATTTGCTTAAAAACAAGATAGAAATGCCTAGTGTTATGTCCAAATCTGTAGATGTCTTCTTTTATTTTTTTTCGGTATTCTGTAGAAGGCCGATATGCCTAGTGTTATGCTTCTTCATAGATATATAGTCATCGGAATGGTCATTCGGATGAATGGCAAAGAGTATCTAATGTATGCTATGAACATGATATCAGGGTAACCAAGTCCGCGAAGATTTTGTCCCAAAGGAAAATATGGCTTTCGTCACCGATGAGGAAGGGTATGAATTTTATCAAAAATATGCAAGATCAGCAGGTTTTGGTATTACCAAGCTCAAGCGGAAGCCGATGTCGCGTCTGTATGCATGCTCCCGGGGAGGTGCCAGTACATTTTACAAGCCTGGGGAGGAACGCAAACGTGCGAAAATGTCCAAGAAGGTTAACTGTGGGGCAGCTGTTAAAATCAAGAAAAGGGGGAAAGAATGGATATATGAGAAAGTGATGTTGGAGCACAATCATACTCTGAATCCTAATCCATCTGAATTGAAGCACATGTATTCACATAAGAACAAAGATCCTCTTATCATGGAGGTTGTTGATGATCTGCAGACCTGTGACGTCTCTCCTAATACAACAATGAATGTGTTGACCCATTTTCATGGCAACTATGAGGTCATGCCAATGAATGATCATGACTTGTGAAATAGGTAATTTTATGACACTTCATTCTACAATATAGCTGTCCATGAATAAAATCCTTGTGGTTGTAACATATCTGCTGTTTCTTCCATGTCTTACTTCCAATATCAGAAGAGCAGCCAATGTACTTAAGAAGCGAGCTGATGATGTAAAAAAATTAGGGCCTTCTTCAATGAGTTCAAAGCACATAACAGTAAATTCTATTATGATATAGAGGATGACTCTGAGGGTGTTACGAAGAATATATTCTAGAGTCATGCTAGCTGCCAGGCAAACTATGCTGAGTTTGGTGATGTGGTTACTTTTGATACAACATATAAGTGTAATTTTTACAAAATGCCGTTGGCGATGTTTGTTGGGAGCAACCACCACTTGCAGAATGTCATTTTTGGGTTTGCACTCCTCCGTGACGAGACAGAGGAAACATTTAAATGGGCTTTCCAGACTTTCAAAACATGCATGGGAGACAAGGAACCTCATTGCATACTTACCGGTATTGTTGAGCACTTCATGGCTACATACATGTCGTTTCAACCAATATGGTAAAACTTGTTCAATGACTAATATCCTCTTTTGCAGATCAAGATGTAGCAATGGAAAACGCTCTTCCGCACGTGTTTCCAAACACGTTGCATACGCTATGCAGATGGCATGTATGGGAAAGGCACAAAGTTGACTTGAAGCCACTGTTTGACTTGCATGATGGTTTGAAAGATAAGCTACTAACAGCAATAAATCACCCACTTACCCCTCTAGAGTTTGAGTCTGCATGGAAGGATATGGTGAATGAATATGGCCTTGAGTCAGATCCTACGATCAACAGTTTGTATGATCAGCGTGCACGTTGGATTGCGGCATACTTCAAAGCTGTTTACTGTGGGAGAATGACGTCTACGCAGCGCAGTGAAAGCATGAACAGACTTGTGAAAAGACATCATGTTAACACTACGACACCTTTGCATGAGTTTGCACGAAAAATGTACCTAGTCTTGCAAAAGAGAAAAGAAGCAGAAGGCCGAGAGACCATTGCATGTCAGGTATTACGTCTCATATGATTACATCTTCTAGTACGCCTCATACATAAATTTACGTTGTGTCATATATACATATGTAACAGTTGCTTGCCATCATATAAATTCTTTCCATCCTTAAGCTGCATTACTTATATTCTTAAGTTGTTGGTGTTCTGCAAACAAAACAGAGTATATCTAATTCTTTGACACATCCATGCTGATGTAGGCACGCCCAGCAACAATAACAAACTACCCTCTGGAAAATCAGTTGAGCAGGATCTATACCCGTGCCGTATTCAACAAATACAAAGATGCATATGTTTATGGAACATCTTTCCTTACAAAGAAAGTGGATGCTGGTCGTTTCCTTGTGGTCTATGGTAGAGATGGCCCGTCTTTTTCTTGGTCCCAACATGAGTTCAAAGTGGTTTGTGATGAAGAAAAAGAAGACTACAGATGTGAGTGCATGCAGTGGGAGCACACAGGTAAGTAGCATATGGTTTGTCAATCTTGTCATTGCGAATAGTTACCAGGATAACCAACAATAAAATTATTCTTTTTCATCCCACTTTGCACAGGATTGTTATTCCCACACCTTATTATAGTGATGACAAATGAGCAGATTCAGAGGCTTCCTAGCAAGTATGTGCTAAGAAGATACACAAGGAATGCACGGATTGACCCTCCTTACGACAGGAATGACACTCTCCAAGTTGGAGCCGATGGGACGCTAGTTAGCGTGACGCACTTTAATATGCTCAGGGAGGCTTTTGCCTGTGTTAGAGCAGGTGACAGATCAACAATTGCATCTGTAAGAGTCATGAATGTGTTGAAGGAACTTAGGGCGCAGGTCAAGGATCTGGCTGCTGATGTAATGCCCGTGTTTGATGAAGGAGGTTGCAGTGCTCCAGCTGACCGTGAGATGATTAGTTTTAAAGCCCCGCCACTATCGAAAACAAAGGGCTCTAGATCAGAAGAAGGAGAAAGACATATCGGCGCACGTGGGCCAAAGAAGTGCACAAGAAGATGCAGCAAATGTGGCCTTATGGACGGTCACAACAAGGCGTCATGCACCAACAAACAACAAAGCATTGCGACTGGTGGTACCAAAGGAGGCAGGGGGAGGACGGGCTGGGGGAGGGGAAGGGGAAGGGGAACTACAACTCGGCACCGTTTAATAGATGAGCTGGAAGAAGATGAAGATGATGTGGTAGATGGTGAATCATCTCGCGGAATAGATGATAGCGATTAGTCATGTTTTCTGATGTGTAGATAACTTGAATGTGAAATCTAAGTTGTGTTTTTCATTACGACTCATGTATTCCGAGTAGTCTGAAAGATATTGAAAAGTTATTATGTCTAAAATCGTTGTTCCGAAATTATTTCATGCTTTACCTGGTTCCTGGTGGGGAACATTCAGTATTTGTTGGCATAATTTTTAATTTCTCCTGCACATTTTGTATTTCGAACCATCAATTTTAACATAACCAGCTGAAAACAAACCTTACATCAAATTTCCTGCAATTACTGGAATTTTTGTGAGTTCATCTCAAACATGAACATCAAACTGAAAATTTTCTATTTTTTCATTTGTGATAATCTAATTTTTTTCATCCGTAATAATCTAATTTTTTCATCCATAATCAAAGGGAACATTTATGGATTTACGGTTATGTACAGCACATTTCTAGATGATATTCAATGGTTGTACATTGGGACGAAATCGCGGAATCTTGATAAGTTTGTGTTATGAACTTCATATCACAAAAATGGGGGAGTGCAAGATGTGCGGCTTAAGGGATGGGACACATAAAAGTGACTTCTGTAAGTCTTTACCAACTTTCAAATCCAAGATTTAGGAAAAAAAGAGGGGATACATTAATTTGAGTGTAACAAGAACCGTCCAAGCAGTCCTAAACAAGTACTCCCGAGTACATTACAACACAGACACCAAGCAATATCAGTTTTTGTTATAAACTTATAAACATACAAAGCGCTATCTAATTTACATAGTCTGTTTCTCTCCTGAATTTCTCCAATGAGTAAGGTAAGGGATTGACTTCATTTAACTCATGGAACAAAATATAGGACAAAACTTCATCCCTATACTGACTAGTCTTTGCCTGAAAGAGATAAATTATGCATTAGAAATCAAAATAATAACAGAATAACATCATCCAAGAGCAAGGGAATTGATGAAAAATACTGGATTAATGTTACAACGGAGCTGACCAACTTCGCCATCATAGTGGCGCAAGAACTTTGTAGTGAAAATGGCACAATCATTGCCTTGTTGTCGAGGAACATCCTTGCTCCACATTGGCCATTTACAAAAATCTTGAAACTCTCCGCCAGTAACTGTGCGAAAAGCCTCACTTAGCCGTTCAATTGCTCTATGACCCGAGGGGAAATTTCGTTCTTCAAATGAGCTACATCTCTCAGTCTCAGACCAGTCAATCGAGTCCAGAACATCAATACGAGTGTGTTCCAAGTTGACACAGTACACTGCGAAGTGGTTACTATGGTGATATGTCCAAAGGATCTGTACATACATAAATGAATAATAAGCGAAATCTAGCACATTGTAAGTAATTTCACTTGAAGGACGGTACATATACTAACCTGATTAATCTCTTTAGGATCAATGCCATCGAGATGCTCAGGCAATAAAGTAGCGGCTTTGTCACTATTATACACCTGACCCCTGTGGAGCTCAGTTCAACATGGACTGATGAAAAGCATAATACACATAGGAGTCGTATGTGAAATATGAAGATGAAATCAAAAGTATGTGTTGTTGGTAGAGGGTGAGGCTAGCTAACATACCCCAAGAGTCCAACTTAGAAAAAGCGTATGACCCTTCCACTGGGTTGGGTGTAGCTTCTCATCATGTCGAACACATTCGGTGAAAATATTCATGATCTCTACCAAGGTCGTTTCATTATCCCTAAAACAATCAGCCAAATCCTCGCCAATCATGGACACGTGAAGAGAGGCATTGGATATAAGATTTACCCTGGCAATGTTGGGGAACGTAGTAATTTCAAAAAATTTGCTACGCACACACAAGATCATGGTGATGCATAGCAACGAGAGGGGAGAGTGTTGTCCACGTACCCTCGTAGACCGAAAGCGGAAGCGTTATAACAACGCGGTTGATGTAGTCGTACGTCTTCACGGCCCGACCGATCAAGCACCGAAACTACGGCACCTCCGAGTTCTAGCACACGTTCAGCTCGATGACGATCCCCGGACTCTGATCCAGCAAAGTGTCGGGGAAGAGTTCCGTCAGCACGACGGCGTGGTGACAATCTTGATGTTCTACCATCGCAGGGCTTCGCCTAAGCACCGCTACAATATTATCGAGGATTATGGTGGAGGGGGGCACCGCACACGGCTAAGAGATCTCAAGGATCAATTGTTGTGTCAAGAGGTGCCCCCCTGCCCCCGTATATAAAGGAGCAAGGGAGAGGGGCGGCCGGCCATGATGAGGCGCGCCAGGGAGGAGTCCTACTCCTACCGGGAGTAGGACTCCCTCCTTTTCCTTGTCCAAGTAGGAGAGGGGGAAGGAAGGGAGAGAGGAGAGAAAGGAAAGGGGGGTGCCGCCCCTCCCTCCTTGTCCAATTCGGACTAGGGGGAGAGGGGGCGCGCGGCCTGCCCTAGCTGCCCCTCCTCTTCTCCACTTTAGGCCCATGAGGCCCATTAACCCCCCCCCCCCCCCCACCCGGGGTTCCGGTAACCCCCCGGTACTCCGGTTTTATCCGAAACTTCCCCGGAACACTTCCGGTGTCCGAATATAGTCGTCCAATATATCAATCTTTATGTCTCGACCATTTCGAGACTCCTCGTTATATCCGTGATCATATCCGGGACTCCGAACTAACTTCGGTACATCAAAACTAATAAACTCATAACATAACTATCATCGAAACCTTAAGCGTGCGGACCCTACGGGTTCGAGAACAATGTAGACATGACCGTGACACGTCTCCGGTCAATAACCAATAGCGGAACCTGGATGCTCATATTGGCTCCTACATATTCTACGAAGATCTTTTATCGGTCAGACCGCATAACAACATACGTTGTTCCTTTTGTCATCGGTATGTTACTTGCCCGAGATTCGATCGTCGGTATCTCAATACCTAGTTCAATCTCGTTGCCGGCAAGTCTCTTTACTCGTTCCGTAATACATCATCTCGCAACTAACTCATTAGTTGCATTGCTTGCAAGGCTTAGGTGATGTGTATTACCGAGAGGGCCCAGAGATACCTCTCCGACAATCGGAGTGACAAATCCTAATCTCGAAATACGCCAACCCAACATATACCTTTGGAGACACCTGTAGAGTACCTTTATAATCACCCAGTTACGTTGTGACGTTTGGTAGCACACAAAGTGTTCCTCCGGTAAACGGGAGTTGCATAATCTCATAGTCATAGGAACATGTATAAGTCATGAAGAAAGCAATAGCAACATACTAAACGATCGGGTGCTAAGCTAATGGAATGGGTCATGTCAATCACATCATTCTCCTAATAATGTGATCCCGTTAATCAAATGACAACACATGTCTATGGTTAGGAAACATAACCATCTTTGATTAATGAGCTAGTCAAGTAGAGGCATACTAGTGGCGTTTAGTTTGTCTATGTATTCACACAAGTATTATGTTTCCGGATAATACAATTCTAGCATGAATAATAAACATTTATCATGATATAAGGAAATAAAATAATAACATTATTATTGACTCTAGGGCATATTTCCTTCAGTCTCCCACTTGCACTAGAGTCAATAATCTAGATTACACAGTAATGATTCTAACACCCATGGAGCTTTGGTGCTGATCATGTTTTGCTCGTGGAAGAGGCTTAGTCAATGGGTCTGCAACATTCAGATCCATATGTATCTTGCAAATCTCTATGTCTCCCATCTGGACTAGATCCCGAATGGAATTGAAGCGTCTCTTGATGTGCTTGGTTCTCTTGTGAAATCTGGATTCCTTTGCCAAGGCAATTGCACCGGTATTGTCACAAAAGATTTTCATTGGACCCGATGCACTAGGTATGACACCTAGATCGGATATGAACTCCTTCATCCGGACTCCTTCATTTGATGCTTCCGAAGCAGCTATGTACTCCGCTTCACGTGTAGATCCCGCCACAACGCTTTGTTTAGAACTGCACCAACTGACAGCTCCACCGTTTAATGTAAACACGTATCCGGTTTGCGATTTAGAATCGTCCGGATTAGTGTCGAAGCTTGCATCAACGTAACCATTTACGATGAGCTCTTTGTCACCTCCATATACAAGAAACATATCCTTAGTCCTTTTCAGGTATTTCAAGATGTTCTTGACCGCTGTCCAGTGATCCACTCCTGGATTACTTTGGTACCTCCCTACTAGACTTATAGCAAGACACACATCAGGTCTGGTACATAGCATTGCATACATGATAGAGCCTATGGCTGAAGCATAGGGAACATCTTTCATTTTCTCTCTATCTTCTGCATTGGTCGGGCATTGAGTCTTACTCAATTTCACACCTTGTAACACATGCAAGAATCCTTTCTTTGCTTGATCCATTTTGAACTTCTTCAAAACTTTGTCAAGGTATGTGCTTTGTGAAAGTCCAATTAAGCGTCTAGATCTATCTCGATAGATCTTAATGCCCAATATGTAAGCAGCTTCACAGAGGTCTTTCATTGAAAAACTCTTATTCAAGTATCCCTTTATGCTATCCAGAAATTCTATATCATTTCCGATTAGTAATATGTCATCTACATATAATATCAGAAATGCTACAGAGCTCCCACTCACTTTCTTGTAAATACAGGCTTCTCCAAAAGTCTGTACAAAACCAAATGCTTTGATCACACTATCAAAGCGTTTATTCCAACTCCGAGAGGCTTGCACCAGTTCATAAATGGATCGCTGGAGCTTGCACACTTTGTTAGCTCCCTTTGGATCGACAAAACCTTCCGGCTACATCATATACAACTCTTCTTCCAGAAATCCATTCAGGAATGCAGTTTTGACATCCATCTGCCAAATTTCATAATCATAAAATGCGGCAATTGCTAACATGATTCGGAAAAACTTAAGCATCGCTACGGGTGAGAAGGTCTCATCGTAGTCAATCCCTTGAACTTGTCGAAAACCTTTTGCCACAAGTCCAGCTTTGTAGACAGTAACATTACCGTCAGCGTCAGTCTTCTTCTTGAAGATCCATTTATTCTCAATTGCTTGCCGATCATTGGGCAAGTCAACCAAAGTCCACACTTTGTTCTCATACATGGATCCCATCTCAGATTTCATGGCTTCAAGCCATTTTGCGGAATCTGGGCTCACCATCGCTTCTTCATAGTTCGTAGGTTCATCATGATCTAGTAGCATGACTTCCAGAACAGGATTACCGTACCACTCTGGTGCGGATCTTACTCTGGTTGATCTACGAGGTTCGGTAGTAACTTGTTCTGAAGTTTCATGATCATTATCATTAGCTTCCTCACTAATTGGTGTAGGTGTCACAGAAACCGGTTTCTGCGATGTACTACTTTCCAATAAGGGAGCAGGTACAGTTACCTCATCAAGTTATACTTTCCTCCCACTCACTTCTTTCGAGAGAAACTCCTTCTCTAGAAAGGATCCATTCTTAGCGACAAATGTCTTGCCTTTGGATCTGTGATAGAAGGTGTACCTAACAGTCTCCTTTGGGTATCCTATGAAGACACATTTCTCCGATTTGGGTTCGAGCTTATCAGGTTGAAGTTTTTTCACATAAGCATCGCAGCCCCAAACTTTCAGAAACGACAACTTTGGTTTCTTGTCAAACCATAGTTCATAAGGCGTCGTCTCAACGGATTTTGTTGGTGCCCTATTTAACATGAATGCGGCCGTCTCTAAAGCATAACCCCAAAACGATAGCGGAAAATCTATAAGAGACATCATAGATCGCACCATATCAAGTAAAGTACGATTACGACGTTCGGACACACCATTACGTTGTGGTGTTCCGGGTGGCGTGAGTTGCGAAACTATTCCGCATTGTTTCAAATGTAGACCAAACTCGTAACTCAAATATTCTCCTCCACGATCAGATCGTAGAAACTTTATTTTCTTGTTATGATGATTTTCAACTTCACTCTGAAATTCTTTGAACTTTTCAAATGTTTCAGACTTATGTTTCATTAAGTAGATATACCCATATCTGCTTAAATCATCTGTGAAGGTGAGAAAATAACGATATCCGCCACGAGCTTCAACATTCATTGTCCACATACATCTGTATGTATGATTTCCAACAAATCTGTTGCTCTCTCCACAGTAACGGAGAACGGTGTTTTAGTCATCTTGCCCATGAGGCACGGTTCGCAAGTACCAAGTGATTCATAATCAAGTGATTCCAAAAGTCCATCAGTATGGAGTTTCTTCATGCATTTTATACCGATATGACCTAAACGGCAGTGCCACAAATAAGTTGCACTATCATTATCAACTCTACATCTTTTGGTTTTAACATTATGAATATGTATATCACTACTATCGAGATTCATCAAAAATAGACCATTCTTCAAGGGTGCATAACCATAAAAGATATTACTCATATAAATAGAACAACCATTATTCTCTGATTTAAATGAATAACCGTCTCGCATTAAACAAGATCCAGATATAATGTTCATGCTCAACGCTGGCACCAAATAAAAATTATTTAGGTCTAATAATAATCCCGATGGTAGATGTAGAGGTAGCATGCCGACCGCGATCACATCGACTTTGGAACCATTTCCCACGCGCATCGTCACCTCGTCCTTCGCCAGTGTTCGCTTAATTCGTAGTCCCTGTTTCGAGTTGCAAATATTAGCAACAGAACCAGTATCAAATACCCAGGTGCTACTGCGAGCTCTAGTAAGGTACACATCAATAACATGTATATCACATATACCTTTGTTCACCTTGCCATCCTTCTTATCCGCCAAATACTTCGGGCAGTTCCGCTTCCAGTGACCAGTCTGCTTGCAGTAGAAGCACTCAGTTTCAGGCTTAGGTCCAGATTTGGGTTTCTTCTCTTGAGCAGCAACTTGCTTGCTGTTCTTTTTGAAGTTCCCCTTCTTCTTCCCTTTGCCCTTTTTCTTGAAACCAGTGGCCTTGTTAACCATCAACACTTGATGCTCCTTCTTGATTTCTACCTCCACAGCTTTCAGCATTGCGAAGAGCTCGGGAATAGTCTTATTCATCCCTTGCATATTATAGTTCATCACGAAGCTCTTGTAGCTAGGTGGCAGTGATTGGAGAATTCTGTCAATGACGCAATCATCTGGAAGATTAACTCCCAATTGAATCAAGTGATTATTATACCCAGACATTTTGAGTATATGCTCACTGACAGAACTGTTCTCCTCCATCTTGCAGCTATAGAACTTATTGGAGACTTCATATCTCTCAATCCGGGCATTTGCTTGAAATATTAACTTCAACTCCTGGAACATCTCATATGCTCCATGACGTTCAAAACGTCGTTGAAGTCCCGATTCTAAGCCGTAAAGCATGGCACACTGAACTATCGAGTAGTCATCAGCTTTGCTCTGCCAGATGTTCATAACATCTGGTGTTGCTCCAGCAGCAGGCCTGGCACCCAGCGGTGCTTCCAGGACGTAATTCTTCTGTGCAGCAATGAGGATAATCCTCAAGTTACGGACCCAGTCCGTGTAATTGCTACCATCATCTTTCAACTTTGCTTTCTCAAGGAATGCATTACAATTCAACGGAACAACAGCATGGGCCATCTATCTACAATCAAACATAAACAAGCAAGATACTATCAGGTACTAAGTTCATGATAAATTTAAGTTCAATTAATCATATTACTTAAGAACTCCCACTTAGAAAGACATCCCTCTAATATTCTAAGTGATTACGTGATCCAAATCAACTAAACCATAACCGATCATCAAGTGAAATGGAGTAGTTTTCAATGGTGAACATTGCTATGTTGATCATATCTACTATATGATTCACGTTCGACCTTTCGGTCTCAGTGTTCCGAGGCCATATCTGCATATGCTAGGCTCGTCAAGTTTAACCTGAGTATTCTGCGTGTGCAAAAACTGGCTTGCACCCGTTGTAGATGAACGTAGAGCTTATCACACCCGATCATCACGTGGTGTCTAGGCACGACGAACTTTGGCAACGGTGCATACTCAGGGAGAACACTGCCTGATAATTAGTGAGAGATCATCTTATAATGCTACCGTCAATCAAAGCAAGATAAGATGCATAAAAGATAAACATCACATGCAATCAATATAAGTGATATGATATGGCCATCATCATCTTGTACTTGTGATCTCCATCTCTAAAGTACTGTCATGATCACCATCGTCACCGGCGCGACACCTTGATCACCATCGTTGCATCGTTGTCGTCTCGCCAATCTTATGCTTCCATGACTATCGCTACCGCTTAGTGATAAAGTAGAGCATTATAGCGCGATTGCATTGCATACAATAAAGCGACAACCATATGGCTCCTGCCAGTTGCCAATAACTCGGTTACAAAACATGACCATCTCATACAATAAAATTTATCATCATGTCTTGACCATATCACATCACAACATGCCCTGCAAAAACAAGTTAGACGTCCTCTACTTTGTTTGTTGCAAGTTTTACGTGGCTGCTACGGGCTTAAGCAAGAACCAATCTTACCTACGCATTGAAACCACAACGATAGTTTGTCAAGTTGGTGCTGTTTTAACCTTCGCAAGGACCGGGCGTAGCCACACTCGGTTCAACTAAAGTTGGAGAAACTGACACCCGCCAACCACCTGTGTGCAAAGCACGTCGGTAGAACCAGTCTCGCGTAAGCGTACGCGTAATGTCAGTCCGGGCCGCTTCATCCAACAATACCGCCGAACCAAAGTATGACATGCTGGTAAGCAGTATGACTTATAACGCCCACAACTCACTTGTGTTCTACTCGTGCATATAACATCAACATATAAAACCTAGGCTCGGATGCCACCGTTGGGGAACGTAGCAATTTCAAAAAATTTGCTACGCACACACAAGATCATGGTGATGCATAGCAACGAGAGGGGAGAGTGTTGTCCACGTACCCTCGTAGACCGAAAGCGGACGCGTTATAACAACGCGGTTGATGTAGTCATACGTCTTCACGGCCCGACCGATCAAGCACCGAAACTAGGGCACCTCCGAGTTCTAGCACACGTTCAGCTCGATGACGATCCCCGGACTCCGATCCAGCAAAGTGTCGGGGAAGAGTTCTGTCAGCACGACGGCGTGGTGACGATCTTGATGTTCTACCGTCGCAGGGCTTCGCCTAAGCACCGCTACAATATTACCGATGATTATGGTAGAGGGGGGCACCGCACACGGCTAAGAGATCTCAAGGATCAATTGTTGTGTCAAGAGGTGCCCCCTGCCCCCGTATATAAAGGAGCAAGGGGGAGGGGCGGCCGGCCATGATGAGGCGCGCCAGGGAGGAGTCCTACTCCTAACGGGAGTAGGACTCCCTCCTTTTCCTTGTCCAAGTAGGAGAGGGGGAAGGAAGGGAGAGAGGAGAGAAAGGAAAGGGGGGGGGGCGCCGCCCCTCCCTCCTTGTCCAATTCGGACTAGGGGGAGAGGGGGCGCGCGGCCTGCCCTAGCTGCCCCTCCTCTTCTCCACTTTAGGCCCATGAGGCCCATTAACCCCCGAGGGGTTCCGGTAACCCCCCGATACTCCGGTTTTATCCGAAACTTCCCCGGAACACTTCCGGTGTCCGAATATAGTCGTCCAATATATCAATCTTTATGTCTCGACCATTTCGAGACTCCTCGTTATGTCTGTGATCATATCCGGGACTCCGAACTAACTTCTGTACATCAAAACTAATAAACTCATAACATAACTATCATCGAAACCTTAAGCGTGCGGACCCTACGGGTTCGAGAACAATGTAGACATGACCGTGACACGTCTCCGGTCAATAACCAATAGCGGAACCTGGATGCTCATATTGGCTCCTACATATTCTACGAAGATCTTTTATCGGTCAGACCGCATAACAACATACGTTGTTCCTTTTGTCATCGGTATGTTACTTGCCCGAGATTCGATCGTCGGTATCTCAATACCTAGTTCAATCTCGTTGCCGGCAAGTCTCTTTACTCGTTCCGTAATACATCATCTCGCAACTAACTCATTAGTTGCATTGCTTGCAAGGCTTAGGTGATGTGTATTACCGAGAGGGCCCAGAGATACCTCTCCGACAATCGGAGTGACAAATCCTAATCTCGAAATACGCCAACCCAACATATACCTTTGGAGACACCTGTAGAGTACCTTTATAATCACCCAGTTACGTTGTGACGTTTGGTAGCACACAAAGTGTTCCTCCGATAAAAGGGAGTTGCATAATCTCATAGTCATAGGAACATGTATAAGTCATGAAGAAAGCAATAGCAACATACTAAACGATCGGGTGCTAAGCTAATGTAATGGGTCATGTCAATCACATCATTCTCCTAATAATGTGATCCTGTTAATCAAATGACAACACATGTCTATGGTTAGGAAACATAACCATCTTTGATTAATGAGCTAGTCAAGTAGAGGCATACTAGTGACGTTTAGTTTGTCTATGTATTCACACAAGTATTATGTTTCCGGATAATACAATTCTAGCATGAATAATAAACATTTATCATGATATAAGAAAATAAAATAATAACATTATTATTGCCTCTAGGGCATATTTCCTTCAGGCAATGCATGACATTAATGTTGAACAACAAACAATTTCTATAATATAACAAGCAAAGGCCGATTCAAATACTTACTTCTTCAAACTTTCGTCGGATATGACTATCTTACGAACTCTTGCGGCATTGCGAATATCGATAGAACAATCTATTAAGTTTAGTCGGAACTTGAAAACTGAACGTGGTTCGTTTCTTGATTGCTTGGGTCTCCTCCTAGTTATTGGCGGTCGGCTTCCAAAGAAAACATCTCGATAACCATTAACATTGCTCTGCGTTTTTCTCGCCGTCGACATGTTTTCCGGTCGAATCGATATGAGCTACATATAAGGAGGATAAAACTTATTGGGGCATCATTTTAGTGGACAAATGTCATTCTAGTTGAACGGCCACGAAACAAGAAACAATCTTTATTAATCACCTACTTTCTGCCAAACATATTGTAGAAAAACACAAAACTTTCAACAAAAAACAGTTTAGAACATTAAATCAATGCCATTTTGTTACTAACTTCTGAATGTTGTGCAGTCCACTCCCTCACTTGTGCCGAGTTTTCTGGACGTAGGCGCACCGATGTCTCATCAAACGTAGGGGGAACTACATGCTGAAAGTGCAAAAATAAAAAGGCACAACATTTAACAACAAACCTTCAACGCCTAATTTTGTTAAGAATTTTGTTGTCTCCATAAATGCACCAATGTACCTCGTGTTGACCAACCGTCTTTTTCATCGCAGTATCTCGAAACTGATGAGACTCTTTTCGCGGTTGCATCGCATTTTCAGTTACATTTGCAAATTCGGCCCCCGGGCCAATTGCGTGATCTGGTGTCTTGTCGAAGACAATAGGAGGTAAATGCTGACAGTGCAAAAAGGCAAAAGCACGTAACGTGACATGCAAACCATACATAACTTTCGGAATTCTACTTGAATCTATAGCATAAAACTACTCTACCTCGGCATCAGGAAGTTTTTTCGACGACTCCCACAAATCTGTCAAGCTTGTAGTTCCACCAGCAGATGTGGCCAATGTCTCATGCTGTTGTTTGGGTGTCTCATCATAAAAAGGAGCTCGGAGTCCACTTGACTGTAGATCATGCACATGATCCATACCAACATTTGTATGACCACTCTTGGATGAAATGACTTCGTTACTGGGCTCAGTTTCCTCCTCGTCGGTATCTGCCCATGGAGTTCGAGGTACCATTGTGTGGAGTCCATTTTTTATGTAAACAAAGTGTGGCAATGTCAAAAAATTGCTTGTACCTGATGTAAGGTGCACAAGATCACCTTCGTCAGCACTAGTGGAAGAATCCATAGGCTCTTCAGCGGCGACCCCTTCGTCATCTAAGTTGCCCATGTCACCTATAAGGAAGACAAAGTGGTTAAAACTGCATGAAACATACAAACAGACGCCTTATGAAGAAGAACATATACCATTATCATAGCAACTTTTGCACACGCCATTTGTTAGAACTTCGTGATCGGGATCATTGTAGATACATTGTGAATTCCACTGACTGCCAAATACTCCATCCAAAATTGCACCTGTGTGATAAGGCCACCCGTTTAAAAAACATAGAAAAAGGATAGATAAATATATTGACAATGGCCACAATACCATAGTTTGTGGCACCTTGTTGAGATTTTGGAACCCCAGCAGCCATAAGAATCTGAGTGTAACTAAGGTCACTTGTATCAAAAACATTGTCGCGGCCCTCATTAAGCATCACATTTACAGAGTTATCAACACCAGTTGTGGGACATGGTTGCTGCCTCTCATCATGCAAGTTTGAATCTTCTCCCGCACCTGACAGGGGAAATTGAGCAGCAGTCGAAGCAGCCTTGGGGCTTGGTGGTGGTGGTGGTGGTGGTGGGTTCGATCGAGAATCCTTCACAATGCACTTGATTTCCTCAACTGTCGTAATCAGTCGATCACATATGTTGAGCACCAGCCTTTGGATGTCGTCATCGCACCTTCGCAATGCCGACATGGCTGCAACCTGTTGTGGCTCACACAAATCATCAAAGCAACCTGCGAGGTGACGATGCATGCTAACAATACATGCAGGAGGAGAAGAATGTGACCGATACGGGATATCTGAACCACTTGGAGGAGTGCCACCAGTTGTAGGGGCCGCACCCTCCATGTTGCAAGTGCCCACCTGACTCCTCAACTAGTAGAACACCATAAAATAGAAAAACACATGTGTGAAGATGTGATCAAAGAAATGCATTGCAGAATGAAATAGTTGAGCAACTTACCGGCAAAGCACCAAATGTTCCAACCCCGTCAAGCACTATCTTATCTTGGTCGATGAGCCTCAACATTTCCTCCCTCATAATATTATTTATCCGAGGTGTGACGATGGGATTGGTAGAAGGCTTTCCCAACAAATTATCCAAATAATATACCTATAAAATCACATACATTAACACAGTCACAACTTCACTACCAAGAGGGTATGCATTCACAACATTGGTTTTTGATGGTTGAGTGTGAAGAAAGGATGTGATACTCACAACTAGGAACAACACACAGCCATGAATAGAGGGGTTGGTGGTTCCGGTCTTCTTTGAGTGCCATGATTTATAGGCATTCACAATGTCATCAAAGATTAATTTAGCCCAATTTACCGAGCACAGCTTAGTGATGTCCTCCGTCATTGCAGCCTCCTTTCCTGTGATGTAATCACAAGTCCCTGGCAAGAGTAACTTGTTCAGGAGGATCATCACGAAGCACCTAATCGTGAATTCATCACCCTCTTCATCTTTCACAATCTGTGCAATCAAATCTTGCACCTTGACATCTTCACTTTGATCGACACCAAGCTTCATCTTCAGTTCACATAACGCTTTCTTTTGGATGTCTTTACCGGTTACAACTATGTTTGTACCCCTATCTGGCAACCCAAGAACGCATTCGATGGAGTGCCTAGTAATTTTCAAGTGCTTATTATCTGTAATGCGCAAGGTAAGCGTATTGGGATCCAGCCTATCCATGAGGAACATCAACAACTTGGTGTTCTCAATACTTCTCAATTTCAAGTCCAAGAATATTCCAAAGTCAAATTCTCTGAGTTTAGCTTTCACAGGTCCAGACAAACTTTTCTTGGCCACTAAAACTTGGTTGGGAGCACACTTATAGTTCGGGCATATCTTTTTAGAACTATTAATATTACCCTGATCATGACAGAAGAAAATAACAACAAAATAAGGTTCTACAACCAGCGGCACGTGACAACATCATTCAAAGATTACAGGAACATAAGACAAATGTTAACATAGCACACACAACAACACCTCACAACATTTTACCTTTTTGGACTTCCTATTGTCAGGTTTAGAGGCCTTGCTCACACGGGCTGGCGGGTCAACAAAATCATCATCGCTCGGTGTGGCTGCCCTATCCTTTCTCTTTCCCGGAATATTCTTTTTTGGAACAGCGTGAGCTTTTGACGGCCTCCGAAGGTTTTCACGACGAGGGGGAGAGGAAGAAACGGCAGGCGGATTAGCAGCAGAGGTAGCTGCGCCAGCAGCAGCATTAGTAGGTTGTTGCTCATCTGCAGCCCTAACATTGTTTGTAGGGACATCTAACTTACTGGTATTGTCCTTAAACTTCATCGCTCTGTGCATATAAAAATAAATATAAATTAGATGCTCCGAAGACATGTATGTTGTTATTACTGTTACCACAAATTAGGGATGTTGGTTCAAGATTTTTGAAACAGGACAAATCATATCTATGCTATTTAGATAATACAAACTGTAAGTCCATAACTACAGGATATATTAGAGTTATATACCAATTGTGGATTTATACACCAGTATGCGCTGCAGATTTAGCACTGCATTTTTTTGAATATGAATGTTCTAAAACAAACATAGGGAAACATAATAGATTTAACTAAATGGTTGAAGTGAGTTGATTCGTTTTGTATGATGACATTCAGCATTGCATATCAACTGGTCCATGCACAGGCTTGCTCTCGTTACCTTCTGTATGATGAAATTCAGGTAACTAAAATTCCTCACTCCATCTACCCATATTTCGAGAATAATCGGACACCTACTCTTGCAAATTTACGGAGAGGGGCCGATACTGAAGAGCCCCAGCGGCGAAGGCCTGGTTGCGGTCCATCCTGCTGGGAGGAGATGCAGACCACATCAACAAGCAATCAACGTATCCTCAGTCTGCTAAAAATCGACGGAAGGAGGTTACAGTGCATTAATTGGAGAATGTTTAGAAGGAAAACCAAATTATATATAGAGCGTTACATGCAAGAATCTACAAACACCGAGCACACCAAAAAGACAAACATAAGCAGTACCATTGAGGTTGCCCGTCTCCTCCAATGCACTCACGTACCCATGAAAAATTAACCCTGATGCAGTTAATGTCCACACAGTGCAACCCGGCCGCGATCACCCACTGCAGCACCGCGGCGATCACCGCAACTGCTCTGCCGCGACCACCGTCCACAGCGCTCGCCAATACCCAGGGCAGCCGCCGGGCCTGCCCCATGACCACCAGTAAAGCCTGATGCAAAAAACGGGGAGATAAACACTCACAACGAGCACCGGAGGTGACCTACCGGCGCGCAAAGCCCCCTGTCACCACGCCGCCTTTCACTTCGTGTTGTTTGCCGTGGAGACTGCGAGCAGTTTGCAGACTTTTCTCCACAGTTGAAACCGCTCGGATCAGATCAGAAAATCACGGCAACGTGAGCTTACCTAGCTCCTGAACGGTTAGCAAAAAAAATTACCTCGATGCCAAGGCAAGTTTACAACGTGCCGTGCCGGCTTCTAAACGTACATCGCGTTCAGAGAACTATTTATTCCTTTTTTACGAGATAGAGCAAATTTATTTATTTACATATTCTTTCAAAAAAGATATAGCTACTTTGGAAATAAGAAGCGATTTAATATCCTCGGCCTACTGATTATGATGGTCAAAATTTACCTGCACTTTTTTTTTGCGGGTCAGACTTTTTTATATACAGCCAAAACTCATCCATACTTACTACTCTGGTAGAATTAAATTCCAGCTCCATTCACTTCTAGAGATAGGGCATCGAATCATCTTTAAATTGATCTGTATTTTATTCAGAAATTTATTCTAATGTCTTGCATTGCTTTTAAACATGGGGAATAAAACCAGTCCGACTCTATTATTCAATTTTACATGTCTTTGTCAATTGTAATACTACATCATTTTGCCATGGTTGTAAACCTATTTTATTATACTTTTGTGGTGCGGCTGATTACTCTGATGTCGCGTAATAATACTCTCTAATCATATATGTCTCACCTTTGAACCAGTCAGACATTTTTTTTCACGAGCCTTGGTTCCATTAAAAAATAACAAACTCCCTAATTCAACTGCTGACAACTCTTTTTTTTATTACAAACTAGCCCCATGTTCAGGTACACCCTAAACCATACTCGATAATTAACTAACATCCACGAGGGGGCATCGATTTTGATGTGTAGATAACTCCATCCTACACAATTCGTTGTTCCGCCTCGTACTCATCTGCATAACAGAATATAAAATGTGTCAGATATATTTCATCATACGATGGATACCTACAACAACAGAACTGACCTATTGTACATCTTGGCACTGCGATATCGCCTGACAGTCGGCGTAAATGGCCAAAAACCAGGTGTTCGTGCACAAGTGAACAACCGTTCAAATGCAGCGTGTCGCCCTTGTTGATTTTGTATATACTAGCAAACATCTCCCATTCTCCGGCGAGGATGTATTTCGATCCACGCTGTAGAACATCAAACTCGTACCATTCATATGTTGGCTCTATCTGCAATTTCAACTCACTTCTCCAAAATCGAGTCAACCTTTCTCCTAGAGTGCAAGGTATCACCTATCCATTTGTACAGAACATTACAAAAAATCACAGTCGGTGTAAAATCAGAGTCGGTATAAAACTTACCATCGTGCATCTGAATTGTCTCGGTACTCTGATCGAAAATTCGGAGAACGGAAGACCACGAGCACATATTTGTATTAGGTATTTACATAGTCTGCACACTCTCTCCTGCCGAGGATCAGCCATTATGAATGAATCATATATGCTATGATTGCAATATTATATATATGCAGATCGCTCTGAGACAAAGTAAACAAATCACGAGATTTCGGACATGCAAAACAAACCAAAACGAAGGAGGCCTTTCATTCTTGCAACAAATCCGGTGTACTCAGTCTCATATGATTATTAATAGATCTATTAATAATACCAACAATTTTGGAACGGAGCTTTTATCCTTTTACAAAGTCAGGAATGCCTCCTGATCCCGATTTTTGCTCCCTTTTATCTCGTCTAACCACGCAACCTTACTAACAAAAAAAAAACACACCGTAATTTTACGGGGCTACTTCTCTCTTCTGGTGTAGGCCGTAATATTACTTCACTTATATCAAATCTTACCACAAACAGCCGCCGGATATAAAGCACTAGACCAATTCTAAGGGAAGGTAAAATTACCTCACAAGTATTTTATTCTTACGCCGCGTGGATGCTGGTTCGACCCAAACATTTTACCTATATATATATATATATATATATATATATATATATATATATATATATATATATATATATATATATATAGACACACACACACACACCAAAGACGTGCAATATGAAAGTATATCTCATGATGTACCCAATGATATGCAATCGGTGACCCTAGCAAAAAAAAATTTCTCTGTAAACTTTGTCAAACTTTGCAATGTTTGAATTTTGAAAAGAATAGGCTCTGTATTATGGAATGGAGGTAATATGTATGAAAAATTAAAATAACTGAAATGAAATAATTTAAATTAATGTGTCAATATGACTGAATATATTGAAATTAAAAAAAAAATGAAAATTGTGTGAAAATGAATGTAGAGTGCTTCTGAAATTGATTGAATTATTAATGGAATTTTTGAAATGGTTGTGATGAATTATAACCCGCATTTGCAACTGTTTTGGAACAATAAAGTGTCACTGAAAATTTCAAACTTTTTGAATTCGAAAAAATTGAATTATTATAATTTCACTGGAATTATCAATATGTTTTGAAAATATACTAATATCAAATAAATTGCATTTCTAACTCCTTTTCAAACTTTTTTTGGAAATCTATGAGCTGGATGCATGCACGTTGGAATGAGCCTTGTTGCATGCATGCATGATTGCACGGTATTTTTGAGCTGGCGAGATACGTTCTGAATTGATCGTCACGCATGCACGGGGCGTTTTGATTGCACGTTTTTGAGCATGCAGAGGGGCGAGCAATCGTTGCAATGTGGAAACAAGTATTGACCCTTGGTTCTCGTGCATGCACGCGGCGTCTTGATTAACGTTCGTGCCAAACGCAAATCGCCGCCCGCCCCTTGGAGTCGCCTGCCTTGGGAACTCGCCGCCGGGGAAGCCGAGGCATTTGCCCACGGACCAGTACAAAAGCACCAGCCAGTACACGCGAACGCCAAACCTGCTCACATTCCTCACCCACGACTCACTCCCACGCTTCCGCTGCCGGCCATGGACTGGTCCTCCCTCCCGCCGGAGCTCATCCACCGCATTGCCGGCGGCCTGCTTGACACCGCCGACCTCGACTGCTACATGGCTCTCCGCGCCCTCTGCCACAATTGGCGCGCGGCCACCGACGACCCCACCAACACCATGGACCACCGCTTCCGCCCGCACAACTGGGTCATGCTGGACTACCCGTCCCACGGCGACGACACCCGCGTCCTGGTGAACACCGAGACTGGTCGCTTCCACGTCAGGGACATCCCAATGCTCCGCCGCTATTTCATCGTCTCCGTCTCCACCGACGGGCTCCTCGTCCTGGCAGAGAAGGAACCGCCTCACGCCGCGTGTGTCCTCAACCCGTTCACGGGCTACATGGTCCGGTTCGCAGCGCGCATGCGTCCCAACGTGATGGCGGCCGCCGTCTCGGGCTCTTCGCCGCTCTACCTCGTCATCTACTGCAGCGATTCCAATAAGCTGTACAGGGCCGACCCTAGCTGCCAAGACTTCGTCAGGTACAAGAAGAAGTATGCGTACCCTCTGGTCAGGATGGCCGTCCAGGGCTGTGTCGCCATTGACGGCCACCAGTATGTGCTGCCGCCGCTTCCGGCCACGGTGGTCGCCAAGATCGCTGATCTGATGACGCCGTTTGCCGATTACCCTGACAACCAGATTGGCATCGCTGATTGGCCTGGTTGTTTCGTGGTGGAATCCGCTGGAGAAACGCTGATCGTCTTTAAGCTTGAGAATCGTCGCATCGAGGTGTTTAAGATGGTCAAGGACGGAAATACGCTTGAGCAAGTGACGAGCATTGGCAGCCGTGCAATATTTATAAGCGGTGGTTGCAGGTGTCTTTCTGTCGATGCCGCTCAATTTCCGTCCATTGAAGCCAATTGCATATACCTCACGCCTCATATAGGCTGGCCGTGCACTGAAATTTATCATCTCGTGCACGGGGCGCAAGGTCAGAGCAGCATGAGCGTGATTAAGAGGATGGAATACGAAAATAATCTTTTTGAGCAGATCCTGTCCGGTGACCTGTTTCTTGAGGACCTACCTCCCTTTATCTGCAATCCTTTGAACACACATCCTTGTACCATCATTTTTCTGCTGTCCGCCTTCACTTTGAACAAGCAGTCTTATGATATGTCGAGGGTGTTAGAGCATGAAGATAAACTTCTTGAGCAGCTCCAGTCCGTTGGACTGTCGCTTGAGGACCTTCTTCTCCCATCCTCTCAGGAGGATACTGATTCCGATGATTGATCCTGTATCGATCCCTATATGTTTTTTTTAAGCGTTGTATGAATAATGTGTTGCAGCACTTTTGGTTCTCTACTGTGGTTTCTGATGTGTGCAACAGGCAACTTGTTCTGTCTTCAAAAGTATATCAATGCAATGATCCATATCTTAAAAAATGTTATGCAAGCTTCATCACTGTGGCAATTCAATGTGTGATAATAGAAATATTTGCTGAGAAAAAAATTGTAATTTGTCGTTCCAATACAGTACAAGTTTTTCAAATATTTACCTCTCACTAGGGCGCATCGTGGCACACCCCATGATGCTACCAGCAACCACCCTTGCACGATTGGAGCAGTACCACGCACCCGGTCTCCAGTTATCAACACGGTGCTCGCTCTAATTTGCTATTGTTCTTTAGTTTCCCTTTACGTTTCTGCTCCAGTTTCATTTATGGTTAGTAAGTCAGGCCTTCTGCCTTGGAATCAATCAGACTGTTGCCTGTTTGTGTGCCTATAAGGGACTGTTCTGCAAGTTATCATATCCTTTTGTGCTAATTTTGATTGGGTGCTTTGCTAGTTGCTCCTTCCATTCCTAGTACGTGTCATGGTTTTAGCTTCAACTAAAACCATGAGAAGTATTGTGGAACGGAGGAACTACCTATGGCTAATCTTAATCTATCTTCCATAACTTGGGTCGTCCGATGTCTAGGACAACCTGACAGATGTGCAGATGCGCTCTCTGAGTTAATGCTGCAAAAATCCAGGAAACCAATCTCATAGTAATATTTCTCCTGAAAAAGACCTTGATCTATTCTGCCGCACGCGATAGCATTCAAATTCGCAAAAAATCCATAATCTGCCGGCGGCATCCTCTCAGCTTTGCAATCTTCAATCTTTTAACCTTACTGATCGAATGCAGCATGACTACTATATTAACCACCACACTTGCCTGCATTGCGGCTCCTAAAACAATCAAAATCACCATCGTCTACGACCCAACTGACCACTCATTGAAGCCATATTTCCTTGCTAACATCAATAATCTCAACGCTAATCTCCAGGATCCCTGGATGATCGTGGAGGTCTTTTAACCTTCTTTTCTTTGCCCTGGACAAAAACAGTCCCAATTTCAAACAAACTAATGCTACCGTGTTCAATGATTGTATCGACAATCTCGGCCTGATCAAAATCGCACTCCTTGACTACTGGTTATTTGATATAGTAACCGTGACCATGCCACGCTTCAAAAACTAGATTGGGTGATCAAAACCAATGCCCAAGATCGCTCTTCCGAAACACCACATTTTCATTTATGAAGCGCTTCGTTTCTGATAGCGTTCCCAAAAAATACAGATCCATGCACGCCTCATGTCTGAAAATTTGGAAGGGCACCAAGGTGCAGGGGCATGCATCTCCCCGGTCAAATGATGCTTCGTGATCTATAAACTCATTTGAAAGATAAAATTGTCAATGCATGTATGTTTCAATATATTTTGTTAAGCTGATGAGTAATCTGTTTCAGTACTTTTGGTTTTGGGTCCGTTTATGTCACATCTAATCTACTACCCCTATAAAAGTAAGAGAGGGCGGAGAACCAGATCATCCTGTCCATCAAAACCTGCAATCTGATGGTCTACATCCCTCCAGCATACTAAACGCGTTTTATGTCTTAATTACCCACCATGCCATTGCCTTAATTAATTACGCACCATGCCATCGGGGTAACATCTACTACCCCTGTATCAGAAAAGAGAGGGGGCTAATCCTACCCGCTGCCACAAAAAACAAAAACCGCTCCGCACGCCATGCCCGCACCACACCCGCACCACGACCTCGCCTGCTCCATCTCCCAGCGGACGCCGATCCTCCCCCGTCGTCCGCCCCGTCCGCCGCCCGCCGATCCACTCGGCCTCCGCCGCCGCCCGCCGCCCTAAATCCTCGCCCTCCTCCGCGACCGCCGCTCAGCTTGGCCTCCTCCGCCCCGCGCGAGGAGGTGGAGGGTGAGCGCGGTGTCCTGGAAGGTGGCGAGGCGGAGGCGGGGGAGTAACGAGATGGCCGCCAGGTCGTGCTTCCTTGCAGTGCGGAGGGTCGAGGTGGAGGCCGGGTTCTGCTTCCTTACGGTGCGCGCGGTCGAGGTGGAGGCGGAGACGGAAGGCGGCGAGGAGGGTCGAGGTGGCCGCCGGGTTCTGCTTCCTTGCGGCGCGCACGGTGACGCTAGCTGCTGCCCACCCCAAATCGCACTCCACAAACGCACGCCTCTCCCAACTCAGGCCATCCCCGAACAGCGACCACGACGCCCCACCGCTGGCCCCTTCGCGACCACACTCCCCATGATGCCTGCCGGTTCTCCGCCGCCTCGCCTAGGCCGTCTTGGAACCGCCGCAGTGGCAGCTACAGTCAGGTTACCACCACTTCCTGTTCTTGGTTCTGATCTCTGTATGTCCTTAGCAGTATATATACAGTTGTGGTATACTTCAATGAACTGGGAGTTGCCCGTCTGTAGCTTCATAGGTGTTGACATCTGTTGCAATTCGTATCACATTGAACCAGTTTTATATTAGTGATCTAAATGCTCTTGTATTAGTTTACACAGGGAGTACCAGCTACCGATCTGTCGCATCATGCTTGCTCTCTATGTTATCTTCTGTTTTTGAATGAATTACATTTTGCTTGCTGCAATAGCAGTAGACTGATCTGTCCTCAGTTTTGAGGTTAGGCTAATTTGAGCGAAATGCAGTTAAAAGCAAGAAGCAGTTTTAACCAGTGAAACTGAATATTATTCTCTGAAGAGACATGCCTTCTTGATTGACGAACAGGTTATCCATGTTCAGGTAAATGTCATTCGTCTTTTCTCAACATTGTGGTCGTGCTCCACAATTCAGATACTATTGTGAGTTATTGGAGTGATATAGTGTTCATCTACTACTACCCTTATAAAAGCATGAAGTTTAGATCTTTCTGTTGTGCTGAAATTCATGCATATCTCTGTATACTGGATTATTTGATAAGCTGTGCTATTTATGTTGAAATAATATGAAATTATATGCAAAGCTCTGCAACTTCCTTGAGTAGGTGATAGTTAAGAAGAACATAGTATGTGATGGTCCAATGAGGAAGAAATATAAGTCGACAATGCTGCTGATGGGTGGCACTGATAGTCCCAATGCCTTTGCTCTTGGATCATTATTCAAGCTTATTCTTTCCTACAACAAGAAAGAGGATGCTGAAGGAGGTATTGCAACTAGAAAGGTATCTGGTTTACAACTTGATTCTGAACTTTGTTCAAACATGCATGATTGTTTTATCCTCTGAAGACAATATAAAAGCTTTTGCCATGTTATTACTTTTTAAAGTTCCATAAACTGAATAATCTTTAGAATGCACGTAAGTATTTTCATATGAAACTGTTCATCCATTGGTAAATTCTTTTCCTACTCTTCTGCATCTGAAATATTTCCAATTATCACGCTGCAAGGAAGACTTTTCTTGCTCTTCTACTGAATAAACAAGAGCGTCATAGTATGTAGCTCAATGATGCTTAGGTAGTGGTAATTATTTATTGGCATAGTGTTTGTCTGCTTCTCATCAATGAGCTCATCATGGGTTTGTTTTAAATGCCGAGGCATTTATTTTGTAGAGTTTGATACTGTTATTGTTATCTAGCATCACATGATTTCATAGAATTTGACGGAAGTTATGTTGATCCCTTGCTTAAAGAATTTTTAGCAAGAAAGCAGATCCTATTTGTTTCTCATTAGTTAGAGAGAAAACGAACAAGTGAACTCCAACTGCTATAATTCTTTTTTTTTTGCAAAAAAACTAAAATGTCATTAAGCACCGTGTACTACTAACATATGACTGACTTATTAGTCAGAAACCGTGTAGTGAAAAAGTTTGAACTATTTAGCTACAGGACAATCAGTTGGACTTCATGTCCATATGTGACCAAGTAGTTTTAGGCTGATAAGTATCACTAGAACCAGCCTGAAATTTGACCTCTCGGAACATAAAAAGCAGAGGCTTACTTCAGCAGCATGTGGTCAGTTCCCGTCACCGGCTACCATCTGTCTCAGAGTTTGGTTTTTTCGGGAGATTTCAGGATAGAAAGGCAGCTTTGGAGAGGGGTCGCAAAGATCAAGGCTATTATGTCAAGTACTATGCTCAAAACATCCATCGGGTGCATCCATCTCGCCCCAGTTCATCACCGACTACCAAGCGATTTACATCCACTGCGATCATGGATGACCCCGTGAGACATGCCACCCTATTCTTCCAGATACAATGGGTCGATTAATACGGCATTTTGATATGCTAATCACGCTTCCGTTTCACTAAATTTCCAGTACAATACTACTTACTTTCTACTAATACTGTTCTGTCAACTGAAAAAATCAGAATTATCGCAAGATTTTCGTAATCTATATTCCAGCTTTTAGTATACGGTTTGTTTTAGAAGCGGATAAGTGGTGAAGGGTCGTAGATAGGAATACTTGTCATGCACGTCTATCTACACTCTTCTCAGCCTAGAAATCATTATGTACTTGCTGACTTGTTTTGCTTACATTGCCGCCGAAACTGTGAGCGGTCCTTGCATTTTTTTTCTTTTTTTCAAAAAGGGGGTATGCCCCAGCCTCTGCATCTAAATGATGCATACGGCCAAAGAGTGGTCCTTGCATGTCTTGTGTATTCATTGAAAGCGTCTAAAATATGGAGTTGCAACATGGCTGCTAGCTGCTACTTTCATGTTATCAGAAGAAGGCCAAAGCTCTCATTTTCTAGATATGTCGAATTTAAATATGAATGATATTTTAAGAACGGAATCTCTTGTAGGGTTTGGGGGAGACTGTCAGCGAGCCACTGATGAAAGTCCTTTTGCAATGACAATGATAGAGAAGATTTGAAAGATCTCGCTTGGCGTGGGGCAACTTGTGTACTCCTGGATGGGGGTGCCGTCCGGTGGCAGGGCACAGCCGGGAGGCGTTGTTGTCACCATTGTGCTACATCACACATTTTTCTCGCGGTGATTGTGTTACTGTTGTTGTTATCAACAACCTACCACGACGGTCCGGGAGGTGATGAAAGTTAGCTGCAGAGGCTACACTTAGATATATGATCTTTGCGGTGAAGAAAAACATGAACAATAATGTGTTGGGGAACGTAGTAATTTCAAAAAAATTCCTACGCACACGCAAGATCATGGTGATGCATAGCAACGAGAGGGGAGAGTGTGATCTACGTACCCTTGTAGATCGACAATGGAAGCGTTTGGTTGATGTAGTCATACGTCTCCACGGCCCGACCGATCAAGCACCGAAACTACGGCACCTCCGAGTTCTAGCACACGTTCAGCTCGATGACGATCCCCGGACTCCGATCCAGCAAAGTGTCGGGGAAGAGTTCCGTCAGCACGACGGCGTGGTGACGATCTTGATGTACTACCGTCGCAGGGCTTCGCCTAACCACCGCTACAATATTATCGAGGATTATGGTGGCAGGGGGCACCGCACACGGTTAAGAATATGATCACGTGGATCAACTTGTCTCTAGGGGAGACCCTGCCTCCGTATATAAAGGTTCAAGAGGGGGAGGCCGGCCGGCCATCATAGGGCGCGCCAGGAGGAGTCCCACTCCAGGATTCGCGAGGTGGGAACAGAGAGAGAGAGAAGGAGGGGGGCGCCGGCCCCCTCTCTCCTTGTCCTATTCGGACTAGGGGGGAGGGGCGCGCGGCCCAGCCCTGGCCGCCTCTCGTCTTCTTCCACTAAGGCCCATTAAGGCCCATGTACCTCCCGGGGTTTTCCGGTAACCTCCCGGTTTTCTGGTAAAATCCCGATTTCACCCGGAACACTTCCGATATCCAAATATAGGTTTCCAATATATCAATCTTTATGTCTCGACCATTTCGAGACTCCTCGTCATGTCCGTGATCTCATTCGGGACTCCGAACAACCTTCGGTACATCAAAATGCATAAACTCATAATATAACTGTCATCGTAACCTTAAGCATGCGGACCCTACGGGTTCGAGAACAATGTAGACATGACTGAGACACGTCTCCGGTCAATAACCAATAGCGGGACCTGGATGCCCATATTGGTTCCTACATATTATACGAAGATTTTTTATCGGTCAGACCGCATAACAACATACGTTGTTCCCTTTGTCATCGGTATGTTACTTGCCCGAGATTCGATCGTCGGTATCCAATACCTAGCTCAATCTCGTTACCGGCAAGTCTCTTTACTCGTTCCGTAATACATCATCCCGCAACTAACTCATTAGTTGCAATGCTTGCAAGGCTTAAGTGATGTGCATTACCGAGAGGGCCCAGAGATACCTCTCCGACGATCGGAGTGACAAATCCTAATCTCGAAATACGTCAACCCAACATGTACCTTTGGAGACACCTGTAGAGCACCTTTATAATCACCCAGTTACGTTGTGACGTTTGGTAGCACACAAAGTGTTCCTCCGGCACACGGGAGTTACATAATCTCATAGTCATAGGAACATATATAAGTCATGAAGAAAGCAATAGCAACATACTAAACGATCGGATGCTAAGCTAATGGAATGGGTCATGTCAATCAGATCATTCAACTAATGATGTGATCCCGTTAATCAAATGACAACTCTTTGTCCATGGTTAGGAAACATAACCATCTTTGATTAACGAGCTAGTCAAGTAGAGGCATACTAGTGACACTCTGTTTGTCTATGTATTCACACATGTATTATGTTTCCGGTTAATACAATTCTAGCATGAATAATAAACTTTTATCATGATATAAGGAAATAAATAATAACTTTATTATTGCCTCTAGGACATATTTCCTTCATAATGCAACTATCCCCTTTAATGGGATTATTCCATCATTGGTTATCTGATTCAATCAGAACAGGAATGCACCTGCTATGTGACTGGCACAAAAATTATTGGTGAAGTTTGCTCTCATGTTACACAATTTTTTATTCCTTTTCCACTATTCCTCACTGCAACCTCATGGTCGCACTATTGTTGCTCTGTAACCTGATATAGCTTTTTGATAATCTATTTATTTATTTGTATGAGCTTGAATTCTAATTCTTATTTCCATAGACCACAAGTTGTATGGGCTTATTTAACCTACTATCATGTACCCATTGTTCTGTTATGTCTATTGCATTTTGTTTTTCATTAAGCTTGAAATTTTAGACCTGAAATTGATCTTCGTCAAAATTAGTTCAACTGAATGGAGCAAATATGTGATTTAGATATAATGATTCACTGATTTTACAGGGACAAGAAACCTTTTTTTTGATTGTTGTTGTCATCTTCCCACACCTGCCGTAAGTACTAAAGTAGTATACTGAAATATGAGACATATTCGCGAAGTGTCCTCTCCTTTTAGTGATTTACAGTGGTAGTATTATTGATCTCCCATGTAGTGTGCTGACCAATGAGCAACTTAAATACCTTTCCAATAATTAAGTTGGGTAAAGAGAAAGCAGAGAACGAAATCTTGGTGAAGACATCTCAACAGAGATGAGATAATGTTGCCCAAGCTGATTATTGCTTGGTTTTTATATCCCTTTTCAGTTGTATTTTTATGCATTATCAACTAGGAATAGAGAATATCTCACAATCAAATTTCAAGTGCCTGTAGGAAACTCATAACATGGTTGGGCACTGTTATCCAAAACATATGTTACATTTTTCTCCATCATTATGCAACCTTTATTCGGATCATATTTTTTCTTACCAATTCTTTATTCATTTATATTACATTTATTTTCTGCTCATAGTATGTTTCTTGAGAAATCAATGGACCCTATGCCCACCATTGATCTAAACATGGTTTGTCGTTATTTACCTTTGCATGTGCAAGCAAGACGTGCATTGCACGTGCAAGCTTACTAGTACACATCTAGATGTGAGATAATACGTCACATCTAAGTAAGATGTCAACGCCACCTTATTTTTTTTCATTGTTTGTCATATTCATTTGATTTTAATTTGTCAAAGCCCAAAACTAAAAAAATGCGTGCCCCGCGTCCGCCTGGGTGGCCGACCTATACGCAAATCTGGTCGCTAGCTCCTCTAAAAAAATCCGGTCGCTAGCTAGACGTACAAAACAAATCTGATCGCTAGCTTGTTTCTGGAAAGAAAAACTAAAAGCTAGTGCTGACATCGATTTCCTAGCTTTTCCGTCTGATCGTTATACATTTACAAGTACGTCGCTCATCACTAGATTCAGGATACCAATGATTTATTTTTATTAATTTGTCTTTTGGTTATTGCGTTTTCCACTCTTGTATTTATAATTAATTTTTAGTAAGAAACAAAGTTTGGTCAAGAAATATTTCAAAAAAACATGTTCATGAATTTACATTAAAAAATTCAAATTAAAAAAATATCAAAGAATACCAAAACTGTTCTAATATACGGCGAACAATCCTTTAATATATGATGATCATTTTCTGAATACACACTAATTTTTCTGCAATATACATTGAACATTTTGTTATATACAATGAACTAAAAGAGAACTTTTTGTATATACATTGAAACAAAAGCGGACTGGAAAAAAACAAAAATAAGGAGAAAACCACATAGAAAAAATTGATAAATAAGAAGAGAACAAAAAATGAACAAATTTGGATTTTTTTAAACTGATAAAAACTAACAAATTTAGAAAAATGAACAAATTTACGAATATTGGAACATTTATTGAAACTTGTGAATTTATGAAAAGTGAAAAAAGAGTCCGAAAAAACGAAAATTAATGAGATCAACTTTTGCAAAATAGAAAAATGAAAAGGAGAGGAAAACTAATGAAGAAACAATGATAAAAGAAAAAATAAAAACATGACCAAAACAAAAAATATAAGAAAAAGTATCCTAGCTACTTCGGCCAGCTCATCGCGGTTTGTTCATTGTCGAGGTTAGAATCCCAATGGCAAGTCGATGGTGGACACGCAATTGGGACAAAAAAGGTCGGGCCCCACTTGCATGTCAAGTTTGGACTTGCAACTAGGACAAAAGAGGATGGGACCCAGTTGCGAGTCAAGGGTGGACTTGCAACTGGGACGAGAAAAAGTCAGGCCCCAGTTGTGGCTCGACGGTGGACTTGCAACTGGGACAAAAAAGGTCGGGCCCTAATTGCAAATCGAGTGTGGACTTGCAATTGGGACTAAAAAACTCGGTGCCATGTTGCGAGTCGAGTGTTGAGTTGCAACTTGGATAAAAAAGGTTGGGTCCTGGTTATGAGTCGGGGTGGACTTGCAGTTCATACAAAAAAATGTTGGGCCCCAGTTGCGAGTCAAGGGTGAACTTGCAACTTGGACCAAAAAGTATAGCCCCATTTGTGAGTCGAAAGTGGACTTGCAGCAAGGAAAAAGGTTGGGCTCCAGTTACGAATCGAGGGTGGACATTCAACGAGGACAAAAAAAAAGATCGAACCCCAGTTGCGAGTCGAGGGTGGACTTTAAGTTAGGACAATAAGATGTCAGAGTCTAGTTGCTGTCGGAAGTATGCCCTAGAGGCAATGATATTGTATTATTATATTTTTCATGTTCATAATTAAGAGTTTATATTCTATGCTAGAACTGCTATGATCCTGGAATATTCGACTCGGTGGAAAACGCATATGCACGTGTAAAACGATAAACGAGAAGATAACATTCCTAGTCTCGCCTCTAGGACTGGCTCAAGTGTTGTTCATGTTCACATTTTCCAGATCTTAGGATCATATTGAATCGACCCAAACTTGTTTGTTATACTTTGAGATGATATCATCACAAGTCAATTGTTATAACACAGAGTGTTAGTGCATGTTTTAATTCCTTAGACCATGAGAGTATCGTAGTAACTTCTTACCTTACGTTGAGCTTTGAGGTTGCTCAAACGTCATCTGTAACATGGTGATCATAATCACAACTTATAGGTTCATTGAAAAGTTTGACAAGGGACTCGATATCTCGAGAGTGGAATTTGCTCCTCCGACGATGGAGAGATATTGTTAGGGACCTCTCGGTGTGACGACATCCATCATCGTAGACAGCCACAGACGACTACGTCACGAGGATGTCAGAACATGTCAAGGAGAAAGAAGAACTAATCTGGTAACGACGAGACCTGTGTAGTGAGCACGTTTATGACTCAAGAGGATACCGACAGATCTTACCATAGGTTTTATAAAGTATTGTGAAGCAAAGGGAACATCACATGATAACGAAAGGTTTAGTCGAATATCATTCGTGTAATCATAGGGATTGATATGGGCGTCCACGGTATCACTGTGGGTCATTGAACGAATGGGTTTCTTTCATTTCTATGTTTTACCGAACCTTCTGGGTCACAAGCTTAAGGTAACCACGATATGTTGAGTGTTAGTAGGATAAGAGTATCAAGGATTTATTTATGAAATTGTTCCATTAGCATTTGAAATGGTTTCAAGAGGAACCAAAAGTGTTTCAACGTCACCGAAAGGGTTTCCGAGTTTATTGGGCAATACCGGGTATTACCGCTAAGTAATATATATGTGTAAATTGTTTTCAGTGTTGTTAAATTAATATTAAAAGACTCTTGTAATTGTTAGGAGGCTTCTCTATTTAATTTAGTATCAATGGGACTTAAAAGACCAAGTGGAGGTAGGAGAATTGGGCCCATAGGTCCAATAGGACGAAGTGGACTAGGGGAGGGTTTCCCCTCCCCCTCTGGCTGGTGCGCCAAGGAGGGATTCCTTCCCTCCTTGTGTGGTACCCCCTCTCTAGTTCTACCTCTCCGGCAATGATTAGCTCTAGACGGTGAAGCGCTATAGGATCGTGAAGGCCATACGCTTGCAACCGATAGAGAGGCCGTTCTTTCGGTCTTCCGTTCGAGGGACTGTTCTTGGGCGGTTCGCGGGATCGTTCATCTATGGTTCCATGGACTCCAAGTACGATATGCACCAACTCGTCTACTTCCACTACTACTTGGAGCCGGTAACAATCATGATCCAAACCGTGTATGCATCTTCATATTGTTCGTGGGTGATCGTTGGGCCTTTTTTTCTACTACATTTCCAAAGTGGCATCATGAGATGTTCTATGAATAGATGAAGGTTACGATCTAAATCACATGTGGATGTGACAGTTTGATGTTCTTAGTATGCCTCCCTCGAGTCTCGCTTTAGTTCAGTTCATTGACAGCATGATATAGTTTTGCACAAAGTTCAGACAATCGATTGGCTCTGGCTGTCGATGATTTGCTAACAGTTCTTTAGGTTTCATCATAGTTAAGAATAGTGATCCGTCGCAAACATAAGAGGGCAATGAAGATGAACGATCTTCTAGAAGGCCCACGTGTATTGATAAAGTTTTGTGTGGGGCTAAAGATTTTAATTAAGTCTCTTCCCTCACACACCCCAAAAGTTAATCTAGCAACAAGAATTATCGCCTTGGTGGTGGACATAGGTAACTAGTGTTATCCACAAACCATAGAAGCCACGTACTTAAAATTTTCCAAACTGATTAGAGAACCTCTAAGTTGGTTTTGCAGGTTTGCATGTGATCGAGAAGTCTGTACGCTTGCAACTCGTAGAGAGGCCATGCTTTCGGTCTTCCGTTCAAGGGATTGTTCGTGGGCGGTTCGCGGGATCGTTCATCTACGGTTCGAGGGACTCCAAGTACGATTTACACCGACTCGTCTACCACCGCTGCTACTCGGAGTCGGTAACAATCATGATCCAAACTGTTTGTGCATCTTCATATTGTTCCTGGGTGATCGTATAACGATTTTTTTTGTTTTCCACTACGTTTCCGAACAATTGCGAGTCGAGAGTGGAATTACAACCGGGAAAAAGGCCGGGCCCCAGTTGCGACTCGTGGGTGGACTTGTAGCTGGGACAACAAAAAGGTCGGACCCCTATTTGCGAGTTGAGGTTGGACTTGTAACTTTGACAAAAAAAAAGGCCAGGTCCCAGTTACAAGTCAAGGGGGCATTGCAACTAGGACAAAAAAGGTTGGGCCCCAATTGCGATCAAGGATGGACTTGCAACTAGAAAAAAAGGTCAGGACCCAGTTGCGAGTCGACAGTGGACATGTAACTGGGACAAAAAGAGTCATTTCCCAGTTGTGAGGCGAGGGCAAATTTGCATTTGGGACAAAAAACGGTCGAGCACCAGTTGCGAGTCGAGGGTGGATATGAAACCGGGACAAAAAAAAGGCCAAGCCCAATTGTAAGTTGAGGGTGGACTTGCAAACGGGACAAAAAATGGCAGGCTCCAATTGCGAGTTGCGGGCTGACAAAAGTGAAGCCAAACAGGCCTAGACAAACAAAATGATACCTGATAAACAAACAGCGGCAAGCGAGCTGGAAGATAGAGAGCTTGACAAAATCATGGGAACTAAATCAAACCATGAATTTAAAATAGACTTATAAGATTTTAAAAATCATGGATGTTAAAAAATATTTAAAAAAAAGCAAAAAAGTGTAAAAAGAAAAAGAAAAGATGGTAAAAAGAAACAATGCAAAAAATATATTTAAGAGCCTTGTTCCAAAAGACCGAATGAAAACTACAAGTTGACACCCTAGCTCCCTATACCTCATGGAGTGTACCTCTATACCTTGCCTTGCTTCTCCCTGCTCTCTTTTTTTCTTTTGATAATGTCTCTCCCCGCTCCCAATTACATTACTTCAGAAAAATTACAGCCATAAAAAACACGGACAACCCAGCCCACAAAAGATGCAAAACAGAAACTAATTGTTTTTGTCATTGTGCCAGGCCCGACAAAGATAACGTGACACAACTGAGCAACAAACATGACTGCATGGGATGTACTAGACTACTAGTGCGAGAGAAAGTTGCGCGAATCTTATAACAAAGTTTCATCCTACGATGATGGACTTAGATATGAGGTAAGAATTTCACATCGAGATGTGAAATTGCAAACCCGTTTGTTTTTTATATCGTGGTTTCTGATGTGTGCAACAAGCAACTCGTTATGTCTTCAAAAGTAATCTACGAGACACCCTATGCCGCTCATTGGTGTACACCACCAAAAGGTTTGTCAACCTTTTCTGGGTCTCCACTTTGGAATGCAGGGCGAATTGTCGCTCGTCGTCACCAGCTCCTGTGAGCGCCATTGAAGCCGCTGGAGATCCTATTCATATGTGTCGTGCGTGTGCTTCTTGTGTTGTGCGGCATGATCAAAAGATTAAAAAGACAAGGTTAAATGGCCGCGGGAATACCAGACAGCCTGGAATATCGGCACGTCCAGATGGTAGTTTTGCACAACGTGGCGCATATAACTGCATGGTGGCGCCGCGCGCGATGCAACCGCATGCATACGACGCCCCAACCGTGATCGTGCGCCGGCACCAACTGCGAGCAGTGCGCACGAAGAGACGCAAGAGCACATCGCGCAGAGGATGCGAGCAGCGCGCGGAGGCCACGAGCAAAACACGTCACGGGCGCCTCAATCACGAGGAACCACATGCATAAAGCAATCGAACACGCATGGAATCTACATTTATTCAAGAAATGCATTGACTGGCACACAAGAGCACCCCTCACTGGAAGAATCTTCTAAGTTCTTTTGTCTCTACCATATCTAGACGTCCTGATTCTCATGCCTTGTACACTAAATTCTTTTAGTAGGAGGGTGTGAAGGGACGTGTTTTTTTTTTTGTTGCAATACCCGATCATATGTGCTAGTATAGATAAAGTGTAGTATATATAGGTGGGATCTTCTCCCGCTCAGTGGATTATTAAAAAAAATCCAATAGGTAGTGCCGCCATTGCCCAGGAATTTACATTTACACAAAAGAAACAAAGGCGGTATGGTGGTCGTAGTACTTAAACTGAAAGACAAGGGCGGATGGGGCAGGCCGTGTTTCCGGGGCGGTGCGTAGTGATGGTGGTACGGTGCCATGCATGTTTCGTCCGTGCTATGCTCGGCCGTTCCCTGCTTCAGTTCACGGGCAACGCGGCGTATGCGCCGTGTGTCGAAGCCATGTCACCTACTGTACATCCTCTGCTACCGTACGTGGACAAGCTAGCGGTCGAGCCTTGACTTGTTTATAGTCGTCCCTCCATCGGCGGACGTGGTATCAGTCCGATGATGAAGGCGCACCATATACGTACGCTGACGGTTCTTCACGTCCATCTCTGCCTCCATCTTCCTGGGTTGGATGGGTGGGTGGGCGGCAACCTGCATGCTCAACTGATCGTAGTACGTCTTTGCGAGAGCCGATTCACACAATGCGATTCGGCACTGAATCGTTGTCTTGAACAACTTACTAAATAAACCTTGGAAGTAAAGAAGAGGTAGATATATAGACGTACGGATAGATAGGATCTCTTGTTCGTTTCTTACCTCGATCCTCGCGCCGACCCGCTCCCACGATCATCATGTCCGTCCATCCATGCAAGCATCCATGTGTCATGCATGCTCCCAGCCTCCCACGTACGTGTCGACCAGAAGCTAGCGTCCGCGTCGTCTATAAAAGCAAGGTCACCTACACGTACCTAGCGGCAGAGCAAGCCGAGTCACGGTGGCACACAGTGAAAGACACGGGAGACGACGAGAAGCAAAGCAGTAGAGAGCATGGCTCGTGGCCCCCCTATGCTTGCAGCGGTAGTGATAGCTGCGGTGGCAATTGGGTCTGTAGGGGCGAGAGAGCAGGAGGCCGCCGGCGGAGGGGGCGACGACTTGAGGCAGCCTACAGTGGCGCAGGGCCTGTCGTTCGACTTCTACCGGCAGCTCTGCCCCAGGGCGGAGTCCATCGTGCGTGACTTCGTCCTGGACGCCGTCCGGAAGGACATCGGCCTCGCCGCCGGCCTGCTTCGCCTACACTTCCACGATTGCTTCGTGCAGGTACGTACCGTTTCTTGCCAGCTCAGTTGATTGCCTCCCATCAACCCATTCATGAACGCGCCGCACATGCATGCAGGGCTGCGACGCGTCAGTGCTTCTAGACGGGTCGGCGACGGGGCCGGGGGAGCAGCAGGCGCCGCCCAACCTCACTCTCCGCCCGTCCGCCTTCAAGGCCGTCAACGACATCCGGGACCGACTGGAGCGCGAGTGCCGCGGCGCCGTCGTTTCCTGCTCCGACATCCTGGCGCTCGCCGCCCGCGACTCCGTGGTCGCCTCAGGCGGGCCGGAGTACCGCGTGCCCCTCGGGCGCCGCGACAGCCCCAGGTTCGCCACGGCGCAAGACGTTCTCTCCGGTCTTCCCCCGCCGTCCTCGAACGTGCCGTCCCTCCTCGATGTGCTCCGGAAGATCGGCCTCGACGCCGCCGACCTCGTCGCGCTCTCCGGCGGCCACACCGTGGGGCTCGGGCACTGCACATCCTTCGACGACCGGCTCTTCCCGCGCCCTGACCCCACCATGAGCCCGGACTTCCTTGGCAGGCTGAAGCGGACGTGCCCGGCCAAGGGCACCGACGCGCGCACCGTGCTGGACGTGCGCACCCCCAACGTGTTCGACAACAAGTACTACGTGAACCTGGTGAACTGGGAGGGGCTCTTCGTGTCCGACCAGGACCTCTTCACCAACGCCACCACCCGGCCCATCGTGGAGCGCTTCGCGCGCAGCCAGCGCGACTTCTTCGACCAGTTTGGCGTGTCCATGGTCAAGATGGGCCAGATCAAGGTGCTCACCGGCGACCAGGGCCAGGTTCGCCGCAACTGCTCCGCTCGCAACACCGGCACTGCTGACGGCCTCCAGTGGTCGTCCCTGGTGCAGACCGTCGTCGACGCCGCCGCGGAGAGCCTCGGTTTCTAAATCTAGTGGAGTAGCTGTTAGCCATGCATGTCGTAATAAAATATGAGCAGGGCAGCCATGGTTGATGAGGCTGTGTAATGTACCTTGTCTTGACCCAAACGTCTGCTAGGCTGCCAGCTAGCAGACTTACGGTGACCTGTTAGTTTAATCGATCGATGCTTATGTTTCCTTGTTTCTAGCCCTTTTATCGCGGATTACACCCAGCCTCAACAACGCAATCTGACAAAGACATTACCGATGCACACAGCCAACGACAGTAAAAAGAAAAAGATCATGCAACAGTGATCAATTTTTTGTAGCTGCAGCATGAACCAACATTTAGATTGTAGCTGCAGCATGAACCAACATTTAGGCAAGAGGTCTGCTTCGGTACACACACCCCCCTCTCCCCCTCCCCTCCCCCTCGCTTAATGTATAAGGGCATCTTGGGCATACGACGTATCCTCTGGCGTGCCCATACAGGTAGAGCCGAGCGCACGGCTCGAGCCGATACGGCCGGCTCGCATCTACCCTCTCCGTCGTGCGAAAAAACCCACGACCGTCGTTGATCACGCGGCCCATTCCAACGTCGCCCCGTCCCGCCGATCGCCGCCCTTACCCGCCGATCGCCACCTTTCCCCGCCGATCTAGCCGTGATCACGCTGCCAATTCCAACGTCTTTCCGTCCGGCCGATCGCCGCCTTTCCCCGCCGATCGTCGATCATTTTCCCCGTCTTCACCCAGGATCTGGACGGCACGGACATTGTTGGAGTCGCCCGCCATACGTGATGTCGCCTCCGTACAGGTCGTCACGGTGACGTGGCCTACGTGGACGCCGTCGCCGCCCGCAACTCCGTGATCAACCTCTCTGGGAACGTTCTCGCCGTCCGCAGCCACGCCAGGCTGGCCGAAGTGCACGTGCACGCCATGTAAGCCGTCTAGTTTGTCAAAAAAAATTGTATCTGTAAATAATTATGTGCAATCACTTGTTAGATATGAAGTTGTCATCTGTATGATCGTAGTACATTTAATTTGATTTAAAATTGATAGATCAATTCTTATTATAATATTGCAGTGTTGGTTGTGAGATCATTCAATGGATAAAGAAACTGCATTTACGGATCTGTTTTTGGACACGAGTGAGTGGGATGGTAGCGATAGTGTTGATCGTACGAATGGTAATGATAGTAAAGATGATGATGATGGCAGCGACAATGAATCCTGGTCGTCGTACGATAATTTACCTGAGGAGGATTTTCAAAAGAAGGGGGGGGGTTCTTGTAGTGAAAACGCAAGTGTTGTGTACAATCTTTTCGTTGGATGAAGAACCATATGATACTTACATGTGCATATGTTTTTTTATGTGCAGGAGGATATTGACGTCCAGAACGAGGAAAAGCATGGTGTTGAATCTTTCGCGGATAACATAAGCCAGGTTCGGTCTAAAATTTAAGATGTCATTGAATAATAAAAACTTGTTAATGACAACTTACACTTGCTTATGTGGAATATTGTAGGCTAACTTTGATGGTTGGAGTGGTGATGATGAATATGAGCATGAGGATGGAGCTAATATGGACATTGGGGAAGCTGAAATCCAGCAACGTGCACTGGAGACACAGTTGAAGGTTATGGGTATGACATTTGCATCACAATGGGAGGCCTACATGTTCTATAATAACTATGCCAAAGACCGTGGATTCAGTATCAGAAAAGATAAGGTGAAACGAGGAAAAGAACTTTCAACCACTGTTCGGTATAGGCGATACGTTTGCTCGAGGGCAGGAAAATGTCTCAGTAAATTTTTAAACCCGGAGGGCCGTACCCGCAGGCTAAGACCTGAGACTCGTTGCGAGTGTGGCGCACATTTAGTCGTGAAGTTGGACAAAGGACGTGGAGTTTGGTTCATGGCAGCTTTTATGGATGATCACAACCATTTGTTAGCTAGACCAGATGAGGTGGTATTTCTGCGGTCACATCGAGTGATGGGAGATCACCAGATAGCTGAGATCTTGGCGATGGAAGGGGCTGGGATCAGAAAGCATATCATCATCGACAACTTCATTAGCAGGTATGGCTTGTATGATAAGTATGGGTTTCTGAGACGAGACGTGTACAACCTATGTTGCCGAGAAAAAATGAAGTTGATTGCGAAGGGTGATGCTAACACGGCAATCGGGATTATGAGGAGTAGAAAGGAGAAGGATCCAGACTTTTTCTTTGAGTACGTGCTCGATAAGGAGGGCCATTTGAAGAGCATGTTCTGGTGCAATGCACAGTCGTGGCGGGACTATCAGTTGTATGGAAATGTGACTGTGTTCGACGGCACGTATAAGATGAACATATATGGTATGCCGTTCATCCCCTTTGTTCGTGTAAATAATCACCGTTGCACCACAGTTTTTGGTTGTGCCATTGTGTCCGACGAGACCGAAGTGATGTACGTGTGGCTGCTCCAGACATTGCTAAAGGCCAATTGTCAGAAAAAGCCAAGGTCAATCATCACAGATGGAGACGCTGCAATGATACGAGCTATTCGGTTGGTTTTGGTTGATGTGTTGCACCATCTCTGCTTATGGCACGTGGAAAAAAACATGCTGAAGCATCTTAATTACAAATCGCTAAATGAGTTCAGGGCACTCTTGTACTACTCCACCTCTCCAGCCAACTTTGAGGCGAGATGGCACGCTTTCGTCCGTAAATGGAAGACTGATAATACAAAAGAGTGGCTAAGTAGGATGTACAGGAAGAGGAGTCTGTGGGCAGCATCATATCTATCAGATGGTTTTTTTTCCGGGTATGCGCAGTAATCAGAGGAGTGAAAGCCTTAACTCTTCTGTTCACCTTCACCTGGACGGCGGTATGACTATTGTTGACCTAGTTGTGCATTATGAGAATTGCATAGTTCGACTACGTGAGAACGAGACGCATGATGACTGTGTTTCAAATCAGTCATTGCCACCATCAGTCACAGAATATAAGAATATTGAGAAGCATGCTGCCGAAGTATTCACTCATTCCAATTTTTATATTCTTCAACAAGATCTGAAGAAGATGGGAGAGCTTGAGATTTTTGAGACGCTAGTGGGAGTTGACTGCCACACCTTCATCATGACATGAAGAAATAACCGCAAATTTCAGTTCGGCGTGAATTATCGAGCTGAAAACTTTGAGAATACGATAGACTGCAGTTGTGGACGAATGCTTCGGAAAGGATTGCCTTGCAAACACATTCTGTATGTGTTGTTTCATCTGAAAATATCTAAAATATCTAAATGTTGCATCCTTAAGAGGATGTCGAAAGTTGCGAGAGGTGGGCTGCCTGCACAGCGAAAAGAGTGACATGTTTGGCTGGGGTTGGATAGGGGCAGAGCAGCGTGCTCGTTATAGTCAACTCAGTATAACAGGAGCTGAAGCTTTTCATGTTGCTTCAAATGATCCATTCGTCTTTGATGAGTTGATGAAGTGTTTGCAGAATATAATAGCGAAGAAAAAGGTCCCAGATAATGATGTTGTTGGTAGTAGAAGAAATGTGCATGAGGAGCCACGTCAGCCAGAACATCATGTTGATGTCATAGGTGATCCCGTGAAAGTTTCCACGAAGGGCGCCCCTAAACAAAGCACGACAGGGCGGGCAAAGAAAGATCCATATGTTATAAAAATGGAAGACCAAAATCATTTTCTGAGAAAAAACCCGGTCCTCTTTGTGGCATTTGTAAGAAAGAGGGCCATAGACGGCAAACGTGCGCTGAAAATGAAAAGTAAGTTTTACATTATTTTAATTATTTTTTGGTTCTTTCTTTACAATTGTCTGATGAGTTGTTTATAATTTGTTATGTAGGAACCGGGCATAAAGATGAAGTATTCATAATCAATTAAAGGCACTCGCAATTTCAGTTTATTTATTTATGGATAAGAGACATGGCACTTTGAGTTTATTCTTTAAGCCACCTTGTTCGATGGAAGGCACTGGCACTTTCAGTTTATTTGTTTAAGGATTAGAGACATGGCACTTTGAGTTAATTTTTATGCCACCTTGTTCGATGTTATGAGACACGCCATTTCTATTATTATGTGTGAAACATGATATATTTGTATGAGTGTGTTACTGCTGTCATGACTTTGTCAACTGATTAACATTTTTTAAATTTAATGTATGTGAAAAAATATTTGAAAAAAAGCCCAGCCGTGGCCGGGCGCGCACACGGACATTATACTACAACGCCTTCTAGGAGGCCTTTTGGCCGGCGAGCGGGGAGGCCACGGCGTACAACAGGGCATTCATTAGTGTTCTGTAGCGAGCTTGTGAGAAGGCGAAGACGCGGGTATATAAACCGGTCGGCGCGTCTCTCCGCGGGCGAGGTGGGACTAAACTTAGTCGGCACAACGCGCCAGCGTCCCCATCCGCATAAGAAGAGGATCGGCCCATGCGCCCGACGCACGTCGTTTATGGGCCGACAGATCGCCATATTCCCCCTTGGGATCGTTGCATGTGTCCGCAGGGTGGAGCTGGACGAGACCTCTGCCACCGGGCGCGCGGCCGTCGGTCGGTCGGCTGCTGGGCCAGTAGACCCGCACGTGGCGCACGACGAATCGCGCCAGCCCGCACTAGCTGGACTGCGCGGGCCCGCCATTGCCTCGGCTGTCGGCCACCGCACGGGCTGGGCTGGAATATTCGTTGGATCCAGCGCCGCTGCTGCCAGCAGAATCGACGTGGGAAATTGTGCAGGTTTTGTCCACATGGCGCCAACTCAGGACGGCGGGGATATTTTCTAATAAATAAATGATCGCCGCGAGTAGAAACAACAACAGTACATATAACATTGCAGCCGCAAACTGATACATTTTAGGACAGCAAAAATATTACTTGCCCACACGCATTTAAATGTTTAGTCTCACACGAAAGCGATAAATAAAACGTGAAAAATTGTCGAAATCTATCCCAGTGCCATGTTGCATTACAATCGATCAAAGTATCCAACAACGGTAGGGAAACCTTCTACGGGACTAAAACCCTACCGATGCTAATACCTATTCCTTCTCCATGATTTTAACAATTTTCATCTTGACCTTCTCTAATTTGTTCACCTCTGAAAAAATAATTTCCGTGACAATACGTGGCCTTGACTCATTAATCTCTTCCTGGTCAAATTCATGTGTCCAACGATCTCCGTCCCAGTATTTTATGCACCACATCACAAAAAGTCCACAAGACACTCTGCAATAAACATGTGTGATCAGCTTAGGATATAGCATGCAGTTCCTTGTACTCATTTAACTTACCCATCTTTTTGTCTCGGCATTTTATACTCATTAATTGGCCACCATGAGACATCTGGAAATTTTTTTGATTCAAGAGTTGAGTTGGCCTCCATAATATCCTTAGAAATTTCAGCTCTCTGAAACAAATTAACAAACCAGAATTTAATGTATGACTCAATATTTTTCTGAATGCGAGTGTGAAAATTATAGCGTACCAGGGTGGCAATCATATTGCGAATTCTTTGGCTAATTGCGCCTTTAGAATTTGAGTCAAGAACTTGAAACTCCTCCTTGACGGTGTGCATCACTATGGTTATCCAATGATTATCATTAACGTGCATAGGAAAATACGCCTACATAGTAACAAAATGATGTCAGTGCAATTAAATAGTAATGTCTAATAAAAACAAATAAATATGAAAGCAATACCTTGTCCCGTCTAAAATACTCATCCATTACTCTTGCGATGACTTTTGTTTTCTTTGTAACATGTTCTGAGTCTAAATCATTTACTCACTTGGTCTTTCCCCTTGCCCTACTCAACATAAATTTGGGGAACCACGTTGTTGATATGTAACGATCAGAAAAATCACGGTGTTGTAGGTGTTTACAATATGCATTGATGATCTGCATACATAAACAAAAAAAATTCTATCAACTTGTGAAGTACAAATGAGAGATTTGTTAAAACCAAACTCATACTTACAGCGCCATGCAACCATTTAAACGTCAGGTCATCCTGAATCATAGCTGGCGTGCATATGTCCTCATCTGGTGGCGGCATATCGACCACGGTTCGGTGTGCATGCTTCTTTGTCGATGCTAGAGTCTCAACAGAAACTCTGGCTGCCTCTATGTGATCCGGAGTCATATTAAGAGAACTTGCTAGAATTGAATGTGGTGACGATGCAAATAGATCTAAAACAATGCAGCTACAGTCATTAAAAATAATAAAAAATTTACATAACGCGTGAATGAATTATAAAGTAGTACTTGACTTACTTTTTTAACACGTTTCTTGTGGGTAATGAGAATGTCGTAGGGGGATTGGCAATATTTCGACTTTTTTCTTTTGCGCTTACCATCATTTTCCTGACTGCCTTCACCATTACCTATGTTGCTCTCTGCCGAGAAACTCTCAAACGTGTCTTCGGACTTTGTTGGTGACAAAGCATCCATAGACTCACCAGAAATATCAGCATTCTGCGGGGTTCGGGACATAGACGGAAAGTCTTTTGTACGTACAGTTCATGCCGAAGATGGAGAGTTTCCATTATCGTCTATAATGAAAGGATCAATAGCTTCACCTTTACCCGGTGTCGTCGCCGGAGCACCCCTGTCATCAACGGGCACGGAGGTATCATTGATACCCGTGAAAGATGTTTCTACCTTTACGTCGGTAGGTGAATCAATATCTGGCCAATATTTTGATGACTTGTACTAGCCATTCTCCATCCCAACTCCTTCACCTACATTATCAAATTCGTCATTGTTGTCCCTCTTATTGGGTTTGTACAGCACACCTTCCGTGTTCAACCTTTCCATTACCATCTACAAACACAAATTAAACATGATAAGTAGTTGAACAATTAAACCATGTTCACTATAACTTCTAAATTACATGTGCACATCTTTCGGGTATATTGAGAACCTCCTTGTGAAGCAGCTTTATGCATGTCATCACACGGTCCATACTACAAGTCGTGTTTGATGAAACCATAGACGTGCTTGGCTTTCTACTCCTGCCACCACCTTTCCGTTTAGATTTCTTCGTTTCTTCCTCTGGGACAGTCCCTTCACGTGCTACCTTAGCACGTCTGTACTCTTCGCTAACGCAATTTTCAATCTATACAACAAACAAAAAAAATAAATTAAATAACAAATATAATTAATTACTATGTGCAACCAATAAGAACTATACTTATTGACTTACATCGCCGGTGCCACGCCCATGCATGTTGTCATAGTCGTCTTGCTTTTTCCCTTCCGTTTCTGGCCAGTTAAGCATTAGTGGGTATTCACGAGACAAAGGATCAAATGTACACACCAATTGGCTCAACTTTTTCCCAGTATATATACTGCATGATAGTAAACACAACTAGTCAGACACATAGATCACATAAAAATCATATGTGCATACAACTATTACGAAATGACTTGTACCTGAAGAAGAGCCAAGTTCCCGATAGGCCACTTGAATTTTTCAAGATCTTCAACCGATTTTTTAATAGCATCCATGCACACCCCCAACGTGAAATTGTTCCAATTGTATGATTTGATAGCGTTCACGTCCTCCACCATTTGGTAATAACGACAAGGAACAAACTTGGTGGATTGTGGCGCTAAGACTGTACCCATAAGAACCAGTACGGCCCTTCTCACAAAATCATCATCATATGACTGAGTATCAACAATATTTTTTATCAACTCATCGATGAGGATTAGGCCTGTTCTTTTGTCTAGAAACCGATTCGGAACAATTTTTTTGGCGTCTAGTTGTACTGTTGCTATCATGCTATTGACATCATCACCCTTGTTACGTAGCCCGAATATGTCATAAACATCTTCATTAAGCACACTGATGCTGTCAGTATTTGGCCGAATAATAAATCGCTTTCTACTACTATCATACATTGTAATCATAAATTCCAATAAATTTTTCCTCATTTTCACTGAAGGAATTCTCAACATACTATCCAAATTTGTGCCACGTAGCATCATGCGCTGTTTGGGTGTGAATTTTCCCACCAATTCGCACCACTTCTCAACCGAGCAGTACACATCTCCCAATTCTTGCATTCTAAATAAGATGACAGTTATCTAACTAGTTACGAGATTCAAAAAGCATTACATATGGTTTAATACCATACCTTCCGGCGTCTCGACGTGCACCGGCAGCCCCCGTTGCCTAACCCCACCCGGTGTGGGTTAGTCGTGGCAGCCGCGCGCCCTCTGCCCACACCAGCGCGCTGGCCGACGGCCCGTCCTAGGGTTTAGGGTGCCGGCGACTTTGCCGAGACGGCACGGCCGGGCCTGAGATCCAAGTCGCGCACAGATGCCGGATTGTATGGCCGCCATCAGGCCGGCAGGGAAGGGAGTTGGGACGGCCACGGCGGTGCGACCGTCGGATCGGGGAGGGGTGAGGACGTGCGTGGAGGCGGCGGGGTTAGGCGGTCCTGGGGCGAGGTAATGGCGGCGTGGTTTCCATGCCATGCACGCACGTACGGCGTCATAGACGTGGTCATGCCATAGTGGGCCACTTGGCCTGTCCCGTAAAACTACCACCGGCTGGCCCACGATGCATTTATTAAAAACATGCATTGTACTTTAACATTTCAGTTTAATACCACATCGCTAAGCCGGCGCGCCGTTGACTCCTTTATATAATTTTCTTTTGGTCAATGCACAAACATCTCAGTTTGTGGGACTCTATTTGGAGGATATGCAGGATCGATGTGAGTCTTCACCTGCTCTGAGCTTGTGAAGGTTCACATGGATCATGCATATGCTTCAAAAAGAGAGCCATTATCTCTGATGTTTTTTTAACATCAGAAAATATTAATGCATTTTTTAATGCACTCTAGTTGTACTGTTGCTATCATGCTATTGACATCATCACCCTTGTTACGTAGCCCGAATATGTCATAAACATCTTCATTAAGCACACTGATGCTGTCAGTATTTGGCCGAATAATAAATCGCTTTCTACTACTATCATACATTGTAATCATAAATTCCAATAAATTTTTCCTCATTTTCACTGAAGGAATTCTCAACATACTATCCAAATTTGTGCCACGTAGCATCATGCGCTGTTTGGGTGTGAATTTTCCCACCAATTCGCACCACTTCTCAACCGAGCAGTACACATCTCCCAATTCTTGCATTCTAAATAAGATGACAGTTATCTAACTAGTTACGAGATTCAAAAAGCATTACATATGGTTTAATACCATACCTTCCGGCGTCTCGACGTGCACCGGCAGCCCCCGTTGCCTAACCCCACCCGGTGTGGGTTAGTCGTGGCAGCCGCGCGCCCTCTGCCCACACCAGCGCGCTGGCCGACGGCCCGTCCTAGGGTTTAGGGTGCCGGCGACTTTGCCGAGACGGCACGGCCGGGCCTGAGATCCAAGTCGCGCACAGATGCCGGATTGTATGGCCGCCATCAGGCCGGCAGGGAAGGGAGTTGGGACGGCCACGGCGGTGCGACCGTCGGATCGGGGAGGGGTGAGGACGTGCGTGGAGGCGGCGGGGTTAGGCGGTCCTGGGGCGAGGTAATGGCGGCGTGGTTTCCATGCCATGCACGCACGTACGGCGTCATAGACGTGGTCATGCCATAGTGGGCCACTTGGCCTGTCCCGTAAAACTACCACCGGCTGGCCCACGATGCATTTATTAAAAACATGCATTGTACTTTAACATTTCAGTTTAATACCACATCGCTAAGCCGGCGCGCCGTTGACTCCTTTATATAATTTTCTTTTGGTCAATGCACAAACATCTCAGTTTGTGGGACTCTATTTGGAGGATATGCAGGATCGATGTGAGTCTTCACCTGCTCTGAGCTTGTGAAGGTTCACATGGATCATGCATATGCTTCAAAAAGAGAGCCATTATCTCTGATGTTTTTTTAACATCAGAAAATATTAATGCATTTTTTAATGCAATCATTCAAATTTTTTGCACACGCACACATCACTAGGGCCATCATGCGTTCTCTTTTCGGACACAGTCGGTGGACCCCAAACTTTTTGCACACGCACTCATCGACAGGTCCATCATGCGTGCAAGTTTTCATAATTTTGCGGCACCGTATGAATTTCCTATGGTTTTTTTCGTGAAACGCACCGAAAACACTGACTGGGCGTGACGCAACGTGCGTTTGGTGTCCGACGTCGTTCAAATCTTGCGTGGGGCCCAAAGATGGGCATGCCCACTGCCTCCCAAAATTGGGTGACATTTCGTGCATGCCACCTCGTACCACCAATGCAACCAGCACTGATCGGATATGAACGATGTCAGCCCCATACTACGTTCTCTTTTCGGACTCAGCCGGTGGACCCCAAACTTTTTGCACACGCACTCATCGACAGGTCCATCATGCGTGCAAGTTTTCATAATTTTCCGGCACCGTATGAATTTCCTATGGTTTTCTCCGTGAAACGCAACGAAAACACTGACCGGGCGTGACGCAACGTGCGTTTGGTGTCCGAAGTCATTCAAATCTTGCGTGGGGCCCTAATATGGGCATGCCCACTGCCTCCCAAAATTGGGTGACGTTTCGTGCATGCCACCTCGTACCACCAATGCAACGGGCACTGATCGGATATGAACGATGTCAGCCCCGTATTGCGTTCTCTTTTCGAACTCAGCCAGTGGACCCCAAACTTTTTGCACACACACTCATCGACAGGTCCATCATGCGTGCAAGTTTTCATAATTTTCCGGCACCGTACGAATTTCCTATGGTTTTCTCCGTGAAACGCACCAAAAACACTGACCTGGCGTGATGCAACGTGCGTTTGGTGTCCGACTTCGTTCAAATCTTGCATGGGGCCCTAAGATGGGCATGCCCACTGCCTCCCAAAATTAGGTAACGTTTCGTGCATGCCACCTCGTACCACCAATGCAACCGACACTAATCGGATATGAATGATGTCAGCCCCGTACTGCGTTCTCTTTTCGGACTCAGCCGGTGGACCCCAAACTTTTTGCACACGCACTCATCGACAGGTCCATCATGCATGCAAGTTTTCTTAATTTTCCGGCACCGTATGAATTTCCTTTGGTTTTCTCCGTGAAACGCACCGAAAACACTGACCGGGCGTGACGCAACGTGCATTTGGTGTCCGACGTCGTTCAAATCTTGCGTGGAGCCCTAAGATGGGCATGCCCACTGCCTCCCAAAATTGGGTGACGTTTCGTGCATGCCACCTCGTACCACCAATACAACCGGCACTGATCGGATATGAACGATGTCAGCCCCGTACTGCGTTCTCTTTTCGGACTCAGCTGGTGGACCCCAAACTTTTTGCACACGCACTCATCGACAGGTCCATCATGCGTGCAAGTGTTCATAATTTTCCGGCACCGTATGAATTTCCTATGGTTTTTTCCGTGAAACGCACCGAAAACACCGACCGGGCGTGACGCAACGTGCGTTTGGTGTCCGACGTCGTTCAAATCTTGCGTGGGGCCCTAAGATGGGCATGCCCACTGCCTCCCAAAATTGGGTGACGTTTCGTGCATAGCACCTCGTACCACCAATGCAATCGGCACTGATCAGATATGAACGATGTCAGCCCCGTACTGCGTTCTCTTTTCGGACTCAGCTGGTGGACCCCAAACTTTTTGCACACACACTCATCGACAGGTCCATCATGCGTGCAAGTTTTCATAATTTTCCGGCACCGTATGAATTTTCTATGGTTTTCTCCGTGAAACGCACCGAAAACACTGACCGGGCGTGATGCAGCGTGCATTTGGTGTCCGACGTCGTTCAAATCTTGCGTGGGGTCCTAAGATGGCCATGCCCACTGCCTCCCAAAATTGGGTGACGTTTCGTGCATGCCACCTCGTACCACCCATGCAGCCGGAATTGATCGGATATGAATTTTTTATGGTTTTTTCCGTGAATTCAATTCTATATTAAGTAGTGTTTTTAATATAATTACATAATAAATTATATATTAAGTATTGTTTTTAACATAACTACTAAATAAATTCTATATCAAGTAGTGTTTTTAAAAAGGGTATTTTCCAAATTATTATTACTTCTAAATTATAACAAAACCTCTTTACTATTATGAAAACTACTTTAGCCATTAATGCAAAACACATAAAAAATAATGAACATTACATAAATTATTGAACATTTATACAATATGTAGGACTTTTCATTATTATTTATACAATACAACATTTATTAAAAAAATACTATTATTTTTGAAACAATAAACAAATAACAAAAAAAACAATGACACCGCGCGTTGGACGGCCCAGTGACTGCGCGACGGCGCGCGTGGGCCGGCCCATTGAGTGTGCGTGCGGTGCGGGGGCAGGGTCGGCGGGGGTGAGGACTAAAGTTTAGTCCCACCTCGCCCGCCGAACGACGCCGAGACCGCCTTATATACCAACCTCCCACCACCGTTTCGAACTTCTCTCATTCCCGCCCCGTCCCGCCACTGCCCCGTTGGCCTGTGCTGCAGGCCGTAGCTGGGCCGAAAGGCCAGCCCTTTCGCCACCCGGCTTGATCGGGCCGGACCGATTAAGCGCAGTTGCGGCATGCAAGCACATGTGGACTTTTTTTTTTGCATCACAATTTTATTGCCTTCGATGAGTCACGGCGCGGGGGGAGGTGGAAGGGGCGCTTTTTTAGTCCCACCTCGCGCGCCGAGGGTCGCCACGACTGGCTTATATACCCGCGTTCGTGCACATTGCTATATGAGACAGTTAGTAATAATTTGGTTTGAATTTGCACTGCTAGGGGCGGCACTGCTGCACTACCCGGTCAGTGTAAGCTCATTACACTGTCCGGGAAGTGCGGCCCTACTGCAAGCAGTGTAAACTCAAATCATATCATTACTATCTGTCTTATTTTTTATTATTTGCCACACTATGCAAATTTCATGAGTACTATCTATAATATTTTTTGACATCCTTCACATGAACCCAAATTACATTAGTAATATCTACCATCATATGTATAATGTCAATACGAAATAAATTCTGTATTAAGTACTCTTTGTAATATAATTACTTAGTAAATTCTGTATTAAGTAATGTTTTTAATTCTATGTGAAGTACTGTTTTTTATGAACGGTCATTTCCAAATTATTAGTTATAGCAATAAACTTATTAATTTATTTTCAACATCCTTGAAATGTACTCAAATTTTTTTATAGTGTTCCACCATCATCACTAGGATGCATGCTAAATTTTCTATCTTTTTTATCGCTTTATGAATTTTCTATAATTTTTTCTGTGAAAACAGCACATAGCACACCCCGGACGTGACACAACATGTTTTTGGTGTTCAAATACGTTTAATTCTTGGATTGAATGTCAGGGTGACCATACCAACTCACTTGCAAAAATTGAGGTCATTCCGAATATGTCGAAAAATTGACCTCCTTCTCCGGAGACCGTTCGGGCAGGACTAAAGGACCTGTCAGAAAGGAGGGTTTTTTCGACATACTTGAAATGAACTAAAATTTTTTATAGTGTTCCACCATCATCACTAGGATGCATGCCACATTTTCTATCTTTTTTATCGCTTTATGAATTTTCTATAATTTTTTCTGTGAAAACAACACATAGCACACCTCGGACGTGACGCAACATGTTTTTGGTGTTCAAATACCTTCAATTCTGGGATTGAATGTCAGGGTGACCATACCAACTCACTTGCAAAAGTTGAGGCCATTCCGAATATGTCGAAAAATTGACCTCCTTCTCCGGAGACCGTTCGGGCAGGACTGAAGGACCTGTCCGAAAGGAGTTTTTTTCGACATCCTTGAGATTAACTCAATTTTTTTCATAGTGTTCCACCATCATCACTAGGATGCATGCCAAGTTTTGTGGCTTTCTTTTTACTTTATGAATTTTCTATAATTTTTCGGTGGAAACACCACATACCACACCCCGGGACGTGACGCAACATCTTTTTGATGTCCAAATACGATCAATTCTTGTATTGACTGTGGGGGTGGGAATACAAACTCACTTGCAAAAATTAAGGTCAGTCCGAATATGTCGACAAATTGGCCTCCTTCTCCGGAGACCGTTCGGGCAGGACCGAAGGCCCCGCAAGAAAGGAGTTTTTTTTCTGACACCCTTGAAATGTACCCACATTTTTTATAGTGTTCCACCATCATCATTAGGATGCATGAAAAGTTTTCTGGCTTTTTTTTCGCTTTTAAGATTTTTTTTAATAATTTTTTCGTGAAAACACCACATACCACACCCCGGACGTGACGTAATATGTTTTTGGTGTGCATGCATGACAAGTTCTCCGGAGACCGTTCATCTCATATCGTTGAAATGTATGTTTCCGTTTATTTTTTGAAGTTGCACGACTAACATCAAATTAAACATACGGATTTTTTTCCAGATAAGCGATTCCGAGTTCATTCATAATTCAAAATATTTTACATAACCCTAAACATAACCGAGCACTGCTCTTACATAACTTAGACCAAAATTTAAATAAAAACCCTAAAACTAGACTACTCCTCGTCGCTGGCGCCGGTGAGGTCGACGACCGGGGCCATACCGCCGGCCTCTCCTTCACCGCCGTCGCCGCTATCGTCGCCACCGTCGTCGTCGTCGCTGAAATCCCACCAGTTGTCTTCCCGCGCCTGCTGCTCCTGCACCGCCGCTATGGCCGCCGGCCGCTCTCGTTCCTCACGAGTGGCCGCCGCCGCCTCCTCCTCTGCCGACCGGGCCAGCGCCGCAAGTAGTCCCGGCGTGTCGTCGGGCTCTCCGTCTTGCGCGAGGGCGGCATGCGCCGGCAGTATCTCGACCAGCGCCGGGGCAGGGGGCGCCTGCTGTGCCGGGGCAGTGGGGGCGGCTGGAGGTGGGTCGTGGCGGCGGGGACCACGGGAAGTGCCGGCCTCGCCGGTAATGTCCCCGACGGTGCGGCCGACCGCTGCGTCCCTGAACGCGCCGATGACGATGTCGAAGTTCTTCCCGCGCCAGAACCTGCGCCGGGCCCTCCGGTTGTACCGGCCGCCAAGGAACGCGCGGAGCTGCTCCCTCGTCGGTGGTGGTCCCATGGTTGGGATACCGTCCGCCCCGATCCGCCATGGCCTCGGCACCTTGGCTGCCGGCGGCACCATCAGGCCGTACCGGGCCAGATCCTCCATGTCGCCGATGGTCAGGCTCAGCGGCCAGACGCCGCTTAGCCACGCGCCCTCGTCGGAGTCGCTGGAAGACATTGCCGGCGAGGAGGGGGAGACAGGCGGGCGAGGAGAGGAAGAGAGATGGGCGGGGCGAGGGAGATGGCACGACGTGGTGAGGGGCTGGCGCGGCCTTTTATAGACGGCGGGGGAGGGAGGTGGGCGGGCGATCCATCGGTGGCGCGCGCCCCGAGGGAGAGGCGGGCGGCTGGCGGCACGCGCGGTGGCGTGTGAAAGCGAGGTAGCAGCGGCGTGTGAAGGCGCGGCGCGGCAGCCGAGGCATCCGTGGCGTCTGGGCGCGGCAGCGGTGGCGTGGGAAGGCGCGAGGACGGCAGGCGAGGCAGTCCAAGCGCCGGTGGCGTCTGAAGGCGGGCGGGCGGTCGCCGCAGCGGCGGCAGCCGACCGGTCGCGTCAACTGCCGGCCCGAGGCGGAAGCCTGGCGGCAGGCGCCCGGTCGCCGCACGCGCGACAGTGGAGGGCGCGGACTACGAGGCTACCAGGCGGGCGGCACGAGATCAGCCGCGAGCAGTCGGCGCCTGCATGCACGCCACCATTACTGCACAGCAGTTAATTGGACGACGATACGGCCGTCCGCGCCACGTCCACACGTACGCCCCATCGGTCAACGCCGACTTTTTAAAAAAACACGCCCTGCATCTGACATCCTGGGCCCATGGATGCTAACTGCTCGGCTCGGCTCGCGTCCTCACGGCTGCCAAGCGGCTCGGCTCGTCCTGCAGCCGCGTACACACAGGCGCGCGGGGGTATCAGCATGGACGCGCGGGGGTAATTGTTTTTACATAAGACGATCGTGCCCCTGGCAGCGAAGGGGTATGGAGGAATCTCAACCCTTGATGTGTTTAAGGTGGGTGTACCGAAGCAGAAGTGTTTAGACAACACCGAAGTCACAATTCTCCAAAAGCAAGGTCTCCAATAAGAAAATAGTGCAGAAACACCGCCATGGGTTTCACCATGGAGAAAATCTCGTGCTGTGAAAACAATGCCTTCAATAAGGTCACTGCCAACCACAACCAATTAAGTCAGACCTTGGCCTTTTACCGTGATAGCTAAGACTTTGTACTTCGCGTGTGTTGCCGCCCCCACTTGCCAATGCTACATTAACGAGTCACGAATCACCAAGCTAAGTCCTCATCGTCACGAAGATTCGATCCGCTATTACAAGGCCTCAGTTCTCAGCCACCATGGCATTCTTTGTCACTGTCTTTACCATAGAAATCAAAATACCGACGTGTCCCATAATGTAAACACACAACGAAGCTTCGCATCACACCCTCCTAAAGCCACTCGGACTGAAATCGAAGTGCACATGACGGAATCCCATCTGATCCAGAAATCTACGCGCGTCAACCATCCAATGAAGATCTGCAGCGAAGCATTCTGAAACTCGTCAATGGCCAGATCCACGAGAGGTGGCAAACGGCAGAAGACCACCTTAGAGCAAAAAGAACCAAAGGACCACACCACCCGCCGAGTCCCAACAGCAGGCCGGAGATCTCAATGGGCACCGCCGCCACCATCCGCACCACGCGAAGATGAGAAGCTAAGCCGCACCGAGCCCCTCAAACCAGACGACATGCCGCCCTCGCGGCCATAATGGCGATCATGGTCATCGGAGAAATCCGAGGCCACCGCCCCGGCGCCAATCTCTGCTGTAAGAACCATGCCGTCCAGGGCCACCATGGAGCTCCATTCAAAGATCCAGCAACACGAGAGAGGATGGGGCCCCGCCGCCAACAGTCACGCGAGAAGGATGAGAACCCGTCAGCGCCATCAGCCTCGCGACCTTAGACCGGAGGCGTCCTTCGGTGGTGGCGGGGGGAGTGGGACGGGAGGACGAAAGAGCGGCGGCTGCGCTCGTGGGATCCACCCGAGTCACCCCTACTAGGAGCGACGCAGGGGTGTTCCTATTTTTTCGAGGATTGCTCTTCACGAGTTTGTTCAATTAACCAGTTAACTGGCTGATTAATCTCTGCTCATAAGCCATCAAGTGACCGATAAACTGATAAAATGTTTGATTAATTGATTAATTTATCGATTAGCCTATTAATCCCCTACTCGTCAGCCAATTGAGTAGCTACCAATTAATGATTTTCTTAACAATGATTTCTAATAACAATTTTCTCAATAATGGTTTCTTTTAAGGGATGTGTTGGCAAATCATTTTAAAAGATTTGCCGGGTTGCGAGTGCTAAACGGTGATCGACTAATTTTTTTAAAAGATCTGCCGGTTGTGATTGGCATAATCTCTGCCATGAGTGGTGTAATCTTGTGGCTAAGCATTACTCTCACTTTTGCAACATACATCGTGAGAACCCTTTTGCAACAAAGGCTGTGTTGCAGATTTTTTTTTGTGACAGGGGTTTATTACTGAATTATTTTTTTGCAAGAGAGATCTTAGGGCATGTACAATGGTGCTATCTTAGGAGTGCCACGTAGGATAAATGATGAGGTAGAGGAGAGAGAACTCATAAGAGAAGGCTTGTCTTCTCTTATTTAAGATAAGACAAGAGATGATCTTTTAGCATAATATGTCTCACCATATTTTTAGGAATTGCTAGTTATTGAAGATAAGGCTAAAAGATGACCCATTGTAAACATTTTTCTTTGTCATCTTTAAATTACATGCAAAACTTAAGATAAGACAATCTTATCAACCATTGTACATGCCCTTATTTCAGATTTTTTTTTCTTGCAACTGATACCTTGTTGCAGGAACTCTCCGCGTCCCGGCCTGTTGACCTTCTCCAAGCTTTGGTTAGGGGAGGTGCGGATGATGATGAACCATGAGAAAGGAAATCCCAACAACTCTCTACAGAGATTAGCAGCGACCGACTTCGTCGCGTGGCAGTTCACGCCTGCAGGATCGCATGTAACCGAATGACGTTGCCCACAGCCAACCAGGGCCGGTCCACATACATTGGAGCCCCTAGGAGGATACAACAAGAGGTCTTATTTGCAAATAAATACTCCCTCCGTCTCAAAATGTAAGACTCTTACATTTTGGAATGGAGGGAGTAGCAAATATATTTCTTTTGTAAAATAAATATGCTTGTTAAGATGAATTACTCCTTCAGCCATTTTGTGTTACAGTGAGAAATAAGTTTATGTTGGAGCTTAGTTTTGTCAATTATTCATTTCAGACATCTATTTTTTGAATGTTAACATATGTTACCGCAAATATTTGCTAGAAGAGGTAACACCAAGTTGCATCAAAAAATGTCAAGGAAGAAACAAAAGCACCTGAATATATATCGATATGTTTTTTTCTCTCTTTCTTTGGTGATTGGATCCGCAGGACTACAAGGATACCTCACCAAATACTGAATGAAAGTTTCCTTCGCTTGAGCAGTTTCTTATCTATCAAAGACAGACATCAAATTTTGTTTTTCCTATGAAGGCCTACACCGGAACAATAGATAAATACTGCAATGGGTAAAGACGCACAAAAGCAATCTCTCAAATGGCAACCTGAAGGGGAGTGAGTAGAATCACCGCGGACTGAAAGAAAATTAGTTGGGAGATAATTGAATCGCACCTTTGGCGGTTTGGCCTCCATTGGTAATTGGTCGTGAACTAGGAAAAGGAACGGGCAGCGCTGCTCTAGAGAAAATGGCATGGAGAAGAGTCGAGTCGTCGAAGAAAATGGTAGTATGAGCCTAGGAAATGTCGATTGGTATGCTGCATAGGGCCTATTGAAGCATGGTATGGGCCTTTTTATTTTTCTGGACTTAGACTGGACTCCTGGGCCTAGGACATTTCTTCTTAGATAAGGGCCTTGCATTCAATTGTTGCTAATGAAGCTAAGTGGAACTCGGAGCTCATTGAACAGGTTTTTCTTCCTTATGACTCAGACAACAATTTTACAGATTCCAGTGTGTACACACAATAACGATGATTTTTGGTCCTGGAATTTTGAGAAGTCTGGAAGGTTACAGTTCAGTCTGCTTATAGAATGATTATTCAAACCAACAAAGGGAGAGAAGATTGGTTAGGCTGGTTGTAATGGGGAGTATCATATACTAGTATCATATGCATGATACTAGTGTATGATAGTACCTCCCTAATGTATAGTATTATATATTAGTATCATGTAGTATTTTAGTTATTGTCATGCATGACACAAAATAGTATAACATTTATTATGATACGGTATCATGATATGATACTCTATCATCTATTTCTTCATTTAATGTTGTGATACCTCATCAAAATTGCCTAGTTGATATGCATGATACTAACTATGATACTACCATTACGACCAGCCTTAGAGGAAAGGACGAGGTCTTCAAACAACGCGGCTGTTGAAAAATCATGGGACACCTTGTGGAAAACCAAGGTGCCAGCAAAGTTGAGAACGTTTTTGTGGAGGCTAACAAAATATTCGCTGCCAACGGAGGATGTACGAAAGCATAGAAATATGATTACACGTGATAGTTGCAATATATGTGGCGTGCAAGATTCACGGAGAGATCTCACAGAGTGTACTATGGCGAGATGAGTTTGGGCGCTCGTCCATCTGATGCTATTGGAACACTTGATAGCTACCGCAATACCCCTTGCAAGGAACTGGTTGTTTTCAATGATGGAGGTGTTACCGCATGATGAGCTGACTCGGTTGACAGTTACTCTTTTGGCAGTTCGAACGACGCGTCGTAAGCTTATCCATGAGGGTATACATCAGAGTCCTCTCCGGACTCACTTATTTATAACCATGTTCATTGCGGAGCTTGATCAAGTTAATGAAGAATCAACTACAACATCTATTTTCTCTGGTTCGGAAAGGAGAAGAAAATAATGGCTGCCTCCACCGACGGGGAGTATCTATAATACCTAAATAGTTCATCCCCACTATCCTATTTCTCTAAACATGCAAGCTATCCACATCATCCTTCTTGCCACATCAGCTCCCACTACTAAATTTTCTGACGTATGCTAAAGCCACATCATCCGTTATTAATTGTCAATGTTTTCTATGGAGTGCCTTACAATTTGCACTATCCCTCATCAGCGCTGCAGTTACTGCGATGTAGCTTCGTACTACTTCCCCCAAACCCATCATTTACATGCAGATTTGTCCTTTCGTCTCTCGCGGCACTAGGTGCATGTAGACAAAACCGGCGAGGCAGACGACCAGTCGGCTACTTACAGGCTGCGGGGCAACCTCCAGCATGCAGGTTTGTCCCTTCCTCTTCTCTCGGCACTAGGTGCAGTGAATGCACACAAGAAAAAGGCGAGGGAGGCGACCATCGGGCTGCCGAGGTAAACGACCAGCTACCTACATGCACCTCTTCCTCCATTAAGTTATGATCTAGGCAATCGAACAGGCGCCGCTCCACTAAGCTGACCTTTGGACCTCTCCACTTTGATCTATAAAGCACTTTGAAATCAAGAGCCCGTTCATAGCTCTACTATTCTTCCGGCTGCCCCCTTCTCCACACCCAACTTCACTTCCTCCGAGAGTCGTAGCCAACGCGTCCGTCTTGCCGACATGAGTCTCGATCTGGTCGTTCAATCCTACAAGCTGAAGTGTTGATCGTGTGCTGTCGGCGCCATCGTCATCATGGGTTCAAGCTACCCAGCCCATCACTGTTTTTCTTGAATTCACCCAGAAGCCAACGTACAACCTGCGTCCTTGCATGGATAGTACTCTGTATGGTTGGGAGGTAATAGAATGCTTCAAAACTTTGTTCTTGCGATCTCAAGCTAATCCGTATGGTCATTTCTCATATGAGCAAGTCTCACGGGCGGCCATTCTGGTCAAGCGGCCATGCATGCAAACATGCCGCATGTATCTCACATCAGTAACCTAAAGATACGATCAGGCACCGGAGTTTGTTGTGTTAAGCGTGCGTGTGTATCTCCCGTCTCCCCTCTGATGTATCTCACATAAAACTGTACCCCAGAGTGGATGAATGCAAGCATGTGCTTAACATATTGGGAATCATATCATGTATAATTTTCTTCGACCGCCATACCATTCTTTGCTATAGTATATTCATATATAGAAGCTGTTTTTAATTGACTGTATTAGGGTTATTTCCGTCCTGGCTGTATTGGCTGATACAGAAAAATTCTTCTTGCAACATTCAGTGTTGTCTCATATGCACCAATGGAGTTCTTTACTATCCGATTGATGATATTTCCTCAGATTTATTCTGATCCTATTTCCAAAAGATAGATGATACACCCATATGTGCAGAAGCGTTTTGTATCAGGGTGCAACGTGGAGGCAAAAGAAACTTTGTGCATGAAAAAACCATGTCCATGCTTGAGGCCATCGACTTCCGACCCTAAAATCCATGCTTAATTCTATGAAGCATGTAGTACTGTAGTGGAGTAATCTGTTGGAAATTATGAGCAATTTATCGAATGATTTTATTAATAAAAATATTCGATAAAGCATGACTAATATAGCAGAGATAAAACAAGTCATGTAATTTGACAGAGAGAAGGTAAATAGCATCTGCATATACGAACTAGAACCGAACACATCTAGAACTGACACTAGAGCAAGAAGTTGTGACAGAACCTCTACCACGAAGAGTATGAGAACATACGGAACGGGAGTAGATGCACCGGTCTTGGGGTCGGTGTCCTCGCCAGCCATGTCGTCGAGGAGGTTGTCAGCGTCGGGGAAGAAGTCGTCGTCGGAGTCCGGGGCGTCCGTGACGAAGAAGTCAGTAGTCGCGCTGAGTGCTCCCCTAAAACCTTATCACCCTTCTCCCGTACAGGACTCAAAAGGTGCGGTTTCGGAGGCCTACTGTCCCGACCTGCAGTGCATGCCGCAAGTCGGGATGGGGAAGATCGTAGCAGCAGCGCAGTGCTCAGGAACTTTGTGGCGAGAGAAAGAGGATCTTCTGGTGTGTCTCTCTGGAGAGGAGCGACCTCTCTTATATAGGCACAGGAGAAGGAGGCGAACAGGCTGCGACGGGAGGTGAAGCAACAGAGGGAGACGAAGCGAACAGACTTCAGCCGAAGAGGCGAGCCGTTGGATTCAGTGTGCACTACAGAAAAATATTTCAGCTCCTGCGTGACCTTTCGTATACCTGATACGTCTAACGTATCTAAATTTTTGATTGCTCCATGCTATATTATCTACTGTTTTGGACATTATTGGGCTTTATTATCCACTTTTATATTATTTTTGGGACTAACCTATTAACCGGAGGCCCAGCCCAGAATTGCTGTTTTTGCCTGTTTTAGGGTTTCGAAGAAAAGGAATATCAAACGGAGTCCAAACGGAATGAAACCTTCGGGAACGTGATTTACACAACGAACAAGACCCGGGAGACTTGGACCCTACATCAAGAAAGAAAGGAGGAGGCCACGAGGTAGGGGGCGCGCTTACCCCCCCCCGGCGTGCCCTCCACCCTCGTGGGCCCCCTGTTGCTCCACCGACGTACTCCTTCCTCCTATATATACCTACGTACCCTCAAACGATCAGATCCAGAGCCAAAACCCTAATTCCACCGCCGTAACTTTCTGTATCCACGAGATCCCATCTTGGGGCTTGTTCCGGAGCTCCGCCGGAGGGGGCATCGATCACGGAGGGCTTCTACATCAACACCATAGCCCCTCCGATGAAATGTGAGTAGTTTACCTCAGACCTACAGGTCCATAGTTATTAGCTAGATGGCTTCTTCTCTCTTTTTGGATCTCAATACAATGTTCTCCCCCTCTCTTGTGGAGAAATATTCGATGTAATCTTCTTTCTGCGGTGTGTTTGTTGAGATCGATGAATTGTGCGTTTATAATCAAGTCTATCTATGAACAGTATTTGAATCTTCTCTGAATTATTTTATGTATGATTGGTTATCTTTGCAAGTCTCTTCGAATTATCAGTTTGGTTTGGCCTACTAGATTGATCTTTCTTTCAATGGGAGAAGTGCTTAGCTTTGGGTTCAATCTTGCGGTGTCCTTTCCCAGTGACAGTAGAGGCAGCAAGGCACATATTGTATTGTTGCCATCGAGGATAACAAGATGGGGTTATCTTCATATTGCATGAGTCTATCCCTCTACATCATGTCATCTTGCTTAAGGTGTTACTCTGTTTTTAACTTAATACTCTAGATGTATGCTGGATAGCGGTCGATGAGTGGAGTAATAGTAGTAGATGCAGGCAGGAGTCGGTCTACTTGTCTCAGACGTGATGCCTATATACATGATCATACCTAGATATTCTCATAACTATGCTCAATTCTGTCAATTGCTCAACAGTAATTTGTTCACCTACCGTAGAATACTTATGCTCTTGAGAGAAGCCACTGGTGAAACCTATGGCCCCCGGGTTTATCTTCATCATATTAATCTCCTACTACTTAGTTATTTCCTTTGCTTTTTACTTTGCCTTTATTTTACTTTGCATCTTTATCACAAAAATATTATCTTATCATATCTATCAGATCTCACTCTCGTAAGTGGCCTTATAGGGATTGATAACCCCTATTTGTGTTGGTTGCGAGGATTTATTTGTTTTCTACAGGTACGAGGGACTCGCGTGTAGCCTCCTACTGGATTGATACCTTGGTTCTCAAAAACTGAGGGAAATACTTATGCTACTTCTCTGCATCATCCCTTCCTCTTCGGGGAAAACCAACGCAGTGCTCAAGAGGTAGCAAGAAGGATTTCTAGCGCCGTTGCCGGGGAGGTCTACGCAAAAGTCAACATACCAAGTACCCATCACATACCCTTATCTCCCGCATTACATTATTTGCCATTTGCCTCTCGTTTTCCTCTCCCCCACTTCACCCTTGCCGTTTTATTCGCCCCTCTCTCTCTCTCTATCCTCCCTCTCTTTCGCCATTTGCCTCTTTTTGCCCGCTTGCTTTTTGTTTTCTCGTGTGTTAGTTTGCTTGCTTGTCACGATGGCTCAAGATAATACTAAATTGTGTGACTTCACCAATACCAACAACAATGATTTTATTAGCACTCCGATTGCTCCTCTTACCGATGTTGAATCTTGTGAAATTAATACTGCTCTGCTGAATCTTGTCATAAAAGATCCGTTTTCCGGCCTTCCTAGTGAAGATGCCGCTACCCATCTAAATAGCTTCATTGAATTGTGTGACATGCGAAAGAAGAAAGATGTGGATAATGATATTGTTAAATTGAAGCTATTTCCTTTTTCGCTTAGAGATCGTGCTAAAGCTTGGTTTTTGCCTTTGCCTAAAAATAGTATTGATTCATGGAATAAGTGCAAAGATACTTTTATCTCTAAGTATTTTCCTCCGCTAAGATCATCTCTCTTAGAAACGATATTATGAATTTTAAGCAACTTGATCATGAACATGTTGCACAAGCTTGGGAGAGAATGAAATTAATGATACGTAATTGCCCTACTCATGGTTTAAATTTGTGGATGATTATACAAATTTTTTATGCCGGATTGAATTTTGCTTCTAGAAATCTTCTAGATTCGGCCGCGGGATGCACTTTTATGGAAATCACTTTAGGAGAAGCTACTAAACTCCTAGATAATATTATGGTTAATTATTCTCAATGGCATACTGAAAGATCTACTAATAAAAAGGTGCATGCGATAGAAGAAATTAATGTTTTGAGTGGAAAGATAGATGAACTTATGAAATTATTTGCTAATAAGAGTGTTTCTTCTGATCCTAATGATATGCCCTTGTCTACTTTGATTGAGAATAATAATGAATCTATGGATGTGAATTTTGTTGGTAGGAACAATTTTGGTAACAACGCGTATAGAGGAAATTTCAACCCTAGGCCTTATCCTAGTAATCCCTCTAATAATTATGGTAATTCCTACAACAATTCTTATGGAAATTATAATAATATGCCCTCTGATTTTGAGTATAATATTAAAGAATTTATTACTTCGCAAAAGAATTTTAATGCTATGATTGAAGAAAAATTGCTTAAGATTGATGATTTGGCTAGGAACGTTGATAGAATTTCTCTTGATGTTGATTCTTTGAAACTTAGATCTATTCCACCTAAGCATGATATCAATGAGTCTCTCAAAGCCATGAGAATTTCCATTGATGAGTGCAAAGAAAGAACCGCTAGGATGCGTGCTAAAAAAGATGCCTTTATAAGAGCGTGTTCTTCTAGTTCATATGAAAATAAAGATGAAGATCTAAAAGTTATTAATGTGTCCCCTATTAAATCTTTGTTTTGCAATATGAATCTTGATAATGATGGGACTGAATATGATCCACCTTTACCTAGAAGGCGTTCTAAGAATTCGGAATTTGTTGATCTTGATGCTAAATTTGATAAAAGTGGGATTGAAGAAATTAAAACCCTAGATGTTGCTAAACCCACTATTATGGATTTCAAGGAATTTAACTATGAAAATTGCTCTTTAATTGATTGTATTTCCTTGTTGCAATCCGTGCTAAATTCTCCTCATGCTTATAGTCAAAATAAAGCGTTTACTAAACACATCGTTGATGCCTTGATGCAATCTTATGAAGAAAAACTTGAATTGGAAGTTTCTATCCCTAGAAAGCTTTATGATGAGTGGGAACCAACTATTAAAATTAAAATTAAAGATCATGAATGCTATGCTTTATGTGATTTGGGTGCTAGTGTTTCCACGATTCCAAAGACTTTGTGTGATTTGTTAGGTTTCCATGATTTTGATGATTGCTCTTTAAACTTGCACCTCGCGGATTCCACTATTAAGAAACCTATGGGAAGAATTAATGATGTTCTTATTGTTGCAAATAGGAATTATGTGCCCATAGATTTTATTGTTCTTGACATAGATTGCAATCCTTCATGTCCTATTATTCTTGGTAGACCTTTCCTTAGAACGATTGGTGCAATTATTGATATGAAGGAAGGAAATATTAGATTCCAATTTCCATTAAGGAAAGGCATGGCCTAGAAAGAAAATTAAATTACCTTATGAATCTATTATGAGCCACTTATGGATTGCCTACCAACGATGGCAATACCTAGATCTATCCCTGCTTGTTATGCCTAGCTAGGGGCGTTAAACGATAGCGCTTGTTGGGAGGCAACCCAATTTTATTTTTATTCCTTGCTTTTTGCTCCTGTTTAGTAATAAATAATTTATCTAGCCTCTGTTTTGGTTGTGTTTTTTGTGTTTAATTAGTTTTTGTGCCAAGTAGAACCGTTGGGAAGACTTGAGGAAAGTCTTGTTGAACTTGCTGTAAAAAACAGAAACTTTAGCGCTCACGAGAACTGCTGTCATTTTTATTTGCAAAGTGCTATTTAGTTAATTATTTTTGAAGATGATTAATAGATAAATTCCTCACGTCAATCAATTTATTTTAGAATTTTTGGGGTTCCAGTTCTTGCACTAGCTACAGATTACTACTGACTGTTCCGTTTTTGTCAGATTCTGTTTTTCGTGTGTTGTTCGCTTATTTTGATGAATCTATAGCTAGTAAAATATTTTATAAACCATAGAGAAGTTGGAATACAGTAGGTATAACACCAATATAAATAATGAATGAGTTCATTACAGTACCTTGAAGTGGTCTTTTATTTTCTTTCGCTAACGGAGCTCACGAGATTTTCTAATTTAAGTTTTGTGTTGTGAACTTTTCAAGTTTTGGGTAAAGATTTGATGGATTATGGAACAAGGAGTGGCAAGAGCCTAAGCTTGGGGATGCCCATGGCACCCCCAAGATAATCTAAGGACACCTAAAAGCCAAAGCTTGGGGATGCCCCGGAAGGCATCCCCTCTTTCGTCTACTTCTATCGGTAACTTTACTTGGAGCTATATTTTTATTCGCCACATTATATGTGTTTTGCTTGGAGCGTCTTGTATGATTTGAGTCTTTGCTTTTTAGTTTACCACAATCATGCTTGCTGTACACCCCTTTTGAGAGAGCCATACATGATTTGGAATTTGTTATAATACTCTATGTGCTTCGCTTATATCTTTTGAGTTATATAGTTTTGCTCTAGTACTTCACTTTTATCTTTTAGAGCACGATGGTGGATTTGTTTTATAGAAACTATTGATCTCTCATGCTTCACTTAGATTATTTTGAGAGTCTTAATAGCATTTTAATTTTCTTAAAATCCTAATATGGTAGTTGTTCCACATTAGTAAAAATTTCTTAAGAGTGTTTTGAATACTAAGAGAAGTTTGATGCTTGATGATTGTTTTGAGATATGGAGGTAATAATATCAAAGTCGTGCTAGTTGAGTAGTTGTGAAATTGAGAAATGCTTGTGTTGAAGTTTGCAAGTCCCGTAGCATACACGTACGGTAAATCTTATGCAACAAATTTGAAACATGAGGTGTTATTTGATTGTCTTACTTATGAGTGGCGGTCGGGGACAAGCGATGGTCTTTTCCTACCAATCTATCCCCCTAGGAGCATGCGCGTAGTACCGAGGTTTTTGATGACTTGTAGATTTTTGCAATAAGTATGTGAGTTCTTTATGACTAATGTTGAGTCCATGATTGTACGCACTCTCCCCCTTCCATCCTTGCTAGCCTCTTCGGTACCGTGCATTGCCCTTTCTCACATTGAGAGTTGGCGCAAACTTCGCCGGTGCATCCAAACCCCGTGATATGATACGCTCTTTCACACATAAACCTCCTTATATCTTCCTCAAAACAGCCACCATACCTACCTATTATGGCATTTTCATAGCCATTCCTAGATATATTGCCATGCAACTTTCCATCATTCCGTTCATCATGACACATTCATTATTGTCATATTGCTTAGCATGATCATGTAGTTGACATAGTATTTGTGGAAAAGCCACCCATAATTCTTTCATACATGTCACTCTTGGTCCATTGCATATCCCGGTACACTGCCGGAGGCATTCATATGGAGTCATCTTTTGTTCTAGTATCGAGTTGTAATCATTGAGTTGTAAGTAAATAGAAGTGTGATGATCATCATTTTCTAGTGCATTGTCCCAAGTGAGGAAAAAAGGCCATAAAAAAGAGAAGGCCCAAAAAAGAGAAAGGCCAAAAAAAAGAGAAGGCCCAAAAAAATAATGAGAGAAAAAGAGAGAAGGGACAATGTTACTATCATTTGCCACACTTGTGCTTCAAAGTAGCACCTTAATCTTCATTTTAGAGAGTCTCTTGTTTTGTCACTTTCATATACTAGTGGGAATTTTTTTCATTATAGAACTTGACTTGTATATTCCAACAATGGGCCTCCTCAAGTGCCCTAGGTCTTCATGAGCAAGCAAGTTGGATGCACACCCACTAGTTTCTTTTGTTGAGCTTTCATACATTTATAGCTCTAGTGCATCCGTTGCATGGCAATCCCTACTCCTTGCATTAACATCAATCTGTGGGCATCTCTATAGCCATTGATTAGCCTCGTTGATGTGAGACTTTCTCCTTTTTGTCTTCTCCACATAACCCCCCTCATTATATTCTATTCCACCCATAGTGCTATGTCCATGGCCCGCGCTCATATATTGCATGAAAGTTTATAGATTTGAGATTACTAAAGTATGAAACAATTGCTTGGCTTGTCATCGGGGTTGTGCATGATGAGAGCATTCTTGTGTGATGAAAATGAAACATGACTAAACCATATGATTTTGTAGGGATGAACTCTCTTTGGCCTTGTTATTTTGAGAAGACATAATTGCTTAGTTAGTATGCTTGAAGTATTATTATTTTTTATGTCAATATGAACTTTTGTCTTGAATCTTTTGGATCTGAATATTCATACCACAATTAAGAAGAACTACATTAGAATTATGCCAAGTAGCACTCCACATCAAAAATTCTGTTTTTATCATTTACCTACTCGAGGACGAGCATGAATTAAGCTTGGGGATGCTTGATACGTCTCCAACGTATCTATAAATTTTGATTGCTCCATGCTATATTATCTACTATTTTGGACATTATTGGGCTTTATTATCCACTTTTATATTATTTTTGGGACTAACCTATTAACCGGAGGCCCAGCCCAGAATTGCTGTTTTTTTTGCCTATTTTAGGGTTTCAAAGAAAAGTAATATCAAACGGAGTCCAAACGAAATGAAACCTTCGGGAACGTGATTTTCTCAACGAACAAGACCCGGGAGACTTGGACCCTACGTCAAGAAAGAAAATAGGAGGCCACGAGGTAGGGGCGCGCCTACCCACCCCCCTCCCCCAGGCGCGCCCTCCACCCTCGTGGGCTCCCTGTTGCTCCACCGACGTACTCCTTCCTCCTATATATACCTACGTACCCCCAAACGATCAGATACGGAGCCAAAACCCTAATTCCACCGCCGTAACTTTCTATATCCACGAGATCCCATCTTGGGGCCTGTTTCGGAGCTCCACCAGAGGGGGCATCGATCACGGAGGGCTTCTACATCAACACCATAGCCCCTCCGATGAAGTGTGAGTAGTTTACCTCAGACCTACGGGTCCATAGTTATTAGCTAGATGGCTTCTTCTCTCTTTTTGGATCTCAATACAATGTTCTCCCCCTCTCTTATGGAGAACTATTCGATGTAATCTTCTTTTTGCGGTGTGTTTGTTGAGATCGATGAATTGTGGGTTTATGATCAAGTCTATCTATAAACAATATTTGAATCTTCTCTGAATTCTTTTATGTATGATTGGTTATCTTTGCAAGTCTCTTCGAATTATCGGTTTGGTTTGGCCTATTAGATTGATCTTTCTTGCAATGGGAGAAGTGCTTAGCTTTGGGTTCAATCTTGCGGTGTCCTTTCCCAGTGACAGTAGGGGCAGCAAGGCACGTATTGTATTGTTGCCATCGAGGATAACAAGATGGGGTTTTCTTCATATTGCATGAGTCTATCCCTCTACATCATGTCATATCTTGCTTAAGGCGTTACTTTGTTTTTAACTTAATACTCTACATGCATGCTGGATAGCGGTCGATGAGTGGAGTAATAGTAGTAGATGCAGGCAGGAGTCGGTCTACTTGTCTCGGACATGATGCCTATATACATGATCATACCTAGATATTCTCATAACTATGCTCAATTCTGTCAATTGCTCAACAGTAATTTGTTCACCCATCGTAGAATACTTATGCTCTTGAGAGAAGCCACTAGTGAAACCTATGGCCCCCGGGTCTATCTTCATCATATTAATCTCCTACTACTTAGTTATTTCCTTTGCTTTTTTACTTTGCCTTTATTTTACTTTGCATCTTTATCACAAAAATACCAAAAATATTATCTTATCATATCTATCAGATCTCACTCTCGTAAGTGGCCTTATAGGGATTGACAACCCCTATTTGTGTTGGTTGCGAGGATTTATTTGTTTTGTGCAGGTACGAGGGACTCGCGCGTAGCCTCCTACTGGATTGATACCTTGGTTCTCAAAAACTGAGGGAAATACTTACGCTACTTTGCTGCATCATCTCTTCCTCTTCGGGGAAAACCAACGCAGTGCTCAAGAGGTAGCAATACCCGTCGTGCGTGGCAAAAATTTAGACATCGGCTCGGCTCATTCTCGCGGCGCGGCGCGGCGCGTCACGTCGTGGCGTGGCATGGCATGGCGTGGCATGGCGAGGCGGGCGGCGGAGGAGGAGCGCACATGGATGTCCCTCTTGTTCTCATGCTCATACAAGTGGGAAAAGAACCTCCCTTATAAGGAGGTCCAACTCCCACTAAACTAGCAGTGTGGGACTAAAATTTAGTAGTATCTCTTGCCTTGCACAAATGGGCTAAGTGGGCCTCTAGGATTTATTTAGGAATTTCTGAAATAGTTATTGGGTTGGCCCATAAATAGATAAAATTCCAGCAATCCCCCACCAGATCCTAGAGGCACATAGAATTTGCCTTTAGTTCCAAAACACTGTTTTATATACCGGTACTGCAGCGGAGACTGTTAAGTTGAACTTCCACCTAGAACTCTGTGCTACACTTGTAAGCAACATGAACAGTGGACTAGGCCTTGAACTGCAAGTTTTTTGCGAATCTAGCTTCACATAAAGCCTTGACCGATACGTGGCTACCGTGGGTCTTCCCCGCGGGTGGAGCTTATGCGTCATACTCTGAGACCTTTCTTGAGTTTACTAGAGAGAACCCTATAGATTGCGACGTTTAACCATCAGACTCACATAGGTGCGTTCGTCAAAAGATGTTCTGCAGGACGACATCTCTGCTTCAATGAACCACTTAGAACACATTTAGATATACATCAACCTGCCATGCAGATTAGGAGAGTATTGCATCTTCATGGAGTGGTATTGTTGATAGTAAGGATACTCTCCTCTCAGTTGACCAACAGCTTGTCTTCCACATCTAATTCACGGGATCTCCGATCACAAAGAATAGGTTACCACTGTGAACAACTCATATTGTGGGTCTCATACTCATCTCCCTCGATGCATTATCTATCACATTACATGATAGACCCTTAGTAAAAGGATTTGCCAGATTTTTAGACGTTTGGATATAATCCAGTGCAATAACTCTGGAGTTTCTCATTTTCTTGACAGACTTTAACCTTCTCTGAACGTGTCTTGATCACTTCATGTTATCCTTTAAGCTGCTCACTTTCGTGATCACAGTTTGATTGTCACAGTTCATAAGGATACCCGGTACAGGTTTCTCAACAACCGGCAAGTCATTCAAGAGTCGATGAAGCCAATCTGCTTCGACCGTATCTGTATCTAGTGCTATGAGTTCTGCTTCCATTGTTGACCTCGTTAAGATGGTCTGCTTGCAAGACTTCCAAGAAACAGCGCCACTTCCATGAGTGAATACATATCCGCTCGTGGCGTTTATCTCATCAGCATCTGAGATCCAGTTTGCGTCACTATACCCTTCAAGCACCTTTGGGTGCCCGGTGTAGTGAATTCCATAATTCGCAGTGCCTTTCAAATAACGCAAAACTCTCTCTAGAGCTTTCCAATGCACATATCCTGGTTTTGAGACAAACCGACTCAGTTTGCTAACAGCAAAAGAGATGTCAGGTCTTGTAGCACTGGCTAAGTACATAAGCGAGCTAATAATCTGAGAATATTTCAATTGATCTCTAGAAATTCTTCGATTCTTTCGAAGTAACACACTCGCCTCATATGGTGTTGGAGAGGGCTTGCAGTCACTATAGCCAAAGAGACTCAAGATCTTTTCCGCATAGTGAGATAGAAGCAATGTAATCCCACCATCATCGTCTCTCAACAACTTGATGTTCAGAATGACATCAGCCATTCCTAAATCCTTCATCTCAAAGCAGCGAGATAGGAAATCCTTGACCTCCTTAATAACATTCAGATTTGTTCCGAAAATCAGTATGTCATCAACATACAAGCAAAGGATAACTCCCTCGCCCCCACCATGGTGATAGTACACACATTTGTCAGCTTCGTTTACAACAAAGCCTGCAACTGTTAAAGTTCTTTCAAACTTCTCATGCCACTGTTTGGGTGCTTGCTTGAGTCTATACAAAGACTTCAGCAACTTGCACACTTTTTCTTCCTGACCATCTAGTACAAACCCATCTGGTTGTTCCATATAAATTTCCTCGTCCAACTCTCCATTTAGGAAAGCAGTCTTAACATCCATTTGATGAACGAGAATACCATGTGAGGCAGCTAGAGAAAGTAGAATTCGAATAGTGGTCAGTCGAGCCACAGGTGAGTAAGTATCAAATAAGTCTTTCCCTTCCTTTTGGGTATAACCCTTAGCCACGAGTCGAGCCTTGTACTTTTCAATAGTACCATCAGGCCTAAGCTTCTTTTTAAATACCCATTTGCATCCTACAAGTTTGCACCCATAAGGACGATCAATCATCTCCCAAGTTTCATTCGCCAAGATGGAATTCATCTCACTACGAACCGCTTCCTTCCAGTAGTCAGCATCTTCAGATGCATAGGCCTCTGAAATAGAACTGGGAGTGTCATCTATGAGATGCACAAGAAAATCATCACCAAAGAATTTTGCAGTCCTCTGTCTCTTGCTCCTAGTATGAACTTTATTGTTCTCCTCCATAGGATTTTCAAAGTGTTCCATCGAAATGGCAGGTTCGGTAATTGTAACTGGTTCCTGATTCGATGAACTAGGCATATCCTGATTAGATGAGGTAGCCATATCCTTCATGGGAAAGATATCTTCAAAAAAAGTCGCATCATTCGACTCCATGATCGTACCGACATGCATGTCAGGTACCTCATATTTTACAATCAAGAATCTATAACCAATGCTATGAAAAGCATATCCCAGGAAAACACAATCCACAGTCTTTGGTTCAAGCTTGCGCTTCTTTGGAATTGGCACATTGACTTTCGCCAAACAACCCCAGATTCGTAGATAAGAGAGTTTTAATCTTTTCTTCTCCCATTCCTCGAATGGAGTTATCTCTTTATTCTTTGTGGGAACTCGGTTTAGGACATGACATGCAGTCAATATCGCCTCCCCCACCATGCCTTGGAGAGACACGATGCGTCTAACATGGCGTTAACCAAATCTATTAGAGTACGATTCTTTCTTTCGGCCACCCCATTTTTCTGAGGTGAATAGGGAGGCGTCCTCTCATGGATTATACCATGTTCCGCACAAAAAGCATCAAATTCATTGAAAAATACTCTCCACCACGGTTGGACCTAAGCCTCTTGATTTTTCGATCAAGTTGGTTTTCCACTTCAGCTTTATAGATCTTGAAAAAGTTTAAAGCCTCATCCTTAGATTTCAGAAGATACACACGGCAGTATCTAGTGGAGTCGTCAATTAACGTCATGAAATATTTCTTTCCATCTTTTGTCAAAACACCATTCATTTCACATAGATCTGAATGTATGAGTTCTAGTAGTGCAAGATTTCTCGTTTCCGCAGTCACATGAGACTTACGAGGTTGCTTAGCTTGCACACACACTTGACACTTGGATCCCTTGACAGTGGTGAAACTAGGGATTAAGTTCAACTTTGCTAGTCGCGACATGCAACCAAAGTTAACAGGACAAAGACATGAATGCCACACATTTGATTCACTATTGTTGCAAATATGATTAACAACTTTATTGCAAACGTTTGGTAAACATAGGAGGTTTTTGGAAGCAGCAAAACCACTCGGGGTAAATTGCCTATAATAAGGTTTTTGGATTGTTGGAAGTATGAGCAATTTATCGGATGATTTTATTAATAGAAATATTAGATAAAGCATGACTAATATAGCAGAGATAAAATAAGTCATGTAATTTGATAGAGAAAAGGTAAATAGCATCTGCATATATTAACTAGAACCGAACACATCTAGAACTGACACTATGGCAAGAAGTTGTGACAGAATCTCTAACAGGAAGAGTATGAGAACATATGGAACGGGAGCAGATGCACCGGTCTTGGGGTCGGTGTCCTCGCCAGCCATGTCGTCGAGGAGGTTGTCGACGTCGGGGAAGAAGTCGTCATCGGGGAAGTAGTCATCGGAGTCCGGGGCGTCCGTGACGAAGAAGTCAGTAGTCGCGCTGAGCGCTCCCCAAAAACCTTACCACCCTTCTCCCGTACAGGACTCAAAAGGTTCGGTTTCGAAGGCCTACTGTCCCGACCTGCGGTGCACGCCGCAAGTCAGGATGGGGAAGATCGTAGCAGCAGCGCAGTGCTCAGGAACTTTGTGGCGAGAGAAAGAGGATCTTCTGGTGTGTCTCTCTGGAGAGGAGCGACCTCTCTTATAAGGAGGTCCAACTCCCACTAAACCAGCAGTGTGAGACTAAACTTTAATAGTATCCCTTGCCTTGCACAAATGGGCTAAGTGGGCCTCTAGGATTTATTTAGGAATTTCTGAAATAGTTATTGGGTTGGCCCATAAATAGATAAAATTCCAGCATAATCTCCGTAATGACATCATCAAGTGAGATAGATGCATGGCAAAGAATATGTCATATATATTTACTGCTTTTGATGTGCCAATAGAATGTATTTGTTCCTTATTCCTACAGCTCCAAAATGGTTCTTGATTTTTAAGATGCATGGATCAGTTGGAAAGGATTATTATATTTATCTACCTTGAGAGTATCAAATTAGTTCGCACATCTAATTTCATCCATCCTATCTTTTGACAGCAGAAAAATAGAAAAAAAAATCCTTTTTTTGTTCACATTCATCCATCCTACCTTTTTTTTTTTGCATTCCTCCCTCTTTTTATAGAGGCCTGCTCTTATGAATTCAACCCAATGTTTCATATTCAACTCGCATATACAAGACGCCGTGTTCTTTGTTATTTCTTCGAGAATTTCCTTGTGAGACGACCTAACATGCTACATCAGGAACAATGCATGCAGCTTCTTACAAACTACACTACAGATTCTACCTAAAATTAGTAATTATGTTGCCTAAATTCAGAATTAGTTTATCACTAGAGCGATCACCTTCATTTGTAATCAAGAAAAATGTCATTAGTACTCTTCGGTCAGCTTCTACTTTGCAATTGTGCCATACCAAATCCTTGACATATTGTTCCTGTTTATAGGGTAATCACTTTGATCCACAAATTTTTTATTAGTTAACATTTAGTACGTCTGCGGTGATACAAAATTTCCGCGGCAACGCGCGGGGTATCATCTAGTTAAAATTAATGTGGATGCTGGGGTCTCCTTAGACCACAACAGAGGAGCAGCAATAGCCACTTGCCGCGACAGAAATGGTACATACTTGGGCCCGGCTATACAGGTATTTCAGAGATTTGTTTTACCAACAATACTTGAAGCCATAGCATGCAGAGAAACTTTAGCATTGACGGAGGATCTGGGGATTGCAACACCTCTACAATGCATCAGATTATAACAAGATCATAAATCATATTCGCGATGGATTCGGAGGAGTGGATGGAGTGGTAATTAGAGAAACAAAACAGATAGAATTGGAGTTTAGTTCTTGTATCTTTTCTCATGAAGTACGAGCTCATAATTTTGAAGCTCATATGTTGGCTAGGCTAGATGTCGCTCTCCTTCGGGGTAGACTCATTTGGTTGGGCGATCCTCATGATATTCTTGTAATTCCTGTAAACATTGCCATAGATTAATAAAGCTTGGCATACTTTGCTAAAAAAGGTAAATGCATTGTAAAAGTTTTTTTAGTGGTAAAGCTAACATTTATTAATTAGACTAAAAAAAGCTAAGCCTTATTGATCGAAAGCCACAAAATATGGAATACAGACTTGATCATAGGGTTAGCCCAACCACAAGTGGTGCCCCTACTTAAGAGAATTTGAATACTTAGTCAAACTATCTGCATCTAAATTTGTTGCTCGTCCTTCAAAACTAAAAATGCAAATAAAATTAGTTGATCGCAGCTTGATCTCCTTGATGATGTTTCCATATATAGCTGCTACCCGTTCCTTTGTCGATATCCATGATCAGCTAATTTCGAATCTGATGTAACGATGAAGTTCTGGAGAAGCAAATTTTGGGCTAAAGGTTACACCTCACGACATGTGATCGCCTGCAACGTTGCAATATAAGTCACCTGTAATAACCAGGGCAGAACTACCCAAATAAAAACCTCCAGTGTCCCGGCACACGGCTGCCGCTGAGTCACCCAAGCTTGATCTCGCCACGCTGGCGTCCACATGTATTGTAGCATGTCGCAACGACGATGCCTTTGGTTTTACAGATGCAATCATATGGGTGTGACTGTGGTCTATGAGCGGAACTCGTTCCTCATGTGACCCCATTTGCGGGCTGGGCCTGCAACCAAAGTCAGATGTTTATTAGCCAGTTGAAGGAAAGGTTTTTTTTTTATTAATTTCAAAAAAAGGAAAGGGTTTTTATTCTATATTTCTAGAATATTGAACAAACTTTACTAAGTTTGACTTAGAAACAAAACTTGTATATTTTTAGGGGAAAACAAAGCTTATATTTTTTTTACGGTAAAAACAAAGCTTATATGTGGTGTAAAAAGAAACGGGGGAAGTATGGGAGACAAAGTATACAAGGATCAATCACGGTGGATATGGGAGATATTCTTAGTTGGTAGTTGGTTCTATGCAATATAATCGTGAACTCACCTGCCGAAAAATAATATATCACCTCCAGTATATATTCATAGTACTTCACGCCTCATCTAAGCTGGCCCTACACTGAAATATATCACCTCCAGTATGGGGTACAAGGTCAGAGCAGCGTCGGCATGATGAGTACAGAGATGCTTGAGGACCTGCCCACCTTTATTTGTAATTCCTTGACCGCGCATCCTTGGACCATCATTTTGCTGCTCTCCGTCTACACTTTGAACTCGCAGTCTCATGCATTGTCCAAGGTGTTAGAGGAGGAAGATAAACTTCTTGAGCAGCTCAGATCCGGTGAACTGTCTCTTCAGGAACTTCTTGTCCAAGCCTCTCAGGAGGATACTGATTCAGATGGTTGATTCTGTGTCCTCATATTTTGTTAAGCCTTAGTAGTATTAGATTAATCCGTTGCAGTATTTTTGGTTTTTCAGCGGTTGTTTCTCATGTGTGCAACAAGCAACTCGTTCTGTCTTCAAAAGTATATGAATGCAATGGTTTCTATGTAAAAACGATGCACACCTCGAGAGCTGAAACAACCGAGCAAACAAGCCCGCACAGCAGCCCAAAACGCAAGGCAATATAGCCCCTAAGCGAAGCTACCGCCAAACCTACAGAGTGCAGTAGAATTTAAGTTTTATATTACAGACCATGGACGAAAACAACTAAGTAGCGAAGAGGAATAAAAGGCCATCTAAGTCGAGACTCCAGCAACCCAGAGCTTCAAATGCCACGCGAGATGGATATGTCTTCACCCCACAGCGATCCTATGTCTGTTCCTCTATCCCATCATGGCTTTGAAAACCTCCTCAGCGATCATCTCAACTTTTCTTACGCACTCCCTTATTAGCCTTTCTTTTTATGGATTTATCTGCAAAACAAGCCAGTCCTTTAGCATAGTGTTTTAACAATTAAATTCATAGGCACACAAGGGTCAGTCACCTTGTTGTTATCAAACACAACTCCATTTCTTAATTTCCAAATTGTCCGAGATATAACAGACCCCAACAGTTCCTGTTTATTAAAGGATGCCAACCATACATTGAACAAATCTTGCAGATTGTCAGGGATTCGACGAACGCACACTGGACAGTGTTACAGAGCAATCTAGCTACCGAGCATCTGAAAAAAGATGATCAATGATTTCCTCTTGCATACAAAATGGACATTGGCTTTCACCATTCCACCCTCTCCGAAGTAGAATATCTCTAGTTATAAACTTATAATATTGTTCCTAAGCGCCAGCCACATGAAAACTTTCACCCTAGGTGGCATCTTTTGTTTCTTAGTAACAATTCAATCTGCGATAGTATGGAAAGAAAAATAGTTAGTAATTAATTGGTCGTTATTGTTAGAGTTGTGTCGAATATTATTGTACAAGGCAGGTTACAGTTGAACTTGGTTTTGGACTGTGTGTAGACAGGGTAGGAGTTGTGTCCTAATAGGACACTTGTATCCTAGGCCTCTCATATATATCGGGGGTAGACACACGATGTAACCTATGCCAACATAATAGCACGGGCACACGGGGGAGCCGGCGGCGTGTGCCGGCGCCCGGGCGGCCGGAGTGCGGTATTGTAGCGGTGTCATGGGGAGGAGCGCCCGTAGTCATGCCGCGGGGATGTAGCCATGATGGTGAACCTCGTTAACAAATCTCGGTGTCGTGCTTGTGTGATTGCTTGGTCCTCGGTAGATCGACGGAGTGCCTCGGATTTATTCTAACAAGTGGTATCATGAGCAAGGTTTGATTTGAGGCCGTGGTGTTGATCTAGAGGAGGAGGAAAATTCGGCTCTGATCGGTTGTTCGCATGAAAGATGTCACCGAGGGAGTGCCATAGGCGGATGAGAAATCGATCTTTCAGCGGATGAGTACAAGAAGCGAATCAAGAAGCATGCGGTGGCATATTGGTTCCAGCGGATCAGAACGGAAGTCAGCAGCGAGTGGCGTCGGTGAGATCGATTCGTAGATTGACAGAGGCAGCGGCGGAATCGTAGCGTCGGAAGTCTCGGCCAGATTGGATTCGAAGCGATTGACTTTTTTTTGAGACAATCACACGAAGCTTTATTAATTCGTCACCACATTTACAGGGACGGACAGAAGGTTTCCCGGGTGAGCTAGCCATACATGGCGGCCCGGTCCCAAGTGTAAAGCATGCTTCGCTAGATTGTGAGCCTCGAAGTTCGAGCTCCTACTTTCGTAAACTATATTACATGAAATAAAGGCATTAAGGCTAGACTAATCTCGTGGATTATAGCACCATAGCTTGATCTGCTCCCTTCCTTGATCTCTTGTACCACATTCTTGCAATCTGAAGCTATGTGAACGTTCTGATTGTTCAAGTCCATTGAGAGGGCAATCCCTTCCCTTATTGCCATGGCCTCCAAAGTAGCAGGGTCGATCACCGTGGGGAATACGACCATTGACGCCCCCTGAAAGGTCCCATCTCCGCTACGGCTGATGGCCGCGACTGCCCCATGACGACCGCTGCGGCTAACGGCTGCGTCAACGTTCACCTTAGCATGATTCTCCGGTGGTGGCACCCAGATCTTGGCTGCCGGCTGAGCCCTTGATGTGCCTGTTCTTGGAGATGTTTCAAGTGACCGCAGCTCTGCCAAGTAAGAGTTGATAAACCCGTTGATCGCATGTGGACTCTGAAAAATACCCTCATGGATAGCTTTCCGCCTGGCACTCCATATTGCCCAAAGTGAGACAGATAACCGCTGGAAGGCCTCAGTATCCAGTGCTTCGCTCATGGTAAATATCCAGCTTCTAGCATTCTCCTCCTGATTTGTGCTGATCAGCTCAAGCACTGATTCCGACGACAAGGCCCATGTACACCTTTGACACAGGACAGCTCAATAGGGCATGTCTCCAACTATCATGTGCTCCACATAAAATACAAGCCGTCGTTATGGCCATATTTCTATGATGAAGGAGATCTTGTGAAGGCATGGAGTGTTGTGCTAAACGCCACAAGAATATTTTCAGCTTGGTCGGTACCTGCAGCGACCAGATATCATCCAAACCTCCCTGTCTTGCTGATGTATGAGACGAGCTTTCACTCTCCTCCATCCACGCTTCCCTCTCCAACTTGATCCTCACTATCATGCGGTATGCAGAACGTACTGTGAAAATTCCTCGTTTTTCCTCATTCCAGGCCCAGAAGTCCTGTACTCTTCTATGGCAAAGTGGTATTCTGAGTATTGCTTCTGCATCAAAATGTATAAAAGTGTTCCGTACAACCTCCTCTCTCCATACAGCGGAGCTGCTGTCAATAAGTTCTGCCACTCGAATCGGCGGATGTTGGATTAAAGAAGTAATTGGACGCTTGACACCGTCCCGAGGAATCCAATTCTGCTCCCAAATCATTGTTGTCTCCCCATCCCCAATCCTTCTAATAATCCCTTGAGCTAGGATGTCACGACCATCCAGAATTGCACGCCAAATTTGTGAAGGATGAGAGCCCAACTCAGCCCCGAGTAAATCTGAACCTGGAAAGTATGCCGCTTTCAGGACTTTGGCACTTAAAGAGTCAGGGTCATCGAGTACTCTCCAAGCCTGCCTAGCCAGAAGTGCTAAGTTAAAAATCTCAATATCACGGAAACCCAAACCTCCCACATGCTTAGGCCGGGTCATCACATCCCAAGCAACCCAGTTAGGTTATCTTTTACCTCTCTTGCTACCCCACCAAAACTGGCATATGATGGAGGTGATCTTGTCACAAAGTCCACGAGGCAATCTGAAACATGACATGGAGTAAACTGGAATAGCTTGAGCAACCGACTTGATCAAAACTTTTTTACCACCCACTCACAGAAGTTTCTCCATCCAGCCTTTTACCTTGTCCCAAACCCTGTCCACGAGATATTTGAAAGTCCCAGTCTTGGAATGACCCACATCAGTAGGCATCCCCAAATACTTGTCTGTCAATGACTCGTTCTGGACCTGTAAGATGTTCTTCATGCTGTCCCTCAGGGGTTGACTGCATCCCCTGCTGAAGAAAATTGAGGATTTGTCATGATTAATCCTCTGCCCCGAAGCACTACAGTAAGATTCCAGTAGGTTTGACACTGCATTAGCTCCCTCCACGCTAGATTTGAAAAGCAACAGGCTATCATCTGCAAACAGAAGGTGATTAATAGATGGCGCTGTAGGAGCCACTTTCACACCGACCAAAGCTGATGACTCAGAACTGGATTTCAGGAGGCACGAAAGGCCCTCTGCTGTAATCAAAAATAGGTAGGGGGAGATTGGGTCTCCCTGCCTGATTCCTCTAGTAGGCTGAAAATTGTCAAGCTTCTCTCCGTTGAACATAACTGAAAAGGAAACCGAGGATACCATGCCCATCACAATATCTATCCATTGCTGCTCAAAACCCAACTTGCCCATGATGGCTTGCAGGTATGGCCATTCAAGTCTGTCATACGCCTTCATCATATCCAACTTCAAAGCACAAAAACTGTTATTCTTAGACTTGGTCCTCTTCATGAAGTGTAGACACTCATATGCACAAATGATATTATCCGTGATTAACCTTCCAGGAACGAAAGCAGATTGCTCCCTTGATATAATATCCGGCAGGATTAGCTTCAACCTGTTGGCCACTACCTTAGAGGCAATCTTGTATAAAACATTACATAAACTGATAGGCCTGAACTGTGACAGGAGGGAGGGATTAGTGACTTTTGGGATAAGAACCAAAACTGTGTCATTGATGCTCTCGGGGCTTTCTTCCCCCCTAACAATCCTGTGTTGGGTTTCGTAGTAATTTCAAAAAATTTCCTACGCACACGCAAGATCATGTGATGCATAGCAACGAGAGGGGAGAGTGTTGTCTACGTACCCATGCAGACCGACTGCAGAAGCGTTGACACAACGTAGAGGAAGTAGTCGTACGTCTTCACGATCCAACCGATCAAGCACCAAAACTACGGCACCTCCGAGTTCGAGCACACGTTAAGCTCGACGATGATCCCCGGACTCCGATCCAGCAAAGTGTCGGGGAAGAGTTCCGTCAGCACGATGGCGTGGTGACGATCTTGATGTACTACAGCAGCAGGGCTTCGCCTAAACTCCGCTACAGTATTATCGAGGACTATGGTGGCTGGGGGCACCGCACACGGCTAAGGAATAGATCACGTGGATCAACTTGTGTGTTTCTGGGGTGCCTTTGCCTCAGTATATAAAGGAGCCAAGGGGGAGGGGGCCGCCGGCCAGGAGGAGGGCGCAGGAGGAGTCCTACTCCTCCCGGGAGTAGGACTCCCCCCCAATCCTAGTTGGACTAGGATTCCCCGAGGGGGAAAGAGAGAGAGAGGGGGCCGGCCACCTCTCCTAGTCCTAATAGGACTAGGGGAGGGGGGGGGAGGCGCGCGGCCACCTTGGTCTACCCCTTTCTCCTTTCCACTAAAGCCCATTAAGGCCCATATGGCTCCCGAGGGGTTCCGGTAACCTCCCGGTACTCCGGTAAAATCCCGATTTCACCCGGAACACTTCCGATGTCCAAACATAGGCTTCCAATATATCAATCTTTATGTCTCGACCATTTCGATACTCCTCGTCATGTCCGTGATCACATCCAGGACTCCGAACAACCTTCGGTACATCAAAATGCATAAACTCATAATATAACTGTCATCGTAACCTTAAGCGTGCGGACCCTACGGGTTCGAGAATAATGTAGACATGACCGAGACACGTCTCCGGTCAATAACCAATAGCGGGACCTAGATGCCCATATTAGCTCCTACATATTCTACGAAGATCTTTATCGGTCAGACCGCATAACAACATACGTTGTTCCCTTTGTCATCGGTATGTTACTTGTCCGAGATTCGATCGTCGGTATTCCAATACCTAGTTCAATCTCGTTACCGGCAAGTCTCTTTACTCGTTCTGTAATACATCATCCCGCAACTAACTCATTTAGTTGCAATGCTTGCAAGGCTTAAGTGATGTGCATTACCGAGAGGGCCCAGAGATACCTCTCCGACAATCGGAGTGACAAAACCTAATCTCGAAATACGCCAACCCAACATGTACCTTTGGAGACACCTGTAGTACTCCTTTATAATCACCCAGTTACGTTGTGACGTTTGGTAGCACCCAAAGTGTTCCTCCGGCAAACGGGAGTTGCATAATCTCATAGTTATAGGAACATGTATAAGTCATGAAGAAAGCAATAGCAACATACTAACCGATCGGGTGCTAAGCTAATGGAATGGGTCATGTCAATCAGATCATTCAACTAATGATGTGACCTCGCTAATCAAATAACAACTCTTTGTTCATGGTTAGGAAACATAACCATCTTTGATTAACGAGCTAGTCAAGTAGAGGCATACTAGTGACACTTTGTTTGTCTATGTATTCACACATGTATTATGTTTCCGGTTAATACAATTCTAGCATGAATAATAAACATTTATCATGATTATAAGGAAATAAATAATAACTTTATTATTGCCTCTAGGGCATATTTCCTTCAGTCTCCCACTTGCACTAGAGTCAATAATCTAGATCACATTGCCATGTGATTTAACATCAATAGTTCACATCTTTATGTGATTGGTTCACATCTCCATGTGACTAACACCCAAAGGGTTTACTAGATTCAATAATCTAGTTCACATCGCTATGTGATTAAGACCCAAAAAGTGATCATGTTTTGCTTGTGAGAGAAGTTTAGTCAACGGGTCTGCCACATTCAGATCCGCATGTATTTTGCAAATTTCTATGTCAACAATGCTCTGCATGGAGCTACTTCTAGCTAATTGCTCCCACTTTCAATATGTATCCAGATTGAGACTTAGAGTCATCTGGATCAGTGTCAAAGCTTGCATCGACGTAACTTTTTACGACAAACCTTTTTGTCACCTCCATAATTGAGGAATATTTCCTTATTCCACTAAGGATAATTTTGACCGCTGTCCAGTGATCTACTCTTAGATCACTATCGTACTCCCTTGCCAAACTCAGTGGTAGGGCATACAATAGATCTGGTATACAGCATGGCATACTTTATAGAACCTATGACTGAGGCATAGGGAATGACTTTCATTCTCTTTCTATCTTCTGCCGTGGTCGGGCTTTGAGTCTTACTCAACTTCACACCTTGTAACACAGGCAAAAAACTTTTTCTTTGACTGTTCCATTTTGAACTACTTCAAAATCTTGTCAAGGTATGTACTCATTGAAAAAACTTATCAAGCGTCTTGATCTATCTCTATAGATCTTGATGCTCAATATGTAAGCAGCTTTACCGAGGTCTTTCTTTGAAAACCTCCTTTCAAACACTCCTTTATGCTTTGTAGAATAATTCTACATTATTTCCGATCAACAATATGTCATACACATATACTTATCAGAAATGATGTAGTGCTCCCACTCACTTTCTTGTAAATACAGGCTTCACCGCAAGTCTGTATAAAACTATATGCTTTGATCAACTCATCAAAGCGTATATTCCAACTCCGAGATGCTTGCACCAGTCCACAGATGGATCGCTGGAGTTTGCACATTTTGTTAGCACCTTTCGGATTGACAAAACCTTCTGGTTGCATCATATACAACTCTTCTTTAATAAATCCATCAAGAAATGCAGTTTTGTTTATCCATTTGCCAGATTTCATAAAATGCGGCAATTACTAACATGATTCGGACAGACTTACGCATCGCTACGGGTGAGAAGGTCTCATCGTAGTCAATCCCTTGAACTTGCCAAAAACCTTTTGCGACAAGTCGAGCTTTGTAGACAGTAACACTACTATCAGCGTCCGTCTTCCTCTTGAAGATCCATTTATTTTCTATGGTTTGCCGATCATCGGGCAAATCCATCAAAGTCCATACTTTGTTCTCATACATGGATCATATCTCAGATTTCATGGCCTCAAACCATTTTACGGAATCTGGGCTCATCATCGCTTCCTCATAGTTCGCAAGTTCGTCATGGTCTAGTAACATGACTTCCAGAACAGGATTACCGTACCACTCTGGTGCGGATCTCACTCTGGTTTACCTACGAGATTTGGTAGTAACTTGATCTGTAGTTACATGATCATCATCATTAGCTTCCTCACTAATTGGTGTAGTAGTCACAGGAACAGATTTCTGTGATGAACTACTTTCCAATAAGGGAGGAGGTACAGTTACCTCATCAAGTTCTACTTTCCTTCCACTCACTTCTTTCGAGAGAAACTCCTTCTCTAGAAAAACTCCGAATTTAGCAACAAAAGGCTTGCCTTCGGATCTGTGATAGAAGGTGTATCCAATAGTTTCCTTTGGATATCCTATGAAGATTTACTTCTCCGATTTGGGTTTGAGATTATCATGTTGAAACTTTTTTCACATAAGCATCGCAGTCCCAAACTTTAAGAAACGACAGCTTAGGTTTCTTGCCAAACCATAGTTCATATGGTGTCGTCTCAACGGATTTAGATGGTGCCCTATTTAACGTGAATACAGCTGTCTCTAATGCATAACCCCAAAACGATAGTGGTAGATCGGTAAGAGACATCATAGATTGCACTATATCCAATAAAGTACGGTTATGACGTTCGGACACACCATTATGCTGTGGTGTACCATGTGGCATGAGTTTGTGAAACTATTCCACATTGTTTTAATTGAAGACCAAACTCGTAACTCAAATATTTGTCTCCGCGATCAGATCGTAGAAACTTTATTTTCTTGTCACGATGATTTTCCACTTCACTCTGAAATTCTTTGAACTTTTCAAATGTTTCAGACTTATGTTTCATCAAGTAGATATACCCATATCTACTCAAATCATCTGTGAAGTTCAGAAAATAACGATACTTGTCGTGAGCCTTAACTTCATCGGACCGCATACATCAGTATGTATTATTTCCAATAAGTCAGTTGCTCGCTCCGGAGAACGGAGTCTTAGTCATCTTGCCCATGAGGCATGGTTCGCAAGCATCAAGTGATTCATAATCAAGTGATTCCAAAATCCCATCAGCATGGAGTTTCTTCATGCGCTTTACACCAATATGACCTAAACGGCAGTGCCCCAAGTAAGTTGCACTATCATTATTAACTTTGCATCTTTTGGTTTCAATATTATGATTATGTGTATCACTACGATCGAGATCCAACGAACTATTTTCATTGGGTGTGTAACCATATAAGGTTTTATTCATGTAAACAGAACAACAATTTATTCTCTTACTTAAATGAATAACCGTATTACAATAAACATGATCAAATCATATTCATGCTCAACGCAAACACCAAATAACACTTATTCAGGTTCAACACTAATCCCGAAAGTATAGGGAGTGTGCGATGATGATCATATCAATCTTGGAACCACTTCCAACACACATCGTCACTTCACCCTTAACTAGTCTCTGTTTATTCTGCAACTCCCGTTTCGAGTTACTAATCTTAGCAACTGAACTAGTATCAAATACTGAGGGGTTGCTATAAACACTAGTAAAGTACACATCAATAACATGTATATCAAATATACTTATGTTCACTTTGCCATCCTTCTTATCTGCCAATCACTTGGGGTAGTTCCGCTTCCAGTGACCAGTCCCTTTGCAGTAGAAACACTTAGTCTCAGGCTTAGGACAAGACTTGGGCTTCTTCACTTGAGCAGCAACTTGCTTGCTGTTCTTCTTGAAGTTCCCCTTCTTCCCTCTGCCCTTTTCTTGAAACTAGTGGTCTTGTCTACTATCAACACTTGATGTTTTTCTCGATTTCTACCTTCATCAATTTCCGCATTACGAAGAGCTTGGGAATCGTTTCCGTTATCCCTTGCATATCATAGTTCATCACGAAGTTCTACTAACTTGGTGATGGTGACTAGAGAATTCTGTCAATCACTATCTTATCTGGAAGATTAACTCCCACTTGATTCAAGCGATTGTAGTACTCAGACAATCTGAGCACATGCTCACTAGTTGAGCGATTCTCCTCCATCTTTTAGCTATAGAACTTGTTGGAGACTTTATATCTCTCAACTCGGGTATTTGCTTGAAATATTAACTTCAACTCCTGGAACATCTCATATGCTCCATGACGTTCAAAACGTCTTTGAAGTCCCGATTATAAGCCATTAAGCATGGTGCACTAAACTATCAAGTAGTCATCATATTGAGCTAGCCAAACGTTCATAACGTCTGCATCTGCTCCTGCAATAGGTCCGTCACCTAGCGGTGCATCAAGGACATAATTCTACTGTGCAGCAATGAGGATAAACCTCAGATCACGGATCCAATCCGCATCATTGCTACTAACATCTTTGAACACAATTTTCTCTAGGAACATATCAAAATAAACATATGAAAGCAACAGCGCGAGCTATTGATCTACAACATAATTTCCAAAATACTACCAGGACTAAGTTCATGATAAATTTAAGTTCAATTTAATCATATTACTTAAGAACTCCCACTTAGATAGACATCCCTCTAATCCTCTAAGTGATTACGTGATCCAAATCAACTAAACCATGTCCTATCATCACGTGAGATGGAGTAGTTTCATTGGTGAACATCACTATGTTGATCATATCTACTATATGACTCACGCTCGACCTTTCGGTCTCCGTGTTCCGAGGCCATATCTGTATATGCTTGGCTCGTCAAGTATAACCTGAGTATTCCGCGTGTGCAACTGTTTTGCACCCGTTGTATTTGAACGTAGAGCCTATCACACCCGATCATCACGTGGTGTCTCAGCACGAAGAACTTTCGCAACGGTGCATACTCAGGGAGAACACTTCTTGATAATTAGTGAGAGATCAAATTGAAATGCTACCGTCAAACTAAGCAAAATAAGATGTATAAAAGATAAACATCATATGCAATCAAAATATGTGACATGATATGGCCATCATCATCTTGCGCCTTTGATTTCCATCTCCAAAGTACTGTTATGATCTATATCGTCACCGGCATGACACCATGATCTCCATCATCTTGATCTATATCAATGTGTCGTCACGTGGTCGTCTCGCCAACAATTGCTCTTGCAACTATAGCTATCACATAGCAATAAAGTAAAGCAGTTATTGGGCGCTTGCATCTTATGCAATAGAGAGACAACCATAAGGATTTTGCCAGTTGCCGTTAACTTCAACAAAACATGATCATCTCATACAACAACTTATATCTCATCACGTCTTGACCATATCACATCACAACATGCCCTGCAAAAACAAGTTAGACGTCCTCTACTTTGTTGTTGCAAGTTTTACGTGGCTGCTACGGGCTTAGCAAGAACCGTTCTTACCTACGCATCAAAAACCACAACGATAGTTTGTCAAGTTGGTGCTGTTTTAACCTTCGCAAGGACCGGGCATAGCCACACTCGGTTCAACTAAAGTTGGAGAAACTGTCACCCGCAAGCCACCTATGTGCAAAGCACGTCGGGAGAACCGGTCTCGCGTAAGCGTACGCGTAATGTCGGTCCGGGCCTCTTCATCCAACAATACCGCCGAACCAAAGTATGACATGCTGGTAAGCAGTATGACTTATATCGCCCACAACTCACTTGTGTTCTACTCGTGCATATAACATCAACACATAAAACCTAGCTCGGATGCCACTGTTGGGTTTCGTAGTAATTTCAAAAAATTTCCTACTCACACGCAAGATCATGTGATGCATAGCAACGGGAGGGGAGAGTGTTGTCTACGTACCCACACAGACTGACTGCGGAAGCGTTGACACACCGTAGAGGAAGTAGTCGTACGTCTTCACGATCCAACCTATCAAGCACCGAAACTACGGCACCTCCGAGTTCGAGCACACGTTCAGCTCGATGACGATCCCCGGACTCCGATCCAGCAAAGTGTCGGGGAAGAGTTCCGTCAGCACGACGGCGTGGTGACGATCTTGATGTACTACAGCAGCAGGGCTTCGCCTAAACTCCGCTACAGTATTATCGAGGACTATGGTGGCTGGGGGCACCGCACACGGCTAAGGAATAGATCACGTGGATCAACTTGTGTGTTTCTGGGGTGCCTTTGCCTCAGTATATAAAGGAGCCAAGGGGGAGGGGGCCGCCGGCCAGGAGGAGGGCGCAGGAGGAGTCCTACTCCTCCCGGGAGTAGGACTCCCCCCCCCAATCCTAGTTGGACTAGGATTCCCCGAGGGGGAAAGAGAGAGAGAGGGGGCCGGCCACCTCTCCTAGTCCTAATAGGACTAGGGGAGGGGGGGGGGAGGCGCGCGGCCACCTTGGTCTACCCCTTTCTCCTTTCCACTAAAGCCCATTAAGGCCCATATGGCTCCCGAGGGGTTCCGGTAACCTCCCGGTACTCCGGTAAAATCCCGATTTCACCCGGAACACTTCCGATGTCCAAACATAGGCTTCCAATATATCAATCTTTATGTCTCGACCATTTCGATACTCCTCGTCATGTCCGTGATCACATCCAGGACTCCGAACAACCTTCGGTACATCAAAATGCATAAACTCATAATATAACTGTCATCGTAACCTTAAGCGTGCGGACCCTATGGGTTCGAGAACAATGTAGACATGACCGAGACACGTCTCCGGTCAATAACCAATAGCGGGACCTAGATGCCCATATTAGCTCCTACATATTCTACGAAGATCTTTATCGGTCAGACCGCATAACAACATACGTTGTTCCCTTTGTCATCGGTATGTTACTTGTCCGAGATTCGATCGTCGGTATTCCAATACCTAGTTCAATCTCGTTACCGGCAAGTCTCTTTACTCGTTCTGTAATACAACATCCTGCAACTAACTCATTTAGTTGCAATGCTTGCAAGGCTTAAGTGATGTGCATTACCGAGAGGACCCAGAGATACCTCTCCGACAATCGGAGTGACAAAACCTAATCTCGAAATACGCCAACCCAACATGTACCTTTGGAGACACCTGTAGTACTCCTTTATAATCACCCAGTTACGTTGTGACGTTTGGTAGGACCCAAAGTGTTCCTCCGGCAAACGGGAGTTGCATAATCTCATAGTTATAGGAACATGTATAAGTCATGAAGAAAGCAATAGCAACATACTAAACGATCGGGTGCTAAGCTAATGGAATGGGTCATGTCAATCAGATCATTCAACTAATGATGTGACCTCGTTAATCAAATAACAACTCTTTGTTCATGGTTAGGAAACATAACCATCTTTGATTAACGAGCTAGTCAAGTAGAGGCATACTAGTGACACTTTGTTTGTCTATGTATTCACACATGTATTATGTTTCCGGTTAATACAATTCTAGCATGAATAATAAACATTTATCATGATTATAAGGAAATAAATAATAACTTTATTATTGCCTCTAGGGCATATTTCCTTCATCCTGAGCACCACTCTAGTCACTTCTTCTCCACATATGTCCCAATGACGTTGATAAAAATGAGCTGGGAAGCCGTCAGGCCCTGGTGCCTTAGTTGGGAACATTTGGAAAAGCGCCGTTTTTACCTCATCACTAGTATATGGGGCACAAAGATTAGCATTCATGCCAGCCGTTACCTTCCTCGGTACATGTTGTAGAACAGCCTCCATATCATGCACGCCCTCTGAAGTATAGAGATCTTGGTAGAACTCATTTGCCAACACTTTCAACTCAACCGGATCCTCCACTAAAACTCCCAAAGAATTCTGTAGGGCCCTTATCATGTTCTTTTTTCGCCTTAGACTAGCCCGCAAGTGGAAGAATCTCGTGTTCTTGTCTCTAGCCGCAAGCCATTGTACTCTTGCCCTTTGCCTCCACATGATCTCCTCGCGGTGATACAACTCGACTAGTTTCTCGTTAATTTTGAGCTCCAAGTGATTCGGGCCCGTCCTCACCGGATCATCTCGTAGCTGCTTCAGCTCCTGTTGCATCAGTTTTATTTCTTTGCGGACACTACCGAATGTATCACGACTCCACACTTGGAGGTTCTTTGACATGGCAGTTAGCTTCTGTCTCATCTCGTGTACGGTCATGCATGGCGGCCCCGACCATCCACTGGATATCGTATCTTTCAGTCCTTCATGCATCTCCCACATCACTTCATAGCGGAAGCTATGTTTAGTTGTTATTCTATCCGATCCGGCCCATTACAACAGAATCGGGATGTGATCAGATGTTGCAGCTTCCAAGTGTTCAACGCTGGCCAGAGGAAACATAGCAGACCATTGTGCGTTGGAAAGCGCACGATCTAGCCTGCACCTCGTAAATGTACCTCCTGCAACCTTCTTTTCGAAAGTCCAAAAACGGCCTCTGTATCCAAGATCAAGCAAACCGCATACGTTTGTGGCCTCCCGAAAGGCTTGCATCTGAGCGTTACTGTGTCTCCCAACTCCTTCGTGCTCTTCCAAGCGTAACACTTCATTAAAGTCCCCTATACAGAGCCACGGCAGCGTACTTAACGTGCTTATATTTTTCAAAACATCCCAAGTCTGGTGTCTCAGGTTGGTCTGAGCTTCACCATACACACTTGTCATGCGCCATTTTTCCTTTCCCGGTTCCTCCACAGAGACATCTAAATGATACACGGAGTAACCCAAAACTTCAATCTTTATTTCTTTGTTCCAAAACAAACCAATGCCTCCACTTCTACCCTGGCTATCGACCGCATAAGCACAGTCAAAGCCTAAAGTTCCTGCTAATGCTTCTACCCTAACACCATCTATTTGAGTTTCAATGATACACAGAAGGGTAGGGGTAAACTTCTTCGCGAGATCGCGAATTTCATGAACTGTCGCGGCATTACCCGCTCTGCGGTAGTTCCACACTAGGGCACTCATTGTCCCCGGCGGCGCCCTCGAAGGAGCCCGCCAACGGGTTTTTTTGTTGCCAACACCATCTTTGCCTTCTGAGACCTTGTTGCGCTTCGGATCCCTCTTCGGGGGAGGGCTCAGCGGGGCATCACTATGCAGTATGAGCGCTAGCTGATTAGCATCTGAGCTTGTCGCCTCTCCTCTCATGCCATCGGTGGTAGCCTTAACTGCATGCTCTGTCGCAATCGATCCCTTTTTTCTATTCTCTTCAAAAGCCATATCCTCGTCAGCATCACCAGCCTCCCCTGTCTATTCATTACCATCATGCTCATTGCTCATCTCATAGGACTTTGTGCGACCACCGGATCGGCCACCACGGTGACCCCCCCGGCGTCCTCTACCTTCTCCAGGTCCCTTTCCAGATCGCAGGTACTAGCTAGCTCTCAAATCTTTAAAAACCAGCGCCGAGGGACGATGTATGCCATCACCATGCTCCTTGAAAAGGTGTCCCAACATGCCACAGACCGCGCACCAGTCCGGCAACCTCTCGTACTTAACTCTATAGATTTGGCGCTTGCCATCTCTAATCATCGAAACTGCATTCTTGAGAGGTTTATCTACCTTGATACGAACCCAGATGCGGTAAAAATTCCCCGTGAAATCATGTGATGGCTGCTCCACATGCAGTACCTCTCCCACCTTTGAAGCAAGTGGGCCGACTAGATGCGCATAGAGGTCAGGCACATCATGTATCTGAGCCCAGATGTCCACATAGTCAAGCTTGATCAGGGACGGCTTGGTGACTCCGTCATATGGCACTAGGATCACTGCGTCACCTCGGAAGTTCCAAGGTCCATCTTGCATGACCCACTCCCAATCACCTAAGCATGTAAATTGCACAGTATACAGATTATCCTCTAAAGGTTTGAACTTTGATTCTTGCGCAATATCCCAGGCAGCTCCCATGTTGCGATAGAACCAAGTCTTGTTGTAGGTTTTGTTTGTATTAACCCTAGCGAGGGCGACCCATCTCGCCGCCTCCTTTGGCACCTCCTTCTCATCAACCACAACGTCATCCAAATCCTCTTCACGCAGCCCCAGCTCCTTCATCATTGCTTCAACATCGCTAACCGCAGATGACCCCGAGGCCCCGGTCGAATCCATGGAGATCACTAACCTGATGTAGATGGATCGGGCCTTTGGTGGAAACCCTAGCGCGCCGTCGAACAACCAGGGCGCGGACCAGGAGCGGGTAGCGGTCCCAATGATCGCCCCTTGATCGCTCCTCAGTCGTTTCCTGGCTAGATCGGCGAGAGGGAAGAAAAATTCTCGACGGCGGCGAAAATCGCCTCTGGGAGGAGGAAAACCCTAACTTGAGAGAAAAAAGTCTTCTGCGCGTGACTGGTTACCAAAACTAGCTACAACAGGTGCTGGTAGGCTGGCCCAGGAGGGGCTGGCCGAGCCAGGCCATGCGTGGGCGGAGGCCCATGGGGCGCCAGTAGAGTCATCATGGCTTGGTGGGCAGGTTGGGCCGTGAGAGCACATGGTAGCTAGTCCATGGGTGACTGCCGCAAGCGCGTGTGTGTGCTGGAGGCTGCGAAGCATATGTCTGTATGCTGTAGAGAGCTATGAGAGATTTGTTAAGGAAAAAGGACTGTCACGAGCCAACACATTGCAATCAGGAGCAGGAGAGTAAAGGAATAAAGTCTAAGCTTGGTGTGGTGTAAGTCAAGATGGTTTTTGCATGGACACAGGAAAAGCTAAGCTATGTGGGATTTTATTGGCTCTTTTGCTTGGTACATGGTCTTGTATGGAGATGGCAGCATGTAGGTATTGTTTCGGCTGTGGCCGGATGGTAATCGAGGCGCAGGAGTCGCGGGTCCAGTACAGGTCGACGGAAGTTGGTATTTTGGGTTAATGCTTACATTGACAGGCTGCCTGAATTCAAGTGTTGCAGGAATTGTTTGTGCGACGGATATGCTTGATGGAGTAGCAGGATGCCAAGTTGATCAAGATGGACATTGTGCGGCAAGGATGGCGACGTGCGTATAAGGCTTGGAGTAGTCTGGAGCGCGCCGTGACAGGATCATGCAAACACAAGGCGTCAATCAATGCACAGATGTGCGGGGCAGAGACGACGCAGGGTAGAGCATGGTTGCAGTCGAACATACACGGCTGGATCGGACTGGACTGTCTGACGGATCGACGGGGATGTCGGTCAAAGCAGCAGACGGCGGTGATTTCAGCGACGACGACATAGGAGCTGATGCTGATGGTGGCCGACTTCTGGGGCGTGGAAACACGTGGTGCAGGCTTGAGGGCTTGTGCGGCGGCTTCGACAGACTATTGCGCAGGGTTGATTCAAGACGGTGCACATGAGAGCTTGGAGTCGACAGGGCGCGGGAGGGTGGCATGTACAACCACCATGGAGTCATGTTGGAGGTGGAGCTGGAGTCTGACGGATGACTACACTCTAAGTTGATGGAGGGGCTACGGCGTAAGTTAACAGAGAGTCGAAGCCTATTTCAGCGGGGTAGCGAGAGACACGTTGTTTCAGACTGGGTACCAGTGGTCTGATGGAGACGTGATACTCGGGATTGGTCGGTGATGATCGGTGGTTTTCTGCAGTGGGGGTTGAGGCAGTGGGGGATAGCTACCCGGGAGACTCGACCAGGACAACAGAGGCTCGACGCAGTGATAGCGGTGAGGCGTGCGGTAAGCACGGGACACAGCGACAGGCCAATGCACTAATGGTGAGACATGTGGTCAGACAAAGTGTGCATGGGGTGCTGAAGCAGTGTTGACGAGTACCGGATTCAAGTTGGTGACTGGGTCTATCGGTGCCGGAACATGGACAGGAGTTGACCATGGAGAATCTAAGAAAGTGGCGGAGAGTCTGAAATTGTCAAAAGCTGAGAGAGTACATGGCCGTATATTCTATGGTGTTCGGTGCACATGGCAAAGTGCGGATGACAAGTACAGAAGGAGGCGGAGTGCTATAGCTGTGGGACATGCCAGAGACTATCCGGAAAAAAAAGGATGAGACAACTGCGAATTTGACTCAGGGTGACGGTGAAATTCCTTCAAGTTTCAGACATACAGTTAAGGAGAGTGATGACATTGAGTTCGGGTAACTCTTATATGTGGCATCTAATATGTGAATTGTTCACTTTCACGCAAACAGTGATCGGTGTGTGATGGTGTTGGAAGGATACTCCGGAAGTTGGGAGCACAAGGTAGAGTAACGAGGAACTTAAGTTTGCTCGAGCGTTGACTGCTAAGAAGACGAGAAGGGACTACAATTGCAAGTGGAGTCACATGGAGTCTGGGAGTAGCAGCGGTGCTCATGGCGTATCTCAAGTCCAATGTACATGAAGGTTCGATGCACGGACGAATTCAAGGTGGTGGAGAATATTCGCCAAGGTGGAGTTTGTTAGAGTTGTGTTGAATATTATTGTACAACGTAGGTTACAGTTGGACTTGGTTTTGGACTGTGTGTAGACAGGGTAGGAGTTGTGTCCTAATAGGACACTTGTATCCTAGGCCTCTCATATATATCGGGGGTAGACACATGATGTAACCTATGCCAACATAATAGCACGGGCACACGGGGGAGCCGGCGGCGTGTGCCGGTGCCCGGGCGACCGTAGTGCGGTATTGTAGCGGTGTCATGGGGAGGAGCGCCCGTAGTCATGCCCCGGGATGTAGCCATGATGATGAACCTCGTTAACAAATCTCGGTGTTGTGCTTGTGTGATTGCTTGGTCCTTGGTAGATCGACGGAGTGCCTAGGATTTATTCTAATAGTTATGATTACAAGTTATGATCGATGCTAGCAAATCTTGCACAGTTGTGCAAATTTCAATTAGTTGATAGTTTGATATGCATCCTATATATCTAAGATATTTATCCCAACTATCTTATTTATCTTGATATGTGGCCTATCCACTACATACCTAAGGGCATTTCTAACCGATCCCTTATAACCGGTTAGATGAGTAAAAATTTGGTTTTAGTCCTCTAACCGGGACCAAGCTGATCCCTTATCCATCATAAGGGAGTAAAATTTTTCCTCCGGCTTTCTCCTAAATATACTCCACCGCTCGGCGACTGAGTAAAAGACGCGTCTCTCCTCCACTGGCTCCACCTCCACTCCTGCGCCGCATCTGTGTCAGCGCCGCCCCTCCCACACCCCATGAGCACCTGATACGTCTCCAACGTATCTATAATTTTTGATTGCTCCATGCTATATTATCTACTATTTTGGGCAATATTGGGCTTTATTATCGACTTTTATATTATTTTTGGGACTAACCTATTAACCGGAGGCCCAGCCCAGATTTGCTGTTTTATGCCTATTTCAGTGTTTTCAAGACAAGGAATATCAGACGGAGTCGAAACGGAACGAAATCAACTAGAGAAGTTATTTTTGGAACGAAAGCCACCCGATGGACTTGGACCCCACGTCAAAGAAGGAAGGAGGAGCTCACGAGGGTAGGGGGCGCCCCCCTAGGGGGGCGCCCCCTATCTCGTGGGGCCCTCGTCGCTCCCCTGATGTACCTCCTGCACCCATATATACCTACGTGACCTAAAACTTCTAGAACGCAACATAGACCGAGAGTTCCGCCGCCAGAAGCCTCCGTAGCAACCAAAAACCAATTGGGACCCTGTTCCGGCACCCTGCCGGAGGTGGGGATCCCTCACCGGTGGCCATCTTCATCATCACGGTGCTCTCCATGACGAGGAGGGAGTAGTTCTCCCTCGGGGCTGAGGGTATGTACCAGTAGCTATGTGTTTGATCTCTCTCTCTCTCTCATGTTCTTGAGATGATACGATCTTGATGTATCGCGAGCTTTGCTATTATATTTGGATCCTATGATGTTTCTTCCCCCCTCTTCTCTCTTGTAATGAATTGAGTTTCCCCTTTGGAGTTATCTTATCGGATTGAGTCTTTAAAGATTTGAGAACACTTGATGTATGTCTTGCCGTGGATATCTGTGGTGACAATGGGATACCACGTGCCACTTGATGTATGTTAAGGTGATCAACTTGCGGGTTTCGTGACATTGGGAACCTATGCATAGGGGTTGGCACACGTTTTCGTCGTGATTCTCCGGTAGAAACTTTGGGGCACTCTTTGAGGTTCTATGTGTTGGTTGAATAGATGAATCTGAGATTGTGTGATGCATATCGTATAATCATACCCACGGACACTTGAGGTGACATTGGAGTATTTACGTGACATTAGGGTTTTGGTTGATTTGTATCTTAAGGTGTTATTCTAGTACGAACTCTAGGGCTGTTTTTGACACTTATAGGAATAGCCCAACGGATTGATTGGAAAGAATAACTTTGAGGTGGTTTCGTACCCTACCATAATCTCTTCGTTCGTTCTCCACTATTAGTGACTTTGGAGTGACTCTTTGTTGCATGTTGAGGGATAGTTTTATGATCCAATTATGATATTAGTGTTGAGGGAACTTACACTAGCGAAAGTATGAACCCTAGGCCTTGTTTCCTAGCATTGCAATACCGTTTACGCTCACTTTGATCATTAGTTACCTTGCTGTTTTTATATTTTCAGATTACAAAAACCTATATCTACTATCCATATACCACTTGTATCACCATCTCTTCGCTGAACTAGTGCACCTATACAAACTACCATTGTATTGGGTGTGTTGGGGACACAAGAGACTCTTTGTTATTTGGTTGCAGGGTTGCTTGAGAGAGACCATCTTCATCCGACGCCTCCTACGGATTTATAAACCTTATGTCATCCACTTGAGGGAAATTTTCTACTGTCCTACAAACCTCTGCACTTGGAGGCCCAACAACGTCTACAAGAAGAAGATTGTGTAGTAGACATCAAGCTCTTTTCTGGCGCCGTTGCAGGGGAGGTTAGCGCTTGAAGGTATATCTTTAGATATTGCAATCGAGTCTTTTAGTTTCTTGTTTTATCACTAGTTTAGTTTATAAAAGAAAACTACAAAAAAAATGGAATTGAGTTTGTCTCATACGCTTCACCTTTTTAATATCTTTCGTGAGTATGATGGAAAGGATAATTGTGATCAAGTGCTAGAAGAGGAAATCTATAAAATGTTTGGCACTAAATATTTGAATGATGAGCATGATTGCAATGTTGTTAGTACGAATTCTTTGAATATCCATAATACTAATGATGATTGCACTAGTTATGATGAAAATGCCTCCTATAAACATGTCAATTTTTATGGAGTAGACTGGGTTTGCAAGTACACACCAAATAGGGAAGATAGATATTGCAAGAGGCATAAGTACTTAGAAACCAAATCTATGCAAGAAAGCCTAGATGAGTGTGCTGAAAGATTCAATATTTTTCATGCCCCTTGTGAACTTTGCAATGAACATGGTCATTTAAAGCTCCAATGCTATTTGTTTCGTGATCAAGTCGTGTCCAAACATTGTGATAATTTGATTACCCTTGAGCATCATAAAGAGCTTAGCCTTCTTTTGGGTTATGAAGAAATGAACCGTATAACTGAGGGTATTCCAAAGTTTAATCTTGATAGAGTTCTTGATTTTGATATATAGAAAATTTATATGTATTGTGCGGTGAATTGCATTGATAATCCTTATATTTCCAACTACATAATAAAAGAAAATAATTAGAAGATGAAGCGAATACTAATGAAAGGGAAGAGACTTCCCAATATCCTCCTATTATTTCTTATGATGAATCAGGCAACAAGGAGGAGCCTCCTATTCAACCAATCTCATTAATAAGGAGCTCCAAAAAGAGGATTGAACCCACACATGATGTGTTGAAGAAGAAGAAAAGAAAAAGGAAGAGAGGTAAAAATGTATCTCTCCCAAATAAAGTTGCTCCTATTACTATTGTGCCTCATGAAAATATAATTGTGGAATATAATGATACTTCTTATGATCTTGAAAATCTTTTTGGCACTTGCTTGGAAGAATATAATAATTGCTCTACTATTGGTGCTATCCATGCTATTAATGATGAGGGTGATTATGCTTATGATACGAAAAGGCCCAAGCTTGGGGAAGATATGTTTGATGAGGATGACATATTTGAGAATATATTTGCTACAATTAATGCTTGTCCCAATCTTGGGGATGCTACGCTTAATGATGATATTTTTAGCCTTCCATGTTTAGATATGCAAAGTGATTATGATGAGAACAAAGTTGCTACTTATGATGATTATTGTGATGAAACTTATGCTATAAAAAGTAGTGATGATTATATTTATAAAACTTGTCATGATTATGATTACCCCTTCTCTGAACATTACTCTTTTAATATGGAAACAATTTATAGTATTCGAGTTTCCTATGATACTCCCACTATTCTGAATGAGAAGAATTTTGCTTATGTGGAGAGTAGTAAATTTTCTATACTTGTAGATCATGAAAAGAATGCTTTAGGTGCTGGTTATATTGTTAAATTCATTCATGATGCTACTGAAAATTATTATGAGGGAGGAACATATGCTTGTAGGAATTGCAATAATATCAAGTTTCCTCTCTATGCGCTTAAAGTTTTGAAGTTATGCTTGTTTTACCTTCCTATACAAGTTGATTCTTGTTCCCACAAGTTGTTTGCTCACAAAATCCCTATGCATAGGAAGAATGTTAGACTTAAATGTGCTAGTCATATTCTTCATGATGCTCTCTTTATATTTCAATTCTTATCTTTTATGTGAGCATCATTGACATCATCATGCCTAGCTAGGGGCGTTAAACGATAGCGCTTGTTGGGAAGCAACCCAATTTTATTTTTGGTCCTTGCTTTTTGTTCCTGTTTAGTAATAAATAATTCATCTAGCCTCTTTTTAGATGTGGTTTTATGTGTTTGATTAGTGTTGGTGCCAAGTAGAACCTTTGGGAAGACTTGGGGAAAGTCTTGTTGATCATGCTGTAAAAAACAGAAACTTTAGCGCTCACGAGAATTGTTGCCATTTTTATTTGGAGAGTTCTATTTAGTTAATTATTTTTGAAGATGATTAATAGATAAATTACTCAGGTCCAGCAATTTATTTGAGAATTTTATGAGTTCCAGAAGTATGCGTTTGATCCAGATTACTACAGACTGTTCTGTTTTTGACAGATTCTGTTTTCGATGTGTTGTTTGCTTATTTTGATGAATCTATGGCTAGTAAAATAGTTTATAAACCATACAGAAGTTGGAATACAGTAGGTTTAACACCAATATAAATAAAGAATGAGTTCATTACAGTACCTTGAAGTGGTGATTTATTTTCTTATACTAACGGAGCTTACGAGTTTTCTGTTAAGTTTTGTGTTGTGAAGTTTTCAAGTTTTGGGTAAAGATTCGATGGACTATGGAACAAGGAGTGGCAAGAGCCTAAGCTTGGGGATGCCCATGGCACCCCCAAGATAATCCAAGGACACCAAAAATTCAAAGCTTGGGGATGCCCCGGAAGGCATCCCCTCTTTCGTCCACTTCCATCGGTAATTTACTTGGAGCTATATTTTTATTCACCAACATGATATGTGTTTTGCTTGGAGCGTCAATTTATTTTGTTAGGATTTGCTTGCTGTTATTTAGAACAATGTTTTTCATCTTTTATTTCAATAAAAGTGGCATTGATAGCCTCTACTATGCCTATGTTACAAGTATACATGTTGCTGTTTAAAAACAGAAAGTTTACCACTGTTGCAATAATTCCCTAGAAAAGTCAGTATGTGATAAAATGTTGAAACCTTTTGGATATTAAGCTCTGATAAATTTACTACAGTGGGAATTTTCTTTCATAATTTTTGGAGCTAGGGAAGTATGGATGTTGCAGCATTCTTTATAGACTATCCTGTTTAGGCAGATTGCTGTTATGTTTGCATTGTTTGCATATGTTTGCTTCTTTAATGATTCTATTTGAGGATAGGACTATTAAATATGCAGAGGAATTTAGTATGCAATTTTGAATAATAATTTTAGTGATTTGCTACAATAGAGTATGATAAGGTTTTGGCAATGGTTTATACTAACTTATCTCACGAGCCCTTGTTGAGTTTTGTGTGGATGAAGCTTTTGGGATTTAGGGAGACCGTGATATGAGAGGAATTAAGGAGACACAAAAGCTCAAGCTTGGGGATGCCCAAGGCACCCCAAGATAATATTTCAAGAAGTCTCAAGCATCTAATCTTGGGGATGCCCCGGTTGGCATCCCACCTTTCTTCTTCAACAACTATCGGTTAGTATCGGTTGATCCTAAGTTTTTGCTTCTTCACATGATGTTTGCTATTATTAGATGTCATGTTATTTAGTTTTGCTTGCTGTTTGAATAAAATACCAAGATCTGAAATTATTGAATGTTAGAGAGTCTTCACATAGTTGCATAATTGTTCGACTACTCATTGATCTTCACTTATATCTTTCGGAGTAGTTTGTCATTTGCTCTAGTGCTTCACTTATATCCTTTTAGAGCATGGTGGTAGTTTTATTTTATAGAAATAGGTGAACTCTCATGCTTCACTCATATTATTTTGAGAGTCTTAAATAGCATGGTAATGTGCTTAAAAATCCTTGATGAGGACATCAATACCATTGTTACACCCACAGCCCCTACTGTTACATATACTGGACCAATTACTAGAGCTCGCGCACGCCAATTAAATTACCAGGTACTTTCGTTTTGCTTACAAATGAAGGGCCTAGCTTGGAGAAGGATGAACATTGGAGCAAGAGCACGCATGGAGTTGATGGCATGCGCAAGGGGATCAAGAACGGAGTTACAAGTGATGATTTCAGGACTTTGAAGCCGCCATAAGGAGTGCATGAAGCCTTGGACGAAATATACAAGATGCCACTTCATAATATTCGTCCATAGGCTATTCTAGGTGCTGCGTCACCTTATTAATGGGCCAGGCCCATGTAATTTCGAAATACTTAAGTATAGGCTATTTTTAGAGTCCGTATGTGTGGGGAAACAAGAGTTAGGGTTGGTTTCGGACCCCACCCTCAAGGGCCACGAAATTCCCCCCTCTTCCTCCATATATACAGCCCTTAGGGCATCGTTTAGACTTTGGGTTTTGTTTAGATTAAAAGTTCGCCATAGCTGCAACTTCGCGTACTTCGTTTGTGTCCAATGACCAGACCAAGACGTCACAGAACCCCACCTTGATCAATAAAGCTTTCATCTTATATTCGCAATATCCCGATTGCAATCTCAGTTTCTTGCTGTTCTTTGTTTGTCCGCAGGAAACAGACCCTCATGGTCAGGTTGATCGTGCTCTGGCATGGTCAATAACCCTCGGAAGTTGGTTTAGCGATTTCTAAGGCGCGACGTCTCGCACGTTCGTAGTCGGATCGTCAAGGTCGACTCCCACAGAAAACGATAGCCACCATCTCATTGAAACATCGGGACACCTTAGCCTCTATCAGGTGGTATCAGATTTCCAGGTTGCTCGGTGAGATTTTACGGTTTTTCGTAGATTAGATCGAGTCTGTTCTTCATACCTACAGTCCATGAAAAAGCCACACAAAAAAAATTAGGGTTAGTTCATCATATCCGAACCAATCTGAGCCTTTGCATAATCTTTTTAGGGTTTTTGCTTTGTTGAATTTGCGGTTGCATCGTCGTGTCAAGTTGCTGGTCTTAGAGTCTAGTCTTTTAGAGTTTCGAGTTCTGGTCATAAGTTGTCACGCCGCCGCCGCACCATCATCATCGCCCATCTACCACTTTTGCTTATCCGCCACCGCTCTGAATCCATATCCATATACCACCACCAATCCGTATCCATATACCACCACCAATCTCTATCCATATACCACCACCGATACCATATACCACCACCGCTGCCATATAGCACAACCATATATCCACCACCAATCCGAGTTCTTCTCATATTAGGTTTGTTCTTGAGATCAATCTAAATTCCGATTCGTGTTTCCTTGCCTGCGTAGGTCTCGAAAAAAAAAGAGTCTGGAGACCCCCGGGCAGTTTTTAGGCCAAAATTTTCACGGGCAAAAATTTTTTCCCTATCCTATTTTTAGGCTTTTCTGAGTCTTTTGAGCCATGTGCCATCATAGTGATTTTTTGTCGCACTTTTTCGTCGTCGCTGCCCTGATATCCGAAAAAAAAGTGAAAAAAAAAATTCGTGCCCATCCTATCAGTTTGACGAGGGAAGAGTTTTGAGACACTCGCCATTATAGTGATTTTTCGCAAAAAGAAAGAGGAGCGCAAAAAAAAGGAGCGCAAAAAAAGAGCGAAAAAAAAGAGAGTTCCAGAGTGTGCTTTTCCCTTATTTATGTGCAGCGTCGTGATTTTGTTAGTGTTCTAGGCTCGCGTCTCTAGCACAGTCTAGCCTAGGACCGGCACAGTACCGTCGTTGAGCGTTTATTCAACTTTGCATCTCTGAATTGATTATTGCTGACCCTTTTTGCTACCATACTATAAGCCTTCCCAGCTCCACATACATCTACGTCGTGCATTTGACTCTCCCTGGCAATCACTCTATCCAAGCTTTTGAGAGTTTTGACTACAACGGTTGCCGATCACCGCCTGCTGCTGGGTAAGAACTGGTAAGAATTTGAGATTTGCTTGACGGATTTGTGACACCCGCCACCACTACCACTTGTTAGTAGTCTGTAGGATCATATTCTTGTGTGTTTCTATTGCTGCTAACCATGCCAGGATCACAAGCCGACGAGACTGACTGGGAGAACTTGACGAACAAGGAGCTTCATGATACGTTTCAGCAAATGATGAGTGGACAGGTGCAAGATGTGATAAACAGATTTGAAGAGGCCATGGAGAAGATAGATGGCATGGAGAAGACGTTTGAAACAAAGCTCGATAACAAGTTTGCTGAATTGCTTTCGCGTTTTCCACCACCACCACTGGCTGCTCCTGCCGCACCTCTGCAACAACAGCAACAACACCGACTACCTCCACGTCGGGAAACAGCCCTCCGCCGAGCGAGCCGTGTCCCTCTTCAGTCGGGCCAAACTGCTGGTGCTGTTGTTGATACTTCTGTGGCTCCTACGGCTGATGTGGAAGAGGATGACTATGTGGGAGATTATGAGGATGAGGTTGATCAAAATCAGAACTACGTGCAACCACCAGGTCGTCCACATGCAAATAATGGCAATGGTAGGGCTCACCCTCAGGTACGAGATCATGACCATCTCCCTAAACTAAAATTGAATATTCCACCATTTAAGGGTAGATATGTTCCTGATATATATCTTACTTGGGAGTTAGAAACTGAACAACGATTTACATGTTTACAATATCCCGAGGAGAGACGTGTTCCTGCTGCTGTTTGTGCTTTCACTAGTTTTGCATGTGTTTGGTGGTCTGAGCATTGTAGATTATATCCTATTCCGGCTACTTGGGCTGCTTTGAAAACTGCTATGCGTACTCGTTGGGTTCCACCATATTATCAACGTGAATTACTTCAAAAATTGCAGCGCTTAAGACAGGGAAAAAATTCTGTAGAAGAATATTATCAGGAATTACAAACTGGCATGATTAGATGTGTATTGTTGAGGAGAATGAAGCTATGCTTGCACGTTTTATGGGTGGATTAAATAGAGAGATTCAGACGATTCTAGAGTATAAGGAGTATACTAATATCACTCGTTTATTCCATCTTGCTTGTAAAGCTGAACGTGAAGTGCAGGATCGACAGGCATTGGCACGGACTAACTTTTCTGCAGGTCGACCTTCATCATGGACACCACGTGCATCATCTACTTCCACACGTTCTGCTAGACCGGCGCCTCCGTCGGCTGCCACCTCCAACCGTGATACAATAAAGCAGGCACAATCACCACTATCTGCCAAGAGCACACCTTCTGGGCCTGCAAAGAGCTCTTCTTCATCCATGGCATCAACAGGGCAAACACATGATATTATTTGTCGACGTTGCAAGGGTGGAGGTCATTATGCGAGAGAATGCCCATCTAAGCGTGTGATGATTGTTACTGAGGATGGTGGGTATGAGTCCGCTAGTGACTATGATGAGGAGACTTTGGCTCTTATTACACGTGACGAACACGGTGGAGACGATTCTGATCATGAGACGCAATACCTGGCTCCTGAAGATGTTGACAGGTATGAATGTTTAGTTACTCTACGTGTTTTGAGTGTGCAGGTTACACAAGCTGAGCAAAATCAGAGGCATAATTTGTTCCATACAAAGGGAGTTGTGAAGGAACATTCTGTTCGCGTGATCATAGATGGAGGGAGCTGCAATAACTTGGCTAGCATGGAGATGGTGGAGAAGCTATCTCTCACCACAAGACCACATCCACATCCTTACTACATCCAATGGTTCAACAACAGCGGCAAGATTAAGGTAACACATACTGTTCGTGTGCATTTTAGTATCTCTACATATGCTGATTATGTTGATTGTGATGTGGTACCTATGCAAGCATGTTCCTTATTACTTGGTAGACCATGGCAATTTGATAAAAATTCTGTACACCATGGTAGAAACAATCAGTATACTCTTGTTCATAACGATAAAAATATTACTTTGCTTCCTATGACTCCTGATTCCATTTTGAAAGATGATATTAATAGAGCTAATAAAGCAAAATAGGAGACAAATAAGAGTGAAAATCAGATTGTGGCAAAAGAATTTGAGCACCAAATGAAGCCTAATAATAAACCATCTACTGTTGTTTCTGAAATTAAATTGAAAAGTGCATGTTTACTTGCCACCAAATCTGATATTGATGAGCTAAATTTTAGCAAATCTGTTTGCTATGCTTTTGTGTGCAAAGAGGCATTATTTTCATTCGAGGACATGCCTTCCTCTTTGCCCCCTGCTGTCACTAACATTTTGCAGGAGTTCGCTGACGTCTTTCCACAAGACGTGCCACCGGGATTACCACCTATTCGAGGGATTGAGCATCAAATTGACTTAATTCCCGGTGCTTCGCTACCCAACCGTGCACCATACCGTACCAATCCAGAGGAGACGAAGGAGATTATGCGTCAAGTACAAGAACTGCTCGACAAAGGTTATATACGCGAATCCCTTAGTCCTTGTGCTGTTCCTATCATTTTAGTGCCGAAAAAGGATGGTACGTCGCGTATATGCGTTGATTGTAGAGGCATTAATAATATTACTATTCGTTATCGTCATCCTATTCCTAGGTTAGATGATATGCTTGATGAATTGAGTGGCTCTACAATATTCTCCAAAGTTGATTTGCATAGTGGATACCATCAAATTCGTATGAAATTGGGAGATGAATGGAAAACAACATTTAAAACTAAGTTTGGATTATATGAGTGGTTAGTCATGCCTTTTGGGTTAACTAATGCACCTAGTACTTTCATGAGGTTAATGAACGAAGTTTTACGTGCTTTCATTGGACGATTTGTGGTAGTTTACTTTGATGACATATTGATTTATAGCAAATCTTTGGAGGAACATTTGGAACATTTACGTGCTGTTTTTATTGCTCTACGTGATGCACGTTTGTTTGGAAACCTTGGAAAGTGCACCTTTTGCACCGACCGAGTATCTTTTCTTGGCTATGTTGTTACTCCAAAGGGAATTGAAGTTGATAAAGCCAAGATTGAAGCTATTGAGAGTTGGCCGCAGCCCAAAACGGTCACACAAGTGAGGAGTTTCCTTGGCCTCGCTGGTTTCTATAGGCGTTTTGTGAGAGATTTCAGCACCATTGCTGCACCTCTCAACGAGCTTACAAAGAAGGATATGCCTTTTGTTTGGGGTACCGCACAAGAAGAAGCCTTCATGGTATTGAAAGATAAGTTGACACATGCTCCTTTACTCCAACTTCCTAATTTCAATAAGACTTTTGAGCTTGAATGTGATGCTAGTGGAATTGGATTAGGAGGTGTGTTATTACAAGATGGAAAACCTGTTGCATACTTTTCTGATAAATTGAGTGGTCCTAGTCTGAACTATTCTACTTATGATAAAGAATTATATGCTCTTGTTCGGACCTTAGAAACATGGCAACATTATTTATGGCCCAAGAAATTTGTTATACATTCTGATCATGAATCTTTGAAACACATTGAAAGTCAAGCAAAACTGAACCGTAGACATGCTAAATGGGTTGAATTCATTGAGACTTTCCCTTATGTCATTAAACACAAGAAGGGTAAAGAAAATGTTATTGCTGATGCCTTGTCTTGTCGTTATACTATGCTTTCACAACTTCACTTTAAAATATTTGGTTTGGAGACCATCAAAGATCAATATGTTCATGATGCTGAATTTAAAGATGTATTGCAGAATTGTAAGGAAGGGAGAACTTGGAACAAGTTCGTTCTTAACGATGGATTTGTGTTTCGTAACAAGCTATGCATTCCGGCTAGCTCCGTTCGTCTTTTGTTGTTGCAGGAGGCGCATGGAGGAGGATTAATGGGACACTTTGGCGTCAAGAAGACGGAGGATATACTTGCTACACATTTCTTTTGGCCAAAGATGAGATGGGATGTTGAGCGTTTTGTTGCTCGCTGCACTACATGTCAAAGAGCTAAGTCACGACTCAATCCTCATGGTTTATATATGCCTTTGCCTGTACCTAGTGTTCCTTGGGAGGATATATCTATGGACTTTGTTTTAGGTTTACCTCGAACAAAGAAGGGGAGGGATAGCATATTTGTTGTCGTGGATAGGTTCTCGAAAATGGCACAATTTATACCATGTCATAAAAGCGATGATGCTGTTAATGTCGCTGATTTGTTCTTTCGTGAAATTATTCGCTTACATGGTGTGCCAAATACTATTGTTTCAGATCGTGATACTAAATTTCTTAGCCACTTTTGGAGATGTTTATGGGCTAAGTTGGGGACTAAGCTGCTTTTTAGTACTACTTGTCACCCCCAAACTGATGGACAAACTGAAGTAGTCAATAGAACATTGTCTACTATGCTTAGGGCTGTTTTGAAGAATAACAAGAAAATGTGGGAAGAATGCTTGCCTCATATTGAATTTGCTTATAATCGTTCATTGCATTCTACTACTAAGATGTGCCCTTTTGAAATTGTGTATGGTTTCCTACCTCGTGCACCTATTGATTTGTTGCCTCTTCCATCTTCAGAGAAGGTTAATTTTGATGCTAAAGAACGTTCTGAATTGATTTTAAAAATGCATGAGTTAACTAAGGAAAACATTGAGCGTATGAATGCTAAATATAAACTTGCTGGAGATAAGGGTAGAAAACATGTTGTGTTTGCGCCTGGAGATCTTGTTTGGTTACATTTGCGTAAAGATAGATTTCCTAATCTGCGCAAATCAAAGCTAATGCCACGTGCTGATGGTCCTTTTAAGGTGTTAGAGAAGATAAATGATAATGCATATAAACTTGAGCTACCTGTAGATTTTGGGGTTAGTCCCACTTTTAACATTGCGGATTTGAAGCCTTATTTGGGTGAGGAAGATGCGCTTCCGTCAAGGACGACTTCATTTCAAGAAGGGGAGGATGATGAGGACATCAATACCATTGTTACACCCACAACCCCTACTGTTACATATACTGGACCAATTACTAGAGCTTGCGCACGCCAATTAAATTACCAGGTACTTTCGTTTCTTGGTAATGATTCTAATGTTCAGGAGATTATGATGCTGCCTAAATTGGATACATTTGTTTTGCTTACAAATGAAGGGACTAGCTTGGAGAAGGATGAACATTGGAGCAAGAACACGCATGGAGTTGATGGCATGCGCAAGGGGATCAAGAACGGAGTTACAAGTGATGATTTCAGGACTTTGAAGCCGCCATAAGGAGTGCATGAAGCCTTGGACGAAATATACAAGATGCCACTTCATAATATTCGTCCATAGGCTATTCTAGGTGCTGCGTCACCTTATTAATGGGCCAGGCCCATGTAATTTCGAAATACTTAAGTATAGGCTATTTTTAGAGTCCGTATGCGTGGGGAAACAAGAGTTAGGGTTGGTTTCGGACCCCACGCTCAAGGGCCACGAAATCCCCCCCTCTTCCTACATATATACAGCCCTTAGGGCATCGTTTAGCCTTTGGGTTTTGTTTAGATTAAAAGTTTGCCATAGCTGCAACTTCGCGTACTTCGTTTGTGTCCAACGACCAGACCAAGACGTCACAGAACCCCACCTTGATCAATAAAGCTTTCATCTTATATTCGCAATATCCCGATTGCAATCTCAGTTTCTTGCTTGTTCTTCATTTGTTCGCAGGAAACAGATCCTCGTGGTCAGGTTGATCGTGCTCCGGCGTGGTCAATAACCCTCGGAAGTTGGTTCAGCGATTGCTAAGGCGCGACGTCTCGCACGTTCGTAGTCGGATCGTCAAGGTCGACTCCCACAGAAAACGATAGCCACCATCTCATCGAAACATCGGGACACCTTAGCCTCTATCAATCCTAATATGCTAGGTATTCAAGAATAATAAAATTCTCTTATGAGTGTGTTGAATATTATGAGAAGTTTGATACTTGATAATTGTTTTGAGATATGGAGATGGTGATATTGGAGTCATGCTAGTTGAGTGGTTATGAATTTGAGAAATAATTGTGTTGAAGTTTGTGATTCCCGTAGCATGCACGTATGGTGAACCGTTATGTGACGAAGTCGGAGCATGATTTATTTATTAATTGTCTTCCTTATGAGTGGCGGTCGGGGACGAGCGATGGTATTTTCCTACCAATCTATCCCCCTAGGAGCATGCGCGTAATACTTTACTTTGATAACTTCTAGATTTTTGCAATAAGTATGTGAGTTCTTTATGACTAATGTTGAGTCCATGGATTATACGCACTCTCACCCTTCCACCCTTGCTAGCCTCTCTAGTACCGCGCACCTTTCGCCGGTACCATAAACCCACCATATACCTTCCTCAAAACAGCCACCATACCTACCTATTATGGCATTTCCATAGCCATTCCGAGATATATTGCCATGCAACTTTCCACCATCTAGTTCATCATGACACATTCATCATTGTCATATTTCTTAGCATGATCATATAGTTGACATAGTATTTGTGGCAAAGCCACCTTTCATAATTGTTTCATACATGTCACTCTTGATTCATTGCATATCCCGGTACACCGCCGGAGGCATTCATATAGATTCATCTTTGTTCTAGTATCGAGTTGTATCATTGAGTTGTAAATAAATAGAAGTGTGATGATCATCATTCAATAGAGCATTGTCCCAAAAAAGGCCAAATAAAAAAATAAAAAATATATAAAAGGGACAATGCTACTATCCTTTTACCACACTTGTGCTTCAAAGTATCACCATGATCTTCATGATAGAGAGTCTCCTATGTTGTCACTTTTATATACTAGTTGGAATGTTTCATTATAGAACTTGGCTTGTATATTTCAATGATGGGCTTCCTCAAAATGCCCTAGGTCTTCGTGAGCAAGCGAGTTGGATGCACACCCACTAGTTTCTTTTGTTGAGCTTTCATATACTTATAGCTCTAGTGCATCCGTTGCATGGCAATCCCTACTCACTCACATTGATATCTATTGATGGGCATCTCCATAGCCCGTTGATACGCCTAGTTGATGTGAGAATATCTTCTCCCTCTTTGTCTTCTCCACAACCACAATTCTATTCCACCTATAGTGCTATATCCATGGCTCACGCTCATGTATTGCATGAAGATTGAAAAAGTTTGAGAACATCAAAAGTATGAAACAATTGCTTGGCTTGTCATCGGGGTTGTGCATGATTTGAATATTTTGTGTGGTGAAGATGGAGCATAGCCATACTATATGATTTTGTAGGGATAGCTTTCTTTGGCCATGTTATTTTGACAAGACATAATTGCTTTGTTAGTATGCTTAAAGTATTATTATTTTTATGTCAATATGAACTTTTGTCTTGAATCATACGGATCTGAATATTCATGCCACAATTAAGAAGAATTACATTGAAATTATGCCAACTAGCATTCCACATCAAAAATTATCTTTTTATCATTTACCTACTCGAGGACGAGCAGGAATTAAGCTTGGGGATGCTTGATACGTCTCCAACGTATCTATAATTTTTGATTGCTCCATGCTATATTATCTACTGTTTTGGGCAATATTGGGCTTTATTATCCACTTTTATATTATTTTTGGGACTAACCTATTAACCGGAAGCCCAGCCCAGATTTGTTGTTTTATACCTATTTCAGTGTTTTGAAGAAAAGGAATATCAGACGGAGTCGAAACGGAACGAAATCAACCAGAGAAGTTATTTTTGGAACGAAAGCCACCCGATGGACTTGGACCACACGTCAAGGAAGGAAGGAGGAGCTCATGAGGGTAGGGGCGCCCCCCCCCTAGGGCGCGCCCCCTGTCTCGTGGGGCCCTCGTGGCTCCCCTGACGTACCTCCTGCACCCATATATACCTACGTGACCTAAAACTTCCAGAACGCAACATAGATCGGGAGTTCCACCAGTGGCCATCTTCATCATCCCGGTGCTCTCCATGACGAGGAGCGAGTAGTTCTCCCTCGGGGCTGAGGGTATGTACCAGTAGCTATGTGTTTGATCTCTCTCTCTCTCTCTCTCTCGTGTTCTTGAGATGATACGATCTTGATGTATCGCGAGCTTTGCTATTATATTTGGATCCTATGATGTTTCTTCCCCCCCTCTTCTCTCTTGTAATGAATTGAGTTTCCCCTTTGGAGTTATCTTATCGGATTGAGTCTTTAAAGCTTTGAGAACACTTGATGTATGTCTTGTCGTGGATATCTGTGGTGATAATGGGATACCACGTGCCACTTGATGTATGTTAAGGTGATCAACTTGCGGGTTTCATGACATTGGGAACCTATGCATAGGGGTTGGCACACGTTTTCGTCGTGATTCTCCGGTAGAAACTTTGGGGCACTCTTTGAGGTTCTATGTGTTGGTTGAATAGATGAATCTGAGATTGTGTGATGCATATCGTATAATCATACCCACGGATACTTGAGGTGACATTGGAGTACCTATGTGACATTAGTGTTTTGGTTGATTTGTATCTTAAGGTGTTATTCTAGTACGAACTCTAGGGCTGTTTGTGACACTTATAGGAATAGCCCAACGGATTGATTGGAAAGAATAACTTTGAGGTGGTTTCGTACCCTACCATAATCTCTTCGTTCGTTCTCCGCTATTAGTTACTTTGGAGTGACTCTTTGTTGCATGTTGAGGGATAGTTTATGATCCAATTATGATATTATTGTTGAGGGAACTTACACTAGCGAAAGTATGAACCCTAGGCCTTGTTTCCTAGCATTGCAATACCGTTTACGCTCACTTTTATTATTAGTTACCTTGCTGTTTTTATATTTTCAGATTACAAAGACCTATATCTACTATCCATATACCACTTGTATCACCATCTCTTCGCCGAACTAGTGCACCTATACAAATTACCATTGTATTGGGTGTGTTGGGGACACAAGAGACTTTTTGTTATTTGGTTGCAGGGTTGCTTGAGAGAGACCATCTTCATCCTACGCCTCCTACGGATTGATAAATCTTAGGTCATCCACTTGAGGGAAATTTGCTACTGTCCTAAAAACCTCTGCACTTGGAGGCCCAACAATGTCTACAAGAAGAAGGTTGTGTATTAGACATCAGCACCCACCTGCCACCGGGGACGCTCGCTCCGCTGCTGCCCGCGCCAAGTTGGATTTGTGCCTCCTCGTCCCGTCGCTGGAACCAGTGGAAGGGGGTCTGATGCTCTGTGCATGGTAAGGATGTGGATTTGGGTGCGAGGGAAGAAGACACTACAAGTGAAGAACTACAACGCCACATATAACTAAATCCAGTGACTAGTAGGAAGTAGTCAGTAAAAAAAAAGAAATTTAAACAAAAAGCCCAATTCTAATGTATAGCACGTGCCAACCCGGGGATGCAATTGCGCTATTTTTTTTAAGCAGACTTAAAAAAATGAATTTGAACAAAAAGCCCAGTGCTAATGTATAGCACGTGCCAACCCGGGGATCTTTTCACTGTATTTGTTTTGGTCCGGCCTCTTTTATTTGTGCCCTTTGGCATCTTTCGCAGCTGACAGCCGCGCATGATCCGCGTGTTGACGATAAAATGGACAGAATTCAACCTAATAAACTAGTCGGCCTTTAATTAAACTCCCGATACGGTACTAATTAGTCTGCGCAGCGATTTGCCCGGTGGAATATTCCCGCACCGGCCCACCCGACTGGGCCCGTTTCAGGCCCCCGAGGCCCGTCCCCCCTGTGGAGCGCCCACCCAAGCTGCTCGATTTCCCCTAAAAAACCCCAACCGATCGAGGGCGGAGACTCGCATCGTCCCTGAGCTCCTGCTACTCATAGCACATCTGCGTTATCGTCGTCGTCCCCGCCAATGCCGTCTCATCATGCATCCTTGTGTCGCCCTACCTACGTACGTGTCAAACACAAGAGGAGACCATGAGTCCGTGACACACACGAACGAACGTAGCAGAGCAGACACGCGCGCGCGGAGAGATGGTTTGTGCTAGGACGGCCAGTGCTCCTATGCTCGCTGCAGCACTAGTAGCGGCGCTGGCAGTGGCCTGCTCGCTGGTGTCTGGGGCTTATGCGGCGGCAGAGCAGGAGGCCGCCGGCGCCGGCGGGAACGACTTGAGGTTGAGGCAGCCTCCGATCACGCGCGGCCTGTCCTTCGACTTCTACAAGCGGAGCTGCCCCATGGCCGAGTCCATCGTGCGCGACTTCGTCCGGGACGCCGTCCGCAAGGACGTCGGCCTCGCCGCCAGCCTCCTCCGCCTCCACTTCCACGACTGCTTCGTCCAGATACGTGCCTGGCCTTCCCTTACCTACGTTGATTGCATCCTATTCCGACCAATCCACTAATTGGTTCATGCATCCATGGTTGCCCCGTGCCCGCGTCATGCATGAATGTAGGGCTGCGACGCGTCGGTGCTTCTGGACGGGTCGGCCACGGGGCCGGGGGAGCAGCGGGCGCCGCCCAACCTCACGGTCCGCCACTCCGCCTTCAAGGCCGTCAACAACATCCGGGACCGGCTGGAGCGCGAGTGCGGCGGCGCCGTCGTGTCCTGCTCCGACATCCTGGCGCTCGCCGTGCGCAACTCCGTGGTCGCCACGGGCGGGCCCGAGTACCGCGTGCCCCTCGGCCGGCGTGACAACCCGCGGTTCGCCGCACCGCAGGACGTGCTGTCCGGCCTCCCCGCGAGATAAAAGGCCCTTTTTCTAATAGTGGGAGTCTGTCGTAGCGCTAAGCTATTGGCAACGTTTCAGGTAAACGGCAACACAGCTGCCTGTTACACCAAGACGAGTGCCATGCCTGAAGTACTGAAGGATACCGAGAAGTGCATCGAGCTAAATGCCACATTCTACAAGCCGTACACAAGGAAGGGTGCAATCCTGTTTGTCTCTAAAGAATGCGACAAAGCAATGGAATGAGCGTGCCTGAGTGGTATGTCTATTCTTGCAACCCCTTTCTTCTGCTTATTTTTCCATTGCCATACTTTACATTCTGTTCTCTTTAACATGAAACACAGACATGCTATTAGGGCCTCTTTAAAAAGTGGTTACTATTTCAACAATGCATGTAGTGCCTTCGTCATCAATGCTTGCCTTCTATCATACATGCCAGCTGATACATTTGTTCATGTCTACATCTTGGTGTAAAAACATATATTGTTGTTTGCCCTATCAAGAATATTAGCTCGAATAAGTCCAGATATATACCGCCGGAAAAGGCTCTGTGTGTTTTGATTTACTAAACATTACAAATTCAAATTAGATTTTCAAAGTCTTTACACAACAGCTGCCAACAGCATGTTTCAGTGCACATGTGTGCTAGCAAATGGGCTTAAAATCAATAAGGTGAGGGCCTCGGTTTACTAGGCCGCCTGATTTATCCACACAGGCAGATGCTGTTGCCTTAACCCTATCCATCCACCCGCCGACTTTCACTCGCTCACCAACCATAGCTCCTCTTCAACGAACAACCGACTGCATCCGCGAGATCTGCCCCCCAACTCAAAGATTTTGCCGCTGCCTCAACAAATCGCACCCCCAGGTTAGCTCTTCCCAGAATCTTGCTCCAATCCCTTCAAAGTAAACTCTGGGCATTATTCCCATTTAGTAACTGTGGTCTTACATAAGGCATGAACATAATTCTACTGTTTGGATCCAGCTACACAAGTATGTTTTTTTAGTTCTGCCCACCAATTTCAACTTGCTTCGCAAACCAGATGCACAGATGAAATCATAAGAGAACAACATTATTCAGTCAAAATGAAGGGAAAAAAGGTTAATTTGTTAAGTTTGCTTCAGAATCAGATTTGATGAATAGTATAGCATCAGAAACAATTTTGTTTTGTTTTCTACTAGCAACACCGACCAAACACCTGCAGCTCTTAATCCCAATGTTTTCTTGTTCCTTGACCAAAACTACAAGCAGAGCAATTTTAAGGTCCTGCTGTTCTCTTTGCAGTTAGGTACACAACACATATAATTTGGTTAATCTGATAATTGTATGTCTTTCTAGAGATTCATACACACACAAGAAGATACAAAATCATAGACTACAGTTGCTGACAGTATATTCTTCCTTATATCATTTAGCAGCTCCAAAGACAACAATCTCAATAATGTTTCATCACAGGTAACATATGTTGCTGACCGTCTTAGCGATACAAAAACACAGTCTGAATATGATCTCCAGCAAACAAACCACTATTATCGGAGCCTGGACGATGTCTGAATATGATCTCCAGCAAACATACCACTATTATTGGAGCCTGGACGATGATATCGAATGAATTTCTGCTCTAAGCAATGCAGGCTACGAAGAATAGCAGTTATGAAGAGCTGCCTCAAAGAAGTCATTCTAAACATCCAGCGATACATCTGTCTAACATATCTCTGCCTATCTACATGCCTTGCTCATAACATTGTTAATGATCGTTCGTAAGCTTCTTAGAAAGCATGTATCATTGGCAACCATCTACCTATCATCAATCCATACCTAATTCCATATGTTTCACTCTGTTTCTACGTATTTTGATGCACACTCTTTCAATAGTTGGCTTGCCCTCGGCCTTTGCGCCATCGGCGCAACAGGTCATCTAGTAGGAAAAAAAAGGAGTGAGAGGGTCCATAGGGGATGCGTTCAACCTACAACTTTAGATAGATCATCATGTGTTAAACAGATGGAAAAAATTAACCCCACCGAAAGATCTCCACCGTAATAATTCGGCCCCATGAGATGAACGGTTCCTAATTTCCAATTAATGTGCTAATTTTTAGCGAGTCTCTAATTAGTATAGGTAGGCCATGGTGCGGGGAGCGGAGTCCGGCGATGCTGGAACCAGCAACCATGGTTGTTACAACCAGCATCCGCCACCGGTGGAGACGACGTGCTCTGGTGTTGCAACCGTATAGATTTTTGCTAGAACCACATGGTGAAAATACTGCAATCACCGTCGACCGATGCTGAATTGAGGATCCCATTGTTGGGACCGGCAATAAAATTTGCTGGAACCGGCAAGAAGTTGTCGACGAGATCTTTTTTCGCTGGCGACCACACATCAAGATGATTGGAACTAGCGTGCCGACATGTTGGTGTTGGGGAACGTAGTAATTTCAAAAAATTTCCTACGCACACGCAAGATCATGGTGATGCACAGCAACGAGAGGGGAGAGTGTTGTCTACGTACCCACGCAGACCGACTGCGGAAGCGTTAACACAACATAGAGGAAGTAGTCGTACGTCTTCCCGATCCGACCGATCCAGGCACCGTTACTCCGGCACCTCCGAGTTCTTAGCACACGTACAGGTCGATGACGATCCCCGGGCTTCGATCCAGCAAAGCGTCGGGGAGGAGTTCCGTCAGCTTGACGGCGTGGTGACGATCTTGATGTTCTACTGTCGCAGGGCTTCGCCTAAGCACCGCTACAATATGATCGAGGTGGAATATGGTGGCAGGGGGCACCGCACACGGGTAAGGAACGATCTCAAGGATCAACTTGTGTGTCTAGAGGTGCCCCCTGCCTCCGTATATAAAGGAGCCAAGGGGGAGGGTGCGGCCGGCCAGGAGGAGGGCGCAGGAGGAGTCCTACTCCTACCGGGAGTAGGACTCCCCCCCAATCCTAGTTGGAATAGGATTCCCCGAGGGGGAAAAGAGAGAGAGGGGGCCGGCCACCTCTCCTTGTCCTAATAGGACTAGGGGAGGGGGGAGGCGCGCAGCCCACCTTGGGCTGCCCCTTTCGCCTTTCCACTAAAGCCCACTAAGGCCCATATGGCTCCCGGGGGGTTCCGGTAACCTCCCGGTACTCCGGTAAAATCCCGATTTCACCCGGAACACTTCCGATATCCAAACATAGGCTTCCAATATATCAATCTTTATGTCTCGACCATTTCGAGACTCCTCGTCATGTCCGTGATCACATCCGGGACTCCGAACTAACTTCGGTACATCAAAATGCATAAACTCATAATAACTGTCATCGTAACGTTAAGCGTGCGAACCCTACGGTTCAAGAACAATGTAGACAAGACCGAGACACGTCTCCGGTCAATAACCAATAGCGGGACCTGGATGCCCATATTGGCTCCTACATATTCTACGAAGATCTTTATCGGTCAGACCGCATAACAACATACGTTGTTCCCTTTGTCATCGGTATGTTACTTGCCCGAGATTCAATCGTCGGTATCCAATACCTAGTTCAATCTCGTTACCGGCAAGTCTCTTTACTCGTTCCGTAATACATCATCCCGCAACTAACTCATTAGTTGCAATGCTTGCAAGGCTTATGTGATGTGCATTACCGAGAGGGCCCAGAGATACCTCTCCGACAATCGGAGTGACAAATCCTATTCTCGAAATACGCCAACCCAACATCTACCATTGGAGACACCTGTAGAGCTCCTTTATAATCACCCATTTACGTTGTGACGTTTGGTAGCACACAAAGTGTTCCTCCGGCAAACGGGAGTTGCATAATCTCATAGTCATAGGAACATGTATAAGTCATGAAGAAAGCAATAGCAACATACTAAACGATCGGGTGCTAAGCTAATGGAATGGGTCATGTCAATCAGATTATTCAACTAATGATGTGACCTCGTTAATCAAATAACAACTCTTTGTTCATGGTCAGGAAACATAACCATCTTTGATTAACGAGCTAGTCAAGTAGAGGCATACTAGTGACACTCTGTTTGTCTACGTATTCACACATGTATTATGTTTCCGGTTAATACAATTCTAGCATGAATAATAAACATTTATCATGATATAAGGAAATAAATAATAACTTTATTATTGCCTCTAGGGCATATTTCCTTCAGTCTCCCACTTGCACTAGAGTCAATAATCTAGATTACACTGTAATGATTCTAACACCCATGGAGTCTTGGTGCTGATCATGTTTTGCTCGTGGAAGAGGCTTAGTCAACGGGTCTGCAACATTCAGATCCGTATGTATCTTGCAAATCTCTATGTCTCCCACCTGGACTAGATCCCGGATGGAATTGAAGCGTCTCTTGATGTGTTTGGTCCTTTTGTGAAATCTGGATTCCTTTGCCAAGGCAATTGCACTAGTATTGTCACAAAAGATTTTCATTGGACCCGATGCACTAGGTATGACACCTAGATCGGATATGAACTCCTTCATCCAGACTCCTTCGTTCGCTGCTTCCGAAGCAGCTATGTACTCCGCTTCACATGTAGATCCCGCTACGACGCTTTGTTTAGAACTGCACCAACTGACAGCTCCACCGTTTAATGTAAACACGTATCCGATTTGCGATTTAGAATCGTCCGGATCAGTGTCAAAGCTTGCATCAACGTAACCTTTTACGGTGAGCTCTTTGTCACCTCCATATACGAGAAACATATCCTTAGTCCTTTTCAGGTATTTCAGGATGTTCTTGACCGCTGTCCAGTGATCCACTCCTGGATTACTTCGGTACCTCCCTGCTAGACTTATAGCAAGGCACACATCAGATCTGGTACACAGCATTGCATACATGATAGGGCCTATGGCTGAAGCATAGGGAACATCTTTCATTTTCTCTCTATCTTCTGCAGTGGTCGGGCATTGAGTCTGACTCAACTTCACACCTTGCAACACAGGCAAGAACCCTTTCTTTGCTTGATCCATTTTGAACTTCTTCAAAATCTTGTCAAGGTATGTGCTTTGTGGAAGTCCAATTAAGCGCCTTGATCTATCTCTATAGATCTTTATGCCTAATATGTAAGCAGCTTCACCGAGGTCTTTCATTGAAAAACTTTTATTCAAGTATCCCTTTATGCTATCCAGAAATTCTATATCATTTCCAATCAGTAATATGTCATCCACATATAATATCAGAAATGCTACAGAGCTCCCACTCACTTTCTTGTAAATACAGGCTTCTCTGAAAGTCTGTATAAAACCAAATGCTTTGATCACACTAACAAAGCGTTTATTCCAACTCCGAGAGGCTTGCACCAGTCCATAAATGGATCGCTGGAGCTTGCATACTTTGTTAGCTCTCTTTGGATCGACAAAACCTTCCGGTTGCATCATATACAACTCTTCTTCCAGAAATCCATTCAGGAATGCAGTTTTGACATCCATCTGCCAAATTTCATAATCATAAAATGCGGCAATTGCTAACATGATTCTGACAGACTTAAGCATCGCTACGGGTGAGAAGGTCTCATCGTAGTCAACCCCATGAACTTGTCGAAAACCTTTTGCGACAAGTCGAGCTTTGTAGACAGTAACATTACCATCAGCGTCAGTCTACTTCTTGAAGATCCATTTATTCTCAATTGCTTGCCGATCATCGGGCAAGTCAACCAAAGTCCATACTTTGTTCTCATACATGGATCCCATCTCAGATTTCATGGCTTCAAGCCATCTTGCGGAATCTGGGCTCACCATCGCTTCTTCATAGTTCGTAGGTTCATCATGATCTAGCAGCATGATTTCCAGAACAGGATTACCGTACCACTCTGGTGCGGATCTCGCTCTAGTTGATCTACGAGGTTCAGTAGTATCTTGTCCTGAAGTTTCATGATCATCATCATTAGCTTCCTCACTAATTGGTATAGGCGTCGCAGAAACAGTTTTCTATGATGCACTACTTTCCAATAAGGGAGCAGGTACAGTTACCTCGTCAAGTTCTACTTTCCTCCCACTCACTTCTTTCGAGAGAAACTCCTTCTCTAGAAAGGATCCATTCTTAGCAACGAATGTCTTGCCTTCGGATCTGTGATAGAAGGTGTACCCAACAGTCTCCTTTGGGTATCCTATGAAGACACATTTCTCTGATTTGGGTTCGAGCTTATCAGGTTGAAGCTTTTTCACATAAGCATCACAGCCCCAAACTTTAAGAAACGACAACTTTGGTTTCTTGCCAAACCACAGTTCATAAGGCGTCGTCTCAACGGATTTTGATGGTGCCCTATTTAACATGAATGCGGCCGTCTCTAAAGCATAACCCCAAAATGATAGTGGTAGATTAGTAAGAGACATCATAGATCGCACCATATCTAGTAAAGTACGATTACGACATTCGGACACACCATTACGCTGTGGTGTTCCGGGTGGCGTGAGTTGCGAAACTATTCCACAATTTTTCAAATGTACACCAAACTCGTAACTCAAATATTCTCCTCCACGATCAGATCGTAGAAACTTTATTTTCTTGTTACGATGATTTTCAACTTCACTCTGAAATTCTTTGAACTTTTCAAATGTTTCAGACTTATGTTTCATTAAGTAGATATACCCATATCTGCTTAAGTCATCTGTGAAGGTGAGAAAATAACGATATCCGCCACGAGCCTCAATATTCATCGCACCACATACATCGGTATGTATGATTTCCAACAAATCTGTTGCTCTCTCCATATTACCGGAGAACGGTGTTTTAGTCATCTTGCCTATAAGGCACGGTTCGCAAGTATCAAGTGATTCATAATCAAGTGGTTCCAAAAGTCCATCAGTATGGAGTTTCTTCATGCGCTTTATACCGACATGACCTAAACGGCAGTGCCACAAATAAGTTGCACTATCATTATCAATTCTGCATCTTTTGGTTTCAACATTATGAATATGTGTGTTACTACTATCGAGATTCATCAAAAATAGACCACTCTTTCAAAGGTGCATGACCATAAAAGATATTACTCATATAAATAGAACAACCATTATTCTCTGATTTAAATGAATAACCGTCTCGCATCAAACAAGATCCAGATATAATGTTCATGCTCAACGCTGGCACCAAATAACAATTATTTAGGTCTAATATTAATCCCGAAGGTAGATGTAGAGGTAGCGTGCCGACCGCGATCACATCGACTTTGGAACCGTTTACCACGCGCATCGTCACCTCGTCCTTCGCCAGTGTTCGCTTAATCCGTAGTCCCTGTTTCGAGTTGCAAATATTAGCAACAGAACCAGTATCAAATACCCAGGTGCTACTGCGAGCTCTAGTAAGGTACACATCAATAACATGTATATCACATATACCTTTGTTCACCTTGCCATCCTTCTTATCCGCCAAATACTTGGGGCAGTTCCGCTTCCAGTGACCAGTCTGCTTGCAGTAGAAGCACTCAGTTTCAGGCTTAGGTCCAGACTTGGGTTTCTTCTCCTGAGCAGCAACTTGCTTGCCGTTCTTCTTGAAGTTCCCCTTCTTCTTCCCTTTGCCCTTTTTCTTGAAACCAGTGGTCTTGTTAACCATCAACACTTGATGCTCCTTCTTGATTTCTACCTCCGCAGCTTTCAGCATTGCGAAGAGCTCGGGAATAGTCTTATTCATCCTTGCATATTATAGTTCATCACGAAGCTCTTGTAGCTTGGTGGCAGTGATTGGAGAATTCTGTCAATGACGCAATCATCTGGAAGATTAACTCCCATCTGAATCAAGTGATTATTATACCCAGACATTTTGAGTATATGCTCACTGACAGAACTGTTCTCCTCCATCTTGCAGCTATAGAACTTATTGGAGACTTCATATCTCTCAATCCGGGCATTTGCTTGAAATATTAACTTCAACTCCTGGAACATCTCATATGCTCCATGACGTTCAAAACGTCGTTGAAGTCCCGATTCTAAGCCGTAAAGCATGGCACACTGAACTATCGAGTAGTCATCAGCTTTGCTCTGCCAGACGTTCATAACATCTGGTGTTGCTCCAGCAGCAGGCCTGGCACCCAGCGGTGCTTCCAGGACGTAATTCTTCTGAGCAGCAATGAGGATAACCTCAAGTTACGGACCCAGTCCGTGTAATTGCTACCATCATCTTTCAACTTTTCTTTCTCAAGGAACGCATTAAAATTCAACGGAACAACAACACGAGCCATCTATCTACAATCAACATAAACAAGCAAGATACTATCAGGTACTAAGTTCATGATAAGTTTAAGTTCAATTAATCAAATTACTTAAAAACTCCCACTTAGATGGACATCCCTCTAATCTTCTAAGTGATCACGTGATCCAAATCAACTAAACCATAACCGATCATCACGTGAGATGGAGTAGTTTTCAATGGTGAACATCGTTATGTTGATCATATCTACTATATGATTCATGCTCGACCTTTCGGTCTCCGTGTTCCGAGGCCATATCTGCATATGCTAGGCTCGTACAGGTCGATGACGATCCCCGGGCTTCGATCTAGCAAAGCGTCGGGGAGGAGTTCCGTCAGCTTGACGGCGTGGTGACGATCTTGATGTTCTACTGTCGCAGGGCTTCGCCTAAGCACCGCTACAATATGATCGAGGTGGAATATGGTGGCAGGGGGCACCGCACACGGGTAAGGAACGATCTCAAGGATCAACTTGTGTGTGTAGAGGTGCCCCCTGCCTCCGTATATAAAGGAGCCAAGGGGGAGGGTGCGGCCGGCCAGGAGGAGGGCGCAGGAGGAGTCCTACTCCTACCGGGAGTAGGACTCCCCCCATTCCTAGTTGGAATAGGATTCCCCGAGGGGGAAAAGAGAGAGAGGGGGCCGGCCACCTCTCCTTGTCCTAATAGGACTAGGGGAGGGGGAGGCGCGCAGCCCACCTTGGGCTGCCCCTTTCGCCTTTCCACTAAAGCCCACTAAGGCCCATATGGCTCCCGGGGGGTTCCGGTAACCTCCCGGTACTCCGGTAAAATCCCGATTTCACCCGGAACACTTCCGATATCCAAACATAGGCTTCCAATATATCAATCTTTATGTCTCGACCATTTCGAGACTCCTCGTCATGTCCGTGATCACATCCGGGACTCCGAACTAACTTCGGTACATCAAAATGCATAAACTCATAATAACTGTCATCGTAACGTTAAGCGTGCGAACCCTACGGTTCAAGAACAATGTAGACAAGACCGAGACACGTCTTCGGTCAATAACCAATAGCGGGACCTGGATGCCCATATTGGCTCCTACATATTCTACGAAGATCTTTATCGGTCAGACCGCATAACAACATACGTTGTTCCCTTTGTCATCGGTATGTTACTTGCCCGAGATTCAATCGTCGGTATCCAATACCTAGTTCAATCTCGTTACCGGCAAGTCTCTTTACTCGTTCCGTAATACATCATCCCGCAACTAACTCATTAGTTGCAATGCTTGCAAGGCTTATGTGATGTGCATTACCGAGAGGGCCCAGAGATACCTCTCCGACAATCGGAGTGACAAATCCTATTCTCGAAATACGCCAACCCAACATCTACCATTGGAGACACCTGTAGAGCTCCTTTATAATCACCCATTTACGTTGTGACGTTTGGTAGCACACAAAGTGTTCCTCCGGCAAACGGGAGTTGCATAATCTCATAGTCATAGGAACATGTATAAGTCATGAAGAAAGCAATAGCAACATACTAAACGATCGGGTGCTAAGCTAATGGAATGGGTCATGTCAATCAGATCATTCAACTAATGATGTGACCTCGTTAATCAAATAACAACTCTTTGTTCATGGTCAGGAAACATAACCATCTTTGATTAACGAGCTAGTCAAGTAGAGGCATACTAGTGACACTCTGTTTGTCTATGTATTCACACATGTATTATGTTTCCGGTTAATACAATTCTAGCATGAATAATAAACATTTATTATGATATAAGGAAATAAACAATAACTTTATTATTGCCTCTAGGGCATATTTCCTTCAGTTGGAAATAGTGCCAAGCTATGCTGGAACCAGCCGTCGGCGAGGTTACATACATTGGGCGACAAAAATGTTGCAACCAGCGGGGCAGCGGAAAAGGCTGCAACCAATGTGAGGAGTTGCAACCCTCACCAGCGGTTGCATCCTACCGTCGGCGGTGCACGACCATATCAGTGGAGTTGCACTCGCTTTGCATTCACGCAATTGCAGTCGGATTACAACATTTGTAGTTCCATGTCTAGGGATATGGACATGCAGACGACCAACTGCAATCGCACCGTGGACCATGCAATTGCAATGGTTACAACATTTGCAATTGCATGTCGAAGGATGGACATGCAACTGTCATAAACCGTCACCCCAATTGCAATCGTGTTCTGGATCATGTAGTTGTAGTCGGATTACAACACTTGAAGTTGCATGTCTAGAGATGAACATGCAATTAAAAAAAGTACAATTTTTCTTGTACACCTTGATACTATTTAAAATTTGTAGTTGTGATCTCACTTCAAAGTTATAGCTCAATTAGTAACAGTAACGAATTGTTTACATATAATAATGGAAAAATTGAAAAAAAAAGGAAAGGAAAAAAACCAAATGACAACAACAACAACAACAAAGAAAAGTACGCATCAAAAAGGGAGATAGACGAGTCATGGGCATAGAGAATCATAGGGTGGATTTGCCCATTAACTTTTTGGGTCCTGATAACGTCTACACGTGTGGCATATTAGACATCCGCACACACATCGTGTGTGGCGTGAGCAGGAGGCAGCCCACACAGACTGTGTGTGGGCGAATATTAGAATTGATCACACGTGTGGATGCAACTACTTCGTGCCACACGTCCAATAAGTACTACTCATTTCCACCCCGTGCGTGTGACATGAAGTAAATATGCCCACACATCCTGACGCAGCGACGTTAGTTACCCGCGGGATGACGATTTAGTTGTCATCCGAGATGGCAGATGTAATTATGTGGGATGGCAAATGTAATTGTAAAAGCATGGCAACTCTTTATGTTTTGGCAGCGATTTGCCCGGTGGAATATTCCCGCACCGGGCCACCCGACTGGGCCCGTTTCAGGCCCCCAAGGCCCGTTCCCCTTCCCCCTGTGGAGCGCCCACCCAAGCTGCTCGATTTCCCCTAAAAAATCCCAAGCTGATCGATGGCGGAGACTCGCATCGTCCCTGAGCTCCTGCTACTCATGGCGGATATAGCACATCTGCGTTGTCTACCTACGTACGTGTCAAACACAAGAGGAGACTCGTTTGTATAAAACCAAGGCAGGTAGGTGACCATGAGTCCGTGACACACACGAACGAACGTAGCAGAGCAGACACGCGCGCGCGGAGAGATGGTTTGTGCTAGGACGGCTAGTGCTCCTCTGCTCGCTGCAGCACTAGTACCGGCGCTGGCAGTGGCCTGCTCGCTGGTGTCTGGGGCTCATGCGGCGGCAGAGCAGGAGGCCGCCGGCGCCGGCGGGAACGACTTGAGGTTGAGGCAGCCTCCGATCACGCGAGGCCTGTCCTTCGACTTCTACAAGCGGAGCTGCCCCAGGGCCGAGTCCATCGTGCGCGACTTCGTCCGGGACGCCGTCCGCAAGGACGTCGGCCTCGCCGCCGGCCTCCTCCGCCTCCACTTCCACGACTGCTTCGTCCAGGTGCTTACCTTGCCTTCTCTTGCCTGTGTTGATTGCCTCCCATCAATCCAGTATTTGGCTCATGCATCCATGGGTGCGGCCGTGCCCGCGTCATGCATGCATGCAGGGCTGCGACGCGTCGGTGCTCCTGGACGGGTCGGCCACGGGGCCGGGGGAGCAGCGGGCGCCGCCCAACCTCACGCTCCGCCCCTCCGCCTTCAAGGCCATCAACGACATCCAGGATCGGCTGGAGCGCGAGTGCCGCGGCGCCGTCATCTCCTGCTCCGACATCCTGACGCTCGCCGCGCGCGACTCCGTGGTCGCCACCGGCGGGCCCGAGTACCGCGTGCCGCTCGGCCGGCGCGACAGCCCGCGGTTCGCCACACCGCAGGACGTGCTGTCCGGCCTCCCCGCGCCCACCTCCGCCGTGCCGTCCCTCCTCGACGTGTTCCACAACCACAGCCACGACCTCGACGCCACCGACCTCGTCGCGCTCTCCGGCGGGCACACCGTGGGGCTCGGGCACTGCGCCTCCTTCGAGGGCCGCCTCTTCCCGCGCCCCGACCCGACCATGAGCCCGGACTTCCTCGGCAGGCTGAAGCGGACGTGCCCGGCCAAGGGCACCGACCGCCGCACCGCGCTGGACGTGCGCACGCCCGACGTGTTCGACAACAAATACTACGTCAACCTGGTGAACCGGGAGGGGCTCTTCGTGTCCGACCAGGACCTCTTCACCAACGAGGCTACCCGGCCCATCGTGGAGCGCTTCGCGCGCAGCCAGCGGTACTTCTTCAACCAGTTCGGCGTGTCCATGGTGAAGATGGGCCAGATCAGGGTGCTCACCGGCGACCAGGGCCAGGTCCGCCGCAACTGCTCCGCTCGCAACCCCGGCACCGTCGACAGCGACGTCGGCCTCGAGTGGTCGTCCCTGGTGCAGACCGTCGTGGACGGCGCTGCGGAGAGCCTCGGTTTCTAGCATTAGAATCTATGGAGTAGTAGCAGCTGTTAATCATGTCGAAATAAAATACGTAGTGACCAAGGCAAAAAAAAAAAGGATGATGAGGCTGTGTACCACCCCAACGTGTGTTATGTTCACCAGTTAGGTTAATCGATCGATGCGTATGATGCTGCTTTTTTTGAAAGGGTAATACTTTATTTCTCACATAATGGCAAGAACGTTTACAACATGTTGAGAAATAAAATTTGGGATAGCACCTTCCCAAAACTCTGAAGATCTACTAGCTAGAGATGACTTAGCTATGCAATCAGCAACGTAGTTTGCTTCCTTAGGGCAGTTACTTACTTCATATTTTTCGCATAATCCAGGCCCATCTCTTTGCTCTCTAGTAGGATAGCCGAGAATTTCAGAGTTGAGAGCACACATTGCATTAGAACTATCTGACTCAATGTGTAGGATGTTATAATCAATCTTGCCAGCCAAATAGAAATCATTCTGGATAGCAATCATCTCTGCCGCATACACTGACACCACATGCGGTATGAACCAAGAAGCAGCCGCTATAAAGTCACCATGCTCATCTCGTGCCACTTCTCCTGTGCCTGTAGCCAAATTTTCGGCGCTGAAAGATGCATCGACATTGATTTTAACCACTCCTCTCATTGGCTTGTGCCACATATGATCATGCTTAATCATCGGCTGGTTCGGTGTTAGTGAGCGAATAAAGTTTGTTGCTAGAACTCGTATTGATATGGCGGTTTGGTGCGGCTGTCGGACTGTCTCGCCCTTAACAATTTGTCGTCGTTGCCACCAAATATACCAGCTTGCCACCGCAGATAATTCAGCCACAGATAGAGCGTTCTTTGAATCGTGACGCTCTAAGAGAGAAGCCAGAGTGGATGCGCCTGACCGGTCCTCCGCAACAGCTTGCAGAACTTCAGCCTCGAGTCCCAGCTCCTTCCATATATCCTTCGCTCTCTTACATGTGAATAAACAGTGCTGAGCATCCTCATATCCTGTCTGGCATATCGGGCATTGTCCCGTAACTGGAATATGGCGGCTTGCAAGGGTACCATAGCATGGTAAAACTCCCCTAATCACCTTCCACACGAAGTGTTTAACTTTGCCAGGAATTCTCAATCCCCACACACGTTTCCAGATATGATTTGGCCAACTACCTTGTGCTGCACTTAGATTCTCCCTGCCTCCAAATTGGTGTTGGAAATGCACATGATAGGCTGATCGCACAGTGAAGACACCAGATCGATTATAGTGCCACGATACAAGGTCTTCCATCACCTGCACTCGGAGAGGTATTTGTAAGATTCTGTGTGCATTAACTTGCCAAAAAACATCTCGGATCAAACTCTCATCCCATTGCCCAGTATAGGGATCAATTAATTCCTTCACCTTGCTCAACATAGTTGCTCCCCTTGGAGTTATAATTTTCCTTGTTTCACTAGTTGGAATCCAAGGATCATTCCAGATATTTATCTGTGAACCCGTACCCACCCGCCAAATGCACCCTCTCTTAAAAGTTTGTATACCCGATACGATACTTTGCCAAGTAAAAGAAGAGCCCTTTTTTGGTCCCGCCATGAGTATATTTCCATCAGGGTAGTACTTTGCACCTAGAACTCGTGCACACAAAGATTCGGGATTCTAGAGTAAGCGCCAACACTGTTTTGCTAGTAAAGCAAGATTAAAACTATGCAGGTCCCTAAACCCCAATCCACCCTTACTCTTCGGGATGCATAACTTCCACCATGCAAACCAATGCATCTTCTTCTTTTTCTCACTATCCCCTCACCAAAAACCTGCAATCTCATCTGCAATTGCCTTGCAAATATTTTTGGGGAGTTTAAAAACGGACATAGCATAAGACGGGATTGCCTGGGCCACTGCCTTCAACAAAATCTCTTTCCCCTTCATTGAGAGCATCTTCTCCTTCCAACCATTAATTCTCTAGCAAATTCTATCAATAAGGTGTTGAAAACAGTCACTTCTATCGATTCCCACAATAGTGGGAAGACCCAGGTATTTATATGTTAGTGCCTCCGTTAGAATATTCAGATTTACACATACCTCCTCTCTAACCAGCACACTTGTATTCGGACTAAAGAAAATACTTGATTTAGGAGTACTTACACACTGACCACTACTCCCACAGTAAACTTCTAGAATTCTTTTCAGTGTGTTTGCATTCTGAACATTTGCTTTCATAAGAATCAACGAATCATCTGCAAAAAGCAAGTGGGAAATAGATGGTGCATCTCTGCAAACACGTATCCCTTTAATGCCACCCACTTCTTCTTCATGAGCTAATAGGCTAGAAAGACCTTCTGAACAGATCAAAAACAAGTAAGGAGATAGAGGATCTCCCTGTCGTAAGCCTCTTGATGGTATAATCTCCTCTGTTTTCACTCCATTGAACCTTATTTTATAAGTCACTGAGGAGACACATTGCATTATCATTTCCACCCAGGCCGAGTGAAACCCCAATTTCAGCATCATTTGTTCTAGAAAACCCCATTCTACTCTATCATATGCCTTCATCATGTCCAATTTTACTGCACAAATTCCATTCGATCCATGGGTCTTCTTCTTTATTGCATGAAAGCATTCATAAGCTACTAACACATTGTCAGTTATAAGTCTTCCAGGGACAAAAGCACTCTGTGTTGGAGAAATTACCTCTGGAAGTATCTTCTTGAGTCTGTTTGCAACCATTTTTTATATGATTTTATAGACAACGTTGCACAAACTAATAGGTTGATATTGAGTGATTACCTCCAGGCTAGCAACCTTAGGAATTAACACAATATTTGTTTGATTCCAACCGGTCGGTATCTTCCTGTTGTGGACTGCCTCTAGCACCTCGTCCGTAAGTTCATCGCCTAGGATGTGCCAGAAGCGTTTGAAGAAAATTGCATGCAGTCCATCAGGCCCGGGTGCCTTCATATCCCCAATCTGAAACAAGGCCTTTCGTACCTCCTCCCGCGTGTATGGCTCCATCAACGATGTGTTCATTTGCATAGTGACTTTTGGTTTCACCATATGCAACAAGCCTTGATCATATTCAAGAAAAGAGGCCAGAGAAATAATTTGAAATAAGTGGGTTGAGGTTATCATTTCCCTCTACCCACCCATTATTATTATCCTTCAGTTTCTTAATCAGATTCCTCCTCTTCCTAGCAGAGGCAAAATTATGAAAATACTGACTATTGCGATCCCCTCTACGAAGCCTTGATCGATGCGTATGTTGCTTGTTCTCTCTCAGCACTCAGTAATGTTATTATTTTGTCTGCTTTATTTTTACCTCCCTTTCTTGCCACACTAGTGGTTGGGGCGCGCCACCTAAGCGGTGGTTTAGGCGATGCCAGGTTGGGTACACGCCCTTTTCAGTTTCTTTTGCGCTTTCTGAGTGTCATATGGACATGCAAACGATGTGAGAGATTGACCAGCTCAATATATTAACTATAATAATTAAGAAATGAGCATGTTGCATAACTTGGTTCCATCCATTTAATAAATAAATATGTAGAAGCAAGCCTGAAGGCCATGCTTACATAGGGCACGACCTACACGACTCCATACGCCACTAACTTCGACGGCATGAGGATGCCCGCGCGGCATGGCCGTTCCTGATGAAGGGCGACATGGCCGATCTCCGCAGACCCCCTTCGTTGTCGAGGCTGCCGCCGCTCTTTTGCACTGCTCTCTCCCATTCCCTTATCCCTTTACCTTGCACCCCATATCCTGCGTGCAAGGCTGTCAAGGATGCCCCGTATATTGTGTAAAAATCCATCTGAGACAAGAAATAACTCATGAAGAAGTAGGTACTAACTGTCGAAGCATTTACATTTTTGGAATAAATACTAAAGGCATGATATTACTGGAAATAATTCCCATGTGTTCGTTGCTAACAAAACTATAACTGTGACATTTCTTTAATGGCAATAGAGCCAAGAAATAAAGGAAAGACAACCATTATTATAGTACTTATGGCATAAGTTGCATTACCTGCCTCATTGTAGAGCTAGAAGATATTTGTAGCCATTGATTATAGGAATTAATTAAAACAGTCACCTTCATCAGGTACCGATTTTGTAAGAGAACCTACACATCAAACAGAAGGCGAACGGAATTCAGTATCTTATGAAATAATGAAAGTATAACTCTGCAATTCATCAAGTTCAATATGAATCATACATTAATAATGGTGCAGCGATATGTACTTCATATCTGAAAGGAATAACAAATAACATTTTGGAAGATCAGCAGAAAGTGAGCACTTCATAGCTGAAAGGAATAACAAATAAGCAGAGCTAGTGTAGATGCAAATTGAAATGGCAAGTCCGTTTCATTGTAATACCAACACATCAGAAGTGAACACTTCATAGCAGAAAGGAATAACAAATCACATTGTAGATGATCACCAGCAGAAAGAAATGAGGACGGTATAACTAACATTTCCTAGCATTCACTCCTTTCAGCAGTAAAGTGCACTGCCTAGTAACATCTTAATCTTATTTGCATCACATAATTCTGCTGGCACTAAATGGATGTTGAAACATATATGACCAAAAGTGGCATCTAAGAGAATCGAGATACCTACTATGACATCTTTCTGTCATTCTGTGAAACAGTTCTACTCAACAATGTTAGCACTGTACAATATTTATGAAAACAACTAAATTTAATAATTTATGATGCAAGTAAAAGATGATGTGGCAGCACTACTTACCTATGCATTGTTCATGTATATTTTTTCACTGCTAAAAATTAGGTGAAGCGGCATATTTCTGCATTTTGTCATTCATAAATAACCACGTGTTGCTTCAAATATATCACATAAATCATGTTTCTAGGAGGTGCTAATCAAGTTCATATTAAATGATCAAATCTTCCTCACACTCTCTACTCTGAGACTACTATTTGGTAAGTGCAAGCTTTTCCGATCAAAGTATGGATGCACTCTTATAGCTGTCTAAAGAACATTAGCAGCTGGTATTTGCAGCGGACTGATCACCACAAACAAAAACAAAGAAACGGGGAGCACGAGAACCATAAATCGAGAGGCCAAATGAGAGATAGGGCTCATAGAGGGGGTCTTCTCATTGCCTCATCTTCAATATCTGCTCGAAACACATCTTGCCGGAGCAGCCCATGCCTTATTCGTCAACCGCCCTGACCCCCTCCTGTGGCTGCCAGCCGTCGCTTCCTCATCTGCACCCTTCTATCTGCTTCAGCACTGGACATGGCGGTCAGTGTGGACCTACCATACCCAGACAGAGGAAGGGGGAGTGGCGGCGCACCTTGACAATCTCTATGGCATCCCAAGAAGAAGATCCTCCTCAAGCAGCCCCCCATCGCAGATCCATGGAGAAGAGGGCTGCTCCTGCTGAGAGCCGTGGTGGAGAGATGGCGGGGCGCAACTCTGACCCATTTGAGCATGTCTCCTAGCTAGATTGGACAGGGAGCATGGTCTCCCCCAAGCACTCGAGACAATGGATTCAAGGTTATAGATGGTGCTGCTGATTGCAAATAAACTGCAGATTTCAGGTAAATATAGCTTTGTACATATTTTACCTCTTCGGATTTAAACACAAGTTACTAATTTCAAGATTAAAAAGTACAATATGCACCACATATGACAGCATGATATGAAATATAAAGAAAACATGCTAATTCCTTTTCTGTCTATTTTTATAGTCATCTCTAGTTCACCGACAGTTTCATGTGCATTAAAGCTTGCATATGCACACTAAGATTAATTTTACATGGCAAGTACATCACTAAGGAATAATAATAGAATGTTTGCAAGTACGATACCTGTAACAAGTGTTCTCTTGATCGTAGTCATATCAGGTTAAAGCTTGAGTACTATATAGCAATGCTTCGTATTGTCATTGTAATTACTCTGAAACCATTCTGTCCAGAAAAAATACTTGGTCACCATGAGCTTCGTAGTATCTCGGTGACTTCGCCTTGTCAGATCAAAATAACACACAGTGTGCTAGACAAAAAACTTCTAGATTTGACAGGAACATTTAAGCGCTTAGCTTACCCAGCGCTGCAGTGACTCGTACCAAAATCCAGTAGAGCGCGCTCCAAAAAAGCTGATGCATGTGGCTGCATCAAATTGACTTCGGCCGTCGCTGCTACAAAAGTGCTTAAACTGAACAACTGAGAGAAATGATAGGTAAACAGACACGGCTTGTCAACATTCCACCACCATAATCAACCGTAAGTGGGGCCTGGCAGAAAATTCATCATGGTTAGATCTGAAGTTCAAATATTGCAACAGACTTTGCCCTCTTAGAATTAACATGGAGGCCTGAAACCTCCAATTAGTAAATAATAACCTCCTATATCAAAAGAAAAGCTAGATCGAGGAATCTATTATGCTAAACCTGGAAATGACCAGATTCTATGATTGTGTTGATCATCGAGAAATCAGTAAAAAAATACTAAAGGAAAATCTGAAGAGGAATCAACCTGCAATTACCATACGGCAAGTTGGCTGAAATTACTCAATGTTCATACCTATCTTGAAGTATAGACGTACAGGTGATACAAAATATTTAAGAGAATTGCACACACAATGACCACCACGCAACTGAAATTCAACTATGTAGAGAAAAATCAAGGACTACTGAGATGATTCAGTGATCTATGTACCTAGACACTGAAACTACACATATAACATAAGAGGAAAGGGAACACAGATTCAGAGTACCAGGCGTTATTTGTAGCTGCAGATTCTTGCCATTCACCACTTGGTGCAACGCTAAATACATGAATCATGAACTTACTAAAGAGTACAATTTTAAACCTCATTGGGTTAGCTAAAATTTCACCACGAAATGTGCAAATAAAAGCACCTAAATCCAAACAACAACGTGTGAGATCAAAGTAGAGGAAGATCAAACCTGACAATGAGTGGCTGGAATGGTATTGGAGCTGAAGCAGCGCTAACATCCAACATTTGAGTAAGTGCTGTTGTAGTTACGTCCCTCCCACAAGCAGCAAGAGGGTATGTGAATGGCAGCATGTTAGTGCAGGTGCAACGTACACATATATAAGAAATTCCAAATGATTGACCCGAACTATCTCACCACCATCCAGAATTCTTTAGAGCCGCCCAGTTACCTTTGCAGCCCGTGCTACATCTGCTTGTTGATTACTTCTTCTTACTCTCTAACCTTGGACGTTGACATACCTGCAGAGGGACAAAAATCGATGATGAATGGAACCAACCAGGTGACAAGTAGTGGTCAAGAGGAGAGAAATAAAAAACAAATAGGGGAAGAACGAACCATCATCACAACTTGTCCTCAGTTCCTCACCAGCTTGGCAACGTTTACCATGAATCAGCCAATCAACCACTGAGGTGACGGCAAGAGACTCATCTTGGAGATCGAGGTAGTCGGCGGCGTTGATGTGAGCTCCATCACCAGATGCTTGTGCTGCTCCTGGATGACGACGGTCGCCATCGGGCCATGCAGGCATGACGCAGCGGCGCCGTGCTCGCCGGCCGGGCGCGGTTGGCTGCTCCCCCTCCTCACGTCCAAATGCGACCACTCATCTCTCTCTCCTTGGACATGTCTGGCAGATCGATGGAGCCGACGGGTTCTCTCTGGTGCCGCCGGCCGATGGGCGAGGACGACGACGGCGTCGAAGCCCTTCCTCCCATGGCAAACACCGCAAAGTCGGAGGATTTGGGATGGGCGAAGACAGCGGCGTGGACTGCTGGGATGTGAGGAGACGGAGACCACGGACGCCTTCGTGGGGAAGTTTCCTTTCTCTTTCGCTATTTTCACCGAGGGAGGTGTTACCTGGGGAAGATCTTTCTATCGCCACATTGAAAATCGCTGACGTGGCATAGCCCCATCGATGGCCCTGCATGTCGCTTCGTGCGGTGGACCATCCCTTGCGCTGGCTCTCCAATCAACGAGCACGGTGAAATCGACGTGGATCCAGCGAGGAGGCGCCGTTTACGCGACTCTTATTGGGTTTAATGGCTAAGAGTGACGCTAAACAAACCTAGGTGAAACACTCCACACATTGTTCAGTAGATGCCTCTGGGGCTTGGTTCCTGAGCACACACAGAAGACCGTATGTTTATGGAGAAAGCAGAAGAAAAGGGCTAGTGAGTTAGCTTAGCCAACCCAAAGTATTATCATTATTAACACTGACCGACTTCAGTGACCAGGGAAACAAATACACACGCAGGTGAAATAACGTCAGAATAATCGCCCACTTCGGTTCGCACATGGGGAAAAAACAACGTCCGATTTTTTCTTTTTACACAAAATATGTGATTTTGGAATGCTTGCCGACGAATTCGTTCCTCATTGGGAACAAATACACACAGTACAAACAGCTCTTGTAAACATCGGATAATCACGATGGGATATTTCCAGCACATTGCTTAATGGCCATTCAAGTACATATTCTAAGATAGATGCTGGAATCCACAATCGTCCACGCCAAAAGGCAATGATGAATTATAAAGTTGTCTTTAAGGAGCAGACTACGAATATATAAATGCCATGTCACAGTAAACTTCAGCACTTAAGATTTCAACTTGATAAATATGGATATGGTAATTTTCCGTACCAGGCAAATGGAACACCAGAGGCTCAGTTCCAAAACAAAATCTTAGTCGCTGAAAGAATTTACACAGAAGAAACATACTTAAAATATGCATCTAGATGTGCGCTTCCATATCTTTGTACACCGAGATTTCAGACCGTTTCACATAGTTGGTAGATCAATCCATAAGGAGGACATTCTTCACACATGCTCTGTATGTCAAAAGCAAAAGGTAGCTTTAGCTGGTAGGGATAATTATTGTGCTGCATCAAGCATGAGCTAGGATCCAATATAAAAGCAGCCCAACAGTCTATATTTACAGCAATCGTCTGCTTAACTCAGAGTTATGTATAATAACCCAGTTAAGATTATCCTGATCTGAAACAATCAAACGCTTCACCAGTAGCATACCCAACACAAATGTTTAGTGTTTCTAATGTATATTATTACTATAAAAGACATAGTCCTAGTCATTTCTTATATTGGTTATTTTGTCCTGATCTTTCAGAATAAATACTGTACTCTTCTGAATATGTATAAAAGAAGTAAAAGGGAAAACACAGATACTCCCCTACGAAACAATTCCGTAGTACCGCTTCAGTAATATTCTACTACTCTAAGCAAGGGATCTATTAAAGTCAATAACAATGCACCACGTCTCTACAAGTCATCAAGTAAGATTTCACTCCTCTGCTGTTTTAAATACATACAACACAAACCGACAGGCATTGCACATTGCGTACTCAATTTTTCTATTAGAGCCACATTACCTGTAAGGTAAGGAAGTTCTGCACATCGCACTTGGGTCAGAACTAAAGCTTCTCTTAACAATTAGGCTTAGGCATACGTGAAGGGATGAGCAGATGAGAATTCATGCATAAGAGTAGTGTGGCCAAATGTTTGAATTTGTCGATTGATACACATAGTTGTCTTGATTTGACATGCAATACGCTTTTATATATAGTTTGCAATACTTTTTGGATCGATCCGCCATCTTAAGATCCGCTATTATTTTTATTATTGCCATCTGTAATGTAACCTATCCCTTACAGAAAACTAAGTGAGTACACATCAGCATGTTGACAGTGATGATTACTTAATTACAACAAGAGTTTATATTTCAGAAAACTGTGAACATCAGTTTCGATCTGGTGGGATATAAAATCCCAGCACGTTTGGAACAGTGTTATTAACAATTTACTCTAGTGAAGTCCAACGTACGCCTGTTTTTAATCGACTCCAAACAGCAGTCGTGCCAGATTTCCCAGTAAATCCTAGGAACAGACCAGTTTGTATCAAACCAACAAGATACTGAATGCAAACATGCACAAATGATTCCCAACCTTATTAATAGAAAGAAAGAGCACAGTAGCAACAAAAAAAAGGAACTGGCATAGCTGCCTAATGGGTTGGATCAACTGGCTTAGAATCCTCAGTGAAAGAAAGACAATCCAATTGCTGTAACTAATCAGGGAGATGGTAAAAGTAACTGTGGTAATATCATAGTGAACTACAGTTGCCGAAAGGCAAGTATATCTAGATTCGGCTAGTTGGGGACAAAACCATGGTGAACCAGAATACGTAATGGACTTTTGCATAACTAACTTCGCCGATTCCATAATCAGAGTTAAGGAAGAAGGAATAATTTGTTTATAGATACATAAACCGGGATGGATATACACAACCAGTGACTGAGATGTCTCAGACCGATATGCCAAACAAAGTTCTGCTAATTTAACATCATTACATACTGCACAATATGTAATTGAGTCTCTCATTTTGACAAAATCAGTAACCATAATGGGAAAGATGATGTAAAGATGAGTCATGAATCAATGCAATTGTTTCAAACTGTAGCTTTGAAGGGAATGTTTATTTTTTTTGTAACTCAGGTAAAACCTCTGTAACAACAATCAACAATGGATGATCCATAATTCAAATATGCAAACATAGAAAGACATGTTATGGGTAGCAACATACATTTCAGGGAGCGAAATTCCTTGCTGACAATACATGCACATGCTACTTTGGAGCTTCTAAAGCACTCTCAATCTGCAGGATTAGCTGGTCAGCAGGCAACGCTCCCTCCTGAATACCGGCAGATAAACAAAAATACAGACCAAAGCCACGTTATAACAATTTCATCAGCACCAGTCAAAACAGCATTTATAAATGGAGAAACATGAGTGATCAAAACTTACAAAGCGATAACAAGGTTCCCCATCCTTGAAGACAATGAAAGTTGGTAATGCTTCAATTTTATACTTATTTGCAATGCTTGTATATTTCTCTGTATCAATTTTCACAATGTTAATCTTGTCACTCATCTTCTCATGCACTTCTTGAAGTATGGGAACCATGTATTGGCACGGACCACACCTAACAAAAAGAATAAAAATAAATGCAAACATACAGCATATTGGTATATATTTACCAATCTTCCTACAACATAGCCATGCAATTTGCAAACATACACCGTTTTTTTGTCAGAAGGAGAAATGATGCACTTCTTCATCAAAGTATGTGAAAGAAATTAGTCACAAAACACAGAATCGTATAAATTAGTAAGATTCACTTTTAGTGTTCAAAAGGCAGTCATCTTTGGACTAAAGCAAAACTAACATGGTAGCACTTTAAGAATCCACAAGATGAACACTAAAGAAAACAGTTAAGAGCTTGGCGGTACTTTCTAAGTAGGAACAGGACATGCCACCACCAAACTCGGCTCCATAAGGTTTAACACAATGATGATGGGCACAATTCACAGTATATCTAGTATAGACCAGCGATGTTCTAGGCCATATGTACATTCAGGAGCACTAGCTTTGCAAGTGGCCGCGTACCAAGTTGCATAGAAGTCGACGAGTAAAGGCTTTTCAGACTTCTCCAATAACTCATCGAAGGTAGAAAATGTTTCCTTCTTAGCTTTGACCTATCGGAAAAGATAGAAACAACAGAAAAAGTAAACAAAAGAAATAGATATATTTTAAAAGCAGCAGATCATTAAGTCATTAAAACAGAGTAGAATGGTTCTTTTTCATTTCTATGATAATGTCTGTAGATGACTACTGCGTAAGAGGGTTGCACCATTGAAACAAGTGACCAGCCAAAAACAACATAGCTTTTTTTAGCACCAAAAATAAAAAAAAAACGTAGCTACTGATGGCTCTTCACCTACATCAAGTTAACAGCCTAGGAAGAAAACAGACAAGTGGCACAAGAGTTTATATTATACACTTAATATTAATTTTTTTAACAGTTTAATGTTACTTTAGGATTATTTGTTGGAATTATGAAGACATTTGGACAAAATAATACTCCCTCCGTAAACTAATAGTACAAGACGTAGTGATTTAAAACGTCATATATTACTTAGTTTACAGAGGTAGTGCTATATATAGCGTAGTTTTCACAAATTTTGAATCAATGTATTTAACTTATATTGTCTCTATACTGTATATATGTATATAAATCGTGGAACCCCCCGAACTAACATCCGAGGTCCGCCACTGTCATAGACAATTACATTTAACACAAAACTATGTCCGGCTACACCCAATTCTACTATTACTAGGATTGGTCTGGACCTCTGAACATAGTACACAAAGCGCCCCCTTGGCTTCAGATTTTACATGGCAAAGCAGAGATTTTATCTGGTCCAAACTAAAATTCCCCACTAAAATCCGTGCGCGTTCCCACGACCGACCGGAGGTGGCCCAAATGCACCGAGTACTCACCAGTAGAGCGGCTCCCCTGCGAGGCGGCGCGGCCGCTCGCCGGAGCCCGACGGCCGGCGGAGAGCGGCGGGGCGGTGCCCACTGCGAGGGGCTCGGTGCCGGCGAGCGGGAGGCGGCGTAGGCGGCGGGGGCGGCGGCGGCGGCGGTGGTGGTGAAGGCCGCCATGGGTGGGGTCTCCGTGGCTAGGGTTTTGGTCGGCGGCGGCGCGTGTGGTGTACCCGCTTCTGTTATCTGCAGTGTGCGCGTCTTTGTTCGCAGGGAAGAAGAGGGAGGATGACGTGGTGGACCGGGTTCGCCACGTGGAACACACATCTTACCTACTCCATCGGTGTTGATTCGTTTGGTCGACTCAGTGTTTCTTTTACTTTTTACTAGCACATATACCCGTGCGTTGCAACGGGAGTGAATATTAGCATGTTCATCAGTGTGGCATAATAACATCCAGAAGGTATCACATAACAGGAAGACACACATCAAGCTCTAAAATAGTGCATATCAGTTAGACACTACTAGGGAAAAGCCTAGCAGCAACGTGGGTTTTCGGCCTTTTAGTAACGCGGGGCCGGCGCTACTAATAAGGCGCTACAGCTAACGTATAGCAGTAGCGCTGGTCCACCCGTACTATTGCTACACAGGTGTTGCAGCAGCGCGCTTAAAGGAACCTCGCTGCTGCTAATAGCTATAGCGCGCTTCCCATGTGCGCGCTACTGCTACAACCGCGTTGCTGCTAACTTTTCTCCACTCGCTACTGCTAATTTTAGTAGTTTTTTGTTTTTTTTTGGGCATATTTGTTTTGTATTTGAACAGGCTTTATAGAAGAATCTTTAACACATACAAATGTCATCATGATACACATACAAATGCCTGTGAGACCATAAATGTAATCACATACAAATAGTCTCGTCATAATCATCATCCAACACAAAGTGGTATCTTGTCATCATCTCGAAAATAGCGATACATGCAAGTCTTGAATACTTGCAACTACAACGTCATCCATCTAAACAAAGGTATACGCGAGAAGAGCTATCACTATGAGTGAGAGCGGAACTATGCAGTACATGAGATGGCGGTTACGAGTCCTCTCTCGCGCTAGCGTAACCTCAAGTAACTAGCTTCTCCTTCTTGTCTGCTTTTGAAGCCTTTATATGGCTGGCGTCCGAGAACCCATTCACTTGCGCCTGACACTCATGTCACTCGTTGTACACCCCCGGAACCTTCCCTTTGTACACGACATAGCAGTTCCATCTCGCCATCAAGAAACTAGGTACCTGTTAGAGATGCATGTTCATGAAGAGGATGTACAATCATATATATGCAACAAAATATACTAGAGAACACCGAAAAAGAAAGGGTTAGCAACTAGATGCAACATACAGTACGCAAATTAATTAACTAGAGGTACGCAGGTCATCGTACGCAAACTAACAAAGTAGCGTTACGCAAGTTCGGCAGGGATCGTGGACATCACAAAGTTGCATCGCTACAAATAGTATACAAGTTCAACCGACACATATCATCATCATTGGCATCATAAATCACTAGAAGTTCCATCCTTCCATATCATCGAGGATGGACCCTAGCTTCTTGAACGGCGTGAGGTCTAGATGTTGCATGCCTATGCGAGTTCGGACGTCAGCTCGCGATATAGGGCTGTGGTGGAACATCCCCTTCTCATCGATGACTTCTTTCATGATGATCGTCGCAATGTCGCTTTGGATGCGAAAGAAGTCATCTCTAAGTTTATAATCCGCTTCTCCATGAGATTCTAGCCACTTGTGGATATGATCATCATTTCTGCTTCTCATGTGAAGTTTTTGGTGATCCGTGTTGAACTGAATCATGAGATGGAGGATGTACAATCCATCCTTCTTGCTTGGTTTTGGGACTTGGATGTAGGAGAAGTTAGTTTTATGCGCGAAACCCATCTTCTTGTTCCTTTGTTTCCTGATCTGCATGTGGTCACCTCTAAAGCTGAAGCCTTGGAGAGCATCATCTAGAATATTCATTATGTGGTGTAGTCTTTTTTCTCGTAGTCTCTGGAAGGGTCAAAATACACGGCGTGGGAGACTTGCGGATAAAGAACGATAAGGACGGCGCGCCCGTTGCTGCGGGGAAAAGACACCTCAAATTATTCCCCATAGAGAGAGAAGGAATGATTGAAATGTATGAAAGGGTTGTTCAAAACTGACTTACTTTGGATGATAAGGCACGAGGACAATTTCCCGGTCCTTATTCTGTACCATGAAGTTTTGGAGGTAGTCCCTAGCAGTTTCACGCTCAAAGTCGCCGAGACTCAAGAAAGACTTGTGCATGTAGTACGGATCCGCCACACAGATTTGCGAGACTTCTTCACTGTTCATGACAGAGCTCATATGTAGCGCAAAAAGGCGGACGATTGTAAAATCGAGCCGCCTTGTCAGAAACATCTCAAAGATATGGTCAAACCGCAGGAAGAACACCTCCGCGGGCCGTGTCTCGACGTAGCACTTCCCCTCAGGCACACGAGCCGCGTATGTCGGATATCCTGGATCCTTTGAGGCTAGTAGGCTTTTCTCAGTCGACAGCACATGGTCGTGCAGTCTCCTGAGATCCCCTGATAGTGCCTCCAGCGGTTTCGGCGGTAGCATCGGCTCTCCCGTGAGATGGAACATGGCCGCACCTTTCACGGGTACACGCTCTTCAGAATGCATCGTTTGGCTGCTATGTGCTCTGGCTTGTTTGGAGGCAGCTATCTTCCCCGATCTCTTTCTCTCCTTTTTCTTGGGCACACCTTCTAGACCCTTCCTTAACCCCTGCCCCAGTGTTCCCGGGCTAAGTACTGTACGACCCTCGCACTGGGATAGTTGAGTCTGTGTTGAGGCGGCATCTTCAGGCATGTCCTGTGAGGATTTCATGAAGAGAGACTTTTTGCAATCCCTGCTACGACCTTCCTGCCCGGGCATATCATCCATATCCTCATTAGCAAGCTGATAGCCCAATTTGTCATATGGTTGACTCATCAATTCTATGTCACAGTCATACGCGTTTGTATTGAGGAAATCCATAGGGTCGACCTCCGTCTCATCATCCATTCTCTGTTCTACAGGACAAATTACATCAGCCAGCACTATTGCACCCCCTTCATCATGTCGTCCGCCGCTCTCACCCGGCACTACAGGAGCTGGTAATTGCGTAGGCGGGGTGGTGGTCTCCGCACATGCTTGTTGATGTGTGGTTATTGGTGTGCTCTCGGCCGGCTCCAGACGAATAAGATTCTTCGGCCATAGCAGCACCCAAGCCTTGCAGCTTCCAATCCGCGGCGGGGTCTCGTCGTCCGCTCCCACATGCTGTACTGGAGGAGGCAAATCCTCATGCCCCGATTTCACACTGGACAAGCTAACCCTAAAGTGCCCAGCAGGGATCGGCTGGTTGTGGAACGTGGGTTGCAAGGGGTCCATTATCATCCCCTTTCCACGTCCACCTTCTGGCCTTTGATCAAGTAGAGTATGGTGCACGGGGTTTCTTTCGCCTGCAAACACATATGTCTGTGGCGTAAAACATCCGAAAGGCAACAAAAATGGAATATTATATATATATATGGTGGTGCGACATGTAATTACCATGATGGCGTCGAGCTCAGCCAAAGACGAAGGCCCACCGAGCGCGCCAGAGACTGAGGACGGGCTGCTATGAGCGGGAGCGGCTGCGAGAGGAGGCCCGGTTGCGTGGGCAAGTGATGGTGCGATGATGTTGTTGTTCATGGAGTTGCTCCCGTTGAAACTGGGCAACGGGAAATCATGTACCGTATTGTCTGGATTTTCCTTCATCCAGTTGATGATAACTGGAACCAAGTTAGTAGCGAAATCATTTCTGCAGGCAGTTACAGCTGCATTGACTGCCTGCTGTAACAACTCATATTTGTCCTCGGCTGCATTTTTCGCGTCCTCAACTACTTTTTTCTCGACCGCAAGCTTCACCTTCGCGTTGATGTCCGCCTGACTAAACTTCTTTTTCTGCTTCTTGGCCTCCGGGCCCTCGTTGTAAAACACCTTCCACGTGGCGCCATCTCCAGCGCCGTGCACATGACCATATTGCGGCCGCTGGCCCAAAGGGAGTCCCTTAAGTTCGTTCAAGGCCCGGTTGAGAGGGGTGTCCCACTTGGGCCTCATCGGAGAAGTAGGGTTTTCGGCTGCAAGCTGGTGTTGCTTCTCCAGTAGTCTAATCAATTTCCTCGTGATCTTGTCCGTGTAAAAAACCTTTTTCTCTTTGTCCCACTTGTAGCGGGCCCTGATGAAGTCATGCTCCAAGGGGTTGGTGAACTTCGCGAAGGGGTCTGGGAGACCCGCGGCTTCACGTTCCGCGTCCTCCTTATCCCATATGGGCCTTTTACCGAGGTAGCCACGGCTTCGGAGGCGATGCTTCCCCGTGTTCCTTTGCTGAAGGCTCTTGAATTTCGCAGCCTTAGCCTTGGCGTCCTCGGTAGCGCAAGTGTCCTTGAACTTTTCGAACTCCTCTTCCGTAAGTGTCAGATTTTCCTCCAGAATCTTGGGCAGGGGTTCCTCAGCCTCAATAGCTCGTTTCACCCTCGATTTCCAGGAGGCCAAATCATTGCTGAACATGCCCATGGCGTGATTGTTAATCTTTTTCATCTTCGGATCATCCCACGGTTGTTCTATGTTATCATCCCGATCGGGGAACTTGAATCTCTTGTGCAACTTCGTTAGGAGCAACTGCGTCAAATGTTCTTTACTCTTTAAGTCATCGTCATTGATGCTCGCGCATTCCCGTAGGATGCATCCTACTTGGTTCCCATAGCACTTGCGAGGTTCTTCCGGCTCTAACGGCTCAAACTTGCCAGGTGCCATCTTTGTGATCACAAGTCATCCAATCCCTAGTTTGTTAGGTTTTCGTATCCTCTGCTTCTTATGCCTCTTTTCGGTACCGGCATCGGCGCTGGTATCTTCCCCGGCGGTACCTTCCCCACCGGTCTCGGCGCCGCCATCGGTGCCGGCGCCGTCGGTGTTGGTGTCGGCGTCAGTACCATCATCGAGGCGGACCTGCAAACCTTGCTTAGCAGTCAAAAAGTCGAGGTAGTCTTGTTCACCCTCATAATCCATCTCGTCTGCATCTTGGTCAGAAGGCCCAGTTTCTTCGTTGTTCGACATGTTTCCTATGATTAAGTGTCCTCATTTATTTCTAAAAGTATGAATAAATGAGAAATGAGATAAAAAAGAAATCTATGTGCCAGCACTCGATATGCCAACTATGTAGCACAAATCATGCCTTTATTCACGGGAAATTTCAGCATGACCTTTGCTAAAAAATGGACATATCGAGCGCTTGAAATTCACCGGAACGGAAATGAATCAACATTCCGGCGTAACATAGGCAACTCGGATCATTTACCAAAACATGACATGTCCAAAACATGACATATCCACATATCACATGTCCAGTTCAAATTTGCATATAAATTCAGCAAATTTTGAAACCTATCTAAATTCATAACTAAATAGATAACCTAATTAACATAACTAAAACCTAAGTAAATTAACCCTAGCTAGCAGAGAGAGAGAGAGGGGGGGTGGTTTACAGAGGGTGCAGGGCGAGGAGGCAGGCCCGACGACGGCCGAGGTTGGGAGGGGAGGAAGCAGAGGAGGGAGGCGAGGGCCGACGGGTCGGGGGCGAGCGCCGGCGCCGGGGGCGAGCGCGCCTGGGTCGGGGGTGGCGGGGTCGGGGGCGAGCGCGCTGGGGTCGGGGACGAGCGCGCCTAGGTCGGGGGCGGGCGCGGCGGTGCGACGGGGCCGGGGAAGAGAGAGTGGGGATTTGGGGAAAAAGAGGCGGGATGAAGCAGGGAGAGGGAGAATTTTGGGTTAAGTGGACGTAGCAGTAGCGCGTTTACACGAAACGCGCTACTACTATTACGAGCAGCTACAGCGATTTTCTGCAGAAACCGCTACTGCTACCTTGACTAGCTGTAGCTCTTTTTCACTAAAGCGCTACTGCTATAACCAGTTTCCCTTTTTTCTTTTCCTCAGCATAATAGAAACATATATATTACATCATTGGACCCTTGCATAATAATGGCTAAGTGTGTATACAAAATAGGAACATATATATATTACATCATTGGACCCATGCATAATAATGGCTAATTAAGTGTGTATACAAAATAGGAACATATATTTCCATTTTGCAAAAGCATGAAATATTAGTCACACCTCTATCTCGAGATCGAGCACACGGTGGAGATGATGATATAGGGAGGTCAAAAGTGCACAAAGCTCTTCTTGACAAAGAAAGATCTAGTTAGGGGGCAAATATGTCACTTAACTAAATGCTACATTTACCTAGCTAGCTAATTTGGGAGGAGACAACTTCAACTAGTGGAGGGGGGAGGAAAAAGAGAAAGGAGATGAATTAATGGAGGTGGTGTAGTTATAGCTAGGAGTAATGAAGAGAGAGAAAGGTAGGTAGAAGAGGGAGAGTAATGGGGGAAGAAGTATTGAGGAAGAAGAAGAGTGAGAGAGGGAGGATGTGGGAGGTAGGGGAAAGGGAGGAGAGGAGATGGGGAGGGGAGGTGGAAAAAGTGGTGGGTGCTACGTCTTAGCAGTAGCGCGGGAGAGAAAGCGCGCTGCTGCTAAGAGCGTAGCAACAGCGCGCTTTCCTATCACGCGCTACTACTAAACGGGCCAACCCTGTGCACAATTTCAAAATTAGCAGCAGCGAGGTGACAAAAAAGCGCGCTGCTATTATCCCTGGCGCCACGCTATTGGTAAACTTATGTCGTTGTGTACTGTCGGTGGATTTTTGTAGCAGCGCGGTTTAAAAGTCACGCGCTACTACTAAGTTTGCACCAGGAGCGAGCTTTCCGTAGCCGCGCTGCTACTACTTAGCAGCAGCGCCTGTTTTTATGCCGCGCTGCTACTAAGATTCTGTGTATAAGGTTTTCCCTAGTAGTGAGACATTAATCACGCAACAACTTTTATCACATGTGCTAAGGATCAATTAATTCTCCTTATAATCCTAACATCTACACTTAGTTAGCTTTACACCTTCGCATATCCAATTTGTAGCACACTGATTGACCTTGCTACGACACGCGTCTGACTTGTAGCAATGGCGGTCATCCTTGTTGTGTCCATGTGGTCGGCTTTGCTATGTTGTCTGTATGACTTATTGTCTTGGCATCGCTTATGTAATTGGTTTTACAACACGGCGGTCCAACTTCCCAATAGAAAAATAATAGCGGCGGCTGGTGTTAGATTGGCATGCTTCCGGATCTAGCAAGCAATTGGCTTTCCAACGTTGTGTTCTGCTTGGAGCAACAGGGTCTAAAACTGTTGTGTGTGCTGTTTGCAGTAACAATGCTCGATTGAAAGTTGCATGTAGATTTACCAGGGTTTGTTCAAGAAAGTAAAACTTGATAGCGGCAAAAACACCGAGAAATAAAAACATTTCTTTGCACATTGAAAAGGTCAACATGCCGCCCAAAAATCAAAGCTGACGGCATGTCGTTTGCTTCTTTTTTTCATTTTTGAGTAGTTTGCGAGAGAGACTCGATTGATCCCATGAAAAGAAGGCAGCAACATCTCTCGTGTTGCACACATGTCGAGGGTTGTTTTCTTAGTGCGCATTAAGATTCAACCATCACTCACCGGCTATATATCACACTTCAACCAGGTATCTTATATCTTTTGTTAGTTAGATTCAGCCATGTCATACACTCCATCGGGCATGCAAGCACATCCCGAGCCTATAATCCAGCCATACTTCTCACATTTTCATTTAGAGCCAACATTTAATTCTTTCGTTAGACTCTATTCCAACAATTTCATTTAATTAGAGCCAACCTTAATTCCTTCACTCCCGCACCATGCCCTTCGTTCTCGACAACTATCCGGCGTATATAAACTGATGGATTTTTGTAGATCAAAGCGAGGTGGGATAAATATTCATGCGAACCCTCTCTATCTAAAAAATGTTCGCACTTTTAAATTTTTCAAAAAATGGTCGTGTTTTCGTATTTGTAAATAAATAAAAAATTGCATTTTAAAATAATGTTCGTGTTTTGAAAGTTTGTACGAAATGGTTTTGTTCTATTTTTTCACAACTTTTAACATATGTTCAGAATTTCAGAAAAGGTTCCCATTTTCAGAGATTGTTGACAAATCTTAAAAATGTTCATGTTTTCATTTTCAGGAGTTTCAGATAATGTTCCCATTTCCAAAATTGTTTGAAAATGTATTTAAAAACATGTTTTGAAATTTTGTTTGGGTTTTTCAAAAATTGTTTGGAATGTTTTTGTTCAAAATTTTCACAACTTTTCAGAATTTCTATTGGAATTTCAAAAAAATGTCTGCGTATCCACAAATTGTTCATTTTTTAAAATGTTCATGCTTCAATTTCTTTTCCAGAATTTCATTTTTTATGTGTTCCCAATTTTGTTTCCAGTTTAAAAAAATGCTTGTGTTTCCACATTTTGTTTTGGAATTTAAAAAATGTTCCTGTTTGAAAAAATTGTTCATGATTTTCAGAAAATATTCGTGTTTTTAAAAAATATTTCATTTTATTAAAATATGTTTACAAATTTGTAAAGTGTTTGCGCTTCACAAGACATTCTGGTATTTTTTTGACAACAGTTGTGATCAAATATTTAAAAATATTCGTATCTGCGCTAGAAATTGGTTCTTAAGATTCTGCACTGTTTTATAACCAGCAAAGCTTGGCAGGTCAATTGGTTGGTGTGTGATGTTTCTAATATGACATCCTGAGTTCGATCCCTAGACTTAACCCCAGTGCCTCATGACTATTATGACCAAACCAAGAATACATATTCCCTTTAATAGTAGGTATAGATATAGATATAGATAGATATAGAAAAACATATATGCAACAACATACATATATCTGAAGTATCTATCAAGGAACACGGGTGGCTAGAATCGGGACAGAAGCCTGCTCTTTAGTCCCGGTTAGATATAGAAAAACATATATGCAACAACATACATATATCTGAAGTATCTATCAAGGAACACGGGTGGCTAGAATCGGGACAGAAGCCTGCTCTTTAGTCCCGGTTCCAGCCACCAACCGGGACTAAAGGGACTGTGCCAGGAGCGAGGCCCTTTGGTCCTGATTCGTGTAACAATTGTTAGCACTTTTTTCTTTAGGTACTTATTCCTTCCCTCACAGTATACGTAAGAAAAACTATTTACATACAAATAGGATTTCTGCTCAAGAAAGGGCGGTTAGATATAGAAAAACATATATGCAACAACATACATATATCTGAAGTATCTATCAAGGAACACGCGTGGCTAGAATCGGGACAGAAGCCTGCTCTTTAGTTCCGGTTCCAGCCACCAACCGGGACTAAAGGGACTGTGCCAGGAGCGAGGCCCTTTGGTCCTGATTCGTGTAACAATTGTTAGCACTTTTTTCTTTAGGTACTTATTCCTTCCCTCACAGTATACGTAAGAAAAACTATTTACATACAAATAGGATTTCTGCTCAAGAAAGGGTGCATGGCATACACCCTTCAAGCAGAGCTGACTTCGCCGAGTTCCTTTTGTCGCACACTCAGCAGACCCTTTGCTGAGTGTCAAAACCCGACACTAAGGGCCCGTTCGGAAGCTCGCTGGCTTCCCAAACGAGCCAGATTCTCGTGGAGCCAGCGCTAGCTCGCTTCTTGCGGGAGCCAGCGTGCGTTCTGCAGTAGAAACAATCCGAGGCACACTGTAGCGAGAAAAAAACGGTTCATAAGGCGCTGTAGCGAGAGGAAAACGCTTCGAGGAATCACTTTGGGAGGGCATTCCCACGTAATATCCAGCTTCTCGTTTCCGCGAAGCTAGGCAATCGCTGCTTCTCAAATTTGCACTGCGGTCTGCTCAATCTCCAGGAGCGGGATTCTTGAATCCCGCGCATTCGGCCAGCTCCTCGCCTGCTTCCGGAGAAGCGCGGAGCCGGAGCACTTCCGAACGGGCCCTAAGCAAACAAACAACCAGATGGAACATAGGGAACGGAGCGGCTGGTGCCACGTGGTGCAGATGATTTGGTGAGTACATACAGTTGGCAAAGATTTAGCAAAATTTAAGGACAAAACACACACAGTGGGGTGTTGCTACTGCTCGGAGCGCTCGCGGTAGGGGGTGGAACTCAGGATGATGAACGGGGCTACCTACCATTGGCGAGCTGCTCATCAGCACTATACACGCACACATCGACTGACTAGCTTCTCATGCAAAGAGCGCACACACGCATCACACCATCAAGACACACTGCACGCACGCCGACGCCGGACAACACATACATCACGTCGGCGAGCCGCATGGAACGTTGAGTCGTCGACCACCGAGATGTCAATTGTTTATGAGGACAAACTCAGACAACGTCGCAGGCGGCTTGCTGGACAGAACGTAGCTCAGGATGTCGTCCTAGCCGCTGGTCTTCTTCTACTCTTCTTCGGTGGATGGTGACGAACCTTTTAGTGAGGCATGTGTGCACTAGTAGAAAAAGAGCCTATTGTCCCGGTTTCTGAACCGGGACTAAAGGGTCGGTACTAATGCCCTGTCCCTTTAGTCCCGGTTCAATCCAGAACCGGGACAGATGGGCCTCCATGTGGCCTGTGCGCGGAGCCCAGACAGGAGGGCCTTTGGTCCCGGTTGGTGGCACCAACCAGGACCAATAGGCATCCACGCGTCAGCATTTCTGTGGCTGGGGTTTTTTTTGGGGGGGGGGGGGTTGGGGGTTTTGGGGGGTTAATTTAGGTGTTTCATATATTGTGTTAGTTAGCTATAATTAATAGAGAGAAGTGTCATCTCTTATGTCCGTGTTTGGTCGATGCTACGTACTATACATACGTATAGAGAGGACTAAAGGGGGGCATTGGTCACGGTTTGTGCCACGAACCGTGACCAATGCCCCCTTTAGTCCCGGTTGCTGGCATCAACCGAGACCAAAGGCCTTGTGCTGCCCCGCGTCAAAACTTTAGTCCCACCTCGCTAGCTGAGAGAGCTCGAGAGTGGTTTATAAGCGCTATTGCGCCTTCCCTCTCGAGCTCCTCTCAAATGCAGGCTTTCGGGCCTAACCCTGCGCTGTGTGCCTGTGGGCCTACTGGGCCTCCTGTGGGCCTGAATCCTGGCCCATGGTAGGGTTTCTAGTCGTATTCAGGCCGTGGGGGCCCAGTAGGTGGCACTTTTTTTCTTTATTGCTTTATTTATTTTATTTTGTTTCTACTTACAACAAAATACTTATTGTTGCTATTTTTTCCATTTTTTTGTTTTGTTTTCTGCATTATTTATTTTCTTTTGTTTTTTGCTTTTAGTTTTACAAAAATTATGAACTTTCTGTTAGTGCCATTAGTTTTCAAATTTGAAAACACTTTTTTTGTTTTTTTCTTTGTTGCTTTATTTATTTTATTTTGTTTCTACTTACAACAAAATACTTATTGTTGTTATTTTTCCCCAGTTTTTTTGTTTTGTTTTCTGCATTATTTATTTTCTTTTGTTTTTTGCCTTATTTTTTAATTTTTTTCTTTTAGTTTTAGAAAAATTATAACTTTCTGTTAGTGCCATTAGTTTTCAAATTTGAAAACTCTTTTTTAGTTTTTTTGTTTTCTTTGTTGCTTTATTTATTTTATTTTGTTTCTATTTACAAAAAAATACTTATTATTGCTATTTTTATTTTTTCCATATTTTTTGTTTTGTTTTTTGCATTATTTATTTTCTTTTGTTTTTTCTTTATTTTTTATTTCTTTTTGCTTTTAGGTCAGCAAAATTATAAACTTTCTGTTAGTGCCATTAGTTTTAAAAAAATTATAAACTTTCTGTTAGTGCCGTTAGTTCTCAAATTTGAATAGTTAAAATTTGAATTCTTTGAAATTTGTGTGAATCACAAGTTTGTGATTAACTTTACTAAAAAAATGAACATAGATGCACCTATAGAGAAAAATTCGACCTAAATTCATAGTTTTCAAATGAACTCTGAAAAAGTTGGCGTAGCATACTCGTGTGTTACAAAGTTGGCATGGTATCATCATAATAGTTGCAGGAGAAAGTCTTCACTTTTTCTTCGCTTGTGTCATTTGCTTATTGCGCCGTAACCATGGATAATCTTCATCGTTTATCAGGATGCTTGGGTCAGCCTTGACATTGAAGGGAGGAATTTCATGAAACTTTTCATAATCTTCAGACATGTCTGTATTGCCCTCCACTCCCAGGATATCCCTTTTTCCTGAAAGAACTATGTGGCGCTTTGGCTCATCGTATGATGTATTCGCTTCCTTATCTTTTCTTTTTCTCGGTTTGGTAGACATGTCCTTCACATAGATAACATGTGCCACATCATTGGCTAGGACGAACGGTTTGTCAGTGTACCCAAGATTTTTCAGATCCACTGTTGTCATTTCGTACTGTGGATCTACCTGTACCCCGCCGCCTGACAGATTGACCCATTTGCACTTAAACAAAGGGACCTTAAAATCATGTCCGTAGTCAAGTTCCCATATGTCCACTATGTAACCATAATATGTGTCCTTTCCGCTCTCGGTTGCTGCATCAAAGCGGACACCGCTGTTTTGGTTGGTGCTCTTTTGATCTTAGGCGATCGTGTAAAATGTATTCCCATTTATCTCGTATCCTTTGTAAGTCAATACAGTCAAAGATGGTCCCCTGGACAACAAGTACAGCTCATCACAAACAGTGTTGTCACCTCTGAGACATGTTTCCAACCAACTTCTGGAAGTCCTGATGTGTTCACATGTAATCTAGCCGTCGCACTGCTCCGGGTGTTTGGAGCGCAGACTGTTCTTGTGTTCATCGACATACGGGGTCACCAAGGTAGAGTTCTGTAGAACTGTGTAGTGTGCTTGAGACCAAGAATATCCGTCCCTACATATTATTGAGTCACTTCCAAGAGTGCCTTTTCCAGTCAGTCTCCCATCATACCGCGATTTAGGGAGACCTATCTTCTTAAGGCCAGGAATGAAGTCAACACAAAACCCGATAACATCCTCTGTTTGATGGCCCATGGAGATGCTTCCTTCTGGCCTAGCGCGGTTACGGACATATTTCTTTAGGACTCCCATGAACCTCTCAAAGGGGAACATATTGTGTAGAAATACGGGCCCCAGGATGACAATCTCGTCGACTAGATGAACTAGGACGTGCGTCATGATATTGAAGAAGGATGGTGGGAACACCAGCTCGAAACTGACAAGACATTGCGCCACATCACTCCTTAGCCTTGGTACGATTTTTGGATCGATCACCTTCTGAGAGATTGCATTGAGGAATGCACATAGCTTCAGAATGGCCAATCAAACGTTTTCCGGTAGAAGCCCCATCAATGCAACCGGAAGCAGTTGCGTCATAATCATGTGGCCGTCATGAGACTTTAGGTTCTGAAACTTTTTCTCTGGCATATTTATTATTCCCTTTATATTCGACGAGAAGCCAGTTGTGACCTTCATACTGAGCAGGCATTCAAAGAAGATTTCTTTCTCTTCTTTCGTAAGAGCGTAGCTGGCAGGACCTTTATACTGCTTCGGAGGCAATGCCGTCTTTTTCGTGCAAACGTTGCAGGTCCTCCCGTGCCTCATGTGTATCTTTTGTCTTCCCATACACGCCCAAGAAGCCTAGCAGGTTCACGCAAAGGTTCTTCGTCACGTGCATCACGTCGATTGAAGAGCGGACCTCTAGGTCTTTCCAGTAGGGTAGGTCCCAAAATATAGATTTCTTCTTCCACATGGGTGCGTGTCCCTCAGCGTCATTCGGAACAGCTAGTCCGCCGGGACCCTTTCCAAAGATTACGTGTAAATTATTGACCATAGCAAGTACGTGATCACCGGTACGCATGGCGGGCTTCTTCCGGTGATCTGCCTCGCCTTTGAAATGCTTGCCTTTCTTTCGACATTGATGGTTGGTCGGAAGAAATCGACGATGGCCCAGGTACACATTCTTCCTGCATTTGTCCAGGTATATACTTTCAGTGTCATCTAAACAGTGCGTGCATGCGTGGTATCCTTTGTTTGTCTGTCCTGAAAGGTTACTGAGAGCGGGCCAATCGTTGATGGTCACGAACAACAGCGCCTTTAGGTTAAATTCCTCCTGTCTATGCTCATCCCACGTACGTACACTGTTTCCATTCCACAGCTGTAAAAGTTCTTCAACTAATGGCCTTAGGTACACATCAATGTCGTTGCCGAGTTGCTTAGGACCTTGGATGAGAACTGGCATCATAATGAACTTCCGCTTCATGCACATCCAAGGAGGAAGGTTATACATACATAGAGTCACGGGCCAGGTGCTGTGATTGCTGCTCTGCTCCCCGAAAGGATTAATGTCATCCGCGCTTAAAGCAAACCATACATTCCTTTGGTCCTTTGCAAACTCATCCAAGTACTTTCTCTCGATTTTTCTCCACTGCGACCCATCAGCGGGTGCTCTCAACTTCCCGTATTTCTTCTGGTCCTCATTGTGCCATCGCATCAACTTGGCATGCTCTTCGTTTCTGAACTGACGTTTCAACCGTGGTATTATAGGAGCATACCACATCACCTTCGCAGGAACCCTCTTCCCGGGGGGCTCGCTGAGGGAGTCCTGGATTAGGGGGTGTCCGGATGGTCGGACTATACCTTCAGCCGGACTCCTGGACTATGAAGATACAAGATTGAAGACTTCGTCCCGTGTCCGGAAGGGACTTTCCTTGGCGTGGAAGGCAAGCTTGGCGATACGGATATGTAGATCTCCTACCATTGTAACCGACTTTGTGTAACCCTAACCCTCTCCGGTGTCTATATAAACCGGAGGGTTTTAGTCCGTAGGACAATATATAGAACAACAATCATACCATAGGCTAGCTTCTAGGGTTTAGCCTCTCCGATCTCGTGGTAGATCTACTCTTGTACTACCCATATCATCAATATTAATCAAGCAGGACGTAGGGTTTTACCTCCATTAAGAGGGCCCGAACCTGGGTAAAACTTCGTGTCCCTTGCCTCCTGTTACCATCCGGCCTAGACGCACAGTTCGGGACCCCCTACCCGAGATCCGCCGGTTTTGACACCGACATTGGTGCTTTCATTGAGAGTTCCTTTGTGTCGTCGCCATCAGGAAGGATGCCTCGCCCCGTCTTTAAAGACGGCACCGTTGCTAAGGGAGCTTTGGCTGTCGGCCAAACCCTCCGGCTAGGTGGTTTTCTTATGACCGCCTGTTCGGCTTCTGCGCCGACGATGACCTCTCGAGCCATCGAAAACAATCTTCATGTCAGCTCGGAACTCGCCGAGCAGTTAGATCCAATGGAGCTCTCCTCCATAAACGAGCTCTTGGATCGCATCGCCGCCCTGGGAGTCGCTACGGATTACGACCAGATTGGGCCTAAACCCGATCAGAGAGAGATTAACTCTCCCCAAGTCACCCATCACGTTGCCGTGGTAGAGGGACAGTGCGGCGACCCTTCATCTATCTTAAGGACTAGCTATGTCCGGATTCCCGATCCCTCCAAGCCGGATACCCGCGGAGGGGAGAATATCACTCAAGACCTGAACTTAGAGTCAGGCGATGGGCTGGATTCATTGGACAACATCCAGGAATCCAAATTTTCGAGTTCGGAAATTCCTCGGCCTCTGAGCCTCAGATTGGATGAGGCTTCAGATTTAATTTCACCCACCCACCCGAACATAAGCGATCTATCCCAAATCAGGCAAGAACCCAAAGAAACAGTACATCATTACTGGGCCAGATTCCTCCTGGTTAGGAATAGGATAAGGGACTGCCGCGAGGAAGACGCAATCTCAATCTTCTGCAATAATTGCACGGACAAGGGAATCCTCAACGCCATAAGTCGCCGTGATATTACACGCTTCGCTGACTTGGCGTCCATTGTACGAAAGTACTGTGCGATGGAAAGCGCCTGGAAAACCGAAATAAAACTTTGGGACGATCTAGCCCTGAATACAAACCCAGTCCAAAATAAAAGGGTGCATCATCGCCAGACACCCGGGTCAAACACCAAAAAGCAAAAACCCTACAGGGCATGGAACCGTACTGGAAGGATGGCTTAATGGACCCTGTAAAATTCACAGTACAGAGGACGCCACACCAACTCACAGCCTTAGAGCATGTTGGATACTCCGGCAGGTGGCCAAAATTGGCGAAGATCTCCTAATTCCGGAGGCCACAGAAAGCCACCCCAGAGACACCAATACGGTATTACCAGTCTTCGGGACTTTCGCATCAAATAATATGCGAAAAAGGACACTCCGCAGCCTTGCCGAAGTCTACCAACTAGCAACAATAAACCCATGGAGTGACATGGCCATTACCTTTAACGCCAGTGATGAACCTAAATTCTGAACAGCCCGAGCACCAGCCGCATTGGTCCTCAGTCCAATAGTGGACGGCTTTCGTCTTACCAAGGTACTCATGGACGGCGGCAACGGATTGAACCTCATTTATGAGGAAACCCTTCAAAAAATGGAAATAGACTGGAACTGCATTGAGCGAAGCAGCACAACCTTTAGAGGAATAATCCCCAGTCGGGAAGCGCGCTGTACAGGAAAAATCACACTAGATGTGGTGTTCGGCACGCCGGATAATTACAGGTCCGAAGAGGTCACGTTCTATGTGGCTCCGTTCAGCAGCGGTTATCACGCTCTGCTAGGGAGGGAAGCGTTTACAATCTTCCAAGCAATACCCCATTACGGGTACATGAAGCTCAAGATGCCCGGGCCTAACGGGATCATCACTCTCGCTAGTGATCCGTACATAGCACTCCGCGCCGAAAACAAGACAGCCGCACTGGCCCTCGAGGCACTATCCGAAGCCCTAGCGGCTGAGGAACTGACTGCGCTGCGCTCCACGATGAATAGGGATGATGTGGTACTCGACAAAAGATCCAAGTCCACCTCCTTTAAACCGGCGGACGAAATAGTCAAATTCCAGGTCCATCCAACAGACCCCAATAAAAGAGCTTCCATCGGGGCACAATTAAACCCTGATGTAGACCTCGCACTGCGAGAGTTCCTACGAGAGAACTGGGACATTTTCGCCTGGCACCCTTCAGACATGCCAGGAATCCCACGCAGGCTGGCCGAGCACAGCTTAAATATCCTAAAAGGATTCAAACCTGTCAAACAAGCTCTTCGGCGTTTTTCTGAACCTAAGAGACAAGCCATGGGAGAGGAGCTAGCAAAGCTATTGGAGGCCGGATTCATCAGAGATATAAAACATCCGGACTGGCTAGCAAACCTGATGATGGTACCAAAGAAGGACAAATCCTGGCGCCTGTGCGTTGATTTTAAAGACCTTAACAAGGCTTGCCCAAAGGATCCCTTCCCCCTCCCCCACATCGATCAAATTATCGACGCTACCGCAGGACACGACTCGTTGTGTTTCCTCGATGCATATTCCGGCTACCATCAAATCAAGATGGCAGAATCAGACCAAGCCGCAACGACATTTATCACACCATACGACCCATTCTGCTTCAACACAATGCCCTTCGGGCTCAAAAACGCCGGCGCAACATATCAGCGCATGATTCAGACATGTCTGGCAAACCAGATCGGCAAAACAGTGGAGGCATATGTAGATGATGTGGTCGTCAAAACAAGACATGTCGAATCTCTAGTAGACGACTTGAGGCTCACATTTGATAATCTCCGAACATGCGACATCAAGCTCAACCCGGAAAAATGCGTTTTCGGCGTTCTAGCCGGAAAGCTCTTGGGCTTCATTGTATCCGGTAGAGGAATTGAAGCAAATCCAGCCTAGATCCGAGCTCTGTCACAATTGGATATCCCAAAGGACCTCAAACAAATACAAAAGTTAACCGGTTGCGTGGCGGCTCTAAGCCGCTTTATCTCCCGCTTGGGAGAAAAGGCCCTACCCCTTTACCGCCTCCTTCGGTGCACCGAACACTTCGAATGGACGGATGCAGCCACGGCCGGACTCGACGAAATAAAAGCCATATTGGCAACAAACCCAGTCCTGGCCGCGCCAAACATTGGCGAACCAATGCTATTGTACATTGCAGCAACACATCAGGTTGTAAGCGCAGTGCTCGTTGTCGAACGAGAAACGGACGGACACAAATTCCCCCTTCAAAAGCCGGTCTATTATGTGTCCACTGTCCTCACTCCGTGCAAATCATGGTACCCGCATTATCAAAAGATTGCTTACGCGGTATTCATGGCATCCCGGAAGCTACGCCACTACTTTCAAGAGTGTTCAATAATAGTAGCCTCGGAAGTACCACTTAACGATATTATAAACAACCATGACGCAACGGGCTGGATTGCAAAATGGGCCATTGAGCTCCTCCCGTTCGACATAACTTATAAGCCACGACGAGCCATCAAGTTGCAAGTCTTGGCCGACTTCGTCGCAGAATGGACGGAGGCTGAACTCCCTAAAGAGTACGGCACATATTCAAATTGGATCATGCATTTTGACGGCTCCAAGATGTTGGCCGGACTAGGGGCTGGCGTCGTCTTGACGACCCCCACAGGAGACACAGTTCAATACGTACTCTAGATTATGTACACAGACTCCAACAATGCAGCCGAATATGAGGCCCTTTTACATGGTCTCCGGATGGCAGTATCCATGGGCATTCAATGCCTAGAGGTGCGCGGGGACTCGAACCTCACAATATCCCAAATAAATGGAGACTTCGATGCCAAGGATCCAAAAATGACAGCTTACCGCAACGCCGTCCTAAAAATGTCAGCTCGGTTCGAAGGGCTTGAATTTCACCATATAGCCCGGGAAAATAATCAGGCGGCAGATGTCCTGGCACGCATCGGTGCAAAACGCGATGTAGTCCCCCCCAACATCTTCTTGGAAAGGCTGTTCAAGCCATCCGTAGTATGGGAAGGGGAGCCAAACAATAACAGCCCAGACCCAACCGCACTGCCCGACACCGAACATTTTGACACAATCGGAGGCTCTGCCAATGAAATAACACCTTCAGCCCACGTAATAATGGCCGTCATCGCCCCGTGGACAGAACCATTCCTCGCCTACCTTACTAGGCAGGAACTCCCCGAGGACCAAAATGAGGCACGCTGCATAGTGCGGCGATCCAAAGCCTACAAAGTCCACGAGGGAGAGCTTTATAAGAAAAGCACTACCGGAGTCCTTCAAAGGTGCATCTCCGAAGAGGAAGGGTGGAACCTCCTGGCTGAAATTCATGCCGGACTCGGCGGTCATCACGCTGCAGCTCGGTCCCTTGTAAGCAAGGCCTTCCGTACAGGCTTTTATTGGCCGACGGACCGGGCAGACGCCCAGGACTTAGTCCAACGATGCGTCGGTTGCTAGCTCTTTGCAAACCAAAGCCATATGCCACCCACCGCCCTCCAAACTATCCCCATCACTTGGCCCTTCGCGGTCTGGGGGCTTGACATGGTTGGACCTCTTAAAGGCGGAACCCACAAGCAAAAATACTTACTGGTCATGGTGGATAAGTTCACCAAATGGATAGAAGCCAAGCCTGTTAAGACGGCCGAATCCGGACCGGTGATAGACTTTATATCCGGGGTTGTACACCATTACGGCGTCCCCCACAGCATCATCACTGATAACAGCACGAACTTTACGGCCGACGAGGTAAAACTCTGGTGCAAAAACATGGGCATCAAGCTCGATTATGCTTCTGTCTATCACCCACAAACTAACGGCCAGGTCGAACGTGCAAATGGTCTTATCATGAGCGGCATCAAACCCAGATTAGTGCGGTCCCTCAAGGAATCTAACACGCACTGGGTAGAGGAGCTCGACTCCGTACTCTGGGGGTTGCGGACCACGCCGAATCGCACCACCGGATACACACCATTCTTTATGGTGTACGGCGCAGAGGAAGTTTTGCCTTGTGACATAATTCATGACTCACCTCGAGTGCGCATGTACGAAGAAAGAGAAGCCGAGCTCGATCGGCAGGACATTTTGGACGCATTGGAGGAGGAGCGTGACGTGGCAAAAGCCCGTTCCGCATTCTATCAACAGCAGGCTCGAAGATACCAAAGCAGAGAAGTACGGGCCAAAAATTACAATGTTGGCGAATTAGTTCTACGCCTGCCGGACAAGAAAAAGGACAAACTCAAGCCCAAGTGGGAAGGTCCCTTCATAATTGACCAAGTCCTGACTGGTGGAGCGTACCGCCTGCGAGATGCATCGGATAACCGACTCGAGCCAAACCCATGGAACGCAGCCCGTCTCCGAAGATTCTATGCCTAGCACTGGACTCTGTGTTCGTCTCCTTCCTCTGTCCATTTTTTATATACTGTTTGTCTTACATTTCTCTCCTTCTCCCCTTCCTTTCTCTTATAGCCTTTAAAGGCTCATCAAATGACGTGCTATCCGCACTCATTAAACCTGGGGGCTTTTTTTAACAGAAGCTTATTTATACGGGCTTCATGTGATGGGTAACGTAGCAAAAATTCAAAATTTTCCTACGTGTCACCAAGATCTATCTATGGAGAAACCAGCAACGAGGGGAAGGAGAGTGCATCTACATACCCTTGTAGATCGCTAAGCGGAAGCGTTCAAGAGAACGGGGTTGAAGGAGTCGTACTCGTCGTGATCCAAATCACCGGAGATCCTAGTGCCGAACGGACGGCACCTCCGCGTTCAACACACGTACAGCCCGGTGACGTCTCCCATGCCTTGATCCAGCAAGGAGAGAGGGAGAGGTTGAGGAAGACTCCATCCAGCAGCATCACAACGGTGTGGTGGTGGTGGAGGAGCGTGATACTCCAGCAGGGCTTCGCCAAGCACCGCAAGAGACGAGGAGGGAGAGGGGTAGGGCTGCGCCAAGAAGGAGAGGAACTCGTGTGTCTTGGGCAGCCCAAACCTCAAGTATATATAGGGGGAGGGGAGGGGCTGCGCCCCCACCTAGGGTTCCCTCCCTAGGGGTGGCGGCAGCCCCCCAGATCCCATCTGGGTGGCGGCCACAAGGGGGAGAGGGGGAGGCGCACCTGGGGTGGGCCTTAGGGCCCATCTGCCCTAGGGTTTGCCCCCCTTCCCTCTTGGAGGCGCCTTGGGCCTTGGTGTGTGGGGGGGGGGCGCACCAGCCCACCTGGGGCTGGTCCCCTCCCACACTTGGCCCATGCAGTCCTCCGGGGCTGGTGGCCCCACTTGGTGGACCCCCGGACCCCTCCGGTGGTCCCGGTACACTACCGGTAAAACCCGAAACTTTTCCGGTGACCAAAACAGGACTTCCCATATATAAATCTTTACCTCCGGAACTCCTCGTGACGTCCGGGATCTCATCCGGGACTCCGAACAACATTCGGTAACCACATATATCTATTCCTTATAACCCTAGCGTCATCAAACCTTAAGTGTGTAGACCCTACGGGTTCGGGAACCATGCAGACATGACCGAGACGTTCTCTGGTCAATAACCAACAGCGGGATCTGGATACCCATGTTGGTTCCTACATGTTCCACGATGATCTCATTGGATGAACCACGATGTCGAGGATTCGATCAATCCCGTATACAATTCCCTTTGTCTAGCGGTACGATACTTGCCCGAGACTCGATCGTCGGTATCCCGATACCTTGTTCAATCTCGTTACTGGCAAGTCTCTTTACTCGTTCCGTAACACATCATCCCGTGATCAACTCCTTGGTCACATTGTGCACATTATGATGATGTCCTACCGAGTGGGCCCAGAGATACCTCTCCGTTTACACGGAGTGACAAATCCCAGTCTCGATTCGTGCCAACCCAACAGACACTTTCGGAGATACCCGTAGTGCACCTTTATAGCCACCCAGTTACGTTGTGACGTTTGGCACACCCAAAGTATTCCTACGATATCCGGGAGTTGCACAATCTCATGGTCTGGGGAAATGATACTTGACATTAGAAAAGCTTTAGCATGCGAACTACACGATCTTGTGCTATGTTTAGGATTGGGTCTTGTCCATCACATCATTCTCCTAATGATGTGATCCCGTCATCAACGACATCCAATGTCCATGGTCAGGAAACCGTAACCATCTATTGATCAACGAGCTAGTCAACTAGAGGCTTACTAGGGACATGGTGTTGTCTATGTATCCACACATGTATCTGAGTTTCCTATCAATACAATTCTAGCATGGATAATAAACGATTATCATGAACAAGGAAATATAATAATCAATTTATTATTGCCTCTAGGGCATATTTCCAACAGTCTCCCACTTGCACTAGAGTCAATAATCTAGTTCACATCGCCATGTGATTAACACTCACAGGTCACATCGCCATGTGACCAACATCCAAAGAGTTTACTAGTGTCACTAAACTAGTTCACATCATCATGTGATTAAGACTCAATGATTTCTGGGTTTGATCATGTTTTGCTTGTGAGAGAGGTTTTAGTCAACGGGTCTGCAACATTCAGATCCGTATGTACTTCGCAAATCTCTAGGTCATATTATAAATGCTGCTTCCACGCTCCACTTGGAGCTTATTCCAAATGGTTGCTCCACTATACGTATCCGGTTTGCTACTCAGAGTCATTCGGATAGGTGTTAAAGCTTGCATCGATGTAACTCTTTACGCCGAACTCTTTATCACCTCCATAATCGAGAAACACGTCCTTATTACTCCAAGGACAATTTTGACCGCTATCTGGTGATCCACTCCTGGATCACCTTTGTACCCTCTTGCCAGACATGTGGCAAGGCACACATCAGGTGCGGTACTCAGCATGGCATACCGTATAGAGCCTATGACAAAAGCATAGGGGACGACATTCGTCATTTCTCTTTCTTCTGCTGTGGTCGAGCTTTAAGTCTTAACTTCATACCTTACAACTCAGGCAAGAACTCCTTCTTTGACTGATCCATCTTGAACACCTTCAAGATCATGTCAAGGTATGTGCTCATTTGAAAGTACCATTAAGCGTTTTAATCTATCCTTATAGATCTTGATGCTCAACGTTCAAGTAGCTTAATCCAGGCTTTCCATTGAAAAACACTTTTCAAATAACTCTGCATGCTTTCTAGAAATTCTACATCATTTCCGATCAACAACATGTTAACAACACATACTCATCAGAAATTCTATAGTGCTCCCACTCACTTCTTTGGAAATACAAGTTTCTCATAAACTTTGTATACACCCAAAATCTTTGATCATCTCATCAAAGCATACATTCCAACTCCGAGATGCTTACTCCAGTCCTTAGAAGGATTGCTGGAGCTTTGCATACTTATTAACATCTTTCAGGATTGACAAAACCTTCCGGTTGTATCACATACAACCTTTCCTCAAGAAAATCGTCGAGGAAACAATGTTTTGACATCCTGTCTGCAAGATTTCATAAATAATGCAGTAATCGCTAATATAATTCCAACAAACTCTTAGCATCGCTACGAGTGAGAAAGTCTCATCATAGTCAACTCCTTGAACTTGTCGGAAAAAAAAATCTTAACGACAAGTCGAGCTTTCTTAATGGTGATACTTACCATCATTGTCCGTCTTCCTTTTAAAATCCATCTGTACTCAATAGCCTTATGACCATCGAGCCGTTCTGCCAAAGTCTACACTTTGTTTTCATACATGGATCCTCTCTCGGATTTTATGGCCTCGAGCCATTTATCGGAATCCGGGCCCACCATCGCTTCTCCATAGCTCGTAGGTTCATTATTGTCTAGCAACATGACTTCCAAGACAGGATTATGCACCATTCTGAAGTAGTACGCATCCTTGTCATCCTACGAGGTTTGGGAGTGACCTGATCCGAAGTCTCATGATCAATATCATAAGCTTCCACTTCAATTGGTGTAGGTGCCACAGGAACAACTCTTTGTGCCCTGCTATACACTAGTTGAAGTGACGGTTCAATAACCTCATCAAGTCTCCACCATCCTCCCACTCAATTCCTTCGAGAGAAACTTTTCCTCGAGAAAGGACCCGATTCTAGAAACAATCCCTTATTGCTTTCGAATCTGAGACAGGAGGTATACCCAACTGTTTTGGGTGTCCTATGAAGATGCATTTATCCGCTTTGGGTTCGAGCTTATCAGCCTGAAACTTTTTCACATAAGCGTCGCAGCCCCAAACTTTTAAGAAATGACAGCTTAGGTTTCTCTAAACCATAGTTCATACGGTGTCATCTCATCGGAATTACGTGGTGCCCTATTTAAAGTAAATGTGGTTGTCTCTAATGCCTAACCCATAAACTATCGTGGTAATTCGATAAGAGACATCATGGTATGCATCATATCCAATAGGGTGCAGTTATGATGTTCGGACACACCATCACACTATGGTGTTCCAGGCTGTATTAGTTGTGAAACAATTTCCACAATGTCTTAATTCTGTGCCAAACTCATAATTCAGATATTCATCTCTATGATCATATCATAGATCTTTTATCCTCTTGTCACGACGATCTTTCAACTTCACCCTGAAATTACTTGAACCTTTCAATAATTCAGACTCATGATTCATCAAGTAAATATACTCAACATCTACTCAAATCATCTGTGAAGTAAGAACATAACGATATCCACTACATGCCTCAGCACTGATTGGACTGCACACATCAAAATGTATTACTTCCAACAAGTTGCTTTCTAGTTCCATTTTACTGAAAACGAGGCTTTCAGTCATCTTGCCCATGTGGTATGATTTGCATGTCGCAAGTGATTCAAAATCAAGTGAGTCCAAACAGTCCATTTGCATGGAGTTTCTTCATGCATATACACCAATAGACATGGTTCGCATGTCTCAAACTTTTCAAAAACGAGTGAGCCCAGAGATCCATCAACATGGAGCTTCTTCATGCGTTTTATACCGATATGACTCACGTGGTAGTGCCACAAGTAGGTGGTACTGTCATTACTATCTTATATCTTTTGGCATGAACATGTGTATCACTACGATCGAGATTCAATAAACCATTCATTTTAGGTGCAAGACCATTGAAGGTATTATTCAAATAAACAGAGTAACCATTATTCTCCTTAAATGAATAACCCTATTGCGATAGACATAATCCAATCATGTCTATGCTCAACGCAAACACCAATCTTGATGGTAGAGGGAGCGTACGATATTTGATCAACCTTGGAAATACTTCCAACACATATCGTCATCTCACCTTTTAGCTAGTCTCCGTTTATTCCGTAGCTTTTATTTCGAGTTACTAACACTTAGTAACCGAACCGGTATCTAATACCCTGGTGCTACTAGGAGTACTAGTAAAGTACACATTAACACAATGTATATCCAATATACTTCTACCGACCTTGCCAGCCTTCTCATCTACCAAATATCTAAGGTAATTCTGCTCCAGTGGCTGTTCCCCTTATTACAGAAGCACTTAGTCTCGGGTTTGGGTTCAACTTTGGGTTTCTTCACTAGAGCAGCAGCTGATTTGCCGTTTCATGAAGTATCCCTTCTTGCCTTTGCCCTTCTTGAAACTAGTGGTTTCACCAACCATCAACAATTGATGCTCCTTCTTGATTTCTACTTTTGTGGTGTCAAACATCGCGAATATCTCAAGGATCATCATATATGTCCCCGATACATTATAGTTCATCACGAAGCTCTAGCAGCTTGGTGGTAATGACTTCAGAGAAACATCACTATCTCATCTGGAAGATCAACTCCCACTCGATTCAAATGATTGTTGTACTCAAACAATCTGAGCACAAGCTCAACAATTGTGCTTTTCTCCTTAGTTTGCAGGCTAAGAAAATCGTCGGAGGTCTCATACCTCTTGACATGGGCACGAGCCTGAAATCCCAATTTCAGCCCTCGAAACATCTCATATGTTTCGCGACGTTTCAAAACGTCTTCGGTGCCTCAACTCTAAACCGTTTAACTGAACTATCACGTAGTTATCAAAATGTGTATGTCAGATGTTCGCAACATCCACAGACGACGTTCGAGGTTCAGCACACTGAGCGGTGCATTAAGGACATAAGCCTTCTATGAAGCAATGAGGACAATCCTCAGTTTACGGACCTAGTCCGCATAATTGCTACTATCATCTTTCAACTAAATTTTCTCTAGCAACATATCTAAATAGTAGAACTAAAGCGCGAGCTATGACATAATTTGCGAAGACCTTTTGACTATGTTCAGGATAATTAAGTTCATCTTATGAACTCCCACTCAGATAGACATCCCTCTAGTCATCTAAGTGATTACATGATCCGAGTCAACTAGGCCGTGTCCGATCATCACGTGAGACGGACTAGTCATCATCGGTGAACATCTTCATGTTGATCGTATCTACCATACGACTCATGCTCGACCTTTCGGTCTCTTGTGTTCCGAGGCCATGTCTGTACATGCTAGGCTCGTCAAGTCAACCTAAGTGTTTCGCGTGTGTAAATCTGTCTTACACCCGTTGTATGTGAACGTTAGAATCTATCACACCCGATCATCACGTGGTGCTTCGGAACAACGAACCTTCGCAACGGTGCACAGTTAGGGGGAACACTTTCTTGAAATTATTATGAGGGATCATCTTATTTACTACCATCGTTCTAAGTAAACAAGATGCAAAAACATGATAAACATCACATGCAATCAAATAATAGTGACATGATATGGCCAATATCATATAGCTCCTTTGATCTCCATCTTGGGGCTCCATGATCATCTTGTCACCGGCATGACACTATGATCTCCATCATCATGATCTCCATCATCGTGTCTCCATGAAGTTGCTCGCCAACTATTACTTCTACTACTATGGCTACCGGTTAGCAATAAAGTAAAGTAATTACATGGCGTTGTTCAATGACACGCAGGTCATACAATAAATAAAGACAACTCCTATGGCTCCTGCCGGTTGTCATACTCATCGACATGCAAGTCATGATTCCTATTACAAGAACATGATCAATCTCATACATCACATATATCATTCATCACATCCTTTTGGCCATATCACATCACATGGCATACCCTGCAAAAACAAGTTAGACGTCCTCTAATTGTTGTTTGATTGTTTTACGTGGCTGCTATGGGTTTCTAGCAAGAACGTTTCTTACCTACGCAAAACCACAACATGATATGCCAATTGCTATTTACCCTTCATAAGGACCCTTTTCATCGAATCCGTTTCGACTAAAGTGGGAGAGACTGGCACCCGCTAGCCACCTTATGCAACTAGTGCATGTCAGTCGGTGGAACCTGTCTCACGTAAGAGTACGTGTAAGGTCGGTCCGGACCGCTTCATCCCACAATACCGTCGAAACAAGATTGGACTAGTAACAGTAAGCATATTGAACAAAATCAACGCCCACAACTACTTTGTGTTCTACTCGTGCATAGAATCTACGCAATAGACCTAGCTCATGATGCCACTGATGGGTAACGTAGCAAAAATTCAAAATTTTCCTACGTGTCACCAAGATCTATCTATGGAGAAACCAGCAACGAGGGGAAGGAGAGTGCATCTATATACCCTTGTAGATCGCTAAGCGGAAGCGTTCAAGAGAATGGGGTTGAAGGAGTCGTACTCGTCGTGATCCAAATCACCGGAGATCCTAGTGCCGAATGGACGGCACCTCCGCGTTCAACACACGTACAGCCCGGTGACGTCTCCCATGCCTTGATCCAGCAAGGAGAGAGGGAGAGGTGGAAGACTCCATCCAGCAGCAGCACAATGGCGTGGTGGTGGAGGAGCGCGGTACTCCAGCAGGGCTTCGCCAAGCACCGCAAGAGACGAGGAGGGAGAGGGGTAGGGCTGCGCCAAGGAGAGGAACTCGTGTGTCTTGGGCAGCCCAAACCTCAAGTATATATAGGGGGAGGGGAGGGGCTGCGCCCCCACCTAGGGTTCCCTCCCTAGGGGTGGCGGCAGCCCCCCAGATCCCATCTGGGTGGCGGCCACAAGGGGGAGAGGGGGAGGCGCACCTGGGGTGGGCCTTAGGGCCCATCTGCCCTAGGGTTTGCCCCCCTTCCCTCTTGGAGGCGCCTTGGGCCTTGGTGGGGGGGGCGCTCCAGCCCACCTGGGGCTGGTCCCCTCCCACACTTGGCCCATGCAGCCCTCCGGGGCTGGTGGCCCCACTTGGTGGACCCCCGGACCCCTCCGGTGGTCCCGGTACACTACCGGTAAAACCCGAAACTTTTCCGGTGACCAAAACAGGACTTCCCATATATAAATCTTTACCTCCGGAACTCCTCGTGACGTCCGGGATTTCATCTGGGACTCCGAACAACATTCGGTAACCACGTATATCTATTCCTTATAACCCTAGCGTCATCGAACCTTAAGTGTGTAGACCCTACGGGTTCAGGAACCATGCAGACATGACCGAGACGTTCTCTGGTCAATAACCAACAGCGGGATCTAGATACCCATGTTGGTTCCTACATGTTCCACGATGATCTCATCGGATGAACCACGATGTCGTGGATTCGATCAATCCCGTATACAATTCCCTTTGTCTAGCGGTACGATACTTGCCCGAGATTCGATCGTCGGTATCCCGATACCTTGTTCAACCTCGTTACTGGCAAGTCTCTTTACTCGTTCCGTAACACATCATCCCGTGATCAACTCCTTGGTCACATTGTGCACATTATGATGATGTCCTACCGAGTGGGCCCAGAGATACCTCTCCGTTTACACGGAGTGACAAATCCCAGTCTCGATTTGTGCCAACCCAACAGACACTTTCGGAGATACCCGTAGTGCACCTTTATAGCCACCCAGTTACATTGTGACGTTTGGCACACCCAAAGTATTCCTACGGTATCCGGGAGTTGCACAATCTCATGGTCTGAGGAAATGATACTTGACATTAGAAAAGCTTTAGCATGCGAACTACACGATCTTGTGCTATGCTTAGGATTGGGTCTTGTCCATCACATCATTCTCCTAATGATGTGATCCCATCATCAACGACATCCAATGTCGATGGTCAGGAAACCGTAACCATCTATTGATCAACGAGCTAGTCAACTAGAGGCTTACTAGGGACATGGTGTTGTCTATGTATCCACACATGTATCTGAGTTTCCTATCAATACAATTCTAGCATGGATAATAAACGATTATCATGAACAAGGAAATATAATAATCAATTTATTATTGCCTCTAGGGCATATTTCCAACATCATGCCCAACACATGTGTTATACTTCCACATGTACCTTTTATTTCACCATTATATGCATCGATATGACTTAAGTTTTGGCCAAGCTGGGTTGCCTGGCTCCTGTGCTTACCCCTACGTTCCCGATTATTCGTCTAGGCGGTAAAGGGAGCACCTCTGCGATTGTTATTGCCGGATCAGCCGGATGTGTACCTCAGACTGGGTGAAGCCGAAAGCTAGTGTTCTTAAGGGAATATTCGGTCGGTGACCTAAAAGATGATCTTTTCACTTATTTATTTATGCGCCCCCAGGGAAAGGAACCCCTAGCGTTCTTAAGGGAATATTCGGTCATTTTTTTCGCAGAATGGGCATGCACTTTAGGGCATGCCTCCCAGGGAAAGGAACCCCTAACGGAACTATTCTCCCTGGAAGATGTTTCTTACTAACCATGTAATATAACATAACTAGTCGGGCACTTGTCTATTCACGCACTAATGACCCCTACGCCTGGTCTCCATGCATTCCCCGTTTCTTATATAACCGCATGGGAATTCAGACACACTCCGAACCGTCAGGTCCCGAGGCTGAAGCGAAAAGGTCGGCCATGACAAACGATCTACAATCCGGCTAGAAGGCATTATAAATGTCAATTATATTACATAGTCATTCTGACTGATTGTATTCCTCTTCAATACCATCTAATAGGCTGTCTAATTTACAGTCCTGCTGGGAATACTTTGCGGCCAATTCTACTTGGCCGTATACTAAGCTTACAGGGATCTCCTTCCCATCGGGCCCCACAGGACCAACCTCAGCCATGTGGTTGGGGTCAGCCTTTGTGTACCGCGTCTTCACCATGGCCCAGGCCTCCCTAGCGCCTTGACGGACCAACCTCAGCCATGTGGTTGGGGTCAGCCTTTGTGTACTGCGTCTTCACCATGGCCCAGGCCTCCCTAGCGCCTTGACGGCAGGCCGATATCTTCCACAATCGGAAGCGCCGCCATGCTCCCTTTAGCTTCTCCGCAAGCTCTCCAAGACCTTCGGGCATGGAGATGGATGGCCACAAGGCCTGGGCGACGCCTTGCATCGCCTGCCGAACTCGCTCGAGCAGTTGCGAGAGCTCGGGAAGAAGGTCACCCGTAGAACCGGGCATCTCCTCTGCAGGACGACCTGTTAGCACACCTACAGACATTACTCTGTTAGTCGACTTCCCCGCCGAACTTTTTTTCAAAGGTTCGTTCAAGCACTTACTAAATATGCCGCGCTGAAGCCGCTGATTCTCCTTAACGGAGTCTGACAGCTGGGCACGAACATCTTTCAGGTCGACGCCCAGCTTGGTGTTGGCATCTTGGAGATCGTTCTTCTCCCGCCTCACCTTTGTCAGCACCTTCTCACCAGCCTTCAGCTGGCGTAGGAGTTGTTGCCTTTCCGGACTCAATCCGGCGCCATCTGCAATTTCATTTGTCAGATTCGCACCCATGCCGTGCTTCGCAAAATACTTATCTTTCGAAGTGTATATTACCAGAGGGGGTCTCCTTGGGCTCCCCTGTCGCGGCTAGTGCGGCCTCAAGTTGGGCTTTGCACTCTTCCAGCTCCTGGGACAGTAGGGAATTCTTTTCTGTAAGAACCTGCATAACAAATGATCCTTAAATCGGTTATTCTAACTGTTTCAAGTCTCGGGGGCTACTGGTATATATATATATATATAATTACCAAAATTTTCTTACTCATATGTCTTTTACATATTGCTCTGTGGCTCTGGCTAGACCATTTTGAGAGGCACGGAGGTATGCATCTCCCGAATTAAAGGCATCTAATGCCTCTCGGGAGAAACAAGCGTCGCGAAGAATTGTCCGGCGACGCTTGTGGTTCATGGCACTCTCCACCTCAGAGTTGGTGGCAGACAACCTGTCCACATCCTCCGTAGGAGGAGCGTCCGGTGCGCGCCTTGTGTTCGCCTCCGGACCAGGCTTTGGAGCCTGGCTGGTGGAGGCACGATTGGCAGCCTCTCCGGATATAGTCCGGCGAGGTCTCTTTATCCTGAAGAGAGCACGAGTGTTAATATGCCTTGAAGGTATAACACTTGGGATAAGGGGGCGCGCCATACCTTTGCGCTGATGCCTCGGTCCGGACTGCACCTCTTTTCTGCCCACGGGGCCCTGCGGCCCCTCGTTGGCTTGTCGCCACAGGTTCGGCCTCCCGTCTCAAAAACCTCCCCTGCAAAGCTCGGTTGTAATCAGGAAACTGAAAACACGAGAGGGCGGACCCCTATTCGGGGTACTGGGACTTCGATCTCAGTTACCTGGGAGGCCGAGATTAGCCCTGGATAATCGGCCGTAATGGCCACCAAGGCGTTGTCCTTGCTTAATTAATGGAACACTCCATCAATCAGCTCCACAGATAAGTCTAGATCCTCTTGAGAGGCCGGGTCGAGGGACCGTCCTGGGTCCTCGGATTGTGGAGGAGGGCTGTTTATTTCTTTAACAGCCTGGCGCAGTTCCTGCGTTGAAGTCGTTAGACTGAATATTTAACAATGGGAATATAAAACGGATGGGCAAGTAAATGTGTCCACTTACCCAGCTTGGGGGATTGTACATAGAAAATCCACCATGTGGGTCGACGCAGAGAAATTCCTCCTCTTCTCCCTTGTACAAAGCGGACAAGGTCTTTGTTAGAGCCGCAGCCGAATCCGGCCCCTTACGGCCGTAGCGGGTGGCGTCGTCCTCCCCGTTGAAGTCCCACATTGGGTGGCCTCTATACTGTAGCGGCTGCACCCCTCGCATGATGCATGCGGCCATGACCTTGATCATGGTTAGTCCGGAATGAGCTAACAATCTTATCCGGCCCATCAGGTAACGAACGTCCTTGTCACTTTTCCTCTGAGGGCTCCGTGGACGCCAACTTAGGCACTTCTTTAGTGGAGCACTGTCGAACTCAGGGAGGCCAATCCGGATAGGATCCGGCAGCGGGACGTCCTCTATGTGAAACCATTCCGAAGGCCAGTCCTCGGACACCTTCTTTGGGGTTCCGGATAGATATCCGGTCCCGGCGATGCACCACACTTTGGCTCCGCCCACTTGATATATTGACCCCTTTTGAGAACGGGGCACAAGGCAGAATAGCTCTTTCCACAGCCCGAAATGAGCCTCAACACCCAAAAACAGCTCGCATAGGGCTACGAAGCCCGCGATATGCAATACGGAGGCAGGCATAAGATTGTGTAGCTGGAGGCCATAGAACTCCAGGAGCCCCCGGAGAAACGGATGGATTGGAAATCCGAGCCCTCTTATTAAATAAGGGACAAGGCATACCCGCTCTCCTTTGGAGGGATTAGGGGCACTCTCCGCTTGCTCTCCGCCATTATAGATGGCAAGACCGGCTCGAACCGGGACCATATAGGCCGGGGGGAGAAATCCATTGGTCTGGAGAGTCACTAGCTCGCTATGCGGGATGGAGCATCTCTCCCAATATCCAGGCTGAGGGCTGGAAGGGCGAAAGGAGGAGTTGCGACGGCTGGCCATGGTGGAATGGACCTTTGTCGGATACGCTCTGATGAACACTCGCGAAGGGGAGAAGGTGTGGTTTGGATCTAAATCCTCGTCCCCTTAAATGGGTGGCTCGTTTACGTGGCTAGGGGTGTGGATGTAAAAACACTCAGACTTTTCATATTCGTTTGACACATGGGAGATGGCCATTATTGGGCGTAGAAGCCAAGGAGCGCAACATTTACAAGAAACCGGACTTTATTCAATAGGTACACGGAATTTGGAGGAGAACCCGCCTTGCAATGCCGAAGACAATCTGCGTGCCGGACTCATCGTCATTGAAGCCTGGTTCGGGGGATACTGAGGGAGTCCTGGATTAGGGGGTGTCCGGATGGCCGGACTATACCTTCAGCCGGACTCCTGGAATATGAAGATACAAGATTGAAGACTTCGTCCCGTGTCCGGAAGGGACTTTCCTTGGCGTGGAAGGCAAGCTTGGCGATACGGATATGTAGATCTCCTACCATTGTAACCGACTTTGTGTAACCCTAACCCTCTCCGGTGTCTATATAAACCGGAGGGTTTTAGTCCGTAGGACAATATATAGAACAACAATCATACCATAGGCTAGCTTCTAGGGTTTAGCCTCTCCGATCTCGTGGTAGATCTACTCTTGTACTACCCATATCATCAATATTAATCAAGCAGGACGTAGGGTTTTACCTCCATCAAGAGGGCCCGAACCTGGGTAAAACTTCGTGTCCCTTGCCTCCTGTTACCATCCGTCCTAGACGCACAGTTCGGGACCCCCTACCCGAGATCCGCCAGTTTTGACACCGACACTCGCTGTCAACATCACCAGGGTCATCTCGTCTGATCTTATACCGCAATGCACCGCATACCGGGCATGCGTTCAGATCCTTGTATGCACCGCGGTAGAGGATGCAGTCATTAGGGCATGCATGTATCTTCTCCACCTCCAATCCTAAAGGGCATACGACCTTTGCTGCGTATGTACTGTCGGGCAATTCGTTATCCTTTGGAAGCTTCTTCTTCAATATTTTTAGTAGCTTCTCAAATCCTTTGTCAGCCACAGCATTCTCTGCCTTCCACTGCAGCAATTTCAGTACGGTAGCGAGCTTTGTGTTGCCATCTTCGCAATTGGGGTACAACCCTTTTTTGTGATCCTCTAACATGCGATCGAACTTTAGCTTCTCCTTTTGACTTTCGCATTGCGTCCTTGCATCGACAATGACCCGACGGAGATCATCATCATTGGGCACATCGTTTGGTTCCTCTTGATCTTCAGCAGCTTCACCCGTTGCAGCATCATTGGGCACATCGTCTGGTTCCTCTTCATCTTCACCAGCTCCCCCCGTTGCAGCATCACCGTATTCAGGGGGCACATAGTTGTCATCGTACTCTTCTTCTTCGCCGTCTTCCATCATAACCCCTATTTCTCCGTGCCTCGTCCAAACATTATAGTGTGGTATGAAACCCTTGTAAAGCAGGTGGGAGTGAAGGATTTTCCGGTTAGAGTAAGACCTCGTATTCCCACATTCAGTGCATGGACAACACATAAAACCATTCTGCTTGTTTGCCTCAGCCGCATCGAGAAACTCATGCACGCCCTTAATATACTCGGAGGTGTGTCTGTCACCGTACATCCATTGCCGGTTCATCTGCGTGCATTATATATAATTAAGTGTCCAATTAATAGAAGTTCATCATCACATTAAAACCAAAGTGCATACATAGTTCTCATCTAACAACATATAGCTCTCCAGAGCATCTAATTAATTAAACCATACATTGAAACTATGTAAAACATTTCAATGCGAAAACAAATGCGATCATAATCGCAACCAAGGTAACAATTGATCCAACGACATAATGATACCAAGCCTCAGTATGAATGGCATATTTTCTAATCTTTCTAATCTTCAAGCGCATTGCATCCATCTTGATCTTGTGATCATCGACGACATCTGCAACATGCAACTCCAATATCATCTTCTCCTCCTCAATTTTTTTTATTTTTTCCTTTAACAAATTGTTTTCTTCTTCAACTAAATTTAACCTCTCGAGAATAGGGTCGGTTGGCATTTCCGATTCACATACATCCTACATAAATAAAATCTATGTCACGTTGGTTGGCATAATTTTCATAAACAATAAATGAACCAATAGTTATAAAGATAATATATATACCACATCCGAATCATAGACAGGACGAGGGCCGACGGGGGCGGATACCAAAACCATCGCACTATATAAGATGCAATAATAAAAGTAAGAAAATAATATAAGTATCTATGTAAACATACAAGTAAGAATATTTTTCTTTTCAGAAAGAACATAAGAACAAGAGGCTCACCACGGTGGTGCCGGCGATGAGCTCGGCGCGGGTGATCGACGGCGGTGAAGACGGGGACGGGGCGTGATGGACCGCTAAACCTAGACAAATATTGAGGAAAATGGAGCTTGGAGAGGAGAAAACTTAAGTAGTGTGGCTCGGGCATTCCATCAAACACCTTGTGTGCATAGGAGGTGAGCTAGAGCACCACCAAGCCCTCTCCCCCTCGGTCAGAAAAAAACAGAGCAGTGTGCCCTGGTCTTACGCGAGGGGGTATATATAGGCACCTCATTGGTCCCGGTTGGTGGCATGAACCGGGACTAAAGGGGAGCCTTTGGTCCCGGTTCAAGCCACCAACCGGGACCAATGGTGGTGGGTCAGGAGCGAGGCCCATTGGTCCCGGTTCGTCCCACCAACCGGGACCAAAAGGTCCAGACGAACCGGGACCAATGGCCCACGTGGCCCGGCTGCCCCCCTGGGCTCACGAACCGGATCCAATGCCCCCATTGGTCCCGGTTCTGGACTGAACCGGGACTAATGGGCTGACCCGGCCTGGACCAAAGCCCTGTTTTCTACTAGTGGTGGTCCCCTCTCCCAATGCCTAGAAATGCATTTAATGGCTTAAATAGAGTAAATCAATCCCCAAAAATGCCAAACTTTGACATGGAACATGTAACGGTGTATGTAGAGTGTAGGAAAAATTTAAAGGCCAACCGATGAAGCAATCATCACTTCACCTTCAAACTTAATTCGTTCTATCTTGAAACCTAGATTCTTTCTGAGATATGGTACGGTTTCTAAGCAGTGTACATCACAACTTTGGACGAGGATCCCCTGTGGTGGCCTAGCCTACCTTTGAGTCACTGACACATAGGTCCCACAGAGCATGAGCCCCATTTGTCAGTGACTCAAAGGCAGGGTATGGCAGGGATTGCAAACTCAGAGGATCCACGTCCCATAACTTTAGCCAAACCTTCTCAGATTTTTAGCACAACCTCTAGGGATTATATAATGACACCCTGCAAATTTTTATGTTTTCTAGACTTGGTTTGCGCTTTTCATAAAAAACAATAATCTTCATGTTTGGGGTCAAGTCTTGGCACCTTGATGTTTGGAATTCCACATATTTTTTGCATGGATAAGGCCTAAACATAGACAAAGAATCTATCTACGTCCATACTCCCACGCACTGTTGTTGGGCATGCACGGGTATCCAAAATAAGTAGAATTATGTATTCCCACCACAATGTCACCAACTCACCATCTTTAAGAACCGTTTTCGATAGCAAAACACTTATCTAAAATAAATTTGTTACCACAAACACTATGTTTCCCAAGTAACCGCTCCAAGAAATCTCTTATGCACACACTTCTAAGGGATTGTAGGAGTTCTCGATACAATAGGAGCCAAAAACAACCAATAAGGCTTTAACAAACATCAATTCAACCGCAACTGCAACAGATTAAATTTATAGCAGAAGAATTTATCAGTAGCAAAACATTTCAATTTCAGCAAGACTTTCAGTACTACTAGTAATTTATAAGTGCGGGAAATTGCCATATCTCACATCTAAAGGACAGGCTTTGCACCAAGATGCTAATAGTTTGATTGCAGTAAATTAAGAGGACTTTGAAGAGACTAATTATAAATAGGCAAGTCCTTGATGGGATCTAATCAGGTCTTCCCATCTTTTATTACGACTACACCTTGACACGCCACATGCATCTAGTATATATAGGTGGTGTTTGGTTCTCTAGTCCTAGGACTTTTTCTAGTCCCTAGGACTTTTTGAAAAAGACTCACCCTGTTTGATTTGTTAGGGACTTTTTCTAGTCCCACCACAAAAAAGTCCCTGGAACCAAACACCCGCATATTGTACTCGTCAACTTAATCTCGGGATGTGGATCCAATTAATGTGCTGATTAGATTTTGGTGTCAAGGATCAGATCGAATCAAGATGCTGTCAGTTTGATTGCAGTAAATTAGAAGTACCTTGAAGAGACTAGTTATGAATAAGCAAGTCATAAACTTAATCTCCCAAGGATCAGTTACGACATCAAGATGCTAACAGTTCGATGGGATCTCATAAGGTCTTCCTTCTTTTATTATGGTTCAGCTCGACATGCCACATAAATGTTCATCAGAGACAATGACGATGACAATGAAAGTGACCATTACAGATGTCTAAACTTAATCTCGGTGATGAACACAACGACACGCAAATATAATATTCCTTGACAGGGAATGACGTGGCCTGTTATGCTGGCGTCAAACAGAAAACAAAGCTGGCTTGTAACGACCTAGAGTCCTAGACTATGACAAGAAAATAAAGCTGATAACTAGTAAATACGCCCATGTGTTGCTAATATCCATGTGCAGACGTTGCTAAAGTAGATAATACTCCATCCCATAATGTAAGACATTATTTGACACTCCCTCCGTCCCATAATGTAAGACATTGTTTGACATTCCCTCCGTCCTATAATGTAAGACATTGTTTGGCACTCCCTCCGTCCCATAATGTAAGACATTGTTTGGCACTCCCTCCGTCCCATAAGGTAGTGTCAAAAAACATCTTACATTATGGGATGGAGGGAGTAATACATTGGTTAGTTTTTACACATGCTACAGCCTGCAGGCCAGAAATCGAGCAAACTCATCACTGTCAGTGACATCAATGAGAAACAAATTAGGTTCATTTGGCATTTCTTCTGAGCCGATTGATGCCCTGCGTCTGCTATAGTTTGTGGTCAATTCAATCCTCGATTAAACCTTCCATTCAAGAGAATCACCTGCCAAATTTAGTTAGCCAGATCCTATTAAACACAGACATGAGCATATAAATTTATACAGATAAATCATGCAGCAACTCAATCTCATAAGTACTCTAGAAAATACATTTGGTTCCCCCCTTGTCCTTAAGGCACAATAAATATCCCATATATACTCGTGTGCGAACATGAATAGAAATTCAAAAAGCTAGAAACTCGTGGAGAGACTATCAATTCAGTGCTCGACTCCTAGGCCTAATAAATTTGCTTAATGCTGGAAGGCAGAATGATTGGATATACCATGAAGATAATCAGTGATATTTAGCCTGTATTAAGAAGCAATAGAAGAGATAAAGGATTGCATGCTGCCGCTAGAGATGATGCAGACTACACCTGCTGGTTCTTCTCTAGTCCGTATGATGCAGAGTCTGGTCATGAGCAGTTCTGGTAGATAGACATCTACAATGCACATTTTTCTTGATCAGACATTTAAGGATTAATCCGATTTATTTGCATTAATCGAATTTGGACTGGAGAATGGAACAGGATTTAAGAATAACGAGTTACTTGCCTGGTAACAAGTGTTGGGCAACATATTCGAACCATATATGGAAGGTGAACCGTGGTGCCATAAGTCTACTACAGTTCACAATAGTGCAGGGGAAGTCAACTGTAGTGCCATCTGCCGTAGTTTCTCCACTCCAACTACGGCGGCTGCCCGATCTGATTCAAACTAATGTCGATGCAGCTCCTCCACTTTGTTGTGGACTGAAGTGTGGTTGGGGCATGGAAGCTGAGGAGATTTAAAGGATCACCTCTTCAGCTGCACCTACCAACATGAATTTCAAAACATAAGACAACTCGAAATAGGATAACCACAAAACAAATTGATCATGTAGTTGCTGAAGTTCCAATCGGATTACCTATCTAAGATTATAAATGTGATCAGGTAAAAAAAAAGGAAACATATTTTATCTCTGTAGGATTCAGAGGAAACCAGAAGCTGAAAACTTACTCGGGATTCTTGAGAAAAAACAAGCTAGGAACTAATGCTTGCTCACATGCTCGTAATTGCATCGGTTCCCATTGACACTGATGACTTTGTTGATTTTGAGGACTAAAAAAGCAAGCCATAGCTAGCATTTAAAGTGGCTAGTCATGCATTTCGTCACTACTCACAGCAAAACCCTAGCATTTAAATGCTAGCCATGCACTTTTCCTGCTTGATTAGTATATATCCCGCACCTAATTCATTCTCGACTCTTAGCATCTATCTAGACTTCCAATTAGTGTAATTCCAATTATTTTCAACTTTAGAAAAGTTGGGATACAAAAAAAAAAATCTAAGTCTACGTCATGGCTATCCTAAGGATTACAAACTACAAACATACAGAAGAACATATCACATCCTAATTAAATGCTAGCCAGTAGAACAGAAAATTGCCGCAAATACAATAGCAGCAGCAACAACAACAACAAAGCCTTTTGTCCCAAACAAGTTGGGGTAGGCTAGAGGTGAAACCCATAAGATCTTGCGACCAACTCATGGTTCTGGCACATGGATAGCAAGTTTCCACATACCCCTGTCCATGGCTAGTTCTTTGGTGACCAGCTCTTAATTTTATTTCACACAAATAAAGCATTACAAACTACTGAAAATGGTAACTATGGTTATAAATGACACTATGATCTAGTAAGGTTACAGCATGGGCACAACTGCAGACGTAACAATGGCTTAATTGACAAGGCCATCTACAAAAAAAAGCAGGAAATGGCATCCAAGAAGCCACAATGGCTTACCTTGGTACATGAAGGATGACACTAGATCACAAAGTTACATCACTGAATGGCATCCAAGACTAACCACTTCATTCCTAAGAAAAATGAAAAGACAATCAAACATATCAGGGAAGATTAAATGTGAACTTGAGTAACCACAACTGAGCCTTGCAAAGATTTTAAAAAAGAAAATAATTGTGTGCACACATGAATACATGCTAAGTAAAGCAATATTTGAAATCAGAATGTTAACAAGTTACTAGGCAAATTTTCTGAAGACCTCATTCGATTGCACATGGCCAGATTAGATCAATGGTCGCCTTCAGTAATAGTGTGGCAGCAGAATTTTAACTTGCGAAATAAAATCCACTGCATGGTGAGAAAATGTAGCAAACGAAGCCTCAAACCGACTAAAAGTTTACTACAGTACATGGACTTCAAATCATAACTACATAATTACCAGGCATCATTAACAATTTGGCAGAACATGAGAAAATGTCAAGACAAGGATCACTATTGGTTTAAAGTCCACTAGGAAACAAATGCAACAAAGAAATACAGAAACGCATGTCATCTCGCAGAGAACTCAACCACAGAAATTTCCAGTCTTCTGTAAAGTACTTGTGCGATCAAATACAGAAAACGGAAGCTCAGTTTACCTACTTAAAATCAGTAGATATAGGAGGAAACTTTTCTACAAAGTAATCTTGCGAAATAAGCTCAAGCGGCCAATACTCCATCATGACCTGGATGGTTTTCCGAATCCAGAATTAAGGGATTCTAATGCATCTGAAATGGTAGAATATACAGCTGAATTAGTTCACTCTTACCCACGTCATTAACACATATTTGAAAGGAAGACTACAAAATCTAGACGAGAATGGAGAAACTACATAAATAAAGATATACCGAGTAGTTTCATTCTCTGACACGAGATCTGCAGGATAGTTTCAATGCTATGTTTGTCATGAGGTTTCTAACTATGATTGATAAACAAAAACAGAGGATGGGGACCCATGAGTTTTCCCTGAGTTGCGTAGAAAACTGGCCTTTAAGGATAATAATGGAGATAGTATCATTACATAATTGGTTTATATTCCCGTCTCTCCTCTCCAACTAGACAGCTTGGGCATAAACTGCGGAATTAACAAAAATAAATAAAAAGATGTACTTTATACAGTTATGAAATCAGAACCTAATGAAATGACCAATTCACAGAGCTAGGGTGTTTACGAGAGCAAGTACAATATTAACAAAATTAATTCATCTCTAGTCTCTAGATTATAGTACTTTCGGCGTCACTAACACATTATTCAAAATTAAGAGCAATGCCTAGAAAGAGAGTACTAAACACAGGAGCATTAAAATTAACCAGGTATGCAATACTACCAGATTCTCCGCATAGTTCTACAGGAACCTGGTTGATCATGCGGGTTCGTTGTTTATGGCAGTGACTACGAACATCGACGTGACACTTGCACACTGAACAACCACATTCCCTACTCCTAAATCCTAATATCTCTCCGCCGTTCTTTTCTTGTTAATGTTCAAGTATATTTGTTGTGTGTTTAGCACGACATCCCGCTACTCATCTCTTACAAATGAGCAAAGAATGCTAGAACAGGGCATGCACACCTGATAATTCAGGAGCAAATTCGCCACAAAACGTCGGGAAAACCAGATCGAAGCATGCCTCACGACGGAGGACGGGGACCTCGAGACGCGGGGCACCAAGCACGGATGCCCGAACCCTAGGTCCCGGCGACGAGAGAGCCGCCGCGGGCGCACGCGACGCCGTCACGGCCACCAGAGCTCGGGCGCGGCTGGGATAGGATTTCGGGGGAGGCGGCGAACACATGGCGGAGGTCGTGTTTCAGGGAGGCGCCGAATCCAATGAGGGGATGAGCAGAGTCAGTGGACTCCGAGACTGGAGGGAGCATAGGAGTGGCCGGCGGCGCCAACCCCGGTGGCGGCGCCGGCGGCGAGTGAGAAGGCCGAAGGCGTCGTCGGGGCTCGGGAAGGAGAGGAGGCAACGCACAGGGACGAAGTAAATGGGCCGGCCCATTTGCGCGACGAGAAATACACCGGACGAATAGTACCGTACCGGAAGTTTAATCAATATGTGATCAGTTTATTAGGCCGAATTCTGCCTAGTGCATCGCCAACACGGGGATCATGCACGGCTGTCAGCTGCGAAAGATGCCAAAGCGCACAAATAAAAGAGGCCGCTGAGCCCAACCCGTGAACCAGCATCGAAAAGTGCACACGGACGAAAAGATGGCCTCCGAGCCCATCCGTGACCCAGCACCGATAAGTGCGCACGGATCAAAACAAATGCAGTGAAAAGATCCCCTATGAGGGCACAGTCGTAAGAAAAAATAGCGCAATTGCATCCCCCGGGTTGGCACGTGCTATACATTAGCACTGGGCTTTTTGTTCAAATTCCTTTTTTTAAGGACGAGCTACCCTGTTTAAAAATTCAAAAATGCTTTTCTATCTATTTTATTTTAGTTTTTCTATTTTCATAAATTCAAGAAAATGTTGGGGTTTTCAAAATGTTTTTGTTTTCAAGTTTTGTTCGGAGTTACAAAAAAATGTTCCTGTTTACAAAATTTGTTTGCAGATTCAAGAAAATAGGAATTTCAAAAAAATTCATGCTTCCAAATTTGCTTTGGAATTCCAAAAATTGTTCCCATTTTCAAAACTGTTCGATAATTCAAAAATAGTATTTTTAAAACAAATGTTCCCAAATTTCGAAAATAATTCAAAAATGTTCCGAATTTCTACTATGCGGTTTCAAAAAATGTATGGACTTTTTCTAAAAAATCCATGCTTTTTAAAGCCGGATTAAAAAAAACTAATCGCCATAGTAGCTATATGGGTCGGCTCAATCGGGGCTCTCCTTGTGCGGAAGGCCGAGTACTGTTTGCACAAGGAGCATCATATAGGAGCTCCCAATAAATATGGCCTTGCTTCGCTTGAATGCCAATATTTTGGCTAATATTTGCTTGGTTGCCAAAACAGGGACTAACTAGTCCACGGATACCCCCTCGGGGGCTTCCTAGCAGACGCGCGCGAGCGCTTCAATCGCCACGTATCGCGTGTTGGGGGCATCACGGAAACCCAGTTTTTTTCCTGCACGGTTTTGCCAAGGATTTTTTTCCACTATTTTTTGGGGTTTCGGATTTCACTTAATTTTCCCTATGTTTTTCTAGGGAAAAATGATTTTTTTAGTTTTTCTAGTTTTAATTGCATGAAGCACACCATGTGAAAGAAACTATGCATCCCAAAATTGAAGAACACAGTTGTGTATCATGCGAAAAAAAATTGTTCTTCCCGCATGAATAGAAAAATGTGCTTCTCGAAAAATGAAAAAGAACAGTTGTTCCACGTGAAGCACAAGTTATGCTTCTCGGGAAGTGAAAAGCAGAGTTATGCTTCTGTGGGGGTTTATATATTCACGAATGGATACACTCCAGTGAGAAACAAGGGGGTTATCGCGTGTGGGTGGGAAACCTGTGTGAAACGTGATAGTAGTCATTAATTAGCGATCTTCCTGGTGGATAAGTAGTTACGCCATTGGCACGGCGGAAGTGGTAACCATACAAATGGAGCGCCATTGACTTGGATGTGCATGGGAGGAACATGTTGGATTGAAACTTCCCTTTCCCGTGCTCCAAACCAACACCCACAGCCTCCAAATATGGAGGCTCGTGGGCTAGATATGGCATCAGCTCCAAAACTTATGTCAGATTGAGATGCATATGGCGACTCTGTTAGAGTGCCATTTTGGGACCAGATCACCATATTGGGGGTTATTATGACGGCCAACTTGATACTGCGATCCTTTTGAGTTGCTTATTGAGGGAAGACCTAACCTCCATGGCTACCGTTCTCATGCAGGTCATAATCATCAATGATGCGACCAAGCTGAAGACGAGAGAGGAAAGGGAAAGCACGCCAACTACGTGGAAGTAAAAGCGCGATGAATGACCGCCATGGAGAGGTTGCCCCACCATAAGGGGGAACAAGGGGCCGGTTCAGGTCAACTGCATTTGAGGAGAAAAAATGGCATTGCACGTAGACCCAACTTGTTAGAGGACAAAATACTGGTTTGCCGAATAAGTTCATGTCCAGTGAGGATCTTCAAATAAGTCTCAAATGTTCGAATCAGACGGTTCAGACACTTTGAGCCGTTTAACACAGATCACCAAATTGATCAGGACATGTCCGAACATTTGAATTTTCTAGCCTGGCCCCAATTCGAGAGGAAATCAAGGGGAGTCCACGCGTGAGCCACGTCGGACTCTGACACATTGGACCCACCCCAAAAGGCGTATCCGGCTATAGACACCCCCCTCATACACACCATCTTCATCGGACGTCCACCTATCTACAGTCATGTCGGCACGCCACCCGAAAAGCCTACATCAGTTGCCCACATTGAACCTTTGCCACTTCGCCTGCCCCATCTATTGAAAAGTCGATCAGTCACCCACCAAAAGCCTACCTTGGAGCCCATCTCCCCACCCCTCGGCCATCGTATGACCCCCCCCTTAGTTCGCATCTACCATTGCCATGGTCCATACCAAAATCACATGGTACAAGATGTTGACTCCGGAGCACTACGCCAAAATCACATCGGAGGTCCACGTTGCAGAAGCCCGACGTTGGCCCCACATTGATGCTGCCAACCTTCGAGATCTATGGACGAGATGGAGGACGAGGAGGAAGACAATCCCATGGCCATGGTGGAGGTCGCAGGAGGAGGAGGCACCCGTGCCGAAGGAGGATATGATGGTCGCTTATATCGCGGGTGGCGCGGCGGACGACATCTTCACCATGCAACAGGTAGAGGAGCATTTCAATCGGACGCTCTTGTAGGAGCTCCACGCTACGGTGTCTCAACTGCAGGCGCAACACACGGATTATGCAGGCGTAGCGAAGCTCCTCGTGAACCCGGATGTCGTCAACAAGAACACGGTTGTGTTCATGTACGTGTAGAGCACCCGTATGATTGACCACGAGCGCCGCCAGCTCGCATCAAAGACGCGCTATGGGAGTAACTTTTCGAGAAGCTCGAGGCTAAGGATGATGAGGCGCCGCATAAGCACGACAACGCCGTGAAAAGAGGCATATGGCTATGACCGCCAACGACAACGAGGCCGATGGCTCCTGTGCGGGGGTCATCAACCTCGCCTCCGACCGGGAGGAGTAGATTAGTTTTTTAGTTGTTTTCAGAGATCTTTTCCATTAGGGAAAATCGATGTTTGCCTTATTGGAGGGATATGGTGTAACGCCCCGAGACCGTTGCGCCAGGTGTCTTCCGGTGTTTCGTTGTTGTTGCCTTGTCATTTGCTTGCGTGTTGCATCTTGCCATGTCATCATGTGCATTGCATCATCATGTTTTCAAAACTTGCATTCGTCCGGGTTATCCCAGTTCTCCCCGTTGTCCTTTCTGAGCCCATACCACACTTGCCCGCGCCCGCGGCATGTCCGAAAAGTATTTTATAAGTGGCCGGAAAATGTTCTCGGAATGGGATGAGAGTTGGCGTGTGGTCTTGTTATAGTGTAGGTAGACCGCTTGCCAAGTTTCATCGCAATCGGAGTCCATTTGACGCCCCAACGGATAACTATAGCGGCAATATAGCCGGTCTAACGTCGGACGTTTTCGGTCTCCAGAAATAGTCGCCAGGCCACCCTCTCTTCTCTTATCTCAGCTCGAGACCGTCTACATAGCCCACTACCTACCACCAGGTCCAACCTAACCTCTCTCGTCAGCCCGCGGCCCTCCTCGCGCGCGCGTCCGAAAATTGTCCCGGACCCGACCCGAGCAGTCGTCACCGTCGTGTCCGGATCATCCCCAAACATCTACAAAACATCTCCGTTTTCTCATTTGGGCTCCCTAGCTATATTATTCGCGATCGTCCGATTACGATCGAAGGGACCGGATAGTCCCTAATTTAACCCACATGCTATTTATACACAGATGAAACCCTAGAAACTAGAGATCTGTCCCATCCACCCCGTGTCCGCCGCCACCACTCTCTCCCTTGGTTTCAGCGCCAAACCAATCCCCAATCGGCAGCCTCGATCCAAATCCACCCGCACGCAACCAGCCACTGCGTCCTCCCGATCTGCCTCCTCCCGCAGAGGCACTCACCTCGACCCCGAGCGGATCAAGCCAGCCGTCCCCGCCGGCGATGGGCAGCACCGGACCAGCAGGACTGTGGCCTTCCTCTCCCTCCTCCCCTCTGTTTTTCCTCGTGCTCCCCGGCTCTCTCTCACGATCTCCCTGTCTCTCTGTATTTCATCTGTTGCAGGTCCCGAGCACCTTGTTCCCTCCTCCCGTGCCTCGATCCAGGGTGGATCGGGAGCAGCGCCACCCTGCGTCAACCGCCGGAGCAACGTCTGCCCCGGCGAACCTCGACCTCCTCCGAAGCCATGGAGCCTCCCTGCCGTTCCCGACCTCAACTCCCTCTCGTCTCGCCATGGCGTCTCCGAGCCCAACCATGGACAGTGGCTGCCGGAGCTCGTCTTCCCCGCCCGCGCGTGCCCGCCGTCGGCCAGAGTCGCAGGCCACCATGGACAGCCCCAGGAGCTCCCTCGCAGCTGCCTGGATCTGGCGTCTCACCGGAGACCGCGTCCTCGCCCGTTTCCAGCCGCTGCCATGCTCTGTCGAAGACGACGAGCACCCGCCCGAGCCAGCAGCGTCGTTGACCGCGTGCGTGGAACACATCCCGCGCCAAGTCCCTCCGGCCGCGCCCGCAACCTGCCTCCGCACCGTCCCTGCGTTCCTGTCGACCCTCGCTGGAGTTGTGCCAAGTTCCACCTGCTCTTCTCGTCCTGCCAGATGCATCCCTCGTCGCCGGATCCGGGGACCCCGCGCCCGGATCCCTCCATCCCCGGCGAGCTCCGCCTCCCTCCATCGCCGGAGCACCGCCGGATGCCTCGCCGTTGACCCTGCCATCTGCTTCGTTCGCCTAGGGCAGCGCCCAGTCTCTGCTTCATCCACGCGAGGGAGACGAGCGCAGCGCTCCTGTTTCGTTGACCGAGTCCGCCCGAGCCGGCCCGCCGCTAGTTTTCCCCTGCAGGCCTCCCTCTCTGTCTAAACCGGGCCAGGCCCATGGTGAGCGCCCCAGCGCCCAGCAGTTTCGGCCCGTGCCTTGTTTTTTTTGCCAGATTTGCAGAATAGTCCCTAGAGTTCATGCATTTAGTATCTCACAAACTGTGCATCGGATTAAAATAAGTTATATATGAAACTTGCTTAGAATTTTGTGTAGATTAATAATTTGCCACTTTCATCTATGTTTGAAATGTTGTTTGTTTAAATTTGCTTAAATGCCATGCTAAAATGCTTTATTTCATAACTAAATAACCGTAGCTCCAAACCTAACAAACTTTATATGTAAATGGGGTAGAAAAATGCCTAGTTTAACATGGTGGCATCACTTTGCATGTTTAACAACTCTAAAATTGTGTTTAGGGCAGAACAGTACCAAACCTTAAAACATGCACATGAGGAGTTTCCAGACTTGTTGTTTTGTTGTTCCGGCCTCATTTAAACTTGCCTAGATAGATACTTTCATTATGCTTCACCTCTTGCCATGCTAACAAGATTTAATATTGTTGGGTACATAAACGAGAGAGAACTAAATAAGTTATGTGGTGTTCCGTCAATATGCACCCCGATGCATATTGAGCTCCACTTAATTTGTAGGATTGTTTGTGCACTTTGCCATGCCATGCCTCATTAAACCGGACATGCATCATACTTGTTTGCGCATCGTGCCATGCTTATGTGGTGGTTGTTTACTATGTTGTTTGCTTTTTTCCGGTGTACTTCTTCTCGGTAATCCGGTAACGTCGTGATTGTGAGGACCCGTTCGACTACGTCCGTTTGTATTCTTCATGGACTCTTTCTTCTTCCTTGCGGGATCTCAGGCAAGATGACCATACCCTCGAAATCACTTATATCTTTGCTTGCTAGATGCTCGCTCTTTTGCTATGCCTATGCTGCGATACCTACCACTTGCTTATCATGCCTCCCATATTGTTGAACCAAGCCTCTAACCCACCTTGTCCTAGCAAACCGTTGTTTGGCTATGTTACCGCTTTGCTCAGCCCCTCTTATAGCGTTGTTAGTTGCAGGTGAAATTGAAGCTTGTTCCATGTTTGGAACATGGATATTCTTGTTGGGATATCACAATATCTCTTATTTAATTAATGCATCTATATACTTGGTAAAGGGTGGAAGGCTCGGCCTTATGCCTGGTGTTTTGTTCCACTCTTGCCGCCCTAGTTTCCGTCATATCGGTGTTATGTTCCCGGATTTTGCGTTCCTTATGCGGTTGGGTTATAATGGGAACCCCTTGACAGTTCGCCTTGAATAAAACTCCTCCGGCAAGGCCCAACATTGGTTTTACCATTTGCCACCTAGCCTTTTCTTTCCCTTGAGTCGGCCGGCTCAAGGGTCATCTTATTTTAACCCCCCGGGCCAGTGCTTCTCTAAGTGTTGGTCCAACTAAGCGATGTCCGAGGCTACCAGGGGCAACCCTGGGCTGGCTTACCCGACGTCTGGCTCATCTGGTGTGCCCTGAGAACGAGATATGTGCAGCTCCTATCGGGATTTGTCGGCACATCTGGGTGGCTTTGCTGGTCTTGTTTTACCATTGTCGAAATGTCTTGTAACCGGGATTCCGAGCCTGATCGGGTCTTCCCGCTAGAAGGAATATCCTTCGTCGACCGTGAGAGCTTGTGATGGGCTAAGTTGGGATACCCCTGCAGGGTTATGAACTTTCGAAAGCCGTGCCCGCGATTATGGGTAGATGGGAATTTGTTAATGTCCGGTTGTAGAAAACCTGAAGCTTAACTTAATTAAAATGCATCAACCGCGTGTGTAACCGTGATGGTCTCTTTCCGGCGGTGTTCGGGAAGTGAACACGGTGTTGGAGTTATGCTTGACGTAGGTTGTTCTAGGATCACTTCTTGATCATAGTTTCTTGAACGTGCCTTGCCTTCTCTTCTCGCTCTCATTTGCGTATGTTAGCCACCATATATGCTAGACGCTTGCTACAGCTCCACCTCATACCTTTTACCCGTCCTATAAGCTTAAATAGTCTTAATCACGAGGGTGTGAGATTGCTGAGTCCCCGTGACTCACAGATACTTCCAAAACCAGTTTGCAGGTGCCGATGATGCCATGCAGGTGACGCAACCAAGCTCAAGGAGGAGCTCGATGAAGATCTTGTCCTTTGTGTTGTTTCGGTCCAGTTGATCAGTAGTGGAGCCCAGTTGGGGTCGATCGGGGATCTGTGTAGCATTTGGGGTAGTCTTCTTTTATTTTGGTTCCGTAGTCAGACCTTGAGTGTATCTGGATGATGTATTCTTTTATTCTTGTAATTGTGTGAAGTGGCGAGTGTAAGCCAACTATGTATCCTTTTCGCTTAATGTATTACATGGCTTGTTGTGAAGATTACCTCACTTGCGACATTGCTTTCAATGCGGTTATGCCTCTAAGTCGTGCTTCGACACGTAGGAGACATAGCCGCATCAAGGGCGTTACATATGGTTGGATGGTCTTTCATCTGGTCGGATGTCCGAACATGTCCATGGATATTCTGATGTGGTCAGTTTGGTGAGCCGCTTTGGTGGCGCATTAGGAATGGGATAGATACAAATCATCGAAATCCCTAGTATGGATGAAGATTTTTTTTGACAAATTCGAGGTGGTGTTGCACCTCCGGCCGTTGATGACATCATCCTCGCACAAGCAAACGACCGGCCGGGCGAATGGATCGAAGGATTCAGACAAATGAAACCAAGCAGGCAAAGACTAGTCAGACACTTGCTTGGCACAACAAGCAGCGGATGGAATCGACAAATCTTTGCCCTCGTTGTCATCTTCCTCCCGCCTCACCCTCTCAAGCGACGAGCAGAATGCGAGTGCTGACCTTGCTGGCTTGCGTCCTAGGTATGCAATTCCGGTTGCCATAGGCCAAGCCGAGGTGACTGACTTCATGCCACTGGTCCCAAGCTGGGGAGGGAGCTTGGCACCAACTGGACCAGTGGATCGATAAGTAACATTCATCTACGACAGTTCTGACTGAAGCCTTGTCGTCCCCATCTAGGCGCATCGCCATTCCAAAGCAAAAGTTGTCGTCTCCCTGTCACCGCGCAGCCACCCATCCATCATCCATCCGCTGGGTCCCTACAGTACCTCTCCTCACCTTGACTTCAGCGCCCATGGTGGGGGCCAGACGACCTCGTGTCGCCTGGGCTAGGTGCTATTCCTTTTCGATCCCGCCGTCGACGCACCGTGTCTAGCACTGCACCACTTGTCAAACGAATGCAATCGATCAGCACTCCTGGCTGGCTCGCTCTATAAATACTCTTCTACTGCTAAAGCCTGACCAGCCAGGACGTATGATCATGGCGAGCAGCAGCAGCATGGCGGCGCTGGTCATCGCCGTGCTGTGCGGCCTGTGCCTGACGGCGAGCCGCGTGGAGGGGCAGCTGCAGGTGGGCTTTTACAGCACCACCTGCCCCAATGCCGAGGCCATCGTCCGGCGCGCCGTCACGGCGGCCTTCACGACCGACCCCGGCGTCGCCGCCGGGGTCATCCGGCTCCACTTCCAGGACTGCTTCGTCGAGGTACGTGTCGCATAGGATCAGAAGCAGCTGCAGGCTGCAGCTATAATATATATGCCTGCTTGCTTTTGCATGGCTACGCCGCACGGGTGCTATATTTAGGAACCAGCAATGCTAGACCTACGTACTGATTCATACGTAATGGCTTCGGTGGCTTTTTTTTGGTTGGAGGAAATAAGGGGGAGGGGCCCTACCCATTTGAAATCAGGGGCGGAGAGGTTATAGTTAGGAAATTTACGTAAGAGTTCCTAGGTTTTCTTCGTAGGTGTAGCATTTTTGTTTAGGAACGGAGGGGTAGGAGAGAGGGGAAAACGTATACGTGTTTAGCATGCACCCGTATACGTGTTTAGAGCATCTCCAGCCGTTCGGCCTCCAGGACGCATAAAAAGCGTCTCCTGGGGGCGAGCCGGCGATGCAATCGGCGCTGGGGGCGGTTTCGCGCCCAGTCATCGCCCCCAGCTCGCCCCCAGGCGTCGAAATTGGCCCACTTTTCAGCCCCATTTCGGCGAATAAAGGGCCCATGTGGGCGACAATAGGCCCATATTCGGCGTGGTTCACCCTTGTTCGGCTTTGAATTATGCACATAAATTTTTTTATCACATATTTCATCACAAAAATATCAAATACTTCAACAAAATAGTGTTCAATACAAATTATATGGTTCAACAAATAAAAACTCATATTTCATCACCGGGAGCTCCGTATGCAAGCATCCTCATCGCTGTCGTGCACTTCTGGATGGAGATGAATCCAAGAGCGCCGGTGCAATCCATCTTGCACTTGAAGTAGTTGTTGAACTCCCGGATAGAATTCACAATCCTGAGGAAGAGCTTTCGGCTCATCCGATAACGGTGCCGAAATGTTTTCTCGCCGTGAAGTGGAGCATCGGCGAAGTAGTCGGAGTAGAGCATGCAGTAGCCTTCGAGACGATGCCGGTTCTTTGCTTTCACCCGCCCAGGCGCCGAGACACATCGCCGCGGCTTTTCATTGCTCGCCAGCAGCTGGGCGAGGGCGGCGAGCACCATGAGATGCTCTTCTTCCTGGACGTCGGCCTCGGCTTCCTCCTCCAGCAGCGCGGCGAGCGCTTCCTCGTCATCTGAGTCCATCGCCGAGGCAGGCAAATCGCCGAACACCTTGAGCTCGGTGGGCGTGTACCCGCCGCTAAACCGTGCCTCCGTGGCCGAAAACGGCGGCCGGAAACGCCCAGCTGCTGTTGGAGGGGCTGCCGCGGCGAAGCGCTGCTATTTTTCCGGCGGGTAATGGCTATCTAGCGGTGTAGGACGGTGGGCGGCGCCGGGATATAGCTACTTGTGGCCGAGGGAGCGGGGGGTGGGAGGCGAGTCAGGGAAGAAAACCTTGACTTTTCCCGTGACGGTGTGGGCCAGCCACACTTTTCCCTTGCGCCGGGGAAGAAAATTTCATGGACACCGGCTGCAAAGCCCATCCTGTGCGTACCCCTGCCCAGATTCGTCCACGTGTCCTCTCCTTACATCCGACCGCCGCAGTTCGTTCCGATCCGTTCGCTCCTTTCGTCGGCTCGGGAGCGCTCGCTCGGCTCCAAATACGTGCGATCCCGGCTCCCTCACGAGGCAAGGCCGGCTGAAGCGGAGGCCCACATAGTCGGCCCTTTTGTCTCACAGTCGCCCGGTTTCAAGCCTCCGCGTCTTTCGTCCGCCGCCGCCGCTGCCGCTGATGGAGGGCACGGTGTGCCCAAACCAAGGTGATCCCGTCTCCGGCGCCGGCCTCTCACTCCCCCACACGCACCTCCATCTCGCCCAGTTCAGAACTGGTGACCCCCTCCCTTGCAAGTCTGAAAGTTTGTGTTTCCTTTTGGCTGTTAGCATGCAATTAGCTCCTTCAGGTAAGAGGTTTGATTTGCTAATCGTACATGACCACATGTTAATCACATATTTTGATTAAACTGGGACGAACGAAGTGCAACCTAGCAAGCTCGTACTTGATCAGATCGTTTGATTCGCTCAGTCGAGCTACAAAATCAATTCCATCACTAGTTTCAGAGTAAAGAAAGTGTAGTTTCAGACCGAAGGGTGTTTATCTTACAGGAGGACGAACTTTACATTATTTTGCTATACGTCTGACAACTATCTAACCAAACTCACATGCTAATAATTCAATGCGATTTGTGCATGTCTTTGCAGTCGTGAAAGAGAAGTTTTCAAATTGGCAAGGATTCCCCCTGGTCCAACTAGCTAAGATGGTAGAAAAGGGAACAAAGAGCAAACAGGAGGTCACCTACTCATGTAACAGTCATGCTTCGCCATCATTCTACTGGACGAAGACCCCGAAGTACACCGCTGGAACAAGACAACTGATGCCATGGAAACAACATCAATAATTCCTGATGAGTAGACTTAAAAGTAGGATTTTGAGATATTACAAATCTGGAGTAGACTTCGTGACAAATCGTGTACTAGTATATAGCTGATTGCTCTCTCTGACAATTTCCAACTACAATGTACAGTTGTACACTGTATCTTTTTTCATCTAAGATATATATGAATGAGGTGCTCGACCTCGAAGATTTAAATCAGAGGTCTGAAAATCTGAAACTATTGCAGGTGCTCGGCCTTGAAGATTTAACACTTAACACATTCTGTCGCATAATCAATGCAATCTCACAGAAATCCAGAAATGATGAAAAACCATACTCAGTGTAGTACATAATTATACCAAAACATTCTAAATGAAGACAAAATTCAGTCTACTACAGTGCATCAATTATAATTCATAGATACACCAAATGACATCAAAAAAATTGTACTCCTTATAGGCTGCCCGTAATACTAATCATCAAAAGGTAACTTTCTAGCAGCCGAGGACAATGTGGCATCCTGCTCAACCCCAAGTAAAAGACTTGTAAATCCGCCTTGGATAGATGGAGCAGACATGGTTGAAGGTTGCCCATACACATCATTTGCAAAGGTTAGCATTGTGGCATTAGCATATCTGCCTTGGATCAACGGTGCAGCCATGATCGAAGATCGCCCTTGCCCATAGACATCATTTGAAAATTTTGGCATGGTACTAGTAATGTCAATACTACCAGCATTCACATCCTATATCATAGAATATGAAATTGTTCATAAAACATGCAAGTCAAATATGAAAAGGGGATACTGACTCTGAGTCAAATGGGTTACCATCATTTCCTTCGGATCAATGCCGCCATCCCTATTCTGTACTACATTTTTTCGATCTTCTCCTAAAGTCAAACATATGAATTGAAAGAAAAGTAAAAGGATTAACAATAGAAGTATAGAATGGAAAAAGGCTTGCTAGAATGGGTAGGATCGGTACCTTTCTTTTTAGCACTTTTATTTTTCTTCCCTTTCTTTTCTTCGAGGGAGATGGTTGCCCGTTTACGCTTTGCGCCTTTCACCACCTGCGGAACTCTGAATGATATTGTACCATTTATTGTGTTTGTAGCACACTCAGCCGAAACTAGCGGAACCTCGCTGATTTTTCCTCCATCTTGCTAAGAGTGTTATCTGCTTCCAAGTCTAACTTATCTATAGCTTTCTTGAAATCATCAAGAAGTTGTTTTGACCGAGTACACTTCAATGCAACTGATGTAGCCTTCCTTGAGATACGTGCAGCTTGTGTTTTCAAGCTTTCCTCCTCGGATCCTTGTTTTTCAACATAAAATCCTCTTTTCGCATATTTTGTCCATCTTCCTAGTATATATTGTGGTGGCAAAATGAAAACGTCATTCATATTGAAGACTTTGAATGCATGCTTGCACAATATACCTGCAAGATATGGATGTCATATTTCATCAAGTTGTATTACAGAGCACATTGCATCATAAATTGTGTATATATACCTATGGATTCGAACTTTCTGCAACAACATGTAATAGTTGTGTCCGTGGTATTGAATATAACTTTTGCTCCATGCTCGCTGTTCATATGTGTGACCATATATGTCAACACCGGACCGTCGGTTTGTAATAGTTTACAAGAGAATGAAAATTGGCTTTTGAATTCTGTTTCAAATTCTGAATACATCCGCCTTGTATATGATTCAGATGCAGTCTTTAGCAAAGGAAAATTTGGACTGTAAGCAACAGGTTTCTTTCGACGCGAACTAAAATCTTCATCCAACTCATTTTCACGAAGACTTCCAAAAACCTTCTCACATTCTACAAGGAGTTCTGAAAGACCAAGTCTCCTACGAAATCTTTGCTTGAATACATTATTCATACCTTCACTCCTTTGAGTCGAGTTCATATCAGCTGTAAAAGAGTCACGATAGACAGCAGCCCACTTTTCCCTCAACTCATACAGCTTTTTCATCCATTCATTGTCCTCAAGGTTGTATTGATCCAACAATTCGAACCATTTTTTATTGAAGTAAAATTCTGACCTATCTTCGTAGACACATTTCTTAAAATCAGGTAAAAACTTCTCAGGATGCTCATGAATTACATGCCCAAGATGTTTTGCAGCATTAAGATAAATGTGCCACAAACAAAGCCGATGACTTGTATTTGGGAACACATATGCAATTGCTCCGTCCATGGCCTTGTCCTGATCAGTGAAAATAGTGCTCGGATGCTTGCCTGACATCGCTGTTAAAAATGTTTCAAAGAGCCAAACAAATGAATCGATACTCTCATTAAATATCAGCGCGGCACCAAAAATTACTGTCTTCTTGTGATGGTTGGTACCAACGAATGGAGCAAAAGGAATTTCAAGCTTGTTAGTCTGAAAGGTGGTATCAAATGATACAGCATCCCCAAAACATGCGTAATCCATGATAGACTGACCATCTGCCCAAAAGAAATTAGCTATCTGGCCATCAACTTGATTTATCTGAATGGCATAAAAAAATGTAGGATCCTCTCTTTGCTTATTTTTCAAGTATTCCAACAGTGTTTGTGCATCATTTGATTCTAAATACTTCTTGCGCTCGCGACCAATCTCATTATTGCAGTCCATCTTTGAGAATGGTACTTTGTCGGGTCCTCCGTAAAATGCTACCATAAAGTCATATACCTGGGATGGCTTCATCCCGGCTTCCCGTATCTGGCCAATTAGATGTCTATCCGCTTCTATAACACGTCTTTGGGACCTCATCTTGTGCACCTTATTGGGACTAGCAAGATAATGATTGTGCTCGGTTATAAGCTTTTGCACTGTCCAAATACCATCCTTGTTGACAATAAATTGAATACGAGCCTCACAACCTGTCCTTTTAGTGTCCTTAGATGATTGGGTTTCTCGATGGCCTTCGTTACTGCAAACTATATATTTTTGAGATATACTTTTATCACCTCGTCGCTTTGTGTGACTTTTTCTGACACTGAACCCAACCTTAGCGGCATATGCGTTGTACATATCATAAGCGCTGTCCTCTGAATCGAAAGCCAATCCAACTTTTGGAACAATCAACGTTTGTCCAACTTTATCAATCGCCTGCCATACAATGAGTCCAGAGTTAAATTTATATTACCATAATGTGATGTGGGAAAATGTTTTTCTCATGCACTTTGTAAATTTGTTTTCCTAAGCTTACTGAAGAACGCATATTAATTTTGAGCAGTCATTTGCCAAGTAATCAGTGCATAGTACAGTACTAGAGTACGATGATCTTATGCCGACTGTCTGAATAGGATATCGCTTTTCAACTCGTACCTGCATTCTTTGCTCTACATCGGCGACCCCGTCGTCCTGCTGACCTCCTTCTCCTATCATGGCGGTGGTCGTATCCTCCCGGACTCCTCCTCCTGACATGACGTGTGGGGCCTGCAAGTTCATGGCGTGCGCACAACCATTCTCATCCACGAGATTTATGCGGGACAAGTCGTCGGCAGTGCCACCGTGGTCCGTCATGGCCGCTCCCGTCCTTCTCGACGGTACTGCAGCTTCAAACTGCGGCGGCTATGAATATCCTTCTAGGCTGATGCGGCCATGCGAAGGAGAGGATGAAGATGCGTTTGGGCGTGAGGCAAACATAGTTGTGCTCTCCCCCGGCGGAGTGAGTGCCGGACCAGGGTTCCCTCGGCCGCCACCAGTCTAATCTGCCATGATCAGATCGCCGCTATTCAAGGGAAGCAGATGCTATCAATCACAAGTATGCGTATCTGATTGAAAAGTCATAACGACGGGAGCTGATTGCCTGCAGTTTTTGCAGCCAAGCGGAGCCCAGGGAGCCGGGATCGCACGTGTTTGGAGCCGAGCGAGCGCTCCCGAGCCGACGGAAGGAGCGAACGGATCGGAACGAACGGCAGCGGTCGGATGTAAGTAGGGGACACGTGGACGAATCTGGGCAGGGGTACGCACAAGATGGGCTTTGCAGCCGGTGTCCACGAAATTTTCTTCCCGAAATCAGGGGGCGGAGAGGTTATAGTTAGGAAATTTACGTAAGAGTTCCTAGGTTTTCTTCGTAGGTGTAGCATTTTTGTTTAGGAACGGAGGGGTAGGAGAGAGGGGAAAACGTATACGTGTTTAGCATGCACCCGTATACGTGTTTAGAGCATCTCCAGCCGTTCGGCCCCCAGGACGCATAAAAGCGTCCCCTGGGGGCGAGCCGGCGATGCAATCAGCGCTGGGGGCGGTTTCGCGCCCAGTCATCGCCCCCAGCTCGCCCCCAGGTGTCGAAATTGGCCCACTTTTCAGCCCCAATTTCGGCGAATAAAGGGCCCATGTGGGCGACAATAGGCCCATATTCGGCATGGTTCACCCTTGTTCGGCGTTCAATTATGCACATAAATTTTTTTATCACATATTTCATCACAAAAATATCAAATACTTCAACAAAATAGTGTTCAATACAAATTATATGGTTCAACAAATAAAAACTCATATTTCATCACCTGGAGCTCCGAATGCAAGCATCCTTATCGCTGTCGTGCACTTCTGGATGGAGGTGAATCCAAGAGCGTCGGTGCAATCCATCTTGCACTTGAAGTAGTTGTTGAACTCCCGGATAGAATTCACAATCCTGAGGAAGAGCTTTCGGCTCATCCGATAACGGCGCCGAAATGTTTTCTCGCCGTGAAGTGGAGCATCGGCGAAGTAGTCGGAGTAGAGCATGCAGTAGCCTTCGAGACGATGCCGGTTCTTTGCTTTCACCCGCCCAGGCGCCGAGCCACATCGCCGCGGCTTTTCATTGCTCGCCAGCAGCTGGGCGAGGGCGGCGAGCACCATGAGATGCTCTTCTTCCTGGACGTCGGCCTCGGCTTCCTCCTCCAGCAGCGCGGCGAGCGCTTCCTCGTCATCCGAGTCCATCGCCGAGGCAGGCAAATCGTCGAACACCTTGAGCTCGGTGGGCGTGTACCCGCCGCTAAACCGCGCCTCCGCGGCCGGAAACGCCCAGCTGCTGTTGGAGGGGCTGCCGCGGCGAAGCGCTGCTATTTTTCCGGCGGGGAATGGCTATCTTGCGGTGTAGGGCAGTGGGCGGCGCCGGGATATAGCTACTTGTGGCCGAGGGCGCGGGGGGTGGGAGGCGAGTCGGGGAAGAAAACCTTGACTTTTCCCGTGACGGTGTGGGCCAGCCACGCTTTTCCCTTGCGCCGGAGCCCCAAACTGCTCCCCAGTGCGCCGGGTTCAGCCTGTGACCGCCGGGCGGAAAAAAGGGACAAACCGGCGATTTTCGGCGTCCTGGGGGCACGACTGGGCAGTTTTTCGGCGCCGGTGCCGAAAAAGTGGCCTGTGGAGGCCTGTTGGGGGCGCGGCTGGAGATGCTCTTAGCATGCATGACCCCGGAGTATGTAGCATGTGCGTATGGTCGACACATATGTACCTCTTTTTTAATATATTTTTTGTTTTTATTTACTCTGCGTATTAGCTTTGAACAAAGTCAAGCTTTGTAAACATTGATTAAATTTATAGACAAAAATATTAACATATACAATAACAATTCAATAGGTACCACATGGGACAGGTAAGAAGGGGAGAGAGAGACCTCGCCCGTGCCGCTCTCGCAGGCGGCAGGGCGAACCCTAGCCGCCGCTGGCCAGCGACCCCCAGCCCTCCCTCCCCCCTGCCACCACCGGAGTGCGCCACCGGGCGAAGCCCGACTGGCGTGGGTGGCGGCGGGGCCTTCTTCCCCTTCTCCCATGGCTTCCGGCGGCGCGGGACGCAGGGCCGTGGTGAGGAGCGCGTCGTTCGCGTGGGACGGAGCGGCGACGACCCGGGCGGCGTGCCGGTGGTGCGGCCGTGCGGCGGAGCGGCGGCGGCTGCGTGGTTCTGGAGGCGCGGGCTTGGGCGTGGGACGGACGAGGTGTGGCTGGCTGCTTCGGGGCTTCCTCGTCAGATCCCGGCGACAGGGGTCGCGGGCCGCGACGGCGTGGGCTAGGGGTGGTGTCCGGCTAGGCTGGGCCGGCCTCTAGTGTGGTGAGGCGTGCCAACCTTCGAGCTCTCTAGAGTAGATCTTGGAGGAGGAAGAGTTGAGGATGAGGAGGAAGGCGATCCCATGGCCATGGTGGAGGTCGCGGGAGGAGGAGGCACCCGTCGTGGAGGAGATGATGATCGTTGATGTCGAGTGTGGCGTCGGGACGACATCTTCACCATGCAACAGACGGAGGAGCATTTCAGTCGGACGCTCTTGTAGGAGCTCAACGCTACGGTGTCTCAACTGCAGGCGGATCGCTCTGATTATGCAGTTGTAGCGAAGCTCCTCATGAACTCGGATGTCGTCAACGAGAGCACGGTTGTGTTCGCGTCCGTGTAGAACACCCGTACGATCGACCATGAGCGCCGCCAGCTTCACATTACCGACACGAGTAATTTTTCAGAAGCTCGAGGCACCACCGAACAACCCGAGCCTCACCGGTGGCAATGCATTTTACTAGGTCCCCGCGGGCTGCCGCCACAGGAACATCTCGACTGAGGATAGTGCGTTTGGCCTCCCTAGTCCAAACTTGACAACGGATGGGCTTGTATAGGGTTTCAAGGACAAGACCCTGACTGCCGAGGAGATGGTGATACTATCTGGCGCCCACACCTTGGGCCGCTCCCACTATGACTCCTTCATCATCAAGAACCGCGAGAGGCTGGCGAGCGATACCATCAGCCCGACGTACCAATCACTGCTGGAGGCGTTGTGCCCGACGAACACGATCCAAGTGACCAACGTCACGACGATGATCGACCTCAGCACGCCGACGGTGCTAGACAACAACTACTGCAAGCTATTGCAGCTCAACCTCGGCCTGCAGTTATGGTAGACTACTGCACGGATGTTCTCATGGCGGAGGCCTTAGCTTTTAAATTTGGCCTAAATTTAGCGCAAAGGGCGGGATGTAATAGCCTAATCATCAACTCTGACAATCTGGAGGTGATTGAGACCATGCAGGACGGAGGACAGTCAGCGGGATCGGCGGCGGCAATGTTTGATGACTGCTATCACTATACTTGTGATTTTATCATGACTAAACTCGAACATTGCAATAGAGAGGCAAATAAAGTAGCACATGAACTTGCTAGATTAGCTAGATTTTTTTGACTTTGGATTGGTTTGAGAAGCCTATTAGTAAAATTGTAATGTTTCTCACAAACGATGTATTGGTTATTGCTAATGAATAAAATTTCGTTTTATTTCAAAAAACCTCGGCCTGCACTTCTCCGACGACCAGCTTGTCTACAACGCCATGCCGAAGGCCTCCGTCGATGCTTTCGCCGCTGATGAGACACTCTGGAAGGAGAAATTCATTGCCGCCATGATCAAGATGGGCAAGATCGAGCCCAAGACTGGCACACAGGGGGAGATCCGCCTCAATTGCAGCGTCGTCAACACGCCCGGGTTGTTCGTCGCAAGGGTGATCAAAATGCTTCACCCGGGCTCGAACAACAATTCTCCCGATGGCGACGAGGAGATACCACGGGTTGATATATATAAGTGGTCAAAATCGTACATCAAAGACCGTAAAAAGTCAATTGCGTCTTATATTTTGGAAAGGAGAGAGTATTATGTACCGAGTACAAGTAGTGAGTATGTAACGTGAGAGGATGTGTAACGTGTACAAGTTTGATGTGCACGAAGGTGTGAAGAAATGGTGAATCCAGCCTCGGTCATTGCTTGTAAGTTCGTGCTGCTGTGTTTGGTTTTATCGATGTTTACCTTAACTTGCTCCAAAGTACTACACCCTCCGTTTTTAGATGTAAGACGTTTTTGACAGTTCAAGTGTCCCATCGGTTCTTTTTCTTCTTGTTTCAAAGTAGTATGCTTGCAATATTCATGATCCGAATAACCTATCATTTATTGAAACAGAATTTTGTCCCTTTTTGTAATAATGCACCGACCAGGTTTATATAATACCAAACACATGTTCCAAAGGTGTAGTCACGAACATACCGAAAAGTGAAAGAAAAAAAAAACATATCTGGTCCCTGTGGTCGATTGACCGACTGTATAGGATTTTTTGGACCGATTGTATAGGAATTTTTTAGATGTACGCCAAAAAAACACTCAAATAGACACCATCGATCGACTTAAGACGGTTTGTAATAATAAATAAACTTGTAAAACTACTCCCTACGTTCTTTTTTATGCCACCTATAAGATTTGTCCGAAGTCAAATTTGATAAAATGTAACGAAATTTATATTTAAAAGATATCAACATATAGAAAATTAAAATTATGTAATAGGAAAGTTAAAATTTGGTATTGTGAATGTTGATTTACAAAATTAAAAGGAAAGTTAATTCCATAATCTCTACTCCTAATGTCTCAGTTGGTAGGTCGCGTTCCGGGTTTTATTTTCGTCCCACCTCACCCGGTCTTTTTTGGTACTTCTTTGGTACTTCCTCCCACCATCCCCTCAGCCGCGAAAAAATAAGGAAAACCCCGCGATCGAGTCCCGCAGACGCCCCTCCGACCACCTCCCACATCCCAGCGCTTCCCCCCTGCTGCATGGTTTTTTTGTCGGTTTTTTTCGTCTCCGCTGCCCCCGTCCACTCATGCAGCCAAAAAAAACCACCCCACGCACGAACCACTCCCCTCCCTCTCCTCGCGCAAGCATCCTCTCCTCGGTACCCTCGCACGCGCTAGGGTTCCTGCGCCGCCGCCACACGGGAGCTTGTCGACCAGCCCAGCGTCCTCCGGATCGCCGCCGTCACCGCCCCGGATCGCTGCCTTCGCCGTCATTCGGATCGCCGCCGTCGCCGTTGGAATCGCCGCCAACGTCTTGTCGCCTCAGATCGCCGCCGTCCGGATCGCCGCCGTCGCCGTCGGGATGCCTGCAGCCGTCTCTCCAGATCGCATGGGCGTTCATCGTCTCCGGCCTCGCCGTTGTCGTTCCCGTATCTGCCCTCACCCGAAACCTAATGCGCACGCAATCTTCGTGTCGCTTCTTCCTTGTGTGTTCCATGTCGGCGGCTAGGCCCTCTGGTCCGGCTGTCCCTGGTTTTCTCTACCGCCGACGCCTCAATTCTGCCCCTCCCCCACACATCCCTCCCTCTCACGACCGTCGCAGCCATCATCGCGGTGTCAGTCAACTCCTGCCCCGACCTCCATCGTGTATTTGTAGAAGATGGTGACGCGTGATGAGTGGCTCAAGGTCCGCAAGGAGGGGATGAAATTCCTCGTCACGTTGGACTTCATCGACGCCGCGGATAGGGTCTCCGTCCAGTACCCAACGTGAAGTATGCCCATGCCTACACGCTTGACATATATCCCCTCTCATTCCTGTGTTTCTCCTAGAGTAGTACTGCTGCAGACATTTGGCTCTAACTGAAGTGTGATTTATGTGGTTTTGTTTGCAGCGGACATTGGGTTCAGATTTCAGACGGAGAACTTTAGGAGACTATCGACAGGACCAACGATCTTAACCCCATTGTTCGGTTCTGGTTTTGTTTCTCCTAATTTTGGTTTGTATTTCGGTGTTTTGTTATAGAAAAAGTCGATGGAGGAGGAGCGATATCTTACAATTTTGGCTAACTTTGTTGTACGGCAACATAATTTTTCTTTGTATCTGAAAATTTCAGGGAGAACACAGAAGCATTCGCGCCTCATGATTTCGGCATCATACTTAACGAACTTCAAATTACTGATCTTTGTAATCAATCTTTTGTTTATAATTCTGCATAGGAGGCATTGAGCATGTGTGTGTGTGTCATGCTTGGTCATATTGATTTTCTTGAAAAAAGTTGGCAGGTTCCAGTTACTGATTTTCGCATGAGTTGTGTTTTTATTGGATAAAATGTCACAAGCAAGCCGAGTCCACAGGTGAATTTCTTCAGGCACATCAGTGCAAAATAATAATATGGCAATTGATAGTCTCTCCACTGTTTTCCACACAAGTTGGAAGAGAAAATAATGGCATGTAACTAAACACCTTTACTTTTTGCTGTTTGTAGGGCACCGTGATACATGTCCCTGTCAGGTCGTTTGTTTGTTTCGTTAGTCCTCCATGTCATCCTCTTTTGTCAGGTCGTATAGATTCAACAACTTGAGGCTCGCCCATGGTCGATTGGACCGGAAGAGTTGGTTTCCTTATTCTCTTCTATTTGTGTTTGCCTCCAAGTCCTTATTTTTGTGAGTTTTCAGATCCATTCGTTGTATGGTCATTGATGTCGATTTCTTGTGTTGCAGGGGCTGGTCCATGAAACCTCAGTGCCCTTTGGTTCTTCCTTCCACTACGGATGGTTGTGAATCAGCCGAAATTCCACACACTCATGGTCAATTGATATATATGAAGCATGGGTCTTAATATTTTAATCAACTCGGCACCTGAAGCTATTCCCTTTATTTCGGCGTCTATCTTGAGCTCATTTGGATATGGTACGTTGTTTTCTTGCTATCTGAACCTCACAACGGAACATTATCTCACTCTTATGATGGATGTTATATTTGTCACATTAATCTATGAGAAGTTCAGAATGTGCCTGCATATTGGGGTGGGGGAGAGATATACATATTGTGTCCGCATATGGTATGTTGTTTTCTTGTAGAATTAACATATGTTTCGAATTGTTATTCACATAAATCCATAACTAAGGTCTACATCCCTCCAATTATATATGCATGAAAGTTCTTGTATATATATGCCAATTGTAAAGTAAATACTGCTTTTGTTATCTGATATGTAGTTGCAGCATAATATAGCCTTCATATTGTTCCCCTTGGGTGTCTTGACGAGGGCAACCAATTAAGAAAAACCTACGGTCTGTTACAGACGCTGGTTCGCCATATTTCACAAAACCAAAACATAATTTCATTGTTGCCTATTACGTCGTGAACTTCTGTTCATGCGTATGAGTATAGGCTATGACTAGCTGGTGTGCACACTTTATTCCGTCCTTTCCCACCAACCAAGTTTCCAATAAAAATATGAAAACCTTATTATAACTAACAATACAATGTTGCTGCTCAATTATTTTTTGATATTTTTACATAATCATGGCTTGCTAAGGATAAAATAGTTATGCTGAACCATTGTGTCATCATACGGATAGTGTAGATTTAAGAGCTAGGTAATGTATACTTCCTAGATGTTGCTTACTTGTTTGTAACTTGCTTACAGACTTCAGTAGTTTAGTTGTTTGTAACTTTGCCACGGCGTCGGTGTCGACCAGCATGTACGTGCGTGTCTAGGTTGTACGTAGCCATGGCGGGTGCGCCCTGTGCGTGTGTTCTGGTTCGGTCGGACGCCGGTATGTGGCTGCGTCCGAGTCGTCGAGAGTTACAGGGTAGCCGTTGTCGATCTGTTGGAGCTGACCGTGTCATGCGCGTAGTGGCGCGCCGGGCGCGCGGCCGGGCGAGCGGATCGTGGGCGTGTGGACAGGAGTGGAGCACGGTGTTCGTGCGTGCGTACTCCCTGTATAAATACCCCCCGTGTACTGCTTGGTTTGAGCTGGCTAAAAAGAGAAAATATTAGGGTGTTGGTGCGCCCGTGGCGGCGTTCGTCGCTGGCAAAATTCTGTGATGTCTCCTCCGGTTCTTCTTCTACCTCCGTTCATGAGAGAGCGAGAGGGAGCTGGGCACCGGCACAATGAATAAGCTAGGGCTCGGCGCCAACACAAACTATCTATTGTTTGAAATATAAATTTTAAATCAATAAGAAATTAAATATTGATATTCATATAATTAGTTAGTCTATGTATCAATTAACTAATGAGCTACCAAAAGGAAGAGGGAGGGTGGGTGTAAAAGGGATCCGAAGCATTTCGTTGTGTCGACAGGCATGAGAGCTTGATCCTTCTATGAACCCCACCCAAAGTGGATGTACAGCGACACATATTCGCCTATACACTCTCCTCTAGGTTGCCCCAACCATATCCTGACGCACTAGCGCCGTGGGCGGTCAGACCTCAGCACGAGCTTTTCTGTCCCCTCTCGGCTTGATCATCGACCATGAGGCCAAATCGATGCGGCACGAGAGAGGTATCATGGGTGAAAAAGGAGAGTCTGCGGTTGTGATGGAGGGGGCATCAGGGTGCATCTGAAGGGAAAGGAGCAGCGGGAGCCCCATAGGGAGGCGGATCAGCGTCTTGTGGTGTGGAGGTTGCAGAGCTCGGTGACTACGACATGGCGCGAGGTTGTGGGGTGGTTATCGTGTAACATGGAGTTTGGGGAGATGAGAGTTGGAGAGGCAACGACTAACTGTTAATCCTGCCATTGAAGATCTGAGTTAATTTTGCCTCTCCTATCAACATTATTTTGCCTCTCAGTCTCTCAACTCCATTGTCTTCATAATAAAGATAAATGAAGTTGGTGTTGTTTTGTATAAACATTATCTGCTAAGACAATTTTGTTAGTTTGTGCATTATTTTCAGTTTTCTTTTTATTCTATGGTTGGTGCGAACATATATGAAGATAACACAAACTTACTTGTTGTCTGGGAGCATGATGCTATGTTGTGGTTTTTTGGTTTGCATTTGAACAGTGACATGTATTCATGTTAGGCATTTGCGTAGGTATTGCGTACAGTTGTAGCATCAAATCATGTCGATTGAATGTACTTTATTTTCTTAATTTTCAAATATGGGATAAAATCAATGTGTATGTTTTTATGTCCAATCCACCAGATTTGTCCACCAATCAAGTTCCAGACAGGTTGGGAAACTAACTGCGGCAGCGGAGCTGCAGGAGTGGTGGACATGCGAGAAGGGAAGGAGAAAGAAGGAATGAGGGACAGAGGTGTCGGAGCTGAGAGATAGGAGGGAAATACCAAGGGAGCTGGTATGGAAAGAAAGCTTAGTTGGGTCCCATGGCTAGAGTGGATCGTGTTGTAAATATTCCCTATTATCAAGGCTCACGTTCACTATCGTTTTTAAAGTGCATGCTTTGGAAGCTCGTTGTCAAGGAAGATGGCAAACTCATTGAGGATGATCATTGGGGTCATTGTTAAGCTCGATTTCTGGTGGAGTAGTCTCACCACAAATTAAGAGGGCAAGCCATGAGTAATTGATAAGTTTGTAAAATCACCTTCTTTTTCATGCATATCCATGTTACATATGAACATTGGATGTGACTGATTACAATGGAGAAGATGATGGTGTTGTGATGTGAAGTATAAGTCCGAATCAAGTATTGTTGCTTAATCACTTGCTTGATTTTTTCGAAATAATTTATTGTTTGATTTATTTACAAGCATTCACCCGTAGCAAGGCACGGGCATTTATATCTCCGTTTTCTTCTACTGTAATGTCGCCGGTAATTGTTTGCTCTATTTCTTTCCTATCCGCAGCGCGCTTCTCTTTGGATTCCATGCTTCAACCAAATCAAATCGAGGGCATTAGGGGATTGCATGCTGATTTTTTGTTTTTCTTTCATGGTAGTAATTAGGGGATTGTGATACAGTCTTGCCGAGTCTCACAACTGAGACTCCCAGACGATGCTATATCGGTGTCGTGGTGGCTGTGCGGTGGAGGCGGGGCTTCGTCCTTCGGGCAAATCGTGCAACATGGATCTGGTCTGATCCAGCCAGATCTGGCACTGGCAGCCCATCTGGCGGCGAGGGCTGAGGCCAACTGGGGTCGTGGACGTCGGGCAGTGTTGGTGGCATGGCTGAGGTGGTGGAGGTGCGTGCGCGTCCTGGAGTCCGGTCGGGCCTTCCTCCCCGGCTTCTGGACGACAGCGTGCGGCGCGGGCGGGCTTCTCTTGTGCCCATCTTTGGTGGTGGTGGTGGCGGTGGATCTATCCCCCTCTTCGGCGGAGATGTGGCTGCTGGTGGCCTCTCGCCAGTCCGCGCCAGTAGCCGTGGTGGGGCGAAGTAGGGGTGCTTCGGGGGGAGGGGGAAGTCGGTAGGAGGGATCGGGGCTCTGCTGTTGTTGAGTCGCCTGTCGCTGGCGTAGGGGGTGTCGGTCGTGGTCGTGTGCCGGTCCTTCCCCTTCCCCTTTTCCCCAGCCTGGTTCTTTCTGGCGATGCTTGAGGTTGGACGGTCGTTGTCAGTTCCGGCGGTGGTTGGATTTGGAGGAGCTATTGAAAGCCACCCCCTTTGATGTTCTCAGGGTGGTCTGGGTACAAGGTGGCGGCCCTGGCAGTGGGAGGCGCGTTGATCTTGGGCGGATTTGCGCGGCTCAGGAGCGGGAGAGCAGACAAGGCCGCTCGGGCAGCATGGATGCGGGTGGTTGGCGGAGCAGGGGTGCGACGGAGGGGGTCGGAGCACCGGGGTACATCACTTGCCCAATCTTTGTACTACACGTCGGCGGTGGCGTCTGCAGACGTTGTTTCCCCCTTGCAGGGTCCGTCGTGGTGCTCTCACTCCCTTTGTGTTGCTCCGAGTGAAAACTTGATCCACGGGATGAGATGATGGCGGCTATCAGTGGTCCTGCCCTTCTTGGAGGCACCATTTTGGAGTCCCCGCTACGGTGTTGGCCGTCTCACCTCTCTTTGGTGGATCACTCATGCGGTGGTCCGTCGGCTAGAAGCGGTTCTTTTTTGCTCATTCGTAGTATGCTTGGTAGTCGTTGGGGTGGTTTGTCGGCACCTTTGTATCTTGCTTTGGATGTGTGTTGAGTGCGGTGGCGGTGTGTGTTTGTATCGGTCTTATCGGATGTAAGCAGTGATTGTTGCTTTATAATATATAGCAGGGGGGGGGGGTTTCGTCATTAGGGTATTGTGTCATGGAGACATAGAGGGGTCTAGAAAGAAAAAGGTAGCGAGGGTGGGAAATAGAAGGGTAGGGATAGAGATGGAGGGTGATAGACAGAATGAGGAACGAGATAAGATATGCATTATATTTATAGGTGCAATCGGATTAAAACAAATTAAAAGTCCCGTGGCAACGCACGGGCATTTTGCTAGTACTTTATAATAATGCATACACTACTCCTGATCTTTCCGCCACTCTTTTCTTGTTAATGTTTGAATTTGTTGTGTGTTTAGCACGACATCTCGCTACTCCTCTCATACAAATGAAAGTATGCTAGAACAGGGCATGCACACACGGCAATTCAGGAGCAAATTCGTCGGGAAACCAGATCGAAGCAGGTACGGTTGACGTTGGGGTTGGACCGAGCCTCACCTGCTTGAACAACGGGGACGACGGCGGGCAGCTCCGGCGTCCTGCTGAAGGACGGGGACCTCGAGACGCGGGGCACCAAGCACGGATGCCCGAACCATAGGTCCCGGCGAGGGAGCCTCCGCGGGCGCAGGCGACGCCGTCACGGCCACCAGAGCTCTGGCGCGGCCGGGATAGGGTTTCGGGGGAGGCGACGAACAGACGGCGGAGTGCTCCAGGGAGGCGCTGACTCCAGTGAGGGGATGAGCAGAGTCAGTGGGCAGTCAAAGACTCCGAGACTGGAGGGAGCATAGAAGTGGCCGGCGGCGCCAACCCCGGTGGCGGCGCCGGCGGCGAGTGGGAAGGCCGAAGGCGTCGTCGGGGCTCGGGAAGGAGAGGAGGCAACGCACAGGGACGAAGTAAATGGGCCGGCCCATTTGCGCGACGAGAAATACACCGGACGAATAGTACCGTACCGGAAGTTTAATCAATATGTGATCAGTTTATTAGGCCGAATTCTGCCTAGTGCATCGCCAACACGGGGATCATGCACGGCTGTCAGCTGCGAAAGATGCCAAAGCGCACAAATAAAAGAGGCCGCTGAGCCCAACCCGTGAACCAGCATCGAAAAGTGCACACGGACGAAAAGATGGCCTCCGAGCCCATCCGTGACCCAGCGCCGATAAGTGCGCACGGATCAAAACAAATGCAGTGAAAAGATCCCCTATGAGGGCACAGTCGTAAGAAAAAATAGCGCAATTGCATCCCCCGGGTTGGCACGTGCTATACATTAGCACTGGGCTTTTTGTTCAAATTCCTTTTTTTAAGGATGAGCTACCCTGTTTAAAAATTTAAAAATGCTTTTCTATCTATTTTTTTAGTTTTTCTATTTTCATAAATTCAAGAAAATGGTGGGGTTTTCAAAAATTCAAAAATGCTTTTCTATCTATTTTCTTTTAGTTTTTCTTTTTTCATAAAACCATGTGAAAGAAACTATGCATCCCAAAATTGAAGAACACGGCTGTGTATCATGCGAAAAAAATTGTTCTTCCCGCGTGAATAAAAAAATGTACTTCTCGAAAAATGAAAACGAACAGTTGTTCCACATGAAGCACAAGTTATGCTTCTCGGGAAGTGAAAAGCAGAGTTATGCTTATGTGGGGGTTTATATATTCGTGAATGGATACACTCTGGCGAGAAACCAGGGGGGTTGTCGCGTGTGGTTGGGAAACCGGTGTGAAACGTGACAGTAGTCATTAATTAGCGGTCTTCCTGGTGGATAAGTAGTTACGCCATTGGCACGGCGGAAGTGGTAACCATACGAATGGAGCACCATTGACTTGGATGTCCACGGGAGGAACATGTCGGATTGAAACTTCCCTTTCCCGTGCTTCAAACCAACACCCACAGCCTCCAAATATGGAGGCTCGTGGGCTAGATATGGCATCAGCTCCAAAACTTATGTCAGATTAAGATGCATATGGCGACTCTGTTAGAGTGCCATTTTGGGACCAGATCACCATATTGGTGGTTATTATGACGACCGACTTGATACTGTGATCCTTTTGAGTTGCTTGAGGGAAGACCTAACCTCCACGGCTACCGTTCTCATGCAGGTCATAATCATCAATGATGCGACCAAGCTGAAGACGAGAGAGGAAAGGGAAAGCACGCCAACTAAGTGGAAGTAAAAGCACGATGAATGACCGCCATGGAGAGGTTGCCCCACCATAAGGGGGAACAAGGGGTCGGTTCAGGTCAACTGCATTTGAGGAGAAAAAATGGCATTGCATGTAGACCCAACTTGTTAGAGGACAAAATACTGGTTTGCCGAATAAGGTCATGTCCAGTGAGGATCTTCAAATAAATCTCAAATGTTCGAATCAGACGGTTCAGACTCTTTGAGCCGTTCAACATAGATCACCAAATTGATCAGGACATGTCCGAACATTTGAATTTTCTAGCGTGGCCCCAATTCGAGTGGAAATCAGGGGGAGTCTAGGCGTGAGCCACATTGGACTCTGACACATTGGACCCGCCCCAAAAGGCGTCTCCGGCTATAGCCCCTCCCCCACATACACACCATCTTCATCGGACGTCCACCTATCTACAGTCATGTCGGCACACCCCCGAAAAGCCTACCTCAGTTGCCCACCTTGAACCTTTTCCACTTTGCTCCTGCCCCATCTATTGAAAAGTCGACCAGTCACCCACCAAAAGCCTATCTTGGAGCCCATCTCCCAACCCCTCCGCCATCGTATGACCCCCCTGTTGGGGACGTAGCGTAATTTAAAATTTTCTACGCATCACCATGATCAATCTATGGAGTCTTCTAGCAACGAGAGGAAAGGAGTGCATCTACATACCCTTGTAGATCGCGAGCGGAAGCATTCAAGAGAACAGGGTTGATGGAGTCGTACTCGTCGTGATCCAAATCACCGATGACCGAGCGCCGAACGGACGGCACCTCCGCGTTCAACACACGTACGGTTGGAAGACGTCTCCTCCTTCTTGATCCAGCAAGGGGGAAGGGGAGGTTGATGGAGATCTAGCAGCACGACGGCGTGGTGGTGGAAGCAGCGGGATCTCGGCAGGGCTTCGCCAAGCTCTAACGAGAGGGAAAGGTCTTACGGGGGGAAGAGGGAGGCGCCAGGGGCTTGGGTGCGCAGCCCTCCCTCCCCCCTCTTTATATAGGGGTCCAGGGGGGCGCCGGCCCATCTAGATCCCATCTAGATGGGGGGCGGCCAAGGGGGGTGGCTTGCCCCCCAAGTCAAGTGGGGCGCCCCCACCCCTAGGGTTTCCAACCCTAGGCGCAGGGGGAGGCCCAAGGGGGGCGCACCAGCCCATCAGGGGCTGGTTCCCCTCCCACTTCAGCCCATGGGGCCCTCCGGGATAGGTGGCCCCACCCGGTGGACCCCCGGGACCCTTCCGGTGGTCCCGGTACAATACCGGTGACCCCTGAAACTTTCCCGGTGGCCGAAACTGGACTTCCTATATACAATTCTTCACCTCCGGACCATTCCGGAACTCCTCGTGACATCCGGGATCTCATCCGGGACTCCGAACAACTTTCGGGTTACTGCATACTAATATCTCAACAACCCTAGCATCGCCGAACCTTAAGTGTGTAGACCCTACGGGTTCGGGAGACACGCAGACATGACCGAGACGACTCTTCGGTCAATAACCAACAGCGGGATCTGGATACCCATGTTGGCTCCCACATGCTCCTCGATGATCTCATCGGATGAACCACGGTGTCGAGGATTCAATCAATCCCGTATACAATTCCCTTTGTCAATCGGTACGTTACTCGCCCGAGACTCGATCGTCGGTATCCCAATACCTCGTTCAATCTCGTTACCGGCAAGTCACTTTACTCATACCGTAATGCATTATCCCGTGATCAACCACTTGGTCACATTGAGCTCATTATGATGATGCATTACCGAGTGGGCCCAGAGATACCTCTCCGTCATACGGAGTGACAAATCCCAGTCTCGATTCGTGCCAACCCAACAGACACTTTCAGAGATACCCGTAGTGCACCTTTATAGTCACTCAGTTACGTTGTGACGTTTGGCACACCCAAAGCACTCCTACGGTATCCGGGAGTTGCATAATCTCATGGTCTAAGGAAATGATACTTGACATTCGGAAAAGCTCTAGCAAACGAACTACACGATCTTGTGCTATGCTTAGGATTGGGTCTTGTCCATCACATCATTCTCCTAATGATGTGATCCCGTTATCAATGACATCTAATGTCCATAGTCAGGAAACCGTGACTATCTTTTGATCAACGAGCTAGTCAACTAGAGGCTCACTAGGGACGTGTTGTGGTCTATGTATTCACACATGTATTACGATTTCCGGATAACACAATTATAGCATGAACAATAGACAATTATCATGAACAAGGAAATATAATAATAACCATTTTATTATTGCCACTAGGGCATATTTCCAGCACCCCCCTAGTTCGCATCTACCATTGCCATGGTCCATGCCAAAATCACATGGTACAAGATGTTGACTCCGGAGCACTGCGCCAAAATCACAACGGAGGTCCACGTTGCAGAAGCCCGACGTCAGGCCCACATTAATGTTGGCCAACCTTCAAGATCTATGGAAGAGATGGAGGACAAGGAGGAAGGCAATCCCACGGCCATGGTGGGGTCGCGGGAGGAGGAGGCACCCGTGCCGAAGGAGGAGATGATGGTCGCTTATGTCGTGGGTGGCGCGGCGGACGACATCTTCACCATGCAACAGGTAGAGGAGCATTTCAATCGGACGCTTTTGTAGGAGCTCCACGCTACGGTGTCTCAACTGCAGGTGCAACACACGAATTATGCAGTCGTAGCGAAGCTCCTCGTGAACCCGGATGTCGTCGACAAGAACACGGTTGTGTTCATGTCCGTGTAGAGCACCCGTACGATTGACCACGAGCGCCGCCATCTCGCATCAACGACGCACTATGGGAATAACTTTTCGAGAAGCTTGAGGCTAAGGATGATGAGGCGCCGCATAAGCACGGCAATGCTGCGAAAAGAGGCATATGGCTCTGACTGCCAACGACAACGAGGCCGATGGCTCCTGTGCGGGGGTCATTGAACCTCGCCTCCGACCGGGAGGAGTGGATTAGTTTTTTTAGTTGTTTTCAGATATCTTTTCCATTAGGGAAAATCGATGTCTACCTTATTGGAGGGATAGGGTTGGATGGTCTTTCGTCCGGTCGGATGTCCGAACATGTCCATGGATATTCTGATGAGGTCAGTTTGGTGAGCTGCTTTGGAGGCGCACTAGGAATGAGATAGATACAAATCATCGAAATCCCTAGTATGGATGATGATTTTTTGACAAATCTAAGGTGGTTTTGCACCTCCGGCCCGTTGATGACATCATCCTCGTACAAGCAGGCAGGCGGGGTAGGTAGGCTTGCTTGCTGGCACAAGCAAACGATCGGCCGGGCGAATGGATCGAAGGATTCAGACAAATGAAACCAAGCAGGCAAAGACTAGTCAGACACTTGCTTGGCACAACAAGCAGCGGATGGAATCGACAAATCTTTACCCTCGTTGTCATCTTCCTCCCGCCTCACCATCTCAAGCGACGAGCAGAATGCGAGTGCTGACCTTGCTGGCTTGCGTCCTAGGTATACAATTCCGGTTGCCATAGGCCAAGCCAATGTGACTGACTTCATGCCACTGGTCCCAAGCTGGGGAGGGAGCTTGGCACCAACTGGACCAGTGGACCGATAGGTAACATTCATCTACGACAGTTCTGACCGAAGCCTTGTGGTCTCCATCTAGGCGCATAGCCATTCCAAAGCAAAAGTTGTCGTCTCCCTGTCACCGTGCAACCACCCATCCATCATCCATCCGCTGGGTCCCTACAGTACCTCTCCTCACCTTGACTTCAGCGGCCATGGCGGGGGCCGGACAACCTCGTGTCACCTCGGCTAGGTACTACTTCCTTTGTCCGGAAATATTTATCATGAAAATAAATAAAAGAGGATGTATCTAGATGTATTTTAGTTCTAAATATATCTCTTTTTATCCATTTTGATGACAAGTATTTTCGGATCAAGACGACCCCTTCGTCGACGCACCGTGTCTAGCACTGCACAACTTGTCAAACAAATGCAATCGATCAACACTCGAACCCCTGGTTGGCTCGCTCTATAAATACTCCACTGCTAAAGCCTGGCCAGCCAGGATGTACGACCATGGCGAGCAGGAGCAGCAGCATGGCGGCGGCGCGGGTCACCGCCGTGATGTGCCTGACGGCGAGCCGCGCGCAGGGGCAGTTGCAGGCACCACCTGCCCCAACGCCGAGGCCATCATCCGGTGCGCCGTCACAGCGGCCTTCGCGACGGACCCCAGCGTCGCCGCCGGGCTCATCCGGCCCCACTTCCACGACTGCTTCGTCGAGGTACGTGTCGCATAGGATCAGAAGCAGCTGCAGGCTGCGGAAAATGCCAACGGAGGCCGAGCTCCAGTGAGCTCGTTTTCAATTTTTATTTTTTTGAGCACGAAAAATTCCAAATTTATTTTTTGAACACACATGCACATGTATACTATGTATATGCAAAATTTCACAGTATTATACGTTTACATTTGGCGTACAGGAAAAAGACAAATACACATTTTTAATGGGCCTTTTATTTTAGTTATTGGGCCAGAAATTTGTTATTTTTGTACAGCCTACAAATCACAACATTTTTCGACGAAATTTAACACGTTCTTGCGGAATACATATAAGTTTTCATGCTATTTTTTTCAGATTTTTTTGGAACTTTTAAATATGCTTTTTGATTTTTTCAAAATACCGATTCATAACAATTCACCACCATTAGATTCATACCAATGTGTTGAGTGTACTTTCACATCATATAAATTTGTTATGAAATCTATTTATATTTGGTTATATAAAATTGGTAAAACTTTAAGAAGTTTAACTTCAGTTAACTCTAATATGCAGAGTAAATAAAAACAGGAGTAACATATACATCCAGATACTCAATAAATATAAGAGTGTTTAGATCACTAATGTAGTGATCTAAATGCTCTTATATTTCTTTACGAAGGGAGTAGGTAATAATACATTGGTTAGCTTTTACTCATGTTACAGCCTGCAGGTCAGAAATCGCACAAACTCATTACTGTTAGTGATATCAATGAGAAACTAATTAAGTTCATTTGGCATTTCTTCTGAGCTGATTGATGCCTTGCATCTGCTATAGTAGTTTGTGGTCAATTCAATCCTCGATTAAACCTTCCATTCAAGAGAATTGCCTACCAATGTCAGGTGGGCTTTCAATAGCAAACTTTACTTAGCCAGATCCTATTAAGAAAATAATGGAAGAATCGGTACAGAACACAAATAGGAGCATATAAACTTATACAGAGAAATCATGCAGCACCTCAAATCTCATAAACACTCCTCTGAAAAATACACTTGGTTTTCCCCCTATCCTTAAGCACAGTGAATACCCATATTTATGAATACGATTATATACTCGTGCGGGAACATGAATAGAAATTCAAAGAGCTAGAAACTCAGAGAGATTATCAATTCAATGTGCGAAGCCTAGGCCTAATAACTTTGCTTAATGCCAGAAGACAGAATGCATGATTAGACATACCATGAAGATAATCAGTGATTTAGCCTGTATTAAGAAGAAGCAATAGAAGAGCTCCAATCTTATCCATACAAAACATGAACTAATTATGTTGGCTAGCACCTAGATCAAGGCTTGCATGCTACCACTAGAGATGATGCAGACCACCCCTGCCGGTTCTTCTCTAACCCTTATGATGCAGTCTGGTCATGAAGCAGTCCTGGTAGACGGACATCTCTACAATGCACATTTTTCTTGATCAGCATTAAAGATTAGTCCGATTTATTTGCTTTAATTGAATTTGGACTGGAGAATGGAGCAGGGATTTAAGAATAATGAGTTACTTGCCTGGCAAATTCCAGACATATATGGAAGGTGAACCACGGTGCCATCAGTCTACTGCAGTTCACAACAGTATAGGGGAAGTGCCATCTGCCATAGTTCCTCCACTCCACAGCATCACCAACTATGGCGGCTGCCCGAGCTGATTCAAACTATTGTCGATGCACCTCCTCCTCCCCTTCATGTACATTACGGACTGCAGTGTGGTCGGGGCATGGAAGCTGAGGATATTGAAAGGATTTCAGCGTAGGGCAGGGGACCAAAATCAATAATAATATTACAGAAAAAAATACCATGCAGCTCAACGGATGACACCCACTTTAAAACATAAGACAACTGGAAATAGGATAACCGCAACACAAATTGATCATGTAGTTGCTGAAATTCCAATCAGATTACCTAGCTGAGATTTTAAAATGTGATCGGGTAAAGAAAACAGGAAACATATTTTATCTCTCTAGGATTCAGAGGAAACCAGAAGCTGAAAACAATACCAAGAATTCTTGCAAAAGAACCAAGCTGGGAATGAATACTTGCTCACATGCTCATAATTACAACGAAGGTTAACTTCATAGGAAGTCTATTTGACACAATGAAACCGAAATTATCACTGAGGCAGGGCACTCCACAAAGGTCACAATTTATGAAACCTTCCAAGCAGCAAAAAAAAACCTTATGGGCAACAAGGTCACAGAGTCGACTACCTTTTTTTTGGCAAGAGACAATACTACTACTTGATACAATAAATTTCTTGGGTACTCGTGTGAACAACAGACGAAAAGAATGTTTTCCTCTCATCTGGTTTCTGGTTTGTGGTTTGTCTAAACAAGTGGTTTCCAACTGCCTACTAAAAGCAATACCATTCCACAACAAAACAGGGCATAAAACAACCTCTTCCGATATTTTTCACTACGCTTCATATAGGTGCTCTAGATCATCTGCGCTCCACCATAGATCAAGCATGTCGGGTAGTTTTTCTTCTGCAAATGAATGCTTATTGATCAATGATCAAGAACGTAGATGATGGTTACCTAAAAAACACAAAAGATATAGTAAGTATAGCTAACTAATTAAAACAGATAAATGCATTAGCAGTTCCCCCAACCCATGCTTCAAACTATATTTTCCTCTGGAAAAGAAGATTTAGAACAGTCTACGCTGTAATAACATTACAGGTAAGGAAAAAGAAGTTCACGGTGTTACAACAAATATATATTTGTTCACTACTACAGAAACAGCATCAGCATCGGGTCTGAACTCCTATAGCCGGTTTTTCGAACCGATTACAAAGCCATCGGTTCCCATTGAAACTGATTTCGACATGGATATTTGCACAGCTATCAAGCAAAACAGCGTCGTATATAACTTCCATATTTGCACAGCTATCAACTGAAGCAACATCATATATCAACTCGTCATTTTTAAGCATCTTTGACCAACAGAAATAGTTCTTTAGGATAGTCCTAACCAGATCTCTGTAGCCAAATAATAAGAGCCTTAGTCATGTCAGAATTATCATAATCAGAGAACAAACATTATCCTTTTTGCTTACTAGTTTCATTATATATGTACAACACATGGATAAGCAACCTGGAAATGTTCATTGCATTTCATCATGATGGCAAAACAGGAGAACAGTTGCTTCATTTGCTATTCCATTCTAGCCGGTGCATGTAGAGTCAAATTCTAACTAATTGTATCATTATTTTAAGACCTGTAACCTCCTCTTACTGCACATAAAACAACAAGTTCAGATATATATATATATATATTAGAACACAAGGAATATGCATTGCTCACATAAGATTATATGAAAAAGAGAAAGTATTTGATAAGCATTGCTCATAGCAGAATGTAAAATTTATAAGATCTAAACAGATAGCCCTAGCATTGCACATTTAATCTTGTGTAATAGCATATCACAGATAGAACAGGAAACCTGGTAAACTCAGTTAGTAGCCCTTTTCGTTGCTTACTTGCACTACTTATTTTGAAAGCAAGCTGAAGAAATATGTGTAAACATCAACTAAATCAATTAGGAAACATGTGATTCATGGCGTATAACACAAACTGGTTCAGAAAATACTATTGGTCTAAAGTCCACTAGGAAACACATGCAGCAAAGAAATGCAGAAACACATGTCATCTCGCAGAGAACTCAACCACAGAAATTTCCAGTCTTCTGTAAAGTACTTGTGCGATCAAATACAGAAAACGGAAGCTCAGTTTACCTACTTAAAATCAGTAGATATAGGAGGAAACTTTTCTACAAAGTAATCTTGCGAAATAAGCTCAAGCGGCCAATACTCCATCATGACCTGGATGGTTTTCCGAATCCAGAATTAAGGGATTCTAATGCATCTGAAATGGTAGAATATACAGCTGAATTAGTTCACTCTTACCCACGTCATTAACACATATTTGAAAGGAAGACTACAAAATCTAGACGAGAATGGAGAAACTACATAAATAAAGATATACCGAGTAGTTTCATTCTCTGACACGAGATCTGCAGGATAGTTTCAATGCTATGTTTGTCATGAGGTTTCTAACTATGATTGATAAACAAAAACAGAGGATGGGGACCCATGAGTTTTCCCTGAGTTGCGTAGAAAACTGGCCTTTAAGGATAATAATGGAGATAGTATCATTACATAATTGGTTTATATTCCCGTCTCTCCTCTCCAACTAGACAGCTTGGGCATAAACTGCGGAATTAACAAAAATAAATAAAAAGATGTACTTTATACAGTTATGAAATCAGAACCTAATGAAATGACCAATTCACAGAGCTAGGGTGTTTACGAGAGCAAGTACAATATTAACAAAATTAATTCATCTCTAGTCTCTAGATTATAGTACTTTCGGCGTCACTAACACATTATTCAAAATTAAGAGCAATGCCTAGAAAGAGAGTACTAAACACAGGAGCATTAAAATTAACCAGGTATGCAATACTACCAGATTCTCCGCATAGTTCTACAGGAACCTGGTTGATCATGCGGGTTCGTTGTTTATGGCAGTGACTACGAACATCGACGTGACACTTGCACACTGAACAACCACATTCCCTACTCCTAAATCCTAATATCTCTCCGCCGTTCTTTTCTTGTTAATGTTCAAGTATATTTGTTGTGTGTTTAGCACGACATCCCGCTACTCATCTCTTACAAATGAGCAAAGAATGCTAGAACAGGGCATGCACACCTGATAATTCAGGAGCAAATTCGCCACAAAACGTCGGGAAAACCAGATCGAAGCATGCCTCACGACGGAGGACGGGGACCTCGAGACGCGGGGCACCAAGCACGGATGCCCGAACCCTAGGTCCCGGCGACGAGAGAGCCGCCGCGGGCGCACGCGACGCCGTCACGGCCACCAGAGCTCGGGCGCGGCTGGGATAGGATTTCGGGGGAGGCGGCGAACACATGGCGGAGGTCGTGTTTCAGGGAGGCGCCGAATCCAATGAGGGGATGAGCAGAGTCAGTGGACTCCGAGACTGGAGGGAGCATAGGAGTGGCCGGCGGCGCCAACCCCGGTGGCGGCGCCGGCGGCGAGTGAGAAGGCCGAAGGCGTCGTCGGGGCTCGGGAAGGAGAGGAGGCAACGCACAGGGACGAAGTAAATGGGCCGGCCCATTTGCGCGACGAGAAATACACCGGACGAATAGTACCGTACCGGAAGTTTAATCAATATGTGATCAGTTTATTAGGCCGAATTCTGCCTAGTGCATCGCCAACACGGGGATCATGCACGGCTGTCAGCTGCGAAAGATGCCAAAGCGCACAAATAAAAGAGGCCGCTGAGCCCAACCCGTGAACCAGCATCGAAAAGTGCACACGGACGAAAAGATGGCCTCCGAGCCCATCCGTGACCCAGCACCGATAAGTGCGCACGGATCAAAACAAATGCAGTGAAAAGATCCCCTATGAGGGCACAGTCGTAAGAAAAAATAGCGCAATTGCATCCCCCGGGTTGGCACGTGCTATACATTAGCACTGGGCTTTTTGTTCAAATTCCTTTTTTTAAGGACGAGCTACCCTGTTTAAAAATTCAAAAATGCTTTTCTATCTATTTTATTTTAGTTTTTCTATTTTCATAAATTCAAGAAAATGTTGGGGTTTTCAAAATGTTTTTGTTTTCAAGTTTTGTTCGGAGTTACAAAAAAATGTTCCTGTTTACAAAATTTGTTTGCAGATTCAAGAAAATAGGAATTTCAAAAAAATTCATGCTTCCAAATTTGCTTTGGAATTCCAAAAATTGTTCCCATTTTCAAAACTGTTCGATAATTCAAAAATAGTATTTTTAAAACAAATGTTCCCAAATTTCGAAAATAATTCAAAAATGTTCCGAATTTCTACTATGCGGTTTCAAAAAATGTATGGACTTTTTCTAAAAAATCCATGCTTTTTAAAGCCGGATTAAAAAAAACTAATCGCCATAGTAGCTATATGGGTCGGCTCAATCGGGGCTCTCCTTGTGCGGAAGGCCGACTACTGTTTGCACAAGGAGCATCATATAGGAGCTCCCAATAAATATGGCCTTGCTTCGCTTGAATGCCAATATTTTGGCTAATATTTGCTTGGTTGCCAAAACAGGGACTAACTAGTCCACGGATACCCCCTCGGGGGCTTCCTAGCAGACGCGCGCGAGCGCTTCAATCGCCACGTATCGCGTGTTGGGGGCATCACGGAAACCCAGTTTTTTTCCTGCACGGTTTTGCCAAGGATTTTTTTCCACTATTTTTTGGGGTTTCGGATTTCACTTAATTTTCCCTATGTTTTTCTAGGGAAAAATGATTTTTTTAGTTTTTCTAGTTTTAATTGCATGAAGCACACCATGTGAAAGAAACTATGCATCCCAAAATTGAAGAACACAGTTGTGTATCATGCGAAAAAAAATTGTTCTTCCCGCATGAATAGAAAAATGTGCTTCTCGAAAAATGAAAAAGAACAGTTGTTCCACGTGAAGCACAAGTTACGCTTCTCGGGAAGTGAAAAGCAGAGTTATGCTTCTGTGGGGGTTTATATATTCACGAATGGATACACTCCAGTGAGAAACAAGGGGGTTATCGCGTGTGGGTGGGAAACCTGTGTGAAACGTGATAGTAGTCATTAATTAGCGATCTTCCTGGTGGATAAGTAGTTACGCCATTGGCACGGCGGAAGTGGTAACCATACAAATGGAGCGCCATTGACTTGGATGTGCATGGGAGGAACATGTTGGATTGAAACTTCCCTTTCCCGTGCTCCAAACCAACACCCACAGCCTCCAAATATGGAGGCTCGTGGGCTAGATATGGCATCAGCTCCAAAACTTATGTCAGATTGAGATGCATATGGCGACTCTGTTAGAGTGCCATTTTGGGACCAGATCACCATATTGGTGGTTATTATGACGGCCAACTTGATACTGCGATCCTTTTGAGTTGCTTATTGAGGGAAGACCTAACCTCCATGGCTACCGTTCTCATGCAGGTCATAATCATCAATGATGCGACCAAGCTGAAGACGAGAGAGGAAAGGGAAAGCACGCCAACTACGTGGAAGTAAAAGCGCGATGAATGACCGCCATGGAGAGGTTGCCCCACCATAAGGGGGAACAAGGGGCCGGTTCAGGTCAACTGCATTTGAGGAGAAAAAATGGCATTGCACGTACACCCAACTTGTTAGAGGACAAAATACTGGTTTGCCGAATAAGTTCATGTCCAGTGAGGATCTTCAAATAAGTCTCAAATGTTCGAATCAGACGGTTCAGACACTTTGAGCCGTTCAACACAGATCACCAAATTGATCAGGACATGTCCGAACATTTGAATTTTCTAGCCTGGCCCCAATTCGAGAGGAAATCAAGGGGAGTCCACGCGTGAGCCACGTCGGACTCTGACACATTGGACCCACCCCAAAAGGCGTCTCCGGCTATAGACACCCCCCTCATACACACCATCTTCATCGGACGTCCACCTATCTACAGTCATGTCGGCACGCCACCCGAAAAGCCTACATCAGTTGCCCACACTGAACCTTTGCCACTTCGCCTGCCCCATCTATTGAAAAGTCGACCAGTCACCCACCAAAAGCCTACCTTGGAGCCCATCTCCCCACCCCTCGGCCATCGTATGACCCCCCCCCCCTTAGTTCGCATCTACCATTGCCATGGTCCATACCAAAATCACATGGTACAAGATGTTGACTCCGGAGCACTGCGCCAAAATCACATCGGAGGTCCACGTTGCAGAAGCCCGACGTTGGCCCCACATTGATGCTGCCAACCTTCGAGATCTATGGACGAGATGGAGGACGAGGAGGAAGACAATCCCATGGCCATGGTGGAGGTCGCAGGAGGAGGAGGCACCCGTGCCGAAGGAGGATATGATGGTCGCTTATATCGCGGGTGGCGCGGCGGACGACATCTTCACCATGCAACAGGTAGAGGAGCATTTCAATCGGACGCTCTTGTAGGAGCTCCACGCTACGGTGTCTCAACTGCAGGCGCAACACACGGATTATGCAGGCGTAGCGAAGCTCCTCGTGAACCCGGATGTCGTCAACAAGAACACGGTAGTGTTCATGTACGTGTAGAGCACCCGTATGATTGACCACGAGCGCCGCCAGCTCGCATCAAAGACGCGCTATGGGAGTAACTTTTCGAGAAGCTCGAGGCTAAGGATGATGAGGCGCCGCATAAGCACGACAACGCTGCGAAAAGAGGCATATGGCTATGACCGCCAACGACAACGAGGCCGATGGCTCCTGTGCGGGGGTCATCAACCTCGCCTCCGACCGGGAGGAGTAGATTAGTTTTTTAGTTGTTTCCAGAGATCTTTTCCATTAGGGAAAATCGATGTTTGCCTTATTGGAGGGATATGGTGTAACGCCCCGAGACCGTTGCGCCAGGTGTCTTCCGGTGTTTCGTTGTTGTTGCCTTGTCATTTGCTTGCGTGTTGCATCTTGCCATGTCATCATGTGCATTGCATCATCATGTTTTCAAAACTTGCATTCGTCCGGGTTATCCCAGTTCTCCCCGTTGTCCTTTCTGAGCCCATACCACACTTGCCCGCGCCCGCGGCATGTCCGAAAAGTATTTTATAAGTGGCCGGAAAATGTTCTCGGAATGGGATGAGAGTTGGCGTGTGGTCTTGTTATAGTGTAGGTAGACCGCCTGCCAAGTTTCATCGCAATCGGAGTCCATTTGACGCCCCAACGGATAACTATAGCGGCAATATAGCCGGTCTAACGTCGGACGTTTTTGGTCTCCAGAAATAGTCGCCGGGCCTCCCTCTCTTCTCTTCTCTCAGCTCGAGACCGTCTACACAGCTCACTACCTACCACAAGGTCCAACCTAACCTCTCTCGTCAGCCCGCGGCCCTCCTCGCGCGCGCGTCCGAAAATTGTCCCGGACCCGACCCGAGCAGTCGTCACCGTCGTGTCCGGATCATCCCCAAACATCTACAAAACGTCTCCGTTTTCTCATTTGGGCTCCCTAGCTATATTATTCGCGATCGTCCGATTACGATCGAAGGGACCGGATAGTCCCTAATTTAACCCACATGCTATTTATACACAGATGAAACCCTAGAAACTAGAGATCTGTCCCATCCACCCCGTGTCCGCCGCCACCACTCTCTCCCTTGGTTTCAGCGCCAAACCAATCCCCAATCGGCAGCCTCGATCCAAATCCACCCGCACGCAACCAGCCACTGCGTCCTCCCGATCTGCCTCCTCCCGCAGAGGCACTCACCTCGACCCCGAGCGGATCAAGCCAGCAGTCCCCGCCGGCGATGGGCAGCACCGGACCAGCAGGACTGTGGCCTTCCTCTCCCTCCTCCCCTCTGTTTTTCCTCGTGCTCCCCGGCTCTCTCTCACGATCTCCCTGTCTCTCTGTATTTCATCTGCTGCAGGTCCCGAGCACCTTGTTCCCTCCTCCCGTGCCTCGATCCAGGGTGGATCGGGAGCAGCACCACCCTGCGTCAACCGCCGGAGCAACGTCCGCCCCGACGAACCTCGACCTCCTCCGAAGCCATGGAGCCTCCTTGCCGTTCCCGACCTCAATTCCCTCTCGTCTCGCCATGGCGTCTCCGAGCCCAACCATGGACAGTGGCTGCCGGAGCTCGTCTTCCCCACCCGCGTGTGCCCGTCGTCGGCCAGAGTCGTAGGCCACCATGGACAGCCCCAGGAGCTCCCTCGCAGCCGCCTGGATCTGGCGTCTCACCGGAGACCGCGTCCTCGCCCGTTTCCAGCCGCTGCCCTGCTCTGTCGAAGACGACGAGCACCCGGCCGAGCCAGCAGCGTCGTTGACCGCGTGCGTAGGCCACATCCCGCGCCAAGTCCCTCTGGCCGCGCCCGCAACTTGCCTCCGCACCGTCCCTGCGTTCCTGTCGACCCTCGCCGGAGTTGTGCCAAGTTCCACCTGCTCTTCTCGTCCTGCCAAATGCATCCCTCGTCGCCGGATCCGGGGACCCCGCGCCCGGATCCCTCCATCCCCAGCGAGCTCCGCCTCCCTCCATCGTCGGAGCTCTGCCGGATGCCTTGCCGTTGACCCTGCCATCTGCTTCGTTCGCCTAGGGCAGCGCCCAGTCTCTGCTTCATCCACGCGAGGGAGACGAGCGCAACGCTCCTGTTTCGTTGCCCGAGTCCGCCCGAGCCGGCCCGCTGCTAGTTTTCCCCTGCAGGCCTCCCTCTCCGTCTAAACCCGGTCAGGCCCATGGTGAGCGCCCCAGCGCCCAGCAGTTTCGGCCTGTGCCTTGTTTTTTTGCCAGATTTGCAGAATAGTCCCTAGAGTTCATACATTTAATATCTCACAAACCGTGCATCGGATTAAAATAAGTTATATATGAAACTTGCTTAGAATTTTGTGTAGATTAATAATTTGCCACTTTCATCTATGTTTGAAATGTTTAAAATGTTGTTTGTTTAAATTTGCATAAATGCCATGTTAAAATGCTTTATTTCATAACTAAGTAACCGTAGCTCCAAACCTAACAAACTTTATATGTAAATGGGGTGGAAAAATGCCTAGTTTAACATGGTGGCATCACTTTGCATGTTTAACAACTCTAAAATTGTGTTTAGGGCAGAACAGTACCAAACCTTAAAACATGCACATGAGGAGTTTCCGGACTTGTTGTTTTGTTGTTCCGGCCACATTTAAACTTGCCTAGATAGATACTTTCATTATGCTTCACCTCTTGCCATGCTAACAAGATTTAATATTGTTGGGTACATAAACGAGAGAGAACTAAATAAGTTATGTGGTGTTCCGTCAATATGCACCCCGATGCATATTGAGCTCCACTTAAGTTGTAGTATTGTTTGTGCACTTTGCCATGCCATGCCTCATTAAACCGGACATGCATCATACTTGTTTGCGCATCGTGCCATGCCTATGTGGTGGTTGTTTACTATGTTGTTTGCTTTCTTTCCGGTGTACTTCTTCTTGGTAATCCGGTAACGTCGTGATTGTGAGGACCCGTTTGACTACGTCCGTTTGTCTTCTTCATGGACTCGTTCTTCTTCCTTGCGGGATCTCAGGCAAGATGACCATACCCTCGAAATCACTTCTATGTTTGCTTGCTAGATGCTCGCTCTTTTGCTATGCCTATGTTGCGATACCTACCACTTGCTTATCATGCCTCCCATATTGTTGAACCAAGCCTCTAACCCACCTTGTCCTAGCAAACCGTTGTTTGGCTATGTTACAGCTTTGCTCAGCCCCTCTTATAGCGTTGTAAGTTGCACGTGAAGATTGAAGCTTGTTCCATGTTTGGAACATGGATATTCTTGTTGGGATATCACAATATCTCTTATTTAATTAATGCATCTATATACTTGGTAAAGGGTGGAAGGCTCGGCCTTATGCCTGGTGTTTTGTTCCACTCTTGCCGCCCTAGTTTCCGTCATATCGGTGTTATGTTCCCGGATTTTGCGTTCCTTACGCGGTTGGGTTATAATGGGAACCCCTTGACAGTTCGCCTTGAATAAAACTCCTCCAGCAAGGCCCAACATTGGTTTTACCATTTGCCACATAGCCTTTTCTTTCCCTTGAGTCGGCAGGCTCAAGGGTCATCTTATTTTAACCCCCCCGGGCCAGTGCTTCTCTAAGTGTTGGTCCAACTGAGCGATGTCTGAGGCTACCAGGGGCAACCCTGGGCTGGCTTACCCGACGTCTGGCTCATCCGTGTGCCCTGAGAACGAGATATATGCAGCTCCTATCGGGATTTGTCGGCACATCTGGGTGGCTTTGCTGGTCTTGTTTTACCATTGTCGAAATTTCTTGTAACCGGGATTACGAGCCTGATCGGGTCTTCCCGCTAGAAGGAATATCCTTCGTTGACCGTGAGAGCTTGTAATGGGCTAAGTTGGGACACCCTGCAGGGTTATGAACTTTCAAAAGCCGTGCCCACGGTTATGGGTAGATGGGAATTTGTTAATGCCCGGTTGTAGAAAACCTGAAGCTTAACTTAATTAAAATGCATCAACCGCGTGTGTAACCGTGATGGTCTCTTTCCGGCGGTGTCCGGGAAGTGAACACGGTGTTGGAGTTATGCTTGACGTAGGTTGTTCTAGGATCACTTCTTGATCATAGTTTCTCGAACGTGCCTTGCCTTCTCTTCTCGCTCTCATTTGCGTATGTTAGCCACCATATATGCTAGACGCTTGCTGCAGCTCCACCTCATACCTTTTACCCATCCTATAAGCTTAAATAGTCTTGATCGCCAGGGTGTGCGATTGCTGAGTCCCCGTGACTCACAGATACTTCCAAAACCAGTTTGCAGGTGCCGATGATGCCGTGCAGGTGACGCAACCAAGCTCAAGGAGGAGCTCGATGAAGATCTTGTCCTTTGTGTTGTTTCGGTCCAGTTGATCAGTAGTCGAGCCCAATTGGGGTCGATCGGGGATCTGTGTAGCATTTGGGGTAGTCTTCTTTTATTTTGGTTCCGTAGTCGGACCTTGAGTGTATCTGGATGATGTATTGATTTATTCTTGTAATTGTGTGAAGTGGCGAGTGTAAGCCAACTATGTATCCTTTTCCCTTAATGTATTACATGGGTTGTTGTGAAGATTACGTCACTTGTGACATTGCTTTCAATGCGGTTATGCCTCTAAGTCGTGCTTCGACACGAAGGAGATATAGCCGCATCGAGGGTGTTACAAGTTGGTAATCAGAGCCTTCCCCGACCTTAGGAGCCCCCTGCTTGATCGAATCGCTGGCGTTGTTGAGTCTAGAAAAATGTTTTGAGTCTTATAGGATTATATATATCGGAGAGTTAGGAATTCTTTTTACTCCTCAGTCCCTTCGTCACTCTGGTGAGGCATCCTGAAGTAGAGTTTTGACTCTTCTCTTCTCAAATTTCACTAATTTTTTTAGGATCAGGCGGGTATCTTGGAATCGTTCCGATGGTTTTGTGACGAGAACATTGTTCTTGGTGCCTCTTGACATTTAGGGGTTGTGGCAGTGTCCCGGGGAGTTGAGCTCTGAGGTGTTGTCGTCACAATTTTATCGTTGCAGTTCTGGAATACCTGAGTTTAGTTTCGCTGACATCGAAAATCTCTTTTATGCAGTTGTTGGTGAGATAACCTCGACGCCACCCAGTACTGGGGCGGGAGTTCGGCAGTATTGCCATAACTAGTATAATGGATGCTTTTCGAAGGTTGAGGTAAATGATTTTCAAAGGTTTCTTGGTTATGTGTTGAAGGATGGATACAGCTGGATGTAGGATTTGTTAGTTTTGGGCGAGATATTATGCTTCCCCTGTATCCCCAACACCTGATTGCATAACCGGAAAATTTCGGGAGTTTGATAAGTGGGAATTCAAGTAGATCTTAGGATATCTTTCCGACAGATGTATGATATGAAATTGGGGTTCGATGTCTAGTGGTCCGCCTATCCACGGTTGGTTTTACAGTGGTCTCGCTGTGTCTTAAAGAGTCCTTGGCTATGCCGACTCGGGGACGCTTCGTATGTCATGTGCACTGCCTTGTACATGATGGTGTTGTACGATCGAGCCCGTGTAGGCCCCACCATGAAAACTTCGGAAGAAATCTCTATGATATGTTTGTTCCGGCTTATTCGGCAAGCCAATCCTTTGTTCTGCTTTTGAGTTGTGGTATTCGAGGTTGCTTCGAAGTCCAGTGTTGATTCCATACCTTTCCTAAGCGGTGTTCTCATGTTCCTATGTGATACTAATCCTTCTTGATCATCGAGTTTGTCATCTTAATTTCTTTTCAACCGACGTGTTTCCTTCAAGTGGATCCGATCATTTCAACATCCGCAAGATCACCTCTCGGTTTTCCCAACGTTGTTCGTTCCATCTGTCCCCAAGTTGCTTTTGTTTTTTCCCACCCACCCACCCTTTTCATTCAAGGACTCAGACTTCATAAACAAGTATCCATTTTATTCATGTGAAGTCTCCTCATTATTTTTTTAATCAACGTTCTTCCCCGGTGGTTCTCGTGAAGATGCTCTACAAGTTCATCATTATTTGTTCTTTTCTTCTCCGGTGGATTCAAGTCAAGTTTTGTTGATCATACCTTTTTCCTCGTTTCAATACCTTCTTATGCCGGTGCACCTCATAATCTTCCATTTCTCGCTATTCAATTGTTCCGGAGTGTTCAAGATATCTCGAGCCTGTTATCTCATTCAAGTCTTTTTATTCAACCGGTGCAGCCTCTCTTTTAAATCATTTCAACGGTGTTTCTTTTGAGTGGGCCCTAACCCACAGGTCTTTTCCCAGGATCTTACCTGACTCTTCTTATTTTCCCGGAGTTATTCTTAAATTATTTTCAAAGTTTGACGTAAGAATGCATTATCATCAGTATTATGTCTTTCTCCAAGATCTTTCAAATTCTTTTTATCGTTGGTTCAACCTTTCTAATTTTCATCCCGGAGTATCTCAACAATTCATGGTGGTGTTTCTCATCGTCATTCTCTGCACATGAAGGCCGAAGAAGAGTTTTCCTCCAAATCTTATCCGTTCTCTCAAAGATTCATCATTCTAGCTTGTTGCCATCCTCTCATAATTGTTTTTGATTGTGAAAATTCTTTTCGCTCATCCGGAGCAATTCAGGAGTCTTTAAGTTTGTTTCTCTGAAGCCCATAATCTCAGAATTATTCATTTCCAGCTTTCAGCTCTCGTTCTCTAAATCTTACTGGTGCATCGTTCAAGTGATCTCTAATCAGTCGTGATTCCTTCGTTCTCATGCTTCTAAATTCTCTCAAGCATCTTCGTTTATTTGCTAATCCTTCCTGGCATTTCTTCATGTTTTATTCGTTCTTTTTCAATTCTTACGGTGGTTCGTTCAAGAGTGCTTCTCTTTCGTTATCATACAGATTCATTCGTTGTTTCAATTCTACCGGTGTTTTGTTGAAGACCTTATCAAGTTATCGATATCTCTATTAATCCTTTCTACGAGAATAAGTAATGTGTCAAATCCGTTGATTATCATCAATTTAATTGATGAAGGATAAGCATAAAGTAATTCTTATTCTTGTTTCATCGAGTGAACTCAATTCCCTATTCCGCAGGCTCATCAAATTCTCGGTTTCATTTGTTTCATCTTTCTTTTCCGGAGTTCCAAGCTTTTCCGCATTATATCGTCGCGGAGATTCTTCTAAATCATTACAAGGCTTCACCTTGTGTTTCAACTTCTCTTTCCTTCCTGTTTGATCATCCTTTTGTTACCGGAGTTCTTCATGAAGGTTCTACATGATGGTTCATCAAGGATTTAATTCCTTCTTGAAGTGTTCATCAACATTCTTTTCAGAGGAGCTCAAGTTTCCTTCTTCTTGCAATCCGGAGTGCAATCCTTTCTACCGTATCATTTGAGGTGGTATTATGTCATTCTTGATAATTTGAGTTCATGTTTCATGATTCACATGTTGTTAAGAGTAAGTTATTTTAAATCCATCAATCTCGTCATTGGAGTTATCTTGGGTTATATTTCACCTAAAGCCTTCCCTAAGGATTGTTGCTAATTATGGTGCTTATAAATGATCCAAGTTCTTCATTTATCCTTCCGGTGAGATAAGTTTCTCGTCTCCTTGTTCTTATCAATCCAATTCTTTTTCCCGTGAGTGGCAGGTTGTCACCTCATATATTTGAGATATATTCCATAAGACCATATCAAGCTTATTCTTTTCGTTGTTGGTTTTCCAACAACTCCGTTATAGCATTTGTTGTAAGCGTGCTCCCTCAAGATCTTGTTTCCCTTCGTTCATTCCATTCCATTATTACTTTTGTTCCGGAGGCTTTGTGATGTTGCTGTCTTCAACCCATCTTTCCATTTTGTTAGGATCGTGTTCTTTTCTTGGTTTATCCATTTAACCGTAGTGTTGTGTCCTTTTGCTCAAGCTCTTTCATTTTATCAAGTCTTTCATTCTCTTTTTCAACCGAAGTGCTACCAAAATCGGTTCTTTCTTTTCCTCTTTCTTAACGGAGTGCTTTCAACTTCGTTCATCTCCATTGTATTCTTTTCTCGAAATGGCTTAACCTTTTCAAGGTTCTTTGGTTTCACGCGTTTGTCAAAGAAGCAACTTAGCTTTACCTCTTCTCTTTCCCTTCCGTTTTTCCCTCCGGTGCCATTCTAGATCTCGGGACGAGATCCTCTCGTAGTGGTGGAGTGTTGTAACGCCCCGAGACCGTTGCGCCCGGTATCTTCCGGTGTTTCGTTGGTGTTGCCTTGTCATTTGCTTGCGTGTTGCATCTTGCCATGTCATCATGTGCATTGCATCATCATGTTTTCAAAACTTGCATTCGTCCGGGTTATCCCAGTTCTCCCCGTTGTCCTTTCTGAGCCCATACCACACTTGCACACGCCCGCGGCATGTCCGAAAAGTATTTTATAAGTGGCCGGAAAATGTTCTCGGAATGGGATGAGAGTTGGCGTGTGGTCTTGTTATAGTGTAGGTAGACCGCCTCCCAAGTTTCATCGCAATCGGAGTCCGTTTGACGCCCCAACGGATAACTATAGCAGCAATATAGCCGGTCTAACGTCGGACGTTTTCGGTCTCCGGAAACAGTCGCCAGGCCTCCCTCTCTTCTCTTATCTCAGCTCGAGACCGTCTACACAGCCCACTACCTACCACCAGGTCCAACCTAACCTCTCTCGTCAGCCCGCGGCCCTCCTCGCGCGCGCGTCCGAAAATTGTCCCGGACCCGACCCGAGCAGTTGTCACCGTCGTGTCCGGATCATCCCCAAACATCTACAAAACGTCTCCGTTTTCTCATTTGGGCTCCCTATCTATATTATCCGCGATCGTCCGATTACGATCGAAGGGACCGGATAGCCCCTAATTTAACCCACCTGCTATTTATACACAGATGAAACCCTAGAAACTAGGGATCTATCCCATCCATCCCGTGTCCGCCGCCACCACTCTCTCCCTTGGTTTCAACGCCAAACCAATCCCCAATCAGCAGCCTCGATCCAAATCCACCCGCACGCAACCATCCACTATGTCCTCCCGATCTGCCTCCTCCCGCAGAGGCACTCACCTCGACCCCGAGCGGATCAAGCCAGCCATCCCCGCCGGCGATGGGCAGCACCGGACCAGCAGGACTGTGGCCTTCCTCTCCCTCCTCCCCTCTGTTTTTCCTCGTGCTCCCCGGCTCTCTCTCACGATCTCCCACTCTCTCTGTATTTCATCTGTTGTAGGTCCCGAGCACCTTGTTCCCTCCTCCCGTGCCTCGATCCAGGGTGGATCGGGAGCAGCGCCACCCTGCGTCAACCGCCGGAGCAACGTCTGCCCCGACGAACCTCGACCTCCTCCGAAGCCATGGAGCCTCCCTGCCGTTCCCGACCTCAACTCCCTCTCGTCTCGCCATGGCGTCTCCGAGCCCAACCATGGACAGTGGCTGCCGGAGCTCGTCTTCCCCGCCTGCGCATGCCCGCCGTCGGCCAGAGTCGCAGGCCACCATGGACAGCCCCAGGAGCTCCCTCGCAGCTGCCTGGATCTGGCGTCTCACCGGAGACCGCGTCCTCGCCCGTTTCCAGCCGCTGCCCTGCTCTGTCGAAGACGACGAGCACCCGCCCGAGCCAGCAGCGTCGTTGACCGCGTGCGTGGAACACATCCCGCTCCAAGTCCCTCCGGCCGCGCCCGCAACCTGCCTCCGCACCGTCCCTGTGTTCCTGTCGACCCTCGCTGGAGTTGTGCCAAGTTCCACCTGCTCTTCTCGTCCTGCCAGATGCATCCCTCGTCGCCGGATCCGGGGACCCCGCGCCCGGATCCCTCCATCCCCGGCGAGCTCCGCCTCCCTCCATCGCCGGAGCACCGCCGGATGCCTCGCCATTGACCCTGCCATATGCTTCGTTCGCCTAGGGCAGCGCCCAGTCTCTGCTTCATCCACGCGAGGGAGACGAGCGCAGCGCTCCTGTTTCGTTGACGGAGTCCGCCCGAGCCGGCCCGCCGCTAGTTTTCCCCTGCAGGCCTCCCTCTCTGTCTAAACCGGGCCAGGCCCATGGTGAGCGCCCCAGCGCCCAGCAGTTTCGGCCCGTGCCTTGTTTTTTTTGCCAGATTTGCAGAATAGTCCCTAGAGTTCATGCATTTAGTATCTCACAAACTGTGCATCGGATTAAAATAAGTTATATATGAAACTTGCTTAGAATTTTGTGTAGATTAATAATTTGCCACTTTCATCTATGTTTGAAATGTTGTTTGTTTAAATTTGCTTAAATGCCATGCTAAAATGCTTTATTTCATAACTAAATAACCGTAGCTCCAAACCTAACAAACTTTATATGTAAATGGGGTAGAAAAATGCCTAGTTTAACATGGTGGCATCACTTTGCATGTTTAACAACTCTAAAATTGTGTTTAGGGCAGAACGGTACCAAACCTTAAAACATGCACATGAGGAGTTTCCAGACTTGTTGTTTTGTTGTTCCGGCCTCATTTAAACTTGCCTAGATAGATACTTTCATTATGCTTCACCTCTTGCCATGCTAAAAAGATTTAATATTGTTGGGTACATAAACGAGAGAGAACTAAATAAGTTATGTGGTGTTCCGTCAATATGCACCCCGATGCATATTGAGATCCACTTAATTTGTAGGATTGTTTGTGCACTTTGCCATGCCATGCCTCATTAAACCGGACATGCATCATACTTGTTTGCGCATCGTGCCATGCTTATGTGGTGGTTGTTTACTATGTTGTTTGCTTTTTTCCGGTGTACTTCTTCTCGGTAATCCGGTAACGTCGTGATTGTGAGGACCCGTTCGACTACGTCCGTTTGTATTCTTCATGGACTCTTTCTTCTTCCTTGCGGGATCTCAGGCAAGATGACCATACCCTCGAAATCACTTATATCTTTGCTTGCTAGATGCTCGCTCTTTTGCTATGCCTATGCTGCGATACCTACCACTTGCTTATCATGCCTCCCATATTGTTGAACCAAGCCTCTAACCCACCTTGTCCTAGCAAACCGTTGTTTGGCTATGTTACCGCTTTGCTCAGCCCCTCTTATAGCGTTGTTAGTTGCAGGTGAAGATTGAAGCTTGTTCCATGTTTGGAACATGGATATTCTTGTTGGGATATCACAATATCTCTTATTTAATTAATGCATCTATATACTTGGTAAAGGGTGGAAGGCTCGGCCTTATGCCTGGTGTTTTGTTCCACTCTTGCCGCCCTAGTTTCCGTCATATCGGTGTTATGTTCCCGGATTTTGCGTTCCTTACGCGGTTGGGTTATAATGGGAACCCCTTGACAGTTCGCCTTGAATAAAACTCCTCCGGCAAGGCCCAACATTGGTTTTACCATTTTCCACCTAGCCTTTTCTTTCCCTTGAGTCGGCCGGCTCAAGGGTCATCTTATTTTAACCCCCCGGGCCAGTGCTTCTCTAAGTGTTGGTCCAACTAAGCGATGTCCGAGGCTACCAGGGGCAACCCTGGGCTGGCTTACCCGACGTCTGGCTCATCTGGTGTGCCCTGAGAACGAGATATGTGCAGCTCCTATCGGGATTTGTCGGCACATCTGGGTGGCTTTGCTGGTCTTGTTTTACCATTGTCGAAATGTCTTGTAACCGGGATTCCGAGCCTGATCGGGTCTTCCCGCTAGAAGGAATATCCTTCGTTGACCGTGAGAGCTTGTGATGGGCTAAGTTGGGATACCCCTGCAGGGTTATGAACTTTCGAAAGCCGTGCCCGCGGTTATGGGTAGATGGGAATTTGTTAATGTCCGGTTGTAGAAAACCTGAAGCTTAACTTAATTAAAATGCATCAACCGCGTGTGTAACCGTGATGGTCTCTTTCCGGCGGTGTTCGGGAAGTGAACACGGTGTTGGAGTTATGCTTGCCGTAGGTTGTTCTAGGATCACTTCTTGATCATAGTTTCTCGAACGTGCCTTGCCTTCTCTTCTCGCTCTCATTTGCGTATGTTAGCCACCATATATGCTAGACGCTTGCTACAGCTCCACCTCATACCTTTTACCCGTCCTATAAGCTTAAATAGTCTTGATCACGAGGGTGTGAGATTGCTGAGTCCCCGTGACTCACAGATACTTCCAAAACCAGTTTGCAGGTGCCGATGATGCCATGCAGGTGACGCAACCAAGCTCAAGGAGGAGCTCGATGAAGATCTTGTCCTTTGTATTGTTTCGGTCCAGTTGATCAGTAGTGGAGCCCAGTTGGGGTCGATCGGGGATCTGTGTAGCATTTGGGGTAGTCTTCTTTTATTTTGGTTCCGTAGTCAGACCTTGAGTGTATCTGGATGATGTATTGATTTATTCTTGTAATTGTGTGAAGTGGCGAGTGTAAGCCAACTATGTATCCTTTTCCCTTAATGTATTACATGGCTTGTTGTGAAGATTACCTCACTTGCGACATTGCTTTCAATGCGGTTATGCCTCTAAGTCATGCTTCGACACGTAGGAGACATAGCCGCATCAAGGGCGTTACATATGGTTGGATGGTCTTTCATCTGGTCGGATGTCCGAACATGTCCATGGATATTCTGATGTGGTCAGTTTGGTGAGCCGCTTTGGTGGCGCATTAGGAATGGGATAGATACAAATCATCGAAATCCCTAGTATGGATGAAGATTTTTTTGACAAATTCGAGGTGGTGTTGCACCTCCGGCCGTTGATGACATCATCCTCGCACAAGCAAACGACCGGCCGGGCGAATGGATCGAAGGATTCAGACAAATGAAACCAAGCAGGCAAAGACTAGTCAGACACTTGCTTGGCACAACAAGCAGCGGATGGAATCGACAAATCTTTGCCCGCGTTGTCATCTTCCTCCCGCCTCACCCTCTCAAGCGACGAGCAGAATGCGAGTGCTGACCTTGCTGGCTTGCGTCCTAGGTATGCAATTCCGGTTGCCATAGGCCAAGCCAAGGTGACTGACTTCATGCCACTGGTCCCAAGCTGGGGAGGGAGCTTGGCACCAACTGGACCAGTGGATCGATAAGTAACATTCATCTACGACAGTTCTGACCGAAGCCTTGTCGTCCCCATCTAGGCGCATCGCCATTCCAAAGCAAAAGTTGTCGTCTCCCTGTCACCGCGCAGCCACCCATCCATCATCCATCCGCCGGGTCCCTACAGTACCTCTCCTCACCTTGACTTCAGCGCCCATGGCGGGGGCCAGACGACCTCGTGTCGCCTGGGCTAGGTGCTATTCCTTTTCGATCCCGCCGTCGACGCACCGTGTCTAGCACTGCACCACTTGTCAAACAAATGCAATCGATCAGCACTCCTGGCTGGCTCGCTCTATAAATACTCTTCTACTGCTAAAGCCTGACCAGCCAGGACGTATGATCATGGCGAGCAGCAGCAGCAGCATGGCGGCGCTGGTCATCGCCGTGCTGTGCGGCCTGTGCCTGACGGCGAGCCGCGTGGAGGGGCAGCTGCAGGTGGGTTTTTACAGCACCACCTGCCCCAACGCCGAGGCCATCGTCCGGCGCGCCGTCACGGCGGCCTTCACGACCGACCCCGGCGTCGCCGCCGGGCTCATCCGGCTCCACTTCCAGGACTGCTTCGTCGAGGTACGTGTCGCATAGGATCAGAAGCAGCTGCAGGCTGCAGCTATAATATATATGCCTGCTTGCTTTTGCATGGCTACGCCGCACGGGTGCTATATTTAGGAACCAGCAATGCTAGACCTACGTACTGATTCATACGTAATGGCTTCGGTGGCTTTTTTTTGGTTGGAGGAAATAAGGGGGAGGGGCCCTACCCATTTGAAATCAGGGGGCGGAGAGGTTATAGTTAGGAAATTTACGTAAGAGTTCCTAGGTTTTCTTCGTAGGTGTAGCATTTTTGTTTAGGAACGGAGGGGTAGGAGAGAGGGGAAAACGTATACGTGTTTAGCATGCACCCGTATACGTGTTTAGAGCATCTCCAGCCGTTCGGCCTCCAGGACGCATAAAAAGCGTCTCCTGGGGGCGAGCCGGCGATGCAATCGGCGCTGGGGGCGGTTTCGCGCCCAGTCATCGCCCCCAGCTCGCCCCCAGGCGTCGAAATTGGCCCACTTTTCAGCCCCATTTCGGCGAATAAAGGGCCCATGTGGGCGACAATAGGCCCATATTCGGCGTGGTTCACCCTTGTTCGGCTTTGAATTATGCACATAAATTTTTTTATCACATATTTCATCACAAAAATATCAAATACTTCAACAAAATAGTGTTCAATACAAATTATATGGTTCAACAAATAAAAACTCATATTTCATCACCGGGCGCTCCGTATGCAAGCATCCTCATCGCTGTCGTGCACTTCTGGATGGAGATGAACCCAAGAGCGCCGGTGCAATCCATCTTGCACTTGAAGTAGTTGTTGAACTCCCGGATAGAATTCACAATCCTGAGGAAGAGATTTCGGCTCATCCGATAACGGCGCCGAAATGTTTTCTCGCCGTGAAGTGGAGCATCGGCGAAGTAGTCGGAGTAGAGCATGCAGTAGCCTTCGAGACGATGCCGGTTCTTTGCTTTCACCCGCCCAGGCGCCGATACACATCGCCGCGGCTTTTCATTGCTCGCCAGCAGCTGGGCGAGGGCGGCGAGCACCATGAGATGCTCTTCTTCCTGGACGTCGGCCTCGGCTTCCTCCTCCAGCAGCGCGGCGAGCGCTTCCTCGTCATCCGAGTCCATCGCCGAGGCAGGCAAATCGCCGAACACCTTGAGCTCGGTGGGCGTGTACCCGCCGCTAAACCATGCCTCCGTGGCCGAAAACGGCGGCCAGAAACGCCCAGCTGCTGTTGGAGGGGTTGCCGCGGCGAAGCGCTGCTATTTTTCCGGCAGGGAATGGCTATCTAGCGGTGTAGGACGGTGGGCGACGCCGGGATATAGCTACTTGTGGCCGAGGGAGCGGGGGGTGGGAGGCGAGTCAGGGAAGAAAACCTTGACTTTTCCCGTGACGGTGTGGGCCAGCCACGCTTTTCCCTTGCGCCGGGGAAGAAAATTTCATGGACACCGGCTGCAAAGCCCATCCTGTGCGTACCCCTGCCCAGATTCGTCCACGTGTCCTCTCCTTACATCCGACCGCCGCAGTTCGTTCCGATCCGTTCGCTCCTTTCGTCGGCTCGGGAGCGCTCGCTCAGCTCCAAATACGTGCGATCCCGGCTCCCTCACGAGGCAAGGCCGGCTGAAGCGGAGGCCCACATAGTCGGCCCTTTTGTCTCACAGTCGCCCGGTTTCAAGCCTCCGCGTCTTTCGTCCGCCGCCGCCGCCGCCGCTGATGGAGGGCACGGTGTGCCCAAACCAAGGTGATCCCGTCTCCGGCGCCGGCCTCTCACTCCCCCACACGCACCTCCATCTCGCCCAGTTCAGAACTGGTGACCCCCTCCCTTGCAAGTCTGAAAGTTTGTGTTTCCTTTTGGCTGTTAGCATGCAATTAGCTCCTTCAGGTAAGAGGTTTGATTTGCTAATCATACATGACCACATGTTAATCACATATTTTGATTAAACTGGGACGAACAAAGTGCAACCTAGCAAGCTCGTACTTGATCGGATCGTTTGTTTCGCTCAGTCGAGCTACAAAATCAATTCCATCACTAGTTTCAGAGTAAAGAAAGTGTAGTTTCAGACCGAAGGGTGTTTATCTTACAGGAGGACGAACTTTACATTATTTTGCTATACGTCTGACAACTATCTAACCAAACTCACATGCTAATAATTCAATGCGATTTGTGCATGTCTTTGCAGTCGTGAAAGAGAAGTTTTCAAATTGGCAAGGATTCCCCCTGGTCCAACTAGCTAAGATGGTAGAAAAGGGAACAAAGAGCAAACAGGAGGTCACCTACTCATGTAACAGTCATGCTTCGCCATCATTCTACTGGACGAAGACCCCGAAGTACACCGCTGGAACAAGACAACTGATGCCATGGAAACGACATCAATAATTCCTGATGAGTAGACATAAAAGTAGGATTTTGAGATATTACAAATCTGGAGTAGACTTCGTGACAAATCGTGTACTAGTATATAGCTGATTGCTCTCTCTGACAATTTCCAACTACAATGTACAGTTGTACACTGTATCTTTTTTCATCTAAGATATATATGAATGAGGTGCTCGACCTCGAAGATTTAAATCAGAGGTCTAAAAATCTGAAACTATTGCAGGTGCTCGGCCTTGAAGATTTAACACTTAACACATTCTGTCGCATAATCAATGCAATCTCACAGAAATCCAGAAATGATGAAAAACCATACTCAGTGTAGTACATAATTATACCAAAACATTCTAAATGAAGACAAAATTCAGTCTACTACAGTGCATCAATTATAATTCATAGATACACCAAATGACATCAAAAAAATTGTACTCCTTATAGGCTGCCCGTAATACTAATCATCAAAAGGTAACTTTCTAGCAGCCGAGGACAATGTGGCATCCTGCTCAACCCCAAGTAAAAGACTTGTAAATCCGCCTTGGATAGATGGAGCAGACATGGTTGAAGGTTGCCCATACACATCATTTGCAAAGGTTAGCATTGTGGCATTAGCATATCTGCCTTGGATCAACGGTGCAGCCATGATCGAAGATCGCCCTTGCCCATAGACATCATTTGAAAATTTTGGCATGGTACTAGTAATGTCAATACTACCAGCATTCACATCCTATATCATAGAATATGAAATTGTTCATAAAACATGCAAGTCAAATATGAAAAGGGGATACTGACTCTGAGTCAAATGGTTTACCATCATTTCCTTCGGATCAATGCCGCCATCCCTATTCTGTACTACATTTTTTCGATCTTCTCCTAAAGTCAAACATATGAATTGAAAGAAAAGTAAAAGGATTAACAATAGAATTATAGAATGGAAAAAGGCTTGCTAGAATGGGTAGGATCGGTACCTTTCTTTTTAGCACTTTTATTTTTCTTCCCTTTCTTTTCTTCGAGGGAGATGGTTGCCCGTTTACGCTTTGCGCCTTTCACCACCTGCGGAACTCTGAATGATATTGTACCATTTATTGTGTTTGTAGCACACTCAGCCGAAACTAGCGGAACCTCGCCGGATTTTTCCTCCATCTTGCTAAGAGTGTTATCTGCTTCCAAGTCTAACTTATCTATAGCTTTCTTGAAATCATCAAGAAGTTGTTTTGACCGAGTACACTTCAATGCAACTGATGTAGCCTTCCTTGAGATACGTGCAGCTTGTGTTTTCAAGCTTTCCTCCTCGGATCCTTGTTTTTCAACATAAAATCCTCTTTTCGCATATTTTGTCCATCTTCCTAGTATATATTGTGGTGGCAAAATGAAAACGTCATTCATATTGAAGACTTTGAATGCATGCTTGCACAATATACCTGCAAGATATGGATGTCATATTTCATCAAGTTGTATTACAGAGCACATTGCATCATAAATTGTGTATATATACCTATGGATTCGAACTTTCTACAACAACATGTAATAGTTGTGTCCGTGGTATTGAATATAACTTTTGCTCCATGCTCGCTGTTCATATGTGTGACCATATATGTCAACACTGGACCGTCGGTTTGTAATAGTTTACAAGAGAATGAAAATTGGCTTTTGAATTCTGTTTCAAATTCTGAATACATCCGCCTTGTATATGATTCAGATGCAGTCTTTAGCAAAGGAAAATTTGGACTGTAAGCAACAGGTTTCTTTCGACGCGAACTAAAATCTTCATCCAACTCATTTTCACGAAGACTTCCAAAAACCTTCTCACATTCTACAAGGAGTACTGAAAGACCAAGTCTCCTACGAAATCTTTGCTTGAATACATTATTCATACCTTCAATCCTTTGAGTCGAGTTCATATCAGCTGTAAAAGAGTCACGATAGACAGCAGCCCACTTTTCCCTCAACTCATACAGCTTTTTCATCCATTCATTGTCCTCAAGGTTGTATTGATCCAACAATTCGAACCATTTTTTATTGAAGTAAAATTCTGACCTATCTTCGTAGACACATTTCTTAAAATCAGGTAAAAACTTCTCAGGATGCTCATGAATTACATGCCCAAGATGTTTTGCAGCATTAAGATAAATGTGCCACAAACAAAGCCGATGACTTGTATTTGGGAACACATATGCAATTGCTCCGTCCATGGCCTTGTCCTGATCAGTGAAAATAGTGCTCGGATGCTTGCCTGACATCGCTGTTAAAAATGTTTCAAAGAGCCAAACAAATGAATCGATACTCTCATTAAATATCAGCGCGGCACCAAAAATTACTGTCTTCTTGTGATGGTTGGTACCAACGAATGGAGCAAAAGGCATTTCAAGCTTGTTAGTCTGAAAGGTGGTATCAAATGATACAGCATCCCCAAAACATGCGTAATCCATGATAGACTGACCATCTGCCCAAAAGAAATTAGCTATCTGGCCATCAACTTGATCTATCTGAATGGCATAAAAAAATGTAGGATCCTCTCTTTGCTTATTTTTCAAGTATTCCAACAGTGTTTGTGCATCATTTGATTCTAAATACTTCTTGCGCTCGCGACCAATCTCATTATTGCAGTCCATCTTTGAGAATGGTACTTTGTCGGGTCCTCCGTAAAATGCTACCATAAAGTCATATACCTGGGATGGCTTCATCCCGGCTTCCCGTATCTGGCCAATTAGATGTCTATCCGCTTCTATAACACGTCTTTGGGACCTCATCTTGTGCACCTTATTGGGACTAGCAAGATAATGATTGTGCTCGGTTATAAGCTTTTGCACTGTCCAAATACCATCCTTGTTGACAATAAATTGAATACGAGCCTCACAACCTGTCCTTTTAGTGTCCTTAGATGATTGGGTTTCTCGATGGCCTTCGTTACTGCAAACTATATATTTTTGAGATATACTTTTATCACCTCGTCGCTTTGTGTGACTTTTTCTGACACTGAACCCAACCTTAGCGGCATATGCGTTGTACATATCATAAGCGCTGTCCTCTGAATCGAAAGCCAATCCAACTTTTGGAACAATCAACGTTTGTCCAACTTTATCAATCGCCTGCCATACAATGAGTCCAGAGTTAAATTTATATTACCATAATGTGATGTGGGAAAATGTTTTTCTCATGCACTTTGTGAATTTGTTTTCCTAATCTTACTGAAGAACGCATATTAATTTTGAGCAGTCATTTGCCAAGTAATCAGTGCATAGTACAGTACTAGAGTACGATGATCTTATGCCGACTGTCTGAATAGGATATCGCTTTTCAACTCGTACCTGCATTCTTTGCTCTACATCGGCGACCCCGTCGTCCTGCTGACCTCCTTCTCCTATCATGGCGGTGGTCGTATCCTCCCGGACTCCTCCTCCTGACATGACGTGTGGGGCCTGCAAGTTCATGGCGTGCGCACAACCATTCTCATCCACGAGATTTATGCGGGACAAGTCGTCGGCAGTGCCACCGTGGTCCGTCATGGCCGCTCCCGTCCTTCTCGACGGTACTGCAGCTTCAAACTGCGGCGGCTATGAATATCCTTCTAGGCTGATGCGGCCATGCGAAGGAGAGGATGAAGATGCGTTTGGGCGTGAGGCAAACATAGTTGTGCTCTCCCCCGGCGGAGTGAGTGCCGGACCAGGGTTCCCTCGGCCGCCACCAGTCTAATCTGCCATGATCAGATCACCGCTATTCAAGGGAAGCAGATGCTATCAATCACAAGTATGCGTATCTGATTGAAAAGTCATAACGACGGGAGCTGATTGCCTGCAGTTTTTGCAGCCAAGCGGAGCCCAGGGAGCCGGGATCGCACGTGTTTGGAGCCGAGCGAGCGCTCCCGAGCCGACGGAAGGAGCGAACGGATCGGAACGAACGGCAGCGGTCGGATGTAAGTAGGGGACACGTGGACGAATCTGGGCAGGGGTACGCACAAGATGGGCTTTGCAGCCGGTGTCCACGAAATTTTCTTCCCGAAATCAGGGGGCGGAGAGGTTATAGTTAGGAAATTTACGTAAGAGTTCCTAGGTTTTCTTCGTAGGTGTAGCATTTTTGTTTAGGAACGGAGGGGTAGGAGAGAGGGGAAAACGTATACGTGTTTAGCATGCACCCGTATACGTGTTTAGAGCATCTCCAGCCGTTCGGCCCCCAGGACGCATAAAAGCGTCCCCTGGGGGCGAGCCGGCGATGCAATCAGCGCTGGGGGCGGTTTCGCGCCCAGTCATCGCCCCCAGCTCGCCCCCAGGTGTCGAAATTGGCCCACTTTTCAGCCCCATTTCGGCGAATAAAGGGCCCATGTGGGCGACAATAGGCCCATATTCGGCATGGTTCACCCTTGTTCGGCGTTCAATTATGCACATAAATTTTTTTATCACATATTTCATCACAAAAATATCAAATACTTCAACAAAATAGTGTTCAATACAAATTATATGGTTCAACAAATAAAAACTCATATTTCATCACCTGGAGCTCCGAATGCAAGCATCCTTATCGCTGTCGTGCACTTCTGGATGGAGGTGAATCCAAGAGCGTCGGTGCAATCCATCTTGCACTTGAAGTAGTTGTTGAACTCCCGGATAGAATTCACAATCCTGAGGAAGAGCTTTCGGCTCATCCGATAACGGCGCCGAAATGTTTTCTCGCCGTGAAGTGGAGCATCGGCGAAGTAGTCGGAGTAGAGCATGCAGTAGCCTTCGAGACGATGCCGGTTCTTTGCTTTCACCCGCCCAGGCGCCGAGCCACATCGCCGCGGCTTTTCATTGCTCGCCAGCAGCTGGGCGAGGGCGGCGAGCACCATGAGATGCTCTTCTTCCTGGACGTCGGCCTCGGCTTCCTCCTCCAGCAGCGCGGCGAGCGCTTCCTCGTCATCCGAGTCCATCGCCGAGGCAGGCAAATCGTCGAACACCTTGAGCTCGGTGGGCGTGTACTCGCCGCTAAACCGCGCCTCCGCGGCCGGAAACGCCCAGCTGCTGTTGGAGGGGCTGCCGCGGCGAAGCGCTGCTATTTTTCCGGCGGGGAATGGCTATCTTGCGGTGTAGGGCAGTGGGCGGCGCCGGGATATAGCTACTTGTGGCCGAGGGCGCGGGGGGTGGGAGGCGAGTCGGGGAAGAAAACCTTGACTTTTCCCGTGACGGTGTGGGCCAGCCACGCTTTTCCCTTGCGCCGGAGCCCCAAACTGCTCCCCAGTGCGCCGGGTTCAGCCTGTGACCGCCGGGCGGAAAAAAGGGCCGAACCGGCGATTTTCGGCGTCCTGGGGCACGACTGGGCAGTTTTTCGGCGCCGGCGCCGAAAAAGTGGCCTGTGGAGGCCTGTTGGGGGCGCGGCTGGAGATGCTCTTAGCATGCATGACCCCGGAGTATGTAGCATGTGCGTATGGTCGACACATATGTACCTCTTTTTTAATATATTTTTTGTTTTTATTTACTCTGCGTATTAGCTTTGAACAAAGTCAAGCTTTGTAAACATTGATTAAATTTATAGACAAAAATATTAACATATACAATAACAATTCAATAGGTACCACACGGGACAGGTAAGAAGGGGAGAGAGAGACCTCGCCCGTGCCGCTCTCGCAGGCGGCAGGGCGAACCCTAGCCGCCGCTGGCCAGCGACCCCCAGCCCTCCCTCCCCCCTGCCACCACCGGAGTGCGCCACCGGGTGAAGCCCGACTGGCGTGGGTGGCGGCGGGGCCTTCTTCCCCTTCTCCCATGGCTTCCGGCGGCGCGGGACGCAGGGCCGTGGTGAGGAGCGCGTCGTTCGCGTGGGACGGAGAGGCGACGACCCGGGCGGCGTGCCGGTGGTGCGGCCGTGCGGCGGAGCGGCGGCGGCTGCGTGGTTCTGGAGGCGCGGGCTTGGGCGTGGGACGGACGAGGTGTGGCTGGCTGCTTCGGGGCTTCCTCGTCAGATCCCGGCGACAGGGGTCGCGGGCCGCGACGGCGCGGGCTAGGGGTGGTGTCCGGCTAGGCTGGGCCGGCCTCTAGTGTGGTGAGGCGTGCCAACCTTTGAGCTCTCTAGAGTAGATCTTGGAGGAGGAAGAGTTGAGGATGAGGAGGAAGGCGATCCCATGGCCATGGTGGAGGTCGCGGGAGGAGGAGGCATCCGTCGTGGAGGAGATGATGATCGTTGATGTCGAGTGTGGCGTCGGGACGACATCTTCACCATGCAACAGACGGAGGAGCATTTCAGTCGGACGCTCTTGTAGGAGCTCAACGCTACGGTGTCTCAACTGCAGGCGGATCGCTCTGATTATGCAGTTGTAGCGAAGCTCCTTATGAACTCGGATGTCGTCAACGAGAGCACGGTTGTGTTCGCGTCCGTGTAGAACACCCGTACGATCGACCATGAGCACCGCCAGCTTCACATTACCGACACGCTATAGGAGTAATTTTTCAGAAGCTCGAGGCACCACCGAACAACCCGAGCCTCACCGGTGGCAATGCATTCTACTAGGTCCCCGCGGGCTGCCGCCACAGGAACATCTCGACTGAGGATAGTGCGTTTGGCCTCCCTAGTCCAAACTTGAGAACGGATGGGTTTGTATAGGGTTTCAAGGACAAGACCCTGACTGCCGAGGAGATGGTGATACTATCTGGCGCCCACACCTTGGGCCGCTCCCACTATGACTCCTTCATCATCAAGAACCGCGAGAGGCTGGCGAGCGATACCATCAGCCCGACGTACCAATCACTGCTGGAGGCGTTGTGCCCGACGAACACGATCCAAGTGACCAACGTCACGACGATGATCGACCTCAGCACGCCGACGGTGCTAGACAACAACTACTGCAAGCTATTGCAGCTCAACCTCGGCCTGCAGTTATGGTAGACTACTGCACGGATGTTCTCATGGCGGAGGCCTTAGCTTTTAAATTTGGCCTAAATTTAGCGCAAAGGGCGGGATGTAATAGCCTAATCATCAACTCTGACAATCTGGAGGTGATTGAGACCATGCAGGACGGAGGACAGTCAGCGGGATCGGCGGCGGCAATGTTTGATGACTGCTATCACTATACTTGTGATTTTATCATGACTAAACTCGAACATTGCAATAGAGAGGCAAATAAAGTAGCACATGAACTTGCTAGATTAGCTAGATTTTTTTGACTTCGGATTGGTTTGAGAAGCCTATTAGTAAAATTGTAATGTTTCTCACAAACGATGTATTGGTTATTGCTAATGAATAAAATTTCGTTTTATTTCAAAAAACCTCGGCCTGCACTTCTCCGACGACCAGCTTGTCTACAACGCCATGCCGAAGGCCTCCGTCGATGCTTTCGCCGCTGATGAGACACTCTGGAAGGAGAAATTCATTGCCGCCATGATCAAGATGGGCAAGATCGAGCCCAAGACTGGCACACAGGGGGAGATCCGCCTCAATTGCAGCGTCGTCAACACGCCCGGGTTGTTCGTCGCAAGGGTGATCAAAATGCTTCACCCGGGCTCGAACAACAATTCTCCCGATGGCGACGAGGAGATACCACGGGTTGATATATATAAGTGGTCAAAATCGTACATCAAAGACCGTAAAAAGTCAATTGCGTCTTATATTTTGGAAAGGAGAGAGTATTATGTACCGAGTACAAGTAGTGAGTATGTAACGTGAGAGAATGTGTAACGTGTACAAGTTTGATGTGCACGAAGGTGTGAAGAAATGGTGAATCCAGCCTCGGTCATTGCTTGTAAGTTCGTGCTGCTGTGTTTGGTTTTATCGATGTTTACCTTAAGTTGCTCCAAAGTACTACACCCTCCGTTTTTAGATGTAAGACGTTTTTGACAGTTCAAGTGTCCCATCGGTTCTTTTTCTTCTTGTTTCAAAGTAGTATGCTTGCAATATTCATGATCCGAATAACCTATCATTTATTGAAACAGAATTTTGTCCCTTTTTGTAATAATGCACCGACCAGGTTTATATAATACCAAACACATGTTCCAAAGGTGTAGTCACGAACATACCGAAAAGTGAAAGAAAAAAAAAACATATCTGGTCCCTGTGGTCGATTGACCGACTGTATAGGATTTTTTGGACCGATTGTATAGGAATTTTTTAGATGTACGCCAAAAAAACACTCAAATAGACACCATCGATCGACTTAAGACGGTTTGTAATAATAAATAAACTTGTAAAACTACTCCCTACGTTCTTTTTTATGCCACCTATAAGATTTGTCCGAAGTCAAATTTGATAAAATGTAACGAAATTTATATTTAAAAGATATCAACATATAGAAAATTAAAATTATGTAATAGGAAAGTTAAAATTTGGTATTGTGAATGTTGATTTACAAAATTAAAAGGAAAGTTAATTCCATAATCTCTACTCCTAATGTCTCAGTTGGTAGGTCGCGTTCCGGATTTTATTTTCGTCCCACCTCACCCGGTCTTTTTTGGTACTTCTTTGGTACTTCCTCCCACCATCCCCTCAGCCGCGAAAAAATAAGGAAAACCCCGCGATCGAGTCCCGCACACGCCCCTCTGACCACCTCCCACATCCCAGCGCTTCCCCCCTGCTCCACGGTTTTTTTTGTCGGTTTTTTTCGTCTCCGCTGCCCCCGTCCACTCATGCAGCCAAAAAAAACCACCCCATGCACGAACCACTCCCCTCCCTCTCCTCGCGCAAGCATCCTCTCCTCGGTACCCTCGCACGCGCTAGGGTTCCTGCGCCGCCGCCACACGGGAGCTTGTCGACCAGCCCAGCGTCCTCCGGATCGCCGCCGTCACCGCCCCGGATCGCTGCCTTCGCCGTCATTCGGATCGCCGCCGTCGCCGTTGGAATCGCCGCCAACGTCTTGTCGCCTCAGATCGCCGCCGTCCGGATCGCCACCGTCGCCGTCGGGATGGCTGCAGCCGTCTCTCCAGATCGCATGGGCGTTCATCGTCTCCGGCCTCGCCGTTGTCGTTCCCGTATCTTCCCTCACCCGAAACCTAATGCGCACGCAATCTTCGTGTCGCTTCTTCCTTGTGTGTTCCACGTCGGCGGCTAGGCTCTCTGGTCCGGCCGTCCCTGGTTTTCTCTACCGCCGACGCCTCAATTCTGCCCCTCCCCCACACATCCCTCCCTCTCACGACCGTCGCAGCCATCATCGCGGTGTCAGTCAACTCCTGCCCCGACCTCCATCGTGTATTTGTAGAAGATGGTGACGCGTGATGAGTGGCTCAAGGTCCGCAAGGAGGGGATGAAATTCCTCGTCACGTTGGACTTCATCGACGCCGCGGATAGGGTCTCCGTCCAGTACCCAACGTGAAGTATGCCCATGCCTACACGCTTGACATATATCCCCTCTCATTCCTGTGTTTCTCCTAGAGTAGTACTGCTGCGGACATTTGGCTCTAACTGAAGTGTGATTTATGTGGTTTTGTTTGCAGCGGACATTGGGTTCAGATTTCAGACGGAGAACTTTAGGAGACTATCGACAGGACCAACGATCTTAACCCCATTGTTCGGTTCTGGTTTTGTTTCTCCTAATTTTGGTTTGTATTTCGGTGTTTTGTTATAGAAAAAGTCGATGGAGGAGGAGCGATATCTTACAATTTTGGCTAACTTTGTTGTACGGCAACATAATTTTTCTTTGTATCTGAAAATTTCAGTGAGAACACAGAAGCATTCGCGCCTCATGATTTCGGCATCATACTTAACGAACTTCAAATTACTGATCTTTGTAATCAATCTTTTGTTTATAATTCTGCATAGGAGGCATTGAGCATGTGTGTGTGTGTCATGCTTGGTCATATTGATTTTCTTGAAAAAAGTTGGCAGGTTCCAGTTACTGATTTTCGCATGAGTTGTGTTTTTATTGGATAAAATGTCACAAGCAAGCCGAGTCCACAGGTGAATTTCTTCAGGCACATCAGTGCAAAATAATAATATGGCAATTGATAGTCTCTCCACTGTTTTCCACACAAGTTGGAAGAGAAAATAATGGCATGTAACTAAACACCTTTACTTTTTGCTGTTTGTAGGGCACCGTGATACATGTCCCTGTCAGGTCGTTTGTTTGTTTCGTTAGTCCTCCATGTCATCCTCTTTTGTCAGGCCGTATAGATTCAACAACTTGAGGCTCGCCCATGGTCGATTGGACCGGAAGAGTTGGTTTCCTTATTCTCTTCTATTTGTGTTTGCCTCCAAGTTCTTATTTTTGTGAGTTTTCAGATCCATTCGTTGTATGGTCATTGATGTCGATTTCTTGTGTTGCAGGGGCTGGTCCATGAAACCTCAGTGCCCTTTGGTTCTTCCTTCCACTACGGATGGTTGTGAATCAGCCGAAATTCCACACACTCATGGTCAATTGATATATATGAAGCATGGGTCTTAATATTTTAATCAACTCGGCACCTGAAGCTATTCCCTTTATTTCGGCGTCTATCTTGAGCTCATTTGGATATGGTACATTGTTTTCTTGCTATCTGAACCTCACAACGGAACATTATCTCACTCTTATGATGGATGTTATATTTGTCACATTAATCTATGAGAAGTTCAGAATGTGCCTGCATATTGGGGTGGGGGAGAGATATACATATTGTGTCCGCATATGGTATGTTGTTTTCTTGTAGAATTAACATATGTTTCGAATTGTTATTCACATAAATCCATAACTAAGGTCTACATCCCTCCAATTATATATGCATGAAAGTTCTTGTATATATATGCCAATTGTAAAGTAAATACTGCTTTTGTTATCTGATATGTAGTTGCAGCATAATATAGCCTTCATATTGTTCCCCTTGGGTGTCTTGACGAGGGCAACCAATTAAGAAAAACCTACGGTCTGTTACAGACGCTGGTTCGCCATATTTCACAAAACCAAAACATAATTTCATTGTTGCCTATTACGTCGTGAACTTCTGTTCATGCGTATGAGTATAGGCTATGACTAGCTGGTGTGCACACTTTATTCCGTCCTTTCCCACCAACCAAGTTTCCAATAAAAATATGAAAACCTTATTATAACTAACAATACAATGTTGCTGCTCAATTATTTTTTGATATTTTTACATAATCATGGCTTGCTAAGGATAAAATAGTTATGCTGAACCATTGTGTCATCATACGGATAGTGTAGATTTAAGAGCTAGGTAATGTATACTTCCTAGATGTTGCTTACTTGTTTGTAACTTGCTTACAGACTTCAGTAGTTTAGTTGTTTGTAACTTTGCCACGGCGTCGGTGTCGACCAGCATGTACGTGCGTGTCTAGGTTGTACGTAGCCATGGCGGGTGCGCCCTGTGCGTGTGTTCTGGTTCGGTCGGACGCCGGTATGTGGCTGCGTCCGAGTCGTCGAGAGTTACAGGGTAGCCGTTGTCGATCTGTTGGAGCTGACCGTGTCATGCGCGTAGTAGCGCGCCGGGCGCGCGGCCGGGCGAGCGGATCGTGGGCGTGTGGACAGGAGTGGAGCACGGTGTTCGTGCGTGCGTACTCCCTGTATAAATACCCCCCGTGTACTGCTTGGTTTGAGCTGGCTAAAAAGAGAAAAGATTAGGGTGTTGGTGCGCCCGTGGCGGCGTTCGTCGCTGGCAAAATTCTGTGATGTCTCCTCCGGTTCTTCTTCTACCTCCGTTCATGAGAGAGCGAGAGGGAGCTGGGCACCGGCACAATGAATAAGCTAGGGCTCGGCGCCAACACAAACTATCTATTGTTTGAAATATAAATTTTAAATCAATAAGAAATTAAATATTGATATTCATATAATTAGTTAGTCTATGTATCAATTAACTAATGAGCTACCAAAAGGAAGAGGGAGGGTGGGTGTAAAAGGGATCCGAAGCATTTCGTTGTGTCGACAGGCATGAGAGCTTGATCCTTCTATGAACCCCACCCAAAGTGGATGTACAGCGACACATATTCGCCTATACACTCTCCTCTAGGTTGCCCCAACCATATCCTGACGCACTAGCGCCGTGGGCGGTCAGACCTCAGCACGAGCTTTTCTGTCCCCTCTCGGCTTGATCATCGACCATGAGGCCAAATCGATGCGGCACGAGAGAGGTATCATGGGTGAAAAAGGAGAGTCTGCGGTTGTGATGGAGGGGGCATCAGGGTGCATCTGAAGGGAAAGGAGCAGCGGGAGCCCCATAGGGAGGCGGATCAGCGTCTTGTGGTGTGGAGGTTGCAGAGCTCGGTGACTACGACATGGCGCGAGGTTGTGGGGTGGTTATCGTGTAACATGGAGTTTGGGGAGATGAGAGTTGGAGAGGCAACGACTAACTGTTAATCCTGCCATTGAAGATCTGAGTTAATTTTGCCTCTCCTATCAACATTATTTTGCCTCTCAGTCTCTCAACTCCATTGTCTTCATAATAAAGATAAATGAAGTTGGTGTTGTTTTGTATAAACATTATCTGCTAAGACAATTTTGTTAGTTTGTGCATTATTTTCAGTTTTCTTTTTATTCTATGGTTGGTGCGCACATATATGAAGATAACACAAACTTACTTGTTGTCTGGGAGCATGATGCTATGTTGTGGTTTTTTGGTTTGCATTTGAACAGTGACATGTATTCATGTTAGGCATTTGCGTAGGTATTGCGTACAGTTGTAGCATCAAATCATGTCGATTGAATGTACTTTATTTTCTTAATTTTCAAATATGGGATAAAATCAATGTGTATGTTTTTATGTCCAATCCACCAGATTTGTCCACCAATCAAGTTCCAGACAGGTTGGGGAACTAACTGCGGCAGCGGAGCTGCAGGAGTGGTGGACATGCGAGAAGGGAATGAGAAAGAAGGAATGAGGGACAGAGGTGTCGGAGCTGAGAGATAGGAGGGAAATACCAAGGGAGCTGGTATGGAAAGAAAGCTTAGTTGGGTCCCATGGCTAGAGTGGATCGTGTTGTAAATATTCCCTATTATCAAGGCTCACGTTCACTATCGTTTTTAAAGTGCATGCTTTGGAAGCTCGTTGTCAAGGAAGATGGCAAACTCATGGAGGATGATCATTGGGGTCATTGTTAAGCTCGATTTCTGGTGGAGTAGTCTCACCACAAATTAAGAGGGCAAGCCATGAGTAATTGATAAGTTTGTAAAATCACCTTCTTTTTCATGCATATCCATGTTACATATGAACATTGGATGTGACTGATTACAATGGAGAAAATGATGGTGTTGTGATGTGAAGTATAAGTCCGAATCAAGTATTGTTGCATAATCACTTGCTTGATTTTTTCGAAATAATTTATTGTTTGATTTATTTACAAGCATTCACCCGTAGCAAGGCACGGGCATTTATATCTCCGTTTTCTTCTACTGTAATGTCGCCGGTAATTGTTTGCTCTATTTCTTTCCTATCTGCAGCGCGCTTCTCTTTGGATTCCATGCTTCAACCAAATCAAATCGAGGGCATTAGGGGATTGCATGCTGATTTTTTGTTTTTCTTTATGGCAGTAATTAGGGGATTGTGATACAGTCTTGCCGAGTCTCACAACTGAGTCCCAGACGATGCTATATCGGTGTCGTGGTGGCTGTGCGGTGGAGGCGGGGCTTCGTCCTTCGGGCAAATCGTGCAACATGGATCTGGTCTGATCCAGCCAGATCTGGCACTGGCAGCCCGTCTGGCGGCGAGGGCTGAGGCCAACTGGGGTCGTGGACGTCGGGCAGTGTTGGTGGCATGGCTGAGGTGGTGGAGGTGCGTGCGCGTCCTGGAGTCCGGTCGGGCCTTCCTCCCCGGCTTCTGGACGACAGCGTGCGGCGCGGGCGGGCTTCTCTTGTGCCCATCTTTGGTGGTGGTGGTGGCGGTGGATCTATCCCCCTCTTCGGCGGAGATGTGGCTGCTGGTGGCCTCTCGCCAGTCCGCGCCAGTAGCCGTGGTGGGGCGAAGCAGGGGTGCTTCGGGGGGAGGGGGAAGTCGGTAGGAGGGATCGGGGCTCTGCTGTTGTTGAGTCGCCTGTCGCTGGCGTAGGGGGTGTCGGTCGTGGTCGTGTGCCGGTCCTTCCCCTTCCCCTTTTCCCCAGCCTGGTTCTTTCTGGCGATGCTTGAGGTTGGACGGTCGTTGTCAGTTCCGGCGGTGGTTGGATTTGGAGGAGCTATTGAAAGCCACCCCCTTTGATGTTCTCAGGGTGGTCTGGGTACAAGGTGGCGGCCCTGGCAGTGGGAGGCGCGTTGATCTTGGGCGGATTTGCGCGGCTCAGGAGCGGGAGAGCAGACAAGGCCGCTCGGGCAGCATGGATGCGGGTGGTTGGCGGAGCAGGGGTGCGACGGAGGGGGTCGGAGCACCGGGGTACATCACTTGCCCAATCTTTGTACTACACGTCGGCGGTGGCGTCTGCAGACGTTGTTTCCCCCTTGCAGGGTCCGTCGTGGTGCTCTCACTCCCTTTGTGTTGCTCCGAGTGAAAACTTGATCCACGGGATGAGATGATGGCGGCTATCAGTGGTCCTGCCCTTCTTGGAGGCACCGTTTTGGAGTCCCCGCTACGGCGTTGGCCGTCTCACCTCTCTTTGGTGGATCACTCATGCGGTGGTCCGTCGGCTAGAAGCGGTTCTTTTTTGCTCATTCGTAGTATGCTTGGTAGTCGTTGGGGTGGTTTGTCGGCACCTTTGTATCTTGCTTTGGATGTGTGTTGAGTGCGGTGGCGGTGTGTGTTTGTATCGGTCTTATCGGATGTAAGCAGTGATTGTTGCTTTATAATATATAGCAGGGGGGGGGGGGGGGGGGGTTCGTCATTAGGGGATTGTGTCATGGAGACATAGAGGGGTCTAGAAAGAAAGAGGTAGCGAGGGTGGGAAATAGAAGGGTAGGGATAGAGATGGAGGGTGATAGACAAAGTGGGGAACGAGATAAGATATGCATTATATTTATAGGTGCAATCGGATTAAAACAAATTAAAAGGCCCGTGGCAACGCACGGGCATTTTGCTAGTACTTTATAATAATGCATACACTACTCCTGATCTTTCCGCCACTCTTTTCTTGTTAATGTTTGAATTTGTTGTGTGTTTAGCACGACATCTCGCTACTCCTCCCATACAAATGAAAGTATGCTAGAACAGGGCATGCACACACGGCAATTCAGGAGCAAATTCGTCGGGAAACCAGATCGAAGCAGGTACGGTTGACGTTGGGGTTGGACCGAGCCTCACCTGCTTGAACAACGGGGACGACGGCGGGCAGCTCCGGCGTCCTGCTGAAGGACGGGGACCTCGAGACGCGGGGCACCAAGCACGGATGCCCGAACCATAGGTCCCGGCGAGGGAGCCTCCGCGGGCGCAGGCGACGCCGTCACGGCCACCAGAGCTCTGGCGCGGCCGGGATAGGGTTTCGGGGGAGGCGACGAACAGACGGCGGAGTGCTCCAGGGAGGCGCCGACTCCAGTGAGGGGATGAGCAGAGTCAGTGGGCAGTCAAAGACTCCGAGACTGGAGGGAGCATAGAAGTGGCCGGCGGCGCCAACCCCGGTGGCGGCGCCGGCGGCGAGTGGGAAGGCCGAAGGCGTCGTCGGGGCTCGGGAAGGAGAGGAGGCAACGCACAGGGACGAAGTAAATGGGCCGGCCCATTTGCGCGACGAGAAATACACCGGACGAATAGTACCGTACCGGAAGTTTAATCAATATGTGATCAGTTTATTAGGCCGAATTCTGCCTAGTGCATCGCCAACACGGGGATCATGCACGGCTGTCAGCTGCGAAAGATGCCAAAGCGCACAAATAAAAGAGGCCGCTGAGCCCAACCCGTGAACCAGCATCGAAAAGTGCACACGGACGAAAAGATGGCCTCCGAGCCCATCCGTGACCCAGCACCGATAAGTGCGCACGGATCAAAACAAATGCAGTGAAAAGATCCTCTATGAGGGCACAGTCGTAAGAAAAAATAGCGCAATTGCATCCCCCGGGTTGGCACGTGCTATACATTAGCACTGGGCTTTTTGTTCAAATTCCTTTTTTTAAGGATGAGCTACCCTGTTTAAAAATTTAAAAATGCTTTTCTATCTATTTTTTTAGTTTTTCTATTTTCATAAATTCAAGAAAATGGTGGGGTTTTCAAAAATTCAAAAATGCTTTTCTATCTATTTTCTTTTAGTTTTTCTTTTTTCATAAAACCATGTGAAAGAAACTATGCATCCCAAAATTGAAGAACACGGCTGTGTATCATGCGAAAAAAATTGTTCTTCCCGCGTGAATAAAAAAAATGTACTTCTCGAAAAATGAAAACGAACAGTTGTTCCACATGAAGCACAAGTTATGCTTCTCGGGAAGTGAAAAGCAGAGTTATGCTTATGTGGGGGTTTATATATTTGTGAATGGATACACTCTGGCGAGAAACCAGGGGGGTTGTCGCGTGTGGTTGGGAAACCGGTGTGAAACGTGACAGTAGTCATTAATTAGCGGTCTTCCTGGTGGATAAGTAGTTACGCCATTGGCACGGCGTAAGTGGTAACCATACGAATGGAGCACCATTGACTTGGATGTCCACGGGAGGAACATGTCGGATTGAAACTTCCCTTTCCCGTGCTCCAAACCAACACCCACAGCCTCCAAATATGGAGGCTCGTGGGCTAGATATGGCATCAGCTCCAAAACTTATGTCAGATTAAGATGCATATGGCGACTCTGTTAGAGTGCCATTTTGGGACCAGATCACCATATTGGTGGTTATTATGACGACCGACTTGATACTGTGATCCTTTTGAGTTGCTTGAGGGAAGACCTAACCTCCACGGCTACCGTTCTCATGCAGGTCATAATCATCAATGATGCGACCAAGCTGAAGACGAGAGAGGAAAGGGAAAGCACGCCAACTACGTGGAAGTAAAAGCACGATGAATGACCGCCATGGAGAGGTTGCCCCACCATAAGGGGGAACAAGGGGTCGGTTCAGGTCAACTGCATTTGAGGAGAAAAAATGGCATTGCATGTAGACCCAACTTGTTAGAGGACAAAATACTGGTTTGCCGAATAAGGTCATGTCCAGTGAGGATCTTCAAATAAATCTCAAATGTTCGAATCAGACGGTTCAGACTCTTTGAGCCGTTCAACATAGATCACCAAATTGATCAGGACATGTCCGAACATTTGAATTTTCTAGCGTGGCCCCAATTCGAGTGGAAATCAGGGGGAGTCTAGGCGTGAGCCACATTGGACTCTGACACATTGGACCCGCCCCAAAAGGCGTCTCCGGCTATAGCCCCTCCCCCACATACACACCATCTTCATCGGACGTCCACCTATCTACAGTCATGTCGGCACACCCCCAAAGAGCCTACCTCAGTTGCCCACCTTGAACCTTTTCCACTTCGCTCCTGCCCCATCTATTGAAAAGTCGACCAGTCACCCACCAAAAGCCTATCTTGGAGCCCATCTCCCCACCCCTCCGCCATCGTATGACCCCCCTGTTGGGGACGTAGCATAATTTAAAATTTTCTATGCATCACCATGATCAATCTATGGAGTCTTCTAGCAACGAGAGGAAAGGAGTGCATCTACATACCCTTGTAGATCGCGAGCGGAAGCATTCAAGAGAACAGGGTTGATGGAGTCGTACTCGTCGTGATCCAAATCACCGATGACCGAGCGCCGAACGGACGGCACCTCCGCTTTCAACACACGTACGGTTGGAAGACGTCTCCTCCTTCTTGATCCAGCAAGGGGGAAGGGGAGGTTGATGGAGATCCAGCAGCACGACGGCGTGGTGGTGGAAGCAGCGGGATCTCGACAGGGCTTCGCCAAGCTCTAACGAGAGGGAAAGGTCTTACGGGGGGAAGAGGGAGGCGCCAGGGGCTTGGGTGTGCAGCCCTCCCTCCCCCCTCTTTATATAGGGGTCCAGGGGGGCGCCGGCCCATCTAGATCCCATCTAGATGGGGGGCGGCCAAGGGGGGTGGCTTGCCCCCCAAGTCAAGTGGGGCGCCCCCACCCCTAGGGTTTCCAACCCTAGGCGCAGGGGAGGCCCAAGGGGGGCGTAGCAGCCCATCAGGGGCTGGTTCCCCTCCCACTTCAGCCCATGGGGCCCTCCGGGATAGGTGGCCCCACCCGGTGGACCCCCGGGACCCTTCCGGTGGTCCCGGTACAATACCGGTGATCCCCGAAACTTTCCCGGTGGCCGAAACTGGACTTCCTATATACAATTCTTCACCTCCGGACCATTCCGGAACTCCTCATGACGTCCGGGATCTCCTCCGGGACTCCGAACAACTTTCGGGTTACCGCATACTAATATCTCAACAACCCTAGCATCGCCGAACCTTAAGTGTGTAGACCCTACGGGTTCGGGAGACACGCAGACATGACCGAGACGACTCTTCGGTCAATAACCAACAGCGGGATCTGGATACCCATGTTGGCTCCCACATGCTCCTCGATGATCTCATCGGATGAACCATGATGTCGAGGATTCAATCAATCCCGTATACAATTCCCTTTGTCAATCGGTACGTTACTCGCCGAGACTCGATCGTCGGTATCCCAATACCTCGTTCAATCTCGTTACCGGCAAGTCACTTTACTCGTACCATAATGCATTATCCCGTGATCAACCACTTGGTCACATTGAGCTCATTATGATGATGCATTACCGAGTGGGCCCAGAGATACCTCTCCGTCATACGGAGTGACAAATCCCAGTCTCGATTCGTGCCAACCCAACAGACACTTTCAGAGATACCCGTAGTGCACCTTTATAGTCACTCAGTTACGTTGTGACGTTTGGCACACCCAAAGCACTCCTACGGTATCCGGGAGTTGCACAATCTCATGGTCTAAGAAATGATACTTGACATTCGGAAAAGCTCTAGCAAACGAACTACACGATCTTGTGCTATGCTTAGGATTGGGTCTTGTCCATCACATCATTCTCCTAATGATGTGATCCCGTTATCAATGACATCTAGTGTCCATAGTCAGGAAACCGTGACTATCTTTTGATCAACGAGCTAGTCAACTAGAGGCTCACTAGGGACGTGTTGTGGTCTATGTATTCACACATGTATTACGATTTCCGGATAACACAATTATAGCATGAACAATAGACAATTATCATGAACAAGGAAATATAATAATAACCATTTTATTATTGCCACTAGGGCATATTTCCAGCACCCCCCTAGTTCGCATCTACCATTGCCATGGTCCATGCCAAAATCACATGGTACAAGATGTTGACTCCGGAGCACTGCGCCAAAATCACAACGGAGGTCCACGTTGCAGAAGCCCGACGTCAGGCCCACATTAATGTTGGCCAACCTTCAAGATCTATGGAAGAGATGGAGGACAAGGAGGAAGGCAATCCCACGGCCATGGTGGGGTCGCGGGAGGAGGAGGCACCCGTGCCGAAGGAGGAGATGATGGTCGCTTATGTCGTGGGTGGCGCGGCGGACGACATCTTCACCATGCAACGGGTAGAGGAGCATTTCAATCGGACGCTTTTGTAGGAGCTCCATGCTACGGTGTCTCAACTGCAGGTGCAACACACGAATTATGCAGTCGTAGCGAAGCTCCTCGTGAACCCGGATGTCGTCGACAAGAACACGGTTGTGTTCATGTCCGTGTAGAGCACCCGTACGATTGACCACGAGCGCCGCCATCTCGCATCAACGACGCACTATGGGAATAACTTTTCGAGAAGCTTGAGGCTAAGGATGATGAGGCGCCGCATAAGCACGGCAATGCTGCGAAAAGAGGCATATGGCTCTGACTGCCAACGACAACGAGGCCGATGGCTCCTGTGCGGGGGTCATTGAACCTCGCCTCCGACCGGGAGGAGTGGATTAGTTTTTTTAGTTGTTTTCAGATATCTTTTCCATTAGGGAAAATCGATGTCTACCTTATTGGAGGGATAGGGTTGGATGGTCTTTCGTCCGGTCGGATGTCCGAACATGTCCATGGATATTCTGATGAGGTCAGTTTGGTGAGCTGCTTTGGAGGCGCACTAGGAATGAGATAGATACAAATCATCGAAATCCCTAGTATGGATGATGATTTTTTGACAAATCTAAGGTGGTGTTGCACCTCCGGCCCGTTGATGACATCATCCTCGTACAAGCAGACAGGCGGGGTAGGTAGGCTTGCTTGCTGGCACAAGCAAACGATCGGCCGGGCGAATGGATCGAAGGATTCAGACAAATGAAACCAAGCAGGCAAAGACTAGTCAGACACTTGCTTGGCACAACAAGCAGCGGATGGAATCGACAAATCTTTACCCTCGTTGTCATCTTCCTCCCGCCTCACCATCTCAAGCGACGAGCAGAATGCGAGTGCTGACCTTGCTGGCTTGCGTCCTAGGTATACAATTCCGGTTGCCATAGGCCAAGCCAATGTGACTGACTTCATGCCACTGGTCCCAAGCTGGGGAGGGAGCTTGGCACCAACTGGACCAGTGGACCGATAGGTAACATTCATCTACGACAGTTCTGACCGAAGCCTTGTGGTCTCCATCTAGGCGCATAGCCATTCCAAAGCAAAAGTTGTCGTCTCCCTGTCACCGTGCAACCACCCATCCATCATCCATCCGCTGGGTCCCTACAGTACCTCTCCTCACCTTGACTTCAGCGGCCATGGCGGGAGCCGGACAACCTCGTGTCACCTCGGCTAGGTACTACTTCCTTTGTCCGGAAATATTTATCATGAAAATAAATAAAAGAGGATGTATCTAGATGTATTTTAGTTCTAAATATATCTCTTTTTATCCATTTTGATGACAAGTATTTTCGGATCAAGACGACCCCTTCGTCGACGCACCGTGTCTAGCACTGCACAACTTGTCAAACAAATGCAATCGATCAACACTCGAACCCCTGGCTGGCTCGCTCTATAAATACTCCACTGCTAAAGCCTGGCCAGCCAGGATGTACGACCATGGCGAGCAGGAGCAGCAGCATGGCGGCGGCGCGGGTCACCGCCGTGATGTGCCTGACGGCGAGCCGCGCGCAGGGGCAGTTGCAGGCACCACCTGCCCCAACGCCGAGGCCATCATCCGGTGCGCCGTCACAGCGGCCTTCGCGACCGACCCCAGCGTCGCCGCCGGGCTCATCCGGCCCCACTTCCACGACTGCTTCGTCGAGGTACGTGTCGCATAGGATCAGAAGCAGCTGCAGGCTGCGGAAAATGCCAACGGAGGCCGAGCTCCAGTGAGCTCGTTTTCAATTTTTATTTTTTTGAGCGTGAAAAATTCCAAATTTATTTTTTGAACACACATGCACATGTATACTATGTATATGCAAAATTTCACAGTATTATACGTTTACATTTGGCGTACAGGAAAAAGACAAATACACATTTTTAATGGGCCTTTTATTTTAGTTATTGGGCCAGAAATTTGTTATTTTTGTACAGCCTACAAATCACAACATTTTTCGACGAAATTTAACACGTTCTTGCGGAATACATGTAAGTTTTCATGCTATTTTTTCAGATTTTTTTGGAACTTTTAAATATGCTTTTTGATTTTTTCAAAATACCGATTCATAACAATTCACCACCATTAGATTCATACCAATGTGTTGAGTGTACTTTCACATCATATAAATTTGTTATGAAATCTATTTATATTTGGTTATATAAAATTGGTAAAACTTTAAGAAGTTTAACTTCAGTTAACTCTAATATGCAGAGTAAATAAAAACAGGAGTAACATATACATCCAGATACTCAATAAATATAAGAGTGTTTAGATCACTAATGTAGTGATCTAAATGCTCTTATATTTCTTTACGAAGGGAGTAGGTAATAATACATTGGTTAGCTTTTACTCATGTTACAGCCTGCAGGTCAGAAATCGCACAAACTCATTACTGTTAGTGATATCAATGAGAAACTAATTAAGTTCATTTGGCATTTCTTCTGAGCTGATTGATGCCTTGCATCTGCTATAGTAGTTTGTGGTCAATTCAATCCTCGATTAAACCTTCCATTCAAGAGAATTGCCTACCAATGTCAGGTGGGCTTTCAATAGCAAACTTTACTTAGCCAGATCCTATTAAGAAAATAATGGAAGAATCGGTACAGAACACAAATAGGAGCATATAAACTTATACAGAGAAATCATGCAGCACCTCAAATCTCATAAACACTCCTCTGAAAAATACACTTGGTTTTCCCCCTATCCTTAAGCACAGTGAATACCCATATTTATGAATACGATTATATACTCGTGCGGGAACATGAATAGAAATTCAAAGAGCTAGAAACTCAGAGAGATTATCAATTCAATGTGCGAAGCCTAGGCCTAATAACTTTGCTTAATGCCAGAAGACAGAATGCATGATTAGACATACCATGAAGATAATCAGTGATTTAGCCTGTATTAAGAAGAAGCAATAGAAGAGCTCCAATCTTATCCATACAAAACATGAACTAATTATGTTGGCTAGCACCTAGATCAAGGCTTGCATGCTACCACTAGAGATGATGCAGACCACCCCTGCCGGTTCTTCTCTAACCCTTATGATGCAGTCTGGTCATGAAGCAGTCCTGGTAGACGGACATCTCTACAATGCACATTTTTCTTGATCAGCATTAAAGATTAGTCCGATTTATTTGCTTTAATTGAATTTGGACTGGAGAATGGAGCAGGGATTTAAGAATAATGAGTTACTTGCCTGGCAAATTCCAGACATATATGGAAGGTGAACCACGGTGCCATCAGTCTACTGCAGTTCACAACAGTATAGGGGAAGTGCCATCTGCCATAGTTCCTCCACTCCACAGCATCACCAACTATGGCGGCTGCCCGAGCTGATTCAAACTATTGTCGATGCACCTCCTCCTCCCCTTCATGTACATTACGGACTGCAGTGTGGTCGGGGCATGGAAGCTGAGGATATTGAAAGGATTTCAGCGTAGGGCAGGGGACCAAAATCAATAATAATATTACAGAAAAAAATACCATGCAGCTCAACGGATGACACCCACTTTAAAACATAAGACAACTGGAAATAGGATAACCGCAACACAAATTGATCATGTAGTTGCTGAAATTCCAATCAGATTACCTAGCTGAGATTTTAAAATGTGATCGGGTAAAGAAAACAGGAAACATATTTTATCTCTCTAGGATTCAGAGGAAACCAGAAGCTGAAAACAATACCAAGAATTCTTGCAAAAGAACCAAGCTGGGAATGAATACTTGCTCACATGCTCATAATTACAACGAAGGTTAACTTCATAGGAAGTCTATTTGACACAATGAAACCGAAATTATCACTGAGGCAGGGCACTCCACAAAGGTCACAATTTATGAAACCTTCCAAGCAGCAAAAAAAAACCTTATGGGCAACAAGGTCACAGAGTCGACTACCTTTTTTTTGGCAAGAGACAATACTACTACTTGATACAATAAATTTCTTGGGTACTCGTGTGAACAACAGACGAAAAGAATGTTTTCCTCTCATCTGGTTTCTGGTTTGTGGTTTGTCTAAACAAGTGGTTTCCAACTGCCTACTAAAAGCAATACCATTCCACAACAAAACAGGGCATAAAACAACCTCTTCCGATATTTTTCACTACGCTTCATATAGGTGCTCTAGATCATCTGCGCTCCACCATAGATCAAGCATGTCGGGTAGTTTTTCTTCTGCAAATGAATGCTTATTGATCAATGATCAAGAACGTAGATGATGGTTACCTAAAAAACACAAAAGATATAGTAAGTATAGCTAACTAATTAAAACAGATAAATGCATTAGCAGTTCCCCCAACCCATGCTTCAAACTATATTTTCCTCTGGAAAAGAAGATTTAGAACAGTCTACGCTGTAATAACATTACAGGTAAGGAAAAAGAAGTTCACGGTGTTACAACAAATATATATTTGTTCACTACTACAGAAACAGCATCAGCATCGGGTCTGAACTCCTATAGCCGGTTTTTCGAACCGATTACAAAGCCATCGGTTCCCATTGAAACTGATTTCGACATGGATATTTGCACAGCTATCAAGCAAAACAGCGTCGTATATAACTTCCATATTTGCACAGCTATCAACTGAAGCAACATCATATATCAACTCGTCATTTTTAAGCATCTTTGACCAACAGAAATAGTTCTTTAGGATAGTCCTAACCAGATCTCTGTAGCCAAATAATAAGAGCCTTAGTCATGTCAGAATTATCATAATCAGAGAACAAACATTATCCTTTTTGCTTACTAGTTTCATTATATATGTACAACACATGGATAAGCAACCTGGAAATGTTCATTGCATTTCATCATGATGGCAAAACAGGAGAACAGTTGCTTCATTTGCTATTCCATTCTAGCCGGTGCATGTAGAGTCAAATTCTAACTAATTGTATCATTATTTTAAGACCTGTAACCTCCTCTTACTGCACATAAAACAACAAGTTCAGATATATATATATATATATTAGAACACAAGGAATATGCATTGCTCACATAAGATTATATGAAAAAGAGAAAGTATTTGATAAGCATTGCTCATAGCAGAATGTAAAATTTATAAGATCTAAACAGATAGCCCTAGCATTGCACATTTAATCTTGTGTAATAGCATATCACAGATAGAACAGGAAACCTGGTAAACTCAGTTAGTAGCCCTTTTCGTTGCTTACTTGCACTACTTATTTTGAAAGCAAGCTGAAGAAATATGTGTAAACATCAACTAAATCAATTAGGAAACATGTGATTCATGGCGTATAACACAAACTGGTTCAGAAAATACTATTGGTCTAAAGTCCACTAGGAAACACATGCAGCAAAGAAATGCAGAAACACATGTCATCTCGCAGAGAACTCAACCACAGAAATTTCCAGTCTTCTGTAAAGTACTTGTGCGATCAAATACAGAAAACGGAAGCTCAGTTTACCTACTTAAAATCAGTAGATATAGGAGGAAACTTTTCTACAAAGTAATCTTGCGAAATAAGCTCAAGCGGCCAATACTCCATCATGACCTGGATGGTTTTCCGAATCCAGAATTAAGGGATTCTAATGCATCTGAAATGGTAGAATATACAGCTGAATTAGTTCACTCTTACCCACGTCATTAACACATATTTGAAAGGAAGACTACAAAATCTAGACGAGAATGGAGAAACTACATAAATAAAGATATACCGAGTAGTTTCATTCTCTGACACGAGATCTGCAGGATAGTTTCAATGCTATGTTTGTCATGAGGTTTCTAACTATGATTGATAAACAAAAACAGAGGATGGGGACCCATGAGTTTTCCCTGAGTTGCGTAGAAAACTGGCCTTTAAGGATAATAATGGAGATAGTATCATTACATAATTGGTTTATATTCCCGTCTCTCCTCTCCAACTAGACAGCTTGGGCATAAACTGCGGAATTAACAAAAATAAATAAAAAGATGTACTTTATACAGTTATGAAATCAGAACCTAATGAAATGACCAATTCACAGAGCTAGGGTGTTTACGAGAGCAAGTACAATATTAACAAAATTAATTCATCTCTAGTCTCTAGATTATAGTACTTTCGGCGTCACTAACACATTATTCAAAATTAAGAGCAATGCCTAGAAAGAGAGTACTAAACACAGGAGCATTAAAATTAACCAGGTATGCAATACTACCAGATTCTCCGCATAGTTCTACAGGAACCTGGTTGATCATGCGGGTTCGTTGTTTATGGCAGTGACTACGAACATCGACGTGACACTTGCACACTGAACAACCACATTCCCTACTCCTAAATCCTAATATCTCTCCGCCGTTCTTTTCTTGTTAATGTTCAAGTATATTTGTTGTGTGTTTAGCACGACATCCCGCTACTCATCTCTTACAAATGAGCAAAGAATGCTAGAACAGGGCATGCACACCTGATAATTCAGGAGCAAATTCGCCACAAAACGTCGGGAAAACCAGATCGAAGCATGCCTCACGACGGAGGACGGGGACCTCGAGACGCGGGGCACCAAGCACGGATGCCCGAACCCTAGGTCCCGGCGACGAGAGAGCCGCCGCGGGCGCACGCGACGCCGTCACGGCCACCAGAGCTCGGGCGCGGCTGGGATAGGATTTCGGGGGAGGCGGCGAACACATGGCGGAGGTCGTGTTTCAGGGAGGCGCCGAATCCAATGAGGGGATGAGCAGAGTCAGTGGACTCCGAGACTGGAGGGAGCATAGGAGTGGCCGGCGGCGCCAACCCCGGTGGCGGCGCCGGCGGCGAGTGAGAAGGCCGAAGGCGTCGTCGGGGCTCGGGAAGGAGAGGAGGCAACGCACAGGGACGAAGTAAATGGGCCGGCCCATTTGCGCGACGAGAAATACACCGGACGAATAGTACCGTACCGGAAGTTTAATCAATATGTGATCAGTTTATTAGGCCGAATTCTGCCTAGTGCATCGCCAACACGGGGATCATGCACGGCTGTCAGCTGCGAAAGATGCCAAAGCGCACAAATAAAAGAGGCCGCTGAGCCCAACCCGTGAACCAGCATCGAAAAGTGCACACGGACGAAAAGATGGCCTCCGAGCCCATCCGTGACCCAGCACCGATAAGTGCGCACGGATCAAAACAAATGCAGTGAAAAGATCCCCTATGAGGGCACAGTCGTAAGAAAAAATAGCGCAATTGCATCCCCCGGGTTGGCACGTGCTATACATTAGCACTGGGCTTTTTGTTCAAATTCCTTTTTTTAAGGACGAGCTACCCTGTTTAAAAATTCAAAAATGCTTTTCTATCTATTTTATTTTAGTTTTTCTATTTTCATAAATTCAAGAAAATGTTGGGGTTTTCAAAATGTTTTTGTTTTCAAGTTTTGTTCGGAGTTACAAAAAAATGTTCCTGTTTACAAAATTTGTTTGCAGATTCAAGAAAATAGGAATTTCAAAAAAATTCATGCTTCCAAATTTGCTTTGGAATTCCAAAAATTGTTCCCATTTTCAAAACTGTTCGATAATTCAAAAATAGTATTTTTAAAACAAATGTTCCCAAATTTCGAAAATAATTCAAAAATGTTCCGAATTTCTACTATGCGGTTTCAAAAAATGTATGGACTTTTTCTAAAAAATCCATGCTTTTTAAAGCCGGATTAAAAAAAACTAATCGCCATAGTAGCTATATGGGTCGGCTCAATCGGGGCTCTCCTTGTGCGGAAGGCCGACTACTGTTTGCACAAGGAGCATCATATAGGAGCTCCCAATAAATATGGCCTTGCTTCGCTTGAATGCCAATATTTTGGCTAATATTTGCTTGGTTGCCAAAACAGGGACTAACTAGTCCACGGATACCCCCTCGGGGGCTTCCTAGCAGACGCGCGCGAGCGCTTCAATCGCCACGTATCGCGTGTTGGGGGCATCACGGAAACCCAGTTTTTTTCCTGCACGGTTTTGCCAAGGATTTTTTTCCACTATTTTTTGGGGTTTCGGATTTCACTTAATTTTCCCTATGTTTTTCTAGGGAAAAATGATTTTTTTAGTTTTTCTAGTTTTAATTGCATGAAGCACACCATGTGAAAGAAACTATGCATCCCAAAATTGAAGAACACAGTTGTGTATCATGCGAAAAAAAATTGTTCTTCCCGCATGAATAGAAAAATGTGCTTCTCGAAAAATGAAAAAGAACAGTTGTTCCACGTGAAGCACAAGTTACGCTTCTCGGGAAGTGAAAAGCAGAGTTATGCTTCTGTGGGGGTTTATATATTCACGAATGGATACACTCCAGTGAGAAACAAGGGGGTTATCGCGTGTGGGTGGGAAACCTGTGTGAAACGTGATAGTAGTCATTAATTAGCGATCTTCCTGGTGGATAAGTAGTTACGCCATTGGCACGGCGGAAGTGGTAACCATACAAATGGAGCGCCATTGACTTGGATGTGCATGGGAGGAACATGTTGGATTGAAACTTCCCTTTCCCGTGCTCCAAACCAACACCCACAGCCTCCAAATATGGAGGCTCGTGGGCTAGATATGGCATCAGCTCCAAAACTTATGTCAGATTGAGATGCATATGGCGACTCTGTTAGAGTGCCATTTTGGGACCAGATCACCATATTGGTGGTTATTATGACGGCCAACTTGATACTGCGATCCTTTTGAGTTGCTTATTGAGGGAAGACCTAACCTCCATGGCTACCGTTCTCATGCAGGTCATAATCATCAATGATGCGACCAAGCTGAAGACGAGAGAGGAAAGGGAAAGCACGCCAACTACGTGGAAGTAAAAGCGCGATGAATGACCGCCATGGAGAGGTTGCCCCACCATAAGGGGGAACAAGGGGCCGGTTCAGGTCAACTGCATTTGAGGAGAAAAAATGGCATTGCACGTACACCCAACTTGTTAGAGGACAAAATACTGGTTTGCCGAATAAGTTCATGTCCAGTGAGGATCTTCAAATAAGTCTCAAATGTTCGAATCAGACGGTTCAGACACTTTGAGCCGTTCAACACAGATCACCAAATTGATCAGGACATGTCCGAACATTTGAATTTTCTAGCCTGGCCCCAATTCGAGAGGAAATCAAGGGGAGTCCACGCGTGAGCCACGTCGGACTCTGACACATTGGACCCACCCCAAAAGGCGTCTCCGGCTATAGACAACCCCCTCATACACACCATCTTCATCGGACGTCCACCTATCTACAGTCATGTCGGCACGCCACCCGAAAAGCCTACATCAGTTGCCCACATTGAACCTTTGCCACTTCGCCTGCCCCATCTATTGAAAAGTCGATCAGTCACCCACCAAAAGCCTACCTTGGAGCCCATCTCCCCACCCCTCGGCCATCGTATGACCCCCCCCCCCTTAGTTCGCATCTACCATTGCCATGGTCCGTACCAAAATCACATGGTACAAGATGTTGACTCCGGAGCACTGCGCCAAAATCACATCGGAGGTCCACGTTGCAGAAGCCCGACGTTGGCCCCACATTGATGCTGCCAACCTTCGAGATCTATGGACGAGATGGAGGACGAGGAGGAAGACAATCCCATGGCCATGGTGGAGGTCGCAGGAGGAGGAGGCACCCGTGCCGAAGGAGGATATGATGGTCGCTTATATCGCGGGTGGCGCGGCGGACGACATCTTCACCATGCAACAGGTAGAGGAGCATTTCAATCGGACGCTCTTGTAGGAGCTCCACGCTACGGTGTCTCAACTGCAGGCGCAACACACGGATTATGCAGGCGTAGCGAAGCTCCTCGTGAACCCGGATGTCGTCAACAAGAACACGGTTGTGTTCATGTACGTGTAGAGCACCCGTATGATTGACCACGAGCGCCGCCAGCTCGCATCAAAGACGCGCTATGGGAGTAACTTTTCGAGAAGCTCGAGGCTAAGGATGATGAGGCGCCGCATAAGCACGACAACGCTGCGAAAAGAGGCATATGGCTATGACCGCCAACGACAACGAGGCCGATGGCTCCTGTGCGGGGGTCATCAACCTCGCCTCCGACCGGGAGGAGTAGATTAGTTTTTTAGTTGTTTTCAGAGATCTTTTCCATTAGGGAAAATCGATGTTTGCCTTATTGGAGGGATATGGTGTAACGCCCCGAGACCGTTGCGCCAGGTGTCTTCCGGTGTTTCGTTGTTGTTGCCTTGTCATTTGCTTGCGTGTTGCATCTTGCCATGTCATCATGTGCATTGCATCATCATGTTTTCAAAACTTGCATTCGTCCGGGTTATCCCAGTTCTCCCCGTTGTCCTTTCTGAGCCCATACCACACTTGCCCGCGCCCGCGGCATGTCCGAAAAGTATTTTATAAGTGGCCGGAAAATGTTCTCAGAATGGGATGAGAGTTGGCGTGTGGTCTTGTTATAGTGTAGGTAGACCGCCTGCCAAGTTTCATCGCAATCGGAGTCCATTTGACGCCCCAACGGATAACTATAGCGGCAATATAGCCGGTCTAACGTCAGACGTTTTCGGTCTCCAGAAATAGTCGTCGGGCCTCCCTCTCTTCTCTTCTCTCAGCTCGAGACCGTCTACACAGCTCACTACCTACCACAAGGTCCAACCTAACCTTTCTCGTCAGCCCGCGGCCCTCCTCGCGCGCGCGTCGGAAAATTGTCCCGGACCCGACCCGAGCAGTCGTCACCGTCGTGTCCGGATCATCCCCAAACATCTACAAAACGTCTCCGTTTTCTCATTTGGGCTCCCTAGCTATATTATTCGCGATCGTCCGATTACGATCGAAGGGACCGGATAGTCCCTAATTTAACCCACATGCTATTTATACACAGATGAAACCCTAGAAACTAGAGATCTGTCCCATCCACCCCGTGTCCGCCGCCACCACTCTCTCCCTTGGTTTCAGCGCCAAACCAATCCCCAATCGGCAGCCTCGATCCAAATCCACTCGCACGCAACCAGCCACTGCGTCCTCCCGATCTGCCTCCTCCCGCAGAGGCACTCACCTCGACCCCGAGCGGATCAAGCCAGCCGTCCCCGCCGGCGATGGGCAGCACCGGACCAGCAGGACTGTGGCCTTCCTCTCCCTCCTCCCCTCTGTTTTTCCTCGTGCTCCCCGGCTCTCTCTCACGATCTCCCTGTCTCTCTGTATTTCATCTGCTGCAGGTCCCGAGCACCTTGTTCCCTCCTCCCGTGCCTCGATCCAGGGTGGATCGGGAGCAGCGCCACCCTGCGTCAACCGCCGGAGCAACGTCCGCCCCGACGAACCTCGACCTCCTCCGAAGCCATGGAGCCTCCTTGCCGTTCCCGACCTCAATTCCCTCTCGTCTCGCCATGGCGTCTCCGAGCCCAACCATGGACAGTGGCTGCCGGAGCTCGTCTTCCCCACCCGCGTGTGCCCGTCGTCGGCCAGAGTCGCAGGCCACCATGGACAGCCCCAGGAGCTCCCTCGCAGCCGCCTGGATCTGGCGTCTCACCGGAGACCGCGTCCTCGCCTGTTTCCAGCCGCTGCCCTGCTCTGTCGAAGATGAGGAGCACCCGGCCGAGCCAGCAGCGTCGTTGACCGCGTGCGTAGGCCACATCCCGCGCCAAGTCCCTCTGGCCGCGCCCGCAACCTGCCTCCGCACCGTCCCTGCGTTCCTGTCGACCCTCGCCGGAGTTGTGCCAAGTTCCACCTGCTCTTCTCGTCCTGCCAAATGCATCCCTCGTCGCCGGATCCGGGGACCCCGCGCCCGGATCCCTCCATCCCCAGCGAGCTCCGCCTCCCTCCATCGTCGGAGCTCTGCCGGATGCCTCGCCGTTGACCCTGCCATCTGCTTTGTTCGCCTAGGGCAGCGCCCAGTCTCTGCTTCATCCACGCGAGGGAGACGAGCGCAACGCTCCTGTTTCGTTGCCCGAGTCCGCCCGAGCCGGCCCGCTGCTAGTTTTCCCCTGCAGGCCTCCCTCTCCGTCTAAACCCGGTCAGGCCCATGGTGAGCGCCCCAGCGCCCAGCAGTTTCGGCCCGTGCCTTGTTTTTTTGCCAGATTTGCAGAATAGTCCCTAGAGTTCATACATTTAATATCTCACAAACCGTGCATCGGATTAAAATAAGTTATATATGAAACTTGCTTAGAATTTTGTGTAGATTAATAATTTGCCACTTTCATCTATGTTTGAAATGTTTAAAATGTTGTTTGTTTAAATTTGCTTAAATGCCATGTTAAAATGCTTTATTTCATAACTAAGTAACCGTAGCTCCAAACCTAACAAACTTTATATGTAAATGGGGTAGAAAAATGCCTAGTTTAACATGGTGGCATCACTTTGCATGTTTAACAACTCTAAAATTGTGTTTAGGGCAGAACAGTACCAAACCTTAAAACATGCACATGAGGAGTTTCCGGACTTGTAGTTTTGTTGTTCCGGCCACATTTAAACTTGCCTAGATAGATACTTTCATTATGCTTCACCTCTTGCCATGCTAACAAGATTTAATATTGTTGGGTACATAAACGAGAGAGAACTAAATAAGTTATGTGGTGTTCCGTCAATATGCACCCCGATGCATATTGAGCTCCACTTAAGTTGTAGTATTGTTTGTGCACTTTGCCATGCCATGCCTCATTAAACCGGACATGCATCATACTTGTTTGCGCATCGTGCCATGCCTATGTGGTGGTTGTTTACTATGTTGTTTGCTTTCTTTCCGGTGTACTTCTTCTTGGTAATCCGGTAACGTCGTGATTGTGAGGACCCGTTTGACTACGTCCGTTTGTCTTCTTCATGGACTCGTTCTTCTTCCTTGCGGGATCTCAGGCAAGATGACCATACCCTCGAAATCACTTCTATGTTTGCTTGCTAGATGCTCGCTCTTTTGCTATGCCTATGTTGCGATACCTACCACTTGCTTATCATGCCTCCCATATTGTTGAACCAAGCCTCTAACCCACCTTGTCCTAGCAAACCGTTGTTTGGCTATGTTACAACTTTGCTCAGCCCCTCTTATAGCGTTGTTAGTTGCAGGTGAAGATTGAAGCTTGTTCCATGTTTGGAACATGGATATTCTTGTTGGGATATCACAATATCTCTTATTTAATTAATGCATCTATATACTTGGTAAAGGGTGGAAGGCTCGGCCTTATGCCTGGTGTTTTGTTCCACTCTTGCCGCCCTAGTTTCCGTCATATCGGTGTTATGTTCCCGGATTTTGCGTTCCTTACGCGGTTGGGTTATAATGGGAACCCCTTGACAGTTCGCCTTGAATAAAACTCCTCCAGCAAGGCCCAACATTGGTTTTACCATTTGCCACATAGCCTTTTCTTTCCCTTGAGTCGGCAGGCTCAAGGGTCATCTTATTTTAACCCCTCCGGGCCAGTGCTTCTCTAAGTGTTGGTCCAACTGAGCGATGTCCGAGGCTACCAGGGGCAACCCTGGGCTGGCTTACCCGACGTCTGGCTCATCCGTGTGCCCTGAGAACGAGATATGTGCAGCTCCTATCGGGATTTGTCGGCACATCTGGGTGGCTTTGCTGGTCTTGTTTTACCATTGTCGAAATTTCTTGTAACCGGGATTACGAGCCTGATCGGGTCTTCCCGCTAGAAGGAATATCCTTCGTTGACCGTGAGAGCTTGTAATGGGCTAAGTTGGGACACCCTGCAGGGTTATGAACTTTCAAAAGCCGTGCCCACGGTTATGGGTAGATGGGAATTTGTTAATCTCCGGTTGTAGAAAACCTGAAGCTTAACTTAATTAAAATGCATCAACCGCGTGTGTAACCGTGATGGTCTCTTTCCGGCGGTGTCCAGGAAGTGAACACGGTGTTGGAGTTATGCTTGACGTAGGTTGTTCTAGGATCACTTCTTGATCATAGTTTCTCGAACGTGCCTTGCCTTCTCTTCTCGCTCTCATTTGCGTATGTTAGCCACCATATATGCTAGACGCTTGCTGCAGCTCCACCTCATACCTTTTACCCATCCTATAAGCTTAAATAGTCTTGATCGCGAGGGTGTGAGATTGCTGAGTCCCCGTGACTCACAGATACTTCCAAAACCAGTTTGCAGGTGCCGATGATGCCGTGCAGGTGACGCAACCAAGCTCAAGGAGGAGCTCGATGAAGATCTTGTCCTTTGTGTTGTTTCGGTCCAGTTGATCAGTAGTCGAGCCCAATTGGGGTCGATCGGGGATCTGTGTAGCATTTGGGGTAGTCTTCTTTTATTTTGGTTCCGTAGTCGGACCTTGAGTGTATCTGGATGATGTATTGATTTATTCTTGTAATTGTGTGAAGTGGCGAGTGTAAGCCAACTATGTATCCTTTTCCCTTAATGTATTACATGGGTTGTTGTGAAGATTACGTCACTTGTGACATTGCTTTCAATGCGGTTATGCCTCTAAGTCGTGCTTCGACACGTAGGAGATATAGCCGCATCGAGGGTGTTACAAGTTGGTAATCAGAGCCTTCCCCGACCTTAGGAGCCCCCTGCTTGATCGAATCGCTGGCGTTGTTGAGTCTAGAAAAATGTTTTGAGTCTTATAGGATTATATATATCGGAGAGTTAGGAATTCTTTTTACTCCTCAGTCCCTTCGTCGCTCTGGTGAGGCATCCTGACGTAGAGTTTTGACTCTTCTCTTCTCAAATTTCACTAATTTTTTTAGGATCACGCGGGTATCTTGGAATCGTTCCGATGGTTTTGTGACGAGAACATTGTTCTTGGTGCCTCCTGACATTTAGGGGTTGTGGCAGTGTCCCGGGGAGTTGAGCTCTGAGGTGTTGTCGTCACAATTTTATCGTTGCAGTTCTGGAATACCTGAGTTTAGTTTCGCTGACATCGAAAATCTCTTTTATGCAGTTGTTGGTGAGATAACCTCGACGCCACCCAGTACTGGGGCGGGAGTTCGGCAGTATTGCCATAACTAGTATAATGGATGCTTTTCGAAGGTTGAGGTAAATGATTTTCAAAGGTTTCTTGGTTATGTGTTGAAGGATGGATACAGCTGGATGTAGGATTTGTTAGTTTTGGGTGAGATATTATGCTTCCCCTGTATCCCCAACACCTGATTGCATAACCGGAAAATTTCGGGAGTTTGATAAGTGGGAATTCAAGTAGATCTTAGGATATCTTTCCGACAGATGTATGATATGAAATTGGGGTTCGATGTCTAGTGGTCCGCCTATCCACGGTTGGTTTTACAGTGGTCTTGCTGTGTCTTAAAGAGTCCTTGGCTATGCCGACTCGGGGACGCTTCGTATGTCATGTGCACTGCCTTGTACATGATGGTGTTGTACGATCGAGCCCGTGTAGGCCCCACCATGAAAACTTCGGAAGAAATCTCTATGATATGTTTGTTCCGGCTTATTCGGCAAGCCAATCCTTTGTTCTGCTTTTGAGTTGTGGTATTCGAGGTTGCTTCGAAGTCCAGTGTTGATTCCATACCTTTCCTAAGCGGTGTTCTCATGTTCCTATGTGATACTAATCCTTCTTGATCATCGAGTTTGTCATCTTAATTTCTTTTCAACCGACGTGTTTCCTTCAAGTGGATCCGATCATTTCAACATCCGCAAGATCACCTCTCGGTTTTCCCAACGTTGTTCGTTCCATCTGTCCCCAAGTTGCTTTTGTTTTTTCCCACCCACCCACCCTTTTCATTCAAGGACTCAGACTTCATAAACAAGTATCCATTTTATTCATGTGAAGTCTCCTCATTATTTTTTTAATCAACGTTCTTCCCCGGTGGTTCTCGTGAAGATGCTCTACAAGTTCATCATTATTTGTTCTTTTCTTCTCCGGTGGATTCAAGTCAAGTTTTGTTGATCATACCTTTTTCCTCGTTTCAATACCTTCTTATGCCGGTGCACCTCATAATCTTCCATTTCTCGCTATTCAATTGTTCCGGAGTGTTCAAGATATCTCGAGCCTGTTATCTCATTCAAGTCTTTTTATTCAACCGATGCAGCCTCTCTTTTAAATCATTTCAACGATGTTTATTTTGAGTGGGCCCTAACCCACAGGTCTTTTCCCAGGATCTTACCTGACTCTTCTTATTTTCCCGGAGGTATTCTTAAATTATTTTCAAAGTTTGACGTAAGAATGCATTATCATCAGTATTATGTCTTTCTCCAAGATCTTTCAAATTCTTTTTATCGTTGGTTCAACCTTTCTAATTTTCATCCCGGAGTATCTCAACAATTCATGGTGGTGTTTCTCATCGTCATTCTCTGCACATGAAGGCCGAAGAAGAGTTTTCCTCCAAATCTTATCCGTTCTCTCAAAGATTCATCATTCTAGCTTGTTGCCATCCTCTCATAATTGTTTTTGATTGTGAAAACTCTTTTCACTCATCCGAAGCAATTCAGGAGTCTTTCAGTTTGTTTCTCTGAAGCCCATAATCTCAGAATTATTCATTTCCAGCTTTCAGCTCTCGTTCTCTAAATCTTACTGGTGCATCGTTCAAGTGATCTCTAATCAGTCGTGATTCCTTCGTTCTCATGCTTCTAAATTCTCTCAAGCATCTTCGTTTATTTGCTAATCCTTCCTGGCGTTTCTTCATGTTTTATTCGTTCTTTTTCAATTCTTACGGTGGTTCGTTCAAGAGTGCTTCTCTTTCGTTATCATACAGATTCATTCGTTGTTTCAATTCTACCGGTGTTTCGTTGAAGACCTTATCAAGTTATCGATATCTCTCTTAATCCTTTCTACGAGAATAAGTAATGTGTCAAATCCGTTGATTATCATCAATTTAATTGATGAAGGATAAGCATAAAGTAATTCTTATTCTTGTTTCATCGAGTGAACTCAATTCCCTATTCCGCAGGCTCATCAAATTCTCGGTTTCATTTGTTTCATCTTTCTTTTCCGGAGTTCCAAGCTTTTCCGCATTATATCGTCGCGGAGATTCTTCTAAATCATTACAAGGCTTCACCTTGTGTTTCAACTTCTCTTTCCTTCCTGTTTGATCATCCTTTTGTTACCGGAGTTCTTCATGAAGGTTCTACATGATGGTTCATCAAGGATTTAATTCCTTCTTGAAGTGTTCATCAACATTCTTTTCAGAGGAGCTCAAGTTTCCTTCTTCTTGCAACCCGGAGTGCAATCCTTTCTACCGTATCATTTGAGGTGGTATTATGCCATTCTTGATAATTTGAGTTCATGTTTCATGATTCACATGTTGTTAAGAGTGAGTTATTTTAAATCCATCAATCTCGTCATTGGAGTTATCTTGGGTTATATTTCACCTAAAGCCTTCCCTAAGGATTGTTGCTAATTATGGTGCTTATAAATGATCCAAGTTCTTCATTTATCCTTCCGGTGAGATAAGTTTCTCGTCTCCTTGTTCTTATCAATCCAATTCTTTTTCCCGTGAGTGGCAGGTTGTCACCTCATATATTTGAGATATATTCCATAAGACCATATCAAGCTTATTCTTTTCGTTGTTGGTTTTCCAACAACTCCGTTATAGCATTTGTTGTAAGCGTGCTCCCTCAAGATCTTGTTTCCCTTCGTTCATTCCATTCCATTCTTACTTTTGTTCCGGAGGCTTTGTGATGTTGCTGTCTTCAACCCATCTTTCCATTTTGTTAGGATCGTGTTCTTTTCTTGGTTTATCCATTTAACCGTAGGGTTGTGTCCTTTTGCTCAAGCTCTTTCATTTTATCAAGTCTTTCATTCTCTTTTTCAACCGAAGTGCTACCAAAATCGGTTCTTTCTTTTCCTCTTTCTTAACGGAGTGCTTTCAACTTCGTTCATCTCCATTGTATTCTTTTCTCGAAATGGCTTAACCTTTTCAAGGTTCTTTGGTTTCACGCGTTTGTCAAAGAAGCAACTTAGCTTTACCTCTTCTCTTTCCCTTCCGTTTTTCCCTCCGGTGCCATTCTAGATCTCGGGACGAGATCCTCTCGTAGTGGTGGAGTGTTGTAACGCCCCGAGACCGTTGCGCCAGGTATCTTCCGGTGTTTCGTTGGTGTTGCCTTGTCATTTGCTTGCGTGTTGCATCTTGCCATGTCATCATGTGCATTGCATCATCATGTTTTCAAAACTTGCATTCGTCCGGGTTATCCCAGTTCTCCCCGTTGTCCTTTCTGAGCCCATACCACACTTGCACACGCCCGCGGCATGTCCGAAAAGTATTTTATAAGTGGCCGGAAAATGTTCTCGGAATGGGATGAGAGTTGGCGTGTGGTCTTGTTATAGTGTAGGTAGACCGCCTCCCAAGTTTCATCGCAATCGGAGTCCGTTTGACACCCCAACGGATAACTATAGCAGCAATATAGCCGGTCTAACGTCGGACGTTTTCGGTCTCCGGAAACAGTCGCCAGGCCACCCTCTCTTCTCTTATCTCAGCTCGAGACCGTCTAAACAGCCCACTACCTACCACCAGGTCCAACCTAACCTCTCTCGTCAGCCCGAGGCCCTCCTCGCGCGCGCGTCCGAAAATTGTCCCGGACCCGACCCGAGCAGTTGTCACCGTCGTGTCCGGATCATCCCCAAACATCTACAAAACGTCTCCGTTTTCTCATTTGGGCTCCCTATCTATATTATCCGCGATCGTCCGATTACGATCGAAGGGACCGGATAGCCCCTAATTTAACCCACCTGCTATTTATACACAGATGAAACCCTAGAAACTAGGGATCTATCCCATCCATACCGTGTCCGCCGCCACCACTCTCTCCCTTGGTTTCAGCGCCAAACCAATCCCCAATCGGCAGCCTCGATCCAAATCCACCCGCACGCAACCAGCCACTATGTCCTCCCGATCTGCCTCGTCCCGCAGAGGCACTCACCTCGACCCCGAGCGGATCAAGCCAGCCATCCCCGCCGGCGATGGGCAGCACCGGACCAGCAGGACTGTGGCCTTCCTCTCCCTCCTCCCCTCTGTTTTTCCTCGTGCTCCCCGGCTCTCTCTCACGATCTCCCACTCTCTCTGTATTTCATCTGTTGCAGGTCCCGAGCACCTTGTTCCCTCCTCCCGTGCCTCGATCCAGGGTGGATCGGGAGCAGCGCCACCCTGCGTCAACCGCCGGAGCAACGTCTGCCCCGGCGAACCTCGACCTCCTCCGAAGCCATGGAGCCTCCCTGCCGTTCCCGACCTCAACTCCCTCTCGTCTCGCCATGGCGTCTCCGAGCCCAACCATGGACAGTGGCTGCCGGAGCTCGTCTTCCCCGCCCGCGCGTGCCCGCCGTCGGCCAGAGTCGCAGGCCACCATGGACAGCCCTAGGAGCTCCCTCGCAGCTGCCTGGATCTGGCGTCTCACCGGAGACCGCGTCCTCGCCCGTTTCCAGCCGCTGCCATGCTCTGTCGAAGATGACGAGCACCCGCCCGAGCCAGCAGCGTCGTTGACCGCGTGCGTGGAACACATCCCGCGCCAAGTCCCTCCGGCCGCGCCCGCAACCTGCCTCCGCACCGTCCCTGCGTTCCTGTCGACCCTCGCTGGAGTTGTGCCAAGTTCCACCTGCTCTTCTCGTCCTGCCAGATGCATCCCTCGTCGCCGGATCCGGGGACCCCGCGCCCGGATCCCTCCATCCCCGGTGAGCTCCGCCTCCCTCCATCACCGGAGCACCGCCGGATGCCTCGCCGTTGACCCTGCCATCTGCTTCATTCGCCTAGGGCAGCGCCCAGTCTCTGCTTCATCCACGCGAGGGAGACGAGCGCAGCGCTCCTGTTTCGTTGACCGAGTCCGCCCGAGCCGGCCCGCCGCTAGTTTTCCCCTGCAGGCCTCCCTCTCTGTCTAAACCGGGCCAGGCCCATGGTGAGCGCCCCAGCGCCCAGCAGTTTCGGCCCGTGCCTTGTTTTTTTTGCCAGATTTGCAGAATAGTCCCTAGAGTTCATGCATTTAGTATCTCACAAACTGTGCATCGAATTAAAATAAGTTATATATGAAACTTGCTTAGAATTTTGTGTAGATTAATAATTTGCCACTTTCATCTATGTTTGAAATGTTGTTTGTTTAAATTTGCTTAAATGCCATGCTAAAATGCTTTATTTCATAACTAAATAACCGTAGCTCCAAACCTAACAAACTTTATATGTAAATGGGGTAGAAAAATGCCTAGTTTAACATGGTGGCATCACTTTGCATGTTTAACAGCTCTAAAATTGTGTTTAGGGAAGAGCAGTACCAAACCTTAAAACATGCACATGAGGAGTTTCCAGACTTGTTGTTTTGTTGTTCCGGCCTCATTTAAACTTGCCTAGATAGATACTTTCATTATGCTTCACCTCTTGCCATGCTAACAAGATTTAATATTGTTGGGTACATAAACGAGAGAGAACTAAATAAGTTATGTGGTGTTCCGTCAATATGCACCCCGATGCATATTGAGCTCCACTTAATTTGTAGGATTGTTTGTGCACTTTGCCATGCCATGCCTCATTAAACCGGACATGCATCATACTTGTTTGCGCATCGTGCCATGCTTATGTGGTGGTTGTTTACTATGTTGTTTGCTTTTTTCCGGTGTACTTCTTCTCGGTAATCCGGTAACGTCATGATTGTGAGGACCCGTTCGACTACGTCCGTTTGTATTCTTCATGGACTCTTTCTTCTTCCTTGCGGGATCTCAGGCAAGATGACCATACCCTCGAAATCACTTATATCTTTGCTTGCTAGAAGCTTGCTCTTTTGCTATGCCTATGCTGCGATACCTACCACTTGCTTATCATGCCTCCCATATTGTTGAACCAAGCCTCTAACCCACCTTGTCCTAGCAAACCGTTGTTTGGCTATGTTACCGCTTTGCTCAGCCCCTCTTATAGCGTTGTTAGTTGCAGGTGAAATTGAAGCTTCTTCCATGTTTGGAACATGGATATTCTTGTTGGGATATCACAATATCTCTTATTTAATTAATGCATCTATATACTTGGTAAAGGGTGGAAGGCTCGGCCTTATGCCTGGTGTTTTGTTCCACTCTTGCCGCCCTAGTTTCCGTCATATCGGTGTTATGTTCCCGGATTTTGCGTTCCTTACGCGGTTGGGTTATAATGGGAACCCCTTGATAGTTCGCCTTGAATAAAACTCCTCCGGCAAGGCCCAACATTGGTTTTACCATTTGCCACCTAGCCTTTTCTTTGCCTTGAGTCGGCCAGCTCAAGGGTCATCTTATTTTAACCCCCCGGGCCAGTGCTTCTCTAAGTGTTGGTCCAACTAAGCGATGTCCGAGGCTACCAGGGGCAACCCTGGGCTGGCTTACCCGACGTCTGGCTCATCTGGTGTGCCCTGAGAACGAGATATGTGCAGCTCCTATCGGGATTTTTCGGCACATCTGGGTGGCTTTGCTGGTCTTGTTTTACCATTGTCGAAATGTCTTGTAACCGGGATTCCGAGCCTGATCGGGTCTTCCCGCTAGAAGGAATATCCTTCGTTGACCGTGAGAGCTTGTGATGGGCTAAGTTGGGATACCCCTGCAGGGTTATGAACTTTCGAAAGCCATGCCCGCGATTATGGGTAGATGGGAATTTGTTAATGTCCGGTTGTAGAAAACCTGAAGCTTAACTTAATTAAAATGCATCAACCGCGTGTGTAACCGTGATGGTCTCTTTCCGGCGGTGTTCGGGAAGTGAACACGGTGTTGGAGTTATGCTTGACGTAGGTTGTTCTAGGATCACTTCTTGATCATAGTTTCTCGAACGTGCCTTGCCTTCTCTTCTCGCTCTCATTTGCGTATGTTAGCCACCATATATGCTAGACGCTTGCTACAGCTCCACCTCATACCTTTTACCCGTCCTATAAGCTTAAATAGTCTTAATCACGAGGGTGTGAGATTGCTGAGTCCCCGTGACTCACAGATACTTCCAAAACTAGTTTGCAGGTGCCGATGATGCCATGCAGGTGACGCAACCAAGCTCAAGGAGGAGCTCGATGAAGATCTTGTCCTTTGTGTTGTTTCGGTCCAGTTGATCAGTAGTGGAGCCCAGTTGGGGTCGATCGGGGATCTGTGTAGCATTTGGGGTAGTCTTCTTTTATTTTGGTTCCGTAGTCAGACCTTGAGTGTATCTGGATGATGTATTGTTTTATTCTTGTAATTGTGTGAAGTGGCGAGTGTAAGCCAACTATGTATCCTTTTCCCTTAATGTATTACATGGCTTGTTGTGAAGATTACCTCACTTGCGACATTGCTTTCAATGCGGTTATGCCTCTAAGTCGTGCTTCGACACGTAGGAGACATAGCCGCATCAAGGGCGTTACATATGGTTGGATGGTCTTTCATCTGGTCGGATGTCCGAACATGTCCATGGATATTCTGATGTGGTCAGTTTGGTGAGCCGCTTTGGTGGCGCATTAGGAATGGGATAGATACAAATCATCGAAATCCCTAGTATGGATGAAGATTTTTTTTGACAAATTCGAGGTGGTGTTGCACCTCCGGCCGTTGATGACATCATCCTCGCACAAGCAAACGACCGGCCGGGCGAATGGATCGAAGGATTCAGACAAATGAAACCAAGCAGGCAAAGAGTAGTCAGACACTTGCTTGGCACAACAAGCAGCGGATGGAATCGACAAATCTTTGCCCTCGTTGTCATCTTCCTCCCGCCTCACCCTCTCAAGCGACGAGCAGAATGCGAGTGCTGACCTTGCTGGCTTGCGTCCTAGGTATGCAGTTCCGGTTGCCATAGGCCAAGCCAAGGTGACTGACTTCATGCCACTGGTCCCAAGCTGGGGAGGGAGCTTGGCACCAACTGGACCAGTGGATCGATAAGTAACATTCATCTACGACAGTTCTGACCGAAGCCTTGTTGTCCCCATCTAGGCGCATCGCCATTCCAAAGCAAAAGTTGTCGTCTCCCTGTCTCCGCGCAGCCACCCATCCATCATCCATCCGCCGGGTCCCTACAGTACCTCTCCTCACCTTGACTTCAGCGCCCATGGCGGGGGCCAGACGACCTCGTGTCGCCTGGGCTAGGTGCTATTCCTTTTCGATCCCGCCGTCGACGCACCGTATCTAACACTGCACCACTTGTCAAACAAATGCAATCGATCAGCACTCCTGGCTGGCTCGCTCTATAAATACTCTTCTACTGCTAAAGCCTGACCAGCCAGGACGTATGATCATGGCGAGCAGCAGCAGCAGCATGGCGGCGCTGGTCATCGCCGTGCTGTGCGGCCTGTGCCTGACGGCGAGCCGCGTGGAGGGGCAGCTGCAGGTGGGTTTTTACAGCACCACCTGCCCCAACGCCGAGGCCATCGTCCGGCGCGCCGTCACGGCGGCCTTCACGACCGACCCCGGCGTCGCCGCCAGGCTCATCCGGCTCCACTTCTAGGACTGCTTCGTCGAGGTACGTGTCGCATAGGATCAGAAGCAGCTGCAGGCTGCAGCTATAATATATATGCCTGCTTGCTTTTGCATGGCTACGCCGCACGGGTGCTATATTTAGGAACCAGCAATGCTAGACCTACGTACTGATTCATACGTAATGGCTTCGGTGGCTTTTTTTTGGTTGGAGGAAATAAGGGGGAGGGGCCCTACCCATTTGAAATCAGGGGGCGGAGAGGTTATAGTTAGGAAATTTACGTAAGAGTTCCTAGGTTTTCTTCGTAGGTGTAGCATTTTTGTTTAGGAACGGAGGGGTAGGAGAGAGGGGAAAACGTATACGTGTTTAGCATGCACCCGTATACGTGTTTAGAGCATCTCCAGCCGTTCGGCCTCCAGGACGCATAAAAAGCGTCTCCTGGGGGCGAGCCGGCGATGCAATCGGCGCTGGGGGCGGTTTCGCGCCCAGTCATCGCCCCCAGGCGTCGAAATTGGCCCACTTTTCAGCCCCATTTCGGCGAATAAAGGGCCCATGTGGGCGACAATAGGCCCATATTCGGCGTGGTTCACCCTTGTTCGGCTTTGAATTATGCACATAAATTTTTTTATCACATATTTCATCACAAAAATATCAAATACTTCAACAAAATAGTGTTCAATACAAATTATATGGTTCAACAAATAAAAAGTCATATTTCATCACCGGGAGCTCCGTATGCAAGCATCCTCATCGCTGTCGTGCACTTCTGGATGGAGATGAATCCAAGAGCGCCCGTGCAATCCATCTTGCACTTGAAGTAGTTGTTGAACTCCCGGATAGAATTCACAATCCTGAGGAAGAGCTTTCGGCTCATCCGATAACGGTGCCGAAATGTTTTCTCGCCGTGAAGTGGAGCATCGGCGAAGTAGTCGGAGTAGAGCATGCAGTAGCCTTCGAGACGATGCCGGTTCTTTGCTTTCACCCGCCCAGGCGCCGAGACACATCGCCGCGGCTTTTCATTGCTCGCCAGCAGCTGGGCGAGGGCGGCGAGCACCATGAGATGCTCTTCTTCCTGGACGTCGGCCTCGGCTTCCTCCTCCAGCAGCGCGGCGAGCGCTTCCTCGTCATCCGAGTCCATCGCCGAGGCAGGCAAATCGCCGAACACCTTGAGCTCGGTGGGCGTGTACCCGCCGCTAAACCGTGCCTCCGTGGCCGAAAACGGCGGCCGGAAACGCCCAGCTGCTGTTGGAGGGGCTGCCGCGGCGAAGCGCTGCTATTTTTCCGGCGGGTAATGGCTATCTAGCGGTGTAGGACGGTGGGCGGCGCCGGGATATAGCTACTTGTGGCCGAGGGAGCGGGGGGTGGGAGGCGAGTCAGGGAAGAAAACCTTGACTTTTCCCGTGACGGTGTGGGCCAGCCACGCTTTTCCCTTGTGCCGGGGAAGAAAATTTCATGGACACCGGCTGCAAAGCCCATCCTGTGCGTACCCCTGCCCAGATTCGTCCACGTGTCCTCTCCTTACATCCGACCGCCGCAGTTCGTTCCGATCCGTTCGCTCCTTTCGTCGGCTCGGGAGCGCTCGCTCGGCTCCAAATACGTGCGATCCCGGCTCCCTCACGAGGCAAGGCCGGCTGAAGCGGAGGCCCACATAGTCGGCCCTTTTGTCTCACAGTCGCCCGGTTTCAAGCCTCCGCGTCTTTCGTCCGCCGCCGCCGCTGCCGCTGATGGAGGGCACGGTGTGCCCAAACCAAGGTGATCCCGTCTCCGGCGCCGGCCTCTCACTCCCCCACACGCACCTCCATCTCGCCCAGTTCAGAACTGGTGACCCCCTCCCTTGCAAGTCTGAAAGTTTGTGTTTCCTTTTGGCTGTTAGCATGCAATTAGCTCCTTCAGGTAAGAGGTTTGATTTGCTAATCGTACATGACCACATGTTAATCACATATTTTGATTAAACTGGGACGAACGAAGTGCAACCTAGCAAGCTCGTACTTGATCAGATCGTTTGATTCGCTCAGTCGAGCTACAAAATCAATTCCATCACTAGTTTCAGAGTAAAGAAAGTGTAGTTTCAGACCGAAGGGTGTTTATCTTACAGGAGGACGAACTTTACATTATTTTGCTATACGTCTGACAACTATCTAACCAAACTCACATGCTAATAATTCAATGCGATTTGTGCATGTCTTTGCAGTCGTGAAAGAGAAGTTTTCAAATTGGCAAGGATTCCCCCTGGTCCAACTAGATAAGATGGTAGAAAAGGGAACAAAGAGCAAACAGGAGGTCACCTACTCATGTAACAGTCATGCTTCGCCATCATTCTACTGGACGAAGACCCCGAAGTACACCGCTGGAACAAGACAACTGATGCCATGGAAACAACATCAATAATTCCTGATGAGTAGACTTAAAAGTAGGATTTTGAGATATTACAAATCTGGAGTAGACTTCGTGACAAATCGTGTACTAGTATATAGCTGATTGCTCTCTCTGACAATTTCCAACTACAATGTACAGTTGTACACTGTATCTTTTTTCATCTAAGATATATATGAATGAGGTGCTCGACCTCGAAGATTTAAATCAGAGGTCTGAAAATCTGAAACTATTGCAGGTGCTCGGCCTTGAAGATTTAACACTTAACACATTCTGTCGCATAATCAATGCAATCTCACAGAAATCCAGAAATGATGAAAAACCATACTCAGTGTAGTACATAATTATACCAAAACATTCTAAATGAAGACAAAATTCAGTCTACTACAGTGCATCAATTATAATTCATAGATACACCAAATGACATCAAAAAAATTGTACTCCTTATAGGCTGCCCGTAATACTAATCATCAAAAGGTAACTTTCTAGCAGCCGAGGACAATGTGGCATCCTGCTCAACCCCAAGTAAAAGACTTGTAAATCCGCCTTGGATAGATGGAGCAGACATGGTTGAAGGTTGCCCATACACATCATTTGCAAAGGTTAGCATTGTGGCATTAGCATATCTGCCTTGGATCAACGGTGCAGCCATGATCGAAGATCGCCCTTGCCCATAGACATCATTTGAAAATTTTGGCATGGTACTAGTAATGTCAATACTACCAGCATTCACATCCTATATCATAGAATATGAAATTGTTCATAAAACATGCAAGTCAAATATGAAAAGGGGATACTGACTCTGAGTCAAATGGTTTACCATCATTTCCTTCGGATCAATGCCGCCATCCCTATTCTGTACTACATTTTTTCGATCTTCTCCTAAAGTCAAACATATGAATTGAAAGAAAAGTAAAAGGATTAACAATAGAATTATAGAATGGAAAAAGGCTTGCTAGAATGGGTAGGATCGGTACCTTTCTTTTTAGCACTTTTATTTTTCTTCCCTTTCTTTTCTTCGAGGGAGATGGTTGCCCGTTTACGCTTTGCGCCTTTCACCACCTGCGGAACTCTGAATGATATTGTACCATTTATTGTGTTTGTAGCACACTCAGCCGAAACTAGCGGAACCTCGCTGGATTTTTCCTCCATCTTGCTAAGAGTGTTATCTGCTTCCAAGTCTAACTTATCTATAGCTTTCTTGAAATCATCAAGAAGTTGTTTTGACTGAGTACACTTCAATGCAACTGATGTAGCCTTCCTTGAGATACGTGCAGCTTGTGTTTTCAAGCTTTCCTCCTCGGATCCTTGTTTTTCAACATAAAATCCTCTTTTCGCATATTTTGTCCATCTTCCTAGTATATATTGTGGTGGCAAAATGAAAACGTCATTCATATTGAAGACTTTGAATGCATGCTTGCACAATATACCTGCAAGATATGGATGTCATATTTCATCAAGTTGTATTACAGAGCACATTGCATCATAAATTGTGTATATATACCTATGGATTCGAACTTTCTGCAACAACATGTAATAGTTGTGTCCGTGGTATTGAATATAACTTTTGCTCCATGCTCGCTGTTCATATGTGTGACCATATATGTCAACACCGGACCGTCGGTTTGTAATAGTTTACAAGAGAATGAAAATTGGCTTTTGAATTCTGTTTCAAATTCTGAATACATCCGCCTTGTATATGATTCAGATGCAGTCTTTAGCAAAGGAAAATTTGGACTGTAAGCAACAGGTTTCTTTTGACGCGAACTAAAATCTTCATCCAACTCATTTTCACGAAGACTTCCAAAAACCTTCTCACATTCTACAAGGAGTTCTGAAAGACCAAGTCTCCTACGAAATCTTTGCTTGAATACATTATTCATACCTTCACTCCTTTGAGTCGAGTTCATATCAGCTGTAAAAGAGTCACGATAGACAGCAGCCCACTTTTCCCTCAACTCATACAGCTTTTTCATCCATTCATTGTCCTTAAGGTTGTATTGATCCAACAATTCGAACCATTTTTTATTGAAGTAAAATTCTGACCTATCTTCGTAGACACATTTCTTAAAATCAGGTAAAAACTTCTCAGGATGCTCATGAATTACATGCCCAAGATGTTTTGCAGCATTAAGATAAATGTGCCACAAACAAAGCCGATGACTTGTATTTGGGAACACATATGCAATTGCTCCGTCCATGGCCTTGTCCTGATCAGTGAAAATAGTGCTCGGATGCTTGCCTGACATCGCTGTTAAAAATGTTTCAAAGAGCCAAACAAATGAATCGATACTCTCATTAAATATCAGCGCGGCACCAAAAATTACTGTCTTCTTGTGATGGTTGGTACCAACGAATGGAGCAAAAGGCATTTCAAGCTTGTTAGTCTGAAAGGTGGTATCAAATGATACAGCATCCCCAAAACATGCGTAATCCATGATAGACTGACCATCTGCCCAAAAGAAATTAGCTATCTGGCCATCAACTTGATCTATCTGAATGGCATAAAAAAATGTAGGATCCTCTCTTTGCTTATTTTTCAAGTATTCCAACAGTTTTTGTGCATCATTTGATTCTAAATACTTCTTGCGCTCGCGACCAATCTCATTATTGCAGTCCATCTTTGAGAATGGTACTTTGTCGGGTCCTCCGTAAAATGCTACCATAAAGTCATATACCTGGGATGGCTTCATCCCGGCTTCCCGTATCTGGCCAATTAGATGTCTATCCGCTTCTATAACACGTCTTTGGGACCTCATCTTGTGCACCTTATTGGGACTAGCAAGATAATGATTGTGCTCGGTTATAAGCTTTTGCACTGTCCAAATACCATCCTTGTTGACAATAAATTGAATACGAGCCTCACAACCTGTCCTTTTAGTGTCCTTAGATGATTGGGTTTCTCGATGGCCTTCGTTACTGCAAACTATATATTTTTGAGATATACTTTTATCACCTCGTCGCTTTGTGTGACTTTTTCTGACACTGAACCCAACCTTAGCGGCATATGCGTTGTACATATCATAAGCGCTGTCCTCTGAATCGAAAGCCAATCCAACTTTTGGAACAATCAACTTGTCCAACTTTATCAATCGCCTGCCATACAATGAGTCCAGAGTTAAATTTATATTACCATAATGTGATGTGGGAAAATGTTTTTCTCATGCACTTTGTGAATTTGTTTTCCTAATCTTACTGAAGAACGCATATTAATTTTGAGCAGTCATTTGCCAAGTAATCAGTGCATAGTACAGTACTAGAGTACGATGATCTTATGCCGACTGTCTGAATAGGATATCGCTTTTCAACTCGTACCTGCATTCTTTGCTCTACATCGGCGACCCCGTCGTCCTGCTGACCTCCTTCTCCTATCATGGCGGTGGTCGTATCCTCCCGGACTCCTCCTCCTGACATGACGTGTGGGGCCTGCAAGTTCATGGCGTGCGCACAACCATTCTCATCCACGAGATTTATGCGGGACAAGTCGTCGGCAGTGCCACCGTGGTCCGTCATGGCCGCTCCCGTCCTTCTCGACGGTACTGCAGCTTCAAACTGCGGCGGCTATGAATATCCTTCTAGGCTGATGCGGCCATGCGAAGGAGAGGATGAAGATGCGTTTGGGCGTGAGGCAAACATAGTTGTGCTCTCCCCCGGCGGAGTGAGTGCCGGACCAGGGTTCCCTCGGCCGCCACCAGTCTAATCTGCCATGATCAGATCACCGCTATTCAAGGGAAGCAGATGCTATCAATCACAAGTATGCGTATCTGATTGAAAAGTCATAACGACGGGAGCTGATTGCCTGCAGTTTTTGCAGCCAAGCGGAGCCCAGGGAGCCGGGATCGCACGTGTTTGGAGCCGAGCGAGCGCTCCCGAGCCGACGGAAGGAGCGAACGGATCGGAACGAACGGCAGCGGTCGGATGTAAGTAGGGGACACGTGGACGAATCTGGGCAGGGGTACGCACAAGATGGGCTTTGCAGCCGGTGTCCACGAAATTTTCTTCCCGAAATCAGGGGGCGGAGAGGTTATAGTTAGGAAATTTACGTAAGAGTTCCTAGGTTTTCTTCGTAGGTGTAGCATTTTTGTTTAGGAACGGAGGGGTAGGAGAGAGGGGAAAACGTATACGTGTTTAGCATGCACCCGTATACGTGTTTAGAGCATCTCCAGCCGTTCGGCCCCCAGGACGCATAAAAGCGTCCCCTGGGGGCGAGCCGGCGATGCAATCAGCGCTGGGGGCGGTTTCGCGCCCAGTCATCGCCCCCAGCTCGCCCCCAGGTGTCGAAATTGGCCCACTTTTCAGCCCCATTTCGGCGAATAAAGGGCCCATGTGGGCGACAATAGGCCCATATTCGGCATGGTTCACCCTTGTTCGGCGTTCAATTATGCACATAAATTTTTTTATCACATATTTCATCACAAAAATATCAAATACTTCAACAAAATAGTGTTCAATACAAATTATATGGTTCAACAAATAAAAACTCATATTTCATCACCTGGAGCTCCGAATGCAAGCATCCTTATCGCTGTCGTGCACTTCTGGATGGAGGTGAATCCAAGAGCGTCGGTGCAATCCATCTTGCACTTGAAGTAGTTGTTGAACTCCCGGATAGAATTCACAATCCTGAGGAAGAGCTTTCGGCTCATCCGATAACGGCGCCGAAATGTTTTCTCGCCGTGAAGTGGAGCATCGGCGAAGTAGTCGGAGTAGAGCATGCAGTAGCCTTCGAGACGATGCCGGTTCTTTGCTTTCACCCGCCCAGGCGCCGAGCCACATCGCCGCGGCTTTTCATTGCTCGCCAGCAGCTGGGCGAGGGCGGCGAGCACCATGAGATGCTCTTCTTCCTGGACGTCGGCCTTGGCTTCCTCCTCCAGCAGCGCGGCGAGCGCTTCCTCGTCATCCGAGTCCATCGCCGAGGCAGGCAAATCGTCGAACACCTTGAGCTCGGTGGGCGTGTACCCGCCGCTAAACCGCGCCTCCGCGGCCGGAAACGCCCAGCTGCTGTTGGAGGGGCTGCCGCGGCGAAGCGCTGCTATTTTTCCGGCGGGGAATGGCTATCTCGCGGTGTAGGGCAGTGGGCGGCGCCGGGATATAGCTACTTGTGGCCGAGGGCGCGGGGGGTGGGAGGCGAGTCGGGGAAGAAAACCTTGACTTTTCCCGTGACGGTGTGGGCCAGCCACGCTTTTCCCTTGCGCCGGAGCCCCAAACTGCTCCCCAGTGCGCCGGTTTCAGCCCGTGACCGCCGGGCGGAAAAAAGGGCCAAACCGGCGATTTTCGGCGTCCTGGGGGCACGACTGGGCAGTTTTTCGGCGCCGGTGCCGAAAAAGTGGCCTGTGGAGGCCTGTTGGGGGCACGGCTGGAGATGCTCTTAGCATGCATGACCCCGGAGTATGTAGCATGTGCGTATGGTCGACACATATGTACCTCTTTTTTAATATATTTTTTGTTTTTATTTACTCTGCGTATTAGCTTTGAACAAAGTCAAGCTTTGTAAACATTGATTAAATTTATAGACAAAAATATTAACATATACAATAACAATTCAATAGGTACCACACGGGACAGGTAAGAAGGGGAGAGAGAGACCTTGCCCGTGCCGCTCTCGCAGGCGGCAGGGCGAACCCTAGCCGCCGCTGGCCAGCGACCCCCAGCCCTCCCTCCCCCCTGCCACCACCGGAGTGCGCCACCGGGCGAAGCCCGACTGGCGTGGGTGGCGGCGGGGCCTTCTTCCCCTTCTCCCATGGCTTCCGGCGGCGCGGGACGCAGGGCCGTGGTGAGGAGCGCGTCGTTCGCATGGGACGGAGCGGCGACGACCCGGGCGGCGTGCCGGTGGTTCGGCCGTGCGGCGGAGCGGCGGCGGCTGCGTGGTTCTGGAGGCGCGGGCTTGGGCGTGGGACGGACGAGGTGTGGCTGGCTGCTTCGGGGCTTCCTCGTCAGATCCCGGCGACAGGGGTCGCGGGCCGCGACGGCGTGGGCTAGGGGTGGTGTCCGGCTAGGCTGGGCCGGCCTCTAGTGTGGTGAGGCGTGCCAACCTTCGAGCTCTCTAGAGTAGATCTTGGAGGAGGAAGAGTTGAGGATGAGGAGGAAGGCGATCCCATGGCCATGGTGGAGGTCGCGGGAGGAGGAGGCACCCGTCGTGGAGGAGATGATGATCGTTGATGTCGAGTGTGGCGTCGGGACGACATCTTCATCATGCAACAGACGGAGGAGCATTTCAGTCGGACGCTCTTGTAGGAGCTCAACGCTACGGTGTCTCAACTGCAGGCGGATCGCTCTGATTATGCAGTTGTAGCGAAGCTCCTCATGAACTCGGATGTCGTCAACGAGAGCACGGTTGTGTTCGCGTCCGTGTAGAACACCCGTACGATCGACCATGAGCGCCGCCAGCTTCACATTACCGACACGCTATAGGAGTAATTTTTCAGAAGCTCGAGGCACCACCGAACAACCCGAGCCTCACCGGTGGCAATGCATTTTACTAGGTCCCCGCGGGCTGCCGCCACAGGAACATCTCGACTGAGGATAGTGCGTTTGGCCTCCCTAGTCCAAACTTGACAACGGATGGGCTTGTATAGGGTTTCAAGGACAAGACCCTGACTGCCGAGGAGATGGTGATACTATCTGGCGCCCACACCTTGGGCCGCTCCCACTATGACTCCTTCATCATCAAGAACCGCGAGAGGCTGGCGAGCGATACCATCAGCCCGACGTACCAATCACTGCTGGAGGCGTTGTGCCCGACGAACACGATCCAAGTGACCAACGTCACGACGATGATCGACCTCAGCACGCCGACGGTGCTAGACAACAACTACTGCAAGCTATTGCAGCTCAACCTCGGCCTGCAGTTATGGTAGACTACTGCACGGATGTTCTCATGGCGGAGGCCTTAGCTTTTAAATTTGGCCTAAATTTAGCGCAAAGGGCGGGATGTAATAGCCTAATCATCAACTCTGACAATCTGGAGGTGATTGAGACCATGCAGGACGGAGGACAGTCAGCGGGATCGGCGGCGGCAATGTTTGATGACTGCTATCACTATACTTGTGATTTTATCATGACTAAACTCGAACATTGCAATAGAGAGGCAAATAAAGTAGCACATGAACTTGCTAGATTAGCTAGATTTTTTTGACTTCGGATTGGTTTGAGAAGCCTATTAGTAAAATTGTAATGTTTCTCACAAACGATGTATTGGTTATTGCTAATGAATAAAATTTCGTTTTATTTCAAAAAACCTCGGCCTGCACTTCTCCGACGACCAGCTTGTCTACAACGCCATGCCGAAGGCCTCCGTCGATGCTTTCGCCGTTGATGAGACACTCTGGAAGGAGAAATTCATTGCCGCCATGATCAAGATGGGCAAGATCGAGCCCAAGACTGGCACACAGGGGGAGATCCGCCTCAATTGCAGCGTCGTCAACACGCCCGGGTTGTTCGTCGCAAGGGTGATCAAAATGCTTCACCCGGGCTCGAACAACAATTCTCCCGATGGCGACGAGGAGATACCACGGGTTGATATATATAAGTGGTCAAAATCGTACATCAAAGACCGTAAAAAGTCAATTGCATCTTATATTTTGGAAAGGAGAGAGTATTATGTACCGAGTACAAGTAGTGAGTATGTAACGTGAGAGAATGTGTAACGTGTACAAGTTTGATGTGCACGAAGGTGTGAAGAAATGGTGAATCCAGCCTCGGTCATTGCTTGTAAGTTCGTGCTGCTGTGTTTGGTTTTATCGATGTTTACCTTAACTTGCTCCAAAGTACTACACCCTCCGTTTTTAGATGTAAGACGTTTTTGACAGTTCAAGTGTCCCATCGGTTCTTTTTCTTCTTGTTTCAAAGTAGTATGCTTGCAATATTCATGATCCGAATAACCTATCATTTATTGAAACAGAATTTTGTCCCTTTTTGTAATAATGCACCGACCAGGTTTATATAATACCAAACACATGTTCCAAAGGTGTAGTCACGAACATACCGAAAAGTGAAAGAAAAAAAAAACATATCTGGTCCCTGTGGTCGATTGACCGACTGTATAGGATTTTTTGGACCGATTGTATAGGAATTTTTTAGATGTACGCCAAAAAAACACTCAAATAGACACCATCGATCGACTTAAGACGGTTTGTAATAATAAATAAACTTGTAAAACTACTCCCTACGTTCTTTTTTATGCCACCTATAAGATTTGTCCGAAGTCAAATTTGATAAAATGTAACGAAATTTATATTTAAAAGATATCAACATATAGAAAATTAAAATTATGTAATAGGAAAGTTAAAATTTGGTATTGTGAATGTTGATTTACAAAATTAAAAGGAAAGTTAATTCCATAATCTCTACTCCTAATGTCTCAGTTGGTAGGTCGCGTTCCGGGTTTTATTTTCGTCCCACCTCACCCGGTCTTTTTTGGTACTTCTTTGGTACTTCCTCCCACCATCCCCTCAGCCGCGAAAAAATAAGGAAAACCCCGCGATCGAGTCCCGCACACGCCCCTCCGACCACCTCCCACATCCCAGCGCTTCCCCCCTGCTCCACGGTTTTTTTGTCGGTTTTTTTCGTCTCCGCTGCCCCCGTCCACTCATGCAGCCAAAAAAAACCACCCCACGCACGAACCACTCCCCTCCCTCTCCTCGCGCAAGCATCCTCTCCTCGGTACCCTCGCACGCGCTAGGGTTCCTGCGCCGCCGCCACACGGGAGCTTGTCGACCAGCCCAGCGTCCTCCGGATCGCCGCCGTCACCGCCCCGGATCGCTGCCTTCCCCGTCATTCGGATCGCCGCCGTCGCCGTTGGAATCGCCGCCAACGTCTTGTCGCCTCAGATCGCCGCCGTCCGGATCGCCGCCGTCGCCGTCGGGATGGCTGCAGCCGTCTCTCCAGATCGCATGGGCGTTCATCGTCCCCGGCCTCGCCGTTGTCGTTCCCGTATCTGCCCTCACCCGAAACCTAATGCGCACGCAATCTTCGTGTCGCTTCTTCCTTGTGTGTTCCATGTCGGCGGCTAGGCCCTCTGGTCCGGCCGTCCCTGGTTTTCTCTACCGCCGACGCCTCAATTCTGCCCCTCCCCCACACATCCCTCCCTCTCACGACCGTCGCAGCCATCATCGCGGTGTCAGTCAACTCCTGCCCCGACCTCCATCGTGTATTTGTAGAAGATGGTGACGCGTGATGAGTGGCTCAAGGTCCGCAAGGAGGGGATGAAATTCCTCGTCACGTTGGACTTCATCGACGCCGCGGATAGGGTCTCCGTCCAGTACCCAACGTGAAGTATGCCCATGCCTACACGCTTGACATATATCCCCTCTCATTCCTGTGTTTCTCCTAGAGTAGTACTGCTGCGGACATTTGGCTCTAACTGAAGTGTGATTTATGTGGTTTTGTTTGCAGCGGACATTGGGTTCAGATTTCAGACGGAGAACTTTAGGAGACTATCGACAGGACCAACGATCTTAACCCCATTGTTCGGTTCTGGTTTTGTTTCTCCTAATTTTGGTTTGTATTTCGGTGTTTTGTTATAGAAAAAGTCGATGGAGGAGGAGCGATATCTTACAATTTTGGCTAACTTTGTTGTACGGCAACATAATTTTTCTTTGTATCTGAAAATTTCAGTGAGAACACAGAAGCATTCGCGCCTCATGATTTCGGCATCATACTTAACGAACTTCAAATTACTGATCTTTGTAATCAATCTTTTGTTTATAATTCTGCATAGGAGGCATTGAGCATGTGTGTGTGTGTCATGCTTGGTCATATTGATTTTCTTGAAAAAAGTTGGCAGGTTCCAGTTACTGATTTTCGCATGAGTTGTGTTTTTATTGGATAAAATGTCACAAGCAAGCCGAGTCCACAGGTGAATTTCTTCAGGCACATCAGTGCAAAATAATAATATGGCAATTGATAGTCTCTCCACTGTTTTCCACACAAGTTGGAAGAGAAAATAATGGCATGTAACTAAACACCTTTACTTTTTGCTGTTTGTAGGGCACCGTGATACATGTCCCTGTCAGGTCGTTTGTTTGTTTCGTTAGTCCTCCATGTCATCCTCTTTTGTCAGGCCGTATAGATTCAACAACTTGAGGCTCGCCCATGGTCGATTGGACCGGAAGAGTTGGTTTCCTTATTCTCTTCTATTTGTGTTTGCCTCCAAGTTCTTATTTTTGTGAGTTTTCAGATCCATTCGTTGTATGGTCATTGATGTCGATTTCTTGTGTTGCAGGGGCTGGTCCATGAAACCTCAGTGCCCTTTGGTTCTTCCTTCCACTACGGATGGTTGTGAATCAGCCGAAATTCCACACACTCATGGTCAATTGATATATATGAAGCATGGGTCTTAATATTTTAATCAACTCGGCACCTGAAGCTATTCCCTTTATTTCGGCGTCTATCTTGAGCTCATTTGGATATGTACGTTGTTTTCTTGCTATCTGAACCTCACAACGGAACATTATCTCACTCTTATGATGGATGTTATATTTGTCACATTAATCTATGAGAAGTTCAGAATGTGCCTGCATATTGGGGTGGGGGAGAGATATACATATTGTGTCCGCATATGGTATGTTGTTTTCTTGTAGAATTAACATATGTTTCGAATTGTTATTCACATAAATCCATAACTAAGGTCTACATCCCTCCAATTATATATGCATGAAAGTTCTTGTATATATATGCCAATTGTAAAGTAAATACTGCTTTTGTTATCTGATATGTAGTTGCAGCATAATATAGCCTTCATATTGTTCCCCTTGGGTGTCTTGACGAGGGCAACCAATTAAGAAAAACCTATGGTCTGTTACAGACGCTGGTTCGCCATATTTCACAAAACCAAAACATAATTTCATTGTTGCCTATTACGTCGTGAACTTCTGTTCATGCGTATGAGTATAGGCTATGACTAGCTGGTGTGCACACTTTATTCCGTCCTTTCCCACCAACCAAGTTTCCAATAAAAATATGAAAACCTTATTATAACTAACAATACAATGTTGCTGCTCAATTATTTTTTGATATTTTTACATAATCATGGCTTGCTAAGGATAAAATAGTTATGCTGAACCATTGTGTCATCATACGGATAGTGTAGATTTAAGAGCTAGGTAATGTATACTTCCTAGATGTTGCTTACTTGTTTGTAACTTGCTTACAGACTTCAGTAGTTTAGTTGTTTGTAACTTTGCCACGGCGTCGGTGTCGACCAGCATGTACGTGCGTGTCTAGGTTGTACGTAGCCATGGTGGGTGCGCCCTGTGCGTGTGTTCTGGTTCGGTCGGACGCCGGTATGTGGCTGCGTCCGAGTCGTCGAGAGTTACAGGGTAGCCGTTGTCGATCTGTTGGAGCTGACTGTGTCATGCGCGTAGTGGCGCGCCGGGCGCGTGGCCGGGCGTGTGGACAGGAGTGGAGCACGGTGTTCGTGCGTGCGTACTCCCTGTATAAATACCCCCCGTGTACTGCTTGGTTTGAGCTGGCTAAAAAGAGAAAATATTAGGGTGTTGGTGCGCCCGTGGCGGCGTTCGTCGCTGGCAAAATTCTGTGATGTCTCCTCCGGTTCTTCTTCTACCTCCGTTCATGAGAGAGCGAGAGGGAGCTGGGCACCGGCACAATGAATAAGCTAGGGCTCGGCGCCAACACAAACTATCTATTGTTTGAAATATAAATTTTAAATCAATAAGAAATTAAATATTGATATTCATATAATTAGTTAGTCTATGTATCAATTAACTAATGAGCTACCAAAAGGAAGAGGGAGGGTGGGTGTAAAAGGGATCCGAAGCATTTCGTTGTGTCGACAGGCATGAGAGCTTGATCCTTCTATGAACCCCACCCAAAGTGGATGTACAGCGACACATATTCGCCTATACACTCTCCTCTAGGTTGCCCCAACCATATCCTGACGCACTAGCGCCGTGGGCGGTCAGACCTCAGCACGAGCTTTTCTGTCCCCTCTCGGCTTGATCATCGACCATGAGGCCAAATCGATGCGGCACGAGGGAGGTATCATGGGTGAAAAAGGAGAGTCTGCGGTTGTGATGGAGGGGGCATCAGGGTGCATCTGAAGGGAAAGGAGCAGCGGGAGCCCCATAGGGAGGCGGATCAGCGTCTTGTGGTGTGGAGGTTGCAGAGCTCGGTGACTACGACATGGCGCGAGGTTGTGGGGTGGTTATCGTGTAACATGGAGTTTGGGGAGATGAGAGTTGGAGAGGCAACGACTAACTGTTAATCCTGCCATTGAAGATCTGAGTTAATTTTGCCTCTCCTATCAACATTATTTTGCCTCTCAGTCTCTCAACTCCATTGTCTTCATAATAAAGATAAATGAAGTTGGTGTTGTTTTGTATAAACATTATCTGCTAAGACAATTTTGTTAGTTTGTGCATTATTTTCAGTTTTCTTTTTATTCTATGGTTGGTGCGAACATATATGAAGATAACACAAACTTACTTGTTGTCTGGGAGCATGATGCTATGTTGTGGTTTTTTGGTTTGCATTTGAACAGTGACATGTATTCATGTTAGGCATTTGCGTAGGTATTGCGTACAGTTGTAGCATCAAATCATGTCGATTGAATGTACTTTATTTTCTTAATTTTCAAATATGGGATAAAATCAATGTGTATGTTTTTATGTCCAATCCACCAGATTTGTCCACCAATCAAGTTCCAGACAGGTTGGGGAACTAACTGCGGCAGCGGAGCTGCAGGAGTGGTGGACATGCGAGAAGGGAAGGAGAAAGAAGGAATGAGGGACAGAGGTGTCGGAGCTGAGAGATAGGAGGGAAATACCAAGGGAGCTGGTATGGAAAGAAAGCTTAGTTGGGTCCCATGGCTAGAGTGGATCGTGTTGTAAATATTCCCTATTATCAAGGCTCACGTTCACTATCGTTTTTAAAGTGCATGCTTTGGAAGCTCGTTGTCAAGGAAGATGGCAAACTCATTGAGGATGATCATTGGGGTCATTGTTAAGCTCGATTTCTGGTGGAGTAGTCTCACCACAAATTAAGAGGGCAAGCCATGAGTAATTGATAAGTTTGTAAAATCACCTTCTTTTTCATGCATATCCATGTTACATATGAACATTGGATGTGACTGATTACAATGGAGAAGATGATGGTGTTGTGATGTGAAGTATAAGTCCGAATCAAGTATTGTTGCTTAATCACTTGCTTGATTTTTTCGAAATAATTTATTGTTTGATTTATTTACAAGCATTCACCCGTAGCAAGGCACGGGCATTTATATCTCCGTTTTCTTCTACTGTAATGTCGCCGGTAATTGTTTGCTCTATTTCTTTCCTATCTGCAGCGCGCTTCTCTTTGGATTCCATGCTTCAACCAAATCAAATCGAGGGCATTAGGGGATTGCATGCTGATTTTTTGTTTTTCTTTCATGGCAGTAATTAGGGGATTGTGATACAGTCTTGCCGAGTCTCACAACTGAGACTCCCAGACGATGTTATATCGGTGTCGTGGTGGCTGTGCGGTGGAGGCGGGGCTTCGTCCTTCGGGCAAATCGTGCAACATGGATCTGGTCTGATCCAGCCAGATCTGGCACTGGCAGCCCGTCTGGCGGCGAGGGCTGAGGCCAACTGGGGTCGTGGATGTCGGGCAGTGTTGGTGGCATGGCTGAGGTGGTGGAGGTGCGTGCGCGTCCTGGAGTCCGGTCGGGCCTTCCTCCCCGGCTTCTGGACGACAGCGTGCGGCGCGGGCGGGCTTCTCTTGTGCCCATCTTTGGTGGTGGTGGTGGCGGTGGATCTATCCCCCTCTTCGGCGGAGATGTGGCTGCTGGTGGCCTCTCGCCAGTCCGCGCCAGTAGCCGTGGTGGGGCGAAGCAGGGGTGCTTCGGGGGGAGGGGGAAGTCGGTAGGAGGGATCGGGGCTCTGCTGTTGTTGAGTCGCCTGTCGCTGGCGTAGGGGGTGTCGGTCGTGGTCGTGTGCCGGTCCTTTCCCTTCCCCTTTTCCCCAGCCTGGTTCTTTCTGGCGATGCTTGAGGTTGGACGGTCGTTGTCAGTTCCGGCGGTGGTTGGATTTGGAGGAGCTATTGAAAGCCACCCCCTTTGATGTTCTCAGGGTGGTCTGGGTACAAGGTGGCGGCCCTGGCAGTGGGAGGCACGTTGATCTTGGGCGGATTTGCGCGGCTCAGGAGCGGGAGAGCAGACAAGGCCGCTCGGGCAGCATGGATGCGGGTGGTTGGCGGAGAAGGGGTGCGACGGAGGGGGTCGGAGCACCGGGGTACATCACTTGCCCAATCTTTGTACTACACGTCGGCGCTGGCGTCTGCAGACGTTGTTTCCCCCTTGCAGGGTCCGTCGTGGTGCTCTCACTCCCTTTGTGTTGCTCCGAGTGAAAACTTGATCCACGGGATGAGATGATGGCGGCTATCAGTGGTCCTGCCCTTCTTGGAGGCACCGTTTTGGAGTCCCCGCTACGGCGTTGGCCGTCTCACCTCTCTTTGGTGGATCACTCATGCGGTGGTCCGTCGGCTAGAAGCGGTTCTTTTTTGCTCATTCGTAGTATGCTTGGTAGTCGTTGGGGTGGTTTGTCGGCACCTTTGTATCTTGCTTTGGATGTGTGTTGAGTGCGGTGGCGGTGTGTGTTTGTATCGGTCTTATCGGATGTAAGCAGTGATTGTTGCTTTATAATATATAGCGGGGGGGGGGGGGGGGGTTTCGTCATTAGGGTATTGTGTCATGGAGACATAGAGGGGTCTAGAAAGAAAGAGGTAGCGAGGGTGGGAAATAGAAGGGTAGGGATAGAGATGGAGGGTGATAGACAGAATGGGGAACGAGATAAGATATGCATTATATTTATAGGTGCAATCGGATTAAAACAAATTAAAAGGCCCGTGACAACGCACGGGCATTTTACTAGTACTTTATAATAATGCATACACTACTCCTGATCTTTCCGCCACTCTTTTCTTGTTAATGTTTGAATTTGTTGTGTGTTTAGCACGACATCTCGCTACTCCTCCCATACAAATGAAAGTATGCTAGAACAGGGCATGCACACACGGCAATTCAGGAGCAAATTCGTCGGGAAACCAGATCGAAGCAGGTACGGTTGACGTTGGGGTTGGACCGAGCCTCACCTGCTTGAACAACGGGGACGACGGCGGGCAGCTCCGGCGTCCTGCTGAAGGACGGGGACCTCGAGACGCGGGGCACCAAGCACGGATGCCCGAACCATAGGTCCCGGCGAGGGAGCCTCCGCGGGCGCAGGCGACGCCGTCACGGCCACCAGAGCTCTGGCGCGGCCGGGATAGGGTTTCGGGGGAGGCGACGAACAGACGGCGGAGTGCTCCAGGGAGGCGCTGACTCCAGTGAGGGGATGAGCAGAGTCAGTGGGCAGTCAAAGACTCCGAGACTGGAGGGAGCATAGAAGTGGCCGGCGGCGCCAACCCCGGTGGCGGCGCCGGCGGCGAGTGGGAAGGCCGAAGGCGTCGTCGGGGCTCGGGAAGGAGAGGAGGCAACGCACAGGGACGAAGTAAATGGGCCGGCCCATTTGCGCGACGAGAAATACACCGGACGAATAGTACCGTACCGGAAGTTTAATCAATATGTGATCAGTTTATTAGGCCGAATTCTGCCTAGTGCATCGCCAACACGGGGATCATGCACGGCTGTCAGCTGCGAAAGATGCCAAAGCGCACAAATAAAAGAGGCCGCTGAGCCCAACCCGTGAACCAGCATCGAAAAGTGCACACGGACGAAAAGATGGCCTCCGAGCCCATCCGTGACCCAGCACCGATAAGTGCGCACGGATCAAAACAAATGCAGTGAAAAGATCCCCTATGAGGGCATAGTCGTAAGAAAAAATAGCGCAATTGCATCCCCCGGGTTGGCACGTGCTATACATTAGCACTAGGCTTTTTGTTCAAATTCCTTTTTTTAAGGATGAGCTACCCTGTTTAAAAATTTAAAAATGCTTTTCTATCTATTTTTTTAGTTTTTCTATTTTCATAAATTCAAGAAAATGGTGGGGTTTTCAAAAATTCAAAAATGCTTTTCTATCTATTTTCTTTTAGTTTTTCTTTTTTCATAAAACCATGTGAAAGAAACTATGCATCCCAAAATTGAAGAACACGGCTGTGTATCATGCGAAAAAAATTGTTCTTCCCGCGTGAATAAAAAAATGTACTTCTCGAAAAATGAAAACGAACAGTTGTTCCACATGAAGCACAAGTTATGCTTCTCGGGAAGTGAAAAGCAGAGTTATGCTTATGTGGGGGTTTATATATTCGTGAATGGATACACTCTGGCGAGAAACCAGGGGGGTTGTCGCGTGTGGTTGGGAAACCGGTGTGAAACGTGACAGTAGTCATTAATTAGCGGTCTTCCTGGTGGATAAGTAGTTACGCCATTGGCACGGCGTAAGTGGTAACCATACGAATGGAGCACCATTGACTTGGATGTCCACGGGAGGAACATGTCGGATTGAAACTTCCCTTTCCCATGCTCCAAACCAACACCCACAGCCTCCAAATATGGAGGCTCGTGGGCTAGATATGGCATCAGCTCCAAAACTTATGTCAGACTAAGATGCATATGGCGACTCTGTTAGAGTGCCATTTTGGGACCAGATCACCATATTGGTGGTTATTATGACGACCGACTTGATACTGTGATCCTTTTGAGTTGCTTGAGGGAAGACCTAACCTCCACGGCTACCGTTCTCATGCAGGTCATAATCATCAATGATACGACCAAGCTGAAGACGAGAGAGGAAAGGGAAAGCACGCCAACTACGTGGAAGTAAAAGCACGATGAATGACCGCCATGGAGAGGTTGCCCCACCATAAGGGGGAACAAGGGGTCGGTTCAGGTCAACTGCATTTGAGGAGAAAAAATGGCATTGCATGTAGACCCAACTTGTTAGAGGACAAAATACTGGTTTGCCGAATAAGGTCATGTCCAGTGAGGATCTTCAAATAAATCTCAAATGTTCGAATCAGACGGTTCAGACTCTTTGAGCCGTTCAACATAGATCACCAAATTGATCAGGACATGTCCGAACATTTGAATTTTCTAGCGTGGCCCCAATTCGAGTGGAAATCAGGGGGAGTCTAGGCGTGAGCCACATTGGACTCTGACACATTGGACCCGCCCCAAAAGGCGTCTCCGGCTATAGCCCCTCCCCCACATACACACCATCTTCATCGGACGTCCACCTATCTACAGTCATGTCGGCACACCCCCGAAAAGCCTACCTCAGTTGCCCACCTTGAACCTTTTCCACTTCGCTCCTGCCCCATCTATTGAAAAGTCGACCAGTCACCCACCAAAAGCCTATCTTGGAGCCCATCTCCCAACCCCTCCGCCATCGTATGACCCCCCTGTTGGGGACGTAGCATAATTTAAAATTTTCTACGCATCACCATGATCAATCTATGGAGTCTTCTAGCAACGAGAGGAAAGGAGTGCATCTACATACCCTTGTAGATCGCGAGCGGAAGCATTCAAGAGAACAGGGTTGATGGAGTCGTACTCGTCGTGATCCAAATCACCGATGACCGAGCGCCGAACGGACGGCACCTCCGCGTTCAACACACGTACGGTTGGAAGACGTCTCCTCCTTCTTGATCCAGCAAGGGGGAAGGGGAGGTTGATGGAGATCCAGCAGCACGACGGCGTGGTGGTGGAAGCAGCGGGATCTCGGCAGGGCTTCGCCAAGCTCTAACGAGAGGGAAAGGTCTTACGGGGGGAAGAGGGAGGCGCCAGGGGCTTGGGTGCGCAGCCCTCCCTCCCCCCTCTTTATATAGGGGTCCAGGGGGGCGCCGGCCCATCTAGATCCCATCTAGATGGGGGGCGGCCAAGGGGGGTGGCTTGCCCCCCAAGTCAAGTGGGGCGCCCCCACCCCTAGGGTTTCCAACCCTAGGCGCAGGGGGAGGCCCAAGGGGGGCGCACCAGCCCATCAGGGGCTGGTTCCCCTCCCACTTCAGCCCATGGGGCCCTCCGGGATAGGTGGCCCCACCCGGTGGACCCCCGGGACCCTTCCGGTGGTCCCGGTACAATACCGGTGACCCCCGAAACTTTCCCGGTGGCCGAAACTGGACTTCCTATATACAATTCTTCACCTCCGGACCATTCCGGAACTCCTCGTGACGTCCGGGATCTCATCCGGGACTCCGAACAACTTTCGGGTTACCGCATACTAATATCTCAACAACCCTAGCATCGCCGAACCTTAAGTGTGTAGACCCTACGGGTTCGGGAGACACGCAGACATGACCGAGACGACTCTTCAGTCAATAACCAACAGCGGGATCTGGATACCCATGTTGGCTCCCACATGCTCCTCGATGATCTCATCGGATGAACCACGGTGTCGAGGATTCAATCAATCCCGTATATAATTCCCTTTGTCAATCGGTACGTTACTCGCCCGAGACTCGATCGTCGGTATCCCAATACCTCGTTCAATCTCGTTACCGGCAAGTCACTTTACTCATACCGTAATGCATTATCCCGTGATCAACCACTTGGTCACATTGAGCTCATTATGATGATGCATTACCGAGTGGGCCCAGAGATACCTCTCCGTCATACGGAGTGACAAATCCCAGTCTCGATTCGTGCCAACCCAACAGACACTTTCAGAGATACCCGTAGTGCACCTTTATAGTCACTCAGTTACGTTGTGACGTTTGGCACACCCAAAGCACTCCTACGGTATCCGGGAGTTGCACAATCTCATGGTCTAAGGAAATGATACTTGACATTCGGAAAAGCTCTAGCAAACAAACTACACGATCTTGTGCTATGCTTAGGATTGGGTCTTGTCCATCACATCATTCTCCTAATGATGTGATCCCGTTATCAATGACATCTAATGTCCATAGTCAGGAAACCGTGACTATCTTTTGATCAACGAGCTAGTCAACTAGAGGCTCACTAGGGACGTGTTGTGGTCTATGTATTCACACATGTATTACGATTTCCGGATAACACAATTATAGCATGAACAATAGGCAATTATCATGAACAAGGAAATATAATAATAACCATTTTATTATTGCCACTAGGGCATATTTCCAGCACCCCCCTAGTTCGCATCTACCATTGCCATGGTCCATGCCAAAATCACATGGTACAAGATGTTGACTCCGGAGCACTGCGCCAAAATCACAACGGAGGTCCACGTTGCAGAAGCCCGACGTCAGGCCCACATTAATGTTGGCCAACCTTCAAGATCTATGGAAGAGATGGAGGACAAGGAGGAAGGCAATCCCACGGCCATGGTGGGGTCGCGGGAGGAGGAGGCACCCGTGCCGAAGGAGGAGATGATGGTCGCTTATGTCGTGGGTGGCGCGGCGGACGACATCTTCACCATGCAACAGGTAGAGGAGCATTTCAATCGGACGCTTTTGTAGGAGCTCCACGCTACGGTGTCTCAACTGCAGGTGCAACACACGAATTATGTAGTCGTAGCGAAGCTCCTCGTGAACCCGGATGTCGTCGACAAGAACACGGTTGTGTTCATGTCCGTGTAGAGCACCCGTACTATTGACCACGAGCGCCGCCATCTCGCATCAACGACGCACTATGGGAATAACTTTTCGAGAAGCTTGAGGCTAAGGATGATGAGGCGCCGCATAAGCACGGCAATGCTGCGAAAAGAGGCATATGGCTCTGACTGCCAACGACAACGAGGCCGATGGCTCCTGTGCGGGGGTCATTGAACCTCGCCTCCGACCGGGAGGAGTGGATTAGTTTTTTTAGTTGTTTTCAGATATCTTTTCCATTAGGGAAAATCGATGTCTACCTTATTGGAGGGATAGGGTTGGATGGTCTTTCGTCCGGTCGGATGTCCGAACATGTCCATGGATATTCTGATGAGGTCAGTTTGGTGAGCTGCTTTGGAGGCGCACTAGGAATGAGATAGATACAAATCATCGAAATCCCTAGTATGGATGATGATTTTTTGACAAATCTAAGGTGGTGTTGCACCTCCGGCCCGTTGATGACATCATCCTCGTACAAGCAGACAGGCGGGGTAGGTAGGCTTGCTTGCTGGCACAAGCAAACGATCGGCCGGGCGAATGGATCGAAGGATTCAGACAAATGAAACCAAGCAGGCAAAGACTAGTCAGACACTTGCTTGGCACAACAAGCAGCGGATGGAATCGACAAATCTTTACCCTCGTTGTCATCTTCCTCCCGCCTCACCATCTCAAGCGACGAGCAGAATGCGAGTGCTGACCTTGCTGGCTTGCGTCCTAGGTATACAATTCCGGCTGCCATAGGCCAAGCCAATGTGAGTGACTTCATGCCACTGGTCCCAAGCTGGGGAGGGAGCTTGGCACCAACTGGACCAGTGGACCGATAGGTAACATTCATCTACGACAGTTCTGACCGAAGCCTTGTGGTCTCCATCTAGGCGCATAGCCATTCCAAAGCAAAAGTTGTCGTCTCCCTGTCACCGTGCAACCACCCATCCATCATCCATCCGCTGGGTGCCTACAGTACCTCTCCTCACCTTGACTTCAGCGGCCATGGCGGGGGCCGGACAACCTCGTGTCACCTCGGCTAGGTACTACTTCCTTTGTCCGGAAATATTTATCATGAAAATAAATAAAAGAGGATGTATCTAGATGTATTTTAGTTCTAAATATATCTCTTTTTATCCATTTTGATGACAAGTATTTTCGGATCAAGACGACCCCTTCGTCGACGCACCGTGTCTAGCACTGCACAACTTGTCAAACAAATGCAATCGATCAACACTCGAACCCCTGGCTGGCTCGCTCTATAAATACTCCACTGCTAAAGCCTGGCCAGCCAGGATGTACGACCATGGCGAGCAGGAGCAGCAGCATGGCGGCGGCGCGGGTCACCGCCGTGATGTGCCTGACGGCGAGCCGCGCGCAGGGGCAGTTGCAGGCACCACCTGCCCCAACGCCGAGGCCATCATCCGGTGCGCCGTCACAGCGGCCTTCGCGACCGACCCCAGCGTCGCCGCCGGGCTCATCCGGCCCCACTTCCACGACTGCTTCGTCGAGGTACGTGTCGCATAGGATCAGAAGCAGCTGCAGGCTGCGGAAAATGCCAATGGAGGCCGAGCTCCAGTGAGCTCGTTTTCAATTTTTATTTTTTTGAGCGCGAAAAATTCCAAATTTATTTTTTGAACACACATGCACATGTATACTATGTACATGCAAAATTTCACAGTATTATACGTTTACATTTGGCATACAGGAAAAAGACAAATACACATTTTTAATGGGCCTTTTATTTTAGTTATTGGGCCAGAAATTTGTTATTTTTGTACAGCCTACAAATCACAACATTTTTCGACGAAATTTAACACGTTCTTGCGGAATACATATAAGTTTTCATGCTATTTTTTTCAGATTTTTTTGGAACTTTTAAATATGCTTTTTGATTTTTTCAAAATACCGATTCATAACAATTCACCACCATTAGATTCATACCAATGTGTTGAGTGTACTTTCACATCATATAAATTTGTTATGAAATCTATTTATATTTGGTTATATAAAATTGGTAAAACTTTAAGAAGTTTAACTTCAGTTAACTCTAATATGCAGAGTAAATAAAAACAGGAGTAACATATACATCCAGATACTCAATAAATATAAGAGTGTTTAGATCACTAATGTAGTGATCTAAATGCTCTTATATTTCTTTACGAAGGGAGTAGGTAATAATACATTGGTTAGCTTTTACTCATGTTACAGCCTGCAGGTCAGAAATCGCACAAACTCATTACTGTTAGTGATATCAATGAGAAACTAATTAAGTTCATTTGGCATTTCTTCTGAGCTGATTGACGCCTTGCATCTGCTATAGTAGTTTGTGGTCAATTCAATCCTCGATTAAACCTTCCATTCAAGAGAATTGCCTACCAATGTCAGGTGGGCTTTCAATAGCAAACTTTACTTAGCCAGATCCTATTAAGAAAATAATGGAAGAATCGGTACAGAACACAAATAGGAGCATATAAACTTATACAGAGAAATCATGCAGCACCTCAAATCTCATAAACACTCCTCTGAAAAATACACTTGGTTTTCCCCCTATCCTTAAGCACAGTGAATACCCATATTTATGAATACGATTATATACTCGTGCGGGAACATGAATAGAAATTCAAAGAGCTAGAAACTCAGAGAGATTATCAATTCAATGTGCGAAGCCTAGGCCTAATAACTTTGCTTAATGCCAGAAGACAGAATGCATGATTAGACATACCATGAAGATAATCAGTGATTTAGCCTGTATTAAGAAGAAGCAATAGAAGAGCTCCAATCTTATCCATACAAAACATGAACTAATTATGTTGGCTAGCAACTAGATCAAGGCTTGCATGCTACCACTAGAGATGATGCAGACCACCCCTGCCGGTTCTTCTCTAACCCTTATGATGCAGTCTGGTCATGAAGCAGTCCTGGTAGACGGACATCTCTACAATGCACATTTTTCTTGATCAGCATTAAAGATTAGTCCGATTTATTTGCTTTAATTGAATTTGGACTGGAGAATGGAGCAGGGATTTAAGAATAATGAGTTACTTGCCTGGCAAATTCCAGACATATATGGAAGGTGAACCACGGTGCCATCAGTCTACTGCAGTTCACAACTGTATAGGGGAAGTGCCATCTGCCATAGTTCCTCCACTCCACAGCATCACCAACTATGGCGGCTGCCCGAGCTGATTCAAACTATTGTCAATGCACCTCCTCCTCCCCTTCATGTACATTACGGACTGCAGTGTGGTCGGGGCATGGAAGCTGAGGATATTGAAAGGATTTCAGCGTAGGGCAGGGGACCAAAATCAATAATAATATTACAGAAAAAAATACCATGCAGCTCAACAGATGACACCCACTTTAAAACATAAGACAACTGGAAATAGGATAACCGCAACACAAATTGATCATGTAGTTGCTGAAATTCCAATCAGATTACCTAGCTGAGATTTTAAAATGTGATCGGGTAAAGAAAACAGGAAACATATTTTATCTCTCTAGGATTCAGAGGAAACCAGAAGCTGAAAACAATACCAAGAATTCTTGCAAAAGAACCAAGCTGGGAATGAATACTTGCTCACATGCTCATAATTACAACGAAGGTTAACTTCATAGGAAGTCTATTTGACACAATGAAACCGAAATTATCACTGAGGCAGGGCACTCCACAAAGGTCACAATTTATGAAACCTTCCAAGCAGCAAAAAAAAACCTTATGGGCAACAAGGTCACAGAGTCGACTACCTTTTTTTTGGCAAGAGACAATACTACTACTTGATACAATAAATTTCTTGGGTACTCGTGTGAACAACAGACGAAAAGAATGTTTTCCTCTCATCTGGTTTCTGGTTTGTGGTTTGTCTAAACAAGTGGTTTCCAACTGCCTACTAAAAGCAATACCATTCCACAACAAAACAGGGCATAAAACAACCTCTTCCGATATTTTTCACTACGCTTCATATAGGTGCTCTAGATCATCTGCGCTCCACCATAGATCAAGCATGTCGGGTAGTTTTTCTTCTGCAAATGAATGCTTATTGATCAATGATCAAGAACGTAGATGATGGTTACCTAAAAAACACAAAAGATATAGTAAGTATAGCTAACTAATTAAAACAGATAAATGCATTAGCAGTTCCCCCAACCCATGCTTCAAACTATATTTTCCTCTGGAAAAGAAGATTTAGAACAGTCTACGCTGTAATAACATTACAGGTAAGGAAAAAGAAGTTCACGGTGTTACAACAAATATATATTTGTTCACTACTACAGAAACAGCATCAGCATCGGGTCTGAACTCCTATAGCCGGTTTTTCGAACCGATTACAAAGCCATCGGTTCCCATTGAAACTGATTTCGACATGGATATTTGCACAGCTATCAAGCAAAACAGCGTCGTATATAACTTCCATATTTGCACAGCTATCAACTGAAGCAACATCATATATCAACTCGTCATTTTTAAGCATCTTTGACCAACAGAAATAGTTCTTTGGGATAGTCCTAACCAGATCTCTGTAGCCAAATAATAAGAGCCTTAGTCATGTCAGAATTATCATAATCAGAGAACAAACATTATCCTTTTTGCTTACTAGTTTCATTATATATGTACAACACATGGATAAGCAACCTGGAAATGTTCATTGCATTTCATCATGATGGCAAAACAGGAGAACAGTTGCTTCATTTGCTATTCCATTCTAGCCGGTGCATGTAGAGTCAAATTCTAACTAATTGTATCATTATTTTAAGACCTGTAACCTCCTCTTACTGCACATAAAACAACAAGTTCAGATATATATATATATATATATATTAGAACACAAGGAATATGCATTGCTCACATAAGATTATATGAAAAAGAGAAAGTATTTGATAAGCATTGCTCATAGCAGAATGTAAAATTTATAAGATCTAAACAGATAGCCCTAGCATTGCACATTTAATCTTGTGTAATAGCATATCACAGATAGAACAGGAAACCTGGTAAACTCAGTTAGTAGCCCTTTTCGTTGCTTACTTGCACTACTTATTTTGAAAGCAAGCTGAAGAAATATGTGTAAACATCAACTAAATCAATTAGGAAACATGTGATTCATGGCGTATAACACAAACTGGTTCAGAAAATACTATTGGTCTAATGTCCACTAGGAAACACATGCAGCAAAGAAATGCAGAAACACATGTCATCTCGCAGAGAACTCAACCACAGAAATTTCCAGTCTTCTGTAAAGTACTTGTGCGATCAAATACAGAAAACGGAAGCTCAGTTTACCTACTTAAAATCAGTAGATATAGGAGGAAACTTTTCTACAAAGTAATCTTGCGAAATAAGCTCAAGCGGCCAATACTCCATCATGACCTGGATGGTTTTCCGAATCCAGAATTAAGGGATTCTAATGCATCTGAAATGGTAGAATATACAGCTGAATTAGTTCACTCTTACCCACGTCATTAACACATATTTGAAAGGAAGACTACAAAATCTAGACGAGAATGGAGAAACTACATAAATAAAGATATACCGAGTAGTTTCATTCTCTGACACGAGATCTGCAGGATAGTTTCAATGCTATGTTTGTCATGAGGTTTCTAACTATGATTGATAAACAAAAACAGAGGATGGGGACCCATGAGTTTTCCCTGAGTTGCGTAGAAAACTGGCCTTTAAGGATAATAATGGAGATAGTATCATTACATAATTGGTTTATATTCCCGTTTCTCCTCTCCAACTAGACAGCTTGGGCATAAACTGCGGAATTAACAAAAAAAAAAAAGATGTACTTTATACAGTTATGAAATCAGAACCTAATGAAATGACCAATTCACAGAGCTAGGGTGTTTACGAGAGCAAGTACAATATTAACAAAATTAATTCATCTCTAGTCTCTAGATTATAGTACTTTCGGCGTCACTAACACATTATTCAAAATTAAGAGCAATGCCTAGAAAGAGAGTACTAAACACAGGAGCATTAAAATTAACCAGGTATGCAATACTACCAGATTCTCCGCATAGTTCTACAGGAACCTGGTTGATCATGCGGGTTCGTTGTTTATGGCAGTGACTACGAACATCGACGTGACACTTGCACACTGAACAACCACATTCCCTACTCCTAAATCCTAATATCTCTCCGCCGTTCTTTTCTTGTTAATGTTCAAGTATATTTGTTGTGTGTTTAGCACGACATCCCGCTACTCATCTCTTACAAATGAGCAAAGAATGCTAGAACAGGGCATGCACACCTGATAATTCAGGAGCAAATTCGCCACAAAACGTCGGGAAAACCAGATCGAAGCATGCCTCACGACGGAGGACGGGGACCTCGAGACGCGGGGCACCAAGCACGGATGCCCGAACCCTAGGTCCCGGCGACGAGAGAGCCGCCGCGGGCGCACGCGACGCCGTCACGGCCACCAGAGCTCGGGCGCGGCTGGGATAGGATTTCGGGGGAGGCGGCGAACACATGGCGGAGGTCGTGTTTCAGGGAGGCGCCGAATCCAATGAGGGGATGAGCAGAGTCAGTGGACTCCGAGACTGGAGGGAGCATAGGAGTGGCCGGCGGCGCCAACCCCGGTGGCGGCGCCGGCGGCGAGTGAGAAGGCCGAAGGCGTCGTCGGGGCTCGGGAAGGAGAGGAGGCAACGCACAGGGACGAAGTAAATGGGCCGGCCCATTTGCGCGACGAGAAATACACCGGACGAATAGTACCGTACCGGAAGTTTAATCAATATGTGATCAGTTTATTAGGCCGAATTCTGCCTAGTGCATCGCCAACACGGGGATCATGCACGGCTGTCAGCTGCGAAAGATGCCAAAGCGCACAAATAAAAGAGGCCGCTGAGCCCAACCCGTGAACCAGCATCGAAAAGTGCACACGGACGAAAAGATGGCCTCCGAGCCCATCCGTGACCCAGCACCGATAAGTGCGCACGGATCAAAACAAATGCAGTGAAAAGATCCCCTATGAGGGCACAGTCGTAAGAAAAAATAGCGCAATTGCATCCCCCGGGTTGGCACGTGCTATACATTAGCACTGGGCTTTTTGTTCAAATTCCTTTTTTTAAGGACGAGCTACCCTGTTTAAAAATTCAAAAATGCTTTTCTATCTATTTTATTTTAGTTTTTCTATTTTCATAAATTCAAGAAAATGTTGGGGTTTTCAAAATGTTTTTGTTTTCAAGTTTTGTTCGGAGTTACAAAAAAATGTTCCTGTTTACAAAATTTGTTTGCAGATTCAAGAAAATAGGAATTTCAAAAAAATTCATGCTTCCAAATTTGCTTTGGAATTCCAAAAATTGTTCCCATTTTCAAAACTGTTCGATAATTCAAAAATAGTATTTTTAAAACAAATGTTCCCAAATTTCGAAAATAATTCAAAAATGTTCCGAATTTCTACTATGCGGTTTCAAAAAATGTATGGACTTTTTCTAAAAAATCCATGCTTTTTAAAGCCGGATTAAAAAAAACTAATCGCCATAGTAGCTATATGGGTCGGCTCAATCGGGGCTCTCCTTGTGCGGAAGGCCGACTACTGTTTGCACAAGGAGCATCATATAGGAGCTCCCAATAAATATGGCCTTGCTTCGCTTGAATGCCAATATTTTGGCTAATATTTGCTTGGTTGCCAAAACAGGGACTAACTAGTCCACGGATACCCCCTCGGGGGCTTCCTAGCAGACGCGCGCGAGCGCTTCAATCGCCACGTATCGCGTGTTGGGGGCATCACGGAAACCCAGTTTTTTTCCTGCACGGTTTTGCCAAGGATTTTTTTCCACTATTTTTTGGGGTTTCGGATTTCACTTAATTTTCCCTATGTTTTTCTAGGGAAAAATGATTTTTTTAGTTTTTCTAGTTTTAATTGCATGAAGCACACCATGTGAAAGAAACTATGCATCCCAAAATTGAAGAACACAGTTGTGTATCATGCGAAAAAAAATTGTTCTTCCCGCATGAATAGAAAAATGTGCTTCTCGAAAAATGAAAAAGAACAGTTGTTCCACGTGAAGCACAAGTTATGCTTCTCGGGAAGTGAAAAGCAGAGTTATGCTTCTGTGGGGGTTTATATATTCACGAATGGATACACTCCAGTGAGAAACAAGGGGGTTATCGCGTGTGGGTGGGAAACCTGTGTGAAACGTGATAGTAGTCATTAATTAGCGATCTTCCTGGTGGATAAGTAGTTACGCCATTGGCACGGCGGAAGTGGTAACGATACAAATGGAGCGCCATTGACTTGGATGTGCATGGGAGGAACATGTTGGATTGAAACTTCCCTTTCCCGTGCTCCAAACCAACACCCACAGCCTCCAAATATGGAGGCTCGTGGGCTAGATATGGCATCAGCTCCAAAACTTATGTCAGATTGAGATGCATATGGCGACTCTGTTAGAGTGCCATTTTGGGACCAGATCACCATATTGGTGGTTATTATGACGGCCAACTTGATACTGCGATCCTTTTGAGTTGCTTATTGAGGGAAGACCTAACCTCCATGGCTACCGTTCTCATGCAGGTCATAATCATCAATGATGCGACCAAGCTGAAGACGAGAGAGGAAAGGGAAAGCACGCCAACTACGTGGAAGTAAAAGCGCGATGAATGACCGCCATGGAGAGGTTGCCCCACCATAAGGGGGAACAAGGGGCCGGTTCAGGTCAACTGCATTTGAGGAGAAAAAATGGCATTGCACGTACACCCAACATGTTAGAGGACAAAATACTGGTTTGCCGAATAAGTTCATGTCCAGTGAGGATCTTCAAATAAGTCTCAAATGTTCGAATCAGACGGTTCAGACACTTTGAGCCGTTCAACACAGATCACCAAATTGATCAGGACATGTCCGAACATTTGAATTTTCTAGCCTGGCCCCAATTCGAGAGGAAATCAAGGGGAGTCCACGCGTGAGCCACGTCGGACTCTGACACATTGGACCCACCCCAAAAGGCGTCTCCGGCTATAGACACCCCCCTCATACACACCATCTTCATCGGACGTCCACCTATCTACAGTCATGTCGGCACGCCACCCGAAAAGCCTACATCAGTTGCCCACATTGAACCTTTGCCACTTCGCCTGCCCCATCTATTGAAAAGTCGACCAGTCACCCACCAAAAGCCTACCTTGGAGCCCATCTCCCCACCCCTCCGCCATCTTATGACCCCCCCCCCTTAGTTCGCATCTACCATTGCCATGGTCCATACCAAAATCACATGGTACAAGATGTTGACTCCGGAGCACTGCGCCAAAATCACATCGGAGGTCCACGTTGCAGAAGCCCGACGTTGGCCCCACATTGATGCTGCCAACCTTCGAGATCTATGGACGAGATGGAGGACGAGGAGGAAGACAATCCCATGGCCATGGTGGAGGTCGCAGGAGGAGGAGGCACCCGTGCCGAAGGAGGATATGATGGTCGCTTATATCGCGGGTGGCGCGGCGGACGACATCTTCACCATGCAACAGGTAGAGGAGCATTTCAATCGGACGCTCTTGTAGGAGCTCCACGCTACGGTGTCTCAACTGCAGGCGCAACACACGGATTATGCAGGCGTAGCGAAGCTCCTCGTGAACCCGGATGTCGTCAACAAGAACACGGTTGTGTTCATGTACGTGTAGAGCACCCGTATGATTGACCACGAGCGCCGCCAGCTCGCATCAAAGACGTGCTATGGGAGTAACTTTTCGAGAAGCTCGAGGCTAAGGATGATGAGGCGCCGCATAAGCACGACAACGCTGCGAAAAGAGGCATATGGCTATGACCGCCAACGACAACGAGGCCGATGGCTCCTGTGCGGGGGTCATCAACCTCGCCTCCGACCGGGAGGAGTAGATTAGTTTTTTAGTTGTTTTCAGAGATCTTTTCCATTAGGGAAAATCGATGTTTGCCTTATTGGAGGGATATGGTGTAACGCCCCGAGACCATTGCGCCAGGTGTCTTCCGGTGTTTCGTTGTTGTTGCCTTGTCATTTGCTTGCGTGTTGCATCTTGCCATGTCATCATGTGCATTGCATCATCATGTTTTCAAAACTTGCATTCGTCCGGGTTATCCCAGTTCTCCCCGTTGTCCTTTCTGAGCCCATACCACACTTGCCCGCGCCCGCGGCATGTCCGAAAAGTATTTTATAAGTGGCCGGAAAATGTTCTCGGAATGGGATGAGAGTTGGCGTGTGGTCTTGTTATAGTGTAGGTAGACCGCCTGCCAAGTTTCATCGCAATCGGAGTCCATTTGACGCCCCAACGGATAACTATAGCGGCAATATAGCCGGTCTAACGTCGGACGTTTTCGGTCTCCAGAAATAGTCGTCGGGCCTCCCTCTCTTCTCTTCTCTCAGCTCGAGACCGTCTACACAGCTCACTACCTACCACAAGGTCCAACCTAACCTCTCTCGTCAGCCCGCGGCCCTCCTCGCGCGCGTCCGAAAATTGTCCCGGACCCGACCCGAGCAGTCGTCACCGTCGTGTCCGGATCATCCCCAAACATCTACAAAACGTCTCCGTTTTCTCATTTGGGCTCCCTAGCTATATTATTCGCGATCGTCCGATTACAATCGAAGGGACCGGATAGTCCCTAATTTAACCCACATGCTATTTATACACAGATGAAACCCTAGAAACTAGAGATCTGTCCCATCCACCCCGTGTCCGTTGCCACCACTCTCTCCCTTGGTTTCAGCGCCAAACCAATCCCCAATCGGCAGCCTCGATCCAAATCCACCCGCACGCAACCAGCCACTGCGTCCTCCCGATCTGCCTCCTCCCGCAGAGGCACTCACCTCGACCCCGAGCGGATCAAGCCAGCAGTCCCCGCCGGCGATGGGCAGCACCGGACCAGCAGGACTGTGGCCTTCCTCTCCCTCCTCCCCTCTGTTTTTCCTCGTGCTCCCCGGCTCTCTCTCACGATCTCCCTGTCTCTCTGTATTTCATCTGCTGCAGGTCCCGAGCACCTTGTTCCCTCCTCCCATGCCGCGATCCAGGGTGGATCGGGAGCAGCACCACCCTGCGTCAACCGCCGGAGCAACGTCCGCCCCGACGAACCTCGACCTCCTCCGAAGCCATGGAGCCTCCTTGCCGTTCCCGACCTCAATTCCCTCTCGTCTCGCCATGGCGTCTCCGAGCCCAACCATGGACAGTGGCTGCCGGAGCTCGTCTTCCCCACCCGCGTGTGCCCGTCGTCGGCCAGAGTCGCAGGCCACCATGGACAGCCCCAGGAGCTCCCACGCAGCCGCCTGGATCTGGCGTCTCACCGGAGACCGCGTCCTCGCCCGTTTCCAGCCGCTGCCCTGCTCTGTCGAAGACGACGAGCACCCGGCCGAGCCAGCAGCGTCGTTGACCGCGTGCGTAGGCCACATCCCGCGCCAAGTCCCTCTGGCCGCGCCCGCAACCTGCCTCCGCACCGTCCCTGCGTTCCTGTCGACCCTCGCCGGAGTTGTGCCAAGTTCCACCTGCTCTTCTCGTCCTGCCAAATGCATCCCTCGTCGCCGGATCCGGGGACCCCGCGCCCGGATCCCTCCATCCCCAGCGAGCTCCGCCTCCCTCCATCGTCGGAGCTCTGCCGGATGCCTCGCCGTTGACCCTGCCATCTCCTTCGTTTGCCTAGGGCAGCGCCCAGTCTCTGCTTCATCCACGCGAGGGAGACGAGCGCAACGCTCCTGTTTCGTTGCCCGAGTCCGCCCGAGCCGGCCCGCTGCTAGTTTTCCCCTGCAGGCCTCCCTCTCCATCTAAACCCGGTCAGGCCCATGGTGAGCGCCCCAGCGCCCAGCAGTTTCGGCCCGTGCCTTGTTTTTTTGCCAGATTTGCAGAATAGTCCCTAGAGTTCATACATTTAATATCTCACAAACCGTGCATCGGATTAAAATAAGTTATATATGAAACTTGCTTAGAATTTTGTGTAGATTAATAATTTGCCACTTTCATCTATGTTTGAAATGTTTAAAATGTTGTTTGTTTAAATTTGCATAAATGCCATGTTAAAATGCTTTATTTCATAACTAAGTAACCGTAGCTCCAAACCTAACAAACTTTATATGTAAATGGGGTAGAAAAATGCCTAGTTTAACATGGTGGCATCACTTTGCATGTTTAACAACTCTAAAATTGTGTTTAGGGCAGAACAGTACCAAACCTTAAAACATGCACATGAGGAGTTTCCGGACTTGTTGTTTTGTTGTTCCGGCCACATTTAAACTTGCCTAGATAGATACTTTCATTATGCTTCACCTCTTGCCATGCTAACAAGATTTAATATTGTTGGGTACATAAACGAGAGAGAACTAAATAAGTTATGTGGTGTTCCGTCAATATGCACCCCGATGCATATTGAGCTCCACTTAAGTTGTAGTATTGTTTGTGCACTTTGCCATGCCATGCCTCATTAAACCGGACATGCATCATACTTGTTTGCGCATCGTGCCATGCCTATGTGGTGGTTGTTTACTATGTTGTTTGCTTTCTTTCCGGTGTACTTCTTCTTGGTAATCCGGTAACGTCGTGATTGTGAGGGCCCGTTTGACTACGTCCGTTTGTCTTCTTCATGGACTCGTTCTTCTTCCTTGCGGGATCTCAGGCAAGATGACCATACCCTCGAAATCACTTCTATGTTTGCTTGCTAGATGCTCGCTCTTTTGCTATGCCTATGTTGCGATACCTACCACTTGCTTATCATGCCTCCCATATTGTTGAACCAAGCCTCTAAACCACCTTGTCCTAGCAAACCGTTGTTTGGCTATGTTACCGCTTTGCTCAGCCCCTCTTATAGCGTTGTAAGTTGCACGTGAAGATTGAAGCTTGTTCCATGTTTGGAACATGGATATTCTTGTTGGGATATCACAATATCTCTTATTTAATTAATGCATCTATATACTTGGTAAAGGGTGGAAGGCTCGGCCTTATGCCTGGTGTTTTGTTCCACTCTTGCCGCCCTAGTTTCCGTCATATCGGTGTTATGTTCCCGGATTTTGCGTTCCTTACGCGGTTGGGTTATAATGGGAACCCCTTGACAGTTCGCCTTGAATAAAACTCCTCCAGCAAGGCCCAACATTGGTTTTACCATTTGCCACATAGCCTTTTCTTTCCCTTGAGTCGGCAGGCTCAAGGGTCATCTTATTTTAACCCCCCCGGGCCAGTGCTTCTCTAAGTGTTGGTCCAACTGAGCGATGTCTGAGGCTACCAGGGGCAACCCTGGGCTGGCTTACCCGACGTCTGGCTCATCCGTGTGCCCTGAGAACGAGATATGTGCAGCTCCTATCGGGATTTGTCGGCACATTTGGGTGGCTTTGCTGGTCTTGTTTTACCATTGTCGAAATTTCTTGTAACCGGGATTACGAGCCTGATCGGGTCTTCCCGCTAGAAGGAATATCCTTCGTTGACCGTGAGAGCTTGTAATGGGCTAAGTTGGGACACCCTGCAGGGTTATGAACTTTCAAAAGCCGTGCCCACGGTTATGGGTAGATGGGAATTTGTTAATGCCCGGTTGTAGAAAACCTGAAGCTTAACTTAATTAAAATGCATCAACCGCGTGTGTAACCGTGATGGTCTCTTTCCGGCGGTGTCCGGGAAGTGAACACGGTGTTGGAGTTATGCTTGACGTAGGTTGTTCTAGGATCACTTCTTGATCATAGTTTCTCGAACGTGCCTTGCCTTCTCTTCTCGCTCTCATTTACGTATGTTAGCCACCATATATGCTAGACGCTTGCTGCAGCTCCACCTCATACCTTTTACCCATCCTATAAGCTTAAATAGTCTTGATCGCGAGGGTGTGAGATTGCTGAGTCCCCGTGACTCACAGATACTTCCAAAACCAGTTTGCAGGTGCCGATGATGCCGTGCAGGTGACGCAACCAAGCTCAAGGAGGAGCTCGATGAAGATCTTGTCCTTTGTGTTGTTTCGGTCCAGTTGATCAGTAGTCGAGCCCAATTGGGGTCGATCGGGGATCTGTGTAGCATTTGGGGTAGTCTTCTTTTATTTTGGTTCCGTAGTCGGACCTTGAGTGTATCTGGATGATGTATTGATTTATTCTTGTAATTGTGTGAAGTGGCGAGTGTAAGCCAACTATGTATCCTTTTCCCTTAATGTATTACATGGGTTGTTGTGAAGATTACGTCACTTGTGACATTGCTTTCAATGCGGTTATGCCTCTAAGTCGTGCTTCGACACGTAGGAGATATAGCCGCATCGAGGGTGTTACAAGTTGGTAATCAGAGCCTTCCCCGACCTTAGGAGCCCCCTGCTTGATCGAATCGCTGGCGTTGTTGAGTCTAGAAAAATGTTTTGAGTCTTATAGGATTATATATATCGGAGAGTTAGGAATTCTTTTTACTCCTCAGTCCCTTCGTCGCTCTGGTGAGGCATCCTGAAGTAGAGTTTTGACTCTTCTCTTCTCAAATTTCACTAATTTTTTTAGGATCACGCGGGTATCTTGGAATCGTTCCGATGGTTTTGTGACGAGAACATTGTTCTTGGTGCCTCTTGACATTTAGGGGTTGTGGCAGTGTCCCGGGGAGTTGAGCTCTGAGGTGTTGTCGTCACAATTTTATCGTTGCAGTTCTGGAATACCTGAGTTTAGTTTCGCTGACATCGAAAATCTCTTTTATGCAGTTGTTGGTGAGATAACCTCGACGCCACCCAGTACTGGGGCGGGAGTTCGGCAGTATTGCCATAACTAGTATAATGGATGCTTTTCGAAGGTTGAGGTAAATGATTTTCAAAGGTTTCTTGGTTATGTGTTGAAGGATGGATACAGCTGGATGTAGGATTTGTTAGTTTTGGGTGAGATATTATGCTTCCCCTGTATCCCCAACACCTGATTGCATAACCGAAAAATTTCGGGAGTTTGATAAGTGGGAATTCAAGTAGATCTTAGGATATCTTTCCGACAGATGTATGATATGAAATTGGGGTTCGATGTCTAGTGGTCCGCCTATCCACGGTTGGTTTTACAGTGGTCTCGCTGTGTCTTAAAGAGTCCTTGGCTATGCCGACTCGGGGACGCTTCGTATGTCATGTGCACTGCCTTGTACATGATGGTGTTGTACGATCGAGCCCGTGTAGGCCCCACCATGAAAACTTCGGAAGAAATCTCTATGATATGTTTGTTCCGGCTTATTCGGCAAGCCAATCCTTTGTTCTGCTTTTGAGTTGTGGTATTCGAGGTTGCTTCGAAGTCCAGTGTTGATTCCATACCTTTCCTAAGCGGTGTTCTCATGTTCCTATGTGATACTAATCCTTCTTGATCATCGAGTTTGTCATCTTAATTTCTTTTCAACCGACGTGTTTCCTTCAAGTGGATCCGATCATTTCAACATCCGCAAGATCACCTCTCGGTTTTCCCAACGTTGTTCGTTCCATCTGTCCCCAAGTTGCTTTTGTTTTTTCCCACCCACCCACCCTTTTCATTCAAGGACTCAGACTTCATAAACAAGTATCCATTTTATTCATGTGAAGTCTCCTCATTATTTTTTTAATCAACGTTCTTCCCCGGTGGTTCTCGTGAAGATGCTCTACAAGTTCATCATTATTTGTTCTTTTCTTCTCCGGTGGATTCAAGTCAAGTTTTGTTGATCATACCTTTTTCCTCGTTTCAATACCTTCTTATGCCGGTGCACCTCATAATCTTCCATTTCTCGCTATTCAATTGTTCCGGAGTGTTCAAGATATCTCGAGCCTGTTATCTCATTCAAGTCTTTTTATTCAACCGGTGCAGCCTCTCTTTTAAATCATTTCAACGGTGTTTCTTTTGAGTGGGCCCTAACCCACAGGTCTTTTCCCAGGATCTTACCTGACTCTTCTTATTTTCCCGGAGGTATTCTTAAATTATTTTCAAAGTTTGACGTAAGAATGCATTATCATCAGTATTATGTCTTTCTCCAAGATCTTTCAAATTCTTTTTATCGTTGGTTCAACCTTTCTTATTTTCATCCCGGAGTATCTCAACAATTCATGGTGGTGTTTCTCATCGTCATTCTCTGCACATGAAGGCCGAAGAAGAGTTTTCCTCCAAATCTTATCCGTTCTCTCAAAGATTCATCATTCTAGCTTGTTGCCATCCTCTCATAATTGTTTTTGATTGTGAAATTTCTTTTCACTCATCCGGAGCAATTCAGGAGTCTTTAAGTTTGTTTCTCTGAAGCCCATAATCTCAGAATTATTCATTTCCAGCTTTCAGCTCTCGTTCTCTAAATCTTACTGGTGCATCGTTCAAGTGATCTCTAATCAGTCGTGATTCCTTCGTTCTCATGCTTCTAAATTCTCTCAAGCATCTTCGTTTATTTGCTAATCCTTGCTGGCATTTCTTCATGTTTTATTCGTTCTTTTTCAATTCTTACGGTGGTTCGTTCAAGAGTGCTTCTCTTTCGTTATCATACAGATTCATTCGTTGTTTCAATTCTACCGGTGTTTCGTTGAAGACCTTATCAAGTTATCGATATCTCTATTAATCCTTTCTACGAGAATAAGTAATGTGTCAAATCCGTTGATTATCATCAATTTAATTGATGAAGGATAAGCATAAAGTAATTCTTATTCTTGTTTCATCGAGTGAACTCAATTCCCTATTCCGCAGGCTCATCAAATTATCGGTTTCATTTGTTTCATCTTTCTTTTCCGGAGTTCCAAGCTTTTCCGCATTATATCGTCGCGGAGATTCTTCTAAATCATTACAAGGCTTCACCTTGTGTTTCAACTTCTCTTTCCTTCCTGTTTGATCATCCTTTTGTTACCGGAGTTCTTCATGAAGGTTCTACATGATGGTTCATCAAGGATTTAATTCCTTCTTGAAGTGTTCATCAATATTCTTTTCAGAGGAGCTCAAGTTTCCTTCTTCTTGCAACCCGGAGTGCAATCCTTTCTACCGTATCATTTGAGGTGGTATTATGTCATTCTTGATAATTTGAGTTCATGTTTCATGATTCACATGTTGTTAAGAGTGAGTTATTTTAAATCCATCAATCTCGTCATTGGAGTTATCTTGGGTTATATTTCACCTAAAGCCTTCCCTAAGGATTGTTGCTAATTATGGTGCTTATAAATGATCCAAGTTCTTCATTTATCCTTCCGGTGAGATAAGTTTCTCGTCTCCTTGTTCTTATCAATCCAATTCTTTTTCCTGTGAGTGGCAGGTTGTCACCTCATATATTTGAGATATATTCCATAAGACCATATCAAGCTTATTCTTTTCGTTGTTGGTTTTCCAACAACTCCGTTATAGCATTTGTTGTAAGCGTGCTCCCTCAAGATCTTGTTTCCCTTCGTTCATTCCATTCCATTCTTACTTTTGTTCCGGAGGCTTTGTGATGTTGCTGTCTTCAACCCATCTTTCCATTTTGTTAGGATCGTGTTCTTTTCTTGGTTTATCCATTTAACCGTAGTGTTGTGTCCTTTTGCTCAAGCTCTTTCATTTTATCAAGTCTTTCATTCTCTTTTTCAACCGAAGTGCTACCAAAATCGGTTCTTTCTTTTCCTCTTTCTTAACGGAGTGCTTTCAACTTCGTTCATCTCCATTGTATTCTTTTCTCGAAATGGCTTAACCTTTTCAAGGTTCTTTGGTTTCACGCGTTTGTCAAAGAAGCAACTTAGCTTTACCTCTTCTCTTTCCCTTCCGTTTTTCCCTCCGGTGCCATTCTAGATCTCGGGACGAGATCCTCTCGTAGTGGTGGAGTGTTGTAACGCCCCGAGACCGTTGCGCCAGGTATCTTCCGGTGTTTCGTTGGTGTTGCCTTGTCATTTGCTTGCGTGTTGCATCTTGCCATGTCATCATGTGCATTGCATCATCATGTTTTCAAAACTTGCATTCGTCCGGGTTATCCCAGTTCTCCCCGTTGTCCTTTCTGAGCCCATACCACACTTGCACACGCCCGCGGCATGTCCGAAAAGTATTTTATAAGTGGCCGGAAAATGTTCTCGGAATGGGATGAGAGTTGGCTTGTGGTCTTGTTATAGTGTAGGTAGACCGCCTCCCAAGTTTCATCGCAATCGGAGTCCGTTTGACGCCCCAACGGATAACTATAGCAGCAATATAGCCGGTCTAACGTCGGACGTTTTCGGTCTCCGGAAACAGTCGCCAGGCCTCCCTCTCTTCTCTTATCTCAGCTCGAGACCGTCTACACAGCCCACTACCTACCACCAGGTCCAACCTAACCTCTCTCATCAGCCCGCGGCCCTCCTCGCGCGCGCGTCCGAAAATTGTCCCGGACCCGACCCGAGCAGTTGTCACCATCGTGTCCGGATCATCCCCAAACATCTACAAAATGTCTCCGTTTTCTCATTTGGGCTCCCTATCTATATTATCCGCGATCGTCCGATTACGATCGAAGGGACCGGATAGCCCCTAATTTAACCCACCTGCTATTTATACACAGATGAAACCCTAGAAACTAGGGATCTATCCCATCCATCCCGTGTCCGCCGCCACCACTCTCTCCCTTGGTTTCAGCGCCAAACCAATCCCCAATCGGCAGCCTCGATCCAAATCCACCCGCACGCAACCATCCACTATGTCCTCCCGATCTGCCTCCTCCTGCAGAGGCACTCACCTCGACCCCGAGCGGATCAAGCCAGCCATCCCCGCCGGTGATGGGCAGCACCGGACCAGCAGGACTGTGGCCTTCCTCTCCCTCCTCCCCTCTGTTTTTCCTCGTGCTCCCCAGCTCTCTCTCACGATCTCCCACTCTCTCTGTATTTCATCTGTTGCAGGTCCCGAGCACCTTGTTCCCTCCTCCCGTGCCTCGATCCAGGGTGGATCGGGAGCAGCGCCACCCTGCGTCAACCGCCGGAGCAACGTCTGCCCCGGCGAACCTCGACCTCCTCCGAAGCCATGGAGCCTCCCTGCCGTTCCCGACCTCAACTCCCTCTCGTCTCGCCATGGCGTCTCCGAGCCCAACCATGGACAGTGGCTGCCGGAGCTCGTCTTCCCCGCCCGCGTGTGCCCGCCGTCGGCCAGAGTCGCAGGCCACCATGGACAGCCCCAGGAGCTCCCTCGCAGCTGCCTGGATCTGGCGTCTCACCGGAGACCGCGTCCTCGCCCGTTTCCAGCCGCTGCCATGCTCTGTCGAAGACGACGAGCACCCGCCCGAGCCAGCAGCGTCGTTGACCGCGTGCGTGGAACACATCCCGCGCCAAGTCCCTCCGGCCGCGCCCGCAACCTGCCTCCGCACCGTCCCTGCGTTCCTGTCGACCCTCGCTGGAGTTGTGCCAAGTTCCACCTGCTCTTCTCGTCCTGCCAGATGCATCCCTCGTCGCCGGATCCGGGGACCCCGCGCCCGGATCCCTCCATCCCCGGTGAGCTCCGCCTCCCTCCATCGCCGGAGCACCGCCGGATGCCTCGCCATTGACCCTGCCATATGCTTCGTTCGCCTAGGGCAGCGCCCAGTCTCTGCTTCATCCACGCGAGGGAGACGAGCGCAGCGCTCCTGTTTCGTTGACGGAGTCCGCCCGAGCCGGCCCACCGCTAGTTTTCCCCTGCAGGCCTCCCTCTCTGTCTAAACCGGGCTAGGCCCATGGTGAGCGCCCCAGCGCCCAGCAGTTTCGGCCCGTGCCTTGTTTTTTTGCCAGATTTGCAGAATAGTCCCTAGAGTTCATGCATTTAGTATCTCACAAACTGTGCATCAGATTAAAATAAGTTATATATGAAACTTGCTTAGAATTTTGTGTAGATTAATAATTTGCCACTTTCATCTATGTTTGAAATGTTGTTTGTTTAAATTTGCTTAAATGCCATGCTAAAATGCTTTATTTCATAACTAAATAACCGTAGCTCCAAACCTAACAAACTTTATATGTAAATGGGGTAGAAAAATGCCTAGTTTAACATGGTGGCATCACTTTGCATGTTTAAAAACTCTAAAATTGTGTTTAGGGCAGAACGGTACCAAACCTTAAAACATGCACATGAGGAGTTTCCAGACTTGTTGTTTTGTTGTTCCGGCCTCATTTAAACTTGCCTAGATAGATACTTTCATTATGCTTCACCTCTTGCCATGCTAACAAGATTTAATATTGTTGGGTACATAAACGAGAGAGAACTAAATAAGTTATGTGGTGTTCCGTCAATATGCACCCCGATGCATATTGAGCTCCACTTAATTTGTAGGATTGTTTGTGCACTTTGCCATGCCATGCCTCATTAAACCGGACATGCATCATACTTGTTTGCGCATCGTGCCATGCTTATGTGGTGGTTGTTTACTATGTTGTTTGCTTTTTTCCGGTGTACTTCTTCTCGGTAATCCGGTAACGTCGTGATTGTGAGGACCCGTTCGACTACGTCCGTTTGTATTCTTCATGGACTCTTTCTTCTTCCTTGCGGGATCTCAGGCAAGATGACCATACCCTCGAAATCACTTATATCTTTGCTTGCTAGATGCTCGCTCTTTTGCTATGCCTATGCTGCGATACCTACCACTTGCTTATCATGCCTCCCATATTGTTGAACCAAGCCTCTAACCCACCTTGTCCTAGCAAACCGTTGTTTGGCTATGTTACCGCTTTGCTCAGCCCCTCTTATAGCGTTGTTAGTTGCAGGTGAAATTGAAGCTTCTTCCATGTTTGGAACATGGATATTCTTGTTGGGATATCACAATATCTCTTATTTAATTAATGCATCTATATACTTGGTAAAGGGTGGAAGGCTCGGCCTTATGCCTGGTGTTTTGTTCCACTCTTGCCGCCCTAGTTTCCGTCATATCGGTGTTATGTTCCCGGATTTTGCGTTCCTTACGCGGTTGGGTTATAATGGGAACCCCTTGATAGTTCGCCTTGAATAAAACTCCTCCGGCAAGGCCCAACATTGGTTTTACCATTTGCCACCTAGCCTTTTCTTTCCCTTGAGTCGGCCAGCTCAAGGGTCATCTTATTTTAACCCCCCGGGCCAGTGCTTCTCTAAGTGTTGGTCCAACTAAGCGATGTCCGAGGCTACCAGGGGCAACCCTGGGCTGGCTTACCCGACGTCTGGCTCATCTGGTGTGCCCTGAGAACGAGATATGTGCAGCTCCTATCGGGATTTTTCGGCACATCTGGGTGGCTTTGCTGGTCTTGTTTTACCATTGTCGAAATGTCTTGTAACCGGGATTCCGAGCCTGATCGGGTCTTCCCGCTAGAAGGAATATCCTTCGTTGACCGTGAGAGCTTGTGATGGGCTAAGTTGGGATACCCCTGCAGGGTTATGAACTTTCGAAAGCCGTGCCCGCGGTTATGGGTAGATGGGAATTTGTTAATGTCCGGTTGTAGAAAACCTGAAGCTTAACTTAATTAAAATGCATCAACCGCGTGTGTAACCGTGATGGTCTCTTTCCGACGGTGTTCGGGAAGTGAACACGGTGTAGGAGTTATGCTTGACGTAGGTTGTTCTAGGATCACTTCTTGATCATAGTTTCTCGAACGTGCCTTGCCTTCTCTTCTCGCTCTCATTTGCGTATGTTAGCCACCATATATGCTAGACGCTTGCTACAGCTCCACCTCATACCTTTTACCCGTCCTATAAGCTTAAATAGTCTTGATCACGAGGGTGTGAGATTGCTGAGTCCCCGTGACTCACAGATACTTCCAAAACCAGTTTGCAGGTGCCGATGATGCCATGCAGGTGACGCAACCAAGCTCAAGGAGGAGCTCGATGAAGATCTTGTCCTTTGTGTTGTTTCGGTCCAGTTGATCAGTAGTGGAGCCCAGTTGGGGTCGATCGGGGATCTGTGTAGCATTTGGGGTAGTCTTCTTTTATTTTGGTTCCGTAGTCAGACCTTGAGTGTATCTGGATGATGTATTGATTTATTCTTGTAATTGTGTGAAGTGGCGAGTGTAAGCCAACTATGTATCCTTTTCCCTTAATGTATTACATGGCTTGTTGTGAAGATTACCTCACTTGCGACATTGCTTTCAATGCGGTTATGCCTCTAAGTCGTGCTTCGACACGTAGGAGACATAGCCGCATCAAGGGCGTTACATATGGTTGGATGGTCTTTCATCTGGTCGGATGTCCGAACATGTCCATGGATATTCTGATGTGGTCAGTTTGGTGAGCCGCTTTGGTGGCGCATTAGGAATGGGATAGATACAAATCATCGAAATCCCTAGTATGGATGAAGATTTTTTTGACAAATTCGAGGTGGTGTTGCACCTCCGGCCGTTGATGACATCATCCTCGCACAAGCAAACGACCGGCCGGGCGAATGGATCAAAGGATTCAGACAAATGAAACCAAGCAGGCAAAGACTAGTCAGACACTTGCTTGGCACAACAAGCAGCGGATGGAATCGACAAATCTTTGCCCTCGTTGTCATCTTCCTCCCGCCTCACCCTCTCAAGCGACGAGCAGAATGCGAGTGCTGACCTTGCTGGCTTGCGTCCTAGGTATGCAATTCCGGTTGCCATAGGCCAAGCCAAGGTGACTGACTTCATGCCACTGGTCCCAAGCTGGGGAGGGAGCTTGGCACCAACTGGACCAGTGGATCGATAAGTAACATTCATCTACGACAGTTCTGACCGAAGCCTTGTCGTCCCCATCTAGGCGCATCGCCATTCCAAAGAAAAAGTTGTCGTCTCCCTGTCACCGCGCAGCCACCCATCCATCATCCATCCGCCGGGTCCCTACAGTACCTCTCCTCACCTTGACTTCAGCGCCCATGGCGGGGGCCAGACGACCTCGTGTCGCCTGGGCTAGGTGCTATTCCTTTTCGATCCCGCCGTCGACGCACCGTGTCTAGCACTGCACCACTTGTCAAACGAATGCAATCGATCAGCACTCCTGGCTGGCTCGCTCTATAAATACTCTTCTACTGCTAAAGCCTGACCAGCCAGGACGTATGATCATGGCGAGCAGCAGCAGCAGCATGGCGGTGCTGGTCATCGCCGTGCTGTGCGGCCTGTGCCTGACGGCGAGCCGCGTGGAGGGGCAGCTGCAGGTGGGTTTTTACAGCACCACCTGCCCCAACACCGAGGCCATCGTCCGGCGCGCCGTCACGGCGGCCTTCACGACCGACCCCGGCGTCGCCGCCGGGCTCATCCGGCTCCACTTCCAGGACTGCTTCGTCGAGGTACGTGTCGCATAGGATCAGAAGCAGCTGCAGGCTGCAGCTATAATATATATGCCTGCTTGCTTTTGCATGGCTACGCCGCACGGGTGCTATATTTAGGAACCAGCAATGCTAGACCTACGTACTGATTCATACGTAATGGCTTCGGTGGCTTCTTTTTGGTTGGAGGAAATAAGGGGGAGGGCCCTACCCATTTGAAATCAGGGGGCGGAGAGGTTATAGTTAGGAAATTTACGTAAGAGTTCCTAGGTTTTCTTCGTAGGTGTAGCATTTTTGTTTAGGAACGGAGGGGTAGGAGAGAGGGGAAAACGTATACGTGTTTAGCATGCACCCGTATACGTGTTTAGAGCATCTCCAGCCGTTCGGCCTCCAGGACGCATAAAAAGCGTCTCCTGGGGGCGAGCCGGCGATGCAATCGGCGCTGGGGGCGGTTTCGCGCCCAGTCATCGCCCCCAGCTCGCCCCTAGGCGTCGAAATTGGCCCACTTTTCAGCCCCATTTCGGCGAATAAAGGGCCCATGTGGGCGACAATAGGCCCATATTCGGCGTGGTTCACCCTTGTTCGGCTTTGAATTATGCACATAAATTTTTTTATCACATATTTCATCACAAAAATATCAAATACTTCAACAAAATAGTGTTCAATACAAATTATATGGTTCAACAAATAAAAACTCATATTTCATCACCGGGAGCTCCGTATGCAAGCATCCTCATCGCTGTCGTGCACTTCTGGATGGAGATGAACCCAAGAGCGCCGGTGCAATCCATCTTGCACTTGAAGTAGTTGTTGAACTCCCGGATAGAATTCACAATCCTGAGGAAGAGCTTTCGGCTCATCCGATAACGGCGCCGAAATGTTTTCTCGCCGTGAAGTGGAGCATCGGCGAAGTAGTCGGAGTAGAGCATGCAGTAGCCTTCGAGACGATGCCAGTTCTTTACTTTCACCCGCCCAGGCGCCGAGACACATCGCCGCGGCTTTTCATTGCTCGCCAGCAGCTGGGCGAGGGCGGCGAGCACCATGAGATGCTCTTCTTCCTGGACGTCGGCCTCGGCTTCCTCCTCCAGCAGCGCGGCGAGCGCTTCCTCGTCATCCGAGTCCATCGCCGAGGCAGGCAAATCGCCGAACACCTTGAGCTCGGTGGGCGTGTACCCGCCGCTAAACCGTGCCTCCGTGGCCGAAAACGGCGGCCGGAAACGCCCAGCTGCTGTTGGAGGGGTTGCCGCGGCGAAGCGCTGCTTTTTTTCCGGCGGGGAATGGCTATCTAGCGGTGTAGGACGGTGGGCGGCGCCGGGATATAGCTACTTGTGGCCGAGGGAGCGGGGGGTGGGAGGCGAGTCAGGGAAGAAAACCTTGACTTTTCCCGTGACGGTGTGGGCCAGCCACGCTTTTCCCTTGCGCCGGGGAAGAAAATTTCATGGACACCGGCTGCAAAGCCCATCCTGTGCGTACCCCTGCCCAGATTCGTCCACGTGTCCTCTCCTTACATCCGACCGCCGCAGTTCGTTCCGATCCGTTCGCTCCTTTCGTCGGCTCGGGAGCGCTCGCTCGGCTCCAAATACGTGCGATCCCGGCTCCCTCACGAGGCAAGGCCGGCTGAAGCGGAGGCCCACATAGTCGGCCCTTTTGTCTCACAGTCGCCCGGTTTCAAGCCTCTGCGTCTTTCGTCCGCCGCCGCCGCCGCCGCTGATGGAGGGCATGGTGTGCCCAAACCAAGGTGATCCCGTCTCCGGCGCCGGCCTCTCACTCCCCCACACGCACCTCCATCTCGCCCAGTTCAGAACTGGTGACCCCCTCCCTTGCAAGTCTGAAAGTTTGTGTTTCCTTTTGGCTGTTAGCATGCAATTAGCTCCTTCAGGTAAGAGGTTTGATTTCCTAATCATACATGACCACATGTTAATCACATATTTTGATTAAACTGGGACGAACGAAGTGCAACCTAGCAAGCTCGTACTTGATCGGATCGTTTGTTTCGCTCAGTCGAGCTACAAAATCAATTCCATCACTAGTTTCAGAGTAAAGAAAGTGTAGTTTCAGATCGAAGGGTGTTTATCTTACAGGAGGACGAACTTTACATTATTTTGCTATACGTCTGACAACTATCTAACCAAACTCACATGCTAATAATTCAATGCGATTTGTGCATGTCTTTGCAGTCGTGAAAGAGAAGTTTTCAAATTGGCAAGGATTCCCCTGGTCCAACTAGCTAAGATGGTAGAAAAGGGAACAAAGAGCAAACAGGAGGTCACCTACTCATGTAACAGTCATGCTTCGCCATCATTCTACTGGACGAAGACCCCGAAGTACACCGCTGGAACAAGACAACTGATGCCATGGAAACAACATCAATAATTCCTGATGAGTAGACATAAAAGTAGGATTTTGAGATATTACAAATCTGGAGTAGACTTCGTGACAAATCGTGTACTAGTATATAGCTGATTGCTCTCTCTGACAATTTCCAACTACAATGTACAGTTGTACACTGTATCTTTTTTCATCTAAGATATATATGAATGAGGTGCTCGACCTCGAAGATTTAAATCAGAGGTCTGAAAATCTGAAACTATTGCAGGTGCTCGGCCTTGAAGATTTAACACTCGCATAATCAATGCAATCTCACAGAAATCCAGAAATGATGAAAAACCATACTCAGTGTAGTACATAATTATACCAAAACATTCTAAATGAAGAAAAAATTCAGTCTACTACAGTGCATCAATTATAATTCATAGATACACCAAATGACATCAAAAAAATTGTACTCCTTATAGGCTGCCCGTAATACTAATCATCAAAAGGTAACTTTCTAGCAGCCGAGGACAATGTGGCATCCTGCTCAACCCCAAGTAAAAGACTTGTAAATCCGCCTTGGATAGATGGAGCAGACATGGTTGAAGGTTGCCCATACACATCATTTGCAAAGGTTAGCATTGTGGCATTAGCATATCTGCCTTGGATCAACGGTGCAGCCATGATCGAATATCGCCCTTGCCCATAGACATCATTTGAAAATTTTGGCATGGTACTAGTAATGTCAATACTACCAGCATTCACATCCTATATCATAGAATATGAAATTGTTCATAAAACATGCAAGTCAAATATGAAAAGGGGATACTGACTCTGAGTCAAATGGTTTACCATCATTTCCTTCGGATCAATGCCGCCATCCCTATTCTGTACTACATTTTTTCGATCTTCTCCTAAAGTCAAACATATGAATTGAAAGAAAAGTAAAAGGATTAACAATAGAAGTATAGAATGGAAAAAGGCTTGCTAGAATGGGTAGGATCGGTACCTTTCTTTTTAGCACTTTTATTTTTCTTCCCTTTCTTTTCTTCGAGGGAGATGGTTGCCCGTTTACGCTTTGCGCCTTTCACCACCTGCGGAACTCTGAATGATATTGTACCATTTATTGTGTTTGTAGCACACTCAGCCGAAACTAGCGGAACCTCGCTGGATTTTTCCTCCATCTTGCTAAGAGTGTTATCTGCTTCCAAGTCTAACTTATCTATAGCTTTCTTGAAATCATCAAGAAGTTGTTTTGACCGAGTACACTTCAATGCAACTGATGTAGCCTTCCTTGAGATACGTGCAGCTTGTGTTTTCAAGCTTTCCTCCTCGGATCCTTGTTTTTCAACATAAAATCCTCTTTTCGCATATTTTGTCCATCTTCCTAGTATATATTGTGGTGGCAAAATGAAAACGTCATTCATATTGAAGACTTTGAATGCATGCTTGCACAATATACCTGCAAGATATGGATGTCATATTTCATCAAGTTGTATTACAGAGCACATTGCATCATAAATTGTGTATATATACCTATGGATTCGAACTTTCTACAACAACATGTAATAGTTGTGTCCGTGGTATTGAATATAACTTTTGCTCCATGCTCGCTGTTCATATGTGTGACCATATATGTCAACACCGGACCGTCGGTTTGTAATAGTTTACAAGAGAATGAAAATTGCCTTTTGAATTCTGTTTCAAATTCTGAATACATCCGCCTTGTATATGATTCAGATGCAGTCTTTAGCAAAGGAAAATTTGGACTGTAAGCAACAGGTTTCTTTCGACGCGAACTAAAATCTTCATCCAACTCATTTTCATGAAGACTTCCAAAAACCTTCTCACATTCTACAAGGAGTTCTGAAAGACCAAGTCTCCTACGAAATCTTTGCTTGAATACATTATTCATACCTTCACTCCTTTGAGTCGAGTTCATATCAGCTGTAAAAGAGTCACGATAGACAGCAGCCCACTTTTCCCTCAACTCATACAGCTTTTTCATCCATTCATTGTCCTTAAGGTTGTATTGATCCAACAATTCGAACCATTTTTTATTGAAGTAAAATTCTGACCTATCTTCGTAGACACATTTCTTAAAATCAGGTAAAAACTTCTCAGGATGCTCATGAATTACATGCCCAAGATGTTTTGCAGCATTAAGATAAATGTGCCACAAACAAAGCCGATGACTTGTATTTGGGAACACATATGCAATTGCTCCGTCCATGGCCTTGTCCTGATCAGTGAAAATAGTGCTCGGATGCTTGCCTGACATCGCTGTTAAAAATGTTTCAAAGAGCCAAACAAATGAATCGATACTCTCATTAAATATCAGCGCGGCACCAAAAATTACTGTCTGCTTGTGATGGTTGGTACCAACGAATGGAGCAAAAGGCATTTCAAACTTGTTAGTCTGAAAGGTGGTATCAAATGATACAGCATCCCCAAAACATGCGTAATCCATGATAGACTGACCATCTGCCCAAAAGAAATTAGCTATCTGGCCATCAACTTGATCTATCTGAATGGCATAAAAAAATGTAGGATCCTCTCTTTGCTTATTTTTCAAGTATTCCAACAGTGTTTGTGCATCATTTGATTCTAAATACTTCTTGCGCTCGCGACCAATCTCATTATTGCAGTCCATCTTTGAGAATGGTACTTTGTCGGGTCCTCCGTAAAATGCTACCATAAAGTCATATACCTGGGATGGCTTCATCCCGGCTTCCCGTATCTGGCCAATTAGATGTCTATCCGCTTCTATAACACGTCTTTGGGACCTCATCTTGTGCACCTTATTGGGACTAGCAAGATAATGATTGTGCTCGGTTATAAGCTTTTGCACTGTCCAAATACCATCCTTGTTGACAATAAATTGAATACGAGCCTCACAACCTGTCCTTGTAGTGTCCTTAGATGATTGGGTTTCTCGATGGCCTTCGTTACTGCAAACTATATATTTTTGAGATATACTTTTATCACCTCGTCGCTTTCTGTGACTTTTTCTGACACTGAACCCAACCTTAGCGGCATATGCGTTGTACATATCATAAGCGCTGTCCTCTGAATCGAAAGCCAATCCAACTTTTGGAACAATCAACGTTTGTCCAACTTTATCAATCGCCTGCCATACAATGAGTCCAGAGTTAAATTTATATTACCATAATGTGATGTGGGAAAATGTTTTTCTCATGCACTTTGTGAATTTGTTTTCCTAAGCTTACTGAAGAACACATATTAATTTTGAGCAGTCATTTGCCAAGTAATCAGTGCATAGTACAGTACTAGAGTACGATGATCTTATGCCGACTGTCTGAATAGGATATCGCTTTTCAACTCGTACCTGCATTCTTTGCTCTACATCGGCGACCCCGTCGTCCTGTTGACCTCCTTCTCCTATCATGGCGGTGGTCGTATCCTCCCGGACTCCTCCTCCTGACATGACGTGTGGGGCCTGCAAGTTCATGGCGTGCGCACAACCATTCTCATCCACGAGATTTATGCGGGACAAGTCGTCGGCAGTGCCACCGTGGTCCGTCATGGCCGCTCCCGTCCTTCTCGACGGTACTGCAGCTTCAAACTGCGGCGGCTATGAATATCCTTCTAGGCTGATGCGGCCATGCAAAGGAGAGGATGAAGATGTGTTTGGGCGTGAGGCAAACATAGTTGTGCTCTCCCCCGGCGGAGTGAGTGCCGGACCAGGGTTCCCTCGGCCGCCACCAGTCTAATCTGCCATGATCAGATCGCCGCTATTCAAGGGAAGCAGATGCTATCAATCACAAGTATGCGTATCTGATTGAAAAGTCATAACGACGGGAGCTGATTGCCTGCAGTTTTTGCAGCCAAGCGGAGCCCAGGGAGCCGGGATCGCACGTGTTTGGAGCCGAGCGAGCGCTCCCGAGCCGACGGAAGGAGCGAACGGATCGGAACGAACGGCAGCGGTCGGATGTAAGTAGGGGACACGTGGACGAATCTGGGCAGGGGTACGCACAAGATGGGCTTTGCAGCCGGTGTCCACGAAATTTTCTTCCCGAAATCTGGGGGCGGAGAGGTTATAGTTAGGAAATTTACGTAAGAGTTCCTAGGTTTTCTTCGTAGGTGTAGCATTTTTGTTTAGGAACGGAGGGGTAGGAGAGAGGGGAAAACGTATACGTGTTTAGCATGCACCCGTATACGTGTTTAGAGCATCTCCAGCCGTTCGGCCCCCAGGACGCATAAAAGCGTCCCCTGGGGGCGAGCCGGCGATGCAATCAGCGCTGGGGGCGGTTTCGCGCCCAGTCATCGCCCCCAGCTCGGCCCCAGGTGTCGAAATTGGCCCACTTTTCAGCCCCATTTCGGCGAATAAAGGGCCCATGTGGGCGACAATAGGCCCATATTCGGCGTGGTTCACCCTTGTTCGGCTTTGAATTATGCACATAAATTTTTTTATCACATATTTCATCACAAAAATATCAAATACTTCAACAAAATAGTGTTCAATACAAATTATATGGTTCAACAAATAAAAACTCATATTTCATCACCGGGAGCTCCGTATGCAAGCATCCTCATCGCTGTCGTGCACTTCTGGATGGAGATGAACCCAAGAACGCCGGTGCAATCCATCTTGCACTTGAAGTAGTTGTTGAACTCCCGGATAGAATTCACAATCCTGAGGAAGAGCTTTCGGCTCATCCGATAACGGCGCCGAAATGTTTTCTCGCCGTGAAGTCGAGCATCGGCGAAGTAGTCGGAGTAGAGCATGCAGTAGCCTTCGAGACGATGCCAGTTCTTTACTTTCACCCGCCCAGGCGCCGAGACACATCGCCACGGCTTTTCATTGCTCGCCAGCAGCTGGGCGAGGGCGGCGAGCACCATGAGATGCTCTTCTTCCTGGACGTCGGCCTCGGCTTCCTCCTCCAGCAGCGCGGCGAGCGCTTCCTCGTCATCCGAGTCCATCGCCGAGGCAGGCAAATCGTCGAACACCTTGAGCTCGGTGGGCGTGTACCCGCCGCTAAACCGCGCCTCCGCGGCCGAAAACGGCAGCCGGAAACGCCCAGCTGCTCTTGGAGGGGCTGCCGCGGCGAAGCGCTGCTATTTTTCCGGCGGGGAATGGCTATCTTGCGGTGTAGGGCAGTGGGCGGCGCCGGGATATAGCTACTTGTGGCTGAGGGCGCGGGGGGTGGGAGGCGAGTCGGGGAAGAAAACCTTGACTTTTCCCGTGACGGTGTGGGCCAGCCACGCTTTTCCCTTGCGCCGGAGCCCCAAACTGCTCCCCAGTGCGCCGGGTTTAGCCTGTGACTGCCGGGCGGAAAAAAGGGCCGAACCGGCGATTTTCGGCGTCCTGGGGCACGACTGGGCAGTTTTTCGGCGCCGGCGCCGAAAAAGTGGCCTGTGGAGGCCTGTTGGGGGCGCGGCTGGAGATGCTCTTAGCATGCATGACCCCGGAGTATGTAGCATGTGCGTATGGTCGACACATATGTACCTCTTTTTTAATATATTTTTTGTTTTTATTTACTCTGCGTATTAGCTTTGAACAAAGTCAAGCTTTGTAAACATTGATTAAATTTATAGACAAAAATATTAACATATACAATAACAATTCAATAGGTACCACACGGGACAGGTAAGAAGGGGAGAGAGAGACCTCGCCCGTGCCGCTCTCGCAGGCGGCAGGGCGAACCCTAGCCGCCGCTGGCCAGCGACCCCCAGCCCTCCCTCCCCCCTGCCACCACCGGAGTGCGCCACCGGGCGAAGCCCGACTGGCGTGGGTGGCGGCGGGGCCTTCTTCCCCTTCTCCCATGGCTTCCGGCGGCGCGGGACGCAGGGCCGTGGTGAGGAGCGCGTCGTTCGCGTGGGACGGAGCGGCGACGACCCGGGCGGCGTGCCGGTGGTGCGGCCGTGCGGCGGAGCGGCGGCGGCTGCGTGGTTCTGGAGGCGCGGGCTTGGGCGTGGGACGGACGAGGTGTGGCTGGCTGCTTCGGGGCTTCCTCGTCAGATCCCGGCGACAGGGGTCGCGGGCCGCGACGGCGCGGGCTAGGGGTGGTGTCCGGCTAGGCTGGGCCGGCCTCTAGTGTGGTGAGGCATGCCAACCTTCGAGCTCTCTAGAGTAGATCTTGGAGGAGGAAGAGTTGAGGATGAGGAGGAAGGCGATCCCATGGCCATGGTGGAGGTCGCGGGAGGAGGAGGCATCCGTCGTGGAGGAGATGATGATCGTTGATGTCGAGTGTGGCGTCGGGACGACATCTTCACCATGCAACAGACGGAGGAGCATTTCAGTCGGACGCTCTTGTAGGAGCTCAACGCTACGGTGTCTCAACTGCAGGCGGATCGCTCTGATTATGCAGTTGTAGCTAAGCTCCTCATGAACTCGGATGTCGTCAACGAGAGCACGGTTGTGTTCGCGTCCGTGTAGAACACCCGTACGATCGACCATGAGCGCCGCCAGCTTCACATTACCGACACGCTATAGGAGTAATTTTTCAGAAGCTCGAGGCACCACCGAACAACCCGAGCCTCACCGGTGGCAATGCATTCTACTAGGTCCCCGCGGGCTGCCGCCACAGGAACATCTCGACTGAGGATAGTGCGTTTGGCCTCCCTAGTCCAAACTTGACAACGGATGGGCTTGTATAGGGTTTCAAGGACAAGACCCTGACTGCCGAGGAGATGGTGATACTATCTGGCGCCCACACCTTGGGCCGCTCCCACTATGACTCCTTCATCATCAAGAACCGCGAGAGGCTGGCGAGCGATACCATCAGCCCGACGTACCAATCACTGCTGGAGGCGTTGTGCCCGACGAACACGATCCAAGTGACCAACGTCACGACGATGATCGACCTCAGCACGCCGACGGTGCTAGACAACAACTACTGCAAGCTAGTGCAGCTCAACCTCGGCCTGCAGTTATGGTAGACTACTGCACGGATGTTCTCATGGCGGAGGCCTTAGCTTTTAAATTTGGCTTAAATTTAGCGCAAAGGGCGGGATGTAATAGCCTAATCATCAACTCTGACAATCTGGAGGTGATTGAGACCATGCAGGACGGAGGACAGTCAGCGGGATCGGCGGCGGCAATGTTTGATGACTGCTATCACTATACTTGTGATTTTATCATGACTAAACTCGAACATTGCAATAGAGAGGCAAATAAAGTAGCACATGAACTTGCTACATTAGCTAGATTTTTTTGACTTCAGATTGGTTTGAGAAGTCTATTAGTAAAATTGTAATGTTTCTCACAAACGATGTATTGGTTATTGCTAATGAATAAAATTTCGTTTTATTTCAAAAAACCTCGGCCTGCACTTCTCCGACGACCAGCTTGTCTACAACGCCATGCCGAAGGCCTCCGTCGATGCTTTCGCCGCTGATGAGACACTCTGGAAGGAGAAATTCATTGCCGCCATGATCAAGATGGGCAAGATCGAGCCCAAGACTGGCACACAGGGGGAGATCCGCCTCAATTGCAGCGTCGTCAACACGCCCGGGTTGTTCGTCGTAAGGGTGATCAAAATGCTTCACCCGGGCTCGAACAACAATTCTCCCGATGGCGACGAGGAGATATCACGGGTTGATATATATAAGTGGTCAAAATCATACATCAAAGACCGTAAAAAGTCAATTGCGTCTTATATTTTGGAAAGGAGAGAGTATTATGTACCGAGTACAAGTAGTGAGTATGTAACGTGAGAGAATGTGTAACGTGTACAAGTTTGATGTGCACGAAGGTGTGAAGAAATGGTGAATCCAGCCTCGGTCATTGCTTGTAAGTTCGTGCTGCTGTGTTTGGTTTTATCGATGTTTACCTTAACTTGCTCCAAAGTACTACACCCTCCGTTTTTAGATGTAAGACGTTTTTGACAGTTCAAGTGTCCCATCGGTTCTTTTTCTTCTTGTTTCAAAGTAGTATGCTTGCAATATTCATGATCCGAATAACCTATCATTTATTGAAACAGAATTTTGTCCCTTTTTGTAATAATGCACCGACCAGGTTTATATAATACCAAACACATGTTCCAAAGGTGTAGTCACGAACATACCGAAAAGTGAAAGAAAAAAAAAACATATCTGGTCCCTGTGGTCGATTGACCGACTGTATAGGATTTTTTGGACCGATTGTATAGGAATTTTTTAGATGTACGCCAAAAAAACACTCAAATAGACACCATCGATCGACTTAAGACGGTTTGTAATAATAAATAAACTTGTAAAACTACTCCCTACGTTCTTTTTTATGCCACCTATAAGATTTGTCCGAAGTCAAATTTGATAAAATGTAACGAAATTTATATTTAAAAGATATCAACATATAGAAAATTAAAATTATGTAATAGGAAAGTTAAAATTTGGTATTGTGAATGTTGATTTACAAAATTAAAAGGAAAGTTAATTCCATAATCTCTACTCCTAATGTCTCAGTTGGTAGGTCGCGTTCCGGATTTTATTTTCGTCCCACCTCACCCGGTCTTTTTTGGTACTTCTTTGGTACTTCCTCCCACCATCCCCTCAGCCGCGAAAAAATAAGGAAAACCCCGCGATCGAGTCCCGCACACGCCCCTCCGACCACCTCCCACATCCCAGCGCTTCCCCCCTGCTCCACGGTTTTTTTGTCGGTTTTTTTCGTCTCCGCTGCCCCCGTCCACTCATGCAGCCAAAAAAAACCACCCCACGCACGAACCACTCCCCTCCCTCTCCTCGCGCAAGCATCCTCTCCTCGGTACCCTCGCACGCGCTAGGGTTCCTGCGCCGCCGCCACACGGGAGCTTGTCGACCAGCCCAGCGTCCTCCGGATCGCCGCCGTCACCGCCCCGGATCGCTGCCTTCGCCGTCATTCGGATCGCCGCCGTCGCCGTTGGAATCGCCGCCAACGTCTTGTCGCCTCAGATCGCCGCCGTCCGGATCGCCACCGTCGCCGTCGGGATGGCTGCAGCCGTCTCTCCAGATCGCATGGGCGTTCATCGTCTCCGGCCTCGCCGTTGTCGTTCCCGTATCTGCCCTCACCCGAAACCTAATGCGCACGCAATCTTCGTGTCGCTTCTTCCTTGTGTGTTCCATGTCGGCGGCTAGGCTCTCTGGTCCGGCCGTCCCTGGTTTTCTCTACCGCCGACGCCTCAATTCTGCCCCTCCCCCACACATCCCTCCCTCTCACGACCGTCGCAGCCATCATCGCGGTGTCAGTCAACTCCTGCCCCGACCTCCATCGTGTATTTGTAGAAGATGGTGACGCGTGATGAGTGGCTCAAGGTCCGCAAGGAGGGGATGAAATTCCTCGTCACGTTGGACTTCATCGACGCCGCGGATAGGGTCTCCGTCCAGTACCCAACGTGAAGTATGCCCATGCCTACACGCTTGACATATATCCCCTCTCATTCCTGTGTTTCTCCTAGAGTAGTACTGCTGCGGACATTTGGCTCTAACTGAAGTGTGATTTATGTGGTTTTGTTTGCAGCGGACATTGGGTTCAGATTTCAGACGGAGAACTTTAGGAGACTATCGACAGGACCAACGATCTTAACCCCATTGTTCGGTTCTGGTTTTGTTTCTCCTAATTTTGGTTTGTATTTCGGTGTTTTGTTATAGAAAAAGTCGATGGAGGAGGAGCGATATCTTACAATTTTGGCTAACTTTGTTGTACGGCAACATAATTTTTCTTTGTATCTGAAAATTTCAGTGAGAACACAGAAGCATTCGCGCCTCATGATTTCGGCATCATACTTAACGAACTTCAAATTACTGATCTTTGTAATCAATCTTTTGTTTATAATTCTGCATAGGAGGCATTGAGCATGTGTGTGTGTGTGTCATGCTTGGTCATATTGATTTTCTTGAAAAAAGTTGGCATGTTCCAGTTACTGATTTTCGCATGAGTTGTGTTTTTATTGGATAAAATGTCACAAGCAAGCCGAGTCCACAGGTGAATTTCTTCAGGCACATCAGTGCAAAATAATAATATGGCAATTGATAGTCTCTCCACTGTTTTCCACACAAGTTGGAAGAGAAAATAATGGCATGTAACTAAACACCTTCACTTTTTGCTGTTTGTAGGGCACCGTGATACATGTCCCTGTCAGGTCGTTTGTTTGTTTCGTTAGTCCTCCATGTCATCCTCTTTTGTCAGGCCGTATAGATTCAACAACTTGAGGCTCGCCCATGGTCGATTGGACCGGAAGAGTTGGTTTCCTTATTCTCTTCTATTTGTGTTTGCCTCCAAGTTCTTATTTTTGTGAGTTTTCAGATCCATTCGTTGTATGGTCATTGATGTCGATTTCTTGTGTTGCAGGGGCTGGTCCATGAAACCTCAGTGCCCTTTGGTTCTTCCTTCCACTACGGATGGTTGTGAATCAGCCGAAATTCCACACACTCATGGTCAATTGATATATATGAAGCATGGGTCTTAATATTTTAATCAACTCGGCACCTGAAGCTATTCCCTTTATTTCGGCGTCTATCTTGAGCTCATTTGGATATGGTACATTGTTTTCTTGCTATCTGAACCTCACAACGGAACATTATCTCACTCTTATGATGGATGTTATATTTGTCACATTAATCTATGAGAAGTTCAGAATGTGCCTGCATATTGGGGTGGGGGAGAGATATACATATTGTGTCCGCATATGGTATGTTGTTTTCTTGTAGAATTAACATATGTTTCGAATTGTTATTCACATAAATCCATAACTAAGGTCTACATCCCTCCAATTATATATGCATGAAAGTTCTTGTATATATATGCCAATTGTAAAGTAAATACTGCTTTTGTTATCTGATATGTAGTTGCAGCATAATATAGCCTTCATATTGTTCCCCTTGGGTGTCTTGACGAGGGCAACCAATTAAGAAAAACCAACGGTCTGTTACAGACGCTGGTTCGCCATATTTCACAAAACCAAAACATAATTTCATTGTTGCCTATTACGTCGTGAACTTCTGTTCATGCGTATGAGTATAGGCTATGACTAGCTGGTGTGCACACTTTATTCCGTCCTTTCCCACCAACCAAGTTTCCAATAAAAATATGAAAACCTTATTATAACTAACAATACAATGTTGCTGCTCAATTATTTTTTGATATTTTTACATAATCATGGCTTGCTAAGGATAAAATAGTTATGCTGAACCATTGTGTCATCATACGGATAGTGTAGATTTAAGAGCTAGGTAATGTATACTTCCTAGATGTTGCTTACTTGTTTGTAACTTGCTTACAGACTTCAGTAGTTTAGTTGTTTGTAACTTTGCCACGGCGTCGGTGTCGACCAGCATGTACGTGCGTGTCTAGGTTGTACGTAGCCATGGCGGGTGCGCCCTGTGCGTGTGTTCTGGTTCGGTCGGACGCCGGTATGTGGCTGCGTCCGAGTCGTCGAGAGTTACAGGGTAGCCGTTGTCGATCTGTTGGAGCTGACCGTGTCATGCGCGTAGTGGCGCGCCGGGCGCGCGGCCGGGCGAGCGGATCGTGGGCGTGTGGACAGGAGTGGAGCACGGTGTTCGTGCGTGCGTACTCCCTGTATAAATACCCCCCGTGTACTGCTTGGTTTGAGCTGGCTAAAAAGAGAAAAGATTAGGGTGTTGGTGCGCCCGTGGCGGCGTTCGTCGCTGGCAAAATTCTGTGATGTCTCCTCCGGTTCTTCTTCTACCTCCGTTCATGAGAGAGCGAGAGGGAGCTGGGCACCGGCACAATGAATAAGCTAGGGCTCGGCGCCAACACAAACTATCTATTGTTTGAAATATAAATTTTAAATCAATAAGAAATTAAATATTGATATTCATATAATTAGTTAGTCTATGTATCAATTAACTAATGAGCTACCAAAAGGAAGAGGGAGGGTGGGTGTAAAAGGGATCCGAAGCATTTCGTTGTGTCGACAGGCATGAGAGCTTGATCCTTCTATGAACCCCACCCAAAGTGGATGTACAGCGACACATATTCGCCTATACACTCTCCTCTAGGTTGCCCCAACCATATCCTGACGCACTAGCGCCGTGGGCGGTCAGACCTCAGCACGAGCTTTTCTGTCCCCTCTCGGCTTGATCATCGACCATGAGGCCAAATCGATGCGGCACGAGAGAGGTATCATGGGTGAAAAAGGAGAGTCTGCGGTTGTGATGGAGGGGGCATCAGGGTGCATCTGAAGGGAAAGGAGCAGCGGGAGCCCCATAGGGAGGCGGATCAGCGTCTTGTGGTGTGGAGTTTGCAGAGCTCGGTGACTACGACATGGCGCGAGGTTGTGGGGTGGTTATCGTGTAACATGGAGTTTGGGGAGATGAGAGTTGGAGAGGCAACGACTAACTGTTAATCCTGCCATTGAAGATCTGAGTTAATTTTGCCTCTCCTATCAACATTATTTTGCCTCTCAGTCTCTCAACTCCATTGTCTTCATAATAAAGATAAATGAAGTTGGTGTTGTTTTGTATAAACATTATCTGCTAAGACAATTTTGTTAGTTTGTGCATTATTTTCAGTTTTCTTTTTATTCTATGGTTGGTGCGAACATATATGAAGATAACACAAACTTACTTGTTGTCTGGGAGCATGATGCTATGTTGTGGTTTTTTGGTTTGCATTTGAACAGTGACATGTATTCATGTTAGGCATTTGCGTAGGTATTGCGTACAGTTGTAGCATCAAATCATGTCGATTGAATGTACTTTATTTTCTTAATTTTCAAATATGGGATAAAATCAATGTGTATGTTTTTATGTCCAATCCACCAGATTTGTCCACCAATCAAGTTCTAGACAGGTTGGGGAACTAACTGCGGCAGCGGAGCTGCAGGAGTGGTGGACATGCGAGAAGGGAAGGAGAAAGAAGGAATGAGGGACAGAGGTGTCGGAGCTGAGAGATAGGAGGGAAATACCAAGGGAGCTGGTATGGAAAGAAAGCTTAGTTGGGTCCCATGGCTAGAGTGGATCGTGTTGTAAATATTCCCTATTATCAAGGCTCACGTTCACTATCGTTTTTAAAGTGCATGCTTTGGAAGCTCGTTGTCAAGGAAGATGCCAAACTCATTGAGGATGATCATTGGGGTCATTGTTAAGCTCGATTTCTGGTGGAGTAGTCTCACCACAAATTAAGAGGGCAAGCCATGAGTAATTGATAAGTTTGTAAAATCACCTTCTTTTTCATGCATATCCATGTTACATATGAACATTGGATGTGACTGATTACAATGGAGAAAATGATGGTGTTGTGATGTGAAGTATAAGTCCGAATCAAGTATTGTTGCTTAATCACTTGCTTGATTTTTTCGAAATAATTTATTGTTTGATTTATTTACAAGCATTCACCCGTAGCAAGGCACGGGCATTTATATCTCCGTTTTCTTCTACTGTAATGTCGCCGGTAATTGTTTGCTCTATTTCTTTCCTATCTGCAGCGCGCTTCTCTTTGGATTCCATGCTTCAACCAAATCAAATCGAGGGCATTAGGGGATTGCATGCTGATTTTTTGTTTTTCTTTCATGGCAGTAATTAGGGGATTGTGATACAGTCTTGCCGAGTCTCACAACTGAGACTCCCAGACGATGCTATATCGGTGTCGTGGTGGCTGTGCGGTGGAGGCGGGGCTTCGTCCTTCGGGCAAATTGTGCAACATGGATCTGGTCTGATCCAGCCAGATCTGGCACTGGCAGCCCGTCTGGCGGCGAGGGCTGAGGCCAACTGGGGTCGTGGACGTCGGGCAGTGTTGGTGGCATGGCTGAGGTGGTGGAGGTGCGTGCGCGTCCTGGAGTCCGGTCGGGCCTTCCTCCCCGGCTTCTGGACGATAGCGTGCGGCGCGGGCGGGCTTCTCTTGTGCCCATCTTTGGTGGTGGTGGTGGCGGTGGATCTATCCCCCTCTTCGGCGGAGATGTGGCTGCTGGTGGCCTCTCGCCAGTCCGCGCCAGTAGCCGTGGTGGGGCGAAGCAGGGGTGCTTCGGGGGGAGGGGGAAGTCGGTAGGAGGGATCGGGGCTCTGCTGTTGTTGAGTCGCCTGTCGCTGGCATAGGGGGTGTCGGTCGTGGTCGTGTGCCGGTCCTTCCCCTTCCCCTTTTCCCCAGCCTGGTTCTTTCTGGCGATGCTTGAGGTTGGACGGTCGTTGTCAGTTCCGGCGGTGGTTGGATTTGGAGGAGCTATTGAAAGCCACCCCCTTTGATGTTCTCAGGGTGGTCTGGGTACAAGGTGGCGGCCCTGGCAGTGGGAGGCGCGTTGATCTTGGGCGGATTTGCGCGGCTCAGGAGCGGGAGAGCAGACAAGGCCGCTCAGGCAGCATGGATGCGGGTGGTTGGCGGAGCAGGGGTGCGACGGAGGGGGTCGGAGCACCGGGGTACATCACTTGCCCAATCTTTGTACTACACGTCGGCGGTGGCGTCTGCAGACGTTGTTTCCCCCTTGCAGGGTCCGTCGTGGTGCTCTCACTCCCTTTGTGTTGCTCCGAGTGAAAACTTGATCCACGGGATGAGATGATGGCGGCTATCAGTGGTCCTGCCCTTCTTGGAGGCACCGTTTTGGAGTCCCCGCTACGGCGTTGGCCGTCTCACCTCTCTTTGGTGGATCACTCATGCGGTGGTCCGTCGGCTAGAAGCGGTTCTTTTTTGCTCATTCGTAGTATGCTTGGTAGTCGTTGGGGTGGTTTGTCGGCATCTTTGTATCTTGCTTTGGATGTGTGTTGAGTGCGGTGGCGGTGTGTGTTTGTATCGGTCTTATCGGATGTAAGCAGTGATTGTTGCTTTATAATATATAGCAGGGGGGGGGGTTTCGTCATTAGGGTATTGTGTCATGGAGACATAGAGGGGTCTAGAAAGAAAGAGGTAGCGAGGGTGGGAAATAGAAGGGTAGGGATAGAGATGGAGGCTGATAGACAGAGTGGGGAACGAGATAAGATATGCATTATATTTATAGGTGCAATCGGATTAAAACAAATTAAAAGGCCCGTGGCAACGCACGGGCATTTTGCTAGTACTTTATAATAATGCATACAGTACTCCTGATCTTTCCGCCACTCTTTTCTTGTTAATGTTTGAATTTGTTGTGTGGTTAGCACGACATCTCGCTACTCCTCCCATACAAATGAAAGTATGCTAGAACAGGGCATGCACACACGGCAATTCAGGAGCAAATTCGTCGGGAAACCAGATCGAAGCAGGTACGGTTGACGTTGGGGTTGGACCGAGCCTCACCTGCTTGAACAACGGGGACGACGGCGGGCAGCTCCGGCGTCCTGCTGAAGGACGGGGACCTCGAGACGCGGGGCACCAAGCACGGATGCCCGAACCATAGGTCCCGGCGAGGGAGCCTCCGCGGGCGCAGGCGACGCCGTCACGGCCACCAGAGCTCTGGCGCGGCCGGGATAGGGTTTCGGGGGAGGCGACGAACAGACGGCGGAGTGCTCCAGGGAGGCGCCGACTCCAGTGAGGGGATGAGCAGAGTCAGTGGGCAGTCAAAGACTCCGAGACTGGAGGGAGCATAGAAGTGGCCGGCGGCGCCAACCCCGGTGGCGGCGCCGGCGGCGAGTGGGAAGGCCGAAGGCGTCGTCGGGGCTCGGGAAGGAGAGGAGGCAACGCACAGGGACGAAGTAAATGGGCCGGCCCATTTGCGCGACGAGAAATACACCGGACGAATAGTACCGTACCGGAAGTTTAATCAATATGTGATCAGTTTATTAGGCCGAATTCTGCCTAGTGCATCGCCAACACGGGGATCATGCACGGCTGTCAGCTGCCAAAGATGCCAAAGCGCATAAATAAAAGAGGCCGCTGAGCCCAACCCGTGAACCAGCATCGAAAAGTGCACACGGATGAAAAGATGGCCTCCGAGCCCATCCGTGACCCAGCACCGATAAGTGCGCACGGATCAAAACAAATGCAGTGAAAAGATCCCCTATGAGGGCACAGTCGTAAGAAAAAATAGCGCAATTGCATCCCCCGGGTTGGCACGTGCTATACATTAGCACTGGCTTTTTGTTCAAATTCCTTTTTTTTAAGGATGAGCTACCCTGTTTAAAAATTCAAAAATGCTTTTCTATCTATTTTTTTAGTTTTTCTATTTTCATAAATTCAAGAAAATGGTGGGGTTTTCAAAAATTCAAAAATGCTTTTCTATCTATTTTCTTTTAGTTTTTCTTTTTTCATAAAACCATGTGAAAGAAACTATGCATCCCAAAATTGAAGAACACAGCTGTGTATCATGCGAAAAAAATTGTTCTTCCCGCGTGAATAAAAAAATGTACTTCTCAAAAAATGAAAACGAACAGTTGTTCCACATGAAGCACAAGTTATGCTTCTCGGGAAGTGAAAAGCTGAGTTATGCTTATGTGGGGGTTTATATATTCGTGAATGGATACACTCTGGCGAGAAACCAGGGGGGTTGTCGCGTGTGGTTGGGAAACCGGTGTGAAACGTGACAGTAGTCATTAATTAGCGGTCTTCCTGGTGGATAAGTAGTTACGCCATTGGCACGGCGTAAGTGGTAACCATACGAATGGAGCACCATTGACTTGGATGTCCACGGGAGGAACATGTCGGATTGAAACTTCCCTTTCCCGTGCTCCAAACCAACACCCACAGCCTCCAAATATGGAGGCTCGTGGGCTAGATATGGCATCAGCTCCAAAACTTATGTCAGATTAAGATGCATATGGCGACTCTGTTAGAGTGCCATTTTGGGACCAGATCACCATATTGGTGGTTATTATGACGACCGACTTGATACTGTGATCCTTTTGAGTTGCTTGAGGGAAGACCTAACCTCCACGGCTACCGTTCTCATGCAGGTCATAATCATCAATGATGCGACCAAGCTGAAGACGAGAGAGGAAAGGGAAAGCACGCCAACTACGTGGAAGTAAAAGCACGATGAATGACCGCCATGGAGAGGTTGCCCCACCATAAGGGGGAACAAGGGGTCGGTTCAGGTCAACTGCATTTGAGGAGAAAAAATGGCATTGCATGTAGACCCAACTTGTTAGAGGACAAAATACTGGTTTGCCGAATAAGGTCATGTCCAGTGAGGATCTTCAAATAAATCTCAAATGTTCGAATCAGACGGTTCAGACTCTTTGAGCCGTTCAACATAGATCACCAAATTGATCAGGACATGTCCGAACATTTGAATTTTCTAGCGTGGCCCCAATTCGAGTGGAAATCAGGGGGAGTCTAGGCGTGAGCCACATTGGACTCTCTCACATTGGACCCGCCCCAAAAGGCGTCTCCGGCTATAGCCCCTCCCCCACATACACACCATCTTCATCGGACGTCCATCTATCTACAGTCATGTCGGCACACCCCCGAAAAGCCTACCTCAGTTGCCCACCTTGAACCTTTTCCACTTCGCTCCTGCCCCATCTATTGAAAAGTCGACCAGTCACCCACCAAAAGCCTATCTTGGAGCCCATCTCCCCACCCCTCCGCCATCGTATGACCCCCCTGTTGGGGACGTAGCATAATTTAAAATTTTCTACGCATCACCATGATCAATCTATGGAGTCTTCTAGCAACGAGAGGAAAGGAGTGCATCTACATACCCTTGTAGATCGCGAGCGGAAGCATTCAAGAGAACAGGGTTGATGGAGTCGTACTCGTCGTGATCCAAATCACCGATGACCGAGCGCCGAACGGACGGCACCTCCGCGTTCAACACACGTACGGTTGGAAGACGTCTCCTCCTTCTTGATCCAGCAAGGGGGAAGGAGAGGTTGATGGAGATCCAGCAGCACGACGGCGTGGTGGTGGAAGCAGCGGGATCTCGGCAGGGCTTCGCCAAGCTCTAACGAGAGGGAAAGGTCTTACGGGGGGAAGAGGGAGGCGCCAGGGGCTTGGGTGCGCAGCCCTCCCTCCCCCCTCTTTATATAGGGGTCCAGGGGGGCGCCGGCCCATCTAGATCCCATCTAGATGGGGGGCGGCCAAGGGGGGTGGCTTGCCCCCCAAGTCAAGTGGGGCGCCCCCACCCCTAGGGTTTCCAACCCTAGGCGCAGGGGGAGGCCCAAGGGGGGCGCACCAGCCCATCAGGGGCTGGTTCCCCTCCCACTTCAGCCCATGGGGCCCTCCGGGATAGGTGGCCCCACCCGGTGGACCCCCGGGACCCTTCCGGTGGTCCCGGTACAATACCGGTGACCCCCGAAACTTTCCCGGTGGCCGAAACTGGACTTCCTATATACAATTCTTCACCTCCGGACCATTCCGGAACTCCTCGTGACGTCCGGGATCTCATCCGGGACTCCGAACAACTTTCGGGTTACCGCATACTAATATCTCAACAACCCTAGCATCGCCGAACCTTAAGTGTGTAGACCCTACGGGTTCGGGAGACACGCAGACATGACCGAGACGACTCTTCAGTCAATAACCAACAGCGGGATCTGGATACCCATGTTGGCTCCCACATGCTCCTCGATGATCTCATCGGATGAACCACGGTGTCGAGGATTCAATCAATCCCGTATACAATTCCCTTTGTCAATCGGTACGTTACTCGCCCGAGACTCGATCGTCGGTATCCCAATACCTCGTTCAATCTCGTTACCGGCAAGTCACTTTACTCATACCGTAATGCATTATCCCGTGATCAACCACTTGGTCACATTGAGCTCATTATGATGATGCATTACCGAGTGGGCCCAGAGATACCTCTCCGTCATACGGAGTGACAAATCCCAGTCTCGATTCGTGCCAACCCAACAGACACTTTCAGAGATACCCGTAGTGCACCTTTATAGTCACTCAGTTACGTTGTGACGTTTGCACACCCAAAGCACTCCTACGGTATCCGGGAGTTGCACAATCTCATGGTCTAAGAAATGATACTTGACATTCGGAAAAGCTCTAGCAAACGAACTACACGATCTTGTGCTATGCTTAGGATTGGGTCTTGTCCATCACATCATTCTCCTAATGATGTGATCCCGTTATCAATGACATCTAATGTCCATAGTCAGGAAACCGTGACTATCTTTTGATCAACGAGCTAGTCAACTAGAGGCTCACTAGGGACGTGTTGTGGTCTACGTATTCACACATGTATTACGATTTCCGGATAACACAATTATAGCATGAACAATAGACAATTATCATGAACAAGGAAATATAATAATAACCATTTTATTATTGCCACTAGGGCATATTTCCAACAGTCTCCCACTTGCACTAGAGTCAATAGTCTAGTTACATTGTGATGAATCGAACACCGATAGAGTTCTGGTGCTGATCATGTTTTGCTCTAGGGAGAGGTTTAGTCAACGGATCTGCTACATTCAGGTCTGTATGTACTTTACAAATATCTATGTCTCCATTTTGGACACTTTCACGAATGGAGATGAAGCGACGCTTCATATGCCTGGTCTTCCTGTGAAACCTGGGCTCCTTGGCAAGGGCAATAGCTCCAGTGTTGTCATAGAAGAGAGTCATCGGGCCCGACGCATTGGGAATGACTCCTAGGTCGGTAATGAACTCCTTCACCCAGATTGCTTCTTTTGCTGCCTCCGAGGCTGCCATGTACTCCGCTTCACATGTAGATCCCGCCACAACGCTTTGCTTGCAACTGCACCAGCTTACTGCCCCACCATTGAAAATATACATGTATCCGGTTTGTGAATTAGAGTCATCCAGATCTGTGTCGAAGCTAGCATCGACGTAACCCTTTACGACGAGCTCTTCGTCACCTCCATAACGAGAAACATATCCTTAGTCCTCTTCAGGTACTTCAGGATATTCTTGACCGTTGTCAAGTGTTCCATGCCGGGATTACTTTGGTACATTCCTACCAAACTTACGGCAATGTTTACATCAGGTCTGGTACACAGCATGGCATACATAATAGACCCTATGGCCGAGGCATAGGGGACGACACTCATCTTTTCTCTATCTTCTGCTGTGGTCGGGCATTGAGCCGTGCTCAATTGCACACCTTGCAATACATGCAAGAACCCCTTCTTGGACTGATCCATATTGAACTTCTTCAATATCTTGTCAAGGTACGTACTTTGTGAAAGACCAATGAGGCGTATCGATCTATCTATATAGATTTTGATGCCTAATATATAAGCAGCTTCTCCAAGGTCCTTCATTGAAAAACACTTGTTCAAGTAGGCCTTTATGCTTTCCAAGAATTCTATATCATTTCCCATCAACAGTATGTCATCCACATATAATATGAGAAATGCTACGGAGCTCCCAGTCACTTTCTTGTAAACACAGGCTTCTCCATAAGTCTGTGTAAACCCAAACGCTTTGATCATCTCATCAAATCGAATGTTCCAACTCTGAGATGCTTGCACCAGCCCATAGATTGAGCGTTGGAGCTTGCACACCTTGTTAGCATTCTTAGGATCGACAAAACCTTCCGGCTACATCATATACAATTCTTCCTTAAGAAAGCCATTAAGGAATGCCATTTTGATGTCCATTTGCCATATCTCATAATCATAGAATGCGGAAATTGCTAACATGATTCGGACGGACTTCAGCTTCGCTACGGGTGAGAAAGTCTCATCGTAGTCAACCCCTTGAACTTGTCGATAACCCTTAGCGATGAGTCGAGCCTTGTAGATGGTCACATTACCATCTGCGTCTATCTTCTTTTTAAAGATCCATTTATTTTCTATGGCTCGCCGATCATCGGGCAAGTCAGTCAAAGTCCATACTTCGTTTTCATACATGGATCCTATCTCAGATTTCATGGCTTCTAGCCATTTGTCGGAATCTGGGCCCGCCATCGCTTCCTCATAGTTCGAAGGTTCACCGTTGTCTAACAACATGATTTCCAAGACAGGGTTGCGGTACCACTCTGGTGCGGAACGTGTCCTTGTGGTCCTACGAAGTTCAGTAGCAACCTGATCTGAAGTTTCATGATCATCATCATTAACTTCCTCTCTAGTCGGTGTAGGCACCTCAGGAACATTTTTCTGAGTTGCGCCACTTTCCGGTTCAAGAGGTAATACTTCATCAAGTTCTACTTTCCTCCCACTTACTTCTTTCGAGAGAAACTCTTTCTCTAGAAAGGATCCATTCTTGGCAACAAAGATTTTGCCTTCGGATCTGAGGTAGAAGGTATACCCAATAGTTTCTTCAGGGTATCCTATGAAGACGCATTTTTCTGACTTGGGTTCGAGCTTTTCAGGTTGAAGTTTCTTGACATAAGCATCGCATCCCCAAACTTTTAGAAACGACAGCTTAGGTTTCTTCCCAAACCATAATTCATACGGTGTCGTCTCAACGGATTTCGACGGAGCCCTATTTAAAGTGAATGCAACAGTCTCTAAAGCATAGCCCCAAAATGACAGCGGTAGATCGGTAAGAGACATCATAGATCGCACCATATCCAATAGAGTGTGATTACAACGTTCGGACACACCATTACGCTGAGGTGTTCCAGGCGGCGTGAGTTGTGAAACTATTCCACATTTCCTTAAGTGTGTGCCAAATTCGTGACTCAAGTATTCTCCCCCACGATCTGATCGCAAGAACTTGATTTTCCTGTCACGTTGATTCTCAACCTCACTCTGAAATTCCTTGAACTTTTCAAAGGTCTCAGACTTGTGTTTCATTTAGTAGACATACCCATATCTACTCAAGTCATCAGTGAGGGTGAGAACATAATGATAGCCACCGCGAGCCTCAACACTCATTGGACCGCACACATTAGTATGTATGATTTCCAATAAGTTGGTTGCTTGCTCCATTGTTCCTGAGAACGGAGTCTTGGTCATTTTACCCATGAGGCATGGTTCGCACATGTCAAATGATCCGTAATCAAGAGACTCCAAAAGTCCATCTGCATGGAGCTTCTTCATGCGTTTGACACCTATGTGACCAAGGCGGCAGTGCCACAAGTATGTGGGACTATCATTATCAACCTTACATCTTTTGGTATTCACACTATGAATATGTGTAACATTACACTCGAGTTTCATTAAGAATAAACCATTCACCAGCGGGGCATGACCATAAAACATATCTCTCATATAAATAGAACAACCATTATTCTCGGATTTAAATGAGTAGCCATTTCGAATTAAACGAGATCCTGATACAATGTTCATGCTCAAAGCTGGCACTAAATAACAATTATTGAGGTTTAAAACTAATCCCGTAGGTAAATGTAGAGGTAGCGTGCCGACGGCGATCACATCGACCTTGGAACCATTCCCGACGTGCATCGTCACCTCGTCCTTTGCCAGTCTCCGCTTATTCCGCAGCTCCTACTTTGAGTTACAAATGTGAGCAACCGCACCGGTATCAAATACCTAGGAGCTACTACGAGTACTGGTAAGGTACACATCAATTACATGTATATCACATATACCTTTAGTGTTGCCGGCCTTCTTGCCCGCTAAGTATTTGGGGTAGTTCCGCTTCCAGTGACCACTTCCCTTGCAATAAAAACACTCAATCTCGGGCTTGGGTCCATTCTTTGGCTTCTTCCCGGCAGCTTGCTTACCGGGCGCGGCAACCCCCTTGCCGTCCTTCTTGAAGTTCTTCTTACCCTTGCCTTTCTTAAACTTAGTGGTTTTATTCACCATCAACACTTGATGTTCCTTTTTGATCTCCACCTCCGCTGATTTCAGCATTGAATATACCTCAGGAATGGTCTTTTCCATCCCCTGCATATTGAAGTTCATCACAAAGCTCTTGTAGCTCGGTGGAAGCGACTGAAGGATTCTATCAATGACCGCATCATCCGGGAGATTTACTCCCAGCTGAGTCAAGCGGTTGTGCAACCCAGACATTTTGAGTATGTGCTCACTAACAGAACTATTTTCCTCCATCTTACAACTGAAGAACTTGTCGGAGACTTCATATCTCTCGACCCGGGCATGAGCTTGGAAAACCATTTTCAGCTCTTCGAACATCTCATATGCTCAGTGTTGCTCAAAACTCTTTTGGAGCCCCGGTTCTAAGCTATAAAGCATGCCGCACTAAACGAGGGAGTAATCATCAGCACGCTGCTGCCAAGCGTTCATAACGTCTTGGTTCTCTGGGATGGGTGCGTCACCTAGCGGTGCTTCTAGGACATAATCTTTCTTGGCAGCTATGAGGATGATCCTCAGGTTCCGGACCCAGTCCGTATAGTTGCTGCCATCATCTTTCAGCTTGGTTTTCTCTAGGAACGCGTTGAAGTTGAGGGCAACATTAGCGTGGGCCATTTGATCTACAAGACATATTGTAAAGATTTTAGACTAAGTTCATGATATTTAAGTTCATCTAATCAAATTATTCAATGAACTCCCACTCAGATAGACATCCCTCTAGTCATCTAAGTGAAACATGATCCGAGTCAACTAGGCCGTGTCCGATCATCACGTGAGACGGACTAGTCAACATCGGTGAACATCTTCATGTTGATCGTATCTTCTATACGACTCATGCTCGACCTTTTGGTCTTCCGTGTTTCGAGGCCATGTCCGTACATGCTAGGCTCGTCAAGTCAACCTATGTGTATTGCGTGTGTAAATCTGGCTTACACCCGTTGTATTCGAACGTTAGAATCTATCACAGCCGATCATCACGTGGTGCTTCGGAACAACGAACCTTCGCAACGGTGCACAGTTAGGGGGAACACTTTCTTGAAATTATTACGAGGGATCATCTTATTTAAGCTACCGTCGTTCTAAGCAAATAAGATGAAAAACATGATAAACATCACATGCAATCAAATAGTGACATGATATGGCCAATATCACTTTGCTCCTTATGATCTCCATCTTTGGGGCGCCATGATCATTGTCGTCACCGGCATGACACCATGATTTCCATCATCGTGTCTTCATGAAGTTGTCTCGTCATCTATTACTTCTACTACTATGGCTAACGGTTTAGCAATAAAGTAAAGTAATTACATGACATTATATATTGACACGCAGGTCATAAATAAATTAAGAAAACTCCTATGGCTCCTGCCGGTTGTCATACTCATCAACATGCAAGTCGTGATTCCTATTACAAAAACATGATCAATCTCATACATCACATATATCATTCATCACATCCTTTTGGCCATATCACATCACATGACACATGCTGCAAAAACAAGTTAGTCGTCCTCTAATTGTTGTTGCAAAATTTTTACGTGGCTGCTATAGGTTTCTTAGCAAGAACGTTTCTTACCTACGCCAAAACCACACGTGATATGCCAATTTCTATTTACCCTTCATAAGGACCCTTTTCATCGAATCCGATCCGACTAAAGTGGGAGAGACAGACACCCGCTAGCCACCTTATGCAACTAGTGCATGTCAGTCGGTGGAACCAGTCTCACGTAAGCGTACGTGTAAGGTCGGTCCCGGCCGCTTCATCCCACGATGCCGCTGAATCAAGATAAGACTAGTAACGGCAAGTAAATTGACAAAATCAACGCCCACAACAACTTGTGTTCTACTCGTGGATAGAAACTACGCATAGACCTAGCTCTGATACCACTGTTGGGGATGTAGCATAATTTAAAATTTTCTATGCATCACCAAGATCAATCTATGGAGTCTTCTAGCAACGAGAGGTCGTGATCCAAATCACCGATGACCGAGCGCCGAATGGACGGCACCTCCGCGTTCAACACACGTACGGTTGGGAATGAAGGAAATATGCCCTAGAGGCAATAATAAAGTTATTATTTATTTCCTTATATCATGATAAATGTTTATTATTCATGCTAGAATTGTATTATCCGGAAACATAATACTCGTGTGAATACATAGACAAACTAAACGTCACTAGTGTGCCTCTACTTGACTAGCTCGTTAATCGAAGATGGTTATGTTTCCTAACCATAGACATGTGTTGTCATTTGATTAACGAGATCACATCATTAGGAGAATGATGTGATTGACATGACCCATTCCATTAGCTTAGCACCCGGTCGTTTAGTATGTTGCTATAGCTTTCTTCATGACTTATACATGTTCCTATGACTATGAGATTATGCAACTCTCGTTTACCGGAGGAACACTTTGTGTGCTACCAAACGTCACAACGTAACTGGGTGATTATAAAGGAGCTCTACAGGTGTCTCCAAAGGTACATGTTGGGTTGGCGTATTTCAAGATTAGGATTTGTCACTCCGATTGTCGAAGAGGTATCTCTGGGCCCTCTCTGTAATGCACATCACATAAGCCTTGCAAGCATTGCAACTAATGAGTTAGTTGCAAGATGATGTGTTACGAAACGAGTAAAGAGACTTGCCGGTAACGAGATTGAACTAGGTATTGAGATACCGACGATCGAATCTCGGGCAAGTAACATACCGATGACAAAGGGAACAACGTATGTTGTTATGCGGTCTGACCGATAAAGATCTTCGTAGAATATGTAGGAGCCAATATGAGCATCCAGGTTCCGCTATTGGTTATTGACCGGACACGTGTCTCGGTCATGTCTACATTGTTCTCGAACCCATAGGGTCCGCACGCTTAACGTTACGATGACTTTTCCATTATGAGTTTATATATTTTGATGTACCGAAGTTTGTTCAGAGTCTCGGATATGATCACGGACATGACGAGGAGTCTCGAAATGGTCGAGACATAAAGATTGATATATTGGAAGCCTATGTTTGGACATCAAAAGTGTTCCGGGTGAAATCGGCATTTTACCGGAGTACCGGGAGGTTACCGGAACCCCCCGGTAACCTAATGGGCCTTAATGGGCCTAGTGGAGGAAGAGGAGAGGAGGCCTAGGGGCTGCCGCGCGCCCCTTCCCCCCCCCCCCCAAGTCCGAATTGGACAAGGAGGGGGGCGGCACCCCCCCCCCTTTCCTTTCTTCCCTCTCCTCCTTCCCCCCAAGTCCTAATCCAACTAGGGAAAGGGGGGAGTCCTACTCCCGGTAGGAGTAGGACTCCTCCGGCGCGCCTCCTCCTAGGGACGGCCGCACCCCCCCCCCCTTGCTCCTTTATATACGGGGGTAGGGGGCACCTCTAGACACACAAGTTGATCCTCGTGATCGTTTTCTTAGCCGTGTGCGGTGCCCCCTTCCACCATAGTCCTCGATAATATTGTAGTGGTGCTTAGGCGAAGCCCTGCGACAGTATAACATCAAGATCATCACCATGCCATCGTGCCGACGGAACTCTTCCCCGACACTTTGCTGGATCGGAGTCCGGGGATCGTCATCGAGCTGAGCGTGTGCTAGAACTCGGAGGTGCCGTAGTTTCGGTGCTTGATCGGTCGGGCCGTGAAGACGTACGACTACATCAACCGCGTTGTCATAACGCTTCCGCTGTTAGTCTACGAGGGTACGTAGACAACACTCTCCCCTCTCGTTGCTATGCATCACCATGATCTTGCGTGTGCGTAGGAATTTTTTTGAAATTACTACGTTACCCAATAGTGGCATCCGAGCCTAGGTTTTATGTGTTGATGTTATATGCACGAGTAGAACACAAGTGAGTTGTGGGCGATATAAGTCATACTGCTTACCAGCATGTCATGCTTTGGTTCGGTGGTATTGTTGGATGAAGCGGCCCGGACCGACATTACGCGTACGTTTACGCGAGACTGGTTCTACCGACGTGCTTTGCACACAGGTGGCTGGCGGGTGTCAGTTTCTCGAACTTTAGTTGAACCGAGTGTGGCTACGCCCGGTCCTTGCGAAGGTTAAAACAGCACCAACTTGACAAACTATCGTTGTGGTTTTGATGCGTAGGTAAGATTGGTTCTTGGTTAAAGCCCGTAGCAGCCACGTAAAACTTGCAACAACAAAGTAGAGGACGTATAACTTGTTTTTGCAGGGCATGTTGTGATGTGATATGGTGAAGACATGATGCTAAATTTTATTGTATGAGATGATCATGTTTTGTAACCGAGTTATCGGCAACTGGCAGGAGCCATATGGTTGTCGTTTTATTATATGCAATGCAATTGCGCTGTAATGCTTTACTTTATCACTAAGTGGTAGCGATAGTCGTGGAAGCATAAGATTGGCGAGACGACAACGATGCTACGATGGTGATCAAGGTGTCGCCCAGTGACGATGGTGATCATGACAGTGCTTTGAAGATGGAGATCACAAGCACAAGATGATGATGGCCATATCATATCACTTATATTGATTGCATGTGATGTTTATCTTTTATGCATCTTATCTTGCTTTGATTGACGGTAGCATTTTAAGATGATCTCTCACTAATTATCAAGAAGTGTTCTCCCTGAGTATGCACCGTTGCGAAAGTTCTTCGTGCTGAGACACCACGTGATGATTGGGTGTGATAGGCTCTACATTAAAATACAACGGGTGCAAAACAGTTGCACACGCGGAATACTCAGGTTATACTTGACGAGCCAAGCATATACAGATATGGCCTCGGAACACGGAGACCGAAAGGTCGAGCGTGAATCATATAGTAGATATGATCAACATAGTGATGTTCACCAATGAAACTACTCCATCTCACGTGATGATCGGACATGGTTTAGTTGATTTGGATCACATGATCACTTAGAGGATTAGAGGGATGTCTATCTAAGTGGGAGTTCTTTAGTAATATGATTAATTGAACTTAAATTTATCATGAACTTAGTACCTGATAGTATCTTGCTTGTTTATGTTTGATTGTAGATAGATGGCCTGTGCTGTTGTTCCGCTGAATTTTAATGCGTTCCTTGAGAAAGCAAAGTTGAAAGATGATGGTAGCAATTACACGGACTGGGTCCGTAACTTGAGGATTATCCTCATTGCTGCACAGAAGAATTACGTCCTGGAAGCACCGCTGGGTGCCAGGTCTGCTGCTGGAGCAACACCAGATGTTATGAACGTCTGGCAAAGCAAAGCTGATGACTACTCGATAGTTCAGTGTGCCATGCTTTACGGCTTAGAATCGGGACTTCAATGACGTTTTGAACGTCATGGAGCATATGAGATGTTCCAGGAGTTGAAGTTAATATTTCAAGCAAATGCCCGGATTGAGAGATATGAAGTCTCCAATAAGTTCTATAGCTGCAAGATGGAGGAGAATAGTTCTGTCAGTGAGCATATACTCAAAATGTCTGGGTATAATAATCACTTGATTCAATTGGGAGTTAATCTTCCAGATGATTGCGTCATTGACAGAATTCTCCAATCACTTCCACCTAGATACAAGAGCTTCATGATGAACTATAATATGCAAGGGATGAATAAGACAATTCCCGAGCTCTTCGCAATGCTGAAAGTTGCGGAGGTAGAAATCAAGAAGGAGCATCAAGTGTTGATGGTCAACAAGACCACTAGTTTCAAGAAAAAGGGCAAAGGGAAGAAGAAGGGGAACTTCAAAAGAACAGCAAGCAAGTTGCTGCTCAGGAGAAGAAACCCAAATCTGGACCTAAGCCTGAAACTGAGTGCTTCTACTACAAGCAGACTGGTCACTCGAAGCGGAACTGCCCCAAGTATTTGGCAGATAAGAAGGATGGCAAGGTGAACAAAGGTATATGTGATATACATGTTATTGATGTGTACCTTACTAATGCGCGCAGTAGCACCTGGGTATTTGATACTGGTTCTGTTGCTAATATTTGCAACTTGAGACAGGGACTACGGATTAAGCGAAGATTGGCTAAGGACGAGGTGACGATGCGCGTGGGAAATGGTTCCAAAGTCGATGTAATCGCGGTCGGCATGCTACCTCTACATCTACCTTCGGGATTAGTATTAGACCAAAATAATTGTTATTTGGTGCCGACGTTGAGCATGAACATTACATCTAGATCTTGTTTGATGCGAGACGGTTATTCATTTAAATCAGAGAATAATGGTTGTTCTATTTATATGAGTAATATCTTTTATGGTCATGCACCCTTGAAGAGTGGTCTATTCTTATTAAATCTCGATAGTAGTGACACACATATTCATAATGTTGAAGCCAAAAGATGCAGAGTTGATAATGATAGTGCAACTTATTTGTGGCACTGCCGTTTAGGTCATATCGGTGTAAAACGCATGAAGAAACTCCATACTGATGGACTTTTGGAACCACTTGATTATGAATCACTTGGTACTTGCGAACCATGCCTTATGGGCAAGATGACCAAAACACCGTTCTCCGGTACTATGGAGAGAGCAACAGATTTGTTGGAAATCATACATACAGATGTATGTGGTCCGATGAATGTTGAGGCTCGTGGCGGATATCGTTATTTTCTCACCTTCACAGATGACTTAAGCAGATATGGATATATCTACTTAATGAAACATAAGTCTGAAACATTTGAAAAGTTCAAAGAATTTCAGAGTGAGGTTGAAAATCATCGTAACAAGAAAATAAAAATTCCTACGATCTGATCGTGGAGGAGAATATTTGAGTTACGAGTTTGGTGTACATTTGAAACAATGTGGAATAGTTTCGCAACTCACGCCACCCGGAACACCACAGCGTAATGGTGTGTCCAAATGTCGTAATCGTACTTTACTAAATATGGTGCGATCTATGATGTCTCTTACTGATTTACCGCTATCGTTTTGGGGTTATGCTTTAGAGACGGCCGCATTCACGTTAAATAGGGCACCATCAAAATCCGTTGAGACGACGCCTTATGAACTGTGGTTTGGCAAGAAACCAAAGTTGTCGTTTCTGAAAGTTTGGGGTTGCGATGCTTATGTGAAAAAGCTTCAACCTGATAAGCTCGAACCCAAATCGGAGAAATGTGTCTTCATAGGATATCCAACGGAAACTATTGGATACACCTTCTATCACAGATCCGAAGGCAACACTTTTGTTGCTAAATTCGGAAACATTATAGAGAAGGAGTTTCTCTTGAAAGAAGTGAGTGGGAGGAAAGTAGAACTTGATGAGGTAACTGTACCTGCTCCCTTATTGGAGAGTAGTACATCACAGAAACCGGTTTCTATGACACCTACACCAATTAGTGAGGAAGCTAATGATGATGATCATGAAACTTCAGAACAAGATACTACTGAACCTCGTAGATCAACCAGAGTAAGATCCGCACCAGAGTGGTACGGTAATCTTGTTCTGGAAGTCATGCTACTAGATCATGATGAACCTACGAACTATGGAGAAGCGATGGTGAGCCTAGATTCCGCAAAATGGCTTGAAGCCATGAAATCTGAGATGGGATCCATGTATGAGAACAAAGTGTGGACTTTGATTGACTTGCCCAAAGTTCGGCAAGCAATTGAGAATAAATGGATCTTCAAGAAGAAGACTGACGTTGACGGTAATGTTACTGTATACAAAACTCGACTTGTCGCAAAAGCTTTTCGACAAGTTCAAGGGATTGACTACGATGAGACCTTCTCACCCGTAGCAATGCTTAAGTCTGTCCGAATCATGTTAGCAATTGCCGCATTTTATGATTATGAAATTTGGTAGATGGATGTCAAAACTGCATTCCTGAATGGATTTCTGGAAGAAGAGTTGTATATGATGCAGCCGGAAGGGTTTGTCGATCCAAAGGGAGCTAACAAAGTGTGGAAGCTCCAGCGATCCATTTATGGACTGGTGCAAGCCTCTCGGAGTTGGAATAAACGCTTTGATAGTGTGATCAAAGCATTTGGTTTTGTACAGACTTTTGGAGAAGCCTGTATTTACAAGAAAGTGAGTGGGAGCTCTGTAGCATTTCTGATATTATATGTAGATGACATATTACTAATTGAAAATAATATAGAATTTCTGGATAGCATAAAGGGATACTTGAATAAGAGTTTTTCAATGAAAGACCTCGGTGAAGCTGCTTACATATTGGGCATTAAGATCTATAGAGATAGATCAAGACGCTTAATTGGACTTTCACAAAGCACATACCTTGACAAAATTTTGAAGAAGTTCAAAATGGATCAAGCAAAGAAAGGATTCTTGCCTGTGTTACAAGGTGTGAAATTGAGTAAGACTCAATGCCCGACCACTGCAGAAGATAGAGAGAAAATGAAAGATGTTCCCTATGCTTCAGCCATAGGCTCTATCATGTATGCAATGTTGTGTACTAGACCTGATGTATGTCTCGCTATAAGTCTAGCAGGGAGGTACCAAAGTAATCCAGGAGTGGATCACTGGACAGCGGTCAAGAACATCCTGAAATACCTGAAAAGGACTAAGGATATGTTTCTCGTATATGGAGGTGACAAAGAGCTCATCGTAAATGGTTACGTAGATGCAAGCTTTGACACTGATCCGGATGATTCTAAATCGCAAACCGGATACGTGTTTACATTAAACGGTGGAGCTGTCAGTTGGTGCAGTTCTAAACAAAGCGTTGTGGCGGGATCTACATGTGAAGCGGAGTACATAGCTGCTTCGGAAGCAACAAATGAAGGAGTCTGGATGAAGGAGTTCATATTCGATCTAGGTGTCATACCTAGTGCATCGGGTCCAATGAAAATCTTTTGTGACAATACTGGTGCAATTGCCTTGGCAAAGGAATCTAGATTTCACAAGAGAAACAAGCACATCAAGAGACGCTTCAATTCCATCCGGGATCTGGTCCAGGTGGGAGACATAGAGATTTGCAAGATACATATGGATCTGAATGTAGCAGACCCGTTAACTAAGCCTCTTCCACGAGCAAAACATGATCAGCACCAAAGCTCCATGGGTGTTAGAATCATTATTGTGTAATCTAGATTATTGACTCTAGTGCAAGTGGGAGACTGAAGGAAATATGCCCTAGAGGCAATAATAAAGTTTTATTTATTTCCTTATATCATGATAAATGTTTATTATTCATGCTAGAATTGTATTATCCGGAAACATAATACTTGTGTGAATACATAGACAAACTAAACGTCACTAGTGTGCCTCTACTTGACTAGCTCGTTAATCAAAGATGGTTATGTTTCCTAACCATAGGCATGTGTTGTCATTTGATTAACGGGATCACATCATTAGGAGAATGATGTGATTGACATGACCCATTCCATTAGCTTAGCACCCGGTCGTTTAGTATGTTGCAATAGCTTTCTTCATGACTTATACATGTTCCTATGACTATGAGATTATGCAACTCCCGTTTACCAGAGGAACACTTTGTGTGCTACCAAACGTCACAACGTAACTGGGTGATTATAAAGGAGCTCTACAGGTGTCTCCAAAGGTACATGTTGGGTTGGCGTATTTCGAGATTAGGATTTGTCACTCCGATTGTCGGAGAGGTATCTCTGGGCCCTCTCTGTAATGCACATCACATAAGCCTTGCAAGCATTGCAACTAATGAGTTAGTTGTGAGATGATGTATTACGAAACGAGTAAAGAGACTTGCCGGTAACGAGATTGAACTAGGTATTGAGATACCGACGATCGAATCTCGGGCAAGTAACATACCGATGACAAAGGGAACAACATATGTTGTTATGCGGTCTGACCGATAAAGATCTTCGTAGAATATGTAGGAGCCAATATGAGCATCCAGGTTCCGCTATTGGTTATTGACCGGAGACGTGTCTCGGTAATGTCTACATTGTTCTCGAACCCGTAGGGTCCGCACGCTTAACGTTACGATGACTTTTCCATTATGAGTTTATATATTTAGATGTACCGAAGTTTGTTCGGAGTCACGGATATGATCAAGGACATGACGAGGAGTCTCGAAATGGTCGAGACATAAAGATTGATATATTTGAAGCCTATGTTTGGACATCGGAAGTGTTCCGGGTGAAATCGGCATTTTACCGGAGTACCGGGAGGTTACCGGAACCCCCGGTAACCTAATGGGCCTTAATGGGCCTAGTGGAGGAAGAGGAGAGGAGGCCTTGGGGCTGCCGCGCGCCCCTTCCCCCCCAAGTCCGAATTGGACAAGGAGGGGGCGGCGCCCCCCCTTTCCTTTCTTCCCTCTCCTCCTTCCCCCCAAGTCCTAATCCAACTAGGGAAAGGGGGGGAGTCCTACTCCCGGTAGGAGTAGGACTCCTCCGGCGCGCCTCCTCCTAGGGCCGGCCGCACCCCCCCCCCCTTGCTCCTTTATATATGGGGGCAGGAGGGCACCTCTAGACACACAAGTTGATCCTCGTGATCGTTTTCTTAGCCGTGTGCGGTGCCCCCTTCCACCATAGTCCTTGATAATATTGTAGTGGTGCTTAGGCGAAACCCTGCAACAGTAGAACATCAAGATCGTCACCATGCCGTCGTGCTGACGGAACTCTTCCCCGACACTTTGCTGGATCGGAGTCCAGGGATTGTCATCGAGCTGAACCTGTGCTAGAACTCGGAGGTGCCGTAGTTTCGGTGCTTGATCGGTCGGGCTGTGAAGACGTACGACTACATCAACCGTGTTGTCATAACGCTTCCGCTGTCGGTCTACGAGGGTACGTAGACAACACTCTCCCCTCTCATTGCTATGCATCACCATGATCTTGCGTGTGCGTAGGAAATTTTTTGAAATTACTACGTTACCCAACAGGGAAGACGTCTCCTCCTTCTTGATCCAGCAAGGGGGAAGGAGAGGTTGATGGAGATCCAGCAGCACGACGGCGTGGTGGTGGAAGCAGCGGGATCTCGACAGGGCTTCGCCAAGCTCTAACGAGAGGGAGAGGTCTTACGGGGGGAAGAGGGAGGCTCCTGGGGCTTGGGTGCGCAGCCCTCCCTCCCCCCCTCTTTATATAGGGGTCTAGGGGGGGGGCGCCGGCCCCTCTAGATCCCATCTACATGGGCGGGCGGCGGCCAAGGGGGTGGCTTGCCCCCCAAGCCAAGTGGGGCGCCCCCCACCCCTAGGGTTTCCAACCCTAGGCGCAGGGGGAGGCCCAAGGGGGGCGCACCAGCCCATCAGGGGCTGGTTCCCCTCCCACTTCAGCCCATGGGGCCCTCCGGGATAGGTGGCCCCACCCGGTGGACCCCCGGGACCCTTCCGGTGGTCCCGGTACAATACCGGTGACCCCCAAAACTTTCCCGGTGGCCGAAACTGGACTTCCTTTATACGATTCTTCACCTCCGGACCATTCCGGAACTCCTCGTGATGTCCGGGATCTCATCCGGGACTCCGAACAACTTTCGGGTTACCGCATACTAATATCTCAACAACCCTAGTATCGCCGAACCTTAAGTGTGTAGACCCTACGGGTTCGGGAGACACGCAGACATGACCGAGACGACTCTTCGGTCAATAACCAACAGCGGGATCTGGATACCCATGTTGGCTCCCACATGCTCCTCGATGATCTCATCGGATGAACCACGGTGTCGAGGATTCAATCAATCCCGTATACAATTCCCTTTGTCAATCGGTACGTTACTTGCCCGAGACTCGATCATCGGTATCCCAATACCTCGTTCAATCTCGTTACCGGCAAGTCACTTTACTCATACCGTAATGCATTATCCCGTGATCAACCACTTGGTCACATTGAGCTCATTATGATGATGCATTACCGAGTGGGCCCAGAGATACCTCTCCGTCATACGGAGTGACAAATCCCAGTCTCGATTCGTGCCAACCCAACAGACACTTTCAGAGATACCCGTAGTGCACCTTTATAGTCACTCAGTTACGTTGTGACGTTTGGCACACCCAAAGCACTCCTACGGTATCCGGGAGTTGCACAATCTCATGGTCTAAGGAAATGATACTTGACATTCGGAAAAGCTCTAGCAAACGAACTACACGATCTTGTGCTATGCTTAGGATTGGGTCTTGTCCATCACATCATTCTCCTAATGATGTGATCCCGTTATCAATGACATCTAATGTCCATAGTCAGGAAACCGTGACTATCTTTTGATCAACGAGCTAGTCAACTAGAGGCTCACTAGGGACGTGTTGTGGTCTACGTATTCACACACGTATTACGATTTCCGGATAACACAATTATAGCATGAACAATAGACAATTATCATGAACAAGGAAATATAATAATAACCATTTTATTATTGCCACTAGGGCATATTTCCAGCACCCCCCTAGTTCGCATCTACCATTGCCATGGTCCATGCCAAAATCACATGGTACAAGATGTTGACTCCAGCGCACTGCGCCAAAATCACAACGGAGGTCCACGTTGCAGAAGCCCGACGTCAGGCCCACATTAATGTTGGCCAACCTTCAAGATCTATGGAAGAGATGGAGGACAAGGAGGAAGGCAATCCCACGGCCATGGTGGGGTCGCGGGAGGAGGAGGCACCCGTGCCGAAGGAGGAGATGATGGTCGCTTATGTCGTGGGTGGCGCGGCGGACGACATCTTCACCATGCAACAGGTAGAGGAGCATTTCAATCGGACGCTTTTGTAGGAGCTCCATGCTACGGTGTCTCAACTGCAGGTGCAACACACGAATTATGTAGTCGTAGCGAAGCTCCTCGTGAACCCGGATGTCGTCGACAAGAACACGGTTGTGTTCATGTCCGTGTAGAGCACCCGTACGATTGACCATGAGCGCCGCCATCTCGCATCAACGACGCACTATGGGAATAACTTTTCGAGAAGCTTGAGGCTAAGGATGATGAGGCGCCGCATAAGCACGGCAATGCTGCGAAAAGAGGCATATGGCTCTGACTGCCAACGACAACGAGGCCGATGGCTCCTGTGCGGGGGTCATTGAACCTCGCCTCCGACCGGGAGGAGTGGATTAGTTTTTTTAGTTGTTTTCAGATATCTTTTCCATTAGGGAAAATCGATGTCTACCTTATTGGAGGGATAGGGTTGGATGGTCTTTCGTCCGGTCGGATGTCCGAACATGTCCATGGATATTCTGATGAGGTCAGTTTGGTGAGCTGCTTTGGAGGCGCACTAGGAATGAGATAGATACAAATCATCGAAATCCCTAGTATGGATGATGATTTTTTGACAAATCTAAGGTGGTGTTGCACCTCCGGCCCGTTGATGACATCATCCTCGTACAAGCAGACAGGCGGGGTAGGTAGGCTTGCTTGCTGGCACAAGCAAACGATCGGCCGGGCGAATGGATCGAAGGATTCAGACAAATGAAACCAAGCAGGCAAAGACTAGTCAGACACTTGCTTGGCACAACAAGCAGCGGATGGAATCGACAAATCTTTACCCTCGTTGTCATCTTCCTCCCGCCTCACCATCTCAAGCGACGAGCAGAATGCGAGTGCTGACCTTGCTGGCTTGCGTCCTAGGTATACAATTCCGGTTGCCATAGGCCAAGCCAATGTGACTGACTTCATGCCACTTGTCCCAAGCTGGGGAGGGAGCTTGGCACCAACTGGACCAGTGGACCGATAGGTAACATTCATCTACGACAGTTCTGACCGAAGCCTTGTGGTCTCCATCTAGGCGCATAGCCATTCCAAAGCAAAAGTTGTCGTCTCCCTGTCACCGTGCAACCACCCATCCATCATCCATCCGCTGGGTCCCTACAGTACCTCTCCTCACCTTGACTTCAGCGGCCATGGCGGGGGCCGGACAACCTCGTGTCACCTCGGCTAGGTACTACTTCCTTTGTCCGGAAATATTTATCATGAAAATAAATAAAAGAGGATGTATCTAGATGTATTTTAGTTCTAAATATATCTCTTTTTATCCATTTTGATGACAAGTATTTTCGGATCAAGACGACCCCTTCGTCGACGCACCGTGTCTAGCACTGCACAACTTGTCAAACAAATGCAATCGATCAACACTCGAACCCCTGGCTGGCTCGCTCTATAAATACTCCACTGCTAAAGCCTGGCCAGCCAGGATGTACGACCATGGCGAGCAGGAGCAGCAGCATGGCGGCGGCGCGGGTCACCGCCGTGATGTGCCTGACGGCGAGCCGCGCGCAGGGGCAGTTGCAGGCACCACCTGCCCCAACGCCGAGGCCATCATCCGGTGCGCCGTCACAGCGGCCTTCGCGACCGACCCCAGCGTCGCCGCCGGGCTCATCCGGCCCCACTTCCACGACTGCTTGGTCGAGGTACGTGTCGCATAGGATCAGAAGCAGCTGCAGGCTGCGGAAAATGCCAACGGAGGCCGAGCTCCAGTGAGCTCGTTTTCAATTTTTATTTTTTTGAGCGCGAAAAATTCCAAATTTATTTTTTGAACACACATGCACATGTATACTATGTATATGCAAAATTTCACAGTATTATACGTTTACATTTGGCGTACAGGAAAAGACAAATACACATTTTTAATGGGCCTTTTATTTTAGTTATTGGGCCAGAAATTTGTTATTTTTGTACAGCCTACAAATCACAACATTTTTCGACGAAATTTAACACGTTCTTGCGGAATACATATAAGTTTTCATGCTATTTTTTTCAGATTTTTTTGGAACTTTTAAATATGCTTTTTGATTTTTTCAAAATACCGATTCATAACAATTCACCACCATTAGATTCATACCAATGTGTTGAGTGTACTTTCACATCATATAAATTTGTTATGAAATCTATTTATATTTGGTTATATAAAATTGGTAAAACTTTAAGAAGTTTAACTTCAGTTAACTCTAATATGCAGAGTAAATAAAAACAGGAGTAACATATACATCCAGATACTCAATAAATATAAGAGTGTTTAGATCACTAATGTAGTGATCTAAATGCTCTTATATTTCTTTACGAAGGGAGTAGGTAATAATACATTGGTTAGCTTTTACTCATGTTACAGCCTGCAGGTCAGAAATCGCACAAACTCATTACTGTTAGTGATATCAATGAGAAACTAATTAAGTTCATTTGGCATTTCTTCTGAGCTGATTGATGCCTTGCATCTGCTATAGTAGTTTGTGGTCAATTCAATCCTCGATTAAACCTTCCATTCAAGAGAATTGCCTACCAATGTCAGGTGGGCTTTCAATAGCAAACTTTACTTAGCCAGATCCTATTAAGAAAATAATGGAAGAATCGGTACAGAACACAAATAGGAGCATATAAACTTATACAGAGAAATCATGCAGCACCTCAAATCTCATAAACACTCCTCTGAAAAATACACTTGGTTTTCCCCCTATCCTTAAGCACAGTGAATACCCATATTTATGAATACGATTATATACTCGTGCGGGAACATGAATAGAAATTCAAAGAGCTAGAAACTCAGAGAGATTATCAATTCAATGTGCGAAGCCTAGGCCTAATAACTTTGCTTAATGCCAGAAGACAGAATGCATGATTAGACATACCATGAAGATAATCAGTGATTTAGCCTGTATTAAGAAGAAGCAATAGAAGAGCTCCAATCTTCTCCATACAAAACATGAACTAATTATGTTGGCTAGCACCTAGATCAAGGCTTGCATGCTACCACTAGAGATGATGCAGACCACCCCTGCCGGTTCTTCTCTAACCCTTATGATGCAGTCTGGTCATGAAGCAGTCCTGGTAGACGGACATCTCTACAATGCACATTTTTCTTGATCAGCATTAAAGATTAGTCCGATTTATTTGCTTTAATTGAATTTGGACTGGAGAATGGAGCAGGGATTTAAGAATAATGAGTTACTTGCCTGGCAAATTCCAGACATATATGGAAGGTGAACCACGGTGCCATCAGTCTACTGCAGTTCACAACAGTATAGGGGAAGTGCCATCTGCCATAGTTCCTCCACTCCACAGCATCACCAACTATGGCGGCTGCCCGAGCTGATTCAAACTATTGTCGATGCACCTCCTCCTCCCCTTCATGTACATTACGGACTGCAGTGTGGTCGGGGCATGGAAGCTGAGGATATTGAAAGGATTTCAGCGTAGGGCAGGGGACCAAAATCAATAATAATATTACAGAAAAAAATACCATGCAGCTCAACGGATGACACCCACTTTAAAACATAAGACAACTGGAAATAGGATAACCGCAACACAAATTGATCATGTAGTTGCTGAAATTCCAATCAGATTACCTAGCTGAGATTTTAAAATGTGATCGGGTAAAGAAAACAGGAAACATATTTTATCTCTCTAGGATTCAGAGGAAACCAGAAGCTGAAAACAATACCAAGAATTCTTGCAAAAGAACCAAGCTGGGAATGAATACTTGCTCACATGCTCATAATTACAACGAAGGTTAACTTCATAGGAAGTCTATTTGACACAATGAAACCGAAATTATCACTGAGGCAGGGCACTCCACAAAGGTCACAATTTATGAAACCTTCCAAGCAGCAAAAAAAAACCTTATGGGCAACAAGGTCACAGAGTCGACTACCTTTTTTTTGGCAAGAGACAATACTACTACTTGATACAATAAATTTCTTGGGTACTCGTGTGAACAACAGACGAAAAGAATGTTTTCCTCTCATCTGGTTTCTGGTTTGTGGTTTGTCTAAACAAGTGGTTTCCAACTGCCTACTAAAAGCAATACCATTCCACAACAAAACAGGGCATAAAACAACCTCTTCCGATATTTTTCACTACGCTTCATATAGGTGCTCTAGATCATCTGCGCTCCACCATAGATCAAGCATGTCGGGTAGTTTTTCTTCTGCAAATGAATGCTTATTGATCAATGATCAAGAACGTAGATGATGGTTACCTAAAAAACACAAAAGATATAGTAAGTATAGCTAACTAATTAAAACAGATAAATGCATTAGCAGTTCCCCCAACCCATGCTTCAAACTATATTTTCCTCTAGAAAAGAAGATTTAGAACAGTCTACGCTGTAATAACATTACAGGTAAGGAAAAAGAAGTTCACGGTGTTACAACAAATATATATTTGTTCACTACTACAGAAACAGCATCAGCATCGGGTCTGAACTCCTATAGCCGGTTTTTCGAACCGATTACAAAGCCATCGGTTCCCATTGAAACTGATTTCGACATGGATATTTGCACAGCTATCAAGCAAAACAGCGTCGTATATAACTTCCATATTTGCACAGCTATCAACTGAAGCAACATCATATATCAACTCGTCATTTTTAAGCATCTTTGACCAACAGAAATAGTTCTTTAGGATAGTCCTAACCAGATCTCTGTAGCCAAATAATAAGAGCCTTAGTCATGTCAGAATTATCATAATCAGAGAACAAACATTATCCTTTTTGCTTACTAGTTTCATTATATATGTACAACACATGGATAAGCAACCTGGAAATGTTCATTGCATTTCATCATGATGGCAAAACAGGAGAACAGTTGCTTCATTTGCTATTCCATTCTAGCCGGTGCATGTAGAGTCAAATTCTAACTAATTGTATCATTATTTTAAGACCTGTAACCTCCTCTTACTGCACATAAAACAACAAGTTCAGATATATATATATATATATATATATATATATATATATATATATATATATATATATATATATTAGAACACAAGGAATATGCATTGCTCACATAAGATTATATGAAAAAGAGAAAGTATTTGATAAGCATTGCTCATAGCAGAATGTAAAATTTATAAGATCTAAACAGATAGCCCTAGCATTGCACATTTAATCTTGTGTAATAGCATATCACAGATAGAACAGGAAACCTGGTAAACTCAGTTAGTAGCCCTTTTCGTTGCTTACTTGCACTACTTATTTTGAAAGCAAGCTGAAGAAATATGTGTAAACATCAACTAAATCAATTAGGAAACATGTGATTCATGGCGTATAACACAAACTGGTTCAGAAAATACTATTGGTCTAAAGTCCACTAGGAAACACATGCAGCAAAGAAATGCAGAAACACATGTCATCTCGCAGAGAACTCAACCACAGAAATTTCCAGTCTTCTGTAAAGTACTTGTGCGATCAAATACAGAAAACGGAAGCTCAGTTTACCTACTTAAAATCAGTAGATATAGGAGGAAACTTTTCTACAAAGTAATCTTGCGAAATAAGCTCAAGCGGCCAATACTCCATCATGACCTGGATGGTTTTCCGAATCCAGAATTAAGGGATTCTAATGCATCTGAAATGGTAGAATATACAGCTGAATTAGTTCACTCTTACCCACGTCATTAACACATATTTGAAAGGAAGACTACAAAATCTAGACGAGAATGGAGAAACTACATAAATAAAGATATACCGAGTAGTTTCATTCTCTGACACGAGATCTGCAGGATAGTTTCAATGCTATGTTTGTCATGAGGTTTCTAACTATGATTGATAAACAAAAACAGAGGATGGGGACCCATGAGTTTTCCCTGAGTTGCGTAGAAAACTGGCCTTTAAGGATAATAATGGAGATAGTATCATTACATAATTGGTTTATATTCCCGTCTCTCCTCTCCAACTAGACAGCTTGGGCATAAACTGCGGAATTAACAAAAATAAATAAAAAGATGTACTTTATACAGTTATGAAATCAGAACCTAATGAAATGACCAATTCACAGAGCTAGGGTGTTTACGAGAGCAAGTACAATATTAACAAAATTAATTCATCTCTAGTCTCTAGATTATAGTACTTTCGGCGTCACTAACACATTATTCAAAATTAAGAGCAATGCCTAGAAAGAGAGTACTAAACACAGGAGCATTAAAATTAACCAGGTATGCAATACTACCAGATTCTCCGCATAGTTCTACAGGAACCTGGTTGATCATGCGGGTTCGTTGTTTATGGCAGTGACTACGAACATCGACGTGACACTTGCACACTGAACAACCACATTCCCTACTCCTAAATCCTAATATCTCTCCGCCGTTCTTTTCTTGTTAATGTTCAAGTATATTTGTTGTGTGTTTAGCACGACATCCCGCTACTCATCTCTTACAAATGAGCAAAGAATGCTAGAACAGGGCATGCACACCTGATAATTCAGGAGCAAATTCGCCACAAAACGTCGGGAAAACCAGATCGAAGCATGCCTCACGACGGAGGACGGGGACCTCGAGACGCGGGGCACCAAGCACGGATGCCCGAACCCTAGGTCCCGGCGACGAGAGAGCCGCCGCGGGCGCACGCGACGCCGTCACGGCCACCAGAGCTCGGGCGCGGCTGGGATAGGATTTCGGGGGAGGCGGCGAACACATGGCGGAGGTCGTGTTTCAGGGAGGCGCCGAATCCAATGAGGGGATGAGCAGAGTCAGTGGACTCCGAGACTGGAGGGAGCATAGGAGTGGCCGGCGGCGCCAACCCCGGTGGCGGCGCCGGCGGCGAGTGAGAAGGCCGAAGGCGTCGTCGGGGCTCGGGAAGGAGAGGAGGCAACGCACAGGGACGAAGTAAATGGGCCGGCCCATTTGCGCGACGAGAAATACACCGGACGAATAGTACCGTACCGGAAGTTTAATCAATATGTGATCAGTTTATTAGGCCGAATTCTGCCTAGTGCATCGCCAACACGGGGATCATGCACGGCTGTCAGCTGCGAAAGATGCCAAAGCGCACAAATAAAAGAGGCCGCTGAGCCCAACCCGTGAACCAGCATCGAAAAGTGCACACGGACGAAAAGATGGCCTCCGAGCCCATCCGTGACCCAGCACCGATAAGTGCGCACGGATCAAAACAAATGCAGTGAAAAGATCCCCTATGAGGGCACAGTCGTAAGAAAAAATAGCGCAATTGCATCCCCCGGGTTGGCACGTGCTATACATTAGCACTGGGCTTTTTGTTCAAATTCCTTTTTTTAAGGACGAGCTACCCTGTTTAAAAATTCAAAAATGCTTTTCTATCTATTTTATTTTAGTTTTTCTATTTTCATAAATTCAAGAAAATGTTGGGGTTTTCAAAATGTTTTTGTTTTCAAGTTTTGTTCGGAGTTACAAAAAAATGTTCCTGTTTACAAAATTTGTTTGCAGATTCAAGAAAATAGGAATTTCAAAAAAATTCATGCTTCCAAATTTGCTTTGGAATTCCAAAAATTGTTCCCATTTTCAAAACTGTTCGATAATTCAAAAATAGTATTTTTAAAACAAATGTTCCCAAATTTCGAAAATAATTCAAAAATGTTCCGAATTTCTACTATGCGGTTTCAAAAAATGTATGGACTTTTTCTAAAAAATCCATGCTTTTTAAAGCCGGATTAAAAAAAACTAATCGCCATAGTAGCTATATGGGTCGGCTCAATCGGGGCTCTCCTTGTGCGGAAGGCCGACTACTGTTTGCACAAGGAGCATCATATAGGAGCTCCCAATAAATATGGCCTTGCTTCGCTTGAATGCCAATATTTTGGCTAATATTTGCTTGGTTGCCAAAACAGGGACTAACTAGTCCACGGATACCCCCTCGGGGGCTTCCTAGCAGACGCGCGCGAGCGCTTCAATCGCCACGTATCGCGTGTTGGGGGCATCACGGAAACCCAGTTTTTTTCCTGCACGGTTTTGCCAAGGATTTTTTTCCACTATTTTTTGGGGTTTCGGATTTCACTTAATTTTCCCTATGTTTTTCTAGGGAAAAATGATTTTTTTAGTTTTTCTAGTTTTAATTGCATGAAGCACACCATGTGAAAGAAACTATGCATCCCAAAATTGAAGAACACAGTTGTGTATCATGCGAAAAAAAATTGTTCTTCCCGCATGAATAGAAAAATGTGCTTCTCGAAAAATGAAAAAGAACAGTTGTTCCACGTGAAGCACAAGTTATGCTTCTCGGGAAGTGAAAAGCAGAGTTATGCTTCTGTGGGGGTTTATATATTCACGAATGGATACACTCCAGTGAGAAACAAGGGGGTTATCGCGTGTGGGTGGGAAACCTGTGTGAAACGTGATAGTAGTCATTAATTAGCGATCTTCCTGGTGGATAAGTAGTTACGCCATTGGCACGGCGGAAGTGGTAACCATACAAATGGAGCGCCATTGACTTGGATGTGCATGGGAGGAACATGTTGGATTGAAACTTCCCTTTCCCGTGCTCCAAACCAACACCCACAGCCTCAAAATATGGAGGCTCGTGGGCTAGATATGGCATCAGCTCCAAAACTTATGTCAGATTGAGATGCATATGGCGACTCTGTTAGAGTGCCATTTTGGGACCAGATCACCATATTGGTGGTTATTATGACGGCCAACTTGATACTGCGATCCTTTTGAGTTGCTTATTGAGGGAAGACCTAACCTCCATGGCTACCGTTCTCATGCAGGTCATAATCATCAATGATGCGACCAAGCTGAAGACGAGAGAGGAAAGGGAAAGCACGCCAACTACGTGGAAGTAAAAGCGCGATGAATGACCGCCATGGAGAGGTTGCCCCACCATAAGGGGGAACAAGGGGCCGGTTCAGGTCAACTGCATTTGAGGAGAAAAAATGGCATTGCACGTACACCCAACTTGTTAGAGGACAAAATACTGGTTTGCCGAATAAGTTCATGTCCAGTGAGGATCTTCAAATAAGTCTCAAATGTTCGAATCAGACGGTTCAGACACTTTGAGCCGTTCAACACAGATCACCAAATTGATCAGGACATGTCCGAACATTTGAATTTTCTAGCCTGGCCCCAATTCGAGAGGAAATCAAGGGGAGTCCACGCGTGAGCCACGTCGGACTCTGACACATTGGACCCACCCCAAAAGGCGTCTCCGGCTATAGACACCCCCCTCATACACACCATCTTCATCGGACGTCCACCTATCTACAGTCATGTCGGCACGCCACCCGAAAAGCCTACATCAGTTGCCCACATTGAACCTTTGCCACTTCGCCTGCCCCATCTATTGAAAAGTCGACCAGTCACCCACCAAAAGCCTACCTTGGAGCCCATCTCCCCACCCCTCGGCCATCGTATGACCCCCCCCCCCCCCTTAGTTCGCATCTACCATTGCCATGGTCCATACCAAAGTCACATGGTACAAGATGTTGACTCCGGAGCACTGCGCCAAAATCACATCGGAGGTCCACGTTGCAGAAGCCCGACGTTGGCCCCACATTGATGCTGCCAACCTTCGAGATCTATGGACGAGATGGAGGACGAGGAGGAAGACAATCCCATGGCCATGGTGGAGGTCGCAGGAGGAGGAGGCACCCGTGCCGAAGGAGGATATGATGGTCGCTTATATCGCGGGTGGCGCGGCGGACGACATCTTCACCATGCAACAGGTAGAGGAGCATTTCAATCGGACGCTCTTGTAGGAGCTCCACGCTACGGTGTCTCAACTGCAGGCGCAACACACGGATTATGCAGGCGTAGCGAAGCTCCTCGTGAACCCGGATGTCGTCAACAAGAACACGGTAGTGTTCATGTACGTGTAGAGCACCCGTATGATTGACCACGAGCGCCGCCAGCTCGCATCAAAGACGCGCTATGGGAGTAACTTTTCGAGAAGCTCGAGGCTAAGGATGATGAGGCGCCGCATAAGCACGACAACGCTGCGAAAAGAGGCATATGGCTATGACCGCCAACGACAACGAGGCCGATGGCTCCTGTGCGGGGGTCATCAACCTCGCCTCCGACCGGGAGGAGTAGATTAGTTTTTTAGTTGTTTTCAGAGATCTTTTCCATTAGGGAAAATCGATGTTTGCCTTATTGGAGGGATATGGTGTAACGCCCCGAGACCGTTGTGCCAGGTGTCTTCCGGTGTTTCGTTGTTGTTGCCTTGTCATTTGCTTGCGTGTTGCATCTTGCCATGTCATCATGTGCATTGCATCATCATGTTTTCAAAACTTGCATTCGTCTGGGTTATCCCAGTTCTCCCCGTTGTCCTTTCTGAGCCCATACCACACTTGCCCGCGCCCGCGGCATGTCCGAAAAGTATTTTATAAGTGGCCGGAAAATGTTCTCGGAATGGGATGAGAGTTGGCGTGTGGTCTTGTTATAGTGTAGGTAGACCGCCTGCCAAGTTTCATCGCAATCGGAGTCCATTTGACGCCCCAACGGATAACTATAGCCGCAATATAGCCGGTCTAACGTCGGACGTTTTTGGTCTCCAGAAATAGTCGCCGGGCCTCCCTCTCTTCTCTTCTCTCAGCTCGAGACCGTCTACACAGCTCACTACCTACCACAAGGTCCAACCTAACCTCTCTCGTCAGCCCGCGGCCCTCCTCGCGCGCGCGTCCGAAAATTGTCCCGGACCCGACCCGAGCAGTCGTCACCGTCGTATCCGGATCATCCCCAAACATCTACAAAACGTCTCCGTTTTCTCATTTGGGCTCCCTAGCTATATTATTCACGATCGTCCGATTACGATCGAAGGGACCGGATAGTCCCTAATTTAACCCACATGCTATTTATACACAGATGAAACCCTAGAAACTAGAGATCTGTCCCATCCACCCCGTGTCCGCCGCCACCACTCTCTCCCTTGGTTTCAGCGCCAAACCAATCCCCAATCGGCAGCCTCGATCCAAATCCACCCGCACGCAACCAGCCACTGCGTCCTCCCGATCTGCCTCCTCCCGCAGAGGCACTCACCTCGACCCCGAGCGGATCAAGCCAGCAGTCCCCGCCGGCGATGGGCAGCACCGGACCAGCAGGACTGTGGCCTTCCTCTCCCTCCTCCCCTCTGTTTTTCCTCGTGCTCCCTGGCTCTCTCTCACGATCTCCCTGTCTCTCTGTATTTCATCTGCTGCAGGTCCCGAGCACCTTGTTCCCTCCTCCCGTGCCTCGATCCAGGGTGGATCGGGAGCAGCACCACCCTGCGTCAACCGCCGGAGCAACGTCCGCCCCGACGAACCTCGACCTCCTCCGAAGCCATGGAGCCTCCTTGCCGTTCCCGACCTCAATTCCCTCTCGTCTCGCCATGGCGTCTCCGAGCCCAACCATGGACAGTGGCTGCCGGAGCTCGTCTTCCCCACCCGCGTGTGCCCGTCGTCGGCCAGAGTCGCAGGCCACCATGGACAGCCCCAGGAGCTCCCTCGCAGCCGCCTGGATCTGGCGTCTCACCGGAGACCGCGTCCTCGCCCGTTTCCAGCCGCTGCCCTGCTCTGTCGAAGACGACGAGCACCCGGCTGAGCCAGCAGCGTCGTTGACCGCGTGCGTAGGCCACATCCCGCGCCAAGTCCCTCTGGCCGCGCCCGCAACCTGCCTCCGCACCGTCCCTGCGTTCCTGTCGACCCTCGCCGGAGTTGTGCCAAGTTCCACCTGCTCTTCTCGTCCTGCCAAATGCATCCCTCGTCGCCGGATCCGGGGACCCCGCGCCCGGATCCCTCCATCCCCAGCAAGCTCCGCCTCCCTCCATCGTCGGAGCTCTGCCGGATGCCTCGCCGTTGACCCTGCCATCTGCTTCGTTCGCCTAGGGCAGCGCACAGTCTCTGCTTCATCCACGCGAGGGAGACGAGCGCAACGCTCCTGTTTCGTTGCCCGAGTCCGCCCGAGCCGGCCCGCTGCTAGTTTTCCCGTGCAGGCCTCCCTCTCCGTCTAAACCCGGTCAGGCCCATGGTGAGCGCCCCAGCGCCCAGCAGTTTCGGCCCGTGCCTTGTTTTTTTGCCAGATTTGCATAATAGTCCCTAGAGTTCATACATTTAATATCTCACAAACCGTGCATCGGATTAAAATAAGTTATATATGAAACTTGCTTAGAATTTTGTGTAGATTAATAATTTGCCACTTTCATCTATGTTTGAAATGTTTAAAATGTTGTTTGTTTAAATTTGCTTAAATGCCATGTTAAAATGCTTTATTTCATAACTAAGTAACCGTAGCTCCAAACCTAACAAACTTTATATGTAAATGGGGTAGAAAAATGCCTAGTTTAACATGGTGGCATCACTTTGCATGTTTAACAACTCTAAAATTGTGTTTAGGGCAGAACAGTACCAAACCTTAAAACATGCACATGAGGAGTTTCCGGACTTGTTGTTTTGTTGTTCCGGCCACATTTAAACTTGCCTAGATAGATACTTTCATTATGCTTCACCTCTTGCCATGCTAACAAGATTTAATATTTTTGGGTACATAAACGAGAGAGAACTAAATAAGTTATGTGGTGTTCCGTCAATATGCACCCCGATGCATATTGAGCTCCACTTAAGTTGTAGTATTGTTTGTGCACTTTGCCATGCCATGCCTCATTAAACCGGACATGCATCATACTTGTTTGCGCATCGTGCCATGCCTATGTGGTGGTTGTTTACTATGTTGTTTGCTTTCTTTCCGGTGTACTTCTTCTTGGTAATCCGGTAACGTCGTGATTGTGAGGACCCGTTTGACTACGTCCGTTTATCTTCTTCATGGACTCGTTCTTCTTCCTTGCGGGATCTCAGGCAAGATGACCATACCCTCAAAATCACTTCTATGTTTGCTTGCTAGATGCTCGCTCTTTTGCTATGCCTATGTAGCGATACCTACCACTTTCTTATCATGCCTCCCATATTGTTGAACCAAGCCTCTAACCCACCTTGTCCTAGCAAACCGTTGTTTGGCTATGTTACAGCTTTTCTCAGCCCCTCTTATAGCGTTGTAAGTTGCACGTGAAGATTGAAGCTTGTTCCATGTTTGGAACATGGATATTCTTGTTGGGATATCACAATATATCTTATTTAATTAATGCATCTATATACTTGGTAAAGGGTGGAAGGATCGGCCTTATGCCTGGTGTTTTGTTCCACTCTTGCCGCCCTAGTTTCCGTCATATCGGTGTTATGTTCCCGGATTTTGCGTTCCTTACGCGGTTGGGTTATAATGGGAACCCCTTGACAGTTCGCCTTGAATAAAACTCCACCAACAAGGCCCAACATTGGTTTTACCATTTTCCACATAGCCTTTTCTTTCCCTTGAGTCGGCAGGCTCAAGGGTCATCTTATTTTAACCCCCCCCCCCCCCGGGCCAGTGCTTCTCTAAGTGTTGGTCCAACTGAGCGATGTCTGAGGCTACCAGGGCAACCCTGGGCTGGCTTACCCGACGTCTGGCTCATCCGTGTGCCCTGAGAACGAGATATGTGCAGCTCCTATCGGGATTTGTCGGCACATCTGGGTGGCTTTGCTAGTCTTGTTTTACCATTGTCGAAATTTCTTGTAACCGGGATTACGAGCCTGATCGGGTCTTCCCGCTAGAAGGAATATCCTTCGTTGACCGTGAGAGCTTGTAATGGGCTAAGTTGGGACACCCTGCAGGGTTATGAACTTTCAAAAGCCGTGCCCACGGTTATGGGTAGATGGGAATTTGTTAATGCCCGGTTGTAGAAAACCTGAAGCTTAACTTAATTAAAATGCATCAACCGCGTGTGTAACCGTGATGGTCTCTTTCCGGCGGTGTCTGGGAAGTGAACACGGTGTTGGAGTTATGCTTGACGTAGGTTGTTCTAGGATCACTTCTTGATCATAGTTTCTCGAACGTGCCTTGCCTTCTCTTCTCGCTCTCATTTGCGTATGTTAGCCACCATATATGCTAGACGCTTGCTGCAGCTCCACCTCATACCTTTTACCCATCCTATAAGCTTAAATAGTCTTGATCGCGAGGGTGTGAGATTGCTGAGTCCCCGTGACTCACAGATACTTCCAAAACCAGTTTGCAGGTGCCGATGATGCCGTGCAGGTGACGCAACCAAGCTCAAGGAGGAGCTCGATGAAGATCTTGTCCTTTGTGTTGTTTCAGTCCAGTTGATCAGTAGTCGAGCCCAATTGGGGTCGATCGGGGATCTGTGTAGCATTTGGGGTAGTCTTCTTTTATTTTGGTTCCGTAGTCGGACCTTGAGTGTATCTGGATGATGTATTGATTTATTCTTGTAATTGTGTGAAGTGGTGAGTGTAAGCCAACTATGTATCCTTTTCCCTTAATGTATTACATGGGTTGTTGTGAAGATTACGTCACTTGTGACATTGCTTTCAATGCGGTTATGCCTCTAAGTCGTGCTTCGACACGTAGGAGATATAGCCGCATCGAGGGTGTTACAAGTTGGTAATCAGAGCCTTCCCCGACCTTAGGAGCCCCCTGCTTGATCGAATCGCTGGCGTTGTTGAGTCTAGAAAAATGTTTTGAGTCTTATAGGATTATATATATCGGAGAGTTAGGAATTCTTTTTACTCCTTAGTCCCTTCGTCGCTCTGGTGAGGCATCCTGAAGTAGAGTTTTGACTCTTCTCTTCTCAAATTTCACTAATTTTTTTAGGATCACGCGGGTATCTTGGAATCGTTCCGATGGTTTTGTGACGAGAACATTGTTCTTGGTGCCTCTTGACATTTAGGGGTTGTGGCAGTGTCCCGGGGAGTTGAGCTCTGAGGTGTTGTCGTCACAATTTTATCGTTGCAGTTCTGGAATACCTGAGTTTAGTTTCGCTGACATCGAAAATCTCTTTTATGCAGTTGTTGGTGAGATAACCTCGACGCCACCCAGTACTGGGGCGGGAGTTCGGCAGTATTGCCATAACTAGTATAATGGATGCTTTTCGAAGGTTGAGGTAAATGATTTTCAAAGGTTTCTTGGTTATGTGTTGAAGGATGGATACAGCTGGATGTAGGATTTGTTAGTTTTGGGTGAGATATTATGCTTCCCCTGTATCCCCAACACCTGATTGCATAACCGGAAAATTTCGGGAGTTTGATAAGTGGGAATTCAAGTAGATCTTAGGATATCTTTCCGACAGATGTATGATATGAAATTGGGGTTCGATGTCTAGTGGTCCGCCTATCCACAGTTGGTTTTACAGTGGTCTCGCTGTGTCTTAAAGAGTCCTTGGCTATGCCGACTCGGGGACGCTTCGTATGTCATGTGCACTGCCTTGTACATGATGGTGTTGTACGATCGAGCCCGTGTAGGCCCCACCATGAAAACTTCGGAAGAAATCTCTATGATATGTTTGTTCCGGCTTATTCGGCAAGCCAATCCTTTGTTCTGCTTTTGAGTTGTGGTATTCGAGGTTGCTTCGAAGTCCAGTGTTGATTCCATACCTTTCCTAAGCGGTGTTCTCATGTTCCTATGTGATACTAATCCTTCTTGATCATCGAGTTTGTCATCTTAATTTCTTTTCAACCGACGTGTTTCCTTCAAGTGGATCCGGTCATTTCAACATCCGCAAGATCACCTCTCGGTTTTCCCAACGTTGTTCGTTCCATCTGTCCCCAAGTTGCTTTTGTTTTTTCCCACCCACCCACCCTTTTCATTCAAGGACTCAGACTTCATAAACAAGTATCCATTTTATTCATGTGAAGTCTCCTCATTATTTTTTTAATCAACGTTCTTCCCCGGTGGTTCTCGTGAAGATGCTCTACAAGTTCATCATTATTTGTTCTTTTCTTCTCCGGTGGATTCAAGTCAAGTTTTGTTGATCATACCTTTTTCCTCGTTTCAATACCTTCTTATGCCGGTGCACCTCATAATCTTCCATTTCTCGCTATTCAATTGTTCCGGAGTGTTCAAGATATCTCGAGCCTGTTATCTCATTCAAGTCTTTTTATTCAACCGGTGCAGCCTCTCTTTTAAATCATTTCAACGGTGTTTCTTTTGAGTGGGCCCTAACCCACAGGTCTTTTCCCAGGATCTTACCTGACTCTTCTTATTTTCCCGGAGGTATTCTTAAATTATTTTCAAAGTTTGACGTAAGAATGCATTATCATCAGTATTATGTCTTTCTCCAAGATCTTTCAAATTCTTTTTATCGTTGGTTCAACCTTTCTAATTTTCATCCCGGAGTATCTCAACAATTCATGGTGGTTTTTCTCATCGTCATTCTCTGCACATGAAGGCCGAAGAAGAGTTTTCCTCCAAATCTTATCCGTTCTCTCAAAGATTCATCATTCTAGCTTGTTGCCATCCTCTCATAATTGTTTTTGATTGTGAAAATTCTTTTCACTCATCCGGAGCAATTCAGGAGTCTTTAAGTTTGTTTCTCTGAAGCCCATAATCTCAGAATTATTCATTTCCAGCTTTCAGCTCTCGTTCTCTAAATCTTACTGGTGCATCGTTCAAGTGATCTCTAATCAGTCGTGATTCCTTCGTTCTCATGCTTCTAAATTCTCTCAAGCATCTTCGTTTATTTGCTAATCCTTCCTGGCGTTTCTTCATGTTTTATTCGTTCTTTTTCAATTCTTACGGTGGTTCATTCAAGAGTGCTTCTCTTTCGTTATCATACAGATTCATTCGTTTTTTCAATTCTACCGGTGTTTCGTTGAAGACCTTATCAAGTTATTGATATCTCTACTAATCCTTTCTACGAGAATAAGTAATGTGTCAAATCCGTTGATTATCATCAATTTAATTGATGAAGGATAAGCATAAAGTAATTCTTATTCTTGTTTCAACGAGTGAACTCAATTCCCTATTCCGCAGGCTCATCAAATTCTCGGTTTCATTTGTTTCATCTTTCTTTTCCGGAGTTCCAAGCTTTTCCGCATTATATCGTCGCGGAGATTCTTCTAAATCATTACAAGGCTTCACCTTGTGTTTCAACTTCTCTTTCCTTCCTGTTTGATCATCCTTTTGTTACCGGAGTCCTTCATGAAGGTTCTACATGATGGTTCATCAAGGATTTAATTCCTTCTTGAAGTGTTCATCAACATTCTTTTCAGAGGAGCTCAAGTTTCCTTCTTCTTGCAACCCGGAGTGCAATCCTTTCTACCGTATCATTTGAGGTGGTATTATGTCATTCTTGATAATTTGAGTTCATGTTTCATGATTCACATGTTGTTAAGAGTGAGTTATTTTAAATCCATCAATCTCGTCATTGGAGTTATCTTGGGTTATATTTCACCTAAAGCCTTCCCTAAGGATTGTTGCTAATTATGGTGCTTATAAATGATCCAAGTTCTTCATTTATCCTTCCGGTGAGATAAGTTTCTCGTCTCCTTGTTCTTATCAATCCAATTCTTTTTCCCGTGAGTGGCAGGTTGTCACCTCATATATTTGAGATATATTCCATAAGACCATATCAAGCTTATTCTTTTCGTTGTTGGTTTTCCAACAACTCCGTTATAGCATTTGTTGTAAGCGTGCTCCCTCAAGATCTTGTTTCCCTTCGTTCATTCCATTCCATTCTTACTTTTGTTCCGGAGGCTTTGTGATGTTGCTGTCTTCAACCCATCTTTCCATTTTGTTAGGATCGTGTTCTTTTCTTGGTTTATCCATTTAACCGTAGTGTTGTGTCCTTTTGCTCAAGCTCTTTCATTTTATCAAGTCTTTCATTCTCTTTTTCAACCGAAGTGCTACCAAAATCGGTTCTTTCTTTTCCTCTTTCTTAACGGAGTGCTTTCAACTTCGTTCATCTCCATTGTATTCTTTTCTCGAAATGGCTTAACCTTTTCAAGGTTCTTTGGTTTCACGCGTTTGTCAAAGAAGCAACTTAGCTTTACCTCTTCTCTTTCCCTTCCGTTTTTCCCTCCGGTGCCATTCTAGATCTCGGGACGAGATCCTCTCGTAGTGGTGGAGTGTTGTAACGCCCCGAGACCGTTGCGCCAGGTATCTTCCGGTGTTTCGTTGGTGTTGCCTTGTCATTTGCTTGCGTGTTGCATCTTGCCATGTCATCATGTGCATTGCATCATCATGTTTTCAAAACTTGCATTCGTCCGGGTTATCCCAGTTCTCCCCGTTGTCCTTTCTGAGCCCATACCACACTTGCACACGCCCGCGGCATGTCCGAAAAGTATTTTATAAGTGGCCGGAAAATGTTCTCGGAATGGGATGAGAGTTGGCGTGTGGTCTTGTTATAGTGTAGGTAGACCGCCTCCCAAGTTTCATCGCAATCGGAGTCCGTTTGACGCCCCAACGGATAACTATAGCAGTAATATAGCCGGTCTAACGTCGGACGTTTTCGGTCTCCGGAAACAGTCGCCAGGCCTCCCTCTCTTCTCTTATCTCAGCTCAAGACCGTCTACACAGCCCACTACCTACCACCAGGTCCAACCTAACCTCTCTCGTCAGCCCGCGGCCCTCCTCGCGCGCGCGTCCGAAAATTGTCCCGGACCCGACCCGAGCAGTTGTCACCGTCGTGTCCGGATCATCCCCAAACATCTACAAAACGTCTCCGTTTTCTCATTTGGGCTCCCTATCTATATTATCCGCGATCGTCCGATTACGATCGAAGGGACCGGATAGCCCCTAATTTAACCCACCTGCTATTTATACACAGATGAAACCCTAGAAACTAGGGATCTATCCCATCCATCCCGTGTCCGCCGCCACCACTCTCTCCCTTGGTTTCAGCGCCAAACCAATCCCCAATCGGCAGCCTCGATCCAAATCCACCCGCACGCAACCATCCACTATGTCCTCCCGATCTGCCTCCTCCCGCAGAGGCACTCACCTCGACCCCGAGCGGATCAAGCCAGCCATCCCCGCCGGCGATGGGCAGCACAGGACCAGCAGGACTGTGGCCTTCCTCTCCCTCCTCCCCTCTGTTTTTCCTCGTGCTCCCCGGCTCTCTCTCACGATCTCCCACTCTCTCTGTATTTCATCTGTTGCAGGTCCCGAGCACCTTGTTCCCTCCTCCCATGCCTCGATCCAGGGTGGATCGGGAGCAGCGCCACCCTGCGTCAACCGCCGGAGCAACGTCTGCCCCGGCGAACCTCGACCTCCTCCGAAGCCATGGAGCCTCCCTGCCGTTCCCGACCTCAACTCCCTCTCGTCTCGCCATGGCGTCTCCGAGCCCAACCATGGACAGTGGCTGCCGGAGCTCGTCTTCCCCGCCCGCGCGTGCCCGCCGTCAGCCAGAGTCGCAGGCCACCATGGACAGCCCCAGGAGCTCCCTCGCAGCTGCCTGGATCTGGCGTCTCACCGGAGACCGCGTCCTCGCCCGTTTCCAGCCGCTGCCATGCTCTGTCGAAGACGACGAGCACCCGCCCGAGCCAGCAGCGTCGTTGACCACGTGCGTGGAACACATCCCGCGCCAAGTCCCTCCGGCCACGCCCGCAACCTGCCTCCGCACCGTCCCTGCGTTCCTGTCGACCCTCGCTGGAGTTGTGCCAAGTTCCACCTGCTCTTCTCGTCCTGCCAGATGCATCCCTCGTCGCCGGATCCGGGGACCCCGCGCCCGGATCCCTCCATCCCCGGCGAGCTCCGCCTCCCTCCATCGCCGGAGCACCGCCGAATGCCTCGCCGTTGACCCTGCCATCTGCTTCGTTCGCCTAGGGCAGCGCCCAATCTCTGCTTCATCCACGCGAGGGAGACGAGCGCAGCGCTCCTGTTTCGTTGACGGAGTCCGCCCGAGCCGGCCCGCCGCTAGTTTTCCCCTGCAGGCCTCCCTCTCTGTCTAAACCGGGCCAGGCCCATGGTGAGCGCCCCAGCGCCCAGCAGTTTCGGCCCATGCCTTGTTTTCTTGCCAGATTTGCAGAATAGTCCCTAGAGTTCATGCATTTAGTATCTCACAAACTGTGCATCGGATTAAAATAAGTTATATATGAAACTTGCTTAGAATTTTGTGTAGATTAATAATTTGCCACTTTCATCTATGTTTGAAATGTTGTTTGTTTAAATTTGCTTAAATGCCATGCTAAAGTGCTTTATTTCATAACTAAATAACCGTAGCTCCAAACCTAACAAACTCTATATGTAAATGGGGTAGAAAAATGCCTAGTTTAACATGGTGGCATCACTTTGCATGTTTAACAACTCTAAAATTGTGTTTAGGGCAGAACGGTACCAAACCTTAAAACATGCACATGAGGAGTTTCCAGACTTGTTGTTTTGTTGTTCCGGCCTCATTTAAACTTGCCTAGATAGATACTTTCATTATGCTTCACCTCTTGCCATGCTAACAGGATTTAATATTGTTGGGTACATAAATGAGAGAGAACTAAATAAGTTATGTGGTGTTCCGTCAATATGCACCCCGATGCATATTGAGCTCCACTTAATTTGTAGGATTGTTTGTGCACTTTGCCATGGCATGCCTCATTAAACCGGACATGCATCATACTTGTTTGCGCATCGTGCCATGCTTATGTGGTGGTTGTTTACTATGTTGTTTGCTTTTTTCCGGTGTACTTCTTCTCGGTAATCCGGTAACGTCGTGATTGTGAGGACCCATTCGACTACGTCCGTTTGTATTCTTCATGGACTCTTTCTTCTTCCTTGCGGGATCTCAGGCAAGATGACCATACCCTCGAAATCACTTATATCTTTGCTTGCTAGATGCTCGCTCTTTTGCTATGCCTATGCTGCGATACCTACCACTTGCTTATCATGCCTCCCATATTGTTGAACCAAGCCTCTAACCCACCTTGTCCTAGCAAACCGTTGTTTGGCTATGTTACCGCTTTGCTCAGCCCCTCTTATAGCGTTGTTAGTTGCAGGTGAAGATTGAAGCTTGTTCCATGTTTGGAACATGGATATTCTTGTTGGGATATCACAATATCTCTTATTTAATTAATGCATCTATATACTTGGTAAAGGGTGGAAGGCTCGGCCTTATGCCTGGTGTTTTGTTCCACTCTTGCCGCCCTAGTTTCCGTCATATCGGTGTTATGTTCCCGGATTTTGCGTTCCTTACGCGGTTGGGTTATAATGGGAACCCCTTGACAGTTCGCCTTGAATAAAACTCCTCCGGCAAGGCCCAACATTGGTTTTACCATTTGCCACCTAGCCTTTTCTTTCCCTTGAGTCGGCCGGCTCAAGGGTCATCTTATTTTAACCCCCCGGGCCAGTGCTTCTCTAAGTGTTGGTCCAACTAAGCGATGTCCGAGGCTACCAGGGGCAACCCTGGGCTGGCTTACCCGACGTCTGGCTCATCTGGTGTGCCCTGAGAACGAGATATGTGCAGCTCCTATCGGGATTTGTCGGCACATCTGGGTGGCTTTGCTGGTCTTGTTTTACCATTGTCGAAATGTCTTGTAACCGGGATTCCGAGCCTGATCGGGTCTTCCCGCTAGAAGGAATATCCTTCGTTGACCGTGAGAGCTTGTGATGGGCTAAGTTGGGATACCCCTGCAGGGTTATGAACTTTCGAAAGCCGTGCCCGCGGTTATGGGTAGATGGGAATTTGTTAATGTCCGGTTGTAGAAAACCTGAAGCTTAACTTAATTAAAATGCATCAACCGCGTGTGTAACCGTGATGGTCTCTTTCCGGCGGTGTTCGGGAAGTGAACACGGTGTAGGAGTTATGCTTGACGTAGGTTGTTCTAGGATCACTTCTTGATCATAGTTTCTCGAACGTGCCTTGCCTTCTCTTCTCGCTCTCATTTGCGTATGTTAGCCACCATATATGCTAGACGCTTGCTACAGCTCCACCTCATACCTTTTACCCGTCCTATAAGCTTAAATAGTCTTGATCACGAGGGTGTGAGATTGCTGAGTCCCCGTGACTCACAGATACTTCCAAAACCAGTTTGCAGGTGCCGATGATGCCATGCAGGTGACGCAACCAAGCTCAAGGAGGAGCTCGATGAAGATCTTGTCCTTTGTGTTGTTTCGGTCCAGTTGATCAGTAGTGGAGCCCAGTTGGGGTCGATCGGGGATCTGTGTAGCATTTGGGGTAGTCTTCTTTTATTTTGGTTCCATAGTCAGACCTTGAGTGTATCTGGATGATGTATTGATTTATTCTTGTAATTGTGTGAAGTGGCGAGTGTAAGCCAACTATGTATCCTTTTCCCTTAATGTATTGCATGGCTTATTGTGAAGATTACCTCACTTGCGACATTGCTTTCAATGCGGTTATGCCTCTAGGTCGTGCTTCGACACGTAGGAGACATAGCCGCATCAAGGGCGTTACATATGGTTGGATGGTCTTTCATCTGGTCGGATGTCCGAACATGTCCATGGATATTCTGATGTGGTCAGTTTGGTGAGCCGCTTTGGTGGCGCATTAGGAATGGGATAGATACAAATCATCGAAATCCCTAGTATGGATGAAGATTTTTTTGACAAATTCGAGGTGGTGTTGCACCTCCGGCCGTTGATGACATCATCCTCGCACAAGCAAACGACCGGCCGGGCGAATGGATCGAAGGATTCAGACAAATGAAACCAAGCAGGCAAAGACTAGTCAGACACTTGCTTGGCACAACAAGCAGCGGATGGAATCGACAAATCTTTGCCCTCGTTGTCATCTTCCTCCCGCCTCACCCTCTCAAGCGACGAGCAGAATGCGAGTGCTGACCTTGCTGGCTTGCGTCCTAGGTATGCAATTCCGGTTGCCATAGGCCAAGCCAAGGTGACTGACTTCATGCCACTGGTCCCAAGCTAGGGAGGGAGCTTGGCACCAACTGGACCAGTGGATCGATAAGTAACATTCATCTACGACAGTTCTGACCGAAGCCTTGTCGTCCCCATCTAGGCGCATCGCCATTCCAAAGCAAAAGTTGTCGTCTCCCTGTCACCGCACAGCCACCCATCCATCATCCATCCGCCGGGTCCCTACAGTACCTCTCCTCACCTTGACTTCAGCGCCCATGGCGGGGGCCAGACGACCTCGTGTCGCCTGGGCTAGGTGCTATTCCTTTTCGATCCCGCCGTCGATGCACCGTGTCTAGCACTGCACCACTTGTCAAATGAATGCAATCGATCAGCACTCCTGGCTGGCTCGCTCTATAAATACTCTTCTACTGCTAAAGCCTGACCAGCCAGGACGTATGATCATGGCGAGCAGCAGCAGCAGCATGGCGGCGCTGGTCATCGCCGTGCTGTGCGGCCTGTGCCTGACGGCGAGCCGCGTGGAGGGGCAGCTGCAGGTGGGTTTTTACAGCACCACCTGCCCCAACGCCGAGGCCATCGTCCGGCGCGCCGTCACGGCGGCCTTCACGACTGACCCCGGCGTCGCCGCCGGGCTCATCCGGCTCCACTTCCAGGACTGCTTCGTCGAGGTACGTGTCGCATAGGATCAGAAGCAGCTGCAGGCTGCAGCTATAATATATATGCTTGCTTGCTTTTGCATGGCTATGCCGCACGGGTGCTATATTTAGGAACCAGCAATGCTAGACCTACGTACTGATTCATACGTAATGGCTTCGGTGGCTTTTTTTTGGTTGGAGGAAATAAGGGGGAGGGGCCCTACCCATTTGAAATCAGGGGGCGGAGAGGTTATAGTTAGGAAATTTTCGTAAGAGTTCCTAGGTTTTCTTCGTAGGTGTAGCATTTTTGTTTAGGAACGGAGGGGTAGGAGAGAGGGGAAAACGTATACGTGTTTAGCATGCACCCGTATACGTGTTTAGAGCCTCTCCAGCCGTTCGGCCTCCAGGACGCATAAAAAGCGTCTCCTGGGGGCAAGCCGGCGATGCAATCGGCGCTGGGGGCGGTTTCGCGCCCAGTCATCGCCCCCAGCTCGCCCCCAGGCGTCGAAATTGGCCCACTTTTCATTCCCATTTCGGCGAATAAAGGGCCCATGTGGGCGACAATAGGCCCATATTCGGCGTGGTTCACCCTTGTTCGGCTTTGAATTATGCACATAAATTTTTTTATCACATATTTCATCACAAAAATATCAAATACTTCAACAAAATAGTGTTCAATACAAATTATATGGTTCAACAAATAAAAACTCATATTTCATCACCGGGAGCTCCGTATGCAAGCATCCTCATCGCTGTCGTGCACTTCTGGATGGAGATGAACCCAAGAGCGCCGGTGCAATCCATCTTGCACTTGAAGTAGTTGTTGAACTCCCGGATAGAATTCACAATCCTGAGGAAGAGCTTTCGGCTCATCCGATAACGGCGCCGAAATGTTTTCTCGCTGTGAAGTGGAGCATCGGCGAAGTAGTCGGAGTAGAGCATGCAGTAGCCTTCAAGACGATGCCGGTTCTTTGCTTTCACCCGCCCAGGCGCCGAGACACATCGCCGCGGCTTTTCATTGCTCGCCAGCAGCTGGGCGAGGGCGGCGAGCACCATGAGATGCTCTTCTTCCTGGACGTCGGCCTCGGCTTCCTCCTCCAGCAGCGCGGCGAGCGCTTCCTCGTCATCCGAGTCCATCGCCGAGGCAGGCAAATCGCCGAACACCTTGAGCTCGGTGGGCGTGTACCCGCCGCTAAACCATGCCTCCGTGGCCGAAAACGGCGGCCGGAAACGCCCAGCTGCTGTTGGAGGGGTTGCCGCGGCGAAGCGCAGCTATTTTTCCGGCGGGGAATGGCTATCTAGCGGTGTAGGACGGTGGGCGGCGCCGGGATATAGCTACTTGTGGCCGAGGGAGCGGGGGGTGGGAGGCGAGTCAGGGAAGAAAACCTTGACTTTTCCCGTGACGGTGTGGGCCAGCCACGCTTTTCCCTTGCGCCGGGGAAGAAAATTTCATGGACACCGGCTGCAAAGCCCATCCTGTGCGTACCCCTGCCCAGATTCGTCCACGTGTCCTCTCCTTACATCCGACCGCCGCAGTTCGTTCCGATCCGTTCGCTCCTTTCGTCGGCTCGGGAGCGCTCGCTCGGCTCCAAATACGTGCGATCCCGGCTCCCTCACGAGGCAAGGCCGGCTGAAGCGGAGGCCCACATAGTCGGCCCTTTTGTCTCACAGTCGCCCGGTTTCAAGCCTCCGCGTCTTTCGTCCGCCGCCGCCGCCGCCGCTGATGGAGGGCATGGTGTGCCCAAACCAAGGTGATCCCGTCTCCGGCGCCGGCCTCTCACTCCCCCACACGCACCTCCATCTCGCCCAGTTCAGAACTGGTGACCCCCTCCCTTGCAAGTCTGAAAGTTTGTGTTTCCTTTTGGCTGTTAGCATGCAATTAGCTCCTTCAGGTAAGAGGTTTGATTTCCTAATCATACATGACCACATGTTAATCACATATTTTGATTAAACTGGGACGAACGAAGTGCAACCTAGCAAGCTCGTACTTGATCGGATCGTTTGTTTCGCTCAGTCGAGCTACAAAATCAATTCCATCACTAGTTTCAGAGTAAAGAAAGTGTAGTTTCAGATCGAAGGGTGTTTATCTTACAGGAGGACGAACTTTACATTATTTTGCTATACGTCTGACAACTATCTAACCAAACTCACATGCTAATAATTCAATGCGATTTGTGCATGTCTTTGCAGTCGTGAAAGAGAAGTTTTCAAATTGGCAAGGATTCCCCCTGGTCCAACTAGCTAAGATGGTAGAAAAGGGAACAAAGAGCAAATAGGAGGTCACCTACTCATGTAACAGTCATGCTTCGCCATCATTCTACTGGACGAAGACCCCGAAGTACACCGCTGGAACAAGACAACTGATGCCATGGAAACAACATCAATAATTCCTGATGAGTAGACATAAAAGTAGGATTTTGAGATATTACAAATCTGGAGTAGACTTCGTGACAAATCGTGTACTAGTATATAGCTGATTGCTCTCTCTGACAATTTCCAACTACAATGTACAGTTGTACACTGTATCTTTTTTCATCTAAGATATATATGAATGAGGTGCTCGACCTCGAAGATTTAAATCAGAGGTCTGAAAATCTGAAACTATTGCAGGTGCTCGGCCTTGAAGATTTAACACTCGCATAATCAATGCAATCTCACAGAAATCCAGAAATGATGAAAAACCATACTCAGTGTAGTACATAATTATACCAAAACATTCTAAATGAAGAAAAAATTCAGTCTACTACAGTGCATCAATTATAATTCATAGATACACCAAATGACATCAAAAAAATTGTACTCCTTATAGGCTGCCCGTAATACTAATCATCAAAAGGTAACTTTCTAGCAGCCGAGGACAATGTGGCATCCTGCTCAACCCCAAGTAAAAGACTTGTAAATCCGCCTTGGATAGATGGAGCAGACATGGTTGAAGGTTGCCCATACACATCATTTGCAAAGGTTAGCATTGTGGCATTAGCATATCTGCCTTGGATCAACGGTGCAGCCATGATCGAAGATCGCCCTTGCCCATAGACATCATTTGAAAATTTTGGCATGGTACTAGTAATGTCAATACTACCAGCATTCACATCCTATATCATAGAATATGAAATTGTTCATAAAACATGCAAGTCAAATATGAAAAGGGGATACTGACTCTGAGTCAAATGGTTTACCATCATTTCCTTCGGATCAATGCCGCCATCCCTATTCTGTACTACATTTTTTCGATCTTCTCCTAAAGTCAAACATATGAATTGAAAGAAAAGTAAAAGGATTAACAATAGAAGTATAGAATGGAAAAAGGCTTGCTAGAATGGGTAGGATCGGTACCTTTCTTTTTAGCACTTTTATTTTTCTTCCCTTTCTTTTCTTCGAGGGAGATGGTTGCCCGTTTACGCTTTGCGCCTTTCACCACCTGCGGAACTCTGAATGATATTGTACCATTTATTGTGTTTGTAGCACACTCAGCCGAAACTAGCGGAACCTCGCTGGATTTTTCCTCCATCTTGCTAAGAGTGTTATCTGCTTCCAAGTCTAACTTATCTATAGCTTTCTTGAAATCATCAAGAAGTTGTTTTGACCGAGTACACTTCAATGCAACTGATGTAGCCTTCCTTGAGATACGTGCAGCTCGTGTTTTCAAGCTTTCCTCCTCGGATCCTTGTTTTTCAACATAAAATCCTCTTTTCGCATATTTTGTCCATCTTCCTAGTATATATTGTGGTGGCAAAATGAAAACGTCATTCATATTGAAGACTTTGAATGCATGCTTGCACAATATACCTGCAAGATATGGATGTCATATTTCATCAAGTTGTATTACAGAGCACATTGCATCATAAATTGTATATATATACCTATGGATTCGAACTTTCTACAACAACATGTAATAGTTGTGTCCGTGGTATTGAATATAACTTTTGCTCCATGCTCGCTGTTCATATGTGTGACCATATATGTCAACACCGGACCGTCGGTTTGTAATAGTTTACAAGAGAATGAAAATTGGCTTTTGAATTCTGTTTCAAATTCTGAATACATCCGCCTTGTATATAATTCAGATGTAGTCTTTAGCAAAGGAAAATTTGGACTGTAAGCAACAGGTTTCTTTCGACGCGAACTAAAATCTTCATCCAACTCATTTTCACGAAGACTTCCAAAAACCTTCTCACATTCTACAAGGAGTTCTGAAAGACCAAGTCTCCTACGAAATCTTTGCTTGAATACATTATTCATACCTTCACTCCTTTGAGTCGAGTTCATATCAGCTGTAAAAGAGTCACGATAGACAGCAGCCCACTTTTCCCTCAACTCATACAGCTTTTTCATCCATTCATTGTCCTCAAGGTTGTATTGATCCAACAATTCGAACCATTTTTTATTGAAGTAAAATTCTGACCTATCTTCGTAGACACATTTCTTAAAATCAGGTAAAAACTTCTCAGGATGCTCATGAATTACATGCCCAAGATGTTTTGCAGCATTAAGATAAATGTGCCACAAACAAAGCCGATGACTTGTATTTGGGAACACATATGCAATTGCTCCGTCCATGGCCTTGTCCTGATCAGTGAAAATAGTGCTCGGATGCTTGCCTGACATCGCTGTTAAAAATGTTTCAAAGAGCCAAACAAATGAATCGATACTCTCATTAAATATCAGCGCGGCACCAAAAATTACTGTCTGCTTGTGATGGTTGGTACCAACGAATGGAGCAAAAGGCATTTCAAGCTTGTTAGTCTGAAAGGTGGTATCAAATGATACAGCATCCCCAAAACATGCGTAATCCATGATAGACTGACCATCTGCCCAAAAGAAATTAGCTATCTGGCCATCAACTTGATTTATCTGAATGGCATAAAAAAATGTAGGATCCTCTCTTTGCTTATTTTTCAAGTATTCCAACAGTGTTTGTGCATCATTTGATTCTAAATACTTCTTGCGCTCGCGACCAATCTCATTATTGCAGTCCATCTTTGAGAATGGTACTTTGTCGGGTCCTCCGTAAAATGCTACCATAAAGTCATATACCTGGGATGGCTTCATCCCGGCTTCCCGTATCTGGCCAATTAGATGTCTATCCGCTTCTATAACACGTCTTTGGGACCTCATCTTGTGCACCTTATTGGGACTAGCAAGATAATGATTGTGCTCGGTTATAAGCTTTTGCACTGTCCAAATACCATCCTTGTTGACAATAAATTGAATACGAGCCTCACAACCTGTCCTTTTAGTGTCCTTAGATGATTGGGTTTCTCGATGGCCTTCGTTACTGCAAACTATATATTTTTGAGATATACTTTTATCACCTCGTCGCTTTGTGTGACTTTTTCTGACACTGAACCCAACCTTAGCGGCATATGCGTTGTACATATCATAAGCGCTGTCCTCTGAATCGAAAGCCAATCCAACTTTTGGAACAATCAACGTTTGTCCAACTTTATCAATCGCCTGCCATACAATGAGTCCAGAGTTAAATTTATATTACCACAATGTGATGTGGGAAAATGTTTTTCTCATGCACTTTGTGAATTTGTTTTCCTAAGCTTACTGAAGAACGCATATTAATTTTGAGCAGTCATTTGCCAAGTAATCAGTGCATAGTACAGTACTAGAGTACGATGATCTTATGCCGACTGTCTGAATAGGATATCGCTTTTCAACTCGTACCTGCATTCTTTGCTCTACATCGGCGACCCCGTCGTCCTGCTGACCTCCTTCTCCTATCATGGCGGTGGTCGTATCCTCCCGGACTCCTCCTCCTGACATGACGTGTGGGGCCTGCAAGTTCATGGCGTGCGCACAACCATTCTCATCCACGAGATTTATGCGGGACAAGTCGTCGGCAGTGCCACCGTGGTCCGTCATGGCCGCTCCCGTCCTTCTCGACGGTACTGCAGCTTCAAACTGCGGCGGCTATGAATATCCTTCTAGGCTGATGCGGCCATGCGAAGGAGAGGATGAAGATGCGTTTGGGCGTGAGGCAAACATAGTTGTGCTCTCCCCCGGCGGAGTGAGTGCCGGACCAGGGTTCCCTCGGCCGCCACCAGTCTAATCTGCCATGATCAGATCGCCGCTATTCAAGGGAAGCAGATGCTATCAATCACAAGTATGCGTATCTGATTGAAAAGTCATAACGACGGGAGCTGATTGCCTGCAGTTTTTGCAGCCAAGCGGAGCCCAGGGAGCCCGGATCGCACGTGTTTGGAGCCGAGCGAGCGCTCCCGAGCCGACGGAAGGAGCGAACGGATCGGAACGAACGGCAGCGGTCGGATGTAAGTAGGGGACACGTGGACGAATCTGGGCAGGGGTACGCACAAGATGGGCTTTGCAGCCGGTGTCCACGAAATTTTCTTCCCGAAATCAGGGGGCGGAGAGGTTATAGTTAGGAAATTTACGTAAGAGTTCCTAGGTTTTCTTCGTAGGTGTAGCATTTTTGTTTAGGAACGGAGGGGTAGGAGAGAGGGGAAAACGTATACGTGTTTAGCATGCACCCGTATACGTGTTTAGAGCATCTCCAGTCGTTCGGCCCCCAGGACGCATAAAAGCGTCCCCTGGGGGCGAGCCGGCGATGCAATCAGCGCTGGGGGCGGTTTCGCGCCCAGTCATCGCCCCCAGCTCGCCCCCAGGTGTCGAAATTGGCCCACTTTTCAGCCCCATTTCGGCGAATAAAGGGCCCATGTGGGCGACAATAGGCCCATATTCGGCGTGGTTCACCCTTGTTCGGCGTTCAATTATGCACATAAATTTTTTTATCACATATTTCATCACAAAAATATCAAATACTTCAACAAAATAGTGTTCAATACAAATTATATGGTTCAACAAATAAAAACTCATATTTCATCACCGGGAGCTCCGAATGCAAGCATCCTTATCGCTGTCGTGCACTTCTGGATGGAGGTGAATCCAAGAGCGTCGGTGCAATCCATCTTGCACTTGAAGTAGTTGTTGAACTCCCGGATAGAATTCACAATCCTGAGGAAGAGCTTTCGGCTCATCCGATAACGGCGCCGAAATGTTTTCTCGCCGTGAAGTGGAGCATCGGCGAAGTAGTCGGAGTAGAGCATGCAGTAGCCTTCGAGACGATGCCGGTTCTTTGCTTTCACCCGCCCAGGCGCCGAGCCACATCGCCGCGGCTTTTCATTGCTCGCCAGCAGCTGGGCGAGGGCGGCGAGCACCATGAGATGCTCTTCTTCCTGGACGTCGGCCTCGGCTTCCTCCTCCAGCAGCGCGGCGAGCGCTTCCTCGTCATCCGAGTCCATCGCCGAGGCAGGCAAATCGTCGAACACCTTGAGCTCGGTGGGCGTGTACCCGCCGCTAAACCGCGCCTCCGCGGCCGAAAACGGCGGCCGGAAACGCCCAGCTGCTGTTGGAGGGGCTGCCGCGGCGAAGCGCTGCTATTTTTCCGGCGGGGAATGGCTATCTTGCGGTGTAGGGCAGTGGGCGGCGCCGGGATATAGCTACTTGTGGCTGAGGGCGCGGGGGGTGGGAGGCGAGTCGGGGAAGAAAACCTTGACTTTTCCCGTGACGGTGTGGGCCAGCCACGCTTTTCCCTTGCACCGGAGCCCCAAACTGCTCCCCAGTGCGCCGGGTTCAGCCTGTGACCGCCGGGCGGAAAAAAGGGCCGAACCGGCGATTTTCGGCGTCCTGGGGCACGACTGGGCAGTTTTTCGGCGCCGGCGCCGAAAAAGTGGCCTGTGGAGGCCTGTTGGGGGCGCGGCTGGAGATGCTCTTAGCATGCATGACCCCGGAGTATGTAGCATGTGCGTATGGTCGACACATATGTACCTCTTTTTTAATATATTTTTTGTTTTTATTTACTCTGCGTATTAGCTTTGAACAAAGTCAAGCTTTGTAAACATTGATTAAATTTATAGACAAAAATATTAACATATACAATAACAATTCAATAGGTACCACACGGGACAGGTAAGAAGGGGAGAGAGAGACCTCGCCCGTGCCGCTCTCGCAGGCGGCAGGGCGAACCCTAGCCGCCGCTGGCCAGCGACCCCCAGCCCTCCCTCCCCCCTGCCACCACCGGAGTGCGCCACCGGGCGAAGCCCGACTGGCGTGGGTGGCGGCGGGGCCTTCTTCCCCTTCTCCCATGGCTTCCGGCGGCGCGGGACGCAGGGCCGTGGTGAGGAGCGCGTCGTTCGCGTGGGACGGAGCGGCGACGACCCGGGCGGCGTGCCGGTGGTGCGGCCGTGCGGCGGAGCGGCGGCGGCTGCGTGGTTCTGGAGGCGCGGGCTTGGGCGTGGGACGGACGAGGTGTGGCTGGCTGCTTCGGGGCTTCCTCGTCAGATCCCGGCGACAGGGGTCGCGGGCCGCGACGGCGCGGGCTAGGGGTGGTGTCCGGCTAGGCTGGGCCGGCCTCTAGTGTGGTGAGGCGTGCCAACCTTCGAGCTCTCTAGAGTAGATCTTGGAGGAGGAAGAGTTGAGGATGAGGAGGAAGGCGATCCCATGGCCATGGTGGAGGTCGCGGGAGGAGGAGGCATCCGTCGTGGAGGAGATGATGATCGTTGATGTCGAGTGTGGCGTCGGGACGACATCTTCACCATGCAACAGACGGAGGAGCATTTCAGTCGGACGCTCTTGTAGGAGCTCAACGCTACGGTGTCTCAACTGTAGGCGGATCGCTCTGATTATGCAGTTGTAGCGAAGCTCCTCATGAACTCGGATGTCGTCAACGAGAGCACGGTTGTGTTCGCGTCCGTGTAGAACACCCGTACGATCGACCATGAGCGCCGCCAGCTTCACATTACCGACACGCTATAGGAGTAATTTTTCAGAAGCTCGAGGCACCACCGAACAACCCGAGCCTCATCGGTGGCAATGCATTCTACTAGGTCCCCGCGGGCTGCCGCCACAGGAACATCTCGACTGAAGATAGTGCGTTTGGCCTCCCTAGTCCAAACTTGACAACGGATGGGCTTGTATAGGGTTTCAAGGACAAGACCCTGACTGCCGAGGAGATGGTGATACTATCTGGCGCCCACACCTTGGGCCGCTCCCACTATGACTCCTTCATCATCAAGAACCGCGAGAGGCTGGCGAGCGATACCATCAGCCCGACGTACCAATCACTGCTGGAGGCGTTGTGCCCGACGAACACGATCCAAGTGACCAACGTCACGACGATGATCGACCTCAGCACGCCGACGGTGCTAGACAACAACTACTGCAAGCTATTGCAGCTCAACCTCGGCCTGCAGTTATGGTAGACTACTGCACGGATGTTCTCATGGCGGAGGCCTTAGCTTTTAAATTTGGCCTAAATTTAGCGCAAAGGGCGGGATGTAATAGCCTAATCATCAACTCTGACAATCCGGAGGTGATTGAGACCATGCAGGACGGAGGACAGTCAGCGGGATCGGCGGCGGCAATGTTTGATGACTGCTATCACTATACTTGTGATTTTATCATGACTAAACTCGAACATTGCAATAGAGAGGCAAATAAAGTAGCACATGAACTTGCTACATTAGCTAGATTTTTTTGACTTCAGATTGGTTTGAGAAGCCTATTAGTAAAATTGTAATGTTTCTCACAAACGATGTATTGGTTATTGCTAATGAATAAAATTTCGTTTTATTTCAAAAAACCTCGGCCTGCACTTCTCCGACGACCAGCTTGTCTACAACGCCATGCCGAAGGCCTCCGTCGATGCTTTCGCCGCTGATGAGACACTCTGGAAGGAGAAATTCATTGCCGCCATGATCAAGATGGGCAAGATCGAGCCCAAGACTGGCACACAGGGGGAGATCCGCCTCAATTGCAGCGTCGTCAACACGCCCGGGTTGTTCGTCGCAAGGGTGATCAAAATGCTTCACCCGGGCTCGAACAACAATTCTCCCGATGGCGACGAGGAGATACCACGGGTTGATATATATAAGTGGTCAAAATCGTACATCAAAGACCGTAAAAAGTCAATTGCGTCTTATATTTTGGAAAGGAGAGAGTATTATGTACCGAGTACAAGTAGTGAGTATGTAACGTGAGAGAATGTGTAACGTGTACAAGTTTGATGTGCACGAAGGTGTGAAGAAATGGTGAATCCAGCCTCGGTCATTGCTTGTAAGTTCGTGCTGCTGTGTTTGGTTTTATCGATGTTTACCTTAACTTGCTCCAAAGTACTACACCCTCCGTTTTTAGATGTAAGACGTTTTTGACAGTTCAAGTGTCCCATCGGTTCTTTTTCTTCTTGTTTCAAAGTAGTATGCTTGCAATATTCATGATCCGAATAACCTATCATTTATTGAAACAGAATTTTGTCCCTTTTTGTAATAATGCACCGACCAGGTTTATATAATACCAAACACATGTTCCAAAGGTGTAGTCACGAACATACCGAAAAGTGAAAGAAAAAAAAAACATATCTGGTCCCTGTGGTCGATTGACCGACTGTATAGGATTTTTTGGACCGATTGTATAGGAATTTTTTAGATGTACGCCAAAAAAACACTCAAATAGACACCATCGATCGACTTAAGACGGTTTGTAATAATAAATAAACTTGTAAAACTACTCCCTACGTTCTTTTTTATGCCACCTATAAGATTTGTCCGAAGTCAAATTTGATAAAATGTAACGAAATTTATATTTAAAAGATATCAACATATAGAAAATTAAAATTATGTAATAGGAAAGTTAAAATTTGGTATTGTGAATGTTGATTTACAAAATTAAAAGGAAAGTTAATTCCATAATCTCTACTCCTAATGTCTCAGTTGGTAGGTCGCGTTCCGGGTTTTATTTTCGTCCCACCTCACCCGGTCTTTTTTGGTACTTCTTTGGTACTTCCTCCCACCATCCCCTCAGCCGCGAAAAAATAAGGAAAACCCCGCGATCGAGTCCCGCACACGCCCCTCCGACCACCTCCCACATCCCAGCGCTTCCCCCCTGCTCCACGGTTTTTTTGTCGGTTTTTTTCGTCTCCGCTGCCCCCGTCCACTCATGCAGCCAAAAAAAACCACCCCACGCACGAACCACTCCCCTCCCTCTCCTCGCGCAAGCATCCTCTCCTCGGTACCCTCGCACGCGCTAGGGTTCCTGCGCCGCCGCCACACGGGAGCTTGTCGACCAGCCCAGCGTCCTCCGGATCGCCGCCGTCACCGCCCCGGATCGCTGCCTTCGCCGTCATTCGGATCGCCGCCGTCGCCGTTGGAATCGCCGCCAACGTCTTGTCGCCTCAGATCGCCGCCGTCCGGATCGCCACCGTCGCCGTCGGGATGGCTGCAGCCGTCTCTCCAGATCGCATGGGCGTTCATCGTCTCCGGCCTCGCCGTTGTCGTTCCCGTATCTGCCCTCACCCGAAACCTAATGCGCACGCAATCTTCGTGTCGCTTCTTCCTTGTGTGTTCCATGTCGGCGGCTAGGCTCTCTGGTCCGGCCGTCCCTGGTTTTCTCTACCGCCGACGCCTCAATTCTGCCCCTCCCCCACACATCCCTCCCTCTCACGACCGTCGCAGCCATCATCGCGGTGTCAGTCAACTCCTGCCCCGACCTCCATCGTGTATTTGTAGAAGATGGTGACACGTGATGAGTGGCTCAAGGTCCGCAAGGAGGGGATGAAATTCCTCGTCACGTTGGACTTCATCGACGCCGCGGATAGGGTCTCCGTCCAGTACCCAACGTGAAGTATGCCCATGCCTACACGCTTGACATATATCCCCTCTCATTCCTGTGTTTCTCCTAGAGTAGTACTGCTGCGGACATTTGGCTCTAACTGAAGTGTGATTTATGTGGTTTTGTTTGCAGCGGACATTGGGTTCAGATTTCAGACGGAGAACTTTAGGAGACTATCGACAGGACCAACGATCTTAACCCCATTGTTTGGTTCTGGTTTTGTTTCTCCTAATTTTGGTTTGTATTTCGGTGTTTTGTTATAGAAAAAGTCGATGGAGGAGGAGCGATATCTTACAATTTTGGCTAACTTTGTTGTACGGCAACATAATTTTTCTTTGTATCTGAAAATTTCAGTGAGAACACAGAAGCATTCGCGCCTCATGATTTCGGCATCATACTTAACGAACTTCAAATTACTGATCTTTGTAATCAATCTTTTGTTTATAATTCGGCATAGGAGGCATTGAGCATGTGTGTGTGTGTCATGCTTGGTCATATTGATTTTCTTGAAAAAAGTTGGCAGGTTCCAGTTACTGATTTTCGCATGAGTTGTGTTTTTATTGGATAAAATGTCACAAGCAAGCCGAGTCCACAGGTGAATTTCTTCAGGCACATCAGTGCAAAATAATAATATGGCAATTGATAGTCTCTCCACTGTTTTCCACACAAGTTGGAAGAGAAAATAATGGCATGTAACTAAACACCTTTACTTTTTGCTGTTTGTAGGGCACCGTGATACATGTCCCTGTCAGGTCGTTTGTTTGTTTCGTTAGTCCTCCATGTCATCCTCTTTTGTCAGGTCGTATAGATTCAACAACTTGAGGCTCGCCCATGGTCGATTGGACCGGAAGAGTTGGTTTCCTTATTCTCTTCTATTTGTGTTTGCCTCCAAGTTCTTATTTTTGTGAGTTTTCAGATCCATTCGTTGTATGGTCATTGATGTCGATTTCTTGTGTTGCAGGGGCTGGTCCATGAAACCTCAGTGCCCTTTGGTTCTTCCTTCCACTACGGATGGTTGTGAATCAGCCGAAATTCCACACACTCATGGTCAATTGATATATATGAAGCATGGGTCTTAATATTTTAATCAACTCGGCACCTGAAGCTATTCCCTTTATTTCGGCGTCTATCTTGAGCTCATTTGGATATGGTACATTGTTTTCTTGCTATCTGAACCTCACAACGGAACATTATCTCACTCTTATGATGGATGTTATATTTGTCACATTAATCTATGAGAAGTTCAGAATGTGCCTGCATATTGGGGTGGGGGAGAGATATACATATTGTGTCCGCATATGGTATGTTGTTTTCTTGTAGAATTAACATATGTTTTGAATTGTTATTCACATAAATCCATAACTAAGGTCTACATCCCTCCAATTATATATGCATGAAAGTTCTTGTATATATATGCCAATTGTAAAGTAAATACTGCTTTTGTTATCTGATATGTAGTTGCAGCATAATATAGCCTTCATATTGTTCCCCTTGGGTGTCTTGACGAGGGCAACCAATTAAGAAAAACCTACGGTCTGTTACAGACGCTGGTTCGCCATATTTCACAAAACCAAAACATAATTTCATTGTTGCCTATTACGTCGTGAACTTCTGTTCATGCGTATGAGTATAGGCTATGACTAGCTGGTGTGCACACTTTATTCCGTCCTTTCCCACCAACCAAGTTTCCAATAAAAATATGAAAACCTTATTATAACTAACAATACAATGTTGCTGCTCAATTATTTTTTGATATTTTTACATAATCATGGCTTGCTAAGGATAAAATAGTTATGCTGAACCATTGTGTCATCATACGGATAGTGTAGATTTAAGAGCTAGGTAATGTATACTTCCTAGATGTTGCTTACTTGTTTGTAACTTGCTTACAGACTTCAGTAGTTTAGTTGTTTGTAACTTTGCCACGGCGTCGGTGTCGACCAGCATGTACGTGCGTGTCTAGGTTGTACGTAGCCATGGCGGGTGCGCCCTGTGCGTGTGTTCTGGTTCGGTCGGACGCCGGTATGTGGCTGCGTCCGAGTCGTCGAGAGTTACAGGGTAGCCGTTGTCGATCTGTTGGAGCTGACCGTGTCATGCGCGTAGTGGCGCGCCGGGCGCGCGGCCGGGCGAGCGGATCGTGGGCGTGTGGACAGGAGTGGAGCACGGTGTTCGTACGTGCGTACTCCCTGTATAAATACCCCCCGTGTACTGCTTGGTTTGAGCTGGCTAAAAAGAGAAAAGATTAGGGTGTTGGTGCGCCCGTGGCGGCGTTCGTCGCTGGCAAAATTCTGTGATGTCTCCTCCGGTTCTTCTTCTACCTCCGTTCATGAGAGAGCGAGAGGGAGCTGGGCACCGGCACAATGAATAAGCTAGGGCTCGGCGCCAACACAAACTATCTATTGTTTGAAATATAAATTTTAAATCAATAAGAAATTAAATATTGATATTCATATAATTAGTTAGTCTATGTATCAATTAACTAATGAGCTACCAAAAGGAAGAGGGAGGGTGGGTGTAAAAGGGATCCGAAGCATTTCGTTGTGTCGACAGGCATGAGAGCTTGATCCTTCTATGAACCCCACCCAAAGTGGATGTACAGCGACACATATTCGCCTATACACTCTCCTCTAGGTTGCCCCAACCATATCCTGACGCACTAGCGCCGTGGGCGGTCAGACCTCAGCACGAGCTTTTCTGTCCCCTCTCGGCTTGATCATCGACCATGAGGCCAAATCGTTGCGGCACGAGAGAGGTATCATGGGTGAAAAAGGAGAGTCTGCGGTTGTGATGGAGGGGGCATCAGGGTGCATCTGAAGGGAAAGGAGCAGCGGGAGCCCCATAGGGAGGCGGATCAGCGTCTTGTGGTGTGGAGGTTGCAGAGCTCGGTGACTACGACATGGCGCGAGGTTGTGGGGTGGTTATCGTGTAACATGGAGTTTGGGGAGATGAGAGTTGGAGAGGCAACGACTAACTGTTAATCCTGCCATTGAAGATCTGAGTTAATTTTGCCTCTCCTATCAACATTATTTTGCCTCTCAGTCTCTCAACTCCATTGTCTTCATAATAAAGATAAATGAAGTTGGTGTTGTTTTGTATAAACATTATCTGCTAAGACAATTTTGTTAGTTTGTGCATTATTTTCAGTTTTCTTTTTATTCTATGGTTGGTGCGAACATATATGAAGATAACACAAACTTACTTGTTGTCTGGGAGCATGATGCTATGTTGTGGTTTTTTGGTTTGCATTTGAACAGTGACATGTATTCATGTTAGGCATTTGCGTAGGTATTGCGTACAGTTGTAGCATCAAATCATGTCGATTGAATGTACTTTATTTTCTTAATTTTCAAATATGGGATAAAATCAATGTGTATGTTTTTATGTCCAATCCACCAGATTTGTCCACCAATCAAGTTCCAGACAGGTTGGGGAACTAACTGCGGCAGCGGAGCTGCAGGAGTGGTGGACATGCGAGAAGGGAAGGAGAAAGAAGGAATGAGGGACAGAGGTGTCGGAGCTGAGAGATAGGAGGGAAATACCAAGGGAGCTGGTATGGAAAGAAAGCTTAGTTGGGTCCCATGGCTAGAGTGGATCGTGTTGTAAATATTCCCTATTATCAAGGCTCACGTTCACTATCGTTTTTAAAGTGCATGCTTTGGAAGCTCGTTGTCAAGGAAGATGGCAAACTCATTGAGGATGATCATTGGGGTCATTGTTAAGCTCGATTTCTGGTGGAGTAGTCTCACCACAAATTAAGAGGGCAAGCCATGAGTAATTGATAAGTTTGTAAAATCACCTTCTTTTTCATGCATATCCATGTTACATATGAACATTGGATGTGACTGATTACAATGGAGAAAATGATGGTGTTGTGATGTGAAGTATAAGTCCGAATCAAGTATTGTTGCTTAATCACTTGCTTGATTTTTTCGAAATAATTTATTGTTTGATTTATTTACAAGCATTCACCCGTAGCAAGGCACGGGCATTTATATCTCCGTTTTCTTCTACTGTAATGTCGCCGGTAATTGTTTGCTCTATTTCTTTCCTATCTGCAGCGCGCTTCTCTTTGGATTCCATGCTTCAACCAAATCAAATCGAGGGCATTAGGGGATTGCATGCTGATTTTTTGTTTTTCTTTCATGGCAGTAATTAGGGGATTGTGATACAGTCTTGCCCAGTCTCACAACTGAGACTCCCAGACGATGCTATATCGGTGTCGTGGTGGCTGTGCGGTGGAGGCGGGGCTTCGTCCTTCGGGCAAATCGTGCAACATGGATCTGGTCTGATCCAGCCAGATCTGGCACTGGCAGCCCGTCTGGCGGCGAGGGCTGAGGCCAACTGGGGTCGTGGACGTCGGGCAGTGTTGGTGGCATGGCTGAGGTGGTGGAGGTGCGTGCGCGTCCTGGAGTCCGGTCGGGCCTTCCTCCCCGGCTTCTGGACGACAGCGTGCGGCGCGGGCGGGCTTCTCTTGTGCCCATCTTTGGTGGTGGTGGTGGCGGTGGATCTATCCCCCTCTTCGGCGGAGATGTGGCTGCTGGTGGCCTCTCGCCAGTCCGCGCCAGTAGCCGTGGTGGGGCGAAGCAGGGGTGCTTCGGGGGGAGGGGGAAGTCGGTAGGAGGGATCGGGGCTCTGCTGTTGTTGAGTCGCCTGTCGCTGGCATAGGGGGTGTCGGTCGTGGTCGTGTGCCGGTCCTTCCCCTTCCCCTTTTCCCCAGCCTGGTTCTTTCTGGCGATGCTTGAGGTTGGACGGTCGTTGTCAGTTCCGGCGGTGGTTGGATTTGGAGGAGCTATTGAAAGCCACCCCCTTTGATGTTCTCAGGGTGGTCTGGGTACAAGGTGGCGGCCCTGGCAGTGGGAGGCGCGTTGATCTTGGGCGGATTTGCGCGGCTCAGGAGCGGGAGAGCAGACAAGGCCGCTCGGGCGGCATGGATGCGGGTGGTTGGCGGAGCAGGGGTGCGACGGAGGGGGTTGGAGCACCGGGGTACATCACTTGCCCAATCTTTGTACTAGCCGTCGGCGGTGGCGTCTGCAGACGTTGTTTCCCCCTTGCAGGGTCCGTCGTGGTGCTCTCACTCCCTTTGTGTTGCTCCGAGTGAAAACTTGATCCACGGGATGAGATGATGGCGGCTATCAGTGGTCCTGCCCTTCTTGGAGGCACCGTTTTGGAGTCCCCGCTACGGCGTTGGCCGTCTCACCTCTCTTTGGTGGATCACTCATGCGGTGGTCCGTCGGCTAGAAGCGGTTCTTTTTTGCTCATTCGTAGTATGCTTGGTAGTCGTTGGGGTGGTTTGTCGGCACCTTTGTATCTTGCTTTGGATGTGTGTTGAGTGCGGTGGCGGTGTGTGTTTGTATCGGTCTTATCGGATGTAAGCAGTGATTGTTGCTTTATAATATATAGCAGGGGGGGGGGGGGGGGGGGTTCGTCATTAGGGGATTGTGTCATGGAGACATAGAGGGGTCTAGAAAGAAAGAGGTAGCGAGGGTGGGAAATAGAAGGGTAGGGATAGAGATGGAGGGTGATAGACAGAGTGGGGAACGAGATAAGATATGCATTATATTTATAGGTGCAATCGGATTAAAACAAATTAAAAGGCCCGTGGCAACGCACGGGCATTTTGCTAGTACTTTATAATAATGCATACAGTACTCCTGATCTTTCCGCCACTCTTTTCTTGTTAATGTTTGAATTTGTTGTGTGTTTAGCACGACATCTCGCTACTCCTCCCATACAAATGAAAGTATGCTAGAACAGGGCATGCACACACGGCAATTCAGGAGCAAATTCGTCGGGAAACCAGATCGAAGCAGGTACGGTTGACGTTGGGGTTGGACCGAGCCTCACCTGCTTGAACAACGGGGACGACGGCGGGCAGCTCCGGCGTCCTGCTGAAGGACGGGGACCTCGAGACGCGGGGCACCAAGCACGGATGCCCGAACCATAGGTCCCGGCGAGGGAGCCTCCGCGGGCGCAGGCGACGCCGTCACGGCCACCAGAGCTCTGGCGCGGCCGGGATAGGGTTTCGGGGGAGGCGACGAACAGACGGCGGAGTGCTCCAGGGAGGCGCCGACTCCAGTGAGGGGATGAGCAGAGTCAGTGGGCAGTCAAAGACTCCGAGACTGGAGGGAGCATAGAAGTGGCCGGCGGCGCCAACCCCGGTGGCGGCGCCGGCGGCGAGTGGGAAGGCCGAAGGCGTCGTCGGGGCTCGGGAAGGAGAGGAGGCAACGCACAGGGACGAAGTAAATGGGCCGGCCCATTTGCGCCACGAGAAATACACCGGACGAATAGTACCGTACCGGAAGTTTAATCAATATGTGATCAGTTTATTAGGCCGAATTCTGCCTAGTGCATCGCCAACACGGGGATCATGCACGGCTGTCAGCTGCCAAAGATGCCAAAGCGCATAAATAAAAGAGGCCGCTGAGCCCAACCCATGAACCAGCATCGAAAAGTGCACACGGACGAAAAGATGGCCTCCGAGCCCATCCGTGACCCGGCACCGATAAGTGCGCACGGATCAAAACAAATGCAGTGAAAAGATCCCCTATGAGGGCACAGTCGTAAGAAAAAATAGCGCAATTGCATCCCCCGGGTTGGCACGTGCTATACATTAGCACTGGGCTTTTTGTTCAAATTCCTTTTTTTAAGGATGAGCTACCCTGTTTAAAAATTCAAAAATGCTTTTCTATCTATTTTTTTAGTTTTTCTATTTTCATAAATTCAAGAAAATGGTGGGGTTTTCAAAAATTCAAAAATGCTTTTCTATCTATTTTCTTTTAGTTTTTCTTTTTTCATAAAACCATGTGAAAGAAACTATGCATCCCAAAATTGAAGAACACAGCTGTGTATCATGCGAAAAAAATTGTTCTTCCCGCGTGAATAAAAAAATGTACTTCTCGAAAAATGAAAACGAACAGTTGTTCCACATGAAGCACAAGTTATGCTTCTCGGGAAGTGAAAAGCAGAGTTATGCTTATGTGGGGGTTTATATATTCGTGAATGGATACACTCTGGCGAGAAACCAGGGGGATTGTCGCGTGTGGTTGGGAAACCGGTATGAAACGTGACAGTAGTCATTAATTAGCGGTCTTCCTGGTGGATAAGTAGTTACGCCATTGGCACGGCGTAAGTGGTAACCATACGAATGGAGCACCATTGACTTGGATGTCCACGGGAGGAACATGTCGGATTGAAACTTCCCTTTCCCGTGCTCCAAACCAACACCCACAGCCTCCAAATATGGAGGCTCGTGGGCTAGATATGGCATCAGCTCCAAAACTTATGTCAGATTAAGATGCATATGGCGACTCTGTTAGAGTGCCATTTTGGGACCAGATCACCATATTGGTGGTTATTATGACGACCGACTTGATACTGTGATCCTTTTGAGTTGCTTGAGGGAAGACCTAACCTCCACGGCTACCGTTCTCATGCAGGTCATAATCATCAATGATGCGACCAAGCTGAAGACGAGAGAGGAAAGGGAAAGCACGCCAACTACGTGGAAGTAAAAGCACGATGAATGACCGCCATGGAGAGGTTGCCCCACCATAAGGGGGAACAAGGGGTCGGTTCAGGTCAACTGCATTTGAGGAGAAAAAATGGCATTGCATGTAGACCCAACTTGTTAGAGGACAAAATACTGGTTTGCCGAATAAGGTCATGTCCAGTGAGGATCTTCAAATAAATCTCAAATGTTCGAATCAGATGGTTCAGACTCTTTGAGCCGTTCAACATAGATCACCAAATTGATCAGGACATGTCCGAACATTTGAATTTTCTAGCGTGGCCCCAATTCGAGTGGAAATCAGGGGGAGTCTAGGCGTGAGCCACATTGGACTCTGACACATTGGACCCGCCCCAAAAGGCGTCTCCGGCTATAGCCCCTCCCCCACATACACACCATCTTCATCGGACGTCCACCTATCTACAGTCATGTCGGCACACCCCCGAAAAGCCTACCTCAGTTGCCCACCTTGAACCTTTTCCACTTCGCTCCTGCCCCATCTATTGAAAAGTCGACCAGTCACCCACCAAAAGCCTATCTTGGAGCCCATCTCCCCACCCCTCCGCCATCGTATGACCCCCCTGTTGGGGACGTAGCATAATTTAAAATTTTCTACGCATCACCATGATCAATCTATGGAGTATTCTAGCAACGAGAGGAAAGGAGTGCATCTACATACCCTTGTACATCGCGAGCGGAAGCATTCAAGAGAACAGGGTTGATGGAGTCGTACTCGTCGTGATCCAAATCACCGATGACCGAGCGCCGAACGGACGGCACCTCCGCGTTCAACACACGTACGGTTGGAAGACGTCTCCTCCTTCTTGACCCAGCAAGGGGGAAGGGGAGGTTGATGGAGATCCAGCAGCACGACGGCGTGGCGGTGGAAGCAGCGGGATCTCGGCAGGGCTTCGCCAAGCTCTAACGAGAGGGAAAGGTCTTACGGGGGGAAGAGGGAGGCGCCAGGGGCTTGGGTGCGCAGCCCTCCCTCCCCCCTCTTTATATAGGGGTTCAGGGGGGCGCCGGCCCATCTAGATCCCATCTAGATGGGGGGCGGCCAAGGGGGGTGGCTTGCCCCCCAAGTCAAGTGGGGCGCCCCCACCCCTAGGGTTTCCAACCCTAGGCGCAGGGGGAGGCCCAAGGGGGGCGCACCAGCCCATCAGGGGCTGGTTCCCCTCCCACTTCAGCCCATGGGGCCCTCCGGGATAGGTGGCCCCACCCGGTGGACCCCCGGGACCCTTCCGGTGGTCCCGGTACAATACCGGTGACCCCCGAAACTTTCCCGGTGGCCGAAACTGGACTTCCTATATACAATTCTTCACCTCCGGACCATTCCGAAACTCCTCGTGATGTCCGGGATCTCATCCGGGACTCCGAACAACTTTCGGGTTACCGCATACTAATATCTCAACAACCCTAGCATCGCCGAACCTTAAGTGTGTAGACCCTACGGGTTCGGGAGACACGCAGACATGACCGAGACGACTCTTTGGTCAATAACCAACAGCGGGATCTGGATACCCATGTTGGCTCCCACATGCTCCTCGATGATCTCATCGGATGAACCATGATGTCGAGGATTCAATCAATCCCGTATACAATTCCCTTTGTCAATCGGTACGTTACTCGCCCGAGACTCGATCGTCGGTATCCCAATACCTCGTTCAATCTCGTTACCGGCAAGTCACTTTACTCGTACCATAATGCATTATCCCGTGATCAACCACTTGGTCACATTGAGCTCATTATGATGATGCATTACCGAGTGGGCCCAGAGATACCTCTCCGTCATACGGAGTGACAAATCCCAGTCTCGATTCGTGCCAACCCAACAGACACTTTCAGAGATACCCGTAGTGCACCTTTATAGTCACTCAGTTACGTTGTGACGTTTGGCACACCCAAAGCACTCCTACGGTATCCGGGAGTTGCACAATCTCATGGTCTAAGAAATGATAGTTGACATTCGGAAAAGCTCTAGCAAACGAACTACACGATCTTGTGCTATGCTTAGGATTGGGTCTTGTCCATCACATCATTCTCCTAATGATGTGATCCCGTTATCAATGACATCTAGTGTCCATAGTCAGGAAACCATGACTATCTTTTGATCAACGAGCTAGTCAACTAGAGGCTCACTAGGGACGTGTTGTGGTCTATGTATTCACACATGTATTACGATTTCCGAATAACACAATTATAGCATGAACAATAGACAATTATCATGAACAAGGAAATATAATAATAACCATTTTATTATTGCCTCTAGGGCATATTTCCAACAGTCTCCCACTTGCACTAGAGTCAATAGTCTAGTTACATTGTGATGAATCGAACACCGATAGAGTTCTGGTGCTGATCATGTTTTGCTCTAGGGAGAGGTTTAGTCAACGGATCTGCTACATTCAGGTCTGTATGTACTTTACAAATATCTATGTCTCCATTTTGAACACTTTCACGAATGGAGATGAAGCGACGCTTCATATGCCTGGTCTTCCTGTGAAACCTGGGCTCCTTGGCAAGGGCAATAGCTCCAGTGTTGTCATAGAAGAGAGTCATCGGGCCCGACGCATTGGGAATGACTCCTAGGTCGGTAATGAACTCCTTCACCCAGATTGCTTCTTGTGCTGCCTCCGAGGCTGCCATGTACTCCGCTTCACATGTAGATCCCGCCACAACGCTTTGCTTGCAACTGCACCAGCTTACTGCCCCACCATTGAAAATATACATGTATCCGGTTTGTGAATTAGAGTCATCCAGATCTGTGTCGAAGCTAGCATCGACGTAACCCTTTACGACGAGCTCTTCGTCACCTCCATAAACGAGAAACATATCCTTAGTCCTCTTCAGGTACTTCAGGATATTCTTGACCGTTGTCAAGTGTTCCATGCCGGGATTACTTTGGTACCTTCCTACCAAACTTACGGCAATGTTTACATCAGGTCTGGTACACAGCATGGCATACATAATAGACCCTATGGCCGAGGCATAGGGGACGACACTCATCTTTTCTCTATCTTCTGCTGTGGTCGGGCATTGAGCCGTGCTCAATTGCACACCTTGCAATACATGCAAGAACCCCTTCTTGGACTGATCCATATTGAACTTCTTCAATATCTTGTCAAGGTACGTACTTTGTGAAAGACCAATGAGGCGTATCGATCTATCTATATAGATTTTGATGCCTAATATATAAGCAGCTTCTCCAAGGTCCTTCATTGAAAAACACTTGTTCAAGTAGGCCTTTATGCTTTCCAAGAATTCTATATCATTTCCCATCAACAGTATGTCATCCACATATAATATGAGAAATGCTACGGAGCTCCCACTCACTTTCTTGTAAACACAGGCTTCTCCATAAGTCTGTGTAAACCCAAACGCTTTGATCATCTCATCAAATCGAATGTTCCAACTCTGAGATGCTTGCACCAGCCCATAGATTGAGCGTTGGAGCTTGCACACCTTGTTAGTATTCTTAGGATCGACAAAACCTTCCGGCTACATCATATACAATTCTTCCTTAAGAAAGCCATTAAGGAATGCCATTTTGATGTCCATTTGCCATATCTCATAATCATAGAATGCGGAAATTGCTAACATGATTCGGACAGACTTCAGCTTCGCTACGGGTGAGAAAGTCTCATCGTAGTCAACCCCTTGAACTTGTCGATAACCCTTAGCGATGAGTCGAGCCTTGTAGATGGTCACATTACCATCTGCGTCTATCTTCTTTTTAAAGATCCATTTATTTTCTATGGCTCGCCGATCATCGGGCAAGTCAGTCAAAGTCCATACTTCGTTTTCATACATGGATCCTATCTCAGATTTCATGGCTTCTAGCCATTTGTCGGAATCTGGGCCCGCCATCGCTTCCTCATAGTTCGAAGGTTCACCGTTGTCTAACAACATGATTTCCAAGACAGGGTTGCGGTACCACTCTGGTGCGGAACGTGTCCTTGTGGTCCTACGAAGTTCAGTAGCAACCTGATCTGAAGTTTCATGATCATCATCATTAACTTCCTCTCTAGTCGGTGTAGGCACCTCAGGAACATTTTTCTGAGTTGCGCCACTTTCCGGTTCAAGAGGTAATACTTCATCAAGTTCTACTTTCCTCCCACTTACTTCTTTCGAGAGAAACTCTTTCTCTAGAAAGGATCCATTCTTGGCAACAAAGATTTTGCCTTCGGATCTGAGGTAGAAGGTATACCCAATAGTTTCTTCAGGGTATCCTATGAAGACGCATTTTTCCGACTTGGGTTCGAGCTTTTCAGGTTGAAGTTTCTTGACATAAGCATCGCATCCCCAAACTTTTAGAAACGACAGCTTAGGTTTCTTCCCAAACCATAATTCATACGGTGTCGTCTCAACGGATTTCGACGGAGCCCTATTTAAAGTGAATGCAACAGTCTCTAAAGCATAGCCCCAAAATGACAGCGGTAGATCGGTAAGAGACATCATAGATCGCACCATATCCAATAGAGTGTGATTACGACGTTCGGACACACCATTACGCTGAGGTGTTCCAGGCGGCGTGAGTTGTGAAACTATTCCACATTTCCTTAAGTGTGTGCCAAATTCGTGACTCAAGTATTCTCCCCCACGATCTGATCGCAAGAACTTGATTTTCCTGTCACGTTGATTCTCAACCTCACTGTGAAATTCCTTGAACTTTTCAAAGGTCTCAGACTTGTGTTTCATTTAGTAGACATACCCATATCTACTCAAGTCATCAGTGAGGGTGAGAACATAATGATAGCCACCGCGAGCCTCAACACTCATTGGACCGCACACATTAGTATGTATGATTTCCAATAAGTTGGTTGCTTGCTCCATTGTTCCTGAGAACGGAGTCTTGGTCATTTTACCCATGAGGCATGGTTCGCACATGTCAAATGATCCGTAATCAAGAGACTCCAAAAGTCCATCTGCATGGAGCTTCTTCATGCGTTTTACACCTATGTGACCAAGGCGGCAGTGCCACAAGTATGTGGGACTATCATTATCAACCTTACATCTTTTGGTATTCACACTATGAATATGTGTAACATTACACTCGAGTTTCATTAAGAATAAACCATTCACCAGCGGGGCATGACCATAAAACATATCTCTCATATAAATAGAACAACCATTATTCTCGGATTTAAATGAGTAGCCATTTCGAATTAAACGAGATCCTGATACAATGTTCATGCGCAAAGCTGGCACTAAATAACAATTATTGAGGTTTAAAACTAATCCCGTAGGTAAATGTAGAGGTAGCGTGCCGACGGCGACCACATCGACCTTGGAACCATTCCCGACGTGCATCGTCACCTCGTCCTTCGCCAGTCTCCGCTTATTCCGCAGCTCCTACTTTGAGTTACAAATGTGAGCAACCGCACTGGTATCAAATACCTAGGAGCTACTACGAGTACTGGTAAGGTACACATCAATTACATGTATATCACATATACCTTTAGTGTTGCCGGCCTTCTTGCCCGCTAAGTATTTGGGGTAGTTCCGCTTCCAGTGACCACTTCCCTTGCAATAAAAACACTCAATCTCGGGCTTGGGTCCATTCTTTGGCTTCTTCCCGGCAGCTTGCTTACCGGGCGCGGCAACCCCCTTGCCGTCCTTCTTGAAGTTCTTCTTACCCTTGCCTTTCTTAAACTTAGTGGTTTTATTCACCATCAACACTTGATGTTCCTTTTTGATCTCCACCTCCGCTGATTTCAGCATTGAATATACCTCAGGAATGGTCTTTTCCATCCCCTGCATATTGAAGTTCATCACAAAGCTCTTGTAGCTCGGTGGAAGCGACTGAAGGATTCTATCAATGACCGCGTCATCCGGGAGATTTACTCCCAGCTGAGTCAAGCGGTTGTGCAACCCAGACATTTTGAGTATATGCTCACTAACAGAACTATTTTCCTCCATCTTACAACTGAAGAACTTGTCGGAGACTTCATATCTCTCGACCCGGGCATGAGCTTGGAAAACCATTTTCAGCTCTTCGAACATCTCATATGCTCCGTGTTGCTCAAAACGCTTTTGGAGCCCCGGTTCTAAGCTATAAAGCATGCCGCACTGAACGAGGGAGTAATCATCAGCACGCTGCTGCCAAGCGTTCATAACGTCTTGGTTCTCTGGGATGGGTGCGTCACCTAGCGGTGCTTCTAGGACATAATCTTTCTTGGCAGCTATGAGGATGATCCTCAGGTTCCGGACCCAGTCCGTATAGTTGCTGCCATCATCTTTCAGCTTGGTTTTCTCTAGGAACGCGTTGAAGTTGAGGGCAACATTAGCGTGGGCCATTTGATCTACAAGACATATTGTAAAGATTTTAGACTAAGTTCATGATATTTAAGTTCATCTAATCAAATTATTCAATGAACTCCCACTCAGATAGACATCCCTCTAGTCATCTAAGTGAAACATGATCCGAGTCAACTAGGCCGTGTCCGATCATCACGTGAGACGGACTAGTCAACATCGGTGAACATCTTCATGTTGATCGTATCTTCTATACGACTCATGCTCGACCTTTCGGTCTTCCGTGTTCTGAGGCCATGTCTGTACATGCTAGGCTCGTCAAGTCATCCTAAGTGTATTGCGTGTGTAAATCTGGCTTACACCCGTTGTATTCGAACGTTAGAATCTATCACACCCGATCATCACGTGGTGCTTCGGAACAACGAACCTTCGCAACGGTGCACAGTTAGGGGGAACACTTTCTTGAAATTATTACGAGGGATCATCTTATTTAGGCTACCGTCGTTCTAAGCAAATAAGATGTAAAACATGATAAACATCACATGCAATCAAATAGTGACATGATATGGCCAATATCACTTTGCTCCTTATGATCTCCATCTTTGGGGCGCCATGATCATCGTCGTCACCGGCATGACACCATGATCTCCATCATCATGATCTCCATCATCGTGTCTTCATGAAGTTGTCTCGTCATCTATTACTTCTACTACTATGGCTAACGGTTTAGCAATAAAGTAAAGTAATTACATGACATTATATATTGACACGCAGGTCATAAATAAATTAAGAAAACTCCTATGGCTCCTGCCGGTTGTCATACTCATCAACATGCAAGTCGTGATTCCTATTACAAGAACATGATCAATCTCATACATCACATATATCATTCATCACATCCTTTTGGCCATATCACATCACACGACACATGCTGCAAAAACAAGTTAGACGTCCTCTAATTGTTGTTGCAAAAATTTTACGTGGCTGCTATAGGTTTCTTAGCAAGAACATTTCTTACCTATGCCAAAACAACAACGTGATATGCCAATTTCTATTTACCCTTCATAAGGACCCTTTTCATCGAATCCGATCCGACTAAAGTGGGAGAGACAGACACCCGCTAGCCACCTTATGCAACTAGTGCATGTCAGTCGGTGGAACCAGTCTCACGTAAGCGTACGTGTAAGGTCGGTCCGGGCCGCTTCATCCCACGATGCCGCTGAATCAAGATAAGACTAGTAACGGCAAGTAAATTGACAAAATCAACGCCCACAACAACTTGTGTTCTACTCGTGGATAGAAACTACGCATAGACCTAGCTCTGATACCACTGTTGGGGATGTAGCATAATTTAAAATTTTCTATGCATCACCAAGATCAATCTATGGAGTCTTCTAGCAACGAGAGGAAAGGAGTGCATCTACATACCCTTGTAGATCGCGAGCGAAAGCGTTCAAGAGAACGGGGTTGATGGAGTCGTACTTGTCGTGATCCAAATCACCGATGACCGAGCGCCGAATGGACGGCACCTCCGCGTTCAACACACGTACGGTTGGGAATGAAGGAAATATGCCCTAGAGGCAATAATAAAGTTATTATTTATTTCCTTATATCATGATAAATGTTTATTATTCATGCTAGAATTGTATTATCCGGAAACATAATACTCGTGTGAATACATAGACAAACTAAACGTCACTAGTGTGCCTCTACTTGACTAGCTCGTTAATCGAAGATGGTTATGTTTCCTAACCATAGACATGTGTTTTCATTTGATTAACGGGATCACATCATTAGGAGAATGATGTGATTGACATGACCCATTCCATTAGCTTAGCACCCGGTCGTTTAGTATGTTGCTATAGCTTTCTTCATGACTTATACATGTTCCTATGACTATGAGATTATGTAACTCTCGTTTACCGGAGGAACACTTTGTGTGCTACCAAACGTCACAACGTAACTGGGTGATTATAAAGGAGCTCTACAGGTGTCTCCAAAGGTACATGCTGGGTTGGCGTATTTCAAGATTAGGATTTGTCACTCTGATTGTCGGAGAGGTATCTCTGGGCCCTCTCTGTAATGCACATCACATAAGCCTTGCAAGCATTGCAACTAATGAGTTAGTTGCAAGATGATGTGTTACGAAACGAGTAAAGAGACTTGCCGGTAACGAGATTGAACTAGGTATTGAGATACCGACGATCGAATCTCGGGCAAGTAACATACCGATGACAAAGGGAACAACGTATGTTGTTATGCGGTCTGACCGATAAAGATCTTCGTAGAATATGTAGGAGCCAATATGAGCATCCAGGTTCCGCTATTGGTTATTGACCGGACACGTGTCTCGGTCATGTCTACATTGTTCTCGAACCCATAGGGTCCGCACGCTTAACGTTACGATGACTTTTCCATTATGAGTTTATATATTTTGATGTACCGAAGTTTGTTCAGAGTCCCGGATATGATCACGGACATGACGAGGAGTCTCGAAATGGTCGAGACATAAAGATTGATATATTGGAAGCCTATGTTTGGACATCAAAAGTGTTCCGGGTGAAATCGGCATTTTATCGGAGTACCGGGAGGTTACCGGAACCCCCCGGTAACCTAATGGGCCTTAATGGGCCTAGTGGAGGAAGAGGAGAGGAGGCCTAGGGGCTGTCGCGCGCCCCTTCCCCCCCCCCCCCCAAGTCCGAATTGGACAAGGAGGGGGGCGGCACCCCCCCCCTTTCCTTTCTTCCCTCTCCTCCTTCCCCCCAAGTCCTAATCCAACTAGGGAAAGGGGGGAGTCCTACTCCCGGTAGGAGTAGGACTCCTCCGGCGCGCCTCCTCCTAGGGACGGCCGCACCCCCCCCTTGCTCCTTTATATACGGGGGTAGGGGGCACCTCTAGACACACAAGTTGATCCTCGTGATCGTTTTCTTAGCCGTGTGCGGTGCCCCCTTCCACCATAGTCCTCGATAATATTGTAGTGGTGCTTAGGCGAAGCCCTGCGACAGTATAACATCAAGATCATCACCACGCCATCGTGCCGACGGAACTCTTCCCCGACACTTTGCTGGATCGGAGTCCGGGGATCGTCATCGAGCTGAGTGTGTGCTAGAACTCGGAGGTGCCGTAGTTTCGGTGCTTGATCGGTCGGGCCGTGAAGACGTACGACTACATCAACCGCGTTGTCATAACGCTTCCGCTGTTAGTCTATGAGGGTACGTAGACAACACTCTCCCCTCTCGTTGCTATGCATCACCATGATCTTGCGTGTGCATAGGAATTTTTTTGAAATTACTACGTTACCCAATAGTGGCATCCGAGCCTAGGTTTTATGTGTTGATGTTATATGCACGAGTAGAACACAAGTGAGTTGTGGGCGATATAAGTCATACTGCTTACCAGCATGTCATGCTTTGGTTCGGTGGTATTGTTGGATGAAGCGGCCCAGACCGACATTACGTGTACGCTTACGCGAGACTGGTTCTACCGACGTGCTTTGCACACAGGTGGCTGGCGGGTGTCAGTTTCTCCAACTTTAGTTGAACCGAGTGTGGCTACGCCCGGTCCTTGCGAAGGTTAAAACAGCACCAACTTGACAAACTATCGTTGTGGTTTTGATGCGTAGGTAAGATTGGTTCTTGCTTAAAGCCCGTAGCAGCCACGTAAAACTTGCAACAACAAAGTAGAGGACGTATAACTTGTTTTTGCAGGGCATGTTGTGATGTGATATGGTCAAGACATGATGCTAAATTTTATTGTATGAGATGACCATGTTTTGTAACCGAGTTATCGGCAACTGGCAGGAGCCATATGGTTGTCGTTTTATTATATGCAATGCAATTGCGCTGTAATGCTTTACTTTATCACTAAGCGGTAGCGATAGTCGTGGAAGCATAAGATTGGCGAGACGACAACGATGCTACGATGGTGATCAAGGTGTCGCCCGGTGACGATGGTGATCATGACAGTGCTTTGAAGATGGAGATCACAAGCACAAGATGATGATGGCCATATCATATCACTTATATTGATTGCATGTGATGTTTATCTTTTATGCATCTTATCTTTCTTTGATTGACGGTAGCATTTTAAGATGATCTCTCACTAATTATCAAGAAGTGTTCTCCCTGAGTATGCACCGTTGCGAAAGTTCTTCGTGCTGAGACACCACGTGATGATCGGGTGTGATAGGCTCTACATTCAAATACAACGGGTGCAAAACAGTTGCACACGCGGAATACTCAGGTTATACTTGATGAGCCAAGCATATACAGATATGGCCTCGGAACACGGAGACCGAAAGGTCGAGCGTGAATCATATAGTAGATATGATCAACATAGTGATGTTCACCAATGAAACTACTCCATCTCACGTGATGATCGGACATGGTTTAGTTGATTTGGATCACATGATCACTTAGAGGATTAGAGGGATGTCTATCTAAGTGGGAGTTCTTTAGTAATATGATTAATTGAACTTAAATTTATCATGAACTTAGTACCTGATAGTATCTTGCTTGTTTATGTTTGATTGTAGATAGATGGCCTGTGCTGTTGTTCCACTGAATTTTAATGCGTTCCTTGAGAAAGCAAAGTTGAAAGATGATGGTAGCAATTACACGGACTGGGTCCGTAACTTGAGGATTATCCTCATTGCTGCATAGAAGAATTACGTCCTGGAAGCACCGCTAGGTGCCAGGTCTGCTGCTGGAGCAACACCAGATGTTATGAACGTCTGGCAAAGCAAAGCTGATGACTACTCGATAGTTCAGTGTGCCATGCTTTACGGCTTAGAATCGGGACTTCAATGACGTTTTGAACGTCATGGAGCATATGAGATGTTCCAGGAGTTGAAGTTAATATTTCAAGCAAATGCCCGGATTGAGAGATATGAAGTCTCCAATAAGTTCTATAGCTGCAAGATGGAGGAGAATAGTTCTGTCAGTGAGCATATACTCAAAATGTCTGGGTATAATAATCACTTGATTCAATTGGGAGTTAATCTTCCAGATGATTGCGTCATTGACAGAATTCTCCAATCACTTCCACCTAGATACAAGAGCTTCGTGATGAACTATAATATGCAAGGGATGAATAAGACAATTCCCGAGCTCTTCGCAATGCTGAAAGTTGCGGAGGTAGAAATCAAGAAGGAGCATCAAGTGTTGATGGTCAACAAGACCACTAGTTTCAAGAAAAAGGGCAAAGGGAAGAAGAAGGGGAACTTCAAAAGAACAGCAAGCAAGTTGCTGCTCAGGATAAGAAACCCAAATCTGGACCTAAGCCTGAAACTGAGTGCTTCTACTACAAGCAGACTGGTCACTGGAAGCGGAACTGCCCCAAGTATTTGGCAGATAAGAAGGATGGCAAGGTGAACAAAGGTATATGTGATATACATGTTATTGATGTGTACCTTACTAATGCGCGCAGTAGCACCTGGGTATTTGATACTGGTTCTGTTGCTAATATTTGCAACTTGAGACAGGGACTACGGATTAAGCAAAGATTGGCTAAGGACGAGGTGACGATGCGCGTGGGAAATGGTTCCAAAGTCGATGTAATCGCGGTCGGCATGCTACCTCTACATCTACCTTCGGGATTAGTATTAGACCAAAATAATTGTTATTTGGTGCCGACGTTGAGCATGAACATTACATCTAGATCTTGTTTGATGCGAGACGGTTATTCATTTAAATCAGAGAATAATGGTTGTTCTATTTATATGAGTAATATCTTTTATGGTCATGCACCCTTGAAGAGTGGTCTATTCTTATTAAATCTCGATAGTAGTGACACACATATTCATAATGTTGAAGCCAAAAGATGCAGAGTTGATAATGATAGTGCAACTTATTTGTGGCACTGCCGTTTAGGTCATATCGGTGTAAAACGCATGAAGAAACTCCATACTGATGGACTTTTGGAACCACTTGATTATGAATCACTTGGTACTTGCGAACCATGCCTTATGGGCAAGATGACCAAAACACCGTTCTCCGGTACTATGGAGAGAGCAACAGATTTGTTGGAAATCATACATACAGATGTATGTGGTCCGATGAATGTTGAGGCTCGTGGCGGATATCGTTATTTTCTCACCTTCACAGATGACTTAAGCAGATATGGATATATCTACTTAATGAAACATAAGTCTGAAACATTTGAAAAGTTCAAAGAATTTCAGAGTGAGGTTGAAAATCATCGTAACAAGAAAATAAAAATTCCTACGATCTGATCGTGGAGGAGAATATTTGAGTTACGAGTTTGGTGTACATTTGAAACAATGCGGAATAGTTTCGCAACTCACGCCACCCGGAACACCACAGCGTAATGGTGTGTCCAAATGTCGTAATCGTACTTTACTAAATATGGTGCGATCTATGATGTCTCTTACTGATTTACCGCTATCGTTTTGGGGTTATGCTTTAGAGACGGCCGCATTCACGTTAAATAGGGCACCATCAAAATCCGTTGAGACGACGCCTTATGAACTGTGGTTTGGCAAGAAACCAAAGTTGTCGTTTCTGAAAGTTTGGGGTTGCGATGCTTATGTGAAAAAGCTTCAACCTGATAAGCTCGAACCCAAATCGGAGAAATGTGTCTTCATAGGATATCCAACGGAAACTATTGGATACACCTTCTATCACAGATCCGAAGGCAACACTTTTGTTGCTAAATTCGGAAACATTATAGAGAAGGAGTTTCTCTCGAAAGAAGTGAGTGGGAGGAAAGTAGAACTTGATGAGGTAACTGTACCTGCTCCCTTATTGGAGAGTAGTACATCACAGAAACCGGTTTCTATGACACCTACACCAATTAGTGAGGAAGCTAATGATGATGATCATGAAACTTCAGAACAAGATACTACTGAACCTCGTAGATCAACCAGAGTAAGATCCGCACCAGAGTGGTACGGTAATCTTGTTCTGGAAGTCATGCTACTAGATCATGATGAACCTACGAACTATGGAGAAGCGATGGTGAGCCTAGATTCCGCAAAATGGCTTGAAGCCATGAAATCTGAGATGGGATCCATGTATGAGAACAAAGTGTGGACTTTGGTTGACTTGCCCAAAGTTCGGCAAGCAATTGAGAATAAATGGATCTTCAAGAAGAAGACTGACGTTGACGGTAATGTTACTGTATACAAAACTCGACTTGTCGCAAAAGCTTTTCGACAAGTTCAAGGGATTGACTACGATGAGACCTTCTCACCCGTAGCAATGCTTAAGTCTGTCCGAATCATGTTAGCAATTTCCGCATTTTATGATTATGAAATTTGGTAGATGGATGTCAAAACTGCATTCCTGAATGGATTTCTGGAAGAAGAGTTGTATATGATGCAGCCGGAAGGTTTTGTCGATCCAAAGGGAGCTAACAAAGTGTGGAAGCTCCAGCGATCCATTTATGGACTGGTGCAAGCCTCTCGGAGTTGGAATAAACGCTTTGATAGTGTGATCAAAGCATTTGGTTTTGTACAGGCTTTTGGAGAAGCCTGTATTTACAAGAAAGTGAGTGGGAGCTCTGTAGCATTTCTGATATTATATGTAGATGACATATTACTAATTGAAAATAATATAGAATTTCTGGATAGCATAAAGGGATACTTGAATAAGAGTTTTTCAATGAAAGACCTCGGTGAAGCTGCTTACATATTGGGCATTAAGATCTATAGAGATAGATCAAGACGCTTAATTGGACTTTCACAAAGCACATACCTTGACAAAATTTTGAAGAAGTTCAAAATGGATCAAGCAAAGAAAGGATTCTTGCCTGTGTTACAAGGTGTGAAATTGAGTAAGACTCAATGCCCGACCACTGCAGAAGATAGAGAGAAAATGAAAGATGTTCCCTATGCTTCAGCCATAGGCTCTATCATGTATGCAATGTTGTGTGCTAGACCTGATGTATGTCTTGCTATAAGTCTAGCAGGGAGGTACCAAAGTAATCCAGGAGTGGATCACTGGACAGCGGTCAAGAACATCCTGAAATACCTGAAAAGGACTAAGGATATGTTTCTCGTATATGGAGGTGACAAAGAGCTCATCATAAATGGTTACGTAGATGCAAGCTTTGACACTGATCCGGACGATTCTAAATCGCAAACCGGATACGTGTTTACATTAAACGGTGGAGCTGTCAGTTGGTGCAGTTCTAAACAAAGCGTTGTGGCGGGATCTACATGTGAAGCGGAGTACATAGCTGCTTCGGAAGCAACAAATGAAGGAGTCTGGATGAAGGAGTTCATATTCGATCTAGGTGTCATACCTAGTGCATCGGGTCCAATGAAAATCTTTTGTGACAATACTGGTGCAATTGCCTTGGCAAAGGAATCCAGATTTCACAAGAGAACCAAGCACATCAAGAGACGCTTCAATTCCATCCGGGATCTAGTCCAGGTGGGAGACATAGAGATTTGCAAGATACATACAGATCTGAATGTTGCAGACCCATTGACTAAGCCTCTTCCACGAGCAAAACATGATCAGCACCAAAGCTCCATGGGTGTTAGAATCATTACTGTGTAATCTAGATTATTGACTCTAGTGCAAGTGGGAGACTGAAGGAAATATGCCCTAGAGGCAATAATAAAGTTTTATTTATTTCCTTATATCATGATAAATGTTTATTATTCATGCTAGAATTGTATTATCCAGAAACATAATACTTGTGTGAATACATAGACAAACTAAACGTCACTAGTGTGCCTCTACTTGACTAGCTCGTTAATCAAAGATGGTTATGTTTCCTAACCATAGGCATGTGTTGTCATTTGATTAACGGGATCACATCATTAGGAGAATGATGTGATTGACATGACCCATTCCATTAGCTTAGCACCCGGTCGTTTAGTATGTTGCAATAGCTTTCTTCATGACTTATACATGTTCCTATGACTATGAGATTATGCAACTCCCGTTTACCAGAGGAACACTTTGTGTGCTACCAAACGTCACAACGTAACTGGGTGATTATAAAGGAGCTCTACAGGTGTCTCCAAAGGTACATGTTGGGTTGGCGTATTTCAAGATTAGGATTTGTCACTCCGATTGTCGGAGAGGTATCTCTGGGCCCTCTCTGTAATGCACATCACATAAGCCTTGCAAGCATTGCAACTAATGAGTTAGTTGTGAGATGATGTATTACGAAACGAGTAAAGAGACTTGCCGGTAACGAGATTGAACTAGGTATTGAGATACCGACGATCGAATCTCGGGCAAGTAACATACCGATGACAAAGGGAACAACATATGTTGTTATGCGGTCTGACCGATAAAGATCTTCGTAGAATATGTAGGAGCCAATATGAGCATCCAGGTTCCGCTATTGGTTATTGACCGGAGACGTGTCTCGGTCATGTCTACATTGTTCTCGAACCCGTAGGGTCCGCACGCTTAATGTTACGATGACTTTTCCATTATGAGTTTATATATTTAGATGTACCGAAGTTTGTTCGGAGTCACGGATATGATCAAGGACATGATGAGGAGTCTCGAAATGGTCGAGACATAAAGATTGATATATTGGAAGCCTATGTTTGGACATCGGAAGTGTTCCGGGTGAAATCGGCATTTTACCGGAGTACCGGGAGGTTACCGGAACCCCCCGGTAACCTAATGGGCCTTAATGGGCCTAGTGGAGGAAGAGGAGAGGAGGCCTTGGGGCTGCTGCGCGCCCCTTCCCCCCCAAGTCCGAATTGGACAAGGAGGGGGCGGCGCCCCCCCTTTCCTTTCTTCCCTCTCCTCCTTCCCCCCAAGTCCTAATCCAACTAGGGAAAGGGGGGGAGTCCTACTCTCGGTAGGAGTAGGACTGCTCCGGCGCGCCTCCTCCTAGGGCCGGCCGCACCCCCCCCCCCTTGCTCCTTTATATATGGGGGCAGGAGGGCACCTCTAGACACACAAGTTGATCCTCGTGATCGTTTTCTTAGCCGTGTGCGGTGCCCCCTTCCACCATAGTCCTTGATAATATTGTAGTGGTGCTTAGGCGAAACCCTGCAACAGTAGAACATCAAGATCGTCACCATGCCGTCGTGCTGACGGAACTCTTCCCCGACACTTTGCTGGATCGGAGTCCAGGGATTGTCATTGAGCTGAACCTGTGCTAGAACTCGGAGGTGCCTTAGTTTCGGTGCTTGATCGGTCGGGCCGTGAAGACGTACGACTACATCAACCGCGTTGTCATAACGCTTCCGCTGTCGGTCTACGAGGGTACGTAGACAACACTCTCCCCACTCGTTGCTATGCATCACCATGATCTTGCGTGTGCGTAGGAAATTTTTTGAAATTACTACGTTACCCAACAGGGAAGACGTCTCCTCCTTCTTGATCCAGCAAGGGGGAAGGAGAGGTTGATGGAGATCCAGCAGCACGACGGCGTGGTGGTGGAAGCAGCGGGATCTCGACAGGGCTTCGCCAAGCTCTAACGAGAGGGAGAGGTCTTACGGGAGGAAGAGGGAGGCTCCTGGGGCTTGGGTGCGCAGCCCTCCCTCCCCCCCTCTTTATATAGGGGTCTAGGGGGGGCGCCGGCCCCTCTAGATCCCATCTACATGGGCGGGCGGCGGCCAAGGGGGTGGCTTGCCCCCCAAGCCAAGTGGGGCGCCCCCCAACCCTAGGATTTCCAACCCTAGGCACAGGGGGAGGCCCAAGGGGGGCGCACCAGCCCATCAGGGGCTGGTTCCCCTCCCACTTCAGCCCATGGGGCCCTTCGGGATAGGTGGCCCCACCTGGTGGACCCCCGGGACCCTTCCGGTGGTCCCGGTACAATCCCGGTTACCCCCAAAACTTTCCCGGTGGCCGAAACTGGACTTCCTTTATACGATTCTTCACCTCCGGACCATTCCGGAACTCCTCGTGACATCCGGGATCTCATCCGGGACTCCGAACAACTTTCGGGTTACCGCATACTAATATCTCAACAACCCTAGCATCGCCGAACCTTAAGTGTGTAGACCCTACGGGTTCGGGAGACACGCAGACATGACCGAGACGACTCTTCGGTCAATAACCAACAGCGGGATCTGGATACCCATGTTGGCTCCCACATGCTCCTCGATGATCTCATCGAATGAACCACGGTGTCGAGGATTCAATCAATCCCGTATACAATTCCCTTTGTCAATCGGTACGTTACTCGCCCGAGACTCGATCGTCGGTATCCCAATACCTCGTTCAATCTCGTTACCGGCAAGTCACTTTACTCATACCGTAATGCATTATCCCGTGATCAACCACTTGGTCACATTGAGCTCATTATGATGATGCATTACCGAGTGGGCCCAGAGATACCTCTCCGTCATACGGAGTGACAAATCCCAGTCTCAATTCGTGCCAACCCAACAGACACTTTCAGAGATACCCATAGTGCACCTTTATAGTCACTCAGTTACGTTGTGACGTTTGGCACACCCAAAGCACTCCTACGGTATCTGGGAGTTGCACAATCTCATGGTCTAAGGAAATGATACTTGACATTCGGAAAAGCTCTAGCAAACGAACTACACGATCTTGTGCTATGCTTAGGATTGGGTCTTGTCCATCACATCATTCTCCTAATGATGTGATCCCGTTATCAATGACATCTAATGTCCATAGTCAGGAAACCGTGACTATCTTTTGATCAACGAGCTAGTCAACTAGAGGCTCACTAGGGACGTGTTGTGGTCTATGCATTCACACATGTATTACGATTTCCGGATAACACAATTATAGCATGAACAATAGACAATTATCATGAACAAGGAAATATAATAATAACCATTTTATTATTGCCTCTAGGGCATATTTCCAACACCCCCCTAGTTCGCATCTACCATTGCCATGGTCCATGCCAAAATCACATGGTACAAGATGTTGACTCCGGAGCACTGCGCCAAAATCACAACGGAGGTCCACGTTGCAGAAGCCCGACGTCAGGCCCACATTAATGTTGGCCAACCTTCAAGATCTATGGAAGAGATGGAGGACAAGGAGGAAGGCAATCCCACGGCCATGGTGGGGTCGCGGGAGGAGGAGGCACCCGTGCCGAAGGAGGAGATGATGGTCGCTTATGTCGTGGGTGGCGCGGCGGACGACATCTTCACCATGCAACAGGTAGAGGAGCATTTCAATCGGACGCTTTTGTAGGAGCTCCACTCTACGGTGTCTCAATTGCAGGCGCAACACACGAATTATGCAGTCGTAGCGAAGCTCCTCGTGAACCCGGATGTCGTCGACAAGAACACGGTTGTGTTCATGTCCGTGTAGAGCACCCGTACGATTGACCACGAGCGCCGCCATCTCGCATCAACGACGCACTATGGGAATAACTTTTCGAGAAGCTTGAGGCTAAGGATGATGAGGCGCCGCATAAGCACGGCAATGCTGCGAAAAGAGGCATATGGCTCTGACTGCCAACGACAACGAGGCCGATGGCTCCTATGCGGGGGTCATTGAACCTCTCCTCCGACCGGGAGGAGTGGATTAGTTTTTTTAGTTGTTTTCAGATATCTTTTCCATTAGGGAAAATCGATGTCTACCTTATTGGAGGGATAGGGTTGGATGGTCTTTCGTCCGGTCGGATGTCCGAACATGTCCATGGATATTCTGATGAGGTCAGTTTGGTGAGCTGCTTTGGAGGCGCACTAGGAATGAGATAGATACAAATCATCGAAATCCCTAGTATGGATGATGATTTTTTGACAAATCTAAGGTGGTGTTGCACCTCCGGCCCGTTGATGACATCATCCTCGTACAAGCAGACAGGCGGGGTAGGTAGGCTTGCTTGCTGGCACAAGCAAACGATCGGCCGGGCGAATGGATCGAAGGATTCAGACAAATGAAACCAAGCAGGCAAAGACTAGTCAGACACTTGCTTGGCACAACAAGCAGCGGATGGAATCGACAAATCTTTACCCTCGTTGTCATCTTCCTCCCGCCTCACCATCTCAAGCGACGAGCAGAATGCGAGTGCTGACCTTGCTGGCTTGCATCCTAGGTATACAATTCCGGTTGCCATAGGCCAAGCCAATGTGACTGACTTCATGCCACTGGTCCCAAGCTGGGGAGGGAGCTTGGCACCAACTGGACCAGTGGACCGATAGGTAACATTCATCTACGACAGTTCTGACCGAAGCCTTGTGGTCTCCATCTAGGCGCATAGCCATTCCAAAGCAAAAGTTGTCGTCTCCCTGTCACCGTGCAACCACCCATCCATCATCCATTCGCCGGGTCCCTACAGTACCTCTCCTCACCTTGACTTCAGCGGCCATGGCGGGGGCCGGACAACCTCGTGTCACCTCGGCTAGGTACTACTTCCTTTGTCCGGAAATATTTATCATGAAAATAAATAAAAGAGGATGTATCTAGATGTATTTTAGTTCTAAATATATCTCTTTTATCCATTTTGATGACATGTATTTTCGGATCAAGACGACCCCTTCGTCGACGCACCGTGTCTAGCACTGCACAACTTGTCAAACAAATGCAATCGATCAACACTCGAACCCCTGGCTGGCTCGCTCTATAAATACTCCACTGCTAAAGCCTGGCCAGCCAGGATGTACGACCATGGCGAGCAGGAGCAGCAGCATGGCGGCGGCGCGGGTCACCGCCGTGATGTGCCTGACGGCGAGCCGCGCGCAGGGGAAGTTGCAGGCACCACCTGCCCCAACGCCGAGGCCATCATCCGGTGCGCCGTCACAGCGGCCTTGGCGACCGACCCCAGCGTCGCCGCCGGGCTCATCCGGCCCCACTTCCACGACTGCTTCGTCGAGGTACGTGTCGCATAGGATCAGAAGCAGCTGCAGGCTGCGGAAAATGCCAACGGAGGTCGAGCTCCAGTGAGCTCGTTTTCAATTTTTATTTTTTTGAGCGCGAAAAATTCCAAATTTATTTTTTGAACACACATGCACATGTATACTATGTATATGCAAAATTTCACAGTATTATACGTTTACATTTGGCGTACAGGAAAAAGACAAATACACATTTTTAATGGGCCTTTTATTTTAGTTATTGGGCCAGAAATTTGTTATTTTTGTACAGCCTACAAATCACAACATTTTTCGACGAAATTTAACACGTTCTTGCGGAATACATATAAGTTTTCATGCTATTTTTTTCAGATTTTTTTGGAACTTTTAAATATGCTTTTTGATTTTTTCAAAATACCGATTCATAACAATTCACCACCATTAGATTCATACCAATGTGTTGAGTGTACTTTCACATCATATAAATTTGTTATGAAATCTATTTATATTTGGTTATATAAAATTGGTAAAACTTTAAGAAGTTTAACTTCAGTTAACTCTAATATGCAGAGTAAATAAAAACAGGAGTAACATATACATCCAGATACTCAATAAATATAAGAGTGTTTAGATCACTAATGTAGTGATCTAAATGCTCTTATATTTCTTTACGAAGGGAGTAGGTAATAATACATTGGTTAGCTTTTACTCATGTTACAGCCTGCAGGTCAGAAATCGCACAAACTCATTACTGTTAGTGATATCAATGAGAAACTAATTAAGTTCATTTGGCATTTCTTCTGAGCTGATTGATGCCTTGCATCTGCTATAGTAGTTTGTGGTCAATTCAATCCTCGATTAAACCTTCCATTCAAGAGAATTGCCTACCAATGTCAGGTGGGCTTTCAATAGCAAACTTTACTTAGCCAGATCCTATTAGGAAAATAATGGAAGAATCGGTACAGAACACAAATAGGAGCATATAAACTTATACAGAGAAATCATGCAGCACCTCAAATCTCATAAACACTCCTCTGAAAAATACACTTGGTTTTCCCCCTATCCTTAAGCACAGTGAATACCCATATTTATGAATACGATTATATACTCGTGCGGGAACATGAATAGAAATTCAAAGAGCTAGAAACTCAGAGAGATTATCAATTCAATGTGCGAAGCCTAGGCCTAATAACTTTGCTTAATGCCAGAAGACAGAATGCATGATTAGACATACCATGAAGATAATCAGTGATTTAGCCTGTATTAAGAAGAAGCAATAGAAGAGCTCCAATCTTATCCTTACAAAACATGAACTAATTATGTTGGCTAGCACCTAGATCAAGGCTTGCATGCTACCACTAGAGATGATGCAGACCACCCCTGCCGGTTCTTCTCTAACCCTTATGATGCAGTCTGGTCATGAAGCAGTCCTGGTAGACGGACATCTCTACAATGCACATTTTTCTTGATCAGCATTAAAGATTAGTCCGATTTATTTGCTTTAATTGAATTTGGACTGGAGAATGGAGCAGGGATTTAAGAATAATGAGTTACTTGCCTGGCAAATTCCAGACATATATGGAAGGTGAACCACGGTGCCATCAGTCTACTGCAGTTCACAATAGTATAGGGGAAGTGCCATCTGCCATAGTTCCTCCACTCCACAGCATCACCAACTATGGCGGCTGCCCGAGCTGATTCAAACTATTGTCGATGCACCTCCTCCTCCCCTTCATGTACATTACGGACTGCAGTGTGGTCGGGGCATGGAAGCTGAGGATATTGAAAGGATTTCAGCGTAGGGCAGGGGACCAAAATCAATAATAATATTACAGAAAAAAATACCATGCAGCTCAACGGATGACACCCACTTTAAAACATAAGACAACTGGAAATAGGATAACCGCAACACAAATTGATCATGTAGTTGCTGAAATTCCAATCAGATTACCTAGCTGAGATTTTAAAATGTGATCGGGTAAAGAAAACAGGAAACATATTTTATCTCTCTAGGATTCAGAGGAAACCAGAAGCTGAAAACAATACCAAGAATTCTTGCAAAAGAACCAAGCTGGGAATGAATACTTGCTCACATGCTCATAATTACAACGAAGGTTAACTTCATAGGAAGTCTATTTGACACAATGAAACCGAAATTATCACTGAGGCAGGGCACTCCACAAAGGTCACAATTTATGAAACCTTCCAAGCAGCAAAAAAAAACCTTATGGGCAACAAGGTCACAGAGTCGACTACCTTTTTTTTGGCAAGAGACAATACTACTACTTGATACAATAAATTTCTTGGGTACTCGTGTGAACAACAGACGAAAAGAATGTTTTCCTCTCATCTGGTTTCTGGTTTGTGGTTTGTCTAAACAAGTGGTTTCCAACTGCCTACTAAAAGCAATACCATTCCACAACAAAACAGGGCATAAAACAACCTCTTCCGATATTTTTCACTACGCTTCATATAGGTGCTCTAGATCATCTGCGCTCCACCATAGATCAAGCATGTCGGGTAGTTTTTCTTCTGCAAATGAATGCTTATTGATCAATGATCAAGAACGTAGATGATGGTTACCTAAAAAACACAAAAGATATAGTAAGTATAGCTAACTAATTAAAACAGATAAATGCATTAGCAGTTCCCCCAACCCATGCTTCAAACTATATTTTCCTCTGGAAAAGAAGATTTAGAACAGTCTACGCTGTAATAACATTACAGGTAAGGAAAAAGAAGTTCACGGTGTTACAACAAATATATATTTGTTCACTACTATAGAAACAGCATCAGCATCGGGTCTGAACTCCTATAGCCGGTTTTTCGAACCGATTACAAAGCCATCGGTTCCCATTGAAACTGATTTCGACATGGATATTTGCACAGCTATCAAGCAAAACAGCGTCGTATATAACTTCCATATTTGCACAGCTATCAACTGAAGCAACATCATATATCAACTCGTCATTTTTAAGCATCTTTGACCAACAGAAATAGTTCTTTAGGATAGTCCTAACCAGATCTCTGTAGCCAAATAATAAGAGCCTTAGTCATGTCAGAATTATCATAATCAGAGAACAAACATTATCCTTTTTGCTTACTAGTTTCATTATATATGTACAACACATGGATAAGCAACCTGGAAATGTTCATTGCATTTCATCATGATGGCAAAACAGGAGAACAGTTGCTTCATTTGCTATTCCATTCTAGCCGGTGCATGTAGAGTCAAATTCTAACTAATTGTATCATTATTTTAAGACCTGTAACCTCCTCTTACTGCACATAAAACAACAAGTTCAGATATATATATATATATATATATATATATATATATATATATATATATATATATATATATTAGAACACAAGGAATATGCATTGCTCACATAAGATTATATGAAAAAGAGAAAGTATTTGATAAGCATTGCTCATAGCAGAATGTAAAATTTATAAGATCTAAACAGATAGCCCTAGCATTGCACATTTAATCTTGTGTAATAGCATATCACAGATAGAACAGGAAACCTGGTAAACTCAGTTAGTAGCCCTTTTCGTTGCTTACTTGCACTACTTATTTTGAAAGCAAGCTGAAGAAATATGTGTAAACATCAACTAAATCAATTAGGAAACATGTGATTCATGGCGTATAACACAAACTGGTTCAGAAAATACTATTGGTCTAAAGTCCACTAGGAAACACATGCAGCAAAGAAATGCAGAAACACATGTCATCTCGCAGAGAACTCAACCACAGAAATTTCCAGTCTTCTGTAAAGTACTTGTGCGATCAAATACAGAAAACGGAAGCTCAGTTTACCTACTTAAAATCAGTAGATATAGGAGGAAACTTTTCTACAAAGTAATCTTGCGAAATAAGCTCAAGCGGCCAATACTCCATCATGACCTGGATGGTTTTCCGAATCCAGAATTAAGGGATTCTAATGCATCTGAAATGGTAGAATATACAGCTGAATTAGTTCACTCTTACCCACGTCATTAACACATATTTGAAAGGAAGACTACAAAATCTAGACGAGAATGGAGAAACTACATAAATAAAGATATACCGAGTAGTTTCATTCTCTGACACGAGATCTGCAGGATAGTTTCAATGCTATGTTTGTCATGAGGTTTCTAACTATGATTGATAAACAAAAACAGAGGATGGGGACCCATGAGTTTTCCCTGAGTTGCGTAGAAAACTGGCCTTTAAGGATAATAATGGAGATAGTATCATTACATAATTGGTTTATATTCCCGTCTCTCCTCTCCAACTAGACAGCTTGGGCATAAACTGCGGAATTAACAAAAATAAATAAAAAGATGTACTTTATACAGTTATGAAATCAGAACCTAATGAAATGACCAATTCACAGAGCTAGGGTGTTTACGAGAGCAAGTACAATATTAACAAAATTAATTCATCTCTAGTCTCTAGATTATAGTACTTTCGGCGTCACTAACACATTATTCAAAATTAAGAGCAATGCCTAGAAAGAGAGTACTAAACACAGGAGCATTAAAATTAACCAGGTATGCAATACTACCAGATTCTCCGCATAGTTCTACAGGAACCTGGTTGATCATGCGGGTTCGTTGTTTATGGCAGTGACTACGAACATCGACGTGACACTTGCACACTGAACAACCACATTCCCTACTCCTAAATCCTAATATCTCTCCGCCGTTCTTTTCTTGTTAATGTTCAAGTATATTTGTTGTGTGTTTAGCACGACATCCCGCTACTCATCTCTTACAAATGAGCAAAGAATGCTAGAACAGGGCATGCACACCTGATAATTCAGGAGCAAATTCGCCACAAAACGTCGGGAAAACCAGATCGAAGCATGCCTCACGACGGAGGACGGGGACCTCGAGACGCGGGGCACCAAGCACGGATGCCCGAACCCTAGGTCCCGGCGACGAGAGAGCCGCCGCGGGCGCACGCGACGCCGTCACGGCCACCAGAGCTCGGGCGCGGCTGGGATAGGATTTCGGGGGAGGCGGCGAACACATGGCGGAGGTCGTGTTTCAGGGAGGCGCCGAATCCAATGAGGGGATGAGCAGAGTCAGTGGACTCCGAGACTGGAGGGATCATAGGAGTGGCCGGCGGCGCCAACCCCGGTGGCGGCGCCGGCGGCGAGTGAGAAGGCCGAAGGCGTCGTCGGGGCTCGGGAAGGAGAGGAGGCAACGCACAGGGACGAAGTAAATGGGCCGGCCCATTTGCGCGACGAGAAATACACCGGACGAATAGTACCGTACCGGAAGTTTAATCAATATGTGATCAGTTTATTAGGCCGAATTCTGCCTAGTGCATCGCCAACACGGGGATCATGCACGGCTGTCAGCTGCGAAAGATGCCAAAGCGCACAAATAAAAGAGGCCGCTGAGCCCAACCCGTGAACCAGCATCGAAAAGTGCACACGGACGAAAGCGCACGGATCAAAACAAATGCAGTGAAAAGATCCCCTATGAGGGCACAGTCGTAAGAAAAAATAGCGCAATTGCATCCCCCGGGTTGGCACGTGCTATACATTAGCACTGGGCTTTTTGTTCAAATTCCTTTTTTTAAGGACGAGCTGCCCTGTTTAAAAATTCAAAAATGCTTTTCTATCTATTTTATTTTAGTTTTTCTATTTTCATAAATTCAAGAAAATGTTGGGGTTTTCAAAATGTTTTTGTTTTCAAGTTTTGTTCGGAGTTACAAAAAAATGTTCCTGTTTACAAAATTTGTTTGCAGATTCAAGAAAATAGGAATTTCAGAAAAATTCATGCTTCCAAATTTGCTTTGGAATTCCAAAAATTGTTCCCATTTTCAAAACTGTTCGATAATTCAAAAATAGTATTTTTAAAACAAATGTTCCCAAATTTCAAAAATAATTCAAAAATGTTCCGAATTTCTACTATGCGGTTTCAAAAAATGTATGGACTTTTTCTAAAAAATCCATGCTTTTTAAAGCCGGATTAAAAAAAACTAATCGCCATAGTAGCTATATGGGTCGGCTCAATCGGGGCTCTCCTTGTGCGGAAGGCCGACTACTGTTTGCACAAGGAGCATCATATAGGAGCTCCCAATAAATATGGCCTTGCTTCACTTGAATGCCAATATTTTGGCTAATATTTGCTTGGTTGCCAAAACAGGGACTAACTAGTCCACGGATACCCCCTCGGGGGCTTCCTAGCAGACGCGCGCGAGCGCTTCAATCGCCACGTATCGCGTGTTGGGGGCATCACGGAAACCCAGTTTTTTTCCTGCACGGTTTTGCCAAGGATTTTTTTCCACTATTTTTTGGGGTTTCGGATTTCACTTAATTTTTCCTATGTTTTTCTAGGGAAAAATGATTTTTTTTAGTTTTTCTAGTTTTAATTGCATGAAGCACACCATGTGAAAGAAACTATGCATCCCAAAATTGAAGAACACAGTTTGTGTATCATGCGAAAAAAAATTGTTCTTCCCGCATGAATAGAAAAATGTGCTTCTCGAAAAATGAAAAAGAACAGTTGTTCCACGTGAAGCACAAGTTATGCTTCTCGGGAAGTGAAAAGCAGAGTTATGCTTCTGTGGGGGTTTATATATTCACGAATGGATACACTCCAGTGAGAAACAAGGGGGTTATCGCGTGTGGGTGGGAAACCTGTGTGAAACGCGATAGTAGTCATTAATTAGCGATCTTCCTGGTGGATAAGTAGTTACGCCATTGGCACGGCGGAAGTGGTAACCATACGAATGGAGCGCCATTGACTTGGATGTGCATGGGAGGAACATGTTGGATTGAAACTTCCCTTTCCCGTGCTCCAAACCAACACCCACAGCCTCCAAATATGGAGGCTCGTGGGCTAGATATGGCATCAGCTCCAAAACTTATGTCAGATTGAGATGCATATGGCGACTCTGTTAGAGTGCCATTTTGGGACCAGATCACCATATTGGTGGTTATTATGACGGCCAACTTGATACTGCGATCCTTTTGAGTTGCTTATTGAGGGAAGACCTAACCTCCATGGCTACCGTTCTCATGCAGGTCATAATCATCAATGATGCGACCAAGCTGAAGACGAGAGAGGAAAGGGAAAGCACGCCAACTACGTGGAAGTAAAAGCGCGATGAATGACCGCCATGGAGAGGTTGCCCCACCATAAGGGGGAACAAGGGGCCGGTTCAGGTCAACTGCATTTGAGGAGAAAAAATGGCATTGCACGTAGACCCAACTTGTTAGAGGACAAAATACTAGTTTGCCGAATAAGTTCATGTCCAGTGAGGATCTTCAAATAAGTCTCAAATGTTCGAATCAGACGGTTCAGACACTTTGAGCCGTTCAACACAGATCACCAAATTGATCAGGAAATGTCCGAACATTTGAATTTTCTAGCCTGGCCCCAATTCGAGGGGAAATCAAGGGGAGTCCACGCGTGAGCCACGTCGGACTCTGACACATTGGACCCACCCCAAAAGGCGTCTCCGGCTATAGACACCCCCCTCATACACACCATCTTCATCGGGCGTCCACCTATCTACAGTCATGTCGACACGCCACCCGAAAAGCCTACATCAGTTGCCCACATTGAACCTTTGCCACTCCGCCTGCCCCATCTATTGAAAAGTTGATCAGTCACCCACCAAAAGCCTACCTTGGAGCCCATCTCCCCACCCCTCCGCCATCGTATGACCCCCCCCCTTAGTTCGCATCTACCATTGCCATGGTCCATACCAAAATCACATGGTACAAGATGTTGACTCCGGAGCACTGCGCCAAAATCACATCGGAGGTCCACGTTGCAGAAGCCCGACGTCGGCCCCACATTGATGCTGCCAACCTTCGAGATCTATGGACGAGATGGAGGACGAGGAGGAAGACAATCCCATGGCCATGGTGGAGGTCGCGGGAGGAGGAGGCACCCGTGCCGAAGGAGGATATGATGGTCGCTTATGTCGCGGGTGGCGCGGCGGACGACATCTTCACCATGCAACAGGTAGAGGAGCATTTCAATCGGACGCTCTTGTAGGAGCTCCACGCTACGGTGTCTCAACTGCAGGCGCAACACACGGATTATGCAGGCGTAGTGAAGCTCCTCGTGAACCCGGATGTCGTCAACAAGAACACGGTTGTGTTCATGTACGTGTAGAGCACCCGTACGATTGACCACGAGCGCCGCCAGCTCGCATCAAAGACGCGCTATGGGAGTAACTTTTCGAGAAGCTCGAGGCTAAGGATGATGAGGCGCCGCATAAGCACGACAACGCTGCGAAAAGAGGCATATTGCTATGACCGCCAACGACAACGAGGCCGATGGCTCCTGTGCGGGGATCATCAACCTCGCCTCCGACCGGGAGGAGTAGATTAGTTTTTTAGTTGTTTTCAGAGATCTTTTCCATTAGGGAAAATCGATGTTTGCCTTATTGGAGGGATATGGTGTAACGCCCCGAGACCGTTGCGCCAGGTGTCTTCCGGTGTTTCGTTGTTGTTGCCTTGTCATTTGCTTGCGTGTTGCATCTTGCCATGTCATCATGTGCATTGCATCATCATGTTTTCAAAACTTGCATTCGTCCGGGTTATCCCAGTTCTCCCCGTTGTCCTTTCTGAGCCCATACCACACTTGCCCGCGCCCGCGGCATGTCCGAAAAGTATTTTATAAGTGGCCGGAAAATGTTCTCGGAATGGGATGAGAGTTGGCGTGTGGTCTTGTTATAGTGTAGGTAGACCGCCTGCCAAGTTTCATCGCAATCGGAGTCCATTTGACGCCCCAACGGATAACTATAGCGGCAATATAGCCGGTCTAACGTCGGACGTTTTCGGTCTCCAGAAATAGTCGTCGGGCCTCCCTCTCTTCTCTTCTCTCAGCTCGAGACCGTCTACACAGCTCACTACCTACCACAAGGTCCAACCTAACCTCTCTCGTCAGCCCGCGGCCCTCCTCGCGCGCGCGTCCGAAAATTGTCCCGGACCCGACCCGAGCAGTCGTCACGGTCGTGTCCGGATCATCCCCAAACATCTACAAAACGTCTCCGTTTTCTCATTTGGGCTCCCTAGCTATATTATTCGCGATCGTCCGATTACGATCGAAGGGACCGGATAGTCCCTAATTTAACCCACATGCTATTTATACACAGATGAAACCCTAGAAACTAGAGATCTGTCCCATCCACCCCGTGTCCGCCGCCACCACTCTCTCCCTTGGTTTCAGCGCCAAACCAATCCCCAATCGGCAGCCTCGATCCAAATCCACCCGCACGCAACCAGCCACTGCGTCCTCCCGATCTGCCTCCTCCCGCAGAGGCACTCACCTCGACCCCGAGCGGATCAAGCCAGCCGTCCCCGCCGGCGATGGGCAGCACCGGACCAGCAGGACTGTGGCCTTCCTCTCCCTCCTCCCCTCTGTTTTTCCTCGTGCTCCCCGGCTCTCTCTCACGATCTCCCTCTCTCTCTGTATTTCATCTGCTGCAGGTCCCGAGCACCTTGTTCCCTCCTCCCGTGCCTCGATCCAGGGTGGATCGGGAGCAGCGCCACCCTGCGTCAACCGCCGGAGCAACGTCCGCCCCGACGAACCTCGACCTCCTCCGAAGCCATGGAGCCTCCTTGCCGTTCCCGACCTCAAATCCCTCTCGTCTCGCCATGGCGTCTCCGAGCCCAACCATGGACAGTGGCTACCGGAGCTCGTCTTCTCCACCCGCGTGTGCCCGTCGTCGGCCAGAGTCGCAGGCCACCATGGACAGCCCAGGAGCTCCCTCGCAGCCGCCTGGATCTGGCGTCCCACCGGAGACCGCGTCCTCGCCCGTTTCCAGCCGCTGCCCTGCTCTGTCGAAGACGACGAGCACCCGGCCGAGCCAGCAGCGTCGTTGACCGCGTGCGTAGGCCACATCCCGCGCCAAGTCCCTCCGGTCGCGCCCGCAACCTGCCTCCGCACCGTCCCTGCGTTCCTGTCGACCCTCGCCGGAGTTGTGCCAAGTTCCACCTGCTCTTCTCGTCCTGCCAAATGCATCCCTCGTCGCCGGATCCGGGGACCCCGCGCCCGGATCCCTCCATCCCCAGCGAGCTCCGCCTCCCTCCATCGTCGGAGCTCCGCCGGATGCCTCGCCGTTGACCCTGCCATCTGCATCGTTCGCCTAGGGCAGCGCCCAGTCTCTGCTTCATCCACGCGAGGGAGACGAGCGCAACGCTCCTGTTTCGTTGCTCGAGTCCGCCCGAGCCGGCCCGCTGCTAGTTTTCCCCTGCAGGCCTCCCTCTCTGTCTAAACCCGGTCAGGCCCATGGTGGGCGCCCCAGCGCCCAGCAGTTTCGGCCCGTGCCTTGTTTTTTTGCCAGATTTGCAGAATAGTCCCTAGAGTTCATACATTTAATATCTCACAAACCGTGCATCGGATTAAAATAAGTTATATATGAAACTTGCTTAGAATTTTGTGTAGATTAATAATTTGCCACTTTCATCTATGTTTGAAATGTTTGAAATGTTGTTTGTTTAAATTTGCTTAAATGCCATGCTAAAATGCTTTATTTCATAACTAAATAACCATAGCTCCAAACCTAACAAACTTTATATGTAAATGGGGTAGAAAAATGCCTAGTTTAACATGGTGGCATCACTTTGCATGTTTAACAACTCCAAAATTGTGTTTAGGGCAGAACAGTACCAAACCTTAAAACATGCACATGAGGAGTTTCCAGACTTGTTGTTTTGTCGTTCGACTACGTCCGTTTGTCTTCTTCATGGACTCGTTCTTCTTCCTTGCGGGATCTCAGGCAAGATGACCATACCCTCGAAATCACTTATATCTTTGCTTGCTAGATGCTCGCTCTTTTGCTATGCCTATGCTGCGATACCTACCACTTGCTTATCATGCCTCCCATATTGTTGAACCAAGCCTCTAACCCACCTTGTCCTAGCAAACCGTTGTTTGGCTATGTTACCGCTTTGCTCAGCCCCTCTTATAGCGTTGTTAGTTGCAGGTGAAGATTGAAGCTTGTTCCATGTTTGGAACATGGATATTCTTGTTGGGATATCACAATATCTCTTATTTAATTAATGCATCTATATACTTGGTAAAGGGTGGAAGGCTCGGCCTTATGCCTGGTGTTTTGTTCCACTCTTGCCGCCCTAGTTTCCGTCATATCGGTGTTATGTTCCCGGATTTTGCGTTCCTTACGCGGTTGGGTTATAATGGGAACCCCTTGACAGTTCGCCTTGAATAAAACTCCTCCGGCAAGGCCCAACATTGGTTTTACCATTTGCCACCTAGCCTTTTCTTTCCCTTGAGTCGGCCGGCTCAAGGGTCATCTTATTTTAACCCCCCAGGCCAGTGCTTCTCTAAGTGTTGGTCCAACTAAGCGATGTCCGAGGCTACCAGGGGCAACCCTGGGCTGGCTTACCCGACGTCTGGCTCATCTGGTGTGCCCTGAGAACGAGATATGTGCAGCTCCTATCGGGATTTGTCGGCACATCTGGGTGGCTTTGCTGGTCTTGTTTTACCATTGTCGAAATGTCTTGTAACCGGGATTCCGAGCCTGATCGGGTCTTCCCGCTAGAAGGAATATCCTTCGTTGACCGTGAGAGCTTGTGATGGGCTAAGTTGGGATACCCCTGCAGGTTTATGAACTTTCGAAAGCCGTGCCCGCGGTTATGGGTAGATGGGAATTTGTTAATGTCCGGTTGTAGAAAACCTGAAGCTTAACTTAATTAAAATGCATCAACCGCGTGTGTAACCGTGATGGTCTCTTTCCGGCGGTGTTCGGGAAGTGAACACGGTGTAGGAGTTATGCTTGACGTAGGTTGTTCTAGGATCACTTCTTGATCATAGTTTCTCGAACGTGCCTTGCCTTCTCTTCTCGCTCTCATTTGCGTATGTTAGCCACCATATATGCTAGACGCTTGCTGCAGCTCCACCTCATACCTTTTACCCGTCCTATAAGCTTAAATAGTCTTGATCGCGAGGGTGTGAGATTGCTGAGTCCCCGTGACTCACAGATTCTTCCAAAACCAGTTTGCAGGTGCCGATGATGCCGTGCAGGTGACGCAACCAAGCTCAAGGAGGAGCTCGATGAAGATCTTGTCCTTTGTGTTGTTTCGGTCCAGTTGATCAGTAGTGGAGCCCAGTTGGGGTCGATCGGGGATCTGTGTAGCATTTGGGGTAGTCTTCTTTTATTTTGGTTCCGTAATCGGACCTTGAGTGTATCTGGATGATGTATTGCTTTATTCTTGTAATTGTGTGAAGTGGCGAGTGTAAGCCAACTATGTATCCTTTTCCCTTAATGTATTACATGGGTTGTTGTGAAGATTACGTCACTTGTGACATTGGTTTCAATGCGGTTATGCCTCTAAGTCGTGCTTCGACACATAGGAGATATAGCCGCATCGAGGGCGTTACAAGTTGGTAATCAGAGCCTTCCCCGACCTTAGGAGCCCCCTGCTTGATCGAATCGCTGGCGTTGTTGAGTCTAGAAAAATGTTTTGAGTCTTATAGGATTATATATATCGGAGAGTTCGGAATTCTTTTTACTCCTCAGTCCCTTCGTTGCTCTGGTGAGGCATCCTGACGTAGAGTTTTGACTCTTCTCTTCTCAAATTTCACTAATTTTTTTAGGATCACGCGGGTATCTTGGAATCGTTCCGATGGTTTTGTGACGAGAACATTGTTCTTGGTGCCTCCTGACATTTAGGGGTTGTGGCACTGTCCCGGGGAGTTGAGCTCTGAGGTGTTGTCGTCACAATTTTATCGTTGCAGTTCTGGAATACCTGAGTTTAGTTTCGCTGACATCGAAAATCTCTTTTATGCAGTTGTTGGTGAGATAACCTCGACGCCACCCAGTACTGGGGCGGGAGTTCGGCAGTATTGCCATAACTAGTATAACGGATGCTTTTCGAAGGTTGAGGTAAACGATTTTCGAAGGTTTCTTGGTTATGTGTTGAAGGATGGATACAGCTGGATGTAGGATTTGTTAGTTTTGGGTGAGATATTATGCTTCCCCTGTATCCCCAACACCTGATTGCATAACCGGAAAATTTCGGGAGTTTGATAAGTGGGAATTCAAGTAGATCTTAGGATATCTTTCCGACAGATGTATGATATGAAATTGGGGTTCGATGTCTAGTGGTCCGCCTATCCATGGTTGGTTTTACAGTGGTCTCGCTGTGTCTTAAAGAGTCCTTGGCTATGCCGACTCGGGGACGCTTCGTATGTCATGTGCACTGCCTTGTACATGATGGTGTTGTACGATCGAGCCCGTGTAGGCCCCACCACGAAAACTTCGGACGAAATCTCTATGATATGTTTGTTCCGGCTTATTCGGCAAGCCAATCCTTTGTTCTGCTTTTGAGTTGTGGTATTCGAGGTTTCTTCGAAGTCAAGTGTTGATTCCATACCTTTCCTAAGCGGTGTTCTCATGTTCCTATGTGATACTAATCATTCTTGATCATCGAGTTTGTCATCTTAATTTCTTTTCAACTGACGTGTTTCCTTCAAGTGGATCCGATCATTTCAACATCCGCAAGATCACCTCTCGGTTTCCCCAACGTTGTTCGTTCCATCTGTCCCCAAGTTGCTTTTGTTTTTTCCCACCCACCCACCCTTTTCATTCAAGGACTCAGGCTTCATAAACAAGTATCCATTTTATTCATGTGAAGTCTCTTCATTATTTTTTAATCAATGTTCTTCCCCGGTGGTTCTCGTGAAGATGCTCTACAAGTTCATCATTATTTGTTCTTTTCTTCTCCGGTGGATTCAAGTCAAGTTTTGTTGATCATACCTTTTTCCTCATTTCAATACCTTATTATGCCGGTGCACCTCATAATCTTCCATTTCTCGCTATTCAATTGTTCCGGAGTGTTCAAGATATCTCGAGCCTGTTATCTCATTCAAGTCTTTTAATTCAACCGGTGCAGCCTCTCTTTTAAATCATTTCAACGGTGTTTCTTTTGAGTGGGCCCTAACCCACAGGTCTTTTCCCAGGATCTTACCTGACTCTTCTTATTTTCCCGGAGGTATTCTTAAATTATTTTCAAAGTTTGACGTAAGAATGCATTATCATCAGTCTTATGTCTTTCTCCAAGATCTTTCAAATTCTTTTTATCGTTGGTTCAACCTTTCTAATTTTCATCCCGGAGTATCTCAACAATTCATGGTGGTGTTTCTCATCGTCATTCTCTGCACATGAAGGCCGAAGAAGAGTTTTCCTCCAAATCTTATCCGTTCTCTCAAAGATTCGTCATTCTAGCTTGTTGCCATCCTCTCATAATTGTTTTTGATTGTGAAAATTCTTTTCACTCATCCGGAGCAATTCAGGAGTCTTTCAGTTTGTTTCTCTGAAGCCCATAATCTCAGAATTATTCATTTCCAGCTTTCAGCTCTCGTTCTCTAAATCTTACTGGTGCATCGTTCAAGTGATCTCTAATCAGTCGTGATTCCTTCGTTCTCATGCTTCTAAATTCTCTCAAGCATCTTCGTTTATTTGCTAATCCTTCCTGGCGTTTCTTCATGTTTTATTCGTTCTTTTTCAATTCTTACGGTGGTTCGTTCAAGAGTGCTTCTCTTTCGTTATCATACAGATTCATCTGTTGTTTCAATTCTACCGGTGTTTCGTTGAAGACCTTATCAAGTTATCGATATCTCTCTTAATCCTTTCTACGAGAATAAGTAATGTGTCAAATCCGTTGATTATCATCAATTTAATTGATGAAGGATAAGCATAATGTAATTCTTATTCTTGTTTCATCGAGTGAACTCAATTCCCTATTCCGCAGGCTCATCAAATTCTCGGTTTCATTTGTTTCATCTTTCTTTTCCGGAGTTCCAATCTTTTCCGCATTATATCGTCGCGGAGATTCTTCTAAATCATTACAAGGCTTCACCTTGTGTTTCAACTTCTCTTTCCTTCCTATTTGATCATCCTTTTGTTACCGGAGTTCTTCATGAAGGTTCTACATGATGGTTCATCAAGGATTTAATTCCTTCTTGAAGTGTTCATCAACATTCTTTTCAGAGGAGCTCAAGTTTCCTTCTTCTTGCAACCCGGAGTGCAATCCTTTCTACCGTATCATTTTAGGTGGTATTATGTCATTCTTGATAATTTGAGTTCATGTTTCATGATTCACATGTTGTTAAGAGTGAGTTATTTTAAATCCATCAATCTCGTCATTGGAGTTATCTTGGGTTATATTTCACCTAAAGCCTTCCCTAAGGATTGTTGCTAATTATGGTGCTTATAAATGATCCAAGTTCTTCATTTATCCTTCCGGTGAGATAAGTTTCTCGTCTCCTTGTTCTTATCAATCCAATTCTTTTTCCCGTGAGTGGCAGGTTGTCACCTCATATATTTGAGATATATTCCATAAGACCATATCAAGCTTATTCTTTTCGTTGTTGGTTTTCCAACAACTCCGTTATAGCATTTGTTGTAAGCGTGCTCCCTCAAGATCTTGTTTCTCTTCGTTCATTCCATTCCATTCTTACTTTTGTTCCGGAGGCTTTGTGATGTTGCTCTCTTCAACCCATCTTTCCATTTTGTCAGGATCGTGTTCTTTTCTTGGTTTATCCATTTAACCGTAGTGTTGTGTCCTTTTGCTCAAGCTCTTTCATTTTATCAAGTCTTTCATTCTCTTTTTCAACCGAAGTGCTACCAAAATTGGTTCTTTCTTTTCATCTTTCTTAACGGAGTGCTTTCAACTTCGTTCATCTCCATTGTATTCTTTTCTCGAAATGGCTTAACCTTTTCAAGGTTCTTTGGTTTCACGCGTTTGTCAAAGAAGCAACTTAGCTTTACCTCTTCTCTTTCCCTTCCGTTTTTCCCTCCGGTGCCATTCTAGATCTCGGGACGAGATCCTCTCGTAGTGGTGGAGTGTTGTAACGCCCCGAGACCGTTGCGCCAGGTGTCTTTCGGTGTTTCGTTGGTGTTGCCTTGTCATTTGCTTGCGTGTTGCATCTTGCCATGTCATCATGTGCATTGCATCATCATGTTTTCAAAACTTGCATTCGTCCGGGTTATCCCAGTTCTCCCCGTTGTCCTTTCTGAGCCCATACCACACTTGCACACGCGCGCAGCATGTCTGAAAAGTATTTTATAAGTGGCCGGAAAATGTTCTCGGAATGGGATGAGAGTTGGCGTGTGGTCTTTTTATAGTGTAGGTAGACCGCCTGCCAAGTTTCATCGCAATCGGAGTCCGTTTGACGCCCCAACGTTTAACTATAGCAGCAATATAGCCGGTCTAACGTCGGACGTTTTCGGTCTCCGGAAACAGTCGCCAGGCCTCCCTCTCTTCTCTTATCTCAGCTCAAGACCGTCTACACAGCCCACTACCTATCGCCAGGTCCAACCTAACCTCTCTCGTCAGCCCGCGGCCCTCCTCGCGCGCGCGTCCGAAAATTGTCCCGGAACCGACCCGAGCAGTCGTCACCGTCGTGTCTGGATCATCCCCAAACATCTACAAAACGTCTCTGTTTTCTCATTTGGGCTCCCTATCTATATTATCCGCGATCGTCCGATTACGATCGAAGGGACCGGATAGCCCCTAATTTAACCCACCTGCTATTTATACACAGATGAAACCCTAGAAACTAGGGATCTATCCCATCCATCCCGTGTCCGCCGCCACCACTCTCTCCCTTGGTTTCAGCGCCAAACCAATCCCCAATCGGCAGCCTCGATCCAAATCCACCCGCACGCAACCAGCCACTACATCCTCCTGATCTGCCTCCTCCCGCAGAGGCACTCACCTCGACCCCGAGCGGATCAAGCCAGCCGTCCCCGCCGGCGATGGGCAGCACCGGACCAGCAGGACTGTGGCCTTCCTCTCCCTCCTCCCCTCTATTTTTCCTCGTACTCCCCGGCTCTCTCTCACGATCTCCCACTCTCTCTGTATTTCATCTGTTGCAGGTCCCAAGCACCTTGTTCCCTCCTCCCGTGCCTCGATCCAGGGTGGATCGGGAGCAGCGCCACCCTGCGTCAACCGCTGGAGCAACGTCTGCCCCGGCGAACCTCGACCTCCTCCGAAGCCATGGAGCCTCCCTGCCGTTCCCGACCTCTACTCCCTCTTGTCTCGCCATGGCGTCTCCGAGCCCAACCATGGACAGTGGCTGCCGGAGCTCGTCTTCCCCGCCCGCGCGTGCCCGCCGTCGCCAGAGTCGCAGGCCACCATGGACAGCCCAGGAGCTCCCTCGCAGCTGCCTGGATCTGGCGTCTCACCGGAGACCGCGTCCTCGCCCGTTTCCAGCCGCTGCCATGCTCTGTCGAAGACGACGAGCACCCGGCCGAGCCAGCAGCGTCGTTGACCGCGTGCATGGAACACATCCCGCGTCAAGTCCCTCCGGCCGCGCCCGCAACCTGCCTCCGCACCGTCCCTGCGTTCCTGTCGACCCTCGCTGGAGTTGTGCCAAGTTCCACCTGCTCTTCTCGTCCTGCCAGATGCATCCCTCGTCGCCGGATCCGAGGACCCCGCGCCCGGATCCCTCCTTCCCCGGCGAGCTCCGCCTCCCTCCATCGCCGGAGCTCCGCCGGATGCCTCGCCGTTGACCCTGCCATCTGCTTCGTTCGCCTAGGGCAGCGCCCAGTCTCTGCTTCATCCACGCGAGGGAGACGAGCGCAGCGCTCCTGTTTCATTGACCGAGTCCGCCCGAGCCGGCCCGCCGCTAGTTTTCCCCTGCAGGCCTCCCTCTCCGTCTAAACCGGGCCATGCCCATGGTGAGCGCCCAGCAGTTTCGTCCCGTGCCTTTTTTTTTGCCAGATTTGCAGAATAGTCCCAAGAGTTCATGCATTTAGTATCTCACAAACCGTGCATCGGATTAAAATAAGTTATATATGAAACTTGCTTAGAATTTTGTGTAGATTAATAATTTGCCACTTTCATCTATGTTTGAAATGTTTGAAATGTTGTTTGTTTAAATTTACTTAAATGCCATGCTAAAATGCTTTATTTCATAACTAAATAACCATAGCTCCAAACCTAACAAACTTTATATGTAAATGGGGTAGAAAAATGCCTAGTTTAACATGGTGGCATCACTTTGCATGTTTAACAACTCCAAAATTGTGTTTAGGGCAGAACAGTACCAAACCTTAAAACATGCACATGAGGAGTTTCCAGACTTGTTGTTTTGCTGTTCCGGCCTCATTTAAACTTGCCTAGATAGATAGTTTCATTATGCTTCACCTCTTGCCATGCTAACAAGATTTAATATTGTTGGGTACATAAACGAGAGAGAACTAAATAAGTTATGTAGTGTTCCGTCAATATGCACCCCGATGCATATTGAGCTCCACTTAATTTGTAGGATTGTTTGTGCACTTTGCCACGCCATGCCTCATTAAACCGGACATGCATCATACTTGTTTGCGCATCGTGCCATGCTTATGTGGTGGTTGTTTACTATGTTGTTTGCTTTTTTCCGGTGTACTTCTTCTCGGTAATCCGGTAACATCGTGATTGTGAGGACCCGTTCGACTACGTCCGTTTGTCTTCTTCATGGACTCGTTCTTCTTCCTTGCGGGATCTCAGGCAAGATGACCATACCCTCGAAATCACTTATATCTTTGCTTGCTAGATGCTCGCTCTTTTGCTATGCCTATGCTGCGATACCTACCACTTGCTTATCATGCCTCCCATATTGTTGAACCAAGCCTCTAACCCACCTTGTCCTAGCAAACCGTTGTTTGGCTATGTTACCGCTTTGCTCAGACCCTCTTATAGCGTTGTTAGTTGCAGGTGAAGATTGAAGCTTGTTCCATGTTTGGAACATGGATATTCTTGTTGGGATATCACAATATCTCTTATTTAATTAATGCATCTATATACTTGGTAAAGGATGGAAGGCTCGGCCTTATGCCTGGTGTTTTGTTCCACTCTTGCCGCCCTAGTTTCCGTCATATCGGTGTTATGTTCCCGGATTCTGCGTTCCTTACGCGGTTGGGTTATAATGGGAACCCCTTGACAGTTCGCCTTGAATAAAACTCCTCCGGCAAGGCCCAACATTGGTTTTACCATTTGCCACCTAGCCTTTTCTTTCCCTTGAGTCGGCCGGCTCAAGGGTCATCTTATTTTAACCCCCCCGTGCCAGTGCTTTTCTAAGTGTTGGTCCAACTAAGCGATGTCCGAGGCTACCAGGGGCAACCCTGGGCTGGCTTACCCGACGTCTGGCTCATCCGGTGTGCCCTGAGAACGAGATATGTGCAGCTCCTATCGGGATTTGTCGGCACATCTGGGTGGCTTTGCTGGTCTTGTTTTACCATTGTCGAAATGTCTTGTAACCGGGATTCCGAGCCTGATCGGGTCTTCCCGCTAGAAGGAATATCCTTCGTTGACCGTGAGAGCTTGTGATGGGCTAAGTTGGGACACCCCTGCAGGGTTATGAACTTTCGAAAGCCGTGCCAGCAGTTATGGGTAGATGGGAATTTGTTAATGTCCGGTTGTAGAAAACCTGAAGCTTAACTTAATTAAAATGCATCAACCGCGTGTGTAACCGTGATGGTCTCTTTCCGGCGGTGTCCGGGAGTGAACACGGTGTTGGAGTTATGCTTGACGTAGGTTGTTCTAGGATCACTTCTTGATCATAGTTTCTCGAACGTGCCTTGCCTTCTCTTCTCGCTCTCATTTGCGTATGTTAGCCACCATATATGCTAGACGCTTGCTACAGCTCCACCTTATACCTTTTACCCGTCCTATAAGCTTAAATAGTCTTGATCATGAGGGTGTGAGATTGCTGAGTCCCCGTGACTCACAGATACTTCCAAAACCAGTTTGCAGTTGCGGATGATGCCATGCAGGTGACGCAACCAAGCTCAAGGAGGAGCTCGATGAAGATCTTGTCCTTTGTGTTGTTTCGGTCCAGTTGATCAGTAGTGGAGCCCAGTTGGGGTCGATCGGGGATCTGTGTAGCATTTGGGGTAGTCTTCTTTTATTTTGGTTCCGTAGTCAGACCTTGAGTGTATCTAGATGATGTATTGTTTTATTCTTGTAATTGTGTGAAGTGGCGAGTGTAAGCCAACTATGTATCCTTTTCCCTTAATGTATTACATGGGTTGTTGTGAAGATTACCTCACTTGCGACATTGCTTTCAATGCGGTTATGCCTCTAAGTCGTGCTTCGACACGTAGGAGACATAGCCGCATCAAGGGCGTTACATATGGTTGGATGGTCTTTCATCTGGTCGGATGTCCGAACATGTCCATGGATATTCTGATGTGGTCAGTTTGGTGAGCCGCTTTGGTGGCGCATTAGGAATGGGATAGATACAAATCATCGAAATCCCTAGTATGGATGAAGATTTTTTTTGACAAATTCGAGGTGGTGTTGCACCTCCGGCCGTTGATGACATCATCCTCGCACAAGCAAACGACCGGCCGGGCGAATGGATCGAAGGATTCAGACAAATGAAACCAAGCAGGCAAAGACTAGTCAGACACTTGCTTGGCACAACAAGCAGCGGATGGAATCGACAAATCTTTGCCCTCGTTGTCATCTTCCTCCCGCCTCACCCTCTCAAGCGACGAGCAGAATGCGAGTGCTGACCTTGCTGGCTTGCGTCCTAGGTATGCAATTCCGGTTGCCATAGGCCAAGCCAAGGTGACTGACTTCATGCCACTGGTCCCAAGCTGGGGAGGGAGCTTGGCACCAACTGGACCAGTGGATCGATAAGTAACATTCATCTACGACAGTTCTGACCGAAGCCTTGTCGTCCCCATCTAGGCGCATCGCCATTCCAAAGCAAAAGTTGTCGTCTCCCTGTCACCGCGCAACCACCCATCCATCATCCATCCGTCGGGTCCCTACAGTACCTCTCCTCACCTTGACTTCAGCGCCCATGGCGGGGGCCAGACAACCTCGTGTCGCCTGGGCTAGGTGCTATTCCTTTTCGATCCCGCCGTCGACGCACCGTGTCTAGCACTGCACCACTTGTCAAACGAATGTAATCGATCAGCACTCCTGGCTGGCTCGCTCTATAAATACTCTTCTACTGCTAAAGCCTGACCAGCCAGGACGTACGATCATGGCGAGCAGCAGCAGCAGCATGGCGGTGCTGGTCACCGTCGTGCTGTGCGGCCTGTGCCTGACGGCGAGCCGCGTGGAGGGGCAGCTGCAGGTGGGTTTTTACAGCACCACCTGCCCCAACGCCGAGGCCATCGTCCGGCGCGCCGTCACGGCGGCCTTCGCGACCGACCCCGGCGTCGCCGCCGGGCTCATCCGGCTCCACTTCCAGGACTGCTTCGTCGAGGTACGTGTCGCATAGGATCAGAAGCAGCTGCAGGCTGCAGCTATAATATATATGCCTGCTTGCTTTTGCATGGCTACGCCGCACGGGTGCTATATTTAGGAACCAGCAATGCTAGACCTACGTACTGATTCATTCGTAATGGCTTCGGTGGCTTTTTTTTGGTTGGAGGAAATAAGCGGGAGGGGCCCTACCCAGTTGAAATCACGGGGCGGAGAGGTTATAGTTAGGAAATTTACGTAAGAGTTCCTAGGTTTTCTTCGTAGGTGTAGCATTTTTGTTTAGGAACGGAGGGGTAGGAGAGAGGGGAAAACGTATACGTGTTTAGCATGCACCCGTATACGTGTTTAGAGCATCTCCAGCCGTTCGGCCTCCAGGACGCACAAAAAGGGTCTCCTGGGGGCGAGCCGGCGATGCAATCGGCGCTGGGGGCGGTTTCGCGCCCAGTCATCGCCCCCAGCTCGCCCCCAGGCATCGAAATTGGCCCACTTTTCAGCTCCATTTCGGCGAATAAAGGGCCCATGTGGGCGACAATAGGCCCATATTCGGCGTGGTTCACCCTTGTTCGGCTTTGAATTATGCACATAAATTTTTTTATCACATATTTCATCACAAAAATATCAAATACTTCAACAAAATAGTGTTCAATACAAATTATATGGTTCAACAAATAAAAACTCATATTTCATCACCGGGAGCTCCGTATGCAAGCATCCTCATCGCTGTCGTGCACTTCTGGATGGAGATGAATCCAAGAGTGCCGGTGCAATCCATCTTGCACTTGAAGTAGTTGTTGAACTCCCGGATAGAATTCACAATCCTGAGGAAGAGCTTTCGGCTCATCCGATAACAGCGCCAAAATGTTTTCTCGCCGTGAAGTGGAGCATCGGCGAAGTAGTCGGAGTAGAGCATGCAGTAGCCTTCGAGACGATGCCGGTTCTTTGCTTTCACCCGCCCAGGCGCCGAGACACATCGCCGCGGCTTTTCATTGCTCGCCAGCAGCTGGGCGAGGGCGGCGAGCACCATGAGATGCTCTTCTTCCTGGACGTCGGCCTTGGCTTCCTCCTCCAGCAGCGCGGCGAGCGCTTCCTCGTCATCCGAGTCCATCGCCGAGGCAGGCAAATCGCCGAACACCTTGAGCTCGGTGGGCGTGTACCCGCCGCTAAACCGTGCCTCCGTGGCCGAAAACGGCGGCCGGAAACGCCCAGCTGCTGTTGGAGGGGCTGCCGCGGCGAAGCGCTGCTATTTTCCCGGCGGGGAATGGCTATCTAGCGGTGTAGGATGGTGGGCGACGCCGGGATATAGCTACTTGTGGCCGAGGGAGTGGGGGTGGGAGGCGAGTCGGGGAAGAAAACCTTGACTTTTCCCGTGACGGTGTGGGCCAGCCACGCTTTTCCCTTGCGCCGGGGAAGAAAATTTCATGGACACCGGCTGCAAAGCCCATCCTGTGCGTACCCCTGCCCAGATTCGTCCACGTGTCCTCTCCTTACATCCGACCGCCGCAGTTCGTTCCGATCCATTCGCTCCTTTCGTCGGCTCGGGAGCGCTCGCTCGGCTCCAAATACGTGTGATCCCGGCTCCCTCACGAGGCAAGGCCGGCTGAGGCGGAGGCCCACATAGTCGGCCCTTTTGTCTCACAGTCGCCCGGTTTCAAGCCTCCGCGTCTTTCGTCCGCCACCGCTGATGGAGGGCACGGTGTGCCCAAACCAAGGTGATCCCGTCTCCGGCGCCGGCCTCTCACTCCCCCACGCGCACCTCCATCTCGCCCAGTTCAGAACTGGTGACCCCCTCCCTTGCAAGTCTGAAAGTTTGTGTTTCCTTTTGGCTGTTAGCATGAAATTAGCTCCTTCAGGTAAGAGGTTTGATTTGCTAATCGTACATGACCACATGTTAATCACATATTTTGATTAAACTGGGACGAACGAAGTGCAACCTAGCAAGCTCGTACTTGATCGGATCGTTTGATTCGCTCAGTCGAGCTACAAAATCAATTCCATCACTAGTTTCAGAGTAAAGAAAGTGTAGTTTCAGACCGAAGGGTGTTTATCTTATAGGAGGACGAACTTTACATTATTTTGCTATACGTCTGACAACTATCTGACCAAACTCACATGCTAATAATTCAATGCGATTTGTGCATGTCTTTGCAGTCGTGAAAGAGAAGTTTTCAAATTGGCAAGGATTCCCCCTGGTCCAACTAGCTAAGATGGTAGAAAAGGGAACAAAGAGCAAACAGGAGGTCACCTACTCATGTAACAGTCATGCTTCGCCATCATTCTACTGGACAAAGACCCCGAAGTACACCGCTGGAACAAGACAACCGATGCCATGGAAACAACATCAATAATTCCTGATGAGTAGACTTAAAAGTAGGATTTTGAGATATTACAAATCTGGAGTAGACTTCGTGACAAATCGTGTACTAGTATATAGCTGATTGCTCTCTCTGACAATTTCCAACTACAATGTACAGTTGTACACTGTATCTTTTTTCATCTAAGATATATATGAATGAGGTGCTCGACCTCGAAGATTTAAATCAGAGGTCTGAAAATCTGAAACTATTGCAGGTGCTCGGCCTTGAAGATTTAACACTTAACACATTCTGTCGCATAATCAATGCAATCTCACAGAAATCCAGAAATGATGAAAAACCATACTCAGTGTAGTACATAATTATACCAAAACATTCTAAATGAAGACAAAATTCAGTCTACTACAGTGCATCAATTATAATTCATAGATACACCAAATGACATCAAAAAAATTGTACTCCTTATAGGCTGCCCGTAATACTAATCATCAAAAGGTAACTTTCTAGCAGCCGAGGACAATGTGGCATCCTGCTCAACCCCAAGTAAAAGACTTGTAAATCCGCCTTGGATAGATGGAGCAGACATGGTTGAAGGTTGCCCATACACATCATTTGCAAAGGTTAGCATTGTGGCATTAGCATATCTGCCTTGGATCAACGGTGCAGCCATGATCGAAGATCGCCCTCGCCCATAGACATCATTTGAAAATTTTGGCATGGTATTAGTAATGTCAATACTACCAGCATTCACATCCTATATCATAGAATATGAAATTGTTCATAAAACATGCAAGACAAATATGAAAAGGGGATACTGACTCTGAGTCAAATGGTTTACCATCATTTCCTTCGGATCGATGCCGCCATCCCTATTCTGTACTACATTTTTTCGATCTTCTCCTAAAGTCAAACATATGAATTGAAAGAAAAGTAAAAGGATTAACAATAGAAGTATAGAATGGAAAAAGGCTTGCTAGAATGGGTAGGATCGGTACCTTTCTTTTTAGCACTTTTATTTTTCTTCCCTTTCTTTTCTTCGAGGGAGATGGTTGCCCGTTTACGCTTTGCGCCTTTCACCACCTGCGGAACTCTGAATGATATTGTACCATTTATTGTGTTTGTAGCACACTCAGCCGAAACTAGCGGAACCTCGCTGGATTTTTCCTCCATCTTGCTAAGAGTGTTATCTGCTTCCAAGTCTAACTTATCTATAGCTTTCTTGAAATCATCAAGAAGTTGTTTTGACCGAGTACACTTCAATGCAACTGATGTAGCCTTCCTTGAGATACGTGCAGCTCGTGTTTTCAAGCTTTCCTCCTCGGATCCTTGTTTTTCAACATAAAATCCTCTTTTCGCATATTTTGTCCATCTTCCTAGTATATATTCTGGTGGCAAAATGAAAACGTCATTCATATTGAAGACTTTGAATGCATGCTTGCACAATATACCTGCAAGATATGGATGTCATATTTCATCAAGTTGTATTACAGAGCACATTGCATCATAAATTGTGTATATATACCTATAGATTCGAACTTTCTGCAACAACATGTAATAGTTGTGTCCGTGGTATTGAATATAACTTTTGCTCCATGCTCGCTGTTCATATGTGTGACCATATATGTCAACACCGGACTGTCGGTTTGTAATAGTTTACAGGAGAATGAAAATTGGCTTTTGAATTCTGTTTCAAATTCTGAATACATCCGCCTTGTATATGATTCAGATGCAGTCTTTAGCAAAGGAAAATTTGGACTGTAAGAAACAGGTTTCTTTCGACGCGAACTAAAATCTTCATCCAACTCATTTTCACGAAGACTTCCAGAAACCTTCTCACATTCTACAAGGAGTTCTGAAAGACCAAGTCTCCTACGAAATCTTTGCTTGAATACATTATTCATACCTTCACTCCTTTGAGTCGAGTTCATATCAGCTGTAAAAGAGTCACGATAGACAGCAGCCCACTTTTCCCTCAACTCATACAGCTTTTTCATCCATTCATTGTCCTCAAGGTTGTATTGATCCAACAATTCGAACCATTTTTTATTGAAGTAAAATTCTGACCTATCTTCGTAGACACATTTCTTAAAATCAGGTAAAAACTTCTCAGGATGCTCATGAATTACATGCCCAAGATGTTTTGCAGCATTAAGATAAATGTGCCACAAACAAAGCCGATGACTTGTATTTGGGAACACATATGCAATTGCTCCGTCCATGGCCTTGTCCTGATCAGTGAAAATAGTGCTCGGATGCTTGCCTGACATCGCTGTTAAAAATGTTTCAAAGAGCCAAACAAATGAATCGATACTCTCATTAAATATCAGCGCGGCACCAAAAATTACTGTCTGCTTGTGATGGTTGGTACCAACGAATGGAGCAAAAGGCATTTCAAACTTGTTAGTCTGAAAGGTGGTATCAAATGATACAGCATCCCCAAAACATGCGTAATCCATGATAGACTGACCATCTGCCCAAAAGAAATTAGCTATTTGGCCATCAACTTGATCTATCTGAATGGCATAAAAAAATGTAGGATCCTCTCTTTGCTTATTTTTCAAGTATTCCAACAGTGTCTGTGCATCATTTGATTCTAAATACTTCTTGCGCTCGTGACCAATCTCATTATTGCAGTCCATCTTTGAGAATGGTATTTTGTCGGGTCCTCCGTAAAATGCTACCATAAAGTCATATACCTGGGATGGCTTCATCCCGGCTTCCCGTATCTGGCCAATTAGATGTCTATCCGCTTCTATAACACGTCTTTGGGACCTCATCTTGTGCACCTTATTGGGACTAGCAAGATAATGATTGTGCTCGGTTATAAGCTTTTGCACTGTCCAAATACCATCCTTGTTGACACTAAACTGAATACGAGCCTCACAACCTGTCCTTGTAGTGTCCTTAGATGATTGGGTTTCTCGATGGCCTTCGTTACTGCAAACTATATATTTTTGAGATATACTTTTATCACCTCGTCGCTTTGTGTGGCTTTTTCTGACACTGAACCCAACCTTGGCGGCATATGCGTTGTACATATCATAAGCATTGTCCTCTGAATCGAAAGCCAATCCAACTTTTGGAACAATCAACGTTTGTCCAACTTTATCAATCGCCTGCCATACAATGAGTCCAGAGTTAAATTTATATTACCATAATGTGATGTGGGAAAATGTTTTTCTCATGCACTTTGTGAATTTGTTTTCCTAAGCTTACTGAAGAACGCATATTAATTTTGAGCAGTCATTTGCCAAGTAATCAGTGCATAGTACAGTACTAGAGTACGATGATCTTATGCCGACTGTCTGAATAGGATATCGCTTTTCAACTCGTACCTGCATTCTTTGCTCTACATCGGCGACCCCGTCGTCCTGCTGACCTCCTTCTCCTATCATGGCGGTGGTCGTATCCTCCCGGACTCCTCCTCCTGACATGACGTGTGGGGCCTGCAAGTTCATGGCGTGCGCACAACCATTCTCATCCGCGAGATTTATGCGGGACAAGTCGTCGGCAGTGCCACCGTGGTCCGTCATGGCCGCTCCCGTCCTTCTCGACAGTACTGCAGCTTCAAACTGCGGCGGCTATGAATATCCTTCTAGGCTGATGCGGCCATGCGAAGGAGAGGATGAAGATGCGTTTGGGCGTGAGGCAAACATAATTGTGCTCTCCCCCGGCGGAGTGAGTGCCGGACCAGGGTTCCCTCGGCCGCCACCAGTCTCATCTGCCATGATCAGATCGCCGCTATTCAAGGGAAGCAGATGCTATCAATCACAAGTATGCGTATCTGATTGAAAAGTCATAACGACGGGAGCTGATTGCCTGCAGTTTTTGCAGCCGAGCGGAGCCCAGGGAGCCGGGATCGCACGTGTTTGGAGCCGAGCGAGCGCTCCCGAGCCAACGGAAGGAGCGAACGGATCGGAACGAACGGCAGCGGTCGGATGTAAGTAGGGGACACGTGGATGAATCTGGGCAGGGGTACGCACAAGATGGGCTTTGCAGCCGGTGTCCACGAAATTTTCTTCCTGAAATCAGGGGGCGGAGAGGTTATAGTTAGGAAATTTACGTAAGAGTTCCTAGGTTTTCTTCGTAGGTGTAGCATTTTTGTTTAGGAACGGAGAGGTAGGAGAGAGGGGAAAACGTATACGTGTTTAGCATGCACCCGTATACGTGTTTAGAGCATCTCCAGCCGTTCGGCCCCCAGGACGCATAAAAAGTGTCCCTTGGGGGCGAGCCGGCGATGCAATCAGTGCTGGGGGCGGTTTCGCGCCCAGTCATCGCCCACAGCTCGCCCCCAGGCGTCGAAATTGGCCCACTTTTCAGCCCCATTTCGGCGAATAAAGGGCCCGTGTGGGCGACAATAGGCCCATATTCGGCGTGGTTCACCCTTGTTCAGCGTTCAATTATGCACATAAATTTTTTTATCACATATTTCATCACAAAAATATCAAATACTTCAACAAAATAGTGTTCAATACAAATTATATGGTTCAACAAAAAAAACTCATATTTCATCACCAGGAGCTCCGAATGCAAGCATCCTCATCGCTGTCGTGCACTTCTGGATGGAGGTGAATCCAAGAGCGCCGGTGCAATCCATCTTGCACTTGAAGTAGTTGTTGAACTCCCGGATAGAATTCACAATCCTGAGGAAGAGCTTTCGGCTCATCCGATAACGGCGCCGAAATGTTTTCTCGCCGTGAAGTGGAGCATCGGCGAAGTAGTCGGAGTAGAGCATGCAGTAGCCTTCGAGACAATGCCGGTTCTTTGCTTTCACCCGCCCAGGCGCCGAGCCACATCGCCGCGGCTTTTCATTGCTCGCCAGCAGCTGGGCGAGGGCGGCGAGCACCATGAGATGCTCTTCTTCCTGGACGTCGGCCTCGGCTTCCTCCTCCAGCAGCGCGACGAGCGCTTCCTCGTCATCCGAGTCCATCGCCGAGGCAGGCAAATCGCCGAACACCTTGAGCTCGGTGGGCGTGTACCCGCCGCTAAACCGCGCCTCCGCGGCCGAAAACGGCGGCCGGAAACGCCCAGCTGCTGTTGGACGGGCTGCCGCGGTGAAGCGCTGCTATTTTTCCGGCGGGGAATGGCTATCTTGCGGTGTAGGGCAGTGGGCGGCGCCGGGATATATCTACTTGTGGCCGAGGGCGCGGGGGGTGGGAGGCGAGTCGGGGAAGAAAACCTTGACTTTTCCCGTGACGGTGTGGGCCAGCCACGCTTTTCCCTTGCGCCGGAGCCCCAAACTGCTCCCCAGTGCGCCGGGTTCAGCCTATGACCGCCGGGCGGAAAAAAGGGCCGAACCGGCGATTTTCGACGTCCTGGGGGCGCGACTGGGCAGTTTTTTCGGCGCCGGCGCCGAAAAAGTGGCCTGTGGAGGCCTGTTGGGGGCGCGGCTGGAGATGCTCTTAGCATGCATGACCCCGGAGTATGTAGCATGTGCGTATGGTCGACACATATGTACCTCTTTTTTTAATATATTTTTTGTTTTTATTTACTCTGCGTATTAGCTTTGAACAAAGTCAAGCTTTGTAAACATTGATTAAATTTATAGACAAAAATATTAACATACATAATAACAATTCCATAGGTACCACACGGGACAGGTAAGAAGGGGAGCGAGAGACCTCGCCCGTGCCGCTCTCGCAGGCGGCAAGGCGAACCCTAGCCGCCGCTGGCCAGCGACCCCCAGCCCTCCCTCCCCCCTGCCATCACCGGAGTGCGCCACCGGGTGAAGCCCGACTGGCGTGGGTGGCGGCGGGGCCTTCTTCCCCTTCTCCCATGGCTTCCGGCGGCGCGGGACGCAGGGCCGTGGTGAGGAGCGCGTCGTTCGCGTGGGACGGAGCAGCGACGACCCGGGCGGCGTGCCGGTGGTGCGGCCGTGCGGCGGAGCGGCGGCGGCTGCGTGGTTCTGGAGGCGCGGGCTTGGGCGTGGGACGGACGAGGTGTGGCTGGCTGCTTCGGGGCTTCCTCGTCAGATCCCGGCGACAGGGGTCGCGGGCCGCGACGGCGCGGGCTAGGGGTGGTGTCCGGCTAGGCTGGGCCGGCCTCTAGTGTGGTGAGGCGTGCCAACCTTCGAGCTCTCTAGAGTAGATCTTGGAGGAGGAAGAGATGGAGGATGAGGAGGAAGGCGATCCCATGGCCATGGTGGAGGTCGCAGGAGGAGGAGGCACCCGTCGTGGAGGAGATGATGATCGTTGATGTCGAGTGTGGCGTTGGGACGACATCTTCACCATGCAACAGACGGAGGAGCATTTCAGTCGGACGCTCTTGTAAGAGCTCAACGCTACGGTGTCTCAACTGCAGGCGGATCGCTCTGATTATGCAGTTGTAGCGAAGCTCCTCATGAACTCGGATGTCGTCAACGAGAGCACGGTTGTGTTCGCGTCCGTGTAGAGCACCCGTACGATCGACCATGAGCGCCGCCAGCTTCACATTACCGACACGCTATAGGAGTAATTTTTCAGAAGCTCGAGGCACCACCGAACAACCCGAGCCTCACCGGTGGCAATGCATTCTACTAGGTCCCCGCGGGCTGCCGCCACAGGAACATCTCGACTGAGGATAGTGCGTTTGGCCTCCCTAGTCCAAACTTGACAACGGATGGGCTTGTATAGGGTTTCAAGGACAAGACCCTGACTGCCGAGGAGATGGTGATACTATCTGGCACACCTTGGGCCGCTCCCACTATGACTCCTTCATCATCAAGAACCGCGAGAGGCTGGCGAGCGATACCATCAGCCCGACGTACCAATCACTGCTGGAGGCGTTGTGCCCGACGAACACGATCCAAGTGACCAACGTCACGACGATGATCGACCTCAGCACGCCGACGGTGCTAGACAACAACTACTGCAAGCTATTGCAGCTCAACCTCGGCCTGCAGTTATGGTAGACTACTGCGCGAATGTTCTCATGGCGGAGGCCTTATCTTTTAAATTTGGCCTAAATTTAGCGCAAAGGGCGGGATGTAATAGCCTAATCATCAACTCTAACAATCTGGAGGTGATTAAGACCATGCAGGACGGAGGACAGTCAGCGGGATCGGCGGCGGCAATGTTTGATGACTGCTATCACTATACTTGTGATTTTATCATGACTAAACTCGAACATTGCAATAGAGAGGCAAATAAAATAGCACATGAACTTGCTAGATTAGCTAGATTTTTTTGACTTCGGATTGGTTTGAGAAGCCTATTAGTGAAATTGTAATGTTTCTCATAAACGATGTATTGGTTATTGCTAATGAATAAAATTTCGTTTTATTTCAAAAAAACCTCGGCCTGCACTTCTCCGACGACCAGCTTGTCTACAACGCCATGCCGAAGGCCTCCGTCGATGCTTTCGCCGCCGATGAGACACTCTGGAAGGAGAAATTCATTGCCGCCATGATCAAGATGGGCAAGATCGAGCCCAAGACTGGCACACAGGGGGAGATCCGCCTCAATTGCAGCGTCGTCAACACGCCCGGGTTGTTCGTCGCAAGGGTGATCAAAATGCTTCACCCGGGCTCGAACAACAATTCTCCCGATGGCGACGAGGAGATACCACGGGTTGATATATATAAGTGGTTAAAGTCGTACATCAAAGACCGTAAAAAGTCAATTGCGTCTTATATTTTGAAAAGGAGAGAGTATTATGTACCGAGTACAAGTAGTGAGTATGTAACGTGAGAGAATGTGTAACGTGTACAAGTTTGATGTGCACGAAGGTGTGAAGAAATGGTGAATCCAGCCTCGGTCATTGCTTGTAAGTTCGTGCTGCTGTGTTTGGTTTTATCGATGTTTACCTTAACTTGCTCCAAAGTACTACACCCTCCGTTTTTAGATGTAAGACGTTTTTGACAGTTCAAGTGTCCCATCGGTTCTTTTTCTTCTTGTTTCAAAGTAGTATGCTTGCAATATTCATGATCCGAATAACCTATCATTTATTGAAACAGAATTTTGTCCCTTTTTGTAATAATGCACCGACCAGGTTTATATAATACCAAACACATGTTCCAAAGGTGTAGTCACGAACATACCGAAAAGTGAAAGAAAAAAAAAACATATCTGGTCCCTGTGGTCGATTGACCGACTGTATAGGATTTTTTGGACCGATTGTATAGGAATTTTTTAGATGTACGCCAAAAAAACACTCAAATAGACACCATCGATCGACTTAAGACGGTTTGTAACAATAAATAAACTTGTAAAACTACTCCCTACGTTCTTTTTTATGCCACCTATAAGATTTGTCCGAAGTCAAATTTGATAAAATGTAACGAAATTTATATTTAAAAGATATCAACATATAGAAAATTAAAATTATGTAATAGGAAAGTTAATTCCATGATGCATCTAATAATATTAATTTGGTATTGTGAATGTTGATTTACAAAATTAAAAGGAAAGTTAATTCCATAATCTCTACTCCTAATGTCTCGGTTGGTAGGTCGCGTTCCGGGTTTTATTTTCGTCCCACCTCACCCGGTTTTTTTTGGTACTTCTTTGGTACTTCCTCCCACCATCCCCTCAGCCGCGAAAAAATAAGGAAAACCCCGCGATCGAGTCCCGCACACGCCCCTCCGACCACCTCCCACATCCCAGCGCTTCCCCCCTGCTCCACGGTTTTTTTGTCGGTTTTTTTCGTCTCCGCTGCCCCCGTCCACTCATGCAGCCAAAAAAAACCACCCCACGCACGAACCACTCCCCTCCCTCTCCTCGCACAAGCATCCTCTCCTCGGTACCCTCGCACGCGCTAGGGTTCCTGCGCCGCCGCCACACGGGAGCTTGTCGACCAGCCCAGCGTCCTCCGGATCGCCGCCGTCACCGCCCCAGATCGCTGCCTTCGCCGTCATTCGGATCGCCGCCGTCGCCGTTGGAATCGCCGCCAACGTCTTGTCGCCTCAGATCGCCGCCGTCCGGATCGCCGCCGTCGCCGTCGGGATGGCTGCAGCCGTCTCTCCAGATCGCATGGGCGTTCATCGTCTCCGGCCTCGCCGTTGTCGTTCCCGTATCTGCCCTCACCCGAAACCTAATGCGCACGCAATCTTCGTGTCGCTTCTTCCTTGTGTGTTCCATGTCGGCAGCTAGGCCCTCTGGTCCGGCCGTCCCTGGTTTTCTCTACCGCCGACGCCTCAATTCTGCCCCTCCCCCACACATCCCTCCCTCTCACGACCGTCGCAGCCATCATCGCGGTGTCAGTCAACTCCTGCCCCAACCTCCATCGTGTATTTGTAGAAGATGGTGACGCGTGATGAGTGGCTCAAGGTCCGCAAGGAGGGGATGAAATTCCTCGTCACGTTGGACTTCATCGACGCCGCGGATAGGGTCTCCGTCCAGTACCCAACGTGAAGTATGCCCATGCCTACACGCTTGACATATATCCCCTCTCATTCCTGTGTTTCTCCTAGAGTAGTACTGCTGCGGACATTTGGCTCTAACTGAAGTGTGATTTATGTGGTTTTGTTTGCAGCGGACATTGGGTTCAGATTTCAGACGGAGAACTTTAGGAGACTATCGACAGGACCAACGATCTTAACCCCATTGTTCGGTTCTGGTTTTGTTTCTCCTAATTTTGGTTTGTATTTCGGTGTTTTGTTATAGAAAAAGTCGATGGAGGAGGAGCGATATCTTACAATTTTGGCTAACTTTGTTGTACGGCAACATAATTTTTCTTTGTATCCGAAAATTTCAGGGAGAACACAGAAGCATTCGCGCCTCATGATTTCGGCATCATACTTAACGAACTTCAAATTACTGATCTTTGTAATCAATCTTTTGTTTATAATTCTGCATAGGAGGCATTGAGCATGTGTGTGTGTGTCATGCTTGGTCATATTGATTTTCTTGAAAAAAGTTGGCAGGTTCCAGTTACTGATTTTCGCATGAGTTGTGTTTTTATTGGATAAAATGTCACAAGCAAGCCGAGTCCACAGGTGAATTTCTTCAGGCACATCAGTGCAAAATAATAATATGACAATTGATAGTCTCTCCACTGTTTTCCACACAAGTTGGAAGAGAAAATAATGGCATGTAACTAAACACCTTTACTTTTTGCTGTTTGTAGGGCACCGTGATACATGTCCCTGTCAGGTCGTTTGTTTGTTTTGTTAGTCCTCCATGTCATCCTCTTTTGTCAGGTCATAGATTCAACAACTTGAGGCTCCCCCATGGTCGATTGGACCGGAAGAGTTGGTTTCCTTATTCTCTTCTATTTGTGTTTGTCTCCAAGTTCTTATTTTTGTGAGTTTTCAGATCCATTCGTTGTATGGTCATTGATGTCGATTTCTTGTGTTGCAGGGGCTGGTCCATGAAACATCAGTGCCCTTTGGTTCTTCCTTCCACTACGGATGGTTGTGAATCAGCCGAAATTCCACACACTCATGGTCGATTGATATATATGAAGCATGGGTCTTAATATTTTAATCAACTCGGCACCTGAAGCTATTCCCTTTATTTCGGCGTCTATCTTGAGCTCATTTGGATATGGTACGTTGTTTTCTTGCTATCTGAACCTCACAACGGAACATTATCTCACTCTTATGATGGATGTTATATTTGTCACATTAATCTATGAGAAGTTCAGAATGTGCCTGCATATTGGGGTGGGGGAGAGATATACATATTGTGTCCGCATATGGTATGTTGTTTTCTTGTAGAATTAACATATGTTTCGAATTGTTATTCACATAAATCCATAACTAAGGTCTACATCCCTCCAATTATATATGCATGAAAGTTCTTGTATATATATGCCAGTTGTAAAGTAAATACTGCTTTTGTTATCTGATATGTAGTTGCAGCATAATATAGCCTTCATATTGTTCCCCTTGGGTGTCTTGACGAGGGCAACCAATTAAGAAAAACCTACGGTCTGTTACAGACGCTGGTTCGCCATATTTCACAAAACCAAAACATAATTTCATTGTTGCCTATTACGTCGTGAACTTCTGTTCATGCGTATGAGTATAGGCTATGACTAGCTGGTGTGCACACTTTATTCCGTCCTTTCCCACCAACCAAGTTTCCAATAAAAATATGAAAACCTTATTATAACTAACAATACAATGTTGCTGCTCAATTATTTTTTGATATTTTTACATAATCATGGCTTGCTAAGGATAAAATAGTTATGCTGAACCATTGTGTCATCATACGGATAGTGTAGATTTAAGAGCTAGGTAATGTATACTTCCTAGATGTTGCTTACTTGTTTGTAACTTGCTTACAGACTTCAGTAGTTTAGTTGTTTGTAACTTTGCCACGGCGTCGGTGTCGACCAGCATGTACGTGCGTGTCTAGGTTGTACGTAGCCATGGCGGGTGCGCCCTGTGCGTGTGTTCTGGTTCGGTTGGACGCCGGTATGTGGCTGCGTCCGAGTCGTCGAGAGTTACAGGGTAGCCGTTGTCGATCTGTTGGAGCTGACCGTGTCATGCGCGTAGTGGCGCGCCGGGCGCGCGGCCGGGCGAGCGGATCGTGGGCGTGTGGACAGGAGTGGAGCACGGTGTTCGTGCGTGCGTACTCCCTGTATAAATACCCCCCGTGTACTGCTTGGTTTGAGCTGGCTAAAAAGAGAAAAGATTAGGGTGTTGGTGCGCCCGTGGCGGCGTTCGTCGCTGGCAAAATTCTGTGATGTCTCCTCCGGTTCTTCTTCTACCTCCGTTCGTGAGAGAGCGAGAGGGAGCTGGGCACCGGCACAATGAATAAGCTAGGGCTCGGCGCCAACACAAACTATCTATTGTTTGAAATATAAATTTTAAATCAATAAGAAATTAAATATTGATATTCATATAATTAGTTAGTCTATGTATCAATTAACTAATGAGCTACCAAAAGGAAGAGGGAGGGTGGGTGTAAAAGGGATCCGAAGCATTTCGTTGTGTCGACGGGCATGAGAGCTTGATCCTTCTATGAACCCCACCCAAAGTGGATGTACAGCGACACATATTCGCCTATACACTCTCCTCTAGGTTGCCCCAACCATATCCTGACGCACTAGCGCCGTGGGCGGTCAGACCTCAGCACGAGCTTTTCTGTCCGCTCTCGGCTTGATCATCGACCATGAGGCCAAATCGATGTGGCACGAGAGAGGTATCATGGGTGAAAAAGGGGAGTCTGCGGTTGTGATGGAGGGGGCCATCAGGGTGCATCTGAAGGGAAAGGAGCAGCGGGAGCCCCATAGGGAGGCGGATCAGCGTCTTGTGGTGTGGAGGTTGCAGAGCTCGGTGACTACGACATGGCGCGAGGTTGTGGGGTGGTTATCGTGTGACATGGAGTTTGGGGAGATGAGAGTTGGAGAGGCAACGACTAACTGTTAATCCTGCCATTGAAGATCTGAGTTAATTTTGCCTCTCCTATCAACATTATTTTGCCTCTCAGTCTCTCAGCTCCATTGTCTTCATAATAAAGATAAATGAAGTTGGTGTTGTTTTGTATAAACATTATCTGCTAAGACAATTTTGTTAGTTTGTGCATTATTTTCAGTTTTCTTTTTATTCTATGGTTGGTGCGAACATATATGAAGATAACACAAACTTACTTGTTGTCTGGGAGCATGATGCTATGTTGTGGTTTTTTGGTTTGCATTTGAACAGTGACATGTATTCATGTTAGGCATTTGCGTAGGTATTGCGTACAGTTGTAACATCAAATCATGTCGATTGAATGTACTTTATTTTCTTAATTTTCAAATATGGGATAAAATCAATGTGTATGTTTTTATGTCCAATCCACCAGATTTGTCCACCAATCAAGTTCCAGACAGGTTGGGGAACTAACTGCGGCAGCGGAGCTGCAGGAGTGGTGGACATGCGAGAAGGGAAGGAGAAAGAAGGAATGAGGGACAGAGGTGTCGGAGCTGAGAGATAGGAGGGAAATACCAAGGGAGCTGGTATGGAAAGAAAGCTTAGTTGGGTCCCATGGCTAGAGTGGATCGTGTTGTAAATATTCCCTATTATCAAGGCTCACGTTCACTATCGTTTTTAAAGTGCATGCTTTGGAAGCTCGTTGTCAAGGAAGATGGCAAACTCATTGAGGATGATCATTGGGGTCATTGTTAAGCTCGATTTCTGGTGGAGTAGTCTCACCACAAATTAAGAGGGCAAGCCATGAGTAATTGATAAGTTTGTAAAATCACCTTCTTTTTCATGCATATCCATGTTACATATGAACATTGGATGTGACTGATTACAATGGAGAAGATGATGGTGTTGTGATGTGAAGTATAAGTCCGAATCAAGTATTGTTGCTTAATCACTTGCTTGATTTTTTCGAAATAATTTATTGTTTGATTTATTTACAAGCATTCACCCGTAGCAAGGCACGGGCATTTATATCTCCGTTTTCTTCTACTGTAATGTCGCCGGTAATTGTTTGCTCTATTTCTTTCCTATCTGCAGCGCGCTTCTCTTTGGATTCCATGCTTCAACCAAATCAAATCGAGGGCATTAGGGGATTGCATGCTGATTTTTTGTTTTTCTTTCATGGCAGTAATTAGGGGATTGTGATACAGTCTTGCCCAGTCTCACAACTGAGACTCCCAGACGATGCTATATCGGTGTCGTGGTGGCTGTGCGGTGGAGGCGGGGCTTCGTCCTTCGGGCAAATCGTGCAACATGGATCTGGTCTGATCCAGCCAGATCTGGCACTGGCAGCCCGTCCGGCGGCGAGGGCTGAGGCCAACTGGGGTCGTGGACGTCGGGCAGTGTTGGTGGCATGGCTGAGGTGGTAGAGGTACGTGCGCGTCCTGGAGTCCGGTCGGGCCTTCCTCCCCGGCTTCTGGACGACAGCGTGCGGCGCGGGCGGGCTTCTCTTGTGCCCATCTTTGGTGGTGGTGGTGGCGGTGGATCTATCCCCCTCTTCGGCGGAGATGTGGCTGCTGGTGGCCTCTCGCCAGTCCGCGCCAGTAGCCGTGGTGGGGCGAAGCAGGGGTGCTTCGGGGGGAGGGGGAAGTCGGTAGGAGGGATCGGGGCTCTGCTGTTGTTGAGTCGCCTGTCGCTGGCGTAGGGGGTGTCGGTCGTGGTCGTGTGCCGGTCCTTCCCCTTCCCCTTTTCCCTAGCCTGGTTCTTTCCGGCGATGCTTGAGGTTGGACGGTCGTTGTCGGTTCCGGCGGTGGTTGGATTTGGAGGAGCTATTGAAAGCCACCCCCTTTGATGTTCTCAAGGTGGTCTGGGTACAAGGTGGCAGCCCTGGCAGTGGGAGGTGCGTTGATCTTGGGCGGATTTGCGCGGCTCAGGAGCGGGAGAGCAGACAAGGCCGCTCGGGCGGCATGGATGCGGGTGGTTGGCGGAGCAGGGGTGCGACGGAGGGGGTCGGAGCACCGGGGTACATCACTTGCCCAATCTTTGTACTAGCCGTCGGCGGTGGCGTCCGCAGACGTTGTTTCCCCCTTGCAGGGTCCGTCGTGGTGCTCTCACTCCCTTTGTGTTGCTCCGAGTGAAAACTTGATCCACGGGATGAGATGATGGCGGCTATCAGTGGTCCTGCCCTTCTTGGAGGCACCGTTTTGGAGTCCCCGCTACGGCGTTGGCCGTCTCACCTCTCTTTGGTGGATCACTCATGCGGTGGTCCGTCGGCTAGAAGCGGTTCTTTTTTGCTCATTCGTAGTATGCTTGGTAGTCGTTGGGGTGGTTTGTCGGCACCTTTGTATCTTGCTTTGGATGTGTGTTGAGTGCGGTGGCGGTGTGTGTTTGTATCGGTCTTATCGGATGTAAGCAGTGATTGTTGCTTTATAATATATAGCAGGGGGGGTCGTCATTAGGGGATTGTGTCATGGAGACATAGAGGGGTCTAGAAAGAAAGAGGTAGCGAGGGTGGGAAATAGAAGGGTAGGGATAGAGATGGAGGGTGATAGACAGAGTGAGAAACGAGATAAGATATGCATTATATTTATAGGTGCAATCGGATTAAAACAAATTAAAAGGCACGTGGCAACGCACGGGCATTTTGCTAGTACTTTATAATAATGCATACACTACTCCTGATCTTTCCGCCACTCTTTTCTTGTTAATGTTTGAATTTGTTGTGTGTTTAGCACGACATCTCGCTACTCCTCCCATACAAATGAAAGTATGCTAGAACAGGGCATGCACACACGGCAATTCAGGAGCAAATTCGTCGGGAAACCAGATCGAAGCAGGTACGGTTGACGTTGGGGTTGGACCGAGCCTCACCTGCTTGAACAACGGGGACGACGGCGGGCAGCTCCGGCGTCCTGCTGAAGGACGGGGACCTCGAGACGCGGGGCACCAAGCACGGATGCCCGAACCATAGGTCCCGGCGAGGGAGCCTCCGCGGGCGCAGGCGACGCCGTCACGGCCACCAGAGCTCTGGCGCGGCCGGGATAGGGTTTCGGGGGAGGCGACGAACAGACGGCGGAGTGCTCCAGGGAGGCACCGACTCCAGTGAGGGGATGAGCAGAGTCAGTGGGCAGTCAAAGACTCCGAGACTGGAGGGAGCATAGAAGTGGCCGGCGGCGCCAACCCCGGTGGCGGCGCCGGCGGCGAGTGGGAAGGCCGAAGGCGTCCTCGGGGCTCGGGAAGGAGAGGAGGCAACGCACAGGGACGAAGTAAATGGGCCGGCCCATTTGCGCGACGAGAAATACACCGGACGAATAGTACCGTACCGGAAGTTTAATCAATATGTGATCAGTTTATTAGGCCCAATTCTGCCTAGTGCATCGCCAACACGGGGATCATGCACGGCTATCAGCTGCGAAAGATGCCAAAGCGCACAAATAAAAGAGGCCGCTGAGCCCAACCCGTGAACCAGCATCGAAAAGTGCACACGGACGAAAAGATGGCCTCCGAGCCCATCCGTGACCCAGCACCGATAAGTGCGCACGGATCAAAACAAATGCAGTGAAAAAATCTCCTATGAGGGCACAGTCGTAAGAAAAAATAGCGCAATTGCATCCCCCGGGTTGGCACGTGCTATACATTAGCACTGGGCTTTTTGTTCAAATTCCTTTTTTTAGGATGAGTTTAAAAATTCAAAAATGCTTTTCTATCTATTTTTTTAGTTTTTCTATTTTCATAAATTCAAGAAAATGGTGGGGTTTTCAAAATGGTGGGGTTTTCAAAAATTCAAAAATGCTTTTCTATCTATTTTCTTTTAGTTTTTCTTTTTTCATAAAACCATGTGAAAGAAACTATGCATCCCAAAATTATCATGCGGAAAAAATTGTTCTTCCCGCATGAATAAAAAATGTACTTCTCGAAAAATGAAAACGAACAGTTGTTCCACGTGAAGCACAAGTTATGCTTCTCGGGAAGTGAAAAGCAGAGTTATGCTTATGTGGGGGTTTATATATTCGTGAATGGATACACTCTGGCGAGAAATCAGGGGGGTTGTCGCGTGTGGTTGGGAAACCGGTGTGAAACGTGGCAGTAGTCATTAATTAGCGGTCTTCCTGGTGGATAAGTAGTTACGCCATTGGCACGGCGGAAGTGGTAACCATACGAATGGAGCACCATTGACTTGGATGTCCACGGGAGGAACATGTCGGATTGAAACTTCCCTTTCCCGTGCTCCAAACCAACACCCACAGCCTCCAAATATGGAGGCTCGTGGGCTAGATATGGCATCATCTCCAAAACTTATGTCAGATTAAGATGCATATGGCGACTCTGTTAGAGTGCCATTTTGGGACCAGATCACCATATTGGTGGTTATTATGACGACCGACTTGATACTGTGATCCTTTTGAGTTGCTTGAGGGAAGACCTAACCTCCACGGCTACCGTTCTCATGCAGGTCATAATCATCAATGATGCGACCAAGCTGAAGACGAGAGAGGAAAGGGAAAGCACGCCAACTACGTGGAAGTAAAAGCGTGATGAATGACCGCCATGGAGAGGTTGCCCCACCATAAGGGGGAACAAGGGGTCGGTTCAGGTCAACTGCATTTGAGGAGAAAAAATGGCATTGCACGTAGACCCAACTTGTTAGAGGACAAAATACTGGTTTGCCGAATAAGGTCATGTCCAGTGAGGATCTTCAAATAAATCTCAAATGTTCGAATCAGACGGTTCAGACTCTTTGAGCCGTTCAACATAGATCACCAAATTGATCAGGACATGTCCGAACATTTGAATTTTCTAGCGTGGCCACAATTCGAGGGGAAATCAGGGGGAGTCCAGGCGTGAGCCACATTGGACTCTGACACATTGGACCCACCCCAAAAGGCGTCTCCGGCTATAGCCCCTCCCCCACATACACACCATCTTCATCGGACGTCCACCTATCTACAGTCATGTCGGCACACCCCCGAAAAGCCTACCTCAGTTGCCCACCTTGAACCTTTTCCACTTCGCTCCTGCCCCATCTATTGAAAAGTCGACCAGTCACCCACCAAAAGCCTATCTTGGAGCCCATCTCCCCACCCCTCCGCCATCGTATGACCCCCCTGTTGGGGACGTAGCATAATTTAAAATTTTCTACGCATCACCATGATCAATCTATGGAGTCTTCTAGAAACGAGAGGAAAGGAGTGCATCTACATACCCTTGTAGATCGCGAGCGGAAGCATTCAAGAGAACGGGGTTGATGGAGTCGTACTCGTCGTGATCCAAATCACCGATGACCGAGCGCCGAACGGACGGCACCTCCGCGTTCAACACATGTACGGTTGGAAGACGTCTCCTCCTTCTTGATCCAGCAAGGGGGAAGGGGAGGTTGATGGAGATCCAGCAGCACGACGGCGTGGTGGTGGAAGCAGCGGGATCTCGGCAGGGCTTCGCCAAGCTCTAACGAGAGGGAACGGTCTTACGGGGGGAAGAGGGAGGCGCCAGGGGCTTGGGTGCGCAGCCCTCCCTCCCCCCTCTTTATATAGGGGTCCAGGGGGGCGCCGGCCCATCTAGATCCCATCTAGATGGGGGGGCGGCCAAGGGGGGTGGCTTGCCCCCCAAGTCAAGTGGGGCGCCCCCACCCCTAGGGTTTCCAACCCTAGCGCAGGGGGAGGCCCAAGGGGGGCGCACCAGCCCATCAGGGGCTGGTTCCCCTCCCACTTCAGCCCATGGGGCCCTCCGGGATAGGTGGCCCCACCCGGTGGACCCCCGGGACCCTTCCGGTGGTCCCGGTACAATACCGGTGGCCCCCGAAACTTTCCCGGTGGCCGAAACTGGACTTCCTATATACAATTATTCACCTCCGGACCATTCCGGAACTCCTCGTGACGTCCGGGATCTCATCCGGGACTCCGAACAACTTTCGGGTTACCGCATACTAATATCTCAACAACCCTAGCATCGCCGAACCTTAAGTGTGTAGACCCTACGGGTTCGGGAGACACGCAGACATGACCGAGACGACTCTTCGGTCAATAACCAACAGCGGGATCTGGATACCCATGTTGGCTCCCACATGCTCCTCGATGATCTCATCGGATGAACCACGATGTCGAGGATTCAATCAATCCCGTATACAATTCCCTTTGTCAATCGGTACGTTACTCGCCCGAGACTCGATCGTCGGTATCCCAATACCTTGTTCAATCTCGTTACCGGCAAGTCACTTTACTCGTACTGTAATGCATTATCCCGTGATCAACCACTTGGTCACATTGAGCTCATTATGATGATGCATTACCGAGTGGGCCCAGAGATACCTCTCCGTCATACGGAGTGACAAATCCCAGTCTCGATTCGTTCCAACCCAACAGACACTTTCAGAGATACCCGTAGTGCACCTTTATAGTCACTCAGTTACGTTGTGACGTTTGGCACACCCAAAGCACTCCTACAGTATCCGGGAGTTGCACAATATCATGGTCTAAGAAATGATACTTGACATTCGGAAAAGCTCTAGCAAACGAACTACACGATCTTGTGCTATGCTTAGGATTGGGTCTTGTCCATCACATCATTCTCCTAATGATGTGATCCCGTTATCAATGACATCTAGTGTCCATAGTCAGGAAACCATGACTATCTTTTGATCAACGAGCTAGTCAACTAGAGGCTCACTAGGGACGTGTTGTGGTCTATGTATTCACACATGTATTACGATTTCCGGATAACACAATTATAGCATGAACAATAGACAATTATCATGAACAAGGAAATATAATAATAACCATTTTATTATTGCCTCTAGGGCATATTTCCAACAGTCTCCCACTTGCACTAGAGTCAATAGTCTAGTTACATTGTGATGAATCGAACACCGATAGAGTTCTGGTGATGATCATGTTTTGCTCTAGGGAGAGGTTTAGTCAACGGATCTGCTACATTCAGGTCTGTATGTACTTTACAAATATCTATGTCTCCATTTTGAACACTTTCACGAATGGAGATGAAGCGACGCTTCATATTCCTGGTCTTCCTGTGAAACCTGGGCTCCTTGGCAAGGGCAATAGCTCCAGTGTTGTCATAGAAGAGAGTCATCGGGCCCGACGCATTGGGAATGACTCCTAGGTCGGTAATGAACTCCTTCACCCAGATTGCTTCTTGTGCTGCCTCCGAGGCTGCCATGTACTCCGCTTCACATGTAGATCCCGCCACAACGCTTTGCTTGCAACTGCACCAGCTTACTGCCCCACCATTGAAAATATACATGTATCCGGTTTGTGAATTAGAGTCATCCAGATCTGTGTCGAAGCTAGCATCGACGTAACCCTTTACGACGAGCTCTTCGTCACCTCCATAAACAAGAAACATATCCTTAGTCCTCTTCAGGTACTTCAGGATATTCTTGACCGCTGTCAAGTGTTCCATGCCGGGATTACTTTGGTACCTTCCTACCAAACTTACGGCAAGGTTTACATCAGGTCTGGTACACAGCATGGCATACATAATAGACCCTATGGCCGAGGCATAGGGGACGACACTCATCTTTTCTCTATCTTCTGCTGTGGTCGGGCATTGAGCCGTGCTCAATTGCACACCTTGCAATACATGCAAGAACCCCTTCTTGGACTGATCCATATTGAACTTCTTCAATATCTTGTCAAGGTACGTACTTTGTGAAAGACCAATGAGGCGTATCGATCTATCTATATAGATTTTGATGCCTAATATATAAGCAGCTTCTCCAAGGTCCTTCATTGAAAAACACTTGTTCAAGTAGGCCTTTATGCTTTCCAAGAATTCTATATCATTTCCCATCAACAGTATGTCATCCACATATAATATGAGAAATGCTACGGAGCTCCCACTCACTTTCTTGTAAACACAGGCTTCTCCATAAGTCTGTGTAAACCCAAACGCTTTGATCATCTCATCAAATCGAATGTTCCAACTCCGAGATGCTTGCACCAGCCCATAGATTGAGCGTTGGAGCTTGCACACCTTGTTAGCATTCTTAGGATCGACAAAACCTTCCGGCTGCATCATATACAATTCTTCCTTAAGAAAGCCATTAAGGAATGCCATTTTGATGTCCATTTGCCATATCTCATAATCATAGAATGCGGCAATTGCTAACATGATTCGGACGGACTTCAGCTTCGCTACGGGTGAGAAAGTCTCATCGTAGTCAACCCCTTGAACTTGTCGATAACCCTTAGCGATGAGTCGAGCCTTGTAGATGGTCACATTACCATCTGCGTCTATCTTCTTTTTAAAGATCCATTTATTTTCCATGGCTCGCCGATCATCGGGCAAGTCAGTCAAAGTCCATACTTCGTTTTCATACATGGATCCTATCTCGGATTTCATGGCTTCTAGCCATTTGTCGGAATCTGGGCCCGCCATCGCTTCCTCATAGTTCGAAGGTTCACCGTTGTCTAACAACATGATTTCCAAGACAGGGTTGCCGTACCACTCTGGTGCGGAACGTGTCCTTGTGGTCCTACGAAGTTCAGTAGCAACCTGATCTGAAGTTTCATGATCATCATCATTAACTTCCTCTCTAGTCGGTGCAGGCACCTCAGGAACATTTTTCTGAGTTGCGCCACTTTCCGGTTCAAGAGGTAATACTTCATCAAGTTCTACTTTCCTCCCACTTACTTCTTTCGAGAGAAACTCTTTCTCTAGAAAGGATCCATTCTTGGCAACAAAGATTTTGCCTTCGGATCTGAGGTAGAAGGTATACCCAATAGTTTCTTCAGGGTATCCTATGAAGACACATTTTTCCGACTTGGGTTCGAGCTTTTCAGGTTGAAGTTTCTTGACATAAGCATCGCATCCCCAAACTTTTAGAAACGACAGCTTAGGTTTCTTCCCAAACCATAATTCATACGGTGTCGTCTCAACGGATTTCGACGGAGCCCTATTTAAAGTGAATGCGACAGTCTCTAAAGCATAGCCCCAAAATGACAGCGGTAGATCGGTAAGAGACATCATAGATCGCACCATATCCAATAGAGTGTGATTACGACGTTCGGACACACCATTACGCTGAGGTGTTCCAGGCGGCGTGAGTTGTGAAATTATTCCACATTTCCTTAAGTGTGTGCCAAATTCGTGACTCAAGTATTCTCCCCCACGATCTAATCGCAAGAACTTGATTTTCCTGTCACGTTGATTCTCAACCTCACTGTGAAATTCCTTGAACTTTTCAAAGGTCTCAGACTTGTGTTTCATTTAGTAGACATACCCATATCTACTCAAGTCATCAGTGAGGGTGAGAACATAATGATAGCCACCGCGAGCCTCAACACTCATTGGACCGCACACATTAGTATGTATGATTTCCAATAAGTTGGTTGCTTGCTCCATTGTTCCTGAGAACGGAGTCTTGGTCATTTTACCCATGAGGCATGGTTCGCACATGTCAAATGATCCGTAATCAAGAGACTCCAAAAGTCCATCTGCATGGAGCTTCTTCATGCGTTTGACACCTATGTGACCAAGGCGGCAGTGCCACAAGTATGTGGGACTATCATTATCAACCTTACATCTTTTGGTATTCACACTATGAATATGTGTAACATTACACTCGAGTTTCATTAAGAATAAACCATTCACCAGTGGGGCATGACCATAAAACATATCTCTCATATAAATAGAACAACCATTATTCTCGGATTTAAATGAGTAGCCATTTCGAATTAAACGAGATCCTGATACAATGTTCATGCTCAAAGATGGCACTAAATAACAATTATTGAGGTTTAAAACTAATCCCGTAGGTAAATGTAGAGGTAGCGTGCCAACGGTGATCACATCGACCTTGGAACCATTCCCGACGTGCATCGTCACCTCGTCCTTCGCCAGTCTCCGCTTATTCCGCAGCTCCTACTTTGAGTTACAAATGTGAGCAACCACACCGGTATCAAATACCTAGGAGCTACTACGAGTACCAGTAAGGTACACATCAATTACATGTATATCACATATACCTTTAGTGTTGCCGGCCTTCTTGTCCGCTAAGTATTTGGGGCAGTTCCGCTTCCAGTGACCACTTCCCTTGCAATAAAAACACTCAATCTCGGGCTTGGGTCCATTCTTTGGCTTCTTCCCGGCAGCTTGCTTACCGGGCGCGGCAACCCCCTTGCCGTCCTTCTTGAAGTTCTTCTTACCCTTGCCTTTCTTAAACTTAGTGGTTTTATTCACCATCAACACTTGATGTTCCTTTTTGATCTCCACCTCCGCTGATTTCAGCATTGAATATACCTCAGGAATGGTCTTTTCCATCCCCTGCATATTGAAGTTCATCACGAAGCTCTTGTAGCTCGGTGGAAGCGACTGAAGGATTCTATCAATGACCGCGTCATCCGGGAGATTTACTCCCAGCTGAGTCAAGCGGTTGTGCAACCGAGACATTTTGAGTATGTGCTCACTAACAGAACTATTTTCCTCCATCTTACAACTAAAGAACTTGTCGGAGACTTCATATCTCTCGACCCGGGCATGAGCTTGGAAAACCATTTTCAGCTCTTCGAACATCTCATATGCTCCGTGTTGCTCAAAACGCTTTTGGAGCCCCGGTTCTAAGCTATAAAGCATGCCGCACTGAACGAGGGAGTAATCATCAGCACGCTGCTGCCAAGCGTTCATAACGTCTTGGTTCTCTGGGATGGGTGCGTCACCTAGCGGTGCTTCTAGGACATAATCTTTCTTGGCAGCTATGAGGATGATCCTCAGGTTCCGGACCCAGTCCGTATAGTTGCTGCCATCATCTTTCAGCTTGGTTTTCTCTAGGAACGCGTTGAAGTTGAGGGCAACATTAGCGTGGGCCATTTGATCTACAAGACATATTGTAAAGATTTTAGACTAAGTTCATGATATTTAAGTTCATCTAATCAAATTATTCAATGAACTCCCACTCAGATAGACATCCCTCTAGTCATCTAAGTGAAACATGATCCGAGTCAACTAGGCCGTGTCCGATCATCACGTGAGACGGACTAGTCAACATCGGTGAACATCTTCATGTTGATCGTATCTTCTATACGACTCATGCTCGACCTTTCGGTCTTCCATGTTCCGAGGCCATGTCTGTACATGCTACGCTCGTCAAGTCAACCTAAGTGTATTGCGTGTGTAAATCTGGCTTACACCCGTTGTATTCGAACGTTAGAATCTATCACAGCCGATCATCACGTGGTGCTTCGGAACAACGAACCTTCGCAACGGTGCACAGTTAGGGGGAACACTTTCTTGAAATTATTACGAGGGATCATCTTATTTAAGCTACCGTCGTTCTAAGAAAATAAGATGTAAAACATGATAAACATCACATGCAATCAAATAGTGACATGATATGGCCAATATCACTTTGCTCCTTATGATCTCCATCTTTGGGGCGCCATGATCATCGTCGTCACCGGCATGACACCATGATCTCCATCATCATGATCTCCATCATCGTGTCTTCATGAAGTTGTCTCGTCATCTATTACTTCTACTACTATGGCTAACGGTTTAGCAATAAAGTAAAGTAATTACATGACATTATATATTGACACGCAGGTCATAAATAAATTAAGAAAACTCCTATGGCTCCTGCCGGTTGTCATACTCATCAACATGCAAGTCGTGATTCCTATTACAAGAACATGATCAATCTCATACATCACATATATCATTCATCACATCCTTTTGGCCATATCACATCACACGACACATGCTGCAAAAACAAGTTAGACGTCCTCTAATTGTTGTTGCAAAATTTTTACGTGGCTGCTATAGGTTTCTTAGCAAGAACATTTCTTACCTATGCCAAAACCACAACGTGATATGCCAATTTCTATTTACCCTTCATAAGGACCCTTTTCATCGAATCCGATCCGACTAAAGTGGGAGAGACAGACACCCGCTAGCCACCTTATGCAACTAGTGCATGTCAGTCGGTGGAACCAGTCTCACGTAAGCATACGTGTAAGGTCGGTCCGGGCCGCTTCATCCCACGATGCCGCTGAATCAAGATAATACTAGTAACGGCAAGTAAATTGACAAAATCAACGCCCACAACAACTTGTGTTCTACTCGTGCATAGAAACTACGCATAGACCTAGCTCTGATACCACTGTTGGAGATGTAGCATAATTTAAAATTTTCTATGCATCACCAAGATCAATCTATGGAGTCTTCTAGCAACGAGAGGAAAGGAGTGCATCTACATACCCTTGTAGATCGCGAGCGGAAGCGTTCAAGAGAACGGGGTTGATGGAGTCGTACTCGTCGTGATCCAAATCACCGATGACCGAGCGCCGAATGGACGGCACCTCCGCGTTCAACACACGTACGGTTGGGAATGAAGGAAATATGCCCTAGAGGCAATAATAAAGTTATTATTTATTTCCTTATATCATGATAAATGTTTATTATTCATGCTAGAATTGTATTATCCGGAAACATAATACTTGTGTGAATACATAGACAAACTAAACGTCACTAGTGTGCCTCTACTTGGCTAGCTCGTTAATCGAACATGGTTATGTTTCCTAACCATAGACATGTGTTGTCATTTGATTAACGGGATCACATCATTATGAGAATGATGTGATTGACATGACCCATTCCATTAGCTTAGCACCCGGTCGTTTAGTATGTTGCTATAGCTTTCTTCATGACTTATACATGTTCCTATGACTATGAGATTATGCAACTCTCGTTTACCGGAGGAACACTTTGTGTGCTACCAAACGTCACAACGTGACTGGGTGATTATAAAGTAGCTCTACAGGTGTCTCCAAAGGTACATGTTGGGTTGGCGTATTTCGAGATTAGGATTTGTCACTCCGATTGTCGGAGAGGTATCTCTGGGCCCTCTCTGTAATGCACATCACATAAGCCTTGCAAGCATTGCAACTAATGAGTTAGTTGCAAGATGATGTATTACGAAACGAGTAAAGAGACTTGCCGGTAACGAGATTGAACTAGGTATTGAGATACCGATGATCGAATCTCGGGCAAGTAACATACCGATGACAAAGGGAACAACGTATGTTGTTATGCGGTCTGACCGATAAAGATCTTCGTAGAATATGTAGGAGCCAATATGAGCATCCAGGTTCCGCTATTGGTTATTGACCGGAGACGTGTCTCGGTCATGTCTACATTGTTCTTGAACCCATAGGGTCCACACGCTTAACGTTACGATGACTTTTCCATTATGAGTTTATATATTTTGATGTACCGAAGTTTGTTCGGAGTCCCGGATATGATCACGGACATGACGAGGAGTCTCGAAATGGTCGAGACATAAAGATTGGTATATTGGAAGCCTATGTTTGGACATCAAAAGTGTTCCCGGTGAAATCGGCATTTTACCGGAGTACCGGGAGGTTACCGGAACCCCCCGGTAACCTAATGGGCCTTAATGGGCCTAGTGGAGGAAGAGGAGAGGAGGCCTAGGGGCTGCCGCGTGCCCCTTCCCCCCTCCCAAGTCCGAATTGGACAAGGAGGGGGGCGGCGCCCCCCCCCCTTTCCTTTCTTCCCTCTCCTCCTTCCCCCCAAGTCCTAATCCAACTAGGGAAAGGGGGAGTCCTACTCCCGGTAGGAGTAGGACTCCTCCGGCGCGCCTCCTCCTAGGGACGGCCGCACCCCCCCCCCCCCTTGCTCCTTTATATACGGGGGTAGGGGGCACCTCTAGACACACAAGTTGATCCTCGTGATCGTTTTCTTAGCCGTGTGCGGTGCCCCCTTCCACCATAGTCCTCGATAATATTGTAGTGGTGCTTAGGCGAAGCCCTGCGACAGTATAACATCAAGATCATCACCACGCCATCGTGCTGACGGAACTCTTCCCCGACACTTTGCTGGATCAGAGTCCGGGGATCGTCATCGAGCTGAACGTGTGCTAGAACTCGGAGGTGCCGTAGTTTCGGTGCTTGATCAGTCGGGCCGTGAAGACGTACGACTACATCAACCGCGTTGTCATAACGCTTCCGCTGTTAGTCTATGAGGGTACGTAGACAACACTCTCCCCTCTCGTTGCTATGCATCACCATGATCTTGCGTGTGCGTAGGAAACTTTTTGAAATTACTACGTTACCCAATAGTGGCATCCGAGCCTAGGTTTTATGTGTTGATGTTATATGCACGAGTAGAACACAAGTGAGTTGTGGGCGATATAAGTCATACTGCTTACCAGCATGTCATGCTTTGGTTCGGTGGTATTGTTGGATGAAGCGGCCCGGACCGACATTACGCGTACGGTTACGCGAGACTGGTTCTACCGACGTGCTTTGCACACAGGTGGCTGGCGGGTGTCAGTTTCTCCAACTTTAGTTGAACCGAGTGTGGCTACGCCCGGTCCTTGCGAAGGTTAAAACAGCACCAACTTGACAAACTATCGTTGTGGTTTTGATGCGTAGGTAAGATTGGTTCTTGCTTAAAGCCCGTAGCAGCCACGTAAAACTTGCAACAACAAAGTAGAGGACGTCTAACTTGTTTTTGCAGGGCATGTTGTGATGTGATATGGTCAAGACATGATGCTAAATTTTATTGTATGAGATGATCATGTTTTGTAACCGAGTTATCGGCAACTGGCAGGAGCCATATGGTTGTCGTTTTATTGTATGCAATGCAATTGCGCTGTAATGCTTTACTTTATCACTAAGCGGTAGCGATAGTCGTGGAAGCATAAGATTGGCGAGACGACAACGATGCTACGATGGTGATCAAGGTGTCGCGCCAGTGACGATGGTGATCATGACGGTGCTTTGAAGATGGAGATCACAAGCACAAGATGATGATGGCCATATCATATCACTTATATTGATTGCATGTGATGTTTATCTTTTATGCATCTTATCTTGCTTTGATTGATGGTACCATTTTAAGATGATCTCTCACTAATTATCAAGAAGTGTTCTCCCTGAGTATGCACCGTTGCGAAAGTTTTTCATGCTGAGACACCACGTGATGATCGGGTGTGATAGGCTCTACATTCAAATACAACGGGTGCAAAACAGTTGCACACGCGGAATACTCAGGTTATACTTGACGAGCCAAGCATATATAGATATGGCCTCGGAACACGGAGACCGAAAGGTCGAGCGTGAATCATATAGTAGATATGATCAACATAGTGATGTTCACCAATGAAACTACTCCATCTCACGTGATGATCGGACATGGTTTAGTTGATTTGGATCACGTGATCACTTAGAGGATTAGAGGGATGTCTATCTAAGTGGGAGTTCTTTAGTAATATGATTAATTGAACTTAAATTTATCATGAACTTAGTACCTGATAGTATCTTGCTTGTTTATGTTTGATTGTAGATAGATGGCCTGTGCTGTTGTTCCGTTGAATTTTAATGCGTTACTTGAGAAAGCAAAGTTGAAAGATGATGGTAGCAATTACACGGACTGGGTCCGTAACTTGAGGATTATCCTCATTGCTGCATAGAAGAATTACGTCCTGGAAGCACCGCTAGGTGCCAGGTCTGCTGCTGGAGCAACACCAGATGTTATGAACGTCTGGCAAAGCAAAGCTGATGACTACTCGATAGTTCAGTGTGCCATGCTTTACAGCTTAGAATCGGGACTTCAATGACGTTTTGAACGTCATGGAGCATATGAGATGTTCCAGGAGTTGAAGTTAATATTTCAAGAAAATGCCCGGATTGAGAGATATGAAGTCTCCAATAAGTTCTATAGCTGCAAGATGGAGGAGAATAGTTCTGTCAGTGAGCATATACTCAAAATGTCTGGGTATAATAATCACTTGATTCAATTGGGAGTTAATCTTCCAGATGATTGCGTCATTGACAGAATTCTCCAATCACTTCCACCTAGCTACAAGAGCTTCGTGATGAACTATAATATGCAAGGGATGAATATGACAATTCCCGAGCTCTTCGCAATGCTGAAAGTTGCGGAGGTAGAAATCAAGAAGGAGCATCAAGTGTTGATGGTCAACAGGACCAGTAGTTTCAAGAAAAAGGGCAAAGGGAAGAAGAAGGGGAACTTCAAAAGAACAGCAAGCAAGTTGCTGCTCAGGAGAAGAAACCCAAATCTGGACCTAAGCCTGAAACTGAGTGCTTCTACTACAAGCAGACTGGTCACTGGAAGCGGAACTGCCCCAAGTATTTGGCGGATAAGAAGGATGGCAAGGTGAACAAAGGTATATGTGATATACATGTTATTGATGTGTACCTTACTAATGCGCGCAGTAGCACCTGGGTATTTGATACTGGTTCTGTTGCTAATATTTGCAACTCGAAACAGGGACTACGGATTAAGCGAAGATTGGCTAAGGACGAGGTGACGATGCGCGTGGGAAATGGTTCCAAAGTCGATGTAATCGCGGTCGGCATGCTACCTCTACATCTACCTTCGGGATTAGTATTAGACCTAAATAATTGTTATTTGGTGCCGACATTGAGCATGAACATTATATCTGGATCTTGTTTGATGCGAGACGGTTATTCATTTAAATCAGAGAATAATGGTTGTTCTATTTATATGAGTAATATCTTTTATGGTCATGCACCCTTGAAGAGTGGTCTATTCTTATTAAATCTCAATAGTAGTGACACACATATTCATAATGTTGAAGCCAAAAGATGCAGAGTTGATAATGATAGTGCAACTTATTTGTGGCACTGCCGTTTAGGTCATATCGGTGTAAAACGCATGAAGAAACTCCATACTGATGGACTTTTGGAACCACTTGATTATGAATCACTTGGTACTTGCGAACCATGCCTTATGGGCAAGATGACCAAAACACCGTTCTCCGGTACTATGGAGAGAGCAACAGATTTGTTGGAAATCATACATACAGATGTATGTGGTCCGATGAATGTTGAGGCTCATGGCGGATATCGTTATTTTCTCACCTTCACAGATGACTTAAGCAGATATGGGTATATCTACTTAATGAAAAATAAGTCTGAAACATTTGAAAAGTTCAAAGAATTTCAGAGTGAGGTTGAAAATCATTGTAACAAGAAAATAAAAATTCCTACGATCTGATCGTGGAGGAGAATATTTGAGTTACGAGTTTGGTGTACATTTGAAACAATGCGGAATAATTTCGCAACTCACGCCACCCGGAACACCACAGCGTAATGGTGTGTCCGAACGTCGTAATCGTACTTTACTAAATATGGTGCGATCTATGATGTCTCTTACTGATTTACCGCTATCGTTTTGGGGTTATGCTTTAGAGACGGCCGCATTCACGTTAAATAGGGCACCATCAAAATCCGTTGAGACGACGCCTTATGAACTGTGGTTTGGCAAGAAACCAAAGTTGTCGTTTCTGAAAGTTTGGGGTTGCGATGCTTATGTGAAAAAGCTTCAACCTGATAAGCTCGAACCCAAATCGGAGAAATGTGTCTTCATAGGATATCCAACGGAAACTATTGGATACACCTTCTATCACAGATCCGAAGGCAACACTTTTGTTGCTAAATTCGGAAACTTTATAGAGAAGGAGTTTCTCTCGAAAGAAGTGAGTGGGAGGAAAGTAGAACTTGATGAGGTAACTGTACCTGCTCCCTTATTGGAGAGTAGTACATCACAGAAACCGGTTTCTGTGACACCTACACCAATTAGTGAGGAAGCTAATGATGATGATCATGAAACTTCAGAACAAGATACTACTGAACCTCGTAGATCAACCAGAGTAAGATCCGCACCAGAGTGGTACGGTAATCCTGTTCTGGAAGTCATGCTACTAGATCATGATAAACCTACGAACTATGGAGAAGCGATGGTGAGCCTAGATTCCGCAAAATGGCTTGAAGCCATGAAATCTGAGATGGGATCCATGTATGAGAACAAAGTGTGGACTTTGGTTGACTTGCCCAAAGATCGGCAAGCAATTGAGAATAAATGGATCTTCAAGAAGAAGACTGACGTTGACGGTAATGTTACTGCATACAAAACTCGACTTGTCGCAAAAGGTTTTCGACAAGTTCAAGGGATTGACTACGATGAGACCTTCTCACCCGTAGCGATGCTTAAGTCTGTCCAAATCATGTTAGCAATTGCCGCATTTTATGATTATGAAATTTTGTAGATGGATGTCAAAACTGCATTCCTGAATGGATTTCTGGAAGAAGAGTTGTATATGATGCAGCCGGAAGGTTTTGTCGATCCAAAGGGAGCTAACAAAGTGTGCAAGCTCCAGCGATCCATTTATGGACTGGTGCAAGCCTCTCGGAGTTGGAATAAACGCTTTGATAGTGTGATCAAAGCATTTGGTTTTGTACAGACTTTTGGAGAAGCCTGTATTTACAAGAAAGTGAGTGGGAGCTCTGTAGCATTTCTGATATTATATGTAGATGACATATTACTAATTGAAAATGATATAGAATTTCTGGATAGCATAAAGGGATACTTGAATAAGAGTTTTTCAATGAAAGACCTCGGTGAAGCTGCTTACATATTGGGCATTAAGATCTATAGAGATAGATCAAGACGCTTAATTGGACTTTCACAAAGCACATACCTTGACAAAATTTTGAAGAAGTTCAAAATGGATCAAGCAAAGAAAGGATTCTTGCCTGTGTTACAAGGTGTGAAATTGAGTAAGACTCAATGCCCGACCACTACAGAAGATAGAGAGAAAATGAAAGATGTTCCCTATGCTTCAGCCATAGGCTCTATCATGTATGCAATGCTGTGTACTAGACCTGATGTATGTCTTGCTATAAGTCTAGCAGGGAGGTACCAAAGTAATCCAGGAGTGGATCACTGGACAGCGGTCAAGAACATCCTGAAATACCTGAAAAGGACTAAGGATATGTTTCTCGTATATGGAGGTGACAAAGAGCTCATCGTAAATGGTTACGTAGATGCAAGCTTTGACACTGATCCGGACGATTCTAAATCGCAAACCGGATACGTGTTTACATTAAACGGTGGAGCTGTCAATTGGTGCAGTTCTAAACAAAGCGTTGTGGCGGGATCTACATGTGAAGCGGAGTACATAGCTGCTTCGGAAGCAACAAATGAAGGAGTCTGGATGAAGGAGTTCATATCCGATCTAGGTGTCATACCTAGTGCATCGGATCCAATGAAAATCTTTTGTGACAATACTGGTGCAATTGCCTTGGCAAAGGAATCCAGATTTCACAAGAGAACCAAGCACATCAAGAGACGCTTCAATTCCATCCGGGATCTGGTCCAGGTGGGAGACATAGAGATTTGCAAGATACATATGGATCTGAATGTAGCAGACCCGTTAACTAAGCCTCTTCCACGAGCAAAACATGATCAGCACCAAAGCTCCATGGGTGTTAGAATCATTATTGTGTAATCTAGATTATTGACTCTAGTGCAAGTGGGAGACTGAAGGAAATATGCCCTAGAGGCAATAATAAAGTTATTATTTATTTCCTTATATCATGATAAATGTTTATTATTCATGCTAGAATTGTATTATCCGGAAACATAATACTTGTGTGAATACATAGACAAACTAAACGTCACTAGTGTGCCTCTACTTGACTAGCTCGTTAATCGAAGATGGTTATGTTTCCTAACCATAGACATGTGTTGTCATTTGATTAACGGGATCACATCATTAGGAGAATGATGTGATTGACATGACCCATTCCATTAGCTTAGCACCCGGTCGTTTAGTATGTTGCAATAGCTTTCTTCATGACTTATACATGTTCCTATGACTATGAGATTATGAAACTCCCGTTTACCAGAGGAACACTTTGTGTGCTACCAAACGTCACAACGTAACTGGGTGATTATAAAGGAGCTCTACAGGTGTCTCCAAAGGTACATGTTGGGTTGGCGTATTTCGAGATTAGGATTTGTCACTCCGATTGTCGGAGAGGTATCTCTGGGCCCTCTCTGTAATGCACATCACATAAGCCTTGCAAGCATTGCAACTAATGAGTTAGTTGTGAGATGATGTATTACGAAACGAGTTAAGAGACTTGCCGGTAACGAGATTGAACTAGGTATTGAGATACCGATGATCGAATCTCGGGCAAGTAACATACCGATGACAAAGGGAACAACGTATGTTGTTATGTGGTCTGACCGATAAAGATCTTCATAGAATATGTAGGAGCCAATATGAGCATCCAGGTTCCGCTATTGGTTATTGACCGGAGACGTGTCTCGGTCATGTCTACATTGTTCTCGAACCCGTAGGGTCCGCACGCTTAACGTTACGATGACTTTTCCATTACGAGTTTATATATTTTGATGTACCGAAGTTTGTTCGGAGTCACGTATATGATCAAGGACATGACGAGGAGTCTCGAAATGGTCGAGACATAAAGATTGATATATTGGAAGCCTATGTTTGGACATCGGAAGTGTTCCGGGTGAAATCGGCATTTTACCGGAGTACCGGGAGGTTACCGGAACCCCCCGGTAACCTAATGGGCCTTAATGGGCCTAGTGGAGGAAGAGGAGAGGGGGCCTAGGGGCTGCCGCGCGCCCCTTCCCCCCCAAGTCTGAATTGGACAAGGAGGGGGCGGCGCCCCCCCCCCTTTCCTTTCTTCCCTCTCCTCCTTCCCCCCAAGTCCTAATCCAACTAGGGAAAGGGGGGAGTCCTACTCCCGATAGGAGTAGGACTCCTCCGGCGCGCCTCCTCCTAGGGCCGGCCGCACCCCCCCCCCCCTTGCTCCTTTATATACGGGGGCAGGAGGGCACCTCTAGACACACAAGTTCATCCTCGTGATCGTTTTCTTAGCCGTGTGCGGTGCCCCCTTCCACCATAGTCCTTGATAATATTGTAGTGGTGCTTAAGCGAAACCCTGCAACAGTAGAACATCAAGATCGTCACCACGCCGTCGTGCTGACAGAACTCTTCCCCGACACTTTGCTGGATCGGAGTCCAGGGATTGTCATCGAGCTGAACCTGTGCTAGAACTCGAAGGTGCCGTAGTTTCAGTGCTTGATCGGTCGGGCCGTGAAGACGTACGACTACATCAACCGCGTTGTCATAACGCTTCCGCTGTCGGTCTACGAGGGTACGTAGACAACACTCTCCCCTCTCGTTGCTATGCATCACCATGATCTTGCGTCTGCGTAGGAAATTTTTTGAAATTACTACGTTACCCAACAGGGAAGACGTCTCCTCCTTCTTGATCCAGCAAGGGGGAAGGAGAGGTTGATGGAGATCCAGCAGCACGACGCCGTGGTGGTGGAAGCAGCGGGATCTCGACAGGGCTTCGCCAAGCTCTAACGAGAGGGAGAGGTCTTACGGGGGGAAGAGGGAGGCTCCTGGGGCTTGGGTGCGCAGCCCTCCCTCCCCCCTCTTTATATAGGGGTCTAGGGGGGGCGCCGGCCCCTCTAGATCCCATCTACATGGGGGGCGGCGGCCAAGGGGGTGGCTTGCCCCCCAAGCCAAGTGGGGCGCCCCCCACCCCTAGGGTTTCCAACCCTAGGCGCAGGGGGAGGCCCAAGGGGGGCGCACCAGCCCATCAGGGGCTGGTTCCCCTCCCACTTCAGCCCATGGGGCCCTCGGACCCCCGGGACCCTTCCGGTGGTCCCGGTACAATACCGGTGACCCCCAAAACTTTCCCGGTGGCCGAAACTGGACTTCCTATATACAATTCTTCACCTCCGGACCATTCCGGAACTCCTCGTGACGTCCGGGATCTCATCCGGGACTCCGAACAACTTTTGGGTTACCGCATACTAATATCTCAACAACCCTAGCATCGCCGAACCTTAAGTGTGTAGACCCTACGGGTTCGGGAGACACGCAGACATGACCGAGACGACTCTTCGGTCAATAACCAACAGCGGGATCTGGATACCCATGTTGGCTTCCACATGCTCCTCAATGATCTCATCGGATGAACCACGATGTCGAGGATTCAATCAATCCCGTATACAATTCCCTTTGTCAATCGGTACGTTACTCGCCCGAGACTCGATCGTCGGTATCCCAATACCTCGTTCAATCTCATTACCGGCAAGTCACTTTACTCATACCGTAATGCATTATCCCGTGATCAACCACTTGGTCACATTGAGCTCATTATGATGATGCATTACCGAGTGGGCCCAGAGATACCTCTCCGTCATACGGAGTGACAAATCCCAGTCTTGATTTGTGCCAACCCAACAGACACTTTCAGAGATACCCGTAGTGCACCTTTATAGTCACTCAGTTACGTTGTGACGTTTGGCACACCCAAAGCACTCCTACGGTATCCGGGAGTTGCACAATCTCACGGTCTAAGGAAATGATACTTGAAATTCGGAAAAGCTCTAGCAAACGAACTACACGATCTTGTGCTATGCTTAGGATTGGGTCTTGTCCATCACATCATTCTCCTAATGATGTGATCCCGTTATCAATGACATCTAATGTCCATAGTCAGGAAACCATGACTATCTTTTGATCAACGAGCTAGTCAACTAGAGGCTCACTAGGGACGTGTTGTGGTCTATGTATTCACACATGTATTACGATTTCTGGATAACACAATTATAGCATGAACAATAGACAATTATCATGAACAAGGAAATATAATAATAACCATTTTATTATTGCCTCTAGGGCATATTTCCAACACCCCCCTAGTTCGCATCTACCATTGCCATGGTCCATGCCAAAATCACATGGTACAAGATGTTGACTCCGGAGCACTGCGCCAAAATCACAGCGGAGGTCCACGTTGCAGAAGCCCGATGTCAGGCCCACATTAATGTTGGCCAACCTTCAAGATCTATGGAAGAGATGGAGGACAAGGAGGAAGGCAATCCCACGGCCATGGTGGGGTTGCGGGAGGAGGAGGCACCCGTGCCGAAGGAGGAGATGATGGTCGCTTATGTCGTGGGTGGCGCGGCGGACGACATCTTCACCATGCAACAGGTAGAGGAGCATTTCAATCGGACGCTTTTGTAGGAGCTCCACGCTACGGTGTCTCAACTGCAGGCGCAACACACGAATTATGCAGTCGTAGCGAAGCTCCTCGTGAACCCGGATGTCATCGACAAGAACACGGTTGTGTTCATGTCCGTGTAGAGCACCCATACGATTGACCACGAGCGCCGCCAGCTCGCATCAACGACGCACTATGGGAATAACTTTTCGAGAAGCTTGAGGCTAAGGATGATGAGGCGCCGCATAAGCACGGCAACGCTGCGAAAAGAGGCATATGGCTCTGACCGCCAACGACAACGAGGCCGATGGCTCCTTTGCGGTGGTCATCAACCTCGCCTCCGACCGGGAGGAGTGGATTAGTTTTTTTAGTTGTTTTCAGATATCTTTTCCATTAGGGAAAAGCGATGTTTGCCTTATCAGAGGGATAGGGTTGGATGGTCTTTCGTCCGGTCGGATGTCCGAACATGTCCATGGATATTCTGATGAGGTCAGTTTGGTGAGCCGCTTTGGAGGCGCACTAGGAATGAGATAGATACAAATCACCGAAATCCCTAGTATGGATGATGATTTTTTGACAAATCTAAGGTGGTGTTGCACCTCCGGCCCGTTGATGACATCATCCTCGTACAAGCAGACAGGCGGGGTAGGTAGGCTTGCTTGCTGGCACAAGCAAACGATCGGCCGGGCGAATGGATCGAAGGACTCAGACAAATGAAACCAAGCAGGCAAAGACTAGTCAGACACTTGCTTGGCACAACAAGCAGCGGATGGAATCGACAAGATTGTGTACGGTGGTTGTCTCTATGACGACGAGGGTTTTGGTGGCTCCGTTTTTCCTGCACGTGAGTAAAGCGCTGGTTTCTTGTGCTCTTGTCATCTTCCTCCCGCCTCACCCTCTCAAGCGACGAGCAGAATGCGAGTGCTGACCTTGCTGGCTTGCGTCCTAGGTATGCAATTCCGGTTGCCATAGGCCAAGCCAAGGTGACTGACTTCATGCCACTGGTCCCAAGCTGGGGAGGGAGCTTGGCACCAACTGGACCAGTGGACCGATAGGTAACATTCATCTACGACAGTTCCGACCGAAGCCTTGTCGTCTCCATCTAGGCGCATCGTCATTCCAAAGCAAGAGTTGTCGTCTCCCTGTCACCGCGCAACCACCCATCCATCATCCATCCGCCGGGTCCCTACAGTACCTCTCCTCACCTTGACTTCAGCGGCCATGGTGGGGCCGGACAACCTCGTGTCACCTCGGCTAGGTACTACTTCCTTTATCTGAAAACACTTATCATGAAAATGAATAAAAAAGAATGTATCTAGATGTATTTTAGTTTTAAATATATCTTTTTTTATCTATTTTGATGACAAGTAAGTATTTTCAGATGAAGACAACCCCTTCGTCGACACCCCGTGTCTAGCACTGCACAACTTGTCAAACAAATGCAATCGATCAACAGTCAAACCCCTGGCTGGCTCGCTCTATAAATACTCCACTGCTAAAGCCTGGCCAGCCAGGACGTACGACCATGGCGAGCAGCAGCAGCAGCATGGCGGCGGCGCAGGTCACCGCCGTGATGTGCCTGACGGCGAGCCGCGCGCAGGGGCAGCTGCAGGTGGGGTTTTACAGCACCACCTGCCCCAACGCCGAGGCCATCGTCCGGCGCGTCGTCACAGCGGCCTTCGCGACCGACAGCAAAAATAGTATTTCTACGTAAAACACCCATACGGCGGATTTCAATCGAAATCCCAAAACAGGATATTAGTTCTTTCTCTTGTTCTTGATGATATTGTAATGGAATGACGAACCTATTTCTTCGCTTTTTCGCCCCGGCGTCGCCGCCGGGCTCATCCGGCTCCACTTCCACGACTGCTTCGTCGAGGTACGTGTCGCATAGAATCAGAAGCAGCTGCAGGCTGCCGAAAATGCCAACAGAGGCCGAGCTCCAGTGAGCTCGTTTTCAACTTTTATTTTCTTGAGCGCGAAAAATTCCAAATTTATTTTTTGAACACGCATGCACATGTATACTATGTATATGCAAAATTTCACAGTATTATACGTTTACATGTGGCATACAGGAAAAAGACAAATACACATTTTTAATGGGCCTTTTATTTTTGTTATTGGGCCAGAAATTTGTTAATTTTGTACAGCCTACAAATCACAACATTTTTCAACGAAATTTAACACGTTCTTGGGGAATACATATAAGTTTTCATGGTATTTTTTCAGATTTTTTTGAAACTTTTAAATACGCTTTTTGATTTTACGGAGGCCGAGCTCCAGTGAGCTCGTTTTCAATTTTTATTTTTTTGAGCGCGAAAAATTCCAAATTTATTTTTTGAACACACATGCACATGTATACTATGTATATGCAAAATTTCACAGTATTATACGTTTACATGTGGCATAGAGGAAAAAGACAAATACACATTTTTAATGGGCCTTTTATTTTTGTTATTGGGCCAGAAATTTGTTAATTTTGTACAGCCTACAAATCACAACATTTTTCAACGAAATTTAACACGTTCTTGCGTAATACATATAAGTTTTCATGGTATTTTTTTCAGATTTTTTTGAAACTTTTAAATACGCTTTTTGATTTTTTTCAAAATACCGATTCATAACAATTCAACACCATTAGATTCATACCAATGTGTTGAATGTACTTTCACATGATATAAATTTGTTATGAAATCTATTTATATTTGGTTATATAAAATTGGTAAAACTTTAAGAAGTTTAACTTCAGTTAACTCTAATATGCAGAGTAAATAAAAACAAGAGTAACATATACAACCAGATACTCAATAAATATAAGAGTGTTAAGATCACTAATGTAGTGATCTAAATGCTCTTATATTTCTTTACGAAGGGAGTAGGTAATAATACATTGGTTAGCTTTTACTCATGCTACAGCCTGCAGGTCAGAAATCGCACAAACTCATTACTGTTAGTGACATCAATGAGAAACTAATTAAGTTCATTTGGCATTTCTTCTGAGCTGATCGATGCCTTGCATCTGCTATAGTAGTTTGTGGTCAATTCAATCATCGATTAAACCTTCCATTCAAGAGAATTGCCTACCAATGTCAGGTGGGCTTTCAATAGCAAACTTTAGTTAGCCAGATCCTATTAAGAAAATAATGGAAGAATCGGTACAAAACACAAATAGGAGCATATAAACTTATACAGAGAAATCATGCAGCAACTCAAATCTCATAAACACTCCTCTGAAAAATACACTTGGTTTTCCCCCTATCCTTAAGCACAATGAATACCCATATTTATGAATATGATTATATACTTGTGCGGGAACATGAATAGAAATTCAAAGAGCTAGAAACTCAGAGAGATTATCAATTCAATGTGCGAAGCCTAGGCCTAATAACTTTGCTTAATGCCGGAAGACAGAATGCATGATTAGACATACCATGAAGATAATCAGTGATTTAGCCTGTATTAAGAAGAAGCAATAGAAGAGCTCCAATCTTATCCATACAAAACATGAACTAATTATGTTGGCTAGCACCTAGATCAAGGCTTGCATGCTACCACTAGAGATGATGCAGACCACCCCTGCCGGTTCTTCTCTAACCCTTATGATGCAGTCTGGTCATGAAGCAGTCCTGGTAGACGGACATCTCTACAATGCACATTTTTCTTGATCAGCATTAAAGATTAATCCGATTTATTTGCTTTAATTGAATTTGGACTGGAGAATGGAGCAGGGATTTAAGAATAATGAGTTACTTGCCTGGCAAATTCCAGACATATATGGAAGGTGAACCACGGTGCCATCAGTCTACTGCAGTTCACAACGGTATAGGGGAAGTGCCATCTGCCATAGTTCCTCCACTCCACAGCATCACCAACTATGGCGGCTGCCCGAGCTGATTCAAACTATTGTCGATGCACCTCCTCCTCCCCCTTCGTGTACATTATGGACTGAAGTGTGGTCGCGGCATGGAAGCTGAGGATATTGAAAGGATTTCAGCGTAGGGCAGGGGACCAAAATCAATAATAATATTACAGAAAAAAAATACCATGAAGCTCCACGGATGACACCCACTTTAAAACATAAGACAACTGGAAATAGGATAACCGCAACACAAATTGATCATGTAGTTGCTGAAATTCCAATCAGATTACCTAGCTGAGATTTTAAAATGTGATCGGGTAAAGAAAACAGGAAACATATTTTATCTCTCTAGGATTCAGAGGAAACCAGAAGCTGAAAACAATACCCGGAATTCTTGCAAAAAAACCAAGCTGGGAATGAATACTTGCTCACATGCTCATAATTACAATGAAGCTTAACTTCATAGGAAGTCTATTTGACACAATGAAACCAAAATTATCACTGAGGCAGGGCACTCCACAAAGGTCACAATTTATGAAACCTTCCAAGCAGCAAAAAAAAACCTTATGGGCAACAAGGTCACAGAGTCGACTACCTTTTTTTGGCAAGAGACAATACTGCTACTTGATATAATAAATTCCTTGGGTACTCGTGTGAACAACAGACGAAAAGAATGTTTTCCTCTCATCTGGTTTCTGGTTTGTGGTTTGTCTAAACAAGTGGTTTCCAACTGCCTACTAAAAGCAATACCATTCCACAACAAAACAGGGCATAACACAACCTCTTCCGATATTTTTCACTACGCTTCATATAGGTGCTCTAGATCATCTGCGCTCCACCATAGATCAAGCATGTCGGGTAGTTTTTCTTCTGCAAATGAATGCTTATTGATCAATGATCAAGAACGTAGATGATGGTTACCTAAAAAACATAAAACATATAGTAAGTATAGCTAACTAATTAAAACAGATAAATGCATTAGCAGTTCCCCCAACCCATGCTTCAAACTATATTTTCCTCCAGAAAAGAAGATTTAGAACAGTCTACGCTGTAATAACATTACAGGTAAGGAAAAAGAAGTTCACGGTGTTACAACAAATATATATTTGTTCACTACTACAGAAACAGCATCAGCATCGGGTTTGAACTCCTATAGCCGGTTTTTCGAACCGATTACAAAACCATCGGTTCCCATTGAAACTGATTTCGACATGGATATTTGCACATCTATCAAGCAAAACAGCGTCGTATATAACTTCCATATTTGCACAGCTATCAACTGAAGCAACATCATATATCAACTCGTCATTTTTAAGCATCTTCGACCAACAGAAATAGTTCTTTAGGATAGTCCTAACCAGATCTCTGTAGCCAAATAATAAGAGCCTTAGTCATGTCAGAATTGTCATAATCAGAGAACAAACATTATCCTTTTTGCTTACTAGTTTCATTATATATGCACAACACATGGATAAGCAACCTGGAAATGTTCATTGCATTTCATCATGATGGCAAAACAGGAGAACAGTTGCTTCATTTGCTATTCCATTCTAGCCGGTGCATGTAGAGTCAAATTCTAACTAATTGTATCATTATTTTAAGACCTGTAACCTCCTCTTACTGCACATAAAACAACAAGTTCAGATATATATATATTAGAACACAAGGAATATGCATTGCTCACATAAGATTATATGAAAAAGAGAAAGTATTTGATAAGCATTGCTCGTAGCAGAATGTAAAATTTATAAGATCTAAACAGATAGCCCTAGCATTGCACATTTAATCTTGTGTAATAGCATATCACAGATAGAACAGGAAACCTGGTAAACTCAGTTAGTAGCCCTTTTCGTTGCTTACTTGCACTACTTATTTTGAAAGCAAGCTGAAGAAATATGTGTAAACATCAACTAAATCAATTAGGAAACATGTGATTCATGGCGTATAACACAAACTGGTTCAGAAAATACTATTGGTTTAAAGTCCACTAGGAAACACATGCAGCAAAGAAATGCAGAAACACATGTCATCTCGCAGAGAACTCAACCACAGAAATTTCCAGTCTTCTGTAAAGTACTTGTGCTGTCAAATACAGAAAATGGAAGCTCAGTTTACCTACTTAAAATCAGTAGATATTGGAGGAAACTTTTCTATAAAGTAATCTTGCGAAATAAGCTCAAGCGGCCAATACTCCATCATGACTTGGATGGTTTTCCGAATCCAGAATTAATGGATTCTAATGCATCTGAAATGGTAGAATATACAGCTGAATTAGTTCACTCTTGCCCACATCATTAACACATACTCCCTCCGTCCGGAAATACTTGTCATCAAAATGAATAAAAAGAGATGTATCTAGATGTATTTTAGTTTTAGATACATCCTTTTTTTGTCCATTTTGATGACAAGTATTTTCGGACGGAGGGAGTATTAGAAAGGAAGACTGCAAAATCTAGACGAGAATGGAGAAACTAATTACCCACAGGTAAAAAGAAGAAATATTCCATGGATAGGAAAGTTCCTGTCCATCATACAAGTATGACAAGCAGAAGTAACAGCTATATGTTGCTGGTTGAATCCACCCTCAGCATAAATAAAGATATGCCGAGTAGTTTCATTCTCTGACACGAGATCTGCAGGATAGTTTCAATGCTATGTTTGTCATGAGGTTTCTAACTATGATTGATAAACAAAAGCAGAGGATGGGGACCCATGAGTTTTCCCTGAGTTGCGTAGAAAACTGGCCTTTAAGGATAACAATGGAGATAGTATCATTACATAATTGGTTTATATTCCCGTTTCTCCTCTCCAACAAGACAGCTTGGGCATAAACTGCGGAATTAACAAAAATAAAATAAAAAGATGTACTTTATACAGTTATGGAATCAGAACCTAATGAAATGACCAATTCACAGAGCTAGGGTGTTTACAAGAGCAAGTACAATATTAACAAAATTAATTCATCTTTAGAATACAGTACTTTCGGCTTCACCAACACGTTACACTAAATTAAGAGCAATGCCTGGAAAGAGAATACTAAACCAGGAGTATCAAAATTGACCAGTTATGCAATACTACCAGATTCTTCACATAGTTCTACAGGAACCTGGTTGCGATCATGCGGTTCGTTGTTTATGAGAGTGACTACGAACATCGACGCGACACTTGCACACTGAACAATCACATTATGATGCATACCCTACTCCAAAATCCTATATCTCTCCGCCGCTCTTAATGGTCAAATATATTTGTTGTGTGTTTAGCACGACATCTCGCTACTCCTCTCGTACAAATGAGGAAAGTATGCACACCTGACAATTCAGGAGCAAATTCGCCATAAATCGTCCAGAAAACCAGATCGAAGCAGGTACGGTTTGACGTTAGGGTTGGACCGAGCCTCACTTGCTTGAACGACGGAGACGGCGGCGCCAGCTCCGGCGTCCTGCTGAAGGACGGGGACCTCGAGATGCGGGGCACCAAGCACGGATGCCCGAACCCTAGGTCCCGGCGACGAGAGCTCGGGCGCGGCTGGGATAGGGTTTCAGGGGAGAGGCGGCGAACACATGGCTGAGCTCGTGTTCCAGGGAGGCGCCGACTTCAGTGGGGGGATGAGCAGAGTCAGTGGGCAGTCGAAGACTCAGACTGGAGGGAGCATAGGAGTGGCCGGCGGCGCCAACCCCGGTGGCGGCGCCGGCGCCGGCGCCGGCGGCGAGTGGGAAGGCCGAAGGCGTCGTCGGGGCTCGGGAAGGAGAGGAGGCAACGCACAGGGACGAAGTAAATGGGCTGGCCCATTTGCGGGACGAGAAAACCACCGGGCGAATAGTACCGTACCGGAAGTTTAATCAGCATGTGATCAGTTTATTAGGCCGAATTATGCCAACTGCATCGCCAACACGGGGATCATGCACGGCTGTTAGCTGCGAAAGATGCCAAAGCGCACAAATAAAAGAGGCCGCCGAGCCCAACCCGTGACCCAGCATCAAAAAATGCACATGGACGAAAAGATGGCCTCCGAACCCATCCGTGACCCTGCACCGATAAGTGCGCATGGATCAGAACAAATGCAGTCAAAAGATCCCCTATGAGGGCACAGTCGGATTTTTGTTCAAATTCATTTTTTAAGGCTGTTTAAAAATTCAAAAAGGTTTTTCTATCTATTTACTTTTAGTTTTTCTATTTTCATAAATTCAAGAAAATGTTGGGGTCTTCAAAATGTTTATATTTTCAAGTAAAAAATCATGCTTCCAAATTTGCTTTGGAATTCCGAAAATTGTTCCCATTTTCAAAACTGTTTGATAATTCAAAATAGTATTTTTAAAACAAATGTTCCCAAATTTCAAAAATAATTCAAAAATGTTCCGAATTTCTAGTATGCAGTTTCAAAAAATGTATGGACTTTTTCTAAAAAAATCCATGCTTTTTAAAGCCGAATTAAAAAAACTAATCACCACAGTAGCTATATGGGTCGGCTCAATCGGGGCTCTCCTTGTGCGGAAGGCCGACTACTGTTTGCACAATGTGCCTCATATAGGAGCTCCCAATATAGAAGATCCCCTATGAGGGCATAGTTATAAAAAAAATAGCGCAAATGCATCCCCGGGTTGGCACGTGCTATACATTAGCATTGAGCTTTTTGTTGAAGTTCCTATTTTTAAGGACGAGCTACCCTATTTAAAAATTCAAAAATGCTTTCCTATCTATTTTCTTTTAGTTTTTCTATTTTCATAAATTCAAGAAGATGTTGGGGTTTTCAAAATGTTTTTGTTTTCAAGTATTGTTCGGAGTTACAAAAAAATGTTCATGTTTAAAAAATTTGTTCGCAGATTCAAGAAAATAGGAATTTCAAGAAAATGCATGCTTGCAAATTTGCTTTGGAATTCCGAAAATTGTTCCCATTTTCAAAACTGTTCGATAATTCAAAAATAGTATTTTTAAAACAAATGTTCCCAAATTTAAAAAATAATTCAAAAATGTTCTGAATTTCTAGTATGCGGTTTCAAAAAATGGATGGATTTTTCTAAAACATCCATGCTTTTTAAAGCCGAATTAAAAAAACTAATCGCCACAGTAGCTATATGGGTCGGCTCAATCGGGGCTCTCCTTGTGCGGAAGGCCGACTATTGTTTGCACAATAAGCATCATATAGGAGCTCCCAATACAGATGACCTTGCTTTGGTTGAATGCCAATATTTTGGCTAATATTTGCTTGGTTGTCAAAACAGGGACTAACTAGTCCACGGATACCCCCTCGGGGGCTTCCTAGTAGACGCGCGCGAGCCCTTCAATCGCCACGTATCGCGTGTTGGGGGCATCACGGAAACCCAGTTTTTTTCCTGCACGGTTTTGCCAAGGATTTTTTTTTCACTGTTTTTTGGGGGTTCGGATTTCACTTAATTTTTCCTATGTTTTCCTAGGGAAAATGATTTTTTTAGTTTTTCTAGTTTTAATCACATGAAGCACACCATGTGAAAGAAATATGCATCCCAAAATTGAAGAACACAGCTGTGTATCATGCGAAAAAATTGTTCTTCCCGCGTGAATAGAAAAATGTGCTTCTCGAAAAATGAAAAAGAACAGTTGTTCCACGTGAAGCACAAGTTATGCTTCTCGGGAAGTGAAAAGCAGAGTTATGCTTTTGTGGAGGTTTATATATTCGCGAATGGATACACTCCAGTGAGAAACCAGGGGGTTGTCCCGTGTGGGTGGGAAACCGGTGTGAAACGTGATAGTAGTCATTAATTAGCGGTCTTTCTGGTGGATAAGTAGTTACGCCATTGGCACGGCGGAAGTGGTAACCATACGAATGGAGCGCCATTGACTTGGATGTGCACGGGAGGAACATGTCGGATTGAAACTTCCCTTTCCCATGCTCCAAACCAACACCTACAGCCTCCAAATATGGAGGCTCGTGGGCTAGATATGGCATCAACTCCAAAACTTATGTCAGGTTGAGATGCATATGGTGACTCTGTTAGAGTGCCATTTTGGGACCAGATCACCATATTGGTGGTTATTATGACGGCCAACTTGATACTGCGATCCTTTTGAGTTGCTTGAGGGAAGACCTAACTTCCATGGCTACCGTTCTCATGCAGGTCATAATCATCAATGATGCGACCAAGCTGAAGACGAGAGAGGAAAGGCAAAGCACGCTAACTACGTGGAAGTAAAAGCGCGATGAATGACTGCCATGGAGAGGTTGCCCCACCATAAGGGGGAACAAGGGGCCGGTTCAGGTCAACTGCATTTGAGGAGAAAAAATGACATTGCACGTAGACCCAACTTGTTAGAGGACAAAATACTGGTTTGCCGAATAAGGTCATGTCCAGTGAGGATCTTCGAATAAGTCTCAAATGTTTGAATCAGACGGTTCAGACACTTTGAGCCGTTCAACACAGATCACCAAATTGATCACGACGTGTTCGAACATTTGAATTTTCTAGCCCGGCCCCAATTCGAAGGGAAATCAAGGGGAGTCCACGCGTGAGCCACGTCGGACTCTGACACATTGGACCCTCTCCGGCTATAGCCCCTCCCCTCACACGTTCATGGCCATGGATGGCCACGTGCCGGCCATCCAGCTCTTGTCGTCGATGCGCCGTCGCCGTCCCCGCGGCCACTGTCCTCCCCGGCGACCGGGAGGTTGTCCAGGGACTTCATCGTCGTCAACTCCGTCATCCCCGTGCGTCCATTCAATCGGAGCCGCACCATACGCGTGGATCGAACCGTCTTCCCCGCCACGGGCGCCGCCGTTCGTCATCAGATTTGCCGCCTCCCGAGCTCCCCCGACCTCCCAACGTCGTCCAAGAGCTCCGCCGTGAGCCCCTCCTCCGATTCCCCTTCTTTCCCCTTCAATCTGTGCCCGTGGTGGTCGCCCCGTGAGCTCCGTCCGCTGGAGCTTAGCGTCCGCGCGCGCCCGCGTACTGCTGTTGCTGCTCCTGGCTGCGCCCTCAGTGGCTCTACGCAGTGCCCCGTGCCCAGCCCGCGCTCCCACGCGCGCCCAGCCCGCGCCCTGCTGCTGTCACTGCTCGGCTGCCGCTGCTTGTTGCCTGTTGTTGCTCTTGCCGCTGCCGCTGTGTGCCGTGCTGATGCTTACTATTACCTTGCTGCGTAGCCGTCGCCGCTGCTCTAGCTGCTCCTGGACGCTGGCTTTTGCTGCTCCTAGATGCTACTAGCTACTGCTCCAGCCGCTACTCATGGCCATGGCCATGACTATGGCCGTGTGGGTGTGTGGTGTGTGCTGTTTGTGCGTGAGCATGTGTGTGTGCGCGGGTGTGTGTGAGCCGGCCCTTGCTTTATTTTGGGGCTAACCACCATCAGTGCTAACCCCTCCATCCCTAATTAAATTAGTTATAAAATACATTTTCCTCTGTGGCAACGACATGTGGACCCCCCTATTAGTTAGGTAAATAATTAAATTCTCCTAAACTAGCAGTCTATGACATGCGGGTCCCTCCTGCCAGTTTGACCAAGTCAATAGTCAAACTATTTGACTGCTGACTGGACGTTGACTGGGCGGTCAACAGGGCCCATGGACCCCACCTGTAAGCCACTGTGGCTAGCTCACAGTGTGTACACATGACTTTTGTCTATTTATTTTCGAATTAAAAATAATTACGGAAATTCTAGAAATTGTTTAAAACTTTGAAAATTAATATAAAATAATCCGTAACTCGGATGAAAAAAGTTTATACATGAAAGTTGCTCAGAACGACGAGACGAATCCGGATACGCAACCCGTTTGTCCGCCATGCATCCCTAGCATAGCGAACACGCAACTTCCCCTCTCTGGTTCATCTGTCCACGAACGCGAAACACCGGGGATATTTTCCCGGATGTTTCCCCCCTTCATCGGTACCACCTCATACCGCGTTAGGGCACCCCTAGCACCGATACTTGTCATGTCATGCATCTCTATGCATCTGTTTGCTTAATATTTATCGTTTCTTCCCCCTCTTCTCTCGCTAGACACCGAGACCGACGCCGCTGCTACCCAATACGACTACGGTGTTGACGACCCCTCTCTCTTGCCCGAGCAACCAGGCAAGCCCCCCTTTGATCACCAGATATCGCCTATTCTACTCTCTACTGCTTGTATTAGAGTAGTGTAGCATGTTACTGTTATTCGTTAATCCTATTCTGATGCATAGCCTGTCCTTGCTACTACTGTTGTTACCTTTACTTGCAATCCTACATGCTTAGTATATGATGCTAGTATTCCATCTATGGCCCTACATTCTTGTCTGTCTGCCTTGCTATACTATCGGGTCGTGATTACTCGGGAGGTGATCACGGGTATATACTTATACACATCATATATGATACTTGTGGTGACTAAAGACGGGTCGGCTCGTAGGAGTACCCGCGAGTGATTCACGGATTGGGTCCGAAAGGACGTTTGTCCCGATGGCCCTCTGAGTGGATCTTTGTGGCGGAGCGACAGGGTAGGTTGAGACCACCTAGGAGAGAGGTGGGCCTGGCCCTGGTCGGCGTCCGTGGTTATTTCAAAATAACACGCTTAACGAGATCTTGATATTTGATCTAAGTCTGGCTACTGGCCTATACGCACTAACCAACTACACGGGAACAGTTATGGGCACTCGACGTCGTGGTATCAGCCGAAACCTTCATGACGTCAGCGACTGAGCGGCGCGCGCCGGGTTGGACTGGAACGCCTGCTGGGCTAGGTCTGCTTTCGGCCGCCCTTGCAACGTGCAAGTGTGCAATAGGCGATGGGCCCAGACCCCTGCGCCATAGGATTTAGACCGGCGTGCTGACCTCTCTGTTGTGCCTAGGTGGGGCTGCGACGTGTTGATCTTTCGAGGCCGGGCATGACCCAGGAAAGTGTGTCCGGACAAAGGGGATAGAGCGTGTTGGGAAATGTGGTGCACCCCTGCAGGGAAGTTAATCTATTCGAATAGCCGTGATCTTCGGTAACAGGACGACTTGGAGTTGTACCTTGACCTTATGATAACTAGAACTGTTTACTTAACAAAACACACCCTTCCAAGTGCCAGATACAACCGGTGATCGCTCTCTCACAGGGCGACGAGGGGAGGATCATCGGTTAGGATTATGCTACGCGATATTACTTGGTGAACTTACCATCTACTCTCTTCTTCTGCTGTAAGATCAAGGTTACCAGAAGCGTAGTCTTCGAAAGGACTAGCTACCCCCCTCTTATTCCGGCATTCTGCAGTTTAGTCCACATATGATACCCTTAATCCATTTGATACCAATGCATACATATGTAGTGTAGCTCCTTGCTTGCGAGTACTTTGGATGAGTACTCACGGTTGCTTTGCTCCCTCTTTTCCCCCTTTCTATACTCGATTGCTGCGATCAGACGTTGGAGCCCAGGAGCCAGACACCACTGTCGATGACGACTACTACTACTCGGGAGGTGCCTACTACTACGTGCAGCCCACTGACGGCGACCAGGAGTAGTTTAGGAGGATCCCAGGGAGGAGGCCTGCGCCTCTTTCGATCTTTATCCCAGTTTGTGCTAGCCTTCTTAAGACAAACTTGTTTAACTTATGTCTGTACTCAGATATTGTTGCTTCCGCTGACTTGTCTATGATCGAGCTCTTGTATTCGAGCCCTCGAGGCCCCTGGCTTGTAATATGATGCTTGTATGACTTATTTTATTTGTAGAGTTGTGTTATGATATCTTCCCGTGAGTCCCTGATCTTGATCGTACACGTTTGTGTGTATGGTTAGTGTACGATTAAATCGGGGCGTCACAGTTGCCCACATTGAACCTTTGCCACTTCGCCTGCCCCATCTATTGAAAAGTCGATCAGTCACCCACCAAAAGCCTACCTTGGAGCCCATATCCCCACCCCTCCGCCACTGTATGACCCCCCCCCTTAGTTCGCATATACCATTTCCATGGTCCATACCAAAATCACATGGTACAAGATGTTGACTCCGGAGCACTGTGCCAAAATCACAGCGGAGGTCCACGTTGCAGAAGCCCGACGTCGGGCCCACATTGATGCTAGCCAACCTTTGAGATCTATGGAAGAGATGGAGGACGAGGAGGAAGACAATCCCATGGCCATGGTGGAGGTCGCGGGAGGAGGAGGCACCCGTGCCGAAGGAGGATATGATGGTCGCTTATGTTGCGGGTGGCGCGGCGGACGACATCTTCACCATGCAACAGGTAGAGGATCATTTCAATCGGACACTCTTGTAGGAGCTCCACGCTACAGTGTCTCAACTGTAGGCGCATCACACGGATTATGCAGGCGTAGCGAAGCTCCTCGTGAACCCGGATGTCGTCAACAAGAACACGGTTGTGTTCATGTCCGTGTAGAGCACCCGTACGATTGACCACGAGTGCCGCCAGCTCGCATCAACGACGCGCTATGGGAGTAACTTTTCGAGAAGCTCGAGGCTAAGGATGATGAGGCGCCGCATAAGCACGGCAACGCTGCGAAAAGAGGCATATGGCTCTGACCATCAACGACAACGAGGCCGATGGCTCCTGTGCGGGGGTCATCAACCTCGCCTTTGACCGGGAGGAGTAGATTAGTTTTTTAGTTGCTTTTAGAGATCTTTTCCATTAGGGAAAATCGATGTCTGCCTTATTGGAGGGATAGGGTTGGATGGTCTTTCGTCCAGTTGGATGTCCGAACATGTCCATGAATATTCTGATGAGGTCAGTTTGGTGAGCCGCTTTGGAGGCGCACTAGGAATGGGATAGATACAAGTCATCGAAATCCCTAGTACGGATGAAGATTTTTTGACAAATTCGAGATGGTGTTGCACCTCCGGCCCGTTGATGACATCATCCTCGCACAAGCAAACGACCGGCCAGGTGAATGGATCGAAGGATACAGGCAAATGAAACCGAGCAGGCAAAGACTAGTCAGACACTTGCTTGGCACAACAAGCAGCGGATGAAATCAAAGATTGTGTATGGTGGTTGTCTCTATGACGACGAGGGTGTTGGTGGCTCCGTTTTCCTGCACGTGAGTAAAGCGCTGGTTTCTTGTGCTCTTGTCATCTTCCTCCCGCCTCACCCTCTTAAGCGACGAACAGAATGCGAGTGCTGACCTTGCTGGCTTGCGTCCTAGGTATGAAATTCCGGTTGCCATAGGCCAAGCCAAGGTGACTGACTTCATGCCACTGGTCCCAAGCTGGGGAGGGAGCTTGGCACCAACTGGACCAGTGGACCGATAGGTAACATTCATCTACGACAGTTCCGACCGAAGCCTTGTCGTCTCCATCTAGGCGCATCGCCATTCCAAAGCAATAGTTGTCGTCTCCCTGTCATCGCGCAACCACTCATCCATCATCCATCCGCCGGGTCCCTACAGTACCTCTCCTCACCTTGACTTCAGCGGCCATGGCGGGGCCGGACAACCTCGTGTCACCTCGGCTAGGTACTACTTCCTTTATCTGGAAACACTTACCATGAAAATGAATAAAAAAGAATGTATTTAAATATATTTTAATTCTAAATATATATCTTACTATTCATTTTGATGACAAGTATTTTTAGATGAAGACAACCCCTCCGTTGACGCATTGTGTCTAGCACTGCACAACTTGTCAAACAAATGCAATCGATCAACACTCGAACCCATGGCTGGCTCGCTCTATAAATACTCCACTGCTAAAGCGTGACCAGGACATAGGATCATGGTGAGCAGCAGCACCAGCACCATGGCGGCGCTGGTCACCGCCGTGCTGTGCCTGACGGCGAGCCGCGCGCTGGGGCAGTTGCAGGTGGGGTTTTACAGCACCACCCGCCCCAACGCCGAGGCCATCGTCCGGCGCGCCGTCACGGCGGCCTTCGCGACGACCGACCCGGCGTGGCCGCCGGGCTCATCCGGCTCCACTTTCACGACTGCTTTGTCGAGGTACGTGTCGCATAGGATCAGAAGCAGCTGCAGGCTGCAGCTATATACACCTGCTTTTGCATGGCTGCTCCGCACGGGTGCATGCTAAACACATATTAGTAGTTGGGGCACCACCGGGTGGCGCCGCCTGAGACGAAGCTGGGCGGTGTCAGATGGGAGACGCCCTTCCACTCTCCTATTTGCACAAGGACATGCCCGCCTTTTATTTACGTATATGTTCACACATGCACGTGAAACTGATCAGGACATTCCTAAAACCAATTAGATGCAACCAGAATGATTTGGTAACTTATTTCTCCTAGTAATTGTAAGCTGCTACAACATCTCCAACACTGAAAGAGGAAACTCTCAGCAGGAAGACGATTCATCCAGAGGTAACATACATCAACATGGAAAGCAAGAACACTAGCACTCATTGAAGCTTGATCAGAAATGCAAGCTTCCTTGGTTTCCTTTCATACATATACAGAAACCCTCATTCTTCTAACCGGCTAGATATGGAGCTGATTAATTAGATCGATATGAGTACCTACAAACACAGGAACAAGTAAAGTTATGTTGATTTTGCAATGAAATAGAAGATGAACCAATCAACTTGAAATAGCATTCCCCCACTTGTTCATTAGAATCATTCATCTTGTTGGATGCAGCACAAGAAGCGAAGAATTAGGTAGTAAAATTCCCCCATTTGCAGGCTCTCCATGAGGACGCCACGCTCGTTCACCAGGAGGGTCTTGCCAGAAGAGTGGACCGGAATCCCATCATGCCCGAATGTGCCTGCCACGCAGAATGCGCTGAAAAAAATTAATTTACAGAAATTGAAATCCATTACGGCCACTGCACATGCATAAAAAAGATTAGGATAAGAAGCAAAGACAATAGCATCATAGATACTGATAGGTGCATATAAATACAGAGACAGTGTTTATAACCTAGATGAGGCAATGCTTATAACCTAGATGATTGACCTGCCAATAAGCGGAAACATAAAGTTGAATATCATGCTCAAAGAATGCGTATAAAAAGTTTAACTTCAAGATGAAAAACACAATAGCATGGACTTTCATACTTCAGCATGTAATTTTTTGCAGAATAACTGCTATAATGCTTTTTCAAAAATAGAGCTTACCTAAAAGAAAAAAATCTTGCTCAGAGGCTGAGGTAGGGATTCCTTCAGGACACATTGGTATGACTACATAAACTGCAAATCGTTCGCCAGCTCTAATCTTGGTTGCAATTTTGAGGGCCAAGTCCTTTGGTATTAGATTGTCCGCACCTGCAGCATCCCAAGGGATCAAAAATCCAGTTTGTGTAAATCTTGTGATAACATTGAACATCAATGTTCAATTTACACAACAGTATCGTCAGCAACAAAGGCATGAATGAAACAGAAACATTGTGCCCTACCTATCAAAAGTAGAAAGAGCAAAATAAACCCATGTTCTCCCTGCAATGTGGCCTATCAAATAAACGAACGAAGAGAAAAATAAACCATGCTCTCCCTGCATTCCGTAGTGCGTGTTTTGCTCTGTTTTACCAGCTTAAGAATATGCAGGCAAATGTGGAAGTGAAGCTATGCCTAACAATAATTATTCCAAGTTAAAACCAGCAATAGACTCCTTACCATAGTTAAAAAAGTGTTGTTAGGCGCTTGCCTAGGTGTGCTTAAACGCTGGGCGTTGGCACGCTGGCATAATGTCGCACTGGCCCTAGGTGCTCAAAAAGGCGACCAGTAAGAAATCAGCATTCTCCGTCAATCTCCCTGGCAAGGATTTGACCTCCCTGATAAGGATTTGACCATTCGGACGAGAAATCGGTCGATTCCGTCAAGGGGTTGAGATTCTCCAGCGTGAAATCGAGCTTTGCTGGCTTGTTGCCATGGGTGCAGCAAGGAAGAGGAAGAGGGAGAGAGGCAGTGCGAGGAGGATCCCTATAAATTTTGTCGACTGTGCACACACGGCAGGTTTTAATAAGAGAAGAATAGGATAGACGGGCCAGTGCTTTAATGGGCTAGGTCAGTCCATCTTACTTATTTCTTCACACCGGGTATGATGGAATTGCCGTCGACATCTCGATGTGAGATTGATAGCGATGGAGGCACCTACAGGAAGAACACATCAGGATTACACATTAGAAGGAACATGTACAGAACTGAGAGAAGTTCTGGTTGATAAATAGAGGTAAATAGTGAGACCATTTTTAAACAATTTGCTGCTTTATTTTAAGTCCAAATAATCAATTCACTACTGTTATTGGTAAGTAAAGATGTTCATTTACGCCTAAAATGTAAAGATATTCGTGTTCAAATATTCCACTTAGTTGTTGCAAAATAGCTTTCATTTAGGGATACTTCCGGAAAAAAAAATTGCACATATGCCTAGACAAAAACATTATCTTACTGCAATAACATTGCTATCAACTAATGATGATTGTAGCGGAAAAACATATCAGATGAACTTGTTGAAAACCTTTAGCTCAACCACCTAAAACCATGTTGTATTGAGTGAGTTATAATGAGTCATAAACAATACTACTAAATATACACATAATACAAGGAACAAGACTGGGAGACATATGAGGAATTATTGCAAAGGCTCGTCAACAGCTTACATGCAAAAGCGATATATCTGTAAACATGGACATAACTGAATTTTGGGTTGGGAAGCATTTGAATTTCAGTATAGTTTTGTCCTTGCAAAACCAAATACCTCTAATTTCTCAACAATTCATATGATTGATAAGAACGAGAAAACAAAGTGGCCCCCATATGACAGTCTCGTCAACTGCATATCCTATTTTGTAAAGTAAACATACATGTGCTATTTTTTCCAAACAAATGTCGTCTTTGCATACAGGAGTGTTACTCTGTATAAGTAGATGCAGGACAACAGCCAAGCTGACAAACATGAATTAACATGTATGATGGGATTGGATTGAGTGAGCGAAAATAAAATGGATCACAAGAAATCAAATGTTTAAGCTTAAAAAAAATAGTTTCTATAGCTGTCCTCTGCAGCCTGATTGGATTAGAAAACATAAGAGAGTTAGCTTTAAGTCAATAAATGTCTTTAGCTGCAAGACCTGCTAAGAATAAATCATGGCATTCAAGCTTCCACATAATATGTGCTTATCGATTCAAACAACTCACCACTGTCATCATTGCCACAGTCCCCAATGCAATATTAATTCTCAGGTAAGCAAGTTCCCATTACTTCCATATCTTCTGAAGAATATGTGTACATTTAACCAAAATGAATTATGAAGTACACTCACACGAGCACAAGCTCTCTATTGATGCCATGTACAGCTGTAGGCACCGATATGTATCAGATTTACATATGGTGGTAACATGCAGAGTCTAGTTATAATTTTATTTCTTTAAGTATTTGGATTATGCTAATACAGTGGTACATGCAGATTCTAAATTACAAGATCCGCAGAGAGTACGTAGGTGTAGGAACACTCGAAACAAATAGTAATGGGAGTAAAACAAGGACTACACTATGTATATTCTTGCAAGCATTGATGGAAAACAACTGATGACATGGTACGACCCACGTGAGCATCAGATTGATCCAGAATTCCAGATCAACATTAACACATACATGGACGGATCTAGATGAAATTGTGAAGTATCCCTACCGACCCTTGTTGGATTGATTGATTTAGAATGAACAGAACTGATTGTGCACTAGATGAATAGTACAATCCAGCTGCTGGTAGCCTGGTACCTCAGTGGGACGGGGTGGAGATAATAGAAGTGCCCGGCAAACATGACGGAGAATCAGATTACGTGGAGAAACGGCAGCAAATGAATGCTTCATGTCTCTCCTCCCCCGCTTGGCCTCCTTCCCTGTTCCCTATCCTCCTCTTCTTCTGATGGTCCTCCCGTCACCGCCACGCATGTTCCCCTCCTACCACCACCAATGAAAACCGCATCCCCCGTCGACCAAGGGAGCAAGAAATCTGTAGCGCCACTAACTTTTCCAATTGGACTTCCCCTGCTGCTTCCTTGCTCCTCTCTGCCACTATGTCCTGGCCGGGAGACGACGTCTCACCTCACCGGTGACGGCTCGCCCGTAGACGAGAGAAAAGGGGCGGCAGTGGCGCTGGTCGGGATGGAGCAGGGCGAGAGAAGAAGCAGCAGAGAAACGGCTGTCCTCTGATGGGCAGCGTTAGAGAAGCGATGGGGGCAGGGGCGGCGGCGGCAACCCTAGGTTGGGGTGGAAAGTGAGAGAGGGAGAGAAAAAGAATCGTCCCGTGCGAGGGATGACCTACCAGCGTTTTTTCTTTCTGTGCGAGCGTTGCACAGTAACACAACGACACGTGTACACGCTCGTTGCTCGCTCCTTCCGCGACTGTTAAAGGGATGTATACGTTTTCCCCTCTCTCCTATGTAGCATGTCCGTACGGTCGACACGCATATATCTCTTCTTTAATATTTTCTCTGTATTTATTTACTCCGCGTATTAGGTGTGGTCAAAGTCAAGCTTTGTAAACTTTAACTAAATTTATATACAAAAATGTTAACATATACAATAACAATTCAATATCACTAGATCCATTATTGAATGTACTTTCACATCATATAAATTTGTTATGATATCTATCTATATTCGTTTATATAAACTTGGTCAAACTTTAAGAAGTATAACTTCAGTTAACTCTAATATGCAGAGTAAAAAAACAGAGAGAGTACCGTATACAACCAAATACTCATATAAACGTGCATATGGTTACACCTGTAAACACACATGCACAACCTAAGGATCTTCGAGAGATCGAACGGACACATTATCTTGGGATTGATAAAGTTTTTATAGACATCTCATAGTTGACGGAAACATCTCCTATCATCGAACTACCATGATTGAAAAGACTGAAATAAATGCCTTACCCCTAAGAAAAAGACTGAAATAAATCTAGAAAAATACGAGCACCAGTACCATGTCTAAGACTCAAACCCTGGTGTGAGCTAGTTGCGTAAAAAAACCTAACCAGTTGAGCTTTGTATCTGTACACGAGTTATATTTGTTCTCAGACGGCAGTAGGGGAAATTAACAGCGCTCTCGGAGTATAACAAATTTGCACTTTCTCTTTCCGAGTCACATGCATCACGTGCATGTTAACTTCGTTCGCACGTAGGGAGTAATGTCTAATTTGTCACCTTTGTACACCAGCGCATGTTCTTCCACATGACATCGGAGCTAGGAGATTTCGAATTCAAGCCCCCCACTTTCTAAATACAAAGGTTATACATTATTTTGATCTAGCTCGAAGAAGCCACACGTGAGTGAGAGTAAAAGGTATTGCTCCAGTATATTGATCATCTTTCTCCCTCGGTTTGAGTTTTTTTTTCCAGTAAACCAGATGGTGCATATATAATTGTATACTCCATTAATTAAGAACGTAACCACTTAATTTTATTTCTCCACCAGGGTTGTGACGCGTCGGTGCTTCTGTCTGTCAACCCTGGCGGTGGTCGAACGGAGCGAGATGCACCGCCGAACAACCCGAGCCTCCATGGCTTTGAGGTTGTCGACGCAGCCAGGCCGCACTAGAACAGAGCTGCCCGCATCGTGTCATGCGCCGACATCCTTGCCTTCGCTGCCCGGGACAGCATCAACCTCACCGGCGGCAATGCATTGTACCAGGTCCCTGCTGGCCTCCGCGACGGGAACATCTCAACTGCGGATAGCGTGTTTGGCCTCCCTAGTCCAAACTTGACAACGGATGGGCTCATACAAAGTTTCAAGGACAAGACCCTAACTGCCGAGGAGATGGTGATACTATCGGGCGCCCACACCTTGGGCCGCTCCCATTGTGACTCCTTCATCTTCAGGAACCATGAGAGGCTGGCGAGCGGTACCATCAGCCCGACATACCAAGTTACCAACCGCTGCCGGAGGCGTTGTGCCCGACGAACACGATCCAAGTGGCCAACGTGATGACAATGATCGACCTCGGCACGCCGATGGTGCTGGACAACAACTACTACAAGCTGTTGCAGTTTAACCTTGGCCTGCACTTCTCCGACGACCAGCTCGTCCGCAACGCCACGCTCAAGGCCTCCGTCGATGCCTTCGCCGCCAATGAGACTACTTTTTTTTGAAACTGTGATGATTTTTATAGCAAATTTAGAAACTATACACCCTAATGCAGAAAAAATCAAAAGTATCACCCTATTGGCCCAAGAGGAACTTTTCGGCCTACCATTGGCCGAAGAGGGATTTTCGGTCAACTGCTGGCCAAAAAGGGACTTTTCAGCCAACCGCTGGCCAAAGAGTCCTTATTCGGCCAACACCGGCTCTACTGTTTTAGAAAATTCATATCAATTAGGATTTTTAGTATTTTAATTTGATTCTTTTGCATTAGATTAGAAATTTTATGAAGTTTCTGTAGATATCAAGTTTGAATAGATTTGAAAGTTTGAATTTGTATTTTTATGAATTTGCTCAAATCACTAGATTGCCTATAATTTGAGCTAGGAGTATTCTTCTTAGATGGTTCTTTTTGCTACTGGTTCTTTGTGACTTTGTTTATCAGTAGTAATTAATTGGTGAATTTTAGGATTATTTAAAATTAGGTTTTCACGAAAACAGTTCTGTTTTAGTGTTTTATTGGTTTTGTGCTATTTCTTTTAATTTTAATTGCTTTAAATTTTTTTCTTTATTTTTTTGACATATTCTTTTAGTTTCTATTAAGTTATTAGTAGATATTTTATTTGTAGTATTTTTTTATATTTTATTTCTTTTATCCTCCATTTTCTTTCCCGTCGTTCTTTCCCTCCATTTTCTCCCGCTGTTTTCTTTGCCGCCATTTTCTCCCGCCATTCTCTCCCGCCATTCTTTGCCTCCATTTTCTCCTGCCATTTTATTTCCCGTCATTTTATTTGCCGCCATTCTCTCCCTCCATTTTCTCCCGCCATTTTATTTCCTGCCATTCTCTCTCGCCATTTTCTTTCCCGCTATTTTCTTTCCCGCCATTCTCTCCCGCCATCTTCTTTCCCGCCATCTTCTTTATCGCCATCTTCAATTCTCAACTTATAAAACGAGCCTCATGTTGTCCATCTAGTAGATAACATCGTCTGACACGGTCTGTGTCTCCTGCGTCGCTGCTGCTGGTAGAGTGTGAAACACTGTCTGAGAGAAGTCATAAGTGTTTGCAACTTCGTCATCATCATCGGAGAGTGTTTCACACTTATGACTTCTCTCACACAGTGTTTCACACTCCACAGGAAGGCATCATAGTCATCCTCCGTCGATGCAACACTCCTTAGTGTGGCGGGAGAGAATGGCGGGAAAGAAAATGGCGGCAAAGAAGATGATGGGAAAGAAAATGGAGGGAAAAAGATTGCGGAAAAGTATTTTTTTTCATGTATAAAACGGCAATGGTTGTACAGGATTTATAAGGAACTTTTGAATATAAACTCCTATGAAGCTCAAAACAAGTTTTCTAGTAGGATAAAAGAAATAAAAAACAAAAAATACTACAAATAAAATAGCTACTGATAACTAAACAGAAACAAAATGAATATGTCAAAAAAACTAAAGAAAACAATTTAAAGCAATTAAAATTAAAAGAAATGGCATAAAACCTATAAAACACTAAAACATAATTGTTCTCATAAAAACCTAATTTTAAATAATTATAAAATTCGCCAATTAATTACTATTGATAAACAAAGTCACAAACAACCAGTAGCAAAAAGAATCATCTGAAAAAATTCACCTAGCTCAAATTATAGGCAATCTAGTGATTTGAGCAAATTCATGAAAATTCAAATTTGAACTTTCAAATCTAGTCAAACTTGATATCTACAGAAACTTCATAAAATTTATAATCTAATGCAAAAAGAATCAAATTAAAATACTAAAAATCCTAATTGATATGAATTTTCTAAAACAATAAAGTAGGTGTTGGCCGAAGAGGGACTCTTTGGCCAACTGTCCTTTTTGGCCAACGGTTGGCCGAAAAGTCTCTCTTCGGCCAACATGAGGCCGACAAGGTGATACTTTTGATTTTTCTGCATTAGGGTGTGTAGTTTCCGAATTTGCTATAAAAATCATCGTAGTTTTAAAAAAAAATCCAATAAGACGCTCTAGAAGGAAAAGTTCGTTGCCGCCAAAGATGGGCAACATTGAGCCGAAAACCGGCGCCCAGGGAGAGATCCGCCTCAATTGCAGCGTCATCATCGTTCGCCTCGGCAAGGGCGATCGAGATGCTTCACTCGGGCTCCAACAACAATGCCCCCGATGGCGATGAGGAGATCACCACGGGCTGATGCATATTATGTACCGTGTACAAGTAGTGACTAGTGAGTATGTACACGCACTCGCGTTCATACGGTAGAACGTGTGTAAGCATGTAGTGTGGTACCATCTGTAACGTGTACAAGTTTGATGTGCAGGAGGATGTGGAGAAATGGTGAATCCAGCCTCGGTCGTTGCTTGTAAAATTCCGTTCTGCTATTTTTGGTTTTGTCGATGTTTATCTTAACTTGCTCCAAAGTACTACACCCTTCCTTTTTTAAATGTAAGACGTTTTGTCAATTCAAGTACTCCATTGGTCCTTTTTCTTCTCGTTTCGAAGTATTATGCTTACAATATTCATGATCCGAATAACCAATCATTTATCGAAACAGATTTTCGTCCCTTTTTTGTAATAATGCACCGACCAGGTTTATATAATGCCATACACATGTTCGAAAGAAGGTGTAGTCACAAACATATCGAAAAGTGCAAGGAAAAAACATATCCGGTCCATGTGGTCGATTAACCGACTGTACAGGATTTTTTGGACCGTTTGGATAGGATTTTTTAGATGTCATATATAGGCCAAAAAAAACACCTCAAACAGACACCATCAACCGACTTAAGATGGGTTGTAATAATAAATAAACTTGTAAAACTACTCCCTGCGTTCTTTTTTACTCCGCATATAAGATTTGTCTGAAGTCAAATTTGATAATCCATAACGAAATTTATATTTAAAAAATAATCAAAATTTACAAAATTAAAATTATATAATAGGAAAGTTAATTCCATGATGCATCTAATAATATTAATTTGGTATTGTGACTGCCGATTTACAAAATTAAAATTATATAATAGGAAAATTAATTCCAAGATGTTGCATCTAGTATAGGTAATAATATTAACTTGGTATTGCGACTGTTGATAACTTTTTCCTATGAACATGGCCAAACTTTACGAAGTTTCGTTTGAGACAAATTCTATGTATGAGGTTTGAAATTTGACTTCAGGCAAATCTTATATGCAAAGTAAAGAAAAAACCCAGAGGGAGAGTACAATACATACGTATGATAGGAAGACTTCCCCGATCAAGATTCAAGAAGCCATCTCCTACACTTGGGGCGTGTTTGGTAACATTGCCGATTCAGCCTGGCCCGGCGAGCCTGGCTTTATTGAGCCGGTTTGAGGGGATGCAGGCAAAATAACCCCAGATGCACATAGTTTGGTTGCCCGCATGCCCCTAGTTGCATGAGACAACCATTTTTGACCCAACGTTTGGTTGCCCGCATTGCATTAGGTGCACATATGACATGGTGTTTGATTGCAACCTGCATAAGGTGTTGTCACCACTTCTAACTAGTGGTGACTTTACCATACACAATCTGAACATAGTGCCAGCTAGTTAAACAAATGACAGTTCATCCTAACTACAATCAAATGACAGATCAAATTATTAAGAGCCATTGGCTAAATAGAGGATAGTTTATCGGTGTTGCTGCTTCATCTTCCTCTTCATATTCCTCTTCCTCTTCTGCTTCTGCTGCTGCTGCTTCTTCTTCCTCTTCTTCTGTGCTTCTGCTGTTGCTGTTTCTTCTTCCTCTTCTTCAAATCCTGCACTGACCTCTGTTAAGCCACATTGCCTCTGCCCACTCCAACCTTTTGTTCTTCCAAGCGTCATTGTCAAATGCCTCCACACCATGGCCAGAGCTAACAACATCGTCAGGCTCGACCTCTTCCTCCTCAGGCACGTGTTCATCAAAGCCCCACTGGAGGATCCAATTATGCAGAATGCAACAAGCAAGAACTAGCTTAACCTGAGTGGAGTATGCGTGGAATGGCTTCTGATCCAGGATCTTAAACCTATTCTTCAGAGTTCCAAATGCCCTCTCAACAGTTACTCTAAGGCTGGAGTGTCTGAGATTAAACAACTCCTGTGCAGTCCTAGGAAAGTTCCTACCAGAGAACTCGTTGAGATTGTACCTTGTTTTCCTGAAGGGTGGAAGAATACCCGACCGACATGCATAGCCAGCATCTCCAAAGTAGAACTTGCCGTCGGGGATGTTGATCCCATCAGGTCGACCCATGCTGTCAGTGAGAATGTTTGCATCATGGGCTGACCCCTCCCAGCCAACCAGCACATATGTGAACTTCAGATCAAAGTCAACAGCAGCAAGCACATTCTGGCTTGTGTAGTGCTTCCTCCCCCTGTATGCTGCAGACTGTGACCTAGGAACTCTGGCAGTGACATGAGTACCATCTATTGCCCCAATGCAGTCCTGAAAATGGCATCACTAGCCTGTGTTAGTGCTGAACTTGAACAATACAAGCATATCAAGCCATGAAAAGTGTATATTGTCAATGCTCACCTTGAAGTATGGATACCATCTTGGGCTTCCATGAATCTTGGGTGGAGTCTGGCTAGATGGTCTCCTGATCATCTCTCCTCTAAGCTCCCCAACAGCAAAAAGCACCTGCTTGAAGTACCTAGAGATGGTCTCTATTGATCTCCTGAACATGTTGTGAATGACCCTGAACCTCTGGTTATGGCCAACAACATGGAGAAACATGGCCACTTGCTCTTCGACACTAGTGTTGATGCTATCTTGTAACAGGCCCCTGCTCCTGAAGGTCTCGACAAGCCTGGCAAATGGTGCTCTTTTCATTCTAAGCATCGACATAGCCTCGACGTCATTGCAGTTGTAGATGTAGTTCAGACTTTGGATCCTCTCCTGTTCCCAGGGAAACAATGGACCATAGCGGATCAACGGTCTCCCAGCACGACGAAAAACTCTCTGGTGCATGAACATGATCCCATGCCTGAATCACACTAATCAGTGATGCTGCCTGGATTATCAGCCTCATCCATGCGTCCATAACCTAGTCGACATCGACGGTTCGTTCAATGGAAAATCGATCCTACACCTAGCTTAAAGGCCTAACCGCTGAGCTAACAAAGGGGGAGGGGGTGCTGCTTACCGGCATCGGAGACAAGGACGGCGTAGGGGGAGCCATGGCACAGAGTAGGTCGACCAGACAATGGCCAACAGCAAGGGGAGCACCAGATCCGCCGCAAACGCTGCTGTCTCTTCCACCGCCGCCGCCTATAGCGCAGATCTGAAATCGCAGCCGCCGCCGGTGGTGAGGCAGTAGGGAAGAAAGGGGGACAGTGGCTATGGGTGAGCGAGTGAAAGGGGGGTGAGGCTAATTTGGCGCCGGGACGGCAGGCCAGATTTCCATCTCCCGCCATCCCCCCTCGCCCGTGCGACCTCGCGCCGCACTCAGCTTGGCTCGCGAGAAACTGCTGATCCGAGGGTTTCCAGCGAGCCAGGCTCTGAGCTGCTTTGAGAAGCGTGCGATGCAGGCCCAACAGGAAAACCAGGCAACCAAACAAGCCTCTCCCTTCCCGCACGGGCCTGGTTGGGCTCGGTGCGGGCAACCAAACACGCCCTTGAGGATCAGAACACAAATCCGCACGCACGATTGTTAGAAACTCAGGGGTGTTTGGTTTCAGGGACTTTTTTGTATTGGGACTAGAAAAAATCCCTAGCAAACCAAACAGGGTGAGACTTTTTTAATACTTTTTGCTAAAAGTCCTTAGAAGCACCTCTTTGGAAGTCTTTTTTAAGAAGTTCTAGGAACTAGAAAAAATACTAGTACTAGTACTAGAGAACCAAACACCAAGTTAAAAAAAGCACGGGGGGCGAGTCTACGCAGCCGTTGGTTCTCCGTGGACCAGGCCTACGGTCCGGACCCACGGGCGAGCGCCCCACCACGGCACCACCCACCACACCCGGTGGGCCAGCAGCAGTCCACGCGACCAACCGCCGAACCGGAGGAGCAAACGCCAACACACGACATGGATCTCCGCCGCACCGCGCCCAACAAATCCTAGGTAGGGTTCGTTCGCCGCCGGGAGAGGACGGCCGGCCGGTCGAATCCCAGCCTCCCCCCCCACCCCACCCGCGGATCCGGCCTCCGCCATGAGCTCCGCGCAGGACCCCTTCTACATCGTCCGGGAGGAGATCCAGGGCTCGGTAATCCCCTCTGCGCCCTTTTCTCTTCCTATACAGTAGTTGCAAATTTCGTATGCGCGCACCGATCAGGGCCGGAAACACTGCCGGTTACTGCGTTCGCGAGCTATGCCCATCCTAGCTGCTGCTGTTTATTTGGCTGCGCCGTGGCGTACTGGCAGCTGAAAACTGGTTTTGTATTTTTTACCCCTCCGTTCCTAAATATAACTCCTTGTAAAGATTTTAATATGGATGTATATAGACGTAGTTTAGAGTGTAGATTCGCTTATTTTGCTCCGTATATAGTCCATATTGGAATCTGCTCCCTCTGTACCGAAAAGTATTTCGGTACAGAGGAAGTATAAAAAGACTTATATCTAGAAACGGAGGGAGTAGTGTATAGTAAGGGCTTCTCCAGTACTGTATGGCTGAGATAGTCACCAACCTGGTGGGTAGCTGAAAAGATCGATGGTGCTGCCTGCTGGGATCAAAAATTTATATGCTTAGATGATGTAGTAGCTATGTTGTTGTATGGGGATATATGCATAGATATGTACATGTGGGTTCCAACCATGCTTCTGAGGGGAAATAAATTATATCCAATTTAAACACCGCACGCCTGCAGCACTTGTGGACTGGGAGTTACTTGAGGGAATAAGAGTGTGCAGGGCAGGCTATCAAATGCATGGTTGCTAGTTTGCTTAGTAGCTCTGTTCTATAGGGATATGTATGTAAGTATGTATATGTGGATTTTTAAGCATGGTTTCTGTATATCTGATGAGTGCATACCTCTGTAACTGCTCCTCTTTGCCTGGCATTACAAGGCCATTAGGCTGGATGCTTGAAAAGATGAGTCGCTGCAGTAAATGTTCTCCTAAGTCTCCTGTGGTTTCAGAAACACGTCCATTTATCTGTCATGCTCTGTTATTCCTGAAGATAAAGCTCCTTTGTATTTCTTAAAACTCTCCCATAGTTTCACAGACATATTGCATCATCAGCCTGCAGTTATCATCTGTATTCCTCTCTTGGTCCCGAGGATAAGGACCTTTCTTTTCTCCCCTGGGTTAAAAGAATGGGAGTTTGTAAGGGAGGTTCTCTCTATTTTTTTTATGACATGAGGGAAGAGCTACTGATTTTGGCCATGCTTCCTGAATACCTATACAGAGCTCTGTAACTGGTATTCCTTATCTGATAATCCATGGCCTCTTTGACAAGTAGTTGAAATTTGAATAGCTAGTGCTGCTAAGTCTCTTCTAGTTTCAGAAACACATGAATTTATCTGTCTTCTTCTGTTAATCCTGAAGATAAAGCTCACATGTATATGTTGCTTAACTCCCCCATATCTTTAGAAACATATTGCATCATCAAACTGCATGTATCTTGGTCCCGAGGATAAATATCATCTTCATTTTGCAGATTGGTAAGCTGCAGACTACTTTCCATCGGTGGGAGCAAGTTTCTTCAAACACTGGAGAATATGTTCATATAACAAAAGAGCTTCTCACCAGCTGTGAAAGCATCGAGTGGCAGGTATAACAACTCAGCAAGACAGCACCAATAGTCACTTTGATCTCCATTCGGTACTAATCTATACAGCAGGATATGCATCTGATTTATCTAGTCTAAACTTTTTATTGCCATATATTTATTCTGGCCTGACTAGTTTTTGCTTATGTTTAGGTGGATGAGTTAGAAAAGACAATTTCAGTTGCATCAAGGGATCCAGCGTATTATGGACTCGATGAAGTTGAACTCTCCAGACGACGGAACTGGACTGGCTCTGCTCGTAATCAGGTATTTCTTTATGTTTTCCATCATTCATTTACATACTTCATCTGCCTTTATTATAATAACTGGACTGGCTTGAGGATTGTTCCTGAACAAGTTATACTACAGATTTCCTTCATTGTTTTTCTTCTAGCTATGTCATAGGATTACCAATGAGGCACATGTGTTATCTCCCTTTTTAGAACAAAAATGTGGTACTCTTGAGCATGCATGGACGGCACTATTACAGCTGAATATGATGATATCCTTTAGCCTGTAAAAGAGGAGACGGATGGGAATGACATTTATGTTGTGTGCTTTTATCTTTACGATTGGCAAAGTGAAGTCTATTTATTTTGGATTCGTATCTTTGGACAACCACCAGATCGGTACTGTCAAAAGAGCTGTTGAAAAGGGGAAGAGCAATCCTGCAATGGCAAGACATCAGGACAATGGCACAAGCAGAACTAACTACTATTCTTCCCAAGACAATGATGACTATATTGCTTCAGAATCAGATAGACAGCTTCTACTCATGAGGTGAGTTTGCTCACTCTTACTTTTACTGCTCATATACTGTACAAATATGTTGGTTAGAAACATGTGCTCTAAAAAAAGAAACTTATTATCTGTTCAATATGAGTAGGATCACTCAAGATTCCCCTTTTATGTAAGTAGGCGGTGTTTAATTTAAAGTTATGGTGTTCTATGCATTGCTAAAAAAACTCTGTTACCACCAAAAAAAAACTGTTACCTCTGCCTTTTTTATTCCATGGTTTTAGTCCAGCATGAGCATCCTAAGTATTTTTACTAAGATTTTTTCTTTTGACACATCCTAATTAGTAGAAATATCATGTTTACATTCTATTTAGTGTCTTTGTTGCTCCTCCTGCATAATACAGCCTTTTCATGAACTGAATCATCTTATCTGTACGTGCTCATTCTCATGCCACCCTTGAGAGACCTGTATGAGTATGCTCTTGGTTATTGTTAACTAACTCTTTTTACCGAATTTCTTTTAGGCAGCAGGATGATGAACTCGATGAGCTCAGTGCGAGCGTTCAGAGGATTGGAGGTGTAGGGCTTACCATACACGAAGAACTATCTGGACAGGTAGTTGCTACTGACTGGCAAGCAGACTTCTAGGTTGCTGCATGGGCGTGCAGTTGTTTTTCCGTTATGAGTGTAGCGACATAAAAAATGTGCATGTTAGCATGTTACTGGCAGAGGAAGTAACTGGAGTACATGCTACTGTTTTTACAGGAAAGGATCCTCAACAACCTAAGCCTGGAGATGGAAACTACTTCCAACAGGCTCGACTTTGTGCAGAAACGAGTGGCGATGGTGATGAAGAAGGCCGGCATCAAGGGGCAGATCATGCTCATCCTCTTCCTGGTGGTCCTATTCATCATACTCTTCGTTCTAGTGTTCTTGACATAGCAATATACCACTACTCGTATAGAATATAGTGTATGTACGTACGTGTACCTGCTTACTGTAAGTTGTGTTCCACATTAAGCATTCAACCTCGCGGCTGTGTTCCATGTTTGAATGGAAAATCTCTTGCAGTTGTGCCTGTTCTATCAAGCTTGATGTTATCTATTTAGCATTGCTTAGAGACGATAGAAGTATTGACAGTTGGGAAACATAGATAGTCTCCCCATAATATAGATAATGTTGTAGTAAGCACCTATCTGAACGCTCAATCGGCATCAAAAGATGGCTTGAAAAAGGTACCTCGAATATATCTATGAATCCGATGAACCAAAAGTGCTATTCTGAGGTGTAAGATTCTTGTAAAACTAGTCAGATAGTCAGAGCTTCGCACAGGCTCATGATACTGCAAAAACTTTATTTGTCGCCTTAAGCGGAAGATAGACAGACCTTTGCACAGGCGCCCAAAACTGTCCCGGCCCGTTTCATTTTTGCTTCCAAATTTAATTTAAATTTTACCTTATTTCGTAATTAAAACTTTTCAAAAAAAGTTCAGAATTAGCTTTTTTTGTCAAATTTTCGAAAATTGTTCAGAATTAAAATATTGTGTTCCAGTTTTTAAAAATGTTTGGAAATATATATATTTTTCTCGTTCTGATTTTTTTCCAAATTCAGGACATATTCTATTTTTTTCCAAAAACTGTTTGAGTTTTTCTAAATTATGGGATTTTTAGAAAAATGCATTTTTTAATATTCAAAATTCAAAAAATATTCTTGTTTAGTAAAATGTTCACAAATTCAAAGTAATGTCCATGTTTAAAACCACATTTTATAAAATTGTTCTGAATGTTCAAAACATGTTCTATTTTCAAAAATCGGTCACAACTGCGAAAAATGTTTGTGTTTTCATAAAAAGTTCATGTCTTTAGATAATGATGCCGTTTCAAATTTTGTTCATGTTCTGTTTTCCAAAATGGCTGGAATATTAAAATCATTGCTCATAATTTCAAAACATGTTCACTTTTCCATGCGCTATTTGGCTCAACTAGCGTCATATAGTAGCACCCACACAGCTGCCTCAACAAAAGCAAAAATATACGTATAAATTTTGTTCCATCCATTCCACACATAGTTCCCTTTTTTCGTTTATCCCCCAAGTGGGCCGAACTGGGCCTATCATGCATTTCTTTTTCTGTTACTGACAAGCAGTAAAAAATGAAGGGCGCGAAGGGATTGAACTATGAACCTTCCCTATTGTGCCGACAGACAAAGCGAACTCAGCTTGCTTCCAATTATGATAGGAATAGTCCCACCTTGGAATTTTATACTAAATCCCACCATATTTTATATGTCCCTAAGTTGTCTGGAAATAAGAAGGTTATGTGAGAATAAGGAAGTTGTCTCGAGAATCATGTGCATAGCACGGGTACTCCATAAATTATTGCCGGAGGTAACTTGCATGTGCCAATAAAAGACCATATGCCCGTTGGCTATAGCCTATAATTAAAAAAAATGTGGGCACGTGCTAACAAAAGAGAATATGCTAGTTTTGCTCTAATCAATAAAAATTGTGGTCTACGTGAGTGCAAAAATAGTCAAAGAGAATAAATCCTGATAAGAAGGGACATTCATGCCTGGTTATGCGCTAATTATACCAATCAAACAAAATTTATGCGCTGCAATTAGTAATCTATTCGGTTACATTGTCGTAGGAGAGAATGGTCGAAGCAACCATATACCTCGAAGGTCGCCGTGTAGCAACCAAATGAGGACACAACCACAACTCCGAGACGAAGGCGGACCCGGAGGAAAAAAGGCACTAGTTGGATGGTCGCCACCACGCCGACCATCCCCACCACTATCAAGATCTTGTGGACCAATCATGACCCATGAGGAAAAAAGGTACCTTCGTGGAGACCGTCAAAGGGTGGCAGCAGCAGTGGTTCTATGTCACAGAGCCTCGCGACGCCACCTGGGCTGCGGCTCCCGAATTCCAGTCCGGAGGCCCTGATGCGGCTCACCTCCTGGCTAGAGAAGGGCCTGGACTGGTCTTCGGCGGACGAGCTGTCAGCGCTTCAGACGCGCATTAGGAGCATGGTCGACAAGAACATCAAACTCGTCAATGTGATCCAGGTTATGCTAGTTCGCCGGATCCTTCCATGCCAAAGCCGGACTTGCCATTTGTGGGAGTTCGATCCAGCCGAGCACCAGACCTTGCAACAGTTCTTCGGAACTACGCACGAAGACATCTGGAAGGTGCTCTTTAAGGCCAACGAGACATACCCGAAGATGACCGAGGACCGTGGGTACGACCTGGCCCATCCCGCCAGTCCGGTAAGTCTTTCGTATTTCAAGGTGTATCCTTTACTTTCTTACCTAAGGAAGATGTATAAGCTTCCTTATCTGTTTTTTCAGGGCTGGACAAAGAAGGCGGAGCAGGTTCAGTGTCCGGCTCCACTGCCCGAGGAACCAGCCATCCCGTTTCCGACAAAGATGTTGGTCCTGGCGCCCTACCAGGCACCGGAGAAGAAGGCCAAGGGGACCAGAAGTGGCCCCCGCCATAAGGGTACTTCGGACGTGACGTACGAAGATGCCGAAACCCACTCCTCCCCCACTGAGGACGATGACGACGAGGAGGAAAGAAACTCTCCCCCTGAGGGGAGAGGGAAGAAGAGGGCAGCCTCCACACATCTGGAGGCTGAAGCGTTCAAGAAGGGGAGAGCCTCCCTCGCAGACGACGCCGCGCTGGATACTGATAGCAGCTCGGAGTGGTGTCCCAGGGATAAGCCCCTGGCCGAATCGTAAGTACTCAAAGGCACCGGCACACTCGTATTCCTTTACTTTATAATTTTGACATGTTTAAATCATGCAGTGCAGTCCCGCCCACAACAGCTCCCAGCGATCCTCATCGGGGGTTCGCTGGATCCAAAGGCGATGGACAGTGGGTCACCGCCGGCGGCCTCCTCTCCCAAGGCCAAGGGTGACGCCGAGGTGCTGTCCCGAAGGACCTTCTCCGGCCAGGGAGAGGTGCAAGAGGCCGTCAGGGCGGCGCCAGAGGGTAATACCTCGGCTGCCGGACACATGGGGGAGCAAATCCCCATGGAGATTGGCGATGGGGGCCATATCCAATTCAGCCCCCAGCCGAACACGATCCCAGAGACCTATACGGCTCCGGAATCTGGCAAGCAGCCTCCTTCAAAAGAAGGAGGTGCACCAATTCCACCAGTGACCTCTGTCCACCCAGAGGCACCGGATACTCTACTGGCACTAGTGCAGAACAGGGCAATAGCACCGGTTCATAAGGCCCTTTAGTGCCGGTTTCGGAACCGGCACTAACATTTCGGCACTAAAGGCCCCCCCCTTTAGTACCGGTTCAGCACGAACCGGTGCTAAAGGGCAACCACGTGGCACGAGCCAGCTCCGGGGGCCGGGAGCCCTTTAGTACCGGTTGGTAACACCAAGCGGTACTAAAATGTTTGGGGGATTTTTGGTTTTATGATTTCTTTTTCATTTAATTTTGTGTTTTCCATTTTAATTCTTTTTTGTTTGCTGGTCGTACTACACATTGTACACGTTATGCATATATATATATATAAATAGAATTTCTAGTAGAACCAATCATATATATATCATCAATGTCTCACAAACCACCATATTAATTTACACATACACACATATATAGCTATATACAATTTCTCCTACATATGCATGTTGCCTTCGGAGCCAGTGGCATTAGCCTAATTGGTGCCTTCGGAGCACGATGACAATTGGAAGTGGTTCATGACATGTTCGATGGGGGCGGTAGTGGGTAATAGTATTCTCCCTTCGGATTTATGACCTGGTCGAGCAAAAATCCCGCTATTTCCTCTTGAAGTGCTTCTACGCGCTCCGTTTCTAGGAGCTTGTCCCGCACCTCTTTGAACTGTTAAGAAGGAGATCAATATGCATGTGTATTAGTTGTGTGACTAGATATCGATACTGGTGTAAAAATTGTGAATAGTGTTCTGACAAGCGTACCCATTCCTGTCTTTGAGATCTGCTCCTTTCGGACGCCATCATGCGAATGTTCTCGCAAACGCAGTATGCACACAGATTAGTCCCCTGCGCCTGCTTCAGGGCCTTTATTACGAGAATGGAATTTAATTTGATCAGATAATAATTAATCAAGCATGATAATTAAAGAGATGGCAGCTAGCTAGCTAGTACTACTTAATTACTTACCTTGGATCGAAACCATTTCAGCTGTGGTTTCCATTCGCCTTCCGTGACGCTGATGAACCTTGCCCAAGCCCTACCCGCCGACAAAGAAAATGAATAAAGGGGTTATTAAATAGTTCATATCATGAAATGACGAACTAAATAGGCCGAGATATATAGTTAATAATGATTGAAATTACCTGTTGACTATCCCATACAAGATGTTGTAGTCACTATTTGCTTTGAGTAGCGAGTCCAGTATTTCAACTGTTCCGGCGTCAACTTTAATGATACACAAGATCCAGTGAAATCTGCATGCACACACGTTTGCATGTCTTAATTAAGCGGGCATATGTAAGCAAAAACATGTAGCTAGCTAGTAGGCAAAAACAGAGAATTTGTAGCACAAGAAAGTGTGACTCACTCGAAGTTGTAAGGAAGTAGTATATCTTCATTGTATTTGAGGCACTTCAAGAACTCTAGCATGCTGTCCTCTACCTGCTTTTCATAATACTTGCTCATTTTCCATGTGTATTGATTAACGGTGTTTGGGTCAATGAACCCAATGCCATAGCGTCCACCTTTTCTCATTTCATACATCTTCATCCTGCATAATACCACAGAAAAGAATATAGTGAGGATAATTACAGGTAATGATTGATCAAAAGGATCACTACAGCTAGCTTGAGACTTAAATTACAGAAAGAAATCACTTACAGACAATAGCAACTGACGATAGATTTGTCGAGTGCGTCTTGATTGTATAACTGAAACAGTTCAGATTACTCAACGGCACAGCTTTCTCATGGTAGTAATTATCCTTCTTGACATACACCATGAGGGACTCTCGATCAGATCTCTTGGTAATGTCCATGTACCATTGATGCAATTCATACATTCTCGTTGGGAGCTTCTTGACATCTTCTGGCTTGACCAAAGGTTGGCCCCGGACATATTTCCGTTTTATTTCCTCCTCTGTAATCACATGCATGTCCTCGATCTCGAGGAGTTGTCCAACAGTGATCTTGAGTTCTTCAGCCTGCATTATATGCTCCTGGGTTATTACCACATCGCCCACCTCAGGAACGTAAACTGTTTGGCCACAATAATATTGGGCGCGCGTACTGTCACGTGTTGTCGGCACAACAAGCGGGGGAGGGGGGGGGTCGATTGCGCCGCCTGTTCTCCCAGCTGGGCAACGGTTTTCCCGCATTTTTCGACAGCTGCTTGTTGTTTGCTCGAGCTCGAGCTCGCCTCCTTCTGTAGACGTTGTCGATGTAACTTCCTGATGTGGCGCTCATAGTCTGTGTCAACAGGCTTAGGAGCTGGTGGTTGAGCCATACGAATGAAGTGGTCAACTACTTCCACAGGCACTTTCTCCCTTGGCGGCGGTGGCGGTTTCGGTCCAAAATGGGCGTCGACTTCTGCCCGCACTATGGCATTGGTTTGCTCCTCGGTCCTGTCGTAAGCCCTCACAGGAAGAGGAGTAGTGAGGTTTGGACCATATTTATATCGCTTGCCTCCGCCTGTACTTCCTGTACTATGACCTCGACTGGTACCGCTACGCACCATAGCTGCGGGGTGTCTCTTCTGCGATTGCTGAGGCGGCGGAGACGGCTGATGGGGCTGAGTTGGACGAGGAGGAGTGGCCTGAAGCTGTGCCGGACTTGGAGGAGGAGTGGCCTGAGGTTGTGCCGGACTTGGAGGAGGAGTGGACGTCTGACGCTGTGTCGGACTTGGAGGAGGAGTGGCTTGACACTTTGCCGGACTTGGAGGAGGAGGAGTGGCCTCACGCGTTGGTGGACTTGGAGGAGCGGGAGTATGCTCACTCGGTGGCGGACTTCGACGAGGAGTCGGGTGACGCGGTGTCGGTGGCCTTCGAAAAATGATGCAATCCTTTCTCCATAGGATGATACGATGTTTGGCATCTCCGAGTGTGTGCTCCTCATCACCTCCAGGAATGTCAAGCTCTAGCCCCGAATATTGGTCCACCACCTCATCAACCAAGACACGAGCATAGCCCGCTGGAATCGGGTTGCAATGGAAGGTTGCCTCGGGGGAATTTGAAAAAGCAACGGCGTCCGCCACCTTCATGGATATGTTCTTCATTTTGAAGTGTAGCTCGCAGTTAGTGTTCTCCGTGATGTCATCCACGGGGTATCTATCCAGCACTACTGCGTCGCCCGGGGCGGAACCCACGCTGCTTCTCGGCATGGATGGGGCGGTGGTATCCAATGCTGGATCATCCGCTAGCTGCTGCAGCTGCTGAGACCCCCTTTGTTGGCTAAGTGAGTCGATCTGCTCCTGCTGCCGCTGGAATTTAGCTTCCAATTCCGCTTGACTTTCTTCTAGGCCTTGAAGGCGTTCATAGTCGAGCTTCCTTTGCTCCTCCTCCATCTTCCTCTTCTTCTCCTCCGCAATCTTCTTTCTCGCACGGGTTCTGTAGTCGGCGTTCCAGTCCGAAAACCCCTCATACCACGGAATAGCGCCCTTGCCTCGTGTTCTTCCCGGGTGTTCAGGATTTCCCAGGGCACGCGTAAGCTCGTCGTTCTCTCTGTTGGGATGGAACACCCCCGATCGAGCCTCTTCTATTGCAACAAGTAGCGCATCATCGGCTCCGTTCAGACATGCCTTCGTCGAAACATTGCCTGTCTTCGGGTCCAACTCCCCCCCATGCGCATAGAACCAAGTCCTGCACCTGGGGGGCCAGCTCTTACTAACCGGAGTGACACCTGCATCCTCCATCTCTTTCTCAGACTTATCCCACTTAGGCATTGCCACCGCGTAGCCACCTGGCCCCAGCTTATGGAACTTATCCTTTTTTTCGGCATTCTTCTTGTTTATTCTCGACCGTTCCTTAGCTAATTCTGAATCCTTGAATTTCACAAAATCGTCCCAATGAGCACTTTGATTCTCTAGTATCCCCTCGAATACTGGAGTCTTCCTTCCTCCCTTGACGTACTTATCCCACGTCATTCTCTTGTGGTTCTTGAATGCAACCGCCATCTTCCTAAAAGCAGCGTCCTTGACTTTCCGCACGTCTGCTTCTGTGAAATTATCTGGTAGGGTGAAATGTTCCATGAGAGTATCCCAAAGCAGATTTTTTTTTGATTCTCGTCGACAAAAGTAACATCTGGACGAGGATTTGCTGGCTTTCTCCATTCTTGAAGGGAGATCGGGAGTTGGTCCTTCACAAGAACTCCGCACTGACGAACGAACTTGTCCGCAATCTTCTTAGGCGCTAATGGTTCGCCATTAGGTCTGATTGCCTCGATATTGTACTTTACGCCCTCCTTCAACTTTTTGTTCGGGCCTCGTTTCGTCCTTTTGCCTGAAGATTTGCTCGATCCGGATGGCTGAAAGAAGAAAGATCGATTCGTTAATATATCTTCAACTCATTTAAAACATGCGATGATCACCAGATTCCTGCTTATATAAATATATATACCTCGCCGGTGTTTGTTGTTTCAGGATCAACATGTTCTTCGTCGTAGTTCATGACTTCATCTTCTCGGTCGTCGCGATCGAATATCATATCACCCTCTCCGGTGTTGTTTAGAAATTCGGAGCCGTCAAAATCTTCTTCATTCTGATCATCATCTGGCCCGCGTATGATATCGAGCATGGTCTGTTCTCTCTCTCTCTGTCGGTATTGTCCGCCATAGCTTTTATTTAACTATGCCAAAAGAAATATAAAACAATTTAGTATAATCTCGAATAATAGATATAATCTCGAATACATCGTCTCGAATAATAGATATAATCTCGAATACATCATCTCGAATAATAGATATAATATTGAATACATCACTAGCTAGCTAGCTAGCAAGCTAATAAAGATCGAATAGTATAGAGTAATCTAGGCCACTCGCGGTTCCTGAGGTGCGGACGGTGGACACCCAAAGAGAAGGAACCATCACTGGATCATAGCTCGGGTGATCTCCCCAAAGAACCTGCCAGGTATTGGAGAACCTGACGTCCATAGCAGCCATGTAGCGATGGACGTGCTCGTCCTCCTCCCTGACACGGCGACGTACCACCTCCGGCGGGGCCGGCTCCCTCCGCACCGAAAGTGGCCCACGTGAATGCCACCAAAGGAGATGAGGGTCGACGACGGGACCCGGGGCCAGGTTCCTCACCAAACATCGCGCCCCTGAAGGTAGCACCTCCCAGTGCCAGCCCGGCGGAGCCCAGTCCCGGACATGGGTCCTCTGAAGCAGGACGTCGTCGCGGACGTGTCGACGGCGAGGATGCGGGTCGGGCATCGTCGACAACAAAATACTATATGCCGCAAAAGTAAAGTAACATTTTTTAAATGATGGATTGTGATGATTTCATATATGCAAATTCTAAATTTTATAACTAAAAATATAAGAAACTAAAAAAACATCGATCATCGTCTAACAATTTGAAATTAATCTAATTCATCTAGCTAGCTAAAACTAACATTTCCAAAATTTCTAACATTTCTATATAACTAACATTTCTATAACATTTGACATTATATATATTATAACTAACATTTCTACATACTATTTGACATTAATCTAATCTAATTAATTAATTCATCTAAAACTTTGTATGAAAAACAGGAAAACAGAAAAAACTAAAAGCTAAAAACAGAAAAATTGTGTGTGTGTGCGCGTCTAGTGTGTGTGTAGTGTGTGTGTGTGTGTGTGTGTGTGTGTGCATGTAGTGTGTGTGCGCGCGCGCGCGTGTGTGTGCGCTACGGTCGGCGCCGGCGCCGGCGCCGGTGTGCGCTACGATCGATTGGAGGGAGGAGAGGGGCCGGGGGAGGGGCTCACAGCGCGCGCGGGCAAGGTCGAGGCGACGGCGACGGCGACGGCGAGGGCGAGGTCGATCCAAAGGCGACAGCGACGGCGAAGCGAGGGGATCAGCGACCGGGACGGCGACGGGGGTGCCGCGGAGTCGACGGGGACGACGCGACGAGGACGGGGGCGTCGCGGAGTCGACGGGGACGGCGCGACGGGGGTGGCGACGGTGCGGGACGGGGCGGCGGCAGAGAGAAGTGGGAGATGAGAAACTGAAAATTTTCGAAGTGTTTCTTATATAGGGGACACCTTTAGTACTGGTTGGAGCCACCAACCGGTACTAAAGGCCTGTTTTGGCCAGGCCAAGCGGGGGGAGCACCCCCCTTTAGTACCGGTTCCTGGCTCCAACCGATACTAAAGGCCCCCCTTTAGTACCGGTTGGTGCCATGACCCGGTACTAAAGGGGGTGCGCTGCCAGGCGAGGGGCGCAGAAGTTTAGTCCCACCTCGCTAGCCGAAGGGCGCTCACACCTGCTTATAAGCCCCGCCGCCGCTGCTGTCTCGAGCTCCTCTCTAAAGCAGGCCTTCTGGGCCTACCTCTGCTACTCTGCCCTGTGGGGCCTATTGGGCTTGCGGGCCTGCATCCTGGCCCAACAACAGGTTGGGTTTCTAGTCGTATGCAGGCCGCTGTGGCCCGGTAGGTGGGCTTTTTTCATTTAGTTTTTTCTTTTCTGCTTTATTTATTTTGTTTTATTTATTTTTAGTTGTTTTTTGCTGTATTTAGAGTTTCTTTGTGAATATTTTTGATAGTTTTTAGAAACTTTCAATTAGTGCCGGTAGTTTTTAAATTTGAATAGTTTAAATTTTGAATTATTTGAAATTTGTGTGAATCACTAGTTTGTGAATAACTTAACTTTAAAAATACATTTTCCAGTGATTCTTTTTTCTTATGTTTAATATTAGTGTGTTTTATCATTATATTCAATTTGGTAATGCTTAAGTTATTTAAAAATGAAATGCCTTTGTAACGGATGAGTTTTCGTCCGAAACCCTGATACTTCGAAACAGATTGTCTATTTTGTACACGAAGTGCATCCAATTTTTGCGGTAACCCTCTCTACTTTTTTGCATATGCTATGTGGGTGAAATTATGATACCATGCCAACTTTCATCCTTTTCTGAGTTCATTTGAAATGCTTTTCAATTTCAGGGTCATTTAGCTGAAAAAAATCAATAAATGCATGAAAGAATTTGCTTGCACATAAAATTTCTTCGCGTTTCAAATGCCAAAACACATAACTAGCTACCCTAACTATTACAGAGATTCCCTCCTGGGTGTGAAACACAGAAGAAAGTGATGATAGCTAAGCCGATCACATCCTAGATCTTTGGGTGTGAAACTTTTTCTTCGTGTGTGTCCCTTTGCGTCATAGCCATGGAAAATCTTCATCATTTAACGGGATGCTCGGGTCAATATTCATTGTGAATGGAGCAATTTCATCAAACTTTTCATAATCTTCTGACTTGTCTGTCTTGTCATCCACTCCCACGATGTTTCTCTTCCCAGAAAGAACTATGTGCCGCTTTAACTCATCGTACGATGCATTCACTTCCTTATCTTTTCTTTTTCTTGGCTTGATAGACATGTCCTTCACATAGAAAACCTGTGCCACATCATTGGCTAGGACGAATGGTTCGTCTGCATACGCAAGATTGTTGAGATCCACTGTTGTCATTCCATACTGCGGGTCTTCCGTTACCCCGCCTCGTGTCATATTGACCCATTTGCACCGAAACAAAGGGACCTTCAAACCACGTCGATAGTCAAGTTCCCATATGTCCTGTATATAACCATAATATGTTTCCTTTCCCGTCTTGGTTTCTGCATCAAAGCGGACACCACTGTTTTGGTTGGTGCTCTTCTTATCTTGGGCGATCGTGTAAAATGTATTACCATTTATCTCATACCCTTTGAAAGTCATTATATTCGAAGATGGTAACTGGGACAACAAGTACATGTCATCTTCAATAGAGGTGTCATGCATGGTACGTGCTTGCAACCAGCTAGCGAAACTCCTGGTTTTCACGTGTAATCCATTCATCAGACCGCTCCGGGTGTTTGGAGCGTAGCAAATTCTTCTGTTCATCCATATACGGAGCCACCAAGGCGGAATTCTGTAGAACTGTGTAGTGTGCTTCAGTGAGAGAATGTCCGTCCATACATATTATTTGTTCCCCTCCTAGCGTGCCTTTTCCATCCAGTCTGCCCTTATGCCGCGATTCAGGAACACCAATCGGCTTAAGGTCAGGAATAAAGTCAATACAAAACTCAATGACCTCCTCATTTTGACGACCCTTGGAGACGCTTCCTTCTGGCCTAGCACGGTTATGAATATATTTCTTTAAGACTCCCATGAACCTCTCAAAGGGGAACATATTGTGTAGAAATACAGGACCCAAAACGTTAATCTCTTCGCATAGGTGAACTAGGACGTGCGTCATGATGTTGAAGAAGGATGGTGGGAACACCAACTCGAAACTGACAAGACATTGCACCAAATCATTCTGTAACCTTGGTATGATTTCTGGATCGATTACCTTCTGAGAGATTGCATTGAGAAATGCACATAGCTTCACAATGACTAATCGAACGTTTTCCGGTAGAAGCCCCCTCAATGCAACCGGAAGCAGTTGCGTCATAATCACGTGGCAGTCATGAGACTTTAGGTTCTGGAACTTTTTCTCTGCCATGTTTATTATTCCCTTTATATTCGACGAGAAGCCAGACGGTACCTTAATACTGAGCAGGCATTCAAAGAAGATTTCCTTCTCTTCTTTGGTAAGAGCGTAGCTTGCATGACCCTGATGTATGCCGTCTTTTCCGTGCATACGTTGCTGGTCCTCCCGTGCCTCAGGTGTATCTTTTGTCTTCCCATACACGCCCAAGAAGCCAAGCAGGGTCACACAAAGATTCTTCGTCACGTGCATCACGTCGATTGCGGAGCGGACCTCGAGGTCTTTCCAATAGGGCAGGTCCCAAAATATAGATTTCTTCTTTCACATGGGTGCGCGTCCGTCAGCGTCATTAGGAACAGGTTGTCCACCAGGACCCTTTCCAAAGACCACCTTCAAATCCTTGACCATATCATGTACATCAGCACCAGTACGGTGGCGAGGCTTCGTCCGGTGATCTGCCTCACCTTTGAAATGCTTGCCTTTCTTTCTTACGGGATGCCTGCTCGGAAGAAATCGACGATGTCCCAGGTACACATTCTTCTTACAATTAGCCAAATATATACTGTCGGTATCGCCCAAACAGTGCGTGCATGCGCGGTATCCCTTGTTTGTCTGTCCTGAAAGGTTACTGAGAGCAGGCCAATCATTGATGGTCACGAACAACAACGCCTTTAGGTCAAATTCTTCCCCCATGTGCTCATCCCACGCACGTACACCTGTTCCATTCCACAGTTGTAAGAGTTCTTCAACTAATGGCCTTAGGTACACATCAATGTCGTTGCCGGGTTGCTTAGGGCCTTGGATGAGCACTGGCATCATAATGAATTTCCGCTTCATGCACAACCAAGGAGGAAGGTTATACAAACATAGAGTCACAGGCCAGGTGCTATGGTTGATGCTCTGCTCCCCAAAAGGATTAATGCCATCTGCGCTTAGACCAAACCATACGCTCCTTGCGTCATCTGCAAACTCCTTCCCGTACTTTCTTTTGATTTTTCTCCACTGCGACCCGTCAGCGGGTACTCTCAACTTTCTGTCTTTCTTACGGTCTTCTCTGTGCCATCGCATCGCCTTGGCATGCTCTTTATTTTGGAACAAACGTTTCAACCGTGGTATTATAGGAGCATACCACATCACCTTGGCAGGAATCTTCTTCCTGGGGCGCCGACCCTCGACATCACCAGGGTCATCGCGGCAGATCTTATAGCGCAATGCACCACATACCGGGCAAGCGTTCAAATCCTCGTACTCACCGCGGTAGAGGATGCAATCATTAGGGCATGCATGTATCTTTTGCACCTCTAACCCTAGAGGGCAGACAACCTTCTTTGCTTCATACGTACTCTCGGGCAATTCGTTGTCCTTTGGAAGCATATCCTTTATCATTACCAGCAACTTTCCAAATCCCTTGTTAGATACACCATTCTCTGCCTTCCATTGCAGCAATTCCAGTGTGGTGCCCAGCTTTTTCTTGTCACCTACGCAATTCGGGTACAACAATTTTTTGTGATCCTCTAACATGCGCTGCAACTTCTTCTTCTCCAAATCACTTGCGCAGTTTCTCTTTGCATCGGCAATGGCCCGACCTAGATCATCAACGGGCTCATCTGATGCCTCTTCTTCAGCTTCTTCCCGCATTGCCGGCTCAGCTTCTTCCCGCATTACCGGCTCAGCTTCTTCCCCCATTGTTGTATCATCGTATTCAGGGAACCCATGGCCAGGATAGCTGTCGTCGTCCTCTTCTTCTTCATTGTCTTCCATCATAACCCCTCTTTCTCCGTGCTTGGTCCAAACATTATAATGGGGCATGAAACCGGTCTTAAACAGGTGGACGTGAATGGTTCTTGACGTAGAGTAATTGTGACCATTCTTACAGCGAACACATGGACAAGGCATAAAACCATCCGCCCGCTTGTTTGCCTCAGCCGCAAGCAGAAAAGTACGCACGTCCTCAACGAACTGGGGAGAGCATCGGTCATCGTACATCCATTGCCGGCTCATCTTCATTACACAACACCGAATAGACCAAATTAATACAAGTTCATACATAAAGTTCATACAACACTTAAATGCAACAAACAAATAACTCTCTAGCTAAAGCATTTAAATGCAACAACAAATACGATCAAGATCGCAACTAAGGTAACAATGGATCCAACAGCATAATGATACCAAGCCTCACTATCGATGGCATATTTTCTAATCTTTCTAATCTTCAAGCGCATTTTCTCCATCTTGATCTTGTGATCATCGACGACATCGACAACATGCAACTCCAATTCCATCTTCTCCCCCTCAATTCTTTTCAATTTTTATTTCAAGTACTCGTTTTCTCTTTCAACTAAATTTAACCTCTCGGCAATAGGGTCGGTTGGAATTTCAGGTTCAGATACCTCCTAGAAAAAATTTCTATGTCAACTTGATGGGCATAATTTGTCATAAACACGAAATGCAACTAGTTTTAAAAGAGAATATACATACCACATCCGAATCATAATAAGGACTAGGGCCGACGGGGACGGATATCAAAACCATGGCACTATATGTATAACAAACAACGTACGGGTAAGATAATTATACGAGTAACTATATATCCAAATCACACACATCAATTTTTATATAAAATTTCATGAACAAGAGGCTCACCACAAGGTGGTGCCGGCGACGGGACGGTGCGGGCGATCGACGGTGGCTACGATGGAGATTTAGAAGGCACTAAGTAAACCACACCTACATATGCAAACTAAGTGTTATTTTTGACCTCAAATTGCATATAAATCAAATACTAGCACATATATATATATCCTCCGAAATTACTAAACTCACAAATTAATCACTATATAAACCAATGCAAGAGCTAATCTAGCAATGAGAGATGAAAGGACAAAGTTGCTAACCTTTGTGATCATTTGAATGGATGAGGGCCTTCAAATCTTGACAAATTTTGGGTAAATTTTGTGATGAACTCGAGAGGAAGAAGGGAAGAACAGAGGAGAGGGACGGAGAGGGGAAAGGGGGAAGAACAGAGTGCTGGTGGACGAAGGGTTTATATAGGACGACCTTTAGTACCGGTTCGTGCCAAGAACCGGTACTAAAGGGGCTGGAGGGGCGCCTGTCTGACAACATCCTGCCACCACTCTCATTAGTACCGGTTCGTGGCACGAACCGGTGCTAAAGGTTCGCCACGAACCGGTACTAATGAAAGTGGCCCGGCTAGCCGTTGGAACCGGCACTAATGTATACATTAGTGCCGGCTCAAATACAAACCGGCACTAATGTGCTTCACGATTGACCCTTTTTCTACTAGTGTGGAAGCGCTGCAAAGCGCTTCCATTGTTGAGGAACACCGTGTCCTTATGGGTACGGTGGTTGAGAGGGTTCAGTCCTTTAAGAGCGGACTGACCAAAGCCTGCACCAGCCTTCTAACAGGCTTTTAGGTAAACGGCGCAATTGGATAAAAAGAGTTCCATAGAGATCCCAAGCGAAATACAAAGAATTTCAGTAGTAACATGCATCTAGTAGAAATAAGTGAAGCACATCAAGAAAGAGAGCAATTTCTAGCTAGAAAATTAGAGAGATAAGTGCCCAGAGAAACCTGCTTGTCCTATGCAGATAGCGAGAAGGCAAACTGCTGGAGCTTTGCCCGCTCCAACTTCCTGCCATGGGTGCAGAGCTGCAGGCCCTCGAGGTTACCAAAACTACACAGCGGAGGCACGCGACGCGTGGCCGGGCGTTAACTACCTTGTGGCGCTAATAGCAGCGCGTTGCAGAGCAATAGCTCTGCGGTATTGTCGTCCATCCGCTCGTCGGTCGTGATCCTCACGGCCAAGCGCACAACATCCAGGGTTTCGTGTTGTCACTGCCCGCCTTCTCGATCGCCGCCTCCGCCAACGCCATGGACCGTGACGCCGCTCGTCAAAGAAGGCGTAGGCCGCTAGGATCGGACCATGGTGGGGCATGCTCGGGGATGTGGCGTACGGAGCACCATTCCATCTCAGGAGGAAGAAAAGAGAAAATGATTGAAGAGCAGGTCGAGGCCCTGCAGCCACCATGGACGCCACTCAAATATTGCGTTGTACAACAGGATTTGATGGCCGGCTTCCAAAGCCAAACTGTACCGCCGCCCCTCTCTGATGTTGCACACGACTGATTAAGAAGAAGGAAAGATAGAATAGGGCGACGTCCAGAGGTGCGAGGCGAGGTACACAGCGTGTCCCACATACCGTGAGGCTGAGGGAGAGGGGGCTCGCGCTCCGACAACGGCAAAGGCACGGAGGACCAAACGCTCGAGGGGACAGGCCACGTGCCTCGGGAGAGACAGGCGGCGCTCCCCATGGGACGGCCTTCCTGGTGAGCAGTTGGACACCATCAAGATCAACCTCGCATGCTCCCCGTATGACTTGATTGTGGTGCGTGAAAAGAAATAGAAGAACACAACTTCGATGAAGATCGAGCAAGGGCCATGGAGACGATGCTAATGGAGGGACACGGAGGAGATCCATTTATAGCTTGTAGAGCGGCGACAATGGAGCGGTGAGTGGTGGGCGGTGGAAGTCTATCCATGGAAAGTTACATAATCCTCCGCAGATGAAGGAACACATGTTATGGAGAGAATACCGGAAATGACCAGAGCATTCACGTGGTTACATCATCAATAGCATCATGCATGCATGCAGCGTGTAGAAACAACCCACCACCAACAAACTGAAGAGTTGATCAGGAATCAAATCGCTAGAAAATCGCTGGGTACACCCGAGAACGCACCCCGCCAGTGTTGGAATTTTGCTAGTAGGCCTTTGGCCCAAAGCCCAACTAAAATTCTGAAATTCTCTTGGCCCATTCATGCACACATGTGAGTGGAGTGAGTGAGACTAAAGTTTAGTCCCACCCCGGAAGTTGATAGAGAGTTGTACCTCTTTATAAGGTGAGATCTTCTACCACTTGTATGAGCATGAGAAGAGGAGACCTACACGCGTGCTCCTCCTCCTCGCCATGCCTCGTCACGACGCGTCGCGGGTTACAGGATTGAGCCGAGCCGAGGACAGAGCTATGCACGTTGTCTATATTTTTGCTGCTCGGGAAAAATTAATGAGTCATTAATTAATAATTAATGGACACGTTAATTACTAAACCGTTTCCGATTCTTTTGGATCGTGACGACTCGGACGTGGGGTTTACTCCCACAACCTACCCGGCCCGCACTATATAGTCAGGCAGACGTCTACCCTAGCCGTCGCCACTTCGTTTGGTTTCTCACCACCGTTCCAGATCATTGCGCCGCCAAGCAAGTCTTCTCCATCCCTCCTTTCGGCGTGCACCGGAAGAAGGGACAACAGGCCTCCGGAACCCCGCCTCTCGTGATCCTGTACGGGAGAGGGGCGATAAGGTTTTTGGGGAGCGCACTCGCGCGACTGCTGGCAGCGACGACTTCGCGAACGACGACTTCTTCCCCGACCTCGGCAACCTCATCCTCGACAACATGGGCGACAACGTCAACGCCGGCGGTGCTGCACCCGCTGCACCGTATGTTATTCTATCCTTCTTGTTCGAGATCGTGGTAGAATTCATGTTTCTAGTATGTGCCCTAGATGTGATCTCTTCATCTACTATGCTAGTTCGCATGATTAATTTAATCTTGTTATTGCTGTCATGATCTATTTCCTATTTATTCGGATAAAATCTCGTAGTAGTTTGCTCATTTTTACAACAATCCAAAAACCTGATTATAGGCAATTTACTCCGAGTGGTTTTGCTGCGCATCTGAAGCCGCCTGCCTTTAAGGGGGCACAATATAAGAGGTAGCGCACGAGAGCAATGTACTAGTTTCAGACCATGGGCTGCTATGACACCACCAAAGGCAAGCCTGAGGGCGATCTTAATCCAGCACAGCTGGTGAAAGTGCGTTATATCGACTAGAGGGGGGGGGGGTGAATAGGCGATTTTTATGAATTCTTCACTGAGGAATTTGCAGGTGAGGAAATTCCTCAGCGAAGAACTACTAGCAGCAGAATAAGTACTCAGAAGTAAACATAATAGAACACAAGCATAGTCATCATGATGAAATGAAGATAGGCACAGAGTACAGAAAGCGTAAGCACAGGATAACACAGGATGAAGACAAATAGACTGAAGAAATTGAACTGAGGAAATTGAGAAAATCTTCAGTCAAAGTCTTCAAACACAGATATGAACAAGCACACAACACAGTTATGAGGAAATGAAAAAGTTGAGGAAATAGAACCAGTAAGCTTGGTGAAGACAATGATTTGGTAGACCAGTTCCAACTGCTGTCTCAGTTGTACGTCTGGTTAGGGCGGCTAGGTATTCAAACCTAAGGACACACAGTCCCGGACACCCAGTCCTGAACACGCAGCTCAGGACACTCAGTCCTCACCGTATTCTCCTTGAGCTAAGATCACACAGACCTCGCTCAATCACTCGTGGTAAGTCTTCAGGTGACTTCCGAACCTTCACAAATTTGGTCACTCGGCGATCCACAATTCCTCTTGGATGCTCTAGACCATGACGCATAACCGTCTGGAAGAAGCACAGTCTTCAAAGGTAACAAGCGTCAGATCCACGCAGGATCAATCTCTTCAGTGATGCTCGATCACTTGGGGTTGTAGGTGTTTGGGTTTGGGTTTTCCTCACTTGATGATTTTCGCTCAAAGTCCTTGGAGGATAGGATGCTCTCAAATGATAAGTGTTAGTTTCTCTCGGAGCAGCCAACCAGCTAGTGGTTGTAGGGGGCGGCTATTTATAGCCTAGGGAGCATCCCGACATGATAAGACATAAATGCCCTTCAATGATAAGACCATTAGGTGGATAGATATTTTGGGACAGTTGGCGCATAGCACAGCAACGGTCAGAATTTTGAGTGGCGAAATCCTCAGGGCTATCATGTTCCTCATTGTGTAGGCAATCCGCACTGGCGAATTCCTAACTCCTCAGTCAGAACAAATTCCTCAGAGACCAGAAGAACTTCATCTCTGTCACTGAAGAATATGACTAAACTGTATGAGATTTCCAATGGCTTCACTCGAAGGGATTGGTAGGTGTAGGATTTGAGTTGAGCATCACATGGAAATTTTTCCTTAGTATTTCCTCGACCCCCTTTAACAGTACGGTGTTTCCTATGACCCAAGAAAGAGAAAATGAAACTACGAAAACAAAAGTCTTCACGCTTCATGTTCCTCGAATGAATACCAAGTCTTCAAGGTCACACCAATTTCTTCACTTTCAAAGTCTTCAGAAAGTCTTCAGAAATCCAAAGTCTTCAGTCGAAGAACTTCATTTTTAGGGGTCGACTTTCTCTGTAAATATCAAACTCCTCAGACTTATAGACCTGTGTACACTCACAAACGCATTAGTCCCTTAACCTATAAGTCTTCAATACACCAAAATCACTAAGGGGCACTAGATGCACTTACAATCTCTCCCTTTTTGGTGATTGATGACAATATAGGTTAAGTTTTCAACGAGGATAAACATATGAGTTGTAAATACTGATATTGAGGAATTTAATTTCAAGATATAGAAGAACTCCCCCTGAATATGTGCATGGTGAGGTATTTGCTTTTGAAGCATTGCACACTTGAAGAGTAGAATCATGGAGATCTGCCCCTATATCTTGTAATTCATACACGCATTTGACATATCACAATGAAGAATTTGAAATGCATGATGAAATATGGCGACTGATGTAATTCAGCATGCGTGCATTAGCATATATGAGGAATAAGCATGCAAAAAAACATATCAGAAGTATCATAGCACCATCGGGTTTAAGTTTACAACTCGATCCAATAAAGTCTCAGAAGAACGAGAGTTGTAACTTAATAACAAAAAAAACGCCCATATAGAAAGACCCGCTTGAAGACTAACTCAAAATTCTCCCCTTTTGTCATCAAATGATCAAAAGGATCGAATATGAGGACTAACGCCCCTGAGGAATATCAAGTTGATGAAGGAGCGCCAGCGTTGTTGGGGTCGTTCGTCGTGGAAGGGCATGTCGCAGTGTCGTCCAAGTCTTCGTACTCGTCGGTATCGCGTGAGGAAGAATATGAGCTAGACACCAAAGAAGGAACCTTGACCTTCTTGAATTTCTTCGGTGGAGGTGCAGGCCAGTCAAAATCTTCCTTGAGACCCATTTTCTTGAGATATTCTTCACCATACAGATGTGATAGAATGGCCCAGGTGCGACCGACAACTTCATGGAGGTAGTAATGGTTTTTCTTCACTGCATTGTGCGTAGCAGTCATGTTGTGAAGAAATGAACCAAACTGACGCTTAACCCATTTATGATTTCGATCCACCTTCTAGTGAAGACTAAGCAGAAGCTCACGATTAGTCATCACACGAGGAGCAGTGGCTTGAGGAGTAGACTTGGGTGCATTGGCAGAGTCATGTGTGGCAGAGTCATCATTGGTGGAATAAGATGCAGCTTTGCGAAACTGTCCATCCAATGGACGAATGCCTTCATCTATAACAGCTGGTGCCTTGCCCTTTTCATCAACTAAGGAATAGGTCCTCTTGAGGACTTCAATCGGGGGCAAGTAGTTGAGGTGATTTTGAAAATCAGCTTTGTAGTTGAGTGAAGACCTTGTCCTGAGGAATCTCATAATCCAAGGTGCATAAGGCTTCAGCTCAAACGGAGAAAGTGTAACATTTGCCAGAGTCCTCATGAAGAAATTGTGATAATTGACAGGAATGATATTGAATACCAGATTCTTCATGATGCCAACAATTTCCTCATCAGATGAGTCGTGGCCTTTGATGGGACTCATTGTCCTCGTTAGAATGCGATAGACAGTTCTGGGCACATATAGTAATTCCTTCACGAGGAATTTGGTTCGTGGGGCCTGACCTGGCTTCAAAGGTTTCATCAGAACTTGCATGTAGTGATTTGTAAGCTCAGGTTCACTATAAATGCAACGAGCTTCTTTAAGGGGAGGACTGAGTGGTAAGGCACGAAGCAATTCAGTAGCTGGTGCTCTGTAGTGAGTGTTCTCAGACATCCAGACCAGCACCCATGAATTGACATCTCCAGAATCTCCTATGATGTGCAACGTCGAATAAAATTGAAGAATCAGTTCTTCATTCCAATCACAGATGTCAGAGCAGAAATTTAATAGTCCAGCGTCGTGAAGAACACTGAGGACTGGCATGAAGCACGGTAGAGATTCCATATCCACATGAGGAATGTTCTCATGGTAGAAGATTTTGTTTTTGTTGAACAGCACTGAGGAATAGAAATTGGCTTGGCTGGCTGTCCAGAAACGCCTCTTCCTAATGCGAGCAGAGTCATAAGGGTTGTAGTCTGTGAAGAATACGTGCTCGCCGAAGAAATCATCAGCATTGAATTTTTGCTTCCTGGAGAATGGATCCTTTGGCTTGGGTAGAGGAGTGTCAGTGATTTGCATCACGACCTCAGGAATCCCAATCATAGGTTCTTCAGGCTGAGGAATTTTTGGTTCCTCTTCAGTGGCAGTCTGCGTCTTCAGATGTTCAGCAGCAGTAGTTTCTTCAGCACTAGTGGCTGGAATTTCTTCACGTACAGATGAAGTGGGGTGAGTTTTTTCAGAGCCCATTTGAACAGTTTGTGCAGGGACTAAGGTATTTGCTGCAATGGTGTGAACATTGGAGAGTTTGGATGCTGACTTTCCCAGAATTCATCACTCATCACTGGTGTGGAGCAGCCAACGTCCACATCTTCATCTTCCATTTCTTCAACGCCAGCCTCTTCAGCAGTGAACTGAGGCAGAGGCGAGGAAATGATAGGTGTTGAAGGGATCTCATCCACTTCAATTTCTTCATCCAACTGCTCTGACGAAACAGCAGGAGTTTCTTCATCAGATCCGCTGGGGATCACATATTCTTCATCGAAAGGAACACGGTCCTTTGATGGCATGGTAGAGAGAGGAACAACATCAATGTGATTTTCAAACGAGCTGGTCAATGGCTTCATCTTCTTCGGAGCTGAAGAATCTGAAGTAGCTGATGCTTTCCTTTTCTTCACTGCTGCACGCTTTGCAGCCTTGGTTTTCTTCACATCTGATGCAGAAGGAAGGATCGGAGTTGGTGTTGGTGCAGGAGGAGCAGAGGAATCTGGTTGATTTTCTTCAGGCACAACTAATGCAGTTACCCTGATTTCTTCATATTCTTCAGGCGCACCACTAGTGGATGCCCTGGCAATTTCTTTAGAGGCTGGTATGCAGTCATCAGCCCTGGAACTCACATTTTCTTCAGCAGCCTGATTTTCATCAGCGGCGCTGGCATGTTCTTCAGTCGGCTGAGCAGATGCTTCAGCCCGAGGAACTTCCTGTTGCGTTGGGCTGCAACATTTGAGGTGAAGTTATCCGCAAGTTTCACAAAGCACACCTTGGCTCCAAGCCAGTCAGCGCGGTATGCGTCAAATTCATCACTGAGTTTCTTGATCTCAGTTTGAACAGCGAGAAGTTCTTCAGTTGTCATAGAGACAACATTTTTCTTTAGATAACGCTCCTTCTTGTACTGCGCTTTCTTGATCTGCCTGGCCTTCTCATATTTCCATTTTTCCTCTTGTATGAAGTGGGTTAGCATGTGACTTTGGCGAGGAGTCAGCTTGAAGTCAGGCATAGGAGTGTTGGGGTCCTTGTGCCAAACATCAATTTATTCGAGGATCAACTTTGGATCCAAAAGTAGTGGCACATCTGTTCCCTTGGCTCTAGAGGCCCTGACTTGCCTATCTCTGATGATTTCAGCAAGTTCATCATCATTAGCTTCGTCTTCTTTAGACGGCACTTGGAAGGCGACCTGCTTCTTCTGAGGACTAGGGCGAGGACCTCGTCCAGCAGTGGCCTTTGTCTTCAGTAGAGAGGGTCCCGTTGAAGAATTTGGTGCAGCTGAGGAACTAGCCAAAGCTCCTAAGGCAATTGAGATGCCTGTGGTCCTTTGACACGTGGCGAGATGCACAGGTGTAGAGGAATTTGTCGGAGCAGCTGAGGACTTGTGAGGAGCTGAGGATTTGGGAGGAACAGGAGCAACATGAGAAGTTGGCCTTGAGGGCTTTGAAGATTCTGGCCGTGAGGGCATTGCTGAGGAACTTGGCCTTGAAACCACTAAAGGTGAAGCACTTGGCTTGTGCGCAGGCTTCTTTGACATGGCCTTCTTAGGCTTGACAGAGGCCTCAGCGGCAGCAGCAGCAGAGTCTTTGTTGAATTTCCTCACAGCTTCTTTGGCTTGTTTAGCCAACTTGGCTTGGCGCTTGGCCCATTCATCAGGATAATCCTCACCACGCTTGAGGCTGGTGGGATCAGCTATTTGGCCAGGTGCCAATGGAGGTCTTGGGCATGGAGGATTGAGTGCGAATTTCTTCATGTATTTGGGAGTGACATATCTGTACTCTCTCCACTCTCTAGCCCATCTTCTCTCTATCTTCTGAATGCGCACCTTGCGCTGATTTTTGTCTTCCTCAGGAGGTGTGCAGTACCCAGCATATGTATCATTAGGGATCTCAAACGCTGTGTTGACCTCAGCCCTCTTTCCTCCTTTTTGTGGCTTCTTACCGTCAGCCATTTTCTTCAGTTGAGGAATTTGAACTATTGAATTCTCTGAAGAAGTATGCAACTTTTCTTCGAGGAACGCTGCAAATGAGTTAAGTTGATGAGAACCTAGTGATTCAGCAGCTGACATGAGTACCTGTGAACAGAGTATAGTTGCGAGGAATTTGGAGAGGTCATATGCGTTCTCAGAAGGTTTTATAAAGAACAAGTTTGAGGAATTTGACCAGATAAGTCTTGAAGAATTTCACTAAGCGTTCTTACTCCTAGGTTCCAAAGTTGTATAGATCAGAAATCCACACAATTGAGGAATCTTGAAGAGAAATTCGCAGCTTAGAGAAATGAATTAAGAACAAATGATATGAGAGGTGTTTTAGTGTGTGAAGATATGAAGAAAAACACCTTTGAAGATTTTGTAGATAATCATTCGAATCAACGAGGGCAGTAAAAGTAACTTTTAATTACCCTGAACGAAGAACACGACGAACTAGAGTGAGGAGATGTGAAGTTCGTCAGTGCGGATCTTCAACGCCCTAACTTGGCGGAGGAAGACAACTACGGTGGCGGTGGAGTGAAGATTTTCGTAGCCGGCGCGAGTACGTCGGCGATGAGGTCGAGGCGGTGAAGCTCTTCCTCACCGACGACGATGAAGTAGCGGCGGCGCTAGGGTTTGAGAAGTTCGAGCTGGAGAGAGGTCGAGCGGAGTAAAAGAAGTGAGGAAGGGGAGAGGGGTATTTATAGCCATGGTGAAAATCGTTCGCCCGAAGAATTTGGACGAACGTGCCCCTGACCCTTCTCATTCGCATGACATGTGTCACCCATGTACTGAGAAGTGGAGATCGTGTTAGATCGTGGGTGAGTGGATAAGTATGTCGTGGGATGCGGAACGGTTTGAGCGGCAACGCCAAAAGAAATTGGATAAGATAAGTTAAAAGTTCCGTTCGCAATTTCTTCAGCTGACAAGGACACAGTGAAGATTTTGAACGAGTTTCAAATAGAACGCACATGAAGAATTTGTGAACAGATTAGGTTGAGTATAGCATAGAGGGGGAAGGGTTCGATCACATTCACTTAGCAGAAAAACCAACTTGAAGAAGTAGCCATAAGCGAATGAAAAAAAACAACGGAAACAGTGAAGACAATGCAAAGTTGAAGAATTTGAACAACTGAGGAATTTCAACTTTTGGTGGTGGCGTGACCCACCATATAAGAATGATGATTTCAGACACCGCGTACAATTATCGTAGGGTTCTGAGAATCAAATTCTTTGTTAATTTCTTCACACTTAGAGTGTTATTCTTCATTGATTGAAGAAAAACATTTCTTCATGTGTTGCACATCTAAGTCATCAATTTTGCATAAGTGTTAGGATGAGTGTCCTTTTCAAAGAACATTCGAAGATTGTAGGATATTTAGCTCACACCGCAACTTGCTAAATCTCTTCTTATCCAAGGGTTTTGTGAAGATATTGGCTAGCTGTTCTTCAGTCTTCACATGCTCAATAGAAATGTCGCCCTTCAACACATGATCACGAAGAAAATGATGACGAAGCTGAATGTGCTTAGTCTTCGAGTGCTGAACTGGGTTGTGAGCAATCTTGATGGCACTCTCATTGTCACAGAAGAGAGGCACATTCTTCATGTTAACGCCGTAGTCCTTGAGAGTTTGCTTCATCCATAGCAATTGAGCACAGCAAGAACCAGCGGCAATATACTCAGCTTTAGCAGTAGATAGTGATACGCAGTTCTATTTCTTCGAGGACCAACAGACCAAAGATCGTCCGAGGAAATGACATGTACCAGATGTTGACTTGCGGTCCACACGATCACCAGCATAGTCAGAGTCAGAATATCCAATGAGATCAAAAGCCGAGCCCTTGGGGTACCATAATCAAAGTGTTGGTGTGTGAGCTAGATATCGAAGAATATGCTTCACAGCCTTATGGTGTGATTCCTTCGGTGTAGCTTGAAATCGGGCACACATGCAAACACTAAGCATTATATCTGGCCTAGATGCACATAAGTACAATAAAAAACCAATCATGGAGCGGTATACCTTATGATCGAAGTCAATACCATTTTCATCAGTGCACGGATGGCCATTTGTGGGCATAGGAATTTTGACGCCTTTGCAATCTTGCATGCCGAATTTCCTCAGTACATCCTTGAGGTATTTCTCCTGAGATATGAATATGCCATTGCGTTGTTGACGAATTTGAAGACCTAATAAGAATTTTAATTCTCCCATCATAGATATTTGATATTCTTCACTCATCATATAGGCAAATTCATCACTATAACGTTGGTCAGTACAGCCAAAAATAATATCATCAACATATACTTGGCACACAAACAATTCACCATCATAAGATTTAGTGAAAAGAGTAGGGTCGAGTGAACCGGGTTTGGAGCCTTTCTTCATGAAGAATTCCTTCAAGGTATCATACCACGCCCGTGGGTCCTGCTTGAGGCCATAGAGGGCCTTGTTGAGTCTGAAGACTTTGTCAGGATTCTTTGGATCTTCAAAACCCGGGGGTTGAGCAACATATACTTCTTCCTCAAGCTTACCATTGAGGAATGCACTTGTCACATCCATTTGATATAAAGTGATATCATGATGGTTAGCATAAGCAAGTAATATGCGAATAGCCTCAAGTCTAGCAAAAGGTGCAAAAGTTTCATCAAAATTAATTCCTTCAACCTGTGTGTAGCCTTGAGCTACGAGTCGTGCTTTATTCCTCACCACAAGGCCATTTTCATCTTGCTTGTTGTGGTAGATCCACTTTGTGCCAATGATATTGTGCTTGCGAGGATCTAGACATTTGACCAGTTCCCAGACATTGTTGAGCTCGAACTGATGTAATTCTTCTTGCATGGCCTGAATCCACTCAGGCTCCAGAAATGCTTCATCTACCTTAGTGGGCTCTGTGATAGAGACAAAAGCATAGTGCCCACAAAAGTTATATAAATGTGAAGCTTTTGAGCGTGTGAGAGGACCTGGTGCTTTGATGTCATTGATGATCTTTTCAACTTGCACTTCTTTTGCAATGCGAGGATGAGCTGGTTGTCATTGAGGAATCTGATCAGCATTCTCTTTAGCACCATTTTCTTCAGTATTTTCTTCAGGTGCATTAGCTCAATGTTCTTCATGTTCTAGAATGGATTCTTCAGCAGATTCTTCAGTAGGAATGACATCCTCAATAGCCTTGAACTTGATAGTTTCCTCAGGTGCTGGTTCATCTATCACAGTAGGTAGGTGCTCTCTTTGCGAGCCATTAGTTTCATCGAACCGCACATCTACAGTTTCAACAACCTTGTGAAGAACGTTGTTGAAGACTCTGTAGGTGTGCGAGTCCTTTCCGTAACCAAGCATAAAACATTCATGTGCTTTCGGTGCAAATTTTGAGTTGTGATGAGGATCTCTAATCCAACATTTAGCACCAAAGACTTTGAAATAACTTACATTGGGTTTCTTATCAGTGAGGAGTTCATAGGCAGTCTTCTTGAAGAATTTGTGAAGATATACTCTGTTGATGATGTGGCACGCAGTATCAATTGCCTCAATCCAGAAACGACGAGGCATTTTGTATACATCAAGCATAGTGCGAGCCATCTCAGCAAGAGTCCTATTCTTGCGCTCCATGACGCCGTTCTGCTGAGGAGTATAAGGAGCAGGTAACTCATGAGTAATACCAAGTTCATCAAGATAGTCATCTAGACCAGAATTCTTGAACTCGGTTCCATTGTCACTTTTGATGTGCTTGCTCTTCACACCAAAGTTGGTTGAAGCCCTCGAGGAAAATTGTTTGAAGACTTCCTGCACTTCATGTTTGTAAGTAACAATGTGTACCCATGTGTATCGAGAGTAATCATCAACAATAACAAAGCCATATAGAGATGCATCATTTGTAACAACAGAATAATGATTAGGACCGAAGAGATCCATATGAAGCAATTCAAATGAATGAGTAGTGGTCATGATAGTCTTCGCTGGATGCTTAGCCTTTGTCATCTTCCCAGCTTCACAGGCTCCGCATAGGTGATCCTTGAGGAATTTGACATTCTCGATGAGAATGACATGCTTCTTCTTCGCAAGCGTGTGCAAATTCCTCATGCCTGCATGACCAAGTCGTCGATGCCAGAGCCAGCCTTCTGAAGCTTTTGCAAGTAGGCACACGACTGGTTGTGGTCCTGTAGAGAAATCAACAATATACATGTCTCCTCTCCTAAAGCCTTCGAAGACTTTGGAATTGACAGCTTCCATAACCACAACACAACGGTACTTGCCAAAGACAACAACCATATCAAGATCGCAAAGCATTGAGATAGAAATGAGGTTATATCCTAAGGACTCGACAAGCATGACTTTGTCCATGTGTCGATCCTTTGTGATCGCAACCTTACCTAGACCCAATACCCGACTTTTACCTTTGTCGGCAAAGATGATATGCTTCAGATGCGATGGAGATAATGGAGCATCCATCAATAGATTGTTGTCACCAGTCATGTGATTTGTACATCCACTATCGAGGACCCACTCAGTGGCTTTGGGTTGATCATCCTGCAGATGAATTAGTGCAACTTACGAACTCATATACTTCATCAGTGAAGAATATGACATCAATTCATCAGATCAATTTCATCAAGCAAAAGAATAGATAAAGCAATATGAGGACGTGAGAAATGAAAGTTCATTTCTTCATGATTAGCCTGCGTCCTTTCAGGCATACTCAGGTCTCCAGCAGATTCTTCAGACAATTACATACATCTGGAGACCTGACCCTGCAGAAGAGATTAGTTCTTTTTCTTCACCACCCATATCTGAAGGGGTGGAAAAGAGTTCATTACTCTGCGAGCTCCATACAAGAAAGGTGGCATAGAAGCTAGTCCATTTCGTTTCACATAAAAGGAGTTAGGATAAGCATATAAATAAGTAGAGAAATTCTTCCAGGACTTATGAACATGATGATTAGAAGAATAATGCTCATATTCATAGCCCTTAGCTCTTCCCTGCGAAACAGAGTTGTTAGCACGATGATATTCATATGAGGACTTGGATCCATATGAAGAATTTGGTCGATATGAAGAATTTGCTCTGGGGTTCCTATTCTTCACAGGTGGTGTCCTGAGGATATTCACCTGAAAACTTTCAAGGCACCTTTTGGGAACCCAGTTTTTTTCATAGGGGAACCATTCCTGCAGTTAGTGCCAACATATCTAGCAAATACTTCACCATTCTGATTTTTGAACAGTTTATAGTTGGAGTCAAATGACTCATCATCAGAACAAGGAGATTCACATGCAAATCCAGATAAGTTAGATGGATCAACTGGAGGTCCCTTTGTAGCAACCCATGTAGTTTTGGGTACTGCTCAGGCTTCCAATATGTACCATCAGCATTGAGTTTCCTCTCAAAGGCAATACCCTCTTTCCTAGGGTCCTGTTGAGGATTTGCTTTTTAAGCACATCACAAAGAGTCTGATGCCCTTTGAGGCTTTTGTACATGCCTGTCATGTACAATTCCTTCAGCCCTGCATCGTCAGTGATACTAGTAGTGTCCTCAGATGAGGAATTAGTGATAGCAGAGGCAGGTGAAGAATTTGTAGCATTAGAAGCATTTGAACATTCAGGTGAAGAATTAGCAGGTTCACGTTCAATGCATTTCAAACAAGGAGGAACAAATTCTTCCTGAGAGGCGCTGATTTGTTGAGCAAGTAATGAATCGCGCTCCTTCTGAAGATCTTCATAACTCACTCTTAGCTTCTCAAGGTCTTGCTTTCTTTGAAGAAATTCATAAGAAAGCTTCTCATGATCATATAAGATAGTGTTATGATGACCTTGAAGGTTGTCAAACCTAGTCTGAAGTCTCTGAAGATTTTCAATCAAGGCTTTAGTGCGATCCATTTCTTCACCCAACATATCATCACTTTTGTCTAGCATGTTTTGAACCTTTTCAAAAGCCCTTTATTGTTTTACAGCAATCTTAGCAAGTTTAGAATAGCTGGGCTTAAGGTTTTCATTAGATTCATTCTCACTTGATTCAGAGGAGGTATATTTGAGTACCTTGGCACCTTTTGCCATGATGTAATAGGTGGGAGCGTAGTCATCATCGCCTTCATCAGCCTTGTTGGTGAGGTCATTTTCTTCAGTGTTGAAGATAGACTTGCTGACGAATGCAGTAGCGAGGGCTAGGCTCGCCACTCCGGAATCGGACTCCTCAGATGCCTCCTCTTCCTCATTTTCTTCAGACTCAGCCTCAGAGTCTATTTCCTTGCCAATGAATGCCCTAGCCTTCTTGGAGATGCTCTTCTTGTGAGATGAGGATTTTGAGGATTTTGATGATGAAGATTTTGAGGATTTCTTCTTTTTCTTCGCATCATCAGAACTGTAATCCTTGTATTTCTTCTTCTTCGATTCCTTTTCCCACTAAGGACAATCTTGAATGTAATGTCCAGGTTTCTTGCATTTGTGACAGAGCCTCCTCTTGTAGTCACTGGACGAGGAATCATTGCTCCTTGAGGGTCTTCCAAAGCGACCACGTCTTGAGAACTTTTGGAACTTCTTCATGAGCAGTGCTAGCTCATGGCTTAGTTCTTCAGGATCACCAAGGCTGCTACCAGAGTCTTCATCTTCGGACTCAGATACTGCCTTGGCCTTCAGTGCACGTGATTTGCCATAGCTCGAACCATAGAGATCTCTTTTTTCAGCAAGTTGGAACTCATGAGTATTTAGCCTCTTGAGAATATCGGCGGGATCAAGTGACTTGTAATCAGCATGTTCTTGTATCATCATTTCCAGAGTGTCAAATGAGGAATCAAGCGATCTCAGCAATTTCTTCACCACCTCATGGTTGGTGATGTCAGTGGCACCAAGTGCTTGAAGCTCATTTGAGATGTCAGTGAGGCGATCGAAGGTTTGTTGAACATTTTCATTGTCGAGTCTTTTGAAGCGGTTGAAGAGATTACGAAGAACATCAACTTGAGAGTCACGCTGTGTTGAGACTCCTTCATTCACTTTGGACAGTCTATCCCAGATAAGCTTAGCAGTTTTCAAAGCACTCACTCTTCCATACCGTCCTTTGCTCAGATGGCCACATATGATATTCTTCGCTTGAGAATCGAGTTGCTTGAATCTCTTCACATCAGCAACATTCAGAGAAGGTGTGACTGAGGGAACACCATTTTCCACAACATACCAGAGATCGTTATCAATTGCCTCAAGATGCATTCGCATCTTATTCTTCCAGTAGGGGTAGTCCGTCCCATCGAAGGTAGGACACCCAGCAGAGACCTTGATCATACCTGCGGTCGACATAACTAAAACTCCAGGCGGTTAAACCAAAATCACACAGAATAAGGGAGTACCTTGCTCTGATACCAATTGAAAGTGCGTTATATCGACCAGGGGGGGGGGTGAATAGGTGATCTTTATGAATTCTTCACTGAGGAATTTGCAGGTGAGGAAATTCCTCAGCGAAGAACTACTAGCAGTGGAATAAGTACTCAATAGTAAACATAATAGAACACAAGCATAGTCATCATGATGAAATGAAAACAGTCAGAGAGTATAGAAAGTGTAAGCACAGGATAACACAGGATGAAGACAAACAGACTGGAGAAATTGAACTGAGGAAATTGAGAAAATCTTCAGTCGAAGTCTTCAAACACAGATATGAACAAGCACACAACACAGTTATGAGGAAATGAAAGAGTTAAGGAAATAGAACCAGTAAGCTTGGTGAAGATAATGATTTGGTAGACCAGTTCCAACTGCTGTCTCAGTTGTATGTCTGGTTAGGGCGGCTAGGTATTTAAACCTGAGGACACACAGTCTCGGACACCCAATCCTGAACAAGCAGTTCAGGACACTCAGTCCTCACCGTATTCCCCTTGAGCTAAGGTCACACAGACCTCGCCCAATCACTCGTGGTAAGTCTTCAGATGACTTCCGAACCTTCACAAACTTGGTCACTCGGGGATCCACAATTCCTCTTGGATGCTCTAGACCATGAAGCCTAACCGTCTGGAAGAAGCACAGTCTTCAAAGGTAACAAGCGTCGGATCCACGCAGGATCAATCTCTTCAGTGATGCTCAATCACTTGGGGTTTGTAGGTGTTTGGGTTTGGGTTTTCCTCACTTGATGATTTTCACTCAAAGTCCTCAGAGGATAGGATGCTCTCAAATGACAAGTGTCCGTTTCTCTTGGAGCAGCCAACCAGCTAGTCGTTGTAGGGGGCGGCTATTTATAGCCTAGGGAGCAGCCCGACATGATAAGACATAAATGCCCTTCAATGATAAGACCATTAGGTGGATAGATATTTTGGGACAGCTGGCGCATAGCACAGCAATGGTCGGAATTTTGAGTAGCGAAATCCTCAGGGCTATCATGTTCCTCACTGTGTAGGCAATCCGTGTTGGGGAACGTAGCAGAAATTTAAAATTTTCTACGCATCACCAAGATCAATCTATGGAGTAATCTAGCAACGAGGGGAAGGAGAGTGCATCTACATACCCTTGTAGATCACTAAGCGGAAGCGTTGCAAGAACGCGGATGAAGGAGTCGTACTCGTAGCGATTCAGATCGCGGTTGATTCCGATCTAAGCGCCGAACAACGGTGCCTCCGCGTTCAACACACGTGCAGCCCGGTGACGTCTCCTACGCCTTGATCCAGCAAGGGGAGAAGGAGAGGTTGGGAAGACTCCGTCCAGCAGCAGCACGACGGCGTGGTGGTGGTGGAGGAGTGCGGGACTCCAGCAGGGCTTCGCCAAGCACTACGAGAGACGAGGAGGGAGAGGGGTAGGGCTGCGCCAATAGGGGAAGAACCTCGTGTGTTGGGCTGCCCCTTTGCCTCCATTATATATAGGGGGGGAGGGAGGGCTGCGCCCCCACCTAGGGTTCCCACCCCAAGGGGTGTGGCAGCCCTAGATCCCATCTAGGGTGGCGGCCACAAGGGGGAGAGGGGGAGGCGCACCTGGGATGGGCCTTAGGGCCCATCAGCCCTAGGGTTTGCCCCCCTCCCCTCTTGGAGGCGCCCTCGGGCTTGGTGGGAGGCGCCCCAGCCCACCTAGGGGCTGGTCCCTTCCCACGAATTGCCCATGTTGTCCTCCGGGGCTGGTGTCCCCACCTGGTGGACCCCCGGACCCCTCCGGTGGTCCCGGTACACTACCGGTGATGCCCGGAACACTTCCGGTGGCCAAAACCATACTTCCTATATATCAATCTTTACCTCCGGACCATTCCGGAACTTCTCTTGATGTCCGGGATCTCATCCGGGACTCCTAACAACATTCGGTAACCGCGTACATACTTTCCCTATAACCCTAGCGTCATCGAACCTTAAGTGTGTAGACCCTACGGGTTCGGGAGTCATGCAGACATGGCCGAGACAACTCTCTGGTCAATAACCAACAGCGGGATCTGGATACCCATGTTGGCTCCCACATGCTCCACGATGATCTCATCGGATGAACCACGATGTCAAGGATTCAATCAATCCCGTATACAATTCCCTTTGTCTATCGGTATGATACTTGCCCGAGATTCGATCGTCGGTATCCCGATACCTTGTTCAATCTCGTTACCGGCAAGTCTCTTTACTCGTTCTGTAACACATCATCCCGTGATCAACTCCTTGGTCACATTGTGCACATTATGATGATGTCCTACCGAGTGGGCCCAGAGATACCTCTCCGTTACACGGAGTGACAAATCCCAGTCTCGATTCGTGCCAACCCAACAGACACTTTCGGAGATACCCGTAGTGCACCTTTATAGCCACCTAGTTACGTTGTGACGTTTGTCACACTCAAAGCACTCCTACGATATCCGGGAGTTGCACAATCTCATGATCTAAGGAAATGATACTTGACATTAGAAAAGCTTTAGCATATGAACTACACGATCTTGTGCTAGGCTTAGGATTGGGTCTTGTCCATCACATCATTCTCCTAATGATGTGATCCCGTTATCAACGACATCCAATGCCCATGGTCAGGAAACCGTAACCATCTATTGATCAACGAGCTAGTCAACTAGAGGCTTACTAGGGACATGGTGTTGTCTATGTATCCACACATGTATCTGAGTTTCCTATCAATACAATTCTAGCATGGATAATAAACGATTATCATGAACAAGGAAATATAATAATAACCAATTTATTATTGCCTCTAGGGCATATTTCCAACAGTCTCCCACTTGCACTAGAGTCAATAATCTAGTTCACATCGCCATGTGATTAACACTCATAGGTCACATCGCCATGTGACCAACATCCAAAGAGTTTACTAGAGTCACTAATCTAGTTCACATCACTATGTGATTAACACTCAATGAGTTCTGGGTTTGATCATGTTATGCTTGTGAGAGAGGTTGTAGTCAACGGGTCTGCCATATTCAGATCCCTATGTATTTCGCAAAACTTTATGTCATATCGTAGATGCTGCTACCATGTTCCACTTGGAGCTATTCCAAATTATTGCTCCATTATACGTATCCGGTATCTCTACTCAGAGCTATCCGGATAGGTGTTAAGCTTGCATCGACGTTCTTTACGTCGAACTCTTCATCACCTCCATATCCGAGAAACATTTCCTTATTCCTCTAAGGATAATTTTGACCGCTATCTGGTGATCCATTCCTAGATCACCTTTGTACCCTCTTGCCAGACATGTGGCAAGGCACACATCTGGCGCGGTACTCAGCGTGGCATACCGTATAGAGTCTATGACAAAATCATAGGGGACGACCTTCGTCCTTCCACTTTCTTCTGCCGTGGTCAATCTTTGAGTCTTACTCAACTTCACACCTTACAACTCAGGTAAGAACCCCTTCTTTGACTGGTCTATTTTGAACTCCTTCAAAAACATGTCAAGGTGTGCGTTTTTTGAAAGTATCATCAGGCGTCTTGATCTATTTCTATAGATCTTGATGCCCAATATGTAAGCAGCTTTATCCAGGTCTTCCTTTGAAAATCACTCTTCAAACAACCGTTTATGCTTTCCAGAAATTCTATATTATTTCAAATCAACAATATGTCATCCACATATACTTATCAGAAATGTTGTAGTGCTCCCACTCACTTTCTTGTAAATACAAGTTTCTAGCAAACATTGTATAAACCTAAAAGCTTTGATCACTCCATCAAAGCATATATTCTGACTCCGAGATGCTTGCTCTAGTCCATAGAAGGATCGCTGGAGCCAGCATACCTTTTAGCATCCTTAGGATTGACAAAACTTTGATTGTATCACATACAACTCTTTATTACGAAAACTGGTAAGAAAACTTGTTTTTGACATCCATCTGTCAGATTTCATAATCGAAAAATACAGCTAATGCTAACATGATTCCGACGGACTTAAGCATCGCTACGGGTGAGAAATTCTCATCGTAGTCAACTCCTTGAACTTGTGAATAGACTCTTTCCCACAAGTCGAGCTTCATGGACGGTAACATTACCACCCACGTTCGTCTTCTTCTTAAAGATCCATTTATCTCAATGGCTTGCCGATCAACAGGCAAGTCCACCAAAGTCCATGCTTTGTTTTGATACATGGATCCTGTCTCGGATTTCATGGCTTCTAACCATTTGTCGGAATACGGGCCCACCATCGCTTCTCCATAGTTCGTAGGTTCATTGTTGTCGAACAACATGATATTTAAGACAGGATTATCGTACCACTCAGGAGTAGTACATATCCTTGTCGACCTACGAGGTTGGATAGCAACTTGATCCGAAGCTTCATGATCACTATCATTAACTTCCTATTCAACAGACGTAGGCACCACAGAAAACATCTTTCTGTGTTGCATCACTTTCTGGTTGAAATAAAGGTTCGACAACCTCATCAAGTTCTATCTTCCTCCCACTCAATTCTTTCGAGAGAAACTCCTTCTCGAGAAAGGACCCATTCTTAGCGACAAACAATTTGCCCTCAGATCTGAGATAGAAGGTATACCCAACTGTCACCTTTGGGTATCCTATGAAGATGTGTTTGTCCGCTTTTGGGTTCGAGCTTCTCCGGCTAAAGCCTTAAGCATCGCAGCCCCAAACATTAAGAAACGACAACTTCGGTTTCTTGCCAAACCAACGTTCATACGACGTCGTCTCAACGGACTTATATGGTGTCCTATCTAAAGTGAATGCAGCTGTCTCTAATGCATAACCTCAAAATAATAGCGGTAGATCGGTAAGAGACATCATAGATCGCACCATATCTCATAAGGTTCGATTACGACGTCCAGACACACCATTACCCTGTGGTGTTCCAGGTGGCTTCAACTGTGAAACAATTCCACAATGTCTTGAGTGATTGCCAAACTCATAACTCAGAAATTCTCATCGATCAGATCGTAGGAATTTGATCTTCTTGTTATGATGATTCTTAACTTCACTCTGAAATCACTTGAACTTTTCAAACGTTTCAGACTTGTGCTTCATTAAGTAAATATACCTATATCTACTCAAATCGTCAGTGAAGATGAGAAAATAGCGATATCCACCGCACGCTTCAATTCTCATTGGATCACACGCATCAGCATGTATGATTTCCAACAAGTCACTTGCCCGTTTCATTGCACCTAAAAATGGGGTCTTAGTCATCCTGCCCATGAGGCATGGCTTGCATGTGTCAAGCGATTCAAAATCAAGTGACTCCAAACATCCATCGACACGGAGTTTCTTCATGCATCTTACGCCAATATGACCTAAGCGGCAGTGCCACAAGAAAGTGGTACTATCTACATCTTTTGGCATGAACATGTGTATTACCACGACCAAGATTCACTGAACCATTCACATAGGGTGCATGACCATGAAAGGTATTATTAATGTAAACAGAATAACCATTATTCTCTAACTTAAATGAATAACTGTATTGCAATGAACATGATCTAATCATATTCATGCTCAACGTAGACACCTGATAACATTTATCTAGGTTCAATACTAATCCTGAAGGCAGATGGAGCGTGCGATGGTGATCTCATCAACTTTGGAAACACTTCCAACACACATCGTCACCTCGCCCTTAGCCAGTCTCCGTTTAGTCCGTAGCTTTTGCTTCAAGTCACCAATAATAGCAACTGAACCGGTATCCAATACCCAGGTGCTACCAGGAGTACTAGTGAGGTACACATTAATAACACGTATATACTTTGTTGAAGTTGCCAGCCTTCTTATCTACCATGCATTTGGGGTAATTCCGCTACCAGTGACCGTTCCCCTTACAATAGAAGCACTTAGTCTCGGGTTTGGGTTCAACCTTGGGTTCCTTCACTGGAGCGTCAACTGGTTTGCCATCCATGAAGTTTCCCTTCTATCCCTTGCCCTTCTTGAAACCAGTGGTCTTGTTAAACCATCAACACTTGATGCTCCTTCTTGATTTCTACCTTTTGCGGTCTTAAGCACCGCGAACAGCTCCGGGATCATCTCCATCCCTTGCATGTCATAGTTCATCACGAAGATCTAGTAGCTTAGTGATAGTGGATAGAGAACTCTATCAATCACTATCTTATCTGGAAGTTTAACTCCCACTTGATTTAAGTGATTGTAGCACCCAGACATTCTGAGCACATGCTCACTAGCTGAGCTATTCTCCACCATCTAGTTGGCAAAAGAACTTGTCAGAGGTCTCATACCTCTCAACACGGGCATGAGCCTGAAATCCCAATTTCAGCTCTTGGAACATCTCATATGGCGTTCAAAACGTCATTGGAATCCTGATTCTAAGCCGTAAAGTATGGTGCACTAAACTATTAAGTAGTCATCAGGATGTGTCTGTCAGGTGTTCACAACATCCACAGACGACGTTGTAGGGGTTTGCACATCGAGCGGTGCATCAAATACGTAAGCCTTCTGTGTAGCAGTGAGGACACTCCTCAGACAACGGACCTAGTCCGCGTCAATGCTTACAATGTCTTTCAACTTAATCTTTCTCTAGGAACGTATTGAAACAGGGAGCTACAACATGAGCTATTTATCTACAACATATTTGCAAAGACAATTTAGACTATGTTCATGATAATTAAGTTCATCTAATCAAATTATTTAATGAACTCCCACTCAGATAGACATCCCTCTAGTCATCTAAGTGATACATGATCCGAATTGACTAAGCCGTGTCCAATCATCATGTGAGACAGACTAGTCATCAACGGTGAACATCTCATGTTGATCGTATCTTCTATACAACTCATGCTCGACCTTTCGGTCTTCCGTGTTCCGAGGCCATGTCTGTACATGCTAGGCTCGTCAAGTCAACCTAAGTGTTTCGCATGTGTTCCAAGGCCATGTATGTACATGCTAGGCTCGTCAACACCCGTTGTATTCGAACGTTAGAATCTATCACACCCGATCATCATGTGGTGCTTCGAAACAACGAACCTTCGCAATGGTGCACAGTTAGGGGGGACACTTTTCTTGAAATTTTAGTGAGGGATCATCTTATTTAAGCTACCGTCGTTCGAAGCAAATAAGATGTAAAACATGATAAACATCACATGCAATCAAATAGTGACATGATATGGCCAATATCATTTTGCTCCTTTTGATCTCCATCTTCGGGGCTCCATGATCATCGTTGTCACCGGCATGACACAATGATCTCCATCATCATGATCTCCATCATCGTGTCTTCTTGAAGTTGTCTCGTCATCTATTACTTCTACTACTATGGCTAACGCTTTAGCAATAAAGTAAAGTAATTACATGACGTTTATGTTGACACGCAGGTCATAAATAAATTAAGACAACTCCTATGGCTCCTGCCTGTTGTCATACTCATCGACATGCAAGTCGTGATTCCTATTACAAGAACATGATCAATATCATACATCACATATATCATTCATCACATCCTTTTGGCCATATCACATCACAAGGCATATGCTGCAAAAACAAGTTAGATGTCCTCTAATTGTTGTTGCAAGTTTTTACGTGGCTGCTATAGGTTTCTAGCAAGAACGTTTCTTACCTACGCGAAAACCACAACGTGATATGCCAATTTCTATTTACCCTTCATAAGGACCCTTTTCATCGAATCCGATCCGACTAAAGTGGGAGAGACAGACACCCGCTAGCCACCTTATACAACTAGTGCATGTCAGTCGGTGGAACCAGTCTCACGTAAGAGTACGTGTAAGGTCGGTCCGGGCCGCTTCATCCACGATGCCGCTGAATCAAGATAATACTAGTAACGGCAAGTAAATTGACAAAATCTACGCCCACAACAATTTGTGTTCTACTCGTGCATAGAAACTACGCATAGACCTAGCTCTGATACCACTGTTGGGGATCGTAGCAGAAATTTAAAATTTTCTACGGATCACCAAGATCAATCTATGGAGTAATCTAGCAACGAGGGGAAGGAGAGTGCATCTACATACCCTTGTAGATCGCTAAGCGGAAGCGTTGCAAGAACGCGGATGAAGGAGTCGTACTCGTAGCGATTCAGATCGTGGTTGATTCCGATCTAAGCGCCGAACAACGGCGCCTCCGCGTTCAACACACGTGCAGCCCGGTGACGTCTCCTACGCCTTGATCCAGCAAGGGGAGAAGGAGAGGTTGGGAAGACTCCGTCCAGCAGCAGCACGATGGCGTGGTGGTGGTGGAGGAGCGCGGGACTCCAGCAGGGCTTCGCCAAGCACTACGAGAGACGAGGAGGGAGAGGGGTAGGGCTGCGCCAATAGGGGAAGAACCTCGTGTGTTGGGCTGCCCCTTTGCCTCCACTATATATAGGGGGGGAGGGAGGGCTGCGCCCCCACCTAGGGTTCCCACCCCAAGGGGTGCGGCAGCCCTAGATCCCATCTAGGGTGGCGGCCACAAGGGGGAGAGGGGGAGGCGCACCTGGGATGGGCCTTAGGGCCCATCTGCCCTAGGGTTTGCCCCCCTCCCCTCTTGGAGGCGCCCTGGGCCTTGGTGGGAGGCGCCCCAGCCCACCTAGGGGCTGGTCCCTTCCCACTATTGGCCCATGTTGTCCTCCGGGGCTGGTGTCCCCACCTGGTGGACCCCCGGACCCCTCCGGTGGTCCTGGTACACTACCGGTGATGCCCGAAACACTTCCGGTGGCCAAAACCATACTTCCTATATATCAATCTTTACCTCCGGACCATTCCGGAACTTCTCGTGACGTCCGGGATCTCATCCGGGACTCCGAACAACATTCGGTAACCGCGTACATACTTTCCCTATAACCCTAGCGTCATCGAACCTTAAGTGTGTAGACCCTACGGGTTCGGTAGTCATGCAGACATGGCCGAGACAACTCTCTAGTCAATAACCAACAGCGGGATCTGGATACCCATGTTGGCTCCCACATGCTCCACGATGATCTCATCGGATGAACCACGATGTCAAGGATTCAATCAATCCCGTATACAATTCCCTTTGTCTATCGGTATGATACTTGCCTGAGATTCGATCGTCGGTATCCCGATACCTTGTTCAATCTCGTTACCGGCAAGTCTCTTTACTCGTTCCGTAACACATCATCCCGTGATCAACTCCTTGGTCACATTGTGCACATTATGATGATGTCCTACCGAGTGGGCCCAGAGATACCTCTCCGTTACACGGAGTGACAAATCCCAGTCTCGATTCGTGCCAACCCAACAGACACTTTCGGAGATACCCGTAGTGCACCTTTATAGACACCCGGTTACGTTGTGACGTTTGGCACACCCAAAGCACTCCTACGGTATCCAGGAGTTGCACAATCTCATGGTCTAAGGAAATGATACTTGACATTAGAAAAGCTTTAGCATACGAACTACACGATCTTGTGCTAGGCTTAGGATTGGGTCTTGTCCATCACACCATTCTCCTAATGATGTGATCCCATTATCAACGACATCCAATGCCCATGGTCAGGAAACCGTAACCATCTATTGATCAACGAGCTAGTCAACTAGAGGCTTACTAGGGACATGGTGTTGTCTATGTATCCACACATGTATCTGAGTTTCCTATCAATACAATTCTAGCATGGATAATAAATGATTACCATGAACAAGGAAATATAATAATAACCAATTTATTATTGCCTCTAGGGCATATGTCCAACAATCCGCACTGGCGAATTCCTAACTCCTTAGTCAGAACAAATTCCTCAGAGACCAGAAGAACTTCGTCTCTGTCACTGAAGAATATGACTGAACCGTATGAGATTTCCAATGGCTTCACTCGAAGGGATTGGTAGGTGTAGGATTTGAGTTGATCATCACATGGAAATTTTTCCTTAGTATTTCCTCAACCCCCTTTAACAGTGCAGTGTTTCCTATGACTCAAGAAAGAGAAAATGAAACTACGAAAACAGAAGTCTTCACGCTTCATGTTCCTCGAATGAATACCAAGTCTTCAAGGTCACACCAATTTCTTCACTTTCAAAGTCTTCAGAAAGTCTTCAGAAATCCAAAGTCTTCAGTCGAAGAACTTCATTTTTAGGGGTTGACTTTCTCTATAAATATCAAACTCCTCATAGACTTATAGACCTGTGTACACTCACAAACGCATTAGTCCCTTAACCTATAAGTCTTCAATACACCAAAATCACTAAGGGACACTAGATGCACTTACAACTGGAAGCTTTTGAGAAGATTGATACCCTCTTTAAAGGCGCTCTTCTGAGTGTTCTTGATGACTCCCTTGTGGATTCGTATATGTCGTTTGACAACGACAAGGACATGTGGGATGCGCTCGAGGCCAAGTTTGGTGCCTCGGACGCCGGCAGCGAGTTGTACGTCATGGAGCAATTCTATGACTACAAGATGACTGATGAGCGCCCTGTTGTACAGCAGGCTCATGAGATACAATCGCTCGCAAAAGAACTTGAGTACTTCAAGTGTGTGTTGCCGGACAAATTTGTTGCCGGAGGCATCATTACCAAGCTTCCACCTTCGTGGAACAATTTTGCTACTTCCCTGAAACACAAGAGACAGGAGTTTTCCGTTGCGGATCTCATTGGTACTCTTGATGTTGAAGAGAAGGCAAGAGCAAAGGACACACGTGCTCGAGTTGCCGAGGGAGGTTCTAGTGCCCACATGGTACAGAAGAAGAACTTCCAGCCCAACAAGTTCAAAAACAACAAGAACAAAACTCAGGGCAAAGGCAAGTTTGATACAAAGAACAAGCCATCACATTCTACCAACTTCAAGAAGAATTCTCATAAGAAGGGGAAGGGACTTTGCCATGTCTGCGGTGATCCTAATCACTGGGCTCCGAAGTGTCCTAACCTCTTTGAGGAGCACGAACATGAGAAGAGCGGCAAGTCCGCTAATGTTGTCATCGATGATACTGATATGAAGGAATCAGGGTACGGTATTTTTCCTACCATCCTTTCAGTATTCCAAACCCCTGATTGGTTAATTGACACCGGTGCCAATGTACATGTTTGTGCTGACGCCTCCATGTTTTCTTCTTACCAGGCCACTGGGACTTCTTCCGTGCTGATAGGGAACGGGTCACATGCCATCGTTCGAGGTGTTGGTATGGTCGATCTGAAGTTTACTTCGGGGAAGACCGTGCATCTGAAGAACGTTCATCATCTGCCGTCCATCAATAAAAATCTCGTTAGCGGTTCCCGTTTATGTCAAGATGGTTTTAAGTTGGTTTTCGAATCCAATAAAGTTGTAATTTCTATGTATGGACAATTTGTTGGAAAAGGCTATGAGAGCGGAGGCTTGTTCCACCTGTCTTTGTCAGATATTTGCACTAAAGTTATCAATAATGTTTGCTGATACGTCCATTTTGCATCATGCTTTTATATCGATATTTATCGCATTATGGACTGTTATTTCACTTTATGTCATAATACTTATGGCTATTCTCTCTTATTTTACAAGGTTTACATAAGGAAGGAGAATGCCGACAGCTGGAATTCTGGGCTGGAAAAGGAGCAAATATTAGAGACCTATTCTGCGAACTCCAAAAGTCCTGAAACTCCACGGAACGTCTTAAAATAAATAAAGAAAAATCCTTGCCAAAGATGAAGGCCAGGGGGCCCACACCCTGCTCACGAGGGTGGGGGGCGCGTGCCCCCCTACCTCGTGGGCCCCCTGGTGGCTCTCCGACGCCCATCTTCTCCCATATGAAGTCTTTCGATGAGAAAAAATAAGAAGGAACTTTTCGGGACAAGACTCCGCCGCCACGAGGCGGAACCTTGGCGGATCCAATCTAGAGCTCCAGCAGAGCTGTTCTGCCGGGGAAACTTCCCTCCGGGAGGGGGAAATCATCACCATCATCATCACCAACGCTCCTCTTATCGGGAGAGGGCAATCTCCATCAATATCTTCACCAGCACCATCTCATCTCCAAACCCTAGATCATCTCTTGTATCCAATTCTTGTCTCAAATTCCAGGATTGGTGCTAGCAGGTTGCTAGTAGTGTTGATTACTCCTTATAGTTGATGCTAGTTGGTTTAATTGGTGGAAGATCATATGTTCAGATCCTATATGCATATTATTACCCCTCTGATTATGAACATGAATATGCTTTGTGAGTAATTACGTTCGTTCCTGAGGACAAGGGAGAAGTCTTGCTATGAGTAGTCATGTGAATTTGGTATTCGTTTGATATTTTGATAAGATGTATGTTGTCTAGCCTCTAGTGGTGTTATGTGAATGTCGACTACATAACACTTCACCATTATTTGGGCCTAGAGGAAGGCATTGGGAAGTAATAAGTAGATGATGGGTTGCTGGAGTGAAAGAAGCTTAAACCCTAGTTTATGCGTTGCTTCGTAAGGGGCTGATTTGGATCCTCATGTTTCATGCTATGGTTAGGTTTACCCTATTACTTTTGTTGTAGTTGCGGATGCTTGCAATAGAGGTTAATCATAAGTGGGATGCTTGTTCAAGTAAGAACATCACCCAAGCACTGGTCCACCCACATATCAAATTATCAAAGTATCGAACGCGAATCATATGAACGTGATGAAAACTAGCTTGACGATATTCCCATGTGTCCTCGGGAGCGCTTTTCCTATTATAAGAGTTTGTTCCGGCTTGTCCTTTGCTACAAAAGGATTGGGCCACCTTGCTGCACTTTATTTACTTTTGTTACTTGTTGCTCGTTACAATCTATCTTATCACAAAACTATTTGTTACCACTTATTTCAGTACTTGCAGAGAATACCTTGCTGAAAACCGCTTATCATTTCCTTCTGCTCCTCGTTGGGTTCGACACTCTTACTTATCGAAAGGACTACGATAGATGCCCTATACTTGTGGGTCATCAAGATTGTTTTCTGGCGCCGTTGCCGGGGAGTGTAGCGCCTTTGGTAGGTGGAATTTGGTAAGGAAAAATTTATATAGCGTGCTGAAATTTATTGTCACTTGTTACTATGGAAAGTAATTCTCTGAGGGGCTTGTTCGGGGTATCTTCACCCCGTCGAGTAGAGCGAAGAGTTGCTCCTCAACCTACTGAATCTATTGAAAATGAAACTCCTTTTGAATTTCCTTCGGGTATTGTCGGGGATATACCCCGCGGCGTAAACCGGACGGAAGTATAACCTGGCCGGATTAGGCGTTTCATTGGTAAACCGCCAGAGGATGGGCGGTTTACATGTCTGGCGGTTTACATGTTTGGCGGTTTACGTGTCTGGCGGTTCACTGGTATGACGATTCACGAGCCTGAAGACTCATTGGTGACCCGACGCGTGTTCCAGATGGATGACAAGGCCCAAGGCCCAGCATGCCAGTTTATGTTAATGGTGGGCCGGTTTAAAGAGGAAAGGCATGAGGAACATTTATCTTACAAGGAGCTAAGACCTAGACTTGTATCCGGTTTGTATTAGAGATAGACTAGTCCTAATCCTAATAGGACTCTACATGTAATCCGCCCCTCCAACATATATAAGGAGGGGCAGGGCTCCTCAAAGGGGGACAAGATTCACAAAATCCACAAGTTGGACAAGTTAGGTTTAGACAATAGCTCTCAAGATAGAGCACTCTTGTAACCGTGATCATCATCATCAATATCAATGAAGCAGGACGTAGGCTTTTACCTCCACCGTGAGGGGCCGAACCTGGGTAAAACCTCGCGTCTCTCGTCCCGCTCAACCCCTCTCAAGCTACCACATAGATGCGTTGGCCTCGCGACTAGTCCTGACACTAAGGACATCTGCCGTGACAATTCCACGACAGGTATGATGGAAAAACTGCTAGATAACCCTTTTACAGGAGATGGAACAAAGCATCCTGATGAGCACTTAATATATGTGGATGAAGTTTGTGGATTATTTAAGCTTGCAGGTATACCCGATGATGTTGCTAAGAAGAAGGTCTTCCCTTTATCTTTGAAGGGAGACACATTGATATGGTATAGGCTATGTGATGATATGAGATCATGGGACTATAAAAGATTGAAGCTGGAATTTCATCAAAAGTATTACCCTATGCATCTTGTTCATCGTGATCGCAATTATATATATAATTTCTGGCCTCACGAAGGAGAAAGCATCGCTCAAACTTGGGGGAGGCTTAAATCAATGTTATATTCATGCCCCAATCATGAGCTCTCAAGAGAAATGATTATTCAAAATTTATATGCTCGGCTTTCTGATAACAATCGCACCATGCTCGATACTTCTTGTGCTGGCTCTTTTATGATGAAGACTATTGAATTCAGATGGAATTTATTGGATAGAATTAAATGCAACTCTGAAGATTGGGACCTCGACGAAGGTAAGGAGTCAGGTATGACACCTAAGTTTGATTGTGTTAAATCTTTTATGGATACCTATATTTTCCGTAAGTTTAGCACTAAATATGGACTTGACTCTGAGATAGTAGCTTCTTTCTGTGAATCTTTTCCTACTTATGTTGATCTCCCTAAGGAGAAGTGGTTTAAATATCATCCTCCCATAGAAGTAAAAGTAGTTGCACCTATTAAAGTTGAAGAAAAGACTGTCACTTATAATGATCCTATTGTTCCTACTTCTTATATTGAGAAACCACCTTTCCCTGTTAGAATAAAGGATCATGCTAAAGCTTCAACTGTTGTTCGTAAAAGCAATATTAGAACTTATACATCTCCTGAGCAAGTTAAAGTAGAACCTAATATTGCTATTGTTAAAGATCTCTTGTCTGATAATATTGATGGGCATGTTATTCAGTTCGAAGGTGAAACTGCTAGAATTGCTAAACCTTGTGATAAAGATAAACATAGACCTGTGGTAGGCGTGCCTGTTATTTCTGTTAAAATAGGATATCATTGTTATCATGGCTTATGTGATATGGGTGCAAGTGCTAGTGTTATACCGCATACTTTATACGAAGAAATTAAGAATGAAATTGCACCTGCTGAGTTAGAAGGTATTGATGTCACAATTAAACTTGCCAATAGAGATACTAAATATCCTGCTGATTTTCTTGTTCTTACTTCTCCGCAAGATAGCTTTTGTCCCATTATATTTGGTAGACCCTTTCTAAATATTGTTAATGCTACCATAGATTGCACAAAGAATGTTGTTACTGTTGGCTTGGATGATATGGTTCATGAGTTTAATTTCTCTAAATTTAGTAAACAACATCGTGAGGAAGAATTACCTAGTAAGGATGAAATTATTGGTCTTGCTTCTATTGCCGTACCTCCTAGTGATCCTTTAGAACACTATTTGCTAGACCATGAAAATGATATGTTCATGAATGAAAGAAGGGAAATAGATGAAGTATTCTTTAAACAGGAACCTATTCTGCATCACAACTTGCCTACTGAAATCTTAGGGGATCCTCCTCCACCCAAGGGTGATCCCATGTTTGAGCTTAAACCTTTGCCTGATAATCTTAAATATGCTTATCTTGATGAAAAGAAGATATATCTTGTTATTATTAGTGCTAACTTTTCAGAGCATGAAGAAGAAAGATTATTGAAAACTCTAAAGAAGCATCATGCTGCTATTGGATATACTCTTGATGATCTTAAGGGCATTAGTCCCACTCTATGTCAACATAAAATAAATTTGGAAGCAGATGCCAAACCAGTTCATGATCCTCAACGACGTCTGAATCCTAAGATGAAAGAACTGGTAAGAAAAGAAATACTAAAGCTTCTGGAGGCAGGTATAATCTATCACGTTGCTGATAGTGAGTGGGTAAGTCCTGTCCATTGTGTCCCTAAGAAGGGCGGTATTACTGTTGTTCCTAATGATAAAGATGAATTGATTCCATAAAGAATTATCACAGGTTATAGGATGGTAATTGATTTCCGCAAATTAAATAAAGCTAATAAGAAAGATCATTACCCCTTACCTTTTATTGATCAAATGCTAGAAAGATTATGCAAACATACACACTATTGCTTTCTAGATGGTTATTCTGGTTTCTCTCAAATACATGTGTCAGCTAGAGATCAATCAAAGACTACTTTTACATGCCCTTTTGGTACTTTTGCTTATAGACGTATGCCTTTTGGTTTATGTAATGCACCTGCTACCTTTCAAAGATGCATGACGGCTATATTCTCTGACTTTTGTGAAAAGATTTGTGAGGTTTTCATGGACGACTTTTCCGTCTATGGTTCCTCGTTTGATGATTGCTTGAGCAATCTTGATCGAGTTTTGCAGAGATGTGAAGAAACTAATCTTGTCTTGAATTGGGAAAAGTGCCACTTTATGGTTAATGAAGGTATTGTCTTGGGGCACAAAGTTTCTGAAAGAGGTATTGAAGTTGATAAAGCCAAGGTTGATGCTATTGAAAAGATGCCATGTCCCAAGGACATCAAAGGTATAAGAAGTTTCCTTGGTCACGCCGGATTTTATAGGAGGTTCATTAAGGACTTCTCAAAAATTTCTCGGCCTCTGACTAATTTATTGCAAAAAGATATACCATTTGTCTTTGATGATGATTGTGTAGAAGCAATTGAAATACTTAAGAAAGCATTAGTCTCTGCACCTGTTGTTCAGCCACCTGATTGGAACCTACCCTTTGAAATTATGTGTGATGCTAGTGATTATGCTGTAGGTGTTGTTCTAGGGCAAAGAGTTGATAAGAAATTAAATGTTATTCATTATGCTAGTAAGACTCTAGACAACGCTCAAAGAAATTATGCTACTACTGAAAGAGAACTCTTAGCAGTTGTATTTGCTTGTGATAAGTTCAGATCTTATATTGTTGATTCTAAAGTAACTATTCAAACTGATCATGCTACTATTAAATATCTTATGGAAAAGAAAGATGCTAAACCTAGACTTATTAGATGGGTTCTCTTGCTACAAGAATTTGATTTGCATATTGTTGATAGAAAGGGAGCTGAGAACCCCGTTGCAGACAACTTGTCTAGGTTAGAAAATATTCTTGATGACCCACTACCTATTAATGATAGCTTCCCTGATGAACAATTGAATGTTATAAGTACTTCTCGTAGTACTCCATGGTATGCTGATTATGCTAATTATATTGTTGCTAAGTTTATACCACCTAGCTTCACATACCAGCAAAAGAAAAAGTTCTTCTATGATTTAAGACATTACTTTTGGGATGACCCACATCTTTATAAGGAAGGAGTAGATGGTGTTATTAGACGTTGTGTACCTGAGCATGAACAGGAACAGATCCTACACAAGTGTCACTCCGAGTCTTATGGAGGACACCACACTGGAGATAGAACTGCACATAAGGTATTGCAATCTGGTTTTTATTGGCCTACTCTCTTCAAGGATGCCCGTAAGTTTGTCTTGTCTTGTGATGAATGTCAAAGAATTGGTAATATTAGTAGACGTCAAGAAATGCCTATGAATTATTCACTTGTTATTGAACCGTTTGATGTTTGGGGCTTTGATTATATGGGACATTTTCCTGCCTCTAATGGATACACACATATTTTAGTTGCTGTTGATTACATTACTAAGTGGGTAGAAGCTATTCCAACTAGTAGTGCTGATCATAACACTTCTATTAAAATGCTTAAGGAAGTTATTTTTCCGAGGTTTGGAGTCCCTAGATATTTAATGACTGATGGTGGTTCACACTTTATTCATGGTGCTTTCCGTAAAATGCTTGCTAAATATGATGTTAATCATAGAATTGCATCTCCTTATCACCCACAGTCTAGTGGTCAAGTAGAGTTGAGCAATAGAGAGCTCAAATTAATTTTGCAAAAGACTGTTAATAGGTCTAGAAAGAATTGGTCCAAAAAACTTGATGATGCATTATGGGCTTATAGAACTGCATATAAAAATCCTATGGGTATGTCTCCGTATAAAATGGTTTATGGAAAAGCATGCCACTTACCTCTCGAACTAGAACATAAGGCATATTGGGCTATTAAAGAGCTTAACTATGATTTTAAACTTGCCGGTGAGAAGAGGTTATTTGATATTAGCTCACTTGATGAATGGAGAACCCAAGCTTATGAAAATGCCAAGTTGTTTAAAGAAAAAGTTAAAAGATGGCATGACAAAAGGATACAAAAGCGTGAGTTTAATGTAGGTGATTATGTATTGCTATACAACTCTTGTTTAAGATTTTTTGCAGGAAAACTTCTCTCTAAATGGGAAGGCCCCTATGTTATCGAAGAGGTCTATCGTTCCGGTGCCATAAAAATCAACAACTTCGAGGGCACAAATCCGAAAGTGGTAAATGGTCAAAGAATCAAACATTATATCTCAAGTAATCCCATAAATGTTGAAACCAATATTATTGAAACCGTAACCCCGGAGGAATACATAAGAGACACTTTCCGGAACGTTTCAGACTCCGAAAAGGAATAGGTATGTGGTACGGTAAGTAAGCCGACTCCAAAACAATTTTTAAGGCAATATTTCTCCGTTTTGGAATATTTAGAAAAATAGAAAAATAAGTAGCAGACCGGGAAGGACACGAGGGCCCCACGAGGGTGGTGGGCGCGCCCCCCCTACCTCGTGAGCACCTCGTGTGCCTTCCAGACTCCGTTTTCTTGCACGTTATGTATTTTGGTCGGTAAAAATTCATTATATATTCTCCCGAAGGTTTTGACTCACGTATTACGCAAACCTCCTCTGTTTTTGTTTTCGAGCTGTTGCTGCTGCAGATTAGAGCAAGATGTCTTCTCAAGAGTCAATCGGGGAGAGCCGGGTATCTAATCCGGCACCGGAACCAAGGGCAAACAGCGACGCTGACCTCTTTGGGCCAGCAATGGAGGAAGAGATGGAGGCTGACTTGATGAGAGTGGATGCCCTGGAGGATCAAGAAGTCACCTCTCGCCTCCGAGCTGGGTTCATAATGGGGGAACTACAGAGCTCAGCTATTCCAAACTCGGTTATCCCTTCTAATGTTAGATTTCTTACCTATGAAAATATGAAGAGGAGTGTCACTTGTTCTCCTGCAGCTATGCAACACCCTTGGGTGCAAGGAGCTTTAACTGTCACAGGAAAGCTTCGTATGGAAATAATGGACCTCAAACATCAAGTCAATAAGCTCGAGGAGGAGAATCGCATCCTAAGGGGAATCATCGCCAAGAATATTACCCCGACAACAAAGGAGACATAATCACATGGGTATGGGCACTCCCCTTGGCAACTGCCAAGCTTGGGGGAGGTGCCCCGGTATCGTATCACAATCACAACTCCTATCTTTACCATTTTTCTTAGTTCGATCCTATTAGTAGTATCTTGATCTAGTAGAATAAAGTTTATGGCATGATCTAGTTTTGAGTTTTGCTTTATGATCTCTCTATGTAATCGAGTCCGTGAGCTATATATAATAAAGATTAGTGTTGAGTCAAGGGCTTTACTATTTGGCCATGATCTTGGGTGAATAAAATAAAAGAGAAAAAGAATAAAAAGAAACAAAAAGTTCATATTGATCTTATTGAGAGTAATGACTTCACATAGAAAGAGTATGATGATTAAAAGTTGTTGGGAGTTGGCAGACATAGCTTTGGTCATTGTCGCAATTAATAGGAAGTAATAAGGAAAGAGAGGTTTCACATATAGATATATTATCATTGACATCTTTTATGATTGGGAGCACTCATTAAAATATGACATGCTAAAGAGTTGATGTTGGACAAGGAAGACAACGTAATGAGTTATATATTTCTTATATCTGAGATAAAGTATGTTGCCATGGATCCTCTAACTTGTTGAGCTTGCCTTTCCCCCTCATGCTAGCCAAATTCTCAGCACCAAGTAGAAATACTACTTGTGCTTCCAAATACCCTTAAAGCAGTTTTGCCATGAGAGTCCACCATATCTACCTATGGATTGAGTAAGATCCTTCAAGTAAGTTGTCATTGGTGCAAAGCAATAAAAATTGCTCTAAATATGTATGATTGATTGGTGTGGGATAAATAAGCTTTATACGATCTTGTGATGTGGAAGTAATAAAAGCGACGGACTGCATAATAAAGGTTCATGTCACAAGGGGCAATATAAAGTGACGTTCTTTCGCATTGAGATTTTATGCATCCAACCATAAAAGCGCATGGCAACCTCTGCTTCCCTCTGCGAAGGGCCTATCCTTTATTATTATCTTCTACCTTATGCATGAGTCATGGTGATCTTCACCTTTTATTTTTCATTTTATCCTTTGGCAAGCTCAGCATGTTGGAAAGAACATGATATATATATCTAATTGGATGTAGGGGAGCATGAACCATTATTGTTCACATTACCCTTGAGGTAAAAGGTTGTCGGGCAAAACTATAAGCCCCTATCTTTCTCTGTGTCTGATTAAAACTCCGTAACCACAAGTTGTTGGAAATATGCCCTAGAGGCAATAATAAAAGGATTATTATTATATTTCCTTGTTCATGATAAATTGTCTTTTATTCATTCTATAATTGTGTTATCCGGAAATCGTAATACATGTGTGAATACATAGACACCAAACATGTCCCTACTATGCCTCTAGTTGACTAGCTCGTTGATCAACAGATAGTCATGGTTTCCTGACTATGGACATTGGATGCCATTGATAACGAGATCACATCATTAGGAGAATGATGTGATGGACAAGACCCAATCCTAAACATAGCACAAGATCGTATAGTTCGTTTGCTAGAGTTTTTCCATTGTCAAGTATCTTTTCGTTAGACCATGAGATCGTGTAACTCCCGGATACCGTAGGAGTGCTTTGAGTGTACCAAACGTCACAACGTAACTGGGTGACTATAATGGTATACTACGGGTATCTCTGAAAGTGTCTGTTGGGTTGACACGGATCAAGACTGGGATTTGTCACTCCGTATGACGGAGAGGTATCTCTGGGCCCACTCGGTAATGCATCATCATAATGAGCTCAAAGTGACCAAGTGTCAGGTCACGGGATCATGCATTACGGTACGAGTAAAATGACTTGCCGGTAACGAGACTGAACAAGGTATTGGGATACCGACGATCGAGTCTCGGACAAGTAACGTACCGATTGACAAAGGGAATTGTATACGGGGTTGCTTGAATCCTCGACATCGTGGTTCATCCGATGAGATCATCGAGGAGCATGTGGGAGCCAACATGGGTATCCAGATCCCGCTGTTGGTTATTGACCGGAGAGCCGTCTCGGTCATGTCTACATGTCTCCCGAACCCGTAGGGTCTACACACTTAAGGTTCGGTGACGCTAGGGTTGTATGGATATGAGTATGCAGTAATCCGAAAGTTGTTCGGAGTCCCGGATGAGACCCCGGACATCACGAGGAGTTCCGGAATGGTCTGGAGGTGAAGAATTATATATAGGAAGTGCAGTTTCGGCCATCGGGAGAGTTTCGAGGGTCAACGGTATTGTACCGGGACCACCGGAAGGGTCCCGGGGGTCCACCGGGTGGGGCCACCCATCCTGGAGGGCCCCATGGGCTGAAGTGGGGAGGGAACCAGCCCATAGTGGGCTGATGCGCCCCCCCTTGGGCCCCCATGCGCCTAGGGTTGGGAACCCTAGGGGAGGGGGCGCCTCCACTTGCCTTGGGGGGCACTCCTCCCCCTTGGCCGCCGCCCCCCTAGGAGATCCCATCTCCTAGGGCTGGCGCACCCCCCTAGGGGGCCTATATAAAGGGGGGAGGGAGGGCAGCCACACCCTGAAGTCTTGGCGCTTCCCTCTCCCCTGCTACACCTCTCCCCTCTCCCTCTCGTAGAAGAACGGCGAAGCCCTGCTGCGGTGACTGCTGCATCCACCACCACGCCGTCGTGCTGCTGGATCTTCATCAACCTCTCCTTCCCCCTTGCTGGATCAAGAAGGAGGAGACGTCACGCTGACCGTACGTGTGTTGAACGCGGAGGTGCCGTCCGTTCGGTGCTAGGATCTCCGGTGATTTGGATCACAACGAGTACGACTCCCTCATCCCCGTTCTTTGAACGCTTCCGCTCGCGATCTACAAAGGTATGTAGATGCATCCGATCACTCATTGTTAGATGAACTCATAGATGGATCTTGGTGAAAACGTAGGAATTTTTGTTTGTTTTCTGCAACGTTCCCCAACACAAGTATCGCGTGAGTGTTAGCAATTATGGAGGACTAAATGATAGTTGAGTATGTGGACTTGCTTTTTAGCTCTGACATAGACTCTTTCCGATGTTATGATAAATTGCAATTGCTTCAATGACTGAGATTATAGTTTGTCGGAGCCCAATAAGGTTTATGATTTATACTTTTCCATTGTGAATAGATCATCACTTGAACATAAGTAATCATATGATAAAATCTATATATGTTGTTGTTATGAGAATGATCATGATGCCTTCATGTCCGTATTCTATTTTTATCGACGCCTTTACCTCTAAACATGAGGACATATTTATTGTTATCGGCATTTCGCTTGAGGACAAGCGAGGTCTAATCTTGGGGGAGTTGATACGTCCATTTTGCATCATGCTTTTATATCGATATTTATCGCATTATGGACTGTTATTTCACTTTATGTCACAATACTTATGGCTATTCTCTATTATTTTACAAGGTTTACATAAGGAGGGAGAATGCCGGCAGCTGGAATTCTGGGCTGGAAAAGGAGCAAATATTAGAGACCTATTCTGCGCAACTCCAAAAGTCCCGAAACTCCACGGAACGTCTTAAAATAAATAAAGAAAAATCCTCGCCAAAGATGAAGACCAGGGGCCCACACCCTGCTAACGAGGGTGGGGGGCGCGTGCCCCCTACCTCGTGGGCCCCCTGGTGGCTCTCCGATGCCCATCTTCTCCTATATGAAGTCTTTCGATGAGAAAAAAATAAGAAGGAACTTTTCGGGACGAGACTCCGCCGCCACGAGGCGGAACCTTGGCGGATCCAATCTAGAGCTCCGGCAGAGCTGTTCTGCCGGGGAAACTTCCCTCCGGGAGGGGGAAATCATCACCATCGTCATCATCAACACTCCTCTCATAGGGAGAGGGCAATCTCGATCAACATCTTCACCAGCACCATCTCATCTCCAATCCCTAGTTCATCTCTTGTATCCAATTCTTGTCTCAAAGTCCGGGATTTGTGCTAGTAGGTTGCTAGTAGTGTTGATTACTCCTTGTAGTTGATGCTAGTTGGTTTAATTGGTGGAAGATCATATGTACAGATCCTATATGCATATTATTACCCCTCTGATTATGAACATGAATATGCTTTGTGAGTAATTACGTTCGTTCCTGAAGACAAGGGAGAAGTCTTGCTATGAGTAGTCATGTGAATTTGGTATTTGTTTGATATTTTGATAAGATGTATGTTGTCTAGCCTCCAGTGGTGTTATGTGAACGTCGACTACATAACACTTCACCATTATTTGGGCCTAGAGGAATGCATTGGGAAGTAATAAGTAGATGATGGGTTGCTAGAGTGACAGAAGCTTAAACCCTAGTTTATGCGTTGCTTCGTAAGGGGCTAATTTGGATCCTCATGTTTCATGCTATGGTTAGGTTTACCTTAATACTTTTGTTGTAGTTGCGGATGCTTGCAATAGAGGTTAATCATAAGTGGGATGCTTGTTCAAGTAAGAATAGCACCCAAGCACCGGTCCACCCACATATCAAATTATCAAAGTATCGAACGCGAATCATATGAACATGATGAAAACTAGCTTGACGATATTCCCAGGTGTCCTCGGGAGCGCTTTTCCTATTATAAGAGTTTGTTCTGGCTTGTCCTTTGCTACAAAAGGATTGGGCCACCTTGCTGCACTTTATTTACTTTTGTTATGTGTTGCTCGTTACAATCTATCTTATCGCAAAACTATCTGTTACCACTTATTTCAGTACTTGCAGATAATACCTTACTGAAAACCGCTTATCATTTCCTTCTGCTCCTCGTTGGGTTCGACATTCTTACTTATCGAAAGGACTACGATAGATCCCCTATACTTGTGGGTCATCATTTGCCACAACAATGAGTCTGATATTTGGCATTCACGACTCTGTCACATTAACTTTGGTTGCATGATGTGGCTAGCCAATATGAATTTAATTCCAAAAATCTCTACTGTCAAAGGCTCTAATTGCCAAGTATGTGTGCAAGCTAAGCAACCTCGCAAGTCCCATAAGACTGCAGAGGCAAGAGACTTGGCGCCACTAGAGCTTATACATTCTGATCTTTGTGAGATGAATGGCGTGTTGACAAAAGGTGGAAAGAGATACTTCATAACGTTGATTGATGACTCCACTAGATATTGTTATGTGTATCTTCATGACGTTTATTGCTAAACGTGTTAGCCATAGTAGTAGAAGTAATAGTTGGCGAGCAACTTCATGGAGACACGATGATGGAGATCATTATGATGGAGATCATGGTGTCATGCCGGTGACAAGATGGTCATGGAGCCCCAAGATGGAGATCACAGGAGCTATATGATATTGGCCATATCATGTCACTATTATTTGATTGCATGAGATTTTTATCATGTTTTTGCATCTTGTTTACCTAGAACGATGGTAGTAAATAAGATGATCCCTCATAATAATCTCAAGAAAGTGTTTCCCCTAACTGTGCGCCGTTGCGACAGTTCGTTGTTTCGAAGCACCGCGTGATGATCGGGTGTGATAGATTCCAACGTTCACATACAACGGGTGTAAGACAGATTTACACATGCAAACACTTAGGTTGATTTGACGAGCCTAGCATGTACAGACATGGCCTCGGAACACAGAAGACCGAAAGGTCGAGCATGAGTCGTATAGAAGATACGATCAACATGAAGATGTTCACCGATGTTGACTAGTCCGTATCACATGATGATCGGACACGGCCTATTTAACTCGGATCATGTTATACTTAGATGACTGGAGGGATGTCTATCTAAGTGGGAGTTCATTGAATAATTTGATTAGATGAACTTAATTATCATGAACTTAGTCTGAAATCTTTACAACATGTATTGTAGAACAAATGGCCAACGTTGTCCTCAACTTCAACGCGTTCCTAGAGAAAACCAAGCTGAAAGACGATGGCAGCAACTATACGGACTGGGTCCGGAACCTGAGGATCATCCTCATAGCTGCCAAGAAAGATTATGTCCTACAAGCACCGCTAGGTGAAGCACCTGCTCTCCCTGCAGAACAAGACATTATGAATGCTTGGCAGACACGTACCGATGATTACTCCCGCGTTCAGTGCGGCATGCTTTACAGCTTAGAGCCGGGGCTCCAAAAGCGTTTTGAGAGACACAGAGCATATGAGATGTTCGAAAAGCTGAAAATGGTTTTTCAAGCTCATGCCCGGGTCGAGAGATATGAAGTCTCCGACAAGTTCTTCAGCTGTAAGATGGAGGAAAGCAGTTCTGTCAGTGAGCACATACTCACTATGTCTGGGTTACATAACCGCTTGACTCAGCTGGGAGTTAATCTCCCGGATGACGCGGTCATTGACAGAATCCTTCAGTCGCTTCCACCGAGCTAAAAGAGCTTTGTGATGAACTTCAATATGCAGGGGATGGAAAAGACCATTCCTGAAGTATTTGCAATGCTGAAATCAGCAGAGGTAGAAGTCAAAAAGGAACATCAAGTGTTGATGGTGAATAAAACCACTAAGTTCAAGAAAGAAAAGGGTAAGAAGAACTTCAAGAAGGACGGCAAGGGAGTTGCCGCGCCCGGTAGGCAAGCTGCCAGGAAGAAGCCAAAGAATGGACCCAAGCCCGAGACTGAGTGCTTTTATTGCAAGGGAAGTGGTCACTGGAAGCGGAACTACCCCAAATACTTAGCGGACAAGAAGGCCGGCATCACGAAAGGTATATGTGATATACATGTAATTGATGTGTACCTTACCAGTACTCGTAGTAGCTCCTGGGTATTTGATAACGGTGCAGTTGCTCACATTTGTAACTCAAAGCAGGAGCTGCGGAATAAGCGGAGACTGGCGAAGGACAAGGTGACGATGCGCGTCGGGAATGGTTCCAAGGTCGATGTGATCGCCGTCGGCACGCTACCTCTACATTTACCTACGGGATTAGTTTTAAACCTCAATAATTGTTATTTAGTGCCAGCTTTGAGCATGAACATTGTATCGGGATCTCGTTTAATTCGAGATGGCTACTCATTTAAATCCGAGAATAATGGTTGTTCTATTTATATGAGAGATATGTTTTATGGTCATGCTCCGATGGTGAATGGTTTATTCTTAATGAATCTCGAGCGTAATACTACACATATTCATAGTGTGAATACCAAAAGATGTAAGGTTGATAATGATAGTCCCACATACTTGTAGCACTGCCGCCTTGGTCACATAGGTGTCAAACGCATGAAGAAGCTCCATGCAGATGGACTTTTAGAGTCTCTTGATTATGAATCATTTGACACGTGCGAACCATGCCTCATGGGAAAAATGACCAAGACTCCGTTCTCAGGAACAATGGAGCGAGCAACCAACTTATTGGAAATCATACATACTGATGTGTGCGGTCCAATGAGTGTTGAGGCTCGCGGTGGCTATCGTTATGTTCTCACCCTCACTGATGACTTGAGTAGATATGGGTATGTCTACTTAATGAAACACAAGTCTGAAACCTTTGAAAAGTTCAAGGAATTTCAGAGTGAGGTTGAGAATCAACGTGACAGGAAAATCAAGTTTCTATGATCAGATCGTGGAGGAGAATACTTGAGTCACGAATTTGGCACACACTTAAGAAAATGTGGAATAGTTTCACAACTCACACCGCCTGGAACACCTCAGCGTAATGGTGTGTCCGAACGTCGTAATCACACTCTATTAGATATGGTACGATCTATGATGTCTCTTATCGATTTACCGCTATCTTTTTGGGGCTATGCTTTAGAGACTGCCGCATTCACTTTAAATAGGGCTCCGTCGAAATCCGTTGAGACGACACCGTATGAATTATGGTTTGGGAAGAAACCTAAGCTGTCGTTTCTAAAAGTTTGGGGATGCGATGCTTATGTCAAGAAACTTCAACCTGAGAAGCTCGAACCCAAGTCGGAAAAATGCGTCTTCATAGGATACCCTAAAGAAACTATTGGGTATACCTTCTACCTAAGATCCGAAGGCAAGATCTTTGTTGCCAAGAACAGAATCTTTCTGGAGAAAGAGTTTCTCTCGAAAGAAGTAAGTGGGAGGAAAGTAGAACTTGATGAGGTATTACCTCTTGAACCGGCAAATGGCGCAACTCAAGAAAATGTTCCTGAGGTGCCTGCACCGACTAGAGAGGAAGTTATTGATGATGATCAAGATACTTCTGATCAAGCTCCTACTGAGATTCGAAGGTCCACAAGGACACGTTCCGCACCAGAGTGGTACGGCAACCCTGTCTTGGAAATCATGTTGTTAGACAACGGTGAACCTTCGAACTATGAAGAAGCGATGGCGGGACCGGATTCCGACAAATGGCTAGAAGCCATGAAATCCAAGATAGGATCCATGTATGAAAACGAAGTATGGACTTTGACTGACTTGCCTGTTGAACGGCGAGCCATAGAAAATAAATGGATCTTTAAGAAGAAGACAGACGCGGATGGTAATGTGACCATCTATAAAGCTCGGCTTGTCGCTAAGGGTTATCGACAAGTTCAAGGGGTTGACTACGATGAGACTTTCTCACCTGTAGCGAAGCTGAAGTCCGTCCGAATCATGTTAGCAATTGCCGCATTCTATGATTATGAGATATGGCAAATGGACGTCAAAACGGCATTCCTTAATGGTTTCCTTAAGGAAGAATTGTATATGATGCAGCCGGAAGGTTTTGTCGATCCTAAGAATGCTGACAAGGTGTGCAGGCTCCAACGCTCGATTTATGGGCTGGTGCACGCATCTCGGAGTTGGAATATTCGCTTTGATGAGATGATCAAAGCATTTGGGTTTATGCAGACTTATGGAGAAGCCTGCGTTTACAAGAAAGTGAGTGGGAGCTCTGTAGCATTTCTCATATTATATGTAGATGACATACTTTTGATGGGAAATGATATAGAGCTTTTGGACAGCATTAAGGCCTACTTGAATAAGAGTTTTTCAATGAAGGACCTTGGAGAAGCTGCTTATATATTAGGCATCAAGATCTATAGAGATATATCAAGACGCCTCATAGGTCTTTCACAAAGCACATACCTTGATAAGATATTGAAGAAGTTCAATATGGATCAGTCTAAGAAGGGGTTCTTGCCTGTGTTGCAAGGTGTGAAATTGAGCTCAGCTCAATGTCCGACCACGGCAGAAGATATAGAAGAGATGAGTGTCATCCCCTATGCCTCAGCCATAGGGTCTATTATGTATGCCATGCTGTGTACCAGACCTGATGTAAACCTTGCCGTAAGTTTGGTAGGTAGGTACCAAAGTAATCCCGGCAAGGAACACTGGACAGCGGTCAAGAATATCCTAAAGTACCTGAAAAGGACTAAGGAAATGTTTCTCGTTTACAGAGGTGACGAAGAGCTCGTCGTAAAGGGTTACGTCGACGCTAGCTTCGACATAGATTTGGATGACTCTAAGTCACAAACCGGATACGTGTATATTTTGAATGGTGGGGCAGTAAGCTGGTGCAGTTGCAAGCAGAGCGTCGTGGCGGGATCTACATGTGAAGCGGAGTACATGGCAGCCTCGGAGGCAGCGCATGAAGCAATTTGGGTGAAGGAGTTCATCACCGACCTAGGAGTCATACCCAATGCATCGGGGCCGATCAAACTCTTCTGTGACAACACTGGAGCTATTGCACTTGCCAAGGAGCCCAGGTTTCACAAGAAGACCAGGCACATCAAGCGTCGCTTCAACTCCATTCGTGAAAATGTTCAATATGGAGACATAGATATTTGTAAAGTACATACGGACCTGAATGTAGCAGATCCGTTGACTAAACCTCTCCCTAGAGCAAAACATGATCAACACCAGAATTCCATGGGTGTTCGATTCATCACAATGTAACTAGATTATTGACTCTAGTGCAAGTGGGAGACTGTTGGAAATATGCCCTAGAGGCAATAATAAAAGGATTATTATTATATTTCCTTGTTCATGATAAATTGTCTTTTATTCATGCTATAATTGTGTTATCCGGAAATCATAATACATGTGTGAATACATCGACACCAAACATGTCCCTACTAAGCCTCTAGTTGACTAGCTCGTTGATCAACAGATAGTCATGGTTTCCTGACTATGGACATTGGATGTCATTGATAACGAGATCACATCATTAGGAGAATGATGTGATGGACAATACCCAATCCTAAACATAGCACAAGATCGTATAGTTCGTTTGCTAGAGTTTTTCCAATGTCAAGTATCTTTTCGTTAGACCATGAGATCGTGTAACTCCCGGATACCGTAGGAGTGCTTTGGGTGTACCAAACATCACAACGTAACTGGGTGACTATAAAGGTATACTACGGGTATCTCCGAAAGTGTCTGTTGGGTTGACAGGGATCAAGACTGGGATTTGTCACTCCGTATGACGGAGAGGTATCTCTGGGCCCACTCGGTAATGCATCAGCATAATGAGCTCAAAGTGACCAAGTGTCTGGTCACGGGATCATGCATTACGGTACGAGTAAAGTGACTTGCCGGTAACGAGACTGAACAAGGTATTGGGATACCGACGATCGAGTCTCGGGCAAGTAACGTACCGATTGACAAAGGGAATTGTATACGGGGTTGCTTGAATCCTCGACATCGTGGTTCATCCGATGAGATCATCGAGGAGCATGTGGGAGCCAACATGGGTATCCAGATCCCGCTGTTGGTTATTGACCGGAGAGCCGTCTCGGTCATGTCTACATGTCTCCCGAACCCGTAGGGTCTACACACTTAAGGTTCGGTGACGCTAGGGTTGTATGGATATGAGTATGTAGTAATCCGAAAATTGTTCGGAGTCCCGGATGAGATCCCGGACGTCACGAGGAGTTCCGGAATGGTCCGGAGGTGAAGAATTATATATAGGAAGTGCAGTTTCGGCCATCGGGAGAGTTTCGGGGGTCAACGGTATTGTACCGGGACCACCGGAAGGGTCCCGGGGGTCCACCGGGTGGGGCCACCCATCCCGGAGGGCCCCATGGGCTGAAGTGGGGAGGGAACCAGCCCATAGTGGGCTGGTGCGCCCCCCCCCTAGGGCCCCCCATGCGCCTAGGGTTGGGAACCCTAGGGGAGGGGGCGCCTCCACTTGCCTTGGGGGGCACTCCTCCCCCTTGGCCGCCGCCCCCCTAGGAGATCCCATCTCCTAGGGCCGGCGCACCCCCTAGGGGGCCTATATAAATGGGGGGGTGGGAGGGCAGCCGCACCCTGAAGTCTTGGCGCCTCCCTCTCCCCTGCTACACCTCTCCCCTCTCCCTCTCGTAGAAGAACGGCGAAGCCCTGCTGCGGTGACTGCTGCATCCACCACCACGCCGTCGTGCTGCTAGATCTTCATCAAACTCTCCTTCCCCCTTGTTGGATCAAGAAGGAGGAGACGTCACGCTGACCATACGTGTGTTGAACGCGGAGGTGCCGTCCGTTCGGCGCTAGGATCTCCGGTGATTTGGATCACGACGAGTACGACTCCCTCATCCCCGTTCTTTGAACGCTTCCGCTCGCGATCTACAAAGGTATGTAGATGCATCCGATCACTCGTTGCTAGATGAACTCATAGATGGATCTTGGTGAAAACATAGGAAATTATTTGTTTTCTGCAACGTTCCCCAACACAAGTATCGCGTGAGTGTTAGCAATTATGGAGGACTAAATGATAGTTGAGTATGTGGACTTGCTTTTTAGCTCTGACATAGACTCTTTCTGATGTTATGATAAATTGCAATTGCTTCAATGACTGAGATTATAGTTTGTCGGAGCCCAATAAGGTTTATGATTTATACTTTTCCATTGTGAATAGATCATCACTTGAACATGAGGACATAATGCCTTCATGTCCGTATTCTATTTTTATCGACGCCTTTACCTCTAAACATGAGGACATATTTATTGTTATCGGCTTTTCGCTTGAGGACAAGCGAGGTCTAAGCTTGGCGGAGTTGATACGTCCATTTTGCATCATGCTTTTATATCGATATTTATCGCATTATGGACTGTTATTTCACTTTATGTCACAATACTTATGGCTATTCTCTATTATTTTACAAGGTTTACATAAGGAGGGAGAATGCCGGCAGCTGGAATTCTGGGCTGGAAAAGGAGCAAATATTAGAGACCTATTCTGTGCAACTCCAAAAGTCCTGAAACTCCACGGAACGTCTTAAAATAAATAAAGAAAAATCCTCACCAAAGATGAAGACCAGGGGGCCCACACCCTGCTCACGAGGGTGGGGGGCGCGTGCCCCCCTACCTCATGGGCCCCCTGGTGGCTCTCCGACGCCCATCTTCTCCCATATGAAGTCTTTCGATGAGAAAAAAATAAGAAGGAACTTTTCGGGACGAGACTCCGCCGCCACGAGGCGGAACCTTGGTGGATCCAATCTAGAGCTCCAGCAGAGCTGTTCTGCCGGGGAAACTTCCCTCCGGGAGGGGGAAATCATCACCATCATCATCACCAACGCTCCTCTTATCGGGAGAGGGCAATCTCCATCAATATCTTCACCAGCACCATCTCATCTCCAAACCCTAGATCATCTCTTGTATCCAATTCTTGTCTCAAATTCCGGGATTGGTGCTATTAGGTTGCTAGTAGTGTTGATTACTCCTTGTAGTTGATGCTAGTTGGTTTAATTGGTGGAAGATCATATGTTCAGATCATATATGCATATTATTACCCCTCTGATTATGAACATGAATATGCTTTGTGAGTAATTACGTTCGTTCCTGAGGACAAGGGAGAAGTCTTGCTATGAGTAGTCATGTGAATTTGGTATTCGTTTGATATTTTGATAAGATGTATGTTGTCTAGCCTCTAGTGGTGTTATGTGAATGTCGACTACATAACACTTCACCATTATTTGGGCCTAGAGGAAGGCATTGGGAAGTAATAAGTAGATGATGGGTTGCTGGAGTGAAAGAAGCTTAAACCCTAGTTTATGCGTTGCTTCGTAAGGGGCTGATTTGGATCCTCATGTTTCATGCTATGGTTAGGTTTACCCTATTACTTTTGTTGTAGTTGCGGATGCTTGCAATAGAGGTTAATCATAAGTGGGATGCTTGTTCAAGTAAGAACATCACCCAAGCACTGGTCCACCCACATATCAAATTATCAAAGTATCGAACGCGAATCATATGAACGTGATGAAAACTAGCTTGACGATATTCCCATGTGTCCTCGGGAGCGCTTTTCCTATTATAAGAGTTTGTTCCAGCTTGTCCTTTGCTACAAAAGGATTGGGCCACCTTGCTGCACTTTATTTACTTTTGTTACTTGTTGCTCGTTATAATCTATCTTATCACAAAACTATTTGTTACCACTTATTTCAGTACTTGCAGAGAATACCTTGCTGAAAACCGCTTATCATTTCCTTCTGCTCCTCGTTGGGTTCGACATTCTTACTTATCGAAAGGACTACGATAGATCCCCTATACTTGTGGGTCATCATTTGCCACAACAATGAGTCTGATATTTGGCATTCACGACTTTGTCACATTAACTTTGGTTGCATGACGTGGCTAGCCAATATGAATTTAATTCCAAAAATCTCTACTGTCAAAGGCTCTAATTGCCAAGTATGTGTGCAAGCTAAGCAACCTCGCAAGTCCCATAAGACTGCAGAGGCAAGAGACTTGGCGCCACTAGAGCTTATACATTCTGATCTTTGTGAGATGAATGGCGTGTTGACAAAAGGTGGAAAGAGATACTTCATGACGTTGATTGATGACTCCACTAGATATTGTTATGTGTATCTTCTGAAATCAAAATATGAGGCTTTGACTTTCTTCAAAAACTATAAAGCTGAGGTAGAGAACCAACTTGATCGAAAAATTAAACGGCTTAGGTCCGATCGTGGTGGAGAGTATTTTTCCAATGAATTTGATATGTTTTGTGCGGAACATGGTATAATCCATGAGAGGACGCCTCCCTACTCACCCCAGTCAAATGGGGTAGCCGAAAGAAAGAACCAAACTCTCACTGATATGGTTAACATCATGTTAGACACTTCGGGTCTATCCAAGGAATGGTGGGGGGGGGAGGCGCTAATGACTGCGTGTCATGTCCTAAACCGAGCTCCCACAAAGCATAAGACCATGAATCCATTTGAGGAATGGGAAAGGAAAAGGTTGAAACTCTCTTACCTACGTACTTGGGGTTGTTTGGCGAAAGTCAATATACCAATTCCCAAGAAGCGCAAGCTTGGACCAAAAACTGTCGATTGTGTTCTTCTGGGCTATGCTTTTCATAGCATCGGCTATAGATTTTTAATAATAAAATCTGAGGTATCCGACATGCATGTTGGTACAATCATGGAGTCGAATGATGCAAATTTCTTTGAGGACATATTTCCTATGAAGGATATGTCGAGTTCATCAAATCAGGAGATACCTACTCCATCTAGTGAGGAATTCACTGTAATTCCTGAACCCACCATTGCGATGGAACACGTTGAGAATCCTGTTGAGGGTGACAATGGAAGTCCTGTGAGGAGTAAGAGACAGATGACTGCAAAGTCCTTTGGTGATGATTTCATTGTGTACCTCGTGGATGACACACCCAGGACTATTTCAGAAGCCTATGCATCTCCTGATGCTGACTACTAGAAGGAAGCTGTACGTAGCGAGATGAATTCCATCTTAGCTAACGGTACCTGGGAGATCACTGATCGTCCTTGTGGGTGCAAACCTGTAGGATGTAAGTGGGTGTTCAAGAAGAAGCTTAGACCTGATGGTACGATTGAAAAGTACAAGGCACGGCTTGTGGCCAAGGGTTATACCCAGAAAGAAGGTGAAGACTTCTTTGATACTTACTCACCCGTGGCTAGACTGACCACAATTCGGGTGCTACTATCACTGGCTGCCTCACATGGTCTTCTCGTTCATCAAATGGACGTTAAGACAACTTTTCTCAATGGAGAGTTTAAGGAGGAAATTTACATGGATCAGCCGGATGGTTTTGTAGTACCTGGTCAGGAAGGAAAGGTGTGCAAGTTATTAAAGTCTTTATATGGCCTTAAACAAGCTCCTAAAGAGTGGCATGAGAAGTTCGAAAGAACATTAACTGCTGCCGGCTTTGTAGTAAACGATGGTGATAAGTGCGTGTACTATCGCTATGGTGGGGGCGAAGGAGTTATTCTTTGTCTGTATGTCGACGACATATTGATCTTTGGAACCAAACTTGATTTAATCAAGGAGGTTAAGGATTTCTTATCTCGCTGTTTTGAGATGAAGGATCTAGGTGTAGCTGATGTTATCTTAAACATCAAGCTGTTGAGAGATGAGAATGGTGGGATCACACTGCTTCAGTCTCACTATGTGGAAAAGGTTTTGAGTCGTTTTGGGTATAGCGACTGCACACCTTCTCCAACTCCATATGATGCTAGTGTGTTGCTTCGAAAGAATCGACGGATTGCTAGAGATCAACTGAGGTATTCTCAGATTATTGGCTCGCTTATGTATTTGGTGAGTGCCACGAGGCCTGACATCTCGTTTGCTGTTAGCAAGCTGAGTCGGTTTGTGTCAAAACCGGGAGATGATCATTGGCATGCGCTTGAGAGAGTTATGCGCTATTTGAAAGGCACCGCGAGCTATGGGATTCACTACACCGGGTATCCAAGGGTACTGGAGGGCTATAGTGACTCAAACTGGATATCTAATGCTGATGAGATTAAGGCCACAAGTGGTTATGTTTTTACACTTGGTGGTGGCGCTGTTTCTTGGAAGTCTTGCAAGCAGACCATCTTAACGAGGTCAACTATGGAAGCAGAACTCACAGCATTAGACACTACCACTGTTGAAGCAGAGTGGCTTCGTGAGCTCTTGATGGACTTACCTATGGTTGAGAAACCAATACCTCCTATCCCGATGAACTGTGATAATCAAACTGTGATCGTCAAGATAAACAGTTCTAAGGACAATATGAAGTCCTCAAGGCATGTGAAGAGGAGACTGAAATCTGTCAAAAAATTAAGGAACTCCGGAGTTATTACGTTGAATTATATCCAAACGTCGAAAAATTTGGAAGATCCCTTCACAAAGGGTCTATCACGTAATGTGATAGATAATGCATCGACGGAGATGGGTCTGAGCCCACCGCATGAATTGTCCATAGTGGTAACCCACTCTATGTGATCGGAGATCCCGTGAAGTAGAAGTGAGAGACAAGCTGTTGGCCAGTTGGGAGGAGAGTATCCCTATATTACCTATCCCACTCCATGAAGATGCAATACTCTCCTAATCTGCATGGCAGGTTGATACTTAATCTTAATGTGTTCCAAGTGGCTTATTTGGGTAAGCATTCATGTTGCCCTGCAGAACATCTTCTGAGGAACACACCTATATGAATTCGACTGTTAAGGTCGCAGTCTGTGAGAATTGGGTGTTCTCTAATAAATTCATGAATGGAGTATGACGTATACGCTCCACCCGCGGGGAAGCCTTGCGGCAGCCCAGTATCGGTCAAGAATTTGTGTGAAACTAGACTCGCAGAAAACTTGTAGTTCAAGGCATAATCCACTATTCAAGTTGTGATCTAGTGTAGCATAAATCTCTAAGTGGAAGTTCAACTTTACAGTCTCCACTAAGCACCGGTATATAAACAATGTTTTGGAACTAAATGATGAGGTGTGCCAATGAGACTTTGTGGGGGATTGTTGGAATTTTGCTAGTAGGCCTTTGGCCCAAAGCCCAACTAAAATTCTGAAATTCTCTTGGCCCATTCATGCACACATGTGAGTGGAGTGAGTGAGACTAAAGTTTAGTCCCACCCCGGAAGTTGAGAGAGAGTTGCACCTCTTTATAAGGTGAGCTCTTCTACCACTTGTATGAGCATGACAAGAGGAGACCTACACGCACGCTCCTCCTCCTCGCTCGCCTCGCCACGCCACGCCTCATCACGCCGCGCCGTGCCGCGGGTTGCGGGATTGAGCCGAGCCGAGGACAGAGCTATGCACGTTCCGATTCTTTTGGATCGTGACGACTCGGACGTGGGGTTTACTCCCATTTCTCACCACCGTTCCAGATCATTGCGCCGCCAAGCAAGTCTTCTCCATCCCTCCTTTCGGCGTGCATTGGGAGAAGGGACAGCAGGCCTCCGGAATCCCGCCTCTCGTGATCCTGTACGGGAGAGGGGCGATCAGGTTTTTGGGGAGCACACTCACGCGACTGCTGGCAGCGATGACTTCTTCCCCGACCTCGGCAACCTCATGGGCGACAACGTCAACGCCGGCGGTGCTGCACCATATGGTAGAATTCATGTTTCTAATATGTGCTCTAGATGTGATCTGTTCATCTACTATGCTAGTTCGCATGATTAGTTTAATCTCTACTATTGCTGTCATGATCTATTTCCTATTTATTCAGATTAAATTTCATAGTAATTTGCTCATTTTTACAACAGCCAGACCTCACACGTTAACAAAATTTACACTGAAGACCTACAGCCACGCGCGAATTTACCCCGCAGCATCCCAAACTAATAGTCTAATACACGTGACCACTCTTAATAGGTTCACAAATCCAAACCGGCCAAGTGGTGAAACGTGGTGGCGTAAACTTCCCCAGATATAGAGGCTTGGGTATGGTTAATGAAATGTGTGGTTACAGTTTAAAAAAAACTTCATATAATCTCTCCGAAAAATAAACTTCATATAATCGCGTCAGTGAGATCTAGGTAGAAACTGAAACACGTCGAGCGAGTGCGCATGCGCGGGGCGCCTTGTTTCTCGCGCGTGACCGACCCTTCGCGCCAAACGCGAATCATCGTGCGTGCGCATTAAATCTTCGATCGAGTTGCCTTGGGAACTCGCCGGCGTCGGCGAAGTCGAAACGTTGGGCACGGCCGTACCATCGTTATAAAAGCTCCTGGTCACGCACGCACGCCTCCCGCCGGCCGCCAGCAGCCATGGACTGGTCCTCGCTCATGCCGGAACTCGTCCACCGCGTCGCCGGCCGTCTGCTGGACACTGCCGACCTCGACTGCTACATGGCCCTCCGCGCCGTCTGTCACAACTGGCGCGTCGCCACTGACGACCCCACCAACACCCTGGACCGCCGCTTCCGCCCGCACAACTGGGTCATGCTCGACTACAAGTCCCACGGTGAGGACGCCCGCCTCCTGGTCAACACCGCCACCGGCCGCTTCCACGGCAGGAGCATCCCGATGCTCCGCCGCTACTTCATCGTCTCCGTCACTGCCGACGGGCTCCTCCTCCTGGCGGCCAAGGCGCGGCCTCACGTCACCTGCGTCCTCAACCCGTTCACGGACCACATGGTCCGGTTCGCTGCACGCATGCGCTCCAACGTGGCCGCGGCGGTCGTCTCCGGCTCGCCTCCGCACTACCTCGTCCTCTACTGCCACATGTCGAGGAAGCTGTATAGGGCCAGCCCTGACAGCCAAGACTTCGTCAGGTACAAGAAGAAGTACGCGTACCCTCTTGTCAAGAAGGCCGTCCAAAGCTGTATCGCCATCGACGGCCACAAGGGTTTACTACCGCCGCTTCCGGCCATGGTGATCACCAAGATCGCTCATCTGATGACGCCGTTCGTCGCCCACCTGCCTGACGAGGAGGTCCATACCGATCTCTGGAAACGTTGTTTTGTAGTGGAATCTGCTGGGGAGACGCTGGTCATCTTCAAGCTTGAGAATCGTCGCATGGAGGTTTTCAAGACGGATGACACGGGCGTCGAAAACACGCTCCAGCCCGTGAAGAGCATTGGTAGCCGTGCCATCTTCCTCGGCAGTGGCGGAGCTAGGATTGGAGCAAGCCCCGGGCCAAAAAAAAATTTATCACGAGCGAAAAAACTTAACCTCCATAAGGCTTTTAGCTTCCACAAAAGATACCCCATAAAAATATGGTTTAATCGCGAAAAGTTAGAATTTAAACTCAATGCTTAACGATATAACAAAATATATAAAAATATGACAAAAACTACAAAGAACAGCATGTGATATAAAAGAGTACCAAATCAATGATTTGCTTCATCAGTGCCTCACCTAACCTTGTCAACGGTAGAAGAAGAGTCAACACCTTCAAGACAACAAAAGCAAAATCATAAGATATACAATATCATTGATAAAAATCTAAAAACTTACCTCAAAATAACCGAGTTAGATCGTGGCCTCGTGGAGTGGATGGGTTCCCTCGTGCGTCCGTTTCAGCCTTCCAGACGAGAGAGCCCATCAGTCTTTGGGCTTTCTTCTTTTCCACGCCCTGGGCCTGCAGAAAAACATACATATGTATAGCCTGTTCGAATTTCCACGCCCCGGGCCTGGGCCCTGGGTGCCCGGGGCCCAGCTCCGCCCTTGTTCCTCGGCTATTTTGATAGGGGCATCTCTATCGACGCTGATAAGTTCCCATCCATTGAAGCCAACTGCATATACTTCACGGAACACATCAACTCGCCGTCCACCCACATATATCACCTCAAGGATGGAGAAGAAGGTCCCATTGGTGCCGCACCTTCTACGAACCTGCCTGCTTTTCTGGGTGATCCTTTTGCTCAGCATCCTTTCAGCATCATTCAGCTGCTCTCCCTCTACACTTTCAACATACAGAATTATCATATGGTTCTTCTACTAAAGGACGAAGACCACATTCTTGAGCAGCTCCGGATTGCTCAACTGCCGCTTTCTGACCTTCGCTGAGTCCTTCAGGCGGATACCCATTCTGATGGGTCAAGAGTTGATTCCGCATCCATATGTTCTGTTAAGCTTCGTATTGATTATAATTCCTTTTGCGGTACTTTCATTTTTTTCTGTCATGGTTTCTTGGTGTTCTGTACTGCAACAAACCAACTGGATGAGCCTTGAAAAATATTAATATCAATGAAATGTTTCATCACTTCTCTTATTCAAAGGCTTTTTTTTAGATCTACATGTCCATAATAAGAATATACAATCCGTACAGCCAACGAAGACAAAAAGTGGAAAGAACATTTGTCCCGGTACAATTACAGAAAGGACCCCAAAATCAAAATAATAATACAATCATGTCTTTGGAGGTCCCTCTGCACAGAAAAGCAACCATCCACCGTCGTCACCCATTGTCGACGAAATACCGCCGGAGAGGAAGCACATGAAGATCCACCACAACCAAATCCGAAAGAGCAATATCGCAACCGGAGTTGCTTCGTGAGCCTAACAACACGTCCACCACGAAAGGTAGAACAATTTTCCAATGTGGCATGTCGGCTAGGGACATCCCTGTGCCACCCGCTGGACTTTAGCATCGCCGTCTTCATCCAATGAAGTCGAAGAAGAGCAGCGAGGTTGCCTGCCATCGTCTGCCAACCTAGCACCAGAATAACCATCCTCTAGCATAGATCGCCATCGCCGCTCCTGATTGGAACAGCAACTGTCGACACAGACAAAAAAAACTAGCCTCCCTGATCCGACTAAACAGAGAGGAACATGAGCCATCGACCTACCGGCGCTGCTCAGGAGAGCACCGCCGAGATGGGGGAAGTCGAGGCAAATTTATTCGACGAAGCGATGCTACCGCCACCATTGAAGAAGCGTCGCCGCAAAAACTATTCTTAAACTATCTACAGCTGACGCCGAACCACCGGGGGTCTCCACACCTCCCTGCCACCGAAGCGGCAGATGAAAGGAGGGAGATCCCATGGGCTCGCCGCCGGCGGTTGAAGATGGGAAGTGGATCCCCACCCCGTTTGTCGCTCACCAGAGAGAAAACTGGTCAGGGTCAATGTTTCTATTCAAAACCTTTGTTGTACCAAAATTCTAATTGGGGCTTTGTGGTAGAAAATGTTTGGTCATCCAAAAAAACAAGGGAAACCTTTTGCGCCGACCGACCGGCTGATCTCTCGGCCTGTCACTTTCCCAGAAATGCACGCGGGGACACACACAAGCTCATCCCCACCCACCGCTTTGCTTCCTGCCTTGTGGATTCACACATCGAGAAGCTTATCCGTGGCTCGGCACTCGTTTCACTCCTCCCTTGTGTCACATCTCTCCTCCCCACCAACAAATCCACGAATTCAAATGTTGAACATAATAAAGTGATGATGCCAAGAAAGATAAACACACACAATGAGTAGTAGGTCACGTCTTAGCATTTGTCGAGTCGATTAGTCTAATGTGTGTCGACATATATAGAATTCGTGCAAAAAACATGATTATAGAGTTGCTCTCTGATGAAGCTATGTATCTAGGGTAGGATCATGGACCTGTCCCAACTGCCCTACCCAAGGACATCTTTAGAAGAAATCACTTTTCAATCGACTTGGAGGTGTTCCACTTGACAGACTCGAAGACACTCGACCAAGAAGCAATCACTCGACCAAGACCAAACCACTCGACGGCCAGGAGACCTAAAGGCACTCCGCACGCTAACGGTCGATTATTAAGTAGCTTTTATGGTCATCATAGCACTTTATTAGGGGCGTTACCAGTAACGCCCGACCTTAATGTATTTAAAACCCTGCACAACTGAGGGCCAGAGGGGTCCGACGAACTCTATATAAGCCACCCCCTCCTCAGTGTAAAGGGTTCGCACCCCTGTAATTCATACACGCATAATCCAGTCGACCGCCTTCGGGCTCCGAGACGTAGGGCTATTACTTCCTCCTAGAAGGGCCTGAACTCGTAAACCTCGTGTGCTTACAACTTCTCCATAGCTAAGATCTTGCCTCTCCATACCTACCCCCAACATTACTGTCAGATTTAGAACCACGACAGTTGGCGCCCACCTTGGGGCTGGTGTTTTAGCGATTTGTTGGAGGAGTTGCGATCTTTTCCGATCCAAATCATCATGGTTTCTGGTGGAGTTTTGGTGGAGGGCCGCAAGATCCGTCTCGGCGCGCTCACGTTCATCGCCGACGACTCCGCTTGGCTTCAGGAAGCTCCGCTCGACGTGGACGCACTCCCTGTCCGCGGGGCAACGCACTTTAGCACGTGCGTTCGTGTCATTCTCTTGCGTCAACCGTCGACCCGCTACCGGTCGGCTCCTGTGTTGTCCTCCCTCCCTGTTTCCCGCTGGCGCAAGCGCTCCGGTCGGTCGAGACTTCAGCGGTGGGTGAGACACGCGGTGGCACGCCAGTCGGCCACCCCTCAAGTCGGGGCGATCGAGCCCGACGAATCCCTCTATGGCCTGTTCGATCTGTTGACTGGCTCCGCAGAGACCGCATCCGAGTGCGACAGCAGTGATCCGGCGGCGGAGGTTCTGATGGTCGATGGACCGCCCAGTCCTCCCGGTTTTCCCCGCACCGACGGAGGCGCAGGTGGAGGCGACCCGTCGCGTCCCCATGAGAAATATCTCCCCGAGCCTCTCACGTCGCTGCAGAGAGAAGAACTTCGTCGCCGGAACATGGATGCACTGCACACTCCTATCGTTGGAGAAATCCCCGAGGCTCGTGCCTTTGAGGACGCGCGCCTGGCAAACTTGGCCGAGCGCACTCGACTGGAGAACCTCCAGCGAGCACTCGACGAGCGTGCGCGACAACGGGTTCCAGAATCCAGTCGATGTCAGCTCTTTCCGCCCCCGCAGGTATATCGAACTCCGATTCAGAATTTAGCAGCTGCAGCCCGTATAGCAGAGTCGATTCAGCCTTCCCAGTCGGAGGCTGGTAGAGGCTTGCTGCAGATCAGAGTGTTACTCCGGGCAGTAGGAGACCAGAATTCCGCTGTTTCTCAGTCGCGGAACAGGATTCATAGCAGATCCGTTGCTGCAGACACAGTCCAGTCGGCTCATAGCCCAAGATCGCCCCCGAGGCGTGAGGGACGTGGGGACCGGCATAATTAGTACGAGAACCGTGAGCAGTATGATCACCGATTCGATCGTGACGATCGACGTCGAGTGCCCACCCCTCCCCCGTGGAGCGGGCCGTATGCGCCTTGACAGCAGGATGACGGGCGCCCTCATAGTGTTGGGCGAAGGATTCCAGTCGACCCCAGGGAACCAGGCTTTGATGCGAGATCCATTCTTGTTCAAGGTTTGGTCGACAGGAACAGAGCTCACCGAGAAGGTCACGACAGAGATGCACCTACCAGCAGCAGAGTACATGTTTCGGGACCAGAGTGCTTTAGTAGAGCCATCAGGGCCGCTGTGATTCCTCCCAACTTCAGGTTGGCGACTGGAGTCAGTAAGTTCACTAGTGAGTCCAAGCCCGATACTTGGCTTGAAGACTACCGAGTGGCCATCCAGATTGGTGGCGACAATGATAAAGTGGCCATGAAGCACCTGCCTCTCATGTTGGAGGGCTCGGCCAGAGCGTGGCTGAATCAGTTAGCACCCAGCAGCATTTACACTTGGGAAGATCTCGCCCGAGTGTTTGTCACCACATTTGAAGGAACATGCAAGCGACTGGCAGGGCTGACGGAACTGCGGTCTTGCGTGTAGAAGCCGAATGAAACTTTGAGGGATTACATCCAGAAATGGATCACGTTACATCACACGGTAGAGAATGTGCCTGACCACCAAGCAGTCTGTGCCTTCAAAGAAGGCGTCAAGTATAGAGAACTGAATCTGAAATTCGGTCGAACCGGAGATATGTCTCTGAATTGGATGATGGAGATTGCCACCAAGTACGCTAATGGTGAAGATGAGGATCGACTCAGGAGTGGCAAGCTCAAGTCAGTCGCTCAAGAAGTCGGAGGAAATTTCAATCGAAAACAGAAGCGGAAAGTCGAGCCAGCTGCTCCTAGGGAAGCCTTGGCTGTAACTCAAGGAAAGTTTAAGGGGAAACCCAAAGGGCCTTGGAACCCCAAGAAAGTTAAAGACCAAGATGGAAATGATGTGTTGGATTTGCCATGTCACATCCACACCAAGAAAGATGAAGAGGGTAAGTTCATTTACCCAAAACATACCACTCGACAGTGTCGGCTCTTGATCCAGCAGTTCCAGGGCAAGCAGCCCAAAGATAAGGAAAAGGAGTCGGACAAAGTTGAGGACAAGGAAGACAGTGACGATGGATACCCCCAGGTCAATTCCACCTTGATGATTTTTGCTGATGTTGAAAGCAAAAGTCGACTGAAAGTTATCAACCGTGAGGTGAATATGGTTGCTCCGGCAACACCCAGTTATCTGAAGTGGTCTCAGACTGCCATCACATTCGACCAGTCCGATCACCCAACGCACATTGCCACCCCTGGGAGGCAAGCTTTTGTGGTCGACCCAGTTGTTGAAGGCACTTGACTGACCAAAGTCTTGATGGATGGTGGCAGTGGTTTGAACATATTGTATGCTGAGATGTTGAAAGGGATGGGCATTCCGATGTCCAGACTCGGTGCCAGCAACATGAGTTTCCATGGAGTCATTCCTGGAAAGAAGGCTGAGTCACTCGGCCAGATTGCTCTTGATGTGGTTTTCGGTGATTCCAAGAATTACCGCAAAGAAAAGTTGACGTTCGAAGTTGTAGATTTCCATAGTGCGTATCACGCTATTTTGGGCAGGCCGGCTTATGCATGCTTCATGGCTCGACCATGTTATGTGTATCTCAAATTGAAGATGCCTGGTCCCAAAGGTGTGATCATTGTTACAGGCAATCGGAAGAAAGCAGAAGAGTGTTTTCAGAAAGGTTCAAAGATCGCTGATGCTCAGATGGCAGTGGTGGAGCTGCAGGAATACCAGAAGACTGCAGACCCGAGTGATTTGTTGCGAGCCAAGAAGCCCGCTACAGAATCAGCTTTTCAGTCGTCTGGTGAAACGAAACTGGCTCGCATCCATCCGACCGATCCCAGTGCTGCTCCGACTCATATCTCAACAACACTTGACTCCAAATAGGAAGAAGCGCTCATCCGGTTCCTCCGTGAGAACTGGGACATTTTCGCATGGAAGCCTTCTGACATGCCGGGTGTTCTCAGGGAGCTGGCTGAGCCCCGCCTAAGAGTCGACTCAAAAGTAAAACTTGTCAAAGAACATCTCCGACGGTCCGCCGTCCAGAAGAGAAAGGCTATTGGCGAGGAGGTGGCTCGGCTCTTAGCAGCGGAGTTCATCCGAGAAATCTACCACTCCGAGTAGCTCGCCAGCGTTGTCATGGTCCCCAAGAAGGACAAGTCACTTCGCATGTGCATTGACTTTAAACATATCAATCGGGCCTTCCCTAAAGATCATTTTCCTCTCCCCCGCATCGACCAGATAGTCGACTCGACTGCGGGATGTGAGCGACTGTCTTTTTTAGACACCTATTTCGGTTACCATCAGATCCGTCTGTATGGAGCTGACGAGATCAAAACAGCTTTCATCACTCCATTCGGGTGCTTCTGTTATGTTACCATGCCGTTCGGCCTCAAGAATGCCGGAGCCACATTCATGAGGATGATTCAAAAGTGTTTGCTCACTCAAATCAGTCGGAATGTGGAAGCATACATGGATGGTATTGTGGTCAAGTCACGGAAGGGTTCCGACCTGCTGACTGACCTTGCTGAAACCTTTGCCAACCTCAGGAGGTATGATATCAAGCTTAATCCATCAAAGTGCACATTCGGAGTTCCTGGCGGAAAATTACTCGGTTTTCTCGTTTCCAAACGGGGAAGCGACGCCAATCCAGAAAAAGTCGGTACTATACTCCGAGTGAAAAGTCCTGTGTGAGTGCACGACGTCCAGAAGCTTACTGGTTGCTTGGCCGCTTTAAGTCGATTCATATCTCGTCTCGGTGAAAAGGCATTGCCTCTTTACCGATTGATGAAGAAGTCCGACAAGTTCGAGTGGACTCCTGAAGCTGATGCAGCGTTTGCAGAGCTCAAAGCTCTGCTCTCCACCCAGCCGATGCTTGCTGCCCCAATCAGCAAGGAGCCTTTGCTGCTTTACATCACAGCCACGGGACAAGTCGTCAGTACGGTACTTACGGTCGAGCGGGAAGAAGAAGGAAAAGCCTTCACAGTTCAGCGCTCAGTATATTATATTTCTGAAGTTTTGACCCCGTCGAAGCAAAGATATCCTCATTATCAGAAGCTTGTGTATGGGATTTAAAGTTGCTCACTACTTCTCTGATCATTCTATTACAGTCATCAGCGACGCTCCATTGTCAGAGATCCTGCATAACAGAGATGCAACTGGTCGAGTGGCAAAATGGGCGATTGAACTCCTTCCTCTAGATATCAAGTTTGAGGCAAAGAAAGCTATCAAGTCCCAGGCAATAGAAGATTTTGTCGCCGAGTGGATTGAACAACAACTGCCGACTCAGGTTCACTCGGAGCATTGGACCATGTTCTTCGACGGTTCCAAAATGCTGAATGGTTCCGGTGCCGGGGTGGTGTTGGTCTCCCCCCGAGGAGATAATCTCAGATATGTTCTTCAAATCCACTTTGATTCCTCCAATAACGAGGAAGAATATGAAGCACTTGTATATGGGTTGCGCATGGCCATTTCACTCGGCATCTGTCGCCTCATGGTCTATGGCGACTCAGATTTGGTGGTTAATCAGGTGATGAAGGAGTGGGACGTCAGAAGTCCAGCCATGACTGGTTATTGCAATGCAGTGAGAAAGCTGGAGAAGAAATTCGAGGGGTTAGAACTTCATCACATACCCCGACTGAAAAATCAAGCAGCTGATGATTTGGCAAAAATAGGTTCCAAAAGAGAAGCCATTCCCAGCAATGTGTTTTTGGAACACATCCACACACCATCAGTTCAGGAGGATCCCTTCACTGAAGAGGCCCCGCAGCCAAAAAGTGCCACGGATCCGACTAAAGTTGAAGTTCCAGCCGTGGTCGACCTGATCATGGAAGTCTTGGTCATCACTCCCGACTGGACAATACCGTACATCGCGTACATCCTAAGGAAAGAACTCCCAGAGGACGAAGAAGAGGCTCGACAGATCGTCCATCGATCCAAGGCCTTTACAGTTATAAAGGGACAGTTGTATAGAGAAAACGCGACTGGAGTCAGTCAGAAGTGTATAACACCAGAAGAAGGTCAGATGATCCTTGATGATATCCACTCGGGGACCTGTGGTCATCATGCGTCCTCTCGGACCATTGTGGCTAAAGCATACCGAGCGGGATTCTACTGGCCAAGAGCGAATGAAATGGTGAAAGAGATAGTCGACAAATGTGAAGGATGTCAGTATTACTCCAATATGTCGCACAAGCCCGCGTCAGCCCTGAAAACCATTCCACTTGTCTGGCCCTTCGCTGTTTGGGGGCTGGACATGGTTGGACCACTGAGAACGGGCAGGAGCGGCTTCACTCATGTGCTAGTAGCAGTCGACAAGTTCACCAAATGGATCGAAGCTAAGCCTATCAAAAATCTTGATGCTTGCACTGCTATCAGTTTCATCAGAGAGTTGATATTCAGATATGGAGTTCCGCACAACATCATCACTGACAATGGGTCAAACTTCGATTCCGACAAATTCAGGGCCTTTTGCACCTCTCAGGGCACACGAGTCGACTACGCTTCGGTCACTCACCCCCAGTCGAATGGACAAGCGGAAAGAGCAAACGGCTTAATTCTCAAAGGACTGAAACCTCGATTGATGCACGATCTCAAGCACGCAGCAGGAGCATGGGTCGACGAGCTTCCATCAGTTCTTTGGGGATTGAGGACAACCCCGAACCGATCGACCGGAAGAACCCCATTCTTTCTGGTCTACGGAGCCGAAGCAGTCTTGCCGAGTGACCTGCTTCACAACGCCCCCCGAGTCGAGCTCTACTCTGAAGATGAAGCAGAACAAGCCCGACAGGACGCAGTCGAACTTCTGGAAGAAGAAAGAGAAATGGCCATGATCCGATCGACCATCTATCAGCAAGACTTGCGTCGATTCCATGCCGGAAATGTGAAGAGTCGAGCCTTCCAAGAAGGAGACTTAGTCCTCCGAGTGGATCAGCAGAAACCACACAAGCTCGCTCTTACTTGGGAAGGCCCCTTCATAGTCACCAGAGTCCTCCACAATGGAGCGTACCACCTCTATAATGTCGATCGCCAGATTGATGAGCCACGAGCCTGGAATGCGGAGCTACTCTGCCCCTTTTATACTTGAATTCTCACTCGGATGAGATGTAATAAGAAAAACTCCTGTAGTTTATTTATCAAAGACAAGAGCGTTATAATTTTCCTAGTGATTATTATTGTTTTTGTTTGCGTGAGAAATCCCCCAGTGGGTGGCTTAGCTGCGAATCCGTTTCACCTAAGTTTGTAAAAATAATTTCCTACCGAGTGATGAGCCAGCCTCCCACTCGGGGGCTTAGCTGCGATCCTGTTTCGCCTAAGTATTTGAAAATCCTACCGAGTGGTGAGCCAGCCTCCCACTCGGGGGCTTAGCTGCAGTCCAGTACTCGCCTAAGTATTTGAAAATCCTTCCGAGTGGTGAGCGACCCTCCCACTCGGGGGCTTAGCTGCAGTCCAGTACTCGCCTAAGTTTGAAAAAATCCTACCGAGTGGAGAGCAAACCTCCCACTCGGGGGCTTAGCTGCAGTCCAGTACTCGCCTAAGTTTGAAAAAAAAATCCTATCGAGTGGAGAGCAAACCTCCCACTCGGGGGCTTAGCTGCAGTCCAGTACTCGCCTAAGTTTGAAAAAATCCTACCGAGTGGAGAGCAAACCTTCCACTCGGGGGCTTAGCTGCAGTCCAGTACTCGCCTAAGTTTGAAAAAATCCTACTGAGTGGAGAGCAAACCTCCCACTCGGGGGCTTAGCTGCAGTCCAGTACTCACCTAAGTTTGAAAAAAAATCCTACCGAGTGGAGAGCAAACCTCCCACTCGGAGGGTTAGCTGCAGTCCAGTACTCGCCTAAGTATTTGAAAATCCTACCGAGTGGTGAGCGACCCTCCCGCTCGGGGGCTTAGCTGCAGTCCAGTACTCGCCTAAGTATTTGAAAATCCTACCGAGTGGTGAGCAACCCTCCCGCTCGGAGGCTTAGCTGCAGTCCAGTACTCGCCTAAGTATTTGAAAATCCTACCGAGTGGTGAGCGACCCTTCCACTCGGAGGCTTAGCTGCAGTCCAGTACTCGCCTAAGTATTTGAAAATCCTACCGAGTGGTGAGCGACCCCCCTCCCCCCCCCCCCGCTCGGGGGCTTAGCTGCAGTCCAGTACTCGCCTAAGTATTTGAAAATCCTACCGAGTGGTGAGCCAGCTTCCCACTCGGGGGCTTAGCTGCAGTCCAGTACTCGCCTAAGTACGAAACACATCTCAATCCTCAAGGACGACGAGGTGCAGGTCGACTGCCACCTTCTCCTTGGGAGCTTTGCCACAAATACAACGCGCGCTCCATCCCACTCCGCAAGGACGACGAGGTGCAGGTCGACTGCCACCTTCTCCTTGGGAGCTTCGCCACAAATACAACATGCGCTCCATCCCGCTCCGCAAGGACGAGGAGGTGCAGGTCGACTGCCACCTTCTCCTTGGGAGCTTCGCCATAAATACAACGTGCGCTCCATCCCACTCCGCAAGGACGACGAGGTGCAGGTCTACTGCCACCTTCTCCTTGGGAGCTTCGCCACAAATACAATGTGCACTCCATCGTCGACCCGCAAGGACGACGAGGTGCAGGTCGACTGCTACCTTCTCCTTCGGAGCTGCGCCAGAAATACAAAAGTTGTCTTGAGTGAAGAACGAGTTCCACTCGACGGAGGATTCATGAAGATATTCAACGATAAACCAAGTTCAGATAAATCCTAAAGGTTTCGGACCACAGATCGAAGTGCTCGGGCATTCAACCCGAAAGAGTTTAACGGTTATAAAAACCACTCGGCATTCCGAGGCAAATTTAAGGTGGGGCATAAAAGTTTGTTCACTCCGCAGGAGGAGGACCGACAGGCTCGACGAACTCGTCCAGGTCGACGCCGTCGGCGATCCGAGTGGCTGCAGCGATGAAAGTCTCCAGAAAAGTTCGGAAGTCATGCTTCTGGGTGTTGGTGACCTTGATTGTTGCCAGTTTATCTTGTCGCACCTCCTTGCAGTGGACACGAACCAAAGACAGAGCCACATCAGCACCACACCGGGCAGAAGATTTCTTCCACTCCTGCACTCGATCAGGGATCTCGTTAAGTCGAGTCATCAGGGACTAAAGATCATTCTGGAGCGTGGCCTCTGGCCAAAGTGCCGTGTCGATCCGTGACATGGCGACCTTCAGTCGAGCCAAGTAGTCCACAACACCGTCGATGCGGGATTCCAGTCGGAGCAGATTCATGGCCGTTTCATCTTCCACGGGAGAATTGATTGGGTCCAAACCTGGCTCAATCCGCCCAGTCTCCTCCTCGAAGTTCTGGCAAAACTCTGCATTCACGGTCCAAGGATAAGTCAATTTTCGTATGCTGAGTCGATAAAAAACATCAGTCGGAACAAAATGTGTACCTTCAAGCTTGATGAACAACTTCTTGGCAAGGCTCCTCAGATAGCTCTCCAGATCGTCCCTCCTGCGAGCGATGCCTTCCATCTTCTCGTACAGGTTGAGATTGTCCTTCTTCAAGCGCGTGCACTCCTTGTTGGCTTCGTTCAGAGAAGATTTCATCTTGGTGTTCTCTTCTTCCAACTGGCCGACCGAAGTCAGTTTCTGTTCAGCCAGAGCGGTTCTGTTGTCAGCTTCCTTTTGAGTAGCAGCCAAATCCTGATCCTTCTTCGCCAGAGCTTCTCTCAGTTTTTCTGCAAAGAAACGGTGCTTGATTCAGAAAGAGCAGAAGGGTACTCAAGCCTAAGACAAACCAGTCGACAAGCTCGTCTTACCATTGGCGTCGTCCTTGGCCTTTTGCAGCTTTGTCTTGGCCAATTCCAAGTCAAGGTTCAGTTGGATCTGCTGTTTCTCCAAGTCAGCAAAGCGAGCTCCAAGATCACAAGATTTCTGCAATCAGGGAGGAGAAGTTATTTTACAGCGAAAAACGACAAAGACAATAAATACTAAGACTACGGTCGACTATCCGCAGTCCACCATAGTCTCGGGGACTACACCCAGTGGGTGCACTTTGCGTGCCCCCACCGGTTATGACCCACTCGACCGGCCCGCCGGAGTAGAGTGCAAGGAGTAAAAAAAAGGAGAGAAAGAAGAACTCAGACCACAGTCGACTGCCAGCAGTCGACCGCGGTCTCGGGGACTACACCCAGTGGGTGCACTTGGCGTGCCCCCACCGGTTCGGATCCCACTCGCCCAGACCGAGCAGAAGAGACAAACTACCAGTTCGGTTTACACTCGACGCGGCCAGACCACATCGAGCGAATAATCAAAATACAAAGACTACAGTCGACTGCCAGCAGTCCACCATAGTCTCGGGGACTACACCCAGTGGGTGCACTCAGCGTGCCCCCACTAGTTCAAAAATTCAATCGATGCACCCAGTGGGTGTACAGATGCAAAGATTTTCGGAAAAAGAGTCTTCAGATAGCATATCCTAACAGAACAAGCAGCGACCAACTAACCTGAACGTTGCTCTGGAGAGCCGAGTTGGCGTCGTAGGCGGCCTGACTGGCGTCCCGCACCGTCTTCATCTTCTCCATCATAATGCCCGCCTGGCGTATGGCTTCCTTGGCAGCATTCACTTCGTCCTCTGGGACATGATGGGTCGCAAAAACTGAAGGTGGGTCGATAGGGGCCTGAGCAGTCGACGAACAAGGCAAGGCACTCGACAATGGCACCGCGAAGGTAACAGAACCCCGATTGGCATCACCAGCGTCCTGAACGACTGGTTCCGCCCTCGGCGTCGATTGTGGCACCATGCTTGCAGGAGCTTGCCTATTTTTCCTCGTCAAAGGCCTCTCGGGCTCTTCATCATCATCATCGGGGAGGTCAATAATGTTAGGAGCTGTTCAAAGTTCAATCGACAAAATCACATCACCCAATGGTACACATTGCAGTTGAGTCGACCAAATAAAGACAGAATGGCAGAAATCATACCCAGATTAGAAGTGACCGCATCCTCCATTACCTCATCATCGTCCCTGTAAGCTGAGGTCCCGGAAGTAGCAGCGCTGCCAGTTCCAAAGTTCATCCAGTTAAAACAAGAAAAACAAACAACACGGGGCGTCGAGTGAATATAAAGGGAGACACTCACGCAGAAGCGACGGGGATGTCAATCTTAATCTTCGGCAACGCCTTTCGAAGCTTCGGCTCTGCAACTTTGGGATGCTTTGATGCTTTTTCAGTTGGAGTTGGCGAAGGGGTCCGAGGACGCTTTGGAGACTGACCAGCTTGAGCAATCGCCTTTTCACGGGCGCTCGGTCATTCTTGGTCAACCTTGGACCGCCTCTCCCTGCGAGGAGGCGACTCGACTTCTTCTTCGTCACTTGGGTCGTCGCTTTCTTCGTCCCCTTCACCGTCAGAGTCCCATTCGCCATTGTTGCCGCCGCTTGCCTCTCCTTCCGGGTCCTGCTCTAGCTCTCCGTTGGGTATTGAATACATTTCGATAAGGGCCTGAAAGAAAGCAGGGAGAACAAAGTCAGTCGACGCAGTATAGGCAGCTGCGCGAGTGAATTCAGATTACAACCAAAAGCTCAGAATCGGACCTTCTCTGGTACATGGGACTGGTCGAATGGAGGAACTCTCCTGGCTCCCCTGGGGTTGTCCTTGTTTCCGGTCATGCCCGACAGCCACTTCTCCAGTGTGTCGTCATCGACCTCCTCTGGGTGAAACCGAGTGGAGTCGTCAAGACCCGAATACATCCACATCAGATGGTCTCGGGCTTGAAGAGGCTGGATGCGCCGCTGAAGGAAAACCTCCAAGAGATCCATACCGGTGACCCCGTCACGGATAAGCTGGACCACTCGTTCGACCAACACCCTAACCTGCGCCTTCTCCTCCGGGAGTACCTTCAAAGAGGAGGGTTTCCTCACTCGGTCCATGGTAAAAGGAGGGAGGCCAGTCGACTGGCCTGGCGTCGACTGGTCTTTGCAGTAAAACAGGTCGACTGCCATCCGCGAACTGAGTCGGGAAGAATCATGGCTGGAAAGGAACTTTTCCCTCTCATCTGATCACCAAGACCCCCACACATCTGAATCACTTGTGTTCTCTCGTCACTCGGATTGGCCTTTTTCACCATCTGAGAACGACAGGTGAAGATGTGCTTGAAAAGACTCCAGTGAGGCCGACAACCCAAGAAATTCTCACACAAAGACACGAAAGCGGGAAGATACACGATTGTGTTGGGAGTGAAGTGATGGAGTTGTGCCCCAAAGAAATTCAAAACCCCCCGAAAGAAAGGGTGAGGAGGCAAGGAAAATCCACGGTCGACGTGGGTGGCAAGGAGAACGCGCTCACCCTCCCGAGGTTGCGGCTCGGTCTCCTTCCCCAGAAGCTGCACCGATCCATGGGGGATCAGCCCTCCTTCCGCTAGGTCGTCGAGGTCTTCTTGGCGGATGGCCGAGCGGATCCAGTCGCCCTGGATCCATCCCTTCGGCAGGCCAGCTCGCGAGGAAGATCCACTCCGACTGGTCGCCTTCCCCTTCGCCTTTGCCGTCGCCTTCTTCGCCCGCTCCAGAGCCGCCGTCTTCTTCTTCCCCATCGTCGCCGGCGAGACGCGTACGGAGCGGAGGCGCTGGGGCGAGAGCGAGCGCGACGAAGAAGCTTGAAGAGGAGAAGAGGGAATGGGAACGCGCTGTTCAAGAAACCCCCGTCCGACGCCTTATATGAGGTCGCTTCCGAGTGGCTGACTGGTAGGCCCGAGCGGTCCTATCAAATCCCGTAACAATCGCGCGCGTGATACGTGGCGAAAAAGGTGGCGTGGAGATCGAGGCGGCTCCGCCCTATCCCATCCGATTACTGCGGCTTCCCCCGTCCCGCGCGCTTCCCAAAATCTGAATCCCGCGAAATCTGCAGGCAGCAGAACAATTTGTCAGACGGAAGATCTCCTCCATGCCGTCACTCGGAGCCTTTCAAGTAAAGAAACTCACTCGACAAAAAACTAAGAATGGATCAAGGCGACTGAAAAGGAAGTTGCTGTCATCACTCAGGTTCATTGACCCGAAACCAGATATGCTCATGGCATGAAAAATGAGCCGGGGAAATTCTCAACTCCTTCCCCACTCAAACCTCGATCCATTCGGGGGCTAATGATGAAGCTATGTACCTAGGGTAGGGTCATGGACCTGTCCCAACTGCCCTACCCAAGGACATCTCTAGAAGAAATCACCTTTCAATCGACTTGGAGGTGTTCCACTCGACAGACTCGAAGACACTCGACCAAGAAGCAATCACTCGACCAAGACCAAACCACTCGACGGCCAGGAGACCTAAAGGCACTCCGCACGCTAACGGTCGGTTATTAAGTAGCTTTTATGGTCATCATAGCACTTTATTAGGGGCGTTAGCAGTAACGCCCGACCTTAATGTATTTAAAACCCTGCACAACTGAGGGCCGGAGGGGTCCGGCGAACTCTATATAAGCCACCCCCCTCCTCAGTGTAAAGGGTTCGCACCCTTGTAATTCATACACGCATAATCCAGTCGACCGCCTCCGGACTCCGAGACGTAGGGCTATTACTTCCTCCGAGAAGGGCCCGAACTCGTAAACCTCGTATGCTTACAACTTCTCCATAGCTAAGATCTTGCCTCTCCATACCTACCCCCCTACATTACTGTCAGACTTAGAACCACGACACTCCCCCCTTTCAAGAATATAAATTCACGCTCTAATCATGCAGGTTCACTCTTTGATCATAAATATAATTCACAATGTTTTCCTTGAAGTTAGGAAACCACATGACAATAAGTAGTGCTCTTGAGTACAGATCTGGTGACAAGTTTCATGTCACATAACCCGTGAATTGTCAAACTAATACATGGAAAACAACATTAAATATCTGAAGAAAAAAGATAGAGTAATTTACGGTGGTATAATACACTAGCCGAACCCTAACCCTCTACATATCTCTGAGGGAAAAGCCACATGGGGGGATGGACACCGCCCATTGCGTAGTACCCTGTTGACATGATGCCTTTCACACCATCGGCGATTATTTCATCTTGCTTGTAATACATGCGGTAACCATCATCATTTAAGCTCCTCCAGAATACCTTGACGCCATCAGGGATCTTATCGTTTCGCCCTAAGCAACGATGATGGGAGAAGTGGATGTGGTTTTCCTGCATGTCACCCCACCCACCCGCCGGCATGCGCATTGCTTTTGAGCCTGTTGGCCCCAGGAATAGCGCGTAGTCTCTTAAGCTATTCACCTTTGCCCAGCTGTACTTGTTGCCGTCGTGGACTAGCTTGAAAACCGTGAAGCTGTTTTTCCCGGTAGCCGTGAAGCTGTTGCGCAACCTATAATTACTCACCACCATTACAAGGTTGCCATGTAGCTCAACAATGTAACTGATGCGCTCGTCGGGGCCTGTCCGGTAGTGGTTTAGGTCGCACAATGAGTAGATGTTAACATCGAGCTCTAAATTTTCGTTTACACCACCAAACCTGAACTTGATGAGCATGTTGGTGTCTCGCGTGATGCCATAGAGCTCGCCATTGCAAAAGGCGATATCCATAAGATGATCCGAGCGCAAAAGTCCTCGTATCATCCAGCCAATCTCCGGACAGCCAACCTTGCAGAATGCGAGCTCGTGCGCATTGGTGATGGCGGCGATGATGCAACTACTCAAAGTGGGCCGCTGAGGGAAGACGACCTTTCACAAGACTAGCGGGTCACCCCTGCACTGGCGTGTGTGGAACTTAGTCTTTGAAGGAAGCGCCACCTCTGCTCCGGAGAAGAAGATAACGACCTTAAAGGGTGCATCGGACGAGGCGACCCAGCCTTCATCGTGGCTGCCCACGAAGCACCCGCGGACGGCCTTGCCGGGGAGAGAGTGCAGCGGCATGACCACACTTTCCTCGGGAGAGTACACACGCTCCGTCTGGTGGCCGCCGCTCGGGTCAAGGATCAGCCACGGGAGGACGCTGTGTAGGAGGTGCGACGACGCAACGGCGCACCACACCATGCACATGGCGGCGAAGCGGCGCAGTCTATTGGGGCGGTGATGCTGTGTGCTTTTTTCAATATTTGTTTGTTATGGAATTTAGTCTCGCATTAGAGTACCACCGTGTCTCGAACTGGTGATTGGATTTATCTGTGCATTGCTGCATGGGCTAAACATACATCATAGACAAGGAGATCATAATATGAGATTGAAACATTGTTTGCAGCAGCAACAACAACATGAAACCTGGCAACACCAACAAACTACTCAAAGTTCACAAGACCACAACAATTAAAAGAGCCAACCGAAATGACTTCACCCAGCATGTTGATTAATGTTTTCAGAAACAATAAAGGCATGAACGCAGGAGCACACAAAGGATTCCATTCATTTGCATGCTACCTGACGATCTCTCAACGGTGAGCTAGCCCTTGGCCGGCCATCCGTTTCTAGTAAGCATCGATCCATCCATCGGTTGCCCAGGCCGGCAAAAGCTAGCTAGTGTCTGGCGTGCGTGCGTGCTTGCTTTCGTGCATGCACTTACCCTAGCTGGCGAGCTAGACGTACGATGAATCGGAGCAGTGGGTGACAGGGCATCCGCGCACAAGCACAGACGCATGCACTTTGTACGCGACATACGTCTCCTTATCACTAGCTAGTTTCTCGTTTCTTTTTTCGGTAAATTTGTTCGCAAAATCAAACAAACGGGCGCACCGTGTGCAAAAGAGATGTTGCCAGTATACCACCCCGGATGCCTGCCTGCCCTGTTGCATCATAATGAATCTCACATCCGCAGAGCGTGCTGACCTTCGCCGTGTCCAGGACCAGGAGTCACCTCCTCTCTTCTTTGAGGCTTAGGCCACGACGTCAACCAGTCAACAACGTTAACATGCCTGCAACTACGCGGTTGCTCCCAGATGTAGGCGCTGAGCAATGGCAACAGCAATGCCAACTATGGTGCCATCCCCAATCTGACCATGTGGTGCCTCGTCGAGTATGCATGCGTGCATGCATGCATGCACAACAAGAGCATGTGCCAGCCAGATTTCATGGGCCATGCAGGAGCTAATGTTCGGAGACGATAGTGTACAGGCCCGGTCTAGACTTTTTTTTAAGAAAAGGAGCTAATGTTCGGATTCAATGCACACAGCTATTTTATTAAGAAAAGAAGTCCAAAAGCCTCCTCAAATGATCTCAAAAGATCATGAAGAAACAAATGCCACACGCGGCCAAAAAAAAAAACCACAACAGGCTATAATAGATCAAGATGTCTACACACCTAGCCTAATACTGGACCGCCATCCATATCGGTTGTATGTATCCCGTGCAACCGTTTTCCATCGGTTCCATCCAATAGCCATGTGCGCCCTGTGGTCCGCATGGTTCAGCAAGGACCACATACGGATCCATGTAGACGCTCTCAAGATGACCTGCAAAAAATTAGTAATGTTTTGTCTGTTAAAGGCAACATCATTCTGACAATTCCATATCGCCCAAAGCAACGCACATGCTCCGACTCTGATTTGTGCAGCTGTCTGAGGTACCACCCCATCCAGCCAGTCATGAAAAAACTGTGATATTGAAGTTGGCGGAGTGATATTAAAAGCAACACGAATAGTTCTCCAAAGTAATCTAGCAATCGGACATTTAATAGGTAGATGTTCAATTGTTTCATTCTGATCACAAAAGCAACATCGTTGACTCCCTTCCCAATTGCGTTTGGCTAGATTATCTTTGGTTAAGATTACACCTTTGTGAACAAACCACATAAACACTTTTATTTTCAACGGCACATTCATTTTCTAGATATGGCCCGACCTTGGGATGTCTCCAGTATTGATTAAATCCGTATACATTGATTTAACCGTGAAACCACCTGACCCCGTTAACTTCCAATTTATCCTGTCATTGGCATCCGAAAGATTAATCTCCATTAACCTACGCACAAGATGCAACCATGTATCCCAGCATGGACCCACAAGTTCCCGTCGAAATTAAATATTAAGGGGAATGGACTACAACACAGACGCAATGGAAACTTCTTTCCGTTGTGCAATGTGATATAAAACTGGATACTGTAATGCTAATGGAGTGCCCCCTAACCAGGTATCCTCCAAGAATCGAGTTCGTTGCCCATTCCCCACTTTAAATGTCACTCTGTTAAAGAAAGCAACCTTCGTCCTCATAAGTCCTTTCCAAAAAGGTGAGTCTGACGGATGTGCCGTTACCTGAGCCAAAGACTTAGCGTATAAGTATTTGTTTCGAAGTAATTGCAACCACGCACCCTCAGTCTCCACTGAAAGGCGGTATAACCATTTTCTCAATAAGCACCTATTTTTCACTTCTAAATTCTCAACACCCAATCCGCCCTGGTCCTTTGGTCTACAAATCATCTCCCACTTGGCGAGCCTATACTTGGCCTTATTCTCATCAATTTGCCAAAAGAATCTGGATCGGTAGAAGTCTAATCTTTTCCGTACTCCTACTGGTACTTCAAAGAAAGAGAGGAGGAACATTAGCATGCTCGTTAGCACCAAATTAATAAGAATTAGACTTCCTCCGTACGATAAAAGTTTGCCTTTCCAGCAACTTAATTCCTTCTCAAACCGATCCTCAATACATTTCCATTCTTTATTAATAAGTTTGCGATGATGAATTGGTATCCCTAGATACGTAAAGGGAAGCGCACCTAATTCACACCCGAACAACTGTTTATATCTTTCTTGCTCCTCCTTGGCGCGTCCAAAGCAGAACAATTCGCCCTTATTAAAATTAATCTTGTGTCTGGACAGTTGTTCGAATAAGCAAATAACTAACTTCATGTTCCTTACTTTCGCGAGGTCATGCTCCATGAAAATAATTGTGTTGTCTGCGTATTGTAGGATAGATACCCCACCATCCACTAGATGTGGGATAAGACCACCTACCTGACCATCTTGTTTCGCTCTGTTAACAAGCACGGCCAACATATCAACCACAATATTAAAAAGGATCAGTGACATGGGATCGCCCTGTCTTAATCCTTTAAGCGTTTGAAAGTAATGAACAATATCGTCATTAACTTTAATACCAACGCTACCTCCCTGCACAAAGGATTCGACCTGTTTTCTCCAGGCTTCGTCAAATCCTTTCATGCGCAAAGCTTGTTGCAAAAAAGGCCACTTGACTTTATCGTAGGCTTTTTCAAAATCCACTTTGAAGATCACTCCATCAAGTTTCTTCAAGTGGATTTCATGAAGGGTCTCATGCAAGACAACCACCCCCTCTAGAATATCTCGTCCTGGCATGAAAGCGGTCTGTGCTGGCTGCACCACACTGTGCGCAATCTGTGTGAGATGGTCTGTGCCAACCTTCGTGAAAATTTTAATGCTCACATTGAGCAAACAGATCGGCCTGAATTGCTCAATGCGGACCGCTTCCTCCTTCTTTGGAAGCAAAGTGATATTCCCAAAGTTTAATTTGAAAAGTTGCAGGTGCCCATTAAAGAGATCATTGAACATAGGCATCAAGTCACCTTTAATGATACCCCGACACTTCTTATAAAATTCCGCTGGAAAACCATCCGGACCAGGAGCTTTGTTGTTTTTCATTTGAGCAATCGCTTCATACACCTCCTTCTCCGAAAAAGGGGCTATGAGAATCTCATTCTCATCATCTCGAAGTTGAGGTATGTCATCAACTCTGTCCTCATCCAGCTTGACAAAATTCTCAACTGGAGCCCCGAATAATTGTTTATAGAAATTAGAGATGTAAAGCTTAAGGTTCTCATGGCCTACAATCGTTCCGTCATCCTGTTCAAGTTGGATGATTTTCTTTTTTCTATGTTTTCCATTAGCAATCATGTGGAAAAATTGAGTGTTGTTGTCCCCTTGAACTACTTGGCGTACTTTTGCTCTACACGCCCACTTCATTTCTTCCTCTCTAAGAAGCTTTGCTAGACTGACCTCAGCCTCTCTCTTAGATACCCGGTCATTTATGGCTAGAGGCACACTCTCTGCCTTAATGTCTAGATCATCAATCAACTTGAGAAGTCTCTCCTTCTCAAGTCTATAAGCTCCACTATTATTCTTAGCCCAGCCTCTAAGGAACTTTCTAAGATGTCTAATCTTGTATTGCAATCTTTCCTCCGCAGAGGAACCTCTTTGCTCAGCCGCCCACTCCCTTGCTACCAACTCAAGGAAGTCCTCTCTCTCGAACCACGCATTTTTGAAAGAGAAAACACTCTTATTGCCCAAGTGAGTCGCCTCACCTGAATCAACAAGAAGTGGCGTATGATCAGAAACTCCTCTAGGCATTGCCTGCACTGACACTAGAGGAAATTTTTGTTCCCACTCAGCACTCGTGAGAACCCGATCCAGCTTTTCATAAGTCGGGGTCGGAAGATTATTTGCCCAAGTAAATTGCCTACCAGTGAGCACAATCTCACGTAGGTCCAAACTTTCAATGATCACGTTAAACATAAAGGACCATCTGGCATCAAAATTATCGTTGTTTTTCTCCTCTCTTCTTCTAATGATGTTGAAATCCCCACCTACCAGAATGGGTAGAGTCTCCCCTTCACGAATTCTGGCAAGATCGGCAAGAAAGTCCGGTTTGAATTCCGGCTGTGCCGCGCCATACACAGCCACAAGAGCCCATCTGAATCCGTCCACCTTAGACCGAATCTGGAATTTAACAGCGAATTCTCCCAAGAAAACATTTAGCACCTCAAGAGTCTCACAATTAACTCCAAGGAGAAACCCACCCGATCTTCCCCGAGGTGGCAAGCAATGCCAGTCAAAATCCAACCCCCTTGATATCGTCCCCAAAAATTGTGATGTGAAGTTGTCACGTCATGTCTCTAACAGTGCGACAAAATCCAGCTTGTGTTCCCTAGAAGCGTTAGCTAGAAATCTTCGTTTAGCCAAGTCCCTCAGACCTCTGCTATTCCAGAAGATACCTTTAATTTTTCATCATGAAATTTCTTTCTAGCTCTAACTCGAGCACTTCGCCGTACCGCAGAAAGATCGTAATTCTTCTGCCCTTTACGCCCGGTCTAGACTACATGTCGTCAGTTCTAGTCAGCTGATCTGCGTCGTGATCATGCCCGCTTCAAGAACTTTGGGTGGTGGACTGCCGCTGGGATAATCACTAATCAGCGCGGCGCCCGCACGCCCCACGCTGCTGTCTTCGAGGAGGTCACCAGCAGCGTCCAGCTGGTGACACGATTCTTTGTACTCGTCCGTCCGTCCGTGTCAAGCAAGAGGAACCGATCACGTTTCTTTCCGATCCCATCGTGCATGCATCTTTCTCTCCCTTGCCACATGCACTGCCCTTGCGGAGCAACAACCCTCTCTCTTTTCTCTGATCGCTCATAGGAAAAGAAAAATGTCGCGTACATGAGTATCTTTCTCACCCCTCTCTCTTTTCTCTTCTCATGTACAATTGGACCGAGGCTCACTGTATCTCTACATTGCTCATGTGAAATGCTGTTTCTCATAACCCATTGAATTACTTGGGAGGAGTACAGTTGCATTGTTAATTTTATCAACGGACTCATGATCATATTCAGCGTCTCATACTTGAGCAATCCATTGACATGCCATGCTTTTATTACTGGTTGGAATCTCTCTCTCTCTCTCTCTCTCTCTCTCTCTCTCTCTCTGGTGCATGATTCCTGGTAAAAAAACTTCATTATTGCTGAGGTAGGGATGGGGAGCGTTCTTGCTTTTTCTCTGCCGGTTGCATTATGCAGTGTTTTTACCAATCTGGGATCCATCGGCCCGCACCGCACATAGTGCAAAAGAAAGAGAGATGTTGCCAGTGACCCATCCCACGATGCCTGTCCTGTAGCAGCACGATGAGAAGCCTTTTGTGCGTCCGGTGGACGTTACAGCCACGCCAGCTCGTTACTTTGAAAGGCCAACAAGATCGGCGCGATCCAACTCCGTTAGCCGCGGCCTCGCGTCGTCTCGTAGTCTTTATAAAGCGATCTCTGGCTCGCACTCCATCTTCAAGCGCATCACTCCACTGCTCCATCCACCCGTCTCTGTTCGCTCTCCTAGCTTGTTCGGCGTTGCTGAGAATAATTGAATCGTTGCACTTGCAGGAGGGACTACAACAACTTGTCCATGAACTGCACACCGTGGGAGGATCCACTAAGCGTGTCCGCGCACTGTTGTTGCTGCTGTGCTTTGCTGTTGGTGGGCAATGTAAGTGACTCAACTTGACACAACATATTTTCTTCTCGATATTTTCCTTAATTTTAGGCATGCTATATATACAATGTTTTCGTCGGTACATATTACACAAAAAATACTATTAACCATGGAAGGAAATTAAGAAAAATAAGTTGTGTGTATCTTATTTGTAATTAACCATCATATTACAATAGAAGGGTATTATTACCCGCCAAATGCAACAAATATATTGTTCTTCTCGTGCCCTTCCTTCCTTTGGTTCTTCACGTGTGTTTTTTCTCACCTTGCCACTTAGTCTTGAATATTAATGGTATACTCCCTCCGTCCGTGAATAAGTGTACATCTAACTTTTGTCCTAAGTCAAAAATTTAAAATTTTGACCAACTTTATAGAAAAGAGTAGTAGCATATATGACATCAAATTGATATATTATGAAAGTACATTTCAAGACGAATCTAGAGATACTAATTTAGTGTTATAAATGTTGTTACATTTCCCTATAAAGTTGGTCAAAGTTTTAAAACTTTGACTTAGGACAAAACCTAGATATGCACTTATTCGTGAACGAAGGGAGTATATCAATATTATTACAGGTGATCATCCTGGATGCTACAGGAGTAGCACTTTCCCACCGTGCAACCCCGACAAAAACAGGTGTTACTGCTGTTTGTATAACTGGACTTGTTACAAGTCGTTTGCGGAATGCGGACCTGCTTGCCATCCTCCCCCCTCTTCCTCCTCTGTAGATCCATAGAACTAGATTCTTGTAGCCAATTGGAAAGATGGATGAATAAGACAATAAATTGTTAAGCAAATTGTGTTCATGTGCTATGTATTGTGTTGTGTCTGTCCTCCCTCTACTAGATTATAGAATCTGAGCATGCGGCTTGTGTATGCCTCCCAATACCGTGCACCAGCATGCGCGTTTGCTCGTTGTCCAGTGCCCTATGTGCTCAATAGGAGGTCCCGTTCTTCTTGGCCCAAATTTCCATGGTGTTGTGTGTGTCGCTGTTGGGTTTGTGAGCGCGTCGACTCGCCTGCCTCGTTTCTCAATCGTCTCCTGCCATCGTCGCACGTGTGCTCACGTCTCGTCTACCCCGCCAGCCCCGCTCTATCTGCCACCGGCATAGGGGCCTGCCAAGAGGAGGCATGCGATACGAGGAAAGGACACCTTCGGCTTGGTGGAACCGGACCTGCCCAACATTTGTTTCGACGGGTGCACCTCTCCTCTGCCAGCCTCTAAGGCCGCGACGACGAGCATGTCACTTTTGCAATGAGCAGTACACAACATCAAGAAACAGTGACATCAAAAATATAAAAGTACTGCAAATATGGATTGTGATCATGCAAAGTGTAACAAAACGTCTGTATGCGGAATTAGAGTAGAAAACGATAGTCGACTAGTCCGGAGCCACCCAAGAGTGCTATCTTCCTCCTTTAATAGACGTACCATTTCATAACTCTATATGTTGGAAGTGTAGAGCAGCTGAATGATGTTGAGAGGATTCCGAGCAAAAGGATCACACATACTGCGGTATACGACACGTGCACCCGCCTGTCGGGCACCATCTTCATGTCCGCACGAGGGCAATGGCAGCTGGGGCAGGCTAAGCAGTGGCCAATGGAAGCGCCGATGGCAGGAATGAAGACATGAACGCATGAGCACGTGCAAAAACGATTCCATGCATGCATTTGCATGCCACTTGTCGATCCCTCAACGGTGAGACGTCTCTCTCGTCGTCATTACACTCAGTGAGTGGAGTGAGTTACATGCACAGTAGCTAGTGATGGCCTTTAGTCTTCGGTCACAGTAGAGTGCACGTATCGACTGAAACGGCGGGCAAAAGCTAGCTAGCCTCTGGCGTGGTTGCTTTGCTTTCACTAGCTAGCTAGACGTACGATGCGAATCTGAGCAGTGCATGCCAGGGCATCAACGCACAAACATGAAATCACTTTGTATCACTAGCTAGTTTCTCGTTTATTTTCTCCGTAAATTTGTTCACATAAACAACCAAGCGGACACACTGTTTGCAAAAGAGATGTTGCCGGTATGCCCACCCCGGATGCCCGCTGCATGCATGATGAATCTCACATGATCGACACAGCACACTCTCTTCCATGTGCCATCGCTCCTGTCATGCTATGCAAGTAGAGTAGCACTTACCCTTTCCTTTTTCAAGCAGTCACAACTTACATGCTACTTGCATTATCTCTATTTTTTTTCATGTTCTTATCCTTTGTTCTCTTTCCGAGATCTGCAACTTTTCACATGCAATTTGTGCATTCCTTAGGACTTTGTTGATATACTTTACATGCAAATTGCACTCCACATATTGGCATGTTGGTCCTGCTACTCCAATTAACCCAGTTGGTTAGCATGCATCGCATGTGTGCCACCAAAATTTAATTGAATTGGATGCTACCACTAGTTGACATGATTCCTAAAGATGCGTGTACATGATTTCGAGGGAGTTAGTAGTCTGTAAATTGAGCGTAATGGATTAGATGGTCATGCCAAGAACCGAGTCAAATAATGTTGTAGGGCATCATCACCTTGACCATTGCTAACTTCATCATCTGTAGCAGGACAATTAATTGAGATCCAAAGCACCAGGAGGACACTTCAGGTCCATGCCTGAAAAGCCAACATAAACATCATTTTTCTCCTTTTTTGTTCCCTCCTTTTCTTTCAACTGCGGTTTCCAGTAGATGGCGAAAACAGCAATACTTACAACTGTGCGATAACTTTTTGGTAAACATAAAAACACCCCCAAGGACAACGATCAACTTTGTGTTACTGAGCATCTACATCCTCTCTTTTTCCCCTGTTGTTCATGCTCTTGTACATGTGAAAGAAACATGGCAGCTTTCTTTCGAAGATGAGCCTAATCAGTTTTTGCTACTGGCTTCTCTATCTTCTTTTCTTTCTTTTGTTCATGTACATGTGAAACCGAACGCCTCTGTTTTCCCAGACTAATCATGGAAGAATCTGGACTGAAGTTTCATCCTATTTTCTCATGCATGGAGTACAGTTGTATTTGCCTTTTGGGTAGTCTCCTAAACTGAGGGGGAAACAACTAGAGCTCTTTTTACAGTAGAGTGGAGTCTCAAAAAAGATAGAAAAAGGCCCTTCATTTGTGTTCTATCTACATCGGTAGACAACCAAAACCGTGTGGATTCCTGATACTCCGTAGTGGTTGTGCCGATCTACGCGATATTGTAGCTGTACAAGCAGCATATGCATCAAGTTTTGTGAAGGCGCTAAGCAACACTAGCTAGGTGCCAATATGTCTTATTTTTTTCTTATGTCAGACTGTCTGAGATTGGCTGTGTCCATCTTAGCTATGCAGAGGCCACATGTTACTCTTATGGTTTGTATCAGCTTGATGCTACATTTTGAGTTAATAAAATCATCCTTTATCGAAAAAAGGTTCCATCATTACTTGAAGACTCACTGCGCTAATTTTTTCAAGCACAATTGAGCTAGGTAGATAGATTTCTAATTCTTCTTAATCTCCTCCCTGCCCCAGATAGATTACTTCTAAGGAGTACAATTGCATTGTTCTATCCATTCGATGGATTCGGCATCTCAATCTTTAGTAATCCATTGATATGCTTAATACTGGCTAGAATGCTCTCACAGCTTCAACAACACAGATTGCTAGAATGGAACACATGCTTTCTCGTGGTTTCTAGAATGAAAAATTTTAGTAGGCCTTGTCCGCACCTGCATTGCGTTAAAGCCTCAACACCCGAAAAGGAGGAGCAGCCCCAAGTGGAGGGAAAAGCCGGGGTTCCTCTGACCGTCCACAGTGAAAGATAATAGAGTCCAACGATTTAGCCGTGCCTCGATCCTTTATAAAGTGCTCTTGCTCGGGCTGCACAGGGCATCACACCACCACATCACTCTGTTCCCTAGCTTCTCTCGTGCTTGTGATGGTGTGAACCATAGGTGGCCTTCCCAAGCTGCTCCTCTCTCATCTCTACAGCCAGCAAGCCCGAAGCAGCAGCCAGCAGGAGTCCCTCGTCGGTCGACCGTGAGTTGCTCTCTCCCTCGCTCTATCTCATCTCATATACTTGTTTCAGTTTCCAATCCCCTTACTCACGACTGAACATCTATCTTCTCCTCTCCTTTTGTGTTCCCCGTCTCGAATTGGATCGGCAGCGGTGATCTCCGCCATCATCGCAAGCTCTCCTTACCTGCCTCATAGCATACAGTCGCTAAATCAAGGTGACCTCTCATAGTCTGGTGTTTCTTTTTGAGGATGAATTGATGGTTCTTTGCATTGGCCCGTTCTTCTTTACTCTTTCTCTTTTATTGTTTGGCTATGTGCAAAGATGCTTTTCCAGATTATGTAGCAGCCTGGAAGCCATGCATTTCCAGACATTAGTGTTTGCTACACTAGCTTAGAGAACCCAACTCTTAACTACCGAATCCAGCCTGGACCGTGAAGCACGATCATGGCGTACTCTGTAGTTGGGCTGAGCACTTAATCCATATGTTTAGATCAAGTCTGCCCGTGCAAGTTCTTAATTAGGTCCACGGATGTTAGTTCGGTACATTAGCACATAACTCTACAATAGTAACAGGCTTTTTTTAGCTTAAATGGAACAGGCTTTCTTATAATGCGTGGTAAATAATAGATCGACATATTTCTTAGTAAGCCTAGTATGGTCTCAAGGCTGGACAAAATGACTCATGTGACTTTTAAATAAGTTTTTACCAAAATGGTTACCAATAAGATGAGAGGTAAATGTATGTATAAAAACTTGCTAAGATTTTAGCACACCAACATAATAATAGGCATGCAGTCACAGGCTAATCTGCTAGAATTTCTATGCCCCCTTTGCAACGCACGGACAATTATTTAGTAGATAATTAATTTGAGATTATGAAGAGGGCGATCCAATTTGTAATTAGTATATATATACATATTATATATATATATATATATATATATATATATATATTTGATACTCAACTTAATTTGGGGCTATTAATTTGTCGCAAATAGTATATCTTGTATGTATATCTTTTTTCATCAATAAGTTTGTACAATACTAGAAGGATGTCGTGCATACCATAAAGAAAAATATAAGGGTGTCACGCATTAATTACCGAAGATATATGGTAATAAAAAGAGAAAGATTTGTTTCTATATATATGAACCATGGATCAGAAGGCTGCAAGTCAAACGAAGACACATCCTATCGTTCTTGGATCAGATCAAATATTGCAGTCGTGGTCGATCGGCTGCAACATGGGAAAGTGCACTAAGCAAGTTCACGCCCTGTTGCTACTTCTTCTCGTATGCTTCGCTATTCACGGGCAGTGTAAGTGGCACTCATATTTCCCCATCAGTCGATTATTTAACCATTCTTTCATTTTAATTCTTTTATTAGTTTTGAATATTGATGGTTTATTTGTCTATAAACTTTTATAGTTGAAGTCGTCGGTGTCAATGGCGAGCGTATTCCTCCGTGGTGCATAAAGAGTGCAACTATACCAATCTGCAACCCAGATAAATATAGATGCTATTGTTGTGTAGGCAATTGGCAATGCTACAAAACAATGGACGAGTGCAGAGCCAAGTGTGCATATTTACCTCCCTCCTCTTCCTCTGTACTTCCATGAAACTGGGATCTTATCATGAGCTGGAAGAAAAATGAATAAGATCCTGGCAATAAACAATTTGCTATGAATTTATTTGGCAATTATCGTTTGCAGTTTTTGGTTGCCGAAACATATACTTTGCCTTTTTCTTCCTTCCCTCTTTTCTCCTCCGTTTCCCTTGTTTGAGAATTCCATGTTGTACTCCATGCAACATATATATTGTTCTGTTAGAAAATACGCTAGATCGCAAATTAACTGACTATATTAAAACAGAATTGCTATTTCACATCTAGATGTAATATATTTATCTCACATCTAAATGCAGTACCATTCGATCTGTTTCTGCTTCATTTTTCATGCGAGCTTCTGATCCCTGCCCAGCGCTGGTGTGGCTCGCGTCGGCCCGTTTGTCGTCGTTGTTTCACGTTTTTTTGTTGTGGCCCGTTGTTATACTTCGGCCTTGGGCCCATTTCTGCTTGTTGTCCCGAGGAGAGGCAGGGCGTTCTTCAGCCTGTTCCACTTCTCACTCCATTCCTCTTTCTCCCATCCATCTGCGAGCGACGGGAGCATGAAGGAGAAGGCAGCCGGCCATGTCGATCTGGGAGAAGAGATGGAAGGGCAGTGGGGTGAGGTGAGTACAGAAGAGGAGACGAGGTGAGTACAGGAGAGCAAGAAGGAGAAGGCAGCCAGGTCGATCTGGGAGAAGAGATGGACAAGAGCACGAAGGCGAAGGCAGCCAGGTCAATCTGCTTGTTTTTTTTTTTTTCATGTTTGACCACATCTAGAAATGTAGTTGTAGATTTGTGTGTTAGATTGGATTTTAGTAGGAGGAAGAGGAGGTGATGGAGGTGAATTCCGTTATGATTTTATTCTGCAATCCAGCGATATGGTTTGTACTACAGCCTCGGAAATACTAATGTACATCTAGTAATGTAGTACTAGTAGATTATATACTGATGTTCATGTAGAAAGGTAGCTGTAGTTTGTTTTTGGTTTCTGCTCCATTGTTGTGCCCGTCGTTTTTGTAGGGGTGTAAAAAGGTCTTTTTTTTTACCAACAGATCCAAGTCAGGCATCAATTTTCCCAGGTTTAGATTAGAGGATTGCGAAATTTAAAAAAAAAAATTAGGTCAGGGGATGTTATTTTTTTATTTCTGCTTCGAAGAAAAATGACTTCCAAAATCAAGTCCAAATTTCTTGGAGTACTGATCATATACAGCTTTTTCTCCATGTTTTTCCTTGTGCAGTATATGAAACATCAGTTCTCAAAAATGGTGATTCATGTATAGTGTATGTGGCTATTCACGAATATATGGAAACATTTTACTATATGTACATTCTCTTTTGTGTTTTTGTATAGTACTAGTCATACAGCCTTGTCGTTCATGTACAGGGAATCATTTTTTTCAGTTCGAATAATGTTTGTGCTTCCGCAGTGAGAGAATTGACAGTTTTTGTGTGTATCTACTTAGTATGTTCACAAGTCAACAGGACCGTAAGTAAGTAATTTTTATGAGCTTGGTGACTTATACTATACATGAAAGTGTCTCGTATCAAAGAGTCACCAGGGTTCATAGGTAGGAGGGGGTTGAAATAGTCATCTGATAGGTAACTATGTTTGTTCGGGATTTGCTAAATCTCATCTAGATGAGATTTAACAATGTCACATACTCACATCTAAGTTGTGCACTGTTGAATCTACTCGCTGTGAAATTTGCGGAAAACTTGATCTTCGCTTTGTCGAGTTGTATCCGTGTCGAGACGTGCGTCCTGTATCCACTTGTCACAACATTCGCGCTTGCGTCTTTTGTTGGGCCGCTTTTTGCGGCATGCTCTAGCTGGCCCGCTTCGGCCGGCGTTTTCTTTTTCTTGCCTGGTTCCAATAAGCTGAAGAGACGAACTGTGTCGTTGGTCGCTACCTCCTCTGTTCCCTTCGACTCTCTCTCTCTCTCTCTCTCTCTCTCTCTCTCTCTCTCCCTCTCCCTCTCTCTCTCTCTCTCTCTCATTCCCATTTGTCTTCCAGTAGAGCCGGCGTGAGCAGGAAGTAGGGAGTCTACTGGGGGGTTGATGTTTGTCCTCACGATGAAGAGATGGCAGGCAACAATGGTGTGGTGAGTGATTTGTCCTCCCTATCTCTAGGATCTAGCATTTCTGATCTGAGGCATAACCCTAACATTCTAGTGGAGTAGACCCCCTAATCTCTTTTTGTTATAAACGGGCAGTGTTAATGCAATTTGTCTTGTTTGTTGAGATTAGACACCCCCCCCCCCCCCCCTGTTTCTTTGTTCTTATTTGTTAGACGAGATCCAATACCAATGTGTGGATGGGACGTTTATTTGTTAGATTTTTAAGAACTGCTTGTTTTTTATGTGTGTTTTCCCTGTAGGAAATCAGTTTGTTGTATAACCCGAAGCTCTAATCACATCCTGACAATTTTCTTTAGTTTTGACAGATTCTTGCTAAACCAAACTAGTAGATGCCCGTCTGATTTGTTGTGTTTTTTGGGGTTAGCATACGCTTCGGCGATAACTACCAGCTGCTATATAGATGCATGGTTAGACCCATTTTAAATTTCTCCAGTAGTTTATTGTCCCTTAATACCTCATCTGTCAGATTTTTTGTAGATCACTCCAATCTGTCAAATTTTTCCCTTTTTAGTAGGATGGAGGTATAGTTACTGGAGTGCAAACTTTTTCTGTTCTTGTACATTCTACTCCCTCCGTTCCTAAATATAAATCTTTGTAGAGATTTCACTAATGTCCACATACGGAGGTCCATAGTGAAATCTCTAGAAAGACTTATATTTAGGAACAGAGGCAGTACAATATTAGTACTTGCTCAGATGACAAGTGGGGTTGGAAATGTATTTTGGTTTTTTGGGTAGTAGTTTTTGATTTGACAAGTGGACGTGTAGTTACTGGGGTGGACGCTTTCTGTTCATGTACATTTTACGAACATCAGTTTTTTCTATTTCATACTGTAGTTGATAGATTGCTTGTCTGAAGTTCGTTTGTTATCTTTTTTGTTTTTCTACTACTTAGAACATGGTGTTTGGATTTTGCTGGAACCACTGTTACAATGACAAATCGATGACTTCAGTAGTGAGATGTGTTTCAGTCGGCAGTGGTAACACTGGTAGAAAAAGGGCCTATAGTCCCGGTTCGTAAGGGCTTTTAGTCCCGGTTCCGGAACCGGGACTAAAGTGTCGGTACTAATACCTCCCCCCTTTAGTCCCGGTTCAATCCAGAACCGGGACTAAAGACCCTCCACGTGGGCAGTGCGCAGAGCCCAGTCAGGAGACCCTTTGGTCCCGGTTGGTGGCACCAACCGGGACCAATAGGCATCCACGCGTCAGCACTTCTGTGGCTGGGGTTTTTGTTTTTTTCGAAAGGGGGGGTTGGGGTTTTTGGGGGGTTAATTTAGGTGTTTCATATATTGTGTTAGCTAGCTATAATTAATAGAGAGAAGTGTCCTCTGTTATGTCCGTGCTTGGTCGACGCTACGTACTATACATACGTATAGAGAGGACTAGACACGCTAGCTAGCTAGTAAGCAAACGAAGGAAACAGAAGATCGTCATGAACATATATGCATACAGAGAGAAGTGATATCGACCACCTCTCCTTCTCCAAGAGATTGGTCGAACAACAAGTTCTCGTATATCTATCTGACACTACCGGCTACATATATACAATAGTTATCTCTTACAAATATAATCATACGGACTCAGGGTCCACATAGAATTCTCCGTCTTCAGGGATCACGTGGTCAAGAAAGAATGCCGCCAATTCCTCTTGAATTGCTCGCATGCGAGCTGGTGCTAGGAGTTCATCCCACTCCCGAAACATCTAATTTGAAGAAGGGGGTCAATACATATATATATATATATATATATATATATATATATATATGAATGAAACTCAACACAAATGATGGTAATAAAATAAAATTGTGAATTTTGTTATTTACGTACTTCATATTGTTCGTTAGAGTACCCGCCCCGCTCACAGGTCGTGTGGCGGATGAACTCGCAGATGTAGTATCCACAGAAATCATTCCCTTGTTCCTGCCACAACCACTTTACAAGAAATAAAGGTCAATCAAACTGATAAGCAAGAATGCTAAATGGTATTGATGAAACTAGCGCTTGAATCACTAGGAGATGCGCGGAACATGCTACTATAGTACTTACTTTCGGGTGTCTAAATTCCAGCTCCTTCGGCAGTCCCGGAACTGTTTTGGTGAATTTTCTCCAAACCCTGCCGGACAAAGAAAACAATTACTTGATATCAGGAAATGAACAAAGTTGCTGATATGGTGGATAATGATCGATTTAACTTACTTCTTGAGGATTTCAGTCATGTCCGCATACTCCTGGGGATCTTTTCGTTTAGAGTACAAGACGGTTACTACTCCCTGCTCAAGCTTAATCTCTAGGAGAATATAGTGGAAACTGCACACACATGCATAACTCATGAATTACATTACTATAACCTTGACTAATATATAAGGGAAACCGAATACGCACAAGACAGTAACACTCACTTGAAGTTGTAAGGAAAGAGTATTATATCTTTGTTTTGATTTCTTACGAACGATCGTAGCAAGTTGGCCTCGGTAGCTGCAGCATGAAGTTTAACCTGAGTTGCATCTATGAGATATGTGTTAATGAACCCAATATCACCGACTTGTCTTTTCTTTAATTCGGCGATCTTCAATCTGCATAATATAGTGAGGATGATTATAAATACATGCAATGAAAGAGCTAAGCTATATAGAGAAACTTAATGACAGAAGTAGTACTACTTACAGACAGTAGCAGGCGACCGTTGTTTTATCGAGGGCTAATTGATTGAAAAACTGATAGAACTCCTCAAATGGAACAGGCAACAGATCAATTCCAACGAGGTCATGCTCCTTTTTAACTTTCACATACAAAGTACTCCTCCCCCCCAGAGTCTCAGCAGATTTTCAAGTACCAATCATGCAATCTTCGCATCATCGTTGATAGAGATCTTTCATCTTTGACGAGAGGCTTCCCGTACTCGTATCTTTGTATCTGCACGTCCATGGGTTCATAATGTACTTCGTCGGGCAGGTAATCTGCAACATTGCTATAACCGGGCACCATCCTCGGATCATTATCGACGTTGTGGCTAGGCACCTTGAGCGGGGGGCACGATTGCTTCGCTTGTTCGCCGAGCTGGGCAATTTGTTTCCCAGCTCGTCGTTCTTTCAGCCTTTGATCACTAACAGTACTTCCCGACCGCTCTGCTTCGGCAAATTCCTTTCCAATAATGCGGTCATAGTTTCCTTTCGGCGGATCAGACTTCGGTGGTTTTGTCAGGGCAGCCAGAGTGCGCTTCACTTTCACCCGATCTACCTTCTCCTCCGGAGGTGGATGTTTCTTTACTTTCACCCCTTCAAAGAAGTTCCTCACTTCTTCTCGCGCGATCTCGGAGTTCTCCTCTAGGGTCCTCTCATATGGTAACTTCTCTGGAGTCTTCAGAGAAGGACCGAATCTGTATGTCCTCCCGCCTCTGGTTGTACTGCTAGACGCCGACCGAGCAGACGGAGCGGTTGTCTTCTTTACTTGCTTAAGAGGCGGAGGAGAAGGACTACGACACGCCGGAGCAGCTGGAGCGGCGGCAGGTCTCTTCCGCCCTTGCTGACGAGGCGGAGAAGGAGGAGGCTGGCTGCTCGGGCGCGTCGGCGCAGGCGGAGAAGGAGGCGGAGTACCGCCACGCGCCGGAGAAGGAGCCGGCCGAGGGCCCCGATCGTCACTCGCTGGAGGAGGAGGCGGTGGAGGCAGAGTGCCCTGACTCGCCGGAGGAGGAGGAGGAGGCGGTGGCGTGCAGTTCGAAAGGTTGATGAACTCCTTCCGCCATAGGCATGGAGTCTTCAGAGCAGACCCCAGCCGAGTCTCCCCTTCACCGGTAGGGTGGTCAAGCTGGAGGTCCTCAAATCCCTCCGTTATCTCATCCACCATCACCCTAGCATATCCTTCTGGAATCGGCCGGCAGTGAAAAGTTGCGCCGGGTTCAGTAGGATAAACAGAGCCAACAGCCGCCTGGACCTTCAAATTCATCCATTGCATCATAAGGTGGCAATTTTGAGACTCCGTTATAGCATCCACGGGATAGCTGGCAGGAGCCGTCAAGGCATGCTCCAGCTAAAGCAGCTCGGTGGAAGCCACGCTGCTTCTGCGCTGAGATGGCGGGGTAGCTTCGGGGGAGGCTTCGGCAGTATGTTTGCTGCGATTTGCTTCTTGTTCCTCTATCGCATCTACCCTTGCTTGCAGCGCCTGTATTTGGGTCTGTTGCACTTTTTTCCTCCTCTCATGGGATTTGTAACCGCCTGTGTCCGGAAACCCAACCTTCCACAGAATGGAGCCTGGCGTGCCTCGTGTCCGTCCAGGGTGCTCTGGATTCCCGAGGGCCATTGTGAGCTCGTCGTTCTCTCTGTCTGGAAAGAACGTCCCTTCCTGCGCTGCTTCGATATACTGCTTAAGCTTACTGACTGGTATGTCCATTTGATCGTTCATCCAAATGCACTTCCCTGTTACAGGGTCCAGGGTTCCGCCAGCCCCGAAGAACCAAGTCCGGCAACGGTCTGGCCAGTTAATTGTCTCTGGTTCGATCCCTTTATGAACCAGATCATTCTCAGTCTTGGACCACTTAGGCCGGGCTACGAGGTAGCCACCTGACCCCGTGCGATGGTGAAGCTTCTTCTTCGCAGCATTTTGCTTGTTTGTCGACGACATCTTCTTACTCTTTTCTGATGTCTTATGGGCCACAAATGCGGGCCAGTGATCTCTGATCTTCTCATATCTGCCCTTGAATTCTGGTGTCTCATTATTTCCGACAAACTTATTCAGCTCTTTCTTCCACCTCCTGAATAGTTCTGCCATCCTCTTCAGAGCAAAAGACTTGATTAATTTCTCTTTAACTGGGTTCTCCGGATTATCCTCAGGCGGTAGGGTGAAATTTGACTTCAGCTCAGTCCAAAGATCATTTTTCTACATATCATTGACATAAGACACCTCAGGGTCTTCTGTAGCCGGCTTAAACCATTGCTGGATGCTTATCGGGATCTTGTCCCTAACCAGAACCCCGCACTGAGCAACAAATGCGCTCTTTGTCCGGAGGGGTTCAATAGGTTGGCCGTCGGGCACGATTGCTATGATCTCAAACTTTTCATCCGAGCTCAACTTTTTCTTCGGGCCTCGTCTCTTTACCGAAGTTGTGCTCGATTCGGAGGGCTAGAAAAAAGAACAAAGACTTAATTAATATGTGTACATACCGAAACAATGAATGCATCAATCAGCTAGTCAGCATAGGCTTAACTAATATATATACCTGGCCGGACTCGGTTCGGTCACCGGAGCCGTCATCACGGTCTCCTTCTTGCACCGGCATTGGGTCACCGGAGCCGTCCTCATGTTCTTCTTCTTGCACCGGCATTAGGTCACCGTAGCCAGCTTGTTCACCCTCTCCTTCCAGACCATCGGTTTCGTTGAGAAACAACGAGATGGCATCACTTCCTTCTGCGATTATGTTCCTCAACAACGCTTCTTTTGTTGCTTTGTTTAGGGCGGTGTCCATAGTTTCTACAAATATTTACAACATGGAAATTATTATTCAAACATGACAGATGGATATATTAGTGCCAAACGTAGAACTAGCTACCTAATCATAGTAAGCTATCGGGAGGGGGTATATATCGACAACGACGACACTACATCTATGTCCCTCGACGACCCTCGTTCCCGATAAAAAAAAGAGGAAGAAGAAGACAAAAAAGAGGAGAAGAAAGAATAGAGGAGAATCTACTCTATTCTTTCTTCTCCTCTTTTTTTTCTTCTTCCTCTTCTTTTTTTATCCTCTTCTTCCTCTCATGTTCGAGAGGATCGCCGAGGGGTCGGGAGGTTGCCTAGTGTCAAAGGATTCAACAAAACCATGTCTTCATCATTAGGCGAAAGTAACATGTGCATGATGGTACGAAGCTCTTCAAAGTTGTTCTGGAACGGAGTCCCAGATAGGATAATTCGAATTTTGGTACAAAGTTCAGAAAGAGCCTTCCGAATATTGCTATTTGGAAGGCCTTTGCTGAATTCGTACCAAAAGGCGGATTATTCTATCCGGGACTCCATTCCAGAACAACTTTGCAGAACTTCGTACCAACATGCCCTGGTTACTTCCGGCTAATGATGAAGGCATGGATTTCTTCAATATGTTGACACTAGGAAACCTCTCTCGACCCCTCGGCGATCCTCGACCCCTCGAACCCTCGGCGACCCTGGGACCCTCGACCCCTAGACGACCCTCTTCTTCCACTCATGTTCGAGAGGATCGCCGAGGGGTCGGGAGGTTGCCTAGTGTCAAAGGATCCAACAAAACCATGTCTTCATCATTAGGCGAAAGTAACATGTGCATGATGGTACGAAGCTCTTCAAAGTTGTTCTGGAACGGAGTCCCAGATAGGATAATTCGCTTTTTGGTACAAAGTTCAGAAAGAGCCTTCCGAATATCGCTATTTGGAAGGCCTTTGCTGAATTAGTACCAAAAGGCGGATTATTCTACCCGGGACTCCATTCCAGAACAACTTTGCAGAACTTCGTACCAACATGCCCTGATTACTTCCGGCTAATGATGAAGGCATGGATTTCTTCAATACTTTGACACTAGGAAACCTCTCTCGACCCCTCGGCGATCCTCGACCCCTCGAACCCTCGACGACCCTGGAACCCTCGACCCCTAGACGACCCTGCTGGAACCCTCGACCCTCGACCCTATAGAACCCTCGAACCCTCGACCCTGAAACCCTCGACCCTTAACCCCTTAACGACCCTCGACCCTAGTTCCCGACCCTCGACCCCTCGGCGATCCTCGACACCCTCGTTCCTGATAAAAATTAAGAAGAAGAAGAAGAAGAAGAAGAAGAAGAAGAAGAAGAAAGGAATAGCTAGAGGAGAAGATCGAAGAAAAAAAGAAGAAAAAAAAGAGGAGAAGAAGAAAGGAATAGTGGAGAAGAAGAGAAAATAGAATATATTCTCTATTTTCTCTTCTTCTCCACTATTCCTTTCTTCTTCTCCTCTTCTTTTTCTTCTTTTTTCTTCTTCTTATTTATTTCTCCTCTTCTTTTCCTCTCCTCTTCTTCTTTCTTTCCTCTTCTTATTTTCTTCTTTCCTATCCTTCTTTTTCTAAAATTGTAACTTTTGCATATATAAAACTCTTTTAAAATTGTAACTTTCTATATAAAACTTTCCTATCAGGAGGGGGAGAAGATCGAAGAAAAAAAAGAAGAAAAAAAAGAGGAGAAGAAGAAAGGAATAGAGGAGAAGAAGAAAAAATAGAAAAAAACCTTTCTTCTTCTCCTCTTCCTTTTCTTCCTCTCCTCGTCTTCTCCTTCTTCCTCTCCACTAACATAAAATGCACTAACCTAAAATGCAACAAACATAAAATGCACTAAATCGACCAACTAACCTAAAATCAGTGATAAAATGCACTAACCTAAAATCGATATCTACTAACAACTTAAAAAAATTATTACATATATGAAAAAATGCATATATGAAAAAAAAACATCATCATATCATCAACAGAAAAAAACATCATCATATCATCAACAGAAAAAAACATCATCATATCATCAACCTAAAATCAGTGATAAAAAGGGCACCGGCGGCCGGACCGAAAGTGGCGGCGTGTGGTCGGGGCGACGACGACGGGGTTGGGGAAGGGGCGGCGCACGCGGCGACGGCGACGGGGTCAGGGAAGGGGCGGCGCGCGGCAAGCGCGGGGCGGGGCGGGCTCGGGGACGGGGCGGGGCGACGACGGGCTCGGGGACGGGGCGGGGCGACGGCGCGGGGACGGGGCGGGGCGGGCTCGGGGACGGGACGGGGCGACGACGGGCTCGATGACGGGCTCGGGGACGGGGCGGGGCGACGGCGACGGCGACGGGGTCAGGGAAGGGGCGGCGCGGGGCGACGACGGGCTCGGGGCGGCGTGCGGCGGGCGCGGGGCGACGACGAGCTCGGGGTGGCGACGACGACGACGAATGGCCTGGGGGCGAATGGGAGCGGTTGGCCAAAATTTCACAAGTGTTGGCTTATATAGCCAGAGCAATGGTCCCGGTTCGTGACACCAACCGGGACTAATGCCCCTCTTTGGTCCCGGTTGGTGCCACGAACCGGGACCAAAGGCCAATTTTCAGCAGCCGAAAGGGCGGGAAGCGGCGGCCTTTGGTCCCGGTTGGTGGCACCAACCGGGACTAAAGGGGGGCATTGGTCACGGTTGGTGCCACGAACCGGGACCAATGCCCCCTTTAGTCCCGGTTGGTGCTACCAACCGGGACCAATGGCCTTTGCTGCCCCGCGCCCAAAAGTTTAGTCCCACATCGCTAGCTGAAGGGCGCCGGCACTGGTTTATAAGTGCGGGTGTGCCTCCCCATTCGAGCTCCTCTCTAATGCAGGCTTTCGGGCCTAAACTTGCTACTGCCTGTGGGCCTATTGGGCCTTCTGCGGGCCTGAATCCTGGCCCATGTAGGGTTTCTAGTCGTATTCAGGCCATGGAGGCCCAGTAGGAGGCATTTTTTTTGGTTTTTTCTTTTTTATTTCTACATTTTTTTGGTTTTTTATTTTTTTATTTCTACTTACAACTAAATACTTACAGTTTTTTAGTGATTTCTTTTTCCTTTTAGGTCACAAAAATTATAAACTTTCTGTTAGTGCCATTAGTTTTAAATTTTGAATAGTTTAAATTTGAATTTTTAAAAATTTGTGTGAATCACTAGTTTATGAATAACTTTACTATAAAAATAGAATTTTTTTTCTATTTATTTTTTATTTATACTTACAACTAAATACTTATAGTTTTTTAGTGATTTCTTTTTGATTTTAGGTCACAAAAATTATAAACTTTCTGTTAGTGCCATTAGTTTTAAATTTTGAATAGTTTAAATTTGAATTTTTAAAAATTTGTGTGAATCACTAGTTTATGAATAACTTTACTATAAAAATAGAATTTTTTTTCTTCTTTGCTATTTATTTTTTATTTATACTTACAATTAAATATTTATAGTTTGATTTTAGGTCACAAAAATTATAACATAATATTTTAATTGATTGTTTTTATTTTCATAAAAGTTTTGTAGTTCATTCTGTTTGCTATTAATTCATTCTTTGAGCTAAATGACTCTGAAATTGGAAAGCATTTCAAAATGAACTCTGAAAAGGTTGAAAGTTGGCATGGTATCATCATTTCACCCACATAGCATGTTCCAAAAAGTAGAGAGGGTTATGACAAAAACTTGATGCACTTCATGTACAAAATGGACAATCACTTTCGAAGTATCAAAGTTTCGAACCATAAGACATGAAAGCATTTCAAATGAACTCTGAAAAAGTTGAAAGTTGGGATGGTATCATAATTTCACCCACATAGCATGTGCATGTACAAAACGGACAATGGTAGCATGTTCGTCTGTTACAAATTTGGCATGGTATCATCATAATAGTTGCGGGAGAAAGTCTTCACTTTTTCTTCGCTTGTGTCATTTGCTTATTGCGCCGTAACCATGGATAATATTCATTGTTTATCAGGATGCTTGGGTCATCCTTGACATTGAAGGGAGGAATTTCATGAAACTTTTCATAATCTTCAGACATGTCTGTCTTGCCGTCCACTCCCAGGATGTCCCTTTTTCCTGAAAGAACTATGTTGCGCTTTGGCTCATCGTATGATGTATTCGCTTCCTTATCTTTTCTTTTTCTCGGTTTGGTAGACATGTCCTTCACATAGATAACCTGTGCCACATCATTGGCTAGGACGAACGGTTCGTCAGTGTACCCAAGATTTTTCAGATCCACTGTTGTCATTCCGTACTGTGGGTCTACCTGTACCCCGCCGCCTAACAGATTGACCCATTTGCACTTAAACAAAGGGACCTTAAAATCAGGTCCGTAGTCAAGTTCCCATATGTCCACTATGTAACCATAATATGTGTCCTTTCCGCTCTCGGTTGCTGCATCAAAGCGGACACCGCTGTTTTGGTTGGTGCTCTTTTGATCTTGGGTGATCGTGTAAAATGTATTCCCATTTATCTCGTATCCTTTGTAAGTCAATACAGTCAAAGATGGTCCCCTGGACAACAAGTACAACTCATCACAAACAGTGTTGTCACCTCTGAGACGTGTTTCCAACGAACTGCTGAATGTCCTGATGTGTTCACATGTAGTCCAGTCGTCGCACTGCTCCGGGTGTTTGGAGCGCAGACTGTTCTTGTGTTCATCGACATACGGGGTCACCAAGGTAGAGTTCTGTAGAACTGTGTAGTGTGCTTGAGACCAAGAATATCCGTCCCTGCATATTATTGAGTCTCTTCCAAGAGTGCCTTTTTCAGTCAGTCTCCCCTCATACCGCGATTTAGGGAGACCTATCTTGTTAAGGCCAGGAATGAAGTCAACACAAAACCCGATAACATCCTCTGTTTGATGGCCCAAGGAGATGCTTCCTTCTGGCCTAGCGCGGTTACAGACATATTTCTTTAGGACTCCCATGAACCTCTCAAAGGGGAACATATTGTGTAGAAATACGGGCCCCAGGATGACAATCTCGTCGACTAGATGAACTAGGACGTGCGTCATGATATTGAAGAAGGATGGTGGGAACACCAGCTCGAAACTGACAAGACATTGCGCCACATCACTCCTTAGCCTTGGTACGATTTCTGGATCGATCACCTTCTGAGAGACTGCATTGAGGAATGCACATAGCTTCACAATGGCTAATCGGACGTTTTCCGGTAGAAGCCCCCTCAATGCAACCGGAAGCAGTTGCGTCATAATCACGTGGCAGTCATGAGACTTTAGGTTCTGAAACTTTTTCTCTGGAATATTTATTATTCCCTTTATATTCGACGAGAAGCCAGTCGTGACCTTCATACTGAGCAGGCATTCAAAGAAGATTTCTTTCTCTTCTTTTGTAAGAGCGTAGCTGGCAGGACCTTTATACTGCTTTGGAGGCATGCCGTCTTTTTCGTGCAAACGTTGCAGGTCCTCCCGTGCCTCAGGTGTATCTTTTGTCTTCCCATACACGCCCAAGAAGCCTAGCAGGTTCACGCAAAGGTTCTTCGTCACGTGCATCACGTCGATTGTGGAGCGGACCTCTAGGTCTTTCTAGTAGGGTAGGTCCCAAAATATAGATTTCTTCTTCCACATGGGTGCGTGTCTCTCAGCGTCATTCGGAACAGCTAGTCCACCGGGACCCTTTCCAAAGATTACGTAGTGTAAATCATTGACCATAGCAAGCACGTGATCACCGGTGCGCATGGCGGGCTTCTTACGGTGATCTGCCTCGCCTTTGAAATGCTTGCCTTTCTTTCGACATTGATGGTAGGTCGGAAGAAATCGACGATGGCCCAGATACACATTCTTCCTGCATTTGTCCAGGTATATACTTTCAGTGTCCTCTAAACAGTGCGTGCATGCGTGGTATCCTTTGTTTGTCTGTCCTGAAAGGTTACTGAGAGCGGGCCAATCGTTGATGGTCATGAACAGCAACGCCTTAAGGTTAAATTCTTCCTGTCTGTGCTCATCCCACGTACGTACACCGTTTCCATTCCACAGCTGTAAAAGTTCTTCAACTAATGGCCTTAGGTACACATCAATTTCGTTGCCGGGTTGCTTAGGGCCTTGGATGAGAACTGGCATCATAATGAACTTCCGCTTCATGCACATCCAAGGAGGAAGGTTATACATACATAGAGTCACGGGCCAGGTGCTGTAATTGCTGCTCTGCTCCCCGAAAGGATTAATGCCATCCGCGCTTAAAGCAAACCATACATTCCTTGGGTCCTTTGCAAACTCATCCCAGTACTTTCTGTCGATTTTTCTCCACTGCGACCCGTCAGCGGGTGCTCTCAACTTCCCATCTTTCTTTGGGTTCTCACTGTGCCATCGCATCAACTTGGCATGCTCTTCGTTTCTGAACAGACGTTTCAACCGTGGTATTATAGGAGCATACCACATCACCTTCGCAGGAACCCTCTTCCTGAGGGGCTCGCCGTCAACATCACCAGGGTCATCTCGTCTGATCTTATACCGCAACGCACCGCATACCGGGCATGCGTTCAGATCCTTGTATGCACCGTGGTAGAGGATCCAGTCATTAGGGCATGCATGTATCTTCTCCACCTCCAATCCTAGAGGGCATACGACCTTCTTTGCTGCGTATGTACTGTCGGGCAATTCGTTATCCTTTGGAAGCTTCTTCTTCAATATTTTCAGTAGCTTCTCAAATCCTTTGTCAGCCACAGCATTCTCCGCCTTCCACTGCAGCAATTCCAGTACGGTACCGAGCTTTGTGTTGCCATCTTCGCAATTGGGGTATAACCCTTTTTTGTGATCCTCTAACATGCGATCGAACTTCAGCTTCTCCTTTTGACTAATGCATTGCATCCTTGCATCGACAATGACCCGGCGGAGATCATCATCATCGGGCACATCGTCTGGTTCCTCTTGATCTTCAGCAGCTTCACCCGTTGCAGCATCATTGGGCACATCGTCTGGTTCCTCTTGATCTTCACCAACTCCCCCCGTTGTAGCATCACCGTATTCAGGGGGCACATAGTTGTCATCGTAGTCTTCTTCTTTGCCGTCTTCCATCATAACCCCTATTTCTCCGTGCCTCGTCCAAACATTATAGTGTGGCATGAAACCCTTGTAAAGCAGGTGGGAGTGAAGGATTTTCCGGTTAGAGTAAGACCTCGTATTCCCACATTCAGTGCATGGACAACACATAAAACCATTCTGCTTGTTTGCCTCAGCCGCATCGAGAAACTCATGCACGCCCTTAATATACTCGGAGGTGTGTCTGTCACCGTACATCCATTGCCGGTTCATCTGCGTGCATTATATATAATTAAGTGTCCAAATCAATAGAAGTTCATCATCACATTAGAACCAAAGTGCATACATAGTTCTCATCTAACAACATATAGCTCTCCAGAGCATCTAATTAATTAAACCATACATTGAAACTATGTAAAACATTTCAATGCGAAAACAAATGCGATCATAATCGCAACCAAGGTAACAATTGATCCAACGGCATAATGATACCAAGCCTCGGTATGAATGGCATATTTTCTAATCTTTCTAATCTTCAAGCGCATTGCATCCATCTTGATCTTGTGATCATCGACGACATCCGCAACATGCAACTCCAATATCATCTTCTCCTCCTCAATTTTTTTTATTTTTTCCTTCAACAAATTGTTTTCTTCTTCAACTAAATTTAACCTCTCGACAATAGGGTCGGTTGGCATTTCCGATTCACATACATCCTAGATAAATAAAATCTATGTCACGTTGGTCGGCATAATTTTCATAAACAATAAATGAACCAATAGTTATAAAGATAATATACATACCAAATCCGAATCATAGATAGGACGAGGGCCGACGGGGGCGGATACCAAAACCATCGCACTGTATAAGATGCAATAATAAATGTAAGAAAATGATACAAGTATCTATCTAAACATACAAGTAAGAATATTTTTCCTTTCAGAAAGAAGATAAGAACAAGAGGCTCACCACGGTGGTGTTGGTGATGAGATCGGCGTGGGTGATCGACGGCGGTGAAGACGGGGACGGGGCGTGACAGACCGCTAAATCTAGACAAATCTCGAGGAAAATGGAGCTTGGAGGTCGAGCTTCGAGAGGAGAAAGCTTAAGTAGTGTGGCTCGGGCATTCCATCGAACACATCATGTGCATAGGAGGTGAGCTAGAGCACCACAAAGCCCTCTCCCCCTCGGCCAGAAAAAAACAGAGCACTGTGCTCTGCTCTTGTGCGAGGGGGTATATATAGGCACCTCATTGGTCCCGGTTGATGACATGAACCGGGACTAAAGGGAAGCCTTTGGTCCCGGTTCAAGCCACCAACCGGGACCAATGGTGGTGGGCCAGGAGCGAGGCCCATTGGTCCCGGTTCGTCCCACCAACCGGGACCAAAAGGTCCAGACGAACCGGGACCAATGGCCCACGTGGCCCGGCCGGCCCCCTGGGCTCACGAACCGGGACCAATGCCCACATTGGTCCCGGTTCTAGACTGAACCGGGACTAATGGGCTGAGCCGGCCTGGACCATAGCCCTGTTTTCTACTAGTGTAACTCAACAACACACATCACCGTTGTTTTTTTACTTCAACATTTCATGCTGTGTTTTTGCTGGTATGAATTTTTGTTTTTGTTTTTGCCAACCAGTCTAATAATCAGCAATGTAGTAAAAAATTTGATGTCATTTAGTTATGTGTCCCATGTTTGTTCAGACAACGGAAGTAAGTTCCAACGGTCCCATGTTTGTTCAGACAACGGAAGTAAGTCCCATGTTAAAGGTGCGATGGCGTCCCAACGGTCTTCTTGCTCTCGCGCACCCACCGCCACCGCCTGCCCAATGCGCGGTCGCCGCGGCACCCAACCACAGCCCCACCCGCCGGTCGCTCACTCCGAGGTCCGGCGGCCAGATAACACCCCAAGACGGAATGGAGTTGGTGCGGCGACTCCATCCCACACCGTCCCTGACGCGCCGCTTCCGGGTCGGTCTCGTCCCGCCTCGGCCGATCTGGAGCCAGACAACGGCGGCTGGGTCGAGGTGCGTAATCGTCGTCGTCAGCGCCGTCAAGACGAGGCGCCCTCCGTCAGTCGGCCCGTCCGCACCAAGCTTTGGATTCCTAGATGGCTGGTGGGCAGATGCTTTCGGTGCCTGGACTCGGGTCACAATAAAGCGGAGTGCTTTGGGGAGATTCGATGCCATCGTTGCTGGGAATCCGGCCACATCGCCCATGATTGCCCTCCACGCCCAGACTCGTCGCTTTCCTCCCCACCGCATCTCAGATCCGACCGCTGCCCGCCCACCCGCGCCTCCACTGTGCTGTCCTCGCGTGCCCCCATTGCCTCCAACAACGCTACGTTCTGTCCAGCCGGATCTCGTCCCAGCCGCCCCGCCACCGTCCGCCAGCAAGCCCCGCCCCGCCCGCCACCCCGCCACCCGTCGCCGCCAGTCACGATGGCGCACTACCCCCCTCTTGCTCGCCACCGCTTTCCGGGGGAGATCATGACCCATGGTGACCTAGATCTGCGGCCGGAACGGGGGGGCGGGCTCATCTCGCACACGGCTGGTATGGAGGAGCTGGAGGCGGACTTCCGCAACCGTGCTCTGCTTGCCACGGTGGGGGGGAGGCGGCCTGCGGTTTCGCCCGAGGCGTTGGTCCAGTCCCTGGCTCGAATTTGCGGGGTGGAAAGGCGACATGTCAGGGTCGAGGTCACCCACCCCGCCGATTTCTTCATCACATTCGCATCCAACGCGGATTGTGACAGGGTGTTCTCCTTCTCTGGCAAGCTGCGCTGCGCGGGGGCACCCATTGCCTTCTGGCGATGGCACAGGAGTGCGCTTGCATCGAGCGGCAAGCTCGATTTCTTCTGCAAGCTCGGGATCGAGGTCTTGCCGGCGAGCGCCTGGGAATGCGGGGCCATCAGCCAGCTCATCAACAACCTGAACGGCCAGCTTGTTGAGATTTTGCCCCCGGAGGACCGTTGGCAATTGGAGGTCACTGCATGGATGCGCAACCCGTCGGGATCCCGAAGATCTATGATCTGGAGGTGCCAGAGCCGGTTGGACTGATGGATTCGTTCAAAGAGGAGCTCCCAATGTCACCACCTCTCCCTGCTCCGCCTACTGAGAGGGTAACTCTGCTTCACCCGCTCACCATTCACGTCCTGGATGTGGTGGATCGCACTGTACCATACCTCCAGTTTGATCCCAACTTCGAGCCTGAAGATGACGAGGATGTCACGCGGAGGCATGACTACTCCCGGTGCTGCTACAGAGGGAGGATCGACGGCACCGGCAGGGGGAATGTGCCCAACTCGGGCGGTCACCCTTTTGGAGGACCAGGAGGATATGGCATGGCGGGTAACTGGGGTGGTGGCCGCAGGGTCGCCGGGCTCTTGGCGCCGGCAGGGGGCATGCCCGTACGGTTTCTGCAAGCCAGCGGCCGGTCCACCGCCACCGCCACCGCCATTGCTCATTCCTCCGGCCATGTCAGGGCCACCACCATAAAGATGGCGCCCGCTGGGGGTGTCGACCGGTCCGGATCGCTGGCAGCAACCGCCGTCGGCTCGGGAGCAGGTGTTGACACGCCGGAGCTGCAGCGATCCGTTGCTTCCACGGCAGTTGGCTCCATGGCGTTGGGTACTACCCCGGTCATCGACAAGGCATCATTCTGGGGCGTTGCCATGCCACGACGGCTTGCCTTCAGCCCGGTTTCGCCAGCTAGGGCGGTGCAGGAGACGAGGGTGCACGATGGTGAGCTGGTGGAGGACGAGCTCAACCCATCGAGCTCTTCAGTACATGCTAACAACCCTGATGTAAGCGCTCATCTGCTGGTAGCCAATGGCACCCCTGGCTCACCGGGCGCTCTTGGTAACGATACTATGGCTACTGGGCATGGGGATGCAGAGCTTCAATTGTCTGATGACATGATCCAGACACAGCACAACATCCAGGCAATCTCGGTTCGGAGCATCCCGGGAAGCAGCAGCACTCCGAGCCCAGTGCGCACTCCTGTGGTGGTGCCACTTGAGCAACTTCAGCTTCTCCCTCCTGTGATGAGCAAGGCAGACCAAGGCAGGCCGCTCGGGCCTTGTGATGCAGAAGTGGCGCTGCTACAGGCCATCGGGTGCACACCTGCTCAATCCATCTTGGGGCTCAGGCCGGCAGCGTCGGCACCGGCACGTCGCAAGAAAGCCCTGCCACCTAACTTCACGCCAAGACGGAGTGCCCGACTCAGCAAGAACAACGACGGTCGCAACACGGGTCCAGTGCAATGGGCCCAAACTGTCCTGTTGCGGCGCATGGGGGTGATCAAGGCTGAAGAACATGTCTCTGATGAGGCGCTTGCCGAATACCTCAAGCTGTTCGACAAGCCGCTCGCCCCTCATCACATCAAGGCGGTGGCGGCCATCTTCGCTTCTGAAGATGTCGACTTCGACGAGCCGGCGCACCATGGTTTCTGCGCCTTCGACCTACCTGAGGCGGTGGAACCATGCGGCGCATAGGTGTCTACACGCGGATTCGGTGGTTGTACCAAGTTATCCATGGATATGTCACTTGGTGTCTTGGTATGGAATGTTAGGGGGCTCAATAACCCCGCTAGGCGATGCTCGATCCGGTTGTTTATGCAGACTTGCAATGTACCTCTTGTTTGTTTTCAAGAATCCAAGTTGGCTGTTGTAGACTCGGTGGTGATAAGCCAGACTCTCGGGCCAGGTTTTGATAATTTTGACTTCTTGCCAGCAGTGGGCACCAGGGGTGGTATTCTGTTGGCATGGAAGGTAGATCACTTGCGTGTAACTGATATTCACAAGGGCGAATTCATGATCTTGGCTAAGGTTCTCTCTCTGACAGACGGAAAGGAATGGATGGTCTCCACAGTGTACGGTCCGCAAGGAGACGAAGATAAGGAGAGGTTTCTGAATGAGATTGTTCAGTTCGGTGACCAAGTTCAACTGCCATGGATCCTCAATGGGGACATCAACCTGGTGTGCAGCGAGGAGGAACGCAGTTCGCGGAGGGTCAACAGAAGGCTGATGCACAAGTTCAGACACTCTATCAACAGGTTGGGTCTCCATGACATGCCAATGGTGGGGAGACGCTTTACGTGGTGCAACCAACAAGAAAACTCTATCATGGCCAGGCTGGATAGAGTATTTTTTAACAACTCCTGGGAGGATTTATATCCTATTAGCGACCTGCTCCCGCTAAGCTCCACGATATCTGACCATTGCCCTTTACTTCTCACATGCTCTTCGGCGAGGCCGCGGGTGCGCAGATTCCGTTTCGAGAACTTCTGGTGCAAACTACCAGGATTCTTCGACACGGTTAAAGCAGCATGGGAGGAGCAGGTTTACGGGTCTGACCCCATGAAGATTTTCAACGCCAAACTGTTGCGGACCGCCAAGGCACTTCGGCGCTGGGGCCAGAAGAAGTTGAGTTTCTTGAACCTGTAGTTAAAAAAAGCCAGCGAGGTGATATTACGTTTGGATAGTGCCGAGGAGAGCAGACATCTATCTGAGGCCGAGAGAAGTTTGAGATCCTTTCTCAAAGGGAAGTGCCTTGCGTATGCTTCCCTGGAAAAGGGTGCGGTTAAGGCAGAGAGCGAGGGTGAGGGATCTACGGGAGGGTGATGCCAGCTCCAAATATTTTCATATGAAGGCTAATGGTCGCCGCAGGAAGCACCTTATCCCATATCTGAAAACGGGCGACAGGAAGGTCACATCAATTGAGGACAAGTTGGGCCTTGCAAGGGAGTTCTTTGGTAACCTGATGGGAAAGCCGACCAAACGTGGACACTCTATCAACCTGGATGTGCTTGATCTGCAGCAACTGTCCGCGGAGCAGGCACGTGCCTTGGAAGCCCCATTCACTGAGGAAGAAGTCAAGCGGGTCATTCAGGATATGCCATCCGATAGGGCGCTGGGGCCGGACGGCTTCACAGGCATGTTCTTCAAGGTTTGCTGGGAGATCATCGCGGCAGAATTCATGGCCATCATGAAGGCACTGTATGAGGGACGGTTCGCCTCTTTTGGATACCTGAACAGCTCCATTCTCACGTTGCTGCCTAAAAAGAATGATTCTCTGGACATCAGCGATTTCAGGCCGATTAACCTCATCCATGGTGCAGCGAAGATTTTCGCCAAGGTTTTAGCTGTTCGGCTGGCCCCTCTGTTACCGGCCCTCACATCGCAGGCTCAGAGTGCTTTCGTCAGCAGACGTAACATCCACGAGAACTTCAAATTTGTGCGCAACACTGCTAAGCTGCTACACCGTAAGAAGCTACCATCGTTTCTCATGAAAATAGATATTTCTAAAGCCTTCGACACTTTATCTTGGGAATTCCTCCTTGAGATTTTGAGAAAAAGGGGCTTTGGATCGAGGTGGTGCGCCCGGATCTGCGGACTTTTATCCACGGCCTCCTCCTTTGTACTCATCAATGGTGAGCTCTCGGAGGCCTTTGCTCTCGGTCAGGGAGTCCGTCAAGGAGACCCCCTTTCGCCAGCTCTTTTCATCCTGACCATGGACACCATCCATTGCATACTACAGTGGGCAGCACAACAAAAATTACTCTCTGATTTGGGATGTCAAAGCAAGGTACCTAGGACATCTATATTCGCTGACGATGCAGTTATGTTCTTCAGACCAGTGCCCTCGGACCTGCGGGTTATATCGGAAATCCTAAAGTTATTTGGGGAGGCGTCAGGGCTACGGATCAACCTTCACAAAAGCACGATCACGTGCATCCGCTGTGAAGACGACCTTGCCATGGCAGTTGAGGGACACTTCCAATGCAGACGACAACAATTCCCGATTCAGTACTTGGGCTTGCCACTGTCTATCTTCAGGCTTAGGCGCCATGATCTGATGCCCCTAATCGACAAGTTCTCCGGGAAACTCAAAGGGTGGAAGCCGAAGATGCTAGCCACGGCGGGCCGCCTCTCCCTTACACGATCGGTGCTGATGGCGCTGCCGATCCATTTTATGGCTGTGCTACCACTCCCGATGTGGGCCATTAAAATCATCAACAGAAAATGCAGAGGGTTCGTTTGGAAAGGAGAAGAACAGGTTAGTGGGGGGCACTGCCTCATGCCTTGGGCAAGGGTTTGCATGCCAAGGGAATTTGGAGGACTAGGGATCATTAACCTTAAGTGCTTTGGGATGGCCCTGCGCTTCAAATGGTCGTGGCTGAGGAGGGACTTGGAAGAGCGGCCGTGGCATTGGCTTCCAGACAGCACGGAAAAGGAAGTGCAGGCCATTTCTGATGCTGCTTGTCGAATGACTTTGGGAGATGGAGCGAGGGCTAAGTTTTGGACCGACAATTGGCTCCCGAACAGACGCTCAATCGCGACCATGGCGCCGGCCCTCTATTCTTTTGTCAGGGACAAGGGCAGATCGGTCAGAGAGGCTCTCCACAACAGATCTTGGATCAGGGACATCACTGGAGGGATCTCCCTCGTTGCCATAGCACAATACCTTCAAGTCTGGGACTTGGTTCAGGAAACAACCCTGGCTCCGGACTCCCAGGATCGCCTTGTATGGAAGCTCACTTCGGACGGCCAGTTCTCCGTCCAGAGTGCATACCAACTCTTCTTCATGGGCAACACCCGGTTTGCCTGCTCTAGACCAATATGGAAATCCAAGGCACCTCCAAGATGCAAGTTCTTTATGTGGTTGGCGGTCCACTGGAAGTGTCTCACGGCAGACAATCTTGAGCGAAGGGGCTGGCCATCCAACGGCATATGCCCACTTTGTGTGCAGGAGCCGGAAAACTGCTCACATTTATTTGTAAATTGCAGATTTACACAGCAGCTCTGGCGGAGCTTCAGGACATGGACGGGGGCTGATTTCCATGTGCCCAGCGAGCAGTTTGGCACGACGGAAGACTGGTGGCTGAAGGCGAGGGTGGCGATCCCGAAACCGTCACGGAGGAATTTCGACACGATCGCTATCCTGATACACTGGAGGATATGGAAGGAGAGAAACGCGAGAATTTTTGATAATGTCGCCAGCACCGTAGACAGGGTGCTGGAGTTGATTAAGGAAGACATTACAATGTGGCGGGCTGCAGGTTGCATCTGCGACCTGTCGGCGAACGCCTAATTTTGTGTTGGGACCCAGCTCTAGTCCGCCTAGACTGCTTCCCGGCTGTACTATGTACTTCTCTTCCTACCTAATATAATTCGGCCACCGGCCCTTCGAACGGAAGTAAGTTGTAGTGTGTTGTCTTTTTTGAAAACTATTTGTACGACTTTGTCTCTTTTAGATTTTGTTATAGATGTTGTGCGTTAAGCTAGGCAGGGGGAGTTGTGCATTAATTTCATATATGTGAACATGAAGGTGCAGATTTTTCTTGACAATATCATATAATTTGTAGAGATAGATTTTGCATCATATATATATATATATATATATATATATATATATATATATATACATACACACACACACATACATGGATATGTTGCAAACTTTATTTAATACCCCATGCACCCTACCAAACAAGTAAAAGTGGGTCGGATTGGGAACTTTTGCCCTCATGCACCCTCCATGCACCCTACCAAACACACCCTTAGTACCTCCTCTCATGCTTGCGCTCTTAAACCTGAACTTAATTTCTAAGGGCATCTCCAGCCGTTGGCCCCTCCAGGACGCATAAAAATCGCCCCCTGGGGGCGAGCTGGCGATACAATCGGCGCTGGGGGCGGTTTTGCGCCCAGTCGTTGCCCCCAGGTGCCGAAATTGGCCCACTTTGCAGCCCAATTTCGGCGAATAAAGGGCCCATATGGGCGAGAAAAGGCCCATATTCGGCGTGGTTTCGCCGTGTCTCGGCGTTCAATTATCAACACAATTATTTCTTATCACATATTTCATCACAGAAAAATCAAATACTTCAACAAAATAGTACAACAACAAATAGTTCAATACAAATTATATAGTTCAACAAATAAAAACATGTATTTCATCACACGGCGTCTCCCTTGAACCTCCATAGGTGCTCAATCAAATCTTTCTGCAGTTGATGATGCACCTGTGGGTCTCGGATCTCCTGACGCATACTCAGATAGGCAGTCCAAGTTGCCGGTAGATTGTGATCAACTTCGGCTAGAGGCCCCTGCCTATAGTATGGTTCAGTGTCAAACACTGGGTCTTCTTGCTCGCTCTCGATGATCATGTTGTGCAAGATGATATAGCAAGTCATAATCTCCCACATTTGATCTTTGGACCAGGTCTGAGCGGGGTACCGAACAACAGCGAATCGAGATTGGAGCACACCAAATGCCCGCTCGACATCCTTCCTGCAAGCCTCCTGAACTTTCGCAAACCAGGCGTTCTTGCCTCCTGCCGCAGGGTTTGAGATCGTCTTCACAAATGTCGACCATCTCGGATAGATGCCATCTGCTAGGTAGTACCCCTTGTTGTATTGGTGCCCATTGATCTCGAAGTTCACCGGAGGAGAATGGCCCTCAACGAGCTTGGCAAAAACAGGAGAGCACTGCAGCACGTTGATGTCATTGTGAGTTCCTGGCATACCAAAGAAGGAGTGCCAAATCCAGAGGTCCTGTGTGGCCACCTCGCCGCGGATTTTCATTGCTCGCCAGCAGCTGGGCGAGGGCGGTGAGCACCATGAGATGCTCTTCTTCCTGGACGTCGGCCACGGCTTCCTCCTCCAGCAGCGCGGCGAGCTCTTCCTCGTCATCCGAGTCCATCGCCGAGTTAGGCAAAACGCCGAACACCTTGCGCTCGGTGGGCGTGTACCCGCCGCTAAACCGCGCCTCCACGGCCGGAAACGGCGGCCGGAAACGCCCAGCTGCTGTGGGAGGGGCTGCCGCGGTGAAGCGCTACTATTTTTCGGCGGGGAATGGCTATCTAGCGGAGTAGGGCGGTGGCTGTCGCCGAGATATAGCTAGTGGTGGCCGAGGGCGCGGGGGGTGCGAGGCGAGTCGGGGGAAGAAAACCTTGACTTTTCCCCTGTCGGTGTGGGCCAGGCGTGCTTTTCCCTAGCGCCGGAGCCCCCAACTGCTCCCCAGCACGCCGGGTTCGGCCTGTGACCGCCGGGCGGAAAAAAGGTCCGAACCGGCGATTTTCGGCGTCCTGGGGGCGCGACTGGGCCGTTTTTTCGGTGCCGGCGCCGAAAAAGTAGCCTGGGGGGGGGGGCTGTTGGGGGCGCGGCTGGAGATGCCCTAAGTGGTTATCTTTCGATGTCTTGCTTCTATTACAAGTAAATGTTTTTCCTTTCTTTCATTTTGTTTTCTTACTTGAATACATATGCTAAATGATTATTCTTACTAACTTGAGCATTAGTTGCTTAACCAAAATGTGGAACCGGCACCCTCGCGTCAAGACGCGATCCTAATCTAGTGGTTGGAGAATAGAGGCGAAGCAGCTGAGCCTGAATTGTGTGCGTGCGTGATGAATTGGCGATGCAAAGATGTGCTTGGGTGCGCTGCATGCATGTGGATGGCATGCTGGGTCTTTCCCAAAGCTGCAGGGAGTAAACCTGCATGTGTTTTGTTTGGGCCACTACCAGGTAAAAAATAAATCTGGGGGGGGGGGGGGGGGGGGGGGGGTGGCATGGCCCCCTCAGCATTGTACATAGCTCTGCTGCCGCCGCCACCGCCAGAGATATTAATTAGCGAGACACACTTGGAAGAAATTAATCAGAGTACAAGAACCGCTTTGCATAAGAACCGTGAGCAGTCGTGAACCACTTAACATTAAGCAACCAATTCACAAAGTTATAGATTTCATAATTTTAAAACCGAAATAACATCACCTTATCGTGAACTGAATAGGGTTGTCGATTATCTAGGGAATTTTGGTAGTAGTGGCGTGATAAACCTCCTGATTTTCTAATTCCTTCAACTGTAACAGATATGATCATCTATTATATATAAAAAGTATTTGATAGGATCACTAGAAAAAAGAGAATACTTTAGAAAATCCCACATTAATTAGAAAGATCTGGCGCTTTATTCGTATAAAAAGAAATCTATTATCTATCTATTATATATAAAAAGTATTTGATGTGATCACTAGAAAAAAAGAGAATATTTTAGAAAATCCCACAATAATTAGAAAGATCTGGCCGCTTAATTCGTATAAAAAGAAAACATAACCGTTGGATGGAGACAATTTTTGTTTACAACATAACCATTGGATGGAGACAATTTTTTTACAACATAAAACAGTAAAAATATATAAAAAGTATTACTTGTTGCTGTCGCTTTAGTCCTTTCATTCTTTTATCCTTAAACGTGAGTTGCTGCGGTGAATTAGCAGCTCATTGGTGGATCCATGAATCGGCGGTGATGAATTAGCAATTTAGTGGTAGGTTGTGCGAGTTAGCCAGGTAGATTAGCAGGCCATCAGTTAGAAAACAGTGGTTCTTCTCTTGCTTGCATCCACTGTTCTTGCACATACTCACATGCTGATTTCTTGTGATTGAATTGTTTTGAGTTTCAGAAAACAGTTAGCCTGGAATGTTAGAAAATAAAATTTAGAAACCCCAAACAACTTCAGGAGGGCCTACAAAAGACACTTGTGTCTATTGTTTTCCTTAAAAAGATGTTGTATCATCATCCTAAAGATTTTCCACCTTATCTACCTAAGCTTTTGCTTTGTTTCTTTGCAGGCGATTTGTCACGGTTTTGTGGTCTTTTTGGAATATTTGGCGCAAAAGAGCAGAATCTGAGCTGACGGAAGCATGTCCTGCAGCACGCAGAGGATGGATGGGCACATATTCGCTTCTCCTCGATCCGTGCAAAATCTCATGTGGCTTTCCCGCGCCGCGAGCACAGCTGTGATGAGCGTCACCTCTGAGTACCGAGGGTTGCTCTCTCGCAGCGGCCGAGTGGGAGTAGGACGTGATCGCTGTTGATGATTCCTTGGACTGAAATTTCTTCATCGAGCCATTGGACGAAGACAAGCAAGACGGCTGTGCGTTTCTCTACAGGGCTAGGCTGGTCCGGGCGAATCTCCTGCCAATCATGCCGTGTCAGTGCATTTTGCTTTAATCTCAGTTGCTTGCAGGGCACTGTGCTTTGTGTTAAATGAAATCGGAGAGGGGGCTCTTTTTTTATCAAAAGAAAAAAAATCTCAGTTGCTTGTGTCAGCCGATCAATGTTCAAGCAAGAAACTGAAGTAACAATTTATCCCTTGATACCTTTTCATCGTTTGATCAATGTTTGAGCAAGAAATTTGAAGCGCACGCAGATGCATCTTCTCTGCCATAACAATATATGGTTTTGCCGAGAAGGATAGTACCAAAAAAGAGTGAATCCACCATATTCTTTTAATGCCACATTGTGAAACCTTTTCATCTCTGGCTGATCTGTCTTTGCCCACCCTTACTCCTCGATGTAACTCTGTGTAGATGACTAAGCTATTTATTCTGTTTATTTGCAGGTTGATTTGTTGTGACTGGTTCCCGGTTCTGTGCTCTTCTGAAGGTGAACACATGCCAGGAAGGAAAGCTTGTCTGGTCGTGGCGCGGCATAGGATGGATTGATGGTTGCTTCCTTTCGAACCACACAAACCCCTTCTAGCATGGTCGAGATGATCAAAATGGAGGAGGGTATCAGTATGTGGCTGTTTGTTTCCTTGGTACTGAAATGCTATCAAGCAGCTGGCTTCAGTGGCGGCGCTTCCTGTAGACCAACAGACACCACAAGACATCATAATGACCTGAAGCTCCGTTGGTGAGGAGCATTGCCGCTGCTGCAGGTTAGGGAGGAGGGTCGGGGCAACCACGAATCCCGTCCTGCACTGCTTCAACACCGGCCTATTCTAGCATGAATCTTCTACCGTAAGGTATTTTCTTGTGCACTTGGATGCTTGTACCAATATTTAAGGCTTTTCGTTCGTGAAATTGAGCACCAGCTGGTCAAACTATAGGTTTACTTCATGTTTCTTCCCTTGGTAATTTACAAATCTTTCCTGTATTGATGATCTGGTCCCAAATTTCGTCTGAAATTGAGGAGATGTGATTTTCAGCCCTCAAGCAAAAAAGTGATTGAGGGTTCTAGCTATACGACGAAATTAATTTCAACAGTTTAAGTTTTCACTACACTTTTTGCAAACACTGGTTAAATTTCCTTTTGCCAAGAAGACCTCACATGCTTGAGGTTGAGGTTAATTTCCTGTCTTCAAAATTATGATATAAGGATTTTATGCTGGTGTTTAAGTCAGCACAACCTCTTCTTATTTTTTTGTGTTTTTAACCTATACGTGTGCAAGGGCCATTTGTTTGACAGAAATAGAGTTGTTACCGCAAGAGGTACAAATCAAGGACCGAGGAGGGACGAGTGCGGATTTGATCTAAGTTGGGTTACTTTCTACGAATAGATGGTGTGATTGCTTTGTCATTTCATTTAATTAATAGAAAATTAATGAGGCAATTGGAAGAATCGAGCAGCAATTTTACTACAGATCTGCGCCATTGATTTGGTCATCTCTGTCACTAGCAAGTTGCATAAGAAAGAGTGTGGCGTTGCAGAGACGTGAATGAAAAAGTTAGTCTGCGAGACAGTTATAATTGCGAGTCCCTCAATTATAGAGCGGATCCAGGTGAAAGATGTAGGTGGTGTGCGGATTGAACTCTAGATCGGGAACCTGCAGTATTAGATGGACGATAACTATGCTTACAATTGTTGATCGAGAACTGTGAGGTATGTGCTTGTCCCTCTTCCACCCATATCAACATGTAATTTTGTAAGAAGCTAATTTAGTGTAGCAAGAACATCATGTTTTATACACGGACTGCAGATCGATGTACTTTGTCCGTCTTTTCTTCACCAAAGCATGCGTTGTGAGATCATGATTACTACCAGGTACAACATTGCAATTTATTTTCCAGAATGTTCCTTGAACACACTCCCAAGTTCCCAACCATCCGCAATTATAGTCTCCTCAATTCAGATGCATAGGAATGCAACTTTTATCCAAGAATGTGCAACAAAAGCATGTTGTTTGTATCTGTTGACCATTGAAATCCCAAGACCAATGCATGGAGAAGTAGCATGTGAACCCTAAGTTATTTATTGAGAAATTAAACCACATATTTGACTACTTATTGATCTCCGAGCTCTATAATATTATCCTTAATCTGTTTTTTGTGAAGACAGAGGATGAGAAAGAAACAGTATCCAGGACCGTGTACTATACTAACATTCTAATTGTGGGTCTGTGCCACCTATTTCTATTTTGAAGTTGTTCTTTTAGGAACAGATGATTACTGATAACCCACAAGTATAGGGGATCGCAACAGCTTTCGAGGGTAGAGTATTCAACCCAAATTTATTGATTCGACACAAGGGGAGCCAAAGAATATTCTCAAGTATTGGCAGCTGAGTTATCAATTCAACCACACCTGGAAACTTAGTATCTGCAGCAAAGTGTTTAGTAGCAAAGTAATATGATAATGATGGTAACTGTAACAAAAGTAAAGAAAGCAAAAGTGATATTTTTGGTATTTTGTAGTGATTGTAACAGTAGCAGCGGGAAAGTAAATAAGCGTAAACCAGTATATGGAAAACTTGTAGGCATTGGACCGGTGATGGATAATTATGCCGGATGCGGTTCCTCATGTAACAGTCATAACATAGGGTGACACAGAACTAGCTCCAATTCATCAATGTAATGTAGGCATGTATTCTGAATATAGTCATGCGTGCTTATGGAAAAGAACTTCCATGATATCTTTTGTCCTACCCTCCCGTGGCAGCGGGGTCCTATCGGAAACTAAGGGATATTAAGGCCTCCTTTTAATAGAGAACCGGAACAAAGCATTAGCACATAGTGAAAACATGAACTCCTCAAACTATGGTCATCACCGGGAGTGGTCCCGATTATTGTCACTTCGGGGTTGCCGGATCATAACACATAGTAGGTGACTATAGACTTGGAAGATAGGATCAAGAACACACATATATTCATGAAAACATAATAGGTTCAGATCTGAAATCATGACACTCGGGCCCTAGTGACAAGCATTAAGCATAGCAAAGTCATAGCAACATCAATCTCAGAATATAATGGATACTAGGGATCAAACCCTAACAAAACTAACTCGATTACATGATAGACCTCATCCAACCCATCACCGTCCAGCAAGCCTATGATGAAATTACTCACACACGGCCGTGAGCATCATGAAATTGGTGATTTAGGATGGTTGATGATGATGACGGCGACGAATCCCCTTCTCCGGAGCCCCCAACGGACTCCAGATCAGCCCTCCCGAGAGGTTTTAGGGCTTGGTGGCGGCTCCGTATCATAAAACGCGATGATTTCTTCTTCTCTATTTTTTTCTCCCCGAAAGCAAATATATAGAGTTGGAGTTGGCGTCGGAAGGTCTCCAGGGGCCCACGAGGTAGGGGGCGCACCCTAGGGGGCGCCCCCACCCTCGTGGACAGGGTGTGGGCCCCCTGGTCTTCGTCTTTGGCGAGAATTTTTTATTATTTATTATAAGATATTTCGTGGAGTTTCAGGTCATTCCGAGAACTTTTGTTTTCTGCACATAAAACAACATCATGGCAATTCTGCTGAAAACAGCGTCAGTCCGGATTAGTTTCATTCAAATCATACAAGTTAGAGTCCAAAACAAGGGCAAAAGTGTTTGGAAAAATAGATACGACGGAGACGTATCAACTCCCCCAAGCTTAAACCCTTGCTTGTCCTCAAGCAATTCAGTTGACAAACTGAAACAGAAAAAGAAAGACTTTTACAAACTCTGTTTGCTCTTGTTGTTGTAAATATGTCAAGCCAGCGTTCAAGTTTTCAACAAATATTATAACTAACCACATTTGCAATAATTCTCAGGTCTCATAATTACTCATATCAATAGCATAATTAACTAGCGAGCCATAATAATAAATCTCGGATGACAACACTTTCTCGAAATAATCATAATATGATATAATAGGATGGTATCTCGCTAGCCCTTTCCGAGACCGCAAAACATAAATGCAGAGCACCTTTAAAGATCAAGGACTGACTAGACATTGTAATTCATAGTAAAAGAGATCCAATCATAGTCATACCCAATATAGATTAACAGTGATGAATGCAAATGACAGCTGCGCTCTCCAGCTAGTGCTTTTAATAAGAGGGTGATGACTCAACATAAAAGTAAATAGATAGGCCCTTCACAAAGGGAAGCAGGGATTTGTAGAGGTGCCAGAGCTCGGTTTTGAAATAGAAATAAATAATATTTTGAGTGGTATACTTTCATTGTCAACATAACAACTAAGAGATGGCGATATCTTCCATGCCACACACATTATAGGCGGTTCCCAAACAGAATTGCAAAGTTTATACTCCCCATCCACCAACAAGCATCAATCCATGGCTTGCTCGAAACAACGAGGGCCTCCAACTAACATCGGGTCCCAGGGGGAGTTTTGTTTGCAATTAATTTTGATTTAGTTTGCATAAAGTATGGGACTGGGCATCCCAGTGACCAGCCATTTTCTCGTGAATGAGGAGCGGAGTCGACTCCTCTTGAGAATAACCCGCCTAACATGGAAGATAAGGGCAGCACTAGTTGATACATGAGCTATTCGAGCATACAAAACAGAATGTTTATTTGAAGATTTAGAGTTTGGCACATACAAATTTACTTGGAACGGCAGGTAGATACCGCATGTAGGAAGGTATAGTGGACTCATCTGGAATAACTTTGGGGTTTAAGGGATTGGATGCACAAGCAGTATTCCCGCTTAGTACAGGTGAAGGCTAGCAAAAGACTGGGAAGCGACGAACTAGAGAGCGACAACAGCCATGTACATGCATTAAAATTAATAAACATTGGATGCAAGCATGAGTAGGATATAATCCACCATGAACATAAATATCGTGAAGGCTATGTTGATTTTATTTCAACTACATGCGTGAACATGTGCCAAGTCAAGTCACTTAAATCATTCAAAGGAGGATACCACCCCATCATACCACATCATAACTATCTCAATAGCATGTTGGCACGCAAGGTAGACCATTATAACTCATAGCTAATCAAGCATGGCATAAGCAACTATGATCTCTAATTGTCATTGCAAACATGTTTATTCATAACAAGCTGAATCAAGAACGATGAACTCATCATATTTACAAAACAAGAGAGGTCGAGTTCATACCAGCTTTTCTCATCTCAGTCAGTCCATATATCATCAGAATTGCCTTTCACTTGCACGACCGAACGAGGTGAATAATAATATGAGTGCACGTGCATTGGACTAAACTGGAATCTGCGAGCATTCAATAAACAGGAGAAGACAAGGCAATACGGGCTCTTGGTTAAATCAACAATAATGCATAAAAGAGCCACTTCAACAATTTAATCATGGTCTTCTCCTACTGACCCCCAAAGAAAAGAAAAGAAATAAAAACTATTTACACGGGAAAGCTCCCAACAAGCAAAAGAAGAACGGGAAATATTTTTGGGTTTTTGTTTTTAATTATTACTACTACAGCAGGAAAATAAACTACTACTAATTTTTTGGTTTTTTTTAAGGTTTAACAAACACAGAAGAAGAAAGCAGGAAAAAGAAAATAAACTAGTATGGATATTACAGTGAAAGAGTATGAGCACCGACATCTAGCAATGAGTGTGTGTGAACATAAATGTAATGTCGGTGAGAAATACGTACTCCCCCAAGCTTAGGCTTTTGGCCTAAGTTGGTTTATTGCCAGGGATAGCCTGGCGGATACCCGTAGGTGTAGCTGGGGTCGTACTGCGACGAAGAATAGTTGGGGTTTTTATTGTGATGCAGCGGCTATCGCCTCCTGAGCTGCAGCGTGAAGTCGGGCTGCCTCTGCTCCCCTCCCGTACTCATCTGCCTCCTCTCTGGTAATGGTATATCTTCCTTTGGTCTGAGAATCAAAGAAGGGAGGAGCAGGAATAGTAATACGGACAACATGCCGTTTGTTAAAGATTAGTCGATACTGAAGAGGTGATTCAGTCCTCTCGACAAACTGGTGGGAAACCATAGAATCAAAATCTAAATAAGTAGGGGGCAACTCCATGTCACCCAAACATGACTGAAGGAGAATTACGCGAAGATGAAAACTCAAACCTCCTCACAAATGCACTTGTGAGATCATGATACTGGGGGCATTTGTCTGCCTCAAAGTCCACAAGATCAGCGTTACGCAAATATGCGTTAAATTCTTCTTTAATTCCCGCTCGATCCATAAAATTTTCCGAAGGCCATTCACAGGGCCTCACGGGAGCGTCCCTTGGGGGCTCCTCATCAGCATCACGCATTGCAAGCCTGGGGCCTTGCTTCCTTGAAGAACCACCCTGGAACATCTTCCTAAACATATTGCTTTTCTCTAAAAAAATCTGAAATTTTTAGTAACATCAAACAAAAGTGAACAAAGCTCAACAAAACTGATAGCAGCTACTCTTACAAATGCCTAGAGCCTATATCAAGCATTAGAACTACTTGGAACCATATAAATTTGACATGCAAGATCAAGAACATGGTCACCTATGCAGCACAAATTTGCAAAGAATAAAGCACTAGAAAAAAACTAATTGGACCAATGGAGGAGTCACATACCAAGGAACAATCTCCCAAGCAGTTTTGCGAGAGGTGCTTTGAGCAAAGAGATCGAAAATCACAGCAAGGTGAGCTAGAACTCGTGCTTGAACCAGATATTCGTGTTTGTGTGAGGAAGAAGAAGAGGATGGGTGCACGAATAAGTGGAGGAGGGCCATTGTGGGCCCACGAGGCAGGGGGCACGCCCAGGGGGTAGGGCGCGCCCTCCACCCTCGTGGCCAGGTGGCAGCTCCCCCCGTGGTAATTTTTGCACCATAAATCCTCAAATATTCCCGACAAAATCATATTAAATTGGCATGGCATTCTGAGGACTTTTATTTTCAGGATATTTTTATATTGCACGGATAAATCAGGAAACAGACAGAAAAATATTATTTTTACTTTATTTCAACTAAATAACAGAAAGTATAAAGAGGGTACAGAAGCTTGTGCCTTCTAGTTTCATCCATCTCATGCTTATCAAAAGGAATCCACTAACAAGGTTGATCAAGTCTTGTTAACAAACTCATTCTGATTAACATGAAACCGGAGAAATTTCGAATAACACTATGTTGCCTCAACGGGGATATACACATCCCCAATAATAAGTATATCATATTTCTTCTTGGCAGTAGGAAGAGGAAATTCAAAACCTCCAAATATAATCGATGGAATTTTTGCAATAGAGTTGATACTATGAACTTGAGGTTGTTTCCTCGGAAAGTGTACTGTATGCTCATTACCATTAACATGAAAAGTGACATTGCCTTTGTTGCAATCAATAACAGCCCCTACAGTATTAAGAAAAGGTCTTCCAAGAATAATAGACATACTATCATCCTCGGGAATATCAAGAATAACAAAGTCCGTTAAAATAGTAACGTTTGTAACCACAACAGGCACATCCTCACAAATACCGACAGGTATAGCAGTTGATTTATCAGCCATTTGCAAAGATATTTCAGTAGGTGTCAACTTATTCAAGTCAAGTCTACGATATAAAGAGAGAGGCATAACCTAACACCAGCTCCAAGATCACATAAAGCAGTTTTAACATAGTTTCTTTTAATGGAGCATGGTATAGTAGGTACTCCTGGATCTCCAAGTTTCTTTGGTATTCCACCCTTAAAAGTATAATTAGCAAGCATGGAGGAAACTTCAGCTTCCGGTATCTTTCTTTTATTAGTAACAATATCTTTCATGTATTTAGCATAAGGATTCATTTTGAGCATATCAGTCAATCGCATATGCAAAAAGATAGGTCTAATCATTTTAGCAAAGCGCTTACAATCCTCATCATCCTTTTTCTTGGATGGTTTGGGAGGAAAAGGCATGGGTTTCTGAACCCAAGGTTCTCTTTCTTCACCATGTTTCCTAGCAACAAAGTCTCTCTTATTATAACGTTGATTCTTTGATTGTGGGTTATCAAGATCAACAGCAGGTTCAATTTCTACATCATTATCATTACTAGGTTGAGCATCATCATGAACATCATCATTAACATTTTCACCAGGTTCATGTTCATTACCAGATTGTATTTCAGCATCAGACATAGATATATCATTTGGATTATTAGGTGGTTCAGCAATAGGTTTAATAGAGGTTTGCAAAGTCCTATCATTTTTCTTTTTCTTCTTTTTAGAAGAACTAGGTGCATCAATATTATTTCTCTGAGAATCTTGCTCAATTCTCTTAGGGTGGCCTTCAGGATACAAAGGTTCCTGAGTCATTCTACCAGTTCTAGTAGCCACTCTAACAGCATAATCATTTTTCTTATTATTCATTTCATCGAGCAATTCTTTTTGAGCCTTAAGTACTTGTTCTACTTGAGTGGTAACCATAGAAGCATGTTCGCTAACAAGTTTAAGTTCACCTCTAATATTAGCCATATAATCACCCAAGTGCTTAATCATATAAGTATTCTGTTTTAATTGTCTACCAAAATAAGCATTGAAATCTTCTTGCTTAAACATAAAGTTATCAAACTCATCCAAGCACTGACTAGCAATCTTAGTAGGAGGGATTTCAGCTTTATCATATCTATAAAGAGAATTTACCTTTACTACTTGTGTCGGGTTATCAAGATCAGGAGGTTCTTCAATAGGTAATGGATCAAGATCATAAGTTTCTTCAACAGGCGGTAAATTAAGGCCATGTATTTCTTCAATAGGAGGTAAATTCTTAACATCTTCAGCTTTAATACCCTTTTCTTTCATAGATTTCTTTTCCTCTTGCATATCCTCGGGACTGAGAAATAGAACACCCCTCTTCTTCGAAGATGGTTTAGGAATAGGCTCATTAATTAGAGCAGGAGCTGGCTCAAGAGCTGGCTGAGGAGGTGCCCAATTATTTTCATTTGTCAACATATTATTCAATAGAATTTCAGCTTCATCCAGTGTTCTTTCCCTAAAAAGAGAACCAGCACAACTATTCAGGTAATCTCTGAAAGCATCGGTTAGTCCATTATAAAAGATATCAAGTATTTCATTTTTCTTAAGAGGATGCTCAGGCAAAGCATTAAGTAACTTGAGAAGCCTCCCTCAAGCTTGTGGGAGACTCTCTTCTTCAATTTGCACAAAGCTGCATATTTCCTTTAAAGCAGCTTGTTTCTTATGAGCAGGGAAATATGTAGCAGAGAAGTAATAAATCATATCTTGGGGACTACGCACGCAACCAGGATCAAGAGAATTAAACCATATCTTAGCATCACCCTTTAATGAGAACAGAAATATTTTAAGTATATAGAAGTAGCGCGATCTCTCATCATTAGTAAACAGGGTAGCTATATCATTTAATTTAGTAAGATGTGCCACAACAGTTTCAGATTCATAGCCATGGAAAGGATCAGATTCAACCAAAGTAATTATATCAGGATCAACAGAGAATTCATAATCCTTATCGGGAACACAGATAGGAGAAGTAGTAAAAGCAGGGTCAGGTTTCATTTTATCTTTAAGAGATTCTTTGTTCCATTTAACTAATAGCCTTTTAAGTTCATGACGATCTCTGCAAGCTAAAATAGCGGCAGAAGATTCCATATCAAAAACATAACCCTCAGGAATAACAGGCCTATCTTCATCATCACTTTCATCATTATAATCAGATTCAATCATTTTTCTCTCTCTAGCCCTAGCAATTTGTTCATCAAGAAATTCACTAAGGGGCACAGTAGTATCAGGTATAGAAGTAATTTCATCATAAGTATCATGCATAGTAGAAGTGGCATCATCAATAACATGCGACATATCAGAACGAATAGCAGAAGCATGTTTAGGTGTCGCAAGCTTACTCATAACAGAAGATGAACCAAGTGCAGAGCTAGATGGCAGTTCCTTACCTCCCCTCGTAGTTGAGGGATAAATTGTTGTCTTAACATCTTTCAAGTTCTTCATAGTGTCCAGCAGATATAAATCCCAAGTGACTCAAAAAATAGAGCTATACTCCCCGCCAACGGCGCCAAAAATTAGTCTTGATAACCCACAAGTATAGGGGATCGCAACAGCTTTCGAGGGTAGAGTATTCAACCCAAATTTATTGATTCGACACAAGGGGAGCCAAAGAATATTCTCAAGTATTGGCAGCTGAGTTGTCAATTCAACCACACTTGAAAACTTAGTACCTGCAGCAAAGTGTTTAGTAGTAAAGTAATATGATAGTGATGGTAACGGTAACAAAAGTAAAGAAAGCAAAAGTGATATTTTTGGTATTTTGTAGTGATTGTAACAGTAGCAGCGGCAAAGTAAATAAGCATAAACCAGTATATGGAAAGCTCGTAGGCATTGGACCGGTGATGGATAATTATGCCGGATGCGGTTCATCATGTAACAGTGATAACATAGGGTGACACAGTACTAGCTCCAATTCATCAATGTAATGTAGGCATGTATTCCGAATATAGTCATACGTGCTTATGGAAAAGAACTTGCATGACATCTTTTGTCCTACCCTCCCGTGGCAGAGGGGTCCTATTGGAAACTAAGGGATATTAAGGCCTCCTTTTAATAGAGAACCGAAACAAAGCATTAGCATATAGTGAATACATGAACTCCTCAAACTATGGTCATCACCGGGAGTGGTCCCGATTATTGTCACTTCGAGGTTGCCGGATCATAACACATAGTAGGTGACTATAAACTTGCAAGATAGGATCAAGAACACACATATATTCATGAAAACATAATAGGTTCAGATCTGAAATCAGGGCACTCGGACCCTAGTGACAAGCATTAAGCATAGCAAAGTCATAGCAACATCAATCTCAGAACATAGTGGATACTAGGGACCAAACCTAACAAAACTAACTCGATTACATGATAGATCTCATCCAACCCATCACCGTCCAGCAAGCCTATGATGAAATTACTCACGCACGGCGGTGAGCATCATGAAATTGGAGATGGAGGATGGTTGATGATGACGATGGCGACGAATCCCCCTCTCCGGAGCCCCGAACGGACTCCAGATTAGCTCTCCCGAGAGGTTTTAGGGTTTGGCCGCGGCTCCGTATCGTAAAACGTCATGATTTCTTCTTCTCTATTTTTTTCTCACCGAAAGCAAATATATAGAGTTGGAGTTGGCGCCGGAAGGTCTCCAGGGGACCCACGAGGTAGGGGGGGCGCGCCCCCACCCTCGTGGACAGGGTGTGGGCCCCCTGGTCTTCATCTTTGGTCTTTATCTTTTGTTTTCTGCACATAAAACAACATCATGGCAATTCTGCTGAAAACAGCATCAGTCCGGATTAGTTTCATTCAAATCATACAAGTTAGAGTCCAAAATAAGGGTAAAAGTGTTCGGAAAAGTAGATACGACGGAGACGTATCAATTACACATGAAGTAATGGTATCCATGACTATGCACTATACTAACATTAGTAATTATGGGTCCATGCTAGGTACTTATATTTTGAAGCAATTCCGTCAAGAACAGATGATCACACAATATCTTTTAATAAATCCTTATTACCTAGCTTCTGATTTCTATTATCAGAAACAGATTGTCTGTTCTTACAGGAAACATCTATAAACAACCGTTATTCATTATTGTGCTCTTCCATGTCGTGCTGCTGACAAGAGGGTGGAGGGTTTTAGTTGTCGTCTCGGAGGAGAAGAAGGGTAACCACCAAGCAGGAGAGAGGGAGGAAATCTGTGCCCGTTCGCTGGAAGCCAGGCAACCTGGCGCCATCGCCGAGGAGAGCGCGGAGGGGCTAGATTACGCCGCCACAGAGGTGAGCTGCAAGGGGCTGCGGTGTCCCTGCATAGGAGGGGGGAGAGAAGCCGCCACCGCACCACGTGATTCTGCTTGAAACTCCTCGGAGCTTGCACCAGGCTCAAGCGTGAGTCCACTTCATATCCAGGCTGCAACATTTTCTGAATTTTAAGTTTGGCTGAAGATGCTCTTACTCGTACACTGGATCAACTGTACAAATTGCTCTAAATGTACTGCTTGACTGCTTCTTTTTATTTTAATCATTTTCTTTGGCAGCTCTAAATTTTTTAGTTTGGCTCGTTGTCTCTTCAGAAATCTGAAGAAAACTATACTGTGGAAGGATGGCAATATTATTTGCTGCTTCTCGGCAATTGTTCGGTTCATTCCTTGCATAAAACTCTAGCTTCGTTTCTGCTCATGTCTATGCAATGCAAGTATACATGATAGTTTTTCTGCAATGTTGTTTTATTCAGTAAGTGTTCTTTTTCAGTGGCTGTTGCGCTGGATGCCTTAGACGTCTGTGCCCTTGGGTTGTTCTCACTTAGGCGAATGACAATTAATGTCCGGGCGCATGTTACAACGTGACTTGGCATGGCAATCACTAGATCCCAGTTCGTGTCTTAGCGCTCTTTTCTTGACGGTGCCATGAGCAATGACCACAACAGCCACTGGATACCACACGCCGTCCTTCCCCTCCCATCCCATGACCTGCAGTAGTATATGTGGGTTGGCACCAACTAAATGATTAAAATGGCATTGTTGATGATAAATGCATCACTTACAATGAGGTTTCATCATTGATGATAAATGTCTCACTTTTCATAGCAATTGGTGTTGCGAAGCATGGACGTTGTGCCAATATGCCCATCTGGAAAGCATGTAAGTGGCGACACGAATGGGGTGGACTCGAGCCATGCTTATTGGACTCCCGTTGCAACGCACGTGCACGTTTGCTAGTTCATATAAAAAGAAAACATAACCGTTGGATGGAGGCAATTTTTTTTACAACATAAAACAGTAAAAATTACCCACCATTGCCATTACATAAAGATAACTTTTTCAACATCTATCATTTTTTACCCACCAATGCCATCAATAAAATTCCTTGCTCTCATCAATAGATATTTTGGTCCTGCAATTATTATAATCAAACTAGGTTAAGAAAAAAGATGAATGAGCAGGTCAGACTCCCACAAGTTGAAGGCGGCGGCATGGGTACTACCTGTTCTACATGGCCCTCGTTGTTGAACTCCTATCTCCCGATCACCGCAGCAGCCGCTTCACCTCGGCTGCCTCGGAAGACCGGCCGGACGCAGCGAGGCACATGCACAGGGGCATCCTGTTTAATAGTACTTCACGCATGCACATCCATCCATCATGAAGCCAATTGTGAGATCGGAAGAATAGCTTGGACGTGTATGGGCGAGCGTACATGTGCATGCGTCTACCCGTCATGGAACTAGGTATGAGAACTAAAATATAATTAAATTATCAGGACGCCATGCATATATGGCCTAGCGTACATGCGTACTTTGGACAAGCTGGAAGCACGCACATGGACGAGCTCCGCCGCCCACACTCGTGCCATGTCTCTGGTCGCTGACGGCAGTCGAAAGCGAGAGAAGAACGGACTGCAAGTTCCATTATGAAGGTTTGACCATCGCTGCATGACCGGCCGGCTGGAATCAATTGCTTCGTACGTGCGCGGCTCACGCCATGTGAATACTTGAACGAGTTGTTAGAACGATGCCAGTTATGGTGCACACATAGGTGCAAGAATTGGTCGTAAAACATGCCTCACGCACATAGTTAGAAGCTAGGTACAGATACACACATACATGCCAGGTATGTGTATTATACTGCTTTATTTATTCATGTATAATACAGCATGAATTCTCTAAAAAATTTTATCAACATCCACTATATAAAAGAAGTGGTGTGTACATATCATGGATGTGTGTATATGGCAATATGCAAGAAAGATATGTCATATTGTACGAAGCATCAATTTTATGGAATATAACTGACTCTTATCTATATGTGTTTTGCTCAAAAAGATAGAATTCTAAGCAAATGGGCTCAAATGTTCCAGCGAAGAGGAGAAAACAAAAGGGTATGCTCAAACTTCACAAGAATTAACTGTTATATTCAAAATTCATGAGAACGAATATTTTTTGTAGACAAATTTACTAGATTACTCTCAAAAAAATTGTATACCCATTTGGAAAATTGCGCTCCAGTGCCCGTCAACCTCAGGTACAAGGCAACATCATGTTCACCTTTCACTTGCGCTATCCTCGCTTCCACGACCTCCATCCTCCTCGGCTATGGTACGTGTGCTTTTCCCTAATGTCCTTGCGCATAGTACTACCACAGACCCTTTTACCCGAACTGCAACTCTGCACAGTTACGTACGTTGTTGTATGGGCTGATCGTGTGCACACTTTTTGTTGTTGGCTTGGCAAGCACTCGGTTAGTAGTACAAAATTAAAATTTTCAGGTAGCTGCCTTAATTAACTAAATAAAGATGATTTTGTTCTTCATTTGGGTTGCATCGAGTACTTATATATACAAAGCACATCACACTACTTGTAGGAATATGTTGCAACTGTTACAATACACTCCCAAGTACATATATACGTCCTAAAAAAGTAGCTATTGGAGTAATCAATGTAGCCAGAAGGTTAACCTTCACTGTATTCATGCTTCTTAATACTATTCATATGTACAGTAATCAAACTTGCAGAGAGTGTAACTCTCTATAATTAGACTGAACCTATGATAGTACATCGTGGTTTAAGCAACTAATGGTAAGAATATTCACTACTCCCTCCGTTCGGAATTACTTGTCGTAGAATGGATGTATCTAGACGTATTTTAGTTCTAGATACATCCATTTTCAAGACAAGTAATTCCGAACAGAGGGAGTATTATTCAGAAAACAAAAATTAATCTATTATATATAAAAAGTGCTTCAAGGGTTAACCAAAAAAAAGAAAAATATGCTAAAGTCACCACAAAAATTAGAGACATCTAACCTTTAATTTGTACATCTAAAAAACACAACCGTTAGATCTACTTTAGAGTCGTAGAATTACCCACCAATCCCATCGTTAAAATCACGTACCGTGCTACCCTTTCATTGTCAATCTAAAACTAGAGTCATGTTCATTACCAATCTGAGGCGTGTATCCGTGTCTTTCTGTGTGGTGATCTGTGTTATTGCGCGTGTTCTGACCAGCAGAAGAATTGATTAGGGGGCTTCTCCACGTACTAGCAGCCCCAAGAAATCAAGATGGATATGTGTTTCCTGCGTGCGTTCTGAAGTGTGAGTTTGTGGCTTCCTATATATGTGGATTGATCTGCTTTTTCTCCGTGTTTCCAACCAGCAAAAGAATTGTGTTTGACACGAAAAATAATAAAAACAACGATGGTTGTCATATTATTATCTCTCTACGCGCCAGGGGAAATAAATATGCGGACGTGCCAGTGTACTGAGTACACAAAGAAAACATAGGGAAACTTGTACTTTATTCATCTCTCGCGGGAGAAAACAAATTACATGATCCCTTTACATAACCGCTCAATAGCCTGCTAGCTCGGCTAATATGACTTCGGCGATTGTGAAGTTCTGGTTCACGGGGCCTCGGAAGGCTCCCGATTAATTACGTCCGCGAGCCGGAGCCACGGACCACCTCCGATTAAGCTGTTGCAATGGTCGTCGTCTTCAAGTCTCGTCTTCTCCAAGTGCTGGGTGATGATGTGGTGGAATAGACGAGTGGAGCGGTACGTTCGTCGCTCCGGCGATGCTTAGCCACATCCCTCCAGCTTATCAATGTTCGATGATGAAGATGTCTGGCCTCGTCAGCTCAGACAGATGGGCGGCCTTCGCCTCGTCGGTGCCCGGCCTAGTGGTGTCCGCCTCGTCGGTGTCGGACCTGGTGTGTCTTGCCTTCGCCTTGTCGGTGCCCGGCAAGATATGGCTAGCTTCATCGAAAGAAGACATGTCGGTGAAGTGGCTTCGCCTCGTCGGAGCTTGGACGGGGTTTGGGGAGTGTGTTGATGTAGAACTTGGAGTAGACTCGAGGGTCGCCGCATGGCGGCGTTGCTTGAAGATGACGACGATGCAAGCTCGTCGATGTAGACCTCAGACCGTTGCAGTTACAGGGACGGCCTCCACTTGGTATAGAAGAATGGCAATATGTCGGCATAGACGACGTCGTAGCTTATACGCAAAGTCAAAGAAGATGGCCACGACATATGGATGACCGGTGGTGCTGATGTGTGAAAACTATAGTATGGCTGAATATTATTGTTGTATTGATCTGACCCTTGTGTAGGGTATATATAGGAGTATAAGAGAGGTAGAGACTTGAAGTACAAGACAAGTTACACGTGGTTAAACGAATTCTATCTCTATCTCCTTATCTCTAACTTAAACCCAATTATATTTCTAACATTCCCCCTCAGTCGTAGCGGGAGTGAAGCGGACAAGTACGACTGAATTTGAAGTCTTGCGCTTTCGTCGTCTTCTCCGCTGCGCTGTAGACGTAGCCATTAATGTCGTGGTAGCCGATCATGGTGATGTAGCCGTGGTCGAGGGTGTGGTCGTCGTAGATGATGAAGCCGCACAAAGCCGGAGGCGCAAAAAAAAATGCGCTATGGCGGAGCTGCAGATGTGGACGATGCACCTTGCGGATGTGAGAGGGTGTCGTCGGCGATGAGTCCACCGGTTTTGCCAAGACCAGAGGAAGCCCATTGAGCACACATCGGTTTTGCCAGAACCGTGTGACCGTGTACGGTCGTCACTATAGTGATGCCGTGTCGATGCAGTCTTGCCGTCGTGGATGACGCGGTCGATGCCGTCGTCGCGACGCGGTCATTGCCGTCGTCGAGGTCGCGTCTTGCAGAAAAGTCTGTCAGAGGACGCTAGATGTCCATCTTGTGGACGAAGTGGCGGCGGTGTGTTGATGATAATGATCATGTTGATGAAGACCTTGGCGATGAAGTGTCAGCGATGGCGTCGCAGTGGCATGTCGATGATGATGCGTTACTTGAAGGCATCCCTCCGTAGCGACGAAGTGTCGATGCCCTGTCGTGCCGAAGAAGTATGTTGCTTGTAACCTGGCGTAGTCGTACAACTTCATGTTGATTATGTAGCTCGCTCGCTGGAGGAGTCGATCGCTCTGCAGTAGGTTGATGTAGATAGCTCCCGGTGCAGTGAAGTCGATCGCTCGGTGCAGAAGTAAGGTCGATGCAGTGGCGCGGATTGCAGATCGGTCGATGGAGATGTTGATGCAGTTTCGGCAGTCGGTGTAGATGCGTATGGGAGTTCGCCCTCCCGTGATTCATGGTGCCTGGTATTGTGGAGGCGTCGTGCACAGCAGTTGCTAGGGTTTGCTCGGACTATCTTGCGGCTGGCTCGTCGATGGATCGGCGCGCGTGTAGTCGAGGATGAGGTGTACGCTGATGGATCGAAGATGGCTGGTGGTGTACACCTATATGGAACGAAGCCGGCGGGTGCTTCTAGTGGCTTGATGCCTTCCCGTGGTGATGCATGCACGGCATCTTGTTCTGCACGTGGATGGATGCACTTTGGCGATGAAGCTGGAGGCGATGCAGCCGTGTTGTCCATGCAGATTGGATTGAACCCAATACGCGTGTGTCGTCGTCCCACAGGCGCAAGTCGATGCAGGTGCGGTGAGAGGGACCCGAGGTCGATGTAGAAGGTCGTGCGTGCTGCTCGTTCGGATCGAAGCATCCGCACGTCTTGTCGTAGTCGCCGCTGATTCTGCACTGCTTTCATCTGAATTTGAGGCCCGTCGGATTATTTGTGACGAAAAAAGAAATCAATCTAGTAGAATTTTAAAAATTGAAATTGATCTAATCTAACTTAATAACTAAGAGAACCGATCTAATCTTTGATTGATCGGGTGCCGCGCCCCCGGGGAGAGGAGATTAATCTCCCCGGGGGCGGCGTGCTGCGGAAGTGGTTGAGAAACCTAGGATCGGTGTCGTGACACTAACCGCTGTAATACCATGTGGAAACTGTAGAATGGATGTATATTTCTATTGTATTGATCTGACCCTTGTGTACGGTATATATAAGAGTATAAGAAAAGTAGAGACTTGAAATACAAGACAAGTTACACGTGGTTTAAACTAATTCTATCTCTATCTCCTTATCTCTAACTTAAATCCAATTATATTTCTAACATGATGTAGATGACATCCTCGTCAGATGTAGAGCTGATGAAGTTGGCAACGCCATGTCGATGTAGCCGGGTGGGGTGTCGAGGCAGTCGGTGCCCTCGCCGGTGAAGTCAGGTTGATGTAGAAGCCTTCCTCTTCGAGCCCGGGTTTGGTGATGACGGCACTGGTGGGGTTGATGAAGATGTGAAGATGGTGAGCAGTTCTTCCTCCATCTCCTTCAGTGGCGCATGGGCGAGCTCTGATCATCCAGCCATGGCCTCCGTGGTGAGTCCTATCGTCCGCTCAACTCTGGATGCGCTGAAACGAGAGGGAAAGGAAAAGAGAATGAGATAAAGAGAAGATGGTACGTGTAGGCCTGGCACTGAAGAATATGGATGCCATGAGTTTGATCTTCCCTTGTCGTGGTAGACGATGTCGTGGCCTTAGATGTTAGCCTCCTCCTTTTTGCTGGTGCGTGGCTAACAGGTTCTCCCGGAAGATCCATGTGTTGTTCCAGGTCTAGTACGTCTGCGCGCACAAGCCCATCATCAGTGCCAATATACATAGTCTCGGGGCGTCATCTGCATGCGGTCGTCATGGGTGTGCGCCTGGTTGCTGACGTGTCGCAGCCTCTTCAATGTCATCGTGGTGGTGTAGATGGCGCCGGGCTGCAGGCCGGTAGCTCTAACATCATCGTGGCGGTGGTGATGGAGATAACGCCGGGCTTCAGGCCCACAGCTCCAGTATTGTTGTGGCGGTTGTGATGGAGCTGGGCCGCACGCCGGCATGTTGGAGATAGCATTGGGCTTGGGGCCGGCAGCTTCGATGTTGTCGTGGCGATGGTGACGGAGCCGGGACGCACACCGGCATAGTGGAGATAGCGCCGAGCATGAGGCCGGCAGCTCCACCGTTGTCATGACGATGATGATGGAGCCGGGATGCACGCCGGCATGGTGGAGATAACGCCGGGCTTGAGGCTATCAGATGGGAAGCGTTCCTACTCTCCGCAGAGAGCCGCGTGGTTTTATATTGATCGAGGCAAGAAGCCCTTGCCGTGGCGTACAAGTTGCACCTGATCGCTAGGATCCAGGTTGTTACACGGGATAGAGCTTGAGGTTGTTACGGGAGAGGAAAGGAGATAAACAGTTGAGATTACATCATCTATAATTCTAACACCCTCCCTTAATCTCAACTATCCTACATTAAGATTCTTCTTGAATTCTTCAAATAGCTTGACTGGCAAAGCTTTGGTAAATCCGTTTGCAACTTGATCTCTGGAGGGAATGAACCGTATGTCTAGCTTCTTTTCTGCAACTCTTTCTCTTACAAAGTGAAAATCAATTTCTATGTGCTTGGTTCGACCATGAAACACTGGGTTTGCAGAAAGATATGTGGCTCCCAAATTTTCACACCACAAACATGACACACGACGCTGTTTGATTCCCAATTCATTGAGCAATGATTCAACCCAAATGATTTCAGCAGTAGCATTAGCTAGTGACTTGTATTCGGCTTCAGTGCTTGACTTGGATACTGTGTCTTGTTTCCTGGCACTTCAAGAAATGAGATTAGATCCAAAAAATACTGCAAATCCTCTAGTTGACTTTCTGTCATCACTGCATTCTGCCCAGTCAGCATCAGAAAATGCACTAACTAGAGTAGAGTTAGAGTGCTTGACTTGAAGTCCCAAACTCACAGTATGTTTGATATACCGTACAATTCTTTTGACAGCTGTCCAATGTACAGTAGTACGTGCATGAAGATACTGACAAACCTTGTTAACAGCAAAGGAAATATCAGGCCTTGTCAGTGTCAAGTACTGTAGGGCTCCTACTACACTTCTGTATTTTGTGATCTCTTCTTCCTTGAGCAGTTCACCTTCAAAAGCTGAAAGCTTTCTGAAGAAGATAATGGTGTAGGTGAAGGCTTACAATATTTCATCCCCATACGAGCTAGAATTTCAGTGGCATACTTTTCCTGGTTTAATGTTATACCATCTTGAATCTTCTTAACTTCTATGCCCAAAAAGAAGTGTAGTTCACCAAGATCTTTCAAAGCAAATTCCGAGCTTAAATCATGCAGGAGAGCATTAGTAGCACTTTGTGAGGAGCTTGCAACTATAATATCATCAGCATATACTAGCAGGAATATAGTTATGCTTGCTTTGTTGTAGATGAGCAATGACGTGTCAGCCTTAGATGCAATAAAACCCAAACACCTTAACTTAGAGCTTAACCTTGAATACCATGCCCTTGGTGCTTGCTTCAAGCAATAAAGTGCCTTATCAAGCTTGCACACATGATGAGGTACCTGCTTATTTACATACCCAGGCGGTTGTCTTATATAAACCTCCTCTTCCAGAACACCATGCAAAAACGCGTTCTTGACATCTAGCTGTCTCAAGCTCCATCCCCTGGACACAGAAATAGCTAGCACAAGTCTAATAGTTGCGGCTTTGACAACTGAAAGTGCGTTATATCGACTAGAGGGGGGGGGGGGCTTCTGCTTCACTGTGAAGCTGAAAGCCATGCTCATAGAGATTGCCAGGAGTGGGCAAGCTAGTGAGCTCAATGATGTCAAAGGCTTTGGCTTCGTGATGAATGTTTCCAGTCATCCACACCAGGACCCAAGTCTTTGGATCTCTGTTATACCTGCGGATGCGAAGTGTGGCATAGAACTGGAGCAGCAACTCTTCATTCCAATGCTCTTGGTCAGTGACGAATGGCAGCAGCCCAACTTCCTTGAAGCAATCCAAAGCTTCTTCCAGACAGGGCAGACCAGCTATAGCTTCAATGTCAAGGCGCTTGTGTGGGAAGATGCGACCTTGGTTGTAAAGAATGCATGAGTAATAGCTTCGCTGCTGATATCTCCAGAACCGATCAGATGATATTCTTTCCCTGGAGTAGGGGTTCCTGGAGCTATTGAAGAATGTGTTGTCTGCTCTGAAGCCATTGATGTTGAAGGAGCCAGGTGCTGATGCAGGACCTGGGAACCTGGGCAATCTTGGGATTGGCTTCTGGACCTGAGGCCTGTGCTCAACATGATAGTCGAATTGGGGACCGGCAGCAGATGCAGGAACAGAAGCAGCAGGATCAGTGACTTCGCTGACTTCTAGTGCTGTTGGGGGTGAGGGCTCCACATTAGCTTCAGCCATGACGGCGTCAGTGGCTTCAGTGGTGTTGGTGGTGGCAGCCTCTAGATTTTCAACCTCCACTTGACGAGCTGGAGGGTCGGTCACGATCACGTTCTCCTCGAGAACTGCTTCTTGGTGGGGCAGGGGAGTAGCAGCTTGTGGAACTTCTTCTTCCGCGGCTGATGCAGCCGGATTGTCTTCAGCAGAGACTTGAGGCCTTGGACCTTTGCGAAGCCGGCGCAACGCGGGAGACGCCTGTGGAGCTGGAGTGGGCTGGGCCTCATAGTCTTCTTCCTCTTGTGGGCGATCCGCCCACGAAGCATCCTGTGCCATTGGCGTCAGTGGACGACCAATGCTGATGAGTTCGCTGTGCGTGAGCACAGACGATGATACCTGTTGGTGCTCTAGCTGAGGAAGGGCTGCATCATCATCAACATGGTCATGATGACCAATGTCTTCAGCAGTGATGGGATCATCTGCTGGAAAGTCTTTAGCTTCATGAGCCTCTGTGAAAGCAGGCTCATGGACAGTCAGTTGACGTTCTTGTGGATCGGCGTCGGGGTGAACCATGGAAATGGGTTCAACAATCAAGGGCTCTATGGGAGCAGCCCGTTCCTTCTTGGTCTTTCTTTTCTTCTTGGCGGGGGCAGTAGCAAAGGCTTCAGGATGTTTTCTCTTCCTTGCTTCAGCCTTAGCAGTCCTTGTCTTCTTGAGCTCTGAGGCGGTTGACCGGCTTTTTGGCTTCGAGCCAGTCAGTCTAGTTGGGAAGACAATCGGAACTGCTTCCTACCTTGGTGCGTCGGGTTCAGCCGTAGCAGGCTTCTTCTTCTTCTTTGCGGCCATCCTGGGGTCAATGCCAGGACGCCCAAGGGCCTTGTGCTTCTCAGCCTCATTGTAGGCTTGCACACATCTGTCAGCCAGAGCCTTCATGCGCTCACGCGAACCCTGAGCTTCTGCATGTTTCTTCAGAAAGGCTTCCTTGAGCTTGTGCATCATGATCTTGAAGTTCTTCACTTCTTGCACACTGAGCTTGGCCATATGCTTCTTGAACTGAGCCTTTTCATAGTCAATCTTCTGCTTCAGTTCAACAACGCGCTGGGCGATGGCTAGCTCTGAAGCAATGGCGCCTTGGAAGGCGACACTGAGGCCAATGGGTAGCTGCAGATCATCAAAGCTGATGTTTGGCGTGTCAAACCACTCGTCAATGAAGTTGTGGATGATGGTTACATCAAAGAGAGGCAGATCATTGAAGATTTCAGCTTCTTCTTTGCTCTTGATGAGTTGCTCAAGAGCGTCATCTGCAAGATCTTCATCACTTGACAGATCAATGTAATCATTGCGCAGAATGGCAGCAGCTGTTAGCTCTTGGCCGGTGTGTGGCAGAGGCTTCTTGGCCTTCTGGGGCTTGGAGATGCGTGATAAATCTTCGGACTGCACACTGTCGTCAGGAGGTGCAGTTGCCAGTGGCTTCGCCCTTGAGATTTTTGGTGAAGGGGCAGGCTTTGAAGCTTTGGGCTTCTTCAACTTCTTTGGCGTTGGCGCTGCAGGCGCTTCATCTGATTCAGCATCAGCTGCAGGCTCATTCACGGCTGTCCCTTGAACCAAGATATGGGTGATGAGTCCTGCAAGGTTGTAGAAAGGACCGACAACATTGGGTTCCGCATCGCGTGTGCCGTCAGCCCTTGGAGCAGAAGGACCAGGGTTGAAGTCTAATCCAAAAGACTTCTTGTTCTGCTTCGCTGAGTTCTTGGCAAACTGGAAGTTGCGCTTGAACAGATTGTCATCACGGCACCATAGTAGTGACGATGGGTGTGCATCTGCAGGCTGTGGCCCACGGACCATGCAGGGATAGAATCCTTGTTCAATGGCTTCTTCTCTGGACCTGGGTTGAAGATTCTTGTATAGGATGTCTCCCCACGGTCTCTTGATGGCATTTTTCTCAGCATATTCCTGGGTCACAAACCGGTATTTGAACCATTGTTCTGCCCAATATCTTCGAATCCATTGGATTCGGGTCTTGCGCTGATTATAATCCTCTTCAGAATCTGTCTTGTAAAGCTCTGAGAGGTCATCAGGCAAATCTTTTGATGTCGCCCCACGACGCTGTCTGCCACTCTTCCTTATTGATTTCTCTTCAGCCATGAACTTCAAACTGAAAGGCTTCAAAACGTTCAATGGCTTCAAAGGTTTTTGCTTGCTGGACAAACAGGAACTGGCTTCGGGAGAATTTATATGATGCTATAAGAATTCTGCAAATGAATGCAGACTATGAGAACCAAGGGATTCTCCCACGGACATGTACCTGTGACAACATTAAGGTGCGAGGGAAGGGGAAGAGGTCATATACATTCTCAGAAGATTTTGAAGATAAATCAGTTTAGAAGACATTGACCTCATCGTGCGAAGACATTCACTCATAGATAAGGAGTTGGTTCCAGATTTGTACGAATCCAGAGATTAGTACAAGTGAGGAATCTAACTACTTGTGAAGCATAAGTGAATATACTAGGCATGTTATGAGATGCAGTAGGAAAGAGATCCAACTTGTGTGAATAGAAACTTCTTATGGTAGAAAATGACAAAGCCATAGGATCAAAAGGGGCCGTAAAAGGAAGTTTTGTTTACCACACTAGGAACTGCTAGACGGAGTGGAAGAAAAGGCCGAGCAGTTCGATCTTCCGTGCCCTAACTTGGCGACGGAGGACACCTACAGCGACGGCGGAGAGGATGATGTCCGCGGTCGGCGTGAAGACGGCGTCGGAGAGGTTGCGGCAGTGAAGCGCTTCGTCGCCGGCGTCGTCGAGGGCTAGCGGTGGCGCTAGGGTTCGTGCGAGAGTGGAAGAAGAGATAATGACCGCTGTGAAGGATGTATTTATAGGTACAGGGGCGGCACTGCGTTATTACACAGGTGCCCCTGGCGATTCACATCTGAGGAACACGTGGCCATCATGCAGTATATTGGGGTTTGTTCCACGTCTCACGCACGCCTGGATTGTCGGGTGGTCGTTCCTACTTCTCCGGGTTTCATGTGGAGGAATGAGCATTGAAAACGGACTTAATCTTTGTCTCTGTATCTTCTGCTGACAAGGACGCAGAGAAGACATTCGACAGTTTCAATAGAATGCATATGATTTGGAGAGATAGAGTTTGAGATAGAGAGCACAGAGAGGTTAGGGTCCGATCACATTCACTTAGATCAAAAGATCCAACAAGAAGACATAGCTATAAGTGAATGCTGTAGAGGACAGAACACTAGTATATATATATAATTAACATAGTGAAGATAATCATGAAAACATGTTGAGATTGAAACCAAACCAAATGTGAAGACATAGCAAGGTAACGCCATGAATTAAACACTTCAAATAGAACATTTGGTGGTGGCGTTACCCACCGTATAGGAAATATTAGACCCAGACACGGCGCACAATTATCGTGGCGCTCCGAAGTCAAATTCCACATTAATGTATTAACACTTAGAATGTATGCCTTCATTGATTGAAGATATACTTTACTTCGTGTGTTGCACATCTAAGTCATCAATATGCATAAGGGTTAGGATGTGTGCCTGATCACAGGACATTTGAGGATTCCAGGATATTTAGCTCACACCGTAACTTGCAAAATCTCTTCTCATCCAAGGGCTTGGTGAAGATATCTGCCAATTGCTCTTCAGTGTTGACGTGTATGATATCAATATCTTCCTTCACAACATGATCTCTGAGAAAGTGATGACGAATTTCAATGTGCTTTGTCTTCGAGTGCTGAACAGGGTTGTTGGCAATCTTGATGGCACTTTCATTGTCACAGTAGAGTGGCACTTGCTTCAGATGAATGCCATAGTCCTTGAGGGTTTGCTTCATCCACAGAAGCTGAGCGCAGCAAGATCCAGCAGCAATGTATTCAGATTCAGCAGTGGAGAGAGATACACAGTTCTGCTTCTTTGAAGACCAACATACAAGTGATCGTCCCAGAAAATGACATGTGCCTGATGTAGACTTGCGATCCACCTTGTCACCAGCATAATCAGCATCCGAGAATCCAACCAGATCAAACTCTGAGCCCTTTGGATACCATAATCCTAGAGTTGGGGTGTGAGCCAAATATCGAAGAATTCGCTTCACAGCTAAGTGATGCGACTCCTTTGGTGCCGCTTGAAATCGAGCACACATGCAAACACTAAGCATAATATCTGGCCTAGATGCACATAGATAAAGCAAAGAACCAATCATGGAGCGGTATACCTTTTGATCGAATTCTTTACCATTGTCGTCAGGACCCAGATGATGCTTGGCTGGCATTGGCGTCGTGAACCCTTTGCAGTCTTGCATACTGAACTTCTTAAGGCGATCTTTGAGATACTTCTCTTGAGATATGAAGATGCCATTGCGTTGCTGTCGTATTTGAAGACCGAGGAAAAACTTCAGCTCTCCCATCATGGACATCTGATATTGCTCTTGCATCATATATCCAAACTCTTCACTGTACTTCTGATTGGTGCAGCCGAAGATAATGTCATCCACATATATTTGGCACACAAACAGTTCACCATCATATGTCTTCGTGAAGAGAGTAGGGTCGAGGGAACCAGGTATGAAGCCTTTGCTCTTCAGGAAGTATTTGAGTGTGTCATACCAGGCCCGAGGGGCTTGTTTGAGGCCATACAGTGCCTTGTTGAGCTTGTATACCATATCAGGATGTTTTGGATCTTCAAAGCCAGGTGGTTGTGCAACATACACTTCTTCTTCAATCTTTCCATTGAGAAAGGCGCTCTTCACATCCATTTGATAAAGAAGTATGTTGTGATGATTTGCATAGGCCAGAAGTATGCGTATGGCTTCAAGTCTAGCCACAGGAGCAAATGTTTCACCGAAGTCAATGCCTTCCACTTGAATATATCCTTGAGCAACTAGACGAGCTTTGTTTCTGACAACTTGACCATGTTCATCTTGCTTGTTGCGGTATATCCATTTTGTGCCTATTATGTTGTGCTTCCGAGGATCAGGACGCTTAACCAGTTCCCATACATTATTCAGCTCAAACTGTTGAAGCTCTTCTTGCATAGCTTGAATCCATTCAGGTTCCATGAAGGTTTCTTCCACTTTCTTGGGTTCTGTTATTGAGACGAATGCGAAGTGCCCACAGAAATTTTCCAGCTGGGTTGCCCTTGATCGAGTGAGCGGACCAGGTGCATTGATGCTGTCAATTATTCTCTCAATCTGCACTTCATTGGCAACACGAGGATGTACAGGGCGAAGACTTTGCTCTTGCTGATCATTGTCGTTGTTGGAGGGATTGTCTTCAGGTTGAGCATTGTCTTCAGGTTGATCTGGTGCGGAGATGATGAGTTCCTCTTCAGGATGAGCTTCAGAAGGTATGATTTCTCCAGTTCCCATTAGCTTGATTGATTCACTGGATGGAACTTCATCTAGCACATTTGGCAGGTGCTCTCTTTGTGAACCGTTAGTCTCATCGAACCGCACATCCACGGTTTCAACCACTTTATAATGAAAGAGGTTGAAGACTCTGTAGGAGTGTGAATCCTTTCCATATCCAAGCATAAAACCCTCATGTGCTTTTGGGGCAAACTTTGAAGTGTGATGTGGGTCCTTGATCCAGCACTTTGTGCCAAATACTCTGAAGTAACTGACATTTGGCTTCTTGCCAGTGAGGAGCTCATACGATGTCTTGTTCAGAAGATTGTGAAGATAAACACGATTGATTGTATGGCATGCAGTATCAATGGCTTCAGGCCAGAATTTTCTTGGAGTCTTGTATTCATCTAGCATTGTTCTGGCCATCTCAATGAGTGTTCTGTTCTTGCGTTCGACGACGCCATTCTGCTATGGCGTGTACGGGGCTGAGAATTCATGTGTGATGCCCAAGGTATCAAGATATGTATCAAGGCCAGTGTTCTTGAATTCAGTGCCATTGTCACTTCTGATGTGCTTTATCTTGGCGCCATAGTTGTTCATTGCTCGATTGGCGAAGCATCTGAAGACATCCTGCACTTCAGTCTTGTAAAGGATTATATGCACCCAAGTGTATCTAGAATAATCATCAACAATGACGAAGCCATAGAGACAAGCAATAGTAGTAAGAGTTGAGTAATGAGTGAGACCGAAAAGATCCATGTGAAGCAGCTCGAAGGGTCGAGTAGTAGTCATGATTGTCTTCGAGGGATGCTTGGCCCTTGTCATCTTTCCTGCTTCACAGGCACCGCATAAGTGATCTTTCTTGAACTTGACGCCCTCGATGCCTATGACATGCTTCTTCTTTGCAAGGGTGTGGAGATTCCTCATGCCAGCATGCCCAAGCCTCCGATGCCAGAGCCAGCATTCTGAAGCTTTTGCTAGAAGACATACGGCAAGCTGTGGTCCTGCTGAGAAATCTACCACGTACTGATCGTCTTTCCGATAAGCGTCAGACGATTTTGGTTTTCTGCTGGAGACCTTTCCCTACAAAAGAGAGTTAAGCTTTCTTAGCCACCCACATCTTCAAGGGTGGCTTAGAAGCAATAAGTCTAAGTGCAGCATCTGAGAACTTTGGCTTTGGAGCCCTAGCAAACAGTCTTGCAGGCGGACAATAATACTCATAAGAATAAGTAGAATAGTTCTTGGTCTTATGAACATGGCGGTTTGATGAACCGCTCTCATATTCATAGGCCTGAGTATGGTTTCCCTGCAAAACATTTGCGTTAGTGCGACTCAGGTGAGTCCTCTGTTTGTATGAAGCCTTTGGGCCGTATGAAGCCTGTGGTCTGGGGTTTGTCTTCTTTATCTATGGTGTCATGATGACATTCATAGGAAGATTTTCCAAACACCTTTTGGGCACCCAGATCTTCTTCATAGGCGGTCCATTCCTGCAGTTAGTACCAATGTACCTGGCAAACACTTCACCATTCTGATTCTTAAACAATTTATAGTTTGCATCAAAGGATTCATCGATGACAATGGGGTTAGCACAAGTGAACCCAGATAGAGTGGATGGATCTGCTGAAAATTCCTTTGCAACAACCCATGTGGTTTTGGGGTACTGCTCAGGTTTCTAGTAAGAGCCATCAGCATTCATTTTCCTTACGAACCCAACACCCTCTTTCCTCGGGTTTCGGTTCAAGATCTGCTTTTTGAGGACATCACATAGTGTCTGATGCCCTTTAAGACTTTTGTACATCCCTGTTTCAAACAATGTCTTCAACCTAGCATTCTCATCAGCAATAGCAGTGGAATCCTCAGCAGAGGGGTTAGTTCCCGCATCAACAATTGAAGATATTGCAACAGTAGCAGCAGTAGAACATTCAGCAACAGTAGTAGCATTATCACGCTCAATGCATTTAAGGCATGGTGGTTCAAATCCTTCCTGAGCGGAACTGATCTGTTCGGCACGAAGTGACTCGTTTTCCTTTTGAAGATCTTCATGAGCCGCTCTCAATTTCTCAAGATCTTGCTTCCTTTGAAGATAATCATAGGAAAGCTTTTCATGAGTTGTTGAGAGCCTTTCATGACGACTTTCAAGTTCCTCATACTTAACGTGAAGATTTTTTATGTCTTCAATTAAGGATTCAGATCGAGTCATTTCAGCGCCCAACAGATCATCGCTTTTGTCTAACAGTTTTTGAATATGTTCCATGGCTTTCTGTTGTTCAGTTGCAATTTTAGCAAGTGTTTTGTAGCTGGGTCTTGAATCACAATCAGAGTCATCGTCACTAGATGTTTGATAGTGAGTAGTGCGTGTGTTTACCTTGGCACCGCGTGCCATGAAGCAGTAGGTAGGAGCAGAGTCGTCCTTGTCATTTGCATCGGCGTCGGTGGTGAAGTCATTGTCTTTAGTGTTGAAGATGGACTTGGCAACGTATGCTGTAGCCAGACTTGCAACACCAGATCGGACTCCTCCTCAGACTCCACCTCCGCCTCCTCAGACGTGGACTCCTCCTCTGAATCCATTTCCTTGCCAACAAACGCACGTGCCTTGCCAGATGAGCTCTTCTTATGTGATGAAGACTTTGAGGAAGACTTGGAAGAAGACTTTGAGTATTTCTTCTTCTTCTTGTCGTCAGAGTCATATTCCTTGCTCTTCTTCTTCTTTCTGTTCTCATTGTCCACTGCGGACACTCAGAGATGAAGTGGCCAGTTTTCTTGCACTTGTGACATGTTTTCTTCTTGTAGTCGTGAGCAGAAACTTCATCATTTCTTGAGCTTGATCGTGAAGACTTTCTGAAGGCTTTCTTCTTGGTGAATCTTTGGAACTTCTTTACAAGCATAGCAAGTTCCTTTCCAATGTCTTCAGGATCGTCCGAACTACTGTCGGATTCTTCTTCAGATGAGGAGACTGCTTTTGCCTTCAGGGCACGAGTTCGCCCATAGTTTGGACCATAGATATCTCTTTTCTCAGAAAGCTGAAACTCATGTGTGTTGAGCCTCTCAAGTATGTCGGATGGATCGAGTGTCTTGAAATCAGGTCGTTCTTGAATCATCAGGGCTAGGTTGTCAAACGAACTGTCAAGTGATCTCAGTAGTGTCTTGACGACTTCATGCTTGGTGATCTCAGTGGCGCCGAGGGCTTGAAGCTCATTTGTGATGTCAGTGAGTCGGTCAAATGTGAGCTGGACATTCTCATTGTCATTTCGCTTGAAGCGGTTGAAGAGGTTGCGAAGAACGCTGATTCTCTGATCTCTCTGGGTTGAGATGCCTTCGTTGACCTTGGAGAGCTAGTCCCAGACCAGCTTAGATGTTTCCAAAGCGTTCACGCGGCCATACTGTCCTTTGGTCAGATGACCACAAATAATGTTCTTGGTAGTAGAGTCCAGTTGAACGAACTTCTTGACATCAGCAGAAGTGACACCTTCTCCAGCCTTGGGAACGCCGTTCTTGACGACATACCATAGGTCGACGTCAATGGCTTCAAGATGCATGCACATCTTATTCTTCCAGTAGGGATATTCAGTTCCATCGAAGACGGGGCACGCAGCAGAGACTTTGATTATCCCTGCAGTCGACATAGCTAAAACTCCAGGTGGTTAAACCGAATCACACAGAACAAGGGAGCACCTTGCTCTGATACCAATTGAAAGTGCATTATATCGACTAGAGGGGGGGTGAATAGGCGATTTTTATGAAAGTCTTCAAAACATGGACGTTTCGAAGACAAACGATAGAAATAAACCTATTACCATGCAGCGGAAGTTAGACTACACTAGATAAACCATAGTCATGTATTCAATGAAGTGAAAGGACAATGACTAATAGTAGCTAGGTAGTAAGGATCAGGCAGGAAGATATTAAGAAGCCAAACGGATCACACAGTCACTCAGTGAAGACAAAAGATAGAGCAAACATACAATGACTTCACACAGAGTAACAGTAAGTAAAGAGAAGGGAAGGATGAAACCAGTGACTCGTTGAAGACAAAGATTTGTTGGACCAGTTCCAGTTGCTGTGACAACTGTACGTCTGGTTAGGGCGGCTAGGTATTTAAACCAAAGGACACACAGTCCCGGACACCCAGTCCTGAACACGCAGCTCAGGACACCCAGTCCTCACCATATTCCCCTTGAGCTAAGGTCACACAGACCTCGCCCAATCACTGTGGTAAGTCTTCAAGGTAGACTCCCAAACCTTCACAGACTTCGTTCACCGGCAATCCACAATGTCTCTTGGATACTCAGAACGCGACGCCTAACCGGCTGGAGGATGCACAGTCCTCAAGTGTAATAAGTCTTCAGATCACTCAGACAAGAAGACTTAAGTGATGCCTAATTCTCTTTGGCTCTGGGTGGTTAGGGCTTTATCCTCGCAAGGAATTCTCTCTCAAAGGCTTCGAGGTGGGTTGCTCTCAAACGACAAAATCCGTACTCTGAATCTGAGCAGCCAACCGTTTATGGTTGTAGGGGGTGGGCTATTTATAGCCACTAGGCAACCCGACCTGATTTGTCCGAAATGACCCTGGGTCACTAAGGAACTGACATGTGTTCCAACGGTCAGATTTCAAACTCACACGGCAACTTTACTTGGGCTACAAGCAAAGCTGACTTGTCCGACTCTGGACAAGATTTGCTCTCATAGTCTTCACTCGAAGACATAGGTTTTTGTTTAAGCATCACTTCAGTCATTCTGACTGGTTCTCTTGGACCCCACTTAACAGTACGGTGGTTCCTATGACTCAACACAGAAGAAAAAGAACTACGAAAGATCTAAGTCTTCGAGCTCCATAGGCTTCATGCGGTGTCTTCTCTTATCATAGTCTTCAATGTGAATATCTTCATATACCACCTTTGACATCAATGTCTTCATACATTTTTAGGGGTCATCTCTGGTGGGAAAACAGAATCAATGAGGGACTTCTACCTGTGTTATCCTGCAATTCTCACAAACACATTAGTCCCTCAACTAGGTTTGTCGTCAATACTCCAAAACCAACAAGGGGTGGCACTAGATGCACTTACAACAACAGGACTAAAAGTATCTTCATAGTCGAAACCATAGCGCTGTTTAAAACCTTTTGCAACCAAGCGAGCTTTATACCGGTCAATGGAGCCATCTGCCTTTCTTTTGATTCTATAAAACCATTTGCAGTCAATGATATTTTTACCTCTTTTCTCTGGTACAAGATGCCAAGTCTTGTTCCTCATAAGCGCTGAGTATTCTTCATCCATTGCTATTTTCCAATTGGGATCCTCAAGTGCATCTTCTACATTTGTTGGCTCTCCTGCAATGCACAACATACCATATGGTACAGTACCATCAGTTCTGATTTTTGGATTTCTTATACCTTTCTGCGACCTTGTCATGACACGTGAAGTTGTGACTTGTTGGGGCTGACTCTGACGTATGCGTGGCTGTCGTGCTATAGTAGATGGCACAAGCGACCCCTGCACAGAGGATCCTGAGCAAACAGTAGCAGATTCCTTTTCCGCAGCAGATCCCGAACCGAATTGTGTAGCCTCACATGTGCCTGGTCCACTAGCCCAGGCAGCCGCAGAAGATCCGCCACTGGCCGCTGCATGTGACAGGAATCCCGATGCAGGCCCCACCGAATCTATCGTCGCTGTCGCCTCCCCGTGCGTGGGACGCGGTGCGGTGCGTGGCTCGTCCGCTTGCTACGACGTGGCGCCCACGGATTGGCGCGGCTGAGAGAGTCCAGCGGACGCGCAGTTCGGGGCGTATCTGTGCCCCCGATCTGAGGCGATCAGGCGAACAGGAGTTCCAGGTGACTCCAGATCTGCCTCGTGCTCCGCGTCAGCTTCGTTTTCCTCTGGTACATGAAATATTGGCTCGTTTTCAGCAAAATTCTAATCATTTTCTCTACCATTTTCTGCGCCGTTTTTTGCTGCATGACCCTGCACACATGGAAGCACATTCCTACCAGTAGAATCATCAGTTGGATTAGTACAATCGTCGCCCCCATGATCAGAGTTTTGGAGGTGTGGTGGAAGAAGAAGGATTTCTTGTTTGAGAAGTGCTCCGGCATTAGGATGAAGCGATTCAAAGGTAAATACCGACTCATCAAATACTACATCATGAGAGATGTAGACCCTGCCAGTAGAGACATCGAGACATTTGACTGCTTTGTGAATGGGACTATACGCAAGAAACACACACTTCTTTGAGCGAAAAGAAAGCTTGCGTGTATTATATGGGCGAAGGTTGGGCCAACAGGCACAACCAAATACACGTAGTGATTTATAGTCAGGAGATATGCCAAGGAGGCGTGTGATGGGAGTTTCATACTTTATGACCTTGCTAGGTAGCAAGTTGATGAGGTACGTGGCAGTTAAGAAGGCTTCATCCCAGAATTTCAGTGGCATGCAAGAATTTGCTAGTAGAGCTAGTCCTACTTCAACAACATGGCGATGTTTCCTTTCAGCGGAGCCATTCTGTAGGTGTGCATGAGGACATGCAACATGATGTGAAACGCCGAGTTCTTGAAAGAAGGAGTTTAATTTTCTGTATTCACCTCCCCAGTCGGTTTGCATGGCAATTATTTTAGTGTTTAATTTTCGCTCAACAAGATTTTGGAAATTCTTGAAGACTTGGAAAACTTCAGAACGTTTCTTGAGGAGGTAGATCCACGTAAACTTGCTGTAGTCATCAATGAAACTAACATAGTATGAGTGCCTACCAACAGAGACTGGGGCTGGTCCCCACACATCAGAAAACACAAGTTGCAATGGAGCAGTGGAAATACTAGTAGATATAGGATATGGCAACTGATGACTTTTAGCTTGTTGACATGGATCACAAATAGACTCAATGTTTGACTCATGAGAGTACGGAAGCTTATTCTTGCTAAGAACAAATTTAACAATAACTGATGAAGGATGACCTAGTCTACTATGCCACTTTGATGAAGAGGGCTTGACTGCAACTAAAGCTTGTTTATTTGACGGTGATGACGAAGATATGATCGGGTAGAGACCTCCCACACACTTGCCCCTAAGAAGGATTCTCCTCGTGTCCAAGTCCTTTACCAAGAAGAAATATGGATAGAACTCAATGAGAACACGGTTATCAAGAGTAAATTTATGAATAGAAAGAAGGTTCTTTCATGTTGTGGGCACATATAAAACTCTTTTAAGATGCAAGTTTTTCATGGGGGTTTTGACAATTGAACTACCAACATGAGTGATTTTCATACTAGAACCGCTTGCAGTATGGACTTGGTCATGTCCACGATATTTGTCTCTGATTGTGAGCTTGTCGAGCTCCCCTGTGATGTGATTGGTGGCACCAGTGTCAGCATACCAATTTGTATCAACGCCGCAGGAGTCGGTGACCATGTTGGCTCCCTTCTCCTCATGTTCATCTTCATCATCATATCGATGCCAACAGTCACGAGCACCTCTGGGGTGATGCTTGAGACAGATTTGGCACTCTGGGTTGTCCCGAACCTGCTGTTGGCGTTGTTGCTGTGGGCGACCGCGGCCACCTCTGCCGCCGCTGTTTCCACCAGGTGGAGCTGGAGAGGAGCGCCTGCCTCGGCCGCGCCCCCTGCTACTGCTGCGTCCGCGGCCTCTGTTGTAACCGCGTTCGCGTCCCCTGAAGGCTAGGTTCGCTGAAGTCTTGAAGCCTGAATCAGGGCCATCGCCGAGAATCTCCACGCGCTGATCAAAAGCTGCGATCTGGGCAAACAAATCATCTACGGAGATCTGATTCTTCACTGCTCCTATGGCCGCCACAATGGGATCGTAGTTCCTGGCAAGGCCGGCAAGCACGTAGTCAACCATCTCTGGATCCGAGACGGGACGTCCTGCCGCTGCGAGCTCATCCCCAAGGTTCTTCATCCGAGAGATAAAGGCACTGCTGGACATGGAGCCCTTTTTTGTGTTGGTGATGGCGATCCGTAGATTGGTGATGCGCGATTGGGATTGCGAGGCAAACAGAGTGGTGATGGCAGTCCAAAGCTCAACGTCGTCTCCTTGCTCGCAACTTGGGTGAGAATCTCCAATGAGAGGGAATTCAGGAGGTGACTTAGGACTTGCTGATCCTTTGAAATCCACTGTGCATACAGAGGATTGGGTTCTGGGGCGGTGGTTTTATCCGCCTGCTGCTGCTGCACCGTCTTCGGTGGCGCTGCATCTGATCCATCCAGAAGGCCGGTGACCTGTGCTCCTCGCAGTCCCGGCATGACCTGTGCCTTCCACAAGATGAAGTTAGTATTGGTGAGCTTCTCTGATGGGAGAGCGCCAAGGTTGAGGGATACGGTTGATGAGGACGACATGGCGACGATGGTCGAGGAAGGTGACGATGGTGACGAGGGTAGAATGAGGAAGGAGGCTGCTGGCTACATCGATAGGAAGAGGATTGCTCTGTATACCATATCAGATGGGAAGCGTTCCTACTCTCCACAGAGAGCCGCGTGGTGTTATATTGATCGAGGCAAGAAGCCCTTGCCGTGGCGTACAAGTTGCACCTGATCGCTAGGATCCAGGTTGTTACATGGGATAGAGTTTGAGGTTGTTACAGGAGAGGAAAGGAGATAAACAGTTGAGATTACATCATCTATAGTTCTAACAGAGGCTGGCAGCTCCGACGTTGCCGTGGCGATGGTGACGGAGCCGGGACGCACGCCGGCATAGTGGAGATAGCGCCGGGCATGAGGCCTGCAGCTATGACGTTGTCGTGGCGATGATGATGGAGCCGGGATGCACACCGGCATGATGGAGACAACGCCGGGCTTGAGGCCGGTAGCTCCGACGTTGTCGTGGCGATGGTGATGGAGCCAGGCCACACGTCGGTCGTCCCTTCGATGTCGCCTTTGAGCTAGAGTTGGCGCCTTGCTGCTTGCCGGCGGCACAACCTCGTGGTCTTGCGGACGCGACTGGCGTTGCCTCAGGCCGCCGGCGAGATGCTGGCGCCGTGAGGGCGCGTGTATGAAGGTGATGTCGACCGTCGCCGAGAGCGCACACATCTCTTGGGAACAGCTTCGGGTTACTTGGCCGTCCCGGGCGTACACGCCGTGCACGCTGCCACAGGTGCTCCCTCGCCTCTCTGCTCCGTGTCCTGGAAGTGCTGCTCCCGGACACACAGTAATATCCTGACCTGGGTACATAAGAGATAGATGGATGTAGAAAAATTATCTTCCTGATTCTGTCCTTCATTCCCATACGGACTAGAAGTTCAGTGGCATATTTTTCCCGATTCAGTACTATACCATCTTGAATCTTCTTAACTTCAATACCTAGAAAGAAGTGTAGATCACCAAGGTCCTTCAAGGCAAACTGTGAACTCAGATCACTCAAAAGAGCATTAGTGGCACTTTGGGAGGAGCTTGCAACTATGATATCATCAACATATATTAACACAAATATAGTTGTACTTGCTTTGTTATAAATGAACAAAGATGTATCAGCCTTGGATGCAACAAAACCAAGATACTTCAACTGAGAGCTCAACCTTGAATACCATGCCCTTGGTGCCTGTTTCAAACCATAAAGTGCCTTATCAAGCTTACACACATAATGAGGTGTTTTCTTACTTTCATACCCAGGTGGTTGTCTCATGTAAACCTCCTCTTTCAGAACACCATGCAAAAACGCGTTCTGAACGTCTAGCTGTCTCAGACTCCATCCCCTGGACACAACAATTGCTAGCACAAGCCTAATGGTTGCAGCTTTAACAACCGGACTAAAGGTGTCTTCATAGTCCAAACCATAATGTTGTTTAAAACCTTTTGCAACTAAGCGTGCTTTATACCTATCAATGGTGCCATCTGCCTTTTTCTTGATTCTGTAAACCCACTTACAGTCAATAATATTTTTACCTCGTTTTTCAGGTACAAGATGCCAAGTCTTGTTCCTCATGAGAGCTGAGTACTCCTCATCCATTGCAATTTTCCATCTTCGATCCCCTAAGGAATCTTCTAACCTTGCTGGTTCTCCTGTGATACATAGCATACCATATGTAACAGTGCCATCAGTTCTGACTTTTGGGTTTCGGATACCTTTCTGAAGCCGAGTCGTAACACGTCAAACCGTAGCTGGAGGTGGTACAGGAGACGACGCAGCAGAATTAGCCGCAGAGGATCCTGGAGACGCCTCAGATCTGCTTTCCGCAGCGAATCCCGAGCCAAGCCGTGTGGCCTATGATGTGGCCGATTGATAGAGGCTAAGGTGTCCTGATGTTTCGATGAGATGGTGGCTATCGTTTTCTGTGGGAGTCGACCTTGACGATCCGACTACGAACGTGCGAGACGTCGCGCCTTAGAAATCGCTAAACCAACTTCCGAGGGTTATTGACCACGCCGGAGCACGATCAACCTGACCATGAGGGTCTGTTTCCTGCGAGCAAACGAAGAACAATCAAGAAACTGAGATTGCAATCGGGATATTGCGAATATAAGATGAAAGCTTTATTGATCAAGGTGGGGTTCTGTGACGTCTTGGTCTGGTCGTTGGACACAAACGAAGTACGCGAAGTTGCAGCTATGGCGAACTTTTAATCTAAACAAACCCAAAGTCTAAACGACGCCCTAAGGGCTGTATATATGGAGGGAGAGGGGGGAATTTCGTGGCCCTTGAGGGTGGGGTCCGAAACCAACCCTAACTCTTGTTTCCCCACACATACGGACTCTAAAAATAGCCTATACTTAAGTATTTCGAGATTACATGGGCCTGGCCCATTAATAAGGTGACGCAGCACCTAGAATAGCCTATGGACGAATATTATGAAGTGGCATCTTGTATATTTCGTCCAAGGCTTCATGCACTCCTTATGGCGGCTTCAAAGTCATGAAATCATCACTTGTAACTCCGTTCTTGATCCCCTTGCGCATGCCGTCAACTCCATGCATGTTCTTGATCCAATGTTCATCCTTCTCCAAGCTAGGCCCTTCATTTGTAAGCAAAACAAATGTATCCAATTTAGGCAGCATCATAATCTCATGAACATTAGAATCATTACCAAGAAACGAAAGTACCTGGTAATTTAATTGGCGTGCGCGAGCTCTAGTAATTGGTCCAGTATATGTAACAGTAGGGGCTGTGGATGTAACAATGGTATTGATGTCCTCATCACCGATCCACCAGAAGCAACAGCCGCAGAAGATCTCGCGCTGCTGGTCTACACACGCGCATGGGTCAGGGATCCCAATGCGGACCTAGATCCGCCTGTCGTTGTCGACGCATTGGGCCCGCGCATGGGACGCGGTGCGGGACGCGGTGTCTCGTCGTGACGTGATGACGCGTCGCCCTCCAACTGGCGCTGCAGACTCCTGCCCGGCGCGCGATCCAGCGCGAATCTGCTCACCTGATCCGAGGCGACCTGGCGCACAGGAGTTCCAGGTGACGGCGGATCCGCTTCTTGTTCCGCGCCTCCTCCGTCTTCTTCTGGCACATGCAATATAGGATCGTTTTCTTCAAAATTTTGATTATTTCTGCACCGATTTCTGCTGCATGATCCTGCATACAAGGAGACATGGTTCCACTAGTAGGATCATCAGTTTGGTTAGTACAATTGTCGCCCCCATAATCAAAGTTTTGGAGATGTGGTGGAAGAAGAAGTAGCTCTTTCTTGAGAAGTGCTCCGGCATTGGGATGAAGGGATGCAAAAGGATAGACAGATTCATCAAACACAACATCTCGAGAGATATAAACCCTGCCAATGGAAACATCAAGACATTTGACTCCCTTGTGGATTGGACTATACCCAAGAAACATACACTTTTTGGAACGGAAGGCAAGTTTACATGTATTGTACAGACGAAGGTTAGGCCAACAAGCACAACCAAATACACGAAGTGTTTTGTAGTCAGGAGTGGTACCAAAAAGACATGTGATGGGAGTCTCGAATTTGATGACTTTACTAGGAAGTAAATTAATGAGGTATGTGGCAGTCAAGAATGCCTCATCCCAGAACTTTAGTGGCATGGATGCGTTTGCTAGTAGAGCTAACCCTACTTCAACAACATGGTGATGTTTCCTTTCGGCAGAGCCGTTCTATTGATGCGCATGGAGGCATGATACATGATGTGATATGCCAAGCTCTTGAAAAAAAGATATTGAGTTTATTGTATTCACCTCCCCAGTCGGTTTGCATAGCAATAATCTTAGTGTTTAGTTTTCGCTCAACGAGGTTTTGAAAGTTCTTGAAAACTTGAAACACTTCAGATCGTTTCTTAAGAAGGTAGGTCCATGTAAATTTACTATAGTCATCGATGAAACTAACATAATACGAGTGTCTACCAACGGAGGTGGGAGCTGGTCCCCAAACATCTGAAAAAACAAGTTGCAAAGGTGCGGTAGAAACACTAAATGAAATAGGATATGGCAACTAATGACTTTTAGCTTGTTGACATGGATCACAAACAGACTCAACACTAGACTCATGAGAGTAGGGAAGTTTATTCTTGCTAAGAACGAGCTTGACAATAGCTGATGAGGGATGACCTAAACTACTATGCCACTTTGCTGAAGAAGGCTTGACAGCAACAAAATCTTGTTTATTTGATGATGATGACGAAGATATGAGTGGGTAGAGACCTCCCACACACTTGCCCCTAAGAAGCACTCTCCTCGTGTCCAACTCCTTTACCAAAAAGAAATAAGGATAGAATTCAATAAGAACACGATTATCAAGAGTAAATCTATGAACTGAAAGAAGATTTTTTGATGTTGAGGGGACATATAGAACTCTTTTTAGATGCAAATTTTTAATGGGGGTTTTGACAATTGAACTACCAACATGAGTGATCTTCATACCAGAAACGCTAGCAGTATGCACTTGGTCGTGTCCACGATACTTGTCTCTGGTCGTCAGCTTGTCGAGCTCCCCTGTGATGTGATTTGTGGCGCCCGTGTCCGCATACCAGTTCGTGTCGACACTGTAGGAGTCGGTGACCATGTTGGCCCCCTTCTCCTCATGTTCATCTTCATCATCATACCGATGCCAACAATCACGAGCACCTCCTGGATGATGCTTGAAGCAAATTTGACATTCTGGATAGTCTCGAACCTGCTGACGCTGTTGTTGTGGGCGACCGCGACCACCGTTGCCGCCGCTATTTCCACCAGATGGAGTTGGGGAGGGGCGCCTGCCTCGGCCGCGCCCTCTGTTGTTGTTGCGCCCACGGCCTCTGTAGCCGCGCCCGCGCCCCATGTATGCTAAATTTGCTTACGTCTTGAACCCTGCATCTGGACCGTCGCCGAGCATCTCCACGCTCTGATCAAACGCTGCTATCTGGGCGAACAAGTCATCAACTGAGATCTGATTTTTGACTGCGCCAATGGCAGCCACAACAGGGTCATAGTCCCTGTCGAGCCCGGCAAGGACATAATCCACCATCTCCGGGTCCGAAACGGGGCGCCCTGCCGCTGCAAGCTCATCTCCTAGGTTCTTCATCCTGGAGATGAAAGCACTACTAGACATAGAGCCTTTTTTGTGTTGGTGATGGCAATCCTCAGGTTGGTGATGCGCAATTGGGACTGCGAGGCAAACAAGGTGGTGATGGCAGTCCAGAGATCGAAGGTCGTCTCTTTGCTCGCAACTTGGGCGAGAATCTCCATTGAAAGAGAATTAAGGAGGTGGCTAAGGACTTGCTGGTCCTTTCAGATCCACTGAGCGTACAGAGGATTGGTGTGACGCCCCGAGACCGATGCTCGAGAAGACTTCCATATGTTCCGGGTTTTCGTCGTGTGAGTTGTTGGTTTGTTGCATTCATCTTTGCATCATGTGCATTGCATCATGTCATAAATCTTGTGCAACTCAACTAAATAAATTGCATAGATCTCTGATCTATTTAAATCGAGGGAAGGGTGACTTCTCTTTACAACGTATCCTCTCGATATTTAGAGAGTTATAGTAAATATTCCAATTATTTGGATTTACCGCAAACACACTTGCAATTTAAAAACTCTCAGGTCTTTTCTGCTTCGAGTTGCTCCTCAAACCTTGCCATATATTCTTTCATCTTTTTCCGGAGCTCCACCAAAAATCCGAACATTTTTGGACCTTCCTAACCCTCACTTCCTATTCGAACCATTTGAATCTAAATCAAATGAGTTTGAATTTAAACTTTCAAAAATGCCCACTCCATTTTTTCTTGGAACATGCGCATTTTTGCGAGTCCGGGAAATTTATTCCCATGCCCAAACTCCTTCTCTACCTTTTCTTTTCTTCCCTTTTCTTCCTCTTTTTCTGTTTTTTTATTAGAGCAAATAGTGGGAGAGAGAGCCCATCCTCTCAGGCCTGCCAGGCCTGCCCTTTTACCTTAAGGCCCAGCTGACCCCTCCTCTCACTTGGCCGGCCCAAGGCCAAAGCCCACCTAACCATCCTAACCCTAGCCTGCACCATCGCTCCTCCTCACTCTCCCCTCGTTCGTCTTGTCCCTCTCGAGCGCCGTCACGCAGGGAGAGGGCAGCGCCAACCTTCCTCTCCCTCGATACCTCTCTTTACCCCCGTTCCCTCAGCGCCGGCACCCTCTCCATCCGGGACGAACCCCGCGCCGATCCCCCTCGTCCTCCAGCCCCGCTACCGTCGCCGGTTACCGAGGAGCTGCACCACTCCTTACCGCCCTCTCACGTGCCAGGGGCCGAGGTCCTCTCGCCGCGCCTCTGTTGGCTTTGTCATCGACTAGATGCGCCCGACGAGCTCCTCGAGCGAGCTCACGCGCCGGCGACCAGCCACCTACGTGCCCGACGCCGCCCCGCCTCCAAGTTCACCGTCGCCATGGCCCCTCTGCGCGACCCCTTCCTCTGCTACTCCTCCCTCCACGCCCTGCTGCAGATGCTCTTCCCGGCGCCGCCCGTCGCCGCCACCCGACCTCCTCGTCGCCTCGCTGTGCTATGGAGCTCCTGCCTGAGCATTCCCCTTCGGCCAACTCTGTTGCTGCCTCCGCTGCTTCGATCTTCCTTGGTGCAGCTCGTTTCCGACAAATGGCAGCCCGGTGGTTACCTCCCCGCTGAGTACCATCGACCCGAGAACATCTCGAGAACGTCTACAACCACTCCGTACCCGGACCGCCAAGTCCATCTCCGAGGATTTCACCAAGTACTCGGACGCCCAATGCTTAGAACGCCTGTCGTCGGCCCCATGGACGTCAAGTACCCCTACGAACCGTGTACGACTACTGCCGCCGAAGTCCGCGAGAACCACTACGTTTGCCATGTACATCTACACCAAGACCGGACCGACAAGTACCGCAAGAACGTTTGTACCTCTACCGTCGCCGTGGATCCGACAAGTACCCCTACAACAAGTGTACCTCTACCATCGTCTTCGGAATCTCTAAGAACGACAAGTACCTTGATGCCCGATTCATAGAACAACTACCGTCACCGACGACCCGAGTACCACTACCGTCGACCCTCGAAGACCCCGTGGACGTCTAGTTCCATGTCGCGACCCCGAACATCTACGGACGCGTATGACTTCTGTGGCCGAAGACCCGTGTACAACTACCGTCGCCGTGTATGACTACCTCCACTACGAACGTCCTGAGAACATCTACTTCCTCTACTTTGCACCGAATGAGAACCGTCCCTTTGGCACGCTTCGAAGGTATAACCCCGAGACGATCGTCCGAGAACGTTTGCATGTGTTGTTTGAGATGCTCATGTTTGCAATGTGTCCAATTTGTCACTCGTTTCCTTGTCGCCAACTCGTGGGACACCCGGTATCCGGGAGCGCCCCACCATCTTCTGCACGCAACCGCACACTTCTCCTTTGCATCGGTATCTCAATCGAGTTACCGGAACCAGAACGTTGCCGTGGCACCGTTTTCGTTACCGTTGCCGTGGCACCCCTTTCCTTTCCACCACGGTGACAAATGCTTCATAATGCTCTTGTCAACTTTTAATAAAAATTGCATAAACTTGTTCATGTCATCCGCATCATGATAACAATAATTAAAATGTTTAATTTGTTGTTTGCATTAATTTGCTAAATGCATATGGGGAGTTACCGGATTTGTTGTTTGTTATATCCGGCCCCATTTAAATTGTTTAGATAGTATAGTTTTGTTATGCTTCACCTCTTGCCATGTTAACCAACTTTTAATATTGTTGAGTACCTAACCGAGAGTGAACTAAATAAGTGATGTGGTGTTCCGTCAATATGCAATGGAGTTGCATATTGAGCTCCACTTAATTTGTAGTATTGTTTGTGCACTTTGCCATGCCATGCTTCATTTAACCGGACATGCATCATACTTGATTGTGCATCATGCCATGATTATGTGGTGGTTGTTTACTATATTGTTTGCTTCTTTCTGGTGTTGCTTCTTTGGGTTAGTTCCGATAACATTGCGTTTGTGAGGACCCGTTCGACTTCGTCCGTTTGTATTCTTCATGGACTCGTTCTTCTTCCTTGCGGGATTTCAGGCAAGATGACCATACCCTCGAAATCACTTCTATCTTTGCTTGCTTAGTTGCTCGCTCTTTTGCTATGCCTATGCTGCGATACCTACCACTTGCTTATCATGCCTCCCATATTGTTGAACCAAGCCTCTAACCCACCTTGTCCTAGCAAACCGTTGTTTGGCTAAGTTACCGCTTTGCTCAGCCCCTCTTATATCGTTGTTAGTTGCAGGTGAAGGTTGAAGTTCGTTCCTTGTTGGAACATGGAGATGTTGTTCCTTGTTGGAACATGTGTTGGGATATCACAATATGTCTTATTTAATTAATGCATCTATATACTTGGTAAAGGGTGGAAGGCTCGGCCTTATGCCTAGTGTTTTGTTCCACTCTTGCCGCCCTAGTTTCCGTCATATCAGTGTTATGTTCCCGGATTTTGCGTTCCTTACGCGGTTGGGTTATAATGGGAACCCCTTGACAGTTCGCTTTGAATAAAACTCCTCCAGCAAGGCCCAACATTGGTTTTACCATTTGCCACCTAGCCTTTTTTTCCCTTGGGTTAGACCAGCCCAAGGGTCATCTTTATTTTAAACCCCCCCGGGCCAGTGCTTGTCTAAGTGTTGGTCCAAACTAGAGCCCCTTGCAGCGCCACCTCGGGGAAACTCGAGGGCTGGTTTTAGTTGTACGGATTGCTTATCCGGTGTTGCCCTGAGAACAAGATATGTGCAGCTCCTATCGAGATGTCGGTGCATCGGGTGGTCTTGCTGGACTTGTTTTACCATTGTCGAGGATGTCTTGTAGAACCGGGATACCGAGTCTGATCGGAATGTCTCGGAAGGAGGTCTATTCCTTCGTTGACCGTGAGAGCTTGTCATGGGCTAAGTTGGGACACCCTTGCAGGGATTTGAACTTTCGAAAGCCGTGCCCGCGGTTATGGGCAGATGGGAATTTGTTAACGTCCGGTTGTAGAAAACCTGAAGTTGACCTAATTAAAATGAATCAACTGCGTGTGTAACCGTGATGGTCTCTTTCCGGCGGAGTCCGGGAAGTGAACACGGTTGTTGGAGTTATGCTTGACGTAGGTTGTTTTAGGATCACTTCTTGATCATACTTTTATCGACCGTGCTTTGCCTTCTCTTCTCGCTCTCATTTGCGTATGTTAGCCACCATATATGCTAGTCGCTTGCTGCAGCTCCACCTCTTACCTTTACCTTACCCATAAGCTTAAATAGTCTTGATCGCGAGGGTGCGAGATTGCTGAGTCCCCGTGACTCACAGATACTTCCAAAACCAGCTTGCAGGTGCCGATGAGTTCGTGCAGATGACGCAACCAAGCTCAGGAGGAGCTCGATGAAGACTTTGTCTGTTGTGTTGTTTCATTCTAGTTGATCAGTAGTGGAGCCCAGTTGGGGTCGATCGGGGACCGTGTCGCATTTGGGGTTCTTCTTTTATTTTGGTTCCGTAGTCGGACCTTGATTGTATCTGGATGATGTAATGTTTTATTCATGTAATTGTGTGAAGTGGCGATTGTAAGCCAACTATGTATCTCTTTCCCCCTATTGTATTACATGGGTTGTGTGAAGATTACCTCACTTGCGACATTGCTTTCAATGCGGTTATGCCTCTAAGTCGTGCTTCGACACGTGGGAGATATAGCCGCATCGAGGGCGTTACAATTGGGTTCGGTGGTGACGGTTTTGTCCGTCTGCTGCTGCTGCACCGTCTTCGATGGAGGTTCGTCTGATCCGTCCAGGAGGCTGGTGACCTGCGCTCCTCGCAGGCCCGGCATGACCTGTGCCTTCCAAAAGATGAAGTTGGTCTTGATGAGCTTCTTTGATGGGAGCGTGCCAAGGTTGAGGGAGACGGTGGATGATGACGACATGGCGATGGCGAGGATGATCGAGGAAGGATGGCGAGGGTGATCGAGGAAGGAGGTAGCTGGCTAGATCGATAGGAAGAGGATGGCTCTGTATACCATGTTAGATGGGAAGCGTTCCTACTCCCTTGTGAGGGAGCCGCGTGTGTATATATTGATCTTGGCAGGAAACGCCCCTTGCCATGGCTTACAAGGAATTACCGATCGCTTGGGATTCGGTTTGTTAGAGAAGAGATAAGAGACGCTACGGGAGAGGGAGAGATAGAGTTAGTTGAGATTACAAGAATATATCTCTCTAAGTCTAACAATCCTGACCTGGGTACATAAGAGATAGATGGATGTAGAAAAATTATGCTGACCTGGATGAAGCTCCGTGTTGTGTCATCGATAGCATGCTTGCCACCACCAGGCGTTCCGCGTAGGCTCCGCACTAGTGCATGCCACCTTAGCCGCTGGTGCATTCTGCTTGCTGTCGTGCGTCCTCCTCGGCGCATGCGCTGCTTCCGCCGGACAGCGCCAGACCGCGTGTATGTTGCAGGGCAAGTGTGTCGCCGCCGCGGGCGCGCCCAGTCCTCGACCTCCTCTGTCCATCTCGTCGACGCTGTCACCTTGGGCTGAAGAGAGAGATGAAATGAGAGAAGAAAACAGTGAGAAGATTAACTATATAAGCATGCCGTTGACAAAGAAGGATGCTCTGATTGTTCATGTAGGGTGTGGCATCCTAAGGCTTCGTCGGGCTCGCCAGCGGACCTTCGCTGTCGTCGCGGACGCCGGCGCATCATCTGCGGTCTTGGAGTGCATCGAGGCGGAGCGCATAGTCCATCGCCGGGGTGCCGCGGCCTCCGTTGGTGCGTGTGGTCGCTGCCACCAGATGGGGGCGTCTCCTCTGGGCTCCTTCCTCCTCGATGCGATCTCGCCATGGCCTTCAGATCTCCATCTTCAGCGTTTGCTAATTGAGAGTAAAAAAAGAATCATTAGAAAAGGAATTGTACGTGCCCTTATATGCATGTGCCATGCAACGAAGATGTTTTCAAACGCTCATGTAAAGAGCTAGCTTGACTTGACGCAGCGGTCTTGCCGTCGCATCTTCGAGCTTGGACGGGTGTCGCTGCTGCCGCCGCTGCCGCGGCGTCCTCTCGCCAGTCTGGTGCATGTGCTCCGCCGAACGAGGACTCAGTACTCGCCGCCGCCGTGGGCACGTGGCTCTTTCCCTTCTCTTTGTGGTTTTTCTTGTGTATGTGTTTTTCCGGGGCGTATTCTCTGGTACGGCTCCCCCTCCTCCCTGGTTTCTTGGCCGTCCCGGGTGCACGCGCCGTGCGCGCCGTCGCCCCCTTGGCTGATTGATCTTGCTCAAGTATTTATAGGAAGAGGGTACGGCACGGCTGAGAGCTCATGGTTGTTGCCGATTTCCCTGGATAAGATAAGTACATACTTGTGACGGTCATCATTATCTCTTCCTTGGTACTTATCCGGCTCGTCATGGTACGTACTAGCTTCCCAAAGAAATCAATCAATCTGCATATGCTTTACTAGCTTATTAGGTTAAGAGCCACGTTTTGAATGGCGTTATCTGCCGCATGTACATAATGTGTTTTCCTTTTCATTACCTGCTCATCCAACAATATGGTGTTAATTACAAACTTACATTCTTCTATTAGTATATTGTTTTATCTGTCTTAAAAATTATCTTCGTAGATGTAATAATTAATCACAATACCACAATCTCTATGAAGTAGTTGTTTTTTAAACACTCATGATAGGTGTTATTTGACTATTGGTATAGTTTCAATATTTTCACATGATCAAAACAAATATAATGTGTATGTTTTGCCTCAACAATGAGAGCAGAGCTAAACTAAAGCAGAAACAAAGCCTAGCCATGATGCTCCTACCTGATATCATCCAAAGTGCCGGGTTAGGCAACAGTAAAGGGGTGGCAGACCTAGTTGTTGGAGAATAGGTATATATTCCAAGAATCTGTGTCACTAACTGAATATATGTGGACAATCCTTCTGAAGGGGAGACAGTATCCTATCTTAGTGTAAGGCAGGGGATAATATCTGAACAAGGTCGGACTATGTCCGCGAAAACAGTTTTTTTCACATACGAAAAGTTTTCGTAGTACTCTGAAGAGTCACAAAAAGGGATAGACTGTGGGTAAAGATAACGACAAAGATAGAAAAAAGGAGGATGTGGCCAAGGCAGTAGTCTATAAAGAATTTTTTCTTCAGGTAGAAACAAAACTGAACACATTTTGTATTATGTTTATTCAAGATAACGTTTTTGGCCTTTTAGATAAGCATACATACATGGAAACTTAGTTTGTTTCAAAAGAAATGTCTTGAAATTAAGACTACAAACTAATACATACTAACAAGATTCATATGAACTATATAGCAGGATGACTCTGGTCCACTATACTATTGTACAGAAATTTAATGTAAACAGTAAAAAATAGACACATTTGCTCACCGATTTGATAAGCTTATGGTATCTTATAATTTCTGTATCGGATAAAAGTTACAGATTGATAATCATTGTGATACTATCAGGAACATCGATATTCTTTAGTATCGCATATTTTATGCTTATTATATAGTAAGCCTATAGTGTCACTGCATTCGTGTATCTATATACTTTATATGTACTAGAATACCGAAAAATTGCTTTTGGAGGCCGAGCTCCATGGAAGCCTTTTTTTATTCAAAATTCATATTTTTATGTTTCAAAAAATTCTGAAAAAATACAGGTACACATGGAGGCATAATGCACATGTGTGTAAAATTTCATAATGAAATACGTTGAAATAAGGGCCATGCAAAAGAAAAAAACAAATATGTGGTTTTTCAGCACGTGATACTATTCATCCCCAAAGTTCATGATTTTTTTTGTACAGGATGCAATTCAAGGTATTTTTTATGAATTTTTACACACATACATTTCATCCTTATATAGATGCATGTTTTTTCAGTTCTCTTTTTAAATAGTAAAGTATGAAATTCGATTTGTTTTCAAAATTTTCGGCCACCATGGAGCCCTGTCACCAAAGCACCCTACTCCTAGAATGCAACAAACCCTCCTTTTCCTATTCAATTATTTTCTACTTAAAACACGTTTCTTTGGAAATCAATACTATAAATTTTGTATTGAAACTCTTGGATATGCATGACGGTAGGGCGACCAACATTGTCTATGCATGTCCCAAGCCCAAAAACGACGAACAAGTTTTATTACCAACGAACACTAGAAATAAAAAAATTACATCCACATCCGTAGACCACCTAGTGACGACTACAAGCACTGAAGTGAGCCGAAGGCACGCCGCTGTCATCGCCCCTCCCTCGCCGGAGTCGGGCAAACATTGTTGTACTAGACAGTCGGGAAGTCGTCGTGCTAAGGCTCCATGGAACCAACGCACCAGAACAGCAACCGCCGCAGATGAAGAGTGTAGATCAAAAGAATCCAACCTAAAGACACACGAACAAAGACGAACGACGAACAGATCCAAGAAAATCCACCAAAGATAGATCCGCCGGAGAGACACCTCCACATGCCCACAATGATGCTAGAAGCATCACCGGAACGGGGGCTAGACGGGGAGACCTTTATTCCATCTTCAGGGAGCCACCGCCGTGTCGCCTTCCTGAGCAGGACAGAAACCCTAACAAAGCTCAAAAAAAGATCTAAAAACGGAACCCTCCCACCGGCAAGGGCCGAGATCCACTCCGCCTCCATGGCCCTAAGGCCACCGGAGACGGGATGGACCGGCACCGGCGCCGGCGGGAGGCAGAGACTCTTAGTTTGTTTGGAGGCAGAGAATCGTAATATACACATAGTGCTATTTTAGAAAATGCGTTTGAGTTATATTACTTCTCAAGTCAACGCAGCATGCTAAAAGTAGGAATATGATACCAATATAGATATCTTAACTGGGCTGATCATACAAATATTCAATTTGTACACTATGTATAACAAATAAGCATGTCATTAACGAAAATATAGGTTTTATATTTACATATCATGGGGAAAAACCAACATGTGTTTAGAATGCGATCATATAAACAAATTGTCAACTACTCAGAGACATTCACAACTGGGTTCGAAACCGGTCTACTAACCTATCAAACAATGGTTGGTTCTCTAAACTATTTTATTTAGTCTTCAAAAAGTTAAATTGCAAGTTTCACATTTACCGTTTTTTCCATAGTTGGTTACATTAACAAAATGATAGTTTCTTAATTATAAAGGCTCAAATGTTGCCCATATGAATGATTTATATTGAGTTGTTAAACTATTTCCGCGAGTCTTTATATTTGTAATTCTCATCACATTTTCTTCAATTTCCCTTTGTTCAAAAATCCAACAACATGTTCTCGTCATTGAACTTTATAAGTTCTAGCCCGTGCATCAAGAGGGCCACTTTGGTAGTTGTTTAATAAAGGTTGCCTAGCTCAGTTGTCCAAACGGCCAAGTCGCTCCTCCTCCTCCAAGAAAGAAAGTTAGGGTTTCTGCCTCTCGCTGGTGCCGCAGCAGGTCCGCCTCATCTCCGGTGGCCCTAGGGCCATGGAGGCACGGTTGATCCTGCCAAGGGCCGGCGGGAGGGCTCTGTTTTCAGTCGGTTTTTTTCTGTCTTGTTAGGGTTTGTATCCTGCTTAGGAAGGGGAGACGGCGGTGGCTCCTTGAAGATGGAATAAAGGTCTCCCCGCCTAGCCCCCGTTCCGGCGGTGCATCTAGCATCGTTGATGGGCATGTGGAGGTGTGTCTCCGGCGGATCTATCTCTGGTGGATTTGTTCGGATCTCGTCGTTGTTCGTCTACGTTCGTGTGTCTTTGGGTTGAATCCTTTCAACCTACGTTATTCTTCATCGGCGGCGGTTGCTGTTCTGGTGCGCTGGTCCTATGGGGCCTTAGCACGACGACTTCCCGACTGTCTACTACAACAAGTTGTGCCCGACTCCGGCGATGGATGGGTGATGACGGCGGCGCGCCTTCGGCTCGCTTCAGTGCTTGTAGGCGCCGCCAGGTGGTCTACGAATCTCGATGTAATTTTTATTTCTGGTGTTCGTTGTATTGCCATGATTTAAGATGAATAGATGGGATGTTTTTCCGCAAAAAATAATAATAAAGGTTGCCTAAGTTAAAAACACACACAACACACACACACACAACTAATCCCTCCCTCTAAATTTGGCTGTGGGCTCTCCCCCACTACTCCGCTGCCTGCATTTAGGCCCAAGTGAGCTGTCAATACTTCTACTACTGTGAAACGACGCAAAGTGCAGCTTGGCCTCTGTCTTGATTCCTCGTGGTACAATTCCGACTGGGACGGAGGTGTTTGTGGTGAGGATGGGTGTCGGTGTCAAAACCGGCGGATCTCGGGTAGGGGGTCCCGAACTGTGCGTCTAGGCCGGATGGTAACAGGAGGCAAGGGACACGATGTTTTACCCAGGTTCAGGCCCTCTCGATGGAGGTAAAACCCTACGTCCTGCTTGATTAATATTGATGATATGGGTAGTACAAGAGTAGATCTACCACGAGATCGGAGAGGCCAAACCCTGGAAGCTAGCCTATGGTATGATTGTTGTTCTTTATGTTGTCCTACGGACTAAAACCCTCCGGTTTATATAGACACCGGATAGGGTTAGGGTTACACAAAGTCGGTTACAATGGTAGGAGATCTACATATCCGTATCGCCAAGCTTGCCTTCCACGCCAAGGAAAGTCCCTTCCGGACACGGGATGAAGTCTTCAATCTTATATCTTCATAGTCCAGGAGTCCGGCTGAAGGTATAGTCCGGCCATCCGGACACCCCCTAATCCAGGACTCCCTCAGTAGCCCCCGAACCAGGCTTCAATGACGATGAGTCCGGCGCGCAGATTGTCTTCGGCATTGCAAGGCGGGTTCTCCTCCAAATTCCGTGTACCTGTTGAATAAAATCCGGTTTCTTGTAAATGTTGCGCTCCTCGGCTTCTATGCCCAATAATGGCCGTCTCCCACGTGTCAAACGAATATGAAAAGTCTGAGTGTTTTTACATCCACACCCCTAGCCGCGTAAATGAGCCGCCCATTTAAGGGGACGAGGATTTAGATCCAAACCACACCTTCTCCCCTTCGCGAGTGTTCATTAGAGCGCATCCGACAAAGGTCCATACCACCATGGCCAGCCGTCGCAACTCCTCCTCTCGCCCCTCCAGCCCTCAGCCTGGATATTGGGAGAGATGCTCCATCCCACATAGCGAGCTAGTGACGCTCCAGACCAAGGGATTTCCCCCCCGGCCTATATGGTCCCGGTTCGAGCCGGTCTTGAAGGAAATATGCCCTAGAGGCAATAATAAAGTTATTATTTATTTCCTTATGTCATGATAAATGTTTATTATTCATGCTAGAATTGTATTAACCGGAAACATAATACATGTGTGAATACATAAACAAACTTAGTGTCACTAGTATGCCTCTACTTGACTAGCTCGTTAATCAAAGATGGTTATGTTTCCTAACCATGAACAAGGTGTTGTTATTTGATTAACGAGGTCACATCATTAGTTGAATGATCTGATTGACATGACCCATTTCATTAGCTTAGCACCCGATCGTTTAGTATGTTGCTATTGCTTTCTTCATGACTTATACATGTTCCTATGACTATGAGATTATGCAACTCCCGTTTGCCGGAGGAACACTTTGGGTGCTACCAAACGTCACAACGTAACTGGGTGATTATAAAGGAGTACTACAGGTGTCTCCAAAGGTAGATGTTGGGTTGGCGTATTTCGAGATTAGGATTTGTCACTCCGATTGTCGGAGAGGTATCTCTGGGCCCTCTCGGTAATGCACATCACATAAGCCTTGCAAGCACTGCAACTAATATGTTAGTTGTGAGATGATGTATTACGGAACAAGTAAAGAGACTTGCCGGTAATGAGATTGAACTAGGTATTGGATACCGACGATCGAATCTCGGGTAACTAACATACCGATGACAAAGGGAACAACGTATGTTGTTATGCGGTCTGACCGATAAAGATCTTCGTAGAATATGTAGGAGCCAATATGGGCATCCAGGTCCCTCTATTGGTTATTGACCGGAGATGTGTCTCAGTCATATCTACATTGTTCTCAAACCGTAGGGTCCGCACGCTTAACGTTACGATGACAGTTATTATGAGTTTTGATGTACCGAAGTTAGTTCGAAGTCCCGGATGTGATCACGGACATGACAAGGAGTCTCGAAATGGTCGAGACATAAAGATTGATATATTGGAAGCCTATATTTGGATATCGGAAGTGTTCCGGGTGAAATCGGGATTTTACCGGAGTACCGGGAGGTTACCGGAACCCCCCGGGAGCCATATGGGCCTTAATGGGCTTTAGTGGAAAGGAGAAAGGGGCAGCCCAAGTGGCCACGCGCCTCCCCCCTCCCCTAGTCCTATTAGGACTAGGAGAGGTGGCCGGCCCCCCTCTCTCTCTTTCCCCCTCGGGGAATCCTAGTCCAACTAGGATTGGGGGGGGAGTCCTACTCCCGGTAGGAGTAGGACTCCTCCTGCGCCCTCCTCCTGGCCGGCGGCCCCCTCCCCCTTGGCTCCTTTATATACGGAGGCGGGGGGCACCTCTAGACACACAAGTTGATCATTGAGATCGTTCCTTAGCCGTGTGCGGTGCCCCCTGCCACCATATTCCACCTTGATCATATCGTTGTAGTGCTTAGGCGAAGCCCTGCGTCGGTAGAACATCAAGATCGTCACCACGCCGTCGTGCTGACGGAACTCCTCCCCGAAGCTTTGCTGGATCGGAGCCCGGGGATCGTCATCGAGCTGTACGTGTGCCAAGAACCCGAAGGTGCCGGAGTAACGATGCTTGGATCGGTCGGATCGGGAAGAAGACGTACGACTACTTCCTCTACGTTGTGTCAACGCTTCCGTTGCGATCTACAAGGGTATGTAGATCAGACTCTCCCCCTCGTTGCTATGCATCACCATGATCTTGCGTGTGCGTAGGAATTTTTTTGAAATTACTACGTTCCCCAACAGTGGTATCAGAGCCAGGTTTTATGGTTTGATGTTATTTGCACAAGTAGAACACAAGTGAGTTGTGGGAGATATAAGTCATATTGCCTACCAGCATGTCATACTTTGGTTCAGCGGTATTGTTGGACGAGACGACCCGGACCAACATTACGCGTACTCTTACGCGAGACCGGTTCCCCCGACGTGCTTTGCACATAGGTGGCTTGCGGGCGACTGTCTCTCTAACTTTAGTTGAACCAAGTGTGGCTACGCCCGGTCCTGGCGAAGGTTAAAACGGAGTCTATTTGACAAACTATCGTTGTGGTTTTGATGCGTAGGTGAGATTGGTTCTTGCTTAAGCCCGTAGCAGCCACGTAAAACTTGCAACAACAAAGTAGAGGACGTCTAACTTATTTTTGCAGGGCATGTTGTGATGTGATATAGTCAAGGCATGATGCTAAATTTTATTGTATGAGATGATCATGTTTTGTAACCAAGTTATCGGCAACTGGTAGGAGCCATATGGTTGTCGCTTTATTGTATGCAATGCAATCGCGATGTAATGCTTTACTTTATTACTAAGCGGTAGTGATAGTCGTGGAAGCATAAGATTGGTGGGACGACAACGATGCTACGATGGAGATCAAGGTGTCGCGCCGGTGATGATGGCGATCACGACGATGCTTCGGAGATGGAGATCACAAGCACAAGATGATGATGGCCATATCATATCACTTATATTGATTGCATGTGATGTTTATCTTTTATGCATCTTATCTTGCTTTGATTGACGGTAGCATTATAAGATGATCTCTCACTAAATTATCAAGAAGTGTTCTCCCTGAGTATGCACCGTTGCAAAAGTTCTTCGTGCTGAGACACCACGTGATGATCGGGTGTGATAGGCTCTACGTTCAAATACAACGGGTGCAAAACAGTTGCACACGCGGAATACTCAAGTTATACTTGACGAGCCAAGCATATACAGATATGGCCTCGGAACACGGAGACCGAAAGGTCGAGCGTGAATCATATAGTAGATATGATCAACATAATGATGTTCACCGATGAAACTACTCCATCTCACGTGATGATCGGACATGGTTTAGTTGATTTGGATCACGTAATCACTTAGAGGGTTAGAGGGATGTCTATCTAAGTGGGAGTTCTTAAGTAATATGATTAATTGAACTTAAATTTATCATGAACTTAGTACCTGATAGTATCTTGCTTGTTTATGTTGATTGTAGATAAATGGCTCGTGCTGTTGTTCCGTTGAATTTTAATGCGTTCCTTGAGAAAGCAAAGTTGAAAGATGATGGTAGCAATTACACGGACTGGGTCCATAACTTGAGGATTATCCTCATTGCTGCACAGAAGAATTACGTCCTGGAAGCACCGCTGGGTGCCAGGCCTGCTGCTGGAGCAACACCAGATGTTATGAATGTCTGGCAGAGCAAAGCTGATGACTACTCGATAGTTCAGTGTGCCATGCTTTACGGCTTAGAATCGGGACTTCAACGACATTTTGAACGTCATGGAGCATATGAGATGTTCCAGGAGTTGAAGTTAATATTTCAAGCAAATGCCCGGATTGAGAGATATGAAGTCTCCAATAAGTTCTATAGCTGTAAGATGGAGGAGAACAGTTCTGTCAGTGAGCATATACTCAAAATGTCTGGGTATAATAATCACTTGATTCAATTGGGAGTTAACCTTCCAGATGATTGCGTCATTGACAGAATTCTCCAATCACTGCCACCAAGCTACAAGAGCTTCGTGATGAACTATAATATGCAAGGGATGAACAAGACAATTCCCCAGCTCTTCACAATGCTGAAAGCTGCGGAGGTAGAAATCAAGAAGGAGCATCAAGTGTTGATGGTCAACAAGACCACTAGTTTCAAGAAAAAGGTCAAAGGGAAGAAGTAGGGGAACTTCAAGAAGAACGGCAAGCAAGCTGCTGCTCAAGAGAAGAAACCTAAGTCTGGACCTAAGCCTGAAACTGAGTGTTTCTACTGCAAGCATACAGGTCACTGGAAGCGGAACTGCCCCAAGTATTTGGCGGATAAGAAGGATGGCAAGGTGAACAAAGGTATATGTGATATACATGTTATTGATGTGTACCTTACTAATGCTCGCAGTAGCACCTGGGTATTTGATACTGGTTCTGTTGCTAATATTTGCAACTCGAAACAGGGACTACGGATTAAGCGAAGATTGGCTAAGGATGAGGTGACGATGCGCGTGGGAAACGGTTCCAAAGTCGATGTGATCGCGGTCGGCACGCTACCTCTACATCTACCTTCGGGATTAATATTAGACCTAAATAATTGTTATTTGGTGCCAGCGTTGAGCATTAACATTATATCTGGATCTTGTTTAATGCGAGACGGTTATTCATTTAAATCAAAGAATAATGGTTGTTCTATTTATATGAGTAATATCTTTTATGGTCACGCACCCTTGAAGAGTGGTCTATTCTTATTGAATCTCGAGAGTAGTGATACACATATTCATAATGTTGAAGCCAAAAGATGCAGAGTTGATAATGATGGTGCAACTTATTTGTGGCACTGCCGTTTAGGTCATATCGGTATAAAGCGCATGAAGAAACTCCATACTGATGGACTTTTGGAACCACTTGATTATGAATCACTTGGTACTTGTGAACCGTGCCTCATGGGCAAGATGACTAAAACACCGTTCTCCGGTACTATGGAGAGAGCAACAGATTTGTTGGAAATCATACATACAGATGTATGTGGTTCGATGAATATTGAGGCTCGTGGCGGATATCGTTATTTTCTCACCTTCACAGATGATTTAAGCAGATATGGGTATATCTACTTAATGAAACATAAGTCTGAAACATTTGAAAAGTTCAAAGAATTTCAGAGTGAAGTGGAAAATCATCGTAACAAGAAAATAAAGTTTCTACGATCTGATCGTGGAGAATATTTGAGTTACGAGTTTGGTGTACATTTGAAAAATTGTGGAATAGTTTCGCAACTCACGCCACCCGGAACACCACAGCGTAATGGTGTGTCCGAACATCGTAATCGTACTTTATTAGATATGGTGCGATCTATGATGTCCCTTACAGATTTACCGCTATCATTTTGGGGTTATGCTCTAGAGACGGCCGCATTCACGTTAAATAGGGCACCATCAAAATCCGTTGAGACGACGCCTTATGAACTGTGGTTTGGCAAGAAACCAAAGTTGTCGTTTCTGAAAGTTTGGGGCTGCGATGCTTATGTGAAAAAGCTTCAACCTGATAAGCTCGAACCCAAATCAGAGAAATGTGTCTTCATAGGATATCCAAAGGAAACTATTGGATACACCTTCTATCACAGATCCGAAGGCAAGACTTTTGTTGCTAAATTCGGAAACTTTCTAGAGAAGGAGTTTCTCTCGAAAGAAGTGAGTGGGAGGAAAGTAGAACTTGACGAGGTAACTGTACCTACTCCCTTGTTGGAAAGTAGTACATCACAGAAAACTGTTTCTGCGACACCTACACCAATGAGTGAGGAAGTTAATGATAATGATCATGAAACTTTAGATCAAGATACTACTGAACCTCGTAGATCAACCAGAGTGAGATCCGCACCAGAGTGGTACGGTAATCCTATTCTGGAAGTCATGCTACTAGATCATGATGAACCTACGAACTATGAAGAAGCAATGGTGAGCCCAGATTCCGCAAAATGGCTTGAAGCCATGAAATTTGAGATGGGATCCATGTATGAGAACAAAGTATGGACTTTGGTTGACTTGCCCAATGATCGGCAAGCAATTGAGAATAAATGGATCTTCAAGAAGAAGACTGATGCTGATGGTAATGTTACTGTCTACAAAGCTCGACTTGTCGCAAAAGGTTTTCGACAAGTTCAAGGGGTTGACTACGATGAGACCTTCTCACCCGTAGCGATGCTTAAGTCTGTCCGAATCATGTTAGCAATTGTCGCATTTTATGATTATGAAATTTGGCAGATGGATGTCAAAACTGCATTCCTGAATGGATTTCTGGAAGAAGAGTTGTATATGATGCAACCAGAAGGTTTTGTCGATCCAAAGGGAGCTAACAAAGTGTGCAAGCTCCAGCGATCCATTTATGGACTGGTGCAAGCCTCTCTGAGTTGGAATAAACGCTTTGATAGTGTGATCAAAGCATTTGGTTTTATACAGACTTTTGAAGAAGCTTGTATTTACAAGAAAGTGAGTGGGAGCTCTGTAGCATTTCTGATATTATATGTGGATGAGATATTACTGATTGGAAATAATATAGAATTTCTGGATAGCATAAAGGGATACTTGAATAAGAGTTTTTCAATGAAAGACCTCGGTGAAGCTGCTTACATATTGGGCATTAAGATCTATAGAGATAGATCGAGACGCTTAATTGGACTTTCACAAAGCACATACCTTGACAAAGTTTTGAAAAGGTTCAAAATGGATCAAGCAAAGAAAGGGTTCTTGCCTGTGTTACAAGGTGTGAGATTGAGTAAGACTCAAAGCCCGACCACTGCAGAAGATAGAGAGAAAATGAAATATGTTCCCTATGCTTTAGCCATAGGCTCTATCATGTATGCAATGCTGTGTACCAGACCTGATGTGTGCCTTGCTATAAGTCTGGCAGGGAGGTACCAAAGTAATCCAGGAGTGGATCACTGGACAGCGGTCAAGAACATCCTGAAATACCTGAAAAGGACTAAGGATATGTTTCTCGTATATGGAGGTGACAAAGAGCTCACCGTAAAAGGTTACGTTGATGCAAGCTTTGACACTGATCCGGACGATTCTAAATCGCAAACCGGATACGTGTTTACATTAAACGGTGAAGCTGTCAGTTGGTGTAGTTCTAAACAAAGCGTCGTAGCGGGATCTACATGTGAAGCGGAGTACATAGCTGCTTCGGAAGCAGTGAACGAAGGAGTCTGGATGAAGGATTTCATATCCGATCTAGGTGTCATACCTAGTGCATCAGGTCCAATGAAAATCTTTTGTGACAATACTGGTGCAATTGCCTTGGCAAAGGAATCCAGATTTCACAAGAGGACCAAGCACATCAAGAGACGCTTCAATTCCATCCGGGATCTAGTCCAGGTGGGAGACATAGAGATTTGCAAGATACATACGGATCTGAATGTTGCGGACCCGTTGACTAAGCCTCTTCCACGAGCAAAACATGATCAGCACCAAGGCTCCATGGGTGTTAGAATCATTACTGTCTAATCTAGATTATTGACTCTAGTGCAAGTGGGAGACTGAAGGAAATATGCCCTAGAGGCAATAATAAAGTTATTATTTATTTCCTTATATCATGATAAATGTTTATTATTCATGCTAGAATTGTATTAACCGGAAACATAATACATGTGTGAATACATAAACAAACTTAGTGTCACTAGTATGCCTCTACTTGACTAGCTCGTTAATCAAAGATGGTTATGTTTCCTAACCATGAACAAGGTGTTGTTATTTGATTAACGAGGTCACATCATTAGTTGAATGATCTGATTGACATGACCCATTTCATTAGCTTAGCACCCGATCGTTTAGTATGTTGCTATTGCTTTCTTCATGACTTATACATGTTCCTATGACTATGAGATTATGCAACTCCCGCTTGCCGGAGGAACACTTTGGGTGCTACGAAACGTCACAACGTAACTGGGTGATTATAAAGGAGTACTACAGGTGTCTCCAAAGGTAGATGTTGGGTTGGCGTATTTCGAGATTAGGATTTGTCACTCCGATTGTCGGAGAGGTATCTCTGGGCCCTCTCGGTAATGCACATCACATAAGCCTTGCAAGCACTGCAACTAATATGTTAGTTGTGAGATGATGTATTACGGAACAAGTAAAGAGACTTGCCGGTAATGAGATTGAACTAGGTATTGGATACCGACGATCGAATCTCGGGCAAGTAACATACCGATGACAAAGGGAACAACGTATGTTGTTATGCGGTCTGACCGATAAAGATCTTCGTAGAATATGTAGGAGCCAATATGGGCATCCAGGTCCCGCTATTGGTTATTGACCGGAGATGTGTCTCAGTCATGTCTACATTGTTCTCGAACCGTAGGGTCCGCACGCTTAACGTTACGATGACAATTATTATGAGTTTTGATGTACCGAAGTTAGTTCGGAGTCCCGGATGTGATCACAGACATGACGACGAGTCTTGAAATGGTCGAGACATAAAGATTGATATATTGGAAGCCTATATTTGGATATCGGAAGTGTTCCGGGTGAAATCGGGATTTTACCGGAGTACCGGGAGGTTACCGGAACCCCCCGGGAGCCATATGGGCCTTAATGGGCTTTAGTGGAAAGGAGAAAGGGGCAGCCCAAGGTGGCCGCGCGCCTCCCCCCTCCCCTAGTCCTATTAGGACTAGGAGAGGTGGCCGGCCCCCCTCTCTCTCTTTCCCCCTCAGGGAATCCTAGTCCAACTAGGATTGGGGGGGGGGGGGAGTCCTACTCCCGGTAGGAGTAGGACTCCTCCTGCGCCCTCCTCCTGGCCGGCGGCCCCCTCCCCCTTGGATCCTTTATATACGGAGGCAGGGGGCACCTCTAGACACACAAGTTGATCATTGAGATCGTTCCTTAGCCGTGTGCGGTGCCCCCTGCCACCATATTCCACCTTGATCATATCGTTGTAGTGCTTAGGCGAAGCCCTGCGTCGGTAGAACATCAAGATCGTCACCACGCCGTCGTGCTGACGGAACTCCTCCCCGAAGCTTTGCTGGATCGGAGCCCGGGGATCGTCATCGAGCTGTACGTGTGGCAAGAACTCGGAGGTGCCGGAGTAACGGTGCTTGGATCGGTCGGATCGGGAAGAAGACGTACGACTACTTCTTCTACGTTGTGTCAACGCTTCCGTTGCGATCTACAAGGGTACATAGATCAGACTCTCCCCCTCGTTGCTATGCATCACCATGATCTTGCGTGTGCGTAGGAAATTTTTTGAAATTACTACGTTCCCCAACAGGTCTTGCCATCTATAATGGCGGAGAGCAAGCGGAGAGTGCCCCTAATCCCTCCAAAGGAGAGCGGGTGTGCCTCGTCCCTTATTTAATAAGAGGGCTCGGATTTAATCCATCCATTTCTCCGGGGGCTCCTGGAGTTCTATGGCCTCCAGCTACACAATCTCATGCCTGCCTCCGTATTGCATATCGCGGGCTTCGTAGCCCTCTACGAGCTGTTCTTGGGTGTTGAGGTTCATTTCGGGCTGTGGAAAGAGCTATTCTGCCTCGTGCCCCGTTCTAAGAAGGGGTCAATATATCAAGTGGGCAGAGCCGAAGTGTGGCGCATCGCCGGGACCGGATATCTATCCGGAACCCCAAAGAAGGCGTCCGAGGACTGGCCTTCAGAATGGTTTTACATAGAGGACGTCCCGCTGCCGGATCCTGTCCGGATCGGCCTCCTGAGTTCGACAGTGCCCCACTAAAGAAGCGCCTAAGTTGGCGTCGACGGAGCCCTCAGAGGGAAAGTGACAAGGACATTATTTACCTGATGGGCCGGATAAGATTGTTAGCTCATTCCGGTCGGGGTCATGGCCGCATGCATCATGCGAGGGGTGCATCCGCTACAGTATAGAGGCCACCCCATGTGGGACTTCAACGGGGAGGACGATGCCACCCGCTACGGCCGTAAGGGGCCGGATTCAGCTGCGGCTCTAGCAAAGACCTTGTCCGCTTTGTACAAGGGAGAAGAGGAGGATTTTCTCCGCGTCGACCCGAAGGGTGGATTTTCTATGTACAATCCTCCAAGCTGGGTAAGTGGTCGCATCTTACCCATCCGTTTTATATCCCCATCGTTAAATATTCAGTCTAGCGACTTCAACGCAGGAACTGCGCCAGGCTGTTAAAGAAATAAACAGCCCTCCTCCACAACCCGAGGACCCAGGACGGTCCCTCGACCCGGCCCCTCAAGAGGATTCGGGCGTATCTGTGGAGCTGGTTGATGGAGTGTTCCATCAATTGAGCAAGGACAACGCCTTGGTGGCCATTACGGCCGATTACCCAGGGCTAATCCCGGCCTCCCAGGTAACTGAGATCGAAGTCCCACTACCCCGAATAGGGGTCCGCCCTCTCGTGTTTTCAGTTTCCTGATTACAACCGAACTTTGCAGGGGAGGTTTCTGAGACGGGAGGCCGAACCTGCGGCGACAAGCCGACGAGGGGCCGCAGGGCCCCGTGGGCAGAAAAGAGGTGCAGTCCGGACCGAGGCGTCAGCACAGAGGTATGGCGCGCCTCCTTATCCCAGGTGTTATACCTTTAAGGCATATTAACACTCGTTCTCTTTTCAGGACAAAGAGACCTCGCCGGACTATATTCGGAGAGGCTGTCAATCGCGCCTCCACCAGCCAGGCTCCAAAGCCTGGCTTGGAGGCGGAGGCGAACACAATGCGCGCACCGGACGCTCCTCCGACGGAGGATGTGGACAGGTTGTCTGCCACCAACTCTGAGGTGGAGAGTGCCATAAACCACAGGCATCGCCGGACAATTTTTCGCTACGCTTGTTTCTCCCAAGAGGCATTAGATGCCTTCAAGTCGGGAGATGCGTACCTCCGTGCCGCTCAAAATGGTCTAGCCAGAGCCACGGAGCAATATGTAAAAGACATACGGGTAAGAAAATTTTGGTAATTATATATATATACCAATAGCCCCCGAGACTTGAAACAGTTAGAATAACTGATTTAAGGATCATATGTTATGCACGTTCTTACAGAAAAGAATTCCCTACTGTCCCAGGAGCTGGAAGAGTGCAAAGCCCAACTTGAGGCCGCACTAGCCGCGGCAGGGGAGCCCAAGGAGACTCCCTCTGGTAATATACACTTCGAAAGATAAGTATTTTGCGAAGCACGGAATGGGTGCGAATCTGACAAATGAAATTGCAGATGGCGCCGGATTGAATCCGGAAACGCAACACCTCCTACGCCAGCTGAAGGCTGGTGAGAAGGTGCTGACAAAGGTGAGGCGGTAAAAGAACGATCTCCAAGATGCCAACACCAAGCTGGGCATCGAGCTGAAAGATGTTCGTGCCCAGCTGTCAGACTCCGTTAAGAAGAATCAGCGGCTTCGGCGCGGCATATTTAGTAAGTACTTGAACGAACCTTTGGGGAAAAAAAGTTCGGCGGGGAAGTCGACTAACAGAGTAATGTCTGTAGGTGTGCTAACAGGTCGTCCTGCAGAGGAGATGCTTGGTTCTACGGGTGACCTTCTTCCCGAGCTCTCACAACTGCTCGAGCGAGTTCGGAAGGCGATGCGAGGCGTTGCCCAGGCCCTGTGGCCATCCATCTCCGTGCCCGAAGGTCTTGGAGAGCTTGCGGAGAAGCTAAAGGGAGCACAGCGGCGCTTCCGATTGTGGAAGAAATCGGCCTGCCGTCAAGGCACTAGGGAGGCCTGGGCCATGGTGAAGACGCGGTACACAAAGCCTGACTGCAACCACATGGCCGAGGTCGGTCCTGTGGGGCCCGATGGGAAGGAGATCCCTGTAAGCTTAGTATACGGCCAAGTAGAATTGGCCGCAAAGTATTCCCAGAAGAACTGTAAATTAGACAGCCTGTTGGATGGTATTGAAGAGGAATACAATCAGTCAGAATGACTATGTAATTTAATTGACATTTATAATGCCTTCTAGCCGGATTGTAGATCGTTTGTCATGGCCGACCTTTTTGCTTCAGCCTCGGGACCGGACGGTCCGGAGTGTGTCCGAATTCCCATACGGTTATATAAGAACCGGGGAATGCATGGAGACCAGGCGTAGGGGTCATTAGTGCGTGAACCGACAAGTGCCCGACTAGTTATGTTATATTACGTGGTTAGTAAGAAACATCTTCAAGGGAGAATAGTTCCGTTAGGGGTTCCTTTCCATGGGAGGCATGCCCTAAAGTGCATGCCCATTCTGCGAAAAAGACGCAGAAAAAAGCATCTGGGGGTGCATAAATAAATAAGTAAAAAGATCATCTTTTAGGTCACCGACCGAATATTCCCTTAAGAACGCTAGCTTTCGGCTTCACCCAGTCTGAGGTACACATCCGGCTGATCCGGCAGTAACAATCGCAGAGGTGCTCCCTTTACCGCCTAGCCGAATAATCGGGAACATAGGGGTAAGCACAGGAGCCAGGCAACCCAGCTTGGCCAAAACTTAAGTCATATCGATGCATATAATGGTGAAATAAAAGGTACATGCGGAAGTGTCACACATGTGTTGGGCATGAAGCCCGTATAAATAAGCTTCTGGTAAAAGAAGCCCCCATGTTTAATGAGTGCGAATAGAACGTCATTTGATGAGCCTTTAAAGGCTATAAGAGAAAGGAAGGGGAGAAGGAGAGAAATGTAAGACAGGCAGTATATAAAAAATGGACAGAGGAAGGAGATGAACACAGAGTCCGGCACTAGGCATAGAGTCTTCGGAGACGGGCTGCGTTCCATGGGTTCGGCTCAAGTCGGTTATCCGATGCATCTCGCAGGCGGTACGCTCCACCAGTCAGGACTTGGTCAATTATGAAGGGACCTTCCACTTGGGCTTGAGTTTGTCCTTTTTCTTGTCCGGCAGGCGTAGAACTAATTTGCCAACGTTGTAATTTTTGGCCCGTACTTCTCTGCTTTGGTATCTTCGAGCCTGCTGTTGATAGAATGCGGAACGGGCTTTTGCCATGTCACGCTCCTCCTCCAATGCGTCCAAACTGTCCTGCCGATCGAGTTCGGCTTCTCTTTCTTCGTACATGCGCACTCGAGGTGAGTCATGAATTATGTCGCAAGGCAGAACTGCCTCTGCGCCGTACACCATAAAGAATGGTGTGTATCCGGTGGTGCGATTCGGCGTGGTCCGCAGCCCCCAGAGTACGGAGTCGAGCTCCTCTACCCAGTGCGTGTTAGATTCCTTGAGGGACCGCACTAATCTGGGTTTGATGCCGCTCATGATAAGACCATTTGCACGTTCGACCTGACCGTTAGTTTGTGGGTGATAGACGGAAGCATAATCGAGCTTGATGCCCATGTTTTTGCACCAGAGTTTTACCTCGTCGGCCGTAAAGTTCGTGCCGTTATCAGTGATGATGCTGTGGGGGACGCCGTATCGGTGTACAACCCCGGATATAAAGTCTATCACCGGTCCGGATTTGGCCGTCTTAACAGGCTTGGCTTCTATCCATTTGGTGAACTTATCCACCATGACCAGTAAGTATTTTTGCTTGTGGGTTCCGCCTTTAAGGGGTCCAACCATGTCAAGCCCCCATACCGCGAAGGGCCAAGTGATGAGGATAGTTTAGAGGGCGGTGGGTGGCATATGGCTTTGGTTTGCAAAGAGCTGGCAACCGGCGCATCGTTGGACTAGGTCCTGGGCGTCTGCCCGGGCCGTCGGCCAATAAAAGCCTGTGCGGAAGGCCTTGCTTACAAGGGACCGAGCTGCAGCGTGATTACCGCTAAGTCCGGCATGAATTTCAGCCAAGAGGTTCCGCCCTTCCTCTTCGGAGATGCACCTTTGAAGGACTCCGGTAGTGCTTTTCTTATAAAGCTCTCCCTCGTGAACTTTGTAGGCTTTGGATCGCCGCACTATGCAGCGTGCCTCGTTTTGGTCCTCGAGGAGTTCCTTCCTAGTAAGGTAGGCGAGGAATGGTTCTGTCCACGGGGCGATGACGGCCATTATTACGTGGGCTGAAAGTGTTATTTCATTGGCAGAGCCTCCGATTGTGTCAGAATGTTCGGTGTCGGGCAGTGCGGTTGGGTCTGGGCTGTTATTGTTTGGCTCCCCTTCCCATACTACGGATGGCTTGAACAGCCTTTCCAAGAAGATGTTGGGGGGACTACATCGCATTTTGCGCCGATGCGTGCCAGGACATCTGCCGCCTGATTATTTTCCCGGGCTATATGGTGAAATTCAAGCCCTTCGAACCGAGTTGACATTTTTAGGACGGCGTTGCGGTAAGCTGCCATTTTTGGATCCTTGGCATCGAACTCTTCATTTATTTGGGATATTGCGAGGTTCGAGTCCCCGCGCACCTCTAGGAGTTGAATGCCCATGAATACTGCCATCCAGAGACCATGTAAAAGGGCCTCGTATTCGGCTGCATTGTTGGAGTCTGTGTACATAATCTGGAGTATGTATTGAACTGTGTCTCCTGTGGGGGACGTCAAAATGACGCCAGCCCCTAGTCCGGCCAACATCTTGGAGCCGTCGAAATGCATGATCCAATTTGAATATGTGTCGTACACTTTAGGGAGTTCGGTCTCCGTCCATTTTGCGACGAAGTCGGCCAAAACTTGCGACTTGATGGCTCGCCATGGCTTATAAGTTATGTCGAACGGGAGGAGCTCAATGGCCCATTTTGCAATCCGGCCCGTTGCGTCACGGTTGTTTATAATATCGTTAAGTGGTACTTCCGAGGCTAGTGTTATTGAACACTCTTGAAAGTAGTGTCGTAGCTTCCGGGATGCCATGAATACCACGTAAGCAATCTTCTGATAATGCGGGTACCGTGATTTCCATGGAGTGAGGACAGTGGACACATAATAGACCGGCTTTTGAAGGGGGAATTTGTGTCCGTCCGTTTCTTGTTCGACGACGAGCACTGCGCTTACAACCTGATGTGTTGCTGCAATGTACAATAGCATTGGTTCGCCAATGTTTGGCGCGGCAAGGACTGGGTTTGTTGCCAATATGACTTTTATTTTGTCGAGTCCGGCCGTGGCTGCATCCATCCATTCGAAGTGTTCGGTGCGCCGAAGGAGGCGGTAAAGGGGGAGGGCCTTTTCTCCCAAGCGGGAGATAAAGCGGCTTAGAGTCGCCAGGCATCCGGTTAACTTTTGTATTTGTTTGATGTCTTTTGGGATATCCAATTGTGACAGAGCTCGGATCTTGGCTGGATTTGCTTCAATTCCTCTACCGGATACAATGAAGCCCAAGAGCTTTCCGGCTGAAACACCGAAAACGCATTTTTCCGGGTTGAGCTTGATGTCGTATGTTCGGAGGTTATCAAATGTGAGCCTCAAGTCGTCTACTAGAGATTCGACATGTCTTGTTTTGATGACCACATCATCTACATATGCCTCCACTGTTTTGCCGATCTGGTTTGCCAGACATGTCTGAATCATGCGCTGATATGTTGCGCCGGCGTTTTTGAGCCCGAAGGGCATTGTGTTGAAGCAGAATGGGCTGTATGGTGTGATAAATGCCGTTGCGGCTTGGTCTAATTCTGCCATCTTGAATTGATGGTAGCCGTAATATGCGTCGAGGAAACACAACGAATCGTGTCCTGCGGTAGCGTCGATAATTTGATCGATGCGGGGGAGGGGGAAGGGATCCTTTGGGCAAGCCTTGTTAAGGTCTTTAAAATCAACGCACAGGCGCCATGATTTGTCCTTCTTTGGTACCATCACCAGGTTTGCTAGCCAGTCCGGATGTTTTATATCTCTGATGAATCCGGCCTCCAATAGCTTTGCTAGCTCCTCTCCCATGGCTTGTCTCTTCGGTTTGGAAAAACACCGAAGAGCTTGTTTGACAGGTTTGAATCCTTTTAGGATATTTAAACTGTGCTCGCCCAGCCTGCGTGGGATTCCTGGCATGTCTGAAGGGTGCCAGGCGAAAATGTCCCAGTTCTCTCGTAGGAACTGCGGCGTCTACATCAGGGTTTAACTATGCCCCGATGGAAGTTGTTTTATTGGGGTCCGTTGGATGGACCTGAAATTTGACTATTTCGTCCGCCGGTTTAAAGGAGGTGGACTTGGATCTTTTGTCGAGTACCACATCATCCCTATTCACCGTGGAGCGCAGCGTAGTCAGTTCCTCAGCCGCTAGGGCTTCGGATAGTGCCTCAAGGGCCAGTGCGGCTGTCTTGTTTTCGGCGCGGAGTGCTATGTCCGGATCACTAGCGAGAGTGATGATCCCATTAGGCCCAGGCATCTTGAGCTTCATGTACCCGTAATGGGGTATTGCTTGGAAGATTGTAAACGCTTCCCGCCCTAGCAGAGCGTGATAACCGCTGCTGAACGGAGCCACATGGAACGTGACCTCTTCGGATCTGTAATTATCTAGCGTGCCGAACACCACATCTAGTGTGATTTTTCCTGTACAGCGCGCTTCCCGACTGGGGATTATTCCTCTAAAGGTTGTGTTGCTTCGCTCAATGCGGTTCCAGTCTATTTCCATTTTTTGAAGGGTTTCCTCGTAAATGAGGTTCAATCCGCTGCCGCCGTCCATGAGTACCTTGGTAAGACGAAAGCCGTCCACTATTGGACTGAGGACCAATGCGGCTGGTGCTCGGGCTATTCGGAATTTAGGTTCATCACTGGCGTTAAAGGTAATAGCCGTGTCACTCCATGGGTTTATTGTTGCTACTTGGTAGACTTCGGCAAGGCTGTGGAGTGTCCTTTTTCGCATATTATTCGATGCGAAAGTCTCGAAGACTGTTAATACCGTATTGGTGTCTCTGGGGTGGCTTTCTGTGGCCTCCGGAATTAGGAGATCTTCGCCAATTTTGGCCACCTGCCGGAGTATCCAACATGCTCTAAGGCTGTGAGTTGGTGTGGCGTCCTCTGTACTGTGAATTTTACAGGGTCCATTGAGCCATCCTTCCAGTACGGTTCCATGCCCTGTAGAGGGTTTTTGCTTTTTGGTGTTTGACCGGGTGTCTGGCGATGATGCACCCTTTTATTTCGGACTGGGTTTGTATTCAGGGCCGGATCGTCCGAAAATTTTATTTCGGTTTTCCAGGCGCTTTCCATCGCACAGTACTTTCGTACGATGGACGCCAAGTCAGCGAAGCGTGTAATATCACGGCGACTTATGGCGTTGAGGATTCCCTTGTCCGTGCAATTATTGCAGAAGATTGAGATTGCGTCTTCCTCGCGGCAGTCCCTTATCCTGTTCCTAACCAGGAGGAATCTGGCCCAGTAATGATGTACTGTTTCTTCAGGCTCTTGCCTGATTTGGGATAGATCGCTTGTGTTCGGGTGGGTGGGTGGAATTAAATCTGAAGCCTCACCCAATTTGAGGCTCAGAGGCCGAGGAGTTTCCGAACTCGAAAATTTGGATTCCTGGATGTTGTCTAATGAATCCAGCCCGTCGCCTGAATCTAAGTTCAGGTCTTGAGTGATATCCTCCCCTCCGCGGGTATCCGGCTTGGAGGGATCGGGAATCCGGACGTAGCTAGTCCTTAAGATAGATGAAGGGTCGCCGCACTGTCCCTCTACCACGGCAACGTGATGGGTGACTTGGGGAGAGTTAATCTCTCTCAGATCGGGTTTCGGCCCAATTTGGTCGTAATTCGTAGTGACTCCCAGGGCGGCGATGCGATCCAAGAGCTCGTTTATGGAGGAGAGCTCCATTGGATCTAACTGCTCGGCAAGTTCCGAGCTGACATGAAGATTGTTTTTGATGGCTCGAGAGGTCATCGTCGGCGTAGAAGCCGAACAGGCGGTCATAAGAAAACCACCTAGCCGGAGGGTTTGGCCGACAGCCAAAGCTCCCTTAGCAACGGTGCCGTCTTTAAAGATGGGGCGAGGCATCCTTCCTGATGGCGATGACACAGAGGAACTCTCAATGAAAGCACCAATGTCGGTGTCAAAACCAGCGGATCTCGGGTAGGGGGTGCCGAACTGTGCGTCTAGGCCGGATGGTAATAGGAGGCAAGGGACACGAAGTTTTACCCAGGTTCGGGTCCTCTCGATGGAGGTAAAATCCTACGTCCTGCTTGATTAATATTGATGATATGGGTAGTACAAGAGTAGATCTACCACGAGATCGGAGAGGCTAAACCCTAGAAGCTAGCCTATGGTATGATTGTTGTTCTATATGTTGTCCTACGGACTAAAACCCTCCGGTTTAAATAGACACCGGATAGGGTTAGGGTTACACAAAGTCGGTAACAATGGTAGGAGATCTACATATCCGTATCGCCAAGCTTGCCTTCCACGCCAAGGAAAGTCCCTTCCGGACACGGGACGAAGTCTTCAATCTTATATCTTCATAGTCCAGGAGTCCGGCTAAAGGTATAGTCCTACCATCCGGACACCCCCTAATCCAGGACTCCCTCAATGGGATTACCTGCGGCTTGGCTTGTTGTAGTCCTCGATCTGCTTGCTGTACTACTTCCCACGCGGCCTTGGAAACGTAGCTAGCTAGGAAGCCTTCCCCTGTAATTCATTCAAACACCATAAAATCTCAGTGCGGTGCAAGGCTATAGATCGATCATCGGATTAACATAAATTGAAGAGCAACAGCTCATCAAAGTGTGTGAAATCATAATGTGGCTTCAAACATTGCGTGAAAGGCACATGCACCAGCGCAGTTTAAATCGATGAACAAGTACGTACATGTTGCAAGAAATTTGAACGAGGCTACACATTTGAACACACAGCGAACCATAAATTTGAACGACCAAATTGAAAAAATTTATAACAGGGAGATTTGGCAACCGCGGACGTCGCCGTTGCCTGCATCAGCTTTCCCCGGGAAGGGATTTCTCTCGGTCAAGTCCGGAAACCCTCGAAACCACCGGAGCATCTAAGACCGGAGCCAGGAAATTTTTCCAACGTGTGCACTCATGATTTGAGTATGAACTAGCAATTGTACAATCTCAGGTCATCTCATAGCAAGACTATAAGACTATAACTAATGGCAAATCTATGTGTATGTGGCGCGCACGCGGGGAGGGGGGGCGATTGCCCCCAACCTTAAAAATGATGTGAAGTTGAGAAAATTAGGAGGGCTTCAATGGAACTTTTTATTGTTTGCCCCCACATATATGCATATTTTACTATTTGATTCCCCTTTCCTCACCTCAAGCAACCCAGCCTCCCAAGGAAGGTGAAAGCCGCCCAAGTGGTCAGGTTTATGGCCTCGCTGAGCTAGCTTGTTTCCTCCCTCGGACGAAACAGCTCGAAATTAAAGCCACCCAAGTGATCAGGTTTCCGTTTCGGATAGCCACGCCATGATCATGGGCATGCATGCATATGCATGGGTGTGTAGGGCCTCGCGTAAAGGAAAGTGCGTGTGGGACCTCGTACAGTCCTACTTCCCACTACCTATGGACCAAGCTTCGACCTGGAACGTGTAGTGTGTAACTATATCGACTAGACATGATGCATGGTGTTAGCTAGGAGTTTTTTTCATAGTGCACTTCTACTCCCCCTTCTTTTAATCATCTAGTGCACTTTTACTCCTTCCATTGAAGTGTAGATAGAAATGTTGGGAACTCCAACTTGTCGTACAATGTTGAGAATTTCATTGTGGTCAACATGGTCTGGTAACTAGCACTTATATGTAAACCTAGGGACGGAAGTTTACCCACTCAAACTTATTGATTTACGTATCCTTTTCCCACTAATATCCCTGAGATCTAGGCTAAGATGGGTTAACCAGTTGATGCTCCTGGAGAGAAAGGAATGGAACATATATAGACCTAATCAGACAAATTTTCCATTCATTTGATGCCAATGAAATTTGCAAAATTAGCATTCCTCAATCCTAGGCAGTAGACAGTGTGGCATGGCATTTTGAGAAGAACGGGTTTGTGTAGAAAGGAATGGAACTACCTGTGTGCATTCCAACTATGTAGACGCCGGATATGTGTTCATTTGCTTGTATCTCCTTGATACTCATTTTGAAAAACAAATATCAAGATGACTTAAGTGTGCTCACTGGGCATGCCGCTTGGTTTTGATGCTTTATTTCGAGTCAACAAATCCACCTTTTATCGAAATGTTTCACTCTTTACTATAGTGTAGAAAAGTTGTAATTTGTCACGTGAATTCCACTTTACTCCCTGTTTATGAAATCGTGACAACCGAACCCTGGAGTTGTTATGTTCTGCTAGGTTTACCATGCATGTTTAAGATATTTTTCCCACTCCAATGGGCTCGGCCACAGTGGCGGATCTAGGGGTGGGGTGGTGGGGGCCATGGCCCCCACATACAATTTGCAGAATATTTTTACTAGTACATTTATATGTATATTCAGAACTTTATTAACTACATGTAAAGTGTTTTGACAAAGATATCCCTACCTTTTCTAATGGTGCCCCCACATTGATCAAATACGGAAGCGTCAGTCGGCTGTTGTCTCCATGCCCGTGCGATCATGCCTCAGTCAGCCCTGGTCCACTTTACCACACTCGTACCAAGTTGATGAAGTGAATTGTTTTGTGCACTAGAAGATGTTTTTTGGGCACGAGAAGTGGCCGTCTCCAACAACAGCCCTAAAGTAGGGCAGCCACACGGCAGTCGCCCTGCAGCCAAACACCATTTGGATATAGAATTTGCACACAAATAATAACAAATGCATCACAAATGAATTTCAAACAAACTACATATTATTTTATAGTTCAGAAAATTATTACATAGTTCATCAAATCGGTAACATAAATTGTTTTTGAAGCTCAACAACAAAGTTTAGCACATAAATGAAATAAGCATAGATATGCAAACTATGCTCCTTGTCGCCCATGCACACCCGATCACTCCTCCATCACATATTTTTGGAGATCTTCGTGTGTATAAAAATCTCGAATCTCATCGTAGACCTCAACAAAGCGACGGAGATGGTCTTGCACCCGACACGGCCAAACCGGAATCCCCATGAGGTCATAGGTGCTATAGTCTAGATCTTGACCACGCTCGTTCTCCATGATCAGATTGTGTAAGATCACACAGGCTGATCACGATGTACCATAGGATATCTTTATCCCAAAACCTAGCCATTCCTCGCACAATAGCCAATTGGGCTTGCAAAATCGTAAATGACCTATTCACATCTTTTCTAGCAGTTTCTTGAGCGTTGTGAAAGTAAAGTTCTTGCTTACCTCGGGGTTTTGAAACTGTCTTGACGAAAGTACCCCACTTTGGATAAATCTCATCCGCAAGATAATACCCAAAGTTGTACGTGCGACATTTGCTTGAAAGGTCACCTGTGTTTGTTCCCATTTGTCTAACTTGGTGAGGAGATTGATGAAGCACATTGATATCATTGCAAGATCCAGGCATCCCAAAGTAGGCATGCCAAATCCGTGTCTCCTGATTCGCCACTGCATTAAAAATGATGGTTGCATCCTTGTTGCGTCCTTTGTATTGTCTATGCCATGTTGCATGGCAATTCTTCCACTTCTAGTGCATGCAATCAATGGAGCCAAGCATGTCTGGAAACCTACGGGCCTTTTTCATCTCCAAAAGTCTCGTCATGTCTTCAGCATTGTGTGCTCTCAAATACTCTCGACGGAACAGCTCCACCACTGCCCTCGCAAATTGTTCGATGAAGAAGATTGAAGTGATCTCTCCCATTGCCAAGTGGTCATCAACGAAATCTGCCGGACCACCATATGCCACCATGCACAATACGGTAGTGACCTTTTGCTCAGTGCTATGTCCAAGACCTCCGACACAGTTCCTCCTTTGAATGAAGGACCGATCATGTTGCTTCATATCATTGCAAATGTGAAGAAACAAGCCCGTGCACATCCTAAATCAGCGTCAAAAATACATCTCTGGATAGCGAGGTCTTGGGGCAAAGTAGTTGCGCCACAATAGGTCGCCCGCCTCTTTCCTTTCTCTCCATAGAAACTCACGGCCAAAAACTAAACCTCCGTGCTTCGGCATCTTGTTCTTATGCATCATCACAATCATAGAAACATCTTCCTCCTTCGTCAAATCAAATTCCTCATCCGACGAGGAATAATCATAATATTTCGAGTCACATGAACACATCTATAATACGGAACTATGTATCAAGCCACATATCTACAAATGCATAACAAAACACAAATGAAATACTTTTTCCCTTTATAGTTATTTCGTCGAACAACCTGTGTGCGAGGAGAACAAATCCGGCCGACGAGTGGTCATTTTCTTGCGCCTGCCCGAAGGGGGTGGGCAACGGCCACCAGAAGTGCTCCATGACATGACAAAGCTAGCTATCCGTCCAAGAGCTCCAGAACGACGTGCTATGGCCAGCCAAATGTCGCTGACCTCTGTTCGGCCGCTGCGGTGGTGCAACTGGTTGTGCGGCTCCGGCAACTGCTAGGACACAAAATGGGGACACGGCGGAACAACCATTGACATGCGGCGGTCGCGACACAGGGAGAACAAACTAGGGCGGACGGTGGAGCAGCGATGGCCCGCAGGTGGACGGAGAAGGGGCGGCGGTGGTCTATTGCGGCGAATCTGCAGCGGTGGGTGCGTGAGTTAGATACATGGGAGGTCCTAAAAGTTTCATCGGGGTGTCATTTTAGTCCTGATTCTTCCAAAATGCACCTTTAGGTCTTATGTCTTTAGTAAGTGGTTCACATGAGGTCCTTTTTTTCACGAGAGCCGTGTGGCGCATTGGCCCATGCCACGTCTACTGAGGGCCCAAGCGCTAGGCATGAAATAAACATTGGAGGCCCTAATAATTTCTGGGTAGTGTCACTTTAGTCTTACTTCTTGCAAAATGCATATTTAGGTCCTAATTCTGTAGTAAGTGGTTCATCCGAGGTCTTTTCTGCACGATCTTTCGCTGACCAGCTTGCGTGACGCGCTCACCCATGCCACGTCAAATTAGAGGTCGTTGCGGCTGCCCTTTTTTTTTACAAGAAGCTCTTTGTAAACCCCCCCCCCTCTTGACATTCCCCACCCCCCCCCCCTCTCTCTATTTATATATCTCTCTCGGGCCCATGCCGTTGCCATGGTTGGGGTAGCATGCTCCTCGGCAGGGAAGCGGGTGACGAAGAGGAGCGTTGCAACATCGTCAGCAGCGCTGCCTCCGACACAAGCTCCTACAGCCTAACCTCAAATCAGAGCAAGTGTTTTGAGAACCTTAATTAAATAGTGCAAATCAAACTAAATCAATGCCTACAACTAGTGTTTGTGGAAGAGTAGCGAAAATCACATAGCTAAGGGACGGTAGCGACAAAACAATAGTTTTTTTTTTTTGCAATGTTCCTCATCTGCTAGTGACCCTAAGTCGACGTGGCGCGGGTCAACGCGCAACCAAACACACCAGCGATTGGTCGTGCAAAAAAGGACCTCAGGGGAACCAACTACTATAGAATAGGATCTAAACATGCATTTTGAAAGAAATAGGACTAAAATGACACTGCCTAGAAATTTTTAGGACCTCCAGTATTTTTCTTGCCAGGCGGTTGGGCCCTCTATCAACATGGCATGGGTCAGCGTGCCATGCGGGCAGGTAAGCGAGCACTCGTGAAAAAAGAACCTCTGGTGAACCACTTACTAATGAATAAGAACTTAATGGTGCATTTTGAAAAAAAATCAGTCTAAAGTGACATCCCAATGAAACTTTTAGGACCTCCACTACATTTAACTCGTTTTTTGCCCACCTACTTCCTAAAAACACTCCTTGTCCTATAGGGCTGGTGGTGGAGATGCTCTAAATCGATTGAAATCACCACATGTCGTATCCATCTGTCGCTGGAGCTTGCTTTGACGGAGCTGCCACGGCCTCTGGACTCTGGTGTTTATTGCGCTCCATTTATAGGACGCCGAGGATGTACGGGTATGTGACGATTTAGGCGATCGCTGCTAGCGCATAGCGAGCCTTAGCATTGTCATAATGATCCTCCTTTTGACAGCCCTTCTTCCTGTCACGCACGCGCATCTACAGTCAGACATGATAAATTCGGTCTCCTATACATTGGTGGACGCATTCAGGAAGGCTCTCAGATCGCGTCGAACAGCTAATATTTCATGCCCAACAGCTACACAACTCATACCCGAACTCTTAAATTCATGCAAATCCATCCATCATACACATGAATGTCAGACGTAAATAACATTGTTGTTTGCGGAAATACATAGCAAATAAAATTATATTTTAAATGTACAATTCAAACATTAGCTCTTTAGTTTTCATTGGGGTACACATATGCTCCGCAAGATCACCGAGTAGTTGTGCGTGCACCTGATGATCTTAAAGATTCTGATGCATCTGCAGAAAATTCTTAAGTTGATCTGCATCCTGTTGTTTTGGGATATTGATTTGTTCTCTAGGCGTTTCAAAATCATTGGTTTGAGCTACCCCATCATCCTCGTTCTCGACAATCATACTGTGCAAAGTGACACAACATGTTATCAGCTGCCACAAAGTCTCTGATTCCCACATCATTGCAACTCCATGAACAATTCTTCAATGAGCTTGAAGCACTCCGAATGCCCTCTCCCACATCCTTCCTAGCTGATTCTTGCATTGTTGCAAAGTGGCTTTGTTTGTTGCCATGGGGATCAGATGTGGTCTTCAGAAATGCCACCCAGTGAGCATAGATACCGTCAGTAAGGTAGTACCCCATGTTGTAGTCATGGGAGTTGATAGTGTTGTTGCACGACGGCGATTCCGCATTACAAACACTTCTGAACATGGGAGATCGTTGAAGCACATTGATAGCATTGTGAGAACCGGCATTCCAAAGAAAACCTGTCAAATCCGTAGGCCATCTGATGACATTACTTCCATTATGACGGTGACCTCTTTTATGCGACCTTGGTACATTCCGTGCAAACCTTTGTGGCAGTTTTTCATTGCCAATGCATGCAATTAATTGAACTGATCATTCCTAGAAAACCTCTTGCCCCTCCAATAGCCAACAACTTCTCTATATCCTCCATATTTAGTTCTCTCAAATACTCCGCTTCAAAAACCTCCACCACGACGCGGGCAAACCTCATAGTGGTCTTTAGGCATGTACTCTCCCCCATCCGGACCATCTCACCAATGGCATCGACGACAGTACCAAGGTGCAAGCATACTCAGAGCAGCACTGCATTTCTGCTTAGCAAAGAATGATAGTTGTCTACAACAATACCTAGTGAGCTTGAAGTACTCATCGTGTTCCTCCACTCCCTCCACGACGTGCAAGAATAATGGTTTGCGCACACGGAAACGTCGACGAAACCATGGTTCATCAGGGAAAGTTGGTTTGGGAGCAAAGTAGTCATTGTAGAGTAGTAGTGCTCCAGAGTCCCTATCCCAATTCAAAACTCTTCTCCCTTTGATCGAGCCCTTAAAGTTGAGAATGTGCTCCACCCCCTGGTCCATCTCATGTTGGATTCTCATGAGCATGATCATCCCATCTTCTTCGTCAGAATCCAACGAATTGAAGAACTCATTTTGAATCGTTTCATCAAGATGTGAGTCTGTACTCCTCATCCGATGAACCATCAGATTATATCGATCTGTCTATGAAACGATCACACAAAAATAGGTGGGACAATGTGTCGAACACATAAAGTGTATTGTAGACCGAGAGTTGCCGGATGTACCACGGTGGCGTCAGGGCCATTGACGATGTCCGTGGCGGGGAGAACGGATGGGACGACTGTTGTGGCGGTGACCGCACCGTCGAGGCTTCATTACGGCGATGGAGCTAGGCCGGGGCAGAGGAGGGAGAAGAGAGGAACAAGTCGAATCGGCTAGGTTGGGGGTGGGTGGGGGAGGAAGGATTTGTGCAATTTGAGGTAGTGTCGGCCTGCTTGGTCCGAGGTGGCGGACATGCCAGAGCCTCCTCATACCCGCTTCAGATTTGAACTGGATATGAGGGGTGCCGGTTAGCCCGGACATTTAGGACCGGTATGAGGAGCCTGTTTGGATCGTTTTTTTTTACCATCAGTGACCGGGCCGTCTGCCAGGGCGTTTGAGGTCAGTTTGAGGTGTCCGGCCATAGATGCTCTTACATGTCGAGGAGGGAGCGCGTCGAAGTCGAATCACGTGGGATAGAGGGAAACACCATTGAGTTGCCCACACACCGCCCTAACAAGTGGGCCCTACAGGACAGAACCAGAAGAAATCAGTCAGATGACACAACGTCATTGATATGCGAGAAAACAATATATGAGGTAGACACAATGTTAAGAATCCAGAAGCATGGAGTAAGAAAATGACTTCACTGTAACTAATTCCCAACCCTCATACGGAAGCTCCCTAATATAATTGCTTATTAATTGCAGCTGCACTTTCAGGTGGAGTTGAGTGCACTCCCGTAATTGGAAAATGCCACCCACTCATTTTCTATAAACGGAAATTTCTTCTATTAACATAAATACGTTGGTGTTTCTCCACCTCATCTAATCAATCGTGTGAAACCACGTCACATATGGACACAACACAATAGGAGGACAAGCGCTGTGTAACATGCATTAATTACAGTATGAGAAAATTCAAAAGGTGAAAAGTGAAAAGGACGCAAAGTGCGGGTCCTCGGCAGGGGCTTGCTTTCTGACGGGAAAAAGCCCTCGGCCTCCTGGCAGTTGTAATCTATATCTATATTTATATCTATATCTATACCTATTATTAAAGAGAATAGATATTCTTGGTTTTCAAGGGAATAGGTATTTTTGGTTTGGTCATAATATTTAGGTTCCGATAACTGTCACACGTGTGGTGTATCGGATAGTTGTGCCACACGCCTCGTGTGGCATGAACAGCAACCAGCCCACACACCTACATGTGGGCAAAACAACTAATGCTCACACATCTTTTTTCCCTCCTGAACTCTCTCACACGCGTGCGTGTGGGCGAATTTGATAACGCCCACACGCCCGTATGTCAGGCCTCGTACCCTTCTGGTCCCGCACGCGACGCGTGACGCCCACCGCGCGCCCGCAGTTGCCATGGTCCAGACCCTCGTCCATGTTCGTTTATCTACAGTTGCCATGTCGCTGAACTATGGTTGCCATGTCGGACAACTGCAGTTCCCATGGTTGCTCAACTGCAGTTGCCATGTATGGTCTGATCTAATGTAGTTGCCATGATTTCATAACTTTAGGAGTTGCCACATACTAACACTAGGCAGTTGAGAGAGTTGCCATGTGCTCACAAGCATGCTAGGGCAGTTGCCATATAAAAAGGAAGAGTTGCCATCTTCTTACGTGCACGTTAGGGCAGTTGCCATGTACGTGCACGTTGGGGCAGTTGCCATGTACCATGCAAAAACACATGGCAACTCGGTAAAAGACAGTTGTCATCTGCTTACATGCACACTAGGCAGTTGTCGTGTACCCTGCAAAAACACATGGCAACTCGGGTAAAAAAAAGAGAGTTGCCACCTGCTTATAAAGCACACTAGAGACAGTTGCCATGTGCGCTGCAAAAACACATGGCAACTAGCAGCTTACGTGTGGGAGAGGAGACGGGCGTGTGGGCGAGATGGCAAATGCCCACACACTAGCCCTTGTGCGTGACTGAAAACTGGTGTGTGGATGAACTGCTAAACGCCCACACACCGGTCCCTTCGTGTGGTAAAACGGATGTGTGGGCGAACTATGTCACACATCACACACACGCCTTGTCCTACGTGGCACAGAAAATCAGTCAGATTGTATTAAGATTCGTGCATATAGTACTGGACGGTGATGGATGCGTGTGGTCGAGATGGTCAACGCCCACACGTGTGGGCGTTAACATTTGCGTAATATTTTTTGTCCCGTGGTTTTTTTTTTCGTTTATAGTTGGACCTACCTAATTTTCTCACAAACATCTGGGCCGGCCCATGAAAATAGTAATAGGCTGCGATGACATATACTGTAGCTCCAAAAAAGATGCCTAAGTGGGGATCGAAGCCAGGATGGATGCCCATGAAAATAGTAATAGGATGTGTGGGCGAACTATGTCACACATCACACACACGCCTTGTCCTACGTGGCACAGAAAATCAGTCAGATTATATTAAGATTCGTGCATATAGTACTGGACGGTGATGGATGCGTGTGGTCGAGATGGTCAACGCCCACACGTGTGGGCGTTAACATTTGCGTAATATTTTTTGTCCCGTGGTTTTTTTTTTCGTTTATAGTTGGACCTACCTAATTTTCTCACAAACATCTGGGCCGGCCCATGAAAATAGTAATAGGCTGCGATGACATATACTGTAGCTCCAAAAAAGATGCCTAAGTGGGGATCGAAGCCAGGACGTCATCTTAGAAATATCACACACCAACCAGATAACCTACTAAGCATTGCTGGTCATAAAACAGTGCACAATCTTAATAACCAATTTCCAGCGCCCATACGAATATTTTTAAATTTTTGATCGCAACTGTTGTCGAAAAAATACCAAAATGTTTTGTGAAGCGCAAACACTTTACAAATTTGTAAACATATTTTAATAAAATGAATTATTTTTTAAAAACAGGAACATATTCTGAAAATCATGAATAATTTTTTCAAACAGGAACATTTTTTAAATTCCAAAACAAAATGTGGAAACACAGACATTTTTTGAAACTCAAAACAAAATTGGGAACACATAAAAAAATGAAATTCCGGAAAAGAAATTGAAACATGAACATTTTTAAAAAAATGAACAATTCGTGGATACGCGGACTTTTTTTGAAATTCCAATAGAAATTCTGAAAAGTTGTGAAAATTTTGAACAAAAACATTCCAAACAGTTTTTGAAAAACCGAAACAAAATTTCAAAACACGTTTTTAACACATTTTCAAACAATTTTAAAAACATTTTTTAAATGGGAACATTTTTGAAAATTTTCAAACAATTTTAAAAACAGGAATATTTTCTGAAAATCATGAATAATTTTTTCAAACAAGAACATTTTTTAAATTCAAAAACAAAATGTGGAAACACAAACATTTTTTGAAACTCGGAACAAAATTGGGAACACATAAAAAAATGAAATTCGGGAAAAGAAATTGAATCCTGAACATTTTTTTAAAAAATGAACAATTTGTGGATACGCGGACATTTTTTGAAATTCCAATAGAAATTCTGAAAAGTTGTGAAAATTTTGAACAAAAACATTCCAAACAATTTTTGAAAAACCCAAACAAAATTTCAAAACACGTTTTTAACACATTTTCAAACAATTTTGGAAATGGGAACATTATTTGAAACTCCTGAAAATGAAAACATGAACATTTTTAAGATTTGTCAACAATCTCTGAAAACGGGAACCTTTTCTGAAATTCTGAACATTTGTTAAAAGTTGTGAAAAAATAGGACAAAATCATTCCGAACAAACTTTCAAAACACGAACATTTTTTGAAAATCCAATTTTTTATTTATTTACAAATACGAAAACACAACCAATTTTTGAAAAAATTCTAAAAGTGCAAACATTTTTTTAGATAGAGAGTGTTCGCTTGAATATTTATCCCACCTCGCTTTGATCCGCAAAAATCCATCTGTTTATATACGCCGGATAGTTGTCGAGATCATCAAGCCCAAACGAAGGGTATGGTGCGGGAGTGAAGGAATTAAGATTGGCTCTAATTAAATGAAATTGTTGGAATAGAGCCTGGCAAAAGAATTAAATGTTGTCTCTACACGGAAATGTGGGGAGTATGGCTGAATTGTAGGCTCGGGATGTGCTTGCATGTCCGATGGAGTGTATGGCATGGCTGTATCTAACTAACAAAAGATATAAGATATCTGGTTGGAGTGGTATATATAGCTGGTGAGTGATGGCTGAATCTTAATGCGCACTAATAAAACAACCCCCAACATGTGTGCAACACGAGAGATGTTGCGGCCTTCTTTTCATGGGATCAATCGGCTCTCGCTCGCAAACTACTCAAAAATGAAAAAAGGAGCAAACGACCTGCCATCGGCTTTGATTTTTGGGCGACATGTTAACCTTTTCAATGTGTAAGTAAATGTTTTTATTTCTTGGTGTTTTTGCTGATATCAAGTTTTACTTTCTTGAAAAAAATACCTGGTTAATGTACATGCAACTTTCAATCGAGCATTGTTACTGCAAACGGCATACACAACTGTTTTAGGCCCTGTTGCTCCAAGCATAACACAACGCTGGAAGGCCAATTGCTTGCTACATCTGGAAGCACGCCAATGTAACATCAGTCGCCGCTATTATTTTTCTATCGAAAAATTGGACCGCCGTGCTGTAAAACCAATTACATAAGCGATGCCAAAACAACAAGTCGACCACATAGCAAAGCCAATGCGGGCAACGTAGCAAAGCCGACCACATAGACACAATAAGGATGACCACCATTGCTACAAGTCGGACACATGTCGTAGCGAGGTCAAGCAGTGTGCTACAAATTGGATATGCGAAGGTGTAAAGCTAACTAAGTGTAGATGTTAGGATTATAATGAGAATTAATTGATCCTTAGCACATGTGTTAAGGGTTGTTGTGTGACTAATGTATGACTGATATGCACTTTTTTAGAGCTTGATGTATGTCTCCCTGTTGTGTGATACCTTCTGAATGCTATCATGCCACACTGGTGAATATGCTAATATTCACTCCCGTTACAACGCATGGGCATATGTGTTAGTTTTCTTTCTTATACAGTGACACGTCAATTTTGTTTCTTATACGGCCGGGGGACGTCAGACCTACCATTTCGGCAATCGCTTCTAGCTAGCCCTACCATTGTCATACTGGATGCACCTCCGTGATTGCCTTTTGTCCCTCTCGCGCACGCCATCGTGGCCTCAACTGAGCCAGGACTGAGCCTGATTTTGCAAAACCAATCCATGGGTGTGGCTAGCTGTTCTACACTTATTCTCAAAACGGGCACTACTAAATATATACTATAGGCTGGGGCGCGCCACGCATCTTGGGCATAAGTGCGCACTAATCCTGCTTATGCAGTTGTCTACGTGTTCATACAATCCAAATTAGCGCTAATTTTCCTCCTCTAATACACTTGCTGAAACTGAACATCTGTCATGAATGATACGTCTAGATACGATGGACGGGGAGAAACTAAATTTTGTAAACTCAAGCATCCACAAAATGAAATCATCAGGTGAGGATGATGTATGATAACCGCTGCACATAGCCAAAGACTCCTCGACTAAATTTCTGAATCGTAAAAGAGAATCATAGAAAGCCTATGATCTGGACTAAAATTCTGAATCGTAAAAGAGAATTATAGCAAGCCTATGATCTGAACTACAACTGAGGAGCTTCTAGCTTGATAGCTTCATAGATCCGACCTTTGAAATTCTCCACAAACCTCTGTGGTATGGCCTACAGAAACAACCAAACAACAAAGTTGTCATTTTGACCAGAGTAAATAGCATAAAACTACTAGTTTACAGGCTAGGGTTTCAAAAAACTACCACTTTTTAATTTTTCTCAGAAAGCTACCAAACGCGTGGTCCGCTGTTTCAAAAAACCCAAACCCGCGGTGGCTAGCGATTTAACCGTTTTTCTGACGGATTGGGCCCACATGCCAGGCCACCTGGCCACGCGCGCTCACGGCGCGGCCGTTGACGGCCGTTAGCCCGTGCGGCCCGGTCGGAACGGGGGTAAATAAACCCCCTCGGTCGGTCGGGCGCTCCTGCTCACTCACTCTCTCCCTGCTCGCTCACTCCCCTGCTCTCACTCCCCTGCTCCAGTACGAGCTCGCCGCCGCTCGCCGTCTTTGAGGTGGCTCGCCGTTGACCTCCTTGCCACCATGCCTTCCTGGAACGACGAGGAAACTAGCTCGGAGGAGGACTGCGAGGTCGTCAGCATGGACATGGGACTTATGGTAAGTTCTTTGCCACCTAGGGTTAGGGTTAGGTGCTAGTAGGCCTAGGCTACCGCCATGAATCTTGCTAAGTGTAGTGTTGGTGTTGTAGGATTCTTGTTCAATAGTGAGGCTGGGGTTTGATTGTAGGATTGATGTAAGCTAGGGTTCATCTCAGTACAGTGTTAGGGTTCATGTTGAGTTGGGGATTTTTTTAGTGTTCATGTTTAATGAAGCGTGCAAGTATATTCTGGTGTTGAGTGCAGATTGAAACTAGTGTTTGCTGGTTATTTTGGTTGCAGGAGGAACCAGACACCACTGTGGAGCCCCTTTTCTGTGGCCAACTTGAGCTTGCTCATCCCAAGTGCATTATGCATCAAATGAGGCCTATTAAGCGTGTTGCTTTTGAAGGGCCTTTAACAGGAAGGCGTTTCTATGGCTGCCCAGTCCAGGTTAGATGGCAATAAACTTTTCTGCTATGTATGGTCATTGATGATTGATATGATGCAGCACTTTGTTTGATATGATGCCAATAAACATTTTTCTGCTATGTATTTTTGTTACTTTGGAAACTTAATCATGGCATTATAATAATTTATCATATCTCATTTATGTTATTCATTGTTAGAAATTATCAAGTATATACAAGTTAATCATGGAACTGAAATAAGCTCCTAGTCCATTTGTAATAACTTATCACATTTATAAATGCAGGAAAATGGTGTGAATTGTGGTGTTGTAGAGTGGGTTGATGGGCCTTGGCCAACTGTTCTTCAGAGATGTTTGTGCAAGCTATGGGAGATGTTCCATGAGCAGAACTTTGGAAGGGTACAGGACAAGGAGAAGTTTGAGAAGGAGTTGGCCAGGCTTAAGAGTGAACATGAAAGGGAGTTGGCCAAGTTTAGGACTGAAAATGACAAGCTTTGCATTGAGTACACCAAGCTTGTTGATGATGTATCCAAGATGTTTGATTGGCAGGATGGTAGGGTGGACAAGAAGGTGCACCAGAAACAAGTGGAGGAGGAAGAACTTGAGAAGAAGAAGAAGAAGGAGTTAGAGGAGAAAGCTATGTTGGAGGTGCAGATGGAAAAGCTCAAACTTGCAAAAGAGCAGAGGTGCATTTTGCAGAGCCAAGCTGATATCATCAAGAACACCAGGAAGGCTATGAAGGATGTTCAAGTTGACAGAGATGTTCTTAAGAAGGAGAAGGCAAAGCTTGAGCTTGTTGTTGCTGAGCTGCTGAAAGAAGGGTATGGCAGCAAGGAGAAGTTAGAGCAAATCAAGGCCATCCTTGAGTCTTGAAGTGGCTTTGATATGTTGGTGAAGTAAGTACATCCAAAGGCCTTTATATAAGGATGTGGCCTGGCATGACTGCAAGTGATTATGGGTGTACATTTTGGGGGAATGTGAAGTTTAACCTAGTGTAAGGACCTTATTTACTATGTTGTTAAGTTGTAATGGATCACCTATGCTATTAAGTGTTGTAATGAATCTCCTATGCTATTATGTAGTGGAAAATGGATCTCTTATGCTACTAAGTTGTGGAAATGGATCTTGTATGCTATTAAGTGTTCAACTTGATCTTCTATCTTTTAGATGTTATTTGTTAGCCTACATATATTATTTCTATGGGTAATTGGGCTTAGTGGCCCACTATTCTCTGACCAAATGCAACCCTAGGCCTACTAAACCCAACCCCATCCATCTGTCAATATAAACCCCTCCCCACCCCCACCCTTTCGCAGTCACTCCACCAGCCGCCACCCAAAAGAAACCCTACAGATGGATCCTGACATGGGAGATGTCACAGAGGAAGAGGGGGAGGCTGTGGAGGTTAGGACAGCAGCTGCTGCACAGAGGAGGAGGAGGAGGAGGAGGAGGCGCAGGCAGAGGGCCTTAGAGGCGGCCCAGGATGAGCAGCAAGAGGAGTTCAACCGCCGACTCACCAACAAGGTACTGGATAAGTGCAATGATGAAGAACTAGAGCTAGTTTTCACTGGAGACAGGGTAAGATCATTCATGGAGATAATTAGGTGGGCAAGGATTAGGGCAGTCATGGCTCCTCATCCAGCAACTAGGGCCAAGTGGGTCCGTTTCTTTGAGCGCTATGACTGATCTAGCTATCTATCTTTCTATCTGTAAGTCAATTTGAGAGAGAGTTTTGGTAGTTTTTGTGAGATTTTGATGTAATCTATGAGACTATCTATCTATGTAATCTATGAGACTATCTATCTATCTAGAGATCTATCTATGTATGTTTCTAGAGATCTATCTTTCTATCTATGAGACTATCTATGAGACTATCTTTCTATCTATGTTTCTATCTGTAAGGTGTATATCAAGTGTTGAATCCACATATAGATAAAAGTTAGAGATGAAATGAAGTTGCAAACAAGTGCAGAATCCACATACAGTACCATATTACAAACCAAATCAAACAGTGCAGTATCAAGTACTTAGTGAGGCAATGTTATTACAAACCAAATCAAACAGTATCAAGCACTTGGAGTTCAACAACTTCAGCTAGTTACCACTTGTATAAAAGTAATCTTTCAGCCTATTAGATGGCTTCCTGACCCTCTTTGACCCATCCTGCACAGCACTTGTACCAGATTGTCTAGGAGCAATGAAAGATCCAGTGCCAGCTCTATTGGCAGCAGCTGACCTGGTGTTCTTTGCTGGAGAAGACCTTGATGACCTGGTGTTCTTTGCTGGAGAAGACCTTGATCCATTGCCAGAAATAGTTGTGTTCTTCTTCTTGGGAGGTGGTACTACTGTTGCAGAAGAGGTGTTGGTCCTGCTCTTCTTGAGAGGTGGTGGTGCTGCTGTTGTAGCTGGTGCTTCCCTCTTCCTTGACCTAGAAGCTGTCTGTGTTGACTCAGTTGTTGTTCGAGGAGGAGTTGGTGCAGGTGCAGAGGCAGTAGGTACCCTTGGTGGCCTTTGTGCAGTTGCAGCCATTGAAGAACCAGCCTCAGAGTAGTTTGCTCTATTTTCCTACACAACAATATTAGTTAGAACTATTTTCCTACAAATGAAATGAATGTAACAATGCAATGAATGTAACAATGGAATGAATGGACATACCTGGTGCTTGTTCAGCCTCATCTGGAACTTAGGTTTCAAAGGGACACCACAATTGTTGATCCTGTGCCCTTGCTTCTTGCAGTTGCTGCATGTCACTGTACCAATCCTAGAAGTATCCTTTTTAGCTGGCACCTCAAACAGGCCTTTCCTCCTGGCAGTTTGTTTTTTACCTTTCTTTTCTCTAAACACAGGGGGAGAAATATCATCACTAGGTGTATGAGGCCAATGGTCAGGACCTGGCACAGGGAATATTATGTGCTTATATGTTTCACAATACATGGGTTTCTTGAAAAAAGCAGAAACATAGTCTTCAGGGTGTATCTTCACTTTCTGCATTGCAGCAATGGCATGACTGCAGGGGATAGCTGTCATGTCCCACCTCCTACAGTCACAGGTCTCATTGTTCAAATTAACACAATATGTGTTTTCAGAGCTACTTGTGACCTGCCATATCCCTGGCCCTGCCATGTATGCTTCACAATATTTAGCCCACTTCTTCCCCTCTTCTAAAATCTCTGAATAAGTAGGTGTGATTTCCCATCTGCATGTCTCTATCTTCTCTCTGATCTTCTGAAACTTAATCATCAGCTTTGTTCTTATGCCCTCTAACATAGTCCTGATTGGCTTGTTCCTAACATCCAATATTCTACTGAAAACCTCACTAAGGTTGTTTACTACCAGGTCTGTTTTGCACACAGTGTCCATTTTATACCTAGCCCAGGTATGCTCTGGTATCTGTGACAACCACTGCCAAGCTTCTAAACTTTCTTTTTTCAAATTCTCCATGCCTAAATCATGTCCATGTTCGGTAAAGGAATAGGCAGCCTGATCTAAATGTTTCTTAAGTTCCTCTCCTCTGAAACCAGCAGATTGGAAATTGGCATAAATATGTCTAAGACAAAACCTTTGTGGAGAGTCAGGGAATACATCATCTATTGCATTCAACAATCCCTGTTCAATGTAAGGTAATCTTAAGTGTTACTCATCTACTAAATAACATTATACTCATGGCAAATGTAAAGGCAAATGTAAAGACTAGGAACAATACCTTCTGCCTGTCAGACATAATTGTGTATTTGCCAAACTTATTGCCAGTTCCAATGACTGTTCTCAACTGTGTGAGAAACCATGTCCAACTGTCTGTCTCTTCCTTATCAACAACACCAAAAGCTATTGGGAAGATGTTATTGTTGCCATCCCTCCCTGTAGCTGCCAATATCTGCTGACCAGTGCTTAGCTTGATGAAGCAACCATCCAGACCTGCTAACATGATAACATGAGTGCCTAAGTACATCAATGTTTAAAAAGCATATAAATTTTTGAATACTTACCTATAAATGGCCTGCATCCATTCAGAAAACCCTCCTTGCATGCAAACAAGCAGTAAAACATATAGTGAAACCTTGGGGTAGGAGCTGGGTTAAGTGGGTCCTCATGTGTTGTTACTATGCACCTACTGCCAGGGTTAGTTTCTAGCACACACTGCAGGTAGTCCCTTATTCTGTGATACTGGAGTTTGTGATCTCCTTGCACAACCTCAACTGCTTGCTTCCTTGCCCTATATGCCAAGCTTTTAGGCACATGCACACCAAACATCTTCTTTGTGTATGACATAATTGTGTCAACACCCACTGGTAGAAAAAGGGCCTATAGTCCCGGTTCGTAAGGGCCTTTAGTCCCGGTTCCGGAACCGGGACTAAAGTGTCGGTACTAATACCTCCCCCCTTTAGTCCCGGTTCAATCCAGAACCGGGACTAAAGGCCCTCCACGTGGGCATTGCGCAGAGCCCAGTCAGGAGACCCTTTGGTCCCGGTTGGTGGCACCAACCGAGACCAATAGGCATCCACGCGTCAGCACTTCTGTGGCTGGGGTTTTTGTTTTTTTTAAGGGGGGGGTTGGGGGTTTTGCGGGGTTAATTTAGGTGTTTCATATATTGTGTTAGCTAGTTATAATTAATAGAGAGAAGTGTCCTCTCTTATGTCCGTGCTTGGTCGACGCTACGTACTATACATACGTATATAGAGAGGACTAGACACGCTAGCTAGCTAGTAAGCAAACGAAGGAAACAGAAGATCGTCATGAACATATATGCATATATACAGAGAGAAGTGATATCGACCACCTCTCCTTCTCCGAGAGATTGGTCGAACAACAAGTTCTCGTATATCTATCTGACACTACCGGCTACATATATACAATAATTATCGTAATCATACGGACTCAGGGTCCACATAGAATTCTCCGTCTTCAGGGATCACGTGGTCAAGAAAGAATGCCGCCAATTCCTCTTGAATTGCTCGCATGCGAGCTGGTGCTAGGAGTTCATCCCGCTTCCGAAACATCTAATTTGAAGAAGGGGGTCAATACATATATATATATATATATATATAAATGAATGAAACTCAACACAAATGATGGTAATAAAATAAAATTGTGAATGTTGTTATTTACGTACTTCATATTGTTCGTTAGAGTACCCGCCCCGCTCACAGGTCGTGTGGCGGATGGACTCGCAGATGTAGTATCCACAGAAATCATTCCCTTGTTCCTGCCACAACCACTTTACAAGAAATAGAGGTCAATCAAACTGATAAGCAAGAATGCTAAATGGTATTGATGAAACTAGCGCTTGAATCACTAGGAGATGCGCGGAACATGCTACTATAGTACTTACTTTCGGGTGTCTAAATTCCAGCTCCTTCGGCAGTCCCGGAACTGTTTTGGTGAATTTTCTCCAAACCCTGCCGGACAAAGAAAACAATTACTTGATATCAGGAAATGAACAAAGTTGCTGATATGGTGGATAATGATCGATTTAACTTACTTCTTGAGGATTTCAGTCATGTCCGCATACTCCTTGGGATCTTTTCGTTTAGAGTCCAAGATGGTTACTACTCCCTGCTCAAGCTTAATCTCTAGGAGAATATAGTGGTAACTGCACACACATGCATAACTCATCAATTACATTACTATAACCTTGACTAATATATAAGGGAAACCGAATACGCACAAGACAGTAACACTCACCTGAAGTTGTAAGGAAAGAGTATTATATCTTTGTTTTGATTTATTACGAACGATCGTAGCAAGCTGGCCTCGGTAGCTGCGGCATGAAGTTTAACCTGAGTTGCATCTATGAGATATGTGTTAATGAACCCAATATCACCGACTTGTCTTTTCTTCAATTCGACAATCTTCAATCTGCATAATATAGTGAGGATGATTATAAATACATGCAATGAAAGAGCTAAGCTATATAGAGAAACTTAATGACAGAAGTAGTACTACTTACAGACAGTAGCAGGCGACCGTTGTTTTATCGAGGGCCAATTGATTGAAGAACCGATAGAACTCCTCAAATGGAACAGGCAACGGATCAATTCCAACGAGGTCATGCTCCGGTTTAACTCTCGCATACAAAGTACTCCTCCCCCCAGAGTCTCTGCAGATTTTCAAGTACCAATCATGCAATCTTCGCATCATCGTTGATAGAGATCTTTCATCTTTGATGAGAGGCTTCCCGTACTCGTATCTTTGTATCTGCACGTCCATGGGTTCATAATGTACTTCGTCGGGCAGGTAATCTGCAAGATTGCTATAACCGGGCACCATCCTCGGATCATTATCGACGTTGTGGCTAGGCACCTTGAGCGGGGGGCACGATTGCTTCGCTTGTTCGCCGAGCTGGGAAATTTGTTTCCCAGCTCGTCGTTCTTTCAGCCTTTGATCACTGACAGTACTTCCCGACCGCTCCGCTTCGGCAAATTCCTTTCCAATAATGCGGTCATAGTTTCCTTTCGGCGGATCAGACTTCGGTGGTTTTGTCAGGGCAGCCAGAGTGCACTTCACTTTCACCCGATCTACCTTCTCCTCCGGAGGTGGATGTTTCTTTGCTTTCACCCCTTCAAAGAATTTCTTCACTTCTTCTCGCGTGATCTCGGCGTTCTCCTCCTGGGTCCTCTCGTATGGTAACTTCTCTGGAGTCTTCAGAGAAGGACCGAATCTATATGTCCTCCCGCCTCTGGTTGTACTGCTAGACGCCGACCGAGCAGACGTAGCGGTTGTCTTCTTTACTTGCTTAAGAGGCGGAGGAGAAGGACTACGACGCGCCGGAGCAGCTGGAGCAGCGGCAGGTCTCTTCCGCCCTTGCTAACGAGGCGGAGAAGGAGGAGGCTGGCTGCTCGGGCGCGTCGGCGCAGGCGGAGAAGGAGGCGGAGTGCCGCCGCGTGCCGGAGAAGGAGCCGGCCGAGGGCCCTGATCGTCACTCGCCGGAGGAGGAGGCGGTGGAGGCGGAGTGCCCTACTCGCCGGAGGAGGAGGAGGAGGCGGTGGCGTCCAGTTCGGAAGGTTGATGAGCTCCTTCCGCCATAGGCATGGAGTCTTCAGAGCAGACCCCAGCCGAGTCTCCCCTTCACCGGTAGGGTGGTCAAGCTGGAGGTCCTCAAATCCCTCCGTTATCTCATCCACCATCACCCTAGCATATCCTTCTGGAATCGGCCGGCAGTGAAAAGTTGCGCCGGGTTCAGTAGGAAAAACAGAGCCAACAGCCGCCTTGACCTTCAAATTCATCCATTGCGTCATAAGGTGGCAATTTTGAGACTCTGTTATAGCATCCACGGGATAGCTGGCAGGAGCCGTCAAGTCATGCTCCGGCTGAAGCAGCTCGGTGGAAGCCACGCTGCTTCTGCGCTGAGATGGCGGGGTAGCTTCGGGGGAGGCTTCGGCAGTACGTTTGCTGCGATTTGCTTCTCGTTCCTCTATCGCGTCTACCCTTGCTTGCAGCGCCTGCATTTGGGTCTGCTGCACTTTTTTCCTCCTCTCATGGGATTTGTAACCGCCTGCGTCCGGAAACCCAACCTTCCACGGAATGGAGCCTGGCGTGCCTCGTGTCCGTCCAGGGTGCTCAGGATTCCCGAGGGCCATTGTGAGCTCGTCGTTCTCTCTGTCTGGAAAGAACGTCCCTTCCTGCGCTGCTTCGATATACTGCTTAAGCTTACTGACTGGTATGTCCATTTGATCGTTCGTCCAAATGCACTTCCCTGTTACAGGGTCCAGTGTTCTGCCAGCCCCGAAGAACCAAGTCCGGCAACGGTCTGGCCAGTTAATTGTCTCTGGTTCGATCCCTTTATGAACCAGATCATTCTCAGTCTTGGACCACTTAGGCCGGGCTACGAGGTAGCCACCTGACCCCGTGCGATGGTGAAGCTTCTTCTTCGCAGCATTTTGCTTGTTTGTCGTCGACATCTTCTTACTCTTTTCCGATGTCTTGTGGGCCACAAATGCGGGCCAGTGATCTCTGATATTCCCATATCTGCCCTTAAATTCTGGTGTCTCATTATTTTCGACAAACTTATTCAGCTCTTTCTTCCACCTCCTGAATAGTTCTGCCATCCTCTTCAAAGCAAAAGACTTGATTAATTTCTCTTTAACTGGGTTCTCTGGATTATCCTCAGGCGGTAGGGTGAAATTTGACTTCAGCTCAGTCCAAAGATCATTTTTCTGCATATCATTGACATAAGAGACCTCAGGGTCTTCTGTAGCCGGCTTAAACCATTGCTGGATGCTTATCGGGATCTTGTCGCTAACCAGAACCCTGCACTGAGCAACAAATGCGCTCTTTGTCCGGAGGGGTTCAATAGGTTGGCCGTCGGGCGCGATTGCTATGATCTCAAACTTTTCATCCGAGCTCAACTTTTTCTTCGGGCCTCGTCTCTTTACCGAAGTTGTGCTCGATCCGGAGGGCTAGAAAAAAGAACAAAGACTTAATTAATATGTGTACATACCAAAACAATGAATGCATCAATCAGCTAGTCAGCTTAGGCTTAACTAATATATATACCTGGCCGGACTCGGTTCGGTCACCGGAGCCGTCCTCATGTTCTTCTTCTTGCACCGGCATTAGGTCACCGTAGCCAGCTTGTTCACCCTCTCCTTCCAGACCATCGGTTTCATTGAGAAACAACGAGATGGCATCACTTCCTTCTGCGATTATGTCCCTCAACAACGCTTCTTTTGTTGCTTCGTCTAGGGCGGTGTGCATAGTTTCTACAAATATTTACAACATGGCAATTATTATTCAAACATGATAGATGGATATATTAGTGCCAAACATAGAACTAGCTACCTAATCATAGTAAGCTATCGGGAGGGGGTATATATCGACAACGACGACACTACATCTATGTCCCTCGACGACCCTCGTTCCCGATAAAAAAAAGAGGAAGAAGAAGAAAAATAAGAGGAGAAGAAAGAATAGAGGAGAAGATCTCCTCTATTCTTTCTTCTCCTCTTTTTTTCTTCTTCCTCTTCTTTTTTTATCCTCTTCTTCCTCTCATGTTCGATAGGATCGCCGAGGGGTCGGGAGGTTGCGTAGTGTCTCAGGATTCAACAAAACCATGTCTTCATCATTAGGCGAAAGTAACATGTGCATGATGGTATGAAGCTCTTCAAAGTTGTTCTGGAACGGACTCCCAGATAGGATAATCCGCCTTTTGGTACAAAGTTCGCAAGAGCCTTCCGAATATCGCTATTTGGAAGGCCTTTGCTGAATTGGTACCAAAAGGCGGATTATTCTATCCGGGACTCCATTCCAAAACAACTTTGCAGAACTTCGTACCAACATGCCCTGGTTACTTCCGGCTAATGATGAAGGCATGGATTTCTTCAATACTTTGACACTAGGAAACCTCTCTCTACTTCCGGCTAATAAGAAGAAGAAGAAGAAGAAGAATAAGAAGAAGAAAAGAAGAAAAAAAAGAGGAGAAGAAGAAAGGAATAGTGGAGAAAAGAGAAAATAGAATATATTCTATTTTCTCTTCTTCTCCACTATTCCTTTCTTCTTCTCCTCTTCTTTTTCTTCTTTTTTCTTCTTCTTATTTATTTCTCCTCTTCTTTTTGGTAGAGGAAACCCTAAATAGCTAGCAAGTTTCGTGGGTGTGAGATACATGTGGCCTTCGGTGTCGGACACTACATCCACGTCCCACAAGTGACGTGGGCGTCGAAGCCCGCGCCACTTGTGGGATGTGGGTGTAGTGTCCGACACCGACGGTACATGTATCTCACACCGACGATACTTTCTATTTAGGGTTTCTCCTCTACCGCTCCTCGACCTCTCGACGACCCTCGTTCCCGATAAAATAAAGAGGAAGAAGAAGAAGAAAAAAGAAGAAAAGAAAGAATAGAGGAGAAGACTTCCTCTTCTTCCTCTCCTCTTCTTCTCCCTCTTCTTCCCCTTCTTTTTTCTTCTTCTTATTTATTTCTCCTCTTCTTCCTCTCCTCTTCTTCTTCTTATTTAGTTCTCTCGACCCCTCATCCCTCTCTCGACCCCTCAATGACCCTCGTCCCTGATAACATATTCTTTCTCCCCTCGACACCTCTCGACCTCTCGTCCCACTCTCGACCCCTCATCATCATCTATCACCCCCCTCATTTTCTTTAGCATATATCCATGAACAAAATAGAGGAGAAGATCGAAGAAAAAAAAAGAAGCCTTCCTCTTCTTATTTTCCTTTCCAAACTCCTTCCTTTTCTTCTTCTTCTTCTTCTTCCTTCTTCCTCTTTTCTTCCTTTTCCTTATTTTACTTTTTCCTCTACACTAACCTAAAATCGATATCTACTAATTAACAACCTAAATAAAAAAATGAATACATATATGAAAAAAAACATCATATAAAAAACATTTTTGACATATTTAGCATATTCTGATCCATAGTTCAAAATTTTCAAATTTCATTCAAATGAAATTTGAATCGGATTCAAATAACTTGTTGAAAACCTATTCTAAACCTCTCCAAAAATTCTGAAATTTTGCCATCGCCTTTGTCTTGCATCAGTACCTCACCACAAATTTTTTTTAAAAATTCCAAAAATGCCCAAAGCCATCTAGTATTTCATCAAACACCTTCTATATGGACAAAAAGATTCCTCCTGTTCCAAAAAATTCAGAAAAGTGGACAGCGCGTTGCTGCTGCTCCACTTCTCCTCTCCTCTACTTCTCCTCGGGCGCTCGGGGCCGGCGGAGCAGGGGCGGAGCAAGGGCGCAGGGGCGGAGCCGGGGCGCTCGGGCGGTGGCGACCATGGAGCAGGGGCGGAGCAAGGGCGCTCGGGCGGCGCAAGAGTGGCACTCGAGAGGGGGGGCTCACTTTGAGGGGGGCGGCGACGGCTGGAGTCCGGCGACGAGGACGGCCGGCTCGGGGACGCGGTGACGGGGACGGTAGCCGGGGCGGCGGGCGTGGGGCAAGGGGCCGGCGCGGGCGACGGCGAGGGTGGGACGGGGCGGTGCGCGTCGGGGCAGGGACGAGGGCGACGGCGACGGGGGCGGGCCGTGGTGGCGCGCATCGCGGGCGACGGCGACGATGGGGGCTGGGCGGCGTCGGGGCAGCCTGGCGGCGTCAGGGGCGACAACTGCAAGATGAGAATGAAAAATTCCAAAGTGTGGCCTTATATAGAAGAGGCTTTAGTCTCGGTTCGTGGCAGCAACCGGGACTAAAGGTGGGCATTAGTCCCGGTTGGTGCCACAAACCGAGACCAATGGCCTCTTTTCGGCAGCCCAAAGGGCGGGAAGCGAAGCCCATTGGTCCCGGTTGGTGGCACCAACTGGGACTAAAGGGGGGCAATGGTCACGGCTGGTGCCACCAACCGGGACCAATGCCACCTTTAGTCCCGGTTAGGGCCGCCAACCGGGACCAATACCCTTGTGCTGCCCCGCGCCCATAAGTTTAGTCCCACATCGCTAGTTGACAGCGCCCAACACCAGTTTATAAGCTCTGCTGCCTCCTCCCTCTCGAACTCCTCTGAACAGCAGGCCTATGGGCCTAATTTGACACTGCTTTGCCTGTGGGCCTATTGGGCCTTCTGCGGGCCTGAATCCTGGCCCATGTAGGGTTTCTAGTCGTATTCAGGCCGTGGAGGCCCAGTAGGTGGCATTTTTTTTTGGTTTTTTCTTTTTTATTTCTATATTTTTTTGGTTTTTTATTTTTTATTTCTACTTAAAACTAAATACTTACAGTTTTTTAGTGATTTCTTTTTGCTTTTAGGTCACAAAAATTATAAATTTTCTGTTAGTGCCATTAGTTTTAAATTTTAAATAGTTTAAATTTGAATTTTTAAAAATTTGTGTGAATCACTAGTTTATGAATAACTTTACTATAAAATTAGAATTTTTTTCTATTTATTTTTTATTTCTACTTAAAACTAAATACTTACAGTTTTTTAGTGATTTCTTTTTGCTTTTAGGTCACAAAAATTATAAACTTTCTGTTAGTGCCATTAGTTTTAAATTTTAAATAGTTTAAATTTGAATTTTTAAAAATTTGTGTGAATCACTAGTTTATGAATAACTTTACTATAAAATTAGAATTTTTTTCTTCTTTGCTATTTATTTTTTATTTATACTTACAATTAAATACTTATAGTTTGATTTTAGGTCACACAAATTATATTCTTTTTGCTATTGAAGAATATTATAGTTTTATTTTAGTTGATCATAACATAATATTTTAATTGATTGTTTTTATTTTCATAAAAGTTTTGTAGTTCATTCTGTTTGCTATTAATTCATTCTTTGAGCTAAATGACTCTGAAATTGGAAAGCATTTCAAAATGAACTCTGAAAAGGTTGAAAGTTGGCATGGTATCATCATTTCACCCACATAGCATGTTCCAAAAAGTAGAGAGGGTTACGACAAAAACTTGATGCACTTCGTGTACAAAATGGACAATCACTTTCGAAGTATCAAAGTTTCGAACCATAAGACATGAAAGCATTTCAAATGAACTCTGAAAAAGTTGAAAGTTGGGATGGTATCATAATTTCACCCACATAGCATTTGCTTATTGCGGGAGAAAGTCTTCACTTTTTCTTCGCTTGTGCATTTGCTTATTGCGCCGTAACCATGGATAATCTTCATTGTTTATCAGGATGCTTGGGTCAGCCTTGACATTGAAGGGAGGAATTTCATGAAACTTTTCATAATCTTCAGACATGTCTGTCTTGCCGTCCACTCCCAGGATGTCCCTTTTTCCTGAAAGAACTATGTGGCGCTTTGGCTCATCGTATGATGTATTCGCTTCCTTATCTTTTCTTTTTCTCGGTTTGGTAGACATGTCCTTCACATAGATAACCTGTGCCACATCATTGGCTAGGATGAACGGTTCGTCAGTGTACCCAAGATTTTTCAGATCCACTGTTGTCATTCCGTACTGTGGGTCTACCTGTACCCCGCCGCCTAACAGATTGACCCATTTGCACTTAAACAAAGGGACCTTAAAATCAGGTCCGTAGTCAAGTTCCCATATGTCCACTATGTAACCATAATATGTGTCCTTTCCGCTCTCGGTTGCTGCATCAAAGCGGACACCGCTGTTTTGGTTGGTGCTCTTTTGATCTTGGGCGATCGTGTAAAATGTATTCCCATTTATCTCGTATCCTTTGTAAGTCAATACAGTCAAAGATGGTCCCCTGGACAACAAGTACAACTCATCACAAACAGTGTTGTCACCTCTGAGACGTGTTTCCAACCAACTGCTGAAAGTCCTGATGTGTTCACATGTAATCCAGTCGTCGCACTGCTCCGGGTGTTTGGAGCGCAGACTGTTCTTGTGTTCATCGACATACGGGTCACCAAGGTAGAGTTCTGTAGAACTGTGTAGTGTGCTTGAGACCAAGAATATCCGTCCCTGCATATTATTGAGTCTCTTCCCAGAGTGCCTTTTCCAGTCAGTCTCCCCTCATACCGCGATTTAGGGAGACCTATCTTGTTAAGGCCAGGAATGAAGTCAACACAAAACCCGATAACATCCTCTGTTTGATGGCCCATGGAGATGCTTCCTTCTGGCCTAGCGCGGTTACGGACATATTTCTTTAGGAATCCCATGAACCTCTCAAAAGGGAACATATTGTGTAGAAATACGGGCCCTAGGATGACAATCTCGTCGACTAGATGAACTAGGACGTGCGTCATGATATTGAAGAAGGATGGTGGGAACACCAGCTCGAAATTGACAAGACATTGCGCCACATCACTCCTTAGCCTTGGTACGATTTCTGGATCGATCACCTTCTGAGAGATTGCATTGAGGAATGCACATAGCTTCACAATGGCTAATCGGACGTTTTCCGGTAGAAGCCCCCTCAATGCAACCGGAAGCAGTTGCGTCATAATCACGTGGCAGTCATGAGACTTTAGGTTTTGAAACTTTTTCTCTGGCATATTTATTATTCCCTTTATATTCGACGAGAAGCCAGTCGTGACCTTCATACTGAGCAGGCATTCAAAGAAGATTTCTTTCTCTTCTTTCGTAAGAGCGTAGCTGGCAGGACCTTTATACTGCTTCGGAGGCATGCCGTCTTTTTCGTGCAAACGTTGCAGGTCCTCTCGTGCCTCGGGTGTATCTTTTGTCTTCCCATACACGCCCAAGAAGCCTAGCAGGTTCACGCAAAGGTTCTTCGTCACGTGCATCACGTCGATTGAGGAGCGGACCTCTAGGTCTTTCCAGTAGGGTAGGTCCCAAAATATAGATTTCTTCTTCCACATGGGTGCGTGTCCCTCAGCGTCATTCGGAACAGCTAGTCCACCGGGACCCTTTCCAAAGATTACGTAGTGTAAATCATTGACCATAGCAAGCACGTGAACACCGGTGCGCATGGCGGGCTTCTTCCGGTGATCTGCCTCGCCTTTGAAATGCCTGCCTTTCTTTCGACATTGATGGTTGGTCGGAAGAAATCGACGATGGCCCAGGTACACATTCTTCCTGCATTTGTCCAGGTATATACTTTCAGTGTCATCTAAACAGTGCGTGCATGCGTGGTATCCTTTGTTTGTCTGTCCTGAAAGGTTACTGAGAGCGGGCCAATCGTTGATGGTCACGAACAGCAAAGCCTTAAGGTTAAATTCCTCCTGTCTGTGCTCATCCCACGTACGTACACCGTTTCCATGCCACAGCTGTAAAAGTTCTTCAACTAATGGCCTTAGGTACACATCAATTTCGTTGCCGGGTTGCTTAGGGCCTTGGATGAGAACTGGCATCATAATGAACTTCCGCTTCATGCACATCCAAGGAGGAAGGTTATACATACATAGAGTCACGGGCCAGGTGCTGTGATTGCTGCTCTGCTTCCCGAAAGGATTAATGCCATCCGCGCTTAAAGCAAACCATACATTCCTTGGGTCCTTTGCAAACTCATCCCAGTACTTTCTCTCGATTTTTCTCCACTGCGACCCGTCAGCGGGTGCTCTCAACTTCCCATCTTTCTTTCGGTTCTCACTGTGCCATCGCATCAACTTGGCATGCTCTTCGTTTCTGAACAGACGTTTCAACCATGGTATTACAGGAGCATACCACATCACCTTCGCAGGAACCCTCTTCCTGAGGGGCTCGCCGTCAACATCACCAGGGTCATCTCGTCTGATCTTATACCGCAACGCACCGCATATCGGGCATGCGTTCAGATCCTTGTATGCACCGCGGTAGAGGATGTAGTCATTAGGGCATGCATGTATCTTCTCCACCTCCAATCCTAGAGGGCATACGACCTTCTTTGCTGCGTATGTACTGTCAGGCAATTCGTTATCGTTTGGAAGCTTCTTCTTCAATATTTTCAGTAGCTTCTCAAATCCTTTGTCAGCCACAGCATTCTCTGCCTTTCACTGCTGCAATTCCAGTACGGTACCGAGCTTTGTGTTGCCATCTTCGCAATTGGGGTATAACCCTTTTTTGTGATCCTCTAACATGCGATCGAACTTCAGCTTCTCCTTTTGACTAATGCATTGCGTCCTTGCATCGACAATGACCCGGCGGAGATCATCATCATCGGGCACATCGTCTGGTTCCTCTTGATCTTCAGCAGCTTCACCCGTGGCAGCATCATTGGGCACATTGTCTGGTTCCTCTTGATCTTCACCAGCTCCCCCCGTTGCAGCATCACCGTATTCAAGGGGCACATAGTTGTCATCGTACTCTTCTTCTTCGCCGTCTTCCATCATAACCCCTATTTCTCCGTGCCTCGTCCAAACATTATAGTGTGGCATGAAACCCTTGTAAAGAAGGTGGGAGTGAAGGATTTTCCGGTTAGAGTAAGACCTCGTATTCCCACATTCAGTGCATGGACAAAACATAAAACCATTCTGCTTGTTTGCCTCAGCCGCATCGAGAAACTCATGCACGCCCTTAATGTACTCGCGGGTGTGTCTGTCACCGTACATCCATTGCCGGTTCATCTGCGTGCATTATATATAATTAAGTGTCCAAATTAATAGAAGTTCATCATCACATTAAAACCAAAGTGCATACATAGTTCTCATCTAACAACATATAGCTCTCCAGAGCATCTAATTAATTAAACCATACATTGAAACTATGTAAAACATTTCAATGCGAAAACAAATGCGATCATAATCGCAAACAAGGTAACAATTGATCCAACGGCATAATGATACCAAGCCTCGGTATGAATGGCATATTTTCTAATCTTTCTAATCTTCAAGCGCATTGCATCCATCTTGATCTTGTGATCATCGACGACATCCGCAACATGCAACTCCAATATCATCTTCTCCTCCTCAATTTTTTTTATTTTTTCCTTCAACAAATTGTTTTCTTCTTCAACTAAATTTAACCTCTCGACAATAGGGTCGGTTGGCATTTCCGATTCACATACATCCTAGATAAATAAAATCTATGTCACGTTGGTCGGCATAATTTTCATAAACAATAAATGAACCAATAGTTATGAAGATAATATACATACCAAATCCGAATCATAGACAGGACGAGGGCCGACGGGGGCGGATACCAAAACCATCGCACTATATAAGATGCAATAATAAATGTAAGAAAATGATACAAGTATCTATCTAAACAGACAAGTAAGAATATTTTTCCTTTCAGAAAGAAGATAAGAACAAGAGGCTCACCACGGTGGTGTCGGTGATGAGATCAGCGCGGGTGATCGACGGCGGTGAAGACGGGGACGGGGCGTGACGGACCGCTAAATCTAGACAAATCTCGAGGAAAATGGAGCTTGGAGGTCGAGCTTCGAGAGGAGAAAGTTTAAGTAGTGTGGCTCGGGCATTCCATCGAACACCTCATGTGCATAGGAGGTGAGCTAGAGCACCACAAACCCCTCCCCTCGCCGGCCAGAGAAAAACAGAGCACTGGAGTGCTCTGCTCGCGGGCGAGGGTATATATAGGCACCTCATTGGTCCCGGTTTGTGGCAAGAACCGGGACTAAAGGGGAGCCTTTGGTCCCGGTTCAGGCCACCAACCGGGACCAATGGTGGTGGGCCAGGAGCGAGGCCCATTGGTCCCGGTTCGTCCCACCAACCGGGACCAAAAGGTCCAGACGAACCGGGACCAATGGCCCACGTGGCCCGGCCGGCCCCCTGGGCTCATGAACCGGGACCAATGCCCACATTAGTCCCGGTTCTACACTGAACCGGGACTAATGGGCTGAGTCGGCCTGGACCATAGCCCTGTTTTCTACTAGTGACCAGCTCCAGGGTTGGATCTGACTGTATCCTCACAAACCTTAGCAACCCAATTGACTGTCACCTTTGTGTTCTCTCCACTTGCTCCACAAGTGTGATCCAGGTTCATCTTCTTGATACTGAAAGTTGCCTCATGAGCTATCTTGGAGGCAACTATGTAAAACTCACAACCATGTTTTCTGTCAGAGCACCAAGCAATAACCCTACTTGGTTCATTTCTGTGATACTCAAAATTCCTAAGAGTCCTCACATGAAAATTTCCAAGTGCTTCTCTGAACTCAACTACATTTTCAAAGCACAAATGCATTGCAAACTGCTCATGTGCATCAGGCCTTGATGGATCATACCATATCCTCTCCTTCTTCTGCTTCTTCCTACTCTTCCTTCCAGATGGCAGCCTTGGTGCATCATCTTCATCACTTATGCCAAAATCACCTGGAAAACAGTACTCATCAGCTTCAGGGACATAATCTTCAAACTTGATGTGCTCAGGCTCACTGTGAGACTTGCTAGTTGGGCCAGGTTTTCTAACTGGCTTAAGCTTTTTGGCTGCTTTTGTAGTTACAGCGGGATCCTCTACTACTTCATCTTCAGAAACAACTGGTTCTTCCTCCCAAAACTCAGAAGGTTCTGAGTTAGCTGCACAAAAGTGCTCTGCAGTATCAGTGCCAGCCTCATCTTCACCCCTACACCAAGCTTTGTAAGAAATTTTCTCCCCTCTGTAATCACCCCTAAAGATCTCAAAATCTGAAGATGATTTGTCATCTTCAACTTCATGTTCTTCCTTTGGTACATCTTCTTCTTCTTCATCTGCTTCTTCTTCTACATCTTCTTCCACAACTGTTTTCCCTTTGTTAAAATTGCTGCTTTGCTGTGTGTTCATGTAGGGCTCATCAGGGGTTAAAGCTGGCAAACTAGCATTAGAGGCAGGGTACAGAACACCTTCTTGTGAAACTCTGTAAACAACAGGATCACCATCATGATCAATGGGGATCTGTTCCTCATCTGCTGGGCTTGGATCAGTAGCTTTTCTGACACTGATGTTCAGTACCTTATTATCAACAAATAAGTCAAGCATTTCCTCTAATGCCTCCTCACTATCCAGGGCCTCCACACCCTCCAGCCCCTTTCCCTCTTCCTTTACATATGTCAGAAATGCATCCATGCCATAGCCCTCCAACTCAACCAATGCTAATATGGTCAGATAACTGATATCTGAGGAAACTGAATACTTTTTCTCCATATTATCTATTCCTTGGAAATGTAGCCTCAAGTCCCAAATCTCTTCATCTAAGCTGTAGGATTAAATTGACAAACAACCATTTTTTAAGTCACTGAACATTACTGAACTTTCTTCTAATTACAGTGAATGTACTGACCAAATGAACTAACCAAATGCACTTTCTTCTACACTGACTTAACCAATAAAATACATGACTTAACCAATAAAATACAGTAGCATGCCAAGAACAAACAATTACTATCTCTAGTTCTAATTTGAACTAAAGCACCCAAAAATACAGTAGCATGCCAAGAACAAACAGTGTTTACCTCACTCCACCAAAGGACGACGCCCAATGGTGGCCGCCTGCTGGATCAGCGTGGATGCACTTCGCCACTGCCCTGGCCGCGCGGACTTCCGGATCTGAGCTCGCCGGATCCACAGGAGCCGCGGGCGGTGATGGCTGCTGGGACCGCTGCGTCGGGAAGCTCGAGTTGCCTAGCCATTTTTCCACCTCTGACTGTCCACCGCCCTCCTGGCCGGTGCCGCCTTGGCTCAATAGCTCGCCGCCGACAACATTTGGCTGCGCCGCCGCCATCGCCCACCTAGGTCACTGCGGGGGAGAGGAGGTGGAGAGGAGGGGGAGCGAGAGAGTGTGTGGCCCGACCGCCTACTTTGGTTCCGACCGGACCGCGTCGGCTAACGGCCGTCAACGGCCGCGCCGTGAGCGCGCGTGGCCACGTGGGCTGACAGATGGGCCCAATCCGTCAGAAAAACAGTTAAATCGCTAGTCACCGCGGGTTTGGGTTTTTTGAAACAGCGGACCGCGCGTTTGGTAGCTTTCTGAGAAAAATTAAAAAGTGGTAGTTTTTTGGAACCCTAGCCTGTAAACTAGTAGTTTTATGCTATTTACTCTTCTGACCAGGATAGCATTCAATCCAAAGGAGAGATAGAGTATCGATGCGTAAGGGCTTGCCATTTATTCTTTGAAATTGCCAGCCATGCACTTGAAAAAATACTTCTGGAAATCATCCATATGACACCAACAGTAATGTGCATCATAGCCCTCACATCTTTGAAAGGATTTGTTGCTGATGTTGTGACCACTCATGTTACCTTGTTCATGGTCTTGATCCGACACCATGAAAAGTGTAATCAAAATGGTAGAGAGTTGAGGGAGCAAGATACAACAACCTAAAATATGAAGATGTAGTAGCGTGTGTTATTATCAATAATCTGTTCCAACTTCACATGGATGCAAATATTTGATGTCACATAAATCAAAGAAAGGTGCCCAACACTGGAGCAAGTTTTTTTAAGGACAAGGAGAAATTAAGCTATGCACTTCAGGTGATATAAAGATTTAGCAAGTTTATGATCTAGTAAAATGACAAGAAGTGTCCTACCTAAGTCGATATAACGCTCTTTGATCCTAGGCATCACACAGTCCTCTTGGTTCAGTAAAAAAACAAGAACCATTGCTTCGATTGAAGCACCACATAAAAAGCCCTTCCTACGACCTTCTAGTTATTTAAGAAGTTGTTTCGGTCACCAATGCGTTACTAGTACACTACACTATAATAACAGGAAATCATTGATTTAGTTAAATCTAGCTTTTGTATCTAGGGTATAAAGGCTTAGTTGTTATGGACCAGAGTATTTACTTTGCTAATATAAAGTATTTGCCTCTGTTCTAACAAAGTGTTGCCTGCAACAGGAAACAAGGGGAAACCTGTGGTCAACACCCTCTACTGAGAGGGAGACCGGAAAATTATGTAGCTCAGCGACGTCCTGTAAAATTCTAATCACCCTTGCAAGCAATTTGACAAACACTTCATCTCTATGGATCGATCACCTGTAAATTCAGTTTGACATGTGCTAACCTGCATACATGTCACTCTCCTGAGCCAACTATTGGATTAACAAATTTATGGACAGGTAGCATATTTGCAATTCAGATGAGAACATGACGTATTTTGTAAGACATGAAAGATTTACAATTCCCTCTTTCTTCTGCAAAAGTATGTATGCTTCCACATGTATCACTACAGCTCTAAACTCTTTTTTCTTTATGATATTGCTTAAATGTGTATATGTGTGTATATACAACAAGAAGCGTGCCTAAACATACAATCCTACATAGAGAGACCAGTATCTGATTCTTAGAAAATTAATAGGCTTACATCATAACATTTTCACCTGGCAGAGAACTTTCCTCAATGTCCTAGACAAGCTTGATATGCTTACTCATGGGAGGCATAGCTTGGTCTCATAGTCTGCAACTCTGCATCATACGCCACAAAGCAGCTTCTTTTGCTTTCTGTACAATAGGGATTACGAGAAAAAATAGAACCTACTCATCTCTTAGTATTTACTCTAACAGAACTACAAAAGTAACCTAAAGAGAAATGGATTTCAGAAATCATTTTTTTACAGTGATATGTTTCAGTAGTCTTGTTCAGCCATACAGAAGAGTTATGAGCTATGTCTGAAATGTCTTTAGCCCTACAAGCATATTATGAATGAACAATTGTCCATACTACTAATATCTTAGACAACCAAACTAAAGCAATTAAGTAAATCATCGAGTATCGCCTGGCTCAGAGCACTCAGCTCATCTACAAGAAGTTCAAAAATGAATACCCTTGGCAAAGGTCCATATATACTACTCCCTCCGTTCAGAATTACTTGTCTCGGATATGGATGTATCTAGAACTAAAATACATCTAGATACATCCATTTCTGCGACAAGTAATTCCGAACGGAGGGAGTAGCTCTGTTGTATCCATCATTGTTGGGAGGGCAAAGCCATAGTGCTATTAGTTTTTTGGCTGGAAACCTTAGTTCTTTACGAGACTCGTAACCAGAATAAGTAAAAAAAAAATCAGCAAGGAAGCTTATACCATAACCATCAACCTGCAGTTATAACAGACGGGAAATTGTCATGACAACAATCAACATAACAAAACTGTGCATTATGTAACACAAGAAATAATGAAGCTGCACTGACTGAGGAATCCAATGTTAATTGAACAACCAATTATATAGAGCATAGGCATTTAAAAACATAATGTGGGTAATAGGAAGTCATCTGAATGGATTACAAGCCATGAGGGAAATAATATATGAAGCAAAGCAGTCAATTTAACTATCAGGATTTTATTCCACAAACAAATTAACCTTCTAAAATTGCATGAGAATATCTAGTGGTCGCCTTCAATTGACAATCTGAGAACAGATCTGCAAGAACATTTAGTATGTACACATGTTTTTTATCGATTTCCTTGGGAGATGGCTATAATAACTCTTGTTCTATAAGAAATTAATGACCAATCTATCAGGTACAGATATATAATCTGGATACATGCCTTATTTCTTAGCAAGATGATTAGCTCAACTTATCATCTTAGAAGTTAGAACTCAGATAAGAATGTCGTTGTCGAGGCGATCGATCAGAGAGAGAGAAGGCGAGAACGATGAACTCGAGAGAGAGAGTGGTTTTTCTGGCTGCCGCACAAACCTTGCAGTTTTTCTGTTTTCATTTACTTCCCCTTATCTCTGCTGAAGCAACTAACTAGCTAATCTCCCGGCCTGCTCGCTGTGATCCGGATTAGACGTGCCATCCCACGACTCCTTCACACGGCGATAAGTGCTGACCGGGAGGGAAAAGAAACGAGGAAGAAGGAGTACGTGCACAGGCGCACGCCTCCACTACGCGCGTGCATGCGGCTGTCACATCAGGCCCATGCACACGTTATTACAACAGAAAGCAAATACTAAAGTACGCTGAGCTTATCTTGGCTAACAATTCTCCCCCTTAAGCTCAGCTTCCACTGCCGATTTCTTCAACTCCAAGCCGTTGTCGCATCTCGATGAAACGAATGCGACCCAGGGCCTTCGTCAGAATATCAGCCAGTTGATCGTTTGTGCCAACATGATCCATCTCCAGCTGCCCCTCTTCGATGCACTCCCGAATGAAATGAAACTTCACATCAATGTGTTTGCTCCGGTCGTGATGGACTGGATTCTTTGCCAATGCTATCGCCGACTTGTTGTCTACCAGAAGCTTGAATGCCTTAGGCGCTCCCCCTCGCATTTCTGCTAGCAGTCGACTCAACCAAAGCCCTTGACAAGTAGCAGCCCCTGCTGCCACATACTCAGCTTCGCACGAGCTGATTGTCACAATCTTCTGCTTCTGTGATGTCCAAGAGATAGGGTTCCTGCCAAGGAAGAAGATCTGTCCACAGTGGCGGAGCCAGAACTTTTGCGAAGCCTGGACAAAATTGAGGCTAAGTGTCTCGCCTCGAAATGAAAATCGGGTGTTCGGATACACAACATATGAAATAGCCCCAAACTTCTGAACCACAAGTCCACATAACTAATGAAGTCAAAACATAAACATAGTAGTGGTGCAAATGTAATTTTAAAGTAAACTAATATATAACATATTAATATTCAGTTTCATATACCAAAATAAAGTTGAGACTAGACAACAGAAGACATAGAACCCGACAATGCTTAGAACCAAACTCACATGTTGGTAGCAAAAGTATAGCTATCAGAGTTAGCTTCCAAACGTCCTAGAAGATACTACAAGATAAAAAAAATGGATTTATAATTCACATAAATTAAGTGGTGAAATTTGTGAATGTGCTCAAAATAAAGAGCTTCAGAAAATAGAGATGACCAGATAGAGCATATCAATACTGTGCTAAAGAAAAATATTGTGCTAAAGAAAGTCATAAGGCAAATGCCCTTCTCGAGACTTCATTGTGGTAAACATTAGTTCTTGCTCTACTAACCAAAACATCTTCATCTATAAAATTCAGTAATTTGGAATTTAAAGTAAACATTTAATTATCTAGAACAAATCCATAACAAAAGACTACTCTTATGATGTGATGATCATCCTGCATGGTCAATTCCCCAGTCCCCACCACCTGACCTAAAAATTTAAGCCCTAAATCTACCAATCTTTCAAGCGGTAAGCAATCTTATCTAATCATCAAAAAAGAAGACGAGACGGCGAGTTTTCGAGGATGCAAGCCATTTTGACGATGGATTTGCTCCGCCCAACACCAGCGGCGCGCCCAGGCCAGGCTCCGCTCACCGCCAGTCCATCTCACGTATGTGAGAAACGAACAGCTAGAGTGCCGAAAACATGGCTGTGACGTCTAGTTTTCCTCTCAAATAATTATTTTGGAAGAAGGAATTTAGCACCCCATGACTGCTCAGCATTATGCTTGGTAGGCCTAGTTAATTAGTCCATTACTAGAATATTAGTCGGACGCTTATAGTAGGCCTAATTAACTAGCCCATTGCTTATCACCTACGTGCATGGACTTTTGGTTTTAGAACCGCCCGTGCATGGACTGTTGCCCGGGTAAACCATGACGCACAGTATAAGTTGCCCATTTGTTTATCACCTATGTAAGCTGCCCCATAGCCAGAGAGCCCGGGCAAGTGCCCGGGGTGGCCGGGCGCTGGCTCCGCCACTGTCTGTCCAGATGTGCTCTTTCTGTCACCAATGTCACCTGCATGGTCACTGTCGTTGTACCCTAGCAGATTTCCTTCACCGCCACGAACATACCGGCATCCATAGCTGAGCGTGCCTTGCACGTACCTGAGAATCTGCTTGACTGCAGTCCAATGAGTCATACTTGGTTTCTCCATGAATCTACTCACAATTCCAACAGGATGAGCAATATCCGGCCTGGTGTGCACCAGGTACCTCAGGCTCCCTATAACACTTCGATACAGTGATGGATCAAAGGGCTTGGCGTCGTCTTCTTTCTTCACTTTCAGTCGGCATTCCATTGGTGTGTGACTGCGATTACATTCAGCCATACCAGCCACTTCAAGTATCTTCTTTGCATAGCTTTTCTGACACAAAGTGATTGCGCCCTCTGATTGAACTACCTCGATCCCCAAATAGTAACTCGGGGGCCCGAGGTCGCTCATCTTGAACTGCTGCTGCATTTGATCCTTGAACTGAGCAATCTGGCTTTTGTCACTTCCGGTGATGATCAGATTGTCAACATACACACCAACCAGCAGGTATGAGCTATCATCTCCCCGTCGGTAGACAGCATGTTCAAGTGGACTTCTGTTGAACCCAAGGGCAGCCAGGGTTTCATTGAGCTTTGCATACCAGGCCCTCGGGGCCTGTCGCAACCCATAGAGCGCCTTGTGAAGTTTGAGAACTTGATGCTCGCTCCCAGCAGTAACGTATCCTGGTGGCTGTGACACGTACATTTCCTCGACAAGCTCTCCGTTGGGGAAAGCAGATTTAACGAAAATATTTTTTACTTTACTAGACTTTTGAACTTAGAACACTAAGGGTCAAATTGGTAATTTTTCTTACATCTCCCCCCCCAGGGGCCCGTCCATATGGTGAACCTCCCAACCAGACTGAGCAGCTAGAGCGAGGAAGAGACGTACTGTCTCCATCCGTGCCACGGGTGCGAACACCTCATCAAAGTCCACTCCTTCGCGTTGTGCATATCCTTTAGCAACCAGTCGTGCCTTGTGTTTGATGATGTTGCCGGCAGAGTCTCGCTTCACCTTGTACACCCACTTCAGCCCTATAGCCTTGTGTCCCCGAGGGAGATCGGAGAGCTGCCAAGTGGAATTCTCAATGATCGAGTCCATCTCTGCATCCATAGCTTCTCTCCAGGCAGCATCAGCAAGGGCGTCGGCAATGCCCAACGGCTCTTCTGCGCTCAGCAGGCATACCAGCATCGCCTCGTGCACTGCCTCCCCCTCCGTCTCATCAAGGATGCAGGAGATGCGCCGATAGCGTATGTCGCTGGTGTCCACATCGCGGTGATTCTCATCATGGCTCGGTGGCGTGGCCCAGCGAATCTGGCGAGCTGCTGGTGACGTGGGTGTGCCCTCCATTGATGTGGCCGGCGAGCTCTGCGTCGGCGTGCTTGTGCTCGAGGACGCCCCCTCCGAGGCCGGTGTGCCCTGCACACTCCGTGTCGGTATGCCTCCGCCTGGAGTCACCACCCCCGATGTCGGTGTAGCGAGTGCAAATCCACCTTGTGATGACGCGGAGGTGTGTCAGTGCCCGTGTCCAGCTCATGAACCCCACGCACCGTGGTGTACACCGCTGTGAATGTGGCTGGCATGGGGGCCGAGGTGACTACGTCCGGAGCGCTCCATGCCCACGGGCGTCCCTCCTCGAAGATGACATCGCGAGTTACTTGCACCTTCTTGGTCACGGGATCGTATGCACGATAGGCCTTTGACCCCTCCTCATACCCAACAAAGATCATTGGCGTCGAACGATCAGACAGCTTGGAGATGCCCGGCCCTGTCTTCTTCACGTGCACCGTGCACCCAAACGTGCGCAAATGTTGCATGTTGGGCTTACGGCCGTGCCACGCCTCATATGGGGTGACACCGTCCAGGCTTCTCGTCGGCGCGCGGTTCAGTAGATACACCGCCGTCTTTACTGCTTCAGCCCAGAAGAACGCCGGTACGCTCATGCTCTTGAGCATACATCTTGCCATCTCCACAACCGTCCGGTTTCGACGTTCCACCACTCCGTTTTGCTGAGGGGAGTAGGGTGCAGTGGTGTAGTGCTTCACACCCTGCTGTTCATAGTACTGCCTGAACTCCACGGAGTTGAATTCCCCTCCGTGATCTGAGCGGAAGGCGCGAAGCTTGCACCTGCCGTCCGCTTCCGCCATGACCTGGACCTTCTTGAAGCATGCATGCGCCTCGTCCTTGGACTTTAGCAGCTCAATCCACATATAGCAACTGTAATCATCGACAATCAACAGAAAATACCTGCTGCCTCCTGGTGTCGTCGGAGTGATCGGCCCGCACAGGTCAGAGTGCACGAGCTCCAGGGTGCGCTGTGCACGGTATGCCGTGGCTTGCGGGAATGAGGAGCGATGCTGCTTGCCAAGCGCGCAGCCATCGCAGTACTCTTCGACCCTGTCGATGATGGGCATCCCGCGCGCGAGCTGCTTGGTGGACATGGCCCGGAGCGCGCGGAAGTGCAGGTGTCCCATGCGTGCGTGCCAGCGCCACGCCGCATCATCGCCTTGCGCCATGAGACATGCAGGAGTGTCGATGGTGAGCACGCCCGTGTAGAGCCGGCTGCCCGACCACTTGATGCGTGCCACCATGCGCTTTGAGGGGTCCCTGATGATCATGACCCCATCTTCAATTGTTATGATGCAGCCGGCTTCATCTAGCTGTCCCACTAAGACGATGTTGCTGCGCAGGGTGGGGATGAAGTAGACACCGCCGAGCGCGTGCTGGTTGCCGCTGTTACAGCGGAAGACGACGGTTCCCCGCCCCCTTATGGATACCAGCGAGCCGTCGCCGAACTTGACTGACCCGTGCACTGACTCGTCGAGGGACGCGAACGCCCGCCGATCATCGGTCATGTGACTGCTCGCTCTAGTGTCAAAGAACCACACGCCGTCAGGAGAAGAGATAGGGACTACTTTTTCCTCATTCAGATATACCTGCTGAGGAGCGACGGCGTGCTTGGTGTCGATGTTGGCGACTATGGCCATGAGCAAGCCCTGTTCATGTTCCTCCCCCCCCCCCCCCCCCTTGAGCTAGGTTGGCATGCTCCTGCTGCCCCTTTTTCTCCTGCTCTCGCAGCCAGGTTCGGCATTCCTTTTTCCAGTGCCCAGAGATGCCGCAGTGATGGCACTTTCCCTTCTTCTTCTTGCCACCTGAGCCTCCTGATCTGCCTGCGCTTGTATTTCCCGATGCGAACTTGCCGCCGCCCTGACCCTTAGGTTTAGCTGGCGACTTGTTCTTGCCGCCGCCACCGCTGGACGACGATCCGCCACCGCCGCCCTGCTTCTCGCGGGCCAGCCACTCCTCGTGGGTGAGCAGAAGACGCCCAGAGGATTGCGCGCCGTCGTCGAGCTCGTAGTGGTCTTCGCAGGCGGAGAGGCGGCCGACGAGCTCCTCGATGGTCATGGTTTTGAGATCAATCAGAGACTCGATCGCCATGGCCATCGGGCGGTACCGCCGCGACACCACGCGGAGGAATTTCTGAACCGCCTTGTGCTCGGTGACTGGGTCACCGTACAGCTCCAGATCAACGATGAGGGCCGAGAGCCGCAGCCCGAAATCTTCGACGGTCTCCCCGTCCTTGAACCTGAGGTCCTCGAACTCTTGCCGCTGGACCTGCGGCTTGGCCTCGCGAGCGCGCTCGCTGCCCATCCGCATGGTTTTGATGGTTTCCCACGCGATCTTCGCCGTGTGCTTTGCGGCCAGCACGCGGAGCATCTCCGGCGGAACGCCGATGAGGATGATCTGCAGCGCGCGCCGGTCGTCATTCTCGTCGGCGGCATCGTCGATCACCGCGGACCAGACGCGGGCGACCTGCAACTTGACTTGCATCAACAGCGCCCACTCTTGATAGTTCGTGCGCGTGAGCATCGTCGACGCGCCCGTCTCCTCGCGCACGACGCGCTCCACCACGCGGATCTCACCGCTGCCGTTGCCAGTGAGGCGCGCGACCGGCGCCTTGGACGAAGGCGACTGCGTCGTCGATCTAGCGCCGCCCTTGCTCTTCCCATCCGACTCGTCGCCAGACATGACCTCGGCGGATCAAACACCGCCGCTGCTCCGAGGATCGAACACCCTGGGGCTCTGATACCAATTGTCGTTGTCGAGGCGATCAATCAGAGAGAGAAGGCGAGAACGATGAACTCGAGAGAGAGAGAGTGGTTTTTCTGGCTGCCGCACAAACCTTGCAGCTTTTCTGTTTTCATTTACTTCCCCTTATCTCTACTGAAGCAACTAACTAGCTAATCTCCCGGCCTGCTCGCTGTGATCCGGATTAGACGTGCCATCCCACGACTCCTTCACACGGCGATAAGTGCTGACCGGGAGGGAAAAGAAACGAGGAAGAAGGAGTACATCAGGCCCATGCACACGTTATTACAACAGAAAGCAAATACTAAAGTACGCTGAGCTTATCTTGGCTAACAAAGAACACATAGGAACTTATAATTGGGAAAGCAAGCATTTTCTACGCATTAATCACTGAAAACTCGTTGCAAATCTGGAATTTCTCTTTTTGTTAACATGCATCATGCATCAATAATACAACCTGCCATGCCCTATATTATTCTCATGTGAAGGGATTAAAGGAATACCTACTCACGCATGTAAATGATTGAGGCTACAACTGAACCGAAGCAATGAATATAATTAACTTCTAAGGTAGCGGCAAACTCTTTTGTCTAGGCAAAGGGTACATACGCAAAACAGGCGGGCTAATTAAAAATTTACTATACAACACACCATGGAATAATTAGCAATATTTTCACTATGTAAAATGCATTACAAAAATTATGCCTGAGAAGAAACAGGTACACTGTAACACCCCGGATGTAATTTACCTTATCCGTACTCAAACTCTTGCCGTTTCCGGCCTAAGTTATTTTATTTTCCTCGGTGTCGGGTTTTTGTCTCCATGTGTTTTTGCCTTTGTCATGCATCTCATATCATGTCATCATGTGCATTGCATTCGCATACGTGTTCGTCTCATACATCTGAGCATTTTCCCCGTTGTCCGTTTTGCATTCCGGCGCTCATATGTCCTCCGGTGCCCCTTTCTACCTCTTTTCGTGTGTGAGGGTTAAATATTTCCGGATTGGACCGAGACTTGCCATGCGGCCTTGGTTTACTACCGGTAGACCGCCTGTCAAATTTCGTGTCATTTGGACTTCGTTTGATACTCCAACGGTTAACCGAGAGACCGAGAAGGCCTCGTTTGTGTTGCAGCCCAACACCCTTCCAATTTGGCCCAAAACCCACCAAAAACCCTTCCATCATCTAGAGCATTTGATCACGATCGCGTGGCCGAAAACCGTACTCAATTTGAAGCCTCCTAGCTCCTCCTACCTATAAAACTAGGTCTCCCCCGAAATTTCCGGGTCTTCCCTACCCTAAACCTAGATCCTCTCCCTCTCGCCGCGCCGGACACGTCCGGTCCGGCCGGACGCCACTGCGCCGCCGCCCCACACCAGTGGAATCCCTCCACGTGGCGCGCCGCCACCCGCGCCCGCTCGGCCCGGGGAGAGCCCCCGAAGCCCGCGCGTCGCCCGCCGTCTGCCTCCTCGCCGGCGCATAGCCCGCCGCCCCGCGCCGCCTCGCTCCGACCGCTGCCCGCCTCGCCGCCGCAGCACTCCGGCCGGCCGTCACGTGCCGCCCCTCGCCGACCTCGCCGCCGCGCCGCCCCGTCCACTCCGGCGACCTCCGAAGCCCGGCCGGCCTCCTCTTCCTCCTCCCCGCGGCGCACTCCGGCCGCCACCGTCCGTCGATGCCGGCAAGACCTCCGGCGAGCTCGGATCTGACCTCGGGGCACGTGCAAACCCTAGATCCGGTTGACTTCTTCTTCCTCTCCCACTTATTTTTTGCAAACTTTGGCATGTCATAACTCTCTCATCGTAGATCCGATTTGTGCGTGCAGCATATCAAAATGTTCGCCTCGACGAGTACATCATTTCATCTCATTGCATCATTTTCATTTGAGCTCATATTGATGCCCGAAATGCTGTTGGAAGAGGGCTATGTGATGATTTTGGCAGATCTGTTTCAACAAATGGCATTTTGTCATTTTTGCCATGATTAATGTGTGCATGCTATGATCCTGAGCTCTACATGTGTTTTGTTATATGCCATGTCATATTTAAAGATGTGCTTTCCATGTATTTTTTTGATATTTGTGGTGACTAGCACAAGCTTGCAAAGTAGCATAATTTGTGTCCTGATTTTGTTGTTATGCCATATGTTCATGTTGTTTCCTAGTGATCCGTGCCTCTTTTGAGGATGATCAGTAAGGATGTTTTGTTAACATTGTGGTGCTCTATCCATCCATGTCTTTGTTTGCATTTATGGAGCACCCTAGCTTGAGTCAATCGAGCTCTACTTTTGCTATAAAGTGAATCCTGGCAGATTGTTGACATGTTTAGCGATTTTGCCGAGGATGTTGCTATTGATCCGTGCATGCTATGTTGTTGTTCTTGCCATGTCTAGCTCCTATGCCATGTCTTATTGATGGGTATATGCTTAGTTTGTTATGCCATGATCTGTAGCGAGTGCATCGAGCTCGTAAACATACCTACTCGTTAACTGATTTGCATGCTCCAGTTTTTCACTAAGTCTGAATCTGTTTATATTTTTTCTATGTTCACATGCTTGCAATTGTATTTTCTGACCCCTTTTGGCTTAATATCACTAAGGGACTTTTGTTAAGTGCTTTGAGTAGCTTCATTCCATGCCCTTTTTTGCCATGTTAAGTTCCTGTAGCATGTAGTTTTCATGCTCTAAAGTGTGCTTCCTGATAATAAATTCCAGACTTGTGTTAATTTCACTAAGTCTGAAACCTGTTATCATTTGCACTTTTGCCATGCTTGTTTGAACTTGTTAATAGATGAATTAGCCGTAGCTCAGTGTTCATCTTTTGTCAAGAATCATGAGTGGATCCCTGTCATGTATTTTGTTGTCATGTTTGAGTGCTGTAGTATATTTATCTTGATGCATTTAGTTGGTCACTTGCTGGTTATCGCAGACCGGTGCCATATTTGTTTTGCTTGCCATTTCCAAACCGTGCATCTGATTCCGGTGTTATTTATATCGATTTCAACCGAAATCACCTCACCTTTCCAGTGGCACTCTTGGATTTCCAAGTTGAGGCCAGGTTCAATCATTCCTTGTCAAATCTTGCATATGCATCACATACCGCATCCCGCATAGCATACCATGTTTGCATCATGTTGTTTGAGCATTGCACGTGGTTGATTGTGTTCCGTTTGCTTGTTGTTCTTGTTTGGGTAGAGTCGGGAGACGAGTTCGTGAACGAGGAGCCCGTTGAGTTTGCTTACGAGGATCAAGTGAACTCTGAGAACTTTGCAGGCAAGATGACCATACCCTCGAAATCACTTCTATCTTTGCTTGCTAGATGCTTGCTCTTTTGCTATGCCTATGCTACGATACCTACCACTTGCTTATCATGCCTCCCAAATTGCCATGTCAAACCTCTAACCCACCATGTCCTAGAAAACCGTTGTTTGGCTATGTTACCGCTTGACTTAGCCCCTCTTATAGCGTTGCTAGTTGCAGATGAAGATTGGAGATCGTTCCTTGTTGGAACATGTTTATTGTTGGGATATCACTATATTATCTTATTATTTTAATGCATCTATATACTTGGTAAAGGGTGGAAGGCTCAGCCTTTTTCCTAGTGTTTTGTTCCACTCTTGCCGCCCTAGTTTCCGTCATATCGGTGTTATGTTCCCGAATTTTTGCGTTCCTTACGCGGTTGGGTTATAATAGGAACCCCTTGACAGTTCGCCTTGAATAAAACTCCTCCAGCAATGCCCAACCTTGGTTTTACCATTTGCCACCTATCCACTTCTTCCCTTGGGTTTCCGGAGCCCAAGGGTCATCTTTATTTAAACCCCCCTGGGCCAGTGCTCCTCTGAGTGTTGGTCCGACCGAGTAGACTGCGGGGCCACCTCGGGGCAACTTGAGGGTTGGTTTTACTCGTAGGATGTCTCATCTGAGTGTGCCCTGAGAATGAGATATGTGCAGCTCCTATCGGGATTTGTCGGCACATTCGGGCGGTGTTGCTGGACTTGTTTTACCATTGTCGAGGATGTCTTGTAACCGGGATGCCGACTCTGATCGGAATGTCTCGGGAGAAGGAATATCCTTCGTTGACCGTGAGAGCTTGTGATGGGCTAAGTTGGGACTCCCTTGCAGGGATTTGAACTTTCGAAAGCTGTGCCCGCGGTTATGGGCAGATGGGAATTTGTTAATGTCCGGTTGTAGATAACATGAAACTTAACTTAATTAAAATGAATCAACCGCGTGTGTAACCGTGATGGTCTCTTCTCGGCGGAGTCCGGGAAGTGAACACGGTGTTGGAGTAATGCTTGACGTAGGTTGTTCTAGGATCACTTCTTGATCATAGTTGTTCCTCCGTGCTTTCGCTTTCTCTTCTCGCTCTCATTTGCGTATGTTAGCCACCATATATGCTAGTCGCTTGCTGCAGCTCCACATCATACCTTGCCTTACCTATAAGCTTAAATAGTCTTGATCACGAGGGTGCGAGATTGCTGAGTCCCCGTGACTCACAGATTACTTCCAAACCAGATGCAGGGACCGATGATACCGCTCCAGACGATGCGCTTGAGCTCAAGTGGGAGTTCGATGAAGACTCTCGCCGTTACTATGTGTCCTTCCCAGACGATCAGTAGTGGTGCCCAGTTGGGGCGATCGGGGACCGTGTCGCATGTGGGGGTTGATCTTTATTTTGGTACCGTAGTCGGACCATGAGTGTATTGGATGATTGTAATGTTATTCATGTATTTGTGTGACGTGGCGAGTGTAAGCCAACTATGTATCCTTTTTCCCCTTCTATCTATTTACATGGGTTGTTGTGAAGATTACCTTACTTGCGACATTGCTTTCAATGCAGTTATGCCTCTAAGACGTGCTTGGACACGTAGGAGATATAGACGCATCGAGGGCGTTATAAGTTGGTAATCAGAGACTTCCCCGACCTTAGGAGCCCCCTGCTTGATCGAATCGTTGGCGTTGTTGAGTCTAGAAAAATGTTTTGAGTCATCTAGGATTATATATATCGGAGAGTTAGGAATTCTTTTTACTCCCCAGTCCCTTCGTTGCTCTGGTAAGGAATCCTGACGTAGAGTTTTGACTCTTCTCTTCTCAAATTTCACTAAAAAAATTAGGATCACGCGGGTATCTTGGAATCGTTCCGGTCGATTTGTGACGAGAATATTGTTCTTGGTGCCTCTTGTCATTTAGGGGTTGTGGCAGTGTCCCGGGGAGTTGAGCTCCGAGGTGTTGTCGTCACAATTTTATCGTTGAGATTCTGGAATACCTGAGTTTCGCCGACATCGAAAATCTCTTTTATGCAGTTGTTGGTGAGATAACCTCGACGCCACCCAGTACTGGGGCGGGAGTTCGGGAGTATTGCCCTAACTTGTATAACGGATGATTTTCGAAGGTTGAGGTAAATGATTTCCGAAGGTTTCTTGGTTATGTGTTGAAGGATGGATACAGCTGGATGTATGATTTGCTAGTTTTGGGTGAGATATTATGCTTCCCCTGTATCCCCAACACCTGATTGCATAACCGGAAAGGTTCGGGAGTTTCATAGGTGGGAATTCTTGTAGCTCTAGTTCTTCTTCCGCGGATAGTTGGTTTGGGATTGAGTAATCCTCACCAAGTATTTGTTCTTGTTCCGTACCTTGTTGTTTTTCTTCTACCTCAATTCTAAGTGGCTTCTTAATTTATGGATATGTGACCATTTCAATTGGAATGCATTTGTTCATTTTTTTCGGATGTGAAGACTTTATGTTGCAATTTCAATCCGTTTGATTCAGCTCAAATATTTGTCTGTCAAGTTGCTAACGGATGTCAACCTCTTCAGGATGGCTCCTCCAACGGGCACGACTCCAAATCCTGATCCGCCACCACCACCTCCACCTCCGGAGGCATGGCAAGATGTGATGGCCGCTACCAATGCAAACACGCAGCTGATCATGCAACTTCTTCAAGAGCGCAACCAAGGGAACCAGGGCCATGGCAACAATCAGAATCAGTTTGCTACACTCAACCAGTTCCTTGCTAACCAGCCAAAGACCTTCAGCAATTGTGTTGAGGCAACAGACGATGATGATTGGCTCGTGGACATATGCAAGCATTTCGAGTGTAGTAACGTCAGGCCTGAGGACTTTGTCAAGTTCGCCTCCTTCCAACTCAAAGACCAAGCTGCAGAATGGTTTCAGCAGTACAAAGATTCCAGAGGAGGTCGTGTGATTACCTGGGATGAATTCCGTCAAGACTTCAAAGCTCATCATATTCCTCAGATTGTGGCTGAGAGCAAGCGTGAGGAATTCCACAACCTGAAGCAAGGCACTATGTCTGTTTACCAGTACAACATCATGTTTAGAAGCTCACCCGTTTTGCTAAGCAGGACGTCCCTGACGAGAAGAGCATGATATATCAGTTCAGGGGTGGTCTCAGAGAAGAAATCCAGCTAGCTCTCGTCCTCTTTGAGCCCAAGAAGTACGATGAGTTTTACAACATTGCAATGAAGCAAGAGACTGCTCAACTGAAGTGTGATGCTTCCAAGAAGCGAGTCAGAGATGCAAATCCTTCTTCCTCAACTCAAGTGGCTAAGCAGCAAAAGTATTGGCTTCCTCCTCCTCCGTTCCGTCAGCCTTATCAGCAGAAGAGAAAAGGTGGCAGTGGATCTTCCCACCCACCCAACCCTGGCTTTCAGAACAAGACTTCGTCTCAAGCTCCAAGATCGAGTACTCCGTATCACCGTCCGCTCTCGGAGGTCACGTGCAACAAGTGCCAACAGAACGGTCACTATGCCAACAAATGCTTCAATCAGAGGCGTCTCCCTCCTCCTCCTCCTGTGAGATCGGCAAGTACAGCTGTGGTCAAGCATAACCCCAAGCACGCCAAGGTCAATTTGATGAATGCAGCTCAGGCAGAGGACTCGTCAGATGTCATCATGGGTAACCTTCCTGTTAGCGATGTTCCTGCAAAAGTACTTTTTGACACTGGTGCATCGCATTCTTTCTTGTCATTCCATTTGCATCGAAGCACAATGTTGATACTGAGGTTATGCCCAAAGTCATGCAAGTTGTTTCTCCCGGCAAGCTTTTGACTTCTAGTTTGGTTGCTCTCGATGTCTCTATCATGTTGGGCGACTACAAGTTTCTGTCCTCTCCAGTGGTTCTTGGTAACTCGGATATTGATCTTATTATTGGAATGGACCGGCTTTCTAAGCACAAGGCTCATCTTGATTGTGCAGCCAGGCAGATTCAATTGACTCATTCGTCTGAGGATGTAATTGTCTTTGCCGCTCGGGATAATACAATCCGTCTGTTTTCTCTCAATGAGAAGGACGAACTGGATGCCATCTCTCAAATTCTAGTCGTTTGCGAATATCAAGACGTCTTTCCAGAAGAGCTTCCAGGAATGCCTCCGCACCGGCCAGTTGAATTCGTCATCGATCTTGAGCATGGCACGGAACCTGTTTGCAAACGTCCTTACAAGCTGGGACCCAAAGAGTTGAAGGAGCTGAAGAAACAACTCGATGAACAAGAGCGTATGGGTCTCATCCGACCTAGTTCTTCTCCGTGGGGTTGTAGAGTTCTTTTTGTGAAGAAGAAGGATGGAACGGACCGACTTTGTGTTGACTACCGTCCATTGAACAAGAAGACTATAAAGAACAAGTACCCACTTCCCAACATCAATGAGCTGTTTGAACAACTCAAAGGTGCTCAAGTATTCTCCAAGCTTGATCTCCGTATGGGCTATCACCAGATTCGAATTCGTGAGCAAGATATCCCCAAGACGGCTTTCAGAACAAGCTATGGTTCATATGAATACACTATCATGTCTTTTGGCCTCGTCAACGCTCCTCCAACATTCTCTCGCATGATGAACTTCATCTTCAACCCCTACACAAATGACTTCGTCTTGGTCTACCTCGATGACATTTTGGTCTTTTCCAAGAACAAGGAAGATCATGCCAAGAACTTGTGTTTGGTGCTCGATAAGCTCAGAGAAAATCAGTTCTATGCCAAGTTTTCAAAGTGCGAGTTTTGGCTCGATGAGGTTCTCTATCTTGGGCATATCATCTCTGCCAAGGGCATAGCGGTGAATCCTGAAAAGGTGTCTGCAATTGTGAATTGGGAACCATCTCAGAACGTGAAGCAACTCCGCAGCTTCCTTGGTCTCGCAAGCTATTATCGAAGGTTCGTTGAGAATTTTTCAAAGATCGCGAAGCCTCTTTCCAACCTTCTCCAGAAGCACGTCAAGTACGTTTGGTCTCCGGAATGTGACATCGCTTTCAACACCCTGAAAGAGAAATTAGTCACTGCTCCAGTTCTGACTCCTCCTGATGAATCCAAACCATTCGAGGTCTTCTGTGATGCCTCTCTTCAAGGTCTTGGTGCAGTGTTGATGCAAGAGAAGAAAGTTGTGGCTTATACCTCTCGCCAGTTGAAGCCCAACGAGAAGAACTACCCCACTCATGACCTCGAGTTGGCGGCAGTTGTGCATGCTCTTTTGACTTGGAGACATCTCTTATTGGGAGGAAAAGTGGACATCTTCACTGACCACAAGAGTCTTAAGTACATCTTCACTCAGCCTAATCTCAACCTCAGGCAGACTCGTTGGGTCAAAATGATTCAAGAGTATAATCCGAGCATCGAATATACTCCAGGCAAGGCCAATGTAATTGCTGACGCATTGAGCAGGAAGGCTTACTGCAACAGTCTGATTCTCAAGCCTTACCAACCCGAGCTTTGCGAAGCTTTCCGCAAACTCAATCTACAAGTTGTTCCTCAAGGTTTCCTCGCCAACCTTCAAGTCTCTCCTACTTTGGAAGATCAGATTCGCGAGGCTCAACTTCTTGATGCTATGGTGAAGAAGGTGAAGATTGGGATTGCCAAGAGTCAATCCAAGTATAAGTGCTATCGCCTTGATGACAACGATACTCTCTTCTTCGAGGATCGCATTGTTGTGCCTAAAGGTGACCTTCGTAAAGTCATTATGAACGAGGCTCACAATTCTCTCCTCTCCATCTACCCTGGGAATACGAAGATGTACCAGGACCTCAAGCAGGCATATTGGTGGACTCGAATGAAGCGTGAGATTGCTCAGTTCGTGAATGAATGTGATGTCTGCAGAAGAGTGAAGGCAGAACACCAACGACCAGCTGGTCTCCTCCAACCTCTTGCCATTCCAGAATGGAAGTTTGACCACATTGAGATGGACTTCGTGACGGGATTTCCAAAGTCCAAGCGTGGCAATGATGCTATATTCATTGTCATCGAAAAACTCACTAAAGTGGCTCACTTTCTGCCTATCAAAGAGTCTATCACTGCAGCTCAATTGGCAGAGCTTTATACCTCTCGGATTGTCTCTCTGCACGGCATTCCGCAGTTGATTTCTTCAGATCGTGGTAGCATCTTCACCTCGAAGTTTTGGGATTCTTTTCAGAAGGCCATGGGCACCAACATCTGTTTCAGCACAGCTTTCCATCCCCAAACTAGCCGCCAAGTCGAGCGTGTCAATCAGATCCTTGAAGATATGCTCAGGGCTTGTGTTATCTCTTTCGGTATGAAGTGGGAAGATTGTCTTCCATATGCCGAGTTCTCCTACAACAACAGCTTTCAAGCGAGTTCGGGCAAGGCCCCATTTGAAATTCTCTATGGCAGGAAGTGTCGTACACCTCTTAACTGTCAGAGACTGGTGAACGTCAACTTCTCGGAAATAACTTGATCACAGAGGCAGAGGAGATGTGCAAAGTCATTCGTGATAACCTCAAAGCAGCGCAATCGTGCCAAAAGAGCTACTATGATAGTAAGCATCGTGATTTGGCTTTCGAGATCGGAGACCATGTTTACCACCGCGTCTCTCCAATGAAAGGTACTCGTTGCTTTGGTATCAAAGGGAAGCTTGCCCCTAGATACGTGGGTCCTTTCAAGATCATCAGCAAGAGAGACGATCTCGCCTATCAACTCGAGCTTAGTTCAAACTTTGCGAATGTGCACGACGTGTTCCATGTCTCTCAGCTCCGCAAGTGCTTCAAGACCCCTGACCGCACCGTCAACTTCGAAGACATTGAACTCCAAGAAGACTTTTCTTATCGTGAGCACCCCGTTGCTATTCTTGAAGAAACTGAGCGCAAGACTCGCAACAAGTCAATCAAATTTCTCAAAGTCAAGTGGTCACACCATTCCGACCGTGCAGCCACCTAGGAACGCGAGGATCACCTCCGTTCTGAGTACCCGGCGTTTTTCCAGTCCTAGATCTCGGGACGAGATCCTTTCGTAGTGGTGGAGTGTTGTAACACCCCGGATGTAATTTACCTTATCTGTACTCCAACTCTTGCCGTTTTCGGCCTAAGTTATTTTATTTTCCTCGGTGTCGGGTTTTTGTCTCCGTGTGTTTTTGCCTTTGTCATGCATCTCATAACATGTCATCATGTGCATTGCATTCGCATACGTGTTCGTCTCATGCATCTGAGCATTTTCCCCGTTGTCCGTTTTGCATTCCAGCGCTCCTATGTCCTCCGGTGCCTCTTTCTACCTCTTTTCGTGTGTGGGGGTTAAACATTTCTGTATTGGACCGAGACCGCCTGTCAAGTTTCGTGTCACTTGAACTTCGTTTGATACTCCAACGGTTAACCGAGGGACCGAGAAGGACTCATTTGTGTTGCAGCCCAACACCCTTCCAATTTGTCCCAAAACACACCAAAAACCCTTCCATAATCTAGAGCGTTCGATCACAATCGCGTGGCCGAAAACCGTGCTCAATTTGGAGCCTCCTAGCTCCTCCTACCTATAAAACTAGGTCTCCCCCGAAATTTTCGGGTCTTCCCTACCCTAAACCTAGATCCTTTCCCTCTCGCCGCGCCGGACACATCCGGTCTGGCCGGACGCCACCGCGCCGCTGCCCCGCCCAGTGGCATCCCGCCACGTGGCGCGCCGCCACCCGCGCCCGCTCCGGCCTGCTCGGCCCGGGGAGAGCCCCCGAAGCCCGCGCGTCGCCCGCCGCCGCCTCCACGCGTCCGCCGCCGTCCGCCTCCTCGCCGGCGCATCGCCCGCCGCCCCGCACCGCCTTGCTCCGTCCGCCGCCCGCCTCGCCGTCGTAGCACTCCGGCCGGCCGTCGCGCGCCGCCCCTCGCCGACCTCGTAGCGCCGCCCCGTCCACTCCAGCGACCTCCGAAGCCCGGCCGGCCTCCTCTTCCTCCTCCCCATGGCGCACTCCGGCCGCCACCGTTCGTTGATGCCGGCATGACCTCCGGCGAGCTCGGATCTGACCTCGGGGCACATGCAAACCCTAGATCCGGTTGACTTCTTCTGCCTCTCCCAGTTATTTTTTGCAAACTTTGGCATGTCATAACTCTCTCATCGTAGATGCGATTTGTACGTGTAGCATATAAAAATGTTCGTCTCGACGAGTACACCATTTCATCTCATTGCATCATTTTCATTTGAGCTCATCTTGATGCCCGAAATACTGTTGGAAGAGGGCTATGTGATGATTTTGGCAGATCTGTTTCAGCAAATGGCATTTTGTCATTTTTGCCATGATTAATGTGTGCATGCTATGATCTTGAGCTCTACATGTGTTTTGTTATATGCCATGTCATCTTTACAGAGGTGCTTTCCATGTATTTTTGTGATATTTGTGGTGACTAGCACAAGCTTGCAAAGTAGCATAATTTGTGTCCTGATTTTGTTGTTATGCCATATGTTCATGTTGTTTCCTAGTGATCTGTGCCTCTTTTGAGGATGATCAGTAAGGATGTTTTGTTAACATTGTGGTGCTCTATCCATCCATGTCTTTGTTTGCATTTATGGAGCACCCTAGCTTGAGTCAATCGAGCTCTACTTTTGCTATAAAGTGAATCCTGGCAGATTGTTGACATGTTTAGCGATTTTGCCGAGGATGTTGCTATTGATCCGTGCATGCTATGTTGTTGTTCTTGCCATGTCTAGCTCCTATGCCATGTCTTATTGATGGGTATATGCTTAGTTTGTTATGCCATGATCTGTAGCGAGTGCATCGAGCTCGTAAACATGCCTACTCGTTAACTGATTTGCATGCTCCAGTTTTTCACTAAGTCTGAATCTGTTTATATTTTTTCTATGTTCACATGCTTGCAATTGTATTTTCTGACCCCTTTTGGCTTAATATCACTAAGGGACTTTTGTTAAGTGCTTTGAGTAGCTTCATTCCATGCCCTTCTTTGCCATGTTAAGTTCCTATAGCATGTAGTTTTCATGCTCTAAAGTGTGCTTCCTGATGATAAATTCCAGACTTGTGTTAATTTCACTAAGTCTGAAACCTGTTATCATTTGCACTTTTGTCATGCTTGTTTGAACCTGTTAATGGATGAATTAGCCATAGCTCAGTGTTCATCTTTTATCAAGCATCATGAGTGGATCCCTGTCATGTATTTTTTTGTCATGTTCGAGTGTTGTAGTATATTTATCTTGATGCATTTAGTTGGTCACTTGCTGATTATCGCAGACCGATGCCATATTTGTTTTGCTTGCCATTTCCAAACCGTGCATCTGATTCCGGTGTTCTTTATATCAATTTTAACCGAAATCACCTCACCTTTCCAGTGGCACTCTTGGATTTCCAAGTTGAGGCCAGGTTCAATCATTCCTTGTCAAATCTTGCATATGCATCACATACCGCATCCCGCATAGCATACCATGTTTGCATCATGTTGTTTGAGCATTGCACGTGGTTGATTGTGTTCCGTTGTCTTGTTGTTCTTGTTTGGGTAGAGCCGGGAGACGAGTTCGTGAACAAGGAGCCCGTTGAGTTCGCTTACGAGGATCAAGTCAACTCTGAGAACTTTGCAGGCAAGATGACCATACCCTCGGAATCACTTCTATCTTTGCTTGCTAGATGCTCGCTCTTTTGCTATGCCTATGCTACGATACCTACCACTTGCTTATCATGCCTCCCAAATTTCCATGTCAAACCTCTAACCCACCATGTCCTAGCAAACCGTTGTTTGGCTATGTTACCGCTTGGCTCAACCCCTCTTATAGCGTTGCTAGTTGCAGGTGAAGATTGGAGATCGTTCCTTGTTGGAACATGTTTATTGTTTGGATATCACTATATTATCTTGTTATCTTAATGCATCTATATATTTGGTAAAGGGTGGAAGGCTCGGCCTTTTGCCTAGTGTTTTGTTCCACTCTTGCCGCCCTAGTTTCCGTCATATCGGTGTTATGTTCCCGAATTTTTGCGTTCCTTACGCGGTTGGGTTATAATAGGAACCCCTAGACAGTTCGCCTTGAATAAAACTCCTCCAGCAATGCCCAACCTTGGTTTTATCATTTGCCACCTATCCTCTTTTTCCCTTGGGTTTCCGGAGCCCAAGGGTCATCTTTATTTAAACCCCCCTGGGCCAGTGCTCCTCTGAGTGTTGGTCCGACCGAGTAGACTGCGGGGCCACCTCGGGGCAACTTGAGGGTTCGTTTTATTCGTAGGATGTCTCATCTGAGTGTGCCCTGAGAACGAGATATGTGCAGCTCCTATCGGGATTTGTCGGCACATTCGGGCGGTGTTGCTGGACTTGCTTTACCATTGTCGAGGATGTCTTGTAACCGGGATGCCGACTCTGATCGGAATGTCTCGGGAGAAGGAATATCCTTCATTGACCATGAGAGCTTGTGATGGGCTAAGTTGGGACTCCCCTGCATGGATTTGAACTTTCGAAAGCCGTGCCCACGGTTATGGGCAGATGGGAATTTGTTAATGTCCGGTTGTAGATAACATGAAACTTAACTTAATTAAAATGAATCAACCGCGTGTGTAACCGTGATGGTCTCTTCTCGACGGAGTCCGGGAAGTGAACACGGTGTTGGAGTAATGCTTGACGTAGGTTGTTCTAGGATCACTTCTTGATCATAGTTGTCCATCCGTGCTTTCGCTTTCTCTTCTCGCTCTCATTTGCGTATGTTAGCCACCATAGATGCTAGTCGCTTGCTGCAGTTCCACATCATACCTTACCTTACCTATAAGCTTAAATAGTCTTGATCGCGAGGGTGCGAGATTGCTGAGTCCCCGTGACTCACAGATTACTTCCAAACCAGATGCAGGGACCGATGATACCGCTCCAGACGATGCGCTTGAGCTCAAGTGGGAGTTCGATGAAGACTCTCGCCGTTACTATGTGTCTTTCCCAGATGATCAGTAGTGGTGCCCAGTTGGGGCGATCGGGGACCGTGTCGCATGTGGGGGTTGATCTTTATTTTGGTACTGTAGTCGGACCATGAGTGTATTGGATGATTGTAATGTTATTCATGTATTTGTGTGACGTGGCGAGTGTAAGCCAACTATGTATCCTTTTTCCCCTTCTATCTATTTACATGGGTTGTTGTGAAGATTACCTTACTTGCGACATTGCTTTCAATGCGGTTATGCCTCTAAGACGTGCTTGGACACGTAGGAGATATAGACGCATCGAGGGCGTTATAAGTTGGTAATCAGAGGCTTCCCCGACCTTAGGAGCCCCCTGCTTGATCGAATCGTTGGCGTTGTTGAGTCTAGAAAAATGTTTTGAGTCATCTAGGATTATATATATCGGAGAGTTAGGAATTCTTTTTACTCCCCAGTCCCTTCATCGCTCTGGTAAGGCATCCTGACGTAGAGTTTTGACTCTTCTCTTCTCAAATTTCACTAAAAAAATTTAGGATCACGCGGGTATCTTGGAGTCGTTCCGATCGATTTGTGACGAGAATATTGTTCTTGGTGCCTCCTGTCATTTAGGGGTTGTGGCAGTGTCCCGGGGAGTTGAGCTCCGAGGTGTCGTCGTCACAATTTTATCGTTGAGATTCTGGAATACCTGAGTTTTGCCGACATCGAAAATCTCTTTTATGCAGTTGTTGGTGAGATAGACTCGTCGTCACCCAGTACTGGGGCGGGAGTTCGGGAGTATTGCCGTAACTTGTATAACGGATGCTTTTCGAAGGTTGAGGTAAATGATTTCCGAAGGTTTCTTGGTTATGTGTTGAAGGATGGATACCGCTAGATGTAGGATTTGCTAGTTTTGGGTGAGATATTATGCTTCCTCTGTATCCCCAACACCTGATTGCATAACCGGAAAGGTTCGGGAGTTTCATAGGTGGGAATTCTTGTAGCTCTAGTTCTTCTTCCGCGGATATTTGGTTTGGGATTGAGTAATCCTCACCAAGTATTTGTTCTTGTTCCGTACCTTGTTGTTTTTCTTCTACCTCAATTCTAAGTGGCTTCTTAATTTATGGATATGTGACCATTTCAATTGGAATGCATTCGTTCATTTTGTTCGGATGTGAAGACTTTATGTTGCAATTTCAATCCGTTTGATTCAGCTCAAATATTTGTCTGTCAAGTTGCTAACGGATGTCAACCTCTTCAGGATGGCTCCTGTATATATTACTCAAAGTTGTAATCCAATACAAACCAAGATTAGAAACAAGCGCGCGCACACACACAGAAGAAGCCTATGCATGATGAGAGGAAAGCTCGCCACGAGAAGGCAGCTTCCTTGTCATAAGCAGAAGTGAGACGATGCGTCCACAGGTCTAAGTCCTCCAAGATGAACCGATGTGATAGAGTGGAGCGGTAGTCCTGATCTCAAAACACCTTGGCATTCCTAGCATCCCATATCTTCCAGAGAATGAGCAGAAGGATGAAGCACCAAAACTTATGACAGGGGGGGGGGGGGGGGGGGGGGGTTGCAACTCCCACAGACCATGAGCTGAAATAGGAGTGAGTATCCCAAGGCGCTGCCAAAGCCTGTTGGCAAGAGGGCATAGCAGAAAAACGTGATCGGTGTCCTCAGAGTCATACCCACAGCGCGAGCAGCTGGGAGAGGGTGAGATGTGCTTCCGGTGTTGGTTAGCGGAGCAGTTTAGGCGTTGTCTGAATAGTAGCCACGCGAATATCTTCACCTTCGTAGGGGCCTTGGACTTCCAGATGAAAGCATGGTAAGGGTCTTGTTCATCTTGTAGGGAGATGAGGTCATAAGCTCGCCTGGTTGAGAACTCCTTTCCGCCATTGAGGAAGCGCTGGTCCGGCTCGGGGGAGAAGACGAAATCCTGCAACAACAACACCAGCGAAATCAATTCTTGCGAAGCAAGTAGAGAAAGGCGATTCAAAGGTTAGAGTCAATACGGTCACGCATAATAGCAGCCACTCTGATATTAACCTGGGTTGAGTGTGTGAAAAGGTTGGGGAAAACAGTAGCTAGTGGGTGGTGGTGAAGCAAGACTCAAGCCAAGAGTAGGTGCTTTTGCCATCATTAGTGAGGACAAACGAGATGGTATGTAGACGTGCCCTCTTCGACGATCTCGTCGAGGTTGAGGCCATTGGCATCCCTCATGAGCTTTGGCATGACGATGGCGTCAAGTTCGTTCTCAGCTACCTTGGCGACATCTGCTCGGTCGATCACTACCATAGGAAGCCTCTGCGGAAATCAGGGGGGCTGAGATTGGTTGAGTCCTCTTCCGTGAAAACAATCCGTAGGAAGCCTCGGTAAGTGTAGCATTTTTGCGATCACTACTGTATGGTCGGCGACTTCACCTCTGTTCGTGCTTTGGTCATGACGGAGCTGCGCTACACCATCCCCGACAGCTTGATGGTGCGTCTACCTCCCATCAATGAGCTCAAGGTGGTTGCCTTGTAAGAGCTCTCGCGCTGGGCGCGCGGGCTTGGCGCCAACCCGTTTGGAAGCAGCGACGACTCGTCCGGCTCCTCCTCCGGTGCTTCCGGCGGCGGCTTCAACAACCCTGCTGGCTTCATGTCTCCGCGTGCACCCCCGAACTCACCCACCATGCTGGCTACTCCACTGGCCTCGCCGCTTTTTGCCAATGGCGGCGGAACTGGTGTTCTGCACCCCACGCCCATGACTGCATCCGTGGTGCGCTCGCCCGACCTGTCCTTGTCTGTTTCTACTTGCACGCTTCAGCCTCTGACCGATGTCACTGTTGCTGATTGCACGTGCCCTCTTGCTCCTTCCCCTGCCTTGCAGGTCCACATGGATGGCCCCCAAGTTCTGCGTCCTACGGCCGCGTACGACCTCGCTTCCCTCACCTCCACGCTGCCCGCTACGCCGCTCGTTGATGACCATGCACCCATGTCAGAGATTCCACCACCACCGCCACCTGCGGCCAACCTGGAGGTTCCTCTGCAAGCCGCTCCCAAGCGACAACGTGTCCAACCCCAACGACGGCAACGCAGACCATGCACCGGCCTTTCAGTTCTCTGCCTCACCCCCTACCAAGTGGTAATGTGTCTCCCGTTAATCGAGGTGTCCTATCGCCTCGCACTCCCGTCATTCTGTCCCTAGCTAACCAGCCTCCCTCCTTGTCCGCAGCACTCCCGCTCCCGGTCAATGATCTGGAAACGCATGAGCTCTCTCGGCACAGGGACGCGTCAGGGCTAAGCGTGCTCGCCTAACCGCCGAGAAGCAACATCGTAGCGCCAGGCATGCGGAGAAGGAACCCAAGGTCTCTATGCTCCCATGGCCTCTCGGGCGATCAAGGCCAAGGCGGCGAGGACGGCCGCGGGCAGCGCCGCCAAGCTGTTCGAGGCCGCGATCAAGGACGCTCAGCTGGACAGCCCTGATGCGCCCCCCGCCTCGCCTAAGGCGCTGGCCCTCCTGGCCCAACTATGCGGGGCGGACACGGGTGAGGTCAACGACGTTCTGTCCGCAGACGCTGGGTCTTCCTCTGGTGACGCTGCTGCCCCATGAGTTCGCTATGGACAAGTTGGGGTTGTGGTGACACTACTATGGCATGCCTCCACGCCCCTGCCGACCTGTCATCGGCTGTTTCGTTCTATTGCCTAGTTTCGCGTACACGTTCGCTTAGCCTCTACCGCTTCTGCTGTTCGCTGAGAACAAGCTCGCCGTTTGTGGCGCCAACCCTAGTCTCACCTAGTACTACTCCTCTAGCAGTAGGCTCTCGCTTCCACTGCTCGCCGTTTGTGGCGCCTCTCCCACTATCATCTAGCTTGGTTATTCTAGAAGAAATTTATCGTTCATTCTGCTCGCCGTTTGTGGCGCCCCTGTATAAAAGCTTCCTTTGGACTTGCTATCAGCTAGGTACTATTTATTGGTGCTACTCCTGTTGTGTATGAATCGTAATTCCATCTCTATTTGCTCCTGGAATGTACGTGGGTTAGGTGACAACAAAAAATGCCAAGATGTTCTCTCAGAGCTAACATCACTAAACCCTACTCTAGCCCTCATACAAGAAACCAAGCTCCAATCCATCGACGATACCAAGCTACGTTCGTTCCTTCCGATCGAGAACTCTAGATCACAACGTTTATCTACCGGCTATTGGTTCGGCTAGTGGCATCATCTCTGCTGCTAACTCCGCGCATTTGAAGATCTCCTCCCATACCAACCACACCTTCTCTACAACAATTCTGCTCACGGCTCTTGCGCACACAAATCCAATCGCCATAACAAATGTTTATGCTCCTTCCGGCCGAGCGCGTAAGTTAGAATTCCTAAACGAGCTTGTCCACATACAACAAGACGACTCCATGCCATGGCTGATTATAGGATATTTCAATCTCCTACGTTTCTCCTTAGAAAAGAACAAACCTTCTTTCAGGCAAAACGAGGCCAACATGTTCAACGACACCATTGACCAACTAGCACTGATTGAACTGCCTTTGTTGGACCGACGTTACACTTGGACAAACGAACGTCAATCCCCAACCCTTGAACGGTTAGATCGAGCCTTTTTCAACTTGGCTTGGAACAACTACTTCCCGAACACTACTCTCTCCTCGCTAACACGCTTCACTTCCTATCACGTCCCCCTACTAGTACATGTTCAGACCAACGTTCCTCGCTAACACGCTTCACTTCTGATCACGTCCCCCTACTAGTACATGTTCAGACCAATGTTCCTCGCTCCTGCCTCTTCAGATTTGAATCGGGGTGGGCTAATTCCCTAGACTGCCATAGCATAGTGCAAAGTTGTTGGGCCATTAACGGACCTGTGGCCAGTGCTCCAAACTCCTCGGCACGCCTTTCTCTCGCCCTAAAACACACTCGGTCACAGCTTAAGAGGTGGGTGGCCAGTAGACCGACCACCAAAATTCGCGAAGGCTTCTGCAAAAAAATTTATTCTTTGCCTCGATCTAAAAGAGGAATTGCGCCTGCTATCACCCGCTGAGACTAAACTGCGTGCCATAGCTATCCTGGTACTCCATCTTGTTATTAAGGAAATGGCGGCCTACTGGTGTCTATGGGCTAAAATCCGTGCTACGATTGATGGAGGTGAAAACACCAAATACTTGCATGTTTCGGCCTCTCAAAGGCTTCAAAAGAATACCATCACCTCTCTATCCCACCTTGGGACCTCCTACTCTACCCACGCTCAAAAGGCGGGCCTTCTAAAAAACTTCTTCACCGACCTCTTAGGACGCACCCCAAACTTAACTTGGAATTTCGACCTCACCGATGTTTACCCCCAACCGCTGACGGCCCTAAATAATCTAGCCACTCCTTTCTCCGGCTCGGAAATAAAAGAAGCTTTCCTCCAAATGAACCCTAATGCCAGCCCGGGGACAGACGGTTTCGGTCCCTACTTCTACCGCAAATACTAGCACATCCTAAAATATCTACTGCGCCCGTTCTTCCTGGACTTCTTTAACCTAACCGCCCAGACCGAACGTCTGAACCAAGCCCACGTCATACTTTTACCAAAAAAAGACTCAGCGGGCACTCCGGATGGGTGCATGCCCATCTCCCTGCAAAACTGCCCAATCAAGGCAGTAGCTAAGATCCTCACAAATCGTTTAAAACCACTCATCCCTCTCTTGGTTCATGCCGACCAAACTAGATTTATTCTAGGAAGGAATATTGCAGAGAACTTTGTTTACGCTGCCGACATCATTCACTCCTGTCACTCAAGAAAGAGACCAGGTATGGTCCTCAAACTAGATTTTAAGAAAGCTTTCTATTCTGTTTCCCGAGCTGCCATATCCGCTATCCTTCTTCAGAGAGGCTTTCCTACTCGCTTCTGCTCATGGGTTCATAATATCTTATCCTCCGGCAAAACTGCAATCTTGTTGAATGGTGTCCCTGGAAACTGGATCAACTGCAAAAATGGGCTACGCTAGGGCGATCCTATTTCCCCCTACATCTTCATCATTGTAGCAGACCTGTTACAACAACTCATCCGACAAAACTCTCAACCTCTAATTCTACATCATCCGATATTTACCAACCTACCACCTACCACGCTACAATACGCTGACGATACCCTAATCATTGCAGAAACCTCCACTAATGCAGCCTACTCTCTTAAACTCATTCTAGATGATTTTGCAGCTGCCACTGGTCTAACCAGCAACTTCGCCAAAACAATTATCGTACCAATGCATATTACTGCACCACAAGCCAACTCAATTGCCACTATTTTGGGTTGCGACGTCTCGTCCTTCCCACAGATTTACCTAGGACTACCACTTGCGCACACTAGACTGCCTCCGAATGCCTTTCTCCCTATCCTTGAACGCTGCAGGAAATACCTTGCTGGCTGGCAGGCTAAACTTTTGTCTAAAGGGGACCGCCTCGTTCTTCTCTCTGTTGTCATTGACTTCCTTGACACTTATTTTATGTCTGTTTTCAGGATCCCCAAAAAAGGTTCTAAAAAACTAGATGGGTTTAGACGTGCCTTTTTTGGAAGAAACTTGTACAGGCGCTCAGTGTCTAATTGCTTGGAAAAATGTTTGTACTCCGAAAAAGTTTGGTGGTTTGGGGTTAAAAAACTTGCATCAACAAAACAATTGTCTTCTAATGAAATCCGTTGTTAAATCCTTGCAAACCTCGCAATCCCCTTGGTTACATTGGATTAATCTACAACACCCAAACGCCTTTGTCTCACCCCTCTCAAACACCTCCTTTCTCTGCAATCCAAGGCATTATTTGACATCAGAAAACCTTCAAAACATGAAAATCACGTCACCTTCAGAATCAGTTGACGCAACAGCTGATTTAATGTGACAAACAATAAATAAAAAGACAAAGGAGCTGACCTTGGGATGAGGAAGTGGGAGGATGGGGCCTTCCCATGAGGATGTGCCTGGGACTCAACGATCTTGGCCGGGGAGAAGGCGAAAATGTTTTATGGAACCATGGTTCATTCGAACCTACACTCGACACTATTGATTTCTAGACACTATTCATGAGGATTCATGCATGGTTGATTAAAAAATTCAGTTGGCATACATGTCTATTCCGGGAGAAGGGCCCTTGGACGCAGACGAGGACGGAGGAGGAGAGCCGATTGTGCACGGTGGTGGCCTGGAGGATATGGTAGCTGAGCACGTCGATGTCGATGCGCACCAAGCCTCCAACCTCTAAATCCTAGCCGCAGGGACCGATGAACCTGGGGCCACTGGACGCCGTACGGGGCAGCACCACCGCCTGTAGCAGCTGCTCCTCTCATCCTCTCATCAACGACGAGAACAAGGCGTCCTCGAGGGACCCAAGCGTCCCCGTCGACGTGATCATCGGCCACGGCGAGCGGGACGGACGGGGCGGTGGTATTCGATCTGATCCAATTAGATTAGAGCACTCGCCTCGCATGCTATGCTCTGCCGCAGCAGCCTCATGTTTGAGCTGATTCGGGCAAAGATGGGCGGAGCAGCTCCGGGCGAAGGTGGAGAGGGGGCGCCGGAGCGATGGTGGCTCCGGACTCAAGATGGCAATGGGGCCCCGAAACCCGTGTCTTCGCGGGTTTTTACCCTATTGGGGGACGGGGATGGACGTTTTTTTAACCCCGTAGGACTGTTGTTGGGTAAAGTATAAAACCCGGCACGTTTCACGGGTTCAAACCCGTTTCAACAATACCCGAACCTGAAATCCGACATCCCGTCAAAATACTACAATAAGCATATTCGAGAAGTACAATCTTGAGATTGATGATAATCACAGACAGCCATCTTGCTCATTCTCTTCTTTCCAAGCTCTAGACCTTATGTCACTCTTCAATGAACGTGTTGCTCAAAAATGGCCAACATCTTTTAGGATAAAATCTGAGCTAGACTGTTACTTGGAAGATGAGCTAGTTTCTCCAAAGATAAATTCAGTGTGTTAGATTCATGGAACACGCTATCCAACTTTGAGGCTGCTAGCACATGATATTTTTTGCAACTCCGGTCAGCAGGGTTGCCTTAGAATCGGCATTTAGTACAAGTGGTAGAGTTATAGTTCTAAGCGGTAGAGCTCCAGTCTTTATGTTTGCTTAAATATGCGGATTTCCCTGTGGGTTCCCCGTGGGTTTAGAAAACCCGATGGGTTTAGGGGACGGGCAAAAAGCTAGCCCCGCACGGTGACGGGGACGGGAACGGGTGACGGTGTCCTGGACTAGGGGGTACTCAACACGTTGTCTCCCGAACAGGTGTATCGGGCTGAGGACCCCCATGGTGGTTCACTATTGGGCCAGTTCGGACAGCCCATGCCGCATACAATGAAGACTCCACAAGACTTGGCGCCCAAGGCAACGACTCTCCTAACCCTAGGCCTCCAGTGTGTTATATAAACCGAGGTCAGGCTAGTCAATAGACAATCTCATATTCATTAGATCAGTCTCGTGGTAGACACATGTACCCTGTACTACAACCATATCAATATAATCAAAAGCAGGATGTAGGGTTTTACCTCCATTGAGAGGGCCCAAATCTGGGTAAAATCGTGTGTCCATGTTACCATCGCTCCAAGACGCCTAGTTTAGGACCCCTACTACGAGATACGCCGGATATAGAACCGACATTGGTATTTTCATTGAGAGCATGCTGGGTGATCGCCACGGATCGATGGATTATCAGGTGGTATTTTTTTAGTTAAATCCGCATAGGAGAAAGCAATTTCTTCGCGGAGTGTTTCTACTTCCTTGCTATGTTGTTTTACAGATCGGTTTCGGTCTCGCGGCGGCGGCAATTTTTTCCGTACGATCCAAACACAGCGGGATAGCCGAGGTATACGCGAGGTGCACATGCGTCTGGCCGAAGACATAGGGGCCGCCCTGCACCTCCAAGACATCAAGAAAACAGATCAAGGCCAACCCATGCATGCGTCGATTGAATACTAATTCTTCTGGCCACACGCGGATCAAGGGAAATTTTCTGTTTAAGCTTTGTCCTCCTCTGCACGAACCATCAGGAAAGTGAACCAATTTACTTCCTCCGGTCTTTTTTACTCTATATATTAGAATTCTCTAAAGTCAAACTTCACAAAATTTGACCGTATTTATATGAAAAAATATCAACATTTGTTATGCTAAAGTTATACAATATGAAACTTTAAGTCATGACACATCTATTGATATTGATTTCAGATTATGAATGTTGGTACTTTTTTTATAAAGTTGGTCAAACTTTACGAGACTTGACTTCAGTTAAATTTTATATGTGAACTAAAAAGAACCAAAGGAGTAACTAGTAGTACTACTGTTTAGTCATAGTACATCACGGTTCTCAATATTTAATCAATGGATTGTGCGCCTTATCCCTTGCTTTACTAGTTACGTAAAGGCCAACCTAATGTTCGGTTCCTGCTGTTTTTCATCAATTATTGCTGCAACTCTCCTCGGAGATCAACCCAGCCAGCGAGATCCAAGGTCGGCTGACAGAGTTCTGCTAGGGCGTTCCAGCCGAGGATTTGACAGAGCTTGCACCAGCTCACGTGGATCGAGGAGCTATATCAATCCCGTCGCACGGCCGCTCAAACCCGTATATAGATGAATTCTCCCTATGTGTGTTGTGGCCATCGGTCATCACTGTAGAACAGCTAAGTATCGTTCAACACGTAAAATTATTACAAAGAATATTTTCTGTTGGTTGTACTGTATTATTTTTGCAGAAATATTTTGTTGACATTTATACAAACGTTCTCTACCTGTGTCAATCGGGCGAGCCGACCTACGCGTCAGAACCTTTGTCAGGCCAACCTTCACGTTCAGATCCGCCGTTCTGTATATTGGTCGGCCGATGCAGTCTTGAGAAACTCCGGCAAGGGCAGCGGCCATGCAGGGAGTTCTTTCAATTTCTTTGTACTCTTTCCTTTTTCAATTCAGCACAATTGGTTGCTATCGTCCACTGATAGTGGTTTTCTCTATGGTGTATATAGACCAAAGTAGTAATGCAAAAATGCTAGTTTTTGCAGCACGATTTTTAAGGTCTAATTAACAAACAGTGCAAATTAACCTTGCACTAGCGCTTCATCATCACCTAGATATGGATTTTTTTTGTTCGCGGTTTGACGAACGATGTATCTGCAACCCGGTAATCAATTTTGACTGCATCATGCGGTCGTCGTCCTGCCTGCATCGATCAAGTTGTTGTGTCGCCTCAGCGGGTGTCCCTGTGTCAACATGTCCGCGGCCATTCTATCGGGACGACCTCGGCGCTCAGGCCATATTTTTTAATTATCTACTTTACTTAAGTTAATTAAGTACATAATATTTATAAAAACATATATATTATCATCTCTGGCCTTGCACTTTTTTATCTCTGCAGGCAATTAACTTACATCGTGCATTATCTGGCGCAACGGCGCCCATTGAGGCCGAAGAGAGTTCGGCTTGGCGCAAGCATGGGGAGATTTGACCTTTTTTTTCCTTTCTCCCTATACACACACACACACACACACACACACACACACACACACACACACACACTAGTAAAATGCTCGTGCGTTGCAAAGGGATGATATCACAAACTCTAACCCAATATGCACGGCTCAAAATCCTCACATATTCAAATCATCCATTACGAGATGACACCTATTTTTAAAATGTAGTAGTTAGTTTGAAGTTATTCACTCAGACACTGACTCGTTAATTCCTCTACAAAGAAATTAAAGATGAATCCTTCATCCCTTTGAATACTATATTGTTCACCTTTTGTGATGCTTTTATTGGATACTGAACTTCAGAAACTCGCCCCATTTATCCATCTTCCTAACGTATAAAAGAGCCCATGCTTTGTAACGGGAAACAAAAATATTGATATATTTATGTTATTGTGACAAACACCAACATCTTGTTCATGTCCCTCTTCTTCATCGATCCAACGGCACCACACCAATAAATTACTTTTCTCTATATGGGACATGTCTCCATCTTAACCCTCGTAAGAATACTACTCATGCAACAATCATTAATTTTTTATATTTATAAAATTTAACGATGAAGCAATGAATGAATCCAGCCCATCACAGTATGTTCTGTAAACAAGGTCGGCAATCCTATTGACCCCGCATGACCTGTGCGATATGATCAGGTCGTCCTGCGGGCACATTGAGCACGGACGTTTGCTTTGCTTTTCTTGGTTGTGATGGTCTCTTTCCCACGGATATGAACGCGAGTCTCCATACTTTTTTTGTGTTTAAATCTTGCACGCCTCAACTTCTCACGTATGTATCTCTCCCAGTCTCTTGCATATCTTTTTTATGCCTCTATCTCTCATGTTTCACTCACTTCTCATGTACCCTTCTCTTTCATGTGTCTCTCTCAAACTCTCAGATCTCTCTCTCTCCTCTAAAAATCCTGGATGACCAAATAAAAAACTATGAACATTTTCAAAAAATCATTTGAGCCTTCCTTCTATTTTATTTAATTGCCTTTTCAAATTCCTTTTGAGCCTTTCAAAAACCCCATGCCTTTTTCTAATTCAATGTATACCTCCTAACTTTGCCGATATTTCTTCTATCTTTTCCCCAAGTTCCATTAAAAATCTCAATATTTTTGGACACTTATAAAACCTAGTCCTAGAGTTTGAATTTAAACTTTCAATCATGCCCATTTATATTTTATGGATCACGGTCATTTTTGTGAGTCCAGGGAAAATAACCCCATGCCCAAACTCTTTTCCTAGAGCTCCTTTTCTTTCTCCAAATCTCTGGGTTCTTTTTCAGAAATAGAAAAAGTGAAAAACTGAAGGAAGAGAGTGAGAGAGAGCGCCAGCCGGCCCTTTTGGCCCAAGGCCCAGCCACACCTCGTCAACCCTAGCCGCCATGGGAGAGGCTCGCTCGATCCCGATCCCCACTCTTCCGAGCCCCCTCGTCCTCCTCTCGATCCCCAGCACCAGAGAGACACGCACGAGAGAGAGGTTCGGCCGCCGCCGCCCCTCGCACGCTTGCCTCCCGCCGGAAACTTCGCCACCCGATGTCGTGCCTCCAGCAAGCTCCGCCTCTCCTCCTCCCGTTTTCCCTCCTCGCGCCGTCCTGCTCGAAGCAGCCATGCTCTGCCGTGGTCCACGGCGAGCGTCGCTAACCCCGCGCCTTCCCTGCCGCTCCCCTACCCCATTGAGGACGAGGCTGGCGAGTCCTGCCGTCGTCCCGAGGTAATCCGCTACCGTCCCTCTCCTCGTTCCCTTTCTCTTCTCTGCCATGGCTACCCGCAGGAGCTCGAGCTCGCCCTGCACCTCCTTCCTGTCGTCCTTCTCGCCGTCGCCTGGATCCACGCCTCCCCATACCCTGCAAGTTCCGCCACGCCACCCTCCTCTGCCTCGCCTCCCCATGCGTGGATTCGGTCGCCCTCGAACCATTCCCGCCGGAATCCGGCGTGATCCGGCCGGAGAATGAACGCCGCCGCGGCCTGGAACCTCCCCTGCATGCATCTTCGTGGCTGCACGCCGGCGCAGCTGGGACCTCCCCTGCTTGCATCTTCGTCGCTGCACGCCCCCATGTTGTTTTTAGTAAAATTGAAACGTTTTTCTCATATTAAAAGAGGACCGCGGGTTAGATAACTAAAACAGCAAGGACTTTTGTGTAAAAACGTCGCGACAGTGAACCCGGACACTCAATTCGTGCTTTATTATTACTAGCAAAAGGCCCGTGCATTACAACGGATAATAAAAGTGTGAATTGCGGCCTTAAAATCAAGTTATTGATAACATAACATAATACATGTAATGATTATAAATAGTGTACATCCAACATTATTAATTGAAATCAAATAAAATTGCTCACATGCTACACTTAAAAATCAGAAAATACTCAGTCTAGTGATCATCCATTTCTCCGTCATACACATAGATTTGGATGTTCTTATGGAACTTAAAGTGATGGGAGCCGACGACGATATGTGCTTTAAAATAATCAACACTGTTTTTGCGGGCTAACACGATCAACACAAAAAACTGTGGACGTTGCGAGTTTGATTTCAGTCATGGTCAACTATTTTTTGCCTCATCTCTTAAATGGGATGGTGGGTTTGATTTGTTGGACCCGGTCATACAGATAGGTTGGGAGGGCACTGTATTTTTTATTGGTGCAACGTTATACGAACCAATGGGGCAGAGGCCAAGTGGCCCAGGACAGACGATCGGTATAATAGCCTAGCTCAGTATGAAGAAATGCCATGGACATACGAAATGGGAGCACCAATAAGATTATACCTCCATTTATATAAATATATAAAAACGGTATATATGCCCGTGGATTACAACGGTAGAAACAATTGACATAAATTTAGCGGCACAAACATAATGTTCAATGTGTTACAAACATAATGTAGTAAGGATTATAAGTGCAAAGAAAATATGACACGCTGTATGTTGCAACGAAAGAAAGAATGGCCTGAATTTAGTGAGGATCATGCAGGAAAAAGATGCCACATCATTTTTATTCATAAGATATAAAGGAGGGCACTACACGCCTGCCATTGATTCCCGCACCTCCTTCAAAAAAAATCTGTAATTACCGTCTAACTCCTTCCTTCTTTATTTCTCATGCCGGCTTATAATTATGCATAATAGCTATTGCTCTTCCCGTCATTTGTTTCGCTAAGCACAAGTCTTATTTATGCCATATTCTTAGCATAATTTTCGAAGTAGCTCCTTGATATTTGACAACCTAAGAACGTATATAAACTGGTAAAAAATTATGTAAAATAGCAATGTGGGATTATTTAATAAATAAACAAATATGAAAAACAGCCTCCAGCCTGCTCGCAAAGGGCAGTCGGCCAGCCCAGCACGCCCGTGCCCATTGTCTCAGCCCAAGTACGCACACATCGCATTCTATTCTTAAACAGCGAGACGCCTAGCTAACCACTCTCATGAGCCTAGCCTGAGTGGTCTGATGCGTTTGCACACATCTAGTAGACCAGGGCTCAAATCATAGTTGCGACCAATTTTTTAAAATTAAAAAGATATCAAACACATACACACAGGACCGGGTGGTCCAGATCTAAAACAGCTGCAGGCCCAAGTTGCGCAATGCTTTTGACGTAGGAGCCGACATGAAAATATTAGTACCACTTTAAATATGTTTTAAATTTAAACTGAAAGTGCAAAGTCACGGGAAGAAGCGTATTGTGACGGGTAAACCCACGGAGTCAATAAGATTAAAAATCGTATGTCACTAACCCAATAAGCATTGCTTAAGACCCGGCACAAACTCATGTCTTCTATTTTGGCATGACGCCACACTCGTGTTACCGCTTATACTCATTTGTCATTTCTTCCCTCCAACAGTGGCGACAATGTTCATGAGATGACAATGTGTTTGAATGTGGTGGATTCCAAAGCAATGATGTCAGTCACCGCATGGCACACATGTCATTGAATCGTACAAGACAATAGTTGCGACCAATTTTTTAAAATTAAAAAGATATCAAACACATACACACAGGACCGGGTGGGCCAGATCTAAAACAGCTGCAGGCCCAAGTTGCGCAATGCTTTTGACGTAGGAGCCGACATGAAAATATTAGTACCACCTTAAATATGTTTTAAATTTAAACTGAAAGTGCAAAGTCACGGGAAGAAGCGTATTGTGACGGGTAAACCCACGGAGTCAATAAGATTAAAAATCGTATGTCACTAACCCAATAAGCATTGCTTAAGACCCGGCACAAACTCATGTCTTCTATTTTGGCATGACGCCACACTCGTGTTACCGCTTATACTCATTTGTCATTTCTTCCCTCCAACAGTGGCGACAATGTTCATGAGATGACAATGTGTTTGAATGTGGTGGATTCCAAAGCAATGATGTCAGTCACCGCATGGCACACATGTCATTGAATCGTACAAGACAAGAGAGTGTTTATCACGCACCTAGTTCATATACCGGCGCTCGTACTTTTGAATTGTATTGTTATGATTCTCAAAAAAAATTATTGTTACGTGCTTATTGCACGGATGAAGGGCATGTTCTGCAGCTCTATGTATCAAGTTTTAGAAATGGAGAGATGAAAATTAGAAGGGTAGTAGGATCCATGGAAGGACTCGAGCCAATCCATCATAATATATTTCTTAAATAAATTTAAGACAAAGGGGCCACCAAGGGTTATTTTGTTATAATCCAACTTTCTCGGGAAGCTCTTGTTTGATAGGCATGCAGCCATGCACATATGTGCTTCCGGGATCTTCGATAGGATTGGTACGTGGCTAGTTTTGTTACCGATGATTAGACATGTACGCAGACATAAAAAGGTTCCAGATATTAAATAAATGCTATTACCGTCGGCTCATCTACCTTTTCTATCTCCAGCATGATCCTCATCTCCCTCCACTTCGACCAGATCCTTGCCAAGCGGCCATGAAGACCTGACGGGTCGGAACCACCCAGCCTCGCTCTCAGCCATGCGCACCTCCTCCCCTGCTTGCTGGACGCGTCTACGCCTGCAGTCGCCTTCGTCCACCTCCCTTTCCTCTTTCCCTCGTTCTCTCCTTCCCTTTCCCCCTCCCGTCTCTCTACTTCCATGCTATGTGTGCCCGCCGCCGCATCTCCCTTGGTTACTTTGCAGAGACCCGGCCATTGATTTTGGAGTAGCGCCACCGCCCGACCCCTCCTTTAGGCCAGAACCGTCCGTTAGGATGGGCATCATGCTGCTTTTTTATATATTTTCTGTGCCTCTCCTCTTTGATTGGTCGTCAGCTTCCTTCCGGGCTAGCTATTTGTGATTCATGGTGTATTTCTTCGTATCTTTTGTTGGCTCGTTGATTCGGGCAACTCCAAACATATATAAGCTGCTAGGATATGATGGAAAGAAGCAGGGTGGGACTAATTAATCTGAAATTGTAGCATATAGGAATAAGAAAACTGCAGCCATATGGAGAGGGGGCAGTACTGAGAGGAGGGAAGGTCGTGAGGTTGAACTTTCTTACCAGCCCATTGAAAATTTTCTGGCCCATGTGATACGATGCTGAAACTGGACGGACGACACGATACGAGAGCGAACGAAACCGGACGTACGGACGAAAAACATGTGAGCGGACTAAAGATTAGTACCACCTTGGTTTTGGAAAAAATATTGACATGCTGAAAAAAACCGAAAGCGTAAATTCACGAGAAAAAGCGTATTGTGACGGTGAACCCACGGAATCAATCCATGCTTTATTATTAGGGAAAGATTATAGGGAGATATTATTTAATTATAAGCAGGTCCACCATGCCGACATGTTTCGACACGTTGACTGATGTGGCGGCTTCATTGTCACGCTGCCGAACTACTCTGACTTATATATAGTAATATCTAAAAAGACTTATATTTAGGAACGGAGAGAGTAATTCTCTAACAAGTTCCTATTGATTACATGTATGTATGGTTTATTTCCTACAGTCGGAAAAGGTCCTAAAATATCGTCGACATGGTTTATGTATGGTCAGCAAAGGCCTTAAGCATATCTTCTGCAATTTTCTGTTAGTTATCACTTCATAGCTTGGTCAAACTTTTTGGCCGGTGACAAGTTATAGGTAAGGTCTCCATCCTCTCCTTTATTTCTTTGGATCACTACAGTTTTTATAACTTTCCGAATCATGCATGCCATGGTGCAAACTCAAATATGTAAATAATGCGTTTCCTTTTTTTTTTTTGCTTGTCACTCTTGCTCTTATCAGGCAAAGAAACATATAAAGAACTAATTATTGTGGTGGATCTTGCATTTCTGATTATCCATTACTTCTAAAACAACAGCAGGTGGGTGAATGATTGGCTACCAACAGTTCCATATACTTCATCAGCTTTGTGATAGTAAGCATAGTAACATGTTCAAATATATGTCCCAGGCTAACCAGCTGCTTAAGTACCATTCTTATATTTAGCTTCGTACTTATAATTCTTTTGTGCCATCTATGATGAACTCCACACAGCCTTATGTTTAGATGTGGCATGCTCCATGCTATGAACATTGTAATCCTCTGTCATTATCTTTCTTTCCTTATACTACATATGTATAATGATCATCAATATATACCCACATAATACTTGGTTATAATTAGCATCTTGCGCCATGGGTGCAACGGGTCATCTAGACACAACAAAAGCGCCAAACCATCAACCTAGACAACAATATTAATGTTCGTAGACTGCGAAAGATCATCCAGAACACCACCACACCTAATCACTACTATGTCTGCCACATAATAGAAACATTTGCTACAGACGGCAAAAGGATCACTAGTAGAAAACAGGGCTTTGGTCCAGGCCGGGTCAGCCCATTAGTCCCGGTTCAGTCCAGAACCGGGACCAATGTGGGCATTGGTCCCGGTTTGTGAGCCCAGGGGACCGACCGGGCCACGTGGGCCATTGGTCCCGGTTCATCTGGACCTTTTGGTCCCGGTTGGTGGGATGAACCGGGACCAATGGGCCTCGCTCCTGGCCCACCACCATTGGTCCCGGTTGGTGGCTTGAACTGGGACCAAAGGCTCCCCTTTAGTCCCGGCTCAAGTCACCAACCGGGACCAATGAGGTGCCTATATATACCCCTCGCTCGCGAGCAGAGCACCCCAGTGCTCTGTTTTTCTCTGGCCGAGGGGGAGAGGGCTTGGTGGTGCTTTAGCTCACCTCCTATGCACACAAGGTGTTCGATGGAATGCCCGAGCCACACTACTTAAGCTTTCTCCTCTCCAAGCTCGACCTCCAAACTCCATTTTCCATAATATTTGTCTAGGTTTAGCGGTCCATCACGCCCCATCCCCGTCTTCACCGCCGTCGATCACCCGCGCCGAGCTCATCGCCGGCACCACCGTGGTGAGCCTCTTGTTCTTATCTTCTTTCTGAAAGGAAAAATATTCTTACTTGTATGTTTACATAGATACTTGTATTATTTTCTTACTTTTATTATTGCATCTTATATAGTGCGATGGTTTTGGTATCCGCCCCCGTCGGCCCTCGTCCTGTCTATGATTCGGATGTGGTATATATATTATCTTTATAACTATTGGTTCATTTATTGTTTATGAAAATTATGCCGACCAACGTGACATAGATTTTATTTATGTAGGATGTATGTGAATCGGAAATGCCAACCAACCCTATTGTCGAGAGGTTAAATTTAGTTGAAGAAAAAAACAATTTGTTGAAGGAAAAAATAAACAAAAAATTGAGGAGGAGAAGATGATATTGGAGTTGCATGTTGCGGATGTCGTCGATGATCACAAGATCAAGATGGATGCAATGCGCTTGAAGATTAGAAAGATTAGAAAATATGCCATTCATACCGAGGCTTGGTATCATTATGCCGTTGGATCAATTGTTACCTTGGTTGCGATTATGATCGCATTTGTTTTCGCATTGAAATGTTTTACATAGTTTCAATGTATGGTTTAATTAATTAGATGCTCTGGAGAGCTATATGTTGTTAGATGAGAACTATGTATGCACTTTGGTTTTAATGTGATGATGAACTTCTATTAATTTGGACACTTAATTACATATAATGCACGCAGATGAACCAGCAATGGATGTACGGTGACAGACACACCCGCGAGTACATTAAGGGCGTGCATGAGTTTCTCGATGCGGCTGAGGCAAACAAGCAGAATGGTTTTATGTGTTGTCCATGCACTGAATGTGGGAATACGAGGTCTTACTCTAACCGGAAAATCCTTCACTCCCACCTGCTTTACAAGGGTTTCATGCCACACTATAATGTTTGGACGAGGCACGGAGAAATAGGGGTTATGATGGAAGACGGTGAAGAAGAAGAGTACGATGACAACTATGTGCCCCCTGAATACGGTGATGCTGCAACGGGGGGAGCTGGTGAAGATCAAGAGGAACCAGACGATGTGCCCAATGATGCTGCAATGGGTGAAGCTGCTGAAGATCAAGAGGAACCAGACGATGTGCCCGATGATGATGATCTCCGCCGGGTCATTGTCGATGCAAGGACGCAATGCGAAAGTCAAAAGGAGAAGCTAAAGTTCGATCACATGTTAGAGGATCACAAAAAAGGGTTTTACCCCAATTGCGAAGATGGCAACACAAAGCTCGATACCGTACTGGAATTGCTGCAGTGGAAGGCAGAGAATGCTGTGGCTGACAAAGGATTTGAGAAGCTACTGAAAATATTGAAGAAGAAGCTTCCAAAGGATAACGAATTGCCCGACAGTACATACGCAGCAAAGAAGGTCGTATGCCCTCTAGGATTGGAGGTGGAGAAGATACATGCATGCCCTAATGACTGCATCCTCTACCGCGGTGCATACAAGGATCTGAACGCATGCCCGGTATGCAGTGCATTGCGGTATAAGATCAGACGAGATGACCCTGGTGATGTTGACGGCGAGCCCCCCAGGAAGAGGGTTCCTGCGAAGGTGATGCGGTATGCTCCTATAATACCACAGTTGAAACGTCTGTTCAGAAACGAAGAGCATGCCAAGTTGATGCGATGGCACAGTGAGAACCGAAAGAAAGATGAGAAGTTGAGACACCCGCTGACGGGTCGCAGTGGAGAAAAATCGAGAGAAAGTACTGGGATGAGTTTGCAAAGGACCCAAGGAATGTATGGTTTGCTTTAAGCGCGGATGGCATTAATCCTTTCGGGGAGCAGAGCAGCAAACACAGCACCTGGCCCGTGACTCTATGTATGTATAACCTTCCTCCTTGGATGTGCATAAAGCGGAAGTTCATTATGATGTCAGTTCTCATCCAAGGCCCTAAGCAACCCGGCAACGAAATTGATGTGTACCTAAGGCCATTAGTTGAACAACTTTTACAGCTGTGGAATGGAAACGGTGTATGTACGTGGGATGAGCACAGACAGGAGGAATTTAACCTTAAGGCGTTGCTGTTCGTGACCATCAACGATTGGCCCGCTCTCAGTAACCTTTCAGGATAGACAAACAAAGGATACCACGCATGCACGCACTGTTTATATGACACTGAAAGTATATACCTGGAAAAATGCAGGAAGAATGTGTACCTGGGCCATCGTCGATTTCTTTCGACCAACCATCAATGTCGAAAGAAAGGCAAGCATTTCAAAGGCGAGGCAGATCACCGGAAGAAGCCCGCCATGCGCACCGGTGATCACGTGCTTGCTATGGTCAATGATTTACACTACGTAATCTTTGGAAAGGGTCCCGGTGGACTAGCTGTTCCGAATGACGCTGAGGGACACGCACCCATGTGGAAGAAGAAATCTATATTTTGGGACCTACCCTACTGGAAAGACCTAGAGGTCCGCTCCTCAATCGACGTGATGCACGTGACGAAGAATCTTTGCGTGAACCTGCTAGGCTTCTTGGGCATGTATGGGAAGACAAAAGATACACCTGAGGCGCGGGAGGACCTGCAACGTTTGCACGAAAAAGACGGCATGCCTCCGAAGCAGTATAAAGGTCTTGCCAGCTACGCTCTTACAAAAGAAGAGAAAGAAATCTTCTTTGAATGCCTGCTCAGTATGCAGGTCACGACTGGCTTCTCGTCGAATATAAAGGGAATAATAAATATGCCAGAGAAAAAGTTTCAGAACCTAAAGTTTCATGACTGCCATGTGATTATGACGCAACTGCTTCCGGTTGCATTGAGGGGGCTTCTACCGGAAAACGTCCGATTAGCCATTGTGAAGCTATGTGCATTCCTCAATGCAATCTCTCAGAAGGTGATCGATCCAGAAATCGTACCAAGGCTAAGGAGTGATGTGGCGCAATGTCTTGTCAGTTTCGAGCTGGTGTTCCCACCATCCTTCTTCAATATCATGACGCACGTCCTAGTTCATCTAGTCGACGAGATTGTCATCTTGGGGCCCGTATTTCTACACAATATGTTCCCCTTTGAGAGGTTCATGGGAGTCCTAAAGAAATATGTCTGCAACCGCGCTAGGCCAGAAGGAAGCATCTCCATGAGCCATCAAACAGAGGATGTTATCGGGTTTTGTGTTGACTTCATTCCTGGCCTTAAGAAGATAGGTCTCCCTAAATCGCGGTATGAGGGGAGACTGACTGGAAAAGGCACTCTTGGAAGAGACTCAATAATATGCAGGGACGGATATTCTTGGTCTCAAGCAAACTACACAGTTCTACAGAACTCTACCTTGGTGACCCCGTATGTCGATGAACACAAGAACAGTCTGCGCTCCAAACACCCGGAGTAGTGTGACGACTGGATTACATGTGAACACATCAGGACTTTCAGCAGTTGGTTGGAAACACGTCTCAGAGGTGACAACACTGTTTGTGATGAGTTGTACTTGTTGTCCAAGGGACCATCTTTGACTGTATTGACTTACAAAGGATACGAGATAAATGGGAATACATTTTACACAATCGCCCAAGATCAAAAGAGCACCAACCAAAACAGTGGTGTCCGCTTTGATGCAGCAACCGAGAGCGGAAAGGACACATATTATGGTTACATAGTGGACATATGGGAACTTGACTACGGACCTGATTTTAAGGTCCCTTTGTTTAAGTGCAAATGGGTCAATCTGTTAGGCGGCGGGGTACAGGTAGACCCATAGTACGGAATGACAACAGTGGATCTGAAAAATCTTGGGTACACTGATGAACCGTTCGTCCTAGCCAATGATGTGGCACAGGTTATCTATGTGAAGGACATGTCTACCAAACCGAGAAAAAGAAAAGATAAGGAAACGAATACATCATACGATGAGCCAAAGTGCCACATAGTTCTTTCAGGAAAAAGGGACATCCTGGGAGTGGACGGCAAGACAGACATGTCTGAAGATTATGCAAAGTTTCATGAAATTCCTCCCTTCAATGTCAAGGCTGACCCAAGCATCCTGATAAACAATGAAGATTATCCATGGTTACGGTGCAATAAGCAAATGACACAAGCGAAGAAAAAGTGAAGACTTTCTCCCGCAACTATTATGATGATACCATGCCAACTTTGTAACACACGAACATGCTACCATTGTCCGTTTTGTACATGCACATGCTATGTGGGTGAAATTATGATACCATGCCAACTTTCAACTTTTTCAGAGTTCATTTGAAATGCTTTCATGTCTTATGGTTCGGCCCTCATAATACCATGACCATTAGTCCCTGGCCAATGCCAACTTTCAACTTTCTAAAACTAATGGCACTAACAGAAAGTTTATAATTTTGCTCCTCGCCCCTGGCCCATGACCATTAGTCCCGGCTTGTGCCACAAACCGGGACTAAAGGGTTGGTCCTCGTTACGGGCAGAGTTTAGTCTCACCTCGCCAACCGAAGGGGGCTCACACCGGTTTATAAGCCCTTCCCTCTCTGCCTTGTTGAGCTCCTCTCAAAGTGAAAATAGATGCCCTAATAGAGAAAAGTTTAACCTAAATTCATAGTGAATTTCTCTGAAATTCATAGAAATTTACTAGGAATTTAGGTTGAATTTTCTCTATAAGCGCATCTGTTCTCATTTTTTAGTAAGTTAATCACAAACTTGTGATTCAAACAATTTTCAAAGAATTTAAATTTTAACTATTCAAATTTGAAAACTAATGGCACTAACAGAAAGTTTATAATTTTTCTAAAACTAATGGAACTAACAGAAAGTTTATAATTTTGCTAACCTAAAAGCAAACAGAATTAAAAATTAAAGCAAAAAATAAAAGAAAATAAATAATGCAGAAAACAAAACAAAAAAACTAGAAAAAAAATAGCAACAATAAGTATTTTGTTGTAAGTATAAACAATATAAAATAAATAAAGCAACAAAAAGTTTATAATTTTGCTGGCCTAAAAGCAAAAAGAATTAAAAAATAAAGCAAAAAACAAAAGAAAATAAATAATACAGAAAACAAAACAAAAAACTGGAAAAAAAATTAAAATAGCAACAATAAGTATTTTGTTGTAAGTAGAAATGAAATAAAATAAATAAAGCAACAAAGAAAATAAAAAAAACAAAAAAAGTGTTTTCAAATTTGAAAACTAATGGCACTAACAGAAAGTTTATAATTTTTCTAAAACTAAAAGCAAAAATAATTAAAAAATAAAGCAAAAAACAAAAGAAAATAAATAATGCAGAAAACAAAACAAAAAACTGGAAAAAAATTTAAATATAGCAACAATAAGTATTTTTTTGTAAGTAGAAACAAAAAAACAAAAAAAGTGCCACCTACTGGGCAGCCACGGCCTGAATACGACTAGAAACCCTACCATGGGCCAGGATTCAGGCCCGCAGGAGGCCCAGTAGGCCCACAGACACACATTGCACGGTTAAGCCCGAAAGCCTGCTTTAGAGAGGAGCTCGAGAGGGAAGGCGCACCGCACCTTATAAACAGGTGCGGCTCCCTCTCAACTAGCGAGGTGGGACTAAACATTTGGGCGCGGGGCAGCACAAGGCCTTTGGTCCCGGTTGGTGGCACCAACCGGGACTAAAGGGGGGCATTGGTCACGGTTCGTGGCACCAACCGTGACCAATGCCCCCTTTAGTCCCGGTTGGTGCCACCAACCGAGACCAAAGGCCGCCGCTTCCTGCCCTTTGGGCTGCTGAAAAGAGGCCTTTGGTCCCGGTTGGTGGCACCAACCGGGACTAAAGGGGGGCATTGGTCACGGTTGGTGCCACGAACCGTGACCAATGCGCCGTCTATATAAGCAAGACTTGTTAAAAATTTCGTTCAGTTCTTCCATCGCGCCCCGACGACGCCGCCTGGCTACCCCTCTGCGCCTCGCTGTCGCCGTCGTCGCCCTGCCTCCGACGCCGTCCCGCGCCGCCCCGACACCGTCGCCACCCCGCGTCGCCCCGACGCCGTCGCGGTCTCTCCGCACCGCCCCGACGCCGACGCCTCCCCGCATCGCGCCCCGACGCCGTCGCCGCCCCGCCTCTGCCTCGCCGTCGCCTCTGCCTCGCCGCGCCCCAGCTGCCCCGCGCCGCCGTCGCCTCTGCCTCGCTGTGGTCTGGGCCGGCACCGCCCCCCTCTTCCCCCTTTTTTTTGCAAACACATATATGTTTTTTCCTGCAGATTATATGTATATGTATGAGTATATGATGATGTATGAGTATATGTATGTGCTGAAAAGATAGATTTTTAGAAAAAAATACTATTTTTTCTGTTGATGATATGATGATGTTTTTTTCATATATGTATTAATTTTTTTAAGTTGTTAGTAGATATCGATTTTAGGTTAGTGTATTTTATCATTGATTTTAGGTTAGTTGATCGATTTAGTGCATTTTATGTTTGTTGCATTTTATGTTTGTTGCATTTTAGGTTAGTGCATTTGCTAAGTGATATTAAGAAAGGAAGGAAAAGAAGGATAGGAAAGAAGAAAATAAGAAGAGGAAAGAAAGAACAAGAGGAGAGGAAGAAAAGGAGAAATAAATAAGAAGAAGAAAAAAGAAGAAAGAAGAGGAGAAGAAGAAAGGAATAGTATAGGGGTCGAGGGTTCCAGGGTCGTCTAGGGGTCGAGGGTTTCAGGGTCATCGAGGGTTCGAGGGGTCGAGGATCGCCGAGGGGTCGAGAGAGGTTTCCTAGTGTCAAAGTATTGAAGAAATCCATGGCTTCATCATTAGCCGGAAGTAACCAGGGCATGACGAAGTCCTCCAAAGTTATTTTGGAATGGTGTCCCGGATAGGATAATTTGCCTTTTTGTATGAATTTCAGAAAAGGCCTTCCAAATAACGATATTTGGAAGGTTCTTGCTGAACTTTGTACCAAAAAGCGAATTATCTTATCTGGGACTCCGTTCCAAAATAAGTTTGGAGAGCTTCGTACCATCATGCACCTGTTACTTTGGCCTAATGATGAAGACATGGTTTTGTTGAATCCTTTGACACTAGGCAACCTCCCGACCCCTCGGCGATCCTCTCGAACATGAGAGGAAGAAGAGGATAAAAAAAGAAGAGGAAGAAGAAAAAAAAGAGGAGAAGAAAGAATAGAGGAGTTTCTCCTCTATTCTTTCTTCTCCTCTTTTTTTCTTCTTCTTCCTCTTTTTTTTATCAGGAACGAGGGTCGTCGAGGGTCGCCGAACGGTAGAGGAAACCCTAAATAGAAAGTATCGTCGGTGTGAGATACATGTACCGTCGGTGTCGGACACTACATCCACGTCCCACAAGTGGCGCGGGCTTCGACGCCCACGTCACTTGTAGGACGTGGATGTAGTGTCCGACACCGACGGTCACATGTATCTCACACCTACGATACTTGCTATTTAGGGTTTCCTCTATCGCTCGGTGACCCTCGACGACCCTCGTTCCCGATAAAAAAAAGAGGAAGAATAAGAAAAAAAGAGGAGAAGAAAGAATAGAGGAGTAAGAACTCCTCTATTCTTTCTTCTCCTCTTTTTTTCTTCTTCCTCTTCTTTTTTTATCCTTGAAGCGTTGTCGAGGCCACCCCAAACCCTAGAGAAGCAGCGTCGAGGCCATCCCAAACCCTAGAGAAGCAGCGTCGAGGCCACTAATTAATATTAGTTCTATGTTTTTGCCACTAATATATCCATCTGTCATGTTTGAGTAATAATTGCCATGTTGTCAATATTTGTAGAAACTATGGACACCGTCCGAGACGAAGTACAAGAAGAGTTGTTGGGGGACATAATTGCACGAGGAAGTGATGCCATCTGCTCGTTGTTTCTCAACGACACCGATGGTCTGGAAGCAGCTGGCTATGATTATGATGGCTCCGGTGACCTAATGCCAGTGCAAGAAGGAGACCGTGAGGACGGCTCTGGTGACCCAATGCCGGTGCAAGAAGGAGACCGTGATGACGTCTCCGGTGACCGAACTGAGTACGGCCAGGTATATATATTAGTTAAGCTTCTGCTGACTAGCTAATTGATGCATTCATTGTTTTGGTATGTATACATATTAATTAAGTCTTTGTTCTTTTTTCTAGCCCTCCGGATCGAGCACAACTTTGGTAAAGAGACGAGGCCCGAAGAAAAAGTTGAGCTCGGATGAAAAGTTTGAGATCATAGCAATCGCGCCCGACGGCCAACCGATTGAACCCCTCCGGACAAAGAGCGCATTTGTTGCTCAGTGCGGGGTTTTGGTTAGGGACAAGATCCCGATCAGCATCCAGCAATGGTTTAAGCCGGCTACAGAAGACCCTAAGGTGTCTTATGTCAATGATAAAAAATAATCTTTGGACTGAGCTGAAGTCAAATTTCACCCTATCGCCAGAGGATAATCTAGAGAAGCCAGTTAAAGAGCAATTAATCAAGTCTTTTGCTCTTAAGAGGATGGCAGAACTATTCAGGAGGTGGAAGAAAGAGCTGAATAAGTTTGTCGAAAATAATGAGACACCAGAATTCAAGGGCAGATATGGGAAGATCAGAGATCACTAGCCCGCATTTGTGGCCCACAAGACATCGGAAAAGAGTAAGAAGATGTCGGCGACAAACAAGCAAAATGCTGCGAAGAAGAAGCATCACCATCGCACGGGGTCAGGTGGCTACCTCGTAGCCCGGCCTAAGTGGGCCAAGACTGAGAATGATCTGGTTGATAAAGGGATCGAACCAGAGACAATTAACTGGCCAGACCATTGCCGGACTTGGTTCTTCGGGGCTGGCGGAATCTTGGACCCTGTAACAGGGAAGTGTATTTGGACGAACGATCAAATGGACATACCAGTCAGGAAGCTTCAGCACTATATCGAAGCAGCGCAGCAAGGGACGTTCTTTCCAGACAGAGAGAACAACGAGCTCACAATGGCCTCGGGAATCCTGAGCACCCTGGACGGACACGAGGCACGCCAGGCTCCATTCCGTGGAAGGTTGGGTTTCCGGACGCAAGTGGTTACAAATCCCATGAGAGGAGGAAAAAAGTGCAGCATACCCAAATGCAGGCGCTGCAAGCAAGGGTACAAGCGATAGAGGAACAAGAAGCAAATCGCAGCAAACGTACTGCCGAAGCTTCCCCCGAAGCTACCCCGCCATCTCAGCGGAGAAGCAGCGTGGCTTCCACCGAGCTGCTTCAGCCGGAGCATGCCTTGACGGCTCCTGCCAGCTATCCCGTGGATGCTATCACGGAGTCTCAAAATTGCCACCTTATGACGCAATGGATGAATTTGAAGGTCAAGGCGGCTGTTGGCTCTGTTTATCCTACTGAACCCGGCGCAACTTTTCACTGCCGGCCGATTCCAGAAGGATATGCTAGGGTGATGGTGGATGAAATAACGGAGGGATTTGAGGACCTCCAGCTTGACCACCCTACCGGTGAAGGGGAGACTAGGCTGGGGTCTGCTCTGAAGACTCCATGCCTATGGTGGAAGGAGCTCATCAACCTTCCGAACTGGACGCCTCCGCCTCCTCCTCCTCCTCCTCCTCCGGCAAGTCAGGGCACTCCGCCTCCTCCACCGCCTCCTCCTCCAGCGAGTCAGGGCACTCCGCCTCCTCCACCGCCTCCTCCTCCGGGGAGTGACGATCAGGGCACTCGACCGGCTCCTTCTCCAGTGCGTGGCGGCACTCTGCCTCCTTCTCCGGCTGCGCCGACGTGCCCGAGCAGCCAGCCTCCTCCTTCTCCGCCTCGTCAGCAAGGGCGGAAGAGACCTGCCGCCGCTCCGGCTGCTCCGGCGCGTCGTAGTCCTTCTCCTCCGCCTCGTAAGCAAGTAAAGAAGACAACCGCTCTGTCTGCTCGGCCGGCGTCTAGCAGTACAGCCAGAGGCAGGAGGACATACAGATTCATTCCTTCTCTGAAGACTCCAGAGAAGTTACCATACGAGAGGACTCCGGAGGAGAACGCCGAGATCGCATGAACCGAAGTGGATGACTGGTTTCAAGGGTTGAAAGCAAAGAGACATCCACTTCCGGAGGAGAAGGTAGATCCGGTGAAAGCGAAGCGCACTCTGGCTGCCCTGACAAAACCACCCAAGTCTCCGCCGAGAGGAAACTATGAGCGCATTATTGGAAAGGAATTTGTCGAAGCGGAGCGGTCGGGAAGTACTGTCAGTGATCAAAGGCTGAAAGAACGACGAGCTGGGAAACAAATTGCCCAGCTCGGCGAACAAGCGAAGCAATCGTGCTCCCCGCTCAAGGTGCCTAGCGACAACGTCGCTAATGATCTGAGGATGGTGCCCGGTTATAGCAATCTTGCTGATTACCTGCCCGACGATGTACATTATGAATCCATGGAGGTGCAGATACAAAGATACGAGTACGGGAAGCCTCTCGTCAAAGATGAAAGATCTCTATCAACGATGATGCGAAGATTGCATGATTGGTACTTGAAAATCTGCAGAGACTCTGGGGGGAGGAGTACTTTGTATGTGAAAGTTAAAAAGGAGCATGACCTCGTTGGAATTGAACTGTTGCATATTCCATTTGAGGAGTTCTTTCAGTTTTTCAATCAATTGGCCCTCGATAAAACAACGGTCGCCTGCTACTGTCTGTAAGTAGTACTACTTCTGTCATTAAGTCTCTCTATATAGCTCAGCTCTTTCATTGCATGTATTTATAATCATCCTCACTATATTATGCAGATTGAAGATCGCCGAATTGAAGAAAAGACAAGTCGGTGATATTGGGTTCATTAACACATATCTCATAGATGCAACTCAGGTTAAATTTCATGCCGCAGCTACCGAGGCCAACTTGCTATGATCGTTGGTAATAAATGAAAACAAAGATATAATACTCTTTCCTTACAACTTCAAGTGAGTGTTACTGTCTTGTGCGTATTCGGTTTCCCTTATATATTAGTCAAGGTTATAGTAATGTAATTGATGAGTTATGCATGCGTGTGCAGTTTCCACTATATTCTCCTAGAGATTAAACTTGAGCAGGGACTAGTAACCGTCTTAGACTCAAGACGAAAAGATCCCCAGGACTATGCAGACATGACTCAAATACTCGAGAAGTAAGTTAAATCGATCATTATCCACCATATCAGCAACTTTGTTCATTTCCTGATATATCAAGTAATTGTTTTTTTGTCCGGCAGGGTTTGGAGAAAATTCACCAGAAAAGCTCCGGGACTGCCGAAGGAGCTGCAGTTTAGACACCCGAAAGTAAGTACTATAGTAGCATGTTCCGCGCATCTACTAGTGATTCAAGCGCTAGTTTCATCAATACCATTTGGCATTCTTGCTTATCAGTTTGATTGACCTCTATTTCTTGTAAAGTGGTTGTGGCAGGAACAAGGGAATGATTTCTGTGGATACTACGTTTGCGAGTCCATCCGCCATACGACCTGTGAGCGGGGCTACACTGAAGAACAATATGAAGTACGTAAATAACAACATTCACAATTTTATTTTATTACCATCATTTGTGTTGAGTTTCATTCATTCATATATATATGTATTGACCCCCTTCTTTAAATTAGATGTTTCGGAAGCGGGATGAACTCCTAGCACCAGCTCGCATGCGAGCAATTCAAGAGGAATTGGAGGCATTCTTTCTTGACCACGTAATCGCTGAAGACAGAGAATACTATGTGGACCCTGGGTCCGTATGATTATATTTGTAAGAGATAATTATTGTATATATGTAGCCGGTAGTGTCGGATAGATATACGAGAACTTGTTGTTCGACCAATCTCTCGGAGAAGGAGAGGTGGTCGATATCACTTCTCTCTGTATGCATATATGTTCATGACGATCTTCTGTTTCCTTCGTTTGCTTACTAGCTAGCTAGCGTGTCTAGTCCTCTCTATACGTATGTATAGTACGTAGCGTCGACCAAGCACGAACATAAGAGAGGACACTTCTCTCTATTAATTATAGCTAGCTAACACAATATATGAAACACCTAAATTAACCCCCAAAACCCCCAACCCCCCCCCTTTCAAAAAAAAACAAAAACCCCAGCCACAGAAATGCTGACGCGTGGATGCCTATTGGTCCCGGTTGGTGCCACCAACCGGGACCAAAGGGTCTCCTGCCTGGGCTCCATGCACAGGCCACGTGGAGGCCCATCTGTCCCGATTCTGGATTGAACCGGGACTAAAGGGACAGGGCATTAGTACCGACCCTTTAGTCCCGGTTCCAGAACCGGGACAAAAGGCCCTTACGAACCGGGACAACAGGCCCTTTTTCTACCAGTGGATGGTAATCCTTTGCAATTACTTTGTTTTGTTTCATACAATGACATCGTATAAAATGATATACTGACTAACCTTTACTTTCATTTTCAGTATTTTGGGGTTCCCTTTTCTAAGAGCTCCCTTTTCCCACACATGGATGCTGACCATGGTGAACTGCCAATCACTACTGGAGACGGAACTACTGCTGTCACAGCCCGCTTTATCATGGATGTTAACAAAAGGGCCACCATCACTAGAGGCTGGAGTGACTTCTTCCGTCAGGCGCACATGGAGAAAGGTCAAGCATATGCTTTCGACTTCAAATGCACTTCCAAGGGACTGCGCCTGATCGTCTACTCAATATAAGAAAGTTGCAAGAGCCCCTTGTTATATAACTTAGCATTAGTATAGATGCCTACTAAGACTTCTATGTTTGTCATTTGTCTATTGCATGTTCTCTGCTCATTGCAGGTATGCAAGCTCTGTCTTTTGAAACTCTTGGTGTAAAGAAAAATATTGTTGTTTGCCCTATCAAGAATATTAGCTCGAATAAGTCCAGATGTATGCCAACTGAAAAGGCTATTATGCGTTTATTTTCATATGTTTCGTTTTGTACCTACATATTTCAATGCACACTCTTTCAATACTTGGCTGCTGCTCGGCCTTTGCGCCATGGGCGCAACGGGTCATCTAGTATATGAAAGATGCCCATGAGCTAGTTCAAAAACAAAACTATTATATGAATATAGTGTACATGTTTAGACTAAGAAAATAAGTTTTATAATAGTCACTTGACAAATCTCATCTAGTGTTGACAACAAGTAAGCATCTGTAGTCGCTATCTCAGTCCCTTCATGCATTCATCTATTTCAAAGGACAAAGCCAGCAGTAGTATAAAGACAGAGCATGGGTTGGATCATGGGTTTTGCAAATTGAAATTTTAGCAAATCTGCAATCAGTATACATATAAGCAAGAAATCGATGAAATTAAACCTTTTTAAACAGGAGAACAATGGTAGACAAATAGGAACCCATTTTAACATCTCGTACTAGCCTGTTGATAGATAAGTGATTATTAGTAGAATATATCATGTGTTTATCTTATATCTTTGCATTTTTTGTGTTTTAGAGAGAAGAATAAGAAATGATAATGCAGGTAAAAGGAAGAAATTTTATTGTAGGTGACCAAAAGACACATTCTTTTGCTCTTACTAAGAAAAATACTACTCCCTCCGATCCATAAAAAATGTCACTGTTTTGAACTAACCTTTGTTCAAAACTGTGACACTTCTTTTGGATAGGAGGGAGTAGCCAAGGAAACAATAGAAGAATTTTTCATCAAGTCTTTGGATCCTTCCATTACCCATAAGTAGAACATACCCAAGTATGGAGTGAAAACTAGTGACAAAACGTGAGTGCGAGCATTAGCCATAGGCTCCTTGTTCTTTTTTGTTGCACCTTTGCAAATTCAACACCACCTTCAGTAACATACTTAAAATGCTCAGGTGTTTTAAGAAAATGTTAGTCGCATTTTTTGAAAATGTTTATACAATGCAAAACACTGTTCATATTTAAAAAAATCATACACTCGAATTAATATTCATGAAATTAAAAAATATTCATGACATTTGAAAAATGCTCATATGGTTGAGAAAACAAGTTCGTGACATTTAAAAATATTATACAATGTAAAAAGTATTCACATAATTTTAAAAGTAACCCGTAATATTCAAAAAATGTTTACCTATTGACATTTAAAAAAAATAAAACAATGGCCAAAGTGTATCAGAAGAATGTTCAACGTCTGATGAAAAATGTATAACATGTATTAAGAAATTGACATGTATTTGGAAGAAAAAAAGGAAAAAGAAGAAACGGAAAAAACCAAAATGGAAAAAATAAAAATAAAAATAAAACCCATAAAGAAAAACATGTGAAATAAAACATAATCAGCCTTCCTAAAACTAGCAAAACTGGTGGAGGCAAGGCAGAGCTACTTCACCCATTACGCGTGACATAGTGCCCGCATTTCTCTAGACATTTTTGGTTGATCTTCATAGTGCATCAAAGCCGAACCAGCAACAAATATCCTCTACCACAAAAGATATATCCCGCTTACTGCGAGTTCTATCGGGCGCTTGCCCATAGTCTGATGCAACTTGGGCCAGCCTAGTAGTGCCTCTGGTTTACTTTCCATGGGATTTAAGTTGAAATCTAGCTTACTGATTTTCTTCCTCATCCAGTTCTTTGTACAGCTAGGTGGGTATGTCCAGTTATGTGCTTGTCTCCGGATTCCTTTTTGCTTTGTCTGTCGTTTATTATTTTGTATTTTTATACTCCGTATAGTTTTTTTGCTTCTTTTTTGCTTTCTAGTTTCTTTTCCTTTTATTTTTTTTATTTTTCATTTCGGCTATTTCATTTACAATGTTTTTGAACATGCACATTTTTATCATGTATTTTCAAATATTTAATCACGGACTATAAGTTGTTTATCATGTACATCAAGAATTATTCATCATGCTTTTTAAAATTACTCATTGCGTTTCTAAAAGTTTTCTTCATGTATTGTTGAAAAATATTCAGAGTTTATTTTATGAAATTTTCATCATGTATCCATAAAATGTTCACCTGGTATTTAAAAATTGGCATTAGGTTTAAAAATTGCTCATCACGTATTCCAAATAATGTTCATCATTTTTTCAAAAAAAATCATCATTCTTTCAAAAATTTCCATCATATTTTTTTTAAATATTCATCATGTATTTAAATAAATTCAATGTGTATTTGAAAAATGGTTATTTCCTTTATTTTATTTTTATTTTTTGGTTTCCTTTGCTTTTCTTTATGTCCTTGTTTTCATGTTCAACTCATATAAAAAAATGTTCATAGTGTTTTATCAAAAGTGTTCATCATGTATTTTTAAAAGGTTCCTAACGTATTTTTTACACAAGTTAAGTGCACATTAAAAAATGTTCAATGTGTATTAAAAAATCATCATGCCCTTTAAAAAGGCCATTCTTGTATTGAAAAGATATTCAGCGTCTATTAAAAAATTTCATCATGTATTTTGGAAAGGTGCTTCGCTTATTTAAAAAATGTTCATTGTGTAATAAAAATTGTTCGCCATGTATTAAAAAAACATCCGTCATGTACTTTGAAAAAAGGTTTTACTTGTGTATAAAAATATTCTATGCATAATAAAATATGTGTATCATGTATTTTTAAAAGATTATTTGCATATTTAAAAATGTTCATCTTGTAATACAAATTTGCCATGATGTATTATAAAATGTTCATAGTATTCTTTAAAAAGTTTCATCGAGTACTTAAGCAATATACTCAGTATATGTCTTTAAAAAATGTCTAATGTGTGTTAGAAATTTTTTGTTGTGTATTACAAAATTTTCGCCATGCATCTACAGCCTGTTCTTTGTTTTCTTAACATCGTGTATTAAAAACTGATTTCCTTGTATCTAAAAATTGTTCATCGAGTTTATCGAAGATGGTCATCATTTCTTTGAAAATGTTCAACGAATTTATCAAAGATTTCATCATTTCTTCGAAAAAGAGCACCGTTTATTTTTTAATGATCATTGGATATGTAAAAACATGTGTTTTTTTTAAGAATTGCATGAAAGGAGGTACCTTAGAAAAATTGTATCTACAAAAATGTTGATGTATGTAAAAAAAGATATTTGATGTTTTAAAAAACATTCACGTGTTAAAAAAAGTAATCATGCATCTCTGAAATATATTTACGCAATTTATCTACAAGAACTGAGGGGGGGGGGGGGGGGGGGGGGACAAGAATAATGTTGTGGCGTAGGGTTTTTTAGGCTAAAACTGCTCCACTATATCTGCATGGCTCAGGCGGATCCGGCTTGCCTGCTCACTCCCCGTGCTCCCATCCGTGCTCCCACTTCATCCTACGGCTGTCTTTTTCTCTTTTTTCTTTCTAATCTAATCATCTTCCCCCTGATTTTAAGGGATGGGGCCGGGCCTTATTTTGTTTCAATCAAATCATGGCACGTATGCGGGAGTATGGATGGATGCACACGGGGGGAGCAGGCAAGTCTCATCCGGCTCAGGCTGCCTACGGGCTTCTCAAAATTCAATGCTGACGAGGCTGTACCCAGGACTGGCTTTGATGCATCAGGGTGTTTTCTTGGGTTCATCTGCTATCAAGTTCAGGGTGTTTCTCAACAACAAAAAACGCGAGACCTCGCTGATGATCTCCTTGTGCATCTCCTACTGGTAGCATCCAATTGTTTTACAGTTGTTAATGATATATCAAGGAAGATGGGACGAAGCTACCACACTATTATCAGAGAGATCATCGCACGGGGGTTGCTGGTTTTGATGAATGCCAGTTCAAGCACAAACCCCATGAAACTGTAATCATCACTACGAACTCGTTGATAATCAATAAAGTCGAGCTTAGTTCCCTCAAAAAAAAACCCAAGCCTGAAAGGCTGGGATCTGCTCCTACGATACTTAGCTCTTGCACGTCGTACCTTCTTCAGAAAACAAAACAAGCATGAAATCTGAGATTCAGGATGAAACCAAGAACCATGGAAACATTTTAGATCACTAAATATTACTCCCTCTATCACTAGTGTCAAAAAACGTCTTACATTATGGGACAGAGGGACTAGTTTACACTTTACAGAGGGAGTACAAAAATTATAACCCAAAAGTTGTATGGATCTGACAAAAAAATACTTTTAAGATGAGCATCACTTGTGGAGCACAAAAAGCTCAGAAATTACACATGTATGTTCGTGAAAACATCACAAAACAACAGTGACAAAATGAACTAAAGCCACATCCAGATTTCAGAGTGGCACAGAATTTTAATCAACCCACAAAAGCATCTAAAGGTTATCATGATCTATATAGAAAACATAAAACTACCACATGTTCAAGATTCATAGATATGTTTATAGCTAAAAGTTGAGAGAAAGAGAGAGAGTTATTATTCTCCTTATAATAAAACTGCCACATATCCTACAAATTATATATATGACTTGATACGCAAAAGGTTGCCATAGAAGTGCCACACATACATGAACTTCATATATATAGCTAAATACAGGAAATTGCCATGATCTACATAATAGAAGCACCACATATCAAGGATTACATGTATATACTAACAGACACAAAGTTGCCATGATGAAGAAAATAACTACCATAACTTTCTACATGCCTGGAGGTGTACCACCGTCTTCTGGTAGATATTCCATGTGTTCCATCCATCTACTGTATATCTACCCGAAAACTCGTGCCCTGTGGTGAAAACAAACATCAATTTGCTTTTCATAAGCCAAATTAACCAAAAATGCTAGTTTAAGGACACAATTAACCATGGACATCCATCCTAAGTTGACATGCTATTAACACAGAAGTAACCACAAACAAGAACTGTGATTTACCTAATGTGTGGTTCAACAGTTGTCATGCCATTGTGTTGAGTGCCACCTGTGCCTAACAATTGAGCCAGGCATAAGCAACCCATTGCTCTTGTCACGCTAACAGGCCAAAAGTTTGGCTTTTTACTGCCTTGCTCAATCAATTGTCACCAAAATACCTCACTGGGACCAAAACACTTACTGGAAAATCTAAAAAAATCTCCTACTTTGTCTCAATCCAAACTATGCAAAATTAAAAATGCATGCATCTAAGTGAGCGTACTCAAATTACTCTGATTCCAAAATCTTCACCAATCAGACTTCGCGTAGGTCTCACGCGGAGGGAAAATTGACATCGAGTTACAAAGAAAATTTGTGGAAAAGAGGCATAGAGCAACCATGTTGTGAGCGCAAAAGTTTCCATCATTGAAACATTGAATTTGCCACCAAGTACTTGAAAAAGTTGCCAAGCAAGTTAAGGCTAGCTAATTTTGTATTACCACTATATCATGGTTCGGATTGTACAGCTGCCATGATTTCACTTTAAGAATGAACACCCCAACACTTCTCTTGTGCCCCCAGATTAAACTGTTCCTGGTTAGCTACCAAGTACAATCTGATTAAACCGTGGCACATGCATTTAAATTTAAAGAACAAAGCAACCATGTTGTCAATACATAAGTTGCCACCATTGAAACATTGCACCAAGTAGTTGAAAATGTTGCCAAGCCAGTTAAAGCTTGCTAAATTTGTATTATCACTTGATCATGGTTCGGGTTGTAGAAGTTGCCATGACTTCACTTCAGGAATTGACACCCCAACACTTCTCTCATGCAACGATACTGCAGTGCGAACTTTTTACTACACAAGATGGCAGCTGCATGATTACTATGCAGGTAATTTTTCACTAAAACTAGATAGTAATATCATGACTACTATGGTGGTAATTTATTACAAAATAATTTGATCATCCATGGAAAAGGTGGTGGTTAATTTATAGTGAACAAGGTGATAACTTGACTTTTGCCAAATAAACTGACAACTACATGAATAGTGCACACTATGATGGCAATTATTTACTAAACAAGCTGGTAATTTTGTCTATTGTGGTGGTAGCTATCCAATTAAAAAATCACGATATACTACGGCAACATGTTATGACAAGCTATAAAACTGCCATGTAGTCATTTTTAAAATTATCTATAAATGCAGTAGCAAGGTCACTTGACAACCTCAATTAGTATGCAGACTGTGACACAACCTACAGTCATAGTGATATAATTAAAATGAGAATAATTAACATTAATACTCAAAATGAGACGAGGTAGCACTTACATTGCCCATGGGGAGCGAAGCCTACAAGAAGAGGACGGGATTGCCACCGAAGATGGTGGAAGTGAGCACTTATCATCACACTCCTGCATTGTCTTGTAGCATTGCCAATTTCCTACACAGCAGTAGCATCTATCTCTACCTGGGTTGCAGATTGGAATACTTGCACTCTTTTTGCACCAGGTATCAGGGTCATTGTCTCGGAGGCCTCAGCCACTGCCTGTAAAATTATTGAAACAAACATAGCATTAATATTCAAGGCTAATAAAAATAGAAAACGAGAAAATTAGAGGATATCATTAAAAAGGAAATACGACAAGAGTAGTGACACCTACATTGCCCATGAGTAGCGAGGCATACAAGAAGTAGTACAAATACTGCATGGATGATCTTCATGCGCTCCCCCATGTTGTAGGCAATCGATCACGATTGTAATAGGGTAGCTATTCGATCCAAGAACAATAGCTTAAGTGAATTATTCATATCCAGCAAACATTAAACAGAAATAAAGAATAAACTTTGAAAAAACATTTTTTGCGGGAACCAATAATCATACTTAACAATCATTCTTTAGTTTACACATCAAACAGGAGATGGGCCAAAATCATGAAGTCCCTGCTCAACCATTTTCTACCTCAATGTTTCTATTACTTAAATGACCATATGTTCAGATCAGCAAGATACCAGACAACAATGATCTGAAAATACCTGTCTGACAAAGTGACAACTGTTGCTAGAGCTATATTCTGCTATGGATACTGACGGTTCCAGATATGTCCAAGAATGACGGTTCCGAGTGCCCTACTATATCATTCAAAGGGAAGGAAGATGTGTCATATATGCTCATGTAGCGTTATTAATCACAGAGAATTTAAGATAGTATTACCTGTCTTTTTGAGACACCAAGGTATGTTATCATGTGATTCTGCAAGGTATACGGCATAACTAAATGTAAGCATAAATCTCACAGAAGTGACAACTTGCTGATGCAGGAACAATCGATGAATAGGGCAAGAAAAGAGATGCATTAGTTAAATATAAAAAATCCCCCAATATCTTATTTATATATTATAACAGTACCAGACTAACAAGTGCAAAGATACTATCTAAAAACCAAAATTCTTTTATGTCAAAGATATCGTTTTAGAAACCCACTCCTGTGGATGTTTAAACACGCAGAGAGGATAAACACAAGTAGGCTGATCTTTCCCTGCAGCTCGCCTTCTGTTTTTTTAAATGACAAATATGAAGCCATTTTCTTGGGCGAGAAATGTAAGTTTGTCATCTTGATAGTGCTAATCTAGATACCTACAAATGCATTCATGACCAAAAACAAATTAGGTAAGTTCAATCCCACTTCTACATTGTTTTGCTGGAACAATATGAGAGAAACAAGTTGGGATGGTAATCTGATATGTCTCATTTGTACATAATCCTGTTACTTTTGAATAGTTGAGTCCTGTAGCCTTTTCTAGTGTACTGATATTTGAAAGGGGAACATGGCAATGTGTTGAATTCCTTTTTATTCTACTCATATGATGTCTCTTATCTTCTGTTTTATGTTATGTTACCATGTGTATTTATAGTATGAAACTATGAATGCTCTACACACTGTTTTTCTTGAACATGGCCAGGGCAATGGATCATTTCTATATGCTAGGTTGCCTTATTTTCTGCGGAGTTGCAACTTGTAAAGATGCACAATGATTCTGCAGCTCCAGTACTGCATGCTGACAAAATAGAAGTTCCTTGACCAAAGGAAAAAAGGTGATTCCACAAATTCTTGAAGATGCTAAAGATACTGAAAAATTAGTGACGACAAAAGTACTGAGGAGCAAGCTGCAGGGAGGTCAGCCCAGGATTTCTGGTAATGGACAACCTTTTTGTGGAGGTAATTCACATTGGCAAGCACACATGGACTGCATACCAAAATTCAAGAGGCTTCCTGGACCAGGAGCTCACAGTCGGATAGCTATAGTGGACCAATCATTCCATTCAACTTCCAGTGCTGCTTGTCCTCCTATGACACTGGGGATGTGTTTGGTTCGGGTGGGGGTAACACAAACGGTAATGTAACTGGATCACGGTGGGATTTAGGAAGTAACGGGCAATTCATAGTTCTGTTTGGTTTGAACTAGTAAAGGTAACATTTTACACACGGGTGTTTGGTTTGGGAGATCTCTTTGGGAGATCAAAGAGTAAGTGAAACATCAGTAGCTTTAACAGGAAATATATATACCGATGAGGCCACAGCATGCCATGATTGAGAAATGCATAGCCTAGGAATCTGGCGAGCCCTTGTAAGTACTTCTCTGTATGCCTACATGCAAGCGTACATGTGCACAGTGTTGTATCTGGTTTCAGCATCTAATAAACTTTAAAATATGTTGCGTTACTTATACCTAGGCGCATCCATCCAACTTTTATCCATAGTAGCTTAGCTTCACACTTGGTTACTACCAAATCGGCACTAAATCCTGAACGGATAATATCAGAACCAGAGAACGCAAGGAATTAATGTAAGTACTGTAAATAGATCTTAAAGTGGCTCCGAAAAGAAAGGAAGAATCATAGAACCAATTCAATGGTAGTACACATAATAAAGATAGATACCGCCATAAATAGAACAGATCAAAGTTGTGGTTGACTCACCAACTGGCGGAGGATGCAGTGACAAGCACGGAAGGGGGATCGCTGCGCCGCTGCTGGCAGCTGAGTCGTTGGGAGCAAGAATCCTAGTAAACAATCAAATCAGACAATATAAAAATTAGTGCCAAACATAAGGTGGCATCTCTACATATTCATGACATCCAGACATATGGAGGGCCTCTGGACTTGAGTTGAGTGGGGCAGAGAAACTCACCTGAGTGGTTGCAGCAAGCACGTCAGGTGGATGGTCTCTTGAAGATGAGCCTCACCCTGTAGCCTTCTGAAGAAAAAATGGCATAAGAACTGAAGCCTAAGCAAAACATTCAATTATTGTTCACACGCTGCATTGGCTGGGAGATGCTAGGAGAACATTCAGATAACAACTTCAATAAATATTGGAGCCAAATTAGTTACAAAACATCACCTAGATATTAAGCTCACCAATTTCATGTATAAGATATGTTTGTTAGCCGCAATTTCCTACTCTATCTATCATTCCAGGTATTCACATAAATTCTGAATCGAACAGCCAGACTCAAAGGCACTACATCAAGAAATCATCATATACTAAAGGCAAAAATAAACACTGGGCACTCCACGCACCTTATGCACAACGGTGGCGTTTGGTTCACCGGCAAATAGTCTGCTACGTAGATAGATCAAATAACACAAACTGGTCCCTTTTGCTGCTTCCCTTCGTCGGCTCAATATTACCAGTGTTCCTCTGTGCACCTGCAGGAAAAACAAGATTAAGATGAAAGTCAGGTCGCAGAAGCTCTCCTCATTCCCCCACCGCCGGAGATCTCCCCGTTCTCCACTGCCGGAGCTCCCCATTCCCCGCCAGCCCACTGCCAGAGCACGCCGCCAGGAGAGAGAGAGAGAGAGGGAAGGAGGGAGGCAAGGAGAGAGAGGGGGGTGGATGGATGAGCTGTACCTCAAATGCATCGGTGCCCCTGGCCAGCCTCACACTGCCCCGATCCAAATCGCCGCCGCCGCCGCTGCCTGATGTGTTCGTGAGCTAAGCGGTGGAGATGGGGGACGTCGGGAAAGGCATTGTGGCGGCAGCCTCGCTGGCGCTCACGCACGAGGGCTGGCCGAAGAGAGGCGGCCACCCGGAGAGAGAGCAGAGGGCGTGGGGGCGGTGGTGAAGAGGCAGGACGACGTGGGGTGGCGCTCGAGGGCCAGAATGGTGTGGGGCCGCGCTGGAGAAGCAGGGCAGCGGTGGGGCGGCGGGCGGCGGCGGGACAACGTGGGGCGGCGGGAGGTCGACCGGCGGCAGCCCGGAGCGGCGGTGCGTGGGGAATGAGTGAGTAGTTTCTTTCTTTTTTGAGTGAATAGTTTTTTTTAGGGCCGAGTGAATAGCTTTTTTTTAGGGGTGGCCGAGAGAATAGCTAGGGATTTGGCTTAGGAAAATCCTATTCGCCGCTCTCTGCGGCGAATTGTCGAGGAGTGCCGCGAGCAACCGACATGGGCCGGCCCACTTATACATAGTGCGTCCAACCGGTTTTGGGAACCTTCTAGAAGGTTCCCTGAACCGGGTTTTTTTGTATCGTTTTTTTCTGGTTCTTTTCGGCTTTCTATTGTTTTTTATTTCTTTTTTTTATTTTCTGTTTCTTTTCTTTTTTTAGTTTATGTTTCTCTTCTTTCTGTTTTTTTCAAAATTTCACAACTTTGCAAAATATGTTCGCAAACTTAAGAAAAATATTCGGATTTCATTTTTTGTTCGTGAGTTTCAATAAATATTCCTATTTTTCAAAATTATCCATGTTTTAAAATTTTGTTTGCATTTAAAAAATGTATAGGAATTTCAAAAGGTGTTCCAGCTTTCCAAATTTGTTCCCAAATTTATAAAATGTTCATGTTTTCAAATTTTTGTTCACAAATTGAAAAATGTTCGTAGATTCCATAAATTTGTTTGGGAGTTTGAAAATGCTCTTGTTACCAAATTTGTTCGCAAATTCCACTCTTTTTTTCTTATTTACAAGTTTTGTTCAGAGTTTCGAAAATTGTTTGCAAAATTTTAAAAATGTCAGTTTCTTCAAAAAAAATCTGGAATTTCAGAAAATGTTCTCCTGCAAAAGTTGTTTGTGTTTCCAAATTTTGTTTTGAAATTTGAAAAATTGTTCATGTTCAGTTTTTTGGGTAGTTTAAAAAGTGTTTCCGTTCTAAAAAATATGTTCGCGTCTCCAAAATTTGTTTGTGTGTCGAAAAATGTTTGAGTTTTCGCAAAAAATTTGAAAAAATAATAATGTTCACATTTGATAAAACAATCACGTTTTGTTTTTGAAAAAAAATGTTTTGTGTTCGAATTTTTGAAAAATGTTCGGATCGGCGTTAGCTAGCTCAACTGGTTCGAATGAAGCAGCAGGTCTAGTGTTCAATTCATGGCAACGCATCTTTTTTTATTCCAGCGTGAGCTACTGTTCACGAGAGACATGAGTTTTCTTAAGGTTTTGCAATGTTCTGTGATCAAGAAAGCTAGGTATATGAGCTGGTTCAAATCGTTGCTCGTAAGCAGTAGGTCTTGTGTTTGATTCCTGGCTACACAGCTTTTTTTTATTCCGGCATGAACTACTGTTCGTGAGAGAGATGGGCCGGCCCAGTCTCTCGATCCCCTATGCGATCGCTCGACTGCTTGACGCAGAGAGCGTCACATAGGAGCTCTCATTTGGCTTAGCACGAGCTCTCATTTGGCTTAGCACGTGCGAGGGGATCAGGGGAATGGGTGGCTTTGGGCCAAAAATATTCGCGGGCTGAGGCCCACTTTGTTGGGTAACGTAGCATAAATTTAAAAAATTTCCTACGTGTCACCAAGATCAATCTATGGAGTCATCTAGCAACGAGGGAGGAGTGGATCTACATACCCATGTAGATCGCGCGCGGAAGCGTTCAAGAGAACGGGGTTGATAGAGTCGTACTCGTCGTGATCCAAATCACCGATGATCCTAGCGCCGAACGGACGGCACCTCCGCGTTCAACACACGTACGGAGCAGCGACGTCTCCTCCTTCTTGATCCAGCAAGGGGGGAGGAGAGGTTGATGGAGATCCAACAACACGACGGCGTGGTGGTGGAAGTAGCGGGATTCCAACAGGGCTTCGCCAAGCGCTGCGGGAGGAGGGAGATGTGTCATGGGAGGGAGAGGGAGGCGCCAGGGCTCAGGTATGGTTGTCCTCCCTTCCCCCCACTATATATAGGGCCAAGGGAGAGGGGGAGGGAGCAGCCTTGCCCCTTCCTCCAAGGAAGGGTGCGGCCAAGGGGGGGAGGAGTCCATCCTCCCCAAGGCACCTCGGAGGTGCCTTCCCCTTTTAGGACTCTCCCCTTTTCCTCTTCTCTTGGCGCATGGGCCTCTTGGGGCTAGTGCCCTTGGCCCATATAGGCCAAGGCGCACCCCCTACAGCCCATGTGGTCCCCCGGGGCAGGTGGCCCCACCCGGTGGACCCCCGGGACCCTTCCGGTGGTCCCGGTACAATACCGGTGACCCCGAAACTTGTCCCGATGGCCGAAATAGCACTTCCTATATATAAATCTTTACCTCCGGACCATTCCGGAACTCCTCGTGATGTCCGGGATCTCATCCGGGACTCCGAACAACTTTCGGGTTACCGCATACTAATATCTCTATAACCCTAGCGTCACCGAACCTTAAGTGTGTAGACCCTACGGGTTCGGGAGACATGCAGACATGACCGAGATGACTCTCCGGTCAATAACCAACAGCGGGATCTGGATACCCATGTTGGCTCCCACATGTTCCACGATAATCTCATCGGATGAACCACGATGTCAAGGACTTAATCAATCCCGTATACAATTCCCTTTGTCTAGCGGTACGATACTTGCCCGAGATTCGATCGTCGGTATCCCGATACCTTGTTCAATCTCGTTACCGGCAAGTCTCTTTACTCGTTCCGTAACACATCATCCCGTGATCAACTCCTTGATCACATTGTGCACATTATGATGATGTCCTACCGAGTGGGCCCAGAGATACCTCTCCGTTTACACGGAGTGACAAATCCCAGTCTCGATTCGTGCCAACCCAACAGACACTTTCGGAGATACTCGTAGTGTACCTTTATAGCCACCCAGTTACGTTGTGATGTTTGGCACACCCAAAGCACTCCTACGGTATCCGGGAGTTGCACAATCTCATGGTCTAAGGAAATGATACTTGACATTAGAAAAGCTTTAGCATACGAACTATACGATCTAGTGCTATACTTGGGATTGGGTCTTGTCCATCACATCATTCTCCTAATGATGTGATCCCGTTATCAACGACATCCAATGTCCATGGTCAGGAAACCGTAACCATCTATTGATCAACGAGCTAGTCAACTAGAGGCTTACTAGGGACATGGTGTTGTCTATGTATCCACACATGTATCTGAGTTTCCTATCAATACAATTATAGCATGGATAATAAACGATTATCATGAACAAGGAAATATAATAATAACTATTTATTATTGCCTCTAGGGCATATTTCCAACAGTCTCCCACTTGCACTAGAGTCAATAATCTAGTTCACATCGTCATGTGATTAACACTCACAGGTCACATCGCCATGTGACCAACATCCAAAGAGTTTACTAGTGTCACCAAACTAGTTCACATCATCATGTGATTAAGACTCAATGAGTTCTGGGTTTGATCATGTTTTGCTTGTGAGAGAGGTTTTAGTCAACGGGTCTGAATCTGTCAGATCCGTATGTACTTCGCAAATCTCTATGTCATCTTGTAGATGCAGCTACTACGCTATATTTGGAGCCATTCCAAATAACTGTTCTACTATACGAATCCAGTTTACTACTCAGAATAATCTGGATTAGTGTCAAAGTTTGCATCGGCGTAACCCTTTACGACGAACTCTTTTACCACCTCCATAATCAAGAAAATTCCTTAGTCCACTAGTTACTAAGGATAACTTTGACTGCTGTCCTGTGATCCATTCTTAGATCACTCTTGTACCCCTTGACTGACTCATGGCAAGGCACATTTCAGGTGCGGTACACATCATAGCATACTGTAGAGCCTATGTCTTAAGCATAGGGGACGACCTTCGTCCTTTCTCTCTATTTTGCCGTGGTCGAGCTTTAAGTCTTAACTTCATGCCTTACAACTCAGGCAAGAACTCCTTCTTTGACTGATCCATCTTGAACACCTTCAAGATCATGTCAAGGTATGTGCTCATTTGAAAGTACCATTAAGCGTTTTGATCTATCCTTATAGATCTTGACGCTCAATGTTCAAGTAGCTTAATCCAGGCTTTCCATTGAAAAACACTTTCCAAATAACCCTATATGCTTTCCAGAAATTCTACGTCATTTCTGATCAACAATAGGTCAACAACATATATTTATCAGAAATTCTATAGTGCTCCCACTCACTTCTTTGGAAATACAAGTTTCTCATAAACTTTGTATAAACCCAAAATCTTTGATCATCATCAAAGCATACATTCCAACTCCGAGATGCTTACTCCAGTCCCTAGAAGGATTGCTGGAGCTTTGCATACTTATTAGCATCTTTCAGGATTGACAAAACCTTCCGGTTGTATCACATACAACCTTTCCTCAAGAAAATCGTCGAGGAAACAATGTTTTGACATCCTATCTGCAAGATTTCATAAATAATGCAGTAATCGCTAATATAATTCCAACAGACTCTTAGCATCGCTACGAGTGAGAAAGTCTCATCGTAGTCAACTCCTTGAACTTGTCGGGAAACATCTTAATGACAAGTCGAGCTTTCTTAATGGTGATACTTACCATCATTGTCCGTCTTCCTTTTAAAATCCATCTGTACTCAACAGCCTCACGACCATCGAGCCGTTCTACCAAAGTCTACACTTTGTTTTCATACGTGGATCCTCTCTCAGATTTTATGGCCTCGAGCCATTCATCGGAATCTGGGCCCACCATCGCTTCTCCATAGCTCGTAGGTTCATTGTTGTCTAGCAACATGACTTCCAAGACAGGATTACGTACCACTCTGAAGTAGTACGCATCCTTGTCATCCCACGAGGTTTGGGAGTGACTTGATCTGAAGTTTCATGATCAATATCATAAGCTTCCACTTCAATTGGTGTAGGTGCCACAGGAACAACTCATGTGCCCTGCCACACACTAGTTGAAGAGACGGTTCAATAACCTCATCAAGTCTCCACCATCCTCCCACTCAATTCTTTCGAGAGAAACTTTTCCTCGAGAAAGGACTCGATTCTAGAAACAATCCCTTATTGCTTTCGGATCTGAGACAGGAGGTATACCCAACTGTTTTGGGTGTCCTATGAAGATGCATTTATCCGCTTTGGGTTCGAGCTTATCAGCCTGAAACTTTTTCACATAAGCGTCGCAGCCCCAAACTTTTAAGAAATGACAGCTTAGGTTTCTCTAAACCATAGTTCATACGGTGTCATCTCATCGGAATTACGTGGTGCCCTATTTAAAGTGAATGTGGTTGTCTTTAATGCCTAACCCATAAACTATCGTGGTAATTCGATAAGAGACATCATGGTATGCATCATATCCAATAGGGTGCAGTTATGATGTTCGGACACACCATCACACTATGGTGTTCCAGGCTGTATCAGTTGTGAAACAATTTCCACAATGTCTTAATTCTGTGCCAAACTCGTAATTCAGATATTCATCTCTATGATCATATCATAGATATTTTATCCTCTTGTCACGATGATCTTTCAACTTCACCCTGAAATTACTTGAACCTTTCAATAATTCAGACTCGTGATTCATCAAGTAAATATACTCAACATCTACTCAAATCATCTGTGAAGTAAGAACATAACGATGTCCACTACATGCCTCAGCACTCATTGGACTGCACACATCAAAATGTATTACTTCCAACAAGTTGCTTTCTAGTTCCATTTTACTGAAAACGAGGCTTTCAGTCATCTTGCCCATGTGGTATGATTTGCATGTCTCAAGTGATTCAAAATCAAATGAGTCAAAACGGTCCATTTGCATGGAGTTTCTTCATGCATATACACCAATAGACATGGTACGCATGTCTCAATCCTTTCAAAAATGAGTGAGTCCAAAGATCCATCAACATGGAGCTTCTTCATGCGTTTTATACCGATATGACTTAAGTGGCAGTGCCACAAGTAGGTGGTACTATCATTACCATCCTATATCTTTTGGCATGAACATGTGTATCACTATGATCGAGATTCAATAAACCATTTATTTTAGGCGTAAGACCATTGAAGGTATTATTCAAATAAACAGAGTAACCATTATTCTCCTTAAATGAATAACCGTATTGCGATAGACGTAATCCAATCATGTCTATGCTCAACGCAAACACCAATCTCGATGGTAGAGGGAGCGTACGATGCTTTGATCATATCAACACTGGAAACACCTCCAACACATATCGTCAGCTCACCTTTAGCTAGTCTCCGTTTATTCCGTAGCCTTTTGTTTCGAGTTACTAACACTTAGCAACCGAACCGGTATCTAATACCCTGGTGCTTACTAGGAGTACTAGTAAAGTACACATCAACACAATGTATATCCAATATACTTCTATCGACCTTGCCAGCCTTCTCATCTACCAAGTATCTAGGGTAATTCTGCTCCAGTGGCTATTCCCCTTATTACAGAAGCACTTAGTCTCGGGTTTGGGTTCAACCTTGGGTTTCTTCACTAGAGCAGCAGCTGAATTGCCGTTTCATGAAGTATCCCTTCTTGCCCTTGCCCTTCTTGAAACTAGTGGTTTCACAAACCATCAACAATTGATGCTCCTTCTTGATTTCTACTTTTGTGGTGTCAACCATCGCGAATATCTCAAGGATCATCATATATGTCCCTGATATATTATAGTTCATCACGAAGCTCTAGCATCTTGGTGGTAATGACTTCGGAGAAACATCACTATCTCATTTGGAAGATCAACTCCCACTTGATTCAAATGATTGTTGTACTCAGACAATCTGAGCACAAGCTCAACAATTGAGCTTTTCTCCCTTAGTTTGCAGGCTAAGAAAAACGTCGGAGGTCTTATACCTCTTGACGTGGGCACGAGCCTGAAATCCCAATTTCAGCCCTCGAAACATCTCATATGTTTCGCGACGTTTCAAAACCGTCTTTGGTGCCTCAATTCTAAACCGTTTAACTGAACTATCACGTAGTTATCAAAATGTGTATGTCAGATGTTCGCAACATCCATAGACAACGTTCGAGGTTCAGCACACTGAGCGGTGCATTAAGGACATAAGCCTTCTATGAAGCAATGAGGACAATCCTCAGTTTACGGACCTAGTCCACATAATTGCTACTATCAACTTTCAACTAAATTTTCTCTAGGAACATATCTAAACAGTAGAACTGAAGCGTGAGCTACGACATAATTTGCGAAGACCTTTTGACTATGTTCAGGATAATTAAGTTCATCTTATGAACTCCCACTCAGATAGACATCCCTCTAGTCATCTAAGCGATTACATGATCCGAGTCAACTAGGCCGTGTCCGATCATCACGTGAGACGGGCTAGTCATCATCGGTGAACATCTTCATGTTGATCGTATCTACCATACGACTCATGCTCGACCTTTCGGTCTCTGTGTTCCGAGGCCATGTCTGTACATGCTAGGCTCGTCAAGTTAACCCTAAGTGTTTTGCATGTGTAAAACTGTCTTACACCCGTTGTATGTGAACGTAAGGATCTATCACACCCGATCATCACGTGGTGCTTCGAAACGACGAACTTTAGCAACGATGCACAGTTAGGGGAGAACACTTCTTGAAATTTTAATGAGGGATCATCTTATTTACTACCGTCGTTCTAAGCAAATAAGATGTATAAACATGATAAACATCACATGCAATCAAATAATAGTGACATGATATGGCCAATATCATATAGCTCCTTTGATCTCCATCTTGGGGCTCCATGATCATCTTGTCACCGGCATGACACCATGATCTCCATCATCGTGTCTTCTTGAAGTTGTCTCGTCATCTATTACTTCTACTACTATGGCTAACGCTTTAGCAATAAAGTAAAGTAATTACATGACGTTTAAGTTGACACGCAGGTCATAAATAAATTAAGACAACTCCTATGGCTCCTGCCGGTTGTCATACTCATCGACATGCAAGTCGTGATTCCTATTACAAGAACATGATCAATCTCATACATCACATATATCATTCATCACATCCTTTGGCCATATCACATCACATAGCATACCCTGCAAAAACAAGTTAGACGTCCTCTAATTGTTGTTTGCATGTTTTACGTGGCTGCTATGGGTTTCTAGCAAGAACGTTTCTTACCTACGCAAAACCACAACGTGATATGCCAATTGCTATTTACCCTTCATAAGGACCCTTTTCATCGAATCCGATCCGACTAAAGTGGGAGAGACAGACACCCGCTAGCCACCTTATGCAACTAGTGCATGTCAGTCGGTGGAACCAGTCTCACGTAAGAGTACGTGTAAGGTTGGTCCGGGCCGCTTCATCCCACGATGCCGCCGAATTAAGATAAGACTAGTAACGGCAAGTAAATTGACAAAATCAACGCCCACAACTACTTTGTGTTCTACTCGTGCATAGAAACTACGCATAGACCTAGCTCATGATGCCACTGTTGGGTAACGTAGCATAAATTCAAAAAATTTCCTACGTGTCACCAAGATCAATCTATGGAGTCATCTAGCAACGAGGGAGGAGTGAATCTACATACCCTTGTAGATCGCGCGCGGAAGCGTTCAAGAGAACGGGGTTGATGGAGTCGTACTCGTCGTGATCCAAATCACCGATGATCCTAGCGCCGAACGGACGGCACATCCGCGTTCAACACACGTACGGAGCAGCGACGTCTCCTACTTCTTGATCCAGCAAGGGGGGAGGAGAGGTTGATGGAGATCCAACAACACGACGGCGTGGTGGTGGAAGTAGCGGGATTCCAACAGGGCTTCGCCAAGCGCTGCGGGAGGAGGGAGATGTGTCATGGGAGGGAGAGGGAGGCGCCAGGGCTCAGGTATGGTTGTCCTCCCTTCCCCCCACTATATATAGGGACAAGGGAGAGGGGGAGGGAGCAGCCTTGCCCCTTCCTCCAAGGAAGGGTGCGGCCAAGGGGGGGAGGAGTCCATCCTCCCCAAGGCACCTCGGAGGTGCCTTCCCCTTTTAGGACTCTCCCCTTTTCCTCTTCTCTTAGCGCATGGGCCTCTTGGGGCTGGTGCCCTTGGCCCATATAGGCCAAGGCTCACCCCCTACAGCCCATGTGGTCCCCCGGGGCAGGTGGCCCCACCCGGTGGACCCCCGGGACCCTTCCGGTGGTCCCGGTACAATACCGGTGACCCCGAAACTTGTCCCGATGGCCGAAATAGCACTTCCTATATATAAATCTTTACCTCCGGACCATTCCGGAACTCCTCGTGATGTCCGGGATCTCATCCGGGACTCCGAACAACTTTCGGGTTACCGCATACTAATATCTCTATAACCCTAGCGTCACCGAACCTTAAGTGTGTAGACCCTACGGGTTCGGGAGACATGCAGACATGACCGAGATGACTCTCCGGTCAATAACCAACAGCGGGATCTGGATACCCATGTTGGCTCCCACATGTTCCACGATGATCTCATCGGATGAACCACGATGTCAAGGACTTAATCAATCCCGTATACAATTCCCTTTGTCTAGCGGTACGATACTTGCCCGAGATTCGATCGTCGGTATCCCGATACCTTGTTCAATCTCGTTACCGGCAAGTCCCTTTACTCGTTCCGTAACACATCATCCCGTGATCAACTCCTTGATCACATTGTGCACATTATGATGATGTCCTACCGAGTGGGCCCAGAGATACCTCTCCATTTACACGGAGTGACAAATCCCAGTCTCGATTCGTGCCAACCCAACAGACACTTTCGGAGATACCCTAAGTGGGCTGGTGCGCCTCCCACAAGGCCCAAGGGGGCAGCAAAGGAGGAGAAGGGGAAACCCTAGGCTTAGATGGGCCTAAGGCCCACCCTAGGGGGCACCTCCCTCTCTCCCCCTCTTGGCCGCCTCTTGTTTCCCATCTAGGGCTGCCGCCCCCCCTAGGGGTGGGAACCCTAGAGGGGGCACACCCTCCTCCCTCCCCCCTATATATAGTGAGGCCTAGGTCTGCCCATAACACGTGATTCGATCTCCCCGTTGGTGCAGCCTTGCCTCTCTCTTCCTCCTCTTCTGCGGTGCTTGGCGAAGCCCTGCAGGATTGCCACGCTCCTCCACCACCACCACGCCGTTGTGCTGCTGCTGGATGGAGTCTTCCTCAACCTCTCCCTCTCTCCTTGCTGGATCAAGGCATGGGAGACGTCACCGGGCTGTACGTGTGTTGAACGCGGAGGTGTCGTCCGTTCGGCACTAGGATCATCGGTGATTTGGATCACGACGAGTACGACTCCATCAACCCCGTTCTCTTGAACGCTTCCGCGCGCGATCTACAAGGGTATGTAGATGCACTCTCCTTCCCCTCGTTGCTAGTCTCTCCATAGATTGATCTTGGTGACACGTAGGAAATTTTTGAATTTCTGCTACGTTCCCCAACACTTCTATCTACATATATCGGTATAAAATTCAACGGAACAACAGCACGGGCCATCTATCTACAATCAAACATAAACAAGCAAGATACTATCAGGTACTAAGTTCATGATAAATTTAGGTTCAATTAATCATATTACTAAAGAACTCCCACTTAGATAGACATCCCTCTAATCCTCTAAGTGATTACGTGATCCAAATCAACTACACCATGTCCGATCATCACGTGAGATGGAGTAGTTTCATTGGTGAACATCACTATGTTGATAATATCTACTATATGATTCACGCTCGACCTTTCGGTCTCCGTGTGTTGGGGAACGTAGCAGAAATTCAAAAATTTCCTACGTGTCACCAAGATCAATCTATGGAGAGACTAGCAACGAGGGGAAGGAGAGTGCATCTACATACCCTTGTAGATCGCGCGCGGAAGCGTTCAAGAGAACGGGGTTGATGGAGTCGTACTCGTCGTGATCCAAATCACCGATGATCCTAGTGCCGAACGGACGACACCTCCGCGTTCAACACACGTACAGCCCGGTGACGTCTCCCATGCCTTGATCCAGCAAGGAGAGAGGGAGAGGTTGAGGAAGACTCCATCCAGCAGCAGCACAACGGCGTGGTGGTGGTGGAGGAGCGTGGCAATCCTGCAGGGCTTCGCCAAGCACCGCAGAAGAGGAGGAAGAGAGAGGCAAGGCTGCACCAACGGGGAGATCGAATCACGTGTTATGGGCAGACCTAGGCCTCACTATATATAGGGGGGAGGGAGGAGGGTGCGCCCCCTCTAGGGTTCCCACCCCTAGGGGGGGCGGCAGCCCTAGATGGGAAACAAGAGGCGGCCAAGAGGGGGAGAGAGGGAGGTGCCCCCTAGGGTGGGCCTTAGGCCCATCTAAGCCTAGGGTTTCCCCTTCTCCTCCTTTGCTGCCCCCTTGGGCCTTGTGGGAGGCGCACCAGCCCACTTAGGGTATCTCCGAAAGTGTCTGTTGGGTTGGCACGAATCGAGACTGGGATTTGTCACTCCGTGTAAATGGAGAGGTATCTCTGGGCCCACTCGGTAGGACATCATCATAATGTGCACAATGTGATCAAGGAGTTGATCACGGGATGATGTGTTACGGAACGAGTAAAGAGACTTGCCGGTAACGAGATTGAACAAGGTATCGGGATACCGACGATCGAATCTCGGGCAAGTATCGTACCGCTAGACAAAGGGAATTGTATACGGGATTGATTAAGTCCTTGACATCGTGGTTCATCCGATGAGATCATCGTGGAACATGTGGGAGCCAACATGGGTATCCAGATCCCGCTGTTGGTTATTGACCGGAGAGTCATCTCGGTCATGTCTGCATGTCTCCCGAACCCGTAGGGTCTACACACTTAAGGTTCGGTGACGCTAGGGTTATAGAGATATTAGTATGCGGTAACCCGAAAGTTGTTCGGAGTCCCGGATGAGATCCCGGACATCACGAGGAGTTCCGGAATGGTCCGGAGGTAAAGATTTATATATAGGAAGTGCTATTTCGGCCATCGGGACAAGTTTCGGGGTCACCGGTATTGTACCGGGACCACCGGAAGGGTCCCGGGGGTCCACCGGGTGGGGCCACCTGCCCCGGGGGACCACATGGGCTGTAGGGGGTGAGCCTTGGCCTATATGGGCCAAGGGCACCAGCCCCAAGAGGCCCATGCGCTAAGAGAAGAGGAAAAGGGGAGAGTCCTAAAAGGGGAAGGCACCTCCGAGGTGCCTTGGGGAGGATGGACTCCTCCCCCCCTTGGCCGCACCCTTCCTTGGAGGAAGGGGCAAGGCTGCTCCCTCCCCCTCTCCCTTGGCCCTATATATAGTGGGGGGAAGGGAGGACAACCATACCTGAGCCCTGGCGCCTCCCTCTCCCTCCCATGACACATCTCCCTCCTCCCGCAGCGCTTGGCGAAGCCCTGTTGGAATCCCGCTACTTCCACCACCACGCCGTCGTGTTGTTGGATCTCCATCAACCTCTCCTCCCCCCTTGCTGGATCAAGAAGTAGGAGACGTCGCTGCTCCGTACGTGTGTTGAACGCGGATGTGCCGTCCGTTCGGCGCTAGGATCATCGGTGATTTGGATCACGACGAGTACGACTCCATCAACCCCGTTCTCTTGAACGCTTCCGCGCGCGATCTACAAGGGTATGTAGATTCACTCCTCCCTCGTTGCTAGATGACTCCATAGATTGATCTTGGTGACACGTAGGAAATTTTTTGAATTTATGCTACGTTACCCAACAGTGGCATCATGAGCTAGGTCTATGCGTAGTTTCTATGCACGAGTAGAACACAAAGTAGTTGTGGGCGTTGATTTTGTCAATTTACTTGCCGTTACTAGTCTTATCTTAATTCGGCGGCATCGTGGGATGAAGCGGCCCGGACCAACCTTACACGTACTCTTACGTGAGACTGGTTCCACCGACTGACATGCACTAGTTGCATAAGGTGGCTAGCGGGTGTCTGTCTCTCCCACTTTAGTCGGATCGGATTCGATGAAAAGGGTCCTTATGAAGGGTAAATAGCAATTGGCATATCACGTTGTGGTTTTGCGTAGGTAAGAAACGTTCTTGCTAGAAACCCATAGCAGCCACGTAAAACATGCAAACAACAATTAGAGGACGTCTAACTTGTTTTTGCAGGGTATGCTATGTGATGTGATATGGCCAAAGGATGTGATGAATGATATATGTGATGTATGAGATTGATCATGTTCTTGTAATAGGAATCACGACTTGCATGTCGATGAGTATGACAACCGGCAGGAGCCATAGGAGTTGTCTTAATTTATTTATGACCTGCGTGTCAACTTAAACGTCATGTAATTACTTTACTTTATTGCTAAAGCGTTAGCCATAGTAGTAGAAGTAATAGATGACGAGACAACTTCAAGAAGACACGATGATGGAGATCATGGTGTCATGCCGGTGACAAGATGATCATGGAGCCCCAAGATGGAGATCAAAGGAGCTATATGATATTGGCCATATCATGTCACTATTATTTGATTGCATGTGATGTTTATCATGTTTATACATCTTATTTGCTTAGAACGACGGTAGTAAATAAGATGATCCCTCATTAAAATTTCAAGAAGTGTTCTCCCCTAACTGTGCATCGTTGCTAAAGTTCGTCGTTTCGAAGCACCACGTGATGATCGGGTGTGATAGATCCTTACGTTCACATACAACGGGTGTAAGACAGTTTTACACATGCAAAACACTTAGGGTTAACTTGACGAGCCTAGCATGTACAGACATGGCCTCGGAACACAGAGACCGAAAGGTCGAGCATGAGTCGTATGGTAGATACGATCAACATGAAGATGTTCACCGATGATGACTAGCCCGTCTCACGTGATGATCGGACACGGCCTAGTTGACTCGGATCATGTAATCGCTTAGATGACTAGAGGGATGTCTATCTGAGTGGGAGTTCATAAGATGAACTTAATTATCCTGAACATAGTCAAAAGGTCTTCGCAAATTATGTCGTAGCTCACGCTTCAGTTCTACTGTTTAGATATGTTCCTAGAGAAAATTTAGTTGAAAGTTGATAGTAGCAATTATGTGGACTAGGTCCGTAAACTGAGGATTGTCCTCATTGCTTCATAGAAGGCTTATGTCCTTAATGCACCGCTCAGTGTGCTGAACCTCGAACGTTGTCTATGGATGTTGCGAACATCTGACATACACATTTTGATAACTACGTGATAGTTCAGTTAAACGGTTTAGAATTGAGGCACCAAAGACGGTTTTGAAACGTCGCGAAACATATGAGATGTTTCGAGGGCTGAAATTGGGATTTCAGGCTCGTGCCCACGTCAAGAGGTATAAGACCTCCGACGTTTTTCTTAGCCTGCAAACTAAGGGAGAAAAGCTCAATTGTTGAGCTTGTGCTCAGATTGTCTGAGTACAACAATCATTTGAATCAAGTGGGAGTTGATCTTCCAAATGAGATAGTGATGTTTCTCCGAAGTCATTACCACCAAGCTGCTAGAGCTTCGTGATGAACTATAATATATCAGGGACATATATGATGATCCTTGAGATATTCGCGATGGTTGACACCACAAAAGTAGAAATCAAGAAGGAGCATCAATTGTTGATGGTTTGTGAAACCACTAGTTTCAAGAAGGGCAAGGGCAAGAAGGGATACTTCATGAAACGGCAATTCAGCTGCTGCTCTAGTGAAGAAACCCAAGGTTGAACCCAAACCCGAGACTAAGTGCTTCTGTAATAAGGGGAATAGCCACTGGAGCAGAATTACCCTAGATACTTGGTAGATGAGAAGGCTGGCAAGGTCGATAGAAGTATATTGGATATACATTGTGTTGATGTGTACTTTACTAGTACTCCTAGTAAGCACCAGGGTATTAGATACCGGTTCGGTTGCTAAGTGTTAGTAACTCGAAACAAAAGGCTACGGAATAAACGGAGACTAGCTAAAGGTGAGCTGACGATATGTGTTGGAGGTGTTTCCAGTGTTGATATGATCAAAGCATCGTACGCTCCCTCTACCATCGAGATTGGTGTTTGCGTTGAGCATAGACATGATTGGATTACGTCTATCGCAATACGGTTATTCATTTAAGGAGAATAATGGTTACTCTGTTTATTTGAATAATACCTTCAATGGTCTTACGCCTAAAATAAATGGTTTATTGAATCTCGATCATAGTGATACACATGTTCATGCCAAAAGATATAGGATGGTAATGATAGTACCACCTACTTGTGGCACTGCCACTTAAGTCATATCGGTATAAAACGCATGAAGAAGCTCCATGTTGATGGATCTTTGGACTCACTCATTTTTGAAAGGATTGAGACATGCGTACCATGTCTATTGGTGTATATGCATGAAGAAACTCCATGCAAATGGACCGTTTTGACTCATTTGATTTTGAATCACTTGAGACATGCAAATCATACCACATGGGCAAGATGACTGAAAGCCTCGTTTTCAGTAAAATGGAACTAGAAAGCAACTTGTTGGAAGTAATACATTTTGATGTGTGCAGTCCAATGAGTGCTGAGGCATGTAGTGGACATCGTTATGTTCTTACTTCACAGATGATTTGAGTAGATGTTGAGTATATTTACTTGATGAATCACGAGTCTGAATTATTGAAAGGTTCAAGTAATTTCAGGGTGAAGTTGAAAGATCATCGTGACAAGAGGATAAAATATCTATGATATGATCATAGAGATGAATATCTGAATTACGAGTTTGGCACAGAATTAAGACATTGTGGAAATTGTTTCACAACTGATACAGCCTGGAACACCATAGTGTGATGGTGTGTCCGAACATCATAACTGCACCCTATTGGATATGATGCATACCATGATGTCTCTTATCGAATTACCACGATAGTTTATGGGTTAGGCATTAAAGACAACCACATTCACTTTAAATAGGGCACCACGTAATTCCGATGAGATGACACCGTATGAACTATGGTTTAGAGAAACCTAAGCTGTCATTTCTTAAAAGTTTGGGGCTGCGACGCTTATGTGAAAAAGTTTCAGGCTGATAAGCTCGAACCCAAAGCGGATAAATGCATCTTCATAGGACACCCAAAACAGTTGGGTATACCTCCTGTCTCAGATCCGAAAGCAATAAGGGATTGTTTCTAGAATCGAGTCCTTTCTCGAGGAAAAGTTTCTCTCGAAAGAATTGAGTGGGAGGATGGTGGAGACTTGATGAGGTTATTGAACCGTCTCTTCAACTAGTGTGTGGCAGGGCACATGAGTTGTTCCTGTGGCACCTACACCAATTGAAGTGGAAGCTTATGATATTGATCATGAAACTTCAGATCAAGTCACTCCCAAACCTCGTGGGATGACAAGGATGCGTACTACTTCAGAGTGGTACGTAATCCTGTCTTGGAAGTCATGTTGCTAGACAACAATGAACCTACGAGCTATGGAGAAGCGATGGTGGGCCCAGATTCCGATGAATGGCTCGAGGCCATAAAATCTGAGAGAGGATCCACGTATGAAAACAAAGTGTAGACTTTGGTAGAACGGCTCGATGGTCGTGAGGCTGTTGAGTACAGATGGATTTTAAAAGGAAGACGGACAATGATGGTAAGTATCACCATTAAGAAAGCTCGACTTGTCATTAAGATGTTTCCCGACAAGTTCAAGGAGTTGACTACGATGAGACTTTCTCACTCGTAGCGATGCTAAGAGTCTGTTGGAATTATATTAGCGATTACTGCAAATCTTGCAGATAGGATGTCAAAACATTGTTTCCTCGACGATTTTCTTGAGGAAAGGTCGTATGTGATACAACCAGAAGGTTTTGTCAATCCTGAAAGATGCTAATAAGTATGCAAAGCTCCAGCAATCCTTCTAAGGACTGGAGTGAGCATCTCGGAGTTGGAATGTATGCTTTGATGAGATGATCAAAGATTTTGGGTGTATACAAAGTTTATGAGAAACTTGTATTTCCAAAGAAGTGAGTGGGAGCACTATAGAATTTCTGATGAATATATGTTGTTGACATATTGTTGATCAGAAATGACGTAGAATTTCTGGAAAGCATATAGGGTTATTTGGAAAGTGTTTTTCAATGGAAAGCCTGGATTAAGCTACTTGAACATTGAGCATCAAGATCTATAAGGATAGATCAAAACGCTTAATGGTACTTTCAAATGAGCACATACCTTGACATGATCTTGAAGGTGTTCAAGATGGATCAGTCAAAGAAGGAGTTCTTGCCTGAGTTGTAAGGTATGAAGTTAAGACTTAAAGCTCGACCACGGCAGAATAGAGAGAAAGGATGAAGGTCGTCCCCTATGCTTAAGACATAGGCTCTACAGTATGCTATGCTGTGTACTGCACCTGAAGTGTGCCTTGCCATGAGTCAGTCAAGGGGTACAAGAGTGATCCAAGAATGGATAATAGGACAGCGGTCAAAGTTATCCTTAGTAACTAGTGGACTAAGGAATTTTCTCGATTATGGAGGTGGTAAAAGAGTTCGTCGTAAAGGGTTACGCCGATGCAAACTTTGACACTAATCCAGATTATTCTGAGTAGTAAACTGGATTCGTATAGTAGAACAGTTATTTGGAATAGCTCCAAATGTAGCGTAGTAGTTGCATCTACAAGATGACATAGAAATTTGCGAAGTACATACGGATCTGAATGTTGCAGACCCGTTGACTAAAACCTCTCTCACAAGCAACATGATCAAACCTAGAACTCATTGAGTGTTAATCACATATTGATGTGAACTAGACTACTGACTCTAGTAAACTCTTGGGTGTTAGTCACATGGCGATGTGACCTGTGAGTGTTAATCACATGGCGATGTGAACTAGATTATTGACTCTAGTGCAAGTGGGAGACTGTTGGAAATATGCCCTAGAGGCAATAATAAATTGGTTATTATTATATTTCCTTGTTCATGATAATCGTTTATTATCCATGCTAGAATTGTATTGATAGGAAACTTAGATACATGTGTGGATACATAGACAACACCATGTCCCTAGTAAGCCTCTAGTTGACTAGCTCGTTGATCAATAGATGGTTACGGTTTCCTGACCATGGACATTGGATGTCGTTGATAACGGGATCACATCATTAGGAGAATGATGTGATGGACAAGACCCAATCCTAAGCATAGCACTAGATCGTGTAGTTCGTATGCTAAAGCTTTTCTAATGTCAAGTATCATTTCCTTAGACCATGAGATTGTGCAACTCCCGGATACCGTAGGAGTGCTTTGGGTGTGCCAAACGTCACAACGTAATTGGGTGGCTATAAAGGTACACTACGGGTATCTCCGAAAGTGTCTGTTGGGTTGGCACGAATCGAGACTGGGATTTGTCACTCCGTGTAAATGGAGAGGTATCTTTGGGCCCACTCGGTAGGACATCATCATAATGTGCACAATGTGATCAAGGAGTTGATCACGGGATTATGTGTTACGGAACGAGTAAAGAGACTTGCCGGTAACGAGATTGAACAAGGTATCGGGATACCGACGATCGAATCTCGGGCAAGTATCGTACCGATGGACAAAGGGAATTGCATACGGGATTGATTAAGTCCTTGACATCGTGGTTCATCCGATGAGATCATCGAGGAGCATGTGGGAGCCAACATGGGTATCCAGATCCCGCTGTTGGTTATTGACCGGAGAACGTCTCGGTCATGTCTGCATGTCTCCCGAACCCGTAGGGTCTACACACTTAAGGTTCGATGACGCTAGGGTTATAAAGGAAGTTTGTATGTGGTTACCGAATGTTGTTAGGAGTCCCGGATGAGATCCCGGACGTCACGAGGAGTTCCGGAATGGTCCGGAGGTAAAGATTTATATATGGGAAGTCCTGTTTTGGTCACCGGAAGAGTTTCGGGATTTATCGGTAACGTACCGGGACCACCGGGAGGGTCCCGGGGGTCCACCAAGTGGGGCCACCAGCCCCGGAGGCTTGCATGGGCCAAGAGTGGTGAGAGACCAGCCCCTAAGTGGGCTGGTGCGCCTCCCACAAGGCCCAAGGGGGCAGCAAAGGAGGAGAAGGGGAAACCCTAGGCTTAGATGGGCCTAAGGCCCACCCTAGGGGGCGCCTCCCTCTCTCCCCCTCTTGGCCGCCTCTTGTTTCCCATCTAGGGATGCCCCCCCTAGGGGTGGGAACCCTAGAGGGGGCACACCCTCCTCCCTCTCCCCTATATATAGTGAGGCCTAGGGCTGCCCATAACACGTGATTCGATCTCCCCGTTGGTGCAGCCTTGCCTCTCTCTTCCTCCTCTTCTGCGGTGCTTGGCGAAGCCCTGCAGGATTGCCACGCTCCTCCACCACCACCACGCCGTTGTGCTGCTGCTGGATGGAGTCTTCCTCAACCTCTCCCTCTCTCCTTGCTGGACCAAGGCATGGGAGACGTCACCGGGCTGTACGTGTGTTGAACGCGGAGGTGCCGTCCGTTCGGCACTAGGATCATCGGTGATTTGGATCACGACAAGTACGACTCCATCAACCCCGTTCTCTTGAACGCTTCCGCTTAGCGATCTACAAGGGTATGTAGATGCACTCTCCTTCCCCTCGTTGCTAGTCTCTCCATAGATTGATCTTGGTGACACGTAGGAAATTTTTGAATTTCTGCTACGTTCCCCAACACACGGAGACCGAAAGGTCGAGCGTGAATCATATAGTAGATATTATCAACATAGTGATGTTCACCAATGAAACTACTCCATCTCACGTGATGATCGGACATGGTGTAGTTGATTTGGATCACGTAATCACTTAGAGGATTAGAGGGATGTCTATCTAAGTGGGAGTTCTTTAGTAATATGATTAATTGAACCTAAATTTATCATGAACTTAGTACCTGATAGTATCTTGCTTGTTTATGTTTGATTGTAGATAGATGGCCCGTGCTGTTGTTCCGTTGAATTTTAATGCGTTCCTTGAGAAAGCAAAGTTGAAAGATGATGGTAGAAATTACACGGACTGCGTCCGTAACTTGAGGATTATCCTCATTGATGCACAGAAGAATTACGTCCTGGAAGCACCGCTGGGTGCCAGGCCTGCTGCTGGAGCAACACCAGATGTTATGAACGTCTGGCAGAGCAAAGCTGATGACTACTCGATAGTTCAGTGTGCCATGCTTTACGGCTTAGAATCGGGACTTCAACAATGTTTTGAACGTCATGGAGCATATGAGATGTTCCAGGAGTTGAAGTTAATATTTCAAGCAAATGCCTGGATTGAGAGATATGAAGTCTCCAATAAGTTCTATAGCCGCAAGATGGAGGAGAACAGTTCTGTCAGTGAGCATATACTCAAAATGTCTGGGTATAATAATCACTTGATTCAATTGGGAGTTAATCTTCCAGATGATTGCGTCATTGACAGAATTCTCCAATCACTGCCACCAAGCTACAAGAGCTTCGTGATGAACTATAATATGCAAGGGATGAATAAGACTATTCCCGAGCTCTTCGCAATGCTGAAAGCTGCGGAGGTAGAAATCAAGAAGGAGCATCAAGTGTTGATGGTCAACAAGACCACTAGTTTTAAGAAAAAGGGCAAAGGGAAGAAGAAGGGGAACTTCAAAAAGAACAGCAATCAAGTTGCTACTCAAGAGAAGAAACCCAAACCTGGACCTAAGCCTGAAACTGAGTGCTTCTACTGCAAGCAGACTGGTCACTGGAAGCGGAACTGCCCCAAGTATTTGGCGGATAAGAAGGATGGCAAGGTGAACAAAGGTATATGTGATATACATGTTATTGATGTGTGCCTTACTAATGCTCGCAGTAGCACCTGGGTATTTGATACTGGTTCTGTTGCTAACATTTGCAACTCGAAACAGGGACTACGGATTAAGCGAAGATTGGCTAAGGACGAGGTGACGATGCGCGTGGAAAATGGTTCCAAAGTCGATGTGATCGCGGTCGGCACGCTACCTCTACATCTACCTTCGGGATTAGTATTAGACCTAAATAATTGTTATTTGGTGCCAGCATTAAGCATGAACATTATATCTGGATCTTGTTTGATGCGAGACGGTTATTCATTTAAATCAGAGAATAATGGTCGTTCTATTTATATGAGTAATATCTTTTATGGTCATGCACCCTTAAAGAGTGGTCTATTCTTATTAAATCTCGATAGTAGTGACACACATATTCATAATGTTGAAGCCAAAAGATGCAGAGTTGATAATGATAGTGCAACTTATTTGTGGCACTGCCGTTTGGGTCATATCGGTGTAAATCGCATGAAGAAACTCCATACTGATGGGCTTTTGGAACCACTTGATTATGAATCACTTGGTACTTGCGAACCGTGCCTTATGGGTAAGATGACAAAAACACCGTTCTCCGGTACTATGGAGAGAGCAACAGATTTGTTGGAAATCATACATACAGATGTATGTGGTCCGATGAATGTTGAGGCTCGTGGCGGATATCGTTATTTTCTCACCTTCACAGATGACTTAAGCAGATATGGGTATATCTACTTAATGAAACATAAGTCTGAAACATTTGAAAAGTTTAAAGAATTTCAGAGTGAAGTTGAAAATCATCGTAACAAGAAAATAAAATTCCTACGATCTGATCACGGAGGAGAATATTTGAGTTACGAGTTTGGTGTACATTTGAAACAATGCAGAATAGTTTCGCAACTCACGCCACCCGGAACACCACAGCGTAATGGTGTGTCCGAACATCGTAATCGTACTTTACTAGATATGGTGCGATCTATGATGTCTCTTACTGATTTACCGCTATCGTTTTGGGGTTCTGCTCTAGAGACGGCCGCATTCACGTTAAATAGGGCACCATCAAAATCCGTTGAGACGACGCCTTATGAACTTTGGTTTGGCAAGAAACCAAAGTTGTCGTTTCTGAAAGTTTGGGGTTGCGATGCTTATGTGAAAAAACTTCAAACTGATAAGCTCGAACCCAAATCGGAGAAATGTGTCTTCATAGGATATCCAAAGAAAACTATTGGATACACCTTCTATCACAGATCCGAAGGCAAAACCTTTGTTGCTAAATTCGGAAACTTTCTAGAGAAGGAGTTTCTCTCGAAAGAAGTGAGTGGGAGGAAAGTAGAACTTGATGAGGTAACTGTACTTGCTCCCTTATTGGAAAGTAGTACATCACAGAAACCAGTTTCTGTGACACCTACACCAATTAGTGAGGAAGCTAATGATGATGATCATGAAACTTCAGAACAAGATACTACTGAACCTCATAGATCAACCAAAGTAAGATCCGCACCAGAGTGGTACAGTAATCCTGTTCTGGAAGTCATGCTACTAGATCATGATGAACCTACGAACTATGGAGAAGCGATGGTGAGCCCAGATTCCGCAAAATGGCTTGAAGCCATGAAATCTGAGATGGGATCCATGTATGAGAACAAAATATGGACTTTGGTTGACTTGCCCAATGATCGGCAAGCAATTGAGAATAAATGGATCTTTAAGAAGAAGAAGACTGACGCTGACGGTAATGTTACTGTCTACAAAGCTCGACTTGTCGCAAAAGGTTTTTGACAAGTTCAAGGGATTGACTACGATGAGACCTTCTCACCCGTAGCGATGCTTAAGTCTGTCCGAATCATGTTAGCAATTGCCGCATTTTATGATTATGAAATTTGGCAGATGGATGTCAAAACTGCATTCCTGAATGGATTTCTGCAAGAAGAGTTGTATATGATGCAGCCGGATGGTTTTGTCGATCCAAAGGGAGCTAACAAAGTGTGCAAGCTCCAGCGATCCATTTATGGACTGGTGCAAGCCTCTCGGAGTTGGAATAAACGCTTTGATAGTGTGATCAAAGCATTTGGTTTTGTACAGACTTTTGGAGAAGTTTGTATTTACAAGAAAGTGAGTGGGAGCTCTGTAGCATTTCTGATATTATATGTAGATGACATATTACCAATCGGAAATGATATAGAATTTTTGGATAGTATAAAGGGATACTTGAATAAGAGTTTTTCAATGAAAGACCTCGGTGAAGCTGCTTACATATTGGGCATTAAGATCTATAGAGACAGATCAAGACGCTTAATTGGACTTTCACAAAGCACATACCTTGACAAAGTTTTGAAAAAGTTCAAAATGGATCAAGCAAAGAAAGGATTCTTGCCTGTGTTACAAGGTGTGAAATTGAGTAAGACTCAATGCCCGACCAATGCAGAAGATAGAGAGAAAATTAAAGATGTTCCCTATGCTTCAGCCATAGGATCTATCATGTATGCAATGCTGTGTACCAGACCTGATGTGTGTCTTGCTATAAGTCTAGCAGGGAGGTACCAAAGTAATCCAGTAGTGGATCACTGGACAGCGGTCAAGAACATTCTGAAATACCTGAAGAGGACTAAGGATATGTTTCTCATATATGGAGGTGACAAAGAGCTCATCGTAAATGGTTACGTTGATGCAAGCTTTGACACTGATCCAGACGATTCTAAATCGCAAACGGGATACGTGTCTACATTAAACGGTGGAGCTGTCAGTTGGTGCAGTTCTAAACAAAGCGTTGTGGCGGGATCTACATGTGAAGCAGAGTACATAGCTGCTTCGGAAGCAGCAAACGAAGGAGTCTGGATGAAGGAGTTCATATCCGATCTAGGTGTTATACCTAGTGCATCGGGTCCAATGAAAATCTTTTGTGACAATACTGGTGCAGTTGCCTTGGCAAAGGAATCCAGATTTCAGAAGAGAACCAAGCACATCAAGAGACGCTTCAATTCCATCCGGGATCTAGTCCAGGTGGGAGACATATAGATTTGCAAGATACATACGGATCTGAATGTTGCAGACCCATTGACTAAGCCTCTTCCACGAGCAAAACATGATCAGCACCAAAGCTCCATGGGTGTTAGAATCATTAATGTGTAATCTAGATTATTGACTCTAGTGCAAGTGGGAGACTGAAGGAAATATGCCCTAGAGGCATTAATAATGTTATTGTTTTATTTCCTTATATCATGATAAATGTTTATTATTCATGCTAGAATTGTATTATTCGGAAACATAATACTTGTGTGAATACATAGACAAACCAAACGTCACTAGTATGCCTCTACTTGACTAGCTCATTAATCAAAGATGGTTATGTTTCCTAACCATAGACATGTGTTGTCATTTGATTAACGGGATCACATTATTAGGAGAATGATGTGATTGACATGACCCATTCCATTAGCTTAGCACTCGATCGTTTAGTATGTTGCTATTGCTTTCTTCATGACTTATACATGTTCCTATGACTATGAGATTATGCAACTCCCGTTTGCCGGAGGAACACTTTGTGTGCTACCAAACGTCACAACGTAACTGGGTGATTATAAAGGAGCTCTACAGGTGTCTCCAAAGGTAAATGTTGGGTTGGCGTATTTCGAGATTAGGATTTGTCACTCCGATTGTCGGAGAGGTATCTCTGGGCCCTCTCGGTAATGCACATCACATAAGCCTTGCAAGCATTGCAACTAATGAGTTAGTTGCGAGATGATGTATTACGAAACGAGTAAAGAGACTTGCCGGTAACGAGATTGAACTAGGTATTAAGATACCGACGATCGAATCTCGGGCAAGTAATATACCGATGACAAAGGGAACAACGTATGTTGTTATGCGGTCTGACCAATAAAGATCTTCGTAGAATATGTAGGAGCCAATATGAGCATCCAGGTTCCGCTATTGGTTATTGACCGGAGACGTGTCTCGGTCATGTCTACATTGTTCTCGAACCCGTAGGGTCCGCACGCTTAAGGTTTCGATGACAGATATATTATGAGTTTATGAGTTTTGATGTACCGAAGTTAGTTCGGAATCCCGGATGTGATCACGGACATAACGAGGAGTCTCGAAATGGTCGATACATAAAGATTGATATATTGGACGGCTATATTCGGACACCGGAAGTGTTTCGGGTGATTTCGGAGAAAACCGGAGAGCCGGAGGGTTACCGGAACCCTACCGGGAGAAGTAATGGGCCATATGGGCCTTAGTGAAGAGAGAGAGGGGCAGCAAGGGTGGGCCGCGCGCCTCCCCCCTGGTCCGAATTGGACTAGGAGAGGGGGGGGCGCCCCCCTTTCCTTCTCCCTCCCCACTTCCTTCCCCCTCCTAGTAGGAGTCCTACTCTTACTAGGAGGAGGACTCCTCCTTGGCACGCCTATAGGGCCGGCCGGCCTCCTCCCCTTGCTTCTTTATATACGGGGGCAGGGGGGCATCCCTAGACACACAAGTTGATCCACGTGATCATATTTTTAGCCGTGTGCGGTGCCCCCTTCCACCATAATCCTCGATAATATTGTAGCGGTGCTTAGGCGAAGCCCTGCGACGGTAGAACATCAAGATCGTCACCACGCCATCGTGCTGACGGAACTCTTCCCCGACACTTTGCTGGATCGGAGTCCGGGGATCGTCATCGAGCTGAACGTGTGCTAGAACTCGGAGGTGCCGTAGTTTCGGTGCTTGATCGGTCAGGCCGTGAAGACGTACGACTACATCAACCGCATTGTGCTAACGCTTCCGCTGTCGGTCTACAAGGGTACGTAGATCACACTCTCCCCTCTCGTTGCTATGCATCACCATGATCTTGCGTGTGCGTAGGAATTTTTTTGAAATTACTACGTTCCCCAACAGAGGCTCCTTACTGGATTCTAAGTTTAGATACAACACTGTCTTTCAATATTCAATGACATTTTAGCATGAAAGCTCTATGCATTCCTGAGGATACTCCTCCCGATTTCTACCTTCTTTCTTCTGAATCTTTATCTGAGGAATCTGTTGGGTATGTTTCCTATGGCTTTGCCTCCTCCGCCAGAGTAACAGTGAAGGTGGTCTCCTGGTTGGTATCGTAGTACCAGGTGGTGCTGGTGTAGTTGTTGCGGCTGATGCACACTAGTGGAAAAAAGCCTAGCTATGGCATGCCAAAAACGGCCTTGCTAGCGTAGACACACGACACCACTAATATGGCGTCATTGCTAAAATGTAGTGGTGGCGTTGGAGGACATGTCAGCAGTATCCTACATCATGCTGACGTATCACTAGTCCAGTGCCAGCACTAAGTCCATCATAACTCTGGCGTGCCTGCTCGTCCAACTCCAGCAAATGGTTTTTTTGTAATAAAAAATTACTCATCAACACTAGCTAGCTACTTACTTAATAGATACTACTGAACACAATATACTCATCAACACTAGGTACTTACTTAACAGATAATCATTACATAAAGAGGCTCATGAACTCAACAAGTTGATATTAAACTTCACAAAAGTTCACTCAAGTACTCTAGTTACTCGATCATCATCAACTAATAAGATGAGCTACTTAGCTACTTAAAAAAACTAATCTTCAGCAAGGATTATACCCAGATGCATTAGCTTCTTTCTATCTGCTTCTCCTTCCCTTATGAAATGATCTATGTCCATCTTCAGGTCAATCCTCTCACCCCTGAGGTGTCTCCCTATCCTCCTTCAGTTTATCCCGATCCTCGACGAGCTTATCCCTCTCGTCCCTAAGCTGATTAGTCTCCTGAACGAGCCAAACAGTATCCTTGCGTAGCTCTTTAATCTCCCCCTTTAGATCGTCGTTTGCCCCTTGCACGCTCTTCATGACAGACTCAAAAGTGTTTAAGGATTCATTGTTGGCCATGTCCACATCACACATCGACTCGTTGTTGCCTTCAGAATTGGCCATGACCTACAAACACATCGCGTATATATACGATCAAGATAATATGCAATGTAAAATAGTTCATGTGTTGGAAATATATGATTTTGTTAATTAAGTAGAATAGATAAAATTATGAATCTATTTTGATAAATAAGATATAGCAAACTGACTTCTATACATACACATACTATCATATATAAGAATAACTTCTGTCAAGAATTTCCTTACACAAATGCCAAGCAAGAATTTCCTTAGTGCTGACAAGAACCAAACATAACACTAATAACAAGCAAGTTGATAATAATTCCAATCAAAGTATGGCAAGTGATCTAATACACTTACACAAATTCTACAACCCAACTGATCTATACAGAGGCATGTCAACTTGTCAAGTAAACAAAGGAAATTATGTTCTTTTATGGGAGTAAACAATGAAACCCTGATCTACAATTTTAACAATTTGATTTACATATACCAGTTAACCTATACATAATTTCTACTAAACTTTCTCAGATCCGCCAACGAAGGGGAGACACAATAGCAATCGGACAATTATCACTAGCCGTTTGGCGTGTCCGCACGAATGGAGGAGTGGATCTAACCTTGGCACCGGCGAGGGGCGGCGACGGCTTTGGTCCAACGGGAGTTGTGTCTAGCTAGCTACGACCGGGGCGGGTGGGGTGTGAAATGAGAGCGAGCGGTGGACTTAGGTAGTTTACTAGGTCATTGCTAGCGTTGGATAAAATGACAACGCCATAGCTAATCACAGGCCAAATAAAATGATGACAAAAGAAGCATAATATAATTATATACTATGGCGTGCAAAGAAAAATAACGCCAGCACTAACAAAATAACTATGGCGTGCAAAGAAAACCAACGCCAACACTGGTTTCCAAACATGAGTGTATATGGGCCAATAGATTTATGGCGTCTACAAAACAATCAACGGCAGGACTATGCTTGTAAAGCTGGCGTACGGATTTGGCCTACGCCAGCACTATTTGAAAAAATAGTGCTGGCGCGGATGTAAAATGCCACGCCATCAACGAAAGTTGTGGCTAGCACTTTTTCTACTAGTGGTAGTCTTTATATAAGCCATGCCATGACCTAGTGGTGCTAACATGTGTGGGATGGCATGACCTGGAAAAAAACTTATGACTTGGAAAAGATCATAATTTTTAAAAATTACACAAAAATGGAAAAAGTTCATGTATTTGAAATAAAATTTCACAAATATCTTAAAAAGTTCATGAAAATTGAAAAAACAATCATGGATTTGAGAAACTATTCACAGCAATTTGGAAAAATAAAAATAATTTTTTTTATGAATTTCATAAGAAAGAAAATAAAAAACTAAAAATAAAACTAAAACTAAAACCAATAAAGAAAAAAGATGAGAAAACCAACAGAAATCCATGCCAGGGGAAATCGGCCAGAAAAACTGTCAGTATAATCATTTTAAAGGTTACCAAAAAACCTGTGAAAAAATACCAACATAGGCCGGCCCATTTACATACATGGTGGAGCGGTGTGCACCGGTTAGAGAATTGTACTATAACTGGCAATAAGGTACGGAATAGGAACTTGGTAGGCAGATAGTGAAAATCCAGATATATCGGCCGACACATCACGGTCTGCTCCCACCGTTTTTTAGTGTTTTTCATTTGGTTTCTATTCTTTGTTTTCTTTTTTCCTTTGCGACATTTTAAACATTATGGAACATTTTTTGAAACAAGAGAACTTTTTTCAAATTTGTGAACATTTTTAAATTAATGAATATATTTTGAATTTGGGAAAAAAATTCTAATACAAGAACTTTTTTTGAATTATTAACATGGAAATTCAAAACATTTTTTGAAATACATGAAAATTTTCAATGTTATAATTTTTTTTGGAATTTGGAAACTGTTTTTTCAATTATTTGAAAATTTTCTAAATTCTAATGATATTTTGATATATCGGACCAATTTTCAAATTTAAGATCTTTTTTGAACTATGGGGACATTTTTCGAAATTAGGAACAACTTTTAATTGATGGTCGGAATTTGATTATTTCTTAAATCCTAGATCAAATCTCAATCTTGTGAACTTTTAAATTCATGTATATCAATTGAAATTTGTTAATTTTTCATAATTCTTAAAATTCTTAAAAAAATGATTTTTTTTGAAACTCTAAGATTTTTAAAATATAAAAAAACTTAAATAAAATAACAGGGAACGAAAAAGGGAAGAAGAAAAGCAGGTGCCCCTAAATCCCTGTGGGCCGGCCTAAAGTGCTCATGGGGCATCGGGGTGTGCATTCTGGTGGTTATTTTATGGCCGTCTAATCCTAGTTGATACCCATTTGCGTCAATTAAACCTGGGCATTTATCGGGCTGGTACATGTTGAGCTCCTGTACGTTGCTCGTTGCGGCAAATAGTCGGCCTACCACACAGGAATGCACCGACTGGGCCGGTCTACATATAGTGCAGAAACAGTCTCTAAAAGAAGTAGAAGGGCAGCTGCTGAGGAACTCGCGCCATCCAGCTAGCAACCACACCAACTTGTTACAGGTGACTGCATGCATTTCTTTTAAAGGCCAATATACTGTGATATTACCTGGAGGATCATATTTATTGTAGCGTACAGATTTTTCAATTGTTGCACACACTTTAGAAAATCCAAACATTGTTTCGGAAAAGTTCAGCTTTCAAAATAGTTTTTGAATTACATAAAATGAATTAAAATTAGGAGCAGTCTTTGAATTTTTTTGAACATTTTTGAGAAACAAGAACAAATGTGTAAACATAATTTTTATTTTGAAATGATGAACATTTTTTCAAATGTTTCGAACATTTTCTGAAAAAGTGAACCAATTTTGAAATACTCAATGTTGTTGAAAAGAGAAAATAAATATATGAACCGAAATATTTTTTAAATGTCATTTTTTGAATATTTACCATATTTTTAAAAGTGGAGAATTTTCAATATTCCAAAAATTTCTTTAAAATTTGAAAATCCTGAACAATTTTTTTGGAAAAGTGAATAATTTTCAAATTCTTGAGCATTTTTTAAATCATGAGAAAAAGTCGATAATACTGAATTTGTTTTGGAAAAAACGAATAATATTCAAAATTCCAAAATTTTCTTAAAACACCAGGAAAATTTGAAATTCCCAAACATTTTTTGACAATAATTTTTTAAAAACCTGAACAAAATGTGAAATTTGCAAACATTTTTGAATAGAAGGGAACACAGTTTGATATTCGGAACAATTTTTCAAAACCTAATATATTTTTTTGAAATTCCCGAAAAAAAATTGAATAGAAGGGAACAAAATTTGATATTCGGAACAATTATTAAAAACCTAATATTTTGTTTTGAAATTCCCAAACATTTTTTGAATAGAAGGAAACAAAATTTGATATTCGGAACAATTTTTCAAAACCTAATCTTTTTTGTTGAAATTCCCAAACCTTTTTTGAATAGAAGGGAGCATAATTTGAAATTCTGGGCAAGTTTTGAAGATTTCAACATTTTTAGAAAAAATCAGTTTCTAAAAATTTAAAAAGAAACATAAAATAAAATGGTAACCAAAAACGAAACAGATAACAACAAACCATAAAAAGTAAAAATGGGAAACAAAAAATACAAAAAGTAATGGAAAATCGAGGAAAACACTAAAAGAAACGGCAGGAAAAAGAAAAGAAAAACTAGACCTGAACCGGTTTGGAACCTTCTAGAGGATTTCCAAAACCGGGATCAGTGAAACGCGCAACAGCCCAGCCCAATGTCGCTCGTGTTGCTAGGTCTGTGTATTTGCACGACAACTTGACGCAATATGCGTTGTATAGGGTTTTCCAGGGTTTCAAGCCGGGGTTGCATATTCCCAAGGCAAAGTGTTAAGCCACCCAAAGCACAAAATTTGCCTAAACTCAAGACTCAGCCTGGTCCAAGGTAAAAAGTCCGAAAGCCCGACGATGAACACCTACATCACATTTTACCAGCAAACCAATCTGTGGTTGGATGATTAGAGGGACTATGGTATCCCCAACCCATCAAGATTCAAATCCTGGTGCTCGCATTTATTCCTGGATTTATTTCAGGATTTTCGGCGATGCGCATTCAGTGGGAGGAGATGTTTCCGGTCGACGACGAGGCGCCTACAGTGACTTCGTAAATCTCAAGATGATATGTCGGCTCAGTCTTTCGGAGGTGCTCATAGGGGTAGGGTGTGCGTGTGTGCGTTCATAGGGGTGAGTGTATGCGCGTGTCTATGAGTGCTTGTGTCTGTACTGATGTTCAAAAAAAAATCACATTTTACCAACAAAAGTCTCCTCTTTGCATATGCAAATGTATACTGAAATAGCAGTCCAACTACCATAGATATTTGTTGTGTATTAAGAAACAAGTCCAGTGCGTAGCTATCAACATTTATATTGGATTTACAAGATTCCTGACATACGTCACAACACAAGTCTACCTTATATTAGATATTCTACTACTCCCTCTGTTCTTAAATATTTGTTTTCTTAGGCATTTCAAATGACTACCACATACGAATGTATGTAGACAGAGTGTAGATTCATTCATTTTACTTTGTATGTAGTCATTTGTTGAAATGTCTAGAAAAATAAATATTTAGAAACAGAGAGTACATCAGATCCCTAAACACACACAACATTGATCTTCAGATCCATCCACACGCAGCACGCTAGCACTCATTCACCACGCTATCATGAGATACAAGAGAGAGAAAAGACACGAGACAACAAGGCCACCACGGCACCACATGAGGATGCGGTGTCGCTGCAGCGAGGAGGCCGAGGCGTCGAGGGTGGTGGTCGGCACCAGGAACAGAGGGCAGCCTCGAGGCAGCTGCGCACGGGAAGACCACAAGATCGATGACGGCTGCCACGATGCAGCCACGCAGGAAACGTTTTGCGCCGACGCCGTCGAGGTGATGGGGAGCAGAGGAGCGACGAGAGCAGCGAGGCGAAGGAACACTGAGCATGCTAGAAAAAAAGAGAGGAAAAACCAGCTCAGGTGAGCTTGCCCGACTTGGCCGACCCATTTACACTTCCTTCTGGCGTGGCCTCGCAGCACCCACCCGAGGGCGGTTTTAGGAGGTCTCGAGCACTAGAAAAACGCCTACGAGTCTCTCTCTATTAAACCTACACATACCAGTACACGCCATGTGAACACGCAAGTCATGGCTGCCATGACCTGGGTCGCTCCCTCGGTGGGATGACAGGGCAATGGCTACCAAGATTAGTGATATCCGTAGAGACGCCCAACGAAACTATCTTGGATACTCGGCACTGGTGTTTGCTGGGGTAACTGACCCGACTATGGTTGAAGCTTTAGCATGCCGAGAGGCCATGGCCCTGTCATCTCACATGTTACAAACAAGCATCATTGTTGCATCAGACTGTAAAATCGTTGTGTCCAACATAAAGAACGGGACTGATGGGAAACATGGTGATATCATCCGGGAGATCAAGATTATGGCATCGGAGTTTCAAGAATGCTCTTTCGTTTTCAAAGGAAGAGCCTCGAATCTAAAGGCACATAGCCTCGCTAAACATGGGCTTAGTTTATCTACATGCCGTCATTTATGGCTATTGCAACCTCCTATCAATTGTATTCCTCTAAACATTATCAATTGTATTCCTCTAAACATTATTGAGCAATACAAATCAAGCGTGTGTTAGTCTAAAAAAGCCAGAAAAACGCCTGCGATTTCTCTCTCTAAAAGAATAAAAATGACTACGACCCAAATGCCAAATCAAAAATGCTAGGAAACGAAGTCAACACCAGGGTGCACCGGGCGAGCAGGCCGCCAATGCTAGCCGCCGGGAGCTGTGCCTCAGGCGTGTTCTGGAGGGCGGAGCCAAGACGGCCACCACGTGAGAGTGGTGGCGATAATGAAGATGTAGTAGGTCAGGTTGCTGCTGTTTGTTGCATCCTCGTCCTTGGCTCGCTGGCAGCAAGACCAATTTGGTTGGCGAAGACGAAGGTGGCGACCAACCATGAGCATCGTGGCGGCTGCTCCCGCCGTGCATTGCTGGTGGCAACCATGACACCATGTGCGCACATAGCCTTGTTGTGAGGCGCTGGTTGTTCATTGTCTTCATGTATTCTATGATTCCATCTCGTCGGTGCATGTCAACGGTGGTGCGTAGAGCCCGTGGGCGCTTGGGTCCTTCGTTAACAGGTGAATCACATAACCAGTCTTTTAACGTGATAGTAAGCGTGCACGTGCAACACACGTTTCAAATGTTGATCAAGTGAGTGTGAGTTCACGTGGTATAAAACTAAAATATGTTCTGCAAATAAATAAATTAAATGGATACAAAATAGCATGTCATTTAAATTGTATTTTAAAAAGTGAGACATCACTGTGATCCAACAACCAGATGAAGAATCAGTGTGTGGCCTCGATAACCAATGTTTTTATGCAAAATGATTTCTGAGATGAATTTACACACAACTAATATGTAAGTTCCGAGCACATGCAAGAGAAGAATTGAAGTTATGCATATATCTTACCCTGTTACCATCAGATGCAAGTGAACGACCAGCTTAAGATCACTTGAGCCCAGAGAGCGGAGAATATTATTTTCAGATTATACATCATTTAGAATTGCAAAACGGACCAAAGATAAGATAATTCATACATTGGATGAATTGGCAAAAGACAGCAATGGTGTAAAAAGACATGGGACATCCCAAATATACATTGGATAAAATGCAAGGTGGTAATAAGATTAGATCTGATCACTTTATTCCAAAGTAGTAAGACTAAATCTCCTAAAAGAAAAATGGTTGTTCTGCCTATAAAATATATAATGCCGCCCCAGTTAAAAATGGTAGAATAAATGATGCCACAAGTTGCATCATCGCCCATCCTAACTGCGCTATTGTATCCATTTCAGAATGGTAAGCAAGCAAGTGTGTCGAGTAGCTACATGAGTATAAACTTTAGTGTGGTCGATGATACCAGCAACAATCAAGTCCTCGTACTACCGAACAGAAGGATTGCACGCTTGTAGCTAGAAAGAACCTCATACGACATCATCTTCTATGCAATTCAGATCTATGCAGAAATATATGAACTTTATATTAGCAAATGAGATCTGACCTTCTCGGTAAAAATGTTGTCATTGACACCGACATTCTTCGCAATCAATTTGAATGGAAAAACTGAAATGTTCAATGGTTCAACATGATTGTTTGTGACCCACAATTGGTGGGCCGTGTTGGCTGCGAGTATTAGGAGCATTGGGCAATGTCAATCGTTTCTTTTACCTTATGCAACCAGGGTATCCTTGACACATCTACTTTAGCAGCCAATTTGAAAAGAGTGCACACTCCACCAACAACAATACCTTCCTCAACGGCAGCTTGCGAAAAGAAGAAGCAATTCAGAAGGTTTAAGGAAGCAACAAACTAATTGACTTATTTCTGCTTCTTTGAAAAGCAAATACAAAGTTGACAACTTTGAAATGTTCAATGACAAAACATTGATTGACTCACCTAGTTACATTAGAGCATCCTCAACTCCCAACCTCTCTTTAAGTTCAGTTTATGTTCGTCCTCCCACCTATCAAGTCATGGGTTACAGTCACCATACCATCCTTCCTTCCAACAGGTTATCAAGGAAAAGAGCAGCATGTCAATAGATAATGCCCTCCATTAATACCTGAATGATAGCGACACCACCGGCCAGCTTTGTTATCCTCTCGTTCAGTTCTCCTTCTCGTAGTCTAGTTTTGCTGCCAGCAAATTAGCAATGATAACTTAGAATCAGACTTAAAGTCTACGATGCTTTCTAAGTCCGCGATAAATAAAACAACTACACAAAGAGGTCATACAAATAGATTTAAAATCAACTCCCAGGATGAAGCCTTCAAGAATTTCTAATCAAGGGAGGCATAAAGAAAAGAAAAGGAGGCATAAAGTGTATTGTAATACAAAGAAATTTCTAGTCTGCATCTACTACAAAGCATGATAAAATGGAGCCTTCAGGAATTATGCTTCCAAGTCAAGGGAGGCATAGAGAAAAGAAAAGGGCCGTACCTCATTGAGATTTTCTATCTGTGCCACCCTCTTAGTCACTTCTTCCTGGGCTACATCAAACCTCTGTGAGTTGTGAATGACAGATAAAGCAACAACAAGGAGGTGATAGAGATATAGCAGATCAGAACCATTTTGACATAATGATATATTTCTACAAGATTCCTTTAAATCAAAGGAGGTATTTTTTTTAATAACAAACAAAAGGAGGCAAGTACATGCAGAAATAAATTTGACACTCTTGCCAACAAAATGTTATCAGTCTAGAGAATGAATTTGTACCAAACAACCAAAGTAAAGCAAAATTTACAGAGGTATTGTAATTCGGTTTCTGTACCAAAATCAACGGGAAAAAATATCAAAGATGTGGTTAACAAAATCTGCCGGCAATGCAAACTTGCAAACAAACAATACCTATTAAATCAGGGGCGCCTTACAAATTCAGGTTGTTGTGTGCCTCTGGAACGTCCTAATTCCTAAATGGGCATTGAAGGCCTACGGGGATCAGAGGACCAGTCTTATTCTTATGCTTCTACCTACAGGGATCCCAGTGTTGTGTTGACGGAATCAACATGCATATGGCCTGAAAACACAAAGAATCATTGATTTGGTACGTAGTAATACTTCAGATATAGCCAACAGCAGGACAAATCATGCCAATCTTTTGTAAGCAGGTTTGATAGCGATCCATACATACCCAATATGCACAACCATAGGCTCGCGCCGGTGCCGTGCGCTGCCTCTCACAGGAGACCGTGGCCACCGGAGGTTCACTGTCCAGGCCGTCGCGCCCATGCCCTTCCTCCTCTCCCTTCCATCTGTTCTTCTCTATCTCCTCACCTTCGAAGCTCTCTCTCCCTGGAAATGCATCAGGCCATGGAGGAGCTCAGCCGCCACCGCCGTCCCTCCGACTCGCCGGCACCGCCCATCGTCGACCCGAACCGTCTGCCTTCTGCCAGATCCACGCCAGCCCCGCCGGAGTGCACGCCTTGGCCATCACCGTTCCCTGCATCGAGTTGCCGCCTCCGCCCCGCATTGACTGCATCGCTTGCCTGCGCCTGGGCAATCGCTCTAGCCGAAGCACAATCTTTGGCCGGATGGAGGGTTGGGAAGAAGAGACAGCGCCGGAGATGGAGCAGTCCACGGACATCAGTTTCCTTTTTTTCTGTGGGCCTTGCGTGATTGGAGGAGGGATTACGATGCGGGTGCGTGATCGTAGGGGAGGCCGGACCGGTAGATCGAGGGAAGGCTTCTGGACGGTGGAGTATGGTCAGTCATCGAAAATTGCCAAGTCCAACAATGAAGCTATTAGATCAAGGATGACCGTTAGATTAAGATTTCTGGGTCTAATGGTATTGTGTTTATAATTTGTGCGGTGTTATGGGGCTAATTGTGGGGTGCATTTAAGAAAGTTCTTGTTTGATTGTTTAATAGTAGTAGAGATGAACGATATCTAGGTAAAAAATAGTAAGTGTTTTGTGACTCTTTAGTGCATTTATTGCACCTCGCATTGTCTTCCTATTTCATGGCCTTCAGTCCAGGTCTTTAATAACTCGTAGTTTTATATTGACGCACTATGTTCCTTCTGACAGAAGTATTCATCTTTAAATTTTCTATATGTCGCTTTCAAGAAACAAGACATTTTCTATATGTTCGACAAGTCGTCACCTCCTGGCACAAGTCACCCTTCCAGCACTTATAAAGAAAATCCCCAAACAATTTGGAAAACCCCCACTGTAGGGACATGGAGTATTTTGAACCCGAGCTCACATGCTCTCTAATGAACAATAAAATCATAAAAAATGTTAATCAAATTGAGAAAATTCTGATTTTTTTGTGATAAACATTGATGAATGTTTCAACTCCATGAAAATTTTTGTGATGAAATCACATTCATGTAGGTCAGGGTAAAAAAAGACAAAATCGATGCTTCGGAAAGACTATTGTTGGAAGCATTTTGAAGCATCGACTTTTTTCCTAGCCCTCCACGAATGTCAGTTCATCAAAACTTTGCACGCAGTTAAAACATTCATCAATTCTGATCACAAAAAAGTAATCAGAATTTGATTTATTTATTTTTACTATTTTTGGATTTTACTGTTCATCAAGGAGCATGCGAGCTCAGGATCAAAAGAGCACATTCGCCACCGTGGCTCATAATGAGCTACACCCTCTGATCCAAATAAGTGTCATGGTTTTATGTCAAATTTGAACTAAAAACACGACACTTATATTGGATCAAAGGGAGTACATTTTAATGGATTTGCGGGCAGATGTTATCTGCTATTACTTGGGCATGTCTGGTATGTCACCGTTGTTTCTTAATAGTTGTCCACGCCTGGCATTTTTACTAGTATGCTCTCCCCATGCATTGATTACATACTTACTTAATTTCTAAATATAAGACCTTTTAGAGATTCCACTATGGACTACGTACGAATGTATATAGACATACTTTAAAATTTAGATACACTCATTTTCCATCATATGTAATTTATAGTGAAATATCTAAAAGGTCTTATATTTAGGAATAGAGGGGGTAGTTATTAGACCAACGACCGGTGACCATGCACACTATTTAAGTTATTAATATGTGGCAGTGATAACGTGTAGGTTGGTCAACTCGGCTTCAAGGAGTTCATGATGAAATCGAGGACGTGTTGGAGGTAAACAACATTCTACTATAGGCTAGCCATAATGGTGGTATCTTAGCTGGTATCATGCACTCGGGACTAGCAAACACGCTGAGGTGGCAGACAATTACTAAATGATATTCACTATGTGTCATGCATGACAAAATATAAGATTATCTATGATACTATGCACTATAAAGGTATTATTATACACTATTATCATATGCACGATACTAATATATGATACTCCCCACTATGAGTAGCCTAAGCACTTGTGGTGGCAGAGATAAAATTCTTAATGCTATTAATGCATTGGACATAGAATACAATTCAATGTGCAACCTGCCATCTCTAAAGAGTAATTGCTATCCAATATTTATATGGAAATCCAATAGCAATTCATCATTTGTAAGGTATCCTCTATAGCTTGTGATATTACAGAACAATATGATGTTTCAAGTTACTAAACTCGGAGCTTGCTTCTTAAAAATGTAGGAATTAATAGTTCTATGCTCTAATTTCTCTGCAACAGTAGTATGCATGTATCTTATTTTCTCCTACCATTGGAATCATCTGTGTCGACTGAAAATAGATTGATGTATTTCAGTTGGTTGAAACAAAGTTTGATTCTTTATGGTTTCCACCTCCAACGATCTCATTATTGTCTTATGTACCTATATAATATCATAGTTACTGTTGGGGAACGTAGTAATTTCAAAAAAATTTCTACGCACACGCAAGATCATGGTGATGCATAGCAACGAGAGGGGGGAGTGTGATCTATGTACCCTTGTAGATCGACAACGGAAGCGTTTGGTTGATGTAGTCGTACGTCTCCACGGCCCGACCGATCAAGCACCGAAACTACGACACCTCCGAGTTCTAGCACACGTTCAGCTCGATGGCGATCCCCGGACTCCGATCCAGCAAAGTGTCGGGGAAGAGTTCCGTCAGCACGACGGCGTGGTGACGATCTTGATGTACTACCGTCGCAGGGCTTCGCCTAAGCACCGCTACAATATTATCGAGGACTATGGTGGAAGGGGGCGCCGCACACGGCTAAGAATATGATCACGTGGATCAACTTGTGTGTCTCTGGGGTGCCCCTGCCTCCGTATATAAAGTTTCAAGAGGGGGAGGCCGGCCGGCCATCATAGGGCGCGCCAGGAGGAGTCCTACTCCCTCTGGGAGTAGGACTTCTCCCCCAATCCTAGTTGGAATAGGATTCGCGAGGTGGAAAAGAGAGAGAGAGAAGGAGGGGGGCGCCGGCCCCCTCTCTCCTTGTCCTATTCGGACTAGGGGGGAGGGGCGCACGGCCCAGCCCTGGCCGCCTCTCCTCTTCTTCCACTAAGGCCCACTAAGGCCATATAGCTCCCGGGGGGTTCCGGTAACCTCCCGGTACTCCGGTAAAATCCCGATTTCACCCGGAACACTTCCGATATCCAAACATAGGCTTCCAATATATCAATCTTTATGTCTCAACCATTTCGAGACTCCTCGTCATGTCCGTGATCTCATCCGGGACTCCGAACAACCTTCGGTACATCAAAACGTATAAACTCATAATATAACTGTCATCGAAACCTTAAGCGTGCGGACCCTACGGGTTCGAGAACAATGTAGACATGACCGAGACACGTCTCCGGTCAATAACCAATAGTGGGACCTGGATGCCCATATTGGCTCCTACATATTCTACGAAGATCTTTATCGGTCAGACCGCATAACAACATACGTTGTTCCCTTTGTCATCGGTATGTTACTTGCCTGAGATTCGATCGTCGGTATCCAATACCTAGTTCAATCTCGTTACCGGCAAGTCTCTTTACTCGTTCCGTAATACATCATCCCGCAACTAACTCATTAGTTGCAATGCTTGCAAGGCTTAAGTGATGTGCATTACTGAGAGGGCCCTGAGATACCTCTCCGACGATCGGAGTGACAAATCCTAATCTCGAAATACGTCAACCCAACATATACCTTTGGAGACACCTGTAGAGCACCTTTATAATCACCCAGTTACGTTGTGACGTTTGGTTGCACACGAAGTGTTCCTCCGGCACACGGGAGTTACATAATCTCATAGTCATAGGAACATGTATAAGTCATGAAGAAAGCAATAGCAACATACTAAACGATCGGGTGCTAAGCTAATGGAATGGGTCATGTCAATCAGATCATTCAACTAATGATGTGATCCCGTTAATCAAATGACAACTCTTTGTCCATGGTTAGGAAACATAACCATCTTTGATTAACGAGCTAGTCAAGTAGATGCATACTAGTGACACTCTGTTTGTCTATGTATTCACACATGTATTATGTTTCCGGTTAATACAATTCTAGCATGAATAATAAACTTTTATCATGATATAAGGAAATAAATAATAACTTTATTATTGCCTCTAGGGCATATTTCCTTCAGTTACATCATCTTGATCACTGAAGCGAAAACCCATAGATATCATAATTACATCATCTTGATGAAGGAAGAGAAAACCCGTAGAGAAATCCATGTAACTGTTATACATCACTGTAATATTTATGTCCCCGTTGCAATTCACGTGAAATTACCCATTGCAAACTAAGAGGAGGGAGTAGTTACACACATTTAAATCCCTCAGTCGTGGCCGCTTCATTAAGTCTGTCCTCTACAAGCACAAGGAGGGCCTCCTCGGTATACTTCAAAGCGCACCGGGGTTCTCTTCAACGTTAGGAGTAAACGCCAACATCCATCGGCTTTCGATTTGGCCAGGCAGAGCTTGTGTCCCTTCGATCATTGCTGCCTAGGGCAAATTCGTGCCTCGTCAAGGTCGATACTTTCTCGTAGGTGAACATACAAGGGCTTTCCATTATAGAGAATTTGACAGGAACTATATTAGTATTAAGCGTGTATGTCATATTACCGGTCGACCAAGGCCGGAGCCAGAAAATTAAGCCGATATGTTCATTCGTTGACTTATTTTGAAGACATGGAGTGAATTTTTTTGTGAAAAAATCATTGTGAATTTATTGAGTGTAACGTCCAATTTCCCAATATCATATAATAAGAGTATAATAAAATGTTCTATGGCATTCGGTGCACCGGTAGACAATATAACAATTAAACATATGATATTGCATTTTTTCTGTAAAAACGAAATAGTGCAAGACCTATGGGTCAGATGAAATTATATAATTGCTTGTTTACACGCTGCAAATAACTTCGGGTTTAGCTTGTCTTTTCACAAAATACTGGGAAAGATTGCCATATTAGTTCGACAAGTTTATAGCACCACCATATTAGTTCTACACATTAATTGCCAATATATCACTCCGAACTTGTCCCTCAATGTAATTTGTGTGAGCAATTTTAACATGCTCCCTCTTACCCACTCTTTTCACATGGAAGGTAAGAAAGTAAGAGTTAATCAAACCCACTACTTAATGCAATCAATGGCTCAAATCCATTTTATACGCTTACCTCTCATGTGAAAAGCGGAGGTAAGAGGGAGCATGTTAAAAAACCTTGTATGTTAGAAGGTAGCAGCACAAACAAAATATTAGTTGTGGGCCTTAGCTGGGCTACCCATGTTTGAAATTTGTGGATTACCACGCGAAAAGAAGTGGATTAAAAGGCTTGGAGCAGAAACTCCGCACTCTTCTAGCTTGTCTATTTTAATTTCCGATGGGTGCATCCCTGAGTTTCTACTGGGTTCATACACAAAACTACCTACGTGCAACGCCACAACACAAAACTACCTTTCTTCGTCGCTCATGGGCACATGCACTCTTCTAGTTACCGCCCGAGCTCCGACGATTGAACGCCTTTTTGCAACTATTTTTCTCAGATTGGTGATTCTGAAAGAAGGGAGAGTGCATGGGAGAGCTAGCTGATGCGTCGCTTGATGTATGTCTATCTTGTATCCTAGATGTATTTTTGAGTTCCTTCATGGCCTATAGCAGTCCCCTCCACCCCTTGTCTTCTACATCAAGTCACATCATCTAGAGTTGAGGGCCTGATCTCTGCTCGACTTCCTCTGTGTTACGAGTAGAGTAGACACCACGCTATATTTTTTTAAAGTTGTTTATGGAGGAATACATATATAATCACACATATGTGTGATGTATTAGTACCTTATTTTCTAATTGAAATTACATTTTTTATGTTTAGGACTTTGTAATAACTTTCACAATATTCGATATATACTCGTGAGTGTTTTGCTCATAGGTCAATATTTATATAAAAACATTAGATAAACTATGTTTTGCTGAACATGAGGTCAACACTAAGGTAAACAAGTGATTTTGCTATCGGAGGGCTTGCCTCCCCCGCACCCACCATGTTGGAACACTATATTTCTTCAGTATTGTTTATGTTGGAGTGCATATATCATATACACATTAATTATTTCCTATTATCACATATGCACGGTGTATTAATACCTTATTTTTCCAATAAAAATTACATTTACGATGTTTATAACTTCATAATAACTTTCACGGTACGTGATAAATACTCGTGAATGTTTTCCTCATGGGTCAATATTTGTATAAATACATTAGTGAAATATCTTTTGCTTAACATAACGCCAACACTAAAGAAAATAAATGTTTTTTATGATGGTTACCGTTCTGCCAACCATGAACCACCTTATGTTAGAGCATAGCCCCCCTCCACCACACCCCTCATTACACCTTACTTTGAGCTTGTGATTCACTTCGCCGTAGCTCTTGCCTGGGATGAGGCCGCTTAATGTTAATGATTACAATTTCCCATGATTCTTTTTTTGTGGGAAACTGCTCATGATTAAAGTGATACATTGTATCTTGTACATTACTTGTTCTACCTGGTTTCTTTCAGGCGAGTCTCACTAATTAACGTTGTTTCCATGATCATGTTTCTCTGTAAATCATGATGATTGGTCGATAGCATGGATCGTCGAGACTACTCTCTGCTGTGTCATGAGTAGTGTGCACGGCCCTGTCGTGGTGGACTTTACCATCACACCGATGCCCTCTCCCAACATCACCCTGGTCGGATATGCTTTCATGTAAGTGTCACATGTACTTGGTTACTTAATTCGCCCTCACAAATGAACAATATTCTCTAACTGATATGATCTCATCGCAAATGCGACTCAACAGGGCTGTAAAAGCATCAACCCTCTTTACAAAGAAATCCAATTAATTCGGAATAGAGGAAGAACTTCAAATCAAGGAGGACCATTGCACCCCCCAGCGCGTGTTTGAGTATCTATTTAATTACCAATATGATCGTAAAAGTTGTCTATTCATCGTCCAAACGACGTACCTTTCATATTTGCAGGAGACAGAAGATCGCCCGCACGATCGCCCTCCTATGGGGCCCCTCTGCATCGCCAATGCCTTGGTGCTACTCTAGTCCTGGATGATGGCCAACGTGTCATGCCTGCCCATGATTCTTGCAAGCGCCCTCCTCCAGGAGCACACGTGATTTTTGTGGTCGGCCCCCCTGTTCCGGACACACAGATGATTCGTGCGGGCAGCCCTCTTCCTCCAGAAGCGGACTGATCGATCAGATCCACTTTGCTCTAGTTTGAGATGGAGTACGTACCGAGTGAGTAAGTGTTTGTGAGGTCTTGCTACCTATTGCCTCCGTTCCATAGTAGTTACAGAAAAATATATCAATATCTTGAACACCAAATTACTTCTTTTAAATTCTTTATATAAAATAATTAAGCGACGTGGTATTATTACTTAGCCAAATCATATAATTTTTTCGGCATGATCCTAGCAAGCCAAGGAGAAAGCCCATAGCACATGAGGCCCATTACGGGAGGCGTGGAGGACGCGGCACGAATGTGAAATACGAAACTTTTTTTCCACATATATACAGGATTGCGGGTTAACTACTTAAAACCACAGGGGCTTTTTGCAAACGTACACGACGATGGATGACTTAACTCTGGACTGCGGGTTAATTAGCGTAAACTCTAGGGTGTTTTATGTAAACTGCATGAAAATGGTTATAGCCATGTACTGCGGGTTAATTAACGAAAAAGGCATGGATGTTTTTGCAAAATAACGCGACGGACGACCAGAAGCAGTCACTGCTTTATTAGTAGGTAGAGATATATTTTTCTTTTCATGCTATGTCTATTTGATGTGTAAAACCTAAAAAAAACACAGAAAACTCGCCATGCTATAGCTGATACAGTTGTCCTGTGCATAGAAGCCTAAAAACCAGAATTTTCCAGGCCAAGATAACCACTTGTTCAGAGATAGAAAATGGACGAAAACATAGAATATCGGGATGTTCGATCTGAGTGTGTCTGCAACGAACCATTGAATGAACCACTCCAGTCGTTCTCTCGGGAAGACGCTGGGAGTGAATGCTTTGAGATTCATGTGTGAGATCCGACGTGCGTCAATGTGTTCGGGCAAAAATGGGTATGAGCTGGCATCAGTTAATTAGCATTTCCATAAAAGAAAAGGATCTGAGGAGATAAAGGAGGACGGAGAAAAGGTACATGCCATGTTGGCAGCAAGCTAGATACATACGCCCTCTAGTTTCTACTCCCTACGTTTTTATTTACTTTAAATATCAGTTTTGACCTAAGTCAAATTTTATATAGTTAGACCAAGTTTGTCGAAAACAATCTAAACTTTCCAATAACAAATATATATAATATAAAAATATATTGAACGATCATTCTAATGATATTGATTTGGTATTGTGGATGTTAATAATTTTTTTTTTTGCATAAACTTGTTGAAAGTTTACAATTTTTTACTCGAGACAAAGCTAATATACAAAGTGAATAAAACGGAGGGAGTACTTGATATTATCAATTGTCAAAACGAAAAGAAAAAACAGACCAGACGACCAGTAAATATGTAGAGCTTTCCATTCCATGTCCACGTATGTTTGATTGCTGCCCGCATCCAAAACTAACAAGGAAGAAAAATTAACAAGGAAGCAAATAAAGATGAGAAAGGAAGGAACTAAAAAACTGCCTTTTTAATGTCCGGCTTAATGAGCCCCTGATTCATGATCGTTGATCAAAACCAAACGAGTGCACCGACGCAGACGGAACCAAGAGGTGGATAGATGCATATGGCCGACGTTGAGAACCCTATCCCCGGAGGCGGCGTAGCCGTGGCGGCGGAGTCTGACAACATAAGCAAGTGCTGGCAACCATGCGAAGCTTTGTTTAACTGCGTGATCATCATCGTCTCGGCCACCGTGCCTTTTCTCTACTCGCTCCGTCTCCATTCATGTGAGCTTCCCTGATATCTTCTGGCTCGTCGTGGGGGTCCTGGGCCTTGTCTTCGGAGCCTGCCGCTGCGCCTTGAGCATCGACAACGCGTGCATTCGTGGGAACACGCAGGGGATCGATCGAGCCCAAAGATGGTGTTGCCTGTGCACGTAGAGCTGTTGTAGGTTAGTAAATAGTTTTCCCTTTTTTTTGTAGATCTAGGGTACACTAGTCAGTCGGTTTAGTTCTTGTACTTGATTGACAAATTTTGCCGAATTGAAAAGATACTGAAGGGAATTCATAGTAATATACTGTCTCGTTATTATTCATTCTTTACAACTCATAATAATAATCTGGTTTCATACATCCATCATTTTGTAGCATGATGGATGTTGATCCCTCATGTTTTCGCAAACCAAACTGTAAAGAAAAGCTGCCAAATAATGCGAAAGTAATCACAGTAATCTATTGTCTCTTATTCATTCTTCTTTCTTTCCAACTGGTAATAATAATCTGGTTTCATGGAAGCACGGAAGATGATGAGGACGAGGAGACGGTTGCAGACGAACGTGAAATTGAGCAGTTGGCTGTGCACTGATCAATAGTGTCGTAGCAAACCAAATTGAGTGAACAACAGTAGTCATTATGTTTATCTAGGCAGCATCTTGGGATGGGTTGACTCTTCTTGATATACTCAAGTTGAACCTCCTTGTCCGCCTCTATGCATCTGCCTACAGAATTTTTGACACATATAGACGATTTATATTCATGAAAAAAAACATGGAAATATTAAAGAACGGATATTGAAGCACACGAGAATAAAATAAGATCTGTCTCGTCATCCATTGTCACTTACATTGCGCATGAATAGTGAAGCATACGAGAAGGAGAAGTAGTACTGCGTGTATGCGCTTGGTGCACTCCCCGGCCATGTCTTTGTAGCTAGGCGATGTATCACTTTCTATTGCAAATGCCCTTTGATCAAAGTATAATTGTTTGTGTTTTGACTTCTGAATGTTTTGCGGAGTATTATATGGACCATATATATATATAGAGAGAAAAGATAGATTGGCGGGATTTGATTGATGAAATATGGATGTTAATGATACAGTGGTGTATGTTTCCTTGCGTGGAGATATGTAGTTAAGCCAAATATTTGATGTGATTAGATCGTGATGGCATTCTGATCAGGCTTGACAATGAAACGGTGATATTTCTTTCCATGTGTAGAGATACCGTAGTTGAAACAAATATTGGCTGTGACAAGAGCATCTACAGTAGGGCTTGACAAATCCGATCCCCTATATGTCCGCGGACGCGCGCGCATCCGGACGGGCCCTCATATTCCTTCCTGGCATCCACATATTTTAAATCCAGACTGTCAATATCATACAAATGCATGCACGTCGATTATACAAAGCCAATGTCACACGTAAATAGCAAATGTTGGTACAAAGTATAGATAGTGTTTACATAAAATATATTTTAAGTGCCAAACTTAAGCATTGGCTTCTTGGTTGCCATTGTGGGTCCACATGTGCTCCACAAGATTATTGAGTAGTTATGTGTGCACCTGCCGATCTCGAATATTCTGATGCATCTGCAGAAAGTTCATCAGGTGAGCCGCATCTTAATCTTCCGGGATTTCAACTTGTTCTCCAGGTGCTTCAAAATTATTGGTTTGGGCTACAGCATTGCCCTCATTCTCCACAATCATATTGTGCAGAATAACACAACATGTCATCAGCTGCCACAAAATTTCTGATCCCCACATCATTGTAGCGCTCCGCACAATTCCCCAACGAGTTTGAAGCACATCAAATGCCCTCTCCACATCCTTTCTAGCCGCCTCCTGCATTGTTTGCAAAGTGGCTCTGTTTCCTGCCATGCGGCTCTGATATCGTCTTCAGAAACGCTGCCCACTGAGGATAGATACCATCGGCAAGATAGTATCCCATGTTGTAGTCCCGTCCATTGACGGTGTACTTGCACGGTGGTGATTCCCCATTGCAAAGCTTCCTGAACACCGGAGATCATTGAAGCACATTGATGTCGTTGTGAGAACTCGACATTCCAAAGAAAGCATGCCAAATCCATAAGTCATGTGATGCCACCGCTTTTAGTATGATGGTGGACTCTCCGGTGTGACCGTGATACATTCCCCGCAAACCTCTGGGGCAGTTCTTCCATTGCCAATGAATGCAACCAATTGATCTGAGCATTCCTGGAAACCCCCTTGCTTGTCCAATAGCCAACAACTTATCCGTGTCATGCACATTTGGTTCTTTGACATACTCAGGTCCAAACACCTCCACCACGGCGCGTGCAAACTTGAAAGTCGTCTTCAAGCAACGACATCTGCAGCAGTACCAAGTGCAAGCATCCTCAGAGCAGCCATGCACTTCTTCTTAGGAGAGAAAGAGAGTTGTCCGCATCAATTCCTTGTGAGCTTGAATTAGTCGTCGTGTACCTCCACTCCCTCCACAATGCGCAAGAACAATGGTTCCCACATGCGAAAATGACGATGAAACCATGGATCATCCGGGACAACGGGCTTGGGAGCAAAGTAGTCTCTGTAGAGTAGCTTTGCTCCGGACACCCTATCCCGGTTGATCACTCTTCCTCCTTTGATTGAGCCCTTGAAGTTGAGAATATGCTACACTTGGCGGTCTATTTCCTCTTGCATACTCATGCGCATAATCATGTCCACTTCTTCGTTCGAATCCGAGGACGAACTCATCTTGAATGATTTGGTCAAGCTCTGTCGGTCCATACTCCTCGTCTGACGAAGCATCGAAATCCATCATTTTCCCTAACAAAAACACAAAAAATCCGGTTAGACAATGTGCCGAACACATGAAATGCAAGGCGGAGCCAGAGAGTTGCCGGACGTACCGCGGTGGCATCTGAGCTGGAGACGACGTTCCCCGTGGTGAGGACGGGAGAGAGGACTGCTCTGCCGGAGCTCTCACGCAGAGGCCAGGAACGACTGCGGAGCGCGTGCGGCGGCGGAGCTGCGAGCCGGACGGTGCGGAGGAGGAAGAAGAGAGGAGAGAACAAATGGATCTGGCAACTCGCAGGGGGGGGATTTGGTTTAATTTAGGGTGGGGTCAGGCTATTGGGTCTGATGTGGCGGGCGTGCCCGGACGCCCCCTATCCGCCCCATATTTAGGCTGGATATTGGGGGTGCCTATCAGCCCGGGCATTTGAGGGCCGTCCGAGTCAAAAGAACGCGATTGGACAGTGGCTAGGCGGCCCGCACGGACGTATGAGGCCGGTATGAGGCGCCCGGTTGTAGATGCTTTTAGATCTTGACCGCCTTGTCATCACGCATAATAGTCTCTCTCTTTTTACATCAACTTTGGGTGCTTACCACGTTTGCCATGTAGTCATGCATATGAGTGTTCTAACTTAGAGAAAGTTGGTTGGTTAGGGCATTTCTAACTGATCCCTTATAACTGGTTAGAGGAGTCAAAATGTAGTTTTACTTCCTAATCGGTACCTAGCCGATCCCCAATCAATTGTAAGGGAGTATAATTTTTACTCTGGTCCTAACTTTCTTCCTATATTTACGCCACCGCGCGACGATTGAGTAAAAGCCATGCCTCTCCTCCACTGCCTCCCTCCTCCCCTCCCATGCTGCATCTGTGCCAGCGCCGCCCCTCCCACCCCCGTCGGTACCCACCCGTCACCACGGATGCTCCGTAGCCTTTGCCACTGTCCTCTACTACTGTGTTGAAATAAAGTGTTGTATCATGAGAGGGGAGCTAGATCCCCTGCCTCTAACTTAAGGTGATGGGTTGTAGGCTACTCTAGCCTTAACTTAACTGTTGGCAAACTCTTATAAAATATATCTCAATTAAGTACTAAGAAGCACAAATCCCCATCGTACACTTGAAAGTCGAGGTGGACTAGCATCACACTCGACGTCATTGACTAGTCAAATTAGTATTGGGCGCTCACCAACCGCCTAGAGAAAATAATAAGATATATTTAGCAACATACTTGATAACCCGTGTGGGAGAGAGGGAGAGAGAGAGAGAAGGAGAGGGAAGGAGAGAATCAGAAGAAAAAAAATGTGAAAATCGCCAAGGAGAAAACCCTTATGAAGAAACCACGAAAATAACAAGAAACCAAAAAAAAAAATTCCTCTGTGTCGCCCCACAGCTGGGCCATCCCATGGAGACGTGTACTCGCAATAATTGAGAAATAGACTTTGCGCCCAACGCTGTGACATTCTATTTGACGCTCTTTGCATCAAACCGTCGAGGTACCATATAGGAGCCAACGACTATTGGTTGTCTAGTTTTCAAGCCAATTTTCTCCCAAAAAATGCGGAGTGGATAACAAAAAAATGTTCGCATATATTTTCTTTAAATCATGGATTTTTAATAAAATGGTCATAGATATTAAAAAAGTTTGTGTATTTTAAAACTATTCAAAAATTTGATGGAAGTGTGTGAATTTAAAAATATATTCATACATCAAAAAAAATATCACAAATTAAACAAAACGCTCTTAATTTCAAAAAACATGAATTTCGAAAATATTTTCATTTATTTAAAAAAGTTCTAAAAATTATTTATTTTAAAAAATTTATGGTATTTTATAAAAATAGTGAACTTTTCGAAAGGAGGAAGCTGATGTCGATGGAAAAAAGGAACAATGGCCGACAAAAAAGAAGTTCTAAACCAACCGTCACAAACAAATGTCTTAGAATTTTTTTTTACTCTCGCTTCTCTCCTTTTAGTGGGCTTACCCAAGTGGCATTTGGGTGTCATTTTGACGCAATGGAGAATTCCTCCGGGTGATCCTATTTGAGGCGCGTCACGTCAAATTGTTGACCTCACGCATAGGAAGGGAATGGATCGACCCATTAACACTATGCTGTAGAGCAGGTCGGTCAGAATAGCTAGTGAATATATTTTTCTTCCTGTAACATCTTTATAGTTCCTGATAGTTTTTTGTTCGGTTCTCAAGAAAACACAGGAAAACATATTTAATTCAAAAAGTGATTTTTTTAACATTTCGAGAATATTTTTTGAAATTGTGAACACTTTCCAGAAACACAAACAATCTTTGGAATTTTGAATTTTTTTTTGAAAACACGAAGATTTTTGGAAAACCCGAACAATTTTTGTATTTTTTGCTTTTAAAAAAGGAACAAAATTAAATAAATAAACAATTAATAAAATTCCGAGCATTTTTTAGATAAATCATGAAACAATTTATAAAGACGAATCTTTTTTGAAAATTGGAACATTTTTTTATAAAGGCAGAACATTTTATATTTAAGTAGTTAGTTTCCATTAATCTATTTCTTTCAACATGCACATATACCACCTCCTCATATAAACATGCATGAAAAAAGCCACTTCAACAATCAAACACACATGAGAAAGAGACGCCTTAATAATTAAATCCAATAAACTATATATGTTTTTAGTTTACTAACTTATTTCTTTCAACATGCACATATGCCACCTCATCATGTAAACATGTTTGAAAAAGAGCCACTTCAACATGCAAAGCATGCATATGCAAAAGGCCCACCTTAGTAATTAAATGCAATAAATCATATATGTTTTTAGTTTACTAACTTATTTTTTTTAACATGCACATATGACACCTCGTCGTGTAAACATGCATAGAAAAAAGCTTGTTGAACATGCAAACATGCACAAGAAAAGGCCCAACTTAGTAATTAAATACAATAAACCATATGTATTTTTAGTCTACTAACTTATTTCTTTCAACATGCACATATACCACCTCATCATGTAAACATGCATGGAAAAAAGCCACTTCAATGCAAACATGCATGGGAATAGACTCACCTTAGTAATTAAATGCAATAAACCAGATGTGTGTTCAGTTTTAATTCTCCTATCATCCATTCAAATAATCATGTTCTATGAAAGTATATTACAATTGATTCCCACCCGAACGTGTGGGGTATCCTCGAGTATCATCAGTCAGTAAATACATCACATGCACTCGTCGTCGATTCTCCAAAAGGGAAAGGAAAAGATGCACTCATCACCTGTAGTATAATATTTTCATCACATATAAAATGATATGTGTTGATGCTTCAAATATGATTTGGGCGAAAAGTTTCCCGTGTTAATTAGATCCGCAAACATGGAGTTGACAGTGAAAGCACCATTAGTATTCAACCTCCGTCGGAAAATATGATATGCTTGTGTTAGGTTGACTGTCATTAACCTCCGCACTAAGTGGAGCCACAATGTACTTTTTGCGGATCAAAGACCTACAAGACAGAATATTAAGAAGACTAGCCCCAAGAACAGATATACAATGGAAGCACCTTTGCACTATGTTGAACAATTTTGGATACTGGCATCCTCTAACAATAAATCTTCCCAGAAACTAGTGGATTGACCACCACCAACCAAAAAGGAACCTCCACTAAAAAACAAAATCTTGACTCGCATCTAGCCCTTCCAAAAGGGCTAGTCATAGGGCCTGATCTCCACTTGCAACAATGATTTGGAGTGAAGGTACATGTTCTGCAGTATCTCCGACCATTCATCGTTGAGTAATTGGTACAACCATGCATTTTCTAAGCAACCACATACTTTTGGTCTCAAGTTTTTCTATACCTAGTGCACCTTCGTCTTTGTGTCTACACGACACTTCTCATTTTGCTAATTTATACTTCCTTTTGTACTCATCACATTGGCGGAAGAATCTAGACCGAGAGAAATCAAATCTTTTCAACACCCCTTCTGGTATTTCAAATTCATAAACATTGGAAAGCTCATAAGGACCTGAGTTAATAAGAATTATGCAATCACAACAAACACATGAGCTTGCCCTTCCAGCTACTAAGCTATTTTTAACCAATTTTTGATAATCTTACACTCTTTATTAGTAAGGTTTGTATGACGGATTGTTATCCCAAGAGACCTAAAAGGGAGAGAACAACCCCACAACCAAATAGTTGCATGTACTCATTCTCGCATCATTCGCATTTCCAAAACAAAGAATGCCACTTGTTAATATGGTATAGTATAATTGATAAATTATCTTGTCTCTTGTGATTCACTTGTTAATATGGTATATTATAATTGATAAATTATCTTGTCTCCTGTGATTCTGATGACTACAATGCTACTTAATAATATCCTTGGTTAAGTTAGTTAAACACCTCTTGTGAGAATTTCCTTTTCTTTATCTTTATCTTTTCCTAATATTAAAGAACGGAGGCTTTCATAGTTCTCCATCCATCATCTTTTTATATCCGTTGATTTTATGTTAACCACGTAGATTAACGGTTGAGATTTAAAAAAAATCCGATCGAATGTCCCGTTGAAGAAAACGATTAGCCAAACATCCAGAAAAAACGAAATAGCTCAGGAAAAAAAGGAGCTGCCCGTCTCAAGCCTTCTTCCCCAATCTGGACGGCAAACCTTCCCGTGCCGTCGATGTCTGACACTACCCCAACCTCGCCATGACGGCCGCCACCCCAGAACCCCATGCATCTGCCTATTGCTAGGCCAGTTGCCACTGTCGAGGTTCTGCATCATTATCGGCTCCCTTCGTGCCCATCCACCATAAAGGGCCTCGCCCTGCGCTCCCCTGGACCGTGTGCTGCCGCCTCACCACCCACGAGCCCCCGCCAGGCCATCCCGCTCGCCGCTGATCTCGTGTGCCGCTGCTCGAAGCTCCCCTGCTCACCGCACTGGCCTAGCAGATTAATTTAGGGTGCGGCTGACATCTGTTCATGCTTCGATGCTCCTTACTGTTCACCAGCTGTGGCACCCAACTTCTAAACTATGGTGACCCTCTCCACAGACTTCCTTCGATTCCGTCGAACAGCAGTAGCCCCGACCCAGCCGTTGCTCTTCTCCATTGCCTCAACGTCTTCTTTCTGTTGGTGTCTGGTTCATTACAGCAGCGTACAACCACCACATCATATAGAACATGGAAGATGAGAAGGATATATATGGCGCAGTGCCGCAGTCACTGCCATGTGGAATCGTCGACGCGGCAGGAAATAAGTATGTATTGTGCGAGTTACTGTAACGTCGTACCTATCTTGGTAGCGACGGCTCCATGTTATATAGCAGGGGTCGAATCCCTGATAAGGCATACAAGCTTGGAGTGCAAGGAAAGAATAGATAGCGATAGATCATGCGGTTGGAAGAAGATAGACCGGATACTAACAACCTATTCAAACTAACTCTATCTCAAGATCATATGTGCGCATATATGAGTTTAACAACCTCCCTTAATCACAACTTGGTCAAGTTGAGATTACACTTGAACTCCTCAAAACTTTTTGTAGGTAGTGCCTTGGTGAAACCATCTGCAATTTGATCTCTGGAGTGTGCAATTTGATCTCTGGAGTGTATAAACCGAATTTCCAACTGCTTGTTAGCAACTCGTTCTCTGACAAAGTGGAAATCTATCTCAATGTGTTTTGTCCGTACATGAAAGACTGGATTGGCAGATAAATAAGTAGCACCAAGGTTATCACACCACAAACAAGGAGGCTGAATGCGTTTTATACCTAGTTCTCTTAGCATGGACTGCATCCAGATTATTTCTGCTGTTGCATTTTCCAACACCTTGTACCCTGCTTCTGTACTTGACCTGAAAACTGTGACTTGATTCTTTGCACACCAAGATATCAAGTTGGGTCCAAAAAATATAGCAAATCCACCAGTGATACGTCTATCATCTAAGCATCCTGCCCAGTCAGAATCAGAGAAAGCACTGACAAGAGTAGATGAAGACTTACTGAAAGTAAGACCAATGCCCAAAGCATGCTTCACATATCTAACTATATGCTTGGCAGCTGTCCAATGCACAGTTGTAGGAGCATGAAGAAACTGACATACTTTGCTAACAGCAAAGGATATATCTGGCCTTGTGAGAGTCAAGTACTGAAGAGCACCTACCAAGCTTCTGTAGTTGGTGCTATCCTCTTGATTCAAGAGCTCTCCTTCTGTAAGGGATAGTTTTTCTGAGCTGGATAATGGAGTTGGTGATGGTTTACATCCTTGCAAGCCAGCTCGTCTAACCAGATCAGCTGCATATTTTTCCTGAGACAGATGAAGTGTATCTCCATGCCTCTTCACCTCAATGCCTAGGAAGAAATGCAAGTCTCCTAGATCCTTAAGAGCAAACTCAGAACTCAGATCTTTTAACAATCCTGCTATTGCATCATCACATGAACTGGTAACAATAATATCATCCACATAAATAAGCACAAATATTGATGTATTTGACCTATTATAAATAAACAATGATGTGTCAGACTTGGAAGGAACAAAACCAAGTGATTGAAGCTTATGAATGAGTCGTGAGTACCATGCTCTAGGAGCTTGCTTTAGACCATAAATGGCTTTATCAAGTTTGCAGACACGATGAGGCAAGTTTTTGTTCTCAAACCCAGGCGGTTGTTTCATATAGACCTTCTCTTCCAGAACACCATGAAGGAACGCGTTCTGAACATCTAGCTGTCGAAGACTCCATCCCCTGGAAACAACAACGGACAACACAAGACGAATAGTGGCAGCCTTTACAACTGGACTAAATGTGTCCTCATAGTCAATGTCATATCTTTGTTTGAAACCTTTTGCAACCAGTCTAGCCTTATACCGGTCTATAGTTCCATCATACTTTTTCTTAATTATGAAAACCCACTTGCAATCAATCAAATTTTTACCTTGCCGTGGGGGAACCAGATGCCATGTTTTATTTTTCAGAAGAGCCATATGCTCTTCCTCCATAGCTTTTCTCCACCGTGTATCACCAAGTGCCTCTTGCAGATTATTAGGTTCACCTGTGGAGCATGCCAGGACAAACTTAGTTTTATAATTAACGTGCTGAATTACCCCTTTTTGAAGTCGTGTCCGTGGCGCAGGATCAGACGCAGCAGGTATAGCCGCAGAAGATCGGGCTGACGATCCCCCTGGCACAGCTAATCCCGATGTAGATTCAGCTGCATGGGTCAGAGTGGCTGAGGGATCTTCTGTGGCGCCGGACGGCTGCGCGGTTGAACCAGAGGGCGCAGAAGATCCGGGTCTGTCCACTGGCACCCCATCATGGCGCAATGAAGGCGGCTGTCGGGCCGCATCTCCTGCCGCGGGACGTGACATACCACCTGAGGGGAGCCCCGACTGCGACTTGTTGCCGCGGCGGGAGTAGAAGCGGGTCGGGCCAGTCGGCCACCGACGCGTAGCGGACGGGGAGCCGAGTGGCTCGTCTTGCGGCTCGGTCGGCTCGGCGGGACGAGTGGGAGAGCCCTGCGTGCCAGCCACGGGCCCAGGGCTGGTGGAGGGCACCGAGGCGGATCCATGGGAAGATCCCGACGCGCTGACGCGGTGCTGCGAGGGCACGGATCCGGCGAACGATTCTCTGGCCGCCTGCTGTAGAAGCGATCCAGAGGAGGATATGTCCCCTAGTGCTGGACACATGATATAAGGCATATTGTCCAGGTTTTCTTCACCATTTTCTCCACAATACTCACCTGCACCATCAGAAAGCTCACATGCAGGGTTATGGGTGTTAGTCAGCATTGAATCATTACAGTTATTTTCCTCATGATGTGCAACGGTCAACTGAGGTGGCAAAAGAAGAATTTCTTTACGAAGAAGGGCGCCAGCATTAGGTTGGAGATCAAAGAAAGGAAATTTGGTCTCATCGAATGCAACATCACGGGAAATATAAACTCGGCTAGTGGAGATGTCAAGACACTTTACACCTTTATGTAAGGGACTATAGCCAATGAAAGCACATTGTTTAGATTGAAACATGAGCTTTTGATTGTTGTAGAGTCTAAGATTAGGCCAACATGCACACCCAAAGATGCGGAGAGAGGTATAATCTGGTTTTATATGAAGAAGCCTTTCGGTGGGAGTTTTGTTATTTATAACACGACTAGGAAAGACGTTTATGAGATGCACTGCCATGAGCAATGCCTCGTCCCAAAATTTGAGGGGCATGGATGCTCACGCAAGCAAAGTGAGATCGACTTCTACAATGTGTCTGTGTTTGCATTCAGCAGACCCATTTTGCTGATGGGCATGTGGACACGACACATGATGAGACACACCGAGAGTTTGGAAAAAGGAGTTTAATTTCTCGTACTCCCCTCCCCAATCAGACTGGACAACGATGATTTTGCTGTCAAATTTTCATTCAACGAGTGCTTGAATTTTTTTTAAGACTTGAAAGACATCGACTCTTTTCTTTAGGAGATAGATCCATGTGTATTTGCTGTAATCATCTATGAAACTCACATAATAAGTATGTCTACCAACAGAAGAGGGCGCAGGACCCCACACATCAGAAAATATGAGTTGTAGTGGTTTGGTAGAAATACTAGAAGAAATCGGATATGGTAACTGATGGCTCTTGGCCTTGTGACAAGAATCACAAATTGTTTCAAGACTACGCTCCCCAACATATGGAAGCTTATTTTTCCTAAGCACTCGTTCTATTAAAGAAAATGATGCATGCCCTAGTCGATCGTGCCACCAAGTTGAAAATAATTTGGTGACACCATATGCTTGCTTATTGAATATCCTAATCTCCAGGATCAACGGATAAAGTCCTGGAACGCATCTACCTCGATACAGGATTTTCTTCGTGGAATGATCCTTGATCAAAAAGAAAAATGGGTGAAATTCGAGAAACACATGATTATCAATGGCAATGCGATGAACGGATAGAAGATTCATTGATGCTCTAGGGACATGCAAGATTTTTCTAAGATGAAATTTTTTGTGAGGAGATTTAATAACTGAATGACCAATGTGACGGATTCCCATACCTTCTCCATTAGCCGCATGGATTTGGTCGGGGCCGCGGTACTTCTCCCTCATGGTCACCTTTTCCAGCTCGCCGGTGATGTGGTTGGTAGCACCACTGTCGACGTACCAGTTTGTGTCGACTCTGTACGAGGCATTCGCTCCTCCAGCGACCTTCTCATCACCAGATGAGTCGCTGTCCTCCTGGAAGCGGTACCAGCAGTCCCTCGCCAAGTGTCCAAGCTTGCCATAAATCTGGCAGCGGACAACATCTGGATGAGACTTGCTGGAGTTGTTGCGGCGGCCCTTAGGGTTGGTGTAGGAGGGTCGTGCGCCGTTGTTGTTGCCGCCGGAGTTGGGGGCGCCGTTGTTTCCGCCGCTGGTCGCCTTCGCCTTGCGCGGCGGCCCTCGGTAGCGTGAGGAGCCGCCGACGTCACCGCGGCCACGTGAAGCGGCGTTAGCAGACGACTTAAACCCACCGCCGGAGTTGTTTCCCTGGAAGAGGGCGACTCTCTGGTTGAAGTTACTCATCTGGGCGAAGAGCTCATCCAGGGTGACCGACTGTGTGCGGGTGTCGAGGGCAGAGATAAGCGACTGATACTCCATATCCAATCCAGCAAGGATGTAGGAGATCAGCTCGCTGTCATCTTGAAGAGGTTTGCCTGTTGCAGCAAGCTCGTCCGCCAGGGAGCGCATGTGCGCGAAGTAGGTTGCCACGGACTGCGTGCCCTTCTGTGCATTCGCTAGTGCGATGCAGATGTTGTTGACCCTCGACAGCGACTGGGACGAGAACATGCTTGCCAAGGCTGCCCAGAGTTCATGTGCATGGACGATGGAGGTAACCTGCACTAGAACTTCTTTGGTGAGATTGTTCAACAGATAGCCAAGTACCTGTTAATCCTCTCGGATCCAGACGACATGAAGGGGATTTGGGATGGTCTCCTCCTTCCCATCTTTGTCCTTGGTGACGACTTGTTTGGCCGGCTCCGGGTTCGTTCCATCAACATATCCGAAAATTCCCGCTCCTCTGATCTGGGGTGTGATTTGGGTGCACCAGAGGATGAAGTTGGTGTGGGAAAGCTTTTCTGTGACTTGGCCATAGAGACCAGAAGTTACGGTGGCAGCAGAGGAAGCCATGGCAGCGAGCGTAGGTGGTGGAAGGGATGGAAGCTAGATGTGATGGAAGAGATGGGCTCTGATTACCATGTGCGAGTTGCTGTAACGTCGTACCTATCCTGGTAGCGACGGTTTCATGTTATATAGCAGGGGCCGAATCCCTGATAAGGCATACAAGCTTGGAGTACAAGGAAAGAAGAGATAGAGATAGATCATGCGGTTGGAAGAAGATAGACTAGATACTAACAACCTATTCAAACTAACTCTATCTCAAGATCATATGTGCACATATATGAGTTTAACATGTATTATCTATTATGCAAGCAATAGACATAGCGAGACACACCATGCAAATGCCTTGCAGGTGGCCGGACCTTGGGACTCCATCGACGTTGACAAAGAGTTGTAGCACTCTGTGCAGCCAACAACTCCTTTCGCTTGTCAGGTTCAATCCACACTTTTCTCTGCCAATCTTGCAGTGTACTCCAACTATTTGATGAATTGAACTTGCCATGAATTCAATTTTTTTTGAAAAGGGGGGCTCTCCGGCCTCTGCATTAGAACGATGCATACGACCATCTTTATAAAAATCAAATAAGTTCAACAAGGTCTTGCAGTCTCGAAAAAGTAAATGAAAGCTTTGCCAATAAAAACGGCCACAAAAGCCACAACCGCCTGACACAAAAAAGATAGGAAAACTAATTGCCTATCCTATTACATGACCGCCATCCAAACCGGTTGAATATATCCCGTGCTATCATCTCCCACCGGATAGATCCAGTAACCAAACGCTCCCTCGCCTCCGTCGGAGTGAGTAGCGACCACATACGGATCAAAGCAGTGGCCCAGAAGATAACCTGCAAAAAATGAATATTTGATGTTCTATTAAAGACGAAATCATTTCTGCAATTCCACACAACCCACAATAAAGCACATACTCCTACGCGAATGTGGCACACCGTTTCGAACTCTACCCCGTTAAGCCACGTTCCAAATAAGGAGCTGACAGAGGTCGGAGGAGTAATATTAAAAGCTATGTGCACCGTCCTCCATAGAACCTTAGCCAACGGGCAATCCAGAAAGATGTGTTTGATAGTTTCATCCTGATCACAGAAGCTACACCTAGTAGGTCCTGTTCAGTTATGCTTTGCCAGATTGTCTTTAATTAAGATGACTTGTTTATTTACAAACCACATAAACACTTTGATTTTCAACGGAACCTTGACTTTCCAGATATATTTGGAACTAGGAATGGAGCTAGAATTGATAACATCAAGATACATTGATTTAACTGTGAACTCCCCAGTCCTAGTAAGGTTCCAGCGCAACTTATTGGGTTGCTGAGACAGCTGAACCTCCATCAGTCTACTCACTAAATGAATCCATGCTTCCCAACGATTGCCAACTAGCGTCCTTCTGAATTGAATATTAAGGGGGACGAACTGGAGTACTGTTGCAATGTAAGCCTCGCGTCATTGAACAATACTATAAAGAGACGGGTATTGAAGTGCAAGGGGTGTCTCTCCTAGCCAAGTATCCTCCCAGAATCGCGTGCTAGCGCCATTTCCGACAATAAACTTTGTCCTATTGAAAAAGGCTTCTTTAACTCTCATGAGCCCTTTCCAAAACGGCGAATCCAGCGGCCTCGCTGTCACCTGGGACAATGTTTTGGATTTGAGATACTTACTACGGAGAATCCGCCCATGTGGCCTCAGTCTCAACAGATAACTTATAGAGCCACTTACTAAGAAGACATATGTTCTTGACTTCAAGGTTTTCAATCCCAAGACCCCTGAGGGAGTCCTGGATTAGGGGGTGTCCGGATGGCCGGACTATACCTTCAGCCGGACTCCTGGACTATGAAGATACAAGATTGAAGACTTCGTCCCGTGTCCGGAAGGGACTTTCCTTGGCATGGAAGGCAAGCTTGGCGATACGGATATGTAGATCTCCTACCATTGTAACCAACTTTGTGTAACCCTAACCCTCTCCCGTGTCTATATAAACCGGAGGGTTTTAGTCCGTAGGACAACATACAGAACAACAATCATACCATAGGCTAGCTTCTAGGGTTTAGCCTCTCCGATCTTGTGGTAGATCTACTCTTGTACTACCCATATCATCAATATTAATCAAGCAGGACGTAGGGTTTTACCTCCATCAAGAGGGCCTGAACCTGGGTAAAACTTCATGTCCCTTGCCTCCTATTACCATCCGGCCTAGACGCATAGTTCGGGACCCCCTACCCGAGATCCGCCGGTTTTGACACCGACATTGGTGCTTTCATTGAGAATTCCTCTGTGTCGTCGCCATCAGGAAGGATGCCTCGCCCCGTCTTTAAAGACGGCACCGTTGCTAAGGGAGCTTTGGCTGTCGGCCAAACCCTCCGGCTAGGTGGTTTTCTTATGACCTCCTGTTCGGCTTCTGCGCCGACGATGACCTCTCGAGCCATCGAAAACAATCTTCATGTCAGCTCGGAACTCGCCGAGCAGTTAGATCCAATGGAGCTCTCCTCCATAAACGAGCTCTTGGATCGCATCGCCGCCCTAGGAGTCGCTACGGATTACGACCAGATTGGGCCTAAACCCGATCTGAGAGAGATTAACTCTCCCCAAGTCACCCATCACGTTGCCGTGGTAGAGGGACAGTGCGGCGACCCTTCATCTATATTAAGGACTAGCTACGTTCGGATACCCGATCCCTCCAAGCCGGATACCCGCGGAGGGGAGGATATCACTCAAGACCTGAACTTAGAGTCAGGCGACGGGCTGGATTCATTGGACAACATCCAGGAATCCAAATTTTCGAGTTCAGAAATTCCTCGGTCTCTGAGCCTCAGATTGGGTGAGGCTTCGGATTAATTTCCACCCACCCACCCGAACATAAGCGATCTATCCCAAATCAGGCAAGAGCCTGATGAAACAGTACATCATTTCTGGGCCAGATTCCTCCTGGTTAGGAACAGGATAAGGGACTGACGCGAGGAAGACGCAATCTCAATCTTCTGCAATAATTGCACAGACAAGGGAATCCTCAACGCCATAAGTCGTCGTGATATTACACGCTTCGCTAACTTAGCGTCCATTGTACGAAAGTACTGTGCGATGGAAAGCGCCTGGAAAACCGAAATAAAATTCTGGGACGATTCGGCCCTGAATACAAACCCAGTCCGAAATAAAAGGGTGCATCATCGCCAGACACCCGGGTCAAACACCAAAAAGCAAAAACCCTCTACAGCGCATGGAACCGTACTGGAAGGATGGCTTAATGGACCCTGTAAAATTCACAGTACAGAGGACGCCACACCAACTCACAGCCTTAGAGCATGTTGGATACTCCGGCAGGTGGCCAAAATCGGCGAAGATCTCCTAATTCCGGAGGCCACAGAAAGCCACCCCAGAGACACCAATAAGGTATTAACAGTCTTCGAGACTTCCGCATCAAATAATATGCGAAAAAGGACACTCCGCAGCCTTGCCGAGGTCTACCAAGTAGCAATAATAAACCCATGGAGTAACACGGCTATTACCTTTAACGCAAGTGATGAACCTAAATTTCGAACAGACCGATCACCAGCCGCATTGGTCCTCAGTCCAATAGTCGACGGCTTTCGTCTTACCAAGGTACTCATGGACGGCGGCAGCGGATTGAACCTCATTTATGAGGAAACCCTTCAAAAAATGGAAATAGACTGGAACCGCATTGAGCGAAGCAGCACAACCTTTAGAGGAATAATCCCCAGTCGGGAAGCGCGCTGTACAGGAAAAATCACACTAGATGTGGTGTTCGGCACGCCGGATAATTACAGGTCCGAAGAGGTCACGTTCCATGTGGCTCCGTTCAGCAGCGGTTATCACGCTCTGCTAGGGCGGGAAGCATTTACCATCTTCCAAGCAATACCCCATTACGGGTACATGAAGCTCAAGATGCCCGGGCCTAATGGGATCATCACTCTCGCTAGTGATCCGGACATAGCACTCCACACCGAAAACAAGACAGCCGCACTGGCCCTCGAGGCACTATTCGAAGCCCTAGCGGCTGAGGAACTGACTGCGCTGCGCTCCATGGTGAATAGGGACGATGTGGTAGTCGACAAAAGATCCAAGTCCACCTCCTTTAAACCGGCAGACGAAATAGTCAAATTCCAAGTCCATCCAACGGACCCCAATAAAACAGCTTCCATCGGGGCACAGTTAAACCCTGATGTAGACGCCGCACCGCGAGAGTTCCTATGAGAGAACTGGGACATTTTCGCTTGGCACCCTTCGGACATGCCAGGAATCCCACGCAGGCTGGCCGAGCACAGCTTAAATATCCTAAAAGGATTCAAACCTGTCAAACAAGCTCTTCGGCGTTTTTCCGAACCTAAGAGACAGGCCATGGGAGAGGAGCTAGCAAAGCTATTGGAGGCCGGATTCATCAGAGATATAACATCCGGACTGGCTAGCAAACCTGGTGATGGTACCAAAGAAGGACAAATCCTGGCGCCTGTGCATCGATTTTAAAGACCTTAACAAGGCTTGCCCAAAGGATCCCTTCCCCCTCCCCCGCATCGATCAAATTATCGACGCTACCGCCAGACACGATTCGTTGTGTTTCCTCGACGCATATTCCGGCTACCATTAAATCAAGATGGCAGAATCAGACCAAGCCGCAACGACATTTATCACACCATACGGCCCATTCTGCTTCAACACAATGCCCTTCAGGCTCAAAAACGCTGGCGCAACATATCAGCGCATGATTCAGACATGTCTGGCAAACCAGATCGGCAAAACAGTGGAGGCATATGTAGATGATGTGGTCGTCAAAATAAGACATGTCGAATCTCTAGTAGACGACTTGAGGATCACATTTGATAACCTCCGAACATACGACATCAAGCTCAACCCAGAAAAATGCGTTTTTGGCGTCCCAGCCGGAAAGCTCTTGGGCTTCATTGTATCCGGTAGAGGAATTGAAGCAAATCCAGCCAAGATCCGAGCTCTGTCACAATTGGATATCCCAAAGGACCTCAAACAAATACAAAAGTTAACCGGATGCGTGGCGGCTCTAAGCCGCTTTATCTCCCGCTTGGGAGAAAAGGCCCTACCCCTTTACCGCCTCCTTCGGCGCACCGAACACTTCGAATGGACGGATGCAACCACGGCCGGACTCGATGAAATAAAAGCCATATTGGCAACAAACCCAGTCCTGGCCGCGCCAAACATTGGCGAACCAATGCTATTGTACATTGCAGCAACACATTAGGTTGTAAGCGCAGTGCTCGTCGTCGAACGAGAAACGGACGAACACAAATTCCCCCTTCAAAAGCTAGTCTATTATGTGTCCACTGTCCTCACTCCGTGCAAATCACGGTACCCGCATTATCAAAAGATTGCTTACGCGGTATTCATGGCATCCTGGAAGCTACGACACTACTTTCAAGAGTGTTCAATAACAGTAGCCTCGGAAGTACCACTTAACGATATTATAAACAACCGCGACGCAACGGACCGGATTGCAAAATGGGCCATTGAGCTCCTCCCGTTCAACATAACTTATAAGCCACGGCGAGCCATCAGGTCACATGTTTTGGCCGACTTCGTCGCAGAATGGACGGAGGCCGAACTCCCTAAAGAGTACGGCACATATTCAAATTGGATCATGCATTTCGATGGCTCCAAGATGTTGGCCGGACTAGGGGCTGGCGTCGTTTTGACGTCCCCCACAGGAGACACAGTTCAATACGTACTCCAGATTATGTACACAGACTCCAACAATGCAGCCGAATATGAGGCCCTTTTACATGGTCTCCGGATGGCACTATCCATGGGCATTCAACGCCTAGAGGTGCGCGGGGACTCAAACCTCGCAATATCCCAAATAAATGGAGACTTCAATGCCAAGGATCCAAAAATGGTAGCTTACCGCAACGCCGTCCTAAAAATGTCAGCTCGGTTCGAAGGGCTTGAATTTCACCATATAGCCCGGGAAAATAATCAGGCGGCAGATGTCCTGGCATGCATCGGCGCAAAACGCGATGTAGTCCCCCCCAACATCTTCTTGGAAAGGCTGTTCAAGCCATCCGTAGTATGGGAAGGGGAGCCGAACAATAACAGCCCGGACCCAACCGCACTGCCCGACACCAAACATTCTGACACAATCGGAGGCTCTGCCAATGAAATAACACCTTCAGCCCACGTAATAATGGCCGTCATCGCCCCATGCACAGAACCATTCCTCGCCTACCTTACTAAGCAGGAACTCACTGAGGACCAAAATGAGGCACGCTGCATAGTGCGGCTATCCAAAGCCTACAAAGTCCACGAGGGGAGCTTTATAAGAAAAGCACTACCGGAGTCCTCCAAAGGTGCATCTCCGAAGAGGAAGGGCGGAACCTCTTGGCAGAAATTCATGCTGGACTCGGCGGTCATCACGCTGCAGCTCGGTCCCTTGTAAGCAAGGCCTTCCATACAGGCTTTTATTGGCCGACGGCCCGGGCAGACGCCCAGGACTTAGTCCAACGATGCGTCTGTTGCCAGCTCTTTGAAAACCAAAGCCATATGCCACCAACCGCCCTCCAAACTATCCCCATCACTTGGCCCTTCACGGTCTGGGGGCTTGACATGGTTGGACCCCTTAAAAGCGGAACCCACAAGCAAAAATACTTACTGGTCATGGTGGATAAGTTCACCAAATGGATAGAAGCCAAGCCTGTTAAGACGGCCGAATCCGGACAGGTGATAGACTTTATATCCGGGGTTGTACACCATTATGGCGTCCCCCACAGCATCATCACTGATAACGGCATGAACTTTACGGCCGACGAGGTAAAACTCTGGTGCAAAAACATGGGCATCAAGCTCGATTATGCTTTCGTCTATCAACAACAAACTAACGGCCAGGTCGAACGTGCAAATGGTCTTATCATGAGCGGCATCAAACCCGGATTAGTGTGGTCCCTCAAGGAATCTAACACGCACTGGGTAGAGGAGCTCGACTCCGTACTCTGGGGGCTGCAGACCACGCCGAATCGCACCACCGGATACACACCATTCTTTATGGTGTATGGCGCAGAGGCAGTTTTGCCTTGCGACATAATTCATGACTCACCTCGAGTGCGCATGTACGAAGAAAGAGAAGCCGAGCTCGATCGGCAGGACAGTTTGGACGCATTGGAGGAGGAGCGTGACGTGGCAAAAGCCCGTTGCGCATTCTATCAATAGCAGGCTCGAAGATACCAAAGCAGAGAAGTACGGGCCAAAAATTACAACATTGGCGAATTAGTTCTACGCCTGCCGGACAAGAAAAAGGACAAACTCAAGCCCAAGTGGGAAGGTCCCTTCATAATTGACCAAGTCCTGACAGGTGGATCGTACCGCCTGCGAGATGCATCGGATAACCGACTCGAGCCGAACCCATGGAACGCAGCCCGTCTCCGAAGATTCTATGCCTAGCGCCGGACTCTGTGTTCGTCTCCTTCCTCTGTCCATTTTTTATATACTGTCTGTCTTACATTTCTCTCCTTCTCCCCTTCCTTTCTCTTATAGCCTTTAAAGGCTCATCAAATGATGTGCTATTCGCACTCATTAAACCCGGGGGCTTCTTTTAAACAGAAGCTTATTTATACGGGCTTCATGCCCAACACATGTGTTACACTTCCGCATGTACCTTTTATTTCACCATTATATGCATCGATACGACTTAAGTTTTGGCCAAGCTGGGTTGCCTGGCTCCTGTGCTTACCCCTACGTTCCCGATTATTCGGCTAGGCGGTATAGGGAGCACCCCTGCGATTGTTACTGCCGGATCAGCCGGATGTGTACCTCAGACTGGGTGAAGCCAAAAGCTAGCGTTCTTAAGGGAATATTCGGTCAGTGACCTAAAAGATGATCTTTTCACTTATTTATTTATGCGCCCCCAGATGCTTTTTCCCGCGTCTTTCTCGCAGAATGGGCATGCACTTTAGGGCATGCCTCCCAGGGAAAGGAACCCCTAACAGAACTATTCTCCCTGGAAGATGTTTCTTACTAACCATGTAATATAACATAACTAGTCGGGCACTTGTCTGTTCACGCACTAATGACCCCTATGCCTGGTCTCCATGCATTCCCCGGTTCTTATATAACCGCATGGGAATTCGGACACACTCCGGACCGTCAGGTCCCGAGGCTGAAGCGAAAAGGTCGGCCATGACAAACGATCTACAATCCGGCTAGAAGGCATTAGAAATGTCAATTCAATTACATAGTCATTCCGACTGATTGTATTCCTCTTCAATACCATCTAACAGGCTGTCTAATTTACAGTCCTGCTGGGAATACTTTGCGGCTAATTCTACTTGGCCGTATACTAAGCTTACAGGGATCTCCTTCCCATCGGGCCCCACAGGACCGACCTCGGCCATGTGGTTGGGGTCAGCCTTTGTGTACCGCGTCTTCACCATGGCCCAGGCCTCCCTAGCGCCTTGACGGCAGGCCGATATCTTCCACAATTGGAAGCGCCACCGCGCTCCCTTTAGCTTCTCCGCAAGCTCTCCAAGACCTTCGGGCATGGAGACGGATGGCCACAAGGCCTGGGCGACGCCTTGCATCGCCTGCCGAACTCGCTCGAGCAGTTGCGAGAGCTCGGGAAGAAGGTCACTCGTAGAACCGGGCATCTCCTCTGCAGGACGACCTGTTAGCACACCTACAGACATTAGTCTGTTAGTTGACTTCCCCGCCGAACTTTTTTTCAAAAGTTCGTTCAAGCACTTACTAAATATGCCGCGCCGAAGCCACTGATTCTCCTTAATGGAGTCTGACAGCTGGGCACGGACATCTTTCAGGTCGACGCCCAGCTTGGTGTTGGCATCTTGGAGATCGTTCTTCTCCCGCCTCACCTTTGTCAGCACCTTCTCACCAGCCTTCAGCTGGCGTAGGAGTTGTTGCTTTTCCGGACTCAATCTAGCGCCATCTGCAATTTCATTTGTCAGATTTGCACCCATGCCATGCTTCGCAAAATACTTATCTTTTGAAGTGTATATTACCAGAGGGGGTCTCCTTGGGCTCCCCTGCCACGGCTAGTGCGGCCTCAAGTTGGGCTTTGCACTCTTCCAGCTCCTGGGACAGTAGGGAATTCTTTTCTGTAAGAACCTGCATAACAAATGATCCTTAAATCAGTTATTCTACCTATTTCAAGTCTCGGGGGCTACTGGTATATATATATATAATTACCAAAATTTTCGTACCCGTATGTCTTTTACATATTGCTCCATGGCTCTGGCTAGACCATTTTGAGCGGCACGGAGGTACGCATCTCCCGAATTGAAGGCATCTAATGCCTCTCGGGAGAAACAAGCGTCGCGAAGAATTGACCGGCGACGCCTGTGGTTCATGGCACTCTCCACCTCAGAGTTGGTGGCAGACAACCTGTCCACATCCTCCGTCGGAGGAGCGTCCGGTGCGCGCCTTGTGTTCGCCTCTGCCTCCGGACCAGGCTTTGGAGCCTGGCTGGTGGAGGCGCGATTGGCAGCCTCTCCGGATATAGTCCGGCGAGGTCTCTTTGTCCTGAAGAGAGCACGAGTGTTAATATGCCTTGAAGGTATAACACCTGGGATAAGGGGGCGCGCCATACCTTTGCGCTGACGCCTCGGTCCGGACTGCACCTCTTTTCTGCCCACGGGGCCCTGCGGCCCCTCGTTGGCTTGTCGCCGCAGGTTCGGCGTCCTGTCTCAAAAACCTCCCCTGCAAAGCTCGGTTGTAATCAGGAAACTGAAAACACGAGAGGGCAGACCCCTATTCGGGGTACTGGGACTTCGATCTCAGTTACCTGGGAGGCTGGGATTAGCCCGAGGTAATCGGCTGTAATGGCCACCAAGGCGTTGTCCTTGCTCAATTGATGGAACACTCCATCAATCAGCTCCACAGATAAGTCCGGATCCTCTTGAGAGGCCGGGTCGAGGGACCATCCTGGGTCCTCGGGTTGTGGAGGAGGGCTGTTTATTTCTTTAACAGCCTGGCGCAGTTCCTGCGTTAAAGTCGTTAGACTGAATATTTAACAATGGGAATATAAAACAGATGGGCAAGTAAACCACTTACCCAGCTTGGGGGATTGTACATAGAAAATCCACCCTGTGGGTTGACACAGAGAAATTCCTCCTCTTCTCCCTTGTACAAAGTGGACAAGGCCTTTGTTAGGGCCGCAGCCGAATCCGGTCCCTTACGGCCGTAGCGGGTGGCGTCGTCCACCCCGTTGAAATCCCACATGGAGTGGCCTCTGTACTGTAGCGGCTGCACCCCTCGCATGATGCATGCGGCCATGACCCCGATCATGGTCAGTCCGGAATGAGCTAACAATCTTATCCGGCCCATCAGGTAACGGACATCCTTGTCACTTTCCCTCTGAGGGCTCCGTGGACGCCAACTTAGGTGCTTCTTTAGTGGAGCACTGTCGAACTCAGGGAGGCCGATCCGGACAGGATCCGGCAGCGGGACGTCCTCTATGTAAAACCATTCCAAAGGCCAGTCCTCGGATGCCTTCTTTGGGATTCCGGATAGATATCCGGTCCCGACGATGCGCCACACTTCGGCTCCGCCCACTTGATATATCGACCCCTTCTGAGAACGGGGCACAAGGCAGAATAGCTCTTTCCACAGCCCGAAATGAGCCTCAACACCCAAAAATAGCTCGCAAAGGGCTACGAAGCCCGCGATATGCAATACGGAGGCAGGCGTAAGATTGTGTAGCTGGAGGCCATAGAACTCCAGGAGCCCCCGGAGAAACGGATGGATTGGAAATCCGAGCCCTCTTATTAAATAAGGGACGAGGCATACCCGCTCTCCTTTGGAGGGATTAGGGGCACTCTCCGCTTGCTCTCCGCCATTATAGATGGCAAGACCGGCTCGAACCGGGACCATATAGGCCGGGGGGAGAAATCCCTTGGTCTGGAGCGTCACTAGCTCGCTATGCGGGATGGAGCATCTCTCCCAATATCCAGGCTGAGGGCTGGAAGGGCGAAAGGAGGAGTTGCGACGGCTGGCCATGGTGGTATGGACCTTTGTCGGATGCGCTTTGATGAACACTCGCGAAGGGGAGAAGGTGTGGTTTGGATCTAAATCCTCGTCCCCTTAAATGGGCGGCTCATTTACGCGGCTAGGGGTGTGGATGTAAAAACACTCAGACTTTTCATATTCGTTTGACACATGGGAGACGGCCATTATTGGGTGTAGAAGCCAAGGAGCGCAACATTTACAAGAAACCGGACTTTATTCAACAGGTACACGGAATTTGGAGGAGAACCCGCCTTGCAATGCCGAAGACAATCTGCGCGCCGGACTCATCGTCATTGAAGCCTGGTTTGGGGGCTACTGAGGGAGTCCTGGATTAGGGGGTGTCCGGATGGCCGGACTATACCTTCAGCCGTACTCCTGGACTATGAAGATACAAGATTGAAGACTTCGCCCCATGTCCGGAATGGACTTTCCTTGGCGTGGAAGGCAAGCTTGGCGATACGGATATGTAGATCTCCTACCATTGTAACCGACTTTGTGTAACCCAAACCCTCTCCGGTGTCTATATAAACCGGAGGGTTTTAGTCCGTAGGACAACATACAGAACAACAATCATACCATAGGCTAGCTTCTAGGGTTTAGCCTCTCCGATCTCGTGGTAGATCTACTCTTGTACTACCCATATCATCAATATTAATCAAGCAGGACGTAGGGTTTTCCCTCCATCAAGAGGGCCCGAACCTGGGTAAAACTTCGTGTCCCTTGCCTCCTGTTACCATCCCCCCTAGAAGTATAGTTCGGGGCCCCCTACCCGAGATCTGCCGGTTTTGACACCGACAACCCCCTTGGTCTTTTGGTCGACAAATGATATCCCATTTGGCAACTCTGTATTTTCTTTTTAGCTCATCACTCTGCCAGAAGAAACGAGATCGATAGAAGTGCAACCTTTTCCTTACTCCAACTGGAACCTCGAAAAAAGATAAGAGAAACATAGGCATACTCGTAAGAACCGAATTAATAAGAATTAATTGGCCTCCATATGACATGAGCTTGCCCTTCCAGCAACTCAGTTTCTTCTCAAATCGATCCTCGATACACTTCCATTCTCCGTTTGTCAGCTTACGATGGTGAATTGGTATACCTAAATACGTAAAAGGTAAAGTCCCCAATTCTCATCCAAACAATTGCATATAAGCCTCTTGTTCGTCTTTGGCTCTTCCAAAACAGAACAATTCGCTTTTATGAAAGTTAATCTTTAACCCGGTCAATTGTTCAAATAAGCATAACACTAGCTTCATATTTCTAGCTTTAGCCAAGTCATGCTCCATAAAGATGATGAAGGAAATATGCCCTAGAGGCAATAATAAAGTTATTATTTATTTCCTTATATCATGATAAATGTTTATTATTCATGCTAGAATTGTATTAACCAGAAACATAATACATGTGTGAATACATAGACAAACAAAGTGTCACTAGTATGCCTCTACTTGACTAGCTCGTTGATCAAAGATGGTTATGTTTCCTAACCATAGACATGAGTTGTCATTTGATTAATGGGATCACATCATTAGGAGAATGATGTGATTGACTTGACCCATTCCATTAGCTTAGCACTTGATCGTTTAGTTTGTTGCTATTGCTTTCTTCATAACTTATACATGTTCCTATGACTATGAGATTATGCAACTCCCGTTTACCGGATGAACACTTTGTGTGCTACCAAACGTCACAACGTAACTGGGTGATTATAAAGGTGCTCTACAGGTGTCTCCGAAGGTACTTGTTGGGTTGGCGTATTTCGAGATTAGGATTTGTCACTCCGATTGTCGGAGAGGTATCTCTGGGCCCACTCGGTAATGCACATCACTATAAGCCGTGCAAGCAATGCAACTAATGAGTTAGTTGCGGGATGATGTATTACGGAACGAGTAAAGAGACTTGCCGGTAAAGAGATTGAACTAGGTATTGAGATACCGACGATCGAATCTCGGGCAAGTAACGTACCGATGACAAAGGGAACAATGTATGTTGTTATGCGGTCTGACCGATAAAGATCTTCGTAGAATATGTAGGAGACAATATGGGCATCCAGGTCCCGCTATTGTTTATTGACCAGAGAGGTGTCTCGGTCATGTCTACATAGTTCTCGAACCCGTAGGGTCCGCACGCTTAACGTTCGTTGACGATATAGTACTATATGAGTTATGTATGTTGATGACCGAATGTTGTTCGGAGTCCGAGATGAGATCACGGACATGACGAGGAACTCCGGAATGGTCCGTAGATAAAGTTTGATATATGGGATAGTAGTGTTTGATCTCCGGAAGGGTTCCAGAATTTACCGGAAGGGGTTCCGGATGTTTCCCGAAATGTTTGGGCACGAGAACACTTTATCTGGGCCAAAAGGGGAAAGCCCACGAGGCTTTTGGCAAGTGCAAAAGGAAGTTTTGCGGAGACCAGAGGCTAGACGCCAGGAACCCTGGCGTCTAGGGGGTAGACGCCGGGAACCCTGGCGTCTAGCCCTGGAGTCCGAGAAGGACTCTTGCCTTTCGGGTGAAACCGACTTTGAGGAGGCTTTCACTCCAAGTTTCGACCCCAGGGCTCAATATATAAATAGAGGGGTAGGGCTAGCACCAAAGAGACATCAAGAAACACCAAGCCATGTGCCGGCAACCCCGTCCCCTCTAGTTTATCCTCCGTCATACTTTTCGTAGTGCTTAGGCGAAGCCCTGCGGAGATTGTTCTTCACCAACACCGTCACCACGCCGTCGTGCTGCCGGAACTCATCTACTACTTTGCCCCTCTTGCTGGATCGAGAAGGCGAGGACGTCACCGAGCCGAACGTGTGCAGAACTCGGAGGTGCCATGCTTTCGGTACTTGGCTCGGTCGGACGTGAAGACGTACGACTACATCAACCGCGTTGATATAACGCTTCCGCGAACGGTCTATGAGGGTACGTAGACAACACTCTCCCCTCTCGTTGCTATGCATCACCATGATCTTGCGTGTGTGTAGGAAATTTTTTGAAATTACTACGTTCCCCAACAGTGGCATCAGAGCCAGGTTTTATGCGTAGATGTCATATGCACGAGTAGAACACAAGTGAGTTGTGGGCTATATAAGTCATACTGCTTACCAGCATGTCATACTTTGGTTCAGCGGTATTTTTGGATGAAGCGGCCCAGACCGACATTACGCGTACGCTTACGCGAGACTGGTTCTACCGACGTGCTTTGCACACAGGTGGCTGGCGGGTGTCAGTTTCTCCAACTTTAGTTGAACCGAGTGTGGCTACGCCCGGTCCTTGCGAAGGTTAAAACAGCACCAACTTGACAAACTATCGTTGTGGTTTTGATGCGTAGGTAAGAATGGTTCTTGCTCAGCCCGTAGCAGCCACGTAAAACTTGCAACTACAAAGTAGAGGACGTCTAACTTGTTTTTGCAGGGCATGTTGTGATGTGATATGGTCAAGACGTGATGAGATATAAGTTGTTGTATGAGATGATCATGTTTTGTTGAAGTTATCGGCAACTGGCAAACGCCTTATGGTTATCCCTCTATTGCATAAGATGCAAGCGCCAAATAATTGCTTTACTTTATCGCTATGCGATAGCAATAGTTGCAAGAGCAATTGTCGGCGAGACGACCATGTGACGACACATTGATATAGATCAAGATGATGGAGATCATGGTGTCATGCCGGTGACGATGGAGATCATGACGATGCTTTGGAGATGGAGATCAAAGGCACAAAATGATGATGACTATATCATGTCACATATTTTGATTGCATGTGATGTTTATCTTTTATACATCTTATTTTGCCTAGTTCGACGGTAGCTTCATAAGATGATCTCTCACTAAATTATCAAAGTATAAGTGTTCTCCATAAGTATGCACCGTTGCGAAAGTTCTTCGTGCTGAGACACCACGTGATGATCGGGTGTGATAGGCTCTACGTTCAAATACAACGGGTGCAAAACAGTTGCACACACGGAATACTCAGGTTAAACTTGACGAGCCTAGCATATAACAGATATGGCCTGGAACACGGAGACCAAAAGGTCGAGCGTGAATCATATGGTAGATATGATCAACATAGTGATGTTCACCATTGAAACTAATCCATCTCACGTGATGATTGGACATGGTTTAGTTGATATGGATCACATGATCACTTAAAAGATTAGAGGGATGTCTGTCTAAGTGGGAGTTCTTAAGTAATATGATTAATTGAACTTTAATTTATCATGAACTTAGTCCTGGTAGTATTAGCATATCTATGTTGTAGATCAATAACTCGCGTTTAGCTCCCCTGTTTTATTTTTGATATGTTCCTAGAGAAAAATTATGTTGAAAAATGTTAGTAGCAATGATGCGGATTGGATCCATGATCTGAGGATTATCCTCATTGCTGCACAGAAGAATTATGTCTTTGATGCACCGCTAGGTGACAGACCTATTGCAGGAGTAGATGCAGACGTTATGAACGTTTGGCTAGCTCAATATGATGACTACTTGATAGTTTAGTGCACCATGCTTAACGGCTTAGAATCGGGAATTCAAAGACGTTTTGAATGTCATGGACCATATGAGATGTTCCAGGAGTTGAAGTTAATATTTCAAGCAAATACCCGAGTTGAGAGATATGAAGGCTCCAACAAGTTCTATAGCTAAAAAGATGGAGGAGAATAGCTCAAGCAGTGAGCATGTACTCAGATTGTCTGGGTACTACAATCGCTTGAATCAAGTGGGAGTTAATCTTCCAGATAAGATAGTGATTGACAGAATTCTCTAGTCACCATCACCAAGTTAGTAGAACTTCGTGATGAACTATGATATGCAAGGGATAACGGAAACGATTGCCAAGCTCTTCGTAATGCTGAAATCACCGAAGGTAGAAATCAAGAAAAATATCAAGTGTTGATGGTAGACAAGACCACTATTTTCAAGAAAAGGGCAAAGGGAAGAAGGGGAACTTCAAGAAGAACGGCAAGCAAGTTGCTTCTCAAGTGAAGAAGCCCAAGTCTGGTCCTAAGCCTGAGACTAAGTGCTTCTACTGCAAAGGGACTGGTCACTGGATGCGGAACTGCCCCAAGTATTTGGCAGATAAGAAGGATGGCAAAGTGAACAAAGGTATATTTGATATACAAATTATTGATGTGTATTTTACTAGTGTCCGTAGCAACCCCTCGGTATTTGATACTGGTTCAGTTGCTAAGAGTAGTAACTCGAAACGAGAGTTGCAGAATGAACATAGACTAGTTAAGGGTGAAGTGACGATGTGTGTTGGAAGTGGTTCCAATATTGATATGATCATCATCGCACACTCCCTATACTTTTGGGATTAGTGTTGAACCTAAATAAGTGTTATTTGGTGTTTGCGTTGAGCATGAATATGATTTGATCATGTTTATTGCAATACGGTTATTCATTTAAGTAAGAGAATAAATTGTTGTTCTGTTTACATGAATAAAACCTTATATGGTTACACACCCAATGAAAATGGTTCGTTGGATCTCGATCGTAGTGATACACATATTCATAATATTAAAACCAAAAGATGCAAAATTAATAATGATGGTGCAATTTATTTGTGGCACTGCCGTTTAGGTCATATTGGTGTAAAGCGCATGAAGAAAATCCATGCTGATGGGCTTTTGGAATCACTTGATTATGAATCAGTTGATGCTTGCGAACCATGCCTCATGGGCAAGATGACTAAGACTCCGTTCTCCGGAACAATGGAGCGAGCAACATATTTGTTGGAAATCATACATACTGATGTATGTGGTCCGACGAATATTGAGGCTCGTGGCAGGTATCATTATTTTCTGATCTTCACAGATGATTTGAGCAGATATGAGTATATCTACTTGATGAAACACAAGTCTCAAACATTTGAAAAGTTCAAAGAATTTCAGAGTGAAGTGGAGAATCATCGTAACAAAAATAAAAGTTTCTACGATATGATCGCAGAAGTAAAATATTTGAGTTACGAGTTTGGCCTTCAGTTAAAAACAATGTGAAATAGTTTTACTACTCACGCCACCTGGAACACCACAGCATAATGGTGTGTCCGAACGTCATAACCGTACTTTATTAGATATGGTGCGATCTATGATATCTCTTACCGATCTACCACTATCTTTTGGGGTTATGCATTAGAGACAGCTGCATTCACGTTAAATAGGGCACCATCTAAATCCGTTGAGACGACACCGTATGAACTATGGTTTGGCAAGAAACCTAAGCTGTCGTTTCTTAAAGTTTGAGGTTGCAATGCTTATGTGAAAAAGTTTCAACCTGATAAGCTCTAACCCAAATCGGAGAAGTGCGTCTTCATAGGATACCCAAAAGAAAATGTTGGTACACCTTCTATCACAGATCCGAAGGCAATATATTCATTGCTTTGAATGGATCCTTTCTAGAAAAGGAGTTTCTCTCAAAAGAAGTGAGTGGGAGGAAAGTAGAACTTGATGAGGTAACTGTACCTGCTCCCTATTGGAAAGTAGTTCATCACAGAAATCTGTTCCTGTGACTACTACACCGATTAGTGAGGAAGCTAATGATGATGATCATGTAACTTCAGATCAAGTTACTATCGAACCTCGTAGGTAAACCAGAGTGAGATCCGTACCAGAGTGGTACGGTAATCCTGTTCTGGAGGTCATGTTACTTGACCATGACGAGCCTACAAACTATGAGGAAGGGATGATGAGCCCAGATTCCGCGAAATGGCTTGAGGCCATGAAATCTGAGATGAGATCCATGTATGAGAACAAAGTATGGACTTTGATTAACTTGCCCAATGATCGGCGAGCCATTGAGATTAAATGGATCTTCAAGAGGAAGACGGACGCTGATAGTAGTGTTACTATCTACAAAGCTAGAATTGTCGCAAAAAGGTTTTCGACAAGTTCAAGGTGTTGACTACGATGAGAGTTTCTCACTCGTATCTATGCTTAAGTCTGTCTGAATCATGTTAGCAATTGCCGCATTTTATGAAATCTGGCAACTGGATAAGCAAAACTGCATTCCTTAATGGATTTATTAAAGAAGAGTTGTATATGATGCAACAAGAAAGTTTTGTCAATCCTAAAGGTGCTAACAAAATATGCAAGCTCCAGCGATCCATCTATGGACTGGTGCAAGCATCTCGGAGTTGGAATATACACTTTGATAAGTTGATCAAAGCATATAGTATTATACAGACTTGCAGTGAAGCCTATATTTACAAGAAAGTGAGTGGGAGCACTACAACATTTCTGATAAGTATATGTGAATGACATATTGTTGATCGGAGATAATGTAGAATTATTCTGCAAAGCATAAAGGAGTGTTTGAAAGGAGTTTTTTCAAAGAAAGACCTCGGTGAAGCTGCTTACATATTGAGCATCAAGATCTATAGAGATAGATCAAGACGCTTGATAAGTTTTTCAATGAGTACATACCTTGACAAGATTTTGAAGTAGTTCAAAATGGAACAGTCAAATAAAGAGTTCTTGCCTGTGTTACAAGGTGTGAAGTTGAGTAAGACTCAAAACCCGACCACGGCAGAAGATAGAGAGAGAATGAAAGTCATTCCCTATGCCTTGGCCATAGGTTCTATAAAATATGCCATGCTGTGTACCAGATCTATTGTATACCCTACACTGTTTTTGGCAAGGGAGTACAATAGTGATCTAGGAGTAGATCACTAGACAGTGGTCAAATTATCCTTAGTGGAATAAGGATATGTTTCTCGATTATGGAGGTGACAAAAAGCTTCATCGTAAAGGGTTACGTCGATGCAAGTTTTGACACTGATCCAGATGACTCTAAGTCTCAATCTGGATACATATTGAAAGTGGGAGCAATTAGCTAGAGTAGCTCCATGCAGAGCATTGTTGACATAGAAATTTGCAAAATACTTACGGATCTGAATGTGGCAGACCCGTTGACTAAACTTCTCTCACAAGCAAAACATGATCACACCTCAGTACTCTTTGGGTGTTAATCACATAGCGATGTGAACTAGATTATTGACTCTAGTAAACCCTTTGGGTGTTGGTCACATGTCGATGTGAACTATGGGTGTTAATCACATGGTGATGTGAACTATTGATGTTAAATCACATGGCGATGTGAACTAGATTATTGACTCTAGTGTAAGTGGGAGACTGAAGGAAATATGCCCTAGAGGCAATAATAAAGTTATTATTTATTTCCTTATATCATGATAAATGTTTATTATTCATGCTAGAATTGTATTAACCGGAAACATAATACATGTGTGAATACATAGACAAACAGAGTGTCACTAGTATGCCTCTACTTGACTAGCTCGTTGATCAAAGATGGTTATGTTTCCTAACCATAGACATGAGTTGTCATTTGATTAACGGGATCACATCATTAGGAGAATGATGTGATTGACTTGACCCATTCCATTAGCTTAGCACTTGATCGTTTAGTTTGTTGCTATTGCTTTCTTCATAACTTATACATGTTCCTATGACTATGAGATTATGCAACTCCCGTTTACCGGAGGAACACTTTGTGTGCTACCAAACGTCACAACGTAACTGGGTGATTATAAAGGTGCTCTAAAGGTGTCTCCGAAGGTACTTGTTGGGTTGGCGTATTTCGAGATTAGGATTTGTCACTCCGATTGTCGGAGAGGTATCTCTAGGCCCACTCGGTAATGCACATCACTATAAGCCTTGCAAGCATTGCAACTAATGAGTTAGTTGCGGGATTATGTATTACAGAACGAGTAAAGAGACTTGACGGTAAAGATATTGAACTAGGTATTGAGATACCGACGATCGAATCTCGGGCAAGTAACATACCGATGACAAAGGGAACAACGTATGTTGTTATGCGGTCTGACCGATAAAGATCTTCATAGAATATGTAGGAGCCAATATGGGCATCCAGGTCCCGCTATTGGTTATTGACTAGAGAGGTGTCTCGGTCATGTCTACATAGTTCTCGAACCCGTAGGGTCCGCACGCTTAACGTTCGTTGACGATATAGTACTATATGAGTTATGTATGTTGATGACCGAATGTTATTCGGAGTCCGAGATGAGATCACGGACATGACGAGGAACTCCGGAATGGTCCGGAGATAAAGTTTGATATATGGGATAGTAGTGTTTGATCTCCGGAAGGGTTCCGGAATTCATCGGAAGGGGTTCCGGATGTTTCCCGAAATGTTTGGGCACGAGAAAACTTTATCTGGGCCAAAAGGGGAAAGCCCACGAGGCTGTTGGAAAGTGCAAAAGGAAGTTTTGCGGAGACCAGAGGCCAGACGCCAGGAACCCTGGCATCTAGGGGGTAGACGCCGGGAACCCTGGCGTCTAGCCCTGGAGTCCGAGAAGGACTCTTGCCTTTCGGGTGAAACCGACTTTGAGGAGGCTTTTACTCCAAGTTTCGACCCCATGGCTCAACATATAAATAGATGGGTAGGGCTAGCACCAAAGAGACATCAAGAAACACCAAGCCGTGTGCTGGCAACCCCGTCCCCTCTAGTTTATCCTCCGTCATAGTTTTCGTAGTGCTTAGGCGAAGCCCTGCGGAGATTGTTCTTCACCAACACCGTCACCACGCTGTCGTGCTGCCGGAACTCATCTACTACTTCGCCCCTCTTGCTGGATCGAGAAGGCGAGGACGTCACCGAGCTAAATGTGTGCAGAACTCGGAGGTACCGTGCTTTCGGTACTTGGATCGGTCGGACGTGAAGATGTACGACTACATCAACCGCGTTGATATAACGCTTCCACGAACGGTCTACGAGGGCACGTAGACAACACTCTCCCCTCTCGTTGCTATGCATCACCATGATCTTGCGTGTGCGCAGGAATTTTTTTGAAATTACTACGTTCCCCAATAGATGATCGTATCATCGACGTACTGTAGGATAGAAACACCTCCATCCACTAGGTGAAGCACCAGACCACCCACCTAGCCAGCCTCCTTAGCCCTTCCTATTAAAATTGACAACATATCAACTACAATGTTGAACAAAATAGGAGACATTGGGTCACCTTGTCGCAGGCCCTTATGTGTCTGGAAATAATGACCTATGTCGTCATTCACTTTAATTCCAACACTCCCTTTTTGTGTGAAAAATTCTACCTGGCATCACCAGGCTTCATCGAAACCTTTCATGCGTAAGGCCTATTGAAGGAACGACCATTTTACTTTATCGTATGCCTTCTCGAAATCCACCTTGAAAACCACTCCATCAAGTTTTTTCGAATGGATTTCATGGAGCGTTTCATGAAGGACGACAACCCCTTCAAGGATGTTTCTGTCCGGCATGAAAGTAGTTTGGGAGTGCTGCACCATAGAGTGCACAATCTGCGTGAGCTTATTTGTCCCAACCTTGGTGAAAATTTTGAAACTAACATTAAGAAGACAGATCGGCCTGAACTGCTCAATCCTCACAGCCTCTGTTTTCTTAGGAAGCAAGGTTATTGTTCCAAAATTCAGGTGAAATAGCTGAAGCTGCCCAGAGAATAAATCGTGGAACATCGGTAACAAATCCCCCTTAATAATATGCCAACACTTTTTATAAAACTCCACCAGAAAGCCATCCGGCCCAGGAGCCTTATTATTTTTCATTTGAGAAATAGCTTCAAACACCTTCTTCTCCGAAAATGGGGCGGTTAAAATCTCATTCTCATCAGCAGCAAGTTGAGGAACATCCTCAATCCGAGACTCATCCAGGGATACACTATTGTCCTCCGGAGGCCCAAAAGACTGCTTGTAGTATTTGATAACGTAAAGCTTTAAGTTCTCATGTCCTTAAATCGTCCCTTCATCCTGTTCAAGCTGAAAGATTCTCTTCTTTCTATGCTTGCCATTAGTGATCATGTGAAAGAATTGAGTGTTTGCGTCCCCCTGGACGACTGTGCGAACCTTAGCTCGCAACGCCCATTTCAATTCATCCTCATGGAAAAGCTCTTTCAACCTCATCTCCGCCTCAAGCTTTGCATGAAGCTCTGTGGCTTGAAGAATTGTGGACTCGGCTCTGAGATCCAGAGACTGAATAAGTGTAAGGAGCCTCTCCTTTTCAGCCTTATATATCCCACTAAGATGCTTAGCCCACCCACGCAAGAAACTTCTCAAGTGCCTTATCTTATTCTGCCAGCGCTCAATCGCAGTCCTTCCTCCTGTATCCTTAGCCCATTCCCTGGCTACCAGATCCAAGAAGCCCTCTCGTTCAAACCAAGCCATTTCGAACGAAAAGGAATTTTTGTTTCCCATGCGAGTGGCCTCGCCAGAGTCCACGAACAGAGGTGTGTGGTCGGAAATACCGCGTGAAAGCGCCTGGACCGTAACCAAAGGAAATTTTTGTTCCCATTCGACGCTCGCAAGGACTCGATCCAACTTCTCAAACGTCGGATTTAGCAAATTATTAGCCCAGGTAAACTTTCTACTCGAAAGCTCTATCTCTCGTAGATCCAAGCTTTCAATAATGGTATTAAACATGAACGACCACCTACCGTCGAAATTATCATTGTTTTTTTCTCTCTTCTTGTAATTATGTTAAAGTCACCCCCAACCAGGATTGGAAGCTGCTCAGAACTGCAAGTGCGAACAAGGTCTGCCAAAAACTCTGGTTTAAGTTCGGCCTGTGCGGAACCATAAGCCGTCACTAGAGCCCAATTAAACCATTCATCCTTCGATCTAACCCGGAACTTAACTGCAAAGTCTCCCATCACGACACTTCGGACTTCGAGCGAATCACATCTAACTCCAAGTAAGATCCCACCCGATCTTCCTCTCGGACGCAAGCAATGCCAATCAAAATCGACACCACTCGATAAAGTACTAAGAAACTGGGGTGTGAAATTATCTGTACCAGTTTCCGAGAGAGCAATAAAATCCAACCTATGCTCGATAGACACATCTGCAAGAAACCTTCGTTTAGCCAAGTCTTTCAGACCTCTGCTATTCCAAAAGATTCCTTTCATATTTCATCATGAATTTTTTTAGTAGTACGGATCCTAGCACTCCTATGCACCACCGATGCAGGATAGATCTTCCGCTTCCACTTACGTTTAGGCTTGTTTTGATTCTCCACCCGGTCCTCACAACCGGGCTCCGTGGACCTAACTACTGGGTCAGCAAAAGTATCAACCTCTTCCTCTGACTCAGGATGGGATGGTGCAAGATCAGCAAAAAGATTATCGAGTACCCTGACCCCCAAAGCATCTATCTCAGAATCATTCATAGGCCTAACTGCAGCTAATTTGATAAAAGATTTATCCTCAGGAAGTTGTTTATCCGCCACTAATACCACAAAAACTATGGAACAGTGTTATTACTGCTAATGGGTAGATGTACTATAGAAATATGAGTACTTTTGGTCAAAAGAAATGCGGGGCTGCTCTTTCTTATTAGTTATCACGCTCACGGTTCCTAATAGATCCCCCAGAAGCTCTTGAAACTACGGTGGAGTCAGTTCCCCGTCAGTAGAAAATGCTTGTGTTAGGCCATCAGACAATTAGATGTAAATATGTTATTCCATCGAGCTTTTCCACCCAGCTTTCGAAACAGTATCAAAGTAGAAGTTATTAAACATGAAACTACCAAGTTACGTATTCTGCGATTATGGTTGTGAAGCTTGTACAGTCTGCTAGATGTCTGCACCAAATTTTCTTCAGACAACAGGATGATGAGTTCAGTGCAAGTATTCAGACTGTAGGGCTAATCATAGACGAAGAATGTTGGACTTATGTGGATTTTCATTACGAGTTTGAAACAAAGAATATTTGTGAAGTTATTATTTTTTATTGAAGTGTAGCGTCACAAAAACAAGTATTGCTAGGGAAGTAACTAGAGTACATGCTACTACTTTTCTAAGAAAAGAGCCTAATAACGACCCAACTTGTGCAATCTACAGATGCTGCTTATGAAATCCGGTATAGAGCCACGCATCTGCAACCATCTATTCGTAACATCAGGTTTGTGTTTGTATCTGCTCTGCCTGCATCATTTCTTGATCATTATGTTATTTCTTGTCATCCTGAATCCTTAATATTATAGCCATACATTCTCTTTTGGTTTAAGAAGATAACACTCCAGTTTCACTAAATGCATTTTCCGTTGAAGTCAGATTCTTTAATAATGCAATCTGTACTATGTACTGGTCTATAATTTCATTTCTTTGGTCATCAATCTTCCTTTTTCCTGAGATTGTTTCTCATAGTGGACATCTCACAAAAAGGATTTGTAGGAAATAGACAAGACTGATAAGCTACATACTGATGTTTTCCGTCATCTTTCCTGTATGTTTCAAGAGAAGTGTATTGCAGCAGAAGATTCGAGGGCGAAAACACAAGGAGGAAAACCGTCTGTTGTGGGGTAGAAACTGTTGCCCCTTAGGCTTTCAAGTTCAAAAGTTCCCCTTACATATATTTTTACTTTTTGCACATGATACATTTGTTATCACTGGGGGAACTGATACTTCCGTATATGGGAATTCTTATCCTTCTGATTATGGCATGCTTTTTAGTCCGCCCTGGTTTAGGTAGTTTGTGTTGACTCCTTGATCCAGCAACAGACTGGATTTATTTTGTCCCAAGATCCTGGACACTTGAATGCCCTTTATTGATCATGTACTTGAGAGACCGCTTTTGTTAGTTTTTGTATTTTTATGCATCTTCTGAGCTTGTGGAACCCATTTATTTTCGCAAAGATCTCACTTGTGCCTGCTAACCTCGGGAACTGTATTTAGGCATATCCCTTGGCCCTCTTATGCGGGTCATTTTACATTTTGCTTTTGCTTTGATGTTAGAATAAGTAATTATTATGTAATCAGAACCATTTTTTATTCCTACGGGATTGTCCTGTATGATAACTTGATAAGGCATGTGAACCTTTTTCTATGTCAAAAGTGGTCAATCCATAGAAGAATTCATGGTCCTAGGCAATGGATGAAATTAGCAGATAGACAAAAGTTTAAGTGCGTAAGGCAAGACTAGCACACCGATGTATAGACCTTCATTTACTTTTAGTACTTCGAATACGTTCATGCCAAAAGATAAACTTTTTTTTAGGATTTAAAGATAAGCTTTCAGATGTACATGGTATCACCCTCTCCTCTGATGACACGAACGCTATATTTGATTTTCTTCAGGAGAGGTTCAAGATTAGATTCAGGGAGAGAATACAGCCATTGTCACACTCAATAAAGTGAAGCAACTGCCAGCCTTGCAAGAGAGGGAGTAGTACAGGCCTATCATACCATGTAAATCCATGAATCGCTCTTTGTAGAATCGCTACAAAATTCATGTTAATTTCCTGCGAATGAATAAGGTCCTATTTTTTTCTACGAATTTCTATTCCCCTTTGTCTAGCCTTAGCAAGGTGGACATGTCTAATAGTATTGTAGGAAGCACCACAACTGTTTTTCCTCAAATGAAACAAGGTCTTTGGGTGCGACTGTAAGCACCCCAAACATTTTTACTTCTTTTTTGAATTCCAAGTTATCCTCTATTTCCTTGCTTCGTTTTTATTGGTTGTGAAGCATTTGTTGTTTTCACTAAATCCATGTTGGAAAATCTATATCGTTTTTTTAAATGGGGGACTCCCCAGCCTCTGCATCAGAACGATGCATACTGCCACCTTTATAGATAAATAAAGAGGTTCAACAAGGTCTTACAGTCTGAAATCAATGTAAAGGCAAGCTCACGGAGAGCCACAACGCCAAACACAAATGTCAAGAGGCCACAACCGGCTAGCATAACAAAGATAGGTAAACTAATCGCCTATCCTATTACATGACCGCCAGCCAAACCGATAGAAGATATCCCGAGCTACCATCTCCCAGTGGATGGATCCAGTAACTAAACGCTCGCTAGCCTCCGTCGGAGTGAGTAACGACCACATACGGATCAGCACAGTGGCACGGAAAATAACCTGCAAAAAATAAATATTTGGTGTTCTGTTAAAAGCCAAATCATTTCTGCAGTTCCAAATTGCCCACAACGAAGCACATACTCCTACGCGAATGTGTCTAGCTGTTTCGGACTCTATCCCAACAAGCCACGTTCCAAATAACGTATTGACATAATTCGGAGGAGAAATGTTAACGGCAATGTGCACCCCGTGCCACAACACTTTGGCCAACAGGCAATCAAAGAATAAGAGCTTGATAGTTTCATCCCGATCACAGAAACTACACCTAGCAGATCCTGTCCAGTTGCGCTTTACCAAGTTATCCTTTGTTAGAATGACTTGTTTATGTACAAACCACATAAACACTTTAATTTTCAAAGTAACTTTGACTTTCCAAACATATTTGGAACTAGGAATGGCACTAGAGTTAATGACATCGATATACATCGATTTAACTGTGAACTCTCCAGACCTAGTAAGTTTCCAGCACAACTGATCAGACTGATGAGATAGCTGAACCTCCATCAGTCTACTCACCAAATGGAGCCACGCTTCCCACTAGTTGCCAACAAGCGTCCTCCTAAACTGAATATTAAGGGGAATGGACTGCAAAATCATTGCAACAAAAGCATCACACCGTTGAACAATACTATACAGAGACGGATACTGAAGCGCCAACGGCGTTTCACCAAGCCAAGTATCCTCCCAGAAGCGAGTGGTGGTGCCATTACCGACTATAAACTTTGTCCTATTAAAGAAGACTGCTTTGACTCTCATAAGTCCTCTCCAAAAAGGTGAGTCAGTCGGTCTCACTGTCACCTGGGACAAAGTCTTGGACTGCAGATACTTACTACGTAGAATCTGCGCACACGTGGCCTCAGTCTCAACTGATAATTTATACAGCCACTTACTGAGAAGGCATCTGTTTTTGACTTCAAGATTCTCAATACTAAGGCCCCCCTGGTCCTTTGGTCGACAGATGATATCCCATTTGGCAAGTCTGTATTTTCTCATTAGTTCATCACTTTGCCAGAAGAATCGGGATCGATAGAAGTCCAGCCTTTTCCTAACACCAACTGGGACTTCGAAAAAAGATAAGAGAAATGTTGGCATACTCGTGAGCACATAATTAATCAGAATCAATCGGCCTCCATATGACATGAGTTTGCCTTTCCAGCAACTCAGTTTCTTTTCAAACCGATCCTCGATACACTTCCATTCTCTGTTTGTCAGCTTACGATGGTGAATGGGTATACCTAAGTACGAGAAAGGTAATGTCCCCAATTCACATCCAAACAATTGCCTATAAGCCTCTTGTTCCTCCTTGGCTCTACCAAAACATAACAACTCGCTTTTATGAAAGTTAATCTTCAATCCGGTCAATTGTTCAAATAAGCATAACACCGGCTTCATATTTCTCGCTTTTGCCAAGTCGTGCTCCATAAAGATGATCGTATCATCAGCGCACTGCAGGATGGACACACCTCCATCAACTAGATGAGTACCAAGACACCCACCTGACTGGCTCCTTTGCCCTGCCTATCAGAATTGCCAACATATCAACCACAATGTTGAACAGAATAGGAGACATTGGATCACCTTGTCTCAGGCCCTTGTGTGTCTGGAAATAATGACCTATGTCATTGATAACCACAAATATAGGGGATCACAATAATTTTCGATAAGTAAGAGTGTCGAACCCAACGAGGAGCTAAAGGTAGAACAAATATTCCCTCAAGTTCTATCGACCACCGATACAACTCTACGCACGCTTGACGTTCACTTTACCTAGAACAAGTGTGAAACTAGAAGTACTTTGTAGGTGTTGTTGGATAGGTTTGCAAGATAATAAAGAGCACATAAATAAAAGCTAGGGGCTGTTTAGATAAAGAGACAACTAAGTTAGTTTTAGTAAAGACCTTTTTGTTATGAGAAAGTTAGTTGTCCCTAGGCAATCGATAACTAGACCGGTGATCATTATTGCAATTTTATTTGAGGGAGAGGCATAAGCTAACATACTTTCTCTACTTGGATCATATGCACTTATGATTGGAACTCTAGCAAGCATCCGCAACTACTAAAGATCGTTAAGGTAAAACCCAATCATAGCATTAAAGCATCAAGTCCTCTTTATCCCATATGCAAACAACCTACTGATACGTCCATTTTGCATCATGCTTCTATATCGATATTTATTGCATTATGGGCTGTTATTACACATTATGTCACAATACTTATGCCTATTCTCTCTTATTTTACAAGGTTTACATAAAGAGGGAGAATGCCGACAGCTGGGATTTTGGGCTGGAAAAGGAGAAAATATTAGATACCTATTCTGCACAGCTCCAAAAGTCCTGAAACTTCACGGAAGATGTTTTCAGAATATATAAAAAATACTCAGCGGAAGAAATTCACCAGGGGGGCCACACCCTGCCCACGAGGGTGGGGGGTGCGCCCTACCTCCCTGCGCACGCCCCCTACCTCATGGCCCCCCTGGTGGCCCTCCGGTGGCCATCTTCTGCTATATGAAGTCTTTCGATGGGAAAAAATCATAACCAATCTTCTCGGCCGAAACTCCACCGCCACGAGGCGGAATCTTGGCGGATCCAATCTAGGGCTGCGGCAGAGCTGTTCTACCGGGGAAACTTCCCTCCCGGAGGGGGAAATCATCGCCATCATTATCACCAACGCTCCTCTCATCGGGAGAGGGCAATCTCCATCAACATCTTCATCAGCACCATCTCCTCTCAAAACCCCAGTTCATCTCTTGTATCAAATTCTTGTCTCCAAGTCCGGGATTGGTGCTAGTAGGTTGCTAGTAGTGTTAATTACTCCTTGTAGTTGATGCTAGTTGGTTTAATAGGTGGAAGATCATATGTTCAGATCCTATATGCATATTAATACCCCTCTGATTATGAACATGTTTATGCTTTATGAGTAGTTACGTTTGTTCCTGAGGACATGGGAGAAGTCTTGCTATTAGTAGTCATGTGAATTTGGTATTCGTTCGATATTTTGATGAGATGTATGTTGTCTCTCCTCTAGTGGTGTTATGTGAACGTCGACTACATGACACTTCACCATTGTTTGGGCCTAGAGGAAGGCATTGGGAAGTAATAAGTAGATGATGGGTTGCTAGAGTGACAGAAGCTTAAACCCTAGTTTATGTGTTGCTTCGTAAGGGGCTGATTTGGATCCATATGTTTCATGCTATGGTTAGGTTTACCTTAATACTTTTGTTGTAGTTGCGGATGCTAGCAATAGAGGTTAATCATAAGTGAGATGCTTGTCCAAGTAAGGGAAGCACCCAAGAACCGGTCCACCCACATACCAAATTATCAAAGTACCGAACGCGAATCATATGAACATGATGAAAACTAGCTTGACGATATTCCCATGTGTCCTCGGGAGCGGTTTACATCATATAAGAGTTTGTCCAGGCTTGTCTTTTGCTACAAAAAGGATTGGGCCACCTTGCTGCACCTTATTTACTTTTGTTACTTGTTGCTCGTTACAAATTATCCTATCACAAAACTATCTGTTACCACTTATTTCAGTACTTGCAGAGAATACCTTGCCGGAAACCGCTTATCACTTCCTTCTGCTCCTCATTGGGTTCGACACTCTTACTTATCGAAAGGACTATGATAGATCCCCTATACTTGTGGGTCATCAAGACTCTTTTCTGGCGCCGTTGCCTGTGAGTGAAGCGCCTTTGGTAGGTGGAATTTGGTAAGGAAAATTTATATAGTGTGCTGAAATTTACTGTCACTTGATACTATGGAAAGTAATCCTCTAAGGGGCTTGTTTGGGGTATCTTCACCCCGACCAGTAGAGCAAAGAGTTGCTCCTCAACCTACTCAACCTACTGAAAATGAAAATGGAAATGTTCCCTTTGAAGTTCCTTCGGGTATGATAGAAAAACTGCTACCTAATCCTTTTTTAGGAGATGGAACAAAACATCCTGATGAGCATCTCATATATGTGGATGAAGTTTGTGGATTATTTAAGTTTGCAGGTGTACCCGGAGATGTTGTTAAGAAGAAGGTCTTCCCTTTATCTTTGAAGGGAGATGCACCGACATGGTATAGGCTACGTGATGATATGGGGTCTTGGAATTACAAACGATTGAAATTGGAATTTCATCAGAAGTTTTATCCTATGCATCTTGTTCATCGTGATCGTAATTATATATATAATTTTTGGCCTCACGAAGGAGAAATCATCGCTCAAGCTTGGGGGAGGCTTAAATCAATGTTATATTCATGCCCCAATCATGAGCTCTCAAGAAAAATGATTATTCAAAAATTTTATGCTCGGCTTTCTGATAACAATCGCACCATGCTTGATACTTCTTGTGTTGGCTCGTTTATGATGAAGACTATTGAATTCAAATGGGATTTATTGGAAAGAATTAAACGCAACTCTGAAGATTGGGACCTCGACAAAGGTAAGGAGTCAGGTATGACACCTAAGTTTGATTGTGTTAAATCTTTTATAGATACCGATGTTTTCCGTAAATTTAGCACTAAATATGGACTTGACTCTAAGATAGTAGCTTCTTTCTGTGAATCTTTTGCTACTCATGTTGATCTCCACAAGGAGAAGTGGTTTAAATATCATCCTCCCATAGAAGTAAAAGTAGCTGCACCTATTAAAGTTGAACAAAAGATTGTCACTTATAATGATTCCATTGTTCCTACTTCTTATGTTGAGAAACCACCTTTTCCTGTTAGGATAAAGGATCATGCTAAAGCTTCAACTGTGGTTCGTAAAAGCAATATTAAAACTTATACACCGCATGAGCAAATTAAAGTTGAACCTGATATTGCTATTGTTAAAGATCTCTTGTCTGATAATATTGATGGGCATGTTATTCAATTCCTTGATGAGACTGCTAGAATTGCTAAACCTTGTGCTAAATATAAAAACAGACATGTGGTAGGCATGCCTGTTATTTCTGTTAAAATAGGAGATCATTGTTATCATGGCTTATGTGATATGGGTGCTAGTGCTAGCGCAATACATTATTCCTTATACAAAGAAATTATGCATGATATTGCACCTGCTGAGATAGAAGATATTAATGTTACAATTAAACCTGCCAATAGAGATACTATTTCGCCAATGGGAATTGTTAGAGATGTTGAAGTCTTGTGTGGGAAGACTAAATATCCTGCTGATTTTCTTGTTCTTGGTTCCCCACAAGATAGCTTTTGTCCCATTATATTTGGTAGACCCTTGTTAAACACTGTTAATGCTACCATAGATTGCAAAAAGGTTGTTGTTACTATTGGTTTAGATGATATGACTCATGAATTTAATTTCTCTAAATTTAGTAGACAACACTATGAAGAAGAATTACCTAGTAAGGATGAAATTATTGGTCTTGCTTCTATTGCCGTACCTCCTAGTGATCCTTTAGAACAATATTTGCTAGACCATGAAAATGATATGTTTATGAATAAAAGAAGAGAAATAGATGAAGTATTCTTTAAACAGGAACCTATTCTGAAACATAATTTGCCTGTTGAAATCCTAGGGGATCCTCCTCCACCCAAGGGTGATCCCGTGTTTGAGCTTAAACCGTCGCCTGATACTCTTAAATATGCTTATCTTGATGAGAAAAAGATATATCATGTTATTATTAGTGCTAACCTTTCAGAACATGAAGAAAAGAGATTATTAAAAACTCTAAAGAAGCACCGTGCTGCTATTGGGTATACTCTTGATGATCTTAAGGGCATTAGTCCCACTCTATGTCAACATAAAAATAATTTGGAAGAAGATGCTAAACCAATTTGTGATCATCAACGATGGCTGAATCCAAAAATGAAAGAAGTGGTAAGAAAGGAGATACTAAAGCTCCTTGAGGAAGGTATAATTTATCCTGTTGCTGATAGTCAGTGGGTAAGTCCTGTCCATTGTGTCCCTAAGAAGGGAGGTATTACTGTCGTTCCTAATGATAAAGATGAATTGATCCCTCAAAGAATTATTACCAGTTATAGGATGGTAATTGGTTTCCGCAAATTAAATAAGGCTACTAAAAAGGATCATTACCCCTTACCTTTTATCGATCAAATGCTAGAAATATTATCTAAACATTTATTAAGGACTTCTCAAAAATCTCTCGACCTCTGACTAATTTATTACAAAAAGATATACCATTTGTCTTTGATGATGATTGTGTAGAAGCATTTGAAATACTTAAGAAAGCATTGATCTCTACACCTATTGTTCAGCCACCTGATTGGAATTTACCCTTTGAAATTATGTGTGATGCTAGTGATTATGCCGTAGGTGCTGTCCTAGGGCAAAGAGTTGATAAGAAACTAAATGTTATTCAATATGCTAGTAAAACTCTAGACAATGCTCAGAGAAATTATGCTACTACTGAAAAGGAATTCTTAGCAGTTGTATTTGCTTGTGATAAGTTTAGACCTTATATTGTTGATTCTAAAGTAACTATTCACACTGATCATGCTGCTATTAAATATCTTATGGAAAAGAAAGATGCTAAACCTAGACTTATTAGATGGGTTCTCTTGCTACAAGAATTTGATTTGCATATTGTTGATAGAAAGGGAGCTGAGAACCCCGTTGCAGACAATTTGTCTAGGTTAGAAAATGTTCTTGATGACCCACTACCTATTGATGATAGCTTTCCTAATGAGCAATTAAATTTTATAAATGCTTCTCATACAGCTCCATGGTATGCTGATTATGCTAATTACATTGTTGCTAAATTTATACCACCTAGTTTCACATACCAGCAAAAGAAAAAGTTCTTCTATGATTTGAGGCATTACTTTTGGGATGACCCACATCTTTATAAAGAAGGAGTAGATGGTATTATTAGACGTTGTGTACCTGAGCATGAACAGGAACAGATCCTACACAAGTGTCACTCCGAAGCTTATGTAGGACACCATGCTGGAGATAGGACTGCACATAAGGTATTGCAATCTGGTTTTTATTGGCCTACTCTCTTCAAGGATGCCCGTAAGTTTGTCTTATCTTGTGATGAATGCCAAAGAATTGGTAATATTAGTAGACGTCAAGAAATGCCTATGAACTATTCACTTGTTATTGAACCATTTGATGTTTGGGGCTTTGACTATATGGGACCCTTTCCTTCCTCTAATGGATATACTCATATTTTAGTTGCTGTTGATTACATTACTAAGTGGGTAGAAGCTATTCCAACTAGTAGTGCTGATCATAACACTTCTATTAAAATGCTTAAAGAATTTATTTTTCCAAGGTTCAGAGTCCCTAGATATTTAATGACTAGTGGCAGTTCACATTTTATTCATGGTGCTTTCCGTAAAATGCTTGCTAAATATGATGTTAATCATAGAATTGCATCCCCTTATCACCCACAGTCCAGTGGTCAAGTAGAATTGAGTAATAGAGAACTCAAATTAATTTTGCAAAATACTATTAATAGATCGAGAAAAAATTGGTCCAAGAAACTTGATGATGCATTATGGGCCTATAGAACTGCATATAAAAATCCTATGGGTATGTCTCCGTATAAAATGGTCTATGGAAAAGCATGTCACTTACCTCTCAAACTAGAACACAAGGCATATTGGGCTATTAAAGAACTCAACTATGATTTTAAACTTGTCAGTGAGAAGAGGTTATTTGATATTAGCTCACTTGATGAATGGAGAACCCAAGCCTATGAGAATGCCAAATTATTTAAAGAAAAGGTTAAAAGATGGCATGACAAAAGGATACAAAAGCGTGAGTTTAATGTAGGTGACTGTATTGCTATACAACTCTTGTTTAAGATTTTTGCAGGAAAACTTCTCTCTAAATGGGAAGGTCCTTACGTTATCGAGGAGGTCTATCGTTCCGGTGCCATAAAAATCAACAACCTCGAAGGCACAAATCCGAAGGTGGTGAACGGTCAAAGGATCAAACATTATATCTCAGGTAATCCCATAAATGTTGAAACCAATGTTATTGAAACCGTAACCCCGGAGGAATACATAAGGGGCACTTTCTGGAATGTTTCAGACTCCAAAAAGGAATAGGTATGTGGTACGGTAAGTAAACCGACTCCAAAACAGTTTTTAAGGCAATATTTCTCCGTTTTGGAATATTTAGAAAAATAGAAAAATAAGAAGTAGGCTGGGAAGGACACGAGGCCTCCACGAGGGTGGAGGGCGCGCCCCCGTACCTCGTGGGCACCTTGTGTGCTCTCCGGACTCCGTTTTCGTACACGACACGTATTTTGGTGGGTAAAAATTCATTATATAATCTCCCGAAGGTTTTGACCCCTGTATCACGCAAATATTTTCTGTTCTTGTTTCGAGCTGTTGCTGCTGCATATTAGAGCAAGATGTCTTCTCAAGAGTCAGTTGGGGAGAGCCGGGTGTCTCATCCGACATCGGAACCAAGGACAAACAGCGATGCTGACCACTTTGGGCCAGCAACGGAGGAAGAGATGGAGGCTGATTTGATGAGGATAGATGCCATGGAGGATCAAGAAGTCACTTCTTGCTTCCGAGCTGGGTTCACGATGGGAGAACTACTGAGCTCAGCTATTCCAATTTTGGTTATCCCTTCCGATGTTAGATTTCTTTCTTATGAGAATATGAGAAAAGAGTGTCACTGGTTCTCCCGCAGCTATGCAGCACCCTTGGGTGCAGGGAGCTTTGGCTGTTACAGGAAAACTTCGAAAGGAAATAATGGACCTCAAGCAGCAAGTCAATAAGCTCGAGGAGGAGAATTGTATCCTGAGGGGCATCATCGCCAAGAATATCACATCACCATCCCCGAAAAAGGAGACATAATCACATGGGTATAGGCACTCCCCTTGGCAACTGCCAAGCTTGGGGGAGGTGCCCCGGTATCGTATCACCATCACTTTTATCCCTATCGTTTTCTTAGTTCGATCCTTTTGGTAATATCTTGATCTAGTAGAATAAAAGTTTTCAGTATGATCTAGTTGTGAGTTTTGCTTTATTATCCTTCTATGTAATCGAGTCAGTGAGCTATATAATAAATATTAGTGTTGAGTCAAGGGCTTGATTATTTTGCCATGATCCTAAGTGAATAAAAGAAAAGAGAAAGAATAAAAAGAAACAAAGAGATCATATGGATCTTATGGAGAGTAATGAGCTCACATAGAAAAAGTATGATGAATAAAAGTTGTTGAGGGTTGACAAACATAGTTTTGGTCATCGTTACAATTAATAGGAAGTAATAAAGAAAGAGAGGTCTTCACATATAAATATACTATCTTGGACATCTTTTATGATTATGAGCACTCATTAAAGTATGACATGCTAAAGAGTTGACGTTGGACAAGGAAGACAACGTAATGGGTTTTGTTTTCTTACATCTGAGATAAATTATATTGTCTTGGATCCTCCAACATGTTGAGCTTGCCTTTCCCCCTCATGCTAGCCAAATTCACTGCACCAAGTAGAGATACTACTTGTGCTTACCCTTAAACCAGTTTTGCCATAAGAGTCCACCATAGCTACCTATGGATTGAGTAAGATCCTCCAAGTAAGTTGTCATCGGTGCAAGCAATAAAAATTGCCCTCTAAATATGTATGACTTATTAGTGTGGGAGAAAATAAGTTTTATACGATCGTGTGATATGGAAGAAATAAAAGCGACAGACTGCATAATAAAGATCCATATCACAAGTGGCAATATAAAGTGACGTTCTTTCGCATTAAGATTTTGTGCATCCAACCATAAAAGCGCACGGCAACCTCTGCTTCCCTCTGCGAAGGGCCTATCTTTTACTTTTATCTCCTACCTTGCATAAGAGTAATGGTGATCTTCACCCCTCCTTTTTATATTTTATCCTTTGGAAAGCACAATATGTTGGAACGATCCTGGTATATATGGCTAATTGGATGTGAGTATTCATGAACTATTATTGTTCACATTACCCTTGAGGTAAAATGTTGGGAGGCAAAACAATAAGCCCCTATCTTTCTCTGTGTCCGATTAAAACTCCATACCCATAAGTATTGCGTGAGTGTCAGCAATTGTGAAAGACTATATGATAGTTGAGTATGTGGACTTGCTGAAAAGCTATTATACATTGACTCTTTCCTATGTTATGATAAATTGCAATTGCTTCAATGACTGAGATTATAGTTTGTTAGTTTTCAATAAATTTTATGATTCATACTTGATATTATGATTGAATTATTACACTAGCATAAGAGATTATATGACAGGAATTATATAAGTTGCTGTTCTAAGAATGATCATGATGCCCTCATGTCCGAATTTTATTTTTATCGACACCTCTATCTCTAAACATGTGGACATATTTTTCGATTTCGGCTTTCGCTTGAAGACAAGCGAGGTCTAAGCTTGGGGGAGTTGATACGTCCATTTTGCATCATGCTTCTATATTGATATTTATTGCATTATGGGCTGTTATTACACATTATGTCACAATACTTATGCCTATTCTCTCTTATTTTACAAGGTTTACATAAAGAGGGAGAATGCTGGCAGCTGGGATTCTGGGCTGGAAAAGGAGCAAATATTAGATACCTATTCTACACAGCTCCAAAAGTCCTGAAACTTCATGGAAGATGTTTTCAGAATATATAAAAAATACGCAGTGGAAGAATTCACCAGGGGGGCCACACCCTGCCCACCAGGGTGGGGGCGCGCCCTACCTCCCTGGGCGCGCCCCCTACCTCGTGGGCCCCCTGGTGGCCCTCCGGTGGCCATCTTCTGCTATATGAAGTCTTTTGATGGAAAAAAATCATAAGCAATCTTCTCGAACGAAACTTCACCGCCACGAGGCGGAACCTTGGCGGATCCAATCTAGGGCTCCGGTAGAGCTGTTCTGACGGGGAAACTTCCCTCCCAGAGGGGGAAATCATCGCCATCGTCATCACCAGCGCTCCTCTCATCGGGAGAGGGCAATCTCCATCAACATCTTCATCAGCACCATCTCCTCTCAAAACCATAGTTCATCTCTTGTATCCAATTCTTGTCTCCAAGTCCGGGATTGGTGCTTGTAGGTTGCTAGTAGTGTTAATTACTCCTTGTAGTTGATGCTAGTTGGTTTAATTGGTGGAAGATTGTATGTTCAGATCCTATATGCATAATAATACCCCTCTGATTATGAACATGTTTATGCTTTGTGAGTAGTTACGTTTGTTCCTGAGGACATGGGAGAAGTCTTGCTATTAGTAGTCATGTGAATTTGGTATTCGTTCGATATTTTGATGAGATGTATGTTGTCTCTCCTCTGGTGGTGTTATGTGAACGTCGACTACATGACACTTCACCATTGTTTGGGCCTAGAGGAAGGCATTGGGAAGTAATAAGTAGATGATGGGTTGCTAGAGTGACAGAAGCTTAAACCCTAGTTTATGTGTTGCTTCGTAAGGGGCTGATTTGGATCCATATGTTTCATGCTATGGTTAGGTTTACCTTAATACTTTCGTTGTAGTTGCGGATGCTTGCAATAGAGGTTAATCATAAGTGAGGTTCTTGTCCAAGTAAGGGCAGCACCCAAGCACCGGTCCACCCACATACCAAATTATCAAAGTACCGAACGCGAATCATATGAACGTGATGAAAACTAGCTTGACGATATTCCCATGTGTCCTCGAGAGTGCTTTACATCATATAAGAGTTTGTCCAGGCTTGTCCTTTGCTACAAAAAGGATTGGGCCACCTTGCTGCACCTTATTTACTTTTGTTACTTGTTGCTCGTTACAAATTATCCTATCACAAAACTATCTGTTACCACTTATTTCAGTACTTGCAGAGAATACCTTGCTGGAAACCGCTTATCAATTCCTTCTGCTCCTCGTTGGTCTTACTTATCGAAAGGACTACGATAGATCCCCTATACTTGTGGGTCATCACCTACTGACTCGAGTATATGCTTCTGTCACTCACGCCACCCATCATAAGCAAATCATGAACATATTACAAACCCTAAAGCGGGGATCCCTCACGCTTGCACGACACGGAGAGCACCATAGGACAACACCAATAATAAAACATGCAACTCAAACCAATCTTGATCATCAAATAACCCATAGGACAAAACAGATCTACTCAAACATCATATGATAGCCATACATCATTGGGAAACAATATATAGCGTTGAGAACCATGTTTAAGTAGAGATTAAAGTGGGTAAGATATAGGTTACACCGTTGCATAGAGGGGGGAGAGTTGGTGATGATGGCGGTGAAGTTGTTGGTGAAGATTGCGGTGATGATGATGGCCCCCGGTGGCACTCCGGTGCCATCGGAAGCGAAGGGGAGAGAGCCCCCCTCCTTCTTCTTCTTCCTTGACCTCCTCCCTAGATGGGAGAAGGGTTTCCCCTCTGGTCCATGGTCTCCATGGCATGGGAGGGGCAAGAGCCCCTCCAAGATTGGATCTGTCTCTCTGTCTCTCTCTGTTTCTGCGTTCTGTCAGGCTGCCCTTTCACCGTTTCGTATATATATTTATATATATATATGGAGATTCGTAACTCCGATTGGACTGAAATCTTCGTCGTGATTTTTTTTCTTCTGAAAATTAGCTTTCTTGCGGCCGAAGAAGGGCATCAACTGCCTTACGGGGGGCCCACGAGGGTCAGGGGCACGCCCAGGGGGGTTGGGCGCGCCCCCTGCCTCGTGCCTCCCTCGGGCACCGTCTCGCATGGATTTTTCTTCCCATATTCTGTGAAACAAAAACATGCAACAAACAGGAACTGGCACTGGGCACTGGATCAATATGTTAGTCCCCAAAAATAGTATAAAAAGTTGCCAAAAGTATATGAAAGTTGTAGAATATTGGCATGGAACAATAAAAAATTATAGATACGACAGAGACGTATAAGAATCCCAAGCTTAATTCCTGCTCGTCCTCGAGTAGGTAAATGATAAAAAGATAATTTTTGATGTGGAATGCTACCTAGCATAATCTTGATCATGTAATCTAATCATGGCATGAATATTAAGACACGAGTGATTCAAAGCAATAGTCTATCATTTGACATAAAAACAATAATACTTCAAGCCTACTAATAAAGCAATCATGTCTTTTCAAAATAACAAGGCCAAATAAAGTTATCCCTACAAAATCATATAGTCTGGCTATGCTCCATCTTCACCACACAAAATATTCAAATCATGCACAACCCCGATGACAAGCCAAGCAATTGTTTCATACTTTTGACGTTCTCAAACCTTTTCAACTTTCACGCAATACATGAGCGTGAGCCATGGACATAGCACTATAGGTGGAATAGAATGGTGGTTGTGGAGAAGACAAAAAGGAGAAGATAGTCTCACATCAACTAGGTGTATCAACGGGCTATGGAGATGCCCATCAATAGATATCAATGTGAGTGAGTAGGGATTGCCATGCAACGGATGCACTAAGATCTATAAGTGTATGAAAGCTCAGACTGAAAACTAAGTGGGTGTGCATCCAACTTGCTTGCTCATGAAGACCTCGGGTGTTTGAGGAAGCCCATCATCGGAATATACAAGCCAAGTTCTATAATGAAAATTCCCACTAGTATATGAATGTCATATCATAAGAGACTCTCTATATGAAGAACATGGTGCTACTTTAAAGCACAAGTGTGGAAAAAGGATAGTAGCATTGTCCCTTCTCTCTTTTTCTCTCATTTTTTTGGGCCTTCTTTTTTTATGGACTTTCTTTTTTTTATTTTTTTCTTCTGGAGTCTCATCCCGATTTGTGGGGGAATCATAGTCTCCATCATCCTTTCCTCACTGGGACAATGCTCTAATAATGATAATCATCACACTTTTATTTACTTACAACTCAATATTACAACTCGAACAAAGATATGACTCTATATGAATGCCTCCGGCAGTGTACCGGGATGTGCAATGATCTAGTGTAGCAATGACATCAAAAAACGGACAAGCCATGAAAACATCATGGTAGCTATCTTACGATCATGCAAAGCAATATGACAATGATGCTCAAGTCATGTATATGAAGATGATGGAAGTTGCATGGCAATATATCTCGGAATGGCTATGGAAATGCCATGATAGGTAGGTATGGTGGCTGTTTTGAGGAAGGTATATGGTGGGTTTATGGTACCGGCGAAAGTTGCGCGGTACTAGAGAGGCTAGCAATGGTGGAAGGGTGAGAGTGCGTATAATCCATAGACTCAACATTAATCATAAAGAACTCACATACTTATTGCAAAAGTCTATTAGCTATCGAAACAAAGTACTATGCACATGCTCCTAGGGGGGTAGATTGGTAGGAAAAGACCATCGCTCGTCCCTGACCGCCACTCATAAGGAAGACAATCAATAAATAAATCATGCTCTGACTTCATCACATAACGGTTCACCATACGTGCATGCTACGGGAATCAAAAACTTCAACCCAAGTATTTCTACTAATCCACAACTACCCACTAACATGACTCTAATATCACCATCTTTATATCGCAAAACTATTGCAAGGAATCAAACATATCATATTTAGTGATCTACAAGTTTTATGTACGATTTTATGACTAACCATGTGAATGACCAATTCCTGTCATCTCTCTAAATAGATATAAGTGAATCAAGAGAGTTTAATTCTTTCTAGAAAATATATGCCCACGCTCTAACAAATATAAGTGAAGCAAAAGAGCATTCTACAAATGGTGGTTTTCTATGTGAAGAGAAACAGGCAATCCAAACTTCAAATGATATAAGCGAAGCACATGAAGCATTCTATAAAGCCATACTCAAAAGATATAAGTGAAGTGCAAGGAGCATTCTATAAATCAACCAATGACTATCTCATACCAGCATGGTGCATAAAAGAAAAGTGAAAACTAAATGCAAAAGACGCTCCAAGATCTGCACATATCACATGAATGAAACGAATCTGAAAACATACCGATACTTGTTGAAGAAAGAGGGGATGCCTTCCGGGGCATCCCCAAGCTTAGACGCTTGAGTCTCCTTGAATATTTACTAGCGGTGACTTGGGCATCCCCAAGCTTGAGCTCTTGCCCCTCTCCCTTCTTCTCACATCGAGACCTCCTCGATCGTCGAACACTTCATCCACACAAAACTTCAACAGAAATCTCGGTAAGATCCGTTAGTATAATAAAGCAAAGCACTACTCTAAGTACTGTTGCAAACCAATTAATATTTTGTTTTTTCATTGTAGCTACTGTAATATAACTTTTCCATGGCTTAATCCACTGATATAAATTGATAGTTTCATCAAAACAAGCAAACTATGCATCAAAAACAGAATCTGTCTAAAACAGAACAGTCTGTAATAATCTGAACATTCACCATACCTCTGGTACTTCAAAAATTCTACCAAAATTAGGAACAATAAACAATTTATATAGCAAGACAGTGCAAAACGAATCAGAACCGTTTGACGTTCCAGTAAAAAATGTAAAATCGTGCACTACAGCCAAAGTTTCTGTCCTGCACCGCACAAACCAACAAGCAATCTAAACATCCTAAAGGCAAACCCTGGCACATTATTTTTATAATACAATGGAATTGTACAAGGGGATAATTATTTTTGTTTAAAGATATCTGTAATTAAGATTCACAAAGTTTCCATGGGCATGAACAAAGTTCAAGGACATCCCCCACTTTCACAATGCTCGTCTATCTCACTTTCACTTTTCTTTTTGAAAAGTTTTGGGTTCCCCTCTTTATTTTGTTTTGTTTTTAAACTATATAAAAGCACACAATAGAAATAAATGACTCTCTAAAACTTCCGGGTTGTCTCCCTGGCAGCGCTTTCTTTAAATCCATTAAGCTAGGCATATAGTGCTCAAGTAATGGATCCACCCGGATCCCAAGGTATATCAAAGCCAATTTTAATTAACAATGATTTGTAATTTATTAGTGAGCACAAAGTAACATATATCAAGTAATGACGAAGTCTATCTCTCTTCCTATGCATCGGCATGTCATAAAAGAACAATTCATGCACACATAGTAAAGGCCAATGCATAGTATAAACAGTTTCTTGCAATTTTACCATTTTGGAAACATAGAGAGGTGGAGATATAGTTCCTCTCTCATAATAATTGCAAGTAGGAGCAGCAAGCACATGCATGTTATATTCATTAAAATCATCATGTCTAATAGTAAAACGCAACCCATCAATATAATCCTTAATATGTGCAAACTTCTCCGATATAGTGTAGTTGAGAGAATTCAAAAAGATAATATGACTATCATGCATGGGTGCAATAGCAACAATTTCATGTTTAACATAAGGAACTATAGCAAGTTCATCTCCATAAGCATAATTCATATTGACATCTTGGCCACAAGCATAGCAAGCATCATCAAAAAGGCATATTTCAAGAGAATCAACGGGATCATGACAATCATCATAGCATTCATCCTTCGGTAAGTATGAAGGGAAATTAAACAATGTACAAGTTGAAGAATTACTCTCATTACAAGGTGGGCACGGGTAGCTAATCCTCTCTTCCTCATTTTGTTCTTCGCTCTCCTCATCATCTTTTTCATCCAATGAGCTCACAGTTTCATCAATTTCTTCTTCCATGGGCTCTTGCAAAATATTAGTCTCTTCTTGGACAGCAGAGGAGTCCTCAATATATGGTTTAACATAGGCATTAGAAGCATAATTCTCATAACAATATTCAAGTATGGCAATATTTTCAGACTTGTAAAGAGTAGCATCATACTTTTCAATCAAAGAAGCAATTTCATAAGCACCCTTAAAAGTAACAAATTCTTCAATTTGTTGAACATCATAGTAATTATAAACACCCTTAGCATAAGAAGATACGATTCCATTATCACTAAACAAACATTGGTAGGGAAGGTGTTTCTTAGGGTCTTTAGAACAACAAGTATAATCATATATTTCGCATAAATTCCAAGCATAGCATTGCAAACGATGAATTTGATCCAGTAAACGTTTCCCTTTTGCATAATCATACGGTGTCGCACATAACAAGCATGCTCATCTAAAGATTTTCCCTCAACTAAGCTAGTTGGGGTTTCAGCTCGAGCACAAAGGGATTGAAGATGATCCAAGTAATAAGCTTCATGAGTGTGATAGATTTTGAGTGGTTCCTCAACCATTGGTTCAGTAGGTACAACTAATGTTTTTGGTATTTTACGTTTCCTAGCAATAACTAAAGATAGAAAACAACTAAGAACAGCAAATAAAAATTACTTAGTGATAAATCAAACAAGCACACACGAGAATATTCACCCCACGCTATGACTCACCGGCAACGGCGCCAGAAAAAGGTCTTGATAACCCACAAGTATAGGGGATCGCAACAGTTTTCGATAAGTAAGAGTGTCGATCCCAACGAGGAGCTAAAGGTAGAAAAAATATTCCCTCAAGTTATATCGACCACCGATACAACTCTACGCACGCTTGACGTTCACTTTACCTAGAACAAGTATGAAACTAGAAGTACTTTGTAGGTGTTGTTGGATAGGTTTGCAAGATAATAAAGAGCGCGTAAATAAAAGCTAGGGGCTGTTTAGATAAAGACACAACTAAGTTAGTTTTAGTAAAGAGCTTTTTGTTACGAGAAAGTTATTTGTCCCTAGGCAATCGATAACTAGACCGGTGATCATTATTGCAATTTTAATTGAGGGAGAGGCATAAGCTAACATACTTTCTCTACTCGGATCATATGCACTTATGATTGGAACTCTAGCAAGCATCCGCAACTACTAAAGATCATTAAGGTAAAACCTAACCATAGCATTAAAGCATCAAGTCAAGGTTGTCAGAATCGTGATTCTGAATCGAATCGGAGCTCCGATGGTAGGATCGCAAATCGTAGAATCTTCACTATCAGGATCGTAGAAACGTAGATTCTAGAGACTAAAGTCATAGAATCGGAGGGGTTAGTTTGGATCGTAAAGTCGTAGAATCGTACAATAGAATCACGATTCTGACAACCTTGCATCAAGTCCTCTTTATCCCATAGGCAAACAACCTACTTACTCGGGTATATGCTTCTGTCACTCACGCCACCCACCATAAGCAAATCATGAACATATTGCAAACCCTAAAGCGAGGATCCCTCACGCGTGCGCGACACAGAGAGCACCATAGGACAACACCAATAATAAAACATGCAACTCAACCCAATCTTGATCATCAAATAACCCATAGGACAAAACGGATCTACTCAAACATCATAGGATAACCATACATCCTTGGGAAATAATATATAGCGTTGAGAACCATGTTTAAGTAGAGATTACAGCGGGTAAGAGAGAGGTTACACCGCTGCATAGAGGGGGGAAGAGTTGGTGATGATGGCGGTGAACTTGTTGGTGAAGATTGCAGTGATGATGATGGCCCCCGGTGGCACTCCGGTGCCAGCGGAAGCGAAGGGGAGAGAGCCCCCCTCCTTATTCTTCTTCCTTGACCTCCTCCCTAGATGGGAGAAGGGTTTCCCCTCTGGTCCTTGGTCTCCATGGCATGGGAGGGACGAGAGCCCCCCCGAGATTGGATCTGTCTCTTTGTCTCTCTCTCTGTTTCTGCGTTCTGTCAGGCTGCCCTTTCACCGTTTCATATATATATATATATATATATATATATATATATATGGAGATCTGTAACTCCGATTGGACTGAAATCTTTGCCGTGATTTTTTTTCTCAAAAAAATAGCTTTCTTGCGGTCGAAGAAGGGCATCAACCGCCTTACGAGGGGCCCACGAGGGTCAGGGGCGCGCCCAGGGGGTGGGGCGCGCCCCTGCCTCGTGCCTCCCTCGAGCATCGTCTCGCGTGGATTTTTCTTCCCATATTCTCCGAATATTCCAAAAATAATCTCCGTCTGTTTTTATCCCGTTTGGACTTTGTTTGATATGGATATTCTGCGAAACAAAAACATGCAACAAATAGGAACTGGCACTGGGCACTGGATCAATATGTTAGTCCCCAAAAATAGTATAAAAAGTGGCCAAAAGTATATGAAACTTGTAGAATATTGGCATGGAACAATCAAAAAATATAGATACGATGGAGACGTATCAGTCTTCATTCACTTTAATTCCAACACTCCCTTTTTGCGTGAAAGATTGTACCTGGCGTCACCAGGCTTCATCAAAACCCTTCATGCGTAAGGCCTGTTGAAGGAAAGGCCATTTGACATTATCATACGCTTTCTCGAAATCCACCTTGAAAACAATTCCATCTAGTTTTTTCGTGTGGATCTCGTGGAGCGTCTCATGAAGGACCACAACCCCTTCTAGGATGTTCCTGTCCGGCATGAAAGAAGTTTGGGTATATGCTGCACCACAGAATATGCAATCTGCATGAGCCTATTAGTCCCGACCTTGGTAAAATTTTTGAAACTAACATTAAGAAGACAAATGGGCCTGAATTGCTCAATTCTCACAGCCTCTGTTTTCTTAGGAAATAGGGTTATCGTTCCAAAATTCAGTTGAAAAAGTTGAAGGTGTCCAGTGAATAAATCATGGAACAACGGCAACAAATCCCCCTTAATAATATGCCAGCACTTCTTGTAGAACTCGGTCGGGAATCCATCCGGGCCGGGAGCCTCATTGTTTTTCATCTGCGATATGGCCTCAAACACCTCTTTCTCAGAAAAAGGAGCAGCCAGAATATCATTCTCAACAGCAGTAAGTTGAGGAACATCCTCAATCCTAGACTCATCCAGAGAAACACAGTTATCCTCTGGAGGCCCAAACAACTGCTTGTAATAGTCGGTAATGTATAATTTTAAGTTCTCCTGTCCTAAAATCATTCCTTCATCTTGTTCAAGCTGAAAGATCCTCTTCTTTCTGTGTTTGCCATTAGTGATCATGTGAAAGAATTGAGTGTGCGCGTCCCCTTGGACTAATCATCGGACCTTGGCCTGCAGCGCCCACTTTAATTCCTCTTCACGAAGAAGCTCTTTCAATCTCATCTCCACGTCAAGCTTGGCATGAAGCTCCGAGGCCGGCAGAACCGTGGTTTCTGCTTTTACATCCAGGGACTGAATAAGGGCAAGGAGCCCTTCCTTTTCGACCTTATAAATCCCACTAAGATGCTTAGCCCACCCACGTAGGAAACTTCTCAGGTGCCTGATCTTATTCTGCCAACGCTCAAGTGCAGTCCTACCTCCTACATCCTTAGCCCATTCTCTGGCTACGAGATCAAAGAAGCCATCTCGTTCAAACCAAGCAAGCTCGAACAAAAACGAGTTCTTGTTTCCCAAGTGGGTGGCCTCACCAGAATCTAGAAATAAAGGCGTGTGGTCAGAAATACCACGGGAAAGTGCCTGAACTATTACGAAGGGAAACTTCTGTTCCCACTCGACGCTAGCCAGTACTCGATCCAACTTTTCAAACGTCGGATTTGGCAACTGATACGTCTCCAACGTATCTATAATTTTTGATTGCTCCATGCTATATTATCTACTGTTTTGGACATTATTGGGCTTTATTATCCACTTTTAAATTATTTTTGGGACTAACCTACTAACCGGAGGCCCAACCCAGAATTGTTGTTTTTTTGCCTATTTCAGAGTTCCGCAGAAAAGGAATATCAAACGGAGTCCAAACGGAATAAAACCTTCGGGAACGTGATTTTCTCAACAAACGTGATCCAGGATACTTGGACCCTACATCAAGAAACAAAGGAGGAGGCCACGAGGTAGGGGCGCGCCTACCCCCCCCCCCCCACCCAGGCGCGCCCTCCACCCTCATGGGCCCCCTGTTGCTCCACCGACGTACTCCTTACTCCTATATATACCTGCGTACCCCCAAATGATCAGATACGGAGCCAAAAACCTAATTCCACCGCCGCAACTTTCTGTATCCACGAGATCCCATCTTGTGGCCTGTTCCGGAGCTCCACCGGAGAGGGCATCCATCATGGAGGGCTTCTACATCAACACCATAGCCTCTCCGATGAAGTGTGAGTAGTTTACCTCAGACCTCCGGGTCCATAGTTATTAGCTAGATGGCTTCTTCTCTCTTTTTGGATCTCAATACAAAGTTCTCCCCCTCTCTTGTGGAGATCTATTCGATGTAATCTTCTTTTTGCGGTGTGTTTGTTGAGACCGCTGAATTGTGGGTTTATGATCAAGATTATCTCTGAACAATATTTGAATCTTCTCTGAATTCTTTTATGTATGATTGGTTATCTTTGCAAGTCTCTTCGAATTATCAGTGTGGTTTGGCCTACTAGATTGATCTTTCTTGCAATGGGAGAAGTGCTTAGCTTTGGGTTCAATCTTGCGGTGTTCTTTCCCAGTGACAGTAGGGGCAGCAAGGCACGTATTGTATTGTTGCCATCGAGGATAATAAGATGAGGTTTTTATCATATTGCATGAATTTATCCCTCTACATCATGTCATCTTGCTTAAGGCGTTACTCTGTTTTCATGAACTTAATACTCTAGATGCATGCTGGATAGCGGTCGATGAGTGGAGTAATAGTAGTAGATGCAGGCAGGAGTCGGTCTACTTGTCTTGGACGTGATGCCTATATACATGATCATACCTAGATACTCTCATAACTAAGCTCAATTCTGTCAATTGCTCAACAATAATTCGTTCACCCACCGTAAAATACTTATGCTCTTGAGAGAAGCCACTAGTGAAACCTATGGCCCTCGGGCCTATCTTCATCATATCAATCTTCCAATACCTATTTATTTACTTTGATTTTATTTTACTTTGCATCTTTATCACAAAAATACCAAAAATATTATCTTATCATATCTATCAGATCTCACTCTCGTGAGTGACCGTGAAGGGATTGACACCCCCTTTTCACGTTGGTTGCGAGGAGTTATTTGTTTTGTGCAGGTACGAGGGACTCGCGCGTAGCCTCCTACTGGATTGATACCTTGGTTCTCAAAAACTGAGGGAAATACTTACGCTACTTTGCTGCATCATCCTTTCATGTTCAAGGAAATCCAACGCAGTGCTCAAGAGGTGGCAAGAAGATTTCTGGCGCCGTTGCCGGGGAGTCTACGCCAAAGTCAACATACCAAGTACCCATCACATACCCTTATCTGTCGCATTACATTATTTTCCATTTGCCTCTCGTTTTCCTCTCCCCCACTTCACCCTTGCCGTTTTATTCGCCCTCTCTCTCTATCCTCCCTCTCTTTCTCTATTTGCCTCTTTTGCTTGTTTGCTTGTGTTACCATGTGCCTTCCATTTGCTTGCATCTTTGCTTGCTAACAATCTATTCATATGGATCCACTTAAAGTGTTCTACTTGGATCATCTTTGATCCTTATGCGCTCATGCTGAAACCCCAACTAGCCTTGTGGATGGGAAATCTTTAGATGAGCATGCTCATTTTTTGCATCATCGTTTGTCTGAAAAAGGGAAGCTCTTATGGTATCACATAAATAGTTTGCTATGCTATGCTTGGAATCTTTGTGAAATTTGTGATTTTACTTGTTGCTCTAAGAACCCTAAAAAACACCTTCCCTACCTATGTGAGTTCAGCAATAATGAAATCTTATCTTCTTATGCAAAGGTTGTTTATAGTTACTGTGATATCGAACAAATTGAAGAATTTGTCGTTTTTAAGAGTGCTCATGAAGTTGCTTCTTTGATTGAAAAGTATGATTTTACTCTCAATAAATCTGAAAATTCCGTCATACTTAAATATTGCAATGAAAACTTTGCTCATAATGTCTATGTCCAAGAATTTATTGAAAGAATGACCGTTGCTTTGGAAGAAAATAATGATATGCATGAATCTATAGATAATGATGATTCCAATGATTTGGTTGAAATATCCCTTGATGAACGTGATGTTTGCTATTCTTGTGGCCATGATGCCAATATTTATGAAGATGAATTTGCTATAGTTCCTTATGTTAAACATGAGATCGTTGCTATTGCACCCATACTTGATAGTTCCTTCGATGAAAAGCATGATTGCAATGATGTTATTATAAATTCTCTTAATGTCAATTGTGTTAATGATATGCAAAACCCTAAGCTTGGGGATGCTAGTTTTGTTGCTATGACTACTATTTGTTGCAATGATCATGATTGGGGTGATTCTTCTTTTGATCTTGAAAATTTATTTAAGCCCCATGATGAATATGAGATTGATAATAGTGTTTGCAATATTATTGAAAGTGGGTTTGGAAGAGTGTCAACTTTAGATCCCACATATTTGGAGAATGTTCTATCTTGTGAAGTTTTTGATAAAAGTGGGCTTGGAGAGGTCATGACTTTAGTTAATGTTAACCCCACTATTTTGGAAGAGTGTCAACTTTGCATGCATATGGATCATGTTGAAAATATTTTATGTGATAGCTATTTTGTTGAATTTGCTTATGATCCTACATGTAATTATTATGAGAGAGGAAGATATGGTGGTAGAAATTTTCATGTTACTAAATTACCTCTCGTTATGTTGAGATTGCTATTGTTTCTTTCCGTTTCCTTGCATATGCTAGTTTTTGCTTGCCTTGATAATTTGTTTGCCTATAAGATGCCTATGCATAGGAAGTATGTTAGACTTAGATGTGTTTGTCACATGTTTTATGATGCTCTCTTTGTGCTTCAATTCTTGTCTTTCATGTGAGCATCATTAAAATTATCAATGCCTAGCTAGGGGCGTTAAACGATAGCGCTTGTTGGGAGGCAACCCAATTTTATTTTTATTCCTCACCTTTTGCTCCTGTTTAGTAATAAATAATTTATCTAGCCTCTGTTTTGGTTGTGTTTTTTGTGTTTAATTAGTTTTTGTGCCAAGTAGAACCGTTGGGAAGACTTGGGGAAAGTCTTGTTAATCTTGCTGTAAAAAACAGAAACTTTAGCCCTCACGAGAACTGCTGCCATTTTTATTTGGAAAGTGATATTTAGTTAATTATTTTTTCAGATGTTTAATAGATAAATTCCTCACGTCCAGAAATTTATTTTAGAATTTTTGGGGTTCCAGATCTTGCGCTAGCTACAGATTACTACAGACTGTTCTGTTTTTGACAGATTCTATTTTTTGTGTGTTGTTTGCTTATTTTGATGAATCTATGGCTAGTAAAATAGTTTATAAACCATAAATAAGTTGGAATAAAGTAGGTTAAAGACCAATATAAATAAAGAATGAGTTCATTACAGTACCTTGAAGTGTTCTTTTGTTTTCTTTCGCTAGCGGAGCTCACGAGAGTTTCTACTTTGAGTTTTGTGTTGTGAAGTTTTCAAGTTTTGGTAAAGATTTGATGGATTATGGAACAAGGAGTGGCAAGAGCCTAATATTGGGGATTCCCATGGCACCCCCAAGATAATCTAAGGAGACCTAAAATCCAAAGCTTGGGGATGCCCCTGAAGGCATCCCCTCCTTTCGTCTACTTCTATCGGTAACTTTACTTGGAGCTATATTTTTATTCACCACATGATATGTGTTTTGCTTGGAGCGTCTTTTATGATTTGAGTCTTTGCTTTTTAGTTTACCACAATCATCCTTGCTGTACACACCTTTTGAGAGAGCCATACATGGTTTGGAATTTGTTAGAATACTCTATGTGCTTCGCTTATATCTTTTGAGTTATATAGTTTTGCTCTCGGACTTCACTTATATATTTTAGAGCACGGTGGTGGATTTGTTTTATAGAAATTATTGATCTCTCATGCTTCACTTAGATTATTTTGAGAGTCTTAAATAGCATGGTAATTTGCTTAAATAATCCTAATGTGCTAGGTATTCAAGATTAGTAAAAACTTTCTTATGAGTGTTTTGAATACTAAGAAAAGTTTGATGCTTGATGATTGTTTTGAGATATGGAGGTAATAATATCAAAGTCGTGCTAGTTGAGTATTTGTGAATTTGAGAAATGCTTGTGTTGAAGTTTGCAAGTCCCGTAGCATGCACGTATGGTAGATGTTGTGTAACAAATTTGAAACATGAGGTGTTCTTTGATTGTCATCCTTATGAGTGGCGGTCGGGGACGAGCGATGGTCTTTTCCTACCAATCTATCCCCCTAGGAGCATGCGTGTAGTGCTTGATTTTTGATGACTTGTAGATTTTTGCAATAAGTATGTGAGTTCTTTATGACTAATGTGGAGTCCATGGATTATACGCACTCTCACCCTTCCATCATTGCTAGCCTCTTTGGTACCGTGCATTGCCCTTTCTCACATTGAGAGTTGGTGCAAACTTCGCCGGTGCATCCAAACCCCGTGATATGATACGCTCTTTCACACATAAACCTCCTTATATCTTCCTCAAAACATCCACCATACCTACCTATTATGGCATTTCCATAGCCATTCCGAGATATATTGCCATGCAACTTTCCACCATTCCGTTCATCATGACACATTCATCATTGTCATATTTCTTAGCATGATCATGTAGTTGACATAGTATTTGTGGCAAAGCCACCATTCATAATTATTTCATACATGTCACTCTTGGTTCATTCCATATCCCGGTACACCGCCGGAGGCATTCATATAGAGTCATACTTTGTTCTAGTATCGAGTTGTAATCATTTGAGTTGTAAATAAACAGAAATGTGATGATCATCATTTTCTAGAGCATTGTCCCAAGTGAGGAATATTAAAAAAAGAGAGAAAGGCCATAAAAAAGAGAAATGCCATAAGAAAGGCGCAATGAAAAAAATGAGAGAAAAAGAGAGAAGGGACAATGCTACTATCCTTTGCCACACTTGTGCTTGAAAGTAGCACCATAATCTTCATGATAGAGAGTCTCTTGTTTTGTCACTTTCATATACTAGTGGGAATTTTTCATTATAGAACTTGGCTTCTATATTCCAACAATGGGCCTCCTCAAGTGCCCTAGGTCTTCGTGAGCAAGCAAGTTGGATGCACACCCACTTAGTTTATTTTGTTGAGCTTTCATACATTTATAGCTCTAGTGCATCTGTTGCATGGCAATCCCTACTACTCACATTAACATCAATCGATGGGCATCTCCATAGACCATTGATTAGCCTTGTTGATGTGAGACTATCTCCTTTTTGTCTTCTCCACATAACCCCCATCATCATATTCTATTCCACCCATAGTGCTATGTCCATGGCTCGCTCTCATATATTGCGTGAAAGTTTATAGGTTTGAGATTTCTAAAGTATGAAACAATTGCTTTGCTTGTCATCGGGGTTGTGCATGATGAGAGCATTCTTGTGTGATGAAAATGGAGCATGACTAAACTATATGATTTTGTAGGGATGAACTTTCTTTGGCCATGCTATTTTGAGAAGACATAATTGCTTAGTTAGTATGCTTGAAGTATTATTATTTTTATGTCAATATGAACTTTTATCTTGAATCTTTCGGATCTGAATATTCATACCACAATTAAAAAGAATTACATTGAAATTATGCCAAGTAGCACTCCACATCAAAAATTATCTTTTTTATCATTTACCTACTCGAGGACGAGCAGGGATTAAGCTTGGGGATGCTTGATACGTCTCCAACGTATCTATAATTTTTGATTGCTCCATGCTATATTATCTACTGTTTTGGACATTATTGGGCTTTATTATCCACTTTTATATTATTTTTGGGACTAACCTATTAACCGGAGGCCAGCCCAGAATTGCTGATTTTTGCCTATTTCAGAGTTTCGCAGAAAAGGAATATCAAACGGAGTCCAAACAGAATGAAACCTTCGGGAACGTGATTTTCTCAACAAACGTGATCTAGGAGACTTGGACCCTACGTCAAGAAACAAAGGAGGATGCCACGAGGTAGGGGGGCGCGCCTACCCCCCCAGGCGCACCCTCCACCCTCGTGGGCCCCCTGTTGCTTCACCGACGTACTCCTTCCTCCTATATATACCTACGTACCCCCAAACGATCAGATACGGAGCCAAAAACCTAATTCCACCGCCGCAACTTTCTGTATCCATGAGATCCCATCTTGGGGCCTATTACGGAGCTCCGCCGGAGAGGGCATCAATCACAGAGGGCTTCTACATCAACACCATAGCCTCTCCGATGAAGTGTGAGTAGTTTACCTCAGACCTTCGGGTCCATAGTTATTAGCTAGATGGCTTCTTCTCTCTTTTTGGATCTCAATACAAAGTTCTCCCCCTCTCTTGTGGAGATCTATTCGATGTAATCTTCTTTTTGCGGTGTGTTTGTTGAGACCGATGAATTGTGGGTTTATGATCATGATTATCTATGAACAGTATTTGAATCTTCTTTGAATTCTTTTATGTATGATTGGTTAATTTTGCAAGTCTCTTTGAATTATCAGTTTGGTTTGGCCTGCTAGATTGATCTTTCTTGCAATGGGAAAAGTGCTTAGCTTTGGGTTCAATCTTGCGGTGTCCTTTCCCTGACAGTAGGGGCAGCAAGGCACGTATTGTATTGTTGCCATCGAGGATAACAAGATGGGGTTTTTTATCATATTGCATGAATTTATCCCTCTACATCATGTCATCTTGCTTAAGGCGTTACTCTGTTTTCCTAAACTTAATACTCTAGATGCATGCTGGATAGCGGTCGATGAGTGGAGTAATAGTAGTAGATGCAGGCAGGAGTCAGTCTACTTGTCTTGGACGTGATGCCTATATACATGATCATACCTAGATAGTCTCATAACTATGCTCAATTCTGTCAATTGCTCAATAGTAATTCGTTCACCCACCGTAAAATACTTATGCTCTTGAGAGAAGCCACTAGTGAAACCTATGGCCCCTGGGTCTATCTTCATCATATCAATCTTCCAATACCTATTTATTTACTTTGCTTTTATTTTACTTTGCATCTTTATCACAAAAATACAAAAATATTATCTTATGATATCTATCAGATCTCACTCTCGTGAGTGACCGTGAAAGGATTGACACCCCCTTTTCGTGTTGGTTGCGAGGAGTTATTTGTTTTGTGCTGGTATGGGGGACTCACGCGTAGCCTCCTACTGGATTGATACCTTGGTTCTCAAAAACTGAGGGAAATACTTACGCTACCTTGCTGCATCATCCTTTCCTCTTCAAGGAAATCCAACGTAGTGCTCAAGAGGTAGCAGCAACGCGTTAGCCCAGGTGAATTTTCTCCCCGAAAGATCTATCTCTCTCAGATCCAAGCTTTCAATGATGGTATTAAACATGAACGACCATCTCCCGTCAAAGTTATCATTGTTCTTCTCCTCACGCCTTCTGATGATGTTGAAACCACCCCCACCAGGATTGGAAGCTGCTCAGAGCCGCAAATCCTAACCAGATCAGCCAAGAATGCAGGTTTGAGTTCGGACAGTGCGGCACCATATACCGCCACCAGAGCCCAATTAAACCCATCGGCCTTCGACCGCACCCGAAACTTAACTGCAAAGTCTCCCATCACCACACTTCGGACTTCGAGCGAATCACATCTAACTCCGATTAAGATCCCACCCGATCTCCCTCTCGGCGGCAGACAATGCCAGTCAAAATCAATACCTTCCGATAAAGTATTTAGAAATTGTGGCGAAAATTTGTCTCTACCAATTTCCGACAATGCAATAAAATCCAACCAATGTTCGATAGACGCCTCTGCAAGAAACCTTCTTTTAGCCAAGTCTTTCAGACCTCTGCTATTCCAAAAGATTCATTTCATACTTCATCATGAATTTTTTTAGCCGTACGGATCCTAGCACACCTACGCCGGTCCTCACCACCAGGCTCAGAAGGTCTAACCACGACATTCTCAGATGTATCATCCTCCTCCTCAGACTCAGGTAGGGGAGGTATAAGATCGGCACAAAAATTATCAAGCACCCTAACCCCCAAAGCATCAAAGTCAGAATCATTCATGGGTTTAACCGCTGCTAAGTTACGAATCATCTCTAAACCCACTCTGCCTCTAGATCCAGGATATCATTAACGGAATTTGAAATTTCACTATCATTACTACCTAGTGAAACTCCTAATTGATTTGCATTATAAATAATCTCCTCATTAGAAAAATGCAAGATATGATAAGAGGTATTAACCGACATACCAGTAGTGACCTCAACGTCACGAAGCTTGGCCGCCCTCATGGCGCACCGCTGTTGTATGTCGTCAACCTCCGGCTGATCCTAGAGACGGCAGCTCAACCGTCGCCCCTCAGAGACTGGATCCGGAATCCCTCCAAACTCAATAACCTCCTCCCGAGTGACCCTGCTCGGGGTGGGGACTCCTGCCTCACCCCAAATACGCAGCCGGTCGGCCTCCATGGACTCACCAGCAGGATCGCCTGAAAGCGGTGGGGCGCTCGAAGGCGCCTCCAACGTCAGTTGCGCCCCACCGCACAGAGACGGCAACGCACCGGGGGAGGGGAGTGCGTAGGCCACCCGCCCGAACTCCCCACCCACCACAGGATGGGCGGCCACCCTAGGTGCCCCAAGTGGAAAGGGCTCCGAGGCCACCTTCCCCGAACCCCCTCCAGACGACGGAGCCGCCACCTGCAGCTCCGGCATCGCGAGAGGAGAAGAGAGTGTCGAGGTCACCTGCCCCGGACCCCCTCCCGAAGGTAAGACCGCCACCACTGAGACCTCGTCCACCGCGAGAAGAGAAGAGGGCGCCGGGGCCACCTGCCCCGAGCCCCCTTCAGAAGGCGGAACCGCCCCCTGCAGCTCCGGCACCGTGAAAGAAGAAGAGAGAGCCGAGTCCACTTGCCCTGGACCCCCTCCCGAAGGTAAGACCTCCACCACCGGAACCTCGTCTTGCGGAGAGTCAGCGTGCTGTGTATGAGAGGGAGTGGCCACCTACCTAGACTCCTCCTCCTCTCCCCTGACCGAGATCGGTGATGCCCCAAGGACGGGGCTCACAGCATCCTCAAAATCGAAAGCAGGTAACGCGTGCTCAAAAACCTCGTCAGACTCCACCCGATCACTCCGAAGTCTCGGAGGCGTAGAAGCAGGCTCGAAAGACCCAAATCTCAGAGAAGTCATAGGCACCGAGGAGGGTGGTACCATCCCATCCCCGGGCGTCTAAAAATCGGACCCCGGTCCATTGGACAACTCTTGTCCAGAATCATCGGCCGGTGCCTCCTTAGCTCCCGAACTGTCATCTCCCTCGTGCATATCAACATCAGTCCCGTTAGCCGCCTCGGCGAATAGACTCTCATCCTCAAACTCAATCGCGAGATTAAAAATCTGGCCTCGATATGTCCACTTGACCACATCAGGCACAAACTCAATATCCAGAACACTAACCAGCAGTCGGGCTACCCCGTGAGCTCTGGTAAAAGCCATGTCCACTCTCTGAGTTTTCCCTACCATAATGCCCAAGCTAGCCACGACCCTAGCATTCTGCATCGGCTTCGAGGGAGCCCCGGAAAAACGCAGCCATAATCTACATCGGTTTGACATAGGCACTTTGATGAGAGGGCTTGAAGCTGCCACAGTTGAGCCAAAGCCATCTCATTTTAAAGTTTGAGTTGTCCGTGTTTTCAGTAAGAGGCCTGCAATTGATTTTTTTGCAGTGAAACATAATATGCATGCAGTTTTATATTGGAAACAGAACTTACCACATCTAGAAAAGAATCCTTATTGTGTCACCAGTGAGCAACGATTAATCGAATCCTAATGGTTAGAAGCATGTTTCACTTCTTGCACTGAAAACTTTTGCTGTTACTTTCCTTTCATGAGTTTTTATTTGTTCCTATAATTGCTAATCGACTGCCCTGTTTTTATAATTTCCGAGTACTTTTCTATTATGACATTCTTACGTTCATCTTTGTACAACTTGATAGTTTTGGCTTTCTTTGTTTCTCTTGCCAGGCTAGGGGGTTTATATCGTTATTAATCTGTGAATGGCAGTGAAGATGCTCTTGTGGGTCACATAACACATGTTAAGCCTATCTCCCGGTGCAACCCAACAATGCTACTTAATAATATCCTTGGTTAAGTTAGTTAAACACCTCTTGTGAGAATTTCCTTTTTATTTCTAAAATACAGACCTACTGGTACATATGAGCATTCTGCTCCCAGCTATATATACGCGCCCCTCAACACTCTCGGGCTTCTTCTGTTTAAAAGTTTATGAAGTCATTCGAGCTGGCATTTTGCCCGCCGTAGAAGCGTCCAAAAGAAAAGAAAACACTCGACGCCGGCAAGTCAGGGAGATACATGGCCGACGACGCCGAGAACCCGAACCAGGACGGCGAGACGGCCTCCGCGAGCGAAGGAAAGAGGGGCTTGGGCCTGTGGGGCGTACTGTGGGTCAGCTGGACGGTCCTCGCCGTCGGCGGCCTGGTGGTCCTCGTCTGCCGCCGCTCCATTCACGCGCCCAAGGAGGTCCGGGTCCTGGCCGGCGCCGGCCTCGTGGTGGCCTTCGTGGGATTCATCGGCGGGGTCGCCTGGTACGGCGAGCCGGTGTCGGAGCGAGGTCGACGGTCGATCGCCCGGCGAGGATAGATTATTGTTAGTTATCGTTTCTTGTGTGCGTCCTTTGTGTATGTTGTCACGTACGTACGTACGTAACGTGTCTTCAAAATAGAGTCTGCGTCGTCGGAATCGGTCGTTGCGCCGATGCCATTGTTGATACTATCTTAATTCTTTCGTGAGACGCGACAACGAGTTCAATGGAGGGTCTGTTACATTGTCGAAAGAAACAGAGGGAGAGCTCCAACCCTAGATTGTTGGTTCATGTGTATGCGTGTGACATCGTACGCTAGAAAATGAGTTGGCTCAGTAGGCACATCGTACACTTGTAGTTATGCTGATAAGGCAGAACTAGCGACAAATTGTAGTGATCATATCCCTAGCTATATAATTTAACATGGCATTTTTTACCATGCTGCCACTACCCCGTGGTTAACCGTTACTAGCATTTTTTTGGAAAAAAAATCAATCTATTTATCAAATCAAACATGATAGCAGTTCAAAGAACATGAGAAGTAACAATTCCTAAAAAAACACGAGAAGTAACAAAAATTACATCCATGTTCGTAGACCACCTAGCGACGACTACAAACACTGGAGCGAGCCGAAGGCACGCCGCCGTCATCACCCCTGCTTCACCGGAGCCGAGCAAACTTTGTTATAGTAGGCAGTCGGGAAGTCGTCGTGCTAAAGCCCCATAGGACCGGTGCATCAGAACATCAACCACGCTATCACTAAAGAGAAGCGTATATCAAATATATCCAACATGTTGACACATAAACACACACAAATGAAGACCAGACCCACATAGATCCAACAAAGACAATCACCAATTGAATTCCGTGAGATTCGGCGGAGACACAACACCGCACGCCCTCTGACGACATGAAATGCACCATCGAGACGTGAAAAACCTTATTTCATGTTAAGGAGCTGCCATTGCCTCGCTTTCTTAAGCAGGACACAAACCCTAAACAGACATAAAAACACCTAAAAATAAAGGTTGAGCCCTCCCTCTGAAAAGGGTTGGGATCCATCGCTCCTTCATGACCCTAAGACCATAGGAGACAAGGCAGATCGACGACGACGGCAGCATGCGAGAAAACTCTAAACACCTAGGAGCCTTTTTTTCGGGGAAAAAATGAAAATGCTTCCAACACTTTGTTTTTTATAAAAAGGGTGAAGACCCCAGGTCAGTCGATGCACACACCTTTAATTGATTACAAGTTACAAGCACTTAAGCGCAAACGGTTAGGAGGTAGCCAACTACGGTGTGCATATGATGAATCCCAACTCTAGCCGATCCCGTAAAAATAGAGATGTATCCAGCCGAGTAAAGCTTAGTGAAGTATTTATACTCCACTATTTTTTGGCCGGACCTAACTGATCTCCTAAATTTAGTGGAATAATTTTTTTGTCAAAATCATTTTATATTTGGCACCGAAACCAATTCCATTACTTCTTTATTTGACTGAAAGGCATTTTGATACACCATAGTATATAATTCACCAATTCTTCACTAGGAGAACCGAACGAAAGAAAACAAGAATCACAACTAAGCACTTTAATAGAAATCCAGCTTCCATAACAGCTCTCATTAGTTGGATCGATTAGTATTTTATCTATGTCTTCATCTTAATCATTGTTGATTCTCTCAATTGGCTTCTCGAGCTTGAACATTTCTTTCTTCTTAAGTTTCACACAATTCGACATTGCATCGCCTCTAGTCTCATCTTTTTTGCAAAAACATTGTTGATTCTCTCAATTGGCTTCTCGAACTTGAATATTCGATGTTGCGGCGTGGTTGAAACTTGGTGCATCACCTGCCGCAGGCAGTCATCGCACTTGATGACCGGCAACGGGGAGCCGACGAGCTGTTGGGCCAGTGACGAGCTACTAACCGACGGTCGGACCTGTCTTTATTGCTGGTCCACCGATGAGTGAGATCAGAGCGGCTAGAGGAGGAGGCCATACCTACATGCGGCGCAGAGTCATTGCTAGGGCTGTGCGGTTTGATACCTGGCCAATCCATGACAAAGGTGACGGCGGCTGGATGCGTCAAATCCGGTGGCGGCAGCGACAGACGTAGATCTGCCAATGTTTACTGCGCCGGCGACGGTGAGAGAGGCTCAAATTCGGGTGGGCGAGGACAGCGGCAGGATGTATGGAGCGTAGGCAGTGGCGGGTGGTGGCCGGCAGAGATGGGAAGGGTGGTGCCGGCATAGATGCGCCGCAGGGGTGGGGTGGGTGAGGCTACAGAGGCGAGCATATTTTTGCTCGAGCATTGGGCGGCCTATTAAATATAGGAGTCCACTAGTAGGCGGAGTAAAAAGTTTATTCCTCTTTTGAGTTTACTACTTTGGCTAGGTGCAACTTAGAGTTGTAAAACCGAAATTTTACTCTATAGCCGTTTAGGGGATCGGCTAGAGATGCTTTTATATCCCTCCCCGCACGAGCTATGCACTGCCTTATTGGGGGCATGGCGTTCTACTTTCTATCCTTCTGTTTTTTAGTATTTTTCCTTTTTTTGTTAAGCTTTCCTGTTTACCCTTTATTTTCTTTTTTGCTTCTTTATAAATGTTTGTGATTTGAAAAAAAGATTCGCATTTCAAAATCCATGTTGTTTTATTGTCGTGATGTAACATCTCCTGCAGCTCCTTCACCAAAGTACTGCTTGTGATCTTCTTCCATCCAGAATCAACAACTGTTTTAACTCCGCGTAGGTCTTCCACATCGACCGCTGCGCGCTTCGCACCGAAAGCCGTCCGCACCCTCTTTCTCCTCCGGTGCCGCAACGAAACCGCCATCCTTGCCACACAACTTCAGCTGCCAACCGTCGACGCCGTCATCCTCCCGACGCAGCTGCAGCTCCCCTTCCCATCGACCACCACACCTCCACCTCAGCCACCCGAATCACCGGGAAACAGCAGGAGGGCGGGCGCAGGGAGGCTATGGCGTCGCGGGTCGACGATGAGGGCTCAAGGGAGGAGGGCGAGGCGGCGGCGAGTGGGGAACTGGCCGGGGATTTGGCATGGGAAATAACGAGGGAAGAGAAGGTTGCGTGCTTAATGGGTTTTATTATACTGCGTTTTTTTTTTGAGAAACACCACGACTACGTTCCTGCTCTTCGTGTCGAGTCTTTTGACGAAGCCCATTAAAAAAGGCTAGGCCATATGGGTTCCGGCCCGGAGTATAAAGCCGACGTGTCCCCAATCCGATGCAGCGATTCCTTCCATTTGCGTTAGCAAAATCCCAACGGCGACGGCGGCTAGGTTTGATGGTTTCGTCGGAAGCAGAGATGGACACCGAGATGGAGGGGGACCCCAGGAAAAAGCCCAGGGTAACGGCGGCAGAGGCAGAACCTGCGGCGGCGGAGGACCCTGCAGTGGCGGCGGCGGAGTACGCGGCGTGGTTGGAAAGAATGGCGGAGACGAGACGAGCACATGAGGCGAAGGCGACTGAATTCCGGAAGAACCTGCTGGCGAATCCATTGACGCCCGAGCAGTTGCGGGAACGCGAGGAAGCCGCGTGGGAAAAGTACAACAACGAGTCGTGGGAGAGGGCTCGCGATAACTGGATCTGGCCTCCCTTCGAAGCCATCAGTAAGCAGCTTGTCCTCCTCCGAAACTATTTCTCTTGCGTTCAGTAAGCATCGTCATCAGCAGCAGCTCAAGCTTGTTTTCTTCTTGCTAGGATTGGATCTATGCAGCGCAAATCTCCTAAACTATTTGGTTTGATATACTATTAATTTTTGGTTGTCTCCTTTTGTCTTTTAATTTATACAGAATCCGGAGCAATGTGCCCCTGAGAAAAATGCAATTTGACTGATATGTTGTTTTTGTCTCCTCCCATCCACCATCACTCTTGCAACTAACTAGATTGTATATATTGCAGCGGAGATCCCTTGCATGCGCTTTACGAACGAAAATATTAAGGACCCTAATTATCCACGCCCTGTCCGCACCATGGAAACTCTGCAGATTGTTTCAGTCCAAGTGAAAGAAATAACCGGTGGGTTACAGTGGCCGTTGGATGTCTATGGGTTTGTCGCAGTGCGTGATGTGATGGATCGCAAACGCAATATAGTTTTCAACCGACAAAGGGAGGACTGCCAAAGTATCAATGAACAGGTTCCTGAAAACTGTATTTTGTCCCACCCTTTAGGATTGGAATGGAATAGCAGCAAGGAAATCATTCCTTTCCTTGTGCATCACCGTATAACTACCATGCCATTCACAAACCTGACCACAAGTCAAATTTTCTACTATGTAGAAAGCATGATTTTTGAAAGAAATATATCTCAAAGCTATGCATGCATGAATAACTATGCCAGTTCCTGACAGAAAGTTGCACATGGTGCGTAGGATTTGTTTTTCGCTAAACATTGTATGTAATGTCACGGTTTGCTTGGTTTGAGTATAAAAATATCATATTTTATTAATAGTATTACTATTACGAGGTCATCATTTATATGATGATTATTATTGCTTCCATTTGTCAGAGAAGCATCATGCTAATATTTCTTCCATAATTTTGTAATACAACTCACAGAAATTTATGGCCTGCACTTCTGCATTCACCTGACAAGCTCTGTCCTTTTCCATTTATGCCATGCAATGTTTACCTATTGTTAATTTGTAGTTTAATTTTTCAATTGGTTCCGGCAAGCTGAAGGGATATAGATATTTAACATGTTCACTTCCCATCTCAAATTTCCTCTCGCAAATTCTGCTAATCATTAAGTTACATTTTTCATGTTTTGCATCAACAAGTTTTTTGATTCAAGTCACCGTCTTGAAGTTTCACTTGATATATAAATTTTGTTTTGATAGATGCACCCTAACTTGTATTAACGTAGGATAAACTGAATATATTCCAGTACGTTAATGCTATTGATGAATGAAACTTCTTTTTCTTATTGTTTACTTATAATTAAATACTGATGCATTCAGGATTCATGCCTAAAACTGACCGGTCCTACCCGTGGTGTTGTCATGACGGTTGATCCTTCGTATTTGGAGGCTAGGCTCAAAGTGAGAGGTGCTACTGAATCTGAGGACAAAGATTTGAGCAAATTTATTAAGACGTACAGGTTAGGCTGCTACCTTCCTATCAAGCACACTGGCAAGCTTTGCACACTGGAGCTGCAGCATTACACTGTATCGTCCTCTGTGGAGGCAACAATTCAGGTTCGAGTCGCTGAAGGGCAGTTTCCTCGTGGTTTTCGTGGTGTGCTTACTGCTAGCACCGACTCTGAAAGTGGTGTGATGATCTCATTGCTGGATTTTAACGAGGGTGAGTTGCCAGTTGATGCTGGTGGCTCTGTGAAGCTATCACGCCAAGTTGTTTGTGTTAAAAAAGGAGGGAAGCTGAAAGTTTCTGTCTGGCAGCATGGTGTTGGTGAGGAAGAAGACCAAGAGATAACTGCTGCATCGTTTGCTGCTATGGAAGCTGAAACAAGCACTAATTACATGCCGATGAAGATATGCAAGTGTTGGATGGAAGTCACGGTCGCCTGGTCCCTTTTCAGCTATTGGTGAGAAAGAAGGCCAAGCGAGGGAGGGAGGGAGCTACAAATCGTTGGAAGTATATCTTGTAATGTCATGCTAACCATAGTTTTGGATCCCAAGCAGACCTTTTTTCTCGAGGGTCACCGGAATTTGCGGTTACCACGGTAACCGCGAAATTCCGAAAAAAATTCGGACGAAATTTAAAAATAAAATTTGAATTCAAATATTTTTGACGTCGATATAGATACATATTTTACTCTATACAGTTCCAGTAACAATGCGCTGGCGTAGTGGCTAGCGGACCGCAACTTCCGCCTCCTCCTACGGCGTGAGTTCGACCCCTTGATGTTGCTGCATTTTTGAACTTTTGCTTCGTAAAAAAGAATACAAATACGTGAGGGAAGACTCGAACCCGTGACTAGCTGGTCAAGAAAGGATGCCTTTGCCACTAGGCCACTGCCTGTCCTGTTGTAAAGGGAAGAGATGGTGCCTATTTAAATAGACAGTGAGTGTTTGAATTCAAAATTTTCAAAATGTTCGAGATATTTTGCTCGGTATGACTGTTTCTCGAGGGAGAACGGTAAACGCGGTAACCGCGCGAGATCGCGAATTTTCACTCGGTACCCAAAACGTTGATGCTAACGACTTCACCCCTTATCCAATGATTTGAAGTCGTATTTTCACTATCGGTGCTTGCATGGACAATGCTGGATTTGTTGTACTTATCTTTTCTGTTTGAACAGATTTTGTGCCATAACTTAATTTTTTTTGTATGTGCTTGCGTGTTGCCTTTGTCCATTCATCCTAAAATTAGGAATAACCATATTCTCAAATTATCACAATGACAGGTGCAATCATCATTCGAAAATTTTCAACTTTTCTTTCCTTTAGAGAATATGATGCGTGACAGGATTACTTATTGATTGACCCAATTTCTACTGTAGAACCACACAAGCAAAGGTACTTAGATTAACAGTAGAAGGTTTTGTAGGAGTATTTCACATTACAGTTCCACTATGGTTTTTACATCCCATTTAGTTGACCATGCTCTTCTGTTCTATTTGCATGTACATATCATTTCCATTGCAGATGTATAGTTTGTCATTCCATGTTTAGAGATTTGCAAACCAGTTACTCCCTCCGTCCCAAAATTCTTGTCTTAAATTCGTCTAGATACGGATGTATCTAATACTAAAAAGTGACTTGATACATTCGTATTTAGACAAATCTAAGATAAAAATTTTGGGACGGAGGGAGTACTTGACATACTTCTGAGCTTCCATGTTTAGACATTTGCTTTTCTACTGACAGCTTGCTATATATAAATTTAATTCAAAGACTGGTGGTACTACGTTTCTTTCTGCACCAACACCTTTCCCTCTTTGCTGTAAACAGAACACCTTTCTCTCTTGATAGCTTTATGGTTATTTTTCATATTATGTTGCACTGTTAGCATCTTGAGATGTGTACCGGTATGTTTTGGTTAACTTCTGCACAGGGGGTTTGCTCTGCCTCTTGATATCTGTGTGATTTTCCGACCATTATTTCTCTTCTTGATATCCATTTTATAGATCAATGCACCGCTAGCGTCTTGAGATGCTACAGTATGTGCACAGCACAGTAGATTAGGGCTAGAATCTCTCCATTACGACGGGTTATCTCCTATCAGCCTTACTGCCTAATACTACTCTGTTTGTTTCCCCCTTTGACCAATGCTTCCAACTTTCCAAGATCTAGAACAATCTGATTAAGGTATGGTTCTTCTTTCCAGTGTTTCATTTCTTGCTGCATGCATTTTTCATGTCCCCCAATCTATATTAATTATCGCTCAAACGGATGTATCTAGCACTGAAATACGTCTAGATACATTCACCTTAGTGAATTAATACAGATCCAAGGAAGAACTCCATCCAACACTTGCATATCTTCATCAGGATGTCCCTTTTCAGCTATTGGAGTCGCCGCTATGGGCTCCCCTCCCCACCCCTGCCAGGCTTCGCAGTCGAAATCTTGAATTCCAGCAGAGGGTGGACGGCGGCGGCGTCAGCTGCGTCGTGCCCTCCTTGGAGGCGCCGCCTGGGGAAGCTTATATTAGTGCTTTGGATGCGTGCAACGGCTTGAAGGTGGGCGCCTGGTGTCGTCTTTGTGGCGTCACTTCTGGGGAGGTTTCAGATTCAACATCATGTGCTCTGCAGTGGCGTTTAGCGGTGTCCTGGTGGGTCGGCGCCCTCGAGCATGGGCGGCAGGGGATGGGGCTCCCCTTCCCGGTGACAACAACGTCGTAGGTGACAAGGTTCCTCTTCAGCTGGATCATCTGTTCCTCGGTCCTTACCTCCGTCCTATGGCTCGACGGCTCCCTTTCAGTGAATCTCCCAGCGGCTTACCCTCTGATATCGTTCTCCTTCGGTATCTATGGTGTTGTTGATCTGTGTGTGCTTCGGCTTGTGGTCATGCTTCGTGGCTACCCCAGAATCGAGACCAACCATTGCTCTAGCTCTCGGGTCAGCGTCTCTACATTCAATGGGGCGGCGCCTTCGAGCTCAGGCGAGTCACATCAATGTGAACTCGTTGTAAGGAGTTATATGATACAATCATCATATGTCCTCAAAGCGATTTTTGATTCCAATTAAGGGTTTTTATTATACACATAATGGTGGCACAAAAAATTGGAATATGCCCGAAAAGGATATTGTGGCGAAATCTATGACAAAAACGCTAAGTATATTGTTGCTTAAGAAGCAACGATGCAGGGTGTTGGGTCAAATAGTTCATTTATGAACTTTGTATGGTTTCAAGAAGTCATGTGCAAATAGAACACTATTCTGAATAGTAGCTTTTAGCTTACACTACTAGGGAAAAGCCTAGCAGTAGCTGGTTTTTGGCCTATCAGTAGCGTGGGTAAGCGCCCTACTGATAAGGCGCTACAGCTAATGCTTAGCATTAGCGCCTACTGGCACTCGCTACTGCTATATCTACTTAGTAGTAGCGCTTTCCAAGTCAATCGCTACTGCTAATTATTAGTAGCGCTTTCGAAAACAACCGCTACTACTATTATTCACTGTTCCATTTCTTTTGAATTTTAGGTCGTATTCATATACCTGTATACAAGTTTTCATATAGTAGCAATTTAGAGATTGTTTTTACATCGTAATGAGTTATTAAATCACTAGGTGAAAGAACCTTGGATTAGTTTCAAGTGCATGGATCCAAAGTAACCAATGGTCACTTTGGATCCATCCATTTGAAACTAATCGGCGGTTCTTTCACCCAATGACATAATAACTTCTCATCATCATCATAATATCATTAACAACTTATCATCATAATATATCATTGTCATATAACTCCTCATAATCATCATTTTCGTCCATGATGGGACATCATATAACAACTTCGTCACTAGTTATAATAACAACTCGTCCTCATCATCATCATAGTACTCATAGTCACTACTCCTACTCAGCATCACCATCAAGTCTAAGACATTGTAGTCATATATAATCAACACTAACTAATTGTTCTTAATACTTAGGACCTACTCCTCTCTCCTAGCTAAAATACCATAAAACAGATAAACCGGTCCTTCACCATAATGAAGAATGGACATAAACCTATCTCCAACTTGTGGCTTGCGCACATTCATTTTGTCTCCAATTATTTGTGTGTGCGCATTCATCACTTTGCTCCATTCTTTGATTTTGAGCCTTCCATCGTTTGAAGAAATCGAGTATGCGGTATGGTAAGCCTCCGAAGGAGTTGGTCGTAAGCTAACCATATGCATATCACCTTCGGTAAATAGCATGTCAGGAACAACCTGCTTCGGGAGCCTCTGTTCAAAAACGAAATAGTAACATATATAGTTAGCAATGGTTTACTTAAGAATAATGTATGCAATGAAGTTACCATCATTAACAAAAGCTTACCAAGTTTTTAGCAATGAAGTTATCATCAAGCAATTTATGGACTAGTGGCACGTATCTAGTATAATTTTGGCTGATAGAGTGACTGGTTTTGAAGGCCTCAACATCTTTTATGAATGAGACAAGATAACCTTTCTCCTCACAATTAAGCTTGGAGTCATAGCTGTAGTATGTGTTGTCTACTACCTTCCGAGTATTTCTTGAAGATAAGAAATAAGCTGAAAATTATAAATAAATAAGTTTAGTATGGACGAACACCAAATATTTTTAAATTAACAACATAAATTACTGAACTTAACAAATTAGTTTGACAAACTCACATCTAGGCAAAACTGGAGGCATATCCACATCCACCCAGATGTCGATATTATCATCATCATCATAATCTTCGGGACGAATATCAAATCTTATTCGCATTCCCTCCTCAAATCCATATGCCTTGCAGAGAGCTTCCCAATTAGAGCAACCAAAATGGGAGCGATCGACCGCATTGTAGAACTTAACCAGAAACTCGTAACCATGTTTAGTTCTTAAGTGAGCCCTCCTCGTCTCCACATTCTCAAAGTCATCTAAACCAAAACCAAGCTTCTCCAATACATATGGTCTAGCATGGCACAGGATGTACTAATCGAATTGAAAAAATCCATAAATTACATGTTGAACAAAAGAAGCACAAGTGATGATATTAATTATGATGAAATGCTTGTCGTTGCATACTGTCCATGTTGGGGATCGTAGCAGAAATTTAAAATTTTCTATGCATCACCAAGATCAATCTATGGAGTAATCTAGCAACGAGGGGAAGGAGAGTGCATCTACATACCCTTGTAGATCGCTAAGCAGAAGCGTTGCAAGAACGCGGATGAAGGAGTCGTACTCGTAGCGATTCGGATCGCGGTTGATTCCGATCTAAGCGCCGAACAACGGCGCCTCCGCGTTCAACACACGTGCAGCCCGGTGACGTCTCCTATGCCTTGATCCAGCAAGGGGAGAAGGAGAGGTTGGGGAAGACTCCATCCAGCAGCAGCACGACGGCGTGGTAGTGGTGGAGGAGCGCGGGACTCCAGCAGGGCTTCACCAAGCACTACGAGAGACGAGGAGGGAGAGGGGTAGGGCTGCGCCAGCAGGGGAGGAACTTCGTGTGTTGGGCTGCCCCTTTGCCTCCACTATATATAGGGGGGAGGGAGGGCTGCGCCCCCACCTAGGGTTCCCACCCCAAGGGGTGCGGCGGCCCTAGATCCCATCTAGGGTGGCGGCCACAAGGGGGAGAGGGGGAGGCGCACCTGGGGTGGGCCTTAGGGCCCATCTACCCTAGGGTTTGCCCCCTTCCCCTCTAGGAGGCGCCTTGGGCCTTGGTGGGAGGCGCCCCAGCCCACCTAGGGGTTGGTCCCTTCCCACTATTGGCCCATGTAGGCCTCCGGGGCCCGTGGCCCCTCGGTGGACCCCCGGACCCCTCTGGTGGTCCCGGTACACTACCGGTGATGCCCGGAACACTTCCGGTGGCCAAAACCATACTTCCGATATATCAATCTTTACCTCCGGACCATTCCGGAACTCCTCGTGCGTCCGGGATCTCATCCGGGACTCCGAACAACATTCGGTAACCGCGTACATACTTTCCCTATAACCCTAGCGTCATCGAACCTTAAGTGTGTCGACCCTACGGGCTCGGGAGTCATGCAGACATGGCCGAGACAACTCTCTGGTCAATAACCAACAGCGGGATCTGGATACCCATGTTGGCTCCCACATGCTCCACGATGATCTCATCGGATGAACCACGATGTCAAGGATTCAATCAATCCCGTATACAATTCCCTTTGTCTATCGGTACGATACTTGCCCGAGATTCGATCGTCGGTATCCCGATACCTTGTTCAATCTCGTTACCGGCAAGTCTCTTTACTTATTCCGTAACACATCATCCCATGATCAACTCCTTGGTCACATTGTGCACATTATGATAATGTCCTACCGAGTGGGCCCAGAGATACCTCTCCGTTACACAAAGTGACAAATCCCAGTCTTGATTCGTGCCAACCCAACAGACACTTTCGGAGATACCTGTAGTGAACCTTTATAGACACCCAGTTACGTTGTGACGTTTGGCACACCCAAAGCACTCCTATGGTATCCGGGACTTGCACAATCTCATGGTCTAAGGAAATGATACTTGACATTAGAAAAGCTTTAGCATACGAACTACACGATCTTGTGCTAGGCTTAGGATTGGGTCTTGTCCATCACATCATTCTCCTAATGACGTGATCCCGTTATCAACGACATCCAATGCCCATGGTCAGGAAACCGTAACCATCTATTGATCAACGAGCTAGTCAACTAGAGGCTTACTAGGGACATGGTGTTGTCTATATATCCACACATGCATCTGAGTTTCCTATCAATACAATTCTAGCATGGATAATAAACGATTATCATGAACAATGAAATATAATAATAATAACTAATTTATTATTGCCTCTAGGGCATATTTCTAACAGTCTCCCACTTGCACTAGAGTCAATAATCTAGTTCACATCGCCATGTGATTAACACTCACAGGTCACATCGCCATGTGACCAACATCCAAAGAGTTTACTAGACTGAATAATCTAGTTCACATCACTATGTGATTAACACTCAATGAGTTCTAGGTTTGATCATGTTATGCTTGTGAGAGAGGTTGTAGTCAACGGGTCTTGCCATATTCAGATCTCTATGTATTTCGCAAAACTTTATATCGTAGATGCTGCTACCACGTTCCATTGGAGCTATTCCAAATTATTGCTCCATTATACATATCCGGTATCTCTACTCAGAGCTATCTGGATAGGTGTTAAGCTTGCATCGACGTAACTCTTTACGTCGAACTCTTTATCATCTCCATAACCGAGAAACATTTCCTTATTCCTCTAAGGATGATTTCGACCGCTATCTGGTGATCCTCTCCTAGATCACCTTTGTACCCTCTTTCCAGACATGTGGCAAGGCACACATCAGGTGCGGTACTTCAGCATGGCATACCGTATAGAGCCTATGACAAAAGCATAGGGGACGACCTTCGTCCTTCCTCTTTCTTCTGCCGTGGTCAAGCTTTGAGTCTTACTCAACTTCACACCTTACAACTCAGGTAAGAACCCCTTCTTTGACTGATCTATTTTGAACTCCTTCAAAAACATGTCAAGGTGTGCGTTCTTTGAAAGTATCATCAGGCGTTTTGATCTATCTCTATAGATCTTGATGCCCAATATGTAAGCAGCTTTATCCAGGTCTTCCTTTGAAAATCACTCTTCAAACAACCGTTTATGCTTTCCAGAAATTCTACATTATTTCGGATCAACAATATGTCATCCACATATACTTATCAGAAATGTTGTAGTGCTCCCACTCACTTTTTTGTAAATACAAGTTTCTAGCAAACATTGTATAAACCTAAAAGCTTTGATCACTCCATCAAAGCATATATTCCGACTCCGAGATGCTTGCTCTAGTCCATAGAAGGATTGCTGGAGCCAGCATACCTTTTAGAATCCTTAGGATCGACAAAACCTTTTATTGTATCACATACAACTTTTTCTTACGAAAACTGGTAAGAAAACTTGTTTTGACATCCATCTGTCAGATTTCATAATCGAAAAATGCAGCTAATGCTAACATGATTCCGACAGACTTAAGCATCGCTACGGGTGAGAAATTCTCATCGTAGTCAACTCCTTGAACTTGTGAAAAGACTCTTTCCCACAAGTCGAGCTTCATAGACGGTAACATTACCGCCCACGTCCGTCTTCTTCTTAAAGATCCATTTATTCTCAATAGCTTGCCGATCATCGAGCAAGTCCACCAAAGTCCATACTTTGTTCTAATACATGGATCCTATATCATCTTTCATGGCTTCTAACCATTTGTCGGAATACGGGCCCACCATCGCTTCTCCATAGCTCGTAGGTTCATTGTTGTCTAACAACATGATATCTAAGACAGGATTACCGTACCACTCAGGAGTAGTACATATCCTTGTCGACCTACGAGGTTCGATAGCAAATTGATCTGAAGCTTCATGATCACTATCATTAACTTCCTATTCAACAGACGTAGGTGCCACAGAAAACATCTTTCTGTGTTGCATCACTCTCTCGTTGAAGTAAAGGTTCGACAACCTCATCAAGTTCTATCTTCCTCCCACTCAATTCTTTCGAGAGAAACTCCTTCTCGAGAAAGGACCCGTTCTTAGCGACAAACAATTTGCCCTCAGATCTGAGATAGAAGGTATACCCAACTGTCACCTTTGGGTATCCTATGAAGATGTGTTTGTCCGCTTTGGGTTCGAGCTTCTTCGGCTGAAGCCTTAAGCATCGCAGCCCAAACATTAAGAAACGACAACTTTGGTTTCTTGCCAAACCATATTCTTACGACATCGTCTCAACGGACTTAGATGGTGTCCTATCTAAAGTGAATGCAGCTGTCTCTAACGCATAACCTCAAAATGAAAACGGTAGATCGGTAAGAGACATCATAGATTGCACCATATCTCATAAGGTTCGATTACGACATCTGGACACACCATTACAACTGTGGTGTTTCAGGTGGCTTCAACTGTGAAACAATTCCACAATGTCTTAAGTGATTGCCAAACTCATAACTCAGAAATTCTCATCGATCAGATTGTAGGAATTTGATCTTCTTGTTATGATGGTTCTTAACTTCACTCTGAAACCGCTTGAACTTTTCAAATGTTTCAGACTTGTGCATCATTAAGTAAATATACCTATATCTACTCAAATCGTCAGTGAAGATGAGAAAATAGCAATATCCACCGCACGCTTCAATTCTCATTGGATCACACGCATCAGCATGTATGATTTCCAACAAGTCACTTGCCCATTTCATTGTACCTGAAAACGGGGTCTTAGTCATCCTGCCCATGAGGCATGGCTCGCATGTGTCAAGCGATTCAAAATCAAGTGACTCCAAACATCCATCGACATGGAGTTTCTTCATGCATCTTACACCAATATGACCTAAGCGGCAGTGCCACAAGAAAGTGGTACTATCATTATTAACTCTACATCTTTTGGCGTGAACATGCGTATTACCACGACCGAGATTCAATGAACCATTCACATAGGATGCATGACCATGAAAGGTATTATTCATGTAAACAGAATAACCATTATCCTCTAACTTAAATGAATAACCGTATTGCAATGAACATGATCTAATCATATTCATGCTCAACGTAGACACCTGATAACATTTATCTAGGTTCAATACTAATCCCGAAGGCAGATGGAGTGTGCGATGGTGATCTCGTCAACTTTGAAAAACACTTCCAACACACATCGTCACCTCGCCCTTAGCCAGTCTCCGTTTAGTCCGTAGCTTTTGCTTCAAGTCACCAATAATAGCAACTGAACCGGTATCCAATACCCAGGTGCTACCAGGAGTACTAGTGAGGTACACATTAATAACACTTATATACTTTGTTGAAGTTGCCAGCCTTCTTATCTACCATGCATTTGGGGTAATTCCGCTACCAGTGACCGTTCCCCTTCCAATAGAAGCACTTAGTCTCGGGTTTGGGTTCAACCTTGGGTTCCTTCACTGGAGCGGCAACTGGTTTGCCATCCATGAAGTTTCCCTTCTAGCCCTTGCCCTTCTTGAAACCAGTGGTCTTGTTAAACCATCAACACTTGATGCTCCTTCTTGATTTCTACCTTTTGCGGTCTTAAGCACCGCGAACAGCTCCGGGATCAACTCCATCCCTTGCATGTCATAGTTCATCATGAAGATCTAGTAGCTTAGTGATAGTGACTAGAGAACTCTATCAATCACTATCTTATTTGGAAGTTTAACTCCCACTTGATTTAAGTGATTATAGCACCCAGACATTCTGAGCACATGCTCACTAGTTGGGCTATTCTCCTCCATCTTGTTGGCAAAAGAACTTGTCAGAGGTCTCATACCTCTCAATACGGGCATGAGCTTGAAATCCCAATTTCAGCTCTAGGAACATCTCATATGTCTTATGGCGTTCAAAACGTCATTGGAATCCTGATTCTAAGCCGTAAAGTATGGTGCACTAAACTATCAAGCAGTCATAAGGATGTGTCTGTCAGGTGTTCACAACATCCACAGATGACGTTGTAGGGGTTTGCACATCGAGCGGTGCATCAAAGACGTAAGACTTCTGTGTAGCAGTGAGGACACTCCTCGGACTACGGACCTAGTCCGCATCATTGCTTACAATATCTTTCAACTTGGTCTTTCTCTTGGAACGTATTGAAACAGGGAGCTACAACGTGAGCTATTTATCTACAGCATATTTGCAAATACAATTTAGACTATGTTCATGATAATTAAGTTCATCTAATCAAATTATTTAATGAACTCCCACTCAGATAGACATCCCTCTAGTCATCTAAGTGAAACATGATCCGAGTCAACTAGGCCCTATCCGATCATCATGTGAGACGGACTAGTCAACACCGGTGAACATCTTCATGTTGATCGTATCTTCTATACGACTCATGTTCGACCTTTCGGTCTTCCGTGTTCCGAGGCCATGTCTGTACATGTTAGGCTCGTCAAGTCAACCTAAGTGTTTCACATGTGTCCCGAGGCCATGTCTGTACATGCTAGGCTCGTCAACACCCGTTGTATTCGAACGTTAGAATCTATCACACCCGATCATCATGTGGTGCTTTGAAACAACGAACCTTCGCAACGGTGCATAGTTAGGGGGAACACTTTTCTTGAAATTTTAGTGAGGGATCATCTTATTTAAGCTACCGTCGTTCTAAGCAAATAAGATGTAAAACATGATAAACATCACATGCAATCAAATAGTGACATGATATGGCCAATATCATTTTGCTCCTTTTGATCTCCATCTTCGGGGCTCCATGATCATCGTTGTCACCGGCATGACACCATGATCTCCATCATCATGATGCCCATCATCGTGTCTTCTTGAAGTTGTCTCGTCATCTATTACTTCTACTACTATGGCTAACGCTTTAGCAATAAAGTAAAGTAATTACATGACATTTATGTTGACACGCAGGTCATAAATAAATTAAGACAACTCCTATGGCTCCTGTCGGTTGTCATACTCATCGACATGCAAGTCGTGATTCCTATTACAAGAACATGATCAATCTCATACATCACATATATCATTCATCACATCCTTTTGGCCATATCACATCACAAGGCATATGCTACAAAAACAAGTTAGACGTCCTCTAATTGTTGTTGCAAGTTTTTACCTGGCTGCTATAGGTTTCTAGCAAGAACGTTTCTTACCTACGCCAAAACCACAACGTGATATGCCAATTTCTATTTACCCTTCATAAGGACCCTTTTCATCGAATCCGATCTGACTAAAGTGGGAGAGACAGACACCATCTAGCCACCTTATGCAACTAGTGCATGTCAGTCGGTGGAACCAGTCTCACGTGTGTAAGGTCGGTCCGGGCCGCTTCATCCCACGATGCCGCCGAATCAAGATAAGACTAGTAACGGCAAGTAAATTGACAAAATCGACGCCCACAACAACTTGTGTTCTACTCGTGTATAGAAACTACGCATAGACCTAGCTCATGTTGGGGATGATATTAATTACGATGAAATGCTTGTCGTTGCATACTGTCCATGTTGGGGATCGTAGCAGAAATTTAAAATTTTCTACGCATCACCAAGATCAATCTATGGAGTAATCTGGCAACGAGGGGAAGGAGAGTGCATCTACATACCCTTGTAGATCGCTAAGCAGAAGCGTTGCAAGAACGCGGATGAAGGAGTCATACTCCTAGCGATTCAGATCACGGTTGATTCCGATCTAAGCGCCGAACAACGGCGCCTCCGCGTTCAACACACGTGCAGCCCGGTGACGTCTCCTACGCCTTGATCCAACAATGGGAGAAGGAGAAGTTGGGGAAGACTCCATCCAGCAGCAGCACAACGGCATGGTGGTGGTGGAGGAGCACGGGACTCCAGCAGGGCTTCGCCAAGCACTACGAGAGACGAGGAGGGAGAGGGGTAGGGCTGCGCCAGCAGGGGAGGAACTTCGTGTGTTGGGCTGCCCCTTTGCCTCCACTATATATAGGGGGAGAGGGAGGGCTGCGCACCCACCTAGGGTTCCCATCCCAAGGGGTGCGGCAGCCCTAGATCCCATCTAGGGTGGCGACCACAAGAGGAAGAGGGGGAGGCGCACCTGGGGTGGGCCTTAGGGCCCATCTGCCCTAGGGTTTGCCCCCTTCCCCTCTAGGAGGCGCCTTGGGCCTTGGTGGGAGGCGCCCCAGCCAACCTAGGGGCTGGTCCCTTCCCACTCACTACTAGGAAAAGGCCTACTAATGGCGCACCTAATTTGGCCATTAATGGCGCATTAGGGGTGCGCCATTAGTGCCACGCCATTAGTATATTTTACTAATGGCGCACCACTGGTGCGCCATTAGTATCTGGTATACTAATGGCGGACCTCAGATGCGCCATTAGTATATACAACAGTGCGCCATTAGTATGCCTCCCAGGGGGCCATGTATACCCAGGTGCTTTGGCATACTAATGGCGCACAACAACAAGATGCGCCATTGGTAACTTCGGCATACTAATGGCGCACTGTTTAATGATGCGCCATTAGTATCCTTTGGCATACTAATGGCGCACTCTGATGTGATGCGCCATTAGTATGAATATTAGGTTTTTTTTATTTTTTAATTTTCTGTTTTTTGCACAGGTTACAAAATATATAATTGGACAAAATATAGACAACACACATCAACAACAGATTCATCGAATACAATAGAAGATTAGTCTCTGAATACAATTCATCATATTAGTCTCCGAATACAATTCATCATATTAGTCTCCGAATTGAAAAGACAGAACAAAGATAGAACATTATATTACAAGTCTCGAGACCGCGAGTAGCGAGTCTGTCTTCACATTACAAGTCGATATCGATCATCTAAACTACCATCACATAGAAGAGAGCTGCGTTCATCACGATGAGCATCATCACGATGAAACTCGTCTTCATCCGGTTCCTCCAACGCTCCCTCCCCTCTTCCGCTAGATAGCGGGCGTATCTAGATTCAGCCTCGGCCCTAGTGGTGTACCCTTTGTAACTGTTACCGCTGAATCGGTGAACCTGTCTCCGACACTCCTCCCAGTCGTCGTAGACTCCGGGAACCTTACCCTTGTACACGACATACGACGGCATCGCTATGCACTAGCCAAACGAAACGTTAGTACCAATTCACAGACAATACATAAGCAATATATAAGTATGCAACAGAACGATCGGAAGAGAAAAGCAAGACATTAATAGCATCGATTACATCTAAGTTGAACGACTCTCGAAACCAAAGAGACATACTACAAGTTCATTAAAGTTTAATTACAACATGAGCCAATCGATGTTTCAGAACTAGACACAGCATCACTGCTTTCGACTTGACTCAAGGGACCGGAGCGTGGATGAAGCCGCCGTCTATCGTGGGAGTCATGAAATAACGGTCGTTGTCAGCCTGCATTTGTAGCATTGTGTCGATGTCACTGTTGGACGGTTGATTTCTGAGGTAGAACTGCCCCGAGGTACGAAGGACATCTTGATGGATGATTTCCGCAAACTCCGACTGGATGCGAAAGAATTCTTGTCTGATGTCTGCGTCCTGGATTGCCGACACACTCGCGGCCCAATCTTTGAGTTTAATCGGTAGCAGAAGTTGATGATGGTCCCGTACGATCGCCCGCATGTGATGGATGGCGTAGTAGGCACCCTTCCGACCGCCAGGCGGCTGCTTGACGCAGCAGAACATCGTATTGTGGGAGAACACGTGCTTGCCATACTTATGAATAGGCCTGGTGAAGGTGCCTCCAGATTTAACGTAGCCGGGGAGAATATCATCAAGAACCTTCTTGACATTTGTGTAGTCTACGTTCGACTGACGGTCCGGGTCGAAATACGTGGCCATGGAATATTTGGGGCTTAGGAGGATGAGCGTGCAATGTGTGTCACTGCAGAAAACACGGAATGTTAAAAGAAAAACGATCGAAATCTAAGAATTCATATGTTACGGGGCGGTTGAGGGGAGGACTTACTCGGGAAAGTAAGGCACGAGGAAGTTATCCTTATCTTGGTTTGCCAGAATGACGCCTTCGAGGTAAGAAGTCGCGACTTGCTGGTCCCCAGCGCTGCCCAAGATCTTGGCACGCATGTAGAAGGGGTCGACTATCACGATGTCCGGGGTCTTGTCGCGAATGATCCGCATCTCCATACTCAGCGAAAATAGCCGAACCAAAGTGTATTGCAGCGGATGAAGGTTCAACATAGCGTGGATGTCATCAAACCGTAGGACGATCGTACCCCCGATGGAGTTATCCACAAAGCCCTTGCCCTCTGGCACCTTGGCCGCGAAAACCGGGTATGCCACATCCTTCTCTCCGAGACGCCGCTTCTCCAAAGAAAGAACACTATCATGCAGACTCCGCATAGCACCGGTTGCAGCATCGAGCATATTTCTTGGTAGCATCGGCCTACCCGCCACATGCACCCTCCTCGAGATATCCTCAGGTGAAGGTGGCCCGTCCTGAGTACGGATCGTACTCGGTGCCGGCTGGCCCGCACCCTTGTTAGTCTTTCTTTTGCGTGCCTTCTTCTTCTCCTGTAATGGGGCCGAGTTCTGCTCACAGACCGCCTTCCTGAGTGTGTTGGGGCTGATAATATTTCGCACCTCGCCTATCTGAGGCTCGGTGAAGTCGGCAGCTAGAGGCGTCTCCTGAGAGCTGAACGGCAGACGACGCCTGTTGCAACTTGGCTTCTCCGCGGTACCAGCTAGATTACGCACGTCTTTTGTTGGGTTGGGTTCTTGAGAAGGAGGCCCCATGAAGTCACCACCGTACCCATGATCGGCAAAGTACTGATCGACGTTGCCAAATGTATCGTCGTCGTCGTCGTTCTGATCCTGTGCCATATGCATGTTTGGATCCAGTGGCATAGGGATGTCCGGCACCGTTGCGGCGGTCTTGCCATGGGGCCGACTTGGCGCCGGCACGACTGGCGGTGTTGTCTTTGGGGTGGTGTCCCCTGCCCCCAAACGAATCTGGCTCTTCGGCCAAAGCAGGGGCCAGCTCAGGCAGGCGCTGAGGGTCATCACGTCATCATCGTCGGCCCCGACGGGTCGAATCGGAGGTAACAACTCGTCGCAGCCTGGCAGCACCCGAACCAGTTGAACCCTAAACAAGTTGGGTGGCATCTGGGTACCGTGGAACAAGGGGTTGCCCGGTTGAACGATTTTGCCCTTGGCGACATCGACCAACTCGTTGTTCACGAAGTGCAGGAGAGTGCACGGAACGTCGGCGGCGCCCTGCGAAAACATGTAGGGCGTCAGGGATGCCCAATCAAAGGCAAGGAGATGAAGTCCTCGGCCGAGAGAGGCTTAATTAGTTACCATGATGATGGCGTCGAGCTCGGCTAATGTCGAGGCACCGCCAACGGCGGGCGTGCAGTTAACGGAGGGGCCGCTTGCTGCAGAGGTGGCGGCCGGCGTACACCCGGATGCATTAAGCTCCCATGCCGGCGTCAGAGACACCAATGCTGCCTCTGCCGGAGACACCAATGGCCCCGTCATCGCGTTCTGCGAGTTGCTAGCCGTGAAGCTAGGAATCGGGGGCAGCCCCTGTTGGCCGCCCGCAATCCACGCACTCAACCCCTGGATCAAGGTAGGCACAATGGCGGTGATCGTCGCTCCGAGTTGTTGTTGCACTTGCTCTTGGACAATCTCCGGAATCCGCGCCACCTATGCCTTGAGTTCTTGAACCTCGCGTGCCTGGCTTTCCGAGCTTGTCTTTTTCTCCTTTCGCCCACCAGTGTTATAGTATGACGACCATTTTGTCGACAAGCCTTTGCCGGCCACACGACCAGCTGACGTCGGCTTACTGAGCTTATCCTTGTTCTTCATTACATTCAACGCCCTATTTAGAGTGGTGTCCCAAGGGTTGCTCTTAGTCGACCCCGCGCTACTGCTTTCAGTCGCCTGCGGAAGGAATGTGAACCATTTAGAAATTTGGCTTCATTAATTAGAATGCAACCATATGGAGCTAATTACACGGGGGTGTATTCCTTACCAGAACAAGATCAAGCGCCCTGGTCTTCGGATCCGTGGTAAGCTCCTTTGTTTTCGGGTCCTTCTTGTTCCGGGCCCTGACAAAGTTCCTGGTCTGCTTGTCACCGTATTTATCGAAGAGGGGCGGTAGGCCTTGCTCGGCACTGTCCGCCTCCTCCTTGTCCCATATAGGCTCCGCCACTCTGTAACCGTCGGGACCGAGTGTGTGTTCCCCTAAGTTCAGCTCCCGCATTTCTTTCCCCCACTGACTTGATTCGGAGTTTGCGGTGCTCGAGCAATTGATCTTGAAGTCGTTGTAGTCATCTTCGGTGATCGAAGGATTTTTCTCCTTAATCTTCTCATAACTCTCACCTTTCTCGATCATTCTCTTCACATTGCTTTTCCAAGTAGACAGGGCCTTGCTCATCTTCGTGAGGGCAACATTGTTCACTTTATTCCCTTTGAGGCTTGTGTTTTCAAATTCAGCGGGGAACTTGTATCGTTCGTGCAGCTTCGTGAAGAGGAGGTTGCGCAAATTCCCTCGGTCAGGATGCCTCAGGTTCTCGGTGTTGATCGAGATGGTGCTCCAGAGAATGCACCCGAGCTGAAGCGAGTACCACTTGACTATTCGTTCGGGCGCCGTTGGATTCCCGTCGGAGTCCACTTCAGTAACTTCCTCCTTGAGGGTGCGGAGCACGGTCGGGCGCCGGTCCTTCCGTTGCCTCTTCGGTTGGCTGCCATCTGTGCGTGCGCCGCCATCATCAGTGGTGGCATCCTTGGCGGCACCATCAGTGGTGGCATCAGTGGGGTCATCCTCGGCGGCACCATCAGTGGTCTCAGGATCGGTGGGGAAGGCGGCGTCCTCATACAAGTGAGGTTGTTCCTCCATCTCCTGGCACAGCTCCCAGAATGCCTTGCCGCCCGAACCCCCGGCCTCATCGTTGTTGGCCATGTTTCTCTCTAAATAGGAACAAAGTTTGGTCAAAAAGTTGGTTATTGTCAAGGAACAAGATCTTGGTCTCATCATTTAGGGTTTGTCGACACCGAGGCATCCTAAAAGCTAAGCTTTTATCATTGAGGGTTTTTCGACGCCGAGGCACCCTAAAAGCCTAAGCTTTCATCATTTCGGTTTTTATCGACACCGAGGCACCCTAAAAGCCAAGGTTGTATAATTAATGGTTTGTCGACACCCATGCATTAGTCACAAGTACCCCATATGTCCTATTTTTAGCAAAGTCATGCTAAAATTCACGGAAAATTTCAGCATGACCTTTGCTGAAAATAGGACATATGGAGTACCCGAATTTGCCGGAACGGAAGTTAATCGACATTCCAGCAAACTCAAGGGCCTCTCGGGTGGACAAGGCAAAAAAGGCCTCCATCACAACATGGAAAATACATTGGCATGTGAAGAGGTGAAACAATATATGCATCTCCAAGCAATATCATTCAACATTTTGGACAAACCACTACAAGCAATACTGGATCAGATACAAGAAGAATGTGAGAAAATGCAGACAAATACTAACAAATTGAGGTGTTTAACTTGTGGTGCTCTCTGTGCTATTAACATTTCAAGTCAAAACCTTTTCTGGTTAGTAAGTGTTTCTTGAGCATATGTATGTAGTAAGTGTTTCTGCTCTTAGTGTTTCAGAACACATATTTTAGCTACCTAGTACCAGTGCTATTACCCAGCAGTTAATTAGCTTTTGCTTTTGCTTTTCAGTGCCAAATTCTAGCTAGTACCAGCAAATTAACATCTAGCAGCAATCATTTTCAAATATATATACACTGGACATTTTAATATTAACCTAAGGAAAAATGAATAGTTAGGTTAATTACCCACTGTTAGTTATTCAGTCTGATGCTTTGTTCTACACTTTGATGCAAATTAGTATATAGAAGAAGCTATTTACTAGCAGTACCACATATAAAAGACATTCAGTCTGATGCTATTTACTAGCAGTACTAGCAGTTTTTTTTTCTTCTTCAATAACTGTATTGGCCATCAGACTGTATTGGCCATATATAAAAGACATTCAGTCTGATGCTATTTACTAGCAGTAGTAGCAGTTTTTTTTCTTCTTCATTAACTGTACTAGCAGTTTTTCTTCTTCTTCGTTAACTGTATTAGCTATTTACTAGCAGTACTAGCACTTGGATCATATGCTAATGCTACATTGATACATCATCATGCTGGGTAATATTAAACCCAAGCAACTTTATAATCAACCCAAGATACATCAACTACTGCACTGTCCTGCCTAATAAAATTTTCTCTAGTGCTCATAGATCAGAAAATACTCTTGTTAGATTTTGAAATCACATATCTTCAAACAAGAAAAGATTTTAACAGAAAATCTATAAAAATATGAAAAACAAAAGCTATACATTCGGGCCTGCTACTACTATACTTTCAATTTCTGGAGTTGCGCCATATGCCACAACTTCTAAGAAATCAAAAAGACCTCGCTTAGTCTGAGAAGTTTGAAGTATTCAGAAAAAGACTACACGTGCTCCCTACAAACAGACACACACAAAAATTCAGACATTCCTGTCTGAAAAAAGAAGGATTGCAATGTATGCCACTGAAAATGTTTATCCACTCGCATTATGCCTCTTAAATTTCAGACAAAAATGGCAGGCAACTCTGTCTGCTGTCTATATGTAGTATGTGCTACAAACTCAAGATTACAAAATGGGGTGCTAGCTGCTACATTCAGATTACAAAACTGGGGTGCTCGCTGCTACATTCAGATTCACACACACAAAAAAACCGGAAGTCCCTAGATGTACAGACTCAAGTTACAAAACTGGGGGTGCTCGCTGCTACAATCAGATTCACACAGAAAAACAAATCTACAGCCATGGGCATGAACATAACCGGGTGGGATTGCTAGTTACTATTCATCAGCTGCATATATAGGCATGTATTCAGACATTCCACACTTAAAAACATTTCATTTTCTCTCTAAAAATGTGTGATGCAAACGAATCTAATATATCACGAAAAAACAGCAAGCACCTCATGTATGCCACTCATATAAACACAAGCAAATTTTGGGTTTGTTTGACTTTGCTGCCACTGGAGAAGGCGCATTGCATACCGAGAGGTGGTCGAGGAAGGCGAGCACGGCCACGTCGTCGCCAGTGACGATCTTCTCGGCCTCGTCGACGGTGGTGAGGTTCTGCACCGCAAGGCCCAGCTTCTTGCCGATCCAAGCGACAATGGCGTCCCTGCAGCAAAGCAAAAACAAAATTCTCAGCAGCTGCGGAGCGGGAACAGGGAGGGAATTGGGGATCTGCAGAAATTGCTCACTTGGTCCTCTCGCCGGAGTAGTCCCTGGGCACGCCGTCGATGAAGAAGAGGAGGGTGGGGTAGCCCTGCACGCCGTGCGCCTGCGCCAGGTCGTGCTCCTCTGTGGCGTCGGGGCGGCGTCGAGGCGGCGGGGCAGCGGCGTCGATGCGTCGAGGTGGCGTCGGGGCAGCGTCGAGGCGTCGAGGTGGCGTCGGGGCGTCGAGGCGGCGTCGGGGCATTGAGGCGGCGTCGAGGCGTCGAGGCGGCGTCGGGGCGGCGTCGAGGCGGCGTCGGGGCGGCGTTGAGGCGGCAGGGCAGCGGCGTCGGGAGAGGAGAGGGGAAGGGGATCGAGGGCGAGGGCGAGGGAGAGAGAGGGGATAGGTTTGGGCCGGGGAGGAAATATGGATGGGGGCGGCACAATACTAATGGCGCACCACCCCTCGGTGCGCCATAAGTACATCCATACTAATGGCGCACCTCACCCTGGTGCGCCATTAGTATTATTTTTTTGATTTCTGCTCGAGCCAACAGGTTATCTTCCACCTGACCTGATCCACATCAAGTTCCCTCTACTAGCTCGACTGGTCAGCAGCCAGTTCTCACACCAGGAGGTCTTGGGTTCGATTCCCACGCTCCACAATTTTTTTATGCATTTAAAATGCTGTTTGATACTTATTTGTGTTTAAATATGTTTAAACTTGTTTAAATCATAATAGTAATATATTTTTTATAAGACAGTAATAATTTTTTTAAAAATATCATCAAACAGTAATGCCGGTGGAGCGGGGGAGGGTGCGGGGGGTCGGCGGCGGCGGTTGAGTCGGGGAGGGGTGCGGGGGGTCGGCGGCGGCGGTTGAGTAGGGGAATCGAGGGTGCAGTGGGTCGGCGGTGGCGGCCGGTGGACCGGGGGGTGCTCAGCGGCGAGGGGGGCCGGATCTGGCGAGGTGGGATAGCGATCGAGATGGAGGGGGATCGAGATCGAGTGTCCATGAAATTTAAAAATATTCATGATAGTTCAAAAAGTGCCCATGAAATACAATCGAGAAAGGAAGGCTACGATTTAAATACAATCGATCTTAGCTAGCTATCTGTTCACAATCTTCTTGCCCTTCTTTTTCGCAAATGGAGTTCTTCTGTGGAACGGACGTCCTTTAGGTAGGGTGGTCCTGCTTCTTCTTGTGGTGTATGCTGCTACTTCATCATCGTCGTCATGTTCGATCCTCGGGTCGCCGTACTTGTCGAAGTCTTGCTCATTGGCTACTCCATCCATTCCGATGATCTTCCTTTTGCCTCTCCTCACGACAACACGACTAGGCTTTGACGGGTCGGTAATGAAGAAGCATTGGTCCACTTGGGAAGCCAGTATCCATGGCTCATTTTTCGCGGTGACGTTTGTGCCCGCGGTCTTGGATTTGGCTTCGGGTATAACCATGGTGGTGAAATACCGGTCTTCTTTTAGGACGCTCTTGGCCCATCTGACACGGAACATCGGGACCTTCTCTCCAGCATAGCTCAGCTCCTAGATCTCCTCGATCCTTCTGTAGTATCTGTCCTTGTCGTTACCAGTGTAGGATTCCATTGTTACCCCGGAGTTCTGATAACCATCGCTCTTCATGTCCTTGGCCTCGGTGTAGAATGTGTAGCCATTGATATCGTACGCCTCATAGGTCATCAAGTTGTGCTCGGCGCCCTGTGACAAGGCGAATATGAGTTGTTCTTCCGCGGAAGAATCCTCATGTAAAGGGTACGACAGAAGCTTCTGCTTGAACCAACGCGTGAAACATGAGTTGTGCTCTTTGAGTATATCTCCGTCCGTCCTCTGTTGGCCTCGGTCATTGTACGTCTTCTTAATAAAGGTTTTGTGCTCTACCACCCAAGGATCGACCACGTCTATGTGTTGTAGCGCGACTAGGTTTGCTCTTTCAAAGTCGGCGAGTCGACCCTCGAAGTCGACATGCATTTCGCGGCGACCCTCACGGTGACCCCATCCAGCGAGCCTGCCGAGGTGCCTGTTGACGGGCAGACCAACGGGGTTCTCGATGCCTAGATAATTCGTGCAGTAGGAGATGCACTCTTCGGTCAGAAAGCCCCTGGCTATGCTTCCCTCTGGACGTGACATGTTGCGAACGTATCCTTTGATGACACCATTCATCCTTTCGAACGGCATCATGCTGTGCAGGAACGTCGGCCCGAGTTCGATGATATCCTCCACTATATGGACCAGCAGATGCACCATAACGTCGAAGAATGCGGGCGGGAAGTACATCTCAAGCTCGCATAGTATCACCACGATCTCTTCCTGTAGCCTTCTGAGTTGCCTCACGCCAATCGACTTCCGAGAGATGACGTCGAAAAAGTTGCATAGGCCAAATAGCGTTTCACGGACGTGCGTGTCCATGATCCCACGGATTGCAACTGGAAGTATCTGCGTCATCAGCACGTGACAGTCGTGAGACTTCACCCCGCTGACATTCTGCTTCGCTGGGTCTAGGTATCTGCTTATCTTCCCCGCGTAACCGTAAGGAAGTTTTACTCCTAGGAGGCAGGTGAAAAACTGCTCGATCTCCTCCTGACTTAGAGTGAAGCACGCGGGAGGGTAGTCATTTCCGGTCTTCTTGCCTTTGCGACGACTTTCTGTGTCCTGCTTCGCCTCATCATCATCATCATCATCATCATCATCATAATCATCATCATATATAGCGTGGAGCTCTTGCCTGATGCCCATTGATTTCAAGTCTGCCCTTGCTTTCGGCCCATCTTTGGTCCTCTCTGGCATGTTGAGCAGGGTACCAAGCAGACTCTCGCACACGTTCTTCGTGATATGCATGACATCAAGGCTGTGAGGCACACGATGGATCTTCCAGTACGGCAAGTCCCAGAAAACAGACCTCGTTTTCCATACCTTCAGCAGCGGCTCTGGCGCCTTTCGCTTCTTTCCCGGCTCTGGCGCCTTTTGCTTCTTTCCCGGCAGTGGGCAGTCTTTCCAATTTTTCAACAGCTTGTCTATTTCCTTGCCGCTCCTCGTCACGGGCGTTTTCGGGGTTCGGTTTCACCATCGAACAGATCCTTGCGTTTCCTCCACGGGTCATCGTCGCGAAGCCACCTTCGATGTCCCATGAACACGGTTTTCGAAGACCCGGGATCTCTATCTAGCTGGCGATACGTTGTGTCATCCATGCACCTTACGCATCCAGAAAATCTGTGGACTACCTGCCCCGCGAGATATTCGTAACCGAGATAGTCGTGCACCATCATGAGCAGTGCGGCTCTCATAGGGAAATATTCTTTCTCTGCGGCGTCCCACGTATTGGCTGGCGTTTTCCATAGTGTGTCTAGCTCCTCCTTCAGCAGCCCCAGATACAGATTGATGTCGTTCCCTGGTTGTTTCGGCCCTTCAATTAGCATACTCATGTGAATGTATTTCCTCTTCATGCACAACCAGGGGGAAGGTTGTACATCCACACAAACACAGGCCAGGTGCTATGTGTGCTTCTCTGGCTGCCAAACGTATTGACTCCATCGGTGCTCGCGCCCAGCACGATGTTCCTTGGATCCTTCCCAAATTCTGGGTATTCGAAGTTCAACGCTTGCCACTGGCTCGCATCCTTAGGGTGACTCAGCATCTTGTCTTTTTTATCTATCTCCGGATCATTTGCGTCATCTTCTCGCTTCCTCTCCTCCCTATCCGCGTGCCAACGCAGGAGCTTTGCTACCTTAGGGTCCGCGAAATACCGCTGCAGACGAGGAGTGATCGGAAAGTACCACACCACTTTTCGAGGAGCTTTCTTCCTCTTCTTGTATCGAGTGACGCCGCACACCGAACATATGGTAAACTCCGCGTGCTCGTCCCGATAAATGATGCAATTGTTCATGCACACATGGTATTTCACGTGCGGTAAATCCAGAGGACACACGATTTTCTTCGCCTCCTCCAAACTGGTCGGGCACTTGTTCCCCTTGGGAAGACGTTCGTGCCAGAATGACATGTTCTCGTCGAAGCATGCGTCGGTCATTTTGTGTTTTACCTTCATCTCCAGAGCCATGAGCGTTACTTTTAGGCGGGTATCCTCGGGCCTGCATCCTTCATACAATGGAGTAACCGCGTCTAACTCAAGTTGATCCATCTTGGCTTTCTCTCGGGCGGCAACTCTTGCGTTATCCGTCTGCTTGAGAAGCAGCTCTTGAATATGAGGGTCCTGCACCCAGCCCATCGATGGTCCAGCGTCGTCTGCTCCGCCGGCATCATCATCTTCATGATCATGCCCGTCGTCTGCCCCGGCATCTTCCTCATCATCATGTCCTGCATCTTCTACATGATGACTGTGTACGGCATCACCGTCATGATCATCTCCTGGGGATTCTTCGTCTTCTCGCCCGCCCGAGCCGCGGTGGTTGTCTTGCTGCCCTTCCTCATTTCTTGCCCGCCCCCCATGGACAACTTCGTAGTCATCTTCATCACCTTGCCACCGATAGCCATCCATGAAACCACGCAAGAGCAGGTGGTCCCGCACCTGCCCGGAATCCGGGTCCGCAATAAGGCTCCTCAGCTTGCATCTTCGACACGGACATCTTATCTCCGTCTCGTTCTTTTGAAGCATCTCGGCCTTCGCGGAGCTCAAAAACCTATTCACGATGCCTTCGGTCATCGTGCGGACCATGGTCGCCTGCGAGGTAGAGCAAAACGATATTTTAGAACCAAGAAAAAATTTGGCATGACTTTCCCTAAAAATAGGACCAAAAAGAATGCTTAATGCCAAAATTCTCGCCGAAACGGAAATGAATCAACATTCCGGCAAAATATTGGCAACTATCACATTTCAAATACCGGTACACCTCCAAACACAAACACATATGCAACACCACAAACATATGCAACACCACGAACATACATAGATCTAGCTAGGCCATAAAAAGTGCATGTGCACATTGTTGTAGGGAGAACAACATAAATATAGCTTCCCCCTTACTTACCTATCAAAACAAGGTAATTTAACCACTTAATTTGAATGAATCTATGGTGGAAATGAGGTGAAAAAGAGGAGGCACCCGAGACAAGGAGGAGGTGGAGAGAATGAAGTGGGGAGAAAGTGAGTGTGGGTAGGAGAGGCTGTCCAAAATATCTTGTTGCTGCCCACTTACTAATGGCGCACCAACTCTAAATGCGCCATTAGTAATCCAGGTTACTAATGGCGCACCTTCTGGTGGTGCGCCATTAGTAGTTTTGCAAAAAAAAAACATACTAATGGCGCACTGTCCCACAGTGCGCCATTACTAGTTTAAACTAGTAATGGCGCACGGTGGAACAGTGCGCCATTAGTAGTTTTGCAAAAAAAGGAATAAAAAATATAATAAAAAAAACAACATTAGTGGCGCACTTTACGACAGGTGCGCCATTACTAGTTACAACTAGTAATGGCGCACTGTGTCTGGATGCGCCATTAGTACGTTTGGACAGGCGCACTAGTTCAAAAAAAAATTTGATACTAATGGCGCACCCTGGGCCAGGTGCGCCATTAGTAGTTTCAACTCTAATGGCGTATCGGAAGGTGGTGCGCCATTAGTATATACTAATGGCACACCGCTTGTCTGGTGCGCCATTAGTGTCAATCCCATCTATAGCCCTTTTTCTAGTAGTGACTATTGGCCCATGTAGGCCTCTGGGGCCCGTGGCCCCTCCCGGTGGACCCCCGGACCCCTCCGGTGGTCCTGGTACACTACCGGTGATGCCCGGAACACTTCCGGTGGCCAAAACCATACTTCCTATATATCAATCTTTACCTCTGGACCATTCTGGAACTCCTCGTGACGTCCGGGATCTCATCCGGGACTCCGAACAACATTCGGTAACCGCGTACATACTTTCCCTATAACCCTAGCGTCATCGAACCTTAAGTGTGTAGACCCTACGGGCTCGGGAGTCATGCAGACATGGTCGAGACAACTCTCTGGTCAATAACCAACAGCGGGATCTTGATACCCATGTTGTCTCCCACATGCTCCACGATGATCTCATCGGATGAACCATGATGTTAAGGATTCAATCAATCCCGTATACAATTCCCTTTGTCTATCGGTACGATACTTGCCCGAGATTCGATCGTCGGTATCCCGATACCTTGTTCAATCTCGTTACCGGCAAGTCTCTTTACTCGTTTCGTAACACATCATCCCTTGATCAACTCCTTGGTCACATTGTGCACATTAATGTCCTACCGAGTGGGCCCAGAGATACCTCTCCGTTACACGGAGTGACAAATCCCAGTCTCGATTTGTGCCAACCCAACAGACACTTTCGGAGATACCTGTAGTGAACCTTTATAGCCACCCAGTTACGTTGTGACGTTTGGCACACCCAAAGCACTCCTACGGTATCCGGGACTTGCACAATCTCATGGTCTAAGGAAATGATACTTGACATTAGAAAAGCTTTAGCATACGAACTACATGATCTTGTGCTAGGCTTAGGATTGGGTCTTGTCCATCACATCATTCTCCTAATGATGTGATCCCGTTATCAACGATATCCAATGCCCATGGTCAGGAAACCGTAACCATCTATTGATCAACGAGCTAGTCAACTAGAGGCTTACTAGGGACATGGTGTTGTCTATGTATCCACACATGTATCTGAGTTTCCTATCAATACAATTCTAGCATGGATAATAAACGGTTATCATGGACAATGAAATATAATAATAATAACTAATTTATTATTGCCTCTAGGGCATATTTCCAACAGTACAAACATCGAAGGTCTCTTCTAGCTTCACGGTGAAAAACCTATCATTTTGCAGGTGAGGAAACCTATCGCACACACCCAGGTCATCATAGTAGTACCCGCACTCCGGGATCCCATCGTCATCAGACATCTCCTGTGTTCAAAATTCAGAGATTATAACTCGACAGCAAAACCCAAAAAATCCGGCATGACCTTTGCTTAAAAAAGGACACACCGAGCGCCTGAAATTTGCCGGAACGGAAATTAATCAACACTCAGGCAAAACATAGGCCACTTATCGATGGTCATTGCATTTCAATGGTTCAAAATATGAAAAAAAATATTCGAAAATATCTTATATATAATCCTAACACTAATTAAACTAGTTTTATTAACTACTTACTAAATAAACTAGTTCTATTAAGCACTTACTAAATAAACTAGGTCCATTAAGCACTTAATATAAATAAACTAGTTATATTAATCACTTGCTAAATAAACTAGTTACCTACGATTTGCAAAAACAAAGACAAGGGAGGGAGGGAGGAGAGAGGAGAGGGAGGGGCGGCCGGAGGAGGAGGGGGAGGGGCCAGCCGGAGGAGGAGGAGGAGGAGGGAGGGGCGGTGGGAGGAGGAGGGTGGAGGGCGCGGTGGGAGGAGGAGGGACGGAAGGAGGGAGTACCTCGGTGACGGACGGACGACGGCGGCGGCGGCGACGAACGACAATGGTTATCGGTGCGGGCGAGAGTCACTGAGAGGGAGAGTGAGGGTCGGCCGCTTGGTGATAAGGTAGGGTTAGTAGTAGCCCGGGTATGAAAAAGCGCTACAGGTAAGGAGAATAGCGGTAGCGCGGTACAGTGTAAGGCGCTACTGCTATAACTAGCTGGACGGCGAGGTCATGGCAATTAGAGCAGTAGCGCGGTTTAGAGATGACGCGCTACTGCTATTTTTCTTTCAGCAGCGTGTTTTTCCGGCACGCATTGTTGCTAAATAGCAGTAGCGTCATATTTTGAAGAGTGCTGCTGGTAATATTTTGTGTATAAGGTTTTCCCTAGTAATGTTAGTCTAAGAAATCATAGGTCCTACCAGTGATTTAATATATACAAAGTTAGTTTCAAACAAATTATGAATATGGTGAAAGCATGTAATTGCCAGGATATGCAAATATACACTCGGATTAGAATTTTTTAAATCATATAGGACGATGTCTATACCACAAGCAAAGCATGAACCTACACCAAATTGCCATTAATGTTATGCAAACTAGATTATTGACTCTAGTGCAAGTGGGAGTCTTTTGAAAATATGCCCTAGAGGCAATAATAATTGTATTATTTATTTCCAAGTTTATAATTAAATGTATACTCTATGCTATAACTGATATGGTTCTTAAATATGTGATTCAAGGAAAACACATAAGCACGTGTAGAGTTATAAACGGTAAAACCTGATTCCTCGTCTCGCCCTAGGACTAGCTCAAGTGTTGCATGATGATTATGTTTTCCTGATCATAGGCATGAGTTAAGTGTAATGAGGATGCCGGCAACATTGAGGGTATGATTTTAGAAGAACGAGCATATCGAATTGATCCAAGTTGTTTTCATACTTATAGATGTTATTGTCACAAGTCTATTGTCTATAACACAAAGAGTTAACATATGCACAGTTCCATAGGCCATGAAATATATCAGCATGCCCGAACTTAATCCATGCTGGTCCTTGAGCATTTAGATGACAATAGAAAAAGAAGCTTTAATGTTACTAAAAGAACAAAACTTTGACCACATAGAGAATGGTAGTTTTAATAACCAGAAGCATAATTGCAGCTAAGTTCAAGATAACATAAAGTGATAAAGAGGTATCTCACAAATCTTACAAGACTACACTGTGAACATAAAGCAGTGCATAGACGCCAGTGAAGTAAGGATGATAACTAGGTATCCAAACTTGAAGATGAACCATCATACTCATGCATCACCCAATAAATTACTATTAAGAAGAATGCATACAAAGCTAAGAGTAGCCGCCATGCCCAATAGTCGGTACTTCAAGAAAGATGAAAATGACTCAACATATAAAAAGTAAATAAGGATAAGCTCTCTGCAAAGGGGGAAGGGATTGCCATGCACTTAAGCAATTTTGAGAAGTTGGCTAACTTTTGCTGCCATGACTTTGGGTTACTATAAATATCCTTAATCTGATGTAATACATCGGTCTTCCATTGCCCCTTATGATGGTGCGAGAGCTTTTTCCCACGTCTCTTATTGAGCTATTTTTGGCTGGGTAACGGTCTTCCCTACCCCCATTTTTAAAGATAGGCATGTCATGCATCTTTATTTGGTTGGCCTACCCCCTTTGCTCCACTTAATCACTATCACAAGTTTGTGCACTTCAATGATACTACAACACAATGATAAAGTTGATCATTGGTAACAGTAGTATTTAAGTTATGTGCCGATGACAATTTAATTGAATAACCTTTATCGATCATGATTAGGTGGGTATAGTGGACACTTTATGGCATGAACTTTGGCTCATGGATTTAGGATGCATAAGAAGAGTTCATGCTTAGTACAAGCGAAGGCTAGCATATATAAGACTATAAGAGGCCAACTAAAGAGCAGGAAAAGCACAATCTTGTCTTCTTTAATAGTAGCATTACTAAAGGAAACATAAACATCGTGATAACGTACGAACCTGGATACTACGCTACCACAACATGATAGGTTCAAATTAATTTTCCAACTAATGTTGTTTGCCATTATTATATACTTCATTTATCTCAAAATAAGTGTCTCAACTCTAGTATAACATTGTCACTAAATAGAAAGCGGCGTTATCGTTGGACTTGGGAAGAAGGAGAAGAGTGGTGGGGGGAGAGGAACAGTCGATGAAAGGTAGAGGTGTGGAGTGAGCGCGCATGCAGCAGAAGGAGGGGGTGGGAGAGAGAAATGGGTAGCAAGGGACCAGCCAATGGGCACGAAAGTGCCCTTCTACACCAGAGCTCAAATGAGCTCGTGGTGAACAGTAAATTGAAAGACATATTAAAAAATGTAAAAAAAACAGATTTTTTTTACGGCAAACTTTGACAAATGTTCTAAGAGCTTGCAAAATTTTATCACGAAATCACATTGGTTGAAGTCATGGCAAAAAATTCTGCTAACATTTTTTAAATGTTTTTTATTTTACTGTTCACCCAAACTCAAATGAGCTGGGGGTGCAAAAACCTCACGTCCAGTAGTGCTATTTTCAGTAGAAAAGTGAGTGGCGAGTCAATGGAGAGAAATGGGTAGTGCAATTTCCAATAGGAAAAAGGAAGAAAATATCAAAGCAAGGGTCAGGTTTCCACGACCGTTGGTAGTAGAGACAAGATGAGTGAATCATCTTCTATGTTCTGCGGTGCTTGTCTTGTTCGTCCTCTCTCTCCATGGTATGGGTGGCCATTTTTAATTGCGCTCTGTTGCATCCGCGGGAAAAACCGGGGAAGATGATGATCACCGCGTCCGATTGTCGATGGGTTGTACTACGCGCGCGGGGGATGGCCTGGCCTTCTTTGTCGCCGCGTACAGGTTCACGACAGCGTTCAGCCCGTATGCCGACTTGGTGTGCGCGCTGGTCGGCATGTACGTTTGGTTTGGCCGAGGCCACGCACGTCAGTCCGACCGTCTGCATAGCCACCATGCCCTGTAGTAGTTCGTTTTCCCCCTCCAGGCTCCAAACTTTGTCCCTTAGATCGATGAGGCACTGCTTCAAGAACGGATTAGTGACGGCGTCGTCGTGCCACTCGAAGAACCTGCACCCTCCGGACTAAGAAATGACACCCCACAAGATAGGTTAGTGCAAACGCTGTGACCAGGAATTTGAACGCTTAGAATAGGATGAATGATTACCCTTGATCTGGTGCAAGTCTTGTAGCGCCTGCATGGGTTGTCGTCGCTCCACGATATCCACATGGCTGCTTTCTTCTTGATCTTGCAGTTGCACAAAGTCTCCGGGTAGTACTCCAAGGGCCTGAAACGGTAGCGTATTGGTGATCTCATTGGTGGAGCTCTAGAGCTAGCTTGCGAGGAGGATGAACCACTGGATGCCATGGCCAAGACAGGATGGAAGAAGAGAATGAGTTGAGGAGGATGGCTGGATAGGCAAGTGTCAGTGTTATATAGGCCAACACATGGAGGAGGTAGTAAATGCATAGTGCATAGTCGTTGGGTTACAACAATGCCAACGGTCATTTTTTGAAGCTGAGCCATTTTCCCCACTGGAGGTAGCTGGGTAAGCACTGAATCATAGGCTGAAATTCACTCACTGCATTACAAAGCAAGAAACAACATTACAACCGACTAAGCTTAAGTTGCACATAGCCGTTGGGGCTCAACCAATGCAGTCATGTCAAATCACAGGAATTTGTGCCCGTTCTTAGCCAAAGCATTTCATAATTGAAGATCTAGGTTGCATGGCACATCAGGACGCTTTCGCGACATGTTTGTCTACGTAGGTACTGGTCTGATATTATTACAAACCAAGCCATTCTCTAGCAGAGTTGGCCTTCAGCAACTAAGTAATAATTGTCTCATACTTAGCTATTACAATCCATGCCCAGCTATAGTTGAGCTTAATAGAGGGATAGTTCATAATTCAGTAATCAGCCAGATCGTGGACACATTCCAAGGAATTGTCGGTGAAGGAAACGATCGCCATTTTGCTGAATCATCTGCACCAGAACAACCTAGTCGCACTGCTCCATGATCCCATGGCGCTTAGCCTTGTTCCCTTTCGTGGACATCACTTGATACAACATTTTCTTCCTGAATGTCTTTAGCCCAGCCTGTATAGAAGGCACACCACATTCCATGTTAGTTCAAAAAAACATGCACATAGAGACTTGTTCATCGAGATTAGTATCTAAACATACATCAGGGATGTCTTGGTCTAGTGCAAAACCATCGAAGTACTCTGCATAGTACATGATGTAACCTGGGCTCTGGCCACTGCCAAAAACATTTTTCAAGTTTAACATGACAGTGCTTGTAGTAAATTGCAGAAACAATTGAGTGCAGTAGCCTTATGGTTAGTAAAGTACCTTTTGAAAGGGATGTGCATATTCCTGTTGAAGTGAACAGTCCACTCTTCGAAATTCATTGCCCAGCCATCCTCTAGAATAGAACCAACAGCCATCAACCCCCTCAACATGTACCCAATGGTCTCAAGATGCTTCTTTTTGTAAGTCTGGCTCCCCTGATCAGTGTACATTGGATCAAGCACATTGAGACGCTTGAACTTCCTATCAAAAGCATACAAGGACCATTCATCGCTCATCAAGATAGGAGCCATGATCTGGGGAGAGAGTTCACACAGGTGTTAGGTATAGCATCATAACTGGATAAGGAGAGAGTAAGATTAATAGACGTACCAGTCTGCAAGATCTCATCTGGTAACCCAGGTTTCCAGTGTTAAACAAAGATCCAAGCATTGCACTAGACTCTTCATTTGGCAAGTTAGATACGTATATCTGGAGAGGCAATGAAATGTGTGAGTTGTTATCCTAGAGCAGAAAACAAGCATAGTCTAGTGGTTCGCACACTTATAGCGGCATCTGGCGAAGCTAGCCCTCTTCACACTGGATCATCAAATCCCACCATCATCAGTACCTCCGACTCGTTGAACTCACGAACCTTGGCATCCATCCCACGGTACGTCATTTCGCCATCAATGTCAAACTGGTGTTTCATCTTGTGCCCATCAATCTCCAAAGGCGTCGGTGTGTCATGTTTGAACCAGGTACTGCACATGGGAAAGAGAAGAAGTGAGTAATATGCATCGAAGTCAGTGTACTATTCTAGGTGCTGAATCTGAAGATTATATATGCCTATCATATATTATAGATTTCTAGATTCATCAAACACACCTGCTTAGGACTAGTCCAGAGGTCAGCATTTTCACATCCTCATAGAAACTTAGGCTCAGGATGGCTGGGTTACTCCTATGTGTCAGCTCGAGCTCGAATGGAGAGAATCCAAACTGAATTGATGCTCCCTCGGCAATATGAGATGGCTCCACCACAGCTGCAAGGAAGTTGGAAGATGTGCATCAGTTATTGCAAGTTGTACACACGTCGGCAGACAATAGAACCACAACTTATGGCAGGATTGTACCTAGTGGTGTCGGTTCAGAACCCACTGATTCGTGCACTGTCGGGAGACGTAGGCGCTTGTTACGCAGTGGGGTGTACCTAGCAACATGTCCTGGTTGCGTAAGAGAAAAGACCAACGGGTCGACATTGGTGATCCTTATAGTAGTGTCTACACGGAAAAACGGCTTGTTAGTTCATCTTGTAAGACAAATTAACGGCCCTGCATTGTAGAATGGTGGCACATGGAAGCACCTTCTGTGAGTCTGTAGGGTGGTGCCTTGTCGATCATACACGGTGCTGGCCCCGACAGCAAGAATTCCATAGATTTGTGCCTCTTGTCTTGAGGCAACTCACCTTCAGGGACAGAGTGTTAGACTAATACCCAAAGGAACAATCTTCTAACATATTACCCGACCCCCCCCGACTCGGATCACTTACCAGTTGGATGCGGATGAGCCGCGGCCTTTCCCTTGGCATCTTCAACCATCTCCTTGTCTTGTGTCATTGGTAGTGCTTGAATTGCCGGATCTGCGCAGCATGAACCAAAACACTATCTGTAAGCAAGTAAATAAACTGGGAAAAAATATTCCACTTTGGTGTTCGTATAGGTATATTACATGGAAATAATGGAACTGCCAGGGATTGCCTCTTGCGGGCTGGCTGAAAGGATAGCCTCTCCAGCCGCCCTGGAACTAGCTGGCAAATCTGCAACAACTGCATACAATTGACACCACTGTTATGTCAATAAGATACATGAATAAATTTCTTATTCAGATAATGTAACAATGCACTGGAGCTTCAAGTCTATAATGTGCACAAGTCCAGTGCTACGGTTTGTGGTGAAGTATGCAGCACGAGTTTTGGATATATGAAATAAGATCAATCTGACTATCAGTTGTTGGGGGTTGCACACTGCCAATTCGAAAGCACATAGACTCAAAGCACTTATATTTCTGATTTGTGCAGTACTTTTCGTATAGATTATCCTTTTTTCCAAAGGACATCTCTTTCTTTGTTTATGTCACTTAAGGAGATAGCAGCGGACACAGGTCTTGAAATGTGCAATGGACAATGCTAATTCAAAATCACTATGTACTAATCATGCTAAGAAATAGACATTAGGAAGGTACATTTAGTTTCGAAGCAGCATCTGTGATGACATGTGAAATGGGCGCCAATGGTGTTTACATGGAAAAGCTGGAACATTTACCACATACTAATTGTGCCGAGAAATAAACAATTGCAAGACACATTCAGTTGTAAGCAGTTTCCTAACTAGATATTACTCTACCTCTTGGTCTATATTTTTTTTAATTATGGGAAATTCGATAGGGCTTCCGGAGTGTGGAATGGCCGCCCACTATTGTTTACCTGAAGCACATACGACACTTGGTGGAGCTGCAACACCTATGTACATGGCAGGACAATATATCAGTAACAAGGTTCCCATCGAGTAACTAGAATTAAAATATTGCATCAATTTTTTGGAAGCATATGCTGTTGAAAGTCTAGCGACCTTTGTTTGGAAACAACAAATTCAAAACATGCTTCATGTAACCGTTATATCTCCATGGGAGCTCTGTTCGACACAGGGTATATCTAAATTCTACATGTAATCTGTGAAGCAATGACATTTTCAGGGCATATACGAAAACAATACAAAAGAAATGACATTCCCAGAACTTTCACACAAATTAACATATGACGGGTCAGCTACCCGAAGCATAATGCAGTCCAGTTCTAAGCAGTTATTTACAAAAAAGATTATTGTGCTACTCAGACCATTTTTTAGATGTACGAAATTATGGAAAATGCAACAGGATTCGCCGGGAGGAACAAGCATAAATGATTAAATGTGAAATGCTCGCCATTTGGTTCTTACCTAAAGCAGCTGCAACATTTGGTCCATCTGCAACACCTACGTATACGGCAGAACAAGATATAAGTACTAAAGTTTAGACCGTGTATTTAGCAGTATTAGATCACAACATTTCTTTCTTAGCACGTGGTGAGTGAAACAGTGGCCACCCTAGGCTTGAAAATATCAAATTTGACACAACATGTTGATGATAATCTGTATATGTCATATGGGTTCTTTGTTCGACAAAGGGCATCAGGAAGTTCTACTTTTGAATTTCGATACCATCACATTTTCAGAACATGTACATATGTAGCCAATAACAAAGGACTTAATGTACAATACGATAGTTTCGGAATTGCAATATTTTTCTCGTGTCTTGATTACAAGGGCATATATGATAAGCAAGAAGCTCATTATTCATCTAGGTTTTCTTAAATGTGGAATGACTGCTAAGGAGTGAATACCTGATGCACGGGGAACAGGAGTTGTGTCCGGAGTACCTGTGTACAGAGCATACGAACATTTGTCAAGAAATAAGCTTGAGTACTTAGCAAATAAACGTAGTACAAAGGAGTTTTCATGAACTTAAGGATGTAAATTGCATTTTCCTTAGGTCAGAGTGGGCCATAGTCGCCACTTTCTATTGCGTGAGATGGAAAAATGCTAGCGCAATGTAGATTAATATTGTTCATTCGGAAAGGGGGCTTGTCGGTCATGCATTTGAGTATGCTCATGCATTTTTAATATGAATTCTCACTAAGAAACAGTCTTGAAATCATAATCATCAACATAATATGCACATCAGTCGGCATACGACCGAGTGGTACTACATAAAAGCTTCTACCATTGTGTCAGATTTTTTTTAGAAAACAACACACTCCTATTGTGATGGGTTTTCAACATAAGCATGGTAAATTGAAAGGCTTTTGATCTGCTGATAGTAGGCAATGATGTTCATTGGCAAACGAGGTATACCTGTTGCACTTGGAACCAATGGGGGATCAGGAGCCACTCCATCCACCAGCGGCGCTTGGCGAATAGGAACAGGTGCATGAACTGAAGTTTTTGCCACCTGAGCAACGGAAAACTGAAAAGTTTCTTGCATATCCTTCTTCCTTCTAGCAATACAAGCCGCTCTAATCTCCTTTATTGCATCTTCCTTCCGAGCATCCATCTGCTTCGCAACACCGGCTATCTTTGTTTCGCTGTCAGCATCTGCCCGATCTAGCAGATTTGAGTAGAAGCCTAGTGTACTTCTCATCACACCAAGGAGCAATCAAGAGATGGCACAGTATGTTTAGTTACTCACTCATACATGAACGGGAAGAAAACACAACCATTCAGAAGATCACATGACCGAAATCATACCTTGTCTTCCGGGATGGCACCAAGGGGAACCCCGGCTTGAATGTTAGGCGTTCCTCCAGCTGCACCTTGGCTAGTAGCCGTAGAGCTTGAAAGAACAACAACCGGTGGCGATTGTGAACCATCACCATCCTGCAAATGGCAACAACCGAGGTCTTATAGGATGTTTCGGTACAAATAAATATCCACATGGACGAACAATACGATTCAAGTTTCTTTTACCTCAATCCCTGACAAGAGTGCTGCAGCGGGGGAATGCTTCTTGATCATGTCCTTTAGCTCGGTGGCCCCGTAATGTGCAACCCTGGGCTCTGGCAGGCCTGCCATTGCTTCAAGTCCATGTTCGTGGTAGTCCCACCATATTATCTAGCATGGAGTCAACGGAAAGATCAGTACCAGCTTCACAAATTGTGAAAATCAAATACAGAAAAATCCACAAGCCAGACACGGTACTTCATGGATTGGATTCGAACACACCTGAGGAACTAGCTGGCATCCGTGGAGATGGATTTGTGATGGGTTGAGCCGCAGATCGCCCCTGATCTTGCGTGCACCTTCACGCAGCCCATCGACGACGTACCGTGCGTAGTTGTACCCCCCGAGCTCACTGGGTTTTGTGGCAATGGCAAGGAGCTCGTTTGGGATCTTAGCAACCAAACATCATTTTCCCAGGACAGGTGCGCCGAGATGTACCTCATGCACGAGTTGTCACACATCGTAGCCCCTCCTTTTATTCGTAGCCCAGCTAGGCTGCAAGCAAGCCCCTCTCACCGGCCGGACCGGTACGTGTTGTCAAATCACGTATTCAATACCACCAGACATGGCAGTGCACACATGGGAGAGTTGGTCTACTGTCCCACTGCATGGGTTCCCACCACCATCCGACACGCATCGTACCAAGAGCCCGCGGCAAGAACGCGCGCACGAGCTCACTCGCCGAGCTCCTCCTCCCCACACGGCTCAGCGTTCCTTGTAAGCGGGCGATATTTTCCTTACAATTTGCTTCTTTTTTCTTTAACTAATCTTTTACTTTCTTTCAAATTTCATGAATTCTTATCCCCAATTAGAATCTATCAATTCTAACAATACCAAGACATTTAAACCCGCAAGAATTTTTTTTCCAAGGGTACGCAAATCATTTTGCACCATTCCATATGGCATTCTTCTATTTCACATTTTTACAAGGGGTCCGACTCACATAGCACATAAGAAACTATTCAACTTTTATTGTTTTTAGTAGGAATATTGGTGATGCGAATCAATGGAAGAATTTGGACGTTTCTAGTGTACACAAATCACATTAACAGGCCTCCCCGTAGATAGATCCCACATCGAGGGATTATTCATGTGCCTGTAGGACGAGGGGTACCCAACTTACGATCACGTCGGAGGTACTTCTGCAGATGGTTGTCCAGCATTGTAGCGAAGGTAACCACCATTATGTAGGGAGCATGTTTTGAAATACTTTCTATTATTTGGCCCCGGTCACGAATTGTTATTGTCTTGTCGAGGAGCACCCACATTGTTCCTCTCTAGCCATAAGTATCCTCCAAACACCAACCGTTCGCAGGTTTAGTTGCTAAACGGCGTAGGGGCACTAACATTTTGCCCATTTCGAGGCACAAGTTTACACGATGATCCACCACCATCGTGAAGGTAACCACCTTTCTATCGGAATCTACCATCAATCCAAAAACTAACGGACACCTTAATTATTCCACCAACCGCTCAGAGCGGAAAAACCATTTTCTCCATTATAACACTACATCACCCCCCCCCCCCCCCCTTGGTCAAATGTCAAACCCTTTGAGTTCTACTTAAAGTGGACCAAATACATTCCTGGCAATTCTCTTATTACATAGTGCAAACAATTCGCATGAACGGGTCAGCCAAAAGTTACATACCGAAATCGTAATCTATTCATGTGCCGGAAGCGCGTGGGGCACCCAACTTACTTGGAGAGAAGCAAACCAACCTGCCGATTTTGCATTTTGACTGTGCTTAGTAGTTGCCATCTTTGGTCTTTAAATTTTCCCTCCATGTTGTAAAGTTAGTAGAAGAGGATAGATCCGTTAAATTGACGAATTGCAATCTTCATTTTTTGTAGGTTAATACACTAGTAGGGGTCGATCAGGAAAATCCCAAAGCTGACCCCCGAACAGCTGACTAGGGGTACCCAACTCACAATCACATCGGAGGTACTTACGTAGATGGTTGTCCAGCATTGTACCAAAAAATTATCACATTACTTCTTGCACCATAGTTATGCCAGGTCAATAGCCAGCCTTGTACCACAAATTTCATTGAACTGATATTACCAGGCCGCCCCGTAGTCAAATTTCACATACTATAGACAAATCATATTATAGACGGAGGGGCGCAGAGCTAACGACCGGCTCTATAGAGCCAACCAAACTCTTAAAAATATTCCCGTAGATAGGTCCCCAACCAAACAGGTCAAACACGTAGTTAGGTCCCCAATCGTAAAAATATTCATGTCCCGTTAGGACGGGGGGTGGCCAACTTACGATCACATCGGAGGTAATTCTGCATATGGTTGTCCAACATTGTAGCGAAGGTTACCTCATCTGGACCTCTGCAGACGCCGATAGCCGGAGGGGCACAGAACTAATGACCAGCACTAGAGGGCTTACCAAACTGGTAAAGAGGCCGCCTGAAATCAGTATGCTCTATTTGCCCATTTACTAGCAAGTTTAGCAAGCTTGAAAAGAGGGTGCACCAACATACCAGAACCAAACATGGCCCGACTAACCTTAGTCGTCTTGTTATCTTACACGTGGGGTCTCACTCGAATGGAACATATGGAACAACTACCTTTCTTGCTTCTGATGAAGATCGTTCTTACAGGGTACACCACCGTTCATATAGGTGTTATACAACTTTCAGAAATCTGAACTTACGACAACACAAGAGGCGTAGTTTTAGTAGGCAAACAACTTTCTCCCCTGAAAGATGCGCCAGAGGTCGCCAAAGTCATTTCCAAACATTCAACGACTATTTTTTTCATACTACTCCCATGGGGTCTTCCGAACTTGCCTATAGACGGAGGGGCATAGAGCTAACTGTTGGGGAACGTAGTAATTTCAAAAAAATTCCTACGCACACGCAAGATCATGGTGATGCATAGCAACGAGAGTAGAGAGTGTTGTCTACGTACCCTTGTAGACCGGAAGCGGAAACGTTATGACAACGCGGTTGATGTAGTCGTACGTCTTCATGGCCCGACCGATCAAGCACCGAAACTACGGCACCTCCGAGTTTTAGCACACGTTTAGCTCGATGACGATCCCCGGACTCCGATCCAGCAAAGTGTCGGGGAAGAGTTCCGTCAGCACGACGGCGTGGTGACGATCTTGATGTACTACCGTCGCATGGCTTCGCCTAAGCACCGCTACAATATTATCGAGGATTATGGTGGAAGGGGGCACCACACACGGCTAAGAAAACGATCACAAGGATCAACTTGTGTGTCTATGGGGTGCCCCCTGCCCCCGTATATAAAGGAGTGGAGGAGGGGAGGGCCGGCCCTCTCTATGGCGCGCCCTAGGGGAGTCCTACTCCCACCGGGAGTAGGATTCCCCCTTTCCTAGTCCAACTAGGAGTCCTTCCATGTAATAGGAGTAGGAGACAAGGAAGGGGAAGAGGGAAGAGAAGGAAGGAGGGGGCGCAGCCCCTCCCCCTAGTCCAATTCGGACTAGGCCTTGGGGGGCGCGCGGCCTGCCTCTCCCTCTCCCCTAAAGCCCAATAAGGCCCATATACTTCTTCTCCCGTATTCCCATAACTCCCCGGTACCTCCGAAAATACCCGAATCACTCGGAACCTTTCCGATGTCCGAATATAGTCGTTCAATATATCGATCTTTACGTCTCGACCATTTCGAGACTCCTCGTCATGTCCCCGGTCTCATCCGGGACTCTGAACTCCTTCGGTACATCAAAACTCATAAACTCATAATATAACTGTCATCGAAACCTTAAGCGTGCGGACCCTACGGGTTCGAGAACAATGTAGACATGACCGAGACACGGCTCCGGTCAATAACCAATAGCGGAACCTGGATGCTCATATTGGCTCCCACATATTCTACGAAGATCTTTATCGGTCAGACCGCATAACAACATACGTTGTTTCCTTTGTCATCGGTATGTTACTTGCCCGAGATTCGATCGTCGGTATCTCAATACCTAGTTCAATCTCGTTATCGGCAAGTATCTTTACTCGTTTCGTAATACATCATCTCGCAACTAACTCATTAGTTGCAATGCTTGCAAGGCTTATGTGATGTGCATTACCGAGAGGGTCCAGAGATACCTCTTCGACAATCGGAGTGACAAATCCTAATCTCGAAATACGCCAACCCAACATTTACCTTTGGAGACACCTGTAGAGCTCCTTTATAATCACCCAGTTACGTTGTGACGTTTGGTAGCACACAAAGTGTTCCTCCGGCAAACGGGAGTTGCATAATCTCATAGTCACAGGAACATGTATAAGTCATGAAGAAAGCAATATCAACATACTAAACGATCGGGTGCTAAGCTAATGGAATGGGTCATGTCAATCACATCATTCTCCTAATGACGTGATCCCGTTAATCAAATGACAACACATGTCTATGGTTAGGAAACATAACCATCTTTGATTAACGAGCTAGTCAAGTAGAGGCATACTAGTGACACTTTGTTTGTCTATGTATTCACACATGTATTATGTTTCCGGTTAATACAATTTTAGCATGAATAATAAACATTTATCATGAAATAAGGAAATAAATAATAACTTTATTATTGCCTCTAGGGCATATTTCCTTCACTAACGACCGGCACTAGATAGCCAACCAAACTCTTAAAGTTGTTTCCACAATCGGTGGGCTCGATTTACCGGTTACTGGCTAGTTTTGCACTATCAAGCTTCGAAAGAGGGGTCCACCATCATGCTTCGAAAGTGCGGTCAATCATCATGCTTCAAAAGAGGGTGCACCAATATACCAGGACCAAATATGGTCCGACTGACCTTATCCTTCTTGTTTTCTTACACGTGAGGTCTCACTGAAGTAGAACATTTCGAACAACAATATCTCTTGCTTGTTTACAAGCTCATTCATATAGGGTACACCACCGTTCAATCGGGATAATCGTATTCTCACTTAAACCAATAGATCACCACTCCACAGTATAAGTTACCAAATATGTTGCGACGGGTCATAGGGCAAAACCAAGTGAGCTACAGTATAAGATACCAAATATGTTCCGACGGGTTTTTTCCTCGATTTTCATGTTTAATATGACTCTCTTTTTACATAGGTTGCACAAATCAAATTAACAGGCCTCCCTGTAGATAGATCCCAAATCGTAAAAATATTCATGTGCGGGTAGGCCGAGGGGTATCCAACTTACGATCACATCAGAGGTACTTCTGCAGATGGTTGTCCAGCATTGTAGCGAAGCTAACCACCAATAAATAGGGAACTTCTTCTGAAGGACTTTATACTTTTTGACTCTAGTCACGAATTGTTCTTGTGTTGTCGAGGAGCACCCAAATTGTTCCTGTCTAGCCATAAGTATCCTCCAAAAACCAACCGTTGGCAGGTTTATTTGCTGAATGGCGTATGGGCACCAACATTTTTCCCATTCCGAGGCACAAGTTTACATGCTTATCCACCACCATAGTGAAGGTAACCTCCTTTCTATCAAAAACAACCATCAGTCCAAAAACAAACGTACAACTTAATTCGTCCACCACCGCTAAGAGCGGAAAAACCATTTTCTCCATTATAACACTACATCACCACTCCCCCCCCCCCCCTTTTGTCATATGTCAAACCCTTTGAGTTACACTTAAAATTGACCAAATACATTCATGGCAGGGCTCTTTAGTACATAGTGCAAACGAATCGCATGCACGGGTCGGCCAAAAGTTACATACCGAAATCGTAATCTATTCATGTGCCGGAAGCGCGTGGGGCACCCAACTTACGAATATGTAGGACGGACATTTTTTTGTTTGATACAAACCGATCCTTTGAAAGATGACAAATTTTTATTGTTATCCAACAATGCAGCGACGGAAAACAATCATTCTATCCAGTAAAGTCACATTGCAACAAATGAAGGGGGGGTCCAAAATTCCATTGACCACCGGTGTGCCAACATCATTCACCACCATTAAACCTCAAAAACTGTTGGACTGTGTTATACTGTTATCCAAAACAATAATTAGCAAGAAAAAAACAACCATTTCCAAGGAAAACAACAGTCCGTCTATAGCACCCACGGAAACTTACGTTTCATAGCATTACGAGAGGGGAATTTTCTTATTGGGCTGCACATTAGCCCATCACCCTAGATTTAGCCCACTTCCATCGTGTACACAAACTCCTTGGCGTTTTTTTTGTCCATGCATTTACCAAGCCAATAGGTGTGGAGTTGCATTATTTTTAACGGCACGTGTATGTTTACATCTGTGCTCATTTTTTACTTCCCCCATCCATGCTCTATGGGCTTCACACAAATCAAACTTCAAGCCCAACGATAGTCATCTCTAATGATGCTGTCCCAGAAAACATGGTGTCGGCAGAGTTTTGTAGCGCTATGTATTTTTCTAAGCAATCAAACTGTTTTCAAATATCAGAAAAAATTCGGATAATAAAGTACACGCATAAACACATATTTTATATTCTACACATAGAAAATACGATGACTACATGTATACAAAAATATTAAATGCACACATTTGAAATGCTGGCCCAAATTTTTTGTTCCTGGGCAAACATTTATCTTTCTTCAGCGCCCCTCGATTTTTCCATGGAATTTCGAACCGGACAGTCGTGTAAGTAGTGAAACCACTTCGCAACAAATAGAACAGATTGAGAATGCATAGTACCAAATCTTCAAATATTACATTGAAGGGAAATAAGTCATCAAGGGTACAAATTTTAATAGCTAGATAATTCTAGGCTGACCACATACACCAGCACTAATTCATAATTCGACAAAAGGACCATGGCATCACAGGAAGCAAGGCTCGAACTGTTCCATCGCTTTGTCACATACATTCTTCCGGTGGCCCAGAACGCCACATCTCGAACACTTTGGCAATTTCCGAGGCGCTTTCGGAACTCCAGCACGTTTAGGGCAGGTCGTGCTCTTGTGTCCTTGTAGCCTACAAATCGAGCAAAATCGTGATCTTTTGACATGAGATTCGTAGGGGGGGGCTTGTCCCTGCTTGTGGTTGGCCTTCCTAATTGTCGTTTGCATTTGGGTTCCCCAACGCAAGAAGAATTTGATGGCTGAACGTTGACATCCTCATTCAGATCAGGCACGACATAGCTGGTCTGTGGCGGTGCTAGCCTCTCCATTTCCTCATCTGCAACCTGGGCTGCTTCACGCTCCGCTAGTCCCATGCCATCTTTGACTAAGCTCAATGGCAGTAGGGTATCACTAACTTGGTTCATCATAGCCATGAATACTTCATAGCAGTTAACATTGCTGTCACCCAACTGCACACACTCGAGGGCCTTGAAATACATCTTGGTGTGCCTGTATGTGGTCTACTTCGGTGGGCCTTGATCTTTTTGGTACCTCAACAGATGCTCTGGAAGAACATCCCTTGCATTCTTTGTCCATCGTTTAACAATGTGCTTCTCCGGTACCTCTGCAATATCCAGGTGCACCATCACCTGCATATTGTACATGTTTTACTGAATGAAATTGACTTTCCTGATACACTTCTATATTCGGGCTGCATGTAACATTTAGGACATGCTATCGGACATACCTTAAGTGCATGGCAGCATATCATCCCAGCATGCTCGAAACTGCCACACTCGCATGCGAAGAAGGAATTGTTTTCATGGACAATGACTTTATAGTCCACCTTGCTCCACTTCTCACGCGTTGCTGCGTCCCGATGTGTCAAGACATACACTTTGCCCCGTTCAAGCTCTTCAAGAACATACGTCCAGGATTTGTATAGAGCATCGCCAAACTGTTCGAACATTGTACGAGTATAAACCTTGCTGGCGTGTCTCTCCAAAGGGATGTTCAACTTCAGAACAACGCTGCCCTGCAACCAGAGTTAGACAAATTTCATTAGTAAATAAAGTGGCGTCAACATGTAACCGAGGGCGGTCATGATAGACTTACAACGGAGGTCCTTTTTTCCTGATAACTCTCCTCTGATTCCCTGTCGAACTGCAACTTCTCGAATTGCCTGAGGAATAGATGCATGGGGCACCCTGGCGGTACATACCCTTTTAGGAGATGGTTCGCACTCTCACTGCGTTGGGTGCTAGTCATCTTCGCGCAAAACACACCCATAAAATATGGTTTTGCCCACTTATGGCGCACCTCATATAACTGAGTTAGGAAAGGATGCTTTTTGAAACTGTACTTGTCGAGCATGAGATTCCATCCTGATTCAAACTCATCTTTCGTTATCATGTGGTGCACTAGCTTGTGGAATTCGTTCTTGAAGTCCGACTTCTTCGACCATAGAGGCCCCATCGATTCCTTCGCCTTCCGCAGGACATGCCATTTGCACCACCTATGTACTGTATTCGGTAGCTCCTCCTCAATTGCTATTTCCATTGACCTCGCTTGGTCTGCAAAATGAACAGAAATTGTGAGAAATTCCAAATGCCAAAGCTTGCAACAGTACTACTTGTACTACGGCACTCACCCGTCAGTATAGTCCTTGGGTGTTTTCCTCCAACCATGCGGACGAACTCTCTAAACACCCACTTGAATGTGTCGACTTTCTCATCTCGAACCATCACTCCACCAAATATTATGCTTTGGAAATGGTTGTTCACCCCAACAAACAAGCCAAATGGCATGTCGTATAAGTTGGTGCGGTACGTGGTGTCAAAGGTGATAACATCACCGAAGCAACGGTATTGGTCACATCCATGCCCGGTCACCCACATCAATGTCTTGATACGGCTCTCCTCGTCAACTTGCACTGCATAGTTGAATTCCGGATCATTAGCTTTCATTTCTGCCAATATCTCCATTCTTTTTGTGGCATCCCCATCTGATTGCTCCTTATTCATTTTTCTACAAATATTTTTAAGAGACCTCTTTGTGAATGGCACATTTTCAGCAACTCCAAAGAAACTACCAATAATGCTGTACACATTCCCCAGGCTGACATTGTTCTCACGGAGCTGCTTAATCAGATCCTTCATGTACTTGTCAATGTGTTTATGAGACTTCCAATGCATTTTCTTGCCATAGGTCAGTGACAGTTGGTGGTTATGATCTGCCTTGTGCTCACAGATGTACCATCCATGATCCGTTGATCTCAGGAACCTGATCATAGCTGTGCATCCTGTCCTGATAGACCGGCTGTTCTCCTTGAGCGGTGCACCCTACAAAGCCAATTAACATGAAGTTATGTACCAAAATTTTAGCCTGCAAGAAATCTACAACTGATTGTCAGCACTACAACAATGGGGTGCAGTTACTAACCGCGCAAGCACAAACTATCTCCTGCATGCACTTCCTCCGATCGACATTTAACCTGCTCTTTGCCAACCGCACGCCAAACCCAACCTCCCAAGAATACAGGTTGTAGAATTGGAATCCCTCATCAACCGAATCGAATGAAGTTCCAATAACTGGTTTGACTACAACACCGTCCTGTTTTCAGCATAAGCTCTAAGTGCAAGTTCTAGAGCAGATTTTCTATTCGGGTTTGGCTCCCTCTCTGCTGGCGCCTTCCCAATCCGAACCCTTCATCAAAAAATTGAGCATGCACAGAATGCTTAGAGAAATTAAAAAATGTAAGTAATTGTAATGAACGTTTCGTTTTGTTGTACATTTTCATTAACTTAGATTTTTAGTACACTAATTTCTGCTAACCAGATGAGAATTCCTCATAGAACCATAGGGTCGACCAACTACCAAAATAACAGCCAACTACATCATAAGCGCTGTCGCCGGTAGCGTTCTCCCCCGCCGTCTTCGCACACCCATCGACGCTTTCCCGCAAAGCCCCTGCATCTGAACCAGAAGCGGCATCTAGAACAGGAGCAGCTCCGCCAAAGCTGCCCGCCGACCAACTGCGGGCACAAATCACCGAGTCCATGAGGAAAACGAAGATAGATACCACCCCCAATAGTAGGCACACATCGCAGATAGACGCACCTGGGGTGGGGATGTGCCGGATTCGCTATGGACGCCATTGCTTCAGCTCGTTCCAAAGGGAGGGGAACGAACAGAGGGGAAAACTGGTTTCACAGGGAGTTATGTTTGGGCCAGACCAGCAGTTATTGCCGCTGCAACATCAGTAGATGGGACAGGCCAGGCCTGTGCTATTTCGAAACCAGGCCAACCTTATGGAACAGCCCGACATCAAGCAGCCCATCAATTATATCTGGGCTGCTGGTCCTGGCAATGGGCAAAGCGGATACAGTTGCACTATTCCAGTGCATGTATATTGCCAGGTATAACTCGAAAAAGCCTGCCATGTATATTGCCAGTGGGGAGGGACTGAGAAAGCCTGCCACCACCTTTGGCTAGAGAGGGAGATAGAGCTGCAACGGGAAACCAAGGGGAGAGAGAGAGAGAGAGAGAGAGAGAGAGAGCTGCAACGGGAAACCGGGGAGAGAGGTATAAAGAGGAGAGGGTACGTAGGGAGGGAGAGCTAGGAGGAGTCACTCTAGTACTCTGCCATGCCCATGCATGTGATCATGGCTGATCAAAAGAAAAGATTCTTAGCTGCTGCTGCTGCTTTGCTGCCAGTTTATGATATATGATCCTCCTCCTCCCACGGTACTCTCCCACTATTGCTCTCCATTGCCAATGAGAGTGGGCGAGAGAGATCCACCATGAGAGAGACATAGAGAGATTGGGCGTTCTCGATGGACAACCATTTGTTTACGTGTGTCACATAAAACAAGATAATTCTTGTGTTAGAGGAAAAATCAGGAGAGGTAAATGATGCTGGCCGTGCGACCGGCTGAAGCTTGCGTGGGTTTGCCGCGTGGTCGTGGGCAGTCCTGTAACGCCCCGGACACACCCGCCGGTGGTCGTTACTCCTAGCGGGATCTAGACTGGCCCCACGGATCGAGCATATGATTCTTTTCTAGATGGCCCCACAGGAACGTTCCCTCTTGGCACATACGTCTGTGTTTCGAGTCCAGTACATGTGCCATGTCGTGTGCCACGACGGGTCACAAACGTCATGAACAACATGACCACGCATCTGTCCTCAACCATCCGTGTAACCGCGAGGGTCGGCTCTGATACCAACTTGTAACGCCCCGGACACACCCGCCGGTGGTCGTTACTCCTGGCGGGATCTAGACTGGCCCCATGGATCAATACTAGTCTTTTCTGTGCACTTTGTCCTCACTCGTGCGCACCCAGGAGCAACTTCCCGGTCGGTCACCCATCCTGACACTACTCCAAGTTGAGCACGCTTAACTTTGGAGTTCTGTCCGAATGGGCTCCCGGAAAAGAAGGAATTCCTTATTGATATGAGTAGTCTATCATCCCTAATAAGCCAGGCTATCACAAGTCCTGACCGTGGATCTTCTTTCCCCTCACCGTCGCTGCTGGCCGGTGCTAGGCGCCGTCGCCGATGCCGGGAAATAGATCTCGTCGTTACTGGCACCTCTAATCGTGTCAGTGCTTTGATCTTGTCAGGATTTGCTTATATTCCTCTATGGGATACGATGAAGCCGAGCAGTTTGTCGGATGGCATGCCGAAGACGCATTTTTCTGATTTAACCTATGTTGTATGCTCGGAGATTTTTGAATGTTTCCCCAAGATCACTAGACTGTCCACATATGCTTCGACTATTTTGCCGATTTGTGGCTCTAGACATGTTTATATCATTTGCTAGTAAGTAGCACCAGTGTTTTTTAGCCCGAGGGGCATTATGTTGAAACGGAATTGCCCATAGAGAGTCATGAACGCAGTGGCCGCCTAGTTGGATCCCTCCATCTTTATCTATGATAGCTGGAGTAGGTATCGAGGAAGCAGAGAAGTCATGCCCGGTTGTGGCATCAAAGATCTAGTCGATCCGTGGTCGCGGGGACGGGTCCTTTGGGCAGGCCTTGTTGACGTCTTTAAAGTCAACGCAAAGGCGCCATGAGTTCCCCTTTTTTGGCACCATGACCAAACTTGCCAGCCATTTTGGGTGTTTGATTTCTCGGATGATTCCGGCTTCCAGCAGCTTGGCTAGTTTTTCTCCCATTGTGTGTATTTTTGGTTCCGATGTTGATGTTGTGCTCTGCGATGTTTCTCGGTACTCCTGGCATGTCTGATGGATACCAGGACAAAATTTCCAAATTTTCCGGGAGGAAATTGCAGTGCTTCAGTGAGCTCTGCGTCCAGCTGAGTTTTGATGGAAGCCGTTTTAGATAGGTCATCGAGATGAACTTGATATTTCACTATTTCGCCGGCTGGTTTGAATGATGTGGATTTAGATCTTTTGTCGAGGATGACGGCATCCTTGTTGACGGGCGCACGCACTAATGTTGTTTTGTTCTCAGCTTTAAGCAATATGGCTGCGTTGCTTTGGATTGTGATTACACCGTTTGGCCCTGGCATAAGCATAATGCGGGGCAACGTGGAACTTGGCGAATGCATCTCGTCCGAGGAGCGCATGGTAACCACTTCATAAAGGTGTGCTGTTGAAGGTTAACTCCTTGGTTCGATAGTATTCGGGTGTGCCGAATATCACGTCTAACATGACCCTGCCGATGCATCGTGCTTCTCTTCCTTGGATTATTCCTTTGAAGGCAGTCCGACTTGGCTCAATCTTCAACTTGTCGAACTGTATCTTTTCCAAGTATCCTCGTAAATGAGGTTGAAGATACTACCTCCATCCATTAGGACTTTGGTTAATCGATAGCAGCCGATTATAGGGTCGAGGACCAAGGCCGCGACTCCTCGGATGTCCGACTATCTTCTGTCCGAGGATACCACGTGATTAACGCAGTTGATCTCCCGAAGAGCTACCTTGTGCTTGTTTCGTGAGGGGTTAGTCTCATAGAGCATTAGGACCTCGTTGCATCAGACGACTGCTGCTTCCAGCTTCGTGCTTTTGCTCGGCTTTTCTGAGTTCTGAGATTATCTAGGAGGTTTATTCCTCCTTTTGTCACATGTCTAACGGCCCAACATGCTTGAAGCCAGTGGGTTGGATTTGTGTTCAAGGAGACACAGAGTGGATTGCACATGGTCCATCCAAAATCACTTCCAACCAGACTTGGGTCCCTTGCTCGACTGTTTCTTCTTACGTTTCGGCTGATCAACTGTCTTGTCAACTCTAGAGCGCTTTTGGCGCGGGCTGAGACGTGGGCACCTGTCATCGCTAGAATCTAATAGGTCTTGAATCGAATTCTTTTGTTGTTTCTTCTCTAGCGAGGCGTCTTCCATGACGCAATATCTTGTTATGATGTCTGATAGCTCAGGGAACGTTCTAATGTGTCTTCATGCCAAAGTGTCTGCGATTCCTGCGTCTTTGCAATTGAATCGTAATGCTGCTAAAGCCTCCGCATTACAACATTCTGGGATTTTGTTCTTTACGAACATGAATCTCACCCATAACTGCCAGACTATTTCTTTTGGTTTTTGTGGAACTTAAGCCAAATCCCTGACGTCGGCTGGCCCTAAGTTATCAGGGCAGTACGCGACGTGGGGGTGGGTGGGACAGAAAATTTCATCCCGGATAGATCTAACAGGCGGGCTTGATGTCGGCCTTGGGCTGGACTATGCGGCCACCTCGATCGGGTTCCAATGATGAATCTTCGGGTTTGAGCTCCAGGCTAGGCCCGACCAGGTGTGACTGTTATCCGGTGACAGGTGCGAGACCAGCTCCCGGGTGGCGACCGCTTGAGGATCCTCGGTCAGATCCAAAGATACGGTAGGGGATCCGATCGCAGATTTGAAACGTCGGGATTTATGTCCACACGATGAGTAGGAGTTTTGAAACGTTCTTGTGTCTCGGTTGAGCCAAGGTTTTGGTGTTCCGACATAGAGATTATGCAGGTGTGGGTATGATTGTTAACCGATACCTCCATCGAGCCTTCATGACCATACAACGGGACCTGTATGGGCCACCAATGTCGGAGCTAATCCGGCAGATCTCGGGTAGGGGTCCCGATCTGGTAGTCCATCGAGAATCATGACCATACAACGGGACCTGTATGTTACCTTCTTTTTTTGTCCTGCTGCATGTCCATCAACCCACCCAGAGAATCATGACCCGTATAAGCTCCAAACTCCACCAATTAATTTGCGCAACAAAGTAATTAATCGTACACCAATTAAATGTTTTTTGTTTTTTGCACTACTTGTATTGATGCTACTTCTGTTTCAGATAGTCACGTGCTTCTATCTATCTATATATCAACTAATGGATTCAACTCTCGTGCCACAGGATTATGAAAGTTTGATCCAAGACAACTTTAGAAGGAGATCAAGGCATACAGGAAGACCGAGGAGGAGGGGACGTACACACTTTTGAACCACTACCTCCATTTCTGTGCAGTTTCTCTCACGGTCAGCTTAACCAATACCATTCTGAAAATCATGCTGCATATATTGACTTCTCGTCGATTCACAAAAGGAAACAAAACACGAACTTATAGATGCAAGCTGAAATGCTGGTGATCAAGAAGAACAGTCCTGCGAATGGCATCATCAAGCTCATCGAACAGCATCACATCACAAACCATGTCATGGGAACATCTTCCTTCTCACCATGTATCCAGACCAAATACAGCTTCATAACAAGGTTTCATCTATAAACATGCACATCAAAATTGCCCGCGGACTTCTATATATATATATATATATATATATATATATATATATATATATATATATATATATATATATATATATATATATTTAGGTAGGAGGTCCTATTCTTTAAGGATCTATTTGATCCGCTTGTTTATTGTAAATACTGATTTTTGCACCAAACTTGAGTCATGCCTTGTTCCAACTAAGGCATCCCCGCACTATGCATATGCGTGATTTTGTTTTACTGCTAGCAATGTGCCCCATTTATTTTATGCTTCTTAGATGTTCGCCTTAAACTGGTGCACATAATTTTCACTAGTCTGGTCAGTATAAATGACATGTTTGACAACTAAATTTCAGTCTTTTTTTATAGAAGCTGGTATATGCCAAGTTGCCAACCTATTTTACCTTGTTCACTATGTGACTTCTTTTATATAGCCTATCTGTCTGAATACCATTTGCACAAATCTCTCTGCATGAACTTGCTAAGCTCGGTTGTCTTAATACCATGTGCTTCTTAATGACATTTGAAGTGTAGGTTACATCTGATCTCTAATGCATTTGCATTGTAATATTATAAAGTAATCAATTTTGAAGGTGTCCTTAGTATTGGGAAATTTCTTATACTTCAATCTTTACTGATGTTAAAAATTTAGAATAACTGTAGTATAGACATCTGAAACTAAAAAGACTCATTGGTTATATACAGGCACTAAGATGTGATAAATCATGATGGCACACCATCAACTTATATAAGGTCCTTGAGGGTAAAAGCAAGTGATGAACAACGTACTAGCTTTCTAGCCATTCTTTTCTTTATTCCGGCGTGAACTATGTTGTCCTCCCTTAAATGGTGAAAAATATCTATATAACCATGTTATACATGATTTTGCTACTATGTCTAACATTTCAAGGGCAACTTCTTAGCTCAACTGATGGCTGGATGTCCTTTTCTTACAGTTGTGCATGCTCTAACCATTTGTTCTTTCTAGTCGTGATGGAAGATGTAACACCATTTACTTGCTTAGGTTACTTTCTTACATTTTCTAAATAGATTCATCCGAGTTTAGGTTCTAAATTAGATTTGCTTACTAATGGATATCAATTGTTATGCTAGGTCTTTGAATAGTTTAGTGGCTTGTAGATGAACTGAGCGCATGTAGTAATTAAATGGACTATAGATGAACTCAGAGCACATAGTAAATGGAAGGCATGATTTTATTATAAATTGTGTGAAGATCATCCTAGCAATTACTCACACTAGACAATGCCTATAGAGTGCATCTGTTGAACCAAGATGCATGTGCAAGCATATGGTCTTTGAAATGGCTTTTTTTCCACCAAGTGAACTTCCTGCTACCACATATATGACTGCTGGTACATGTACAAGTGCATATCTGATTATTTGCTGGTTGAGGAACTTCAAATACAAATCTGTAAAGTTACAATAAGAACCTTCTTCGTTATGCCGTGGAACAGATCTGAGTCAATGAGTGCATAATTTTTCTATAAGGCATGTGATATGCTAGTTGCTAGCCTGACTTTTGTCGATGCTTTGTTAAGGATATCTTCTGTAACCAAACTATTTGTAGTATATCTTCTATTTTTAGATCTTTGGGATCAAGGTCAACTCACAAATTTGAGCAAATTCTCATTTCTAAGATTCCTCAAACATGTAAGTTCTTTTGCAGCAACAATGGCACGTCCACAAGTTGATACAAGATGTTTTGATGATCGGTTTTGTTCATAACATGTTTGACGCATTTTGTGGATATGGAAGTTGACGTCAGCTTGGTGATCGAAGAGATTTGGTCTCTTAATATTTTGTAGTAGTCAAGTGATTGAATAATTGGGTCTCTTCCTTAAAATTTTGTAGTAGTCAAGTGATCGAACAATTGGGTCTGTTAGGAGCCTAGCCATCATATTTTGTAATAGACCACGTCTTGTATGTCAACTTATTTCCCTATTGGTTGTAGCTGACTTGAGTGTAGCAAACTAATGAATCTTGTATATATGCTTGAATGAATGTATTAATCAATGGCAACTTATGATGAATAGAAGAGTATGTTTTGTTTGTATATGTATTGCACACTAAACATAAATTGAATATTATGAATGCCATTTCATGTTAAAATATGGTGCATTTGCATTTGTGCTGAAACGTAGAACGCTGTCAACAAATGTGTCGGCAAAACTATTGACGTCACACTATTTGTCGGCGTAGCACGCTGATAGATGAACTGTCGGCATAGTAATGGGTGTCATAGTATCTGTCGGCCTAGCACACTGTCAGATGTTCTATCAGCATAGCACTGTCTGTCGGCGTAGAGCTCACCAAGCCCGTCATAGTATGTGTCGGCAAAGATTTGTCTGTCGGGAAATACCTTTCCGGCAGGACTATAGGCGACAACTCCTTTCTGTCGGTAAAAGTTTTTGCCGACACTAAATGTGTCGCGTTAGGTGACCTATGCCGACACATTGTTTGACGCTGTTTTGAGTGTCGTGTTGTAGTGTGTCTGTAAGTACTACTTCTGTCATTAAGTCTCTATATATAGCTCAGCTCTTTCATTGCATGTATATATAATTATCCTCACTATATTATGCAGATTGAAGATCGTCAAATGCAGAAAAGCACAAATCTATGATATTGGGTTCATTAACACAAATCTAATAGATGAATTTACAGTTACATTTCATGCCAAAGAAACCAAGGCCAACTTGCTACGATCGTTGGTAATAAATCAAAATAAAGATAAAATACTCTTTCCTTACAACTTTAAGTGAGTGTTACTGTCTTGTGCATATTCGGTTTCCCTTATTACTCGCGAGCTAATAGTAATGTAATTGATGAGTTATGCATGCGTGTGCAGGTTCCACTATATTCGCCTATAGATTAAGCTTGAGCAGGGACTAGTAACCGTCTTAGACTCGAGACGGAAAGATCCCGAGGACTATGCGGACATGACTAAAATGCTCGAGAAGTAAGTTCAATCGATCATTATGGCACCATATCGGCAACTTTGTTCATTTTCTGATATCAAGTAATTGTTTTCTTTGCCTCACAGGGTTTGGAAAGACTTCATCGCACAAGCTCCGGGACTGCCGGGGGAGCTGTGATTTACATACGCGAAAGTAAGTACTACTAGCTAGCTAGTTCCGCGCATCCCCCGTTGATTCTAGCTACTTTCATCGATACCATTTATAATGCTTCATTATCAGTTTGATTGACCTCTATTTCTCGTAAAGTCCTTGTGGTTGGAACCCGGGAATGATTACTGTGGATACTACGTTTGCGAGTTCATCTACAACGCGACTTGCAAAAATAAGCAGGGCTACTCTAAAAGACAATTTGAAGTGCGTAAGCAATAATATTCACAATTTCATTTTATTACACCATCATTTGTGTTGAGTTTCATTCATATATATGTATTGACCCCCTTCTTCAAATTAGACGTGACAGATGCGGAATGAACTCCTACCACAAGATCGCATGCGAGCAATTCAAGAGGAATTGGCGGGATTCTTTCTTGACCACGTCATCAATAAAGCCGGAGAATACCATGTGAAATTTGACATTAGATGTTAGGGAATTGTAAGAGATCTTATATTGTATATATGTAGCTAGTAGCGTCAGATAGATATATGAAAACTTGTTGTTCGACCAATCTCTCGGAGAAGGAGAGGTCGCTCACTTCTCTCTGTATATATTCATGACGAGCTTTTGTACTTAATGGTTTCCTTCATTTGCTTACTAGCTAGCATGTCGAGTCCTCTCTATACGTATTGTACGTAGCATCGACCAAGCACGGAGATAAGAGAGGACACTTCTCTCTATTAGCTAGCTAACACAATATATGAAACCCCTAAATTAACCCTACAAAACCCCCCAAAACCCCCAACCCCACCCCACCCCCCCTTCAGACAAAAAAAAACAAAAACCCTAGCCCCTGAACTGCTGACGCGTGGACGCTTATTGTCCCGGTTGGTGCTACCAATCGGGACAAAAGGTGCCCCTGCATGGGCAAGCCGCAGCGGCCACGTGGAGCCCATGTGTCCCGGTAGGTGTAAGAACCGGGACTAAAGGTATTGGGCTTTAGTACCGACCCTTTAGTCCCGGTTCCCGAATCGGGACAAATGGGCCTTATGAATCGGGACAAATGGGCCTTTTTCTACTAGTGTGTTTGTGTCCATGTCTCCCGATCCGGAAGAATTAATAAAAGTTGTAGGAATTTTAATTCATAAAATCTTTTTTATAGAGGATGTTTTATTACAGGATTGCAAACCAACAAATTAATTGAAGGGATTTGAAGGCAAAAAATATTGGAACCACTTAATTATGTACTTTTTCACCCATGATATTTTATCTACCAAAACATTTATGGTCGTACATAGCCGTATAATTTCCTATTGTACAATGTGAATATCCATGAACTACAAATGTATTTCTCAACCACTTTGACACATTAAAAATGACCCCCTCGCAATATGAATTTATATCTCAATCTCTTGTGATACATTAGAGAAGGTACATTATATGTGTTCAGTTCAATAGACAAAATTATGGAAAGAAAAATACATACTACTCTCTCTGATCCAGAATAAATGTCGTAGTTTTAAACTAAACTTAGTTTAACCTTAGTTAAAAACCACGACAATTATTATGGAGCGGAGGGAGTAATAAAACAGAAAGCGGCGTCATTTGACGGAATAGGGAAGAGGGAGAAGACTGGTGGGGGAAGAGGAACGGTGGAGGAAAGGTAGGGGTAGTAAGTGAGCGTGTATGCAGCAGAAGGAGGGGGTGGGAGACAAAGATGAGCAATGAGGGACCAACCAATAGGTAATGCTATGTCTAGTAGGAAAGTGAGCTAATATCAGTTTTTGCACCTAAGCTCTTCTGTTTCGGTGAACAATAACATAAAAATTACTAAAATAATCAAAAAATCTAATGTTTTGCATGGAACATATTTTAGTGCATGGGGTCTGTGCCAAATTTTATGGCATTTGGACATCTGAGCCGCTCTCAGCAAAAAAAAATCGGCCCCAAACAATGCATGATGATTAAACATTTTGCAGACACCGATTATTTTTTTAAGAGCTGATTAGATGTTCAAATGAGCTGAATTTGCACGGACCTGATGCACTGAAACATCTTCCATGAAAGAAAATCTTTTTTTTATTTTTTAGTATTTTTTTGATTTTACTGTTCATGCGCAGGAGCAGATGAGCTTGGAAACCATTTAGCCGCACTCGAAAGTGAGGGGCCAGCCAATGGATAGAAATGGGTAGTGCTACTTTCAATAGTAAAGATGAAGAAAATATCAATGCAAGGGCCAGGTTTCCCCGGGCGGCGGTACTATGCCCTGGTTTGTGAGCACCAACTTGGAGTAAGCATCATGTGCTTCCTCCATGCTATCATACCCTAAATAGCAGCTGTCCAGGTAACGGTGCAATTGTTCATGGCATACACTCCAAGACACCTCCCTCTGTAGACAGCATAACCCCTCATCTACCAAGACATAAGCAAAAGATTTCAGCAAGTAGGAGATGAAAGAGAAGGTAAGAAGAACACATGGAACGTAAGCAACATAAGCATTCATGATTTCATATACCCAAAAGCATCATGCAGTGCAACTCCGAGTCAACATCACCAGCTGCATCAATACGTCGACATCAAACTATCTAATTAGATTATTAGAATGGAGCTCTACTCCGAGTGATAGTTGGAGAAGCCGGTCATCGTGGAGTTGGAGAAGTTGGGGATGTCCTCCGCACTGGAGGAGCTAGGGTCCTCGACACCGGTAGTTGGCGGACTCAATGGGACCATGTCATCACTCTCCTCCACCTCCTTCAGGGTCAAGTCCTCAAAAAACTTCTGCTGCTCGAGACAGAGGCGGACCATCATTGCGCGAATGCCTTCGGCCTTTCGCTCGTCCTAGCCAAAATTATATATATATATATATATATATATATATATATATATATATATATATATATAGAAAAATGGTTGTGTACTCCTGGGAGTACGTACTCCCGCTCCTAATATACACGTAATGTACTTTTTGTAATGTGTCAAAGTGGTTGAGAACATATAGTAAGGTACCTTTTGTAGTTCAATAGACAAAATTAATGTGTTAAAATTATTGAACATATAGTAATATACTGTAATATACAAAATTAATAGATTTCAATAATTTTAACACATTACGTATATTACTAGACGGAGTATACTATATGTTTTCAGTTCAATAGACAAAATTATAGAATTAATATATATATATATATATATATATATATATATATATATACTACTAAAACAGAAAGCAGCGTTTTCAATAGGATGGCAGGGGTGGGGAGTGAGCCTGTATGCAGCACAAGGAGGGGGTGGGAGAGAGAAATGGGTAGCGAGGGACTAGCCAATGGGCAGTACTAATTTCATAGGAAAGTGAGGGGCCAGCCAATGGGGAGAAATGGGTAGTGCAATTTCCAATAGGAAATATCAATGCAAGGGTCAGGTTTCCACGGCCGCTGGTAGTAGAGACAAGAGTGAATGCATCTCCTCTTCTGTCTTGTGCTTGTCCTGTTCGTCCTCTCTCTCTCTCTCCATGGTATGGGTGGCCCTTTTAATTGGCTCTGTTGCATCCGCGGGAAACCAGGGAAGATGATGAGACCTGGCCTGGACGTGGAGAGAGAGCGCGCTAGAGAGCTAGAGTACCGGTTCACGGCAGCGTGCTAGCCGGTTCCGCGTCGGCGTTCAGCCCGTATGCCGACTTGGCGTGCGCGCGGGCGGCGGGTCGGCGTGTACGTTCGGTTTGGCCGAGGTTACGTACGTCCGTCCGTCTGCATGCATCCATGCATGCGGTGCATGGCATGTTCATGCGTCGAACAGCTTGTCCAGGGAGTAGGATCAGGGCGTCGTTGATGCCGGCGTTCGATCGAGCACGACGAGGCCACAACATCGGCCTTTTGTTGCGCAATCACGCCTGTCTAGTTGCAAAAAAGAGTGATCGACCGTACTGCATGCACAACATGTTCTTTAGCTAGCTAGAGTGGGTGTGGTGGTGGATACAAGACGGTCCCTCCGTAGGACACGTGACGCGTACGTTCTCATTGCACAGTCCGCGCGTGGCATACACCCAACACATGCACGTCTTTTTTTCTTCCGTTCCGGTGCGGTGATGACACTTCTACCGCACTACAGTAAACGCGTCCGCTACTACTGGAATAGTAAAACAGTCAAGAATTCTACATCTACTGTAGTAGTAACAGTGAATGGACTGGAGCAGGGCAGATGTGCTGCACTACTGTTGCGTGCATACTAGGCCAAATTCATTGTTCTGACCCTTTTGTCAAACTTTAGCATGATTTGACCCCATTCTGAAATTTTTTTCGAATCTGATCCTTTTTCTACCGCCATCGTCCGTGGCGTGGTGGTAGGTTTTCACTGCCTACCGCCAAGGTCAATGGCGGTAGGCTCTGGTCAATATCCAAACGGCGCCGGCTGACTGTGCTAAGGCTACCGCCATAGCAGGCGGCGGTAGCTCGTTGTGTGCTACCGCAAGTGACAGTGAGGGTAGGCTTCCAGCGATTGCAAGTGCGTATGTGTCGTTGCATGCATGTATGTGTTAGGATTTAATTATTAGAGATAATCCTTATTGTAAATAACAGCATGCGCGGGATCCTCTCGAGGCAACCGCCGCCTCGTTCGTGTGGGAACCTCTCCAGGCAACCGTCGCATCCACTCTTCGCATCCCTCGAATAGGCGCATCTTCTCATAAGCGTCGGTTCCCCTTGTATAAATGTGTGATCATCAATGGAATAAGACACTTCGATCAAATCATTCTTTCATACGTTATCAGCACTTGTCTCTGCCCAGAGCACGCATAGGCAAATCACACCGGCGGCAGTCGCCGGAAAAGAGAGCCAAAAGGGAAGAAAGGAAAAGAAAACTTCGAGAAACAATTCAATGGAGGAGGAAATTTGTTTAGTGGACAGTGGTGCCTCTAACACAATTCTACGAGAAGTTAAATACTAAGTCTCAAAAAGAGTAAGGGAAGTGTTATGACAATTGGTGGTCATGACACAGTAATTGTTGGTTCTGGTCAAGCCACATTTACACTCCCGAATGCTACAAAACTTGAAATCCAGGAGGCTTTATTGTATTCGAATTCGACTTGTACCCTGTTGAGTTTTAAGGATATCCGCATAAATGGCTACCACATTGAAACTCATGAAGACAATGCGGTTGAAAGCCTACTCATAACTCAATAGAAGGGATCCGACAATGAAACCCTTGAGAGACTGCCTGCTCTATCTTCTGGACTATATTACACATACATCAAGCCAGAGCAACATTTGGCATACAAAATAATTTTTCAGAATCTTGACAAGTTCAAGATATGGCATGATCGCCTGGGTCATCCTGGTGTGGGGATGATGAGAAAAATTATTGATGGTTCAACTGGACACAACATAACGGTTGCTAATTTCCCCAAATCCTCGGATTTCGTATGCACTGCATGTGCAACTGGGAAATTAATCACAAGACCTTCATATCTGAAGATCAAGAATGAACCACTTAATTTTCTTGAATGCATTCAAGGAGATATATGTGGTCCAATTCAACCGTTATCGGGACCATTTAGATATTTTATGGTGCTCATTGATGCATCAACAAGATGGTCCAATGTGTGTCTATTATCAACAAGGAACCATGCTTTTGCAAAGCTGATCGCTCAAATCATTAAATTGAGGGCAAATCATCGTGAACACATGATAAAATCCATCAGAATGGATAATGCTGCTGAATTTAGTTCACGAGCATTCAAATATTACTGCCTAGCTTTGGGCATAACTGTGGAGCATTCTGTACCATATGTACACACACAAAATGGTCTTGCGGAATCACTTATCAAGAGGATCAAGTTGATAGCAAGACCACTCCTACAGAACTATAATCTTCCAACATCTTGTTGGGGACATGCGGTATTGCATGCCGCAGAATTGATACAAATTCGACCAACTGCATATCATACGGCCTCCCCGTTGCAGTTAGTACGTGGAAATCAACCAAGTATTTCTCATCTTCGAAGATTCGATTGCGCTGTGTGCGTACCGATATCACCACCTCCGCGTACATCAATGGGTCCACATAGAAAAATGGGGATCTATGTGGGGTACAATTCTCCGTCGATTATAAAGTACCTGGAACCTCTAACAGGGGATCTATTTACAGCCCGATACGCTGATTGTATCTTCGATGAGGACAATTTTCCAGCATTAGGGGGAGAAAAGAACCACAAAGAATGCCGGGAAATAGATTGGAATGTCAAAAGCATTCAGTCCTTAGATCCACGTACAAATGAATCTGAACTGGAAGTTCAGAAGATTATTAATTTGCAAAATATTGCAAATAATCTGCCAGATGCATTTACTGATTATAAAGGTGTCACTAAACCCCATGTTCCTGCTATGAATGTTCCAGAGAGAGTTGAGATATCTCATAAGACCACTCAACCGCCCAAGAGGGGGAGAAAACTGGACAAAAAGGACAATGCTTCTCTGAAGCGTCCGCAGGAAATGAGGATCCCTCAAATAGTAAATGCAGGTCAACCGCAAGTTGATATTCAACCTAGTGTTGAAAGACACCTGAAGGATCTTATGCATCCAGAACCCAGCACAACTGTGCACACAAATATTGGTGCTGGGACATCGGTACACCTTGACTCGATTGTTGTGGGAAATCACGATGAGTCAGAAGGTATTGATGAGATTTCCATCAACTATGTTGAATCAGGAGAATCATTCAATAGAAAGACTACAATTGTCGACATATTTTTCGCCTCAAAGATTGCAGATGACCTGGCATTGGATCATGAACCTAAGTCCATGGCAGAGTGTATGAAACGCTCAGATTGGTCCAACTGGAAGGTTGCAATAGAGGACGAACTGCGCTCGCTTGCCAAGAGAGGGGTATTTACTGCAGCAATACCTACTCCTCCTAATGTTTTCCTCGTGGGGGCAAAATGGGTTTTTGTTCGTAAAAGGAACGAAAACAATGAGGTGGTGAGATATAAAGCGAGGCTTGTAGCACAAGGGTTTACACAGAGACCCGGCATCGATTATGATGAAACATATTCTCCTGTGATGAGTGGAATCACGTACCGATACTTGATATCTCTGGTAGTGCAAATGAATTTGTATATCCAATTGATGGATGTGGTGACCGCATACTTATATGGGTCACTTAAGACGGATATTTATATGAAAGTTCCTAAGGGACTGAAGATTCCGGATCCAAAAGCTAATCGCAACATGTATTGCGTAAAGCTACTGAAGTCGTTATACGGCTTGAGACAGTCGGGCAGAATGTGGTATAACCAACTAAGTGAGTTCCTTCTGAAGAAGGGTTACTCAAACAACAATAATTGCCCATGTGTGTTTATCAAGAAATCCACTGATGGATTTTGCATAATTTCTGTGTATGTTGATGACTTGAACATCATTGGGACTACACGAGAAATACATGAGGCGTGTAATCATTTGAAGACGGAATTCGAGATGAAAGATTTGGGTAAAACCAAATTTTGTCTTGGTTTGCAACTTGAACATTTTTGTTCAGGAATACTTGTTCATCAGTCTGCTTATATCCAAAAGATATTGAAAAAGTTCAATATGGATAAAGCATACCCGTCAAAAACACCTATGGTCGTCAGATCTCTTGAAAGAGATAAAGACCCATTCAGACCTAAGGGTGATGATGAAGAGGTATTAGGACCTGAGTTTCCTTACCTCAGTGCTATTGGAGCACTAATGTATCTAGCGAACTGCACCAGGCCTGACATAGCATTTGCAGTTAATTTACTGGTTAGATACAGCGCATCACCAACAAAACGGCATTGGGTTGGTGTGAAGAATATTTTCAGATATCTTCAGGGCACCAAAGATCTTGGTTTATTCTATCAGAAAAATCAAGAGAGAACCATGGTGGGGTATTGCGATGCTGGATACTTATCAGATCCCCATGATGCCAAATCCCAGACTGGTTTTGTCTTCTTACATGGAGGTACGGCCTTCTCTTGGAAGTCAACAAAGCAAACCTTAGTGGCAACGTCCACCAATCATTCTGAGATAATTACTTTGTTCGAAGCAACACAGGAATGTGTATGGCTTCGCAGAATGATGAACTTATTCCAAAGTTCAAGTGGGATTGGTTCGTTAAAATCACCCACCATTATCTATGAAGATAATGCTGCTTGTATTGCACAAATGCAAACAGGTTATATTAAGAGCAATATTACGAAGCATATTTCTCCTAAATTATTTTATCCCCATGATCAGCAAGAAAAGGGGGAGATAAGTATTTTGCAGACGAAGTCATGCGACAATCTTGCTGATCTGTTTACTAAGTCCTTACCAAGTTCTTTGTTTCATAAACATCTAACTGGAATTGGTATGCAACGACTTTGAGACTTGCAAAATTCAGGGGGAGAAATCTCCTAAGATATAACCTGTTAAGATCATAAGATCATTAATATTGCACTCTTTTCCTTTATGAGTTTTTCCAAATGGTTTCTCATGTAAGGTTTTTAATGAGACAATATCAATGCAAGCATGGACGATATATGTCGTTTTCTCCTTATTTTCCCACTGGGTTTTAGAAGGAGTTTTTCATGGCATATTGTATATTTCTCCTCAATTTTTCCTGCAGGGTTTTTGGAGGAGATGATTCCAAAGGATGATCAGTCACAAGGACAAGCAAGAATTAGGGGGAGTGTTAGGATTTAATTATTAGAGATAATCCTTGTTGTAAATAACAGCATGCGCGGGATCCTCTCGAGGCCACCGCCGCCTCGTTCGTGCGGGAACCTCTCCAGGCAACCGTCGCATCCGCTCCTCGCATCCCCTCGAACAGGCGCATCTTCTCATAAACGTCGGTTTCCCTTCTATAAATGTGTGATCATCAATGAAATAAGACACTTTGATCAAATCATTCTTTCATAGTATGTTCATACGGAGACCATTCTCACTCACACCATTTGTTGTTGATGTGAATGCATGTTCATAGGCACGCGCGTAAGTAGCCCCAGTACGCAAGCACTAATGCTTGCATAGACTATGTATTTGAATACGTACACAGACTGGCCGCACATGCATACGCATCCGAATACCCGTGTTGCTATGGAGCAAAAAAAGAAGATAAGTACTAGATATCGATGCAAAAAAAAGAGATAAGTACTAGAGATAGATTTGAGTTTAAACTTTAAACTAAGCGTACTTATCATATATTAGCTTGCATGTTCTTATTTCATAAATCATCGTTTATCTCAAAAATAATTAGTAATCTCACTATCTGGGTTATCACAAGAATAGTCATTTGGATAATCTAATTTGAGATAAATGAGGATAATTTATTTTGAGATACAAGTTAATTTAATTTGAGATTTATGATAATTTTGTTGCACGCATTACTTTTGACTATCACTGTACTAGTCACTTGTCTACTTAGCTTTCATGCATAAAGTATAGAAGAATATTCCCATCCTAATCATTTTTTTCCATTTTCTATGTAAGAGAAATACTATGTGAAGAAGGCTATCAAGTTGTTGGATGAGTTACTTTGAACTATTCCTATTTTTACGGAACTCACTTAATTTATTCTGGATCTTTGATGAGCTTTAAATGCAGGTTAGAGCATCTACAGCCGGACGCCTCAAACTCAATGATTCGACGGACGTCTCCTCCGACGAAGCGATTGCGCTGCGTGTCGGCGCTCCGGTGCGCCGGATAGGCCCCTAGCCCATCCATTTAAGGCGGACGTCGGCACCAAAACCCTACCCATCCACATTTGCTCCCCTCCTGCCCGCCGCTGCTACTTTTCAATCTTCGTCCACCTCCACATTTCACTCGCTGACCGCTCGCCGAGGGCCACCACAATCAAGTAGTCATGCCACCACGCCGACGGGTCAGGAGCTGCCCTTATCTAACACCAGAGCACTCGCCGCAGCTCCTTGAGCGGATTCGGATAAGGTGTGAAGCCCAAATTGTCGCAGGCCTACCTCTGGACGCGGTGGATCCAGAGGAGGAGGAGGAGGAGGAGGAGGACACTGCCTGCGGACGCGCACGGTCGCATCCGCGAGCGTTTGTGAGGCCAGATTTGATGTTCGCAGTTGTAGATGCTCTTATATATAAACATTTATATTTTAACCATGGAAGTATATGCAATACTACATGCCTGCACTAGTTGATTTATTGATTAGCTTCCATGCATGTACATGCATGTTAAAGGTGTTTATTTTTTTTCTCAAATTTGAGTTGCTTAACACATGTGTCAAAGGTGTTTATTAGTAAACGTTTTTTGCAGAATTAGAGCATCTACAACCGGACCCCTCCAACCCGTCTCAAATTACCGGATAGGCCGCCCGGTCGCTGCTCGGTCACGATTTTTTGACCCAGATGAGCCTCTCAAATGACCCTCAAACGTCGGGCTAACCGCACCCTGCATATCCAGCCCAAATATGGGGGCAGATATTGGGGCACCCAGGCACGCCCGCCACGTCGGCCTGATGAACAGGCCCCACACAGAAGCGCCCGAAAACCCGGCGGTCCGACGGATGTCGCATCCGTCGCCGCGGTGTGAACGTCGTGTAGCGCCGCTCCGGCTTGTCGCCCAAGACGAAATCGGGCTATTTAAGCCGGCCGGCATACCGCAACCCTAACTCATCCCCCTCCCCCCTCTCCGCGCCGCCAGTCCGAGTCCATCCACCTCCTCCCTCTCCCGCTCCGGCACTCCGCCATGGTCCGGAGCAAGATCACCGACCATGCCATGCTGACGCCGGAGCGCCGCTACGAGATCCAGTAGCAGATCCGGGCGAGGAAAGTTGCGCGCCGCCCGCATCATTGTCGGATGCCCGGGCGCGTCCACGGGCGTTTGAAGAGGCGGATTTGCCATATGTAGCTGTAGATGCTCTTACATACAAGTACTTGCAATTTTTGAAGGCCAAATCTACAACAAATACAAATACATAACTGAATACCCGCACCGGCTGGCCACACACGCATACGTTCCGAATGCCCGTGTATAGAGGAGACAAAAATATACAATGTAGCTAGTTAATTAATCTGTTGTTACAGTACGTATGTGAATATGCGAGTATTCGAGTACGTATGCATGTCTGGCCGGCCGGTGTACGTATTTAGATAGGTAGCCTGCGCATGCATCAGTGCTGCTACATGCGTGCATACGAGCATACATTCATATCAACAGCAAGCATGATGGAGTGCTCTGTGTCAGCATGCATGCATGCATGCAACGACACACACACTTGCGATCGATGGAAGCTTACCGCCACTGTCACCGGCGGTAGGCTACAACGAGCTACCGCCACTCGCTATGGCGGTAGGCTTCGCGCAGTCAGCAGACCCCGTTTGGACGTTGACCAAAGCCTACCGCCATTCATCTTGGCGGTAGGCAGTGAAAACCTACCGTCACGGACAATGGCGGTAGTAAAAAGGGTCAGATCCGAGAAATTGTTTAGAATAGGGTCAAATCGTGCTAAAGTTTGACAAAAAGGGTCAGTGAATTTGGCCTGCATACTACGGTCGTTCCTACTTTTTGAGAGAGAGAGAGAGCTAGAGAGAGAGCAAGTAAATGGACGATGGGAGGAGCTGAGAAAGCCTGCTGCCACCTTTGGCAAGAGTGGAGAGAGAGAGAGAGCTGCAACGGGAAGCCGGGAGAGAGCTTGGCAAGGGGAGAGAGAGAGAGAGATGTGCTCTGACCCCGCGTGCTCAAAGCCTGCGGCAATTTTCTGCTAGCGGGTTCTACAAGGGCACTATCCCTATGGACCGACATGTATACTACGGTCATTGCAATACATGAGAGACAGGAGTTTCTCTAGGGACGATTGCAATATAGTACTCCCTCTGTAAAGAAATATGGAGTACTACGGTGGTGGTCTCTCGTGATATTTTCTTCCGAGTTCCGACTTTGCTAGAGTTATGGACAGAAGGCACGGGAAGTAAGTTACGGACTGAGCTGGCAATGTTTAGGCCCTCTTTGATTCGCAGGATTTTCAAATCGTAGGAATAGGAAAAATATAGGGTTGGAGTGGCATGCACACATGAATCCTACAGGATTAGCATGGAGTGTTTGATGGCACAAGAAAAGCAAATGAATTGTAAAAAGAGGTTGGAGTGGATGTTAGATTTCCTATAAAATGTAGTACAAAAGATTTCGTAGGAAAAATTCCTATGGGATCCAATCCTATGAATCAAAGGACCAACATAGGAAAAATTCTTAAGGATTTCAATCCTCCAGAAATTCTATAGGATTCCTTTCAATCAAAGGAGCCTTTAAATGGAAACTGGGGGCAGCGAGACCCACCCTTGAAATCAGCGCGGGGGAGTGGAACTGGTTAGTGGGGAGCAGTCCGTAAGATTCATCTGTATATTGCCCGTATGTGCAGCATTTTTGATTTTCTTCTTCCCGGGAGGTTGAAATAAAGACGACGTGTGGAGCTGGGCAGAGCATCCAATAGTGCACGCGAACCAGTCCAAGGTGCATGGATTATTTTCGAGGAAAAAACACGATTTACTTATATATAGCTCATGAACAATGGATACATCAACAGAAAGAATACACGATTTACTTATACACGATTTATTTGCTGGGTCATACGAAATCCACAACCAAATATGTCAACCAACTCCTAGATTAACAGCTTGCTTTGCAAGAGCATGAGCCTCAAAATTAAAGTTTCTTCTCTCATAAACTAAACTACATCTAATTCTACAGTCCTTAAATTCTCTGATAATAGCACCATACGCCCCCGGTGATGAACCTTGCTCGATGTCCTTCACCACGACTTGGCAATCAGATGCAACAAGAAAATTTGAGAGAGAAAGATCTTCAGCCAGTGCAAGACCCTCGCGGCAGGCCAATGCTTCTAGACAAGAAGTACCGTCTATGTTTTCTGCCACGATTGCTGATGGTCCAACATACTCTCCTCCTTCGTTCTACAAATAGCAGCGGCGGCACCTCTCCTGCCATTCGGGGAGAAAGCTCCATCTACGTTTATCTTATCATTGGCTGTCTCCGGAGGGATCCACTTCTCTGTTTGCTGGGTTTTGGAGCTTCCCTCGCATGTAATAGTCCTAGGAGCACGTTGCTTGAGCGGCACCGATCGATCGACTTGCTCTCCCGTGTGTTGTGTGTAGGGGCCCGACCCCAGCCCCGTGCATGCAAACTGACGCATGCATGTACGTTTGGTTTGGCCCGGCCCCAGTCCGAGTCCGTCCGCATGCATGCATGCATGTGGTGCATGGCATGAGGATTCAGGGGGCCTTTGATGCCGGCGTCGGGTCGAGCACGACGAGGCCACGGCACCGGCTTAATCACGCTTGTCGGCGTCTGCGAGTGATCGACCGTACTGCATGCACAACATGTTGGTTAGCTAGAGGGTGTGATTGTGAATTTGTGATGGTGGATAGAAAAGGCGGTCCCTCGGACACGTCACACGTACGTTAATTTTTTTTTAGGTTCACGCGTACGTTAATTAAGTGGAAGAATCCGATGAGCTAAAAACTCATTGCCGCGCGTGGCATATATATATACCCAACACATGCATGTCTTTTTTCTTCCGTTTCGGTGATGTCACTTCTACCGCAATACAGTAAACGCGTCTGCTACTACTGGACTAGTAAAATAGTCAAGAATTCTACTCCCTCCGTTCCTAAATATAAATTTTTTTAGAAGTTTCAAATGAAATAGATATATGTAAACATAGTTTAGAGTGTAGATTCACTTATTTTGTTTCGTATGTAGTCCTTTGTGGGAATTTCTACAAAGACTTGTATTTAGAAATGAGGGAGTACATTGTAGTAGTAACAGTGAATGTACTAGACCAGGGCAGATGTGCTGCACTACTGTTACGTGTGTACTACTGTCCTTCCTACTTTGTGTGTGTGTGTGTGTGTGTGTGTGTGTGTTTGTGTGTGTGTGAGTGAGAGAGAGAGAGAGCGCAATAGCTAAACCTCAGTCGCCTGAAAATCCTATTTGGGTTAGTCGATTTTCGCTACAAGGAAGCAGGCGCCTGAGGGAACGAAGAAGCCGCCGGAGCGAAGGAATGAATTCGCTGGAAGGCTACCCTATCATCTGGTGGTGGGGGCGGCAGCATGGTGACGGTGGTGCAAGTTCGTCGGAGAAAAAACCGTCATTGCCGGGGCTAGAGGGATGGCCGGCGGCGGAGGTTCGGAGGGGGGGGGGGGGGGGTAGGCCGTCGAATGAGCGCCGCCGGCCGCGGGTGGTGGTGACGGTGTCCTGGATTGGGGTGTACTCACCACGTCGGCCTATCATTCATGGCCCAAGCCGAGGGCCACCAACAACCGAAGAATGAGCACATAAGCTATGGCCCTCGGCGTACTCAAGATGGAATCGTCCCAAGACTTGGCGTATACTTCAAGTCATATTCAAATATTCGGCATGTTTATCTCTAGATGCAACCAACCATGTGTAATCCTAGGTACCCCTCGGCCCCTATATAAGCCAAGGGTTTAGGTCAATAGAGGTGAGTTAGATTCATTCATACGATATCGAGGTAGATCACCCTGTGCTTTGTACCCCATCCAATATCACTGCGATACAAGCATGATACCTGTATTACCTCTTCAAAGAGGCCCGAATATTGTATCTCTCTACTTCCTTGTACCATCAAACCGAGACCTCCAGATTGGGACCCATAACCGAGATCTGCCTGATTTAGCTCCAACATTGTTGGCCTATACAGGTACCATTGTGTGGTCACGGAGGCTCGATGGAGGTATCAGTTAATGATCATACCCACATTGGTGTAATCTGCACGTCGGAACATCAAAACCTCAGCTCAACCAAGACACAGGAACATTTCGACACTCCTACTAATCGTCTAGATATGAATCCCGACGTTTCAAATCTGGCAATCGGATCCATGCTGTATCTTTGGATTTGGCCGAGGATCCTCAAACGGTCGCCAACCGGGACCTAGTTTTGCACCTGCCAATGCATAACCGTCTGACCTTATCGGGCCTAGTCTGGAGCTCACACCCAAATACTCGTCACTGCAACCAGGTCGACGTGGCCGTGCAGTCCGTCACAAGGCCGACATTAAGCCCGCCTCGGGAAGACCTCTCCGGGAAACCAACGTTTGATCGGTACGGGATGAAATTTGCTGTCCCACCCACCCCCCACGTGGCGTATTGCCCTGATAACTCAGGGCCGACGGATGTCAGGGATTTGGCTTACGTTACACAAAAACCGAAAGAAACAGTTCTGGATGAGATTCCTGTTCGTACAGAACAAAATCCTGGACTGCTGCGATGCGGAGGCTTTAGCAGCATTCTGATTCAATGGCCAAGACGCAGGAATCACAAACACTGTGGCACGAAGACGCGCTAGAACGTTCCCCGAGCTATCGTACATCGCAACAAGACACTACGTCATGGAAGACGCCTGGCTAGAGGACAAACAAGAAAAGAATTTCATTCAGTATCTATTAGATTCTGGCGATGACAGGCGCCCGCGTCTCAGCCGGCGCCAAAAGTGCTCTAGAGTTGACAAAACAGTCGATCAGCCGAAACGTAAGAAGAAGAAGCCGGGCAAGGGACCCAAGTCCGCACTGGACGCAATCTTGGATGAACCATGTGCAATCACTCTGTCTCATCGAATACAAATCCAACCCACAAGCGTCGAGCATGTTGGGTCGTTAGACAGGTGGCAAAACAAGGAATAAACATCCTGGATAACCTCGGTACTCAGAAAAGCCGAGGAAGAGCACCAAGCTGGGAGGAGCAGTCATCTGACGACGATGAGGTGCTAATGCTCTATGAAACTAACCCCTCACCTCACGAAACCAACACAAGAGAGCTCTTCGAGAGATCAACTGCATTAATTACGTGGTATCTTGGACAGAAGATGGTCGGACAAGCCGATCACCTTTGGGCAAGAAAACCAACCAGTATCAAGCCACGGCCGAGAAGTCGAGGCTTGGTCCTCGACCCTATCATCGACTGCTATCGATTAACCGAAGTCCTAATGGACGGAACTAGTAGCTTAAACCTCAATTACGAGGACACCTTTGAATAGATGTAGTTTGACAAGTCGCGAATTGAGCCAAGTCGGATTACCTTCAAAGGAATAATCCAAGGAAGAGAAGCACGACGCACCGGCAGGGTCATGTTAGACGCGATATTGGAACACCAAAAAAATTACCGAACCGAGGAGTTAACCTTCAACATCATACCTTTACGAAGTGGTTACCATGCGCTCCTCGAACGAGGCACGTCCGCCAAGTTCCACGCCGTCCCACATTATGCTTACATGAAGCTCAAGATGCCAGGGCCAAACGGAGTAATCACAATCCAAAGCAACGCGCTAGATCGCTTAAAGCCGAGAGCAAATCACTCACCCTTTAGGCATAAAGCGAGGCCCTTGCGACCGACGAATTAACAGCACTACGTGCGCCCGTCAACAAAGATGACATCATCCTCGACAAAAGATCTAAATCCACGTCATTCAAACCAGCCGACGAAATAGTCAAATTTCAAGTTCACCCCGATGACCCATCACTACTAGGGAAAACCTTATACACAGAATCTTAGCAGCAGCGCGGTTTAAAAACGGGCGCTACTGCTAATTAGCAATAGCGAGCTTCAGGAAACCGCGCTACTAATAGCACGGTAGCAGTAGCGGTCTAGGTGAAACAAGCGCTACTACTATAATTGCCACAGCGTTGCCCCCAGGCTAGATATAGTAGTAGCGCCCTTCCAAGGATGCGCTACTGCTAAAGTACTTAGTAGCAACGTTTTTCTTCAAAACACGCTGCTGCTAAGTATTGCACCTAATTAAGTTTAGTCCCGTACTGCTAAGCGAACAATGTATTTACCACCTTAAATATGTTACTTCTCAAACTATCTCGAGCACTTGGTCTTCGTTGAACTATATGTGTAGGATTTGTGGCTGCAATATGAATCTTTACCTGTGCCTATACAGGTATTGTGAGGATTTATGTTGACTATTTAGATTCTAGACAAAAAGATCAATGATGACCAATGTATATATTTGAAGTTTTTACATGCTTAGACTTAGCAGTAGCGTTTTTTTCATGGCAAAGCGCTACTGATATTACAAAACAGAAAGGAATAGCTGTAGCGCGTTTCGCTTAACACACTATAGCTAACTTAGCTGTAGCGCGTTCCGGCCAAACGCGATGCTGCTAGTTTGACTTAACCCCCGGCCGCGCGGGCTCAAAATTTTGCTAAGTCCATCCCCTCCTCTTCCCCCTCTCCCCCAACTGCTCCATCGCCGCCGTCGCCCTGCCGCTCTCGACCTCACCGCCGCCGCCGCCCTCAACCTCACCACAGCCGCCGCCCGCCGCACACCCTCGACGCCGCCCCCGCCCTCGACCTCGACGCCGCCCCCGAACCCAACCTCGACACCGCCCTCCGCCGCGCACCCGAGCCCCGACCCCGACCTCGACGCCGCCTGCCCCTCCCTCGCCGCAGTCACCGTAAGGCTCTGCCTCTCCTCTCCCCTACCATCCTCTCTCTCTCTCTCTCTCTGCTAGGGCAATTCATATATGTGTTGATGTCGTGTTGATGTTCATATGAACCCTAGATTTGTTTAGGGCAGTAGGCATTTTTTAGCATTTAGGAAAAATGATTAGCAATTTTTTTAGGAAATTAGCTAGGGCAAATTTTTATGAAAATGCCTAAACAGTAATTTCATTCAAAAAACAAAAAACAGAATTGTTTTTTTTCAAAAACTTGGTTAAACTAATTTTTGCTATGTAAACAAAAAACAAGATTTTTGTTATATGATATATGTCATTGATGTTCATTTGCATATTCCATTATTGAAGTGGTTCATTGTGCTCAAGTGGCTTTGTTGTTTCCAGGGAATGAAGTCGAGTGGCCTATGTTTTGCCGGAATGTTGATTCATTTCCGTTCCGGCAAATTTCAGGTTCTTGATTTGTCCACTTTTTAGTAAAAGTCATGCCGAAATTTTCCGTGAATTTCGGCATGACTTGTGCTACAAACTAGGACATATCGAGTGCCCGAGATTTGCCGCACCGGGAAGGAGTCAACATTCCTGCAAAGCATAGGCCTTTTCTATGTCATTATTCATTTTATTAGGTATAGAATTAATTGACTAGATTTAATCGTAAGAACTAGTTGAACATGTCACATTTGTTGCTATTTTTTTAGTTAAAGCAATTATTCCCGCATCGACGTCGACGATGCCTATACCGCATCCTCGTCGTCGAGTCGGCGGAGGACACCGGCGTCACCAGATGTGCCATGTCCAGGACTGGGCTCCGCCGGGGTGGTACTAGGAGGCGCTACCTACCGAGGGGCGCAGGTTGGTGAGGAGTCAGCCCGTCGTTGACCCGAACCTTCTTTGGCGGCGGTCGCATGGGCCAGTGACGGTCCAGAGGCTGGAGGACCCCGCGGAGGTGGTGCGTCACCGTGTCAGTGAGGAGGACGCGCATGTCCGTCGCTACTTGTTTGCGTTGGAGCACATGTTCTCCAATACCTGGCAGGTTCTCCAGGGATCTCACTGGAGCTATGATCCTGTGATGGTTCATTCTCTGTGGGTGTCCACCGCCCGCGCCGATACCCGTCATGCGCTAATACGTCCATTTTGCATCATGCTTTTATATCGATATTTATTGCATTATGGGCTGTTATTACACATTATGTCACAATACTTATGCATATTCTCTCTTATTTTACAAGGTTTACATAAGGAGGGCGAATGTCGGCAGCTGGAATTCTGGGCTGGAAAAGGAGCAAATATTAGAGACCTATTCTGCACAACTCCAAAAGTCCTGAAACTCCACAAAAGTTATTTTTGGAAATAGTAAAAAATACTGAGCGGAAGAAATACGTCAGGGGGGGCTCCACCTTTCCACAAGGGTGGGGGCGCGCCCTACCCCCCTGGGCGTGCCCCCTGCCTCGTGGGCCCCCTGTTGGCCCTCCGGTGCTCATCTTCTGCTATATGAAGTCTTTCGTCCGAAGAAAAATCATAAGCAAGCTTTCGGGACGAGACTCCGACGCCACGAGGCGGAACCTTGGCAGAACCAATCTAGGGCTCCGGCAGAGCTGTTCTGCCGGGGACACTTCCCTCCGGGAGGGGGAAATCATCGCCATCGTCATCACCAACGCTCCTCTCATCAGGAGAGGTCAATCTCCATCAACATCTTCACCAGCACCATCTCCTCTCAAACCCTAGTTCATCTCTTGTATCCAATTCTTGTCTCTAAGTCTGGGATTGGTACCTGTAGGTTGCTAGTAGTGTTGATTACTCCTTGTAATTGATGCTAGTTGGTTTATTTGGTGGAAGATCATATGTTCAGATCCTTTATGCATATTAATACTCCTATGATTATGAACATGAATATGCTTTGTGAGTAGTTACGTTTGTTCCTGAGGACATGGGAGAAGTCTTGCTATTAGTAGTCATGTGAATTTGGTATTCGTTCGATATTTTGATGAGATGTATGTTGTCTCTCCTCTAGTGGTGTTATGTGAACGTCGACTACATGACACTTCACCATTATTTGGGCCTAGAGGAAGGCACTGGGAAGTAATAAGTAGATGATGGGTTGCTAGAGTGACAGAAGGTTAAACCCTAGTTTATGTGTTACTTCATAAGGGGCTGATTTGGATCCACATGTTTCATGCTATGGTTAGGTTTACCTTAATACTTCTTTTGTAGTTGCGGATGCTTGCAATAGGGGTTAATCATAAGTGGGATGCTTGTCCAAGTAAGGGCAGTACCCAAGCACCGGTCCACCCACATATCAAATTATCAAAGTACCGAACGTGAATCATATGAACGTGATGAAAACTAGCTTGACGATAATTCCCATGTGTCCTCGGGAGCGCTTTTCTCTATATAAGAGTTTGTCCAGGATTGTCCTTTGCTACAAAAAGGATTGGGCCACCTTGCTGCACTTTATTTATTTTTGTTACTTGTTGCTCGTTACAAATTATCCTATCACGAAACTATTTGTTACCTACTATTTCAGTGCTTGCAGAGAATACCTTGCTGAAAACCTCTTATCATTTCCTTCTGCTCCTCGTTGGGTTCGACACTCTTACTTATCGAAAGGACTACGATAGATCCCCTATACTTGTGGGTCATCAAGACTCTTTTCTGGCGCCGTTGCCGGGGAGTGAAGCGCCTTTGGTAGGTGGAATTTGGTAAGGAAAAATTTATATAGTATGCTGAAATTTACTGTCACTTGTCACTATGGAAAGTAATCCTCTGAGGGGCTTGTTTGGGGTATTTTCACCCCGACCATTAGAGCAAAGAGTTGCTCCTCAACCTACTGAAACTACTGAAAATGAAAATGTCTACTTTGAAATTCCTTCGGGTATATTAGAAAAACTGCTAGCTAATCCTTTTGCAGGAGATGGAACAAAGCATCCTGATGAGCACCTAATCTATGTAGATGAAGTTTGTGGATTATTTAATCTTGCAGGTATACCCGATGATGTTATTAAGAAGATGGTCTTCCCTTTATCTTTGAAGGGAGATGCATTGACATGGTATATGCTATGTGATGATACAGGATCATGGAACTACAAATGATTGAAATTGGAATTTCATCAGGAGTTTTATCCTATGCATCTTGTTCATCGTGATCGCAATTATATATATAGTTTTTGGTCTCGCGAAGGAGAAAGCATCGCTCAAGCTTGGGGGAGGCTTAAATCAATGTTATATTCATGCCCCAATCATGAACTCTCAAGAGAAATGATTATTCAAAAATTTTATGCTCGACTTTCTGATAACAATCGCACCATGCTCGATACTTCTTGTGTTGGCTCTTTTGCGATGAAGACTATTGAATTCAAATGGGATTTATTGGAGAGAATTAAACGCAACTCTGAAGATTGGGATCTCGACGAAGGTAAGGAGTCAGGTATGACACCTAAGTTTGATTATTGTGTTAAATCTTTTATGGATACCGATGTTTTCCGTAAATTTAGCACTAAATATGGACTTGACTCTGAGATAGGAGCTTCTTTCTGTGAATCTTTTGCTGCTTATGTTGATCTCCCTAAGGAGAAGTGGTTTAAATATCATCCTCCAATAGAAGTAAAAGTAGCTACACCTATTAAAGTTGAAGAAAAGACTATCACTTATAATGATTCTATTGTTCATACTTCTTATATGTTGAGAAACCACCTTTCCCTGTTAGGATAAAGGATCATGCTAAAGCTTCAACTGTGGTTCGTAAAAGCAATATTAGAACCTATACACCTCCTGAGCAAGTTAAAGTTGAACCTAATATTGTTATTGTTAAAGATCTTTTGTCTGATAATATTGATGGGCATGTTATTCATTTCCGTGATGAAACTGTTGGAATTGCCAAACCTTGTGCTAAAGATAGGTCATTATGTTTCATGGCTTGAGGATCTTCATACTGTTAAGACAAATTATTTTTCTGGACTTAAAAATCTTAGTACTCAAAACGTGCGACCAATAGTGTTCGTACTGAACTACGGTAACATCTATTTAGGAAAGATGGTAAGATTTTTACTATTTGTCCTCAGTGCATCTTTTGCATACATTATTTTTTAAACTAAACTTCATTGCTGGGTATGTTACTATATGATGTTGGGACTCTGTTGTGCCTCATTGGATCGAGACTAAAGGTCGCATGAGAATTGTTAGCTTACGGCCAAGATATCCTACAATGCACTTTAGTGCATATAGGATTTCTAATAGCGAGGAATGCTTAATAGTGAAAGACTAGAGCAAAATTGTAAACGATCGCAGAGAAGTACTAGGGGGTAGTAATCAGAAGCGCAGCCCACGACTAGGAGACAGGTTCATCTGCATGCTCTAACTTGATGAAGCAGGAGTGCTACACATGTTTTATGCTATTTTACCTGAGAGAGAGCAGCAGGAGTGATTAGCTAGCTAGAAATGAGTTATGATGATTAAATAGCTAGTGTTGGTCGTAATGACTATGATGATTATTATTAGCTAGTGTTGGTGATGATTAGATAGCTACCGCAGCTAGTGTTGGTGGTGATTAGCTAGCTAGAATGAGTTTGAAGATGATGATGTGTGCTACACTATGATTATGATGATTAAATAGCTACTGTTGGTGGTAATGACTATGATGATGATTAAATAGCTTGTGCTAGTAGTATACTTTTGACATGCACCACATGTTGCCTCCACTTGTGAATCTAATCCACCTTCATTTGACACACTGTTATGGACGTATTGATATAACAACCTCATAATTGGTATTGTACCAAAATTCGTATAACGGCGTATAAATACACTAAAAATTAAAAAAATGAGAAAAATAATACTAGTAGCGATGGAGAGTAAACACGCTATAACTAGCTATATTAGCAATAGCGCTGGAATGGACAAACGTTGCTGCTATATGTCTTAGCAGCACCGCGCATTGCACGCACTACTGCTAAGGAATAGGCTGTAGCGCCTTATCAGTAGCGCGTCCTCCCGCGCTACTGATAGGCAAAATACCCGCGCTACTTCTAGGGTTTTCCCTAGTAGTGCATCTAATACGGCCTCCATCAGAACTCGACTGGACGCGGAGCTCGATGAAGCACTGCACAATTTCCTCTCGGAAAATTGGGAAATTTTCATCTGGCATCTATCAAACATGCCAGGAGTACCAAGAAACCTTGCAGAGCACAACGTCAATATAATCGAGGGATTCAAACCTGTTAAGCAGACGCTTCGGAGGATCTCGGAACCAAATGACAAACAATGGGAGGAGAACTGGCCAAGTTGCTAGAAGGCGGAATCATCCAAGAAATCAAACACTCAGAGTGGCTGGCAAATTTGTTCAAGTTGCCAAAAAGGGATAACTCATGGCGCCTTTGCGTTGACTTTAAAGACGTCAACAAGGCCTGCCAAATGATCCGTTCCTGCTACCACGGATCGACCAGATCGTTGATGCCACAACCGGGCATGACTTTTGCTTCCTCGACACCTACCCCATGCTATCATCAGATAGAGATGAAGGAGCCCAACCAAGCGGCCACTGCGTTTGCGAAACATTCAAAAATCTCCGTGCATACAACATACTCCGATACAAGATCAGAGCACTGGCACGATTAGAAGTGTGAGTGATGACAAGATCTTTTTCCCGGCATCGGCGACGACACCTAGCCCTGGCCAGTAGCGGCGGAGAGGGGAAAGAAGGTATACAGCCACGATTGCCCACGATCACGGCCAGAATCATTTATCTCTCCTGCCTTTCCCTCAAGACAAGAATTATCTTCTTTTATGTGACGCACGTAAAGAAATGGTTGTCCACTGAGAACGCCCAATCTCTCTCTCTCATCGTGCGTCCATCTCTCTCGCGCCCTCTCACTGACAATGGACAGCAGCACTGGGAGAGTACCGTGGGAGGAGGAGGAATGGATCATAAATCATAAATGGGCAGCAAAGCAGCAGCAGCAGCAGGAAAGAATCTTTCTTTTGATCAGCCATGATCACATGCATGGGCATGGCAGAATACTAGAGTGACTCCTCCTAGTCCCTCCCTACCCTCCCTCCCTCCCTGGTTTCCCGTTGCACCTCTCTCTCTCTCTTGCCAAAGGTGGCAGCAGGCTTTATCAGCTCCTCCCCATCATCAATTACTTGCTCTCTCTCTCTCTCTCTCTCTCTCTCTCCGCTGTGTGCTTGACTGCTTGGTAGCAGGCTTTCCCCACCCCTCCTCTACACACACCACTACTCCGCTCACTCCATCCCACCTCGTCGCCTCCGTCTTCCTCCCATTCATCCACCAAGAAACCCCTTGTCGCTGCCGTGCTGACCGAGATGCTGGGTCGGAATCGGAGGGGGAGGGGGAGGGGGCGGGGAAGGGGAAGAGCCGGGGCGGATCCGCCGGGCGACGGCGTAGGCGTCGAGGAGGTGACCACGGAGCTCGTGTTCGAGCAAAACAGGCCCATTTGCGCGACTCTGCAGCAAAAACTTAGTGTGAGTACTTCTTTTGCCTTGTCGCACAATCTCCAGGTTCTCTCCACCGCCGGATTCGGCCTCGGCCGATCCAAAACTTGGCGCCATAGCACGCAGCTACGCTCGGCGGTCCTCTCACCTTTTTCTTGTCTTCTTGGCAAAGTTTGTTTGTTCAAGAACCATGACTCCATTTTGGAACGTAGACGCTAGACGCGTCCGGCTTTAAATTAATAAAGCCACACAGGCAGCATCTAAGGTTTGCACAACACAGACAACATATAGCATAACATAACAGTCTCAAGAGGCTACATCAGCCACGCACATCACATCGAATATAAGAGTCTCAGGGGGGACCCGACCCACTCTAGCTCACAAACTAGACCCAAAAGGGAACAGAAGACGCTTCAATTCGCTTGCCGCAGACTTGGGATACATGTAGCGATCTGCTCCACAGTGCTTTTCATATAGTCGACATCACATTGCTTCCCCAACAGTGCCCAGCTTTGTAAAAATAAATGACATTTGAAAATAACATCAGTCGGATTGGACGGAAACTTGTCTTCCATAGTCATTTTGTTACGCACAGTCCAAAGAGACCAAAGCAATGCTCCCACGCAAATCCACAGAATCCTGGCCTTGGCGCCCCTCTGCGCCTGTAATATAGCTAACAACTCGGTCCCAGTACTAGGATTCCAATTCTGTTGGAAAACCTGTCGCACCGCGCTCCAGGCAAAGCGAGCCAGTGCGCATTGGAACATGGCATGGTTCGCATCCTCTAGCGACTCACATACCACACACGTCCCGTCCGAGGGCCCGTTGCGTTTAGCCACGTTCTCAGCCATCGGTAACCTATTGCGGAATAATTGCCACAGAAAAATCTTAATCTTTAGCGGCACCTAGCCTTCCAAAGGTTCCTGGCAATATCTAACGCAGGGCCCTCCGTCAGCTTATTGTAAAGGGACTTCACCGTGAATTTACAAGACGCCGACAGGTCCCAAGAGACAACATCCTCATCTAGGTTCATAGTAATGTGTCCCAGCCGCGCCAGAAGCGAGTCCCAACTTGCTATTTCTGCCGCATTCAACTGTCTCAAAAAGTTAATCACAGGCGGCGTCGAGCGTAAAGCCTCTCCTACCAGGATTAGCAGGTCCGCCGTCACCTGGTATAGCTGCGGAAACTCTTGCCACAGCGGCCTGTCGCCCAACCAACAATCCAACCAGAACCTAGTCGATCTGCCGCTATTCACCTCAAATCTCGCCCCTAACGAGAAGGCTGGCCTAACCGCCTGGAGCCCATTCCAAAACGGCGAGCCCGAAGCCTTGGCAGAAAATACATCGCCGTCCGGGAACTATTTTGCCCGCAGGAGGTCCGCCCATAGACCCCCTTCCTTAGAAGCTAACTTCCACCACCATTTGGAAAGCAACGCCACATTCATAAGTTTGGAGTTAGTAATCCCTAACCCACCATACTTCTTAGGGCGGCAGACTGCCGCCCATTTTAACATATGGTATTTCTTTTTAAGTCCCGCTCCCTCCCAAAAGAATTTGGAGCGCGGCGTATCTAACTTCCCGTGCACCCCGTCTGCCAATAAGAACATACCCATCGTAAACAGAGGAAGGGATGACAGGCTCGAATTGGTGAGAATCAATCGAGCCGCCGAAGACATAAAACGTCCCCGCGATGGACTAACCCTATTGGCGACTTTACCATACAACGGTTCCCATTCGGAGATGGCAAGCTTTTTATGCGAGATCGGTAATCCGAGGTACTTAATTGGAAAACTCCCTAGTTTACAATTAAGGAGGTTAGCAATCCTGACACGCTTCTGCTGGTCCATTCCCATTATAATAACCTCACTCTTGAGGAAATTAATCTTGAGCCCCGATAGCATTTCAAATGCTAGGAGGAGCAGCTTGATAGTAGCAATGCTGTGTTCATCAGGTTGGAACAACAGCATCGTATCATCAGCGTATTGCAGATGCGTCACCCCCTGGGATGAGTTGTGGCACTACGCCTTTCACATGACCCGCCCCTCGGGCCCTTGCCACCATTGCAGCAAGCGCGTCTTCCACAAAATTAAAAATCAAAGGGGAGCTAGGGTCTCCCTGCCGAAGACCCCTTTTGTTTCGGAAGAATTTGCCCTTCTCCCCATTAATTGACACTGCTGTTTACCCACAGCTAATCAGGTGCATAATCCTATGAACAAAGCCTGCGTCAAAACCCTTTTTGAGCAGCACCTCCCATACGAACTCCCAGTTCACGCGGTCATAGGCTTTCTCGAAGTCGAGCTTGAGCAGCACCCCTTGTCCTTTCGTTCGTTTTAGCTCATGCACGATCTCCGCTAGCGCAACTGGTCCCTCCAAAATATTGCGCCCCTTGATGAACCCAGTCTGACACCTACTGATCACCCTTTGAGCAATAGGTGTCAGCCGGACAGCGTAGGCTTTGGCGCATAGCTTGAACGGTACATTAATAAGCGTGATAGGCCTAAATAACTTGATGCTGTCCGCGCCCTTAACTTTGGGGATGAGACTAATCACCCCAAAATTTAGACGGGCCAGGTCCACTTGGCCCAACGCAAAGCCATTAACGATTGCGTGAAACACATGTTTCAAGCTGGGCCATAATTTTTTGAAAAACTCTACCGGCCACCCATCAGAACCCGGGGCCGTGCCCGTTTTCATGGAGGCCAGCGCACGATCAATCTCCTCCGGTAGAAAAGACAGGACAAGTCCTGCGTTTTCTTCCTGTGAGACCCGCTCTGTTGGACCCCAAAAATCCTCCCGAAGGCAAAGTTGCTTCTCCTCAGCCGTCCCCAACAGGCCAATGAAGAAGTCATATATATGCTTACAAATCTCCGCCTGGGTGACCAAAACCCTATCCCCATGATTAAGGCAAAGTATAGCACCTTTACGTTTTCTCCCGTTGGCGAACGCGTGGAAGTAACTTGTATTTGCGTCGCCTTTGGTCACCCACTTGATCCCCCCCCTACGGCGCCAGTACTCCTCTTCAGCTCTCAGAATGGAGAGTACTTGATCTTCCAGCGCATATCTCTGAGCCCACTCCTGCTCGGAAAAGGCTCGAACATCCGCTTCCGCATCAAGCGTTGTGATTTGTGCCACAAGCTTGCATGCTTCTTTTTGGATTCGCTACCAAAATTCGCTCCCCAACCCCTGAGGAACGTACGCAGCCTAGCCGCAGCTACCGACCAAAACTCGGTCGGGCCCCTTTGGGGGCCCAACTGAGACACAATAGCATCCCACCTCTCACGCACCATGGTCTCGAAGCCCTCTGCTTCAAACCAGGCAGTTTCAAAAAAGAATCTGCTACTACGGCGAATCTGCTCCTCCCCTGAGGAGAAGACCAGATGGATGTGATCAGATCCGATCCTAGTTTCTGCCACTAACGAGCACATCGGGAAAAGAGCTTCCCACTCCGGGGTGAAGAAGACACGATCAAGAACTGACCTAACCGGACGGAGCTGTTTGTTGGTCCACGTAAATCTCGCCCCGGTCCGAGCAGCCTCCCGTAACGAGGCTGCCGCAATTGCGTTGTTGAAAAGGGACACCCTAGCCCAGTCCACAATGCCATTGTTCTTATCCGAACCCGATCGGATCAAGTTAAAGTCGCATCCTACAATGACCGGGAGGTTAGCTGTCCGTTTGGCCCCTACCATCGCTGAAACCTCATCTAAAAAGCCTGCCGACTTCGAGTGATCGGCAGGCCCATAGACACCCATGACTACCCAAACCAGATTCGAAGCCAGGTGCCTAACCGTGGCCATAATGCAAAATACACCAAATTCCCACCCCAAGACATCACAAACATCATTATTACAACCCATGAGAAGGCCACCCGAATGGCCCGAAGAAGGAACCCAACGCCAATTAAATCGCTGTAAAGGATCGATCGCAAGTAAATCACGAGGAGAAAAGTCGGCCTTGATGGTTTCCTGTAACGCAACAATATCGATACGCTCCTTGGCCATGTATTCCCTGAGCTGCGTGCGACGCCCTACGTGCCCACAACCCCGAATATTCCAGAAGAGAACCCGCATTACAACACCCGATTACGAAGGCGAACTCCTCGCGAGCTCACCGCCTTTTGCACTCTCTTCCTAGCCGGCGCACGGCTGGAAGAGGGGATGTCAGAGCCTTCCCTCGGCTCTACTTCCCCTTCGGGCACCACCACAACCAACTGACCCCCTGGGCAGGTTTTCTGTGCATCCGAGGCCTGGCAACGCGCTGCCGCCTCGACCAAGGCAGCTTGTGCCTCCTCGCGCGCGCGCACTAACGGGATAATATCAGCAGAGCTAGACCCCAGCTCCACCCCACTATCATGTAAAATCGAAGCAAGATGTTCGTCCGAGAACGCGCTGAGAATTTTAAAAGAGGGGAGGGGGTTACCTGACACGTCCAAGTTCTTGTCTGCCGCACACAGTTTTGCGCTCTCCATGGATGAAAGATCTCCCAACTTGGCCTTCGCCCTGGTGCTCGGCTCCCGCGTCGCCACTGGCGTGGCCTTGGAGCGCTTGGCCTTGAAGCCCACATCCCCCGCCGCCAACTCCGACCCCAGCTCGCCACACAGAGACGCCGCCATGCTTGGAGCGGGCTGGGCCACGGTCTTGGGTCCCGGCTTCCTACCCGCCGTCTTCTTGGGCGGCCTGCCCGCTCCCCCTGAGCCCCGCTTGCCCGAGGCAGGAGTAGCACCTTCCTTGGTTAGATCAGCAACCCCGGCCTGCGCAACCATCGGAGAGGAGGGGATTGAGGTCCTCCCCCCCGCCAGCCCCGCACCATCATCAGCCCCGGATACCAACGCCAGTGAAGGGCGAGGCGTAGGGAACTGCTGCGCCAAGTTGGATCCATACTCATCAAAGGCTCCTGCCAAGTCGCGCGCCAGGTTCGGACCGCTAACGGCAGTATCCTGGGTCGCCACCACCATCGCCCGCCCTTCCATCGCGCCAAGCTTGTCCCACGTCTCTGTGTCAATGGAAATGTCTTGCATGCTGTCTTCAAGATCCTCTTCTTGCCCTCCCATAACCACGTCCTTACACTGTTGTCCTGCACTCTGCCCAGCCTCCGGCCTGTCTTTGTCAGCACTAGGAGCCCCCGGAGCTGGGTCCCCGTCTTTGGACGGAGGGGGAGGTTGGGACGCTCCCGATCCCCCAACCCCTGACCCCGCTCCAACCACGCCCCTGCGCTGGCTCGGCCGCTCCACCTCAACCTTGATCTGATACCCTTCATGGTTAAACCACACTTCCACCGTGCCGTTCAGCTTCTCTGGTGCCTTACAAGCAAGTTTCATCCTCACCGGCCCCAATCGAATAAGAGACAATTCATCCACCACAATTGGACGCCCCAACATCTTAAAGCCTTCCTTGACCCTCTCCTCCCTGCGGTGCTTTTGTGGGATGCCATGGAGCTTAACCCACACTTCCGACATGCTCATCGGTTGGATCACCTCATGAAGCCTGTCCCGCACCCTTGCGGTGATGTCGTGGGAAGGTAGGAAAAGTTTTCCACTTGACTTGGCCATGTGCAGAAGATCTGCTGAGGGAAACACCACCAGGAAGTCATCGTCGCCCACTTGCGTAACCTGCCAGTCCCAATCGCTTGTGATGATGTTCTTGAGTTTTTGTTTCAGAATCTTCAGATTGTGCTTGCCCGGATCCGCCGAGAGGATCGCCGCGTTTTCCACCTTCTGGTCGACCGGCCGATCCTCCTCCGCATCTTCGGCAAATTCGAGACAGAAGAAACCCTCTCCCGAAATTGCACTCCCCATGATCTGCAGCTTGGCCGCCGTGCCGCACGAGGGGCAATCAGCGGAGGCGTGGCCCTCCTCCTTGCACAGCACACACAATGGTTTGAAAGTGCACTTGAATTGGTAGTGCCCAAGTCTGCCGCACTTGAAGCACTCGACCTCCGGCACATCTTCCACCGGGATGGGCTCCCCCGCCGTTCCCTTCGCTGTCAGGAGCGGCGCCCCCCGTGCGACTCTGCGGGCGCCCGCTGCTGCTGTGCCAGGGGATCCCCATGTCCCCCGCCGCAGTAGGGGTGCTCCACCGCCTTGCGTTCCAGTTCCCGACGCCGTTGCGCGGCCTTCTTCCTCTTCTTCTTTTCTTGCTGTTGCTGAATCCACCATGGAGGAGGAGGACCCCAATCCCCCTCGCGTCCATGTGGCTCCGCCTGCGCGCCGCGCTCCTCCCGAGCTGCACGCGACTCCCTCTCGCCTCTGTAGTCTCCCCTGCCGCGCCTTGCCCGCTTCGCCTTCTCTCGCAGCTCCCGCTCTCGCCTGCGCTCCGTCTCCAGATCCGCCGCCTCCATCGGCCTCTTCTCCGCCCGCCGGTCCCCCATCACTGCCTCCGCAAAGGATCTGCGAAGGGGAGAGAGTGGAGGAGCAAGCTTGATGCGCCGAGCCAAGTGAGCCCAGCGCCGCACTTCTCTTTTGGCTGTGGGAAACCCTAACCAGGGCTCCCGACTGCCCTTCGCTACCCATTTATACCCAAGCGCCGGTCTAGTGGGCGGGCCAGATGGGCTGGGCCTCTCTCGCCCCTCCTCGGGCCGCGACAAGCCGCCCACCAAGGCCACTTCCAGAGTGGGCGACCCCGCACTTGTCGTAGCGGGCCCCGCACCACCTAGGCCCACTCCGGCCCGAAGCCCGGCACCCGCAACCCTAGGCTCCCGAACCAGAGGTGCTCCTGCCCCGAGCCCCGCCGCCGCCACCGCGCGGCAGGGGGTGGGGGGCGGGCCAGACACGGCCACTCCAGATCGCCCGCCGCCTCCGCCGGCGACTCTCCTGCGCCAACCAGCAACCCCGCCACCTTGGACCGAATGGCCCCGGCCGCCACCGCCGCAGCGTTCCCACTGTTCGGCGTCGCCGGTTTCCATACACGCGCAGCCAACGCCCGGTGGCCCCTGCCTCCCGGCGCGAACCTACGCCGCCGCTGCGCCGACCCGGACTACTCCCTCGCAGCAAACGCCACAAAGTCGCCAATCGTTGGTCCCGCCGGCGCCGCCCTTCGGTCCTCCGCTTCGCCTTCTTCGGCCTCGCACTCCGACTCCGCCTCCGACTCCCACTACAAGAATTATGTTAATCCATGACGACTTCAATCCGTCACAGGTCAGCAAAACACTGTCAAGAAGGCACGTCCATGACGGATTTGAAATCCGTCATGTATATTGCATCATAATTAACCACTATGCACTTCATGACGAAACTTGGCCGTCATGGGTGGCACTTAACTGATGCGCTAACGGTGGCGTTAATGCTCATGCCACGTCATCATCCACTATTTTCAGTTCCGGCCCATATGATCATCAGCCCAATTAGATTCTGGGCCCACTTATTAAGTTCCGGCCCATATGATCATCAGCCCAATTAGATTCTCGGCCCACTTATTACAGCCATGGTCCAATTAGCCTTTAACCCCACTAGTTTACATTAGAAAAACTTTAGCACACTAATTATAGTATAGATCAATACCCATTTATTTTTATCAATTGACATTTCAAGCTTCCCTCAAATAGAAAAGATAACATTTCAAGCACATATGTTTTCTAAGATTTTTGCTTGTATCACTTAACAAAAAATTTACAGAAACACAAATTACAACCACAAGTAAAAGGAAAATGAAACACACACACACAAATTACAATTGCTCCATATTACAAAGAAAATCTTGGAAATAAAGAAAATGACAAACTGGTCCCTCAGATCTGTACAGAGTAACCAGTGCGTTGCAATCCACCTCGCCACCGTCGCGCCACCTGCAAACTGGAAGAGCTCGGAGCTCGGCGGAGAAGCCGCTGAATCATCTACCTAGATCTCCCGATGACCAAAGTCAAGCTCGTTGATGTCGCCACCAGCCCAAAGAAGCACCAAAAGGGAATCAGCAACAAAAGGTCAGTTAGCCCGTTGACACTGATTTGGGTGAAGAATACCAGCCGACGCTAAAGCAGCCAGTCAAATCGGAAGCGAGGCAAAAGAGACTACCCATCAACGCCCAAGGAAGTGGAGGTCGTAGTCCCCGCCCGCCGCTGCCGCTCGGAAAGTGGAGCCCTTAGCGCCTGGTCGCATTCGCTCGGGAAGTAGACGCCATCGCACCGTTGGCTTTGGGGTGCAGCGGACGCCATGGCGCAACTCCTTGGCGGCGAGTCGATGACGCCCCCCAGTGGTCGAACTCTGCTTGCCTCGTTTAGGAGATAGAGGAAGGAAGGGGTTGGGATAGAAGAAAACACAGATGTGGAGAGTCGGCGGTGGGAAAAGGACGACGGATCTGGAACGAATGACCTGGGACAGCCGGCGGCTGGGGCGTAGGGGAGACAGATAAGAGAGAGAGGGGCAGGTGCACCACCGTTGGATCGGTGGGGAGCAGACGGCTGAGATGGCGATCCGTGGGAGGGTGCCATCGACCAATCAGGGCGCTCGTTTCCCTCACATGGGATACCTCGTTGACTGGAACCGTAATGGGCTTTTGTTGTCTTCAGTACAGCACCGAGTGAGGCCGCCCAGAATTCTCTTTTTCATATAACTAATTAATGGTATTCTATAAAAGGATAATTGATTAAGGCACACTTGTAACTTGGAAAATAAAACTTACATTTGTTGATTTCAGCCGAACACTGAGTGAGTCCGTCCAGAATTCAGTTTTTTCAGATAATTAATGAAGGTGTTCTAAAAAAAGAGAACTAATGGAGACACACTTGTAACCTGCAAGACTGTTGGCCAATAAGCCACAGTGGGCGGGTCAGTGCGTGTGTGCGCCCGCACGGGGTGTGTCGGGCGTGGTCGGAGTTGCGCCGGGTCCGTGATGTGTGTGTGTGTGTGTGTGTGTGTGTGTGTGTGTTGTGTTGTGTTGGGTGCGCGCGTGTGTGTGCATGCGACGCCCCGTTGTAGGGATAGGCCGTTGGTGACCTGGTCCGGGTGCGCGTGGAGATCGTGGTGGGCTCGGTGTGACTCGTGGGCGTGCGTGCAGATGGGTAGGAGGCGAGGGGATCGTGCCCCAGCGCCGACCTGGTATAAAGCCCGAGTGGAGGTTGTTTGTAATGGTCGTGGTGTCAAGTATGAGCTCGTGGAATTGGCGTTGTTGCGCCGGAAAAACACCTGTGTCCCCTGTGTCCTTCCTCCTCCTCCGGTCTTCTTCTTCCTTGTGTCATTCGAGTACAGCAGAGGGAGAGAGAGAGAGAGTGCTACCGTGAGAGAGAGAGAGAGAGCTAGGGCAAGGAGCGGTAACAACAAAAACAAATTATATACCCTCAATACATTTCTTATTTAATATAGTACATGTATATGATATTTCGCAAGAGTTTCAACTTTTTTAATTTATTTAATATTTTCTACAGTGAACACATTTTGACGTGCTTATTGAAAGCAATTCCAACTTAAACTATTTGTATACACTAAAAAGGAAGACATTGACGTATTAGTTGTTTGAAAAATCTCCAGTGTTTCAGGGTAGAGTCTTGGCACCCTCGTGCTTAGAATTCCTTTCATTTTCTCAAATAAGAGTAAAAATAGACTACAGAAATGCACTAAATGACCTATATATAGCAAACAGATCCCGAAAAATGCCAAATTTTGACATGGATCTTGTACTTGTTTACGTTGAGTGTAGAAAAAAAAATTCAAGGCCATTGGATGAAGTAGTGGTCACTTTGTATTCAAACCTGGTCCGTTCCCTCTTAAAACCTAGATTCTTCCTCAAAGATGACCTGGTTTCTAAGCAGCGTATGTCACAACTATTGTGAAACCTTCTCAAAATTTTACCACAACCTCTAGCAGTCATATGAGGGCATCGTGCCAAGTTTTATGTTTTTCAGACTTTGTTTGTATATTTTGGAATTAAAAAAATCAGTAACCCAATGTTCAAGGTCAAGCCGTAAAACTCTCATCATTGAAATTACTTTACTTTTATTGTATAAGACCTAAACATAGACTCATTCACACAAATATTATTTAGCAAACCAGCTTTGCTAAAAATATATGTATTTGCAGTTCAGGAATTGAACTATATTCATTGAATGCTTATATATAACAAACGGACATCGAAAAATGTCGCATTTTTACATTGATCATGTAATGGTGTATGTTGAGCATAGATTTTTTTCATGGCCAATAGATGAAGCAGTGATCGCTTTTGCATTCAAACCTGGCACGTTCCAATATACCAAAAATGTATGGAAATTACAAAAGTTTTCTTTGGAAAATTTGCATATTTACGCACAAAATTTAAACTTGTGCAACTTAAAACATTTATATTTGAACTGAAAATACCTTTGATACCAATTTGGAAGCAAGATACAGAGTACAAACCGCAGAGTTGTACTAGTGGCAAGGAGGTGCCGTTTATGCAGAGAGGTCCTAGGATCTAATCTAATACCACCCATGCGGGTTCCTATATAGCGTGTACCACGCCGACGAGCGAGGTAGCGCGTACCCCCCCCCCCCCCCCCCCCTCGCTCGCTGTTGTTTCTATGGGCCGGCCCATTTCGGGGTTTCACCCCAACCGGTTTTGGGAAGGTTCTAGAACCTTCCCTGAACCGGGTTTTTCTGATTTTCTTTTTTTCTCTTTTTTCGTTTTTTATTTTTCTGTTTATTTTCATTTTGTTCTTTACTTTTATGTTTTCATTTCTATTCTGTTTTTTGCATTTCGGAAAAATCTGTTAATTCTGGATTTTTTTTAAAAATCATTTTTTTAATGATGAACATTTTTTTCCAAAATCGTGGTTTTATTTTTACTACTTCGTTACTCTTAAATCATGAACATTTTTTTGAAACTGTGAACTTTTTTTAAAACTCACGAACATTTTTACGGAATCGTGACCATTTTCTTAAATTTCTGAACATTTTTTTAGAAGTTTATGGACATTCTCTTAAGTCATGAACATGTTTTTCAACTCATGAGCATTTTTTTGAAATATTGAACATTTTGAAATAAAGACTGTTTTTTCAAAAGCATGAACTTTTTTTCAAATTCGTGAACATTTTTACATTTAGCAAACATTTTTTTTGAATCGTGGACGTTTTTTCCAAATTCGTGAACTTTTTTTGAATTAGCGAACATTTTTTTCAATCATAAACATTTTTTATAAATTCCTACACATTTTTCGCATTAGCGAACATTTTTATGAATCTTTAATTGTTTTAAAAATTATGAACATTTTTTGTTTTGTGAACATTTTATTACGAATTCGTGAACATTTTTAAAATTCTAGAGCATTTTTCTGTAATTATGAAGATTTGTTTTGAAATCATGATAGTTTTATTAAAATTAGCAACTTTTTTTATATTCTGAATTATTGAAAAAAGGAAAAAGCAAAAAGAAGAAGAAAGAAAAGATATATTGTACAATTAATCTTACATTTCTATGAATATATGTGTACTTGTCTCTGTTATACAATTGGGTCCCAAGGGGGGAGCGGGGGGGGGGGGGGGGGGGGGGGGGGGGGGCGCTCGCTTTTTTTTCCTAGCGCGTTGTGCGCCGTACAGGAGCTCCCGCCGCCCATGCCCACTATTTTTAATTAATCTGCACTTACGTGTCTTTGTCTCGGTTATACAATTGGGTCCCGCAGGCCTCAGAGATCTAGGTCCCAGCATCATTATTTAAAAAAAAATTGTGGAAAAACTTATTTAAAGTAGTAATACATTTGAACAAAAAGTTCAACATATATTTGGGAAATGTTTCACATTTATTTAAAAATTGTCAACATGTTTTTGAAAAGTGTCATCATGCATTAAAAAATAGACAATGTGTATCTCAAAATGTTCAACGTGTTTTTAGAAAATGTTCAAATTGTATTATAAAGATATATTGTACAATTAATCTTACATTTCTATGAACATGTTTAACATTTTTAATACATTTATAAAATTTATTATTATTACGCAATAGTTTTTAATACAGGTTGAACAATCCACAATAATTGTGTGATTTTGGTCCTGAATGAAGATAAAAAATTTGAACAATAATTTTAGTACACTTACGTAAATTGAGAAACAACTAAATATTTAACTCTTCAAGGTGGGCCATGATGAAGGTAGAATTGGTCTATATAGGTTTATAGCTCATACTTGAACAGAATGAATGATTTGATTGGTTGGCTAGGTCGTAAGGTCAATTAACAGGACGTCTCCGGTTCAAAGAATGAGCCATCCGACCAGATGTTGTATAAAGAAAAACAAATACTCGATATGTGATGGTTTCCGTGACGGTTACTCTGTGCCCGTCATAAAGGGGCCGACGTTTTTGGGGGGCATTCTCATCTTGCTAATCTGTGACGGTCTCTGTGACGGATTCCAAGAATGTCACCACAAATCCGTCATGGATTAACAGATTTTTTGTAGTGTCCGACCCCGCGAGTGCCCAAAAGCGACTGCCCCCCGGCCACGCCGCCACGCCCGCTGGCGTCCCCGGGGCCGGGGACGGCGGGCCGCGCCCCGGCGAGCTCACCGCGCCCCTACGAACCAGCTGCCAGCCGGTCGCAGACGCCGGCCCCGCCGTCGCGCACTCCTCGCTCGCCCGTTCGCCAGACCCTGGCTCCAACGGCTCTCTCATCCTACCTGTTGTGATCCAGCCAGCAAAACCCCGAACCATGACTCCATGAGCAGGAGGAAGCTGCCATAATGCCAGATAATTTACTGGTTATTGGTTATTGCCCCGTGCGTTCATGGCTTAGGCTAGATAATTTACTGGTTTGGGCGTGCGTGATTTGAGTACCGGCGTTTGTGCTTCTCGACCATGGGATGGGAATGCCTCGTCCGGGAAAGGAACACCCTTATTCAAACTGTTAGCATCCTCCTAGCAACAGCAACAGCAATAGGGATCTCTCTCACTCAAAGAGAGCCGCCCTTATCAAGGTTCTTCGTGGCAACCCTGTAAACTGGGCGCACCACACTGCTAACGTAGGACCCACTTGTCTTTGGTCGAACTGACTTGCAGGTACCACCAGCCAGGTGAACAAATGGTAGCTTAGTCTGAACTGAATGTTGCTCTGCACTTGCACTGGTTCAGTTTCGACTTTCGACGCCAGTAGCTTCAGTCTGAATGTTGTCCTGCAGTTGCGCTGGTTCAGTTTCGACAGTTTACTTCAGCTTATGCTGTTCTGCCTGCACGCTTGGCCGTGGCATGACACTAACAACCTGTCCGCATCAATTTCTTGTAATAATGTTTTTTTCTGCTAGCTTACATTTACCTCACAAGATTGCTACTTTAAGACCTAGTGCTACTAAGTATCAGTTGTTTGATGAGTGTATGCCACGGGCCACAGGCACTTAGTGACATATGTAAGCACACATCGGTTTGAAAATTTTCATGGACGCGTAATGGCGTTTTCCTAGCCATATTGTTTCCTTTAGCAGTTTACCTTGGTTTGACCATATGTTTCCTAGCCATATAGACACATATGTTTCCTAGCCATATGTTTGGGCCAGTTTGAAATTTTCATAGACGGGTAAGAGTAGTGAGGTATCAGTTCTACTTTTGTTGCTAATCATCTTTACATCATTGTTTGGAGCATGAAAATTTTATATTTTTGTTTGTATCATTATTATTTCTTTCCTGGCAGTATAGTAGCAGCCAACTAATATGATTAATATATAATGCTGAATTTGTTTCTTGCATTATAGGATGTCCCCGTACTCAAATTTAACTTGGGAGCAGAGGATTTGGAAGTTGAATACAATAGGGTCATCAAAGAGATTAACAAGAGAGCTAGCAAAATAGCCCCTGGGCTGTACATGAACAAACCAATAACACCCATCCAAAATCCACAAAACTGTCCAAAGCCCTATAACTATGATGATCGAACCAAGTGGGGACACAGCTACTATACCGTTGAGATGAGGTTCCACCGCAAATGTCAACATCCATATCGTGGATTGAGGATCCAGATCATCTCTAGGGACTATGATGGTTATATGCTGGGGTTTAGGAGGCGTAGGGATGGACTCTGGACCAACTGGTACTACTGCAGCAACAAGGAGTTCCCCATCCCTTTCTTTATTCAAGAAGGCGCGATAAAGCTACCATTCCGAGAAGACTATGTCATTAAGTGAGTAAATTCTTCAACATTGTCCTTATCTCATCAGTTCAATTGTGTCTTTGTTGTGCTTAACTAACCATTGCTCCCACTTTAAACATCATGTAGGCCTCTTATTGGTGGAGCTAAAACATTTATGAATATCTTTGATCAATTTGCACAATACCCGGAAGTGAGAAACACGACGGAAATAACAGCAGCGTTTCTTTCCGCTGTGGTGGTTCTGTCAGAGGCAAGGCGCATCATTTGGGTATTTAGGGAAGTGAAGAATCGGATCCGAAGAAATGAAGCACCATCAGATCTTGACTGTAAGGTCCCTGGAAAGGAACTCCCCACTGGATTGGCTTGGACCTCAATTGGAAACTGGAGCATGGACTGTAAACAGGTATTACGTTCTGCGTTCAAGGGAGAATATACTCCACGTACCGGTGAAAAATTCTCGCAAACTGTGGTACCTGTCAAGACGTTTGGGCAACTTATCTCACAAGATGAAGAATCTGGACACCTGAGCCTGTTGATGCGCGTGGAGGATATAGCAGCTCCGGAGGGTGGGTGGGTGCTCACAGGGTTGAGGAAGAAGGTGAATAATCCTGGACTTAAAGTCGTTGACCCAGGATTCCCGGATGATCCCGAATTACCTGAGGATGAGTGACCAGGTTTGCTCTTCGATTACCCACATGTTAATCAAATCAAAGGGATACTGATTTTGCTTGCTTCTTACTTACTAGTACAACCTGATTCTGTACATGCGAACCTCAGTTTCTCACACATTATCTGTTTCTATATTTTGCCCAGCTAGCTTGCTGCTGCTGCGTGCCCAAGGAGGAGGAAGGGAGAAGAAAGAAGATGGCCAAGAATTGCGAGATGGGCTTCAGTCTGATCTATCGCCGTGTGTCAACCGTCAAGTCGCAAGTTTAATTTCGTCTTAGTTAGTGTTGAACTCTAAAGTTGCAAGCTTCACTATTATCCTTATGGAAACAATTATGTTGTTTTCTTCCTTGTGTGTACTCGAGAACGTATCGTTATGTGATGCACTTGGTTATTTCTGTATTGTATTGCATTGCTCTTCTTTTGCTTTTGTATAACAGTGAAGCCAACAAGATAGATGGTTTCGATAATGTGTTCCTGTTTATGTGTTTTGTATGTCCCTCTGAAAAGAATTCAGCCTTACCATGAGATTGGCGCATGCTTCTATCCTACTTATTTTTGGTTTGCTAGCCGAACCAGAATGGTACTGTGATAGCAACTGATCGATCATTATCAGGAGCGCGTTATAGGAAGCCCTGTGAAGTTTCTTCAGAACATGTTTTCCTGTTTTTAATGTTTGCATTCTCTTTGTTGCAAGGTGGTTGTAAGGTTGATCTGGTCCTTGATTGAGCTGGGATGTTGATTATTCCTTATTTTTATCGCTTATTATTATTGCTGCGGGCACCCAGTCACGGAGAAACTGTCGATGCCCTGGGCTTCCTGTTTTTTGCTGCCCTGGGTATTGTCTTCAGTACTTGTTTTTTGTTTCTATATATATTCCAACAGTATGATCGCCTACACTTCCTTGGTCCATTTTGAACATAACATGAATATTGCAGGTTGCCACCTACCGTAGATAGCCTATAAGATAATCTGCGGTTGATTTTAGAATCTGTTATTTTCTATCCATGATTCCCAACTGTGGTGATGTTTATGTTGATTAGCATGGACATGGAGAGCCGGATTTAATACCCTTATCTTGCTAGGGGGTAGGCAGGGTGGCCTTAATTTCAAATTCGGGTGCCAAATGATTAAAAGGCAAAATGCATGAGTTATCTAACTTCATTTCAAAGACTGTATTGTCACTTGAAGCTAAGCTCCCCAACCCTACCCTCTCCCGCGCCGCCACCCACGAGGCGGCCGGGGAGGGCTCCCAGATCCCGCTGCAGACTCCCCCTTCCCTCCTCCTCCCCCCTTCCTCGCCGCCACCAGGGCTTCTTTCCTCCGGCGCGGTGGAGCGGCGCAGGCCTCTCTGTCGGGTGCGGGCGGGGGGCGCCGCGGCGTGGCGGTGCGGAGCCTCCTGGTGGGCGTGGCATGGCGTGGATGGCTGCGGGCGGAGGAGCGTGCCTCGTAGCGGCGGCCGATTGGGCCGGCAGGCGACGCCGTCCGCGGCGGTGCTGGCCGGTGGCCTCTGCTCCCCTTCCGGTGGCAGTGGACGTGAGCGGTGCTGGTGCCATGCCCTGCGTGCGTGCTCGTCCGGGGCGGCTCCTAGGCAGGGCGGTGGTGCGAGCTTGGAGGGGCTATGTTGGCGCGACGGCTAGGTCCCTTCCGGGGGCACGGGGCGCGCGGCAGTGTCGGCCCCCTTCTCGGTGTGCGGGGCTGGGCGGGCACTTGTGGTGCCGGCCGCACGTGGCTCATGGATGGTCCAAATCTAGGGTTCGTGCTCGGGCGGGGTCTGGGCCCGGGGCGGATTGGAGCTCTTGCTTCGGGTAGGCGAGGTTGGGTATGGCCTGGGTTGTGCTCGCGGGGATGTGCATGCTCCCTTCGCAGGTACGGTGCTAGATGGTGGTGGTCGTGTTACCGGTGCGTCGGTGCATGGATCGGCGACGGCCGGTGACCACGGACATGGCGTCGTGTGAGCCCGCCTGGCCATGTGCTCGGGGCAGGCTTGCCGACGGCCGTCGATAGTCTCAGAGTCGTGTCCCCCCATCCAATGGGTATTGGCGGGGGATGCAGGTGTGGGGTGCCTCCTACGGTGGAGGCGCCTACCCATACTCGGGGACTGATGTCGGGCTAGGAGTTGACGGACTGGGCTCGCTCTTCCTACCGTGGTTGTGTGTGGCGTGAGGTGCGCGTCCGTCGGTATCTTGCGACAGGGATGCCAGGGCGGCGGCCCCGGAAGGTAGTCTGCATGGTTGGCTCTTCGGCGGGAACCATCTTGGCAGTGGTGGCTATGTCTCTTGGACATGTGGGCGGTGAGGGCTATGGCGGAAGGTGACTCGGGCGCTCCCTGCTTCTGGCGACGATGGCTCCCTGATCTGGACCCGGGGATCTGATCCCCTCACTCTATCCCTCGAGACCTCATGGTGGCACGGGTGGGTTGCCGAGCGAAAGCTCTGCACTTGGTCGCCAACGACAGCGACGCCTGAAGACGTTGTTGTGGGGCTTCTGTCCGTGTCCGGCTCCAGGTGAAAACCTCTGTCCGGTTGGGCTCGACATCGGCGTCGCTTCGCGTCGTTCTCCCTCTTGGGGGCGGTGTTGTGGAGTGTAGGTGGGTAGGGTGTAGTGCGGCGGTGTTTTCAGCTCATCCTATACTGCTTTTCGGCTGCATCTCGTGTGTGGGGCCCCTGACCATCTTAGGATCGGCATTGTATGAGGGTTACCCATCACTCTGTATCGTTCGGCCGTGTACTCTGTTGTGTGGTTGCTTTATTTATAAAGCGGAGAGAAAGCCTATTTTGAGGCATTAGTTAGCTAATAATCTTTTTCATGAAACATGATGGTTATGTTCAGTAATGTTCCCAATTTCATATTCCAAAGAAATCCTTATACAAAGAAATCTTCCGCTCAGCGCCGCCTTGTTATCTGAGTGGGATCTGGAAGGCTAGAATTCCAACTAAGATAAAAATCTTCCTCTGGCAAGTGGCGAGGAATGGGATCCCAAGTGGGGATAAGTGCAAAAACAAAACGGACCGGGTGACGGTAAATGTGTGTGGTGTGGGGATGACGAAACATGTATCATATCATTTTCTGGTGCGTCGTCGCACGGTTTGCGTGGAGTGTGTTGCATGTGGCTACGGGGTCTTCATGGAACCTGGGATCCTTCACGGAGGTCTTTAGATTGATCAATGCTTCACATGGCACGAACCGTAGACTAGTGTGGGTGAGGTTTGCGGCGCTTGCGTGGACGTTGTGGACTACTCGTAATAAAGCATTGATAGAGGGATAAGTTTCAAACACCCGGCTGATGTGATATACAAACTCGTGATTCTTTTGCAACTATGGAAGCTTCTGGCAAGACCAATGGAGCGTGGAAGGCTGGACCACCTCGCAAGCAGCCTTCGCGCAAGGTGTTGTAAGCTTTGACATGCGGGAAGGAGGGACATCACAGGGTTGGGACCCGTCCGCTCGCCCATCTGACCTAGTCATGTGGAGTTCTTACACGCTGCGTCATGTATTCAGGCCCTATTGGGTCATGTATCATCCGTAACTTTTCTGTCTGTACTTTCATCTTGTCCGCAACCACATTTCGTCTTCGAACTCGTTTGTAAGGGCCTTAATTTAAGGCCGGGCATGTGCCTCCGCCCTAATGAAAAATTATGCAGTACAGACTAGGGAACCTACTGTCCTTTCTAAAGAAAAATGATAGTTGGATTAAAACAGGAATGTTTATCCAGATTGTTCAACTAGAGGGGTGCATGGTTTCTTACATGATGACTGACTCAATGGTATGTAGTTCATTAAAACAAAGTAGACAGACAGTAGTCTTGATGAAACACTGCATTTTTTTTCATACAAGTCGGTGGTACTGCATCACTATCTTTCATTGGGTACACTTCAAACACCGATATGTTTCCAGGTGCATGTATCAGTCATATGCTACGAGAAGATGTGTGTGACATAGATCACTTGTGACAATGCACCGGTGACCATAGAGCATGGTAAGGCTTCATGATATTACCCGAACTCAGAGACTTGAGCCACTACCACTTGCTCCTACCACCATATTAAAATACGTTGTCTAGTTTTTTTTCATCAGTTCAGACTTTTGAAAAACTTAGCTAGCGCATCTGTTCAATGTGCAATCAGGGCCACAAGGTTCGGGATCAAATCCGGACCAACGCACTATTTAATATAAAAATAGCCTAGACGTGATTGGGAGTATTAAAATACGTTGCCTAGTCCTTTCCATCAGTTCGGACTTTTAAGAAACTTGGCTAGCGCATCTGTTTAGTACAGCATGCAAATCATCGAACTGCTTTTATATCTACTTTTTGTGATTTCTGCTTCATTTCTTCATATATCTTTTGACCATATTTCCAATTTCCATTGAATATATCTGAGGCAATGTTCTATCATAGGAAAATTTTCTTTCAAAGTTAAGGTTACCATTGGAGGCTAGCTACATTTCCATTTTCTCTAACTCGTGTGTTCTTCTCCCCTCGCAGATCCAGGGTAAGCTCATCCGACTCCTATCCTTGTTGTAGGTGTTACCCGGGCGGCTTGAGTGCATATATTGTTCCATGTTATGGTGCTTGATTGAATGTTATTGATATGCTCCGCGTTTTGGTGTATTTACTTTTTCGGTTTTTTTTTTCTCTTTTTCAATTCTTCATGGACAGCATATGTGACGTTCTATCCTTCATCAGAGCATCTCCGAGGAAATTCATTTCTCCCTCATATGTCCGGACAGACACAAAACCCACCTCCCAACGGGCTCCCCTGGAGCAGGGTCAAATTTTAAACTGTCCTTGATATCTGGAGAGAAATAGGTTAGTCTGACATAATGGCCCGAACGTGCACGGTCAACCCTAATCCAACAAAGTCCGCCTCCAGCAATCTATGCTTTCCTCTCCGCTCTATCCCTAATCCCCAGCCTTGATCTGCCCACCACCCATCGTTGCCATGGACTGGTTTGATTTGTCATCACCGGAGGGGTCGTCAGATGGCGTCAATTGGGAGCTCCTGGAGGCGGAGTACGGTCGAGGGTGTCTCTCCCTTCATCGGTCAATGGTGGACCCTGAAGGGCGCGTGCCATCCCCAGCATAGGTTGAGCAGATGCGCTCTGTCCCGACCACCCTGGTGCGGGTATAGCAGCAGCGGGCCATCCCTAGCACTAGTTGCTCATCCACCACACCACATCCCCTGCACCCCGACATTGGGGCAGTAGCAGCGACACGTTCAACTCCTCCCTGGTAATCATGGTGTCCTCCAACAATGATGAGGAAGTGGTATGTGCTCTTCTTCGACAGTCGTTGAATATCAATGAGTCGGAAGAATGCAAAGGCACTCTGGGAATGGTTTACGGCCTCCCAATGCTAAGTCGCCCTTGCCGCCAAAGCCAAATCCCTCGGTTAAAAACAAGCCGCCTCGCCGGAGCCCTCACCATAACAAAACTCTGACCCTCCTTCGAAAGCTTGATATCAAGAAGGCCTTTGACTTCATGCATTGGGATTTTTTTATGGACTTGTTTCGACACAATGGTTTCCCAAGCCACTTTCATGACTGGGTCTCGGCCCACTTATCCTTGGTCTCTTCTACGGTGTTACTCAATGGGGTGGCCTATTGCCCCATTAGGCACGGTCGTGCCCTTCGACAGGTGGATCCTATTTCCTCTCTCCTCTTCGTGCTCGCCATCCACCCCCTCCACCACATATTGAGCAAGGCAGTGTCCCAAGGGAAGCTTCATCCTCTAGGACAGAGAACTCCCACCATCCGGGCTTCCTTGTGTGCTCACAATGCTGCAATCTTCGTTGCGCCCATCAAAGATGATATTTAATTCCTTGCGTTGATGCCTACCTCCTTCAGCGAGGTCACTGGCCTTGTCATTAACTACACCAAAAGCCTTTTTACCCCTATCTAGTGTGCCAACATTTACCTTAATGACATATTGCAGTCCTTCCTGGCAAGCCGCATCTTGTTCCCAATGCGGGACCTTGGTTTATCGCCCTCGATCACACACCTCAAGAGAATCCATTGCAACATTTGGAGGATAAGGTCCCCGTGAAGCTTGCGCCTTGGAGGGTCGCATTGTGCTCAATGCCAAATAGCGGCGGACCTCAAAATCAGCTATAGCGGAGCTATAGCGGGCTATAGCAGGCTATAGCGGGATGTTTGTACATAAAACCATTTAGTGGCACCGTGCTGAAAAGGCTATACCAAAGCTATAGCGGGGCTATAGCCGGCTATTTAAAACTATGATTGTGCTTGTCAAATTGGTGTTCACAGCTCCCCCCCCCCATTTTAAGAGCAGCTCCTGAGTCTCCCCCCGCTCCGCCCGCGTCACCCCCGCTCAGGCGACTCGGGCGAGATCGCAACCCTAGCCGTCGGGGGCTCCCCGTCCTTCCATCCCTCCCTCCGTCGCCGCCGAAGGACGCCGCCGGCCTATAGCCCGGGGCTGACGGCGGTGGCGGGGGCCTTCCCTCTCTCCTGCGCCATGGGGGCGGTGCGGAGCCCCGCGGCCTGTGGTGGCACGGCCGATCTGGCCTTGGTGGCATGGCAGGCCTGCCTAGACCGGCGGCCGCCTCGGCCTAGGGCGGCGATGGTGGCGGGTGCAGCGGCCTTGGCTGCGTTCGGCGGCGGTAGCCGGGTCTGCGGCGACAGACCATCTGACCTCGGATCGGCGGTGGCGGCATGGAGGGCCTGGTGGTTGGATCGGCGGCGACCCGTGCACACGATGCTTGATGGAGGTTCTTCGAGCGGATCCGGGTGAAAACTTCGTTCTCGGCTTGATGCCAAGACCGGCATTGGCGGCACTCTTTTGTGTCATTACCTTCTTGAAGGCATTGCCATGGAGAAGCTCCAGACCTCTATCCGCTACCTCCGGGGGAAACCCTAGATCAGTAGATCGGATGACGGCGGCGCGTTGGTGTCGTTTCCTCCTTGGGGGCGTCATTCTTGGAGGCGTACACGGGATCGAGGGACCAGTGGGTGGCTTTTTTGGTGGAGCAGTGCTTCATCCTACATATTGATGACGGCGGATCTCGGCGGCATGGCGCAGTGGAGACTCGGCGCCCGATGCATGGTGATGGACTCGCGCAGGAGGAGGTAGTTGTCTGGCGTCATGGTGGCGTCGATGGCAGAGTGACCTGACAAGGTAGAAGCCTCAATATCTGCTCTGAAGACGGACCTATGGAAGATGACGACCGCGACGCATGTGAATCCGTCAGACCAGTTTATGCCGCAAACCCGGTATGTGGCTCGGCTGAGACTTCTGGCTTTTAATGATAGGATTAGGTGAGTGGTCTGGGTATTTGGCCCAGCTAGCACCCCTTCATCATATTGATAGGAGTAGTGGCATATGTTGGCAAGATGGCGGATTCAGTCATATTGTTGTAATACTTTGTAAGGTCCTCAAGAATAATCAACAAAGTGGCCGCATGCATCTCCCAGATGCAGAGGCCGGGGGTCATCCTCCTTTTCTTAAATAAAAAAAATTGATGTTCACAGACATTGCCATCTATCATCGCAAGATCAGTTGGGACCATGTTTATAAACCAAAGTCATCCATGTAGTGGTTTGGGGCTCCTAAATCTTGAGGAATTCGGACCATAGTTCGGCTCCGTTGGCTTTGGTTTGAATGGACTGCCCCCTCCAAACCTTGAATTAGCATGGGAACATCGTGCAATGATCATGATCTTGACCTTTTCTTGGCGGCAACTCATGTTAACATTGAAGATGGCTATAAAGATAACCTTTGGAACTCTCCTTGGCTCAATGGCATTAGACCGAGAGACATTGCGTCCATGATATTTCATAATTCCCAAAGAAAATGATGCACCATCAGAATGGCTTTGCAAGATGATACTTGGATGGGCAACATTAGGCTTCAAGTTGGTATTATGCTTGACAATAAGTTGTCGACCTTTGGGGCAAGCTATCCAGCTAACGTCAACCTTCAACACAGGACACTGGACAATATCCTTGGCTTATAGCATCTCCAGCCGCGCCCCCAACACGCCCCCTCCCCCCTCCGCCCCCCCTCCCCCCCCTCCAGCGATTTTTTTGCGCCGGCGCCAAAAAATCGCCCCAGGAGCCCGTTTTTCGCCGGTTTGGGCCGAAATTGGCGCCGACAGACCCAGGCCGAATCCGGCGCGCTGGGGGCGCCCGGGGCGCCGGGGCAAGTGATTTTAGCGCGAACTAACTGCGGGCCCGCCGAGTCAACGACAATCGCCTCGTCGTCCTCGCAACGTCTCGGTTTCCCATGGGGAATCAATGCCAAAGCTGCCGCATGTCAGCCTTCCATTGATTCCTCATAGGCGGCGCTTCCTCACGAGGCGGCGCGGTGACACCCTCCCTCCCGCCAAGCGTACACACGGTGCCCGGCCGCTATAAAAGCAAGGCATCCCCCTCGCCTCTGGCCACACCCCGCCATGCTCTGCCTCTCTTCCCGTGCGGAGCCACCGCCGACGATCCACCCCTCTCTCCCCAAGCCCAGCCGCGACGATGGGCGAGCGATTCCCCGGCGATTGGGCGACGGCCAACGGCTTCAGCCGCTGCTCGCTGCACGAGTGGGAGGCATACTTGCTCTTCGAGGCCAACATCCTGGCGCCTCCCGGCATGCGCGCAGGGCCGGGCGGGTGGAGGCTCAACGCCGGTGGTGTCCCTACTCCCCCGTTGCCCGACGTCAACACGCGCGCCGACTACTTCGCCGACGAGGTTGACCGCAGACGAAAAAGAATTAAATGGAAAACACAAAATTAAAGAAAAATAAATCATGAATCCAACCCCCCCCCCCCCACACACACATTTTAGTACCGGTTGGTGTTACCAACCGGTAATAAAGTGCTCCCCACCCCTGGCGCTGGCTCGTGCCACGTGGTGGCCCTTTAGCGGCGATCCGTGCAGAACCGGTACTAAATGGGGGACCTTTAGTCCCCACCCTTTAGTGCCGGTTACAGAACCGGCACTAAAGGCCCTTACAAACCGATGCTATAGCCCGGTTCTGCACTAGTGTGCGGGCGTCGCTGACGGAGGAGCAGCGCGCCCTCCTGCAGTACGTCGCTGACAACCACGAGGCATGGGCGGCGTACTTCCAGCACCGGCAGGCACAGCGTCTGGCCTCCACCAACGGGGCGCCGGTGGTGCGGGGCACCAAGAACAGCGAGGGGCGCCGCCTGTGGTGGGGCACCCTCGACCGCTCGCTTCAGTCCATTCTCTGGTACCTCCAGGGCGGCAACGACCCGCCCTTGACGTACCCTGCCGCCCCGGCCCGGAGCAGCGGCCAATAGATGCCGAGGAGGACGGCGTCCTCTTCTACCTCCTCCTCCCGCTCCTCCTCCGAGTCATCGGCGTTGTTCAGCGTCAAGGCCGAGCCCGCGGAGACGCCGCTCAGCCGGCGCACCCGTAGCGCCGGCATCGCCATCAACGAGGGCTGGCTCGCCTCCTCCTCGGCTGCTCCCTGCTTCGTCAAGCCGAAGACGGAGCCGGGGCTCGCCGCGGTGAAGACGGAGCCCAGGCTCGCCGCCGTGAAGATGGAGCCAGGCCTCGCCACCGTGAAGACGGAGCCGGGGCTCTCTGACGAGGCGGCCTTGAAGTGGGCGCGCGAAGACTGGGTGCGCATGGAGCTGGAGCGCCAGTGCCGCGCCCTAGAGCAGTTCGCCGCTCGTCGCCGCGGCCGCGACGAGGGAGGCGTCGTCGTTCTCGACGACGACAGCGACGACGACGCGCCGCCACCGGTCCGCCAGGGCGACCCCGGGCAAGGGTCCAGCAGGGGCGGCCGCGTTAAGGAGGAGAAAGACGACGAGGACAACGGCGATGGCGGCGACGGCGGCAACTTCGCCGCGCTAAGCGTGTTCTTCCTGTAGTCTAGGCCTTTGTTTTTTAGCAAATTTTAAATTCGCTATATAAAAACTGTTTAAGTCGCCGAAGTTTGTGCCAGTTTGCCGAATAATAGCCGAATGTCTTTTAAAAAAATTAAAAAGCCTTCTGGGGCGACCCTGGGGCCGGCGGCTGGGAACCAGTTCGGCCCCAAACCGATGTTATCGCCAGGTCATCTCCAGGCGGCGATTTTTTGAGCCCCCTGGGGGCCAACTGCTGGAGATGCTCTTATAAGGCACAACTCGAGGGGATCACCAGCACCACCATAAGAACAATCGTTTGTAAACTATGGGGCCCTCAAAAATGCAAGTTATTCGCTTGGTTGGTCATCCATAATAGGATTTGGCCCGCGGATAGACTAGAGCGCTTGGATGGCCAAATTGCAGTATGTCTTTGCAAGCAAGTCCAATAGTCTGCAGCGCGCCTCCTTTATCGAGGCTGCTTCACGGTTAGAATTTAATGGATTTTTACTTTTTAGGATTGGATTGGCTTTTACAGTTCGCTGAGGGATTGGAGCATGGTGGCTACGGTCAAAGATCTTGACCGACATGGTCTACAGAAAGAGCCATGCTGGGAAGGTGCTTCCCTCCCTCGTGGCGCTCATTGTTTTGGTGTTTTATTTCGGCAATCTTGCTACGCTAACGATGGTGCTGATGCAAAAAAAAAAAATTAGGATGAAGCTTTTTTATGAAACACGGTTATTTAGGGCCTGATTCATTAAAAAATGTAAAATAAAGTTTCCCGGTTAATTAACGGAAACCCAGACGAAAACCGTTACAACACGCCCACACAGAAGGGCAAGTGGCCGACCTGACACCAACAAGACCACACACACCGCCGAGAAAAGGACACCGTCGAGGTAGCCTGCAGTGTCATCATCATCACCTATCCCCGAGCAGGCGATTCCGACTTCACCACTGACGACCCATCAAGACCCCTACGAATGAACGACACATGGGTACCACATCAACCATAGCCAAACAATCGACCGCATACGTCGAGGATAGGCAGCTCCGATTTTGCTCATGCGCTTCACTGGAGAAAGTTGCTAGCCTTGCATCAACTTGGTCCAGTGCAACCTCCGAAGAGCGCCGTCCGCTGAAACCGCCTTCATGGATTCATCGTTGCCACATAGGCCCCGCCACACGCAGCTCCGACTTCTCTATTACAACGAAAAACAAACATAGGCACACACATTGGCAAATGAAACCGTCGACATCAGAAGGACGAGCCGTGACCCAGCTCCACACACCACCACCATCATCGCCGCACAGTCGCGACGCCAACCACTCGCATCACCTGTTGGGAACCTACCAACCGTGATGCCGTGCGCGTCCAGCCCAAGGGCAGGGCAGAGAAGGATCACCGGTCTCCAAAGCAACGCCCCAAAAGGGGAAACGCCGCGGGGACGACGTTATTGCCGGACCCAGATGGGTCTAGGATTTCACCTGAAGAACCAGATCTGGGAATGAAGCGTGTCGAAGAAACTCCGCGGCGGCACCTTCAAGAACGAAAACGACGCCCGTAGACGCCGCCACCGCCGGCCGGCGAGAGCCGGGCAAACTTTTGCTCGGATCATACATGACAAACACATCCCCACGCCACCGACGACAAAGTGCTGTCGGCCCGCAATCCCACTAGCCCACACACCTCCTATGCGATGACGTCGTCACCACCACGCAGGAGCCACCAACCTCGCCGGCAACAAGCGCTAGCGAGGCAGACCCAACCGCAGGCCAGATCAGGCAACCCGCCATTGCCACACCGCAGTAGAACAAACCAAAGACCAGCACGCCCAGCACCAAGGACCAAGAAGGGGGGCCGCCACCCTGCCCAAACATGTTGGAGATGCCAAGCCGAGAGGGAGGGCTGCCACCCCACCCCGAACTCACCGGAACGAGCTGCCGAGCCAAACCAACGCAACCCGTCGCCCAGATCGATGAGCCACCGTCACAGCACTGCCGAGAAAGCCTCCAGAAGCCGGCCTGGTGTAGATCCGCGTGGAGACGAGCACTGCAGAAGGGGGGCTGCCACCCCACCCTGGCCGCCGAAGAGGAGCCGTCGTCGAAGGTCAGATTCGCGAGCCAGCTGTTGCACCGCAGAGAAAAAAGGCCAACCCCTTTGAATCGCCGGATATGAGCGCCGCTGCGCGAAGTCGTGGGAACAACTGCGTACTGTAGCCGAGGTGGACAGAGCCTCCCCCACCGAGATCTGCCACCGCCAGGCGAGAACAGGGCCCCGCCGGCGCCGTCCGCCGCGCGAGCTTAGATCGGCAGCGTCCTCCAGCGACGGCAAGGGGAGGGAGAGCGACGAGGAGGGTAGCCGGCGGCGCGGTTTGGGTCTTCCGCCTATGTCGCCACACTACGCGGGGGACTAGGATGAAGCTTTGCTTTGGGAGATCGTGAATGCCAAGCGCGAGTAATGTAATGCCACAAGAGTAATCTTCTTTTTACCCACCTTATGGGATTATGTCTAAAACTCTCTTAATCAATGAAAATCACAAATCTTGTCTTGTTTTAAAAAAATTGAAATTCGCTAAGTCAACTACATCAGCTTGCCATGGTTAGCACAAGTGCTGAATATGGCGGTACAAGGTACTAAACGAAAGATCTAACTGGCCTCATATTTTCACAAAAACAGATCAGTGATTCTGATGGCTTTGAACCCAAATAACAAGTTTAAGGACAATTTCATTTTAGCCCCAAAATACAATGTGTGCTGATTAACAACAGCTTGTCTCTCTCAGAGAGAACATTCCAATTATAGATAATATAATCTCTGTGAGCTTCTAAAAGACTAAAATCAGAACAAGAGGCGTTTCACCTTACTTAGCAGAATTAGAAAGAGAATCCAAGAACACTTAAAGTGGTATCCAAATTTGCCCATACAAAAGCACCAATCTCCAGTCACTAGCTAGTTACTACACAAAGCACGCACCAGTTCACACTAATTGTCAAGCCACTTGTCTACAGTTACATAAACCAGTCTAGCAACAAAAGCAAACATAAATTTAACTTGTCACGAGGATAAGATCAAAGTCTGAAAAGAGACCAGGCAACTGTAACTTCCATCCAGCAGTCGAGCGCCTCCACAGGCATGTAATGAGTAGCTTCTCCGGCATCTTCAGCTGCAATCCAAATACCAGCTATCGCTCGGCCTTCTTCCCCACCAGCACCCCGTTGGAAGATAGACAGCCCCAGCTTCCCATCCTTTTCAACACAAATAACACCTCTTGATAGCTTGACAAAGCCATCAGCATCAACCGACAATTCATCATCATTAAGTTCCAGCAGTGAGATTTGGACGTCTCTTTTCTCCAAGGTACTAGCAGTTAGTACACCTCGAAAACCTTGTGGCCATCGCCCTTTAAACACTCGAACAAAAATCGTGGCCTCCACGGACCTAAAAGCAGTGTAGTATTGCATCTCCACTGTGCAAAGCTTGCTAGTGTACTCAATAGGAAGGAAGCAGCCCAGCCTGTATGAGTCCACAAATTTGTTTAAATCTTTATCTTCAGATTCCGTAGTACCCTTCACTTTGAGCATTACCTCCAAATGTGAGTTATCATGCGACATGACAACACCGCGACTAGGGCCTGTCAGTGTTAGGTATGAATCCTGCATGCATCAATTAACTAATTAAGTAAACGATGTAATGTATTTGTCTTTCAGTAATAATTAAGGCTCTAGTGGAATATATTCAACCCATCCAATGTTGGTAAAAAGTGAGATTGTATTCACTGGAACATAATTCATCTATTAACTAATTACAAGTAAAAATAACAAAAAGTTATGTTCATCAACAATAAGACCGCAGAGAAATATATTCAATTAATCAAACTATGATCGATTATACATAATAAGAAGAATAATAATACGAAATATGTATACTCAAGCACAGGAAAGGACGTTTAATTTAAAGATCTGCAAATGCGCTGCAAACAGAGCCATTACATGGATTTTTTTATTTAATTTTTTTGCAAAAACTGGACATATGCATCATGTGAAAAAATTCCCTCTGGAACTTTGCCTACTTATCCATGTATGGCTTTGAGATTATACAAGTTTATTTAGTGAATTCTGTTCCCATTGCTACTTCTCTATTCTAATCCATGTCCTATAGTGGGAAAGTACAGTTTTCACGAACCTGCTCATTGATACTTTGGCAGTCGTCCCTTTCACGGCTGAAAACCACATTTCGCAAGCGATCCACCCCATCGCGTACGGCGACGACGCCGTAGACATCGAGGGGCCACTGCAAGCCACCAGTAAGGTCCTTGACTTGGACGGAGACGATCTGTAGTGTGTCCTCCGGATAGAGGATGTTCCGGAAATCAGGGTGCCTCAAGTCGGCGTCTGTGAAACGCATGCAGGGGATTTGCGCTGCACCCAACAATTATACGTATATTACGAGAGCAACCAAGGATCCTGGTAAGAAGGAAACTGAAAGATATTGGCAGCACTGGCCGCTTACTGACGGCGTCGAAGGGGATCATGCCGTGCGACCAGACATCGATCCATCTATCGCGGAACCTCTCCCACGATTCGCTGCAGAACTTCTCCCAGCTCTCCTCGCTCGCGCGCAGCTCCTCGGCCGTCGGAGGGTTTGCCATCCGTTTCTCGAACTCCTCCCACCCAGCAGCTTCTTCTTCCGCCGCCGCCCTAGCAGCTTCCGCAGCCGCCGCCGCCGCCGCCTCTGCTTCGGCAGCTTTTCCACTCGCTTTCCTATGCCTCTTCCCGCGCTCCATCCCAATGCCCACATCCATCACCTCCATCTCCTCTTCCGAACAACCGATCTAACCTCGCCACCGCCGTCCGCAATCTGAATTTTTAGTATCGCAAAAAACGGTAAGAACCCTAGACCGGATTGGGGTCGCGTTGTCTAAAAAGTTAAATACTCCAGGGCCATGGTCTGCGCTTCTTTTATGGGCCTACCATAGAACCGACCCACTAGCCGGTTCCTCCGATTTACTCAAAAATAAATAAAAGCTGGCTCCTCCATAATCCGTAAATAGAAAGAAAAGCGAACGGTTAAAATTATGTTTCTCTCAAAAAAGATAAAATTATGGTTTCCCCTGAAGTAAAATTAAAATGATATTTTAATTTCACTAGTTAAAAATACTCCCTCTGTTTTTATTTACTACTACTTACTATATCTTTATCAATTTAAATTTATAAAGTTTGACAATGTTTATTCAAAGTTAAATGAAAATTTATAATAAAATATATATAATGTATTAAAAATATATTTAATGATATATCTATGATATTGATTTGATATTTTAGATGTTAATATTATTTTCATAATTTTAGTCAAAGTTTAAATTTTTTAACTTAAGATAAAGTTAATTAGTAGAGTAAATAAAAATGGATGGAGTACATACCGTTAAAAGAAAATGTCAAAATATTGTATTTTTTGTAGCAAACAAAACACATATAAAAATAATAATGCAACTAAAAAACTTCTTGTATTTTTTAAAGTGTCCTTGTAACTAAATTACTTTTTGAAAAAAATAACCAATGCATGTGTGTTTAATAAAATATTTGTGTGATTTTAAAAACATTCATACCTTTTTCCAACAATGTTAATGCATTTTAAAAAGATTACAACTATTCGATCCTACTCATGCCTCAGTCCAAAGTCTAGAAACCCTTTGTTATGAAAAATCAAAGCAAAACTTAATACTAAAGTTTGAAGTGATGGGTCGCCTCACAGTTTAGTGTTGGTTCTTACTAGGTTGCTAAGCTCAACCCCTTTTACCTGATTATTTTCGCATGTGAACTTTAGGAAGTTCACCCTTCTAAACACTTACCGAACGGTTTTCTTGGGAGGTGGCATGTACCTTTCATTTCGGTCTCTTGGGAAAGTATTTGACAATCTCACTACTAGGGAAAAGCCTAGCAGTAGCGCGGGTCTAAGGGCTATCAGTAGTACGGGATGCCGCGCTACTGCTACGGCGCTACAGCTAATTTTTAGCAGTAGCGCGTTTTGGCCCGCGCTACTGATATTTGTAGGTAGAAGTAGCGTGGCTGCTGGTAATTGCTCGCTGCTGCTAAAGTCACGCCCCTCGCTACTGCTATTAGTTTCTGAAATTTTTTTGCTGCATATTTTCTTTGTATTTGTACAAATTATACAAATTTTGATATATTAGTAATTAAGGGATTGTTATATCATTTTGATCATGTTGAGTTATTATATCATTAGGTGGAAGAAACACAGATTAGATTCATGTGACCAAAAATTGGACTAGTAGCTATCATTAGGTGGAAGAAACATGGATTAGATTCATGTGACCAAAAGTTGGATTAGTAGGACGACTAATCAAACTTTTGGTCACATGAATCTAATCTTGTTTATTCCACCTAATGATATAATAACTCAACATAATCGTAATAACTCATCATGATATTCATATAAGAACTCATACATCATCATCATTATAATAACAACTCATCATCATAATCATATAGGAACTATCTCACCATTCTAGCACAATGTAGCACATAACTCATCATCATCATGATAACAACTCATCATCATAGTCATATGAGAACTAGCTCATCATTCTAGCACAATGTAGCACATAAGTACCTAAGACCTGCTACTATCTCGAAGGTAAAATAGCATAAAACAGGTAAACCCCTGATTCTCCATTATGGGTAATACATATGAACCTGTCTCCCATTTGTGGGCTACGCTTGATCTTGCCCCCAAGTAGTTCTCTGCGATCATTCAGACCTTTTCTCCAGTCTTTGATTGTGAGGATGACATCCGTTCGATGAATCGTGTATGCACTGCGGTGAATCGTGGCCAACTTGGCCATAAGCTAACAACTCTCATGTCACCTTTCATTTGCATAAGACTAGGTATACAATCCACTGGGAGTTTCTGTTGAAGAACATCATAATAACATGCTTAATTAGCAAAAATGTAGTTTAGCTTACGAAGAATATATGCAAAAAATGCACTCATGACATAATAGGAAAAATCTTACCATGATATCTCGATGGATGTTACCGTAGTTCAACACGTGGACTAGTGGCACACATTGAGAATAACTTGGAGGGATATGATAATTCATCTTAAAAGTCTCAACATCATTAATCCATGAAACAAAATGATTTATATCCTCACAAGTTAGCTCAGACCCATGACTGTAGTAGGTTTTGTCTACTAGTTTCTGTACATGTTTTGAAGAATGGAAATAAGCTGTCAATGGAAATAAGATGTTAACTATTTTCAAATAAACCATATAAATTACTTAATAAATATGTTTGAGAAACTCACATAGAGGTAGAAGTGGAAGCATATCAACATATAAACAAAAAAAAAATAAACCATGATGCAGGGGCTCCTTGATTTCTGCAAAAACAAAATGTAAACAATAATATTATTATCCTGATTTTAGGACTTAGTGAAACCGAAAATGCATAGGAACTCTCGGGTGCTACGCCCCCCTATATTCAAAAATATTGTAGTAATTCAAAAAAGTCAAAAAGTCACAGAACTTTTTATGGAATCAAACATGACCAAGTATTGCACTCGTATAAAAAGATTAAATAGGAAACGACTTTTATTGTATCCGGGGTTAAAGATTTCCCAAAAAATGCTAGATACAAGTACTATTCATGTTATATTGTCGTCATAAATTTGTGTTTTTTTGCCCTGAAGTCAACGAGAATTATTCCTTGGCCAAACTTTTTATATGAGTACAATACCTACTCATATTTGGTTCAAAAATATGTCCAGGATTTTTTTGACTTTTTTAATTATTAAATTATTTTTGAATATAGGGGGATGGAGCACCCGAGTGCTCCTAATCCGCTTCCTTTAGTGAAACCCTATAAGCTATCAACTAAACATTATTATGCTGAATCAAATGACCTACATTTACTAAAAAAATTAAAACTAGTTTTTTTAACTAAAAAATTGTATTACTAACCCAAACAGCTATCCATCCATCCATCTATCTATCCAAAGCATTACTAAAAAAACCTAGTTTTATACATCTGTCTATCCATCTACCTATCCAAGCATTACAAAAAAACCTTAGAAGCATACTAAATCAAAGTGTTACATATCAACTAAATCTATTAACTACGTTTGAATTTTTACTAATTCACTCTAAACACTACAAGCGATCAACTGAACCCTAGAAGCATACTAAATCAAGTGTTACATATCAACTAAATCTATTAACTAAGTCTAATTTTTTGCTAAATCACTCTAAACCCTAAAAACTATTAACTAGATCAAAGTGTAGGACGAGTTGTGCATGGAGGAGGGGTTGTGTGGATGGAGGAGGGGAGGGACTAGGGAGGATGGGCTGTGGATGTAGGAGGGAGAGGGAGGAGGGGCGGCTAGAGGAGAGAGGAGCAGTGGGAGGGATGAGGGAGGAGGAGAGGCGGCTAGAGGAGGGAGGAGGGACGGCTAGAGGAGGGAGGAAGAGGAGGAGGAGGAGGAGGAGGCTTACTGAGGCCGGGGGATGGGGGTGACGGCGGCGGCAATGCGACAACGGCAGCGGCAATGCGGTGACGGCGGCGATGGTAGGAGGGGGATGGCCGCAATTAGTAGTAAGATACTATATATTGTGCAATTAGTAGTAAGATACTATATACACCGGAGAGAGGGCCACCCAGCAGCGAGACACGGGCCATCTCGCAGCGTGAGGAAAAACGGTAAAAAAAGGAGGGAAACGCAGACTGTTCATTGTAGCAGTGTCACAGTTTGATCCAACGGCTGATATCCACCAGGAGCGAGATCGAACGGTCCATAACACATCAAAAAACTGATCCAACGGCCAAGAGTCGCTGAGCTCTGAGAACGCTTATGATCTCCTGCTATGCTTATTTCTGGATTGAAGGAGTTATATCTAATTGCACATTTAATGTATATGGCATTACTTAAAACATAATGCATTGTGAGTGCCCTCACATCACCATTTGTAACTCACGCTGGCTTCCCGCCTACAGGGAATGCCACGTGGCAGCAGACCGCAAACAAATGTACTCACCTTCATGCCCTTGCAGCTTTCCTAATTTACAAAGAGTGGGCAAGGAGGCAGATGTCTTCAGGACCTGCTCAGCGAGGCACTCGTACAAAAAAGTTTTTGTTGATGCCGAGTTGATGCACGAGGCAACAGCGAGACGCGGCGAGCTGAAGGACGAAGCGTATGAAGGCCGCCTTTTAAAGACAAACAATCTCGAAGCAGTCCACACTAGCATGTTGAGGTCCTTTCCAATCCTCCACCTTGTACATGTGCTAAGAGTATCAAGTAGGCAAAAAAATCTGATGTGCCAACGTAATTTAGATGGGAGAGAGAGAGAGAGAGAGAGAGAGAGAGAGAGAGAGAGAGGAGTTTTGTGATGCCACAAGAAAACGATGCTAGGCGTGTGTAGCTAGGTAGAAACATAATTTACGGTCTAACCATTAATTAAATGCAAAAAAGCTTAGCAAAAAAAAGCACCTATTCATTGGGTAGTTAGTTTTTTTCAAGGTGCGTTGGAGAGTTAGTTGCTAAGCCATTTCATGTACTTAGCATCTTATCTAAGCACATATACTGAAAGAAGCCCGAGCAATTGAGCAAAGTCCCATACTACCCAACATGCCTGTAAATTATACACGATCGAATGAGAGTACCGTAGAGATAGAATTTGCGGCGGAATACCCGGTCTCACTGCCGCGGCTGGGTGAAGGGCAGCGGGTTGCTCAGGAACACAAGAAGAAAAAAAGCCATGCCGGAATGCATAAAAGGTGCAGCTGCGCGTCATTTTGCATGCAGGTTGTCCTCCTCTTGCACGGGGTAGTAGCAGGCGACCGGCGTCGGGGCTCAAGGGACGTGTTCTGCACCAAGGCTGGTTCCGGTGCACTGCACCACTGGCCACCTCGACGCCTCGTCTGGATTTCAACCTCGCGGGAACTAAATGAGAATATCTCAAGCACCACCATAACTCGTGTATATTGGAAGTCCCTAGAAAAGCTCTTGTGTTGCGTGAAAAACTACAAAACCCTTTTCAAAATACTTAAACATAAAATTAACCTGGTTTGATTTTTTTTTCAAAAATTGATCTATTTTCATGAGGCCCGGACCCGGGAGTCATGCCAGATAGGACGATGCCCTTGTCAAAGACGTCATGCAGCAGAGTTGACAATATCACGTCTGACCAATATATGCCCCGGACCAGGGCATCATGCTTAGTAGCATGACAGCATGACGCCTTAGCCAAGGGGCCATGCATGTACGTGCATTCAAGAAAACCAGGACGTATGCTGGTGTTGTATGAGCGAGCTAGCGGTCGTCGTAGTATGCGTGAAACCACACGGTGAAAGGGAAAGCGTGTTGAAAAGAAACGAGAGAGAGGGAGACAGAGAAGTAAAAGTGAATCGTTGTTCTCATTGATGATGGGATTACACATATATATAGCCCCGGAAAGGGTCCGTCCGAAGGGACACGAGACAACCGTCTCGATAAGGAAAAGCAGGGATTAATAGGATTAATTAAATCCTAACACTCCCCCTAATTCATGCTTGTTAGTGTAAGTATCATCATCTTGAAAAAGCTCCTCCAAAAACCCTGTGGGAAAAAATATGAGGAGATAGGTGTTTGATATGTTGCTAAAACTCCTTCAAACCCAGTGGAAAAAATAAGGAGAAAATGGTACAGCATATAATGATCATTGTCTCTTTTAACTCAATACGAGAAAACTCACAGAGTTTAGAGGACAATAAATATGTCATATATACTTTCCCAAAAACCCCGGTGGGGAAAACAGAAAGTATAACATATGATCTCATGTTGATATTACCTCATTAAAAACCTTTATGAGTACCTGTAAAGTAAACTCATGATGAAGGAAAAAGAGTATAATATGATGCATTGAACAGGAACAATTCAGGAAGATACTCCCCCTGATTCTTGCAAAATTCGAAGCCATCACATACCAAAACATAGAAGTTGGTTGAGACCCGCTGAACAAATCAGTCGCATGATTTGACTTGCAAGATATGCAATATAGTGATATTGCTTATTATGTAACCTATTTCCATCTGGGCAACACAAGAAACATTATCGTTGAGATAATGGTTGGTGAATGTAGCCATGGTGTCTGTTTTGAAGACTCTTCATGAGAATGCTACCACACCTAGTAGGAACTCACTATGTGGTTGTACCATATGTACCGACCACAATAAGTCGTATGATGACTTACTAGTTTTACACAATGTATGTTGCATTTTGTATTTCGATTCAGAATTGAGGTTCCATCAGGAATCAATCATATATGTCTGAATCTAGTGATCCACATGGATATGTAATCACTACATCTATCAATTGGTGAGATAGATGATTTTGTACTGCCAATGATATAAGTTATCGGAATGAGATTCCACCTCTGAAGAATAGTTGGGTATCTGCGTGAACCCTTGTGCTACAATACTTGCTCTTTGTTTCACCACCTCGTTGTTCTCAATTCTGTTTCCAGAAGAAAACTAGTGTAGGTATTGCTTATGAATACCTTCCAATTATTGAGCAAGATCATTTCTATCTAGATTATAACCTTTGCTTGAGTTCAGTTTGAGTGTTGTTCACACTTTGCCATGGCCATGGTCTTTGGATCTAAATCATTCGAAAGGTTTTGCAATCTAGTTGAGAAATGTATGTCAACAATCGTAGACTTTTGGTTATATGTTTCTCCAGAATCTATATATCAATATAGAGTTGATGGAAATATCTGTTGGGGAACGTAGTAATTTCAAAAAAATTCCTACGCACACGCAAGATCATGGTGACGCATAGCAACGAGAGGGGAGAGTGTGATCTACGTACCCTTGTAGATCGACAACGGAAGCGTTTGGTTGATGCAGTCGTACGTCTCAACGGCCCGACCGATCAACCATCGAAACTACGGCACCTCCGAGTTCTAGCACACGTTCAGCTCGATGACGATCCCCGGACTCCGATCCAGCAAAGTGTCGGGGAAGAGTTCCGTCAGCACGACGGCGTGGTGACGATCTTGATGTACTACTGTCGCAGGGCTTCGCCTAAGTAGCGTTACAATATTATCGAGGACTATGGTGGCAGGGGGCGCCGCACACGGCTAAGAATATGATCACGTGGATCAACTTGTGTTCCTCTGGGGTGCCCCTGCCTCCGTATATAAAGGCTCAAGGGGAGGGGTGCGGCCGTCCTTGGAGAGGCGCGCCAGGAGGAGTCCTACTCCCTCCGGGAGTAGGATCCCCCCCCCCAATCCTAATTGGAATAGGATTCACGGAGGGGGCAAAGAGGAAGGGGGGCCGGCCCCCTCTCCTTGTCCTATTCGGACCAAGGGAGGGGAGGGGCGCGTGGCCCATCTCTGGCTGCCTCTTCTCTTTTCCACTAAGGCCCACTAAGGCCCATATATCTCCCGGGGGGTTCCGGTAACCTCCCGGTACTCTGGTAAAATCCCGATTTCACCCGGAACACTTTCGATATCCAAACATAGGCTTCCAATATATCAATCTTTATGTCTCGACCATTTTGAGACTCCTCGTCATGTCCGTGATCACATCCGGGACTCCGAACAACCTTCGGTACATCAAAACGTATACACTCATAATATAATTGTCATCGAAACCTTAAGCGTGCGGACCCTACGGGTTCGAGAACAATGTAGACATGACCAAGACACGTCTTCGGTCAATAACCAATAGCGGGACCTGGATGCCCATATTGGCTCCTACATATTCTACGAAGATCTCTATCGGTCAGACCGCATAACAACATACGTTGTTCCCTTTGTCATCGGTATGTTACTTGCCCGAGATTCGATCGTCGGTATACCAATACCTAGTTCAATCTCGTTACCGGCAAGTCTCTTTACTCGTTCTGTAATACATCATCCCGCAACTAACTCATTTAGTTGCAATGCTTGCAAGGCTTTAATTGATGTGTATTACCGAAAGGGCCCAGAGATACCTCTCCGACAATCGGAGTGACAAATCCTAATCTCGAAATACGCCAACCCAACATCTACCTTTGGAGACACCTGTAATGCTCCTTTATAATCACCCAGTTACGTTGTGACGTTTGGTAGCACCCAAAGTGTTCCTCCGGCAAACGGGAGTTGCATAATCTCATAGTCATAGGAACATGTATAAGTCATGAAGAAAGCAATAGCAACATACTAAACGATCGGGTGCTAAGCTAATGGAATGGGTCATGTCAATCAGATCATTCAACTAATGATGTGACCTCGTTAATCAAATAACAACACTTTGTTCATGGTTAGGAAACATAACCATCTTTGATTAACGAGCTAGTCTAGTAGAGGCATACTAGTGACACTCTGGTTGTCTATGTATTCACACATGTATTATGTTTCCAGTTAATACAATTCTAGCATGAATAATAAACATTCATCATGAAATAAGGAAATAAATAATAACTTTATTATTGCCTCTAGGGCATATTTCCTTCAGTGGTGATTACAGACTAGAGGTTAAAATAATTCAGACATTTGAAAATAAAAAATTTCAAAAAAAATTTCAAAAAAAAATTTCAAAAAAAAATCATAAAATTTCCTTTAGTCCCGGTCAGACCGCATAACAACATACGTTGTTCCCTTTGTCATCGGTATGTTACTTGCTCGAGATTCGATCGTCGGTATACCAATACCTAGTTCAATCTCGTTACCGGCAAGTCTCTTTACTCGTTCCGTAATACATCATCCCACAACTAACTCATTAGTTGCAATGCTTGCAAGGCTTAAGTGATGTGCATTACCGAGAGGGCCCAGAGATACCTCTCCGACGATCGGAGTGACAAATCCTAATCTCGAAATACGTCAACCCAACATGTACCTTTGGAGACACCTGTAGAGCACCTTTATAATCACCCAGTTACGCTGTGACGTTTGGTAGCACACAAAGTGTTCCTCCGGCACACGGGAGTTACATAATCTCATAGTCATAGGAACATGTATAAGTCATGAAGAAAGCAATAGCAACATACTAAACGATCGGGTGCTAAGCTAATGGAATGGGTCATGTCAATCAGATCATTCAACTAATGATGTGATCCCGTTAATCAAATGACAACTGTTTGTCCATGGTTAGGAAACATAACCATCTTTGATTAACGAGCTAGTCAAGTAGAGGCATACTAGTGACACTCTGTTTGTCTATGTATTCACACATGTATTATGTTTCCGGTTAATATAATTCTAGCATGAATAATAAACATTTATCATGATATAAGGAAATAAATAATAACTTTATTATTGCTTCTATGGCATATTTCCTTCAGTCTCCCACTTGCACTAGAGTCAATAATCTAGATCACATCGCCATGTGATTTAACATCAATAGTTCACATCTTTATGTGATTGGTTCACATCTCCATGTGACTAACACCCAAAGGGTTTACTAGATTCAGTAATCTAGTTCACATCGCTATGTGATTAAGACCCAAAAAGTGATCATGTTTTGCTTGTGAGAGAAGTTTAGTCAACGGGCCTGCCAAATTCAGATCTGTATGTATTTTGCAAAATTCTATGTCTACAATGCTCTGCACGGAGCTGCTCTAGCTAATTGCTCCCACTTTCAATATGTATCCAGATTGAGACTTAGAATCATCTGGATCAGTGTCAAAAACTTGCATCGACGTAACCCTTTACGACGAACCTTTTTGTCACGTCCATAATCGAGAAACATATCCTTATTTCACTAAGGATAATTCTGACCGCTGTCCAGTGATCTACTCCCAGATCACTATTGTACTCCCTTGCCAAATCAGTGCAGGGTATACAATAGATCTGGTACACAGCATGACATACTTTATAGAACCTATGGCCAAGGCATAGGGAATGACTTTCATTCTCTTTCTATCTTCTGCCGTGGTCGGGCTTTGAGTCTTACTCAACTTCACACCTTGTAATACAGGCAAGAACTCTTTCTTTGACTGCTCCATTTTGAACTACTTCAAAATCTTGTCAAGGTATGTACTCATTGAAAAAACTTATCAAGCGTCTTGATCTATCTCTATAGATCTTGAAGCTCAATATGTAAGCAGCTTCACCGAAGTCTTTCTTCGAAAAAACTCCTTTCAAATACTCCTTTATGCTTTGCAGAATAATTCTACATTATTTCCGATCAACAATATGTCATTTACATATACTTATCAGAAATGCTGTAGTGCTCCCACTCACTTTCTTGTAAATACAGGCTTCTTCGCAAGTCTGTATAAAACCATATGCTTTGATCAACTTATCAAAGCGTATATTCCAACTCTGAGATGCTTGCACCAGTCCATAGATGGATCGCTGGAGCTTGCATATTTTCTTAACACCTTTAGGATCGACAAAACTTTCTAGTCGCATCATATACAACTCTTCTCTAATAAATCCATTAAGGAATGCAGTTTTGTTTATCCATTTGCCGGATTTCATAAAATGCGGCAATTGCTAACATGATTCGGACAGACTTAAGCATAGATACGAGTGAGAAACTCTCATCGTAGTCAACACCTTGAACTTGTCGAAAACCTTGTGCGACAATTCTAGCTTTGTAGATAGTAACACTACTATCAGCGTCTGTCTTCCTCTTGAAGATCCATTTATTTTCTATGGCTTGCCGATCATCGGGCAAATCCATCAAAGTCCATACTTTGTTCTCATACATGGATCATATCTCAGATTTCATGGCCTCAAACCATTTCGCGGAATCTGGGCTCATCATCGCTTCCTCATAGTTCATAGGTTCGTCATGGTCAAGTAACATGACCTCCAGAACAGGATTACCGTACTACTCTGGTGCGGATCTCACTCTGGTTTACCTACGAGATTCGGTAGTAACTTGATCTGAAGTTACATGATCATCATCATTAGTGAAGGAAATATGCCCTAGAGGCAATAATAAAGTTATTATTTATTTCCTTATTTCATGATAAATGTTTATTATTCATGCTAAAATTGTATTAACCGGAAACATAATACATGTGTGAATACATAGACAAACAGAGTGTCACTAGTATGCCTCTACTTGACTAGCTCGTTAATCAAAGATGGTTATGTTTCCTGACCATGAACAAAGAGTTGTTATTTAATTAACGGGATCACATCATTAGTTGAATGATCTGATTGACATGACCCATTCCATTAGCTTAGCACCCGATCGTTTAGTATGTTGCTATTGCTTTCTTCATGACTTATACATGTTCCTATGACTATGAGATTATGCAACTCCCGTTTGCCAGAGGAACACTTTGGGTGCTACCAAACGTCACAACGTAACTGGGTGATTATAAAGGAGCATTACAGGTGTCTCCAAAGGTACATGTTGGGTTGGCGTATTTCGAGATTAGGATTTGTCACTCCGATTGTCGGAGAGGTATCTCTGGGCCCTCTCGGTAATGCACATCACATAAGCCTTGCAAGCATTACAACTAAAATGTTAGTTGTGAGATGATGCATTACGGAACGAGTAAAGAGACTTGCCGGTAACGAGATTGAACTAGGTATTGGATACCGACGATCGAATCTCGGGCAAGTAACATACCGATGACAAAGGGAACAACGTATGTTGTTATGCGGTCTGACCGATAAAGATCTTCGTAGAATATGTGGGAGCCAATATGGGAATCCAGGTCCCGCTATTGGTTATTGACCGGAGACATGTCTCGGTCATGTCTACATTGTTCTCGAACCGTAGGGTCCGCACGCTTAACGTTACGATGACAGTTATTATGAGTTTATGCATTTTGATGTATCGAAGTTAGTTCAGAGTCCCGGATGTGATCATGGACATGACGAGGAGTCTCGAAATGGTCGAGACATAAAGATTGATATATTGGAAGCCTATGTTTGGATATCGGAAGTGTTCCGGGTGAAATCGGGATTTTACCGGAGTACCGGGAGGTTACCGGAACCCCCCGGGAGCTATATGGGCCTTAGTGGGCTTTAGTGGAAAGGAGAAAGGGGCAGCCCAAGGTTGGCCGCGCGCCTCCCCCCTCTCCTAGTCCTATTAGGACTAGGAGAGGTGGCCGGTCCCCCCTCTCTCTTCCCCCCTCAAGGAATCCTATTCCAACTAGGATTGGGGGGGATCCTACTCCCAGAGGGAGTAGGACTCCCTTGGCGCGCCCTCCTTGGCCGGCCGACCCCCTCCCCCTAGGCTCCTTTATATATGGAGGCAAGGGAGCACCCTAGGGCACACAATTGATCCTCGTGATCGTTCCTTAGCCGTGTGCAGTGCCCCCTGCCACCATATTCCACCTCGGTCATATCGTTGTAGTGCTTAGGCGAAGCCCTGCGTCGGTAGAACATCATCATCGTCACCACGCCGTTGTGCTGGCGGAACTCATCCCCGAAGCTTTGCTGGATCGGAGCCCGGGGAACGTCATCGAGCTGTACGTGTGCTAAGAACTCGGAGGTGCCAGAGTAACGGTGCTTGGATCGGTCAGATCGGGAAGAAGACGTACGACTACTTCCACTACGTTGTGTCAACGCTTCCGTTGCGATCTACAAGGGTACGTAGATCATACTCTCCCCTCTCGTTTCTATGCATCACCATGATCTTGCGTGTGCGTAGGAAATTTTTTGAAATTACTACGTTCCCCAAGAGTGGTATCAGAGCCTAGGTTTTATGGTTTGATGTTATTTGCACGAGTAGAACACAAGTGAGTTGTGGGCGATATAAGTCATACTGCCTACCAGCATGTCATACTTTGGTTCGGCGGTATTGTTGGACGAGACGACCCGGACCAACATTACGCGTACGCTTACGCGAGACCAGTTCCCCCGACGTGCTTTGCACATAGGTGGCTTGCGGGCGACAGTCTCTCCAACTTTAGTTGAACCAAGTGTGGCTACGCCCGGTCCTTGCGAAGGTTAAAACAGAGTCAAATTGACAAACTATCATTGTGGTTTTGATGCGTAGGTGAGATTGGTTCTTGCTTAAGCCCGTAGCAGCCACGTAAAACTTGCAACAACAAAGTAGAGGACGTCTAACTTGTTTTTGCAGGGCATGTTGTGATGTGATATGGTCAAGACATGATGCTAAATTTTGTTGTATGAGATGATCATGTTTTGTAACCGAGTTATCGGCAACTGGCAGGAGCCATATGGTTGTTGCTTTATTGTATGCAATGCAATCGCGATGTAATGCTTTACTTTATTACTAAGCGGTAGTGATAGTCGTGGAAGCATAAGATTGGCGAGACGACAACGATGCTACGATGGAGATCAAGGTGTCGCGCCGGTGACGATGGTGATCATGACGGTGCTTCGGAGATGGAGATCACAGGCACAAGATGATGATGGCCATATCATATCACTTATATTAATTGCATGTGATGTTTATCTTTTATGCATCTTATCTTTCTTTGATTGACTGTAGCATTATAAGATGATCTCTCACTAAATTATCAGGAAGTGTTCTCCCTGAGTATGCACCGTTGCCAAAGTTCGTCGTGCCCAGACACCACGTGATGATCGGGTGTGATAAGCTCTACGTCCATCTACAACGGGTGCAAGCCAGTTTTTGCACACGCAGAATACTCAGGTTAAACTTGACGAGCCTGGCATATGCAGATATGGCCTCGAAACACGAAGACCGAAAGGTCGAGCGTGAATCATATAGTAGATATGATCAACATAACGATGTTCACCATTGAAAACTACTCCATCTCACGTGATGATCGGTTATGGTTTAGTTGATTTGGATCACGTGATCACTTAGAAGATTAGAGGGATGTCTATCTAAGTGGGAGTTCCTAAGTAATATGATTAATTGAACTTAAATTTATCATGAACTTAGTCCCTGATAGTATCTTGCTTGTTTATGTTGATTGTAGATAGATGGCTCGTGCTATTGTTCCGTTGAATTTTAATGCGTTCCTTGAGAAAGCAAAGTTGAAAGATGATGGTAGTAATTACACGGACTGGGTCCGTAACTTGAGGATTATCCTCATTGCTGCACAGAAGAATTACGTCCTGGAAGCACCGCTGGGTGCCAGGCCTGCTGCTGGAGCAACACCAGATGTTATGAACGTCTGGCAGAGCAAAGCTGATGACTACTCGATAGTTTAGTGTGCCATGCTTTACGTCTTAGAATCGGGACTTCAACGACGTTTTGAACGTCATGGAGCATATGAGATGTTCCAGGAGTTGAAGTTAATATTTCAAGCAAATACCCGGATTGAGAGATATGAAGTCTCCAATAAGTTCTATAGCTGCAAGATGGAGGAGAACAGTTCTGTCAGTGAGCATATACTCAAAATGTCTGGGTATAATAATCACTTGATTCAATTGGGAGTTAATCTTCCAGATGATTGCGTCATTGACAGAATTCTCTAATCACTGCCACAAAGCTACAAAAGCTTCGTGATGAACTATAATATGCAAGGGATGAACAAGACTATTCCCGAGCTCTTCGCAATGCTAAAAGCTGCGGAGGTAGAAATCAAGAAGGAGCATCAAGTGTTGATGGTCAACAAGACCACTAGTTTCAAGAAGGGCAAAGGGAAGAAGAAGGGGAACTTCAAGAAGAACAGCAAGCAAGTTGCTGCTCAAGAGAAGAAACCCAAGTCTGGACCTAAGCCTGAAACTGAGTGCTTCTACTGCAAGCAGACTGGTCACTGGAAGCGGAACTGCCCCAAGTATTTGGCGGATAAGAAGGATGGCAAGGTGAACAAAGGTATATGTGATATACATGTTATTGATGTGTACCTTACTAGAGCTCGCAGTAGCACCTGGGTATTTGATACTGGTTCTGTTGCTAATATTTGCAACTCAAAACAGGGACTACGGATTAAGCGAACACTGGCAAAGGACGAGGTGACGATGCGCGTGGGAAACGGTTCCAAAGTCGATGTGATCGCGGTCGGCACACTACCTCTACATCTACCTTCGGGATTAATATTAGACCTAAATAATTGTTATTTGGTGCCAGCGTTGAGCATGAACATTATATCTGGATCTTGTTTAATGCGAGAAGGTTATTCATTTAAATCAGAGAATAATGGTTGTTCTATTTATATGAGTAATATCTTTTATGGTCATGCACCTTTGAAGAGTGGTCTATTTTTGATGAATCTCGATAGTAGTGATACACATATTCATAATGTTGAAGCCAAAAGATGCAGAGTTGATAATAATAGTGCAACTTATTTGTGGCACTGCCGTTTAGGTCATATCAGTGTAAAGCGCATGAAGAAACTCCATACTGATGGGCTTTTCGAACCACTTGATTATGAATCACTTGGTACTTGCGAACCGTGCCTCATGGGCAAGATGACTAAAACACCGTTCTCCGGCACTATGGAGAGAGCAACAGATTTGTTGGAAATCATACATACAGATGTATGTGGTCCAATGAATATTGAGGCTCGTGGCGGATATCGTTATTTTCTCACCTTCACAGATGATTTGAGCAGATATGGGTATATCTACTTAATGAAACATAAGTCTGAAACATTTGAAAAGTTCAAAGAATTTCAGAGTGAAGTTGAAAATCATCGTAACAAGAAAATAAAGTTTCTACGATCTGATCGTGGAGGAGAATATTTGAGTTACGAGTTTGGTGTACATTTGAAAAATTGTGGAATAGTTTCGCAACTCACGCCAGCCGGAACACCACAGCGTAATGGTGTGTCCGAACGTCGTAATCGTACTTTATTAGTTATGGTGCGATCTATGATGTCTCTTAAAGATTTACCGCTATCGTTTTGGGGTTATGCTCTGGAGACAGCCGCATTCACATTAAATAGGGCACCATCAAAATCCGTTGAGACGACGCCTTATGAACTGTGGTTTGGCAAGAAACCAAAGTTGTCGTTTCTTAAAGTTTGGGGCTGCGATGCTTATGTGAAAAAGCTTCAACCTGATAAGCTCGAACCCAATTCGGAAAAATGTGTCTTCATAGGATACCCAAAGGAAACTGTTGGGTACACCTTCTATCACAGATCCGAAGGCAAGACATTTGTTTCTAAGAATGGATCATTCCTAGAGAAGGAGTTTCTCTCGAAAGAAGTGAGTGGGAGGAAAGTAGAACTTGACGAGGTAACTGTACCTACTCCCTTATTGGAAAGTAGTACATCATAGAAAATTGTTTCAGTGACACCTACACCAGTTAGTGAGGAAGCTAATGATGATGATCATGAAACTTTAGATCAAGATACTACTGAACCTCGTAGATCAACCAGAGTGATATCCATGCCAGAGTGGTACGGTAATCCTGTTCTGGAAGTCATGCTACTAGATCATGATGAACCTACGAACTATGAAGAAGCGATGGTGAGCCCAGATTCCGCAAAATGGCTTGAAGCCATGAAATCTGAGATGGGATCCATGTATGAGAACAAAGTATGGACTTTGGTTGACTTACCCGATGATCGGCAAGCAATTGAGAATAAATGGATCTTCAAGAAGAAGACTGACGCTGATGGTAATATTACTGTCTACAAAGCTCGACTTGTCGCAAAAGGTTTTCGACAAGTTCAAGGGGTTGACTATGATGAGACCTTCTCACCCGTAGCGATGCTTAAGTCTGTCCGAATCATGTTAGCAATTGCCGCATTTTATGATTATGAAATTTGGCAGATGGATGTCAAAACTGCATTCCTGAATGGATTTCTGGAAGAAGAGTTGTATATGATGCAACCGGAAGGTTTTGTCGATCCAAAGGGAGCTAACAAAGTGTGCAAGCTCCAGCGATCCATTTATGGACTGGTGCAAGCCTCTCGGAGTTGGAATAAACGCTTTGATAGTGTGATCAAAGCATTTGGTTTTATACAGACTTTTGGAGAAGCCTGTATTTACAAGAAAGTGAGTGGGAGCTCTGTAGCATTTCTGATATTATATGTAGATGACATATTACTGATTGGAAATGATATAGAATTTCTGGATAGCATAAAGGGATACTTGAATAAGAGTTTTTCAATGAAAGACCTCGGTGAAGCTGCTTACATATTAGGCATTAAGATCTATAGAGATAGATCAAGACGCCTAATTGGACTTTCACAAAGCACATACCTTGACAAAGTTTTGAAAAAGTTCAAAATGGATCAAGCAAAGAAAGGGTTCTTGCCTGTGTTACAAGGTGTGAAATTGAGTAAGACTCAAATCCCGACCACTGCAGAAGATAGAGAGAAAATGAAAGATGTTCCCTATGCTTCAGCCATAGGCTCTATCATGTATGCAATGCTGTGTACCAGACCTGATGTGTGCCTTGCTATAAGCTTAGCAGGGAGGTACCAAAGTAATCCAGGAGTGGATCACTGGACAGCGGTCAAGAACATCCTGAAATACCTGAAAAGGACTAAGGATATGTTTCTCGTATATGGAGGTGACAAAGAGCTCATCGTAAATGGTTACGTTGATGCAAGCTTTGACACTGATCCGGACGATTCTAAATCGCAAACCGGATACGTGTTTACATTAAACGGTGGAGCTGTCAGTTGGTGCAGTTCTAAACAAAGCGTCGTAGCGGGATCTACATGTGAAGCGGAGTACATAGCTGCTTCAGAAGCAGCAAATGAAGGAGTCTGGATGAAGGAGTTCATATCCGATCTAGGTGTCATACCTGGTGCATCGGGTCCAATGAAAATCTTTTGTGACAATACTGGTGCAATTGCCTTGGCAAAGGAATCTAGATTTCACAAGAGAACCAAGCACATCAAGAGACGCTTCAATTCCATCCGGGATCTAGTCCAGGTGGGAGACATAGAGATTTGCAATATACATATGGATCTGAATGTTGCAGACCCGTTGACTAAGCCTCTTCCACGAGCAAAACATGATCAGCACCAAGACTCCATGGGTGTAAGAATCATTACTGTGTAATCTAGATTATTGACTCTAGTGCAAGTGGGAGGCTGAAGGAAATATGCCCTAGAGGCAATAATAAAGTTATTATTTATTTCCTTATTTCATGATAAATGTTTATTATTCATGCTAAAATTGTATTAACCGGAAACATAATACATGTGTGAATACATAGACAAACAGAGTGTCACTAGTATGCCTCTACTTGACTAGCTCGTTAATCAAAGATGGTTATGTTTCCTGACCATGAACAAAGAGTTGTTATTTAATTAACGGGATCACATCATTAGTTGAATGATCTGATTGACATGACCCATTCCATTAGCTTAGCACCCGATCGTTTAGTATGTTGCTATTGCTTTCTTCATGACTTATACATGTTCCTATGACTATGAGATTATGCAACTCCCGTTTGCCAGAGGAACACTTTGGGTGCTACCAAACGTCACAACGTAACTGGGTGATTATAAAGGAGCATTACAGGTGTCTCCAAAGGTACATGTTGGGTTGGCGTATTTCGAGATTAGGATTTGTCACTCCGATTGTCGGAGAGGTATCTCTGGGCCCTCTCGGTAATGCACATCACATAAGCCTTGCAAGCATTACAACTAAAATGTTAGTTGTGAGATGATGCATTACGGAACGAGTAAAGAGACTTGCCGGTAACGAGATTGAACTAGGTATTGGATACCGACGATCGAATCTCGGGCAAGTAACATACCGATGACAAAGGGAACAACGTATGTTGTTATGCGGTCTGACCGATAAAGATCTTCGTAGAATATGTGGGAGCCAATATGGGAATCCAGGTCCCGCTATTGGTTATTGACCGGAGACATGTCTCGGTCATGTCTACATTGTTCTCGAACCGTAGGGTCCGCACGCTTAACGTTACGATGACAGTTATTATGAGTTTATGCATTTTGATGTATCGAAGTTAGTTCAGAGTCCCGGATGTGATCATGGACATGACGAGGAGTCTCGAAATGGTCGAGACATAAAGATTGATATATTGGAAGCCTATGTTTGGATATCGGAAGTGTTCCGGGTGAAATCGGGATTTTACCGGAGTACCGGGAGGTTACCGGAACCCCCCGGGAGCTATATGGGCCTTAGTGGGCTTTAGTGGAAAGGAGAAAGGGGCAGCCCAAGGTTGGCCGCGCGCCTCCCCCCTCTCCTAGTCCTATTAGGACTAGGAGAGGTGGCCGGTCCCCCCTCTCTCTTCCCCCCTCAAGGAATCCTATTCCAACTAGGATTGGGGGGGATCCTACTCCCAGAGGGAGTAGGACTCCCTTGGCGCGCCCTCCTTGGCCGGCCGACCCCCTCCCCCTAGGCTCCTTTATATATGGAGGCAAGGGAGCACCCTAGGGCACACAATTGATCCTCGTGATCGTTCCTTAGCCGTGTGCAGTGCCCCCTGCCACCATATTCCACCTCGGTCATATCGTTGTAGTGCTTAGGCGAAGCCCTGCGTCGGTAGAACATCATCATCGTCACCACGCCGTTGTGCTGACGGAACTCATCCCCGAAGCTTTGCTGGATCGGAGCCCGGGGAACGTCATCGAGCTGTACGTGTGCTAAGAACTCGGAGGTGCCAGAGTAACGGTGCTTGGATCGGTCGGATCGGGAAGAAGACGTACGACTACTTCCACTACGTTGTGTCAACGCTTCCGTTGCGATCTACAAGGGTACGTAGATCATACTCTCCCCTCTCGTTGCTATGCATCACCATGATCTTGCGTGTGCGTAGGAAATTTTTTGAAATTACTACGTTCCCCAACAATTAGCTTCCTCACTAATTGGTGTAGGTGTCACAGAAACTGGTTTCTGTGATGTACTACTTTCCAACAAGGGAGCAGGTACAGTTACCTCATCAAGTTCTACTTTCCTCCCACTCACTTCTTTCGAGAGAAACTCCTTCTCTAGAAAGGATCCATTCTTAGCGACGAATGTCTTGCCTTCGGATCTGTGATAGAAGGTGTACCCAACTGTCCCCTTTGGGTATCCTATGAAGACATATTTCTCCGATTTAAGTTTGAGCTTATTGAGATGAAACTTTTTCACATAAGCATCGCAACTCCAAACTTTAAGAAACGACAGCTTAGGTTTCTTGCTAAACCATAGTTCACACGGTGTCGTCTCAACGGATTTAGATGGTGCCCTATTTAACGTGAATGCAGCTGTCTCTAATGCATAATCCAAAAACGATAGTGGTAGATCGGTAAGAGACATCATAGATCGCACTATATCTAATAAAGTACGGTTATGACGTTCGGACACACCATTACACTATGGTGTTCCAGGTGGCGTGAGTAGTGAAACCATTTCACATTGTTTTAATTGAAGGCCAAACTCGTAACTCAAATATTTTACCTCTGCGATCATATCGTAGAAACTTTTATTTTCTTGTCACGATGATTTTCCACTTCATTCTGAAATTCTTTGAACTGTTCAAAATGTTTCAGACTTATGTTTCATCAAGTAGATATCCCCATATCTGCTCAAATCATCTGTGAAGGTCAGAAAATAATGATATCCGCCACGAGCCTCAATATTCATCGGACCACATACATATGTATGTATGATTTCCAACAAATCTGTTGCTCTCTCCATAGTACCGGAGAACAGTGTTTTAGTCATCTTGCCCATGAGGCACGGTTCGCAAGTACCAAGTGATTCATAATCAAGTGATTCCAAAAGCCCATCAGCATGGAGTTTCTTCATGTGCTTTACACCAATATGAATTAAACGGCAGTGCCACAGATAAGTTGCACTATCATTATTAACTTTGCATCTTTTGGTTTCAATATTATGAATATGTGTATCACTACGATCGAGATCCAATGAACTTGTTTCATTGGGTGTATGACCATCGAAGGTTTGATTCATGTAAACAGAACAATAATTATTCTCTGACTTTAATGAATAACCGTATTGCAATAAACATGATCAAATCATATTCATGCTCAACGCAAAAACCAAATAACACTTATTTAGGTTCAACACTAATCCCGAAAGTATAGGGAGTGTGCGATGATGATCATATCAATCTTGGAATTATTTCCAACACACATCGTCACTTCTCCCTTAACTAGTATCTGTTCATTCTGCAACTCCCGTTTTGGGTTATTACTCTTAGCAACTGAACCAGTATCAAATACCGAGGGGCTGCTATGAACACTAGTAAAATACACATCAATAATGTGTATATCAAATATACCTTTGTTTACTTTGCCATCCTTCTTATCCGCCAAATACTTGGGGTAGTTCCGCTTCCAGTGACCAGTTCTTTTGCAGTAGAAGCACTTAGTCCCAGGCTTAGGATCAGACTTGGGCTTCTTCACTTGAGCAGCAACTTGCTTGCCGTTCTTCTTTAAGTTCCCCTTCTTCCCTTTGCCCTTTTTCTTGAAACTAGTGGTCTTGTCAACCATCAACACTTGATGTTTTTCTTGATTTCTACCTTCGTTGATTTCAGCATCATGAAGAGCTTGGGAGTTGTTTCCGTTATCCCTTGCATATTATAGTTCATCACGAAGTTCTACTAACTTGGTGTTGGTGACTAGAGAATTCTGTCAATCACTATCTTATCTGGAAGATTAACTCCCACTTGATTCAAGTGATTGTAGTACCCAGACAATCTGAGCACATGCTCACTAGTTGAGCGATTCTCCTCCATCTTTTAGCTATAGAACTTGTTGGAGACTTCATATCTCTCAACTCGGGTATTTGCTTGAAATATTAACTTCAAGTCCTGGAACATCTCATATGGTCCATGACGTTCAAAACATCTTTGAAGTCCCGATTCTAAGCCATTAAGCATGGTGCACTAAACTATCAAGTAGTCATCATATTGAGCTAGCCAAACGTTCATAACGTCTGCATCTGCTCCTGCAATAGGTCTGTCACCTAGCGGTGCATCAAGGACATAATTCTTCTGTGCAGCAATGAGGATAAACCTCAGATCATGGATCCAATCCGCATCATTGCTACTAACATCTTTCAACACAATTTTCTCTAGGAACATATCAAAATAAACACAGGGAAGCAACAACGCGAGCTATTGATCTACAACATAATTTGCAAAATACTACCAGGACTAAGTTCATAATAAATTTAAGTTCAATTAATCAAATTACTTAAAGAACTCCCACTTAGATAGACATCCCTCTAATCCTCTAAGTGATCACGTGATCCAAATCAACTAAACCATAACCGATCATCACGTGAAATGGAGTAGTTTTCAATGGTGAACATCGCTATGTTGATCATATCTACTATATGATTCACGCTCGATCTTTCGATCTCAGTGTTCCGAGGCCATATCTGCATATGCTAGGCTCGTCAAGTTTAACCTGAGTATTCTGCGTGTGCAAAACTGGCTTGCACCCGTTGTAGATGGACGTAGAGCTTATCACACCTGATCGTCACGTGGTGTCTGGGCACGACGAACTTTGGCAACAGTGCATACTCAGGGAGAACACTTTTATCTTGATAATTTAGTGAGAGATCATCTTATAATTCTACCGTCAATCAAAGCAAGATAAGATGCATAAAAGATAAACATCGCATGCAATCAATATAAGTGATATGATATGGCCATCATCATCTTGTGCTTGTGATCTCCATCTCCGAAGCACCGTCATGATCACCATCGTCACCGGCGCGACACCTTGATCTCCATCATAGCATCGTTGTCGTCTCGCCAATCTTATGCTTCCACGACTATCGCTACCGCTTAGTGATAAAGTAAAGCATTACAGTGCGATTGCATTGCATACAATAAAGCGACAACCATATGGCTCCTGCCAGTTGCCGATAACTCGGTTACACAACATGATCATCTCATACAATAAAATTTAGCATCATGTCTTGACCATATCACATCACAACATGCCCTGCAAAAACAAGTTAGACGTCCTCTACTTTGTTGTTGCAAGTTTTACATGGCTGCTACGGGCTTAAGCAAGAACCAATCTTACCTACGCATCAAAACCACAACGATAGTTTGTCAAGTTGGTGCTGTTTTAACCTTTGCAAGGACCGGGCGTAGCCACACTCGGTTCAACTAAAGTTGGAGAAACTGTCACCCGCAAGCCACCTATGTGCAAAGCACGTCGGGAGAACCGGTCTCGCGTAAGCGTACGCGTAATGTCGGTCCGGTCCGCTTCATCCAACAATACCGCCGAACCAAAGTATGACATGCTGGTAAGTAGTATGACTTATATCGCCCACAACTCACTTGTGTTCTACTCGTGCATATAACATCAACACATAAAACCTAGGCTTGGATGCCACTGTTGGGGAACGTAGTAATTTTAAAAAAATTCCTACGCACACGCAAGATCATGGTGATGCATAGCAACGAGAGGGGAGAGTGTGATCTACGTACCCTTGTAGATCGACAACGGAAGCGTTTGGTTGATGCAGTCGTACATCTCCACGGCCCGACCGATCAAGCACTGAAACTACGGCACCTCTGAGTTCTAGCACACGTTCAGCTCGATGACGATCCTCGGACTCCGATCCAGCAAAGTGTCGGCGAAGAGTTCCGTCAGCACAACGGCGTGGTGACGATCTTGATGTACTACTGTCGCAGGGCTTCGCCTAAGCACCGCTACAATATTATCAAGGACTATGGTGGCAGGGGGCGCCGCACACGGCTAAGAATATGATCACGTGGATCAACTTGTGTTCCTCTGGGGTGCCCCTGCCTCCGTATATAAAGGCTCAAGGGGGGGGGTGCGGCCGGCCTATGAGAGGCGCGCCAGGAGGAGTCCTACTCCCTCTGGGAGTAGGATTCCCCCCCCCCCAATCCTAGTTGGAATAGGATTCGCGGAGGGGGGAAAAGAGGAAGGGGGGCCGGCCCCCTCTCCTTGTCCTATCCGGACCAAGGGAGAGGAGGGGCGCGCGGCCCATCTCTGGCTGCCTCTTCTCTTTTCCACTAAGGCCCACTAAGGCCCATATATCTCCCGGGGGGTTCCGGTAACCTCCCGGTACTCTGGTAAAATCCCGATTTCACCCGGAACACTTCCGATATCCAGACATAGGCTTCCAATATATCAATCTTTATGTCTCGACTATTTCGAGACTCCTCGTCATGTCCGTGATCACATCCGGGACTCCGAACAACCTTCGGTACATCAAAACGTATAAACTCATAATATAACTGTCATTGAAACCTTAAGCGTGTGGACCCTACGGGTTCGAGAACAATGTAGACATGACCGAGACACGTCTCCGGTCAATAACCAATAGCGGGACCTGGATGCCCATATTGGCTCCTACATATTCTATGAAGATCTTTATCGGTCAGGCCGCATAACAACATACGTTGTTCCCTTTGTCATCGGTATGTTACTTGCCCGAGATTCGATCGTCGGCATCCAATACCTAGTTCAATCTCGTTACCGGCAAGTCTCTTTACTCGTTCCGTAATACATCATCCCGCAACTAACTCATTAGTTGCAATGCTTGCAAGGCTTAAGTGATGTGCATTACCGAGAGGGCCCAGAGATACCTCTCCGACGATCGGAGTGACAAATCCTAATCTCGAAATACGTCAACCCAACATGTACCTTTGGAGACACCTGTAGAGCACCTTTATAATCACCCAGTTACGTTGTGACGTTTGGTAGCACACAAAGTGTTCCTCCGGCACACGGGAGTTACATAATCTCATAGTCATAGGAACATGTATAAGTCATGAAGAAAGCAATAGCAACATACTAAACGATCGGGTGCTAAGCTAATGAAATGGGTCATGTCAATCAGATCATTCAACTAATGATGTGATCCCGTTAATCAAATGACAACTCTTTGTCTATGGTTAGGAAACATAACCATCTTTGATTAACGAGCTAGTCAAGTAGAGGCATACTAGTGACACTCTTTTTGTCTATGTATTCACACATGTATTATGTTTCCGGTTAATACAATTCTAGCATGAATAATAAACATTTATCATGAAATAAGGAAATAAATAATAACTTTATTATTGCCTCTAGGGCATATTTCCTTCAATATCGTCACCCATGGTGTCTGCTCGCGATTTCCCAATGTGTCTGAGTCGGGTATTCCAATGACCCGGTCATTGTGTGCACTATGACCTTGGTTGGTGGAGGTTTCTCGTCCACTGGGTGTATACTATCCATTAGGTGTCTGTCAACGTGAAGTTGACTTGCATTTACTGATTCACAGGCCTTGATATCCTTGCTTGCGAGAAGCTGAATCCTGATGTATTTCTGCCATACATCTCCCCCTGTTACGTTGAACGGAGAGTGGAGTGGATTTTGCTGGTACCTCCACTCTTTCAGGCGTACTTTTGTAGGATTGTAGGATTGTGTGACACCTTTATAGTCAGTAAATGAATCTGGCATGTTATTTGCAATGTGATGCAAATCTTCTGAACGCATGGTTCAGATCTTTGAGTATGTGGATTTGAGGCAGAAAATGTGTTGAACATTCCACTAATTTCCTGGCATTCTTTATGGTACTTGAAATCTCCCCCTAATGCCTGGAAATGTTCCTCATTGAATCAGCATACTGGCCTTGAATAACTTCACATGTGAGGGGCTTGAGGTATTGACGGAAATACAGTTATTCCTCACATAGATCCCAACTATATGTTGAGGGGCCAATGACGTATGCCGGGTGGTGATATCGGTATGCAACCGAATTACCGCAGATAGGAAATACTTGGTAGATATCCACATATCAAAGATAGTGTGGACTAACATTATGCAGTTCTGTCATGAGCGTGTAAAACTGCATGACTCCAACGTAAAGTTGGTAAGTTGCAATTCCAAAGTAAAGATAATGCAATGAGCTTAACTCTTTGGATATGATTCTACCAAACCATTTTGAGTCTAGACATTAGGACACATTGCTAAATTTCAATCCAAAAGCCATAGAGATGGCCCTCAAGGAGAATTCTGCAATGTTATCCATTCAATTTTCTTAAAATCGATGTCAGGATAATGACCAATGGTTTCGTGTGAATAAAGCACACACTTAAGACCATCAGATATGTCTTTTAGAACCATGGATACCTGAATAGTCTACTCAATGGCTGGGAAGAGCCACTTACCTCGACTTGATGCATTCAAGGAGTCTGAGTGGTTCAGCGTAGACTTTAAGGTGTGCGAGCCTTAAAATTAGCGTCCCTGTGTCACTTGTAGTGCACATAAAATCCAAATGTTATTAGAATTTAGCATCATAATAATCATAAACCAGTGGAATTGTTGATAGTTTCGGTTTCAACCCAATGTCAATGATGACCAAAGCAGGAATGCCACGTTTGTCATGCAAAAGACACTCTGGAAAACTATCTCGTACGCAACATGTGCTACGGGTTTTGTAGTATGTGTAGTGCAATGCCGATGATACATGGAGAATGTGCTCGCCAGATCCGTTGCATATGGTAAAGAGAAGATATTTCTCTTTGTTGTCATCATAAGTTTCGCTATGGAAACTATTTTGACGGATACCTCTATAGTTTAGTAGGGTACGAGTTAAACCTGGGAAGCAATAAAGCATCCCGATGTTACTCGGGTACCCACAGGGATAGTAAATATGACTCGAGTTGAGCCAACAAATACCTCATCGCGTCTAGCGATTTTAAAATATCTCCTTTCTCTCAATGAGAGTGGAAACATCGGATTTCCCTGAGTATAGAGTTTGTGGTGCATATGTCCACAAGGCACATATCATTTTTCATCGGATTGACTCCCGTAGAAATCTATATATAGACATGAAGATTCTCAATATGAAAATCACTGTCAGATATATAGAATACATACAAATGTATTTGTACCAACGTGCTGATACAATATATTGTGATATACAATATATGATGACAAAAATACTTATGTTCTTATTAGAACATCATAAATGGACATAAATTATGTTGACCACTCAGGAGATTGAGAGACTAGACGAAGTCTTCAAACATGTTAGTTTAGTCATATTCAACCATCATATTCTCCGTGCCCATAGGGTCCCGTCACTGCTGGTGATGTCGGGTTGAAGGTTGAAGTGAGCTCCAAACCTTTGCCCTTGAGGTCTGTTGTGTCCTAGGAATTGCTGATACAGAATAACCAGATGCAGAGATCTGAATCGATATAATGCCTTATGATGTATAAGACAATATTTTTCTGTTAGCGGTGTGATTCCGACCAGAGGTTAATCATGTGGTCTTGGATTGCACACACTATTCCACAAGACACAAGAGTAATCATGATGTCCATGCCCAGGTAGGGTAGTGGTGGCGATTGAGGGCGAATGCCTCAAATTCTCTAGCCATCGGTTTCCAGAGATAGTTAATTTACGATTAGTAAATTGAAGACCATCATGGTAATGTTGTAAAATTAATGGATATTTCAAGAAGTTATCTTGAAAACATTAATGTGAATCTCAAATTGCTAAGCATGACACCTTGAAGATAATCTCCAAAATGAAGTAGATCTCGCAGCACTAGGGAGTATAATATGATGAAATCAGTAGATACTCACTCCTAATGCCTTATATCATGACTTAGTAAAATGCATTGGAGTGCACAATGTTGTGCAATCATAATGTCAAATTTGACAAAATGTAGGCTTAAACAGTAGTGGCGATAATCTGCAAAGCAGTAGATTGACACACTACCTTGTGATCCCAATACATCAATTTGAAGTAATCACTTTAAATTTTGCATCCATATTTGCAAGAAATTGAAATCTCAATTGCAAATAGACGTATTAATCTCGACATGTGGCGAACATGGAAATATATACATCATAGAAATATTCCGGAATACCTCGTACTCAACGAAGAAACAGTATTGCAGAGGTACTGATTTTATCTTTGCAAGAGATTAAAAATGGACGTAATTAATCTCAACACGTGATAAACATGGAAATGTATTACATCAACTTATGATCTGGAATACATCTTGGTACTCAACAGAAAAATACTACTAATGTAATGAATAATAATGATGTTGCAAACTTGATCCTCAAGTGAAAAAACTTGAATTATATACACCTCAAATTTAATGAGATGTTCTTGTATCAAGTTGCAAGATAATTCAGCAGAGTGAATTAATATTTTGCGAGAGAAAACTGATCTCGACCGCAATGAGATTATTTTGCGAGAAAAAGAAAATTTCTCAATCGCAAATGTTGTGCGAGAAAACTTAATCTCAATCGCAAAACAATGTCATTGTACTAATGAAACATGTTATAGGAATTGCTAAAAAGCAAACACATTGAACATGCCACATACAATAACCATATATTTTCTGAAATGTTAAAACTCAACAGAAAATAGGCTATCATGCGTGAGAGAATTGTAGGCAGTCATTTGTGATTATAGGAAACCATGTCTGAAGTGAAAACTGCCGAAGAGATAAGGTTCTCTTCTTTTCTTTTCTCTCGTGCAGTCCCTGATAACCGCTACCGCCGGGAGACGCTCGCACTGTGCGCCGCCGTGCCATGCGCTAGCAGCGCCGCATCGCCACTATATACGGAACCGCTCTGTCGAAGCCGCAGAGGGTACCGCGCTGGAGGGCCAGGCCATGTCGCGCGCGCCTGAGGGCATCGCTATCTGGCCGTCCCATCTCCTTAAAGGGAGGGGTCGTGGCCCCGAGCAGCCACGCCGGAGGGCGCCGCTCGTCGGGGAGTTGAAGCCCTACAGCCGCGCCATGGTCCACTGCTCCGCACCTCTCTACAGATCGAGGGTGCAGCGGCGTGTGCCATAAGCCGTGGTCGCGGGCACCGCCATGCGCAGGTTTCGTCGATTGGAGCCGCGCCGATGGGAGCGTCGCCGTGCCTAGCGTTGGAGGGACGAGAAGCATCACCGGGCTGGGTGCCGCGCGCCGGAGGGCACGCTGCCCCGCAGGGAGCCGCCTACGACATCGTGCGCCAAGGCGACGCCGACCGCTGCCGTTGGCAGTGGACTCGAGCACCAGCCATGGGGCCTCGCCGGGGTAAGACTTGCTTCATGGCTTCCTGTTCATGGGAAAGCAATTATTTTGTAGCCAGGAACGAAATTAGTAAAGTAGCACCTTGTTTATTAGACGAAGACGCTGATGTTTGCGTGGTGCTTGACTCCGATTCAGTTCTTCTTCCCCTCTGGATTTTCCTCTCTTGGAGTTCGTTCGAGTTGAAAATCGCTGGAGTTGCTGGGGGGCGTCGTGGCATGGAGTCGGGGTGGAGGGCCGGTCGCAGGCACTGCCGTCGATGCGGGGCTGCGCGCCGCACCGGGATTGGTCATGGCTGTGGCCGCCGCCAAGTAAGGCGGGGCCCACGTATGGGAAGGGCCTCGCTGGGGGTAGCGACGGGATCACGGGACCAAGGGCATCGCTGTGGAGGACTGGCCGAGGCCTGCCGATCTGCGCCAGATGCAAGACGAGGGCCACATCGTCTGCCGGGGAGCATAGTTGTTGCTCTTCGAGACGTCGCCGGCCTCGGTCTTCCCATTGAGGCCGATAGTCGCTCTGCCGAGAGCGTGCTGATAACGTGTTGAAAAGAAACGAGAGAGAGGGAGACAGAGAAGTAAAAGTGAATCGTTGTTCTCATTGATGATGGGATTACACATATATATATAGCCCCCGAAAGGGTGCGTCCGAAGGGACACGAGGCAACCACCTTGATAAGAAAAAGCAGGAATTAATAGGATTAATTAAATCCTAACAAAGCGGACGCGGAGCGTGCATATATACTCTTGACGCCAAGTCGGTTGCGCGCGTCACGTACGCATGCACGGTCAAGCCGTTTGCATGCGTACTCGTGATTCGCGACGCCAAGCCGACAAGCACGATAGCGCAACAAGAATGCCGGTGGCGTGGCCTCATCGCTAGTGGCGACCCACGTTATACCTGTGTAGTCGCTTTTTGTTAACCAATAGGTCTTTATTTCTTAAATAATAGCCAAGTCATTTATAATGGAGTGAGAAATAAAATCAAGGACAAACGATTCCTAGAAAATAAAAGATTTATCACTAAAGGATTTTTGCGCTAATGTGTGTGCCACCTCATTCGCCTCACGGAAGCAATGTGAGTAATCAACGCTAGCAAAATTCAAAGCTAGTTGCTTACACTCTGCCACCATAACCGCATCAAGTCCAGCATGAGCAGCGGCGGCAGTTTTTTCTGATTGTTAGATTTTTGTCTGTGATTTCCCTCTCATTAGTTTTGAGCATTGTAATAGGGAAGCGAATAAGGTAGCTCATGAATTTGCCAGATTAGCTAGATTTTCTGAGACAAGGGCTGGGGTTCGTTTGAGGAGCCTTTGGTCGAAATTGTACAATCTCTGATAACAATGTAACCGTTATTTCTAATTAGTAAAAGTGGTTATTTTTCAAATAAAAAGTCCAGCATGAGCATCTAGTTTTTGTACTGATTCAACCACAAAGCAGTTGTCTGATTCAATTAGGACCTTATTGCATCTGATCTTCCCTGCTAAGCATAGGCCATTACGGATTGCCGCTGTCTCCGTTGAGTCAACAGTGCTAACCTGAGGGATGTACCAAGTTGCAGCAGCGATAAACTTTCCCGCCACTGTCGCTTGACTACACAGGATTTCCGAACGTGGTTGTTGACCCCTTAATTAGGCCTGCATATCAGGTTGTTGAACCAGCATTTTTTTTTTTTGAGAAGAGGTTGTTGAACCAGCAAAAGTTGGAATTTAACTACACGGGCCCATCTATCCTCTTATTCTCTGCTTGGGTAAAAATCGGTTGGGCCACTGCTGGGCCATATAACAAAGAAGTCTAAAATCCATTACCTGATCGCAGTGAAGCTCAAAAAAGGAAATAAAAAAACTGATCGCAGTAGATAGGTTTGATCCCCAAATTACGTGATCTCATTCAACTTCCTGTAGTACGCATACCTCTCCAATGACCATGGGCGGCCACCTTAGCTGTCTTCACCAGCGTGAGGAACGACCACCTCGGGCTGTCCGGCGAGCCGCGAGTGACGCACCAGCGGCTGCACACGCATTCTCCGTTGGAATCGATCAATACATACTGCTAGGCAAGGCCCTCCGCTCTTCCCCTTCTACTCGTAAGTCAAGGAGTTGGTGTCGGTCGTCTTGTCTGTTCGCTTTAGTCATATAAATCGTTTGTTGATTGTGGTGGCACATATTCTAGCTAGATCATGAGTCCTCTAGTGACTATTTTTCATGTAACCCCAGATTGTATCCGGGAGGCACTCTCTTTTGATTATACTAGTAAGTGTACACGTGCAACGCATGTTTATTTGGACTAATAAGTGTGCACGCACAACACGCGTCTATTTGTATTAACATATTATACTAAACTTAATACAAGACAATTTATTCATAAATTTGAAATTTCCCTATAAAGTACACGATCTCTTATTCCCAACTCGTACAAATAATTTGAAATGTCGTTTCTCCTTAATCAACATGTCTCCTGTATTAAAAGACCATCCACTTTTTCCAATGTATAAAACTCAAAATTATTTAGAAGATTCATCATGATTCTCCATATGCACACATTTATACAAGTATAGTCACACATGAAAATGTCACTTAGCACAAGCTAAGGAACCGTTTCAGTGCCAACAAATTCCAGTCAAGAATTATACAAGATCGTCATGAACATATACAGAGAGAAGTGACCTCTCTTTCTCCGAGATTGGTCGAACAACAAGTTTCTGTATATATTTATCCGACGCTACTACATATATACAATATAACATCTCTTACAATCCCTAACATCTAAAATCAATTTCAACTTCGACATGGCATTCTCCGTCTTTATGTATGACATGGTCAAGAAAGAATCCCGCCAATTCCTCTTGAATTGCTCGTATGTGATCATGTGGTATGAGTTCATTCCGCATCTGTCACATCTAATTTAAAGAAGATGGTCAATACATATATATGAAAGAAACTCAACATAATTGATGGTAATAAAATAAAATTGTGAATATTGTTTATGTACTAAATGATATGAGAATTTACCATGACCACAAAATATCCTACATTCATCATCATAATCAACATGCAGTGTTTGCTTCTCTTGTATGTGGTTCAAGTTTTCTATCAGGAAAACAGGTTAACTCAACTGTAGATAAGGACGGTATGAAAATGCTCATGTAAAATTACAATTGCCATGTATCTGCTGGACAAACAAATACACTTATGCAAACTTCAGTTTTTTTAGTAAAACTTATGCGAACTTCAGTTTTTTTCATTAAAACTTATGCAAACTTCTGGGTTTTTTCAGTGAAACGTAATTTCATGATTGCAAGTAAGGTCTTGCTTCAGCGAATTTGTCTGTGAGTTCACTATGTAGTCGTGAGTTGGCCATGTAATAACCGGTAGTCAGTACTTAAAAAAACAGGGATGTCTGTTGCAGGTACGTGAAAATTAGTGAAAAATAAAGAAAAGAAAGAAGGTGAGCGTCTCTGTGTGCGCTCCAGCGCTCCTCTGTTTCTCATTGCCTCATCTCTAGTTCATGTACTTCTAAATGTGTCACCACCGGTGAGATAGCGATGACAGTAAAAAAAACAACACTCGGTACTTACCTGATTAATGCATGTGTGTGGTGCGTTCGTGTGAAGGCGAGCGTCTCCGTCGTTCAGACCTGCGAACGGCCGCGGCGACCGTGTACTCTCACCAGCTGGGCGGCGTTGTCGACGCAGGTGAGTCAGTCGTCCAGCTTTGAGGCAGCGGCCTCCACACATCGGGATTAGCTTTGGACGACGTCGTCCACGCGCGAGTACCGGACAAGCGTGTCCAACAGAGCAGCACGCGTCAGAGCTGAGGGAGTCGGCGGTGGCTTCGGGCGAGTGAGATGGGGCCGTGATTAGCTTCACCTGCTGCACAGTGGCCGATACCTGCGCCGCCCTGGGGACGACGATGGTTGGCGACCAGGCGAATCTACATGCATGGTTGTGGGGTCAGATTTTTTGGCCCGCTTATACTGGTCCAAGATACTCAGCGTTGCCCCCACTTGAAGGACCTCGGCGGTGGGTGGTTGTCAGCATGGGTGTTGTGGATGGAGCTAAAGTCGACGCCCATGCCGGTGGTTCCTGGGTAGCATGCCTAGGATGTGGACGAAATCGTTGCAGTCAGTAGAAGAGTGACCTGGCCTCCAGGCAGAAGACGAAGGGGGCACGTGTGTGTGTTCGGAGGAAGCCGCAGCTCCTCGCCTGTCTCCCGCTATGGCTCGCGTGGCTGGTGGGCTGGTGACGGCTGACGACTCGCGATCGCGATTCCCTGCTAGGAGATGATAGGATGCGCTTGCGATTAGTTTCCTAATAATTAGATGTGTTCGTGATTAGTTATCTAATAGGATGCAGCCATGATTAGTCTCCTAATAATTAGATACGCCCGTGATTAATTTCCTAATATGATGGCTCGTAACTATTTTTCTAATAATAGGATGCGCGCGTGATTTTTTTCCTAATAATAGGATGGGTTTGTGATTAGTTTCCAAATAATTAGATGTGTCCGTGATTAGTTTCTTAATAGAATGTGTCCATGATTATAGTTTCCTATTTTGACCAGGCATGGACTGTCATATTTTCCTCCATGGTGGAGTACGGTCAGTCAATGTAAATTGCTAAGTGCACACAAAGAACAGATTAGGTTAAGGCTAGCCGTTAGATTGAGTTTAGTGGGACTAATCATGTGGTGGTAATGTATCTGTGTACGTTTTGTGAGGTGCACTTAGAAAAGATAATGTTTACTTTTTTATAAGTAGTATAGACTTGATCAATAAAGCGAGATATTCCTCAAAAAATACATCGATGTGTTGGGTATATGCCACGCGCGGACTGTGACTTCCAACGATTCGACATCTCTCTCTCGGTCTCCTTCCTCACCAACAGCTGAAAAGGGACCAGGCGACGGTGACTTCCATCCAGCATTTCCATTTCTTCATCGGCATGTAATTAGTGCTTGTTTCAGCTTCCTTAGAGCATCTCCAACAGCCGCGCTAAACGCCGCGTGTGAAAAACCTGTTTGCCACGCGCGCTTCGGTTGGTTTAGCGCGCCCGCCTGCGCTGGCTCCAGCAGCCGCGCTATAATGCAGCGCGCGCGCCGCTCCAATAGAGCACAAAAATACAGCGCGCGCGCCGCACAAACCACATATACATGAGCAAAAAATGATCAAACAAACAAAATAAATCAACAATAAATAGTTCAATTTCGTTATCATTACAACTCAAACAAATAGTTTATTGTTCACTACAACAAATGCAATAAACACAACAAATAGTTCATGAACAATACAATGTCGAATGTAGATATCATCATGCTCTTTGTCGTCCATGCCATGCCCATCACTCTTCAATCAAATCATTCTGAAGTTCATTGTGCATTGCGGGACGCCGAATGGCATGATAGGAGGCAATAAAACGGGCCACCCTTTCAGCCCTCCGTCGCACTCGCACGGGATATCCCAAGAGCTCATACTGTGAGTAGACTAAATCTTGGCCACGCTCATTCTCGATGATCATGTTGTGCATGATCACACAAGCGTGCATGATGTACCAAAGCATTTTTTGATCCCAAAATCTAGCCGGTCCTCTCACAATAGCAAATTGGGCTTGCAAAATCCCAAATGCTCTCTCCACATCTTTTCTAGCCGTCGCATGAGCATTGTGGAAGTCAAGATTTTTCTTACCTTCCGGCTTTTTCAACGGCTTCACGAAGGTTTGCCACTTTGGATAGATGCCATCCGCTAGATAATAGCCATAGTTGTACGTACGGCCATTTGCTACAAACTGCACCGGTGGCAACTCGCCGTTTGCAATCTTATTCATCAGTGGTGACCGGTTGACAACATTGATGTCATTCAAAGATCAAGGCATTCCAAAGAATGCATGCCAAATCCAAGTCTCCTGATCGGCCACCGCTTCAAGGATTATAGTGGAACCCTTTTTTTGGCCGTGGAATTGCCCATGCCATGCCTTTGAACAATTCTTCCAACTCCAATGCATGCAATCTATTGAGCCAAGCATGCCAGGAAAACCGCGAGCTTTGTTCATCGCCAATAGCCTTGCGATGTCTTCAGCATTGGGAGATCTCAAATACTCCTCGCCAAACACTTGCACAATTCCCACTGCAAAGCGCTTGACACACATGATGGCTTGGCTCTCACCCATAGCCAAGTGATCATCAACAAGATCAGCCGGTATACCGTATGCCAACATACGCAAAGCGGCTGTCACCTTCTGAAAGGTGCTATGCCCGAGCTCTCCGGCGGCATTCCTCCTTTGCTGAAAAAACGGTCATGGCTGGCTAGTTTCTCCGCAATGCGCCTGAACAACTCGGTGCTCATCCTAAACCGGCGACGAAAATACGACTCGGGGTATATGGGATTCTCCGCAAAATAATGCCTGATCAATCTGTTGTGGGCATCGATCCTATCCCTCCAATTTTTCTGCCGACCCATAACCGAACCACCGTGCTTCTGTTTTTTTATATGCATAGCTAGGATCATTGCAAGATCTTCCTCCTCTTCCATATCAAATTCTTCTTCGGAAGAATCATACGACGAACTCATCTACAACGTTCAATACTATACTATAAAAACTACAATTCAAACATGCATCAAATTCATGAAGTTTGAGCAATACATACCTTGTAGGCGTTTTGTCAAACACCTTGCAGGCGCGGCGCGGCAGCGAGCGCTCGGGTGCTGTTCCTCGGACGACGGAGGCGCGCGAGCGTCGGCGGGACTAGGAGGGGATGGGGCGGAAGCGCGGGCGCGCGGGGATAGGCCGGGGAAGCCTGAACGGCCGCCGGGGGGCGCGGGCGGCGGCGCCGCCGGACGGGGGGTGGAAATGGGAGAGGAAGTGCGGGCGCGAGCGCTGGAGTGTGCCCCGCGCTGTAGCGGGCGCCCGAAATACGCCGCGCGGGTACGTGTTTTCAACCGCGCGCCCAACCCGTTATAGCACGCGCGCCGTTTTTGCGCGCCCGCTGGAGCGACCCGCCGCGTTGCGCGCACGCTAAAACGGCCTAATTTGCGGCGCGGCGCTAGTTTAGCGCGGCTGTTGGAGATGCTCTTAGCTACAAATGATGCAGCAGTTATCTCTTGATCTTCTTCCTCACCAACACCGCGTTGCCAGACAGAAACTTTCAGATTCCCCCCTTTTTTAACAGAGACAACTTGGCGTGATAGCTTCACAGAGCCATCAGCATCAACTGGCAACTCATCATTATTAAAATCCAGTAATGAGATCATCACACCACTTTCAGCGTCCGTGCTAGCAGTAAGCACACCACGGAAATCACGAGGAAACTGCCCTTCAATGATTTGAACACGGATTGTGGCTTCCACAGATGAACAAACAGTGTAATGCTGCAGCTCCAGTGTGCAAAGCTTGCTTGTGTGCTTGATAGGAAGGTAGCAGCCTAAGCTGTACGTCTTAGCAAATTTGCTCAAATCTTTGTCCTCAGATTCAGTAGCACCTCTTACTTTGAGCTTAGCCTCCAAATATGAAGGATCAATCGTCATGACAACACCACGGGTAGGACCAGTCAGTGTTAGGTAGGAATCCTGCATGCATCAGTCATTTAAGTAAACAATAATAAAAATAGATTCATTCATCAATAGCATGGACTGCTGTGGAATATATTCTGTTTATTCTTTGTTAATACAAGTGAGAGTGCATCTATCAAAACACAGTTAGTGTATCAAGTGGAACTTCATGATGGTGACTTGAGTCCAAAATGTGCCGACGACAAACATGAAAAATGTAACTTAACCATTAGCAGGATTTGCAAGAGGAAATTTGAGATGGGAAGTAAACATGATAAATATTTATAACCCTTCGGCTTGCAGGAACCAATTGAACAGTTGAACTATAAGACATTGCGTGGCAGAAATGAAAAAAAAAAAGAGGGAGCTTGTCTGTTCAATTGCAGAAGTGCATAACGTAAATTCTGTGAGTTGTATTACAAAAATATCTAAGAAAATATTAGCCAATGCTACAGTGACAAAAAGTAATAGTAACAACAATAAAAACATGATCATCATCTTGATGATGACCTCAATAGTAATACTATAAATAACAACACGCACTAGTGCAGAACCGGGCAATAGCACCGGTTCGTAAGGCCCTTTAGTGCCGATTCCATAACCGGCACTAAAGTGTGGTCACTAAAGCCCCCCCCCCCCCCTCCTAGTACCGGTTCAGTACGAACCGGCGCTAAAGTGCCACCACGTGGCGTGAGCTCGCGCCCTAGTATGGGGAACCTTTAGTACCGGTTGGTGTTACCAACCGGTACTAAAGGTTTTTTTTATTTTTTTTTGAAAATTTTGGAATTTTTTTTTGATTTTTTTTCATTTTTAATTTTTTTGAATTATTTGATGATTTAGTCTCTAATCACCTCTCTTAACTGCTCAAGTGTGGATGACTCATTCCAAATCGCCTGACTTTCCGGCCGGTCACCCATCCTCTCACTCCCCCAGCCTGAGCACACTTAACTTCGGAGTTCTATTCCCCATACATTCCAAGTCTGCACTTGTTATTTTCCTGACAAATGTAAGCTGTCAATCCTATTAACTCTCAGCAGTTTAGCTTGAGCATGAAGTCACACGTTTCACCGTTTGAGTTTGAAACTATTATTCTAAAAAACAGTAATTATGTAGTAACACTAATATTTTTTGAATAAGTAGTTTGACCATAGTTTGACCAGATTTGACCAAAATTCAAAAAAACTGAGATACTTATTTAGTAACACCAATATTATTGCGTAATTATTTAGTAACACTCTATATTTCTTGAATCAGTTGTTTGACCGGTTTGACAAGATTTAACCAAAATTCAAAAAAACATAAATTAGAGCATATCTTTTTTTTCCTTTTACAATTTGTCATTTCAAAAATTGTCCTAAACCCTAAACCCGGGACTTAAAACGTCGGAAAATCTATGCTAAACATTAAAAACTAAGGGTTTAAACCATAAAACCTAACCCTAAACGCTGAAATCTAAACCCTAGCACTAAACGCTAAAAACGTCTAAAAAACGTCTAAAACGCCCAAAAACTCTATTTTCCCTCGTCTCGCCCTAGGACTAGCTCAAGTGTTGCATGATGATTATGTTTTCCTGATCATAGGCATGAGTTAAGTGTAATGAGGATGCCGGCAACATTGAGGGTATGATTTTAGAAGAACGAGCATATTGAATTGACCCAAGTTGTTTTCATACTTATAGATGTTATTGTCACAAGTCTATAGTCTATAACACAAAGAGTTAACATATGCACAGTTCCATAGGCCATGAAATATATCAGCATGCCCGAACTTAATCCATGCCGGTCCTCGAGCATTTAGATGACAATAGAAAAAGAAGCTTTAATGTTACTAAAAGAACAAAACTTTGACCACATAGAGAATGATAGTTTTAATAACCAGAAGCATAATTGTAGCTAAGTTCAAGATAACATAAAGTGATAAAGAGGTATCTCGCAAATCTTACAAGACTACACTGTGAACATAAAGTAGTGCATAGACGCCAGTGAAGTAAGGATGATAACTAGGTATCCAAACTTGAAGATGAACCATCATACTCATGCATATCACCCAATAAATTACTATTAAGAAGAATGCATACAAAGCTAAGAGTAGCCGTCATGCCCAATAGTCGGTACTTCAAGAAAGATGAAAATGACTCAACATATAAAAAGTAAATAAGGATAAGCTCTCTGCAAAGGGGGAAGGGATTGCCATGCACTTAAGAAATTTTGAGAAGTTGGCTAACTTTTGCTGCCATGACTTTGGGTTACTATAAATATCCTTAATCTTATGTGATACATCGGTCTTCCATTGCCCCTTATGATGGTGCGAGAGTTTTTTCCCACGTCTCTTATTGAGCTATTTTTGGCTGGGTAAGGGTCTTCCCTACCCCCATTTTTAAAGATAGGCATGTCATGCATCTTTATTTGGTTGGCCTACCCCCTTTGCTCCACTTAATCACTATCACAAGTTTGTGCATTTCAAATGATACTACAACACAATGATAAAGTTGATCATTGGTAGCAATAGTATTTAAGTTATGTGTCGATGACAATTTAATTGAATAACCTTTATCGATCATGATTAGGTGGGTATAGTGGACACTTTATGGCATGAACTTTGGCTCATGGATTTAGGATGCATAAGAAGAGTTCATTCTTAGTACAAGCGAAGGCTAGCATATATAAGACTATAAGAGGCCAACTAAAGAGCAGGAAAAGCACAATCTTGTCTTCTTTAATAGTAGCATTACTAAAGGAAACATAAACATCGTGATAACGTACGAACCTGGATACTACGCTACCACAACATGATAGGTTCAAATTAATTTTCCAACTAATGTTGTTTGCCATTATTATATACTCCATTTGTCTCAAAATAAGTGTCTCAACTCTAGTATAACATTGTCACTAAATAGAAAGCGGCGTTATCGTTGGACTTGGGAAGAAGGAGAAGAGTGGTGGGGGGAGAGGAACAGTCGATGAAAGGTAGAGGTGTGGAGTGAGCGCGCATGCAGCAGAAGGAGGGGGTGGGAGAGAGAAATGGGTAGCGAGGGACCAGCCAATGGGTACGAAAGTGCCCTTCTACACCTGAGCTCAAATGAGCTCGTGGTGAACAGTAAATTGAAAGACATTTTACAAAATGTAAAAAAACAGATTTTTTTACGGCAAACTTTGACAAATGTTCTAAGAGCTTGCAAAATTTTATCACGAAATCACATTGGTTGAAGTCATGGCAAAAAAATTCTGCTAACATTTTTTAAAAGTTTTTGATTTTACTGTTCACCCAAACTCAAATGAGCTGGGGGTGCAAAAACTTCACGTCCAGTAGTGCTATTTTCAGTAGAAAAGTGAGTGGCGAGTCAATGGGTAGTGCAATTTCCAATAGAAAAAAGGAAGAAAATATCAAAGCAAGGGTCAGGTTTCCACGGCCGTTGGTAGTAGAGACAAGATGAGTGAATCATCTTCTATGTTCTGCGGTGCTTGTCTTGTTCGTCCTCTCTCTCCATGGTATGGGTGGCCATTTTTAATTGCGCTCTGTTGCATCCGCGGGAAAAACCGGGGAAGATGATGATCACCGCGTCCGATTGTTGATGGGTTGTACTACGCGCGCGGGGGATGGCCTGGCCTTCTTTGTCGCCGCGTACAGGTTCACGACAGCGTTCAGCCCGTATGCCGACTTGGCGTGCGCGCTGGTCGGCATGTACGTTTGGTTTGGCCGAGGCCACGCACGTCAGTCCGACCGTCTGCATGAATGCACGCATGAGGTGCATGGCATGTGCATGGGTCGGATCGAGCACGACGAGGCCACCGGCATTCTTGTTGCGCAATCGCGGCTTTGTCGGCGTATGCGAGTGATCGACTGTACTTTTATTTTTGGAACGGACAGGGGCACTGCCCCTTCTTATAGGGAAAACCGTGAAAATGCAAATGGGCGGTTGCTAGGCGCCATCCGGATGCACACAGCAAAAAAACATCCGCCTAGTCAGCCGTTGGATGCACACAATCACAGTCATCCGTTCGTGCTCCATGCGCACAACTCAATCGCCTTTCGCGAGCTGTGTTTGTTCAAAACAAACAGCGGCCGTGACATGCACTCATGCAGCACTTACATAGCAAGACAGCACCCCAAGCGGCACCAGATCGGAGCTCTGCCGAAGTGCCATCGGAGTGTTGTTGCATCTGCGTCACACTCGTAGCACGCTGCCGGTCGTCGCAGCACCACCTTGCAGCATGGCGGCACCGTTGCAGCACCACCTCACAGCACGTGGCCGGTCATCGCAGCATCGACTCGAAGCACGGTGGCACCATCGCAGCATGGCGACGACGTCGCAGCATGTTGCTGGTCATCGCAGCATCGCCTCGAAGCACGGCGATGGCGTCGCAGCACGTCGCCGGTCGTTGCAGCATCAACTCAAAGCATGGCAGAGCCGTCGTAGCATCGACTCGAAGCATGGCGGCGCCGTCGTAGCACCAACTCGCAGCATTGGTGGCGCCGTCGCAGGACCACCTCGCAGCACGTCGCCGCCATCGCAGCACCGGCCCGCAGCACGTCGCCGGTCGTCGGCTCGTCGCAACACCAGCTCTACGCACAGTGGCGCTGTTGTAGCCCCGCCTCGAACCACGTCGCCGGCCGTCGCAGCATTGATGGCTTGTCGGAGTGCTTGCTCGCAGCTCACAGTGCGGTGGCGCCCCCCGCAACTCTGCCTTGTAGCACGGCGGCGCCCCCGCAGCTTCGCCTCGCAGCGCAATGAGCCGCATCTGGCATGTTTTGCAGGAGCAAAAAGGGTATAAGAAAAGAAAGAAGCACAGTGAAGGGATAAGGAACGAGAGGGGCACGTGGAGGAGATAAGGAAGGAGAGGGGGCACATGGGTGGCCCCCACAAGCCACACGTCACAAGGAAAAGGTGGCTGCGCGATGCGGTTGTTTGCATCCGCCTGTTTCAAAGCAGTTTCCAAATGCAATGCACAGAGCGGCACACATCTTTAAAAAAACACGGCAAAAAACAACATGAAAAACCCCGAGAAAAGACGCACTCAGACAATGCCCACAGATGACATGGCCCTAACAAATGCCAAATCCCGTTGCTTTACGGCCTTGAAGGTCAGCATGGCAACCTCTCGGTGATCATGCGGAGACCCGTGAAGATGTGCATGTCTCTCTCTTTTCAGATAGACCACAAAAGTGTAGATGATCCTACCGCTTGGTCGCCGATGAACATCCTTTTGCTCATTCGCAAGCAAACGCTCCCACCAATCAGACACGGCGCCCGACAGGTAGATAGATTGACTCCCGTAAAGCCCTAATTTGTCCACGCATTCACCTTGTTTTAGACCACGATCGAGAAGGGAAAATCCTTGCAAAGATGAGTCGCTGTTTTTGGCTCCAGGAATCATAGTTGGCATCTCGGGTCATGCAGCCCGCCCGTCATTCGACTATACTGCACAACATGTTAGTGTAGTTAGCTAGAGGAGTGACTAGTGAGGGTGGTGGTGGATACAAAGGCGCGGTCTGGAGGACACGTCACACGTACGTACGTACGTACAGTGGAAAACCTCATTGCGCAGTCTTAACAGGCACGCGTGCCATACCCATACCCAACACATCCGCACTACAGACAATGCGTTCGCTACTACAGTGGTAAAATAGTCAAGAATTCTACATCTACAATAGAGGTAACAGTCAATGGACTGGGAACAGGGCAGACACTAGTAAAAAAGAGGGCTTTGGTCCAGGCCGGGTAACCCCATTAGTCCCGGTTCAGTCCAGAACCGGGACCAATGGGGGCATTGGTCCCGGTTCGTGAGCCCAGGGGGCCGGCCGGGCCACGTGGGCCATTGGTCCCGATTCATCTAGACCTTTTGGTCCCGATTGGTGGGATGAACCGGGACCAATGGGCCTCGCTCCTGGCCCACAACCATTGGTCCCAGTTCGTGCCTCAAACAACCGGGACTAAAGATTAGACCTTTAGTCCCGGTTTGAGGCACGAACCGGTACTAAAGGTCCCATTTTCAAACTATACACCCCCCTGGATCGCCTTTTCAGTTTTAAAAAAAATAAAAGACAAAGATGGAAATGTCAAAAAAATAAAAGAAAATAAGTTTCCCATGTGATATGTGGTCTAGTTGTTGGGAAAATTTGCAAATGTGAATTTTGACTTTATTTGCAAAATCTCTCTGAAATTTGTAAAAATGGGCATAACTTTTGCATACTAACTCGGATAAAAAAGTTTTTATATGAAAAATCATCTACTCGAAAAGTTACATCCGAATTTAACGGGGGGAACCCCGTTAAACATTTTCAAAATCCTCAAAAACCTAATAGAAAAAAAGTTACGGGGCTTTTAAGATCTAGAGTGAAAAAAATCGAAAAAAAATTCAAACAGTGGGCAAACTGTGGTCAAACAATGGTCAAACTAATTATTCTAGAATATTAGTGTTACTAAATAATTATTTCAGTTATTTCAATTTTGGTCAAATCTGGTCAAACTGTGGTCAAACAATGGTCAAACTAATTATTCAAGAAATATTAGTGTTACTAAATAATTATTGTTTTTTAAAACAATAGTTTCAAAATAAAACTATGAAATGTGTCACTTCATGCTCAAGCAAAATTCCTGAAGGTTAATAGGATTGACATCTTAGTATTGTCAGGAAAACAAGAAGTGCAGACTTGGAACGAGGGAGAATAGAACCCGGAAGTTAAGCGTGCTCAGGCTGGGGGAGTGGGAGGATGGGTGACCGTTCGGGAAGTTAGATGATTTGGAATGACGAGGGGTGATTAGAGGATAAATTGAGAAGTGATGAGGGGTGGTTGTTGGGGAACGTAGTAATTTCAAAAAAATTCCTACGCACACGCAAGATCATGTGATGCATAGCAACGAGGGGGAAGTGTGATCTACATACCTAGTAGATCAACAACGGAAGCGTTTGGTTGATGTAGTCGTACGTCTTCACGATCTGACCGATCAAGTACCGAAACTACGGCACCTCCGAGTTCGAGCACACGTTCAGCTCGATAACGATCCTCGGACTCCGATCCAGCAAAGTGTCGGGGAAGAGTTCCGTCAGCACGACGGCGTGGTGACGATCTTGATGCACTACAGCAGCAGGGCTTCGCCTAAACTTCGCTACAGTATTATCGAGGACTATGGTGGCAGGGGGCACCGCACACGGCTAAGGAATAGATCACGTGGATCAACTTGTGTGTTCTAGGGTGCCTCTGCCTTAGTATATAAAGGACTAGAGGAGGGGAGGTTGGCCGGCCAAGGTGTGGCGCGCCAGGGGAGTCCTACTCCCTCTGGGAGTAGGATTCCCACCCCCTATCCTAGTTGGAATAGGATTCCTTGAGGGGGGAAAGAGAGAGGGGGGGGGGCGGCCACCTCTCCTAGTTCTAATAGGACTAGGGGAAGGGGGGAGGCGCGCGGCCACCTTGGGCTGCCCCTTTCTCCTTTCCACTAAGGCACATCAAGGCCCATATGGTTCCCGGGGGTTCCGGTAACCTCACGGTACTTCGGTAAAATCCCGATTTCACCCGGAACACTTCCGATATCCAAACATAGGCTTTCAATATATCAATCTTTATGTCTCGACCATTTCGAGACTCCTCGTCATGTCCGTGATCACATCCGGGACTCCGAACAACCTTCGGTACATCAAAATGTATAAACTCATAATATAACTGTCATCGTAACCTTAAGCGTGCGGACCCTACGGGTTCGAGAACAATGTAGACATGACCGAGACACGTCTCCGGTCAATAACCAATAGCGGGACCTGGATGCCCATATTGGCTCCTACATATTCTACGAAGATCTTTATCGGTCAGACCGCATAACAACATACGTTGTTCCCTTTGTCATCGGTATGTTACTTGCCCGAGATTCGATCGTCGGTATACCAATACCTAGTTCAATCTCGTTACCGGTAAGTCTCTTTACTCGTTCTGTAATACATCATCCCGCAACTAACTCATTTAGTTGCAATGCTTGCAAGGCTTTAATTGATGTGTATTACCTAGGTGGAGCTCCACGTGGCCGCGCCCTTTAGTCCCGGTTCTGGATTGAACCGGGACTAAAGGGAGAGGCATTAGTACCGACATTTTAGTTCCGGTTTCAGAATCGGGACTAAAGGCCCTTATGAACCGGGACTAAAGGCCCTTTTTCTACTAGTGAGATGTGATGTACTACTGCTGCGTGTATACTCGGGGAGAGAGAGAGAGAGATGTGCTCTGACCCGCGTGCTCACTGGTGTCACTTCTACCGCACTACAGTAAACACGTCTGCTACTCCCTCCGTTCGGAATTATTTGTCTTGGAAATGGATGTATCTAGAACTAAAATACATCTAGATACATCCATTTCTGCGACAAGTAATTCCGAACGGAGGGAGTACTACTAGAATAGTAAAACAGTCAACAATTCTACATCTACTGTAGTAGTAACGGTGAATGGACTGGAGCAGAGCAGATGTGCTGCACTACTGTGCGTGTACACTACTGTCCTTCCTACTTTCTGAGAGCGAGAGAGAGGGACCCGCATGATGAAAGCCTGCGGCACTTTTCCGCTTGCGGTTTTTACAAGAACGCGAGTATCTACCTAAGACGAAAATGTAAAGTCATTGCAATACAAGAGCTTTTCTAGGGAATTGCAGTATACACAAGTTACGGTGGTGGTCGAGATATATATTCTCGTCCAGTTCCGGCGAGGTTGAAATCCAGACGAGGCGTGAAGGTGGGCGGTGCACCGGAACCAGTCCTAGGTGCATGGAGCAGGAGCATACGTCGCCGATCGACCTGCCTCTGACCCTGTGCAAGAGCAGGACAGTCCGTGCATGCAAACTCACGTGCAAGTACTCGTTGGCAAGGGCGCGTGAGTACGAGCACTAGCTCGAGCAGTAATGCATTCCGGCCTGGCTATTTTCTTTCTCGTGTTCGAGAGCAACACAGCCTCTACCGCCGCCGCGGTGGTGAGGGCGAGGGTACAAGGAAGAGGGCGGAGGCGACAAGATCTTGTGTTGTACTTGTAGATCTATCTATTACACCATAGTTCTGATGGCCACCCGACGCTTACACACGAGCTCAACGTGGCGTCTTCCGGCCGGAGTAGCTGCCAGTGTGACTATGAAGAATGATTTGATCGAATCGTAACTTTCATTGATGATCCATGAGGATTATATGCATAGGGAACCGTCGCCCACGATCGGATGCGTCCGATCGTGGGGGTCGTGGGAATGTCCAACGGGTGCCTGTAGCAACCGACATCCGTTTACACAAAGGAGGATTATCCCTAATAACAGAATTAATTTAAATCCTAACACTCTCCCTAATCCTCGCTTGTCCTTGAGACCGGTCATCTTTGAAATATTCTCCTCCAGAACCCTGTGGGAAAAATTGAGAAGAAAACATACAATATGCCATGAAAAACTCCTTCTAAAACCCAGTGGCAAAATAAGGAGAAAATGACATATATTGTCCATGCTTGCATTGATATTGCCTCATTAAAAACCTTACATGAGAAACCATTTGGAAAAACTCATAAAGGAAAAGAGTGCAATATTAATGATCTTATGATCTTAACAGGTTATATCTTAGGAGATTTCTTCCCCTGAATTTTGCAAGTCTCGAAGTCGTCGCATACCAATTCCAGTTACATATTTATGAAACAGAGAACTTGGTAAGGACTTAGTAAATAGATCAGCGAGGTTGTCGCATGACTTCGTTTGCAAAATACTTATCTCCCCCTTTTCTTGTAGATCATGGGGATAAAATAATTTAGGAGAAATATACTTTGTAATATTGCTCTTAATATAACCCGTTTGCATTTGTGCAATACAAGCAGCATTATCTTCATAGATAATGGTGGGTGATTTCAAAGAACCAATCCCACTTGAACTTTGGACAAAGTTCATCATTCTGCGAAGCCATACACATTCACGTGATGCTTTGAACAAAGCAATTATCTCAGAATGATTGGTGGACGTTGCCACTAAGGTTTGCTTTGTTGACTTCCAAGAAAAGGCCGTACCTCCATGTAAGAAGACAAAACCAGTCTGCGATTTGGCATCATGGGGATCTGACAAGTATCCAGCATCGCAATACCCCACCATGGTTCTCTCTTGATTTTTCTTATAGAATAAACCAAGATCTTTGATGCCCTGAAGATATCTAAAAATATTCTTCACATCAACCCAATGCCTTTTCGTTGGTGATGCACTGTATCTAGCCAGTAAATTAACTGCAAATGCTATGTCAGGCCTGGTGCAGTTTGCTAGATACATTAATGCTCCAATAGCACTGAGGTAAGGAAACTCAGGTCCTAATACCTCTTCATCATCACCCTTAGGCCTAAATGGGTCTTTATCTCTTTCAAGAGATCTGACGACCATAGGTGTTTTTGACGGGTATGCTTTATCCATATTGAACTTTTCCAATATCTTTTGGATATAAGCAGACTGATGAACAAGTATTCCTGAAGAAAAATGTTCAAGTTGCAAACCAAGACAAAATTTGGTTTTACCCAAATCTTTCATCTCGAATTCCGTCTTCAAATGATTACATGCCTCATGTATTTCTCATGTAGTCCCAATGATGTTCAAGTCATCAACATACACAGAAATTATACAAAATCCATCAGTGGATTTCATAATAAACACACATGGGCAATCATTGTTGTTTGAGTAACCCTTCTTCGGAAGGAACTCGCTTAGTCGGTTATACCACATTCTGCCCGACTGTCTCAAGCCGTATAATGACTTTACTAGCTTTACGCAATACATGTTGCGATTCGCTTTTGGATCCGGAATCTTCAGTCCCTCAGGAACTTTCATATAGATATCTGTCTTAAGTGACCCATGTAAATATGTTGTCACCACATCCATCAATTGGATATACAAATTCATTTGCACTGCCAGTGATATCAAGTATCGGTACGTGATTCCACTCATCACAGGAGAATATGTTTCATCATAATCGATGCCGGGTCTCTGTGTAAACCCTTGTGCTACAAGCCTCGCTTTATATCTCACCACCTCATTGTTTTCGTTCCTTTTACGAACAAAAACCCATTTTGCCCCCACGGGGAAAACATTAGGAGGAGTAGGTATTGCTGCAGTAAATACCCCTCTCTTGGCAAGCGAGCGCAATTCGTCCTCTATTGCAACCTTCCAGTTGGACCAGTCTGAGCGTTTCATACACTCTGCCATGGACTTAGGTTCATAATCCAATGCCAGGTCATCTGCAATATTTGAGGCGAAAAATATGTCGACAATTTTAGTCTTTCTATTGAATGATTCTCCTGATTCAACATAGTTGATGGAAATCTCATCAATACCTTCTGACTCGTCATGATTTCCCACAACAATCGAGTCACGGTGTACCGATGTCCCAGCACCAATATTTGTGTGCACAGTTGTGCTGGGTTCTAGATGCATAAGATCCTTCGTGTGTCTTTCAACACTAGGTTGAATATCAACTCGCGGTTGACCTGCATTTACTATTTGAGGGATCGTCATTTCCTGCGGACGCTTCTGAGAAGCATTGTCCTTTTTGTCCAGTTTTCTCCCCCTCTTGGGCGGTTGAGTGGTCTTATGAGATATCTCAACTCTCTCTGGCACATTCATAGCAGGAACATGGGATTTAGTGACACCTTTATAATCAGTACATGCATCTGGCAGATTATTTGCAATATTTTGCAAATTAATAATCTTCTGAACTTCCAGTTCAGATTCATTTGTACGTGGATCTAAGGACTGAATGCCTTTGACATTCCAATCTATTTCCCGGCATTCTTTATGGTTCTTTTCTCCCCCTAATGCCGGAAAATTGTCCTCATCGAAGATACAATCAGCGTACCGGGCTGTAAATAGATCCCCTGTTAGAGGTTCCAGGTACTTTATAATCGACGGAGAATTGTACCCCACATAGATTCCCATTTTTCTATGTGGACCCATCGATGTACGCTGAGGTGGTGATATCGGTACGTACACAGCGCATCCGAATCTTCGAAGATGGGAAATACTTGGTTGATTTCCACGTACTAACTGCAACGGGGAGACCGTATGATATGCAGTTGGTCGAATTTGTATCAACTCCGCGGCATGCAATACCGCATGTCCCTAACAAGATGTTGGAAGATTACAGTTCTGTAGGAGTGGTCTTGCTATCAACTTGATCCTCTTGATAAGTGATTCCGCAAGACCATTTTGTGTGTGTACATATGGTACAGAATGCTCCACAATTATGTCCAAAGCTAGGCAGTAATCATTGAATGCTTGTGAACTAAATTCAGCAGCATTATCTATTCTGATGGATTTTATCCTGTGTTCAGGATGATTTGCCTCCAGTTTAATGATTTGAGCGATCAGCTTTGCAAAAGCATGGTTCCTTATTGATAATAGACACACATTGGACCATCTTGTTGATGCATCAATGAGCACCATAAAATATCTAAATGGTCCCGATAACGGTTGAATTGGACCACATATATCTCCTTGAATGCGTTCAAGAAAATTAAGTGGTTCATTCTTGATCTTCAGATATGAAGGTCTTGTGATTAATTTCCCAGTTGCACATGCAGTGCATACGAAATCCGAGGATTTGGGGAAATTAGCAACCGTTATGTTGTGTCCAGTTGAACCATCAATAATTTTTCTCATCATCCCCACACCAGGATGACCCAGGCGATCATGCCATATCTTGAACTTGTCAAGATTCTGAAAAATTATTTTGTATGCCAAATGTTGCTCTGGCTTGATGTATGTGTAATATAGTCCAGAAGATAGAGCAGGTAGTCTCTCAAGGGTTTCCTTGTCGGATCCCTTCTGTTGAGTTATGAGTAGGCTTTCAACCGCATTGTCTTCATGAGTTTCAATGTGGTAGCCATTCATGCGGATATCCTTAAAACTCAACAGGGTACAAGTCGAATCCGGATACAATAAAGCCTCCTGGATTTCAAGTTTTGTACCATTCGGGAGTGTAAATGTGGCTTGACCAGAACCAACAATTACTGTGTCATGACCACCAATTGTCATAACACTTCCCTTACTCTTTTTGAGACTTCGGAAGTATTTAACCTCTCATAGAATTGTGTTAGAGGCACCACTGTCCACTAAATAAATTTCCTCCTCCATTGGATTGTTTCTCGAAGTTTTCTATAGAGTAAAAGAATAAAATTCATTATTTATTCAATTTCATATAGAAATAACACATACATTACACACTATGTATGTCTGCTATATATTATAATGCATTATGTTTAAGGACATAATTATTACAATACCATATGTCGGAGGACATAATTATTTTACAACACACAATATAACTAAGGACATATCACAATACTTATGACATTATTGGAAGATCAAAGCATATCTCCATATATGTCATTAGTAGAAGTGAAATCCACCATGTCTTCAACAGTAAGTGGTGGTCCTTCCTTTTGCTGAGCCTGATCTTGGTTCTCCATGTTGTCATGAACTTCGTTCTGATGAACGCCCTGAGAACTTTCAATCATTGGACCAGTGAAGTGAGCTTCGTACTGGTTCCCTTGAGCCTTCTTACTCTTGCCAATTGATTGCTGATACAGCGTCACCAAATGCTTAGAAGTTGTACACTTCCTTGCATGATGAGTAGTACAACCACATCTGTAGCAAGCTTGAGAGCTGCTACCCTTATCATTTTTCTTAAAATGATTCTTGCCCTTTTGTACTCCATTGCTATTCTGATTCTCATTGCGTCTCCACTTTCCTTTAAACTTCCTATGGTTCCTTTTGGGACCACGGGACTTTTGAGTATTCTGAGAATTGAAATGTGCTTCAGGCAGCGGCAGTGTTCCCGTTGGACGGGACATATTATTCTTATCGAGAATTTCACTGTGCTTTTCTGCCTGAAGAAGTGCATATATCAACTCAGAATGCTTCTTGTATTTCTACTGACGATGTTGTTCAGCAAGAATCCTCATATTAGGATGGAAAGTAGAGAGTGTCTTTTCAATGAGATCCGCATCGGAAACTGCACTGTTGCAGAATCTCAACTTTGAGTTGATTTGATGCACGGCAGAATTGCATGCTGCAACGGACTTAAAATCCTGGAAACGGATAAGTGCCCATTCTCTTTGTGCTTCAGGCAACATCACCGACCTTTGTTGATCATAACGCTCCTTTAAGGAGTTCCACAATGATAGAGGACTTTCCTCCATCATGTACTCTTCTTTCAGAGCAGGATCAAGGTGGTGTCGAATAAAGTGCAAAGAAGCATACTTTGCCGTATCTGCGATAGAAGGAGCACCTTGAGTAGGTGTGGTTATAGTGCTGATCAGATTCTTGGCCGCCAAGTTGATCTTGACATCCATGGCCCAGGTCAAATAGTTTCTACCATCAATGGCAAGCTCAGCAAATTCCTTCTTGGATATGTCAGCCATATCCTGCATGAAAATATCATGCGCATTAATTTACACTTATGTAAATTAATTGTGTGTAAAATAAAATGCTTGAATCAAATATAAAGGTCTAGGAAAAGCCTAAACGACCCAAAATATGACTTTCTACAAAAGATAATCACCATAAAATGGCGTAGATCTTTGTTTTGTAGAACACATAGAGGTAGTCACCACGAAGTGGCATAGACACTCGTATGGCAATTTTCATGCCATAATATGTGTGCTTTCATTTTTGCTTTGAGGTAATCACTACTAAGTAGCGTAGACCTTATTTTTATGGTACTTTGTACAACCTTGTGTTACTTAAAACACTTTGAAGGTAATCACCAGATGGTGTAGACCTCATAGTTGTGAACAAAGCTATATATTGCCATAAGTGCAATCCATAAGATATTTGCAAAAACTGAAAGTAGTCATATAATTTTCAAGCATAATCAACATGTAGCAATTAAAAATTGCATCCATAAAAACATGTTGACATTCATAAGCAGACATTACATAATACTATGTTAGAAAATACTAACAAACACTTATGTACAAAAACTGAAAAAGCTAGAAGCTAATCAGAAAAGAAAACGAAAAATAATGGCAATAGGCTACGGACAGGATAGCCTACTACCGTGGCTAAGCCACCTTTTTATTTTCGTTTATGATTCTTTTTTTTTCTCTGCTGCTTGTACGCCAAGGGCTAGTGGCTAGTGTGCGGGCTCCAACAGCGTATACGCACGCATGAGTAGATAAGGGAGGCGACGGGAGATTTCTCGTTCCCATCAACAACTCATCCCCAATCCAACTTAAGCGGCGGCCGTCTGCACCACTACCACCAACCTCCGCCACCGGCGTCTGGCTCACTGGCGCGAATTCGAAGCCCCCGACGCGGCCTCCTCCTCTGAAGAAGATCCACCAGGAAGGTCTGTCCTGGGCGCGGCTCCATTGGAGTGGCCATTGGCGACGCCGTTGGAGTGGCCGTTGGCCAGTCCGAGAACCACGGCGCGGCTGCATTGCAGCTCCGCCCGCGGCACTATGTGCCAGCGGCGGGGCGCCGATGGGCCAGTGGAGCTGCTCGCCCAGTTGTCGAAGACGTCCCCGAGCGCAGCAGCCCGCACGGGGAGGCGCAGCCCGAGGCTAGAGCTCGACGAAGAAGCCCCAGCGCTGGCCGCCTCGTGCGCCAGCATCGGAGATGGAAGACGCGGGGAGTCCGGCTGCGCGGGCTCCGCGGGCGGCACAGGCGGCGCAGGTTTGGCCTCCTCCTGGACCTCGTAATCTTGTGGCGTGGGTGGATGCAGGACCATCCATGGCCCCCAACCATGCACCGGGCACGGACGCGGTGGTGGAGGAGCCGCAAGTTCTGGCTCAACGTCGACGTCCACTGTGTCGTCCGCAGGCTCCAGTACCTCATCCGTGTACAGGTTTGGAGCGGCCGGTCCGGCAAGAATCCAGGCCGGTAGCGGCGCCGCCACCGGCATGGCCGGTTCGGGCGGAGCATTAGAAAGTCCAGCACCATCGCGACCTCAGATGCTGTTGGAAATTCGCCACAAAATCGATCACATCAAATCACGATGAACACGCGCACACTAAAATTGATAGCCGAGGGTACGTCTCGTACCCCTAATTTTCCTCTTTTTATTGATTTTCTGTTTTCTCTCCACGATACAAAACTGCAGCCCTCCACATGTATATATACACGCAGGGACCAGCCGACCCAAAGAGCCTAAACCTATATGGACTAGGACTCCAATCAGTACACGGACACATACTAAACCAAGCACTAGTACGTAGTACGCATTAACAATTAATCCTACCACGACTTGGACACATTATGTATACACGTACACAGCCTAGACAGCTAGCCGGACTCAACTAGATGGCTTTTCAAATTGTGTACGTACTACTAACCTAACTTTCAAGATTATGCTAACAATCTCCCCCTAATCTTGACTTGTTATCTTCCTCATACTCCTTCTCATCTTGACTCGCTGAAGATCCGCATCTTGTCGACTCATCGAATCAACCGTCATATTCATACACTGAGTACGACCTGCCTGGAAACATGCAGAACCTCCTTGCTCTACAATGTTGTGCCACCGCTATTGCTTGGCCGCTGCCTTGCACTCGGTACGCACCATACTCCTTGTACTTGCTTACAGTAGATCCACTCTCCACTGCTCGCACATCTCCTTGCTTTACGATGGCTTCACCTACCATCGTCCACCTTCGGCATCACACCGAACCCACGCTGGCCGCAACCAGGGCGCTCCACGAGGACATGGACATGAATCACGGAACACCGTGCACACCACTTCAACTTCAACGAATCCTCACCGAGACAAGCACTTGGACACGATGATGACTCATGGACGCAACGACGACTGACCGTGCAAACTCGCACGACTTCTTGACTCATCCGACTCCCCCGGACGATGATCTTGATGAGCTCCAGCACTGCACCTCGGCACCACCGCTCCCATCAGTGATCTCCTTCCACCGTCTACCCGACGACAGTCTGCCGCCTCCCTCCTTGTCGCTCCGCCGAACGACGATCTCTTGATCCTCCGCGTCGCTGCACGACCCAGCGACTTCATTGCCTGCTCCTCCTCATCGCTTCACCAGCGACTGTATCGCCCGCCCCGAGGCGCTAGTGGTCGCTACCGGGGCAAGCGCGCGGCTTGAAATCGACCTTGCTCTAGATACCAATTGTTGGAAATTCACCCACAGGATCGATCACATCATGTATACACGTACACAGCCTAGATAGCTAGCCGGACTCAACTAGATGGCTTTCCAAGTTGTGTACGTACTACTAACCTAACTTTCAAGATTATGCTAACAGATGCCATGTCCAAGACGTGGTCCACGGCGACGGAAACCGTTCCGGCGGCCTCCGAACCGGCGTAGATCACGGGCGTGGCGGTTGTGGCGGCGAAGTCCACAAACACCATGGCGACGGCGACGGCCCTGTCGGCATCTACCGCCGCTACGAACAAGCTGCAGGAAGAAGGACAGGAGACCACGAGGCATCCTCTCACCTTTTCCTTTCTTCCCTTCTGGCTCTCTTTTCCGACGACTGTCGCCGGCGTGATTTGCCTATGCGTGCTCTCGGCAGAGACAAGTGCTGATAACGTATGAAGAATGATTTGATCGAACCGTAACTTTCATTGATGATCCATGAGGATTATATACATAGGGAACCGTCGCCATGAACGGATGCGTCCGATCATGGGGGTCGTGGGAATGTCGAACGGGTGCCTGTAGCAACCGACGTCCGTTTACACAAGGGAGGATTATCCCTAATAACAGGATTAATTTAAATCCTAACAGTGACAACTTCGCCCTTGCCAGTTTGCACTCTGGACTTGTATGAGATGCCGTTTCTCCTAGGCTCTCGCGACTCCTGGGCGACGAGTGGTTCCTAGGGCTTTGAGCACTTTCTGGGTCTCCGATTCCGTCATTGATCCTTCTTTTCCCCCATCTTCGATCGGATCTCCTGCTACCCCTGGTGCGTGCGTCTCCTGGATCTGGTCTCTGCTCGGGGTGATTAAGGGGCCTTCTTTGTATCGCTGCCCACCCTTGGTAGGGCCAGGTTCTTCGGGTTCGCCGCATACCCATGGTAGGGACTCGAGATGTGGGGGGATCAGTGGCCTTTGGGGCCGGAGAGTTTGCGCCAGGCGGCGGTGTTGGCGATGCCACCCGGGCGCATCCAATCGATGGGGGGTCGACGGCAGCCCCAACTCCATCTTCCTCGGTGGGGGTTTCATCCTCGGCAACCCGCATGGCGGATCATGTTGAGGAGATGATGGAACGACTTCGTCTGACGGCTGTCAAGGCAAAACCCGTGGTGCTGGATGATGAGGATGAAGCGGATTTGGTAGCTCCAGATTGCGCGCTGGTGGGGAAGGTTCTTTCCCCGAACATCCTACATATTCAGACTATCTCTTCTGCTATGAGACTTGCTTGGGGCAACCCAAGGGGATTGCTGCTCCATCCCTATGGGGACAATGTTTTTGTTGCTGAGTTTGGTTCCCATGCGGATAGAACCAGGGTGATCGAGGGCTCGCCTTGGATGGTGGGCAAGCACGCGGTCCTGCTCAAGGTTTTTGACCTGAATACCCAACCCCTTCAAGTCAGTTTTGATCGTGTGGCTATTTGGGCCCGTATAATGAACTTACCCTCAAGGTTGATGAAAGCAAAACTTGGCCTGGAGTTTGCAAAGCCTATTGGTAATATCATCAAGGTTGATGCTGATTCGGATGGGCGCTACTGGGGAGGATATATGCGTGCGCGGGTGGAGATTTCTGTTGGTGATCCACTCGTGCGTTATGTGACAGTAACTTCAGTCAAGCTTCAATCGACAGACACTTATTCGGTGATGTACGAGAGACTGCCTTTTCACTGTTACTCGTGCGGCCTCCTGGGCCATTCTTCTGTACTATGCCCATCTCCAGGTGTCCGGGATGTGAATGGTGACCTCCCATATGCAGCTAAGAGGATATGTGTTCAGGAGGAGAGGCACAACAGGGCGGGCGGTTCGAAGTCCTCTACGGCTTCGTCGTCTGCGGGTTCTGATGGAAGAGCAGGCGGCCAGCGGCCTACTCCCTCTGGTCGAGCCAAGGCTGCTGCCACTATGGTCTCGGAAGCGACTGAGGGTGAGGTCTCTTCTCCTATCAAGCGAGCTGGGAGAGGCCGTGGCCGTACCCCCTCCTCCCGAGGGCGAGGGAGGGGTCGGAGTGCTGCTACAAGCAAGGAGCTGTTTTCAGGCTGTCATGACACTGTGGGTACATCCGGACATAAGAGGAAGGCGGCAAAAGCTAAGGCCCCTTTGGTGATCTGTGACAAGGCGTCTTCTGATGCAAATGATCTTGCTTTGGTCTTGGCAACGGACCCCCAAGCTGCTAATACTGATGTGGAGCAGCTAGGTGATGAGGACTCGAACAAAAAACAACGCACATCAGACTCTCGATCGGCGGATCCGGCGGCGGCTGCGACGCAGCCCCCCCCCCCCTACGCAATGAGTATCATCTGCTGGAACTGTCGAGGCCTGGGGTCGGACTCGACAGTTGGCGAGCTTCGCTGGCTTGTGAAGCTCTACCGACCCTCCCTCGTCTTTCTTTCTGAAACAAAGATGAGAGATTCGCGGGTGAGGAATTTCATGTGGTCATTGGGTTTTTCGGGCTGTTATGCTATCAGCAGTGAGGGGCTCAGTGGCGGTCTTGCTTTGTTTTGGACACATGCAGCAGATGTTATGGTTAAGGCAGCCAACAAGAGATGCATTGATGTTCAGGTGAAACTGGATGAGGGTTTGCCGTGGAGAGCGACGTTTGTCTACGGCGAGCCAAGAAGAGAGGATAGACCAATCTTTTGGGAACTTCTACGGCGGATGCATCATTCCTGGACGGGTCCATGGTTATGCTGTGGTGACTTCAACGAGGTGCTTACTGGTGATGAACAATGCGGGCCCAGAGATAGGCTAGACTCTCAAATGGCTGCTTTTAGGGATTGCATGTTGGACTGTGGATTGACTGACTTAGGCTTCTCCGATCCAAAATTCACATGGTGTAACAGACAGGACCCCAACAGTAATGTTCGTTGTCGCTTGGATCGAGCCATGGCGAACAGTGACTTCTCCAACTTGTTTGAGGCTTGCAATGTGGAGAATATTATCGCCATCACATCTGACCACTATCCGGTCCTTGTTCGTCTACAGGCAGATTCTCACATGCACCGTACGATCCCAGTGCAGCAAGGTTTCAGGTTTGAGGCCATGTGGCTGCGTGCGGCTGACTACCGTGAAACTCTTGAGCTGGCTTGGTCGGCGGGCAGAGATGGCTTGTCGACTTTGAGCTCGACCTGGACGAACCTCAAAGTGGTGGCTAGCTCTCTGCGGTCCTGGAGCAAGGAGGCCTTCGGTTCTGTTCGTAAGAATATTGGCAAGATGGAACGTCACCTTGCTACCATTAGGGCGTCACCACCCTCCCCGTCTTCGCTTGCTGAGGAGAAACATATTGAAGCTCAGTTATCCAAGTTGTTTGAGCGTGAAGAGATTATGGAGAGGCAGCGGTCTCGAGTGGACTGGCTCAAAGCCGGTGACCGTAACACGGGGTTTTTCCAAGCCCGTGCGACGGCGAGGCGGAGAACAAATAAAATCCACTCTCTCCTTCAGGATGATGGCTCGGTCTGTTCTACTCAAAGTCAGATAAAACAGTTGGTGCAAGCCTATTATGAGCAGCTCTTCACGTCCAAGCCACGCACGGCTGCTGATGAGCTTCTGCAGGCGATCCCGAGTAAAGTTTCCAGTGAAATGAATGCTGAGTTGTGCAGGTCGTATACTAATGAGGAAATTAGGGCTGCCTTGTTTCAGATGGGGCCGACCAAGGCACTAGGTCCGGATGGTTTCCCGGCTCTCTTCTACCAAACTCACTCGGAGTTCTTGGGTGATGACATTTGTCATGCGGTTCGTGGCTTTCTAGAGGGAAGACCAATCCCTGAAGGTTTCTGCGATTCGGTTATTGTCTTGATTCCAAAGACTTCCAAACCAAAACTGTTGAAGAACTTCCGTCCTATCAGTCTGTGCAATGTTCTTTACAAGATTGCTTCCAAAGTTCTTGCCAATCGCCTGAAATCTATTCTGCATGTGGTGGTCTCGGAGAGTCAGAGTGCCTTTGTTCCTGGCAGGTTGATCACGGATAACACCCTTATTGCTTATGAGTGCCTTCACACCATCCGGAATCAACGTCTGAAGAAACCCTTCTTTGCCCTAAAGATCGATATGATGAAGGCCTATGATCATGTGGAGTGGAGCTATCTGCACCAGTGTCTAACCAAATTGGACTTTGCATCTTCATGGATTGAGACTGTGATGCGATGTGTGACTAATGTCTGGTATGCTGTGCGTGTTAATGGGGAGTTAACTGAACCGGTGATTCCTTCTTGTGGGATACGGCAAGGGGACCCAATAAGCCCATATCTTTTCCTCTTATGCTCGGAAGGCTTGTCTAGTCTGCTATTTCAAAAGGAGGCTCGTGGCGAGCTACATGGGATTCGTAACGGCCATCATGGCCCATCTATCTCACACCTCCTGTTCGCGGACGATAGTATCTTCTTTGCGAAGAGTGATTTTCAGAGTGTGGCCTCTTTGGAGTCTACACTAAGCTCCTACTGCTCGGGTTCAGGCCAGGCTATTAATAAAGACAAGTCTGCTCTCTTCTTTGGCCGTCATTGCCCCACGAGTGTCAAGGACAGGGTTAAGGCTCAGTTGGGAATTAGTAACGAATCCTTTAAGGATTCATATTTGGGTATGCCGACGGAGTTTGGTAACTCTCCCACGAGCACTTTCAAGTTTCTGGTTGATAAGGCGTGGCAGAACATATTTGGTTGGTCAGATCGGCCTATGTCTCGAGCCGGTACTGAAACTTTGCTGAAATCAAAGACACAGGCTATCCCAACCTTCATCTCTAGCTGCTTCCGTCTGCCCGTGGCTATCTATGAGAAGTTCAGGCAAATTGTATCAATGGTGGGGCCGTGAGGATGGCAAAAAGAAAATGCATTGGCGGTCCTGGGAGTGGCTCTCTACTCTGAAGTCCCTCGGGGGCATGGGCTTCAAGGATTTGGCGCTCTTCAACCAAGCTATGTTGGGCAAACAAGGATGGAGGCTTCTAACTGACCCCGATTCTTTGTGTGCTCGAGTTCTAAAGGGAAGGTATTTTCCTTTTGCTGATTTTTGGAATGCTTCTCCTCCCTGTTCTGCCTCGGCTACTTGGCGTGCTATTTTGCATGGGAGGGACCTGCTAAAGAAAGGTGTGCAATGGGGCATAGGAGATGGCAGGAGTACTCTCATTCTAAAGGATCACTGGATCCCTTCCACTCCACCGGCTTTGCTTCAAACTCTTTCTCCCATCCCAAGCACGGCTACAGTTCATTGCTTGCTTGATGAAGAGCATGGAGGCTGGCACGAGGAATTTGTACGTGCTTTTTCCCTCAAGAGGTGGCTGATGAGATCCTCAAGATTAATGTGAACCTGGAGGGTGGCCCGGACTATGCACGCTGGCCGTTTACAAGGTATGGACACTACTCGGTTCGCTCAGCATACAATATGGCCAGGACGAGCTTGTTCTTGTTGGCGCGCAGTGCTAATGGTGGCGGCCAGAATTCAGGTTGGTCTTCGGAGGACAAGATGTGGAAGAAAATAGGGAACATCCAGGTACCGAACAAGATGAAAATATTGCTGTGGAGGTTTGTTCACAACAGCCTGCCATCGGGAGAACAGTTGCAGCATCGTCAGGTCCCAACTAGGACAGATTGTGTGTTCTGTGGCAGAGCTGAAGGGATTGAGCACGCATTGCTATTTTGTGGCCATGCTCGATTGGTCTGGGAGGAGATCAAGGAGGCTTCTGGCATCAAACTGTGTCGTTCATCTTTCACTTCTCCTAAGCAGTGGATGTTCGAACTGTTTGGCCGGTGCTCCGACAAGGAAATTTCAGTCATGACGATCTCGTTATGGCACATCCGGGAAGCCCGCAATGTATGAAGCCCACAAGGAAATTTCACTTTCTGCTCCAGATTGCATCCGGGAGACTCTATGTAATCTGTTTGCTTGATTAATAAAGGCCGACGTTCTTAAAAAAAAAAACTTCGCCCTTGCCGCCGCTGCCATCACACCGGTCCCGCGGTCTGCACTGCATGGCAACATGGGCGTGCCACCCTCCGTGAACCCGATTGGCTCGTGGCTCGAATCGACGTGGTTTCTCCTTTCCTGTCCACACGACGAGGCCACGCCACCGGCATTCTTGTTGCGCAATCGTGCTAATTATCGGCTTGGTTTCACGACTACGCACGCTCCGCGTCCGCTTTCCTTTTCATCATGTGGTTTGAGGCGTACGACAACCACTGTTGAAGGAAACTAAACAAACTTCGTCCGCTAGCTCGCTCATACAACACGAGCATGCACACGTCCCGGTTTTCTTGCATGCACGTATAGGCATGGCGCCTTGGGTCAAGGCGTCATGCTACTAAGCATGGTTGTTGAGTATTATGATTATTAGGGCAGATAAAATAGAGTAGGATATCTTGTATCCAAGTTGGTCATAGTACTCCAATATATACGCTCACGAGACTCGAGCCATAGGCAACAATTTCACCAATCGCTCACTATCCCTTCTAACATGGTCTCCGCATAATCTCGACCCAAACCCTAGCCGTCACCGCCGCTTCCGCACCTCGCTGCACCCGGGGCGGTCGATCACCATGATCGCCACTATGGTTCGTCTCTTGGTCATGTTGATCGGCTGCCCTAGGGAGTCTTATTCCTGATCTTTTGATCCGGATTTTTCTTTCGCGTCAGTCATCTTGATCGGTGTTTTCTTTTTGATTTTTTGATCTAAGATCGGTTTGCGTCGCCGCTGCCTCAGTCGAAGGGTCTATTTAGAACTTAGTCGAAGTCTCAGTCGAGTGACGTTAGCGTTGTTGTTTTGCTTGCAAGCGGCACGGCTTGATGCTACAACCGATGATGATAAATGTTGCGACGGTTTTGCAAGCAATGACAACTGATGCTGCAACCGTCAATGACGAATGTTACAGCCGATGAGACAATGTGCTACAATCGATGAGGAACAACATGCTACAACCAACAAGACGGATGCTGCAACTGGTAGGAAAGAAAAGGTGAAAACGTTGGGACAAAATGTTGTAAGGTCGACTAAGACTTAATTAAATCTCAGTCGACTGAGTTTTAGCAAGCCCGTTTTGAAAAGATTAGTTTTGTCGTTTTTCACACAATACAAGAGCTTTTGGAGTTGCAATATACGCAAGTTACGTTGGTGCTCGAGATATTCTCGTTTAGTTCCAGCGAGGTTGAAATCCAGACAAGGCGACGAGGTGGCCAGTGGTGCAGTGCACCGGAACCAGTCCGTGCAGAACACGTCCCTTGAGCCATGACGCCGGTCGACCTGCACCTACCCCGTGCAAGAGCAGGACAATCTGCATGAAAACTGACGTGCACGTGCATCTTTTATGCATTCCGGCGTGGTCTTTTTTTCGTCTCGTGTTCCTTAGCAACACAGTCACTGCCGCCGCTGTTCACCCGGCCACGGCGGACAGTATCGTGTGCTTTAGACGTTTTTTTTTTACATCAGTACAGACGCAAGCGCTCATACATACGTGCATACACTCAACCTTATAAATGCACATCCTATCCCTATGAGCATCTTCGAGAGATTGAGCCGTCATATCATCTTAAATTTATGAAGTCACCGTAGGCGTGGAAATCGTGAAATAAATCCAGAAATAATGCGAGCACCAGGACTTGAACCCTGGTGGGCTGGGGATACCACTGTCCCTCTAATCATCCAACCACAATTTGGTTCGCTGCTGTAGACGTATTAGTACACCACAATAGTTCCAATGCCACCCCCCCCCCCCCTATTGTAAGAAGGAATAGAGAGGGGATTGGTAGAACTATTGTTGTATTGCTTCAGCCTCGTGGGCGTATATATAAGAGTACATGACCATATTGGAGTACAAGACAAGATAGAAATAAATCCAAATCTATCCTATACTTCCTAATGATCACGATACTCAACACCAATGCTGACATACGAGCTCAACGCGGCCTACCCGCTAGTGCGACAACTTCGCCCTCGCTGCCGTCACACTGTGTAACACCCCGAGAATCATGCTACAGTAATCCCCTTCTAATGATGCCTTGTCATCAGTGTTACTGTTGTTAATCTCACTTTGATTCTAAGCCAGTCCAAATTTCAAATTTGGATTAAAGTCTAAAATTCAAATTTCTCAAACATGAAAACTAAAATGTTCAAAGAGTGTAAAATATTCCATAACCAATTATGGTGGGGACTCAACATTATTGTGAGGTGCTTAAGTGCCCTAAACTATTTAAAACTATGGCTAAAACAATTAAATTAAATGGCCTTTTAATTTATAAAAATTGCAATCTATTTCAAAAGTCTCGTAATCTTTTTGTGGCAGTGCACAATAATTCTGTGAAGTTGTTTTGGCCAGTGGCATATTTTTGCAAAGTCAATTGTGACTAAAGGAAAAGGCAAAAGCTGCTGAAAAATAAAACTTAGTGAAAACTAAAAATAAATAAATAAAAGAAAATTGAAACCCCGCTCCCCCTGGGCCTCGGCCCAACTGGCCACCCAGCCACCCAGCCCAACCGACCCACCTGGCCGTGCCCGCCTCCCCTGTTCGGGCGACCGGGTCGCTACAGGGGCGGCTTGCCTCGGACCACCTCGCCGGCGCCGACGCCGGAAGGGGATAAGGCGCCCCCCGCGCCTCCTCGGTCTCCCCACCTCCCCACTCACCTCGCCCCTCTCGCCCAGATCCACCTCTTCCCCCTCTGCCGATCTGGAGGAAGGGCCGGCGCGCCCGTCGCCGATGACCTCGCTTCCCCGCGGCCACCGGTCGGCCCTCACCTCGCCGGCAAGACCCCAGTCCACCCCGACCTGCTCGTCCAATCCGCCGAGTCGCGTGAGTCGGTTGCCCCCGTCCGCTCTCCCTCGAAGACGTCGTCGTGACCGTGACGCCGAGGTCACCGTGCTCGTCCCCGACATCGTCGCCGTCCTCAACCGCCTCCCCGTCGTCCTCGTCTCCTCCCCGAGCCTTCTACGCCGAGCCACGAGGACCCGGACGCCCCCACAACACCGCCCCGAGCTCGACTTCTTCCTCGGGCCGCCGCCCGTCGTCTCCGTCTCCGGCCGCCTCGACTCTCCCTCGGGCCTTCCCAGCAACGGCGGTGAGCACCGCGTGTTCCCCCTCCTCCTGCCCCTCAGATTCCGACGCCGTAGTCAGGGCCCTGGCCGTAGTACCAGCCCGCGTCCGCCTATGGCCGCCGCGCTGGAGAGCTCAAGGTCACCGCGCCCCGCACCCCAATTCCCGTCCGCCCCGTTCGCACCCTGACCGCCTCTCTGTCCGCCCAGGGTCGCGCCCTTGCGCGTGCGTGTCCGCCCGGGGGCCGCGCCCCCTGCCCTGTGGGCTGCTGCTGCGTGTGCACACCCGCGTCGTGCTCGCGCCCTGCTCGCTCAACGCTGGCCGCGCGCCCGCCAAAGCTATTGTTGCCGCCGCCGCCTGCTGCTTGCCTGGCCGCGCCCCGTGCACCCCCACTCGCGCGCGCCCGCAAGCGCGTTGCGCTGCTCTACTGAAGCTACGTAATTGTTGTGCTGTTGATGGTTACTGTAGATGCTACTAGCTAGCTTTTCTAAATCTACGATGACTAAACCTCTAGACAACCCCTAAACTGCGGCAAAACAACTGTTAACAGGGCTAAAAATAATATGTGTAGGAAGTATACTTGACAAACGCTATTTTATCCCACTGGGCCAAATCCTGTTAATGCACGGATTAAATTTAAATCCTATGAAAATCGCAAAAGGCTATGTTCTGTTAATTTAAAAAAAAAACAGAAATACTGCACTAGTACTTTTCGGACAAGGATTTGAGTAAGCAAATGGGCACTAACGTAGATGGACTTGGTACTGTCATGTAGATCACATCAAAGTGCTCAGATTTGATATAATGCACTGATTCATAGGATGCACAGAACACTAGTTATAGCCTCTGGAAAATAGGTAAGTGAGGTTTCAAAGAACAGAACAATTCTCAGACTTAGCCAATTTTCCGGATTTCCAGATAACTGTTTAAATCTTCGAAAAATCTTAGAAAATAATCTTTAACTCGGATGAAAATGTTTTCTACATGAAAGTTGCTCAGAAAAACGAGACCAATCTGAATACGCGGTCCGTTTACCTGTCAGATGCCTCTAACTATCTGATCATGGAACTTTCCCCCTCCGGTCATCTGTCTGACACAGGTCCTAGACCGAAAAAACATTCCCGGTTGAGTTCCCCTTCACCTTTATCGTGTAGCCATACGTTAGGTCACACCCGGCGCAACATATTGCCATGTTATGCTTTGTGATGCTATGTTTGCTTTTTATTTACTATTTCTTCCTCCTCTTCTCTCCGGTAGACCCCGAGACTGATGCTGCCCCTATGATCGACTACGTCGACGATGACCCCTCCTTGCCAGAGCAACCAGGCAAACCCCCCCCCCCTTTGATCATCCCGATATCGCCCATTCCATTCTCTCATGTTTGCATTAGATTTTGCTACTGTTATTGTTTGCTCCTATTATGATGCATAGCCTGCTTTTGTAACCTGCTCATTGTTACCTACCTCTTATCCTATACTGCTTAGTATAGGTTGGTTAGTGATCCATCAGTGAACCCCACCTTGTCCTTGTTGCCCCTGCTTCATCATTGAAGACCCGATCAACGGGATCGAAGACCAGGCCCCGGCACTGCACATCACTTTCCCCTTAGTTGCTCGACACTACTGGGTTACTATCGAGTGCCGAGGGTGAGACCTCTACAGCACTTCTGATGTTTACCCTGTAGTGTAGCTATTCGGTCGTGGTCATCGAGGGTGATTCCGCCTTAACCACTTCCGATACGACTCTGTCGTGCAACCCCTCAAGTGTGAACCTCGGGGGTGGTTCCTCTTACGTTCACCTTGATGATTACATCAAGTGGAATTCATCGAGGGTGATTCCTCGGGTTTTCCCCTTGATGTTTAGACACACAGATACTTGGACTTTACCACTGTTACTTGGAAAGGCGGGTCGACCATGAGGGGTACCCGCGAGTGATGTGGAGACGGGTTGACCTGGAGGGTGCCCGCGAGATAATTACGAGGCATGGCCGGGCATTCCTAGCCCTTGTCGCAAGTCCTCGAGACGGGGCAACGGGGTCACATCTTTCGTGAGTCTCTGCTTGTTACCGCGCGTTCCTAATCCACTACGATTTTGAATATTTGATCTGAGGGGCCTCTGGCCTGATAGCACTAACCATCACGTGGGCATAGTATGAGTGTTCTGCGTCGTATGCATCAGCCGAAGCTTAATAGACGTCAACGACTGAGTAGCGCGCGTCGGGTTGAACTGCGTAAGCACCTGCCTTTTTGAAGGAGATTGCTAGGTTTGCTCACCGGCTGCCCTCGCAACATGCAGGAGTTCCCGGGGAGATGGCCCATGACCCCTGGGGGCATAGGTTTAGTTCGGCGTGCTGACCTCTCTATTAAGCCTAGGTCGGGTTGCGGCGTATTGTTTGGCCGAGGCCGGGCATGACCCAGGAAAGTGTGTCCGGCCGGAGTTGATCGAGCGTGGTGGGTAAGTTGGTGCACCCCTGCAGAGAAGAAAACATCTATCGAGTGTATCCCGATCGATACAACTAGAACTGGATACTTGAGGTGATAACTGGATAGTATGGCTCTGGGATTGCTTTCTCGCAGGGAGTCGAGAAAGGATCTCTGGCCGAGGTTGATAACACTACTACTACTTTACTTTATAGTACTCTTATCTCTTCTGATGCTGCAAGACGCTTGAAGATGCTAGTCTTCGATAGGCTAGGCTTTCCCCCTTCTCTTTTGGCATTATGCAGTTCAGTCCACAGATACATCCCATTTCATTGATACCGATGCATATGTAGTGTAGATCCTTGCTTGCGAGTACTTTGGATGAGTGCTCACGGTTGCTTTGCTCCGCCTTTTCCTCCTCTCTTCTTCTTTCTGGTTGATGCAACCAAATGTCGGAGCCCAGGATCCAGACGCCACCTTCGACGACGACTGCTACTACACTGAGGGTGCCTACTACTACGTGGAGACCGCCGCCGACTAGGGGTAGTTAGGAGGCTCCCAGGCCGAAGGCCTTGCCTTTTCGATCGTTGCTACTTTTGTGCTAGCCTTCTTAAGGCAAACTTGTCTAACTCATGTCTATACTCAGATATTGTTGCTTCCCCTGACTTTTGTGTTTTCGAGCTTATGTATTCGAGCCCTCGAGGCCCCTGACTTGTAATATAAAGCGTGTATTAATTTAATTTGTGTCTAGAGTTGTGTTGTGATATCTTCCTGTGAGTCCCTGATTTTGATCGTACACATTTGCGTGTATGATTAGTGTACGGTTGAATCGGGGGCGTCACACACTATCCCCATGCTCTGCGCGTATCGCCTTCACGACCCCATTGGCGCACGGGCACGGCTATGCGGGCCAAGTTCAATGCGCTCCCTCCACGCGAATCAGTCGTGGTTTCTGGTTTCCCGTCCACGTAGTGCCAACGTGATCACCAGCAAATGGATATTCTGCCGCAAATTCCATCTCGACGGTACGCTCATTCGGTCGTGTATAATTTACAAGCCTGTTGGGTAGTATGTGACTTTGCTCAACTGCTCGGACCTCTTTCAATGTATATGTGCTTAGATAAGATGCTAAGTACATGAAATGGCTTAGCAACTAACTCTCCAATGCACCTTAAAAAAGAAAACTAACTGCCCAATGCATAGGTGTTTTTTTGCTAAGCTTCTTTCATTTAATTAATGGTAGACTGTAAATTATGTTTTTGCCTAGTTACATACGCCTAGCATCGTTTCCTTGTGGAGTCACAAAACTCCTCTCTCTCTCTCACCCCCCCCCCCCCCCCCCCCTCTAAATTTCGTTGGAACATCAGATTTTTTTGCCCTGCTTGCTACTCTTAGCATATGTAGAATGTGGAGCATTGGAAAGGGCTCAACATGCTGGTGTGGTCTTTTTCGAGATGTTTTCTCATGTATTTAAAGGGCGGCCTTCATATGCTTCGTTGCCTCATGCATCAACTCGGCATCAACAAAACTTTTTTCCACGTGTGCCTCACTGAATACAAAGTGCAAAGTAACATAATAGGTGACTTCATTTATTAGTTTGTAGACTCATCATCTCTTGGAAAGCGCTATGTTTACAGTAACATATTATGTTACTCTAAACACATCTATTCTTATTAAATACATGCCACATAAGCAAATTTGTCTTGAACTGCACTATGTTACTAGCTAAGTTACTCCCACTATGACTAGTCTAAGGCTAGTCATAGTGGGAGTAACATAGGTAATAACATGCATGCTGCATAAGCAAAAAATGTGATGTGGCAAGTGATGTTAGCATCACAGAGATGCTACCAGTGCAAAATGAGTCTACAAAGTAATAAATGAAGTGGTGCATGATACTACACATATGTTACTACTCACAATAGACTAGTAACATATGCATGTTACTAGTTTAAGTTACTCCTCGCTATGACGAGCCTAAGCGTTTTGTGATTATTCAGTTCTCGTAATGTGCCTAATGCACCGGTACGGAGGGAGTACTAATTGTTATATCTAAAGGAGCTTTCATTTTAATGTGTTTTGTGAGAGATAAATTATGAATAGCCTTGGCTTTGGTGCTAAGAGCTATATCTAGATTAAGATATGGTAGCTCTCTCGTTCCTCGCTAAATAGGGTGTCACATCATATTTTTGCCTAGATATCAACGCTAAGATATATTCCAACGTGGAGTACTAGTAGTCCCCTGATACAAATTTTTGTGGTGCGCTTCTCGTCGCCCTGATTCACAACGTGCCTTTATCACTTGTCACTTAAGTTTCCTAGGACACATGGAGGCTAGGCTTTATATTCCCATCACCCTCTTTCCAGAGTGTCGCTTCGATCCTTTTGCATCATGGCCGAAAGTCATTGAGTTGAATTCCTCATTTCCTTCACATTCACGCACAATGGCCTCTCATAGCACCGTCGCCAAACCCTTCACGGAGAGATCCTCGCACACAGTCATCGATTCCTCTGCTATTGCGTCGTCGCGCTCATCAAGCAGCACTTCAAATCCTATTGATGTTGGTAATTATGGTGCACCGATATAAGAAGGAACGGACGCTATAGTGGGATCATTTAGTATGTCTAGAGGGGGTGAAGGTTACCTATGTTCACTGGCTATGGTACCAAAATGATAATGTAGGACCCTGAAGCACAAGGTTTTATAGCAACTTTCCCCTCAATTAAGGAACTCCACAAAGAGTGGTCACCAGGCACTCAACTAAGAAACTTAACTTGTGCACCCAAGTTCTCTAGGGTTGTCAATCCCACTAATTTTGCAAGCCACAGAATGGTTAATGTATCGAGTGTTAGTGGAAAACAATAAATTGTAGAATATTAAAGTGGAAGAGAACGTAAAAGAAAGTTTTGTATTTACGAGGAAAAGTAGGCCGGGATCAATAAATTCCCTAGTGACATCTTTGCAAGTAGCGTAGGCATAGTAAACAAATTACTATTGCGTATTGATTCAACTTTGTTTTTATGAGAGACCATATATGTCATGATTACACATACGAATTATGTCTTTATATCCATTGGTTGCAAAGTAAATTAAGAAGTCGTCGGTGACGATTGCCCCCTCCAGTAAAGTACAGTAAAAGGATTCTAGATTGGATCTCCTTGGATTACCTCGAAGTGGCATTGAAAAAAAATACGAAATAAACATGACGTGGGGTTTTGTGGTTAGATGAAGCCATCGGGGTGAAGAGGTGGCAGGGGGTGCATGTGGGCACCACACTCCTGTTCGCCCCCCCCCCCCCTCCCCCCCCCCCCCCCCAAGCTCACGCCATGGGCCTTGTGTAGCTCCCCTCATGTGCTGGTTTGTCCCATCTTGCTCCTTCGATAAAAACTTCAATCATATTTTTCCATCTTTTATATCTCCATAAAATACCCTTTCGTGTAAATAAAAATTAGTAGGAAACAACAATTGACACTTTGACACTAAATTAGTACGTTACTCTAGAATAGTAATAATAAATTGTGCCTACGTATCTATTGTTAGCACCACCAAGAGAAGCTTTTTCACAATCTTAAAGTTCTTGGCAATTTTAAGCTTAGCTAGTGTTTGCCTAATACACCCGACACATACAAGTCTACAAAGATTAAAGCATCAAAAATAAACAACTTGCACAAGTAAGGAGAAAGGGTTAGGAGAACACAAACACCGAGAGGCTTGACGATATCTTTCCTTATTTTTCGAATAATTCACGCTATCCTACTCCACGTCGATGAAAGCTTCAAATCAGAGAGATTCTAGGACAATATCCACGTCGGGTCCATGAAGGAGCAACCAAAAAATTGACAATAGCTTACGACCACGAAGAACCACAAAGGTCTAGCCTCACTTGGGGTATATCTTGACGAAGCAGGCGATCTTTGGGTCGGTATGAACTTCTTCCTTCATTTCACACCTTTGAAGGCTCTCATGCACACTTAGCGTATCTAGGATGTGTGCACCATCCAAAACTAACAACACAAGGTTAATTGATCGTGAATTCCCAAGAAATGCGAATGCAGCAAAAGGTACATACCACCTTGGAAGGAAAAATCAATTGATTACCCATAAGGAAAAACTACTTTCAATTTTTACAATGACAAGATTGACAAATATTTTCCCAAGAGACCAAAATGTAACGAAAGGTACATGCCACCTTCCAAGAAAACCATTCAGTAAGTGTTCAGAAGGGTGAACTTCCTAAAGTTCGCATGCAAAAATAATCAGGTAAAAGGGGGGTCGAGCTTAGCAACCTAAGAACCAACACTAAACTGTCAGGCGGCCCATCACTTAAAACTTTAGTATTAGGTTTTCCTTTGATTTTGTATAACAAAGGTTTTTAGACTTCAGACTGAGGCAGGAATAGGTTCTAATAGTTAAAATCTTTTAAAATTGCATTAAAAATTTTGGAAAAGGTATGAGCACTTTTAAAATCACATGAATATTTTATTAAACACACAGACATTTGTTAAATTTTTCAAAAAGTCTTTTTGTTACATGAACATTTAAAAAAATGCAAGAAATTGTTTTAGTTGCATCAACATTTTTATACTCCTTTTTTGCTAAAAAAAAGAATGTTTTAACATTTTCGTTTAATTGAATTTACTCCATCCATTTTTATTTACTCTGCATATTAACTTTATCTTAAGTTAAATTTTTTATAATTTGAATAAAATTATAAAAAAAATTAACAGCTACAATATCAAATCTATATCATAGATTCATTATCGAATATATTTTTCACATAATATATATTTTTTATTATAAATGGTCATTTATATTTTATGAACATTGTGAAACTTTATAAATTTAAACTTATAACAAATTATGCATAGTAAATTAAAACAGAAGGAGTTTTTTTTTCTGAGAAACACCTGTGACTTTATTGATAGTCATAACAATCACAGGTACAATGATTTGGACCTAAGATCTAAGAAAATACAAAGTAACTTCTATGATTAAGAACTAAAATGAAATCTCTTGTAAACACCTTATTCGCGGTATCAATCTCTTCTCGAAGAAATACTCCAAAAACATCGGTAAAGAATCTGTAATTAGACTGGAGCAACGATATTGTCACTCTTTCACCCGCACAAACATTACTAAAAATGGTTTCTGAAAGCGCCTTGAGTCACCCATATAGAAAGATGGGAAGCCTTTATCAATGAATGTATTTGGGTCCGGGATGATCCCCTAGAAGTGTAGGTCGTCGAATCACTATATCTTCACCATGGTGCCGATGAAAGATTTCACCACCATAAAGAATCAAACCAACAAGAAAAGCTTGACACAACAACATAAAATCATCAGATTCGAACAATCGAATCTGCAAGGACAGAAAACTCTCTAACCTCATGATACCACCAAAGAACGAAAGGAAACTTATTCTCACACAACTGTGATGATCACTGAACGTTGACGAAGAACATAGAGGTCATGAAGATCCGAGGTCCCCCCACCTCTCAGCGCCAAGATGGCAGCTGAAGGCGAGGGGACCTAAATTTCTTAAGATGGCGGCGGCGACGGCGGCACGAAGGAAACCCTAGATCAAGCGCTGATCAGGAGTATTTTTAACTAGTGAATAAAACGTTCCATAATATAAGAACGTTTTTGACACTATACTAGAGTCAAAAACGTTCTTATATTATGGGACAGAGGTAGTACTAATTTTAACTGTTCGCTTTTCTTTTTATTTAAACGTTCTTATATTATGTTTTGTTTGCAAGAAATTCATGAAAATCCCATGGCTGCTCCTTCTTCAGTGTCTTTGGAGGTGAAGGACTTTCTTAAGTTGATCTGGAAACAAAAGCAAATGTTACCCAGAGTTAAAACTTTTGCTTGAAGACTCTTTTGGAAAGCTTTGCCTACAGGTTTAAGGGCGGGTCGTTTTTCCACTCATATTTCTTAGGCTTGTTGTAGGTGTGGTAAACAAGAGGATGAATTCCATTTGTTCTTTTTGTGTGATTTTGCTCGTGCGGCTTGGTTCTCCTCTCCTTGGTTCATTAGATCAGATGTTTTAATTCAAGGCCATACTAGTTTGCATTCCACTATTTCTACCTTTCTTAGCATGTCTCATCCACATGTCTCTATCAAAAATATTCTTAATTTTTTGTGGTGTCTTTGGAAGGCTAGAAATGATTTTCTTTTTGATCGGAAAAAAGCCCTCCCTCATCATGTGCACATTGCTGCAAAAGCCTTGTCTTATGATTTATATGATGTTTCTAATCATATGTCTAGCTTGCAGGAGGTGCCTCAAGTTCAACTTTCTCCTGATCAACTTCCTCTGCAGGGAAAGACTCTTAAATCTGATTTGCTCGTTGTCGGTCCTAAAATATACTCTGATGCAGCTTTCAGATGTAAGAAAGTTCCAGGATTGGTGCAAGGTTCGGTTGCTACTGGAGTTGGAGTCTATCTTTCGTGGCCACAAGATCAAATTGAAGTAAATGTGCAAATTCAGGCTTCAGCTCCAGCTACATCTTCTCCAATACAAGCAGAAGCATTTGCACTTTCTTTTGCGGCTCATGTGGCTAACAGGCTTAACATTATTCACCCAACTTTTCTTATGGATTGTCTATCCTTGGCCTCATTAGCTGCATCGGGTGAGATTGTGGAAGCCAATACCCCATGGAGCATCCGGGAACTTTTGGGTGATTTCTTCAAGCAAGTGTCAAATTTGCAACCTCAAGTATTTCATATTTCTAGGGAAATTAATGGAATCGCTCATAATGCAGCTCATCAGGATCTATGTTCTAATGTTGAACCTGAAATATGTTGCTTTGCTTCAACCCATAGACATATATCTTGCCCTGTTGTTTCTCTCCTAGATACATTTCAGGTTCAGGGCTTTGTAATTCATGTTGTAAGATGCTACTGAGCTGAATGAATTTGGGGCTTCGTGCGCCTTTTGTTGTTCAAAAAAAAGTTGTGGGTCGGTTCTTTGGTAGGCTCATAAAAGTAGCGCAGCCCATGTGGGTATGGCCCTGGAGTATACAACGCGACCCCAATCCGATCTAGGGTTCTTACCATTTTGCGATACCAAAAAATATCAAATTGCCGACGGCGGTGGCAAGATTAGATCGGTTCTTCGGAAGCGGAGATGGAGGTGATGGAGGTGGGCATTGAGATGGAGCGCAAGAAGAGGCCTAGGAAAGCGAGTGGAAAAGCTGCCAAGGCAGAGGCAGAGGCTGCGGCTGCGGAAGCTGCTAGGGCGGCGGCGGCGGAAGAAGAAGAAGAAAGGTCCTGGAAGTGGTGAGAGCTGGGAGAAGTTCTGCAGCGAATCGTGGGAGAGGTTCCCCGAGAGGTGGATCGATGTTTGGTCGCACGGCAAGATCCCCTTCGATGCCGTCAGTAAGCGGCCAGTCCTGCTCATCTCTTTTCAGTTTCCTTCTTGCCTGCCCGCATCCTTGGTTGCTCTTGTAATATCATATGATTGATTGATTGATTGATTGATTGATTGATTGATGGCTGCAGCGCAAATCCCCTGCATGCGTTTCACGGACGCCAACTTCAGGCGCCCTGGTTTCCCGTACATGGTCATGCCGGAGGACACACTGCAGATCGTCTCCGTCCAAGTCAAGGACCTTACCGGTGGCTTGCAGTGGCCCCTCGATGTCTACGGTGTCGTCGCCGTGCGCGATGGGGTGGATCGCATGCGAAATGTGGTTTTCAGCCGTGAAAGGGACGACTGCCAGAGTATCAATGAGCAGGTTCGTGAAAACTGTATTTTCCCACTCTAGGACATGGGTCAGATTGGAGAAGTAGCAATGGCAGCAAAATTCACCATCTTTTGTGCTTCACCAGACATTCATTACTTGTCAAACTTGGTCTTACTAGTGTAGTGTATGTGTATCTAGAATCAAGTCATAAGCTTTACAATTCATGCCTACAAACAAAGTGTTTCTGAACAAAGTTGTTGCAATACTGATCGCAACTCGAGTTTACATAGATGTAAATCTGCTGGTAGCTTTTGCTTAATGGTTTCGAAGGTGACAACATGCTAAATAAACCTGTACAATCTTGAAGGGGAATTTTTAACATGATGCATATGTCCAGTTTTTGCTATGAGATATGTAATGCCTCTGCTTGAAATGCATTTGCAGGTCTTCAAATTAGACTTGCTTTCCTCTGTTTGAGTATACAGTTATCGTATTATTATTATTATCAATGTTAGATGAATTGAATATATTTCTCTACAGTCCTATTATTGATGAAATTAACTTTTTTTACTTGTAATTACTTGATAGATGAATTATGTTTCAATGAGTACATTCTCATTTTTTACCAGCATTGGATTTATTGAATATATTCCACTGTGAGTCTTAATTATTGATGAAAGATAAATATATTACGTACATTGTTTACTTAATTTGTTATTGATGCATGCAGGATTCATACCTAACACTGACAGGTCCTAGCCGCGGTGTTGTCATGTCGCATGATAACTCACATTTGGAGGTTAAGCTCAAAGTGAAGGGTACTACTGAATCTGAAGATAAAGATTTAAACAAATTTGTGGACTCATACAGGTTGGGTTGCTTCCTTCCTATTGAGTACACTAGCAAGCTTTGCACAGTGGAGATGCAATACTACACTGCTTTTAGTTCTGTGGAGGCCACAATTTTTGTTCGAGTCTTTAAAGGGCGATGGCCACATGGTTTTCGAGGTGCACTAACTGCTAGTACCTCCAAGAAAAGAGACATCCAAATCTCTCTGCTTGAACTTAATTGTGATAAATTGCCTGTTGATGCCGATGGCTTTGTCAAGTTATCAAGACGTGTTATTTGTGTTGAAAAGGATGGGAAGCTGGGGCTGTCTATCTTACAACATGGTGCTGGTGGGGAAGAAGGCCGAGCGATAGCTGGTATTTGGATTGCAGCTGAAGATGCCGGAAAAGCCACTCATTACATGCCTGTGGAGGCGCTCGACTGCTGGATGGAAGTTACAGTTGCCTGGTCTCTTTTCAGCATTTGATCTCATCCTCGTGACTAGTTAAATTTATGTTTGCTTTCGTTGCTAGACTGGTTTATGTAACTGTAGAGAGGTGGCTTGTCAATTAGTGTGAACTGGTGTGTGGTTTGTGTAGTAACTAGTTACTGGTGGTCGATGCTTTTGTATGGGCAAAGTTTTATACCACTTTAAGTATTCTCGGATTCTCTTTCTAATTCTGCTAAGTAAGCTGAACCATGTCTTGTTCTGATTTTAGTCCTTTTTAGGAGCTCACAGAGATTTTATCTATAACTGGAATGTTCTCTCTGAGAGAGACAAGCCGTTGTTAATCAGCACACATTGTATTTTGAAGCCAAAATAAATTTGTCCTTAAACTTGTAATTTGGTTAGTCTTTTTTAGAAGCTCACAGAGATTTTATCTATAACTGAAATGTTCTCTCTGAGAGACAAGCCGTTGTTAATCAGCACACATTGTATTTTGAGGCCAAAATAAAATTGTCCTTAAACTTGTAATTTGGGTTCAAAGTCATCAGAATCACTTTTTTTTGTGAAAATATGAGGCCAGTTTAGATCTTCCGTGTAGTACCTTTACCGCCATATTCAGCGTTCGTGCTAACCATGGCAAGCTGATGTAGGAGACTTAGGGGATTTTAGACTTTTTTAAATAAGACAAAAGATTTGCGATTTTCATTGATCAAGAGAGTTTTAGACATAACCCCACAAGGTGGGTAAAAAGAAGATTGCTCTTGTGGCATTACATTACTCGCGCTTGGCACTCATGATTGCCCAAAGCAAAACTTCATCCTAGTTTTTTTGCATGAGCACCATCGTTGGCGTAGCAAGATTGCAGGAAAAAAGAGAATGCAAACATTAAAAGCAGGAAAACATGTTCCGAAGAAACTTCACAGGGCTTCCCATAACACGCTCCAGATAATGATCGATCAGTTGCTATCACAGTACCATGCTGGTTCGGCTAGCAGACCAAAAATAGGTAGGATGGAAGGCTGTGCCAATCCCATGGTAAGGCTGAATTCTTTTCAAAGGGACATACACAACACAACACATAAACAGGAACACATTATCGAAACCATCTATCTTGTTGGCTTCACTATTAAACAAAAGCAAAAGCAGAGCAATGCAATACAATACAGAAATAACCGGTGCATCACATAACGATACGTTCTCGAGTACACACAAGGTAGAAAACAACACAATTCTTTCCAAGAGGATAATAGTGAAACTTGCAACTTTAGGGTTCAACGCTAACTAAGACGAAATTAAACTTGCGACTTGATAATTGACACGCGGCGATACGATCAGACTGAAACCCACCCCGCAATTCTTGGCCATCTTCTTTCTTCTCCTTTCCTCCTCCTTGGGCATGCAGCAGCAGCAAGCTAACTGGGCAAATTAAAGAAACAGATAATGTGTGAGAACCTGAGGTTCGCATGTACAGAATTAGGTTGTACTAGTAAGTAAGATGCAAGCAGAATTAGTTTCCCTTTGATTTGATTAACATGTGGGTACTTGAAGTGCAAACCTGATCACTCATCATCAGATAATTCTGGATCGTCAGGGAATCCTGGGTCAACGACTCGAAGTCCAGGATTATTCACCTTCATCTTCAACCTTGTGAGCACCCACCCACCCTCCGGAGCTGCTATATTCTCCACGCGCATCAGTAGGCTTAGGTGTCCAGATTCTTCATCTTGTAAGATAAGTTGCCCAAACGTCTTGACAGGTACCACAGTTTCCGCGAATTTTTGACCGGTACGTGGCGTATATTCTCCCTTGAACGCAGAACCTAAAACCTGTTTACTGTCCATGGTCCAGTCTCCAATTGAGGTCCATGCCAATCCAGTGGGGAGTTCCTTTCCAGGGACCTTACAGTCAAGATCTGATGGTGCTTCATTTCTTCGGATCCGATTCTTCACTTCCCTAAATACCCAAATGATGCGCCTTGCCTCTGACAGAACCACCACAGCGGAAAGAAACGCCTCTAATAGCTCTTGTGAGTTTCCCATTTCCGGGTATCGTGCAAATTGTTTAAAGATATTCATAAATGTTGCAGCTCCACCAATAAGAGGCCTACGTGATGTTTAAAGTGAGAGCAATGGTTAGTTAAGCACATAAAAACGCACAACTGAACTGATGAGATAAGGACAATGTTGAAAAGTTTACTTACTTCATGACATAGTCTTCTCGGAATGGTAGTTTTATCGCGCCTTCTTGAATAAAGAAAGGGATTGGGAACTCTTTCTTGCTGCAGTAGTACCAGTTGGTCCAGTGTCCATTCATACGCCTCCGATACCCCAGCATATAACCATCATAGTCCCTAAAGATGATCTGAATCCTCAGTCCATGAAATGGATGCGGACATTTGCGGTGGAACCTCATCTCAACGGTATAGTAGCTATGTCCCCACTTGGTTCGATCATCATAGTTATAGGGCTTTGGACAGTTTTGTGGATTTTGGATGGGTGTTATTGGTTTGTTCATGTACAGCCCAGGGGCTATTTTGCTAGCTCTCTTGTTAATCTCTGTGATGACCCTATGGTATTCAACTTCCAAAATTTCTGCTCCCAGGTTAAATTTGAGTACGGGGACATCCTAAAATGCAAGAAACAAATTCAGCATTATATATTTATTACTAGCATATTAGCTGGCTGCTAATATATACTGCCAGGAGAGAAACAATAATGATACAAGAATATAAAGTTTTCATGGTCCAAACAATGATGTAAAGATGATTAGCAAGAAAGTAGAACTAATACCTCACTACTCTTACTAAATGGAACTGCTAAAGGAAACATATAGGATATGGCCAGGAAAACTACATTACCCGTCTATGAAAATTTTGAAACCGATGTGTGTGCCTGTGGCCCGTGGCATACACTCATCAAGCAACTGATACTTAGTAGCACTAGGTGTTTGAAAGGAGCAACCTTGTGAGGTAAATGTAAGCTAGCAGAAAAAAAAATAAACATTATTCCAAGAAATTGATGCGGACAGGTTGTTTGTGTCACGCGAGAATGCAGCCATGGCCAAACGTGCAGAAGCAGAACAGCATAAGCTGAAGCAAACTGTCGAAGCTGAACCAGCGCAACTGCAGGACAATATTCAGACTGAAGATCCTAATGTCAAAATTGAACCAGCGCAAGTGCAGAGCAACATTCAGACTAAAGCTGCCATTATTGAGCTGGCCGGTGGTACCCGCAAATCACGCACGCCCAAACCAGTAAATTATTTAGCCTAAGCCATGAACGCACGGGGCAATGACAGGGTGAGGCACAGGCACTAGGGCAGCTTCCTCCTGCTCATGGTTCTTGAACAAAGAAGCAAACAAACTTTCCCAAGAAGACAAGAAAAAGGTGAGGTGAGGACGTGGATTTTTAGAACACGAGCTGCGTGGTCACCGCCGAGCTTAGCAGCGTCCTAGTCCTAGGGCGCCAAGTTTTGCACCGGCGGTGGTGGAGATTGTGAGACAAGGCGAAAGAAGTACTCACACTAAGTTGTTGCTGCAGAGGCGCGCAAATGGGCCTGTTTTGCTCGAACACGAGCTGCGTGGTCACCTCCTCGACGCCCGGCGGATCCGCTTCCGCCCCGGCTCTTCCCCTACCCCTTCCCGTCCTCCTACCCCTCCGATTCCGACCCAGCATCTCGGTCAGCACAGCACAGCAGAGACAAGGGGTTCCTCTTTCTTGGTGGATGAATGGGATGAGAGGAAGGCGGAGGCGACGAGGTGGGAGTGGGATTGACCGGGATTGAGATGGAGTGGCCGCGTCGGTGTGTGTGTAGAGGAGGGGTGGGGAAAGCCTGCTACCAAGCAGTCAAGCACACAGTGGGGAGGGACTGAGAAAGCCTGCTACCACCTTTGGCTAGAGAGGGAGAGAGAGCTGCAACGGGAAACCAAGGAGAGAGCTTGGCAAGAGAGAGAGAGAGAGAGAGAGAGAGAGAGAGAGAGAGAAAGCGAGCTGCAACGGGAAACCGGGGAGAGAGGTATAAAGAGGAGAGGGTACGTAGGGAGGGAGAGCTAGGAGTCACTCTAGTACTCTGCCATGCCCATGCATGTGATCATGGCTCATCAAAAGAAAAGATTCTTAGCTGCTGCTGCTGCTTTGCTGCCAGTTTATGATATATGATCCTCCTCCTCCCACGGTACTCTCCCACTACTGCTTTCCATTGCCAATGAGAGTGGGCGAGAGAGATCGACGATGAGAGAGAGAAAGAGAGATTGGGCGTTCTCGATGGACGACCATTTGTTTACGTGCGTGACATAAAAGAAGATAATTATTGTGTTAGAGGAAAACTCAGGAGAGGTAAATGATGCTGGCCGTGCGACCGGCTGAAGTTTGCGTGGGTTTGCCGCGTGGTCGTGGGCAATCCTGACCGTGGATCTTCTTTCCCCTCTCCACCGCTGCTGGCCGGTGCTAGGCGCCGTCGCCAATGCCGGGAAATAGATCTCGTCGTTACTGGCACTTCTAATCGTGTCAGTGTTTTGATCTTGTCAGGATTTGCTTCTATTCCTCTATGGGATACAATGAAGCCGAGCAGTTTGTCGGATGGCACGCCGAAGACGCATTTTTTCTGATTTAACCTATGTTGTATGCTCGGAGATTTTTGAATGTTTCCCCAAGATCATTAGACTGTCTAGTTTTCACAACCACATCGTCCACATATGCTTCGACTGTTTTGCCGATTTGTGGCTCTAGACATGTTTATATCATTTGCTAGTAAGTAGCACCAGTGTTTTTTAGCCCGAAGGGCATTATGTTGAAACGGAATTGCCCATAGAGAGTCATGAACGCAGTGGCCGCCTAGTTGGATCCCTCCATCTTTATCTGTGATAGCTGGAGTAGGTGTCGAGGAAGCAGAGAAGTCATGCCCGATTGTGGCATCAAAGATGTAGTTGATCCGTGGTCGCGGGGACGGGTCCTTTGGGAAGGCCTTGTTGACGTCTTTAAAGTCAACGCAAAGGCGCCATGAGTTCCCCTTTTTTGGCACCATGACCAAACTTGCCCGCCATTTTGGGTGTTTGATTTCTCGGATGATTCCGGCTTCCAGCAGCTTGGCTAGTTTTTCTCCCATTGTGTGTCTTTTTGGTTCCGATGTTGATGTTGTGCTCTGCGAGGTTTCTCGGTACTCCTGGCATGTCTAATGGATACCAGGAGAAAATTTCCAAATTTTCCGGGAGGAAATTGCAGTGCTTCAGTGAGCTCTGCGTCCAGCTGAGTTTTGATGGAAGCCGTTTTAGATGGGTCATCGGGATGAACTTGATATTTCACTATTTCGTCGACTGGTTTGAATGATGTGGATTTAGATCTTTTGTCGAGGATGACGGCATCCTTGTTGACGGGCGCACGCAGTAATGTCGTTTTGTTCTCAGCTTTAAGCAATATGGCTGCGTTGCTTTGGATTGTGATTACACTGTTTGGCCCTGGCATAAGCATAATGCGGGACAACGTGGAACTTGGCGCACACATCTCGTCCGAGGAGCGCATGGTAACCACTTCATAAAGGTATGATGTTGAAGGTTAACTCCTCGGTTCGATAGTTTTCGGGTGTACCGAATATCACGTCTAACATGACCCTGCCGATGCATCGTGCTTCTCTTCCTTGGATTATTCCTTTGAAGGCAGTCCGACTTGGCTCAATCTTCAACTTGTCGAACTGCATCTTTTCCAAGTATCCTCGTAAATGAGGTTTAAGATACTACCTCCGTCCATTAGGACTTTGGTTAATCGATAGCAGCCGATTATAGGGTCGAGGACCAAGGCCGCAACTCCTCGGATGCCCGACTATCTTCTGTCCGAGGATACCACGTGATTAACGCAGTTGATCTCCCGAAGAGCTACCTTGTGCTTGTTTCGTGAGGGGTTAGTCTCATAGAGCATTAGGACCTCGTTGCATCAGACGACTGCTGCTTCCAGCTTGGTGCTTTTGCTCGGCTTTTCTGAGTTCTGAGATTATCTAGGAGGTTTATTCCTCCTTTTGTCACATGTCTAACGGCCCAACATGCTTGAAGCCAGTGGGTTGGATTTGTGTTCAAGGAGACAGAGTGGATTGCACATGGTCCATCCAAAATCACTTCCAACCAGACTTGGGTCCCTTGCCCGACTGTTTCTTCTTACGTTTCGGCTGATCAACTGTCTTGTCAACTCTAGAGCGCTTTTGGCGCCGGCTGAGACGTGGGCACCTGTCATCGCTAGAATCTAATAGGTCTTGAATCGAATTCTTTTGTTGTTTCTGCTCTAGCGAGGCGTCTTCCATGACGCAATATCTTGTTATGATGTCTGATAGCTCAAGGAATGTTCTAATGTGTCTTCATGCCAAAGTGTCTGCTATTCCTGCGTCTTGGCAATTGAATCGTAATGCTGCTAAAGCCTCCGCATTACAACATTCTGGGATTTTGTTCTTTACGAACATGAATCTCATCCATAACTGCCAGACTGTTTCTTTTGGTTTTTGTGGAACTTAAGCCAAATCCCTCACGTCGGCTGGCCCTAAGTTATCAGGGCAGTACGCGACGTGGGGGTGGGTGGGACAGAAAATTTCATCCCAGATAGATCTAACGTCGGTTTCCCGGAGAGATCTTTCCGAGGCGGGCTTGATGTCGGCCTTGGGCTGGACTATGCGGCCACCTCGATCGGGTTCCAATGATGAATCTTTGGGTTTGAGCTCCAGGCTAGGCCCGACTAGGTGTGACTGTTATCCGGTGACAGGTGCGAAACCAGCTCCCGGGTGGCGACCGCTTGAGGATCCTCGGTCAGATCCAAAGATACGGTAATCCGATCACCAGATTTGAAACGTCGGGATTTATGTCCACACCATGAGTAGGAGTTTTGAAACGTTCTTGTGTCTCGGTTGAGCCGAGGTTTTGATGTTCCGACATAGAGATTATGCATGTGTGGGTATGATTGTTAACCGATACCTCCATCGAGCCTTCATGACCATACAACGGGACCTGTATGGGCCACCAATGTCGGAGTTAATCCGGCAGATCTCGGGTAGGGGTCCCGATCTGGTAGTCTCGGCTTGATGGTACCATGAAGTAGAGAGACACAATATTCAGGCGCTTTTGAAGAGGTAAAATCCTACGCCCTGCTTGTATTGCATTAATTGTAGATGGGGTACAAAGTACATGATGATCTACCTTGAGATCGTATGAATGAATCTAACTTGCCTCTACTGACCTAAACCCTCGGCTTATATAGGGGCCGACGGGGCACCTAGGGCTACACATGGTCTGTTGCATCTAGAGATAAACATGCCGAATATTTGAATATGCCTTGAAGTATACGCCCAGTCTTCGGAGAATTCCATCTTGAGTATGCCGATGGACATAGCTTATGTGCCCATTCTTTGGTTGTCGGTGGCCCTTGGCCCGGCCCATGAATGATAGACCGACGTGGTGAGTACACCCCAATCCAGGACACCATCACCACCACCTGCGGCCGGCGGCGCTCCCGCAACCACCTAGACACCCTGCCCTCCCCTGAACCTCCCGCCACTCTCGCCGGCCATCCCTCTAGCCCTGGCAATGACTGGTTTTTTCTCCTGCAAAATTGCACCACCACCGTGTTGCCGCCCCCTAACTATAGGTGATCGGGTAGCTTTCTAACGAGTTCCTTCCTTCACTCTAGCGACTTCTTCCTTCACTCCTGCGCCTGCTTCCTTCTACCCAAAAATCGACTGACCCAAATTGGATTTTCTGGTGACTGAGGTTTAGCTATTGTGCTCTCTCTCCCTCCCCCTCCCTTTCTCCCTCTCTCAGAAAGGTAGGAAGGACAGTAGTATACCGAATATTCACAGGCGCGGAGCTCGCCTGGTCACGGAATCGATAGCCGTTGCCTTGTTTTGGGATGCGGAAAGCATACGGTACTGTCGGATGTGTTCGGTGGCTTATAATTAACTAGCAAAAGAGCCCGTGCGTTGCAACGGGAGAGAAAACATAACACACGCTCTTAACCCAACAACCATCACTCAAGACCACAATAGGTCCATCTTTATTTTTGCGAGGCATCATATTTGTGTTGCCGCTTATCCTCCTTCTCACCCTCGCCGGCGATGGCCTCGGTGTTCACACAAAACAAAACAAAAACGTGTTTGAATATGGTTAATCCTAAGGCGTCTCTCTCTCCCTCTCTCTCTCGCTATCTCTCACTCCCGCGATGAGAAATCTATTGTTTTCTCCTGTGACATTTTTCAGAGATATGCATGTGTAGTTAGCAATGTTTTCTTTTCCCTATATGGTTATAGTGGGGTGTTTATTTGCAATTCGGATCGCCGCCGGTATGAAAGAAAAATGGATCTTGCGTTATAAATTATAATTTTGCTTCCAAAACAATATTTAAAGGTAAAATTAACAACATATTTAGATTCCACACATTTTTCTAATAAAATTTCATATATAATATGTTAAAATGGAAGTTACGGTTTAAAAGATACGGATAATTTAGAAAATCATTTGTTTGACTTAAATATATTCTAAAATAATATTTATCATACTTAACATGTAAAAATAATCTCATATTCATATTCTACATATTTTTCTAATCAAGTTTCATATATAACATGTTCAAATCGGAGTTACGATTTAAAAGATATGGATGATTTAAAAAAGCATTTGTTTGACTTATATATGATCCGCGGATGAATTACCTAAAACATCAGGGGGTTTCAGAAAATGTAAAATAACGGTTCAGATGTGACTTAAATCCGGACCGCGGGTTGATTTCATCAAAACACAGGGACCTTTCTGGAAAATGCCATGACGGACGACCGAAACCCAATTTCCTTTAGTATTATATATATAATATATATATGATATATATATATAATATATAAAGGTAAAGATGAAGTACGTACATTTCTACGGACCGAAACGGCGACGTGTTTACGACGCGGGGCTATGGACGTCTGTCCATCGCGGACGGCGTCTTGCTTCTATCGTTCGTATATTCTCAGGGCTAGGCCCCACCACGTGCGGTCTGGCTGAGCGCTCGCACCCCGCGTGTGCATACAACATGCACAATGCAGCGTGTGTACAGAGACTACTAATTTATCCATATTATATATTAGTTAATCTGGTTAGCTTATGCGTCAAAAAATATCTAATTATTTTAAAAGTAAAACATGACAATTGACAAGATTTCACCAACAAATACAACATCCATTTCAAAATAAGTATCACAAAGTAAGTGTCGATGACTTTGTATTGAAGTTATACTAAGTGCACAACACTTATTTTGGGATCGAGGAAGTATTTTACATATTAAACAAACAATCTCAAAAGAGGGACATAAAAAAATATTATTTTAATTTCAAAACAGTAACATAAATAATTCCAATTTCTTCACAAAGTGAATTTAGATATTCAAATTTCATTTTTAACAAAAGATTGCAAATGATTTCATAAGAATGACATAAGAAATTTCAAAATCTTATTTTCACAAAAATAATGAAACTGAATAGCGACATAAGCAATATCATTTTTTTATAGTGGTTTATGTGATTTCAATTTTCTAGTTTTTACAAAAAATTGAAACCGAATAGCAACATAAGTAATATCAGTTTTTTATAGTGGTATCAAGATGTGAAGTTCCTTAAAATTCCGGAACAAGGTAAGAGATTAGTAAGTTACGCTCCACCGAGCTGCACCTCGGTTGGGACGGAACAATTTTAAAACGGATTTTGGTATTCAGATTTTACCAAAAAAATGCTTTTGATTCAATGATTGAAACTTAACATTTAAAAAAACATCAAAACATATTCAAAATGGATCTTATTTGAAAGCCCTCGTCGCAAGCAATATGAAACTGAAAATAAAACTTAATTCAAATTTTGGCTGAAAAGACATGAATGTTTTAAATTCAAAAGCCAAAAGATCAAGGCAGGGGCATTTGGGGCGTTCAAAGATGAACATAACAGAGTGATATTCATTTGCGCTAACCCACCAACTCACCTAGCATTGTTGAGATTGGTGATGGCAAGCTCCATAGATTTCCAGAAATAAATCATGAAATATATAGAATTATAGTGATGTTGAATTATCAAACTGACCATTGTTGTTAAACCATATTTCTAGAATTTCAGGGTACATGCATGTTGATGGTAGTTGCAAACATGAGTGTGGACAAAGTTCTTGAAGATATGATGCAAAGTGGTTGAGCTGTAAATATGTTATATTATTGCTTCGGTTGTAGGGTTCACTTGCTTCGTTCAATCCACAGATACTCATCGGTGTAATCGGTCGGAATGCATGCAATCCATTCTCCCAGGCATGCCCGACCATCCACTTGCTTCGTTCATCTCCATCAATTTTCTTGTCCTCCTTATTGGGAGCTTGAAGGTACTTGGGACCAAATACCCGGATCAATGGTTTTACAAACACCCGCACGCATTGAGCATGGTATCTTCTCCTATGGCATCACTCTCATTGTCGTCGATATTTTTTGGTAAGAACTTAATCAAGGCAAACCGGCGGCATTCCTTCCGCGAGTGAAGAACCGACAATTTTGCTTGCAAACTTCCACAATACGAACACAAGGATATTATTTAATAACGCCAACGGAGGAGATGCGCAGATAGGTCGGTACCTCGGCAGAGTAGTCTTTCATGAGCAAATTGTGGCCGGGAGCTCGGTTGCATGAAATGCAAAGGCGGCCTACCGTCGATCCACAACGTTTCTTCTTCTTGCCCGCTTCAAATTTATTGATGAGATACAATAAGAGGAGGTGCCCGGCATCATCGTCAAAAAGCAACTCTTCTATGTCGAAATCATCCAACTTCGATGGCGAGGACGAACTCCAAACATCCATCTACGGATATAAATTCGTGTCACGTCTAATGGAAATATTTTCGCATTTCAAAAAAATGTCTGTGAAATTTTACAAAATGTTATATACAAATGTAAAACAATGTTTGCGCAGGTTAAGAAAATTGTTTATTTCCATTTAAAATTCTCTTGACATTTTAAAAACATATTCACGTGTTTCCAAAAAATGTCCATGAAGTCCATGAAAAATTCAAAATGTTTAAACAATGTGAAAAACTTTTCACATAGTTTATAAAAATGTTTAGTGTCGTCTTAAAAATGTACGACGTGTATTCAAAAACAATGTTACCATGTATTCAAAAAATTGTTTAAAATATGTATTTGAAAAATTGTATATAATGTATATTTGAAAAAATGCCCAATGTGTATCAGAAAGATTTTTAACGTATGCTTTAAAAATGTACATTTTGTACCAAAAAAGTAGATATGTGTTCAAAAGAAAGAAAACTGATAAAAATCTGACAAAGAAACAAAAAGAAACCAAAAGTGAAAATGGAAGAAAGAGGAAAAGAAAAAAATAAACGAAGAAAACCGCTCGAACGAACTTAGCGACAGCTACAAGTAGCAGCTAGAAGCTCCCGGAACGCATCCACCTCCTGCCGTGACGGCGCCGTGCCACTGGATATCACCGTTATACGGACGCGTCACTGTCTTGTACTGTTTGAAGCTACGTATATTTCACAGTTTTATACGCCAGCACTTAATGCACCCACGGCGGCTTTGCTGTTCCATTGGTCCACGTACCGGGAGCGAGCGAGCTCGTCCGCTCAATCGCCGTTCTCAGTAGTATACACGCAACAGTAGTGCAGCACATGTGCCCTGCTCCAGTCCATTCACTGTTACTACTACAGTAGATGCATGACTGTTTTACTATTCCAGTAGTAGCAGACGCGTTTACTGTAGTGCGGTAGAAGTGACATCATCGGAACGAAAGAAAAAAAGACGTGGATGTGGTGGGTATAGCGGGGCGCGGGTTATGTGCATTTTAGTTATGCAGAGGCCGGGTGATGCTCATTATATTTTGTATCCGCTTGATGTTATATTTTAAGTCAATAAAAATGCTCTTTATCGAAAAAATAGCGGGCGCGGGTATTAAGATTTAAGTCTCTGCAATGAGTTTTTAGCTTATCGGACTCTTCCACTTAACTTATGTACGTGTGACGTGTCCTACGGAGGGACCGCCTTGTATCCACCACCACACTCACTCCCTCTACCTATATTATGATCGATCACTGGCAGACTCCAACAAGCGTGATCGCGCCGGTGGCGTGGCCTCGTCGTGCTCGACCCGACGCCGGCATCAACGACGCCATGATCCTACTCGCTGGACAAGCTGTTCGACGCATGCACATGCCATGCATGCATGTAGAGGGACGGACGTACGTACGTGGCCTCGGCAAAACCAAACGTAAATGCACTGGGTTGGGGCCGGGCCCCCACACACAACACACACGGGAGAGCAAGTCGATCGGCGCCGTGGCTCAAGCAGCGTGCTCCATCCATGCACCTAGACCTAGGACTGGTTCCCGTGCACTACACTACTAGAGGCACTAGTAGAAAACTAGTAGAAAACAGGGCTATGGTTCAGGCCGCATCAGCCCATTAGTCCCGGTTTAGTCTAGAACCGGGACCAATATGGGCATTGGTCCCGGTTCGTGAGCCCAGGAGGCCGGCCGGGCCACGTGGGCCATTGGTCCCGATTCATCTGGACCTTTTGGTCCCGGTTGGTGGGATGAACCGGGACCAAAGGGCCTCCCTCCTGGCCCACCACCATTGGTCCCGGTTGGTGGGATGACTTTTCTTACAACGCGCGGTACGAGCCGTACATTCGGAGATTGGGTCTTCTCTCATTCATGTTGCAGTTTAAGCGACGCGCTCCGCCGGTGAACCACGCGGCGCTGACCGCACTTGTGGATCGTTGGAGGCCCGAGACTCAATCGTTCCACCTTGCATGTGGGGAGATGACGATGACCCTAGAGGACATGGCTATGATAAGCGGCCTTCCTATCAACGGACAAGCTGTTACCGGTCGTGTCAGCGCTGCTAATTGGCGAGAACGGACTGGCATTTTAATTGGTGTTCAGCCCGATCCCCCTCTGCCAGGCAAGGCGCTGATACCTCGAAAGTGAGGCATTCTTGGCTAAAACTAGTCAGAGGAGAAAACAATCCGTGCCCTGAGGGTGCCAATGACGTGCTTGTGTAGCAGTACACGCAGGCCTATCTTTGGTATGTACTCCCTCCGTCCCATAATGTAAGACGTTTTTTGATACTAGTGTAGCGTCAAAAAACGTCTTACATTATTGGACGGAGGGAGTACTAACCAAGGTAGTCTTCTCAGACGCAACTGGGAACTCAGCCCTCTGGATATTCCTGGAGCTACTCAATAACTGAGATACCCAGTATAGCTGGGGTTCGGCCGCACTAGCATATTTGTATCGTCAGGTAAGAGATATTTGCAACCATTTATCTTGCATTTGTCATGCGTCTCCATATCTAACATGTTTGTTTGATTGCAGCTTGACTTGGCGTGTCGCAGGCAGGGAGATACATAATCATTGGCTGGATTTTTAGTTGATCGGCTTCTTCCACTGTACGTACGTGTGACGTGTCCTACGGAGGGACCGCCTTGTATCCACCACCACACTCACTCCCTCTACCTATATTATGATCGATCACTGGCAGACTCCAACAAGCGTGATCACGCCGGTGGCGTGGCCTCGTCATGCTCGACCCGACGCCGGCATCAACGACGCCATGATCCTACTCGCTGGACAAGCTGTTCGACGCATGCACATGCCATGCATGCATGTAGAGGGACGGACGTACGTACGTGGCCTCGGCAAAACCAAACGTAAATGCACTGGGTTGGGGCCGGGCCCCCACACACAACACACACGGGAGAGCAAGTCGATCGGCGCCGTGGCTCAAGCAGCGTGCTCCATCCATGCACCTAGACCTAGGACTGGTTCCCGTGCACTACACTACTAGAGGCACTAGTAGAAAACTAGTAGAAAACAGGGCTATGGTTTAGGCCGCATCAGCCCATTAGTCCCGGTTTAGTCTATAACCGGGACCAATATGGGCATTGGTCCCGGTTCGTGAGCTCAGGAGGCCGGCCGGGCCACGTGGGCCATTGGTCCCGATTCATCTAGACCTTTTGGTCCCGGTTGGTGGGATGAACCGGGACCAAAGGGCCTCCCTCCTGGCCCACCACCATTGGTCCCGGTTGGTGGGATGACTTTTCTTACAACGCGCGGTACGAGCCGTACATTCGGAGATTGGGTCTTCTCTCATTCATGTTGCAGTTTAAGCGACGCGCTCCGCCGGCGAACCACGCGGCGCTGACCGCACTTGTCGATCGTTGGAGGCCCGAGACTCAATCGTTCCACCTTGCATGTGGGGAGATGACGATGACCCTAGAGGACATGGCTATGATAAGCGGCCTTCCTATCAACGGACAAGCTGTTATCGGTCGTGTCAGCGCCGCTAATTGGCGAGAACGGACTGGCATTTTAATTGGTGTTCAGCCCGATCCCCCTCTGCCAGGCAAGGCGCTGATACCTCGAAAGTGAGGCATTCTTGGCTAAAACTAGTCAGAGGAGAAAACAATCCGTGCCCTGAGGGTGCCAATGACGTGCTTGTGTGGCAGTACACGCAAGCCTATCTTTGGTATGTACTCCCTCCGTCCCATAATGTAAGACGTTTTTTGATACTAGTGTAGCGTCAAAAAACGTCTTACATTATTGGACGGAGGGAGTACTAACCAAGATAGTCTTCTCAGACGCAACTGGGAACTCAGCCCTCTGGATGTTCCTGGAGCTACTCAATAACTGAGATACCCAGTATAGCTGGGGTTCGGCCGCACTAGCATATTTGTATCATCAGGTAAGAGATATTTGCAACCATTTATCTTGCATTTGTCATGCGTCTCCATATCTAACATGTTTGTTTGATTGCAGCTTGACTTGGCGTGTCGCAGGCAGGGAGATACATAATCATTGGCTGGATTTTTAGTTGATCGGCTTCTTCCACTGTACGTATGTGTGACGTGTCCTACGGAGGGACCGCCTTGTATCCACCGCCACACTCACTCCCTCTACCTATATTATGATCGATCACTGGCAGACTCCAACATGCGTGATCGCGCCGGTGGCGTGGCCTCGTCGTGCTCGACCCGACGCCGGCATCAACGACGCCATGATCCTACTCGCTGGACAAGCTGTTCGACGCATGCACATGCCATGCATGCATGTAGAGGGACGGACGTACGTACGTGGCCTCGGCAAAACCAAACGTAAATGCACTGGGTTGGGGCCGGGCCCCCACACACAACACACACGGGAGAGCAAGTCGATCGGCGCCGTGGCTCAAGCAGCGTGCTCCATCCATGCACCTAGACCTAGGACTGGTTCCCGTGCACTACACTACTAGAGGCACTAGTAGAAAACAGGGCTATGGTTTAGGCCGCATCAGCCCATTAGTCCCGGTTTAGTCTAGAACCGGGACCAATATGGGCATTGGTCCCGGTTCGTGAGCCCAGGAGGCCGGCCGGGCCACGTGGGCCATTGGTCCCGATTCATTTGGACCTTTTGGTCCCGGTTGGTGGGATGAATCAGGACCAAAGGGCCTCCCTCCTGGCCCACCACCATTGGTCCCGGTTGGTGGGATGACTTTTCTTACAACGCGCGGTACGAGCCGTACATTCGGAGATTGGGTCTTCTCTCATTCATGTTGCAGTTTAAGCGACGCGCTCCGCCGGTGAACCACGCGGCGCTGACCGCACTTGTGGATCGTTGGAGGCCCGAGACTCAATCGTTCCACCTTGCATGCGGGGAGATGACGATGACCCTAGAGGACATGGCTATGATAAGAGGCCTTCCTATCAACGGACAAGCTGTTACCGGTCGTGTCAGCGCCGCTAATTGGCGAGAACGTACTGGCATTTTAATTGGTGTTCAGCCCGATCCCCCTCTGCCAGGCAAGGCGCTGATACCTCGAAAGTGAGGCATTCTTGGCTAAAACTAGTCAGAGGAGAAAACAATCCGTGCCCTGAGGGTACCAATGACGTGCTTGTGTAGCAGTACACGCAGGCCTATCTTTGGTATGTACTCCCTCCGTCCCATAATGTAAGACGTTTTTTGATACTAGTGTAGCATCAAAAAACGTCTTACATTATTGGACGGAGGGAGTACTAACCAAGGTAGTCTTCTCAGACGCAACTGGGAACTCAGCCCTCTGGATGTTCCTGGAGCTACTCAATAACTGAGATACCCAGTATAGCTGGGGTTCGGCCGCACTAGCATATTTGTATCGTCAGGTAAGAGATATTTGCAACCATTTATCTTGCATTTGTCATGCGTCTCCATATCTAACATGTTTGTTTGATTGCAGCTTGACTTGGCGTGTCGCAGGCAGGGAGATACATAATCATTGGCTGGATTTTTAGTTGATCGGCTTCTTCCACTGTACGTACGTGTGACGTGTCCTACGGAGGGACCGCCTTGTATCCACCACCACACTCACTCCCTCTACCTATATTATGATCGATCACTGGCAGACTCCAACAGGCATGATCGCGCCGGTGGCGTGGCCTCGTCGTGCTCGACCCGACGCCGGCATCAACGACGCCATGATCCTACTCGCTGGACAAGCTGTTCGACGCATGCACATGCCATGCATGCATGTAGAGGGACGGACGTACGTACGTGGCCTCGGCAAAACCAAACGTAAATGCACTGGGTTGGGGCCGGGCCCCCACACACAACACACACGGGAGAGCAAGTCGATCGGCGCCGTGGCTCAAGCAGCGTGCTCCATCCATGCACCTAGACCTAGGACTGGTTCCCGTGCACTACACTACTAGAGGCACTAGTAGAAAACAGGGCTATGGTTTAGGCCGCATCAGCCCATTAGTCCCGGTTTAGTCTAGAACCGGGACCAATATGGGCATTGGTCCCGGTTCGTGAGCCCAGGAGGCCGGCCGGGCCACGTGGGCCATTGGTCCCGATTCATCTGGACCTTTTGGTCCCGGTTGGTGGGATGAACCGGGACCAAAGGGCCTCCCTCCTGGCCCACCACCATTGGTCCCGGTTGGTGGAATGACTTTTCTTACAACGCGCGGTACGAGCCGTACATTCGGAGATTGGGTCTGCTCTCATTCATGTTGCAGTTTAAGCGACGCGCTCCGCCGGTGAACCACGCGGCGCTGACCGCACTTGTGGATCGTTGGAGGCCCGAGACTCAATCGTTCCACCTTGCATGTGGGGAGATGACGATGACCCTAGAGGACATGGGTATGATAAGTGGCCTTCCTATCAACGGACAAGCTGTTACCGGTCGTGTCAGCGCCGCTAATTGGCGAGAACGGACTGGCATTTTAATTGGTGTTCAGCCCGATCCCCCTCTGCCAGGCAAGGTGCTGATACCTCGAAAGTGAGGCATTCTTGGCTGAAACTAGTCAGAGGAGAAAACAATCCGTGCCCTGAGGGTGCCAATGACGTGCTTGTGTAGCAGTACACGCAGGCCTATCTTTGGTATGTACTCCCTCCGTCCCATAATGTAAGACGTTTTTTGATACTAGTGTAGCGTCAAAAAACGTCTTACATTATTGGACGGAGGGAGTACTAACCAAGGTAGTCTTCTCAGACGCAACTGGGAACTCAGCCCTCTGGATGTTCCTGGAGCTACTCAATAACTGAGATACCCAGTATAGCTGGGGTTCGGCCGCACTAGCATATTTGTATCGTCAGGTAAGAGATATTTGCAACCATTTATCTTGCATTTGTTATGCGTCTCCATATCTAACATGTTTGTTTGATTGCAGCTTGACTTGGCGTGTCGCAGGCAGGGAGATACATAATCATTGGCTGGATTTTTAGTTGATCGGCTTCTTCCACTGTACGTACGTGTGACGTGTCCTACGGAGGGACCGCCTTGTATCCACCACCACACTCACTCCCTCTACCTATATTATGATCGATCACTGGCAGACTCCAACAAGCGTGATCGTGCCGGTGGCGTGGCCTCGTCGTGCTCGACCCGACGCCGGCATCAACGACGCCATGATCCTACTCGCTGGACAAGCTGTTCGACGCATGCACATGCCATGCATGCATGTAGAGGGACGGACGTACGTACGTGGCCTCGGTAAAACCAAACGTAAATGCACTGGGTTGGGGCCGGGCCCCCACACACAACACACACGGGAAAGCAAGTCGATCGGCGCCGTGGCTCAAGCAGCGTGCTCCATCCATGCACCTAGACCTAGAACTGGTTTCCGTGCACTACACTACTACAGGATGCACTGCCCACCTCCACACAACGTCCTTATTTCAACCTCCCCGGAACTAGAAGAAAATACCACGAGACCACCACCGTAGAGAAATTCCTGTCTCCTGTATAGCAATGACGGTGAGTACTATACATGTCGGTCCATAGGGATACCTCTCATGTCGGTCCATAGCAATGACGGTGAGTACTATAAAGCCAACTCCACCGCACGACCCTAAATCTATACCCATTTTATCCGGATTTTGTCCATATGAGGTAGAAATAGGGAGAACAAACGGCGGACAGAGGCCGCACAAACTCGCTGCACGCAGTCCTACTACCCCATTTTCACCCCATACGTCGTGGTCGTGGGTGCACATGGTGGGCCAGGTACAGAAACGGAGAGAGTGACATGTGGGGTCGAGGCAGACACAGGCGGACGACGAGGACGCAAAAGCGTCCGCTTTCTGTCCGCTTTGGCCCCAAACCGAAAGCAACTTTGATCTGGAAATGGGGCAAAAGCGGACACGGGCCGAACAAAACGTCCGTATGCTTCCATGTGTTGGGTCGTTTGATTTGTTTATTTTATCCCAAACAAACACAAACAAACCATTTAGAGTAGAAATGGATCACGCGGTGGAGTTGGCCTAAAACCCGCTAGCGGAAAAGTGCCGCGGGCTTTGAGCACGCGCGGTCAGAGCACATCTCTCTCTCTCCCTCCTTCTATACACGCAGCAGTAGTAAAGCACATCTGCCCTGTTCCCAGTCCATTGGCTGCCACCACTACAGTAGATGTAGATTTCTTGACTGTTTTACTACTCCAGTACCAGTAGTAGCGGAGGCGTTTGCTGTAGTGCGGTAGAAATGACAACACCGAAACACAAGAAAAAAAGACGTGGATGTGTAGCGTATGGCACGCGCGCCTGTTAAGACTGCGCAATGAGGTTTTAGTTCACTGGCCTCTTCTACTGTACGTACGTACGTACGTGTGACGTGTCCTACAGACCGCACCTTGTATCCACCACCACCCTCACTAGTCACTCCTCTAGCTAACTAAAGAAACTTGTCGTGTAGTACAGTGAATGAGGGGTTTGTTGCACTACCCGAGATGCTATCTATGCTTTCTCAAGCGAGAAACGGTGACCCCGTCTTTGCAAGAATTGTCCCTTCTAGGTCGCGGTTTGAAACTAGGTGAACGTGTGCACAAATGAGGGCTTAACGGTGTCAATCTACCTGCCTGAGCCGGGTGCCGGGTCTGATTGATGGGACAATTTGCTTGCAAACGAACAAAGCAAAAGAATGTTGGGCAGCGATGAAGCGGTAGGATCATCTACACTTTTGTGGTCTATCTGAAAATAGAGAAACATGCGCATTTTCATGGGTCTCCATATGACTCACGAGAGGTTGCCATGTTGGCCTTCGAGGCCATAAAGCAACGGGATTTGGCATTTGTTAGGGCCATGCCATTTGTGGGCATTGGCTGAGTGCGTCTTTTCTTTGTTTTTTTCTAGGTTTTTTACCTCGTTCCCTAAAAATCGTGCGCATTCTGTACATTGTATTTTCACTGTTTTTCCGATAAGAAAAGACAACGCTCCTGTCGATTTAAAAAAAAAGTACAGTCGATCACTCGCAGACAGCGACAACCGCAATTGCGCAACAAGAATGCCGGTGGCCTCGTCGTGCTTGATCCGATCCATGGACATGCCGTGCACCTCATGCATGCATGCACGCGGACGGTCGGACGTACGTACGTGGCCTCGGCCAAACCAAACGTACACGCCGACCAGCGCGCACGCCAAGTCGGCATACGGACTGAACGCCTGGGCGGAACCGGCCGGCACGCCGTCGTCAACCTGTACGCGGCGACAAAGAAGGCCAGGCCATCCGGCGCGCGTACAACCCTATTCGCCCTCCTCTCTCTCTCTCTCTCTAGCTGTCTAGCGCTTTCTCTCTCTCTAGCTGTCTAGCGCTTTCTCTCTCTCTCTAGCTGTCTAGCGCGCTCTCATCATCTTCCCCGGTTTCCCGCTGATGCAGCAGAGCGCAATTAAAAAAGGGCCACCCATTCCATTCCATGGAGAGAGAGAGAGGACGAACAGGACAAGCACAAAAGATTGGACAGAGGAGATGCATTCACTCCTCTTGTCTCTACCGCAGGCCAGGGAAACCGGAGCCTTGCATTGATATTTCCTATTGAAAATTGCACTACACATTTCCCTCCATTGGCTGGTCCCTCACTTTCCTACTGAAAATAGCACTACCCATTTGCTAGTCCCTCACGGCCCATTTCTCTCTCGCACCCCCTCCTTCTGCTGCATACACGCCCATTTAGAGCATTTACAGCCGCATATTTCAAATATGACTCCTCAAACACATGCAGGCGCGTCTGTGGGCAGTGACTGATCAATCCTCAAAATTTGCACATCTACATCCAGACACCTCATACTAAAATTCTTAAATCCATACAAAAGCATGCAAAGATAAAAATCTACGTACTATGTAGATCACCTAGGCTACTCCTCGTTCGAGATGTCGACTATCTCCGTGCTCGGCTCCGGGTATATGAGCGGCAGCTGCAGCTCCGGCTCCTCCAGCTGCTCCGCTCTAGCCGCGTCCTCTATCTCCACGTCAAGTTCGGCAACGAGTGCGTTAGTCGTCGCCCGCTCCTGCCGGAGGAACTGCCGGTTGGCCTGCACATAGGCCTCATCCTGGATGGATTCCAGGATGGCCCACTGCTTCGTCATCTCCGCGGCTTGGGCGACGGCGAACTCCGCATTCGCGCCCTCCATGTTGAAGCCCGGAGCAGGCTGCTCCACCTCGTCCTCCTTCGGACCCGCCAACTCCAACGGCTCCGGCAGCTACTCTCCCTCCTCCTCCGGCTCCTCCTCCTCCTTTGACGAGTCCGAAGGCAGCCCGACAGCGATGCGCGCGGCACGCCTCGCCCGGATCTCCTCCGCGATCTGGTACCGCCGCTCTGGCATGAGCATAGCGTACGTCGTGATTTTCTGCCGGACCATCGTGATGCTGGAGAGCATGGGGAGAGTGGGGGAGAGGAGGTGGATGGGATTAGGTTGCGGCGCAGAGAGGGCTGAGGTGGATGGGCTAGGGTTGGGGGACGCCGGCCGGCTTAAATAGCCGGATTTGGCCTCGGGCGAGCAGCCGGAGCGGCGCCACGCGACATTCACACGGCGGCGACGGAGGAGATGTCTGTCGGACCACCGAGTTTCCAGGCCATCCCGCGTGGGATCCCATCGTCAGTCCTACATCCCGAACACGCCCGGGCGCCCCATATCTGCCCCATATTTGGGCTGGATATGAGGGGTGCCGGTCAGTTCGGGCGTTTGAGGCCTGTTTGATGGGGGTTTGAGGCCGGTTTGGGGCGCATGACTGTATATGCTCTTAGAGCATCTCCAGCCGTTGCCCCCCCCCCCAAATCTCCCCCTGGGGGCGAGCCGGCGATACAATCGGCGCTGGGGGCGGTTTTGCGCCCAGTCGTCGCCCCCAGGCGCCGATATTGGCCCAGTTTTCAGCCTCTTTCGGCGAATAAAGGGCCCATATTCGACGTGGTTCGCTGTGGCTCGGTGTTCAATTATCAACATAAATAAGTTTTTATCACATATTTCATCACAGAAAAACCAAATACTTCAACAAAATAGTACAACAACAAATAGTTCAATACAAATTATATAGTTCAACAAATAAAAACTCATATTTCATCACACGTCGTGCCCGGCGTCACCCTTGAGCCTCCATAGGTGCTCCACCTGATCATGCTGCAGCTCATGATGCACCTGTGGGTCTCGGATCTCCTGACGCATACTGAGGTAGGCAGTCCAGGTTGCCGGTAGCTGGTGATCAACTTCGGCTAGAGGATCCTACCTGTAGTATGGTTCAGTGTCAAACACTGGGTCTTGTTGCTCGCTCTCGATGATCATGTTGTGCAAGATGACACAACAAGTCATGATCTCCCACATTTGATCTTTCGACCAGGTCTGAGCGGGGTACCAGACAACAGCTAATCGAAATTGGAGCACACCAAAAGCATGCTCGACATCCTTCCTGCAAGCCTCTTGACACTTGGCAAAGTAGGACTTCTTGCCTCCTGGCACAACGTTTGAGATAGTCTTCACAAATGTAGACCATCTCGGATAGATGCCATCAGCTAGATAGTACTCCTTGTTGTAGTGCCACCCATTGATCTCGAAGTTCACCAGAGGAGAATGACCTTCAACAAGCTTGGCAAAGACAGGAGAGCACTGCAGCACGTTGATGTCATTGTGAGTTCCTGGCATACCAAAGAAGGAGTGCCAAATCCAGAGGTCCTGTGTGGCCACCGCCTCAAGTACCACACTACAACCGCCTTTGGCGCCTTTGTACATCCCCTGCCAAGCAAATGGGCAATTCTTCCATTTCCAATGCATGCAGTCGATGCTTCCAAGCATCCCAGGAAATCCTCTTGCTGCATTCTATGCTAGGATCCGAACAGTGTCTTCCGCATTGGGTGTTCTCAAGTATTGCGGTCCAAACACTGCCACCACTGCCCGACAGAACTTGTAGAAACACTCTATGCTGGTGGACTCGGCCATGCGCCCATAGTCGTCGAGTGAATCAGCGGGAGCTCCGTATGCAAGCATCCTCATCGCTGTCGTGTACTTCTGGATCGAGGTGAATCCAAGTTTACCGGTGCAATCCATCTTACACTTGAAGTAGTTGTCGAACTCCCGGATGGAATTCACAATAATGAGGAAGAGCTTTCGGCTCATCCGATAACAGCGCCGAAATGTTTTATCGCCGTGAAGTGGAGCATCGACGAAGTAGTTGGAGTAGAGCATGCAGTAGCCTTTGAGACGATGTCGGTTCTTTGCTTTCACCTGCCCCGGCGCTGAGCCACCTTGCCGCGGTTTTTCATTGCTCGCCAGCAGCTGGGCGAGGGCGGCGAGCACCATGAGATGCTCTTCTTCCTGGACGTCGGCCTCAGCTTCCTCTTCCAGCAGCGCGGCGAGCGCTTCCTCGTCATCCGAGTCCATCGCCGAGGCAGGAAAATCGCCGAACACCTTGCACCCGGTGGGCGTGCACCAGCCGCTAAACTGCCCCTCCGCGGCCGAAAACGCCGGCCGGAAATGCCCAGCTGCTGTTGGAGGGGCTGCCAAGGCGAACCTCTAGTATTTTTCCGGCGGGGAATGGCTATCTAGCGGTGAAGGGCAGCGGGCGGCGCCAGGATATAGCTAGTGGCGGCCGAGGGCGCGCGGGGGGGGGGGGGAGACGAGTCAGGGAAGAAAATCTTGACTTTTCACCTGACGGTGTGGGCCAGTCGCGCTTTTCCCTTGCGCCGGAGCCCCCTATCGCCCCCGAGTGCGCCGGGTTCGGCCTGCGGCCGCCAGGCGGAAAAAAAGGCCGAACTGGCGCTTTTCGTCACTGGTAGAAAAAGGGCCTATAGTCCCGGTTCGTAAGGGCCTTTAGTCCCGGTTCCTGAACCGGGACTAAAGTGTCGGTACTAATGCCCCGACCCTTTAGTCCCGGTTCAATCCAGAACCGGGACTGATGGGCCTCCACGTGGGCAGTGCGCGGAGCCCAGGCAGGAGACCCTTTGGTCCCGGTTGGTGGCACCAACCGGGACCAATAGGCATCCACGCGTCAGCATTTCTGTGGCTGGGGTTTTTGTTTTTTCTTGAAGGGGGGGGGTTTGGGGGTTTTGGGGGGTTAATTTAGGTGTTTCATATATTGTGTTAGGTAGCTATAATTAATAGAGAGAAGTGTCCTCTCTTATGTCCGTGCTTGGTCGACGCTACGTACTATACATACGTATAGAGAGGACTAGACACACTAGCTAGCTAGTAAGCAAACGAAGGAAACAGAAGATCGTCATGAACATATATGCATACAGAGAGAAGTGATATCGACCACCTCTCCTTCTCCGAGAGATTGGTCAAACAACAAGTTCTCGTATATCTATCCGACACTACCGGCTACATATATACAATACTTATCTCTTACAAATATAATCATACGGACTCATGGTTCACATAGTATTCTCCGTCTTCCGCGATCACGTGGTCAAGAAAGAATGCCACCAATTCCTCTTGAATTGCTCGCATGCGAGCTGGTGCTAGGATCGTTCATCCCGCTTCCGAAACATCTAATTTGAAGAAGGGGGTCAATACATATATATATGAATGAATGAAACTCAACACAGATGATGGTAATAAAATAAAATTGTGAATGTTGTTATTTACGTACTTCATATTGTTCGTCAGAGTACCCGCCCCGCTCACAGGTCGTGTGGCGGATGGACTCGCAGACGTAGTATCCACAGAAATCATTCCCTTGTTCCTGCCACAACCACTTTACAAGAAATAGAGGTCAATCAAACTGATAAGCAAGAATGCTAAATGGTATTGATGAAACTAGCGCTTGAATCACTAGCTATGAGATGCGCGGAACATGCTACTATAGTACTTACTTTCGGGTGTCTAAATTCCAGCTCCTTCGGCAGTCCTGAAACTTTTCTGGTGAATTTTCTCCAAACCCTGTCGGACAAAGAAAACAATTACTTGATATCAGGAAATGAACAAAGTTGCTGATATGGTGGATAATGATCGATTTAACTTACTTCTTGAGGATTTCAGTCATGTCCGCATACTCCTGGGGATCTTTTCATTTAGAGTCCAAGACAGTTACTACTCCCCGCTCAAGCCTAATCTCTAGGAGAATATAGTGGTACCTGCGCACGCATGCATAACTCATCAATTACATTACTATAACCTGGACTAATATATAAGGGAAACCAAATATGCACAAGACAATAACACTCACTTGAAGTTGTAAGGAAAGAGTATTATATCTTTGTTTTCATTTTTTTGAATGATCGTAGCAAGTTGGCCTCGGTATCTTCAGGACGATGTTCAACCTCAGTTGCATCTATGAGATATGTGTTAACGAACCCAATATCACCGATTTGTCTTTTCTTCAATTCGGCGATCTTCAATCTGCATAATATAGTGAGGATAATTATAAATACATGCAATGAAAGAGATGAGCTATATAGAGAGACTTAATGACAGAAGTAGTAGTACTTACAGACATTAGCAGGTGACCGTTGTTTTATCGAGGGCCAATTGATTGAAAAACTGATAGAACTCCTCAAATGGAATAGGCAACAGTTCAATTCCAACGAGGTCATGCTCCGGTTTAACTCTCGCATACAAAGTACTCCTCCCCTCAGACTCTCTGCAGATTTTCAAGTACCAATCATGTAATCTTCGCATCATCGTTGTTAAAGATTTTTCATCTTTGACGAGAGGCTTCCCGTACTCGTATCTGTGTATCTGCACCTCCATGGGATCATAATGTACATCGTCGGGCAGGTAATCGTCAACATTGCAATAACCGGGCACCATCCTCGGATCGACGATGTAGCTAGGCACCTTGAGCGGGGGGCATGATTGCTTCGCTTATTCGCCGAGCTGGGCAATTTGTTTCCCAGCTGCTCGTCGTTCTTTCAGCCTTTGATCACTGACTGTACTTCCCGACCGCTCCGCTTCGGCCCATGTCTTTGCAATAATGCGCTCATAGTTGGCTTTCGGTGGAGACTTGGGTGGTTTTGCCAGGGCAGCCAGAGTGCGCTTCACTTTCACCGGATCTACCTTCTCCTCCAGAGGTGGATGTCTCTTTGCTTTCAACCCTTTAAACCAGTCATCCACTTCGGTTTGCGCGATCTTCGTGTTCTCCTCCGGGGTCCTCTCGTATGGTAACTTCTGTGGACTCTTCAGAGAAGGACCGAATCTGTATGTCCTACCCGCCTCTGGTCGTACTGCTAGACGCCGGCCGAGCAGACGGAGCGGTTGTCTTCTTTACTTGCTTACGAGGCGGAGGAGAAGGACTACGACGCGCCGGAGCAGCTGCCGGAGCGGTGGCGGGTCTCTTCCGCCCTTGCTGACGAGGCGGAGAAGGAGGAGGCTGGCTGCTCGGGCGCGCCGGCGCAGGCGGAGAAGGAGGCGGAGTGCCGCCACGCGCTGGAGAAGGAGCCGGCCGAGGGCCCTGATCGTCACTCGTCGGAGGAGGAGGCGGTGGAGGATGCGGAGTTCCCTGACTCGTCAGAGGAGGAGGAGGAGGCGGAGGCATCCAGTTCGAAGGTTGATGAGCTCCTTCCGCCATAGGCATGGAGTCTTCAGAGCAGACCCCAGCCGAGTCTCCCCTTCACCGGTAGGGTGGTCAAGCTGGAGGTCCTCAAATCCCTCCGGTATTTCATCCACCATCACCCTAGCATATCCTTCTGGAATCGGCCGGCAGTGAAAAGTTGCGCCGGGTTCAGTAGGATAAACAGAGCCAACGGCCGCCTTGACCTTCAAATTCATCCATTGCGTCATAAGGTGGCAATTTTGAGACTCCGTGATAGCATCCACGGGATAGCTGGTAGGAGCCGTCAAGGCATGCTCCGGCTGAAGTAGCTCGGTGGAAGCCACGCTGCTTCTGCGCTGAGATGGCGGGGTAGCTTCGGGGGAGGCTTCGGCAGTACGTTTGCTGCGATTTGCTTCTCGTTCCTCTATCGCGTCTACCCTTGCTTGCAGCGCCTGCATTTGGGTCTGCTGCACTTTTTTCTTCCTCTCATGGGATTTGTAACCGCCTGCGTTCGTAAACCCAACCTTCCACGGAATGGAGCCTGGCGTGCCTCGTGTCTGTCCAGGGTGCTCAGGATTCCCGAGGGCCATTGTGAGCTCGTCGTTCTCTCTGTCTGGAAAGAACGTCCCTTCCTGCGCTGCTTCGATATATTGCTTAAGCTTCCTGACTGGTATGTCCATTTGATCATTCGTCCAAATGCACTTCCCTGTCACAGGGTCCAAGGTTCCGCTAGCCCCGAAGAACCAAGTCCGGCAACGGTCTGGCCAGTTAATTGTCTCTGGTTCGATCCCTTTATCAACCAGATCATTCTCAGTCTTGGACCACTTAGGCCGGGCTATGAGGTAGCCACCTGACCCCGTGCGGTGGTGAAGCTTCTTCTTCGCAGCATTTTGCTTGTTTGTCGCGGACATATTCTTACTCTTTTCCGATGTCTTGTGGGCCACAAATGCGGGCCAGTGATATCTGATCTTCTCATATCTGCCCTTGAATTCTGGTGTCTCATTATTTTTGACAAACTTATTCAGCTCTTTCTTCCACCTCCTGAATAGTTCTGCCATCCTCTTAAGAGCAAAATACTTGATTAATTTCTCTTTAACTGGGTTCTCTGGATTATCCTCTGGGGGTAGGGTGAAATTTGACTTCAGCTCAGTCCAAAGATCATTTTTCTGCATATCATTGACATAAGACACCTCAGGGTCTTCTGTAGCTGGCTTAAACCATTGCTGGATGCTTATCGGGATCTTGTCCCTAACCAGAACCCCGCACTGAGCAACAAATGCGCTCTTTGTGCAGAGGGGTTCAATCGGTTGGCCGTCGGGCGCGATTGCTATGATTTCAAACTTTTCATCCGAGCTCAACTTTTTCTTCGGGCCTCGTCTCTTTACCGAAGTTGTGCTCGATCCGGAGGGCTAGAAAAAAGAACAAAGACTTAATTAATATGTGTACATACCAAAACAATGAATGCATCAATCAGCTAGTCAGCACAGGCTTAACTAATATATATACCTGGCCGGACTCGGTTCGGTCACCGGAGCCGTCATCACGGTCTCCTTCTTGCACCGGCATTGGGTCACCGGAGCCGTCTTCATGTTCTTCTTCTTGCACCAGCATTAGGTCACCATAGCCAGCTTGTTCACCCTCTCCTTCCAGACCATCGGTTTCGTTGAGAAAAAACGAGACGGCATCACTTCCTTCTGCGATTATGTCCCTCAACAACGCTTCTTTTGCTTCGTCTAGGGCGGTGTCCATAGTTTCTACAAATATTTACAACATGTCAATTATTATTCAAACATGATAGATGGATATATTAGTGCCAAACGTAGAACTAGCTACCTAATCATAGTAAGCTATCGGGAGGGGGTATATATCGACAACGACGACACTACATCTATGTCCCTCGACGACCCTCGTTCCCGATAAAAAAAAGAGGAAGAAGAAGAAAAAAAAGAGGAGAAGAAAGAATAGAGGAGAGAAGAACTCCTCTATTCTTTCTTCTCCTCTTTTTTTTCTTCCTCTTCTTTTTTTATCCTCTTCTTCCTCTCATGTTCGAGAGGATCGCCGAGGCGTCGGGAGGTTGCCTAGTGTCAAAGGATTCAACCAAACCATGTCTTCATCATTAGGCGAAAGGAACATGTGCATGATGGTACGAAGCTCTTCAAAGTTGTTCTAGAACGGAGTCCCAGATAGGATAATTCGCTTTTTGGTACAAAGTTCAGCAAGAGCCTTCCAAATATCGCTATTTGGAAGGCCTTTGCTGAATTCGTACCAAAAGGCGGATTATCCTATCCGGGACTCCATTCCAGAACAACTTTGCAGAACTTCGTACCAACATGCCCTGGTTACTTCCGGCTAATGATGAAGGCATGGATTTCTTCAATACTTTGACACTAGGAAACCTCTCTCGACCCCTCGGGGATCCTTGACCCCTCGAACCCTCGACGACCCTGGAACCCTCGACCCCTAGACGACCCTCTTCTTCCTCTCATTTTCGAGAGGATCACCGAGGGGTCGGGAGGTTGCGTAGTGTCAAAGGATTCAACAAAACCATGTCTTCATCATTAGGCGAAAGTAACATGTGCATGTGGTACGAAGCTCTTCAAAGTTGTTCTGGAACGGAGTCCCAGATAGGATAATTCGCTTTTTGGTACAAAGTTCAGCAAGAGCCTTCCGAATATCGCTATTTGGAAGGCCTTTGCTGAATTCGTACCAAAAGGTGGATTATTCTATCCGGGACTCCATTCCAGAACAACTTTGCAGAACTTCGTACCAACATGCCCTAGTTACTTCCGGCTAATGATGAAGGCATGGATTTCTTCAATACTTTGACACTAGGAAATCTCTCTCGACCCCTCGGCGATCCTCGACCCCTCGAACCCTCGACGACCCTGGAACCCTCGACCCCTAGACGACCCTCTTCTTGCTCTCATTTTCGAGAGGATCACCGAGGGGTCGGGAGGTTGTGTAGTGTCAAAGGATTCAACAAAACCATGTCTTCATCATTAGGCGAAAGTAACATGTGCATGATGGTACGAAGCTCTTCAAAGTTGTTCTGGAACGGAGTCCCAGATAGGATAATTCACTTTTTGGTACAAAGTTCATCAAGAGCCTTCCGAATATCGCTATTTGGAAGGCCTTTGCTGAATTCGTACCAAAAGGCGGATTATTCTATCCGGGACTCCATTCCAGAACAACTTTGCAGAACTTCGTACCAACATGCCCTGGTTACTTCCGGCTAATGATGAAGGCATGGATTTCTTCAATACTTTGACACTAGGAAACCTCTCTCGACCCCTCGGCGATCCTCGACCCCTCGAACCCTCGACGACCCTGGAACCCTCGACCCCTAGACGACCCTCTTCTTCCTCTCATGTTCGAGAGGATCGCCGAGGGGTTGGGAGGTTGCCTAGTGTCAAAGGATTCAACAAAACCATGTCTTCATCATTAGGCGAAAGTAACATGTGCATGATGGTACGAAGCTCTTCAAAGTTGTTCTGGAACGGAGTCCCAGATAGGATAATTCACTTTTTGGTACAAAGTTCAGCAAGAGCCTTCCGAATATCGCTATTTGGAAGGCCTTTGCTGAATTCGTACCAAAAGGCGGATTATTCTATCCAGGACTCCATTCCAGAACAACTTTGTAGAACTTCGTACCAACATGCCCTGGTTACTTCCGGCTAATGATGAAGGCATGGATTTCTTCAATACTTTGACACTAGGAAACCTCTCTCGACCCCTCAGCGATCCTCGACCCCTCGAACCCTCGAACCCCCGACAAAAATTAAGAAGAAGAAGAAGAAGAAAAAAGAGGAGAAGAAGAAAGGAATAGCTAGAGGAGAAGAAGAACTGACAAAGTCTTCTCATCTATTCCTTCTTCTTCTGCTTTTTTCTTCTTCCTCCTCTTTTTTTCCTTTTCTTTTTTTCTCCTCTTCTTCCTCTTCTCTTCTTCTCCTTCTTCGGGTAAGCCCTAGTTTCCCGACCCTCGACCGCTCGACGACACTCTCGACATGCCCTCGTTCCCGATAAAAAAAAGAAGAGGAAGAATAAGAATAAAAAGAGGAGAAGAAAGAATAGAGGAGAAGAAGTTCTTCTCATCTATTCTTTCTTCTCCTCTTTTTATTCTTCTTCTTCCTCTTCTTTTTTTCCTCTTCTTCCTCTCCTCTTCTTCTCCCTCTTCCCCGCCTCTCTCATGAATGTTCGCCGTCCCCCCCCCCCTCGACCCCTCGACGACCCTCGTTCCCGATAAAAAAAGAAGAGGAAGAAGAAGAAGAAAAAAGAAGAGAAGAAAGAATAGAGGAGAAGAACTTCTTCTCCTCTATTCTTTCTTCTCCTCTTTTTATTCTTCTTCCTCTTCTTCTCCCTCTTCTTCCCCTTCTTCCCCGCCTCTCTCATGAATGTCCGACGTTCTTGACCCTCGACCCCCTAAACTAGTTCTCGACCCTCGACCCCCTAAACTAGTTCTCGACCCTCGACCCCCTAAACTAGTTCTCGACCCTCGACCCCCTAAATATCCATATATGGACAAAAATTTCTACAAATGAAAATAACCTAAAAAAAATCATATGATCATCTATGAACAAAAAAAAACATCATTTGATCATCTATCATCTATGAACAAAAAAAATCATCATTTGATCATCTATCATCTATGAACAAAAATATTCCTAGATACATAAAAAATTTCTACAAATGAAAATAACCTAAAAAATCATATATATTTAGCAAATTCTAGCCACATACATCACATACACATATACATTATAGCCACATACACATATACATCACATATGAACAAAAAAATAAACTAATAAAAATAAAAAAACATATTGCAACATATGAAAAAAACATGGTGGCACCGGCAGGGTAGAGGGGCATGGCGGCAGATGCTCACAGAGGGGAGCGGCGCCGGCGTCTGGGCAGATGGCGTCGAGGGCGGCGGCGACGGCGTCGGGGTGGCCTGGGGCAGCGACGGCGTCGGGGCGACGCGGGGCGCGGGCGGCGACGGGGCGACGACGACGGGCGCGGGCGACGACGACGAGGAGCAGGGCGTCGGGGTAGATGGCGTCGAGGGCGGCGGCGACGACGTCGGGGCGACGCGGGGCGCGGGCGGCGACGGGGCGACGACGTCGAGGAGCAGGGCGTCGGGGCAGAGGGTGGCGTCGGCGGCGGGGAGTTGAGGAACTGAATGAAAATTTTGACAAGTGTTGTATATATAGCCAGGCCTTTGGTCCCGGTTGGTGGCACCAACCGGGACTAATGCACCCCTTTAGTCCCGGTTGGTGCCACGAACCGGGACCAAAGGCCTCTTTTCAGCAGCCCAAAGGGCGGGAAGCGGCAGCCTTTGGTCCCAGTTGGTGGCACCAACCGGGACTAAAGGGGGGCATTGATCACGGTTGGTGCCACGAACCACGACCAATGCACCCTTTAGTCCCGGTTGGTGTCACCAGCCGGGACCAATGGCTTTGTGCTGCCTCGCGCCCAAAAGTTTAGTCCCACCTCGCTAGTTGACAGCGCCCAACACCTGTTTATAAGCTCTGCTGCCTCCTCCCTTTCGAACTCCTTTGAACTGCAGGCCTATGGGCCTAATCTGACGCTGCTTTGCTTGTGGGGCTATTGGGCCTTCTACGGGCCTGAATCCTGGCCCATGTTGGGTTTCTAGTCGTATTCAGGCCGTGGTGGCCCAATAGGTGGCAATTTTTTTATTTTTATTTCCAGTTTTTTGTTTTGTTTTTTGCATTATTTATTTCCTTTTGTTTTTTGCTTTATTTTTTAATTCTTTTTGCTTTTAGGTGAGAAAAATTATAAACTTTCTGTTAGTGCCATTACTTTTCAAATTTGAATAGTTAAAATTTGAATTCTTTGAAATTTGTGTGAATCAGAAGTTTGTGATTAACTTTACTATAAAAATATTTTTTTCCAGTTTTTTTGTTTTGTTTTTTGCATTATTTATTTTCTTTTGTTTTTTGCTTTATTTTTTAATTCTTTTTGCTTTTAGTTTTAGAAAAAATTATAAACTTTCTGTTATTGCCATTAGTTTTCAAATTTGAAAACACTTTTTTGTTTTTTGTTTTCTTTGTTGCTTTATTTATTTTATTTTGTTTCTACTTACAACAAAATACTTATTGTTGCTATTTTTATTTTTTTTCCAATTTTTTGTTTTGTTTTCTGCATTATTTATTTTCTTTTGTTTTTGCTTTATTTTTTAATTCTTTTTGCTTTTAGTTTTATAAAAATTATAAAATATCTGTTAGTGCCATTTTTTCAAATTTGAAAACACTTTTTTTGTTTTTTGTTTTCTTTGTTTCTTTATTTATTTTATTTTGTTTCTACTTACAACAAAATACTTATTGTTGCTATTTTTATTTTTTTCCAGTTTTTTTGTTTTGTTTTCTGCATTATTTATTTCCTTTTGTTTTTGCTTTATTTTTTAATTCTTTTTGATTTTAGGTCAATAAAATTATAAACTTTCTGTTAGTGCCATTAGTTTTAGAAAAAGTATAAACTTTCTGTTAGTGCCATTAGTTTTCAAATCTGAATAGTTAAAATTTGAATTCTTTGAAAATTGTTTGAATCACAAGTTTGTGATTAACTTACTGAAAAAATGAGAGTAGATGAAAGTTGAAAGTTTCTGTTAGTGCCATTAGTTTTAGAAATTTGAAAGTTGAAAGTTAAAAGTTGGCATGGGCCAGGGACTAATGGTCATGGTATTACGAGGGCCGAACCATAAGACATGAAAGCATTTCAAATGAACTCTGAAAAAGTTGAAAGTTGGGATGGTATCATAATTTCACCCACATAGCATGTGCATGTACAAAATGGACAATGGTAGCATGTTCATGTGTTGCAAAGTTGCGGGAGAAAGTCTTCATTTTTTCTTCGCTTGTGTCATTTGCTTATTGCGCCGTAACCATGGATAATCTTCATTGTTTATCAGGATGCTTGGGTCAGCCTTGACATTGAAGGGAGGAATTTCATGAAACTTTTCATAATCTTCAGACATGTCTGTCTTGCCGTCCACTCCCAGGATGTCCCTTTTTCCTGAAAGAACTATGTGGTGCTTTGGCTCATCATATGATGTATTCGCTTCCTTATCTTTTCCTTTTCTCGGTTTGGTAGACATGTCCTTCACATAGATAACATGTGCAACATCATTGGCTAGGACGAACGGTTCGTCAGTGTACCCAAGATTTTTCAGATCCGCTGTTGTCATTCCGTACTGTGGGTCTACCTGTACCCCGCCGCTTAACAGATTGACCCATTTGCACTTAAACAAAGGGACCTTAAAATCAGGTCCGTAGTCAAGTTCTCATATGTCCACTATGTAACCATAATATGTATCCTTTCCGCTCCCGGTTGCTGCATCAAAGAGGACACCGCTATTTTGGTTGGTGCTCTTTTGATCTTGGGCGATCGTGTAAAATGTATTCCTATTTATCTCGTATCCTTTGTAAGTCAATAGAGTCAAAGATGGTCCCCTGGAAAACAAGTACAACTCATCACAAACAGTGTTGTCACCTTTGAGACGTGTTTCCAACCAACTGCTGAAAGTCCTGATGTGTTCACATGTAATCCAGTCGTCACACTGCTCCGGGTGTTTGGAGCGTAGACTGTTCTTGTGTTCATCGACATACGGGGTCACCAAGGTAGAGTTCTGTAAAACTGTGTAGTGTGCTTGAGACCAAGAACATCCGTCCCTGCATATTATTGAGTCTCTTCCAAGAGTGCCTTTTCCAGTCAGTCTCCCCTCATACCGCGATTTAGGGAGACCTATCTTGTTAAGGCCAGGAATGAAGTCAACACAAAACCCGATAACATCCTCTGTTTGATGGCCCATGGAGATGCTTCCTTCTGGCCTAGCGCAGTTACGGACATATTTCTGTAGGACTCCCATGAACCTCTCAAAGGGGAACATATTGTGTAGAAATACGGGCCCCAGGATGACAATCTCGTCGACTAGATGAACTAGGACGTGCGTCATGATATTGAAGAAGGATGGTGGGAACACCAGCTCGAAACTGACAAGACATTGCGCCACATCACTCCTTAGCCTTGGTACGATTTCTGGATCGATCACCTTCTGAGAGATTGCATTGAGGAATGCACATAGCTTCACAATGGCTAATCGGACGTTTTCCGGTAGAAGCCCCCTCAATGCAACCGGAAGCAGTTGCGTTATAATCACGTGGCAGTCATGAGACTTTAGGTTTTGAAACTTTTTCTCTGGCATATTTATTATTCCCTCTATATTCGACGAGAAGCCAGTCGTGACCTTCATACTGAGCAGGCATTCAAAGAAGATTTCTTTCTCTTCTTTCGTAAGAGCGTAGCTGGCAGGACCTTTATACTGCTTCGGAGGCATGCCGTCTTTTTCGTGCAAACGTTGCAGGTCCTCCCGTGCCTCAGGTGTATCTTTTGTCTTCCCATACATGCCCAAGAAGCCTAGCAGGTTCACGCAAAGGTTCTTTGTCACGTGCATCACGTCGATTGAGGAGCGGACCTCTAGGTCTTTCCAGTAGGGTAGGTCCCAAAATATAGATTTCTTCTTCCACATGGGTGCGTGTCCCTCAGCATCATTCGGAACAGCTAGTCCACCGGGACCCTTTCCAAAGATTACGTAGTGTAAATCATTGACCATAGCAAGCACGTGATCACCGGTGCACATGGCGGGCTTCTTCCGGTGATCTGTCTCGCCTTTGAAATGCTTGCCTTTCTTTCGACATTGATGGTTGGTCGGAAGAAATCGACGATGGCCCAGGTACACATTCTTCCTGCATTTGTCCAAGTATATACTTTCAGTGTCATCTAAACAGTGTGTGCATGCGTGGTATCCTTTGTTTGTCTGTCCTGAAAGGTTACTGAGAGCGAGCCAATCGTTGATGGTCACGAACAGCAAGCCTTAAGGTTAAATTCCTCCTGTCTATGCTCATCCCACGTACGTACACCGTTTCCATTCCAAAGCTGTAAAAGTTCTTCAACTAATGGCCTTAGGTACACATCAATGTCGTTGCCGGGTTGCTTAGGGCCTTGGATGAGAACTGGCATCATAATGAACTTCCACTTCATGCACATCCAAGGAGGAAGGTTATACATACATAGAGTCACGGGCCAGGTGCTGTGATTGCTGCTCTGCTCCCCGAAAGGATTAATGCCATCCGCGCTTAAAGCAAACCATACATTCCTTGGGTCTTTTGCAAACTCATCCCAGTACTTTCTCTTGATTTTTCTCCACTGCGACCCGTCAGCGGGTGCTCTCAACTTCCCATCTTTTTTTCGGTTCTCACTGTGCCATCGCATCAACTTGGCATGCTCTTCGTTTTTGAACAGACGTTTCAACCGTGGTATTATAGGAGCATACCACATGACCTTCGCAGGAACCCTCTTCCTGGGGGGCTCGCCGTCAACATCACCAGGGTCATCTCGTCTGATCTTATACCGCAATGCACCGCATACCGGGCATGCGTTCAGATCCTTGTATGCACCGCGGTAGAGGATGCAGTCATTAGGGCATGCATGTATCTTCTCCACCTCCAATCCTAGAGGGCATACGACCTTCTTTGCTGCATATGTACTGTCGGGCAATTCGTTATCCTTTGGAAGCTTCTTCTTCAATATTTTCAGTAGCTTCTCAAATCCTTTGTCAGCCACAGCATTCTCTGCCTTCCACTGCAGCAATTCCAGTACGTTACCGAGCTTTGTGTTTCCATCTTCGCAATTGGGGTATAACCCTTTTTTGTGATCCTCTAACATGCGATCGAACTTCAGCTTCTTCTTTTGACTAATGCATTGCGTCCTTGCATCGACAATGACCCGGCGGAGATCATCATCATCGAGCACATCGTCTGGTTCCTCTTGATCTTCAGCAGCTTCACCCGTGGCAGCATCATTGGGCACATCATCTGGTTCCTCTTGATCTTCACTAGCTCCCCCCGTTGCAGCATCACCGTATTCAGGGGGCACATAGTTGTCATCGTACTCTTCTTCTTCGCCGTCTTCCATCATAACCCCTATTTCTCCGTGCCTCGTCCAAACATTATAGTGTGGCATGAAACCCTTGTAAAGCAGGTGGGAGTGAAGGATTTTTCGGTTAGAGTAAGACCTCGTATTCCCACATTCAGTGCATGAACAACACATAAAACCATTCTGCTTGTTTGCCTCAGCCGCATCGAGAAACTCATGCACGCCCTTAATGTACTCACGGGTGTGTCTGTCACCGTACATCCATTGCCGGTTCATCTGCGTGCATTATATATAATTAAGTGTCCAAATTAATAGAAGTTCATCATCACATTAAAACCAAAGTGCATACATAGTTCTCATCTAACAACATAACTCTCCAGAGCATCTAATTAATTAAACCATACATTGAAACTATGTAAAACATTTCAATGCGAAAACAAATGCGATCATAATCGCAACCAAGGTAACAATTGATCCAACGGCATAATGATACCAAGCCTCGGTATGAATGGCATATTTTCTAATCTTTCTAATCTTCAAGCGCATTGCATCCATCTTGATCTTGTGATCATCGACGACATCCGCAACATGCAACTCCAATATCATCTTCTCCTCCTCAAATTTTTTTATTTTTTCCTTCAACAAATTGTTTTATTGTTCAACTAAATTTAACCTCTCGACAATAGGGTCGGTTGGCATTTCCGATTCACATACATCCTAGATAAATAAAATCTATGTCACGTTGGTTGGCATAATTTTCATAAACAATAAATGAACCAATAGTTATAAAGATAATATAGACACCACATCCGAATCATAGACATGACGAGGGCCGACGGGGGCGGATACCAAAACCATCGCACTATATAAGATGCAATAATAAATGTAAGAAAATGATACAAGTATCTATCTAAACATACAAGTAAGAATATTTTTCCTTTCCGAAAGAAGATAAGAACAAGAGGCTCACCACGGTGGTGTCGGTGATGAGATCGGCGCGGGTGATCGACGGCGGTGAAGACGGGGACGGGGCGTGACGGACCGCTAAATCTAGACAAATCTCGAGGAAAATGGAGCTTGGAGGTCGAGCTTCGAGAGGAGAAAGCTTAAGTAGTGTGGCTCGGGCATTCCATCGAACACCTCATGTGCATAGGAGGTGAGCTAGAGCACCACAAAGCCCTCTCCCCCTCGGCCAGAAAAAACAGAGCACTGTGCTCTGCTCTTGCGCGAGGGGGTATATATAGGCACCTCATTGGTCCCGGTTGGTGGCATGAACCGGGACTAAAGGGGAGCCTTTGGTCCCGGTTCAAGCCACCAACCGGGACCAATGGTGGTGGGCTAGGAGCGAGGCCCATTGGTCTCGGTTTGTCCCACCAACCGGGACCAAAAGGTCCAGATGAACCGGGACCAATGGCCCACGTGGCCCGGCTGCCCCCCTGGGCTCACGAACCGGGATCAATGCCCACATTGGTCCCGGTTCTAGAGTGAACCGGGACTAATGGGCTGACCTGGCCTGGACCAAAGCCCTGTTTTCTACTAGTGCGTCGTCCTTGGGGCGCGACTGGGGCGTTTTTTGGCGCCGGCGCCGAAAAAGTGGCCTGGGGGCCTGTTGGAGGCATGGCTGGAAATGATCTTACCACCCCTACCTTTCGTGCGCCGTTCCTCTTCCCCCACAACTCTTCTCCCTCTTCCCAAGTCCGCCAAAGGATGCCACTTTCTGTTTTATTACTCCCCCGCTGCATAATAAGTGTCGTGATTTTTAACTAAGGTTGAAATAAGCTTAGTTTAAAACTATGATATTTATTTTGGATCTGAGGGAGTAGTATGTATTTTTCTTTCTATAATTTTGCCTATTGAACTGGACACATATAATGTACTCCCTCTGGTCCTTTTTAGTCTACATATAAGTTTTGTTGGAAGTCAAATCATCTCTAATTTGACCGAAGTTAAAGAAAAGGTATATTTGATATTGTAGATGTCAAATTTTTAAATATAAATTTAGTCAAAAAATTTAAAGTTTGACTTGACATAAATCTAATACACGGAGTAAAAAGAACTGGAGGAGTACATTTTGTAATGTATCACAAGAGATTGAGATATAAATTCATATTGCGAGGGAATCATCTTTAATGTATAAAAGTGCTTGAGAAATATATTTGTAGTTCATGGATAATCACATTGTGCAATAGGACATTATACGGCTATGTACCACCATGCGTAAATGTTTTGATAGATAAAATATCATGTCTGAAAAAGCAGCAGTTCCAAAAAAATTTTTTGCTTCCAAATCCCTTAAATTTCCTGGTTCTCAATCCTATAATAAAACAACCTCTATTAAAAAGGGTATTATATGAATTAAAATTCTTACAGTTTTTATTAATTCTGCCGGACTGGGAGACATGGACACACACATCAGGATACGAAGGAAGTGCGTGGAGGTGTGGACTTTGAGGGCCTTCATCGAGCTTTCGTTCTAATCAGTGATCTTTCTCGTTGTCACTGGTTTGGTTGTTTATACCCACTTTGTATTTGTTTATATTTAATCAATAAAGCCAAAAAATAATAAAATATATGTGTCGACTTGAATGAAATGTGTTATAATCAGTTTTGGAACTTTCTATATGATCCACATTAGTAACATATTTTGTTTATATATTGGTTCTTGTATAAGTGTGTAAATCGAAATGGACTTTAGTTCTTGCACGTTCTAGCGTAGTTCCTTCGCTAGGTCATTCCTTTGCACCGATGGCTCACACATCCATCCCACGTTGTGCTACCACATCCTATCTAGCATAATTTCCTTGAACAGAGGTACACTAGTAGAAAAAGGGCCGTTTGTCTCGGTTCTAGAGGGTCTTTAGTCCCGGTTAAAAGGTCATTAGTAATGCCTTCCCCCTTTAGTCCCGGTTCTTACACGAACTGGGACTAAAGGCCGTCCACGTGGCCGCTGTTTGAAACTCCACCTTTAGTCCCGGTTGGTAACACCAACCGGAACTAAAGATATTTTTATGAATTTTTTTGATTTTTTTATTATCTTGTTGATTTTCAAATTTCTGAATTATTTTCTAATTTAATCTCTAATCACCCATCATCAGTGCTCAATTTAACCTCTAATCTCTAATCAGCCTGAGCACGCTTAACTTCCGGGTTCTATTCCCTCTCGTTTCACTAGTGCAGAACCGGGCAATAGCACCGGTTCGTAAGGCCCTTTAGTGCCGGCACTAAAGTGTGGTCACTAAAGGCCCCCCCCATTTAGTACCGGTTCAGCACGAACCGGTGCTAAAGGGCAACCACGTGGCACGAGCCAGCTCCGGGGGCCGGGAGCCCTTTAGTACCGGTTGGTAACACCAACCGGTACTAAAATGTTTGGGGGGTTTTGGTTTTATGATTTCTTTTTTATTTAATTTTGTATTTTCCATTTTAATTCTTTTTCGTTTGCTGATATATTACGGTACTACACATTGTACACGTTATGCATATATATATATATATATATATAGAATTTCTAGTAGAACCAATCATATATATATCATCAATGTCTCACAAACCACCATATTAATTCACACATACACACATGTATAGCTATATACAATTTCTCCTACATATGCATATTGCCTTCGGAGCCAGTGGCATTAGCCTAATTGGTGCCTTCGGAGCACGATGGCAATTGGAAGTGGTTCATGACCTGGTCGATGGGGGCGGTAGCGGGTAATAGTATTCTCCCTTCGGATTTATGACTTGGTCGAGCAAAAATCCCGCTATTTCCTCTTGAAGTGCTTCTACGCGCTCCGTTTCTAGGAGCTTGTCTCGCACCTCTTTGAACTGTTAAGAAGGAGATCAATATGCATGTGTATTAGTTGTGTGACTAGATATCGATAATGGTGTAAAAATTGTGAATAGTGTTCTGACAAGCGTACCTATTCCTGTCTTTGAGATCTGCTCCTTTCGGACGCCATCATGCGAATGTTCTCACAAACGCAGAATGCACACAAATCAGTCTCCTGCGCCTGCTTCAGGGCCTTTATTACGAGAATGGAATTTAATTTGATCAGATAATAATTAATCAAGCATGATAATTAAAGAGATGGCAGCTAGCTAGCTAGCTAGTACTACTTAATTACTTACCTTGGGTCGAAACCATTTCAGCTGTCGTTTCCATTCGCCTTCCGTGACGCTGATGAACCTTGCCCAAGCCCTGCCCGCCGACAAAGAAAATGAATAAAGGGGTTATTAAATAGTTCATATCATGAAATGACGAACTAAATAGGCCGAGATATATAGTTAATAATGATTGAAATTACCTGTTGACTATCCCAAACAAGATGTTATAGTCACTTTTTGCTTTGAGTAGCGAGTCCAGTATTTCAACTGTTCCGGCGTCAACTTTAATGATACACAAGATCCAGTGAAATCTGCATGCACACACGTTTGCATGTCTTAATTAAGCGGGCATATGTAAGCAAAAACATGTAGCTAGCTAGTAGGCAAAACAGAAAATTTGTAGTACAAGAAAGTGTGACTCACTCGAAGTTGTAAGGAAGTAGTATATCTTCATTGTATTTGAGGCGCTTCAAGAACTCTAGCATGCTATCCCGTCTTGGTTTCTGCATCAAAGCGGACACCACTGTTTTGGTTGGTGCTCTTCTTATCTTGGGCAATCGTGTAAAATGTATTACCATTTATCTCGTACCCTTTGAAAGTCATTATATTCGAAGATGGTAACTGGGACAGCAAGTACAGGTCATCTTCAATAGAGGTGTCATGCATGGTACGTGTCTGCAACCAGCTGGCGAAACTCCTGGTTTGTTCACGTGTAATCCAGTCATCAAACCGCTCCGGGTGTTTGGAGCGTAGCAAATTCTTGTGTTCATCCATATACGGAGCCACCAAGGCGGAATTCTGTAGAACTGTGTAGTGTGCTTCAGTGAGAGAATGTCCGTCCATACATATTATTTGTTCCCCTCCTAGCGTGCCTTTTCCATCCAGTCTGCCCTTATGCCGCGATTCAGGAACACCAATCGGCTTAAGGTCAGGAATAAAGTCAATACAAAACTCAATGACCTCCTCATTTTGACGGCCCTTGGAGATGCTTCCTTCTGGCCTAGCACGGTTATGAACATATTTTTTTAAGACTCCCATGAACCTCTCAAAGGGGAACATATTGTGTAGAAATACAGGACCCAAAACGTTAATCTCTTCGCATAGGTGAACTAGGACGTGCGTCATGATGTTGAAGAAGGATGGTGGGAACACCAACTCGAAACTGACAAGACATTGCACCAAATCATTCTCTAACCTTGGTATGATTTCTAGATCGATTACCTTCTGAGAGATTGCATTGAGAAATGCACATAGCTTCACAATGGCTAATCGAACGTTTTCCGGTAGAAGCCCCCTCAATGCAACCAGAAGCAGTTGCGTCATAATCACGTGGCAGTCATGAGACTTTAGGTTCTGGAATTTTTTCTCTGCCATGTTTATTATTCCCTTTATATTCGACGAGAAGCCAGACGGTACCTTAATACTGAGAAGGCATTCAAAAAAGATTTCCTTCTCTTCTTTGGTAAGAGCGTAGCTTGCATGACCCTGATGTATGCCGTCTTTTTCGTGCATACGTTGCTGGTCCTCTCATGCCTCAGGTGTATCTTTTGTCTTCCCATACACGCCCAAGAAGCCAAGCAGGGTCACACAAAGATTCTTCGTCACGTGCATCACGTCGATTGCGGAGCGGACCTCTAGGTCTTTCCAATAGGGCAGGTCCCAAAATATAGATTTCTTCTTCCACATGGGTGCGCGTCCGTCAGCGTCATTCGGAACAGGTTGTCCACCAGGACCCTTTCCAAAGACCACCTTCAAATCCTTGACCATATCATGTACATCAGCACTAGTACGGTGGCGAGGCTTCGTCCGGTGATCCGCCTCACCTTTGAAATGCTTGCCTTTCTTTCTTACGGGATGCCTGCTCGGAAGAAATCGACGATGTCCTAGGTACACATTCTTCTTACAATTAGCCAAATATATACTGTCGGTATCGTCCAAACAGTGCGTGCATGCGCGGTATCCCTTGTTTGTCTGTCCTGAAAGGTTACTGAGAGCAGGCCAATCATTGATGGTCACGAACAGCTACACCTTTAGGTCAAATTCTTCCCCCATGTGCTCATCCCACGCACGTACACCTGTTCCATTCCACAGTTGTAAGAGTTCTTCAACTAATGGCCTTGGGTACACATCAATGTCGTTGCCGGGTTGCTTAGGGCCTTGGATGAGCACTGGCATCATAATGAACTTCCGCTTCATGCACAACCAAGGAGGAAGGTTATACAAACATAGAGTCACAGGCTAGGTGCTATGGTTGCTGCGCTGCTCCCCAAAAGGATTAATGCCATCTGCGCTTAGACCAAACCATACGCTCCTTGCGTCATCTGCAAACTCCTTCCCATAGTTTCTTTCGATTTTTCTCCACTGCGACCCGTCAGCAGGTACTCTCAACTTTCCGTCTTTCTTACGGTCTTCTCTGTGCCATCGCATTGCCTTGGCATGCTCTTTGTTTTGGAACAAACGTTTCAACCGTGGTATTATAGGAGCATACCACGTCACCTTGGCAGGAATCTTCTTCCTGGGGCGCTCGCCCTCGACATCATCAGGGTCATCGCGGCTGATCTTATAGCGCAACGCACCACATACCGGGCAAGTGTTCAAATCCTCATACTCACCGCGGTAGAGGATGCAATCATTAGGGCATGCATGTATCTTCTGCACCTCTAACCCTAGAGGGCAGACAACCTTCTTTGCTTCGTACGTACTCTCGGGCAATTCATTGTCCTTTGGAAGCATATCCTTTATCATTACCAGCAACTTTCCAAATCCCTTGTCAGAAACACCATTCTCTGCCTTCCATTGCAGCAATTCCAGTGTGGTGCCCAGCTTTTTCTTGTCACCTACGCAATTCGGGTACAACAATTTTTTGTGATCCTCTAACATGCGCTGCAACTTCTTCTTCTCCAAATCACTTGCGCAGTTTCTCTTTGCATCGGCAATGGCCCGACCTAGATCATCAACGGGCTCATCTGATGCCTCTTCTTCAGCTTCTTCCCGCATTGCCGGCTCAGCTTCTTCCCGCATTACCGGCTCAGCTTCTTCCCCCATTGTTGTATCATCGTATTCAGGGAACCCATGGCCAGGATAGCTGTCGTCATCCTCTTCTTCTTCATTGTCTTCCATCATAACCCCTCTTTCTCCGTGCTTGGTCCAAACATTATAGTGGGGCATGAAACCGGACTTAAACAGGTGGACGTGAATAGTTCTTGACGTAGAGTAATTGTGACCATTCTTACAGCGAGCACATGGACAAGGCATAAAACCATCCGCTCGCTTGTTTGCCTCAGCCGCAAGCAGAAAAGTATGCACGCCCTCAACGAAATGGGGAGAGCATCGGTCATCGTACATCCATTGCCGGCCCATCTTCATTACACAACACCGAATAGACCAAATTAATACAAGTTCATACATAAAGTTCATACAACACTTAAATGCAACAAACAAATAACTCTCTAGCTAAAGCATTTAAATGCAACAACAAATACGATCAAGATCGCAACTAAGGTAACAATGGATCCAACAGCATAATGATACCAAGCCTCACTATCGATGGCATATTTTCTAATCTTTCTAATCTTCAAGCGCATTTTCTCCATCTTGATCTTGTGATCATCGACGACATCGGCAACATGCAACTCCAATTCCATCTTCTCCCCCTCAATTCTTTTCAATATTTCCTTCAAATCCTCATTTTCTCTTTCAACTAAATTTAACCTCTCGACAATAGGGTCGGTTGGAATTTCCGGTTCAACTACCTCCTACATACAAATATCTATGTCAACTTGATGGGCATAATTTGTCATAAACACGAAATGCAACTAGTTTTAAAAGAGAATATATATACCACATCCGAATCATAACAAGGACGAGGGCCAACGGGGACGGATATCAAAACCATGGCACTATATGTATAACAAACAACGTACGGGTAAGATAATTATACGAGTAACTATATATCCAAATCACACAAACATCAATTTTTATATAAAATTTCATGAACAAGAGGCTCACCACAAGGTGGTGCCGGCGACGGGACGGTGCGGGCGATCGACGGTGGTTACGACGGAGATTTAGAAGGCACTAAGTAAACCACACCTACATATGCAAACTAAGTGTTATTTTTTACCTCAAATTGCATATAAATCAAATACTAGCACATATATATATATATATATCCTCCCAAATTACTAAACTCACAAAATAATCACTATATAAAGCATTGCAAGAGCTAATCTAGCAATGAGAGATGAAAGGACAAAGTTGCTAACCTTTGTGATCATTTGAATGGATGGGGGCCTTCAAATCTTGAAAAATTTTGGGCAAAATGTGTGATGAGCTCGAGAGGAAGAGGGGAAGAACAGAGAGGAGAGGGAAAGGGGAAGAACAGAGCGATCTCGGGTGGACGAAGGGTTTATGTAGGACGACCTTTAGTACCGGTTTGTGCCAAGAACCGGTACTGAAGGGGCTGGAGGGGCCCCAGTCTGACAACATCCTGCCACCACTCTCATTAGTACCGGTTCGTGGCACGAACTGGTGCTAAAGGTTCGCCACGAACCGGTACTAATGAAAGCGGCCCGGCTAGCCGTTGGAACTGGCACTAATGTATACATTAGTGCCGGCACTAATGTATACATTAGTGCCGGCTCAAATACAAACCGGCACCAATGTGCTTCACGTTTGACCCTTTTTCTACTAGTGTTTCCAAGTCTGCACTTGTTGTGTTCCTGACAATAGTAAGATGTCAATCCTATTAACCCTCTGGAGTTTAGCTTGAGCATGAAGTCACACGTTTCACTGCTTGAGTATGAAACTAATATTCTAAAAAACAATAATTATTTAGTAACACTAATATTTCTTAAATAAGTAGTTTGACCATAGTTTGACCACAGTTTGATCAGATTTGACCAAAATTCAAAAATTTGAAATAATTATTTAGTAACACTAATATTCTTGAATAATTATGTAGTAACACTAATATTTCTTGAATAAGTAGTTTGACCCTAGTTTGACCAAATTTGACCAAAATACTAAAAAACTGTAATAATTATTTAGTAACACTAATACTTCTTGAATAAGTAGTTTGAACAAAGTTTGACCTGATTTAACCAAAATAAAAAAACTAAAATTTGAGCATAACTGTTTTTCCTTTTAGAATTTGAGGATTCTAAAAATTCGCAAACAGGCCGTAGGCCGTCAAAATCGGATGCGGATTTTCGTGCTGAACATTTTGATATATTATAAAAAAAATTCGACATCGTATGCAAACGTTATAACCGTTTTACTTTTTCATGACACTTTTTTGTAAAACATGTCCAAATTTAAGTTTTTTAATTTTGCTAACTAGTACATGTAGTAATATAACTTCATCTCGAAGGATTTTATTTTTTGAAGTTTTTATCATTTTGTTTTGCTTTTTATAAAACTGAAAAGGCGATCCACTGGGGAGGGGTGGTAGAGTTTGAAAATGGGACCTTTAGTCCGGGTTTGAGACACGAACCGGGACTAAAGGGCATTGCACCCTTTAGTCCCGGTTCGTGTCTCAAACCGGGACTGAAGGTCTAATCTTTAGTCCCGGTTTGAGATACGAACCGGGACTAAAGGGCATCGCACCCTTTAGTCCCAGTTCGTGTCTCAAACCGGGACTAAAGGGCTCATTTGAACCGGGACTAATGCCTTTAGCCGCACGAACCGGGACCAATGCTCACATTAGTCCCGGTTCGTGACTGAACCGGGATTAATAGGCTTAGCTGGCCCAAACGAAAGCCTGTTTTCTACTAGTGGTATACCTTATCATGCACATCCAACTTGAATTTAAAGGTACTTTTCATGTTTGAATTTGACATAGACTTGATCAACGCAGTTTGTGTCAAATACACATGGTTATACGGCTTGTGATATCTGGTTAGATATCATCCATTAATTACATATCCAACCATCAAAATGATTTTGATGATGTGGATCTATATAATTCTACGACCAGAACCTCGCATTGTCCTTTCAATATATACCATGTATTATGTTTGCATAGGGAACACCATTCGAGTATGTGATTATATCTAAACAAGTAATGATCATGAAATTCACACTAATGAGTAAATGGATCATATTTAGATTTATCACTTTATGTATTTCTATCTTATATTGTGTACCTTTTATTGTTGTTGTTGCAAATAGATTGTTAGTAATGATGCATTTATCGGAATATAAATGGAATGACCAAATATAATGTAAAAAATAATTGTGTTGTACTTGTTCTTGACAAGAGTATTGTTTCAATTTAAATTGTTGTTTATGGAAGCAAATAAACCTACAGACACTATTGAAACATAGACAAAAGGGCTTCGACCTATTTCTAGCTTTAGCACTCTACCTCACAATCCACACTGAGAGTAAAACGTAGTGAAATAATTATGACGTGTCTTGGACAAATCTCAAAGTCTAACCATAATGAAACTATTGCTTACTGAAAAAATTGGAAGCTAGAGGGGATTGTGGATCTTCCTAATTGTTTCGTACAAAGCTCTAAGTCTATTGATTGTTCGTATTGCTTACTGAAATTTTGGAAGCTAAGTGTGTTGCTTTTCCTTGAAAAAAACTAAAAGGTTTTAGTTCGTTATCCTTTGATTTTCTTTGCATTTGGTTTTTATACATATTTTTGCTTTCTTTGTGTTTCTTTATAAAAGTAAAAGCAACCAAAAAATCATTTTCTTCACATTTTTTATCAACGAAACAATTATCTATGTCTTGTAAAATCATTACCATGTTGGATATACTATTCTTTGATCTTCATTTGTATATGTCGGGAATTAGTCCATCTGTCTCATAATATAAGGCCATTTTTCGCACTAGTGTAATGTCAAAATGCTCTTATATTTTGGGAGTTTCGGATGGAGGGAGTACTTATTATGCAATTACTCTTGTGCTTCACTTATATACTTAGAGTAAACTTACGAATGATTATGCATACCAGGCACCTCAAATCATGTATATGTTGGGAAGTAAAAAAGCATCCTTCAAATCTATCAAAATATATGCAAAACAATGATTCTCCGGATTCTAATAAAATATGGAGTTATATAATAATGATAAACAACATTAGTTGGAAAATTAATTTGAACATACCATGTTGTGGTGGCGGTAGTATCCAGGTTCATAGGTTATCATCACGCTTATGTTTCCTTCAATAATGTTACTATTAAAGAACACATGATTGTGGCTTTCATGCTCTCTAGTTGGCCTCTCACAGTCTTATGCTACCCTTCGCTTGTACTAGGAATGAACTCTGCTTGTGCATTCTAAATCCATGAGCCAGAGTTCATGCCATAAGTGTCCACTATACCTACCTACTGACCGATAAAGGTCATTCAAGTAAATTGTCATCGACGCATAACATAAATACTGAAAACATTGTTATCAATGATGAAAAAAATTATTGTGTTGTAGTATCATTTGAAGTGCACAAACTTTTGATAGTGATTAAGTGTAGCAAAGGGGTAGGCCCACCAAATAAAGATGCATGACATGCCTATCTTAAAAAATGGGGTAGTGAAGATGCTTGCCCGCCTAAAATAGCTCAATAAAAGACAGAGGAAAAAGCTCTGACACCATCATAGGGGGAAAGGGAGGACTAGTGTATTACATCGGATTAAGGATATCTATAGTAACGAAAGTGATGGCAGCAAAAGCTGAGCCAACTTCTGAGAATTACTTAAGCGCATGGCAATCCCTTCTTTCCTCTGTGAAGGGCTTATCCTTTTTTACTTTTTATGTTGACTCAGTTTCATCTTTCTTTAAGCACCAACTACTGAGCATGAGGATTATTCTTAGCTTTGTATGCATTCTTCTTAATAGTAATTTATTTTGTAGTGCATGAGTATGATGGTTGATCTTCAAGTTTGGATACATCACTACTAGGAAAAGGGCTATAGATGAAATTGACACTAATGGCGCACCAGACATGTGGTGCGCCATTACTATATACTAATGGTGCACACTAGTGCAGAACCGGGCAATAGCACCGGTTCGTAAGGCCCTTTAGTGCCGGTTTAGGAACCGGCACTATTATTTCGGCACTAAATCCCCCCCCCCTTTAGTACCGGTTCAGCACGAACCGGTGCTAAAGGGAAACCACGTGGCACGAGCTAGCTCCGGGGGCCGGGAGCCCTTTAGTACCGGTTGGTAACACCAACCGGTACTAAAATGTTTGGGGTTTTTTTGGTTTTATGATTTTTTTTTCATTTAATTTTGTGTTTTCCATTTTAATTCTTTTTCGTTTGCTGGTATTTTACGGTACTACACATTGTACACGTTATGCATATATATATATATATATATATAGAATTTCTAGTAGAACCAATCATATATATATCATCAATGTCTCACAAACCACCATATTAATTTACACATACACACATGTATAGCTATATATATACAATTTCTCCTACATATGCATGTTGCCTTCGGAGCCAGTGGCATTAGCCTAATTGGTGCCTTCGGAGCACAATGACAATTGGAAGTGGTTCATGACCTGGTCGATGGGGGCGGTAGCGGGTAATAGTATTCTCCCTTCGGATTTATGACCTGGTCGAGCAAAAATCCCGCTATTTCCTCTTGAAGTGCTTCTATGCGCTCTGTTTCTAGGAGCTTGTCCCGCACCTCTTTGAACTGTTAAGAAGGAGATCAATATGCATGTGTATTAGTTGTGTGACTAGATATCGATAATGGTGTAAAAATTGTGAATAGTGTTCTGACAAGCGTACCCATTCCTGTCTTTGAGATCTGCTCCTTTCGGACGCCATCATGCGAATGTTCTCGCAAACGCAGTATGCACACAGATTAGTCCCCTGTGCCTGCTTCAGGGCCTTTATTACGAGAATGGAATTTAATTTGATCAGATAATAATTAATCAAGCATGATAATTAAAGAGATGGCAGCTAGCTAGCTAGCTAGTACTACTTAATTACTTACCTTGGATCGAAACCATTTTAGCTGTGGTTTCCATTCACCTTCCGTGACGCTGATGAACCTTGCCCAAACCCTGCCCGCCGACAAAGAAAATGAATAAAGGGGTTATTAAATAGTTCATATCATGAAATGACGAACTAAATAGGCCGAGATATATAGTTATAAATAATGATTGAAATTACCTGTTGACTATCCCATACAAGATGTTGTAGTCACTTTTTGCTTTGAGTAGCGAGTCCAGTATTTCAACTGTTCCGGCGTCAACTTTAATGATACACAAGATCCAGTGAAATCTGCATGCACACACGTTTGCATGTCTTAATTAAGCGGGCATATGTAAGCAAAAACATGTAGCTAGCTAGTAGGCAAAAACAGAGAATTTGTAGTACAAGAAAGTGTGACTCACTTGAAGTTGTAAGGAAGTAGTATATCTTCATTGTATTTGAGGCGCTTCAAGAACTCTAGCATGCTGTCCTCTACCTGCTTTTCATAATGCTTGTTTATTTTCCATGTGTATTCATTAACGGTGCTTGGGTCAATGAACCCAATGCCATAGCGTCCACCTTTTCTCATTTCATACATCTTCATCCTGCATAATACCACAGAAAAGAATATAGTGAGGATAATTGCAGGTAATGATTGATCAAAAGGATCACTACAGCTAGGTTGAGACTTAAATTACAGAAAGAAATCACTTACAGACAATAGCAACCGACGATAGATTTGTCGAGTGCGTCTTGATTGTATAACTGAAACAGTTCAAAATACTCAACGGTCACAGCATTCTCATGGTAGTAATGATCCTTCTTGACTTGCACCATGAGGGACTCTCGATCGGATCTCTTGGTAATGTCCATGTACCATTGATGCAATTCATACATTCTCGTTGGGAGCTTCTTGACATCTTCTGGCTCGACCAAAGGTTGGCCCCGGACATATTTCCGTTTTATTTCCTCCTCTCTAATCCCAGGCATGTCCTCGATCTCGAGGAGTTGTCCAACAGTGATCTTGAGTTCTTCAGCCTGCATTATATGCTCCTGGGTTATTACCACATCGCCCACCTGGGGAACGTAAACTGTTTGGCCACAATAATATTGGGCGCGTGTACTGTCACGTGTTGTTGGCGGCACAACAAGCGGGGGGATCGATTGCGCCGCCTGTTTTCCCAGCTGGGCAACGGTTTTCCCGCATTTTTCAATGGGTGCTTGTTGTTTGCTCGAGCTCGAGCTCGCCTCCTTCTGTAGACGTCGTCGATTACACTTCCTGATGTGGCGCTCATAGTCTGTGTCAACAGGCTTAGGAGCTGGTGGTTGAGCCATACGAATGAAGTGGTCAACTACTTCCACAGGCACTTTCTCCCTTGGCGGCGGTGGCGGTTTCGGTCCAAAATGGGCGTCGACTTCTCCCTGCACTATGGCATTGGTTTGCTCCTCGGTCCTGTCGTAAGCCCTCACAGGAAGAGGAGTACTGAGGTTTGGACCATATTTATATCGCTTGCCTCCGCCTGTACTTCATGTACTATGACCTCGACTTGTACCGCTACGCACCATAGCTGCGGGGTGTCTCTTTTGCGATCGCTGAGGCGGCGGAGATGGCTGACGGGGCTGAGTTGGACGAGGAGGAGTGGCCTGAAGCTGTGCTGGACTTGCAGTGGCCTGAGGTTGTGCCGGACTTGGAGGAGGAGTGGACGTCTGACGCTGTGTCGGACTTGGAGGAGGAGTGGCCTGACACTTTGCCGGACTTGGAGGAGGAGGAGTGGCCTCATGCGTTGGTGGACTTGGAGGAGCAGGAGTCTGCTGACTCGGTGGCGGACTTCAAAAGATGATGCAATCCTTTCTCCATAGGATGACACGATGTATGGCCTCTCCCAATGTGTGCTCGTCGTCACCTCCAGGAATGTCAAGCTGTAGCTCCGAATATGGGTCCACCACCTCATCAACCAAGACACGAGCATAGCCCACTGGAATCGGGTTGCAATGGAAGGTTGCCTCGGGGGAATTTGAAAAAGCAACAGCGTCCGCCACCTTCATGGATATGTTCTTCATTTTGAAGTGTAGCTCGCAGTTAGTGTTCTCCGTGATGTCATCCACGGGGTATGTATCCAGCACTACTGCGTGGCCCGGGGCGGAACCCACGTTGCTTCTCGGCATGGATGGGGCGGTGGTATCCAATGCTGGATCATCCGCTAGCTGCTGCAGCTGCTGAGACCCCCTCTGCTGGCTTAGTGAGTCGATCTGCTCCTGCTGCCGCTGGAATTTAGCTGCCAATTCTGCTTGACTTGCTTCTAGGCCTTGAAGGCGTTCATAGTCCCGCTTCCTCTGCTCCTCCTCCATCTTCCTCTTCTTGTCCTCCGCAATCTTCTTTCTCGCACAGGTTTTGTAGTCGGCGTTCCAGTCCGAAAACCCCTCATACCACGGAAGAGCGCCCTTGCCTCGTGTTCGTCCCGGGTGTTCAGGATTTCCCAGGGCACGCGTAAGCTCGTCGTTCTCTCTGTTGGGCTGGAACACCCCCGATCGAGCCTCTTCTATTGCAACAAGTAGCGCATCGTCGGCTCCGTTCAGACATGCCTTCGTCGAAACATTGCCTGTCTTCGGGTCCAACTCCCCCCCATGCGCATAGATCCAAGTCCTGCACCTGGGGGGCCAGCTCTTAGTAACCGGAGTGACACTTGCATCCTCCATCTCTTTCTCAGACTTATCCCACTTAGGCATTGCCACCGCGTAGCCACCTGGCCCCAGCTTATGGAACTTATCCTTTTTTTTCGGCATTGGCCTTGTTTATTCTCGACCGTTCCTTAGCTAATTCTGAATCCTTGAATTTCACGAAATCGTCCCAATGAGCACTTTGATTCTCTAGTATCCCCTCGAATACTGGAGTCTTCCTTCCTCCCTTGATGTACTTCTCCCACGTCATTCTCTTGTGATTCTTGAATGCAACCGCCATCTTCCTAAAAGCAGCGTCCTTGACTTTCCGCACATCTGCTTCTGTGATATTATCTGGTAGGGTGAAATGTTCCATGAGAGTATCCCAAAGCAGTTTTTTTTATTCTCATCGACAAAAGTAACATCTGGACGTGGCTTTGCTGGCTTTCTCCATTCTTGAAGGGAGATCGGGAGTTGGTCCTTCACAAGAACTCCGCACTGACGAACGAACTTGTCCGCAATCTTCTTAGGCGCTAATGGTTCGCCATTAGGTTTGAATGCCTCGATATTGTACTTTACGCCCTCCTTCAACTTTTTGTTCGGGCCACGTTTCGTCCTTTTTCCTGAAGATTTGCTCGATCCGGATGGCTGAAAGAAGAAAGATCGATTCGTTAATATATCTTCAACTCATTTAAAACATGCGATGATCACCAGATTCGTGCTTCTTTAAATATATATACCTCGCCGGTGTTTGTTGTTTCAGGATCAACATGTTCTTCGTCATAGTTCATGACTTCATCTTCTCGGTCGTCGCGATCGAATATCATATCACCCTCTCCGGTGTTGTTTAGAAATTCGGAGCCGTCAAAATCTTCTTCATTCTGATCATCATCTGGCCCGCGTATGATATCGAACATGGTATGTTCTCTCTCTCTCTGTCGGTATTGTCCGCCATAGCTTTTATTTAACTATGCCAAAAGAAATATAAAACAATTTAGTATAATCTCGAATAATAGATATAATCTCGAATACATCGTCTCGAATAATAGATATAATCTCGAATACATCGTCTCGAATAATAGATTTAATCTCGAATACGTCGTCTTGAAAAATAGATATAATCTCAATACATCATCTCGAATAATATAGATATAATATTGAATACATCACTAGCTAGCTAGCTAGCAAGCTAATAAAGATCGAATACTACAGAGTAATCTAGGCCACTCGCGGTTCCTGAGGTGCGGGCGGTGGACACCCAAAGAGAAGGAACCATCACTGGATCATAGCTCGGGTGATCTCCCCAAAGAACCTGCCAGGTATTGGAGAACCTGACGTCCATAGCAGCCATGTAGCAATGGACGTGCTCATCCTCCTCCCCTGACACGGCGACGTACCACCTCCGGCGGGGCCGGCTCCCTCCGCACCGAAAGTGGCCCACGCGAATGCCACCAAAGGAGATGAGGGTCGACGACGGGACCCGGGGCCGGGTTCCTCACCAAGCGTCGCGCCCCTGAAGGTAGCACCTCCCAGTGCCAGCCCGGCGGAGCCCAGTCCCGGACATGGGTCCTCTGAAGCAGGACGTCGTCGCGGACGTGTCGACGGCGAGGATGCGGGCCGGGCATCGTCGACAACAAAATACTATATGCCGCAAAAGTAAAGTAACATTTTTTAAATGATGGATTGTGATGATTTCATATATGCAAATTCTGAATTTTATAACTAAAAATATAAGAAACTAAAAAAACATCGATCATCGTCTAACAATTTGAAATTAATCTAATTCATCTAGCTAGCTAAAACTAACATTTTCAAAATTTCTAACATTTCTATATAACTAACATTTCTATAACATTTGACATTATATATATTATAACTAACATTTCTACATACTATTTGACATTAATCTAATCTAATTAATTAATTCATCTAAAACTTTGTATGAAAAACAGAAAAATAGAAAAAACTAAAAGCTAAAAACAGAAAAATTGTGTGTGTGCGCGCGTCTAGTGTACATGTGTGTGTAGTGTGTGTGTGTGTGTGTGTGTGCATGTAGTGTGTGTTATAGCGCTACGGTCGGCGCCGGCGCCGGCGCCGGTGTGCGCTACGATCGATTGGAGGGAGGAGAGGGGCCGGGGGAGGGGCTCACAGCGTGCGCGGGCAAGGTCGAGGGGACGGCGCGACGGGGACGGGGACGGGCCCGGGGCGTTGACGGAGACGAGGGCGGCGACGGCGACGGCGACGGGGGCGGCGACGGGGACAGGGGCGGTGATGGGGATGAGGGCGGCGACGGCAACGGCGCGCGACGGGGGCGGCGTCGATCGATCGGGAAGAAACAGAGGGGGAGAATGAAATTTTTCGAAGTGTTGTATATATAGAACCCACCTTTAGTACCGGTTGGAGCCACCAACCGGTACTAAAGGTCTGTTTTGGCTAGCCCAAGCGGCGGGAAGCGACCCCCTTTAGTACCGGTTGGTGGCTCCAACCGGTACTAAAGGCCCCCCCTTTAGTACCGGTTGGTGCCACGTCCCGGTACTAAAGGGGGTGCGCTGCCAGGCGAGGGGCGCAGAAGTTTAGTCCCACCTCGCTAGCCGAAGGGCGCTCGCACCTGCTTATAAGCCCCGCCGCCGTTGCTGTCTCGAGCTCCTCTCTAAAGCATACCTTCTGGGCCTACCTCTGCTACTCTGCCCTGTGGGGCCTATTGGGCTTGCGGGCCTGCATCCTGGCCCAACCACAGGATGGGTTTCTAGTCGTATGCAGGCCGCTGTGGCCCGGTAGGTGGACTTTTTTCATTTAGTTTTTTCTTTTCTGCTTTATTTATTTTGTTTTATTTATTTTTAGTTGTTTTTTGCTGTATTTAGAGTTTCTTTGTGAATATTTTTGATAGTTTTTAGAAACTTTCAGTTAGTGCCGGTAGTTTTTAAATTTGAATAGTTTAAATTTTGAATTATTTGAATTTTGTGTGAATCACTAGTTTGTGAATAACTTAACTTTAAAAATACATTTTCCAGTGATTCTTTTTTCTTATGTTTAATATTAGTGTGTTTTATCATTATATTCAATTTGGTAATGCTTAAGTTATTTAAAAAATGAAATACCTTTGTAACGGATGAGTTTTCGTCCGAAACCCTAATACTTCGAAACAGATTGTCCATTTTGTACACGAAGTGCATCCAGTTTTTGCGGTAACCCTCTCTACTTTTTTGCACATGCTATGTGGGTGAAATTATGATGCCATGCCAACTTTCATCCTTTTCTGAGTTCATTTGAAATGCTTTTCAACTTCAGGGTCATTTAGCTGAAAAAATCAGTAAATGCATGAAAGAATTTGCTTGCACATAAAATTTCTTCGCGTTTCAAATGCCAAAACACATAACTAGCTACCCTAACTATTACACAGATGCCCTCCTGGGTGTGAAACACAGAAGAAAGTGATGATAGTTAAGCCGATCACATCCCAGATCTTTGGGTGTGAAACTTTTTCTTCGCGTGTGTCCCTTTGCGTCGTAGCCATGGAAAATCTTCATCATTTAACGGGATGCTCGGTTCAATATTCACTGTGAATGGAGCAATTTCATCAAACTTTTCATAATCTTCTGACTTGTCTGTCTTGTCATCCACTCCCACGATGTTTCTCTTCCCAGAAAGAACTATGTGCCGCTTTGGCTCATCGTACGATGCATTCGCTTCCTTATCTTTTCTTTTTCTTGGCTTGGTAGACATGTCCTTCACATAGAAAACCTGTGCCACATCATTGGCTAGGACGAATGGTTCGTCTGCATACGCAAGATTGTTGAGATCCACTGTTGTCATTCCGTACTGCGGGTCTTCCGTTACCCCGCCTCGTGTCATATTGACCCATTTGCACCGAAACAATGGGACCTTCAAACCACGTCGATAGTCAAGTTCCCATATGTCCTGTATATAACCATAATATGTTTCCTTTCCCGTCTTGGTTTCTGCATCAAAGCGGACACCACTGTTTTGGTTGGTGCTCTTCTTATCTTGGGCGATCGTGTAAAATGTATTACCATTTATCTCGTACCCTTTGAAAGTCATTATATTCGAAGATGGTAATTGGGACAGCAAGTACAGGTCATCTTCAATAGAGGTGTCATGCATGGTACGTGCTTGCAACCAGCTGGCGAAACTCCTGATTTGTTCACGTGTAATCCAGTCATCAGACCGCTCCGAGTGTTTGGAGCGTAGCAAATTCTTGTGTTCATCCATATACGGAGCCACCAAGGAGGAATTCTGTAGAACTGTGTAGTGTACTTCAGTGAGAGAATGTCCGTCCATACATATTATTTGTTCCCCTCCTAGCGTGCCTTTTCCATCCAGTCTGCCCTTATGCCGCGATTCAGGAACACCAATCGGCTTAAGGTCAGGAATAAAGTCAATACAAAACTCAATGACCTCCTCATTTTGACGGCCCTTGGAGATGCTTCCTTCTGGCCTAGCACGGTTATGAACATATTTCTTTAAGACTCCCATGAACCTCTCAAAGGGGAACATGTTGTGTAGAAATACAGGACCCAAAACGTTAATCTCTTCGCATAGGTGAACTAGGACGTGCGTCATGATGTTGAAGAAGGATGGTGGGAACACCAACTCGAAACTGACAAGACATTGCACCAAATCATTCTGTAACCTTGGTATGATTTCTAGATCGATTACCTTCTGAGAGATTGCATTGAGAAATGCACATAGCTTCACAATGGCTAATCGAACGTTTTCCGGTAGAAGCCCCCTCAATGCAACCGGAAGCAGTTGCGTCATAGTCACGTGGCAGTCATGAGACTTTAGGTTCTGGAACTTTTTCTCTGCCATGTTTATTATTCCCTTTATATTCGACGAGAAGCCAGACGGTACCTTAATACTGAGCAGGCATTCAAAGAAGATTTCTTTCTCTTCTTTGGTAAGAGCGTAGCTTGCATGACCCTGATGTATGCCATCTTTTCCGTGCATACGTTGCTGGTCCTCCCGTGCCTCAGGTGTATCTTTTGTCTTCCCGTACACGCCCAAGAAGCCAAGCAGGGTCACACAAAGATTCTTCGTCACGTGCATCACGTCGATTGTGGAGCGGACCTCGAGGTCTTTCCAATAGGGCAGGTCCCAAAATATAGATTTCTTCTTCCACATGGGTGCGCGTCCGTCAGCGTCATTCGGAACAGGTTGTCCACCAGGACCCTTTCCAAAGACCACCTTCAAATCCTTGACCATATCATGTACATCAGCACCAGTACGGTGGCGAGGCTTTGTCCGGTGATCCGCCTCACCTTTGAAATGCTTGCCTTTCTTTCTTACGGGATGCCTGCTCGGAAGAAATTGACGATGTCCCAGGTACACATTCTTCTTACAATTAGCCAAATATATACTGTCGGTATCGTCCAAACAGTGCGTGCATGCGCGGTATCCCTTGTTTGTCTATCCTGAAATGTTAGTGAGAGCAGGCTAATCATTGATGGTCACGAACAGCAATGCCTTTAGGTCAAATTCTTCCCCCATGTGCTCATCCCACGCACGTACACCTGTTCCATTCCACGGTTGTAAGAGATCTTCAACTAATGGCCTTAGGTACATATCAATGTCGTTGCCGGGTTGCTTAGGGCCTTGGATGAGCACTGGCATCATAATGAACTTCCGCTTCATGCACAACCAAGGAGGAAGGTTATACAAACATAGAGTCACAGGCCAGGTGCTATGGTTGCTGCTCTGCTCCCCAAAAGGATTAATGCCATCTGCGCTTAGACCAAACCATACGCTCCTTGCATCATCTGCAAACTCCTTCCCGTACTTTCTTTCGATTTTTCTCCACTGCGACCCGTCAGCGGGTACTCTCAACTTTCCGTCTTTCTTACGGTCTTCTCTGTGCCATCGCATCGCCCTGGCATGCTCTTTGTTTTGGAACAAATGTTTCAACCGTGGTATTATAGGAGCATACCACATCACCTTGGCAGGAATCTTCTTCCTGGGGCGCCGGCCCGCGACATCACCAGGGTCATCGCGGCAGATCTTATAGCGGAATGCACCACATACCGGGCAAGCGTTCAAATCCTCGTACTCACCGCGGTAGAGGATGCAATCATTAGGGCATGCATGTATCTTCTGCACCTCTAACCCTAGAGGGCAGACAACCTTCTTTGCTTCGTACGTACTCTCGGGCAATTCGTTGTCCTTTGGAAGCATATCCTTTATCATTACCAGCAACTTTCCAAATCCCTTGTCAGATACACCATTCTCTGCCTTCCATTGCAGCAATTCCAGTGTGGTGCCCAGCTTTTTATTGTCACCTACGCAATTCGGGTACAACAATTTTTTGTGATCCTCTAACATGCGCTGCAACTTCTTCTTCTCCAAATCACTTGCGCAGTTTCTCTTTGCATCGGCAATGGCCCGACCTAGATCATCAACGGGCTCATCTGATGCCTCTTCTTCAGCTTCTTCCAGCATTGCCGGGTCAACTTCTTCCCGCATTACCGGCTCAGCTTCTTCCCCCATTCTTGTATCATCGTATTCAGGGAACCCATGGCCAGGATAGCTGTCGTCGTCCTCCTCTTCTTCTTCATTGTCTTCCATCATAACCCCTCTTTCTCCGTGCTTGGTCCAAACATTATAATGGGGCATGAAACCGGACTTAAACAGGTGGACATGAATGGTTCTTGACGTAGAGTAATTGTGACCATTCTTACAGCGAGCACATGGACACGGCATAAAACCATCCGCCCGCTTGTTTGCCTCAGCCGCAAGCAGAAAAGTATGCACGCCCTCAACGAACTGGGGAGAGCATCGGTCATCGTACATCCATTGCCGGCTCATCTTCATTACACAACACCGAATAGACCAAATTAATACAAGTTCATACAATTAATACAAGTTCATACATAAAGTTCATACAACACTTAAATGCAACAAACAAATAACTCTCTAGCTAAAGCATTTAAATGCAACAACAAATATGATCAAGATCGCAACTAAGGTAACAATGGATCCAACAGCATAATGATACCAAGCCTCACTATCGATGGCATATTTTCTAATCTTTCTAATCTTCAAGCGCATTTTCTCCATCTTGATCTTGTGATCATCGACGACATCGGCAACATGCAACTCCAATTCCATCTTCTCCCCCTCAATTCTTTTCAATTTTTCTTTCAAGTACTCGTTTTCTCTTTCAACTAAATTTAACCTCTCGGCAATAGGTCGGTTGGAATTTCCGGTTCACATACCTCCTAGAAAAAATTTCTATGTCAACTTGATGGGCATAATTTGTCATAAACACGAAATGCAACTAGTTTTAAAAGAGAATATACATACCACATCCGAATCATAACAAGGACTAGGGCCGACGGGGACGGATATCAAAACCATGGCACTATATGTATAACAAACAACGTACGGGTAAGATAATTATACGAGTAACTATATATCCAAATCACACAAATATCAATTTTTATATAAAATTTCATGAACAAGAGGCTCACCACAAGGTGGTGCCGGCAACGGGACGGTGCGGGCGATCGACGGTGGCTACGATGGAGATTTAGAAGGCACTAAGTAAACCACACCTACATATGCAAACTAAGTGTTATTTTTGACCTCAAATTGCATATAAATCAAATACTAGCACATATATATATCCTCCCAAATTACTAAACTCACAAATTAATCACTATATAAACCAATGCAAGAGCTAATCTAGCAATGAGAGATGAAAGGACAAAGTTGCTAACCTTTGTGATCATTTGAATGGATGAGGGCCTTCAAATCTTGACAAATTTTGGGCAAATTTTGTGATGAACTCGAGAGGAAGAAGGGAAGAACAGAGGAGAGGGAGAGGGGAAAGGGGGAAGACCAGAGTGCTGGTGGACGAAGGGTTTATATAGGATGACCTTTAGTACCGGTTCGTGGCACGAACCGGTACTAAAGGGGCTGGAGGGGCCCCATTCTGACAACATCCTGCCACCACTCTCATTAGTACCGGTTCGTGGCACGAACCGGTGCTAAAGGTTCGCCACGAACCGGTACTAATGAAAGCGGCCCGGCTAGCCGTTGGAACCGGCACTAATGTATACATTAGTGCCGGCTCAAATACAAACCGGCACTAATGTGCTTCACGTTTGACCCTTTTTCTACTAGTGGCACCATGTGTTGGTGCGCCATTAGTTGTGCAAATACTAATGGCGCACCACGTCCACGGTGTGCCATTAGTAAAAAAAAATTAATTTTTTCAAAACTACTAATTTAGTAAAAAAAAATTTAATTTTTTCAAAACTACTAATGGCGCACCGTGGGAGTGGTGCGCCATTACTAGTTGAACTAGTAATGGCGCACCACATCCACAGTGTGCCATTAGTAAAAAAAATTAATTTTTTTCAAAACTACTAATGGCGCACCGTGGGAGTGGTGCGCCATTACTAGTTTACTAGTTGAACTAGTAATGGCGCACCATGCCACGGTGCGCCATTAGTAACTTGACCCAAACATTCGCCCGAATGCACCCACCCCCCCCCCCCCCCGACCGCCTTTTCAGTTTCAAAAAAAATAAAATAAAATGATAGAAATGTCAAAAAATAAAAGAAAATAAGATTCCCATGTGATATGTGGTCTAGTTGTTAGCAAAATTTACAAACATGAATTTTCGACTTTTTTGCAAAATCTCTCGAGAATTTGTAAAAATGGGCATAAATTTTGCGTACGAACTCGGATGAAAAAGTTTTTTATATGAAAAATCATCTACTCGAAAAGTTACATCCGAATTTAGCTGGGGGAACCCCGATAAACATTTTCAAAATCCTCAAAAACCTAACAGAAAAAAAGATACGGGCCTTCTAAGGTCTGGAGAGGCAAAAAAATTCAAAAAATTCAAACTTATTAATGGCGCACCTGCCCATGGTACGCCATTAGTATCTTCCCGCCTTCAAAATTCAAAATAAGTCAACAAAATAAAAAAAGTTATTAATGGCGCACCTGCCCATGGTGCGCCATTAGTATCTTCCCGCCTTCAAAATTCAAAATAAATAAAAAAAGGTTAGTAATGGCGCACCTGCCCGCGGTGCGCCATTACTATGCCATATATATGGCTGGGCGTGGTCCTCTCCTTCTTCATTTTTCTCCTCCACTCCATCTCCTCCTCTCCTCCACTCCATCTCCTCCTCTCCTCCACTCCATCTTCCCTTCTCTCCTCCACCATACTACCCTCCTCCTCTCTGGCGACCTCCTCCTCCTCCTCCTCTCCGGCGACCTCCTCCTCCTCCTCTCCGGCGACCTCCTCCTCCCTCCTCTCCTCCCCTCCCCTCCCCTCATGGTTTCTCCTCCCTCCTCTCCGGTGAGCTCCTCCTCCCTCCTCTCCGGTGAGCTCCTCCTCCCTCCTCTCCTCCCATTCCCTCATGGTTTCTCCTTCCTCCTCTCCGATGCTCCGATGAACTCCTCTCCGGCGACCTCCTCCTCCTCCTCCTCTCCGGCGACCTCCTCCTCCTCCTCTCCGGCGAACTCCTCCTCCTCTCCAGCGATGTAGGTGAGCGCCTCTCCGGTGACCTCCTCCTCCTCCTCTCCGGTGAACTCCTCTCCGGCAAAAGAACACGGCAAAAGAACGTACAAGATCCAAAAACAGGAACAAAATTTGAAATAATATCATGCCAAAAAACGAGCAAAAAAAAACTAGCAAAAAATGGGCAAAAAAATCACGATCCAGATCCAAATTCAAAATTCAAAAATAGCAATGGCGCACGGTGGGGGTTAGACGGTGCGCCACTACTATTTTCCCGCCTTCAAAATTCAAAAATACTAATGGCGCACCGTGGCCTATACTAATGGCGCACCAGTGGCCTATACTAATGGCGCACCGTGGCCTATACTAATGGTACACCATTAGTAAAAATTACTAGTGGCGTGCTAGTAATGGCGCACCAGTGATGCGCCATTAGTAGGCAAAACTGGTGCGCCATTAGTAGGCCTTTTCCTAGTAGTGCCTAGTCATCATCCTTATTTCACTGATGTCTATGCACTGCTTTATGTTCATAGTTTAATCTTGTAAGACTTGTGAGATACCTCATTATCACTTTATGTTTTGTTGAACTTTATACAATTATGCTTCTTGTTATTAGAATTATCATTCTCTATGTGGTCAAAGTTTTGCTCTTTTAGTAACATTGAAACTTCTTTTTCAATTGTCATCTACATGCTCAAGGACCAACATGGATTAAGCTTGGGCATATATACTAATAGATATCTAAGGTATCTATAATTTTTAATGCATTCATGCTATATTCACATCATTTCTGTTGGACTAACATATTAATCTAGTGCCAAGGCCACTTGATGTTTTCTAGTTTTTTTGTATACCATAGAAAAATGATATTTTCATGAAAGAACATGTGCGGCAAGTTTGATCACCGAGAGGTTAATATGGGGGCCTCGTCTCCACTTGTAGGGGCTGGCTGGGCAACCATACATCCCTCTCCAAACAGCGAGCTCCTACTAAATGGTGGCTACGGAGGTCAGTTAGAGGTACCCTTTGTCCACAAACTTGTCACCGATGTTTTGCACCTACCCTAATGTTTTCAGATTTTTCAAAGTTGCGAAGCTCCTGTGCAGAACCAAATGGTGTCAATACTCAGCATCAAGAAAAAAACTGCCCGAGGAGGGATCCAATATCGGAGGGGGCTCTCGCCCAGTAGGGGGCATAAACACCATGGACTAGAGGGGGAAACCTTCTCTCCCACCTAGGGAGAAGGTCAGGGAAGAAGAAGGACGGGGGCTCTCTCTCTCCCCTCTTTCAGTGGCGCTGAAGTGCCACCGGGGGATCTCTGATCACCACCATCGTCTCCATTGCCTTCACTGACTTCACCAACATCTCCATCAAATTTCCCTCCATCTATACAATGGTCCGCTCATCCATAAATCTTTGTAATCCGCTACCTGAATATGGATTTTTTGCTATAAATTATTTTCCAATGATTTGTTGCACTATCGTTATGTCTGAGTAGTTGTTTTTGTCCTACGGTGTTGGTGTTCTATTATGATTGATATGAGTTGTGTGTTATGATATGGTGTTGTTCTTAGGTGCCCGACGTATGAGCGCACATGTATGTTGGATCACACTTTAGGATTAGCAATATGTCGAAGATAACTATGCCTTGAGTACAGGAATTGATGCATATGGGATAAAGAGGTGCTATAGTTGTTAATTCTACAGTAGGGTTTAACTTAATAAATTCTTAGTATTTGCGCATGCATCCTGAGATTTAAATTGTGAGTATGTATGAGTCCAAATATGGGTAGTACATTAGCATAGGCCTTTCCCACGTTTAAAACTCGAACGCATAATTACCAGTCTAGTATCATGGCCAATTGCTTAGGAATAATTCCGCAACACCTACCACCTGCACTGCACACCCGCTCTCTTTATTTTATTGTACCTTTACATTACAACAACTAACCTTTATTTAGTACTCCCTTTGATCCCAGAAAAGTGTCGTGGCATTAGTTCAAATTTGAACGAAAGCCACGACACTTTTTTTGGATAGGAGGGAGTAGTACTTTAGAATCTTTTAAACTATCTCTATTTGGGGTCATATTTGATTTACTAGTCCCCTCATATTTGGGGTCATATTTTGACCATGATTTTAACTAAGAAAATATAAGTTATACATAGTAAAAATAATATTATTGAAAAACTATGTTTAAATATGGATACAATGATATAATTTTTGATGACATGCATTAATATTTTATTAGTTAAATTTATAATTAAAATTTAACACAAAATATGATGTGGCCAATAAAATAAACGAGGACCTCAAGGGTCTACTAAAATATCTCGACAAAACTGCTGTAGGTTCAACACGCGGGTACAGTAGTGCAGCACATTATCGGAGCTGGGTGCTGTGTTCCCAGTCCATTAACTGTTTTTGAGATTCCCAGTCCATTGACTGTTACTAGTTTACTCTTTACTAGTTTACTCTTTGCTTTATTGCGATAGATACTATGCATGACATTATCAGAGCGGTTTAAAGAAAGAGATTTTAAAAAAGGAGGATAGACCTTCGCTTTTGCATGTGGACGATGCATGCGGTCATTTTATTAATTATTCACAGAGGTCATACAAAGTACTCCCTCCATACCCTTATACCACTATGAAAAATATATTTTGCATCTATACAAGACCATTAACTGTAATTGAGGCAAAGATTAATTATGTTTCCTCGTACTACTAATTGTTTTAATATTTGCATGTGTATAGTCATAATGACATTGTGCTACTTCCTTCTAAATTCCTTCCTTGTATGCATGTGGACGTATTAATGATCCCGGTTAACGAAAGGAAAAGTGCAGTCATTAAATTTTATCTTGGTACCTGTAATTTGAGTTTGTGGCCTTGTATAAGGTAATGGAGGGAGTAATACATATCAGTCAGTCTGAAGCCACAATCTAAGCAACACCTGTTGCTACTCCTATCCCATTGATGAAGGTGTGCCGAATATTCGAGCCTAATACCAAACGGACATCGCACCAAACCCTAACTACTGGGTCCCATACCGGACCGACGCACTCTCAGAGGCAGCCGCCACCATCTTCCACTGGTCCATCTCCAGAACAGAAACTAACCCATCAACCTTGCCTGGTGTGCCGTCGACACCACCATGACGCCATACAACTCCATCATCCTGCACGTATCCGTCCACACGTGCCCGTCGCCGAACCTTCGTAGCATCATGCCACCGGGATCCGCCGTAGGCCTTGCAGTGGATGAAACACCGCTCTTCCAATTGCCCCATCCAACCAGCACTTTTTCCAAAACGATGCCCTCGGGAGGGACAACGATATCAAAGGTACCATCATCGTCCGATCTGGTAGATCCAGATCTAGGGTTTCCCCGGAGCATCACCAGTGGGGTGCCACGACCTGCAACAATGATGCCTCGAGAAGGGAACACCGTCATAGACGCCACCATCGTCCGCCATGACCGAAGTCAGCTCGATTTTCACCGGAAGTCGCGTCCCCCAACCTCGCAGCTGGCTGGAACCAAATGGAGCCCCACCATGGAGATGAGGGCCGCCGTCGGCACGTCGGCAGGGAGGATCAAGCCGCCCCTCACTGGTCCTTCTCGCGCCACTAACCGGGCAAGGCCGTAGAGAGACAGATCTAGACAGGACGCCAGATCAGCACCCATCGAAGCCACCCATGCGCTCGCGGCCACCACACCGCCGGCCATGTAGATTCCCATCACCGCCACGCAGCAGGGGCGCCGCCCTGACTGCCGCCCCCGGCCTCCCCGCGTGAGACGCAGCCTCCGCCTCACAGGATCTGCCGCGGCGACAACCTGCCTGGATCTGCGGTGCAAGGCCCGCCGCCACCGCAGCCCTTGCCAGCGGCAGCGGCGGCTATGGATGGAGGAGCGGGGAGGGGCTGGCGGCGCGGGATCGAGGGTCCCTGGCGCCGCCCGAGGGGAGGGGGAGGGGAGCTTTAAAGAAAGACACGGGGGCCCTCTAGCTAATTAACATGGAGTACACTCAATCACTAACAGACCCCGTCAATTTGTCGTCGTGCTCGAGCAACGGCGCTCTCCTGCTCGCTCGACAAGCTGTTCGTTTGACGCATGCACATGCCATGCACGGCACGCACCCGCCGCGTGCATGCATACATGCAGACGGACATACGTATCGTGCCTCGTGGCCTCGTCCAAACCAAACGTACGTAGACATGCATGTACCAACCCGTGCGTCGGCCGTCCAAGTCGGGATACGGGCTGAACGCCAACGTAACCAGCCGGCCGGCCGGCCACAAACAAGTTAAGAAGGCGGGGCCGTCGCGCGCGCGTAGAACCACCATGTCTGTGGCTGCCCTCTGTCTCTGTGCCGACTCATGCTCATGGGCGCGGCTTCACCGTAGGCTGGAGCGCCGTGTGTACAACCCCCCTTGTCGTGTCGCCGTGCATCAGTGCATGCATCCTCAGTCTATCAAAGCGCGCGGGGTCACGACTTGAATTCGCCTTTGCCTTCTCTCTAGCTTCTACCCATCTCCTTCCCTCTGTCACTAGCTGTGTAGCGCGTGCTCTATCTCCACATCAATGTCTGACCATCTTCCCGGTTTCCCGTGGATGCAACAGAGAGCAATTAAAAGAGCCACCCATACCATGGAGAGAGAGAGAGGGATTGCTGTGAGCCGGTTGAACTCATGTATCATGGAGCCATGGACCGAAGAGAGAGAGAGAGAGAGAGAGAGGGGTTGAGAACAAACGGGACAAGCACAAAAGGACAGAGGAGCATATCTTCCTCTCTCACTCCTCTTGTCTCTACCACCGGCCTTTGCATTCATATCATCTTCCATCCCTATCTCGCACGCTCCCACACTCACTCCTCACTCCTACCTTTCATCCCCTCTTCTCTCCCCCCACCACTCTTCCCCCATCCCATCCCATCTGCCAAGAAACGCCGGAGGTCGCCGCTTGCGGATCCGGAGGTGGAAGAGAGAGACGTTGGATCAGGGGAGGCAGGAAAGATGGCTGACGAGCCCGAGCCACAGCTGGTGACGCCCCTGGTATTTGAAGCAACCAGACCGTTGTGCGCACCTCTGCAGCAAGGTCTCGATGTGAGTGTCTATCTATCTAGTACTGCATGTTCATTCACTAGCTTTCTAGCACCGCTTCTCACATCCTCTTGGAGTGGTTCTTCACAAGTTTCGCCCCAAGAAAATCCCTACAAGCATATGCAGCCGTCACCCCCGTGCTCATGCATGTAGTCATGCTAGCGAGCAGCACGCCTGGTTTCCTTTTTGCGTGATAAATCAGTTATTTCAACGCCAACAACTACTATCTTTCTGCCACTGCTTCTCAAATCCACTTGTAGTGGATCTGTTCTTCACAAGTTTCTCCCAAGAAAAATCCCTACTAGCACATGCAAGTTTTGTTTCAACGCCACTTGAGGTTTATTTTTGTGTGTTAAATCTTTTACTTCAACGCCAATAAGATCTGGGGAAACCTCATTCTTCTTATTGTTGATTATTGCTTTCTCTCTCCGCTTCTCAAATCCACTTTAGTGGTTCTGTTCTTCACGAGTTTCGCCCCCCAACAAAATTCCTACAAGCACATGCAGCCGTCATCCCGTACGTGTTGATGCTAGCTAGTAGCATGCGCGGTTTTTTGTGTGTGTTATTAATTCTTTTATTTCGACGCCAATAAAATTTGGGAAACCATTTTCTTATCATTATTGCTTAGGATGAAGCTTTATCACGGCTATTTTGTGTTAATCAATTTCATTTCATATAAAATCTAGGACGTGCCTGTTCTGCGATCCAACGTAGCAACAGCTGATCTATTGAATGCTAGCCAGTAGCACGCGCTGTTTCTTTTATGTGTGTTAAATATTTTATGTCGACGCCAATAAGATTTGGGAAACCTTGTTGTTTTCATTATTTCTTGGGATGAAGCTTTATCATGGCTATTTTGTGTTAATCAATTTCATTTTCATATAAAATTTAGGACGTCCTTGTTCTGCGATTCAACGTAGCAGCAGCTGATCTAGTGAATGCTAGCTAGTAGCACAACCGGTTTCTCTTACGTGTGTTAAATCTTTTATTTGGACGCCAATAAGATTTGGGAAACCTTGTTGTTTTCATTATTTCTTGGGATGAAGCTTTATCATGGCTATTTTGTGTTAATCAATTTCATTTTCATATAAAATTTAGGACGTCCCTGTTCTGCGATTCAACGTTGCAGCAACTGATCTACTGGATGCTAGCTAGTAGCACAAGCGGTTTCTCTTACGTGTGTTAAATCTTTTATTTGGACGCCAATAAGATTTGGGAAACCTTGTTGTTTTCATTATTTCTTGGGATGAAGCTTTATCATGGCTATTTTGTGTTAATCAATTTCATTTTCATATAAAATTTAGGACGTCCTTGTTCTGCGATTCAACGTAGCAGCAGCTGATCTACTGGATGCTAGCTAGTAGCACAACCGGTTTCTCTTACGTGTGTTAAATCTTTTATTTGGACGCCAATAAGATTTGGGAAACCTTGTTGTTTTCATTATTTCTTGGGATGAAGCTTTATCATGGCTATTTTGTGTTAATCAATTTCATTTTCATATAAAATTTAGGACGTCCCTGTTCTGCGATTCAACGTTGCAGCAACTGATCTACTGGATGCTAGCTAGTAGCACAAGCGGTTTCTTTTACGTGTGTTAAATCTTTTATTTGGACGCCAATAAGATTTGGGAAACCTTGTTGTTTTCATTATTTTTTGGGATGAAGCTTTATCGCGGCTATTTTGTGTTAATCAATTCTGTTTTCATATAAAATTTAGGACGTTCCTGTTCTGCCATTCAACGTAGCAGCGGTGGATCTACTGGATGCTTATGAGGAAGCTTTTAAATCTATGACCCGACGAGCCAGAGACATAGCACCCGCCCTCTACTGCAACAAGCCTATAACTCCCCTTCCTAACCCACACAATCGGCCAAGACAAACTTCTTCTGCTGCTTCTTCTTCCACCTCAAGAAAGAAAGATAAAGCAAAGAAAACAAAGCAATCGGAGGAGGAGCTTGATGATTATGAAGATGTGAAGAAATGGGGTCACAGCCACTTCATCATAGAGATGTATTACGAGCATGAGGCCACGGGTTACAACTACGATGGAATGATGGTTCAACTTCTCATATGTGACTACAATGGCTACCTGGTTGGTATCAGAAGAGTTGCATATGATCAATGGTCCAAGTGGTACTATTGTAGTGATGACTTTTCCCTTCCATTCTTTCTCAAAGATGGCGCAGAAAAGGTCCCAATAGAAGGTGATCATAAGAAAAGGTAAGTGTGGATCATTAGTACGCACTTTTGGTTCTGCCATATCTTCCACTGCTTCTAGGAGTATTTGTTTAACACATTCATCTTGTAAGTGTAGGGCTCTTCTTGGAGGGCGCCGCACTTTTGTCCACATCTTCGAGAAACTTGGCTATTACCCGGATACTGGAGACACCGTGGAAATGGAAAAGGCATTCCTAGCAGCTGTGTTGGTATTTTGTGAGGCAAGGCGGTTCGTGTGGATATTCATGGAAGTGAAGGAGAGAATCCGACGGAAGGAAAAACCACGGGACTTAGACTGCACCATCCCTGGTAGAGAAATCCACAAGGACTATGCGTGGATGGATGTTAAGGATTGGGGTATTGACTCCAAACTAGTGTTAACTTCTGCCCAGAAAGGAGTGTACACGCCACCTAGGGCCGACGACGGTAAGGCAAAAACTCTAGTAGTAATTGACAAGAGGAGCACGTTTGAGAGACTTATCGCACACGGAAGGGAAAGTGGACATCTGGGGCTGATAATACGTGATGACTATGTATTGGCTCCGGAGGGCAGCCGGGTGCTCATGCTGTTGAGGAAGAAGAAGGATCAGTTGGGAGCTAAATGCCGTGAACCATATTTCCGTGAAGTGAAGGAGGATGAAGACGATGAGTGACGGCTGTACGTTCTGTGCTCCAGCAGGTCTGTTCTTTGCTAACCAGCAAGTTTTGGAACATAAGAAATACAGTACTGGCTACTATTTTATTTGCGCACCTCGGTTTCTCACACATCGCCTGTTTCCTTACTTTGCTGTGCAGGACCCAGCAAGTTTGCATCCTGCGTTGTCAAGGAGGGGAGAAGAAAGAAGAAACTGCAGAGGAGAGTCTGATGGCGAGATGGCCAAGCTTCAGTCTGCTCGACGACTAAGCTGTGTCTTGTGTGCACCTCGCCTCGCTTCGCCGTGTGTCAAGTCCCAAGTTTCGTCGTCTTTAGTTAGTGTTGAACACTAGAGTTGCAACTTCTATTATCATCCTTTAATTTGGACAAGAACTATGCTAACTAGTTGTTTCCTTCCGGATGTGTGTACTCGACAATGTATCGTTATGTCATGCACTTGGTTAATTTATTTCTCTCGTGTTATCTACAGCATTGCTCCGGCTTTTCTTTTTTGCTGTCTTCTCCCCTGTTAAATTGTGATCCAAATTCTAGTATCGTATTGGACTAGACGTAGTACATACAGTGTGGGCCTTTTGTGTTGGTACCGACGCGTACGAGTACAACTCGTTTACTGGACTCCTATAAGTTGTCCCTCATATATACCTCATGTAGTCGCACCTCAGACGGCATGTCATCTCGTGCTTGTAATACTTCTCCTCATAGTAATTGCGCCTTCGTGCGTCCATGGTTTTCTCCCGCAAAGGTTTCCACGTAAAAATCCGTGTGCTCTCATCTTTTTTTTATCTCGTTATTATGTAACAAATGGTATACAGAGCCAAGTTTCAGATACGAGATTTGAGACCAAATTTAGGATTCGGCTGTGCGTGCCGCCGTGCTGCGATCTCCGGATCGGAGACTATTTCCGCTGCGGGCTGCTGTACAAGCCGCTGCAGCCGCAAGTCGCCGAGACCGACAGGTTTTTGCCGCTGATCTTCGTACAGGCTACAAGTACCGAGTCATCCGGCGAGTTGACGCTGCTCCAGATTCGATCGACTTCGCACGTCATCAACCGAAGCAAAAGCTAGTAGTACTACTGCTAGCTGGCCAGAAGAAAGCAGTAGTTTAATTCACATCTGATCCACTACGTGATTTGACTACTAGTACTATTCGTCACATCAAGCTACAGATCAAGCTTTTGGTCTTCGATTACCCGAGCTACCAGGTGCTACTGTTCCTAGTTCTTTGCTCCACGTAATTTAAATTCTGTCAAGAATTTTTCTATCGACTTGTACTACTTTGAGCTCACAGATTTATCTACTCATGGCATCCATGAAGTACGATCTTCCACTGCTGGACCGTGACATAAGGTTTACCCTATGGCAAGTCAAGATGCAGGCGTTGTTGGCACAGTCCGACTATGATGAAGCACTGGATAGTTTTGGGAAGAACCAAATTGAGGACTGGACTGCTGAGGAGAAAAGAATTGATTATAAGGCTTTGTCACAAATTCAACTCCATTTGCATAATAATATTTTGCAGGAAGTTTTGAGCGAGAAAACTGCCGCCACTCTATGGTTAAAGCTGGAAGGGATTTGCATGACTAAAGATCTCACCAGCAAGATGCATCTGAAGCAAAAATTATTCCTGCACAGGTTACCCGAGGGAGGTAATGTTTTGAATCATATTTTAGAATTTAAGGAGATTATATCTGATCTAGCTGCAATGGAGGTTAAGTATGAAGAGGAAGATACTGCTCTAATGTTACTTTGTTCACTGCCAAGTTCTTATACTAATTTTCGAGACACCATATTATACAGTCGTGATACTCTCACACTTAATGAAGTTTATGAAGCTTTGAACTCTAAGGAGAAGATGAAATTAATGGTGCCTCATGATGGTTCAAGTTCATCCCAAGCAGAGGGATTATCTGTTCGTGACAGGACAAAGGAGAAGAACTCCAATAATGGAAACAGAGGCAAAAGTAAAAAACGGCTACAGGGGCCGGTCACAATCCAGAGACAAGAAATATTGCAGATATTGCAAGAGAGACGGGCATGACATGTCAGAGTGTTTCAAGTTGCAGAACAAGGAAAAGAGGAAAGGTAACAAACAAGGTGAAAATTCTGCTAACGTTGCTCGTGATGATAGTTCCGATGATGCTCTTGTCGTTATTGCTGGATGTGTTGAGACCAATGATGAGTGGGTACTTGACACTGCATGCACTTTTCATATGTGTCCACATAGAGATTGATCTAATACTTTTGATTCCACTACTTCTGCTGGTTTCGTTTTGGGTTTTGATAATTCACCATGCAAGATTGAAGGCATAGGTTCTATTCGAATCAAGATGTTTGATGGCATAATCAGAACTTTGACAGATGTTCGGTATATTCCGAAGATGAAGAGAAATCTTATTTCTATGAGTGCCCTTGATGCAAAGGGGTACAAATATTCAGGTGGAGATAGTGTTTTGAAGGTCACCAAAGGCTCCCTTGTTGTGATGAAAGGTGACTTAAGTTCGACCAATGGTCTTTATTACCTTCGAGGTTCTACCGTTTCAGGTAACGCTACTCCACTTGTTTCAGAGAATTCTGATTGTGATGCTGCTAACCTTTGGCATATGCGTCTTGGACATATGAGTGAACTTGGTTTAGCAGAGTGAAATAAGAGAGGTCTTCTTGATGGATATGAACCTGGTAAATTGAAATTTTCTGAGCATTGTATCTTCGGCAAGCACAAGAGGGTGAAGTTCAATACTTCGACTCATACAACCGAAGGTATTCTTGATTATGTGCATTCTGATTTATGGGGACCATCTCGCAAGAAGTCACTAGGTGGTGCTAGTTACATGCTGACTATTATTGATGATTATTCGAGAAAAGTATAGCCTTATTTCTTGAAGCATAAATATGAAGCATTCTCAGATTTTAAGGAGTGGAAGATTATGATTGAGAGACAAACTGAAAGGAAGGTAAAAATACTTCGCACTGATAATGGTATGGAATTATGTTCTAAGCAATTTAAGAATTATTGCAAGTCTGAAGGCATTGTCAGACATTACACCGTTCCTTATACTCCTCAACAAAACGGTGTTGCTGAGCGCATGAAGAGGACTATTATTTCCAGAGCCCGTTGCATGTTGTCCAATGCAGGTTTTGCATAGGCGTTTTTGGGCTGAGGCCGCTTCCACTGCTTGTTATCTCATTAACCGTTCACCATCTATTGCTCTTAATAAGAAAACTCCAATTGAGGTATGGTCTGGTTAGCCTGCTGATTATTCACAGTTGAGAGTTTTTGGTTGCACTGCTTATGCTCATGTTGATAATGGAAAATTGGAGCCTAGGGCTGTTAAGTGCATCTTTCTTGGTTACAAGTCTGGTGTTAAAGGTTTTAAATTAATGAAACCTGAAACCCAGAAGGTTGTTATTAGCAGAAATGTTATCTTTAATGAATCTGCTATGTTACATGATGTTTCATCTACTAATGTTCCTGTTGAGAGTGAACAGCAGCCTCCTATTCAGCAGCCTACTGTTTAGGTGGAGCATGTTATTGATTCAGGTGATACATCTCGTAATGAAATTGTTGATGCACATGATGAACCCGTCATTAATGATGATCATGTCACTCCCACTCCAAATCAGCCTATTGTTCCACCCAGTTGGAATCTTGCACGTGACAGAGTTAGACGGGGTAGTAATAAACCTGACAGGTTAATTGAAGAGTGCAATATTGTTTCTTTTGCTTTATCTGTTGTAGAAGAAATTGAAGGTAATGCTGAGCCTTCTTCATATTCCGAGGCTATTATTTCTAGTGATAATAATAAGTGGATGACCGCTATGCATGATGAGATGGAATCACTTGAAAAGAATGGCACTTGGGATTTAGTAAGATTACCTGGAGAGAAGAAACCTATTCGTTGCAAGTGGGTTTTCAAGAGGAAAGAATGTGTTTCTCCTAATGATGAGACAAGATATAAAGCAAGGTTAGTTGCTAAAGGTTACAGTCAGATTCCAGGTATTGACTATAATGAAGTCTTTTCTCCTGTTGTGAAGCATAGCTCTATTCACACTTTACTCAGTATTGTTGCCATGCATGATCTTGAGCTTGAACAATTGGATGTTAAAACTGCATTTTTACATGGAGAATTAGAAGAGGATATTTATATGGAACAACCTGAAGGTTTTGTTATTCCTGGAAAAGAAAAGCTTGTCTGTAAGTTAAAGAAATCTCTTTATGGATTGAAGCAATCCCCTAGACAATGGTACAAGAGATTTGACACCTTTATGCTCTCTCAAGGTTTCAAAAGGTCTAATTATGATAGTTGTGTTTATTTGAAAACTGTCAAATGTTCAACTATTTATTTGCTCCTTTATGTTGATGATATGCTTATTGCTGCAAAGAGTATGTCACAGATTAATGAACTAAAGAAGCAATTGAGTAATGAATTTGAGATGAAGGATTTGGGTGCAGCAAAGAAAATACTTGGCATGGAAATATCCAGAGATAGACCGTCTGGAAAAGTATATCTAAGTCAGAAGGGATATATTGATAAAGTTCTTCGTCGTTTTAATATGCATAATGCCAAGCCAGTAAGTACTCCGTTAGCTGCACACTTCAAATTATCATCAGCTTTATGTCCTAAGTGAGATGCCGATATTGAGTACATGTCTAGAGTTCCCTATTCAAGTGCAGTTGGTTCACTTATGTATGCCATGGTTCACTTATGCATTGAGTGTTGCCAGTAGATACATGGCTAATCCTGGAAAGGAACATTGGAAAGTAGTTCAGTGGATTTTCAGATACCTGCGAGGTACTTCTAATGCTTATTTACAGTTTGGGAAAACTAGAGATGGACTTGTTGGTTTTGTTGATTCTGATTTTGCTGGTGATTTGGATAAGAGAAGATCACTCACAGGTTATGTTTTCACCATTGGTGGTTGTGCTGTGAGTTGGAGAGCAACTTTGCAGTCTATTGTGGCTTGTTCCACTACTGATACCGAGTATATGGCTATTTCTGAGGCATGCAAAGAAGCTATCTGGTTGAGAGGTTTGTACACTGAGCTTTGTAGAGACTCATCTTGCCCTACCGTATTTAGTGACAGTCAAAGTGTTGTATATCTTACAAAGAATCCAATGTATCATGAGAGAACAAAGCACATTGATGTCAGATATCACTATATTCGAGATGTTGTTGCTGAAGGTGATTTGAAGGTATGCAAGATAAGTACTCATGATAATCCTGCTGATATGATGACAACGCCAGTTCCGACCAATAAGTTTGAGCTTTGCTCAGGCTTAGTTGGTTTTTCTCACTAGTCCTATGGACTTTGACGCACAAGGTGTTTAAACTGATTTGGATGGAGTTATTCACTTTCTTCGACTACTGGAGGAAATTTGGCTCAAGGTGGAGATTGTTAAATTGTGATCCAAATTCTAGTACCGTATTGGACTAGACGTAGTACATACGGTGTGGGCCTTTTGCGTTGGTACCGACGCGTAAGAGTACAACTCGTTTACTTGTCCTACAAGGACTCCTATATGTTGTCCCTCATATATACCCCATGTAGTCGCACCTCAGACGGCATGTCGTCTCGTGCTTGTAATACTCCTCTTCATAGTGATTGCGCCTTCGTGCGTCCGTGGTTTTCGCCCACAAGGGTTTCCACGTAAAAATCCGTGTGCTCTCGTGTCCCTTTTATCTCGTTATTATCTAACATCCCCTACAATATTGGATTCGTTGGATTGGCTGGCACGCACGCGATTCACTTTTCGGTTGATTGGGTTTGGAAGCAGGGGAGGTTTTGGCTGTTCATTGCTAGTCGGACCAAGAGCTTGGTCACACTCACAGCACAAGGCACACGATCTGCTCGGTGAGCGACGCTGACCAGAGCAAGCATGCTGTCAACAACACCTGCAGCTGGTGAGCGGCGGAACGACGACGCCCACTCTATAGTTGCACTGTTGCGCGCCTCACGCGGTTGTAAAATGCAACGGGTAATCATGAGGAGCCCTGCTCGGCAGTTTGCAAACACACTTGAGGAGCTATCCTCGGCACCCCTTGCTGCTGTACCTTTGACGACAGGTCATTCTACCACGACCGAGACGACGACTCCTCGAGAACTCTGGTCATTTCTTCCAAGGCAATGCAGAGTGAGGCGGAGCGTAAACTCGACTCATTAATATGTAGACCCTGCAATAAATCATTTCTTTCTTTTTCATTTCTTAACTTCCTATTCTTTAAATAATGTTGGAATTGCAATAGAAAAGAACGATGATAATGTGTGTTTCGGTGGGAACGCTAAAACGAATGGAGATCAACAGACTAAAGGTTTCTCCTAAGTGTTTGAGCACCCTACCTAACCCCGATATTGAGGAGGATGGCCCGCTTCCCTTCCACTTTGCTGGAGTGGTTACCGAGGTTGGATTGGATGAAGAAAGACCTGTGTCAATCTTTTGTGACTTCATAGCATCTTTGCATAAATCAAAATCCCATTTCTCAAAAAAGAAAAAGAAAAACCCGTCCAAGAAGGAGAAGAAGTCCATTCCGACCCGAGTTTCCACGTGAGAGGCATGTCCTGAAATAGCAAAGGTCCTTCAGACTTGGCTAACTAAACACGTCGGTGATTGTATGTTAGAACATGTGTGAATTTCATGTTAATTTCCGAGCCTGGTAAATGTGACTTCCATGCGCATGTCCTAGACCACTTATCAGGTCGTTTTGACTTCACATGGTATAGTCTACCAACACAAGAAAGGTTTGGACGAATCTTACTTTGGGATATAAACCACAACCATGGACTTGCATTGATAGCCTTTTCGGCTGGTTATTTTCACATGAAATTTCACCTCCGAAACAGAGCTGGTAATTTTACATGGAGCCTTGTCGCAGTCTACGGGGCTTCCCAAGATGAGCATAAATCCGCTTTCTTCATGAATTGGTGAATCTGGCTAAGGATAACTCGCATCCAATGCTTATTGAAGAGGACTTTAATATCCTTGGTACTCGAAAGAGAAAAATAAAGATAGTGATTGATGGTTTTATTCTTGTGCCTGAAGATTCGCTGGACTTTCCTATTCAGTGCTTGTGATTGATAGTTTGAATCTTCAGAAAGCCTGTATGTCGGAGCGACAATTCACTTGGACCAATAACTATTCTATGCCAACATACAAAAAGCGTGACAGGGTACTCATGGATACCGAATGGGAGATAAAATTTCCTTTGGTAATTGTGCGGGCGCTAGAACATATCGATGCAACTATCAGATCATGCGCCTATCAATCATGATTCTACTTCTACGAACCCACCTACTCGCCATCCTTTCAATTTTGAATTGAGATGGCCGCACCGGGAAGGCTTTGTAGGCATACGCAAGAATGTATGGGAGAGGCCCACCATTGGTCGCACACCTATTCAGAGATGGAACTTTAAAATAAGGGGCGTTGCTAACTCGCGTGCGCTCGTTGCAACGCGCGATTTCGGACCAGCTGGGTATTCCCTATTTGGAAAGTGGCAACAGGTTTTTAGATGATTAAGTGAAGGATTATGGGGTAACTGCGGTGGGCCCCTGTTGTAGGGTGGAACCCTATGGAGAGATCTTTCACGAATTGGAGGGGGAATCCCCAAGAACAAGATGAACACAAGGAGGGAAAACAATAGGAACACTCAAGAACAAGTCCAATCACACATCCACTAGACCAACAAACACACAAGATCCACAAGGTACATGAACAATCAAAGGGAAACAAGATACATGGTAGAGTTCATCCCAAATCCTATGAAGGAGATGAGGGCTTGATGATTCACTTGGGGAATCCTTCTCCCTTTGGTGCTCTTGATGATCCTAGGGATCCTTCTCCCTTAGGATGTCTTGCACTCCAAAGGAGTCTTCTCCCTCAAGAGGAAACCCACAAGGGGAGATACATGAGCTAAGCTCTAATGTCTAGATCTATTCTTAGCTCCCTCTAAATGGAGGAGGAAGGGGAGTATATATAGGTCCAAGGGATGAAGGGGTAAGTAGGGACGAGATGGGGATACAAGGGCCAAGCCCAACAGCCACGCACAGGGGGCCCCGTGTGCACGGGGTAAGTGGAGCCCGTGCGCACGGGGTATCCATGAAGGAAATATGCCCTAGAGGCAATAATAAAGTTATTATTTATTTCCTTATATCATGATAAATGTTTATTATTCATGCTAGAGTTGTATTAACCGGAAACATAATACATGTGTGAATACATAGACAAACAGAGTGTCACTAGTATGCCTCTACTTGACTAGCTCGTTAATCAAAGATGGTTATGTTTCCTAACCATGAACAAAGAGTTGTTATTTGATTAACGAGGTCACATCATTAGTTGAATGATCTGATTAACATGACCCATTCCATTAGCTTAGCACCCGATCGTTTAGTATGTTGCTATTGCTTTCTTCATAACTTATACATGTTCCTATGACTATGAGATTATGCAACTCCCGTTTGCCGGAGGAACACTTTGGGTGCTACCAAACGTCACAACGTAACTGGGTGATTATAAAGGAGCATTACAGGTGTCTCCAAAGGGAGATGTTGGGTTGGCGTATTTTGAGATTAGGATTTGTCACTCCGATTGTCGGAGAGGTATCTCTGGGCCCTCTCGGTAATGCACATCACATAAGCCTTGCAAGCATTACAACTAATGAGTTAGTTGCGAGATGATGTATTACGGAACGAGTAAAGAGACTTGCCGGTAACGAGATTGAACTAAGTATTGTATACCGACGATCGAATCTCGGGCAAGTAACATACCGATGACAAAGGGAACAACGTATGTTGTTATGCGGTCTGACCGATAAAGTTCTTCATAGAATATGTAGGAGCCAATATGGGCATCCAGGTCCCGCTATTGGTTATTGACCGGAGATGTGTCTCGGTCATGTCTACATTGTTCTCGAACCATAGGGTCCGCACGCTTAACGTTACGATGACAGTTATTATGAGTTTATGCATTTTGATGTACCGAAGGTTGTTCGGAGTCCCGGATGTGATCATGGACATGACGAGGAGTCTCGAAATGGTCAAGACATAAAGATTGATATATTGGAAGCCTATGTTTGGATATCGGAAGTGTTCCGGGTGAAATCGGGATTTTACCGGAGTACCGGGTGGTTACCGGAATCCCCGGGAGCTATATGGGCCTTAGTGGGCTTTAGTGGAAAGGAGAAAGGGGCAGCCCAAGGTGGGCCGCGCGCCTCCCCCTCCCCTAGTCCTATTACGACAAGGAGAGGTGGCCGGCCCCCTCTCTCTCTCTTCCCCCCTCAAGGAATCCTATTCCAACTAGGATTGGGGGGAGTCCTACTCCCGGTAGGAGTAGGACTCCTCCCGCGCCCACCTCCTGGCCGGCGGCACCCCTCCCCTTGGCTCCTTTATATACGGAGGCAAGGGGGCACCCTAGGACACACAATTGATCCTCGTGATCGTTCCTTAGCCGTGTGCGGTGCCCCCTGCCACCATATTCCACCTCGGTCATATCGTTGTAGTGCTTAGGCGAAGCCCTGCGTCGGTAGAACATCATCATCGTCATCACGCCGTCGTGCTGACGAAACTCATCCCCGAAGCTTTGCTGGATCGGAGCCCGGGGAGCGTCATCAAGCTGTACGTGTGCTAAGAACTCGGAGGTGCCGGAGTAACGGTGCTTGGATCGGTCGGATCGGAAAGACGTACGACTACTTCCTCTACGTTGTGTCAACGCTTCCGCAGTCGGTCTGCGTGGGTACGTAGACAACACTCTCCCCTCTCGTTGCTATGCATCACCATGATCTTGCGTGTGCGTAGGAAAATTTTGAAATTACTACGATACCCAACAGTGGCATCCGAGCCTAGGTTTTATGGTTTGATGTTATATGCACGAGTAGAACACAAGTGAGTTGTGGGCGATACAAGTCATATTGCCACCAGCATGTCATACTTTGGTTCGGCGGTATTGTTGTATGAAGCGGCCCGGACCAACATTACGCGTACGCTTACGCGAGACCGGTTCCCCCGACATGCTTTGCACATAGGTGGCTTGCGGGTGACTGTTTCTCCAATTTTAGTTGAACCGAGTATGGCTACGCCCGGTCCTTGCGAAGGTTAAAATAGAGTCAAATTAACAAACTATCGTTGTGGTTTTGATGCGTAGGTGAGATTGGTTCTTACTTAAGCCCGTAGCAGCCACGTAAAACTTGCAACAACAAAGTAGAGGACGTCTAACTTGTTTTTGCAGGGCATGTTGTGATGTGATATGGTCAAGACATGATGCTAAATTTTATTGTATGAGATGATCATGTTTTGTAACCGAGTTATCGGCAACTGGCAGGAGCCATATGGTTGTCGCTTTATTGTATGCAATGCAATCGCGATGTAATGCTTTACTTTATCACTAAGCGGTAGCGATAGTCGTGGAAGCATAAGATTGGCGAGACGACAACGATGCTACGATGGAGATCAAGGTGTCGCGCCGGTGACGATGGTGATCATGACGGCGCTTCGAAGATGGAGATCACAGGCACAAGATGATGATGGCCATATCATATCACTTATATTGATTGCATGTGATGTTTATCTTTTTATGCATCTTATCTTGCTTTGATTGACGGTAGCATTATAAGATGATCTCTCACTAAATTATCAAGAAGTGTTCTCCCTGAGTATGCACCGTTGCCAAAGTTCGTCGTGCCCAGACACCACGTGATGATCGGGTGTGATAAGCTCTACGTCCATCTACAACGGGTGCAAGCCAGTTTTGCACACGCAGATTACTCAGGTTAAACTTGACGAGCCTAGCATATGCAGATATGGCCTCGGAACACGGAGACCGAAAGGTCGAGCGTGAATCATATAGTAGATATGATCAACATAATGATGTTCACCACTGAAAACTACTCCATCTCACGTGATGATCGGTTATGGTTTAGTTGATTTGGATCACGTGATCACTTAGAGGATTAGAGGGATGTCTATCTAAGTGGGAGTTCTTAAGTAATTTGATTAATTGAACTAAAACTTATCATGAACTTAGTACCTGATAGTATCTTGCTTATTTATGTTTGATTGTAGATAGATGGCTCGTGCTGTTGTTCCGTTGAATTTTAATGCGTTCCTTGAGAAAGCAAAGTTGAAAGATGTTGGTAGCAATTACACGGACTGGGTCCGTAACTAGAGGATTATCCTCATTGTTGCACAGAAGAATTACGTACTGGAAGCACCGCTGGGTGCCAGGCCTGCTGCTGGAGCAACACCAGATGTTATGAACGTCTGGCAGAGCAAAGCTGATGACTACTCGATAGTTCAGTGTGCCATGCTTTACGGCTTAAAATCGGGACTTCAACGACGTTTTGAACGTCATGGAGCATATGAGATGTTCCAGGAGTTGAAGTTAATATTTCAAGCAAATGCCCGGATTGAGAGATATGAAGTCTCCAATAAGTTCTATAGCTGCAAGATGGAGGAGAACAGTTCTGTCAGTGAGCATATACTCAAGATGTCTGGGTATAATAATCACTTGATTCAATTGGGAGTTAATCTTCCAGATGATTGTGTCATTGACAGAATTCTCCAATCACTGCCACCAAGCTACAAGAGCTTTATGATGAACTATAATATGCAAGGGATGAATAAGACTATTCCCGAGTTCTTCGCAATGCTGAAAGCTGAGGAGGTAGAAATCAAGAAGGAGCATCAAGTGTTGATGGTCAACAAGACCACTAGTTTCAAGAAAAAGGGCAAAGGTAAGAAGAAGGAAAACTTCAAGAAGAACGGCAAGCAAGTTGCTACTCAAGAGAAGAAACCCAAGTCTGGACCTAAGCCTGAAACTGAGTGCTTCTACTGCAAGCAGACTGGTCACTGGAAGCGGAACTGCCCCAAGTATTTGGCGGATAAGAAGGATGGCAAGGTCAACAAAGGTATATGTGATATACATGTTATTGATGTGTACCTTACTAGATCTCGCAGTAGCACCTGGGTATTTGATACTGGTTCTGTTGCTAATATTTGCAACTCGAAACAGGGATTGCGGATTAAGCGAACACTGGCAAAGGACGAGGTGACGATGCGCGTGGGAAACGGTTCCAAAGTTGATGTGATCGCGGTCGGCACGCTACCTCTACATCTACCTTCGGGATTAATATTAGACCTAAATAATTGTTATTTGGTGCCAGCGTTGAGCATGAACATTATATCTGGATCTTGTTTGATGCGAGACGGTTATTCATTTAAATCAGAGAATAATGGTTGTTCTATTTATATGAGTAATATCTTTTATGGTCATGCACCTTTGAGGAGTGGTCTATTTTTGATGTATCTCGATAGTAGTAACACACATATTCATAATGTTGAAGCCAAAAGATGCAGAGTTGATAATGACAGTGCAACTTATTTGTGGCACTGCCGTTTAGGTCATATCGGTATAAAACGCATGAAGAAACTCCATACTGATGGACTTTTGGAACCACTTGATTATGAATCACTTGGTACTTGCGAACCGTGCCTCATAGGCAAGATGACTAAAACACCGTTCTCCGGTACTATGGAGAGAGCAACAGATTTGTTGGAAATCATACATACCGATGTATGTGGTCCGATGAATATTGAGGCTCGTGGCGGATATCGTTATTTTCTCACCTTCAAGATGACTTAAGCAGATATGGGTATATCTACTTAATGAAACACAAGTCTGAAACATTTGAAAAGTTCAAAGAATTTCAAAGTGAAGTTGAAAATCATCGTAACAAGAAAATAAAGTTTCTACGATCTGATCATGGAGGAGAATAATTGAGTTACGAGTTTGGTGTACATTTGAAACAATGCGGAATAGTTTCGCAACTCACGCCACTCGGAACACCACAGCGTAATGGTGTGTCCGAACGTCGTAATCGTACTTTACTAGATATGGTGCAATCTATGATGTCTCTTACTGATTTACCGCTATCGTTTTGGGGTTATGCTTTAGAGACGGCCGCATTCACGTTAAATAGGGCACCATCAAAATCCGTTGAGACGACGCCTTATGAACTATGGTTTGGCAAGAAACCAAAGTTGTCGTTTCTTAAAGTTTGGGGCTGCGATGCTTATGTGAAAAAGCTTCAACCTGATAAGCTCGAACCCAAATCGGAGAAATGTGTCTTCATAGGATACCCAAAGGAGACTGTTGGGTACACCTTCTCTCACAGATCCGAAGGCAAGACATTCGTTGCTAAGAATGGATCCTTTCTAGAGAAGGAGTTTCTCTTGAAAGAAGTGAGTGGGAGGAAAGTAGAACTTGACGAGGTAACTATACCTGCTCCTTTATTGGAAAGTAGTACATCACGGAAAACTGTTTCTGCGACACCTACACGAATAAGTGAGGAAGTTAATGATAATGATCATGAAACTTCAGAACAAGATACTACTGAACCTCGTAGATCAACCAGAGTGAGATCCGCGCCAGAGTGGTACGGTAATCCAGTTCTGGAAGTCATGCTACTAGATCATGATGAACCTACGAACTATGAAGAAGCGATGGTGAGCCCAGATTCCGCAAAGTGGCTTGAAGCCATGAAATCTGAGATGGGATCCATGTATGAGAACAAAGTATGGACTTTGGTTGACTTGCCCGATGATCGGCAAGCAATTGAGAATAAATGGATCTTCAAGAAGAAGACTGACGCTGACGGTAATATTACTGTCTACAAAGCTCGACTTGTCGCAAAAGGGTTTCGACAAGTTCAAGGGGTTGACTACGATGAGACCTTCTCACCCGTAGTGATGCTTAAGTCTGTCCGAATCATGTTAGCAATTGCCGCATTTTATGATTATGAAATTTGGCAAATGGATGTCAAAACTGCATTCCTGAATGGATTTCTGGAAGAAGAGTTGTATATGATGCAACCGGAAGGTTTTGTCGATCCAAAGGGAGCTAACAAAGTGTGCAAGCTCCAGCGATCCATTTATGGACTGGTGCAAGCCTCTTGGAGTTGGAATAAACGTTTTGATAGTGTGATCAAAGCATTTGGGTTTATACAGACTTTCGGAGAAGCCTGTATTTACAAGAAAGTGAGTGGGAGCTCTGTAGCATTTCTATTATTATATGTGGATGACATATTACTGATTGGAAATGATATAGAATTTCTGGATAGCATAAAGGGATACTTGAATAAGAGTTTTTCAATGAAAGACCTCGGTGAAGCTGCTTACATATTAGGCATTAAGATCTATAGAGATAGATCAAGACGCTTAATTGGACTTTCACAAAGCACATACCTTGACAAAGTTTTGAAAAAGTTCAATATGGATCAAGCAAAGAAAGGGTTCTTGCCTGTGTTACAAGGTGTGAGATTGAGTAAGACTCAAAGCCCGACCACTGCAGAAGATAGAGAGAAAATGAAAGATGTTCCCTATGCTTCAGCCATAGGCTCTATCATGTATGCAATGCTGTGTACCAGACCCGATGTGTGCCTTGCTATAAGTCTAGCAGGGAGGTACCAAAGTAATCCAGGAGTGGATCACTGGACAGCGGTCAAGAACATCCTGAAATACCTGAAAAGGACTAAGGATATGTTTCTCGTATATGGAGGTGACAAAGAGCTCATCGTAAGCGGTTACGTTGATGCAAGCTTTGACACTGATCCGGACGATTCTAAATCGCAAACCGGATACGTGTTTACATTAAACGGTGGAGCTGTCAGTTGGTGCAGTTCTAAACAAAGCGTCATAGCGGGATCTGCATGTGAAGCGGAATACATAGCTGCTTCGGAAGCAGCAAACGAAGGAGTCTGGATGAAGGAGTTCATATCCGATCTAGGTGTCATACCTAGTGCATCGGGTCCAATGAAAATCTTTTGTGACAATACTGGTGCAATTGCCTTGGCAAAGGAATCCAGATTTCACAAGGGAACCAAGCACATCAAGAGACGCTTCAATTCCATCCGGGATGTAGTCCAGGTGGGAGACATAGAGATTTGCAAGATACATACGGATCTGAATATTGCAGACCGACTAAGCCTCTTCCACGAGCAAAACATGATCAGCACCAAGGCTCCATGGGTGTTAGAATCATTACTTTGTAATCTAGATTATTGACTCTAGTGCAAGTGGGAGACTGAAGGAAATATGCCCTAGAGGCAATAATAAAGTTATTATTTATTTCCTTATATCATGATAAATGTTTATTATTCATGCTAGAATTGTATTAACCGGAAACATAATACATGTGTGAATACATAGACAAACAGAGTGTCACTAGTATGCCTCTACTTGACTAGCTCGTTAATCAAAGATGGTTATGTTTCCTAACCATGAACAAAGAGTTGTTATTTGATTAACGAGGTCACATCATTAGTTGAATGATCTGATTGACATGACCCATTCCATTAGCTTAGCACCCGATCGTTTAGTATGTTGCTATTGCTTTCTTCATAACTTATACATGTTCCTATGACTATGAGATTATGCAACTCCCGTTTGCCGGAGGAACACTTTGGGTGCTACCAAACATCACAACGTAACTGGGTGATTATAAAGGAGCATTACAGGTGTCTCCAAAGGGAGATGTTGGGTTGGCGTATTTCGAGATTAGGATTTGTCACTCCGATTGTCGGAGAGGTATCTCTGGGCCCTCTCGGTAATGCACATCACATAAGCCTTGCAAGCATTACAACTAATGAGTTAGTTGCGAGATGATGTATTACGGAACGAGTAAAGAGACTTGCCGGTAACGAGATTGAACTAGGTATTGTATACCGACGATCGAATCTCGGGCAAGTAACATACCGATGACAAAGGGAACAACGTATGTTGTTATGCGGTCTGACCGATAAAGTTCTTCATAGAATATGTAGGAGCCAATATGGGCATCCAGGTCCCGCTATTGGTTATTGACCGGAGATGTGTCTCGGTCATGTCTACATTGTTCTCGAACCATAGGGTCCGCACGCTTAACGTTACGATGACAGTTATTATGAGTTTATGCATTTTGATGTACCGAAGGTTGTTCGGAGTCCCGGATGTGATCATGGACATGACTAGGAGTCTCGAAATGGTCGAGACATAAAGATTGATATATTGGAAGCCTATGTTTGGATATCGGAAGTGTTCCGGGTGAAATCAGGATTTTACCGGAGTACCGGGAGGTTACCGGAACCCCCCGGGAGCTATATGGGCATTAGTGGGCTTTAGTGGAAAGGAGAAAGGGGCAGCCCAAGGTGGGCCGCACGCCTCCCCCCTCCCCTAGTCCTATTAGGACAAGGAGAGGTGGCCGGCCCCCTCTCTCTCTCTTCCCCCCTCAAGGAATCCTATTCCAACTAGGATTGGGGGGGAGTCCTACTCCCGGTAGGAGTAGGACTCCTCCTGCGCCCACCTCCTGGCCGGCCGCACCCCTCCCCTTGGCTCCTTTATATACGGAGGCAAGGGGGCACCCTAGGACACACAATTGATCCTCGTGATCGTTCCTTAGCCGTGTGCGGTGCCCCCTGCCACCATATTCCACCTCGGTCATATCGTTGTAGTGCTTAGGCGAAGCCCTGCGTCGGTAGAACATCATCATCGTCATCACGCCGTCGTGCTGACGAAACTCATCCCCGAAGCTTTGCTGGATCGGAGCCCGGGGAGCGTCATCGAGTTGTATGTGTGCTAAGAACTCGGAGGTGCCGGAGTAACGGTGCTTGGATCGGTCGGATCGGAAAGACGTACGACTACTTCCTCTACGTTGTGTCAACGCTTCCGCAGTCAGTCTGCGTGGGTACGTAGACAACACTCTCCCCTCTCGTTGCTATGCATCACCATGATCTTGCGTGTGCGTAGGAAAATTTTGAAATTACTACAAAACCCAACAATCCAGAGACCTGACGCATGAGCCCATGCGCACGGGGTCCGTGAGGCCCGTGGGCACGGTACACGCCCGTGCGCACGGGGTCGCCTGGGAGCTGCAGCCTTCTCTTGGCGCTTCCTTCTCCGCTTCGAGGCTTCCCTCTTGGATGGTGTAGATGTTCTCCTCTTCTTGGACTCCTCCTCGATGAATGTGTAGCTCCGCCCACACCTATGTATGCACACGAGAGAGGGGTCAAGTAGTATACCATCCTCGAAAGGTACAAGTGGACACGTGTAAACGAGATGATTCACCTTTATATGTATGAAGTAGATGTGGCACGTGGCACTTTCCAAATGGACTCTTGACATGGTGATGTCCATAGGATGCTCCGCATCATCCCCTCCCCCTTGGGAAAGATCCAACCTCGGATCGAAATCCAAATCACCATGGGAAAGAGATGATGTTGCCGTGTAGTAGTGGACGATCACCAAGCATTCATCATCTTGTAGTTCCAAATGGGCACTCTCCGATGTCGTACCGTCTTGTAATTCCTTCAAAAGGAGCAAAGATAACAAGCACTTGGAAAAAACAAATGTGGTTGGCGTAAGAGCAAAACCAAGCATTCAAGAGGTGATTCACCCAACAAGTGTTGTCATCAAACATAGCATATGGTTTGACAAAGAAGTGTGGAATGGCATTTAAGCATATAAGGTGAGCACAATCAAGGACATCCTGGCAACAAGTATGCACATGGGAGGTAAAGATGCTAATATGGGTGACAAGTGAACAAGCATCTACCTCAAGATCATAGCAAGAATGCACAATGTGCTCACTGAAAGGTCTATGGTAGGCATAGGAATCATTCACAACAGCAAGTATAATGAGATGTCTAAACACATGGGGCAAGTGCAAGACAATACAAGCATAATGTGCATAGGGTGTAGTGAAGATATCATGGCACTCAACACAAAGTAAAGAGCAATTGCTCAACATGTGTGAGGCAATCAAGTCAATCATGTCATCGGTGCAAATAGTGGGCATAGACAATGCACATGACATATCGCAAGCACGAACACAAAGCAAGATCATAGTATCATCATAGGCATGGGGCACAAAGCAAACATGGCAATAACAAGTGATATCTCCACCAAGCTTACACATACACATACAAGTATGAGAATCAAGAAACATGTGTAATGCAAAGCATGGGTCACAAATGCATGACAAAGGCATAGGAATGATCATATCAAGCATAGTGAACATGGAAATATGGGCATAAAGTGAGAAGTGGTATATAACCCATAGCCATGTGAGGGCCATGTAGAAGAGATGCGCGAAGTCTTTGCGTGAAGGGAGCGGTTGTAAGGACAATCCACGGGATCCCAAGTCATTGTTGCTCTCTAGAGCTCATTTTGTCAACTCATGGGATTGTGAGCTTGACAAGTATTCATGGGTACCTACACAAAAGATACACAAACGAAAGAATGTGTGTGCATGGTAAATGTACACATGATCCATCATGATGTGTATGTGCATGTGTGAGTTAGCACAAGATAAGCATCGCTCAAAGAAATTGGAAGCATTGTATATGAACATGTCATCCATCATGAAGGAATAGTTGTTATGTATGACACGATGGGGACACAAATTGAGAATGCAAGTATATGGCACATCAATAGCAGGTTTATTCATGGGTAGCATATGGTGCACACAATCATGGGAATCATGCAAATAATGGGATTGATCAAAATCTCCTAATGGGTATGAGGAAACTATGGGGGTCTCCTCATGAGCAATAGCGGAAGCATAACATGGAGAATATTGACAACATGGCAAACAATGCATATCCGAAGCTAGGTGGTCATGGCATGGCATATGAGATAAATGATGCAAAGGAAGCATAGCAATATCATCACAAGAAAAACAAATGCCAATAACCATGGGCTTGTCATCTATGCCATAACTGCAAATAGGATTAATTTTAATGGCATATGCATAGTCACTACGATGAGATTGCAAATATGACAGATTGTTGATCTCATGCATAGCATATGACAAGTCAAGCGGATTGTCAAACATGATGTGACCTAGAGAATTGTCACAAGAAATCCTATGTAACATGGCATCACAACTAGGCAATTCAACATGCCAATCATCATAGTCATCATAAAGTGGTAAGTCATGACATGAGGAAGTCGCACTAGCATGAAGAATGGGAATAGGTGGATCAATATCATGCAAGCAATCAATGTCAAGAATGTCCACTAGTGGGACAAGAGCATCACCTTCACCTTTGTTACCTTGTTCATTCCACTCAAGTGGTGTAGGTGAGGTGGCAAAGACCAAATCGTGGTCATCTTCATCGTGATGGAACCATGTGGGGGGTGCATCATAGTCCACCATGGCCATCGTCTTGTCCAAAGGAAAGACGAAGTCGTCGAGGATCGACGTGTCATCATATATGGTACCTAGCACCAAATGAGAAGACGCAAATAGAGGTAGAGGTTAAGTTTTTAGAAATCGAAATGGCCTCATATGCCTCATCAACTACCTCACTCTCTCTATGTGGTGGTGGCTCACTCACTCCCTCAAGGTAGGTGCACTCAATGTCGCATATGGTGGAGTCACTCAAATCACTCAAGTGGTGGTGGTGGTGGTGGCTCTCCTCACATGGGAATTGGGGCAACTCGTCATATATGGGGCTAGTGGTGAAGTCACTCTCACTGTCAATATGGTGGCTAAAGTCACTCAAGTCATCATACGTCACCGTGGTCGAGGGGAAAATCCCATGCGCAACCGTCCCGTCGTCGTCGCCATGGATGAAGGCCGAAGATGGCACATCATCACTCTCGTCATGGATGAAGGCCGAAGATGGCACAACATCACTCTCGTCATAGATGAAGGCCGAAGATGGCACATCATCACTCTCGCCGTCTTATAGCATGGTCGTCGCGAAGTGATCTCGGGGTCGAGTAGACTTGGCCTTCTTGAGTTCTTGCTCCGCCTTGAGAGCACCAATGTAGTTGTCCTCGAGGGACTTGTAGTTCTCGAGGAAGATAGTCTTGGGGATGTCGTTGTTCAATCCCATCATGAAGTAGAACTTCATCCAAATGGGGTCGTCCACGCCGGCACGTCGCAAGGCTTCCTTCATGCTCTTGAAGTACTCGTCGAGGGACTTGGATCCTTGTATGGTATTCTCCAATTGGCGTTGTAGATGTTCCGTGTAGGTGGAAGGCACAAATTCTCGCTGCATCACTTTCTTCATCTTGGACCAACTCGTGTCGAAGCTCCTTGAAGGTGAGTGAAGCCACCAAAGCAACGCGTAGTCATGGAAGGTACTTGTGGCGCACTTCACTTGATCATCGGAGGGTACTTGATGCATCTTGAGGTAGTCGTCCATCTTGCACTCCCACTCAAGGTATTCATTGGGGTCATTAGTCCCAAAGAATGGAATATCGTCGGCGATGTTGAAGTCGTTGTAGCTCGAGGGAGTAGTGGACTTGAGCTCGTGGAGTAGGAGAAGATGTCGTACATCCGAAGGCGAAGATGCCTTGAAGTCACTTGGCGAAGATGCCAAAGGTGTTGAAGAAGCCGTAGTCTTGAGGTTGATGTCGTGGCTCTGTGTAGTCCGTGCGCACTGGGGTGCTGGAGGCCGTGTGCGTGGGGGTCGAGGGCCCGTGTGCACGAGGTTGGCAGAGAAGCCAACTCTCGTCCAGAAGTCTTCTCTTCATGGTTGTGTCGATGTCGATGCTTGTGTGTACTTGCCGGAGATGGTAGCTCGGGAGTCTTTGCACTTGAGCGTCTTCTCGAAGATGAGGAAGGCCGCTTGTGGTTTTTGATGAGGGCCTTGAGCTCCTCCATTTGCTTGTCCATCTTGGTATCGATGACGTTCTTCATAGCATCAAACTCGTCATCGTGGTTGTAGACCGGAGATGATGTGCTTTGCCTATCCATCACAAGACTCGAGCAAAGGTGAGTAGGAAAGCAGATAAACAATACCACGCTACCTTTTCCCAAAGTTGAGGATGTATCTCGTATCACTCAATGTGAGATGAAAGAATAGTGGAATTGGTACCGAACTTGTTCACTCACACCTACAAAGTAAAGCTTATCGAGTGGCTTGGTTAGGACAAGTGGCACAAATTTCATGCAAAATGTTAGCAAGAGTCAATAATGTTGGAAAAGATTCACAAATTCGCAAGAGAAACAAGTAGACCAATAGCAATATGTGGTACACGTAAACACACACACGGATAGATAAATGGGGTCGTGCAACCAAGGAATGGGCACAAAATGTGGAATCCACGGAAAACGCTCGTGTTGCACAACTCAAGAGAGACGCTAGCACGATTGCTCAATAGGTGGATACGACACTTGTGCACAACCTATAAGATGCAAAATGTATGAGCTTTCTATCCCAAGTATGCTATGTGTATGATGTTCCCGTTGTTCTTCTCAAGATGAACCAAGATGATCGGATATGTCAATCTTATGTGCAATGTGGTATGATGCTATGGCACTTGCTTACAAGCTCTTTGCTCTCTTTTCTTTTGCTTAAAAGCTTTTTTTATATGGCCACTATGCGAAATGCACAAACCAAGATAGCAATTGTGTATATGCGGGAACAATCTTGTGACACAAGGGATGATAACAAGCAAACGTTTTCTCTGTCACCTCGACGAGAAGATGGAAAAGTACGATGAGGAGTAGTCTCTGAGCGCGACCCCACATCTGTGCACAAGTAACGTGGCCCGGCAATACTCAAATGGCTAGTCTCGATAGGCAAGTAACGCAAAATGAGCTAAGGGGTTAACAATGTAATGGCAAGAATGTACAATGACGGGATACCACGATACCAAGATGATATAGAGGTTACCGTTCTTGCTTCCGGTTAGGGTGTCAAAATGGTGAAGTGGTCGATCTCGATGACGACCTCTTGGCGATGATGAGTGGCGGTATTCTTGATGTAGATACTAAGATTATGTAGACCCGTCCCTAAGTAGCCGAAACACCTTAGGAAACGGTAAAAACCGCAAACTCAAAATCTTAAGGAAAAAATGTCAAATGGTGGTAGCGGAGATGGCAATACGGAAGTGGTGGTGGTGGTTGATGAAGAAGCAACCGTCCCTAAGTAGCCGAAACACCTTAGGAGACTCATGTCACCCCTCAAACAACCACAAATGTTAAATGGAGCGAAACGGATTAGGTTGCGGAATGTTATGGTGGTTTTGCGGATGATATGGTGGAAGGCCTAGGCAAAGATGCCAAATTTCAAAGTTTTGATGGAGTCAAATGGTGATAGAGCCTATTTAGGTGGATGGGGAATGTCAATATCTACTCAACGAGCTAAAGAACGCGAAAATCGGACTCCGGATGTGGAAGTTATGGCCGAAATGGTGAATTGCACGCGGCTGCTGTAGGGGGGGCGTGCGCACGAGGTCTAGGGCCCATGGGCACGGGGTGCCGTGCACACGGTACACACACCGAGGGCACGGGGTCACCTGGGACACGCGGGTTTGGCGGTTTTCTTCCCGGTCTGGGCTCCAAATGGATGGATCTCGTTGCTGGGGTTTAGTTGGGGGTATGGGGGTAGTATGGGAGGGTGGGAGGTCGAAGGGACAGCGGCCGAAGTGCACTGGAAGGGTCGTGCGCACGGGGTCTGTCTGGCCCGTGTGCACGGGGTCCCGATGGCCCGTGTGCACGGGGTGCTCTGTGAGCGGACGAACTGCTCCGGATCTGTGGGTAATCTCGAAATTGGGGTCAAAATCGAAGGGTGGAAGGTAGGGGAAGGTGGAGGAAAGCTAGATCCACTTGAAACCAAGCAAATCCATGGATCAAATCCAACAAAACCTCATCAAACCAACAAATCACAAAAAAAATTGGGGCTATTTTTGGTGGGGAATTTTCGAATTTAGGACGAAATCACATAAAACAAGGCTAGAAAACACGAAGGGGGCTCCAATTTCGTGAGAAACCATGGCTCATGATACCAAGATGTTGTAGGGTGGAACCCTACAGAGAGATCTTTCATGAATTGGAGGGGGAATCCCCAAGAACAAGATGAACACAAGGAGGGAAAACAAGAGGAACACTCAATAACAAGTCCAATCACACATCCACTAGACCAACAAACACACAAGATCCACAAGGTACATGAACAATCAAAGGGAAACAAGATACATGGTAGAGTTCATCCCAAATCCTATGAAGGAGATGAGGGCTTGATGATTCACTTGGGGAATCCTTCTCCCTTTGGAGGTCTTAATGATCCTAGGGATCCTTCTCCCTTAGGACGTCTTGCACTCCAAGGGAGTCTTCTCCCTCAAGAGGAAACCCACAAGGGGAGATACATGAGCTAAGCTCTAATGTATAGATCTATTCTTAGCTCCCTCTAAATGGAGGATGAAGGGGAGTATATATAGGTCCAAAGGATGAAGGGGTAAGTAGGGACGAGATGGGGATACAAGGGCCAAGCCCAACAGCCACGCACAGGGGGCCCCATGTGCAAGGGGTAAGTGGAGCCCGTGCGCACGGGGTATCCAGAGACCTGACGCATGAGCCCGTGCGCACGGGGTCCGTGAGGCCCGTGGGCACGGTACACGCCCGTGCGCACGGGGTCGCCTGGGAGCTGCAGCCTTCTCTTGGCGCTTCCTTCTCCGCTTCCAGGCTTCCCTCTTGGATGGTGTAGATGTTCTCCTCTTCTTGGACTCCTCCTCGATGAATGTGTAGCTCCGCCCACACCTATGTATGCAGACGAGAGAGGGGTCAAGTAGTATACCATCCTCGAAAGGTACAAGTGGACACGTGTAAAGGAGATGATTCACCTTTGCATGTATGAAGTAGATGTGGCACATGTCACTTGCCAAATGGACTCTTGACATGGTGATGTCCATAGGATGCTCCGCGTCATCCCCCTGAAAATCATGGGGGGAGGGGGGGTTATACGTTGTTTAATGGGTGGGCCTGAAGACTTGCATGCGTTCTCTGGACTTTGCATGTACGTGGTGGGTCCCTATATGCTTTTGATCGATTTGGTTGCTCCAACGAGCAAAAGCGAAGGAGCTTTTCCATAAAATAAGAGCCACAAGGAAATACCTCTCTGGAAGGACAAATTAAAAACACAAATGGAATTAATGTACAAAAGAGAAAAGAAACACCTCTCCACCATTGTTGATAACCTCGACAAAATCGCAGTGACTTGCATCTTGTTACAACAAGAGCTTGAATGGAAAAAATCAATCCAATGAGAACATTCCACGTCTTTTGTGACAAGAGAAAATCAAATATTACCGAAAATCCATAGCCGATTCCATCTTGAAGGGAGACAGTAATACACGATACTTCCAACTGGTCGCCAATGGTCGACATAGGAAGAAGTGTTTTTTTAGTCTCCAACAAAATGAGGGGCAGATCAAAGGTCAGGCAGAGCTCAAAAGTTATATCTCCAAATACTACAAATCTCTGTTTGGGTCACCAAATGATGGTAACTTCACCCTTGACGAGACCCAAACCGATGATATTCCACAAGTCACGATAGAAGATAACGATATCCTCACGGCACCATGCTTCGGGGAGGAGGTGAAAGTTGCCATGTTCCAAATGGAACATAACAAAGCTCCAGGATCAGATGGATTCCCCACTGAATTCTATCGGAATTGCCGGAATGTCATCAAGACAGACATATTGGACTTTTCAATTATTTCCATGTTGGCCAACTTGACCTTATCAGGCTCAATTTTTGCGAGATCATTTGATACGGAAAATGAAGGAGGCTGAGCAGATCCAGTAATATAGACCCACATGTCTCCTTAATGTCAGCTTCAAGATTTTCACCAAAGTGGCTACTAAGAGGCTCAACACGGTTCCTGACCATGTCGTCCGACCATCTCAAACGACTTTCATGCAACGTACAAATATACTCGATGGAGTTTTAACCCTACATGAGTCTATTCACGAGATGCATCGGAAAAATATGAGTGGAGTAGTTTTCAAGATTGACTTTGTAAAGGCCTATGCCAAGGTCAAATTATCATTCATTCAACATGCCTAAGAATGAAAGTATTCTCCAATAAATGGCGCTAATGGATCCAAAATTTTGTTACCCGGGGCAATATGGCTGTTAAAGTCAATGATGATATGGGCCATTACTTTCAGACAAAAAAGGACTACGGTAGGGGTGGTAGGGGGACCCCATGTCTCCAATATTATTTAACATCATTGCAGACATGTTGGCTATTTTGAGTTATCGCACCAAACAGGACATTTACATTTCAGGAGTAGTGCCACACCTTGTGGATGGTGGCCTCTCTATTCTGCAATATGCCTATGATGCAATTCTATTTATGGAACATGACCTGGATAAGGCTCAACACCTGAAACTATTGCTTTCAACTTTTGAGATAATGTCGGCCTATTAACTTCCACAAAAGTGAATTGTTCTACTTTGGTGAAGCTAGTGAGGGGGCGGATGTGTATGTTGGCCCGTTTGGTTGTGCGGCAAGCCAATTATTGAGTAAATGTTTGGGAATTCCAATTCTTTATCGGCTTCTCACTACTACAAAGTGAAAACATGTAGAGGAGCGCTTAGAGAAATGGTTGGGCAGTTGGAAAGCAAGTTGCTGGAGGAAGAATGATCTTGATCAACTATGTACTTACAAATATGTTTCCCTGTATTCTTTCACTCTTCCAACTCCCAAAAGGGGTCTTGCAGAGGCTGGATTATTTTAGATGCAGATTCTTTTGGGAAGGGGACACCGAAAAGAAAGGGTATAGGTTGGTCAAATAGAGCACGGTTTGTAGACCTGCAGGAGAAGAATGAGGCCTTACTTAGTAAATAGGTGTTCAAGTTACTTGCTAAGGAAAAATGCCAGTCTCTGCCGTTCCTTGCCACCGTCTTCTTGAGTACCTTGCCGAGCGTCTTGTTGAACACTTCGATTGCGCTCCTTTGGCTTTAGCGCTAGAAGATGACTTGAATAACCTCGTGATGGTGCTTGTGATCTTTAATTTGGTCTTGACTAACGGTGTCATACACCAGGGGTGGATCACCCAAGGGAGCCCAGCCTTAGGCTCACTAGGGCCCACAAGGCCCAAGACAAGAGTGAAACCCTAAGGAGGGCATTGAAGAGAAGGAGTTTGTTTTATCATGCGTCGAGGAAGAGGGAAAAATATAAGGGCATGCCAGTGCATCATAGTACACAAACAAAACAAAATAGGGAAATAGTCTCATTGGAGAGAACACAATTACAATATTTCTGAAGAAAAAAGTTTGCTCTGTGGGCCTACTAGCACGGCCAGCTTTGTTGTGGCGATGTGCGATCTCCTTGTTCCCGGGGCCTCAAAAGGCTCATGGTTAATTACTCCGTGAGATACCTCTGATTAAGCCGTGTGGTCATCTTCATCATCTTCGCTTCGCGTCTCCATGCATGATGATGGTGGTGGTGTGTGGGAGGAGGGAGACAGATCTTGTGTCCTCATCAATACACGTGCCGCTTAAGACGTGGCTTTGTGCTAGCCATGCTCGCTGGGTTGAAGTAGCATGGGTCCTGCTAAGTTTGGACTTCTTGACAATGTAGCGGCCTCTTCGGGGTATGCAATGGGTACGCCTCACGGGAGTTTTTTTGGGTGGAGACATGTGTTGGTGTAAAATTGTCACACACTCACCTCAAGATGGCCGATGTGGTCGGCGCTTCATCTCAGCTAGACGCTGAATTTATGTAAGTCTGACAATACAAGGGAGCCGCCTCACGGGGCCATGGAAAGGTAGTGTCGGTGAATTTACGTCGCCTCCCCGCCGTCGCACCTTGTCTTCATGGGCTCTGGGTCATAGGAATCACCATGTGGTACCGTCTTCTCCTCCGGGTGATAGACAACACCACATGGCGCTAGCTTTCTATTGGTCCCGAGCCATTCACTCTCTAATTTGTTTCCATTTTTATTGATATCTTCTACTCCCTCCATTCTTAAAATATAATACTTTTAGATATTTCAATATAATACTTTTAGATATTCCAATCTACACTATAAAATACGTCCATATACATCCGTATGAATTCCATATTAAATTCTCCAAAAGACTTATATTTAGAAATTGAGGGAGTAGTTGGAAGGCCAATTCCCTATAGAAAGCATAATATGTTGCGATTTCGAGAGTTAAATGCACAGAACCACCACTTTCGTGTCATGACTTGGGAAAAACCACCACTTTACAAAACGTGACATTTTGCATCGGACCGAAGAATTGACAGTGGCAAAAAACACTATGTTAAAAATGATCAAAAGTTTTGACGCGGCAAAGCGGCCGCGTGGCTAGTGGTGGACGGTGCAAGCAGTAGTGGCTGTTAACAGCCCAACTGACCGAGTCGGTCGGAAGATTCCCAAAAAGGCAATAGTGGCCCGCTCCGCTCCTATCGCTCACTCTCCCTCGCTCTCACTCCTCTCTGCTCTGTCGTGACTCAACCCCGCCGCCGCCGCTCAACCACACATTGCCTTCTCGGAGACAGGTAGGAGAGCAGTGACAACAACGACATGCTAAACTTTGTCGATAGGTAATGCCGCCACTACTATAATCTGTCGGATAGCCCAGGGTTAGGGCTATGGATTTCAGATTGGGAATTTTCTTTTTTGTATTATTTGGACCGGATCCAGTGCATTTGACCACCCAAATTCCTTTTGAACTTGATCCAGCTGCTCCTAACCATAGATGACTCGGACTTTGAAGGCGATGTGGTGATAGAGGAGGGCCCAGTTGAGTGCTACCACAAGAAAATAGCAAATAAATTTGTAGCATTTGAAGGTAGCATTATTGGAAGGAGGTTTTATGGATGTGGTGAGGAAGTAAGTTGCATGTCTGTCCTTCTTTGCTTACTTGAACTATAATGTTAACTGCTCTGTTTCTTTGAATGTTTGCATTTTGTAGTAATTCAGTTATCTCTGTTTTACCATTGTAATGGTTAATGGTCACAATGGTTTGGAAAATGAGCTTATGAAGAGAGAGAGAGAGAGATCCTTAATCAGCTTATTTGAGAGTTTACTTCCACAAAAATAGTTAATGACAAACATAGTTAACTGTTGTGATTCTCTGTAGCTTAGATGTTATGTTTCTCTTGTTGTTTCTTTGAAGCTTAACTGATGTGTGTCTCTATAGCTTAACTGCTCTGTTTCTCTGAATGTATTCTATTTAGGAGGAGCTAGAGACAAATCTAGTTAAATAATGAATTTCTTTATGAAAAGGATTATGTTACAGTGGTGTACCATTTCACCATTTGTAGCTGCTTATGGTTAAGTAACATATTTTTCTTGTAGATTGGCAATTGTGGCTATATTCAATGGGTTGATATGGAGTATCCTGAAGCTACTAAAAAAGCTCTTCATAAGCTTTGGGCAAGATATGAAGGTTGTTGTGCAACTAGAACTAAGGAAGGGGCTCATCATGCGCAAGTAGTGCTTAAGCTTGAAGAGGAGGTTGAGACTTGAAAGCACAAGTTGATGCGGAGCATCCCATGGTCATCCCCATGGACCTACAACCGTCTCATCAAGAGCCAAGAGGACCCATGACACGAGCACGAGCTAGAGCTCTCGAGAACGAGGTGAATTCCTTCCTTAGTGATATCACATATGATCCACTCGAGACATGGCTACTACCTAAGTCCGATATGCTATGCATGATCAGGTGTCAAGAGGAGCCTCCCGAAGATGCACGTGAAGACGGACAAGCCGCCAAGTCTACGGATGAAGAGAACCAACGGAAACGGGCAAGTTCACCTTCCAGGCCCCGGACATCCGGCCCCTGGATATGCCAACACAGCAGCCGCAGCCCAGCCAGAAAAGCTATAGGGCCCGGACATCCGGCCCCGCGCCCCGGACATCCGGCCTTCCACGAAGCCCCGGAAATCCGGACCTTTGCCCGGAAATCCGGCGCCCCGCACCAAAGACTACAGAAGGTTTCACCGCCAGCCCGGACATCCGGGCCCCAGCCCGGACATCCAGCCCCTCCTGAAGCCCCGGACATCCGGCCCGACGCTCGGACATCCGGCTCCGCCTGTCTGTGCACAGTAAAGGGCCGAAACCCATGTACCTCTTCGCCCCCTAGACTATATATACTTCATCCCCTTCCTCTTTCTCGGGTTAGCATTGGTTTAGCTCATTGTGAGATATAGCATTGCTCATCCATACGGATCTCCTCCTCGAGAGAGACTGCGGCCCCTCTTCGGAGAAGATCAACTTGGATTCAAGACCCCCTCTTGGGTGTGAAGGAAATATGCCCTAGAGGCAATAATAAAGTTATTATTTATTTCCTTATATCATGATAAAAGTTTATTATTCATGCTAGAATTGTATTAACCGGAAACATAATACATGTGTGAATACATAGACAAACAGAGTGTCACTAGTATGCCTCTACTTGACTAGCTCGTTAATCAAAGATGGTTATGTTTCCTAACCATGGACAAAGAGTTGTTATTTGATTAACGGGGTCACATCATTAGTTGAATGATCTGATTGACATGACACATTCCATTAGCTTAGCACCCGATCGTTTAGTATGTAGCTATTGCTTTCTTCATGACTTATACATGTTCCTATGACTATGAGATTATGTAACTCCCGTGTGCCGGAGGAACACTTTGTGTGCAACCAAACGTCACAACTTAACTGGGTGATTATAAAGGTGCTCTACAGGTGTCTCCAAAGGTACATGTTGGGTTGACGTATTTTGAGATTAGGATTTGTCACTCCGATCGTCGGAGAGGTATCTTAGGGCCCTCTCAGTAATGCACATCACTTAGCATTGCAACTAATGAGTTAGTTGCGGGATGATGTATTACGGAACGAGTAAAGAGACTTGCCGGTAACGAGATTGAACTAGGTATTGGATATCGACGATCGAATCTCGGGCAAGTAACATACCGATGACAAAGGGAACAACGTATGTTGTTATGCGGTCTGACCGATAAAGATCTTCGTAGAATATGTAGGAGCCAATATGGGCATCCAGGTCCCGCTATTGGTTATTGACCGGAGACGTGTCTCGGTCATGTCTACATTGTTCTCGAACCCGTAGGGTCCGCATGCTTAAGGTTTTGATGACAGTTATATTATGAGTTTATACGTTTTGATGTACCGAAGGTTGTTCGGAGTCCCGGATGAGATCACGGACATGAATAGGAGTCTCGAAATGGTCGAGACATAAAGATTGATATATTGGAAGCCTATGTTTGGATATCGGAAGTGTTCCGGGTGAAATCGGGATTTTACCGGAGTACCGGGAGGTTACCGGAACCCCCCGGGAGCTATATGGGCCTTAGTGGGCCTTAGTGGAAGAAGAGGAGAGGCGGCCAAGGCTGGGCCACGCGCCCCTGCCCCCTAGTCCTTCTCTCTCTCTCTTTTCCACCTCGCGAATCCTATTCCACTAGGATTGGGGGAGAAGTCCTACTCCCGGAGGGAGTAGGACTCCTCCTGGCGCGCCCTATGATGGCCGGCCGGCCTCCCTCTATTGAACCTTTATATATGGAGGCAGGGGCACCCCAGAGACACACAAGTTGATCCACGTGATCATATTCTTAGCCGTGTGCGGCGCCCCCTTCCACCATAGTCCTCGATAATATTGTAGCGGTGCTTAGGCGAAGCCCTGCGACGGTAGTACATCAAGATCGTCACCACGCCGTCGTGCTGACGGAACTCTTCCCCGACACTTTGCTGGATCGGAGTCCGGGGATCGTCATCGAGCTGAACGTGTGCTAGAACTCGGAGGTGCCGTAGTTTCGGTGCTTGATCGGTCAGGCCATGGAGAAGTACGACTACATCAACCAAATGCTTCCGTTGTCGATCTACAAGGGTACGTAGATTACACTCTCCCCTCTCGTTGCTATGCAGCACCATGATCTTGCGTGTGCGTAGGATTTTTTTTTGAAATTACTACGTTCCCCAACAGTGACATCCGAGCCTAGGTTTTATGTGTTGATGTTATATGCACGAGTAGAACACAAGTGAGTTGTGGGCGATATAAGTCATACTGCTTACCAGCATGTCATACTTTGGTTCGGCGGTATTGTTGGACGAAGCGGCCCGGACCGACATTACGCGTACGCTTACGCGAGACCGGTTCTCCCTACGTGCTTTGCACATAGGTGGCTTGCGGGTGACAGTTTCTCCAACTTTAGTTGAACCAAGTGTGGCTACGCCCGGTCCTTGCGAAGGTTAAAACAGCACCAACTTGACAAACTATCGTTGTGGTTTTGATGCGTAGGTAAGATTGTTTCTTGCTTAAACTCATAGCAGCCACGTAAAACTTGCAACAACAAAGTAGAGGACGTCTAACTTGTTTTTGCAGGGCATGTTGTGATGTGATATGGTCAAGACATGATGCTAAATTTTATTGTATGAGATGATCATGTTTTGTAACCGAGTCATCGGCAGCTGGCAGGAGCCATATGGTTGTCGCTTTATTGTATGCAATGCAATCGCGCTGTAATGCTTTACTTTATCACTAAGCGGTAGCGATAGTCGTGGAAGCATAAGATTGGCGAGACGACAACGATGCTACGATGGAGATCAAGGTGTCGCGCCGGTGACGATGGTGATCATGACGGTGCTTCGGAGATGGAGATCACAGGCACAAGATGATGATGGCCATATCATATCACTTATATTGATTGCATGTGATGTTTATCTTTTATGCATCTTATCTTGCTTTGATTGACGGTAGCATTATAAGATGATCTCTCACTAAAATTATCAAGAAGTGTTCTCCCTGAGTATGCACCGTTGCGAAAGTTCTTCGTGCTGAGACACCACGTGATGATCGGGTGTGATAGGCTCTACGTTCAAATACAACGGGTGCAAAACAGTTGCACACGCAGAATACTCAGGTTATACTTGACGACCAAGCATATGCAGATATGGCCTCGGAACACGGAGACCGAAAGGTCGAGCGTGAATCATATAGTAGATATGATCAACATAGTGGTGTTCACCAATGAAACTACTCCATCTCACGTGATGATCGGACATGGTTTAGTTGATTTGGATCACGTGATCACTTAGAGGATTAGAGGGATGTCTATCTAAGTGGGAGTTCTTTAAGTAATTTGATTAATTGAACTTAAATTCATCATGAACTTAGTACCTGATAGTATCTTGCTTATGTATGTTTGATTGTAGATAGATGGCCCGTGCTGTTGTTCCGTTGAATTTTAATGCGTTCCTTGAGAAAGCAAAGTTGAAAGATGATGGTAGCAATTACACGGACTGGGTCCGTAACTTGAGGATTATCCTCATTGCTGCACAGAAGAATTACGTCCTGGAAGCACCGTTGGGTGCCAGGCCTGCTGCTGGAGCAACACCAGATGTTATGAACGTCTGGCAGAGCAAAGCTGATGACTACTCGATAGTTCAGTGTACCATGCTTTACGGCTTAGAATTGGGACTTCAACGACGTTTTGAACGTCATGGAGCATATGAGATGTTCCAGGAGTTGAAGTTAATATTTCAAGAAAATGCCCGGATTGAGAGATATGAAGTCTCCAATAAGTTCTATAGCTGCAAGATGGAGGAGAACAGTTCTGTCAGTGAGCATATACTCAAGATTTCTGGGTATAATAATCACTTGATTCAGATGGGAGTTAATCTTCCAGATGATTGCGTCATTGACAGAATTCTCCAATCACCGCCACCAAGCTACAAGAGCTTCGTGATGAACTATAATATGCAAGGGATGAATAAGACTATTCCCGAGCTCTTCGCAATGCTGAAAGCTGCGGAGGTAGAAATCAAAAAGGAGCATCAAGTGTTGATGGTCAACAAGACCACTAGTTTCAAGAAAAAGGGCAAAGGTAAGAAGAAGGGGAACTTCAAGAAGAACGGCAAGCAAGTTGCTACTCAAGAGAAGAAACCCAAGTCTGGACCTAAGCCTGAAACTGAGTGCTTCTACTGCAAGCAGACTGGTCACTGGAAGCGGAACTGCCCCAAGTATTTGGCGGATAAGAAGGATGGCAAGGTGAACAAAGGTATATGTGATATACATGTTATTGATGTGTACCTTACTAATGCTCGCAGTAGCACCTAGGTATTTGATACTGGTTCTGTTGCTAATATTTGCAACTCGAAACAGGGACTACGGATTAAGCGAAGATTGGTTAAGGACGAGGTGACGATGCGCGTGGGAAACGGTTCCAAAGTCGATGTGATCGCGGTCGGCACGCTACCTCTACATCTACCTTCGGGATTAGTATTACACCTAAATAATTGTTATTTGGTGCCAGCGTTGAGCATGAACATTATATCTGGATCTTGTTTAATGCGAGACGGTTATTCATTTAGAACAGAGAATAATGGTTGTTCTATTTATATGAGTAATATCTTTTATGGTCATGCACCCTTGAAGAGTGGTCTATTTTTATTGAATCTCGATAGTAGTGACACACATATTCATAATGTTGAAGCCAAAAGATGCAGAGTTGATAATGATGGTGCAACTTATTTGTGGCACTGCCGTTTAGGTCATATCGGTGTAAAGCGCATGAAGAAACTCCATACTGATGGACTTTTGGAACCACTTGATTATGAATCACTTGGTACTTGCGAACCGTGCCTCATGGGCAAGATGACTAAAACACCGTTCTCCGGTACTATGGAGAGAGCAACAGATTTGTTGGAAATCATACATACAGATGTATGTGGTCCGATGAATACTGAGGCTCGTGGCAGATATCGTTATTTTCTCACATTCACAGATGACTTAAGCAGATATGGGTATATCTACTTAATGAAACATAAGTCTGAAACATTTGAAAAGTTCAAAGAATTACAGAGTGAAGTTGAAAACCATCGTAACAACAAAATAAAGTTTCTATGATCTGATCGTGGAGGAGAATATTTGAGTTACGAGTTTGGTGTACATTTGAAACAATGCGGAATAATTTCGCAACTCACGCCACCCGGAACACCACAGCGTAATGGTGTGTCTGAACGCCGTAATCGTACTTTACTAGATATGGTGCGATCTATGATGTCTCTTACTGATTTACCGCTATCGTTTTGGGGTTATGCTTTAGAGACGGCCGCATTCACGTTAAATAGGACACCATCAAAATCCGTTGAGACGACGCCTTATGAACTATGGTTTGGCAAGAAACCAAAGTTGTCGTTTCTGAAAGTTTGGGGCTGCGATGCTTATGTGAAAAAGCTTCAACCTGATAAGCTCGAACCCAAATCAGAGAAATGTGTCTTCATAGGATATCCAAAGGAAACTATTGGATACACCTTCTATCACAGATCCGAAGGCAAGACTTTTGTTGCTAAGTTCGGAAACTTTCTGGAGAAGGAGTTTCTCTCGAAAGATGTGAGTGGGAGGAAAGTAGAACTTGACGAGGTAACTGTACCTGCTCCCTTATTGGAAAGTAGTACATCACAGAAACCTGTTTCTGCGACACCTACACCAATTAGTGAGGAAGCTAATGATAATGATCATGAAACTTCAGGACAAGATACTATACTGAACCTCGTAGATCAACCAAAGTGAGATCCGCGCCAGAGTGGTACGGTAATCCTGTTCTGGAAGTCATGCTGCTAGATCATGATGAACCTACAAACTATGAAGAAGCGATGGTGAGCCTAGATTCCGCAAAATGGCTTGAAGCCATGAAATCTGAGATGGGATCCATGTATGAGAACAAAGTATGGACTTTGGTTGACTTGCCCGATGATCGGCAAGCAATTGAGAATAAATGGATCTTCAAGAAGAAGACTGATGCTGACGGTAATATTACTGTCTACAAAGCTCGACTTGTCACAAAAGGGTTTCGACAAGTTCAAGGGGTTGACTACGATGAGACCTTCTCACCCGAAGCGATGCTTAAGTCTGTCCGAATCATGTTAGCAATTGCCGCATTTTATGATTATGAAATTTGGCATATGGATGTCAAAACTGCATTCCTGAATGGATTTCTGTAAGAAGAGTTGTATATGATGCAACCGGAAGGTTTTGTCGATCCAAAGGGAGCTAATAAAGTGTGCAAGCTCCAGCGATCCATTTATGGACTGGTGCAAGCCTCTCGGAGTTGGAATAAACGCTTTGATAGTGTGATCAAAGCATTTGGTTTTATACAGACTTTCGGAGAAGCCTGTATTTACAAGAAAGTGAGTGGGAGCTCTGTAGCATTTCTAATATTATATGTGGATGACATATTACTGATTGGAAATAATATAGAATTTCTGGATAGCATAAAGGGATACTTGAATAAGAGTTTTTCAATGAAAGACCTCGGTGAAGCTGCTTACATATTAGGCATAAAGATCTATAGAGATAGATCAAGACGCTTAATTGGACTTTCACAAAGCACATACCTTGACAAGATTTTGAAGAAGTTCAAAATGGATCAAGCAAAGAAAGGGTTCTTGCCTGTGTTACAAGGTGTGAAGTTGAGTCAGACTCAATGCCCGACCACTGCAGAAGATAGAGAGAAAATGAAAGATGTTCCCTATGCTTCAGCCATAGGCTCTATCATGTATTCAATGCTGTGTACCAGACCTGATGTGTGCCTTGCTATAAGTCTAGTAGGGAGGTACCAAAGTAATCCAGGAGTGGATCACTGGACAGGGTCAAGAACATCCTAAAGTACCTGAAAAGGACTAAGGATATGTTTCTCGTATATGGACGTGACAACGAGCTCATTGTAAACGGTTACGTTGATGCAAGCTTTGACACTGATCCGGACGATTCTAAATCGCAAACCGGATACGTGTTTACATTAAACGGTGGAGCTGTCAGTTGGTGCAGTTCTAAACAAAGCGTCGTGGCGGGATCTACATGTGAAGTGGAGTACATAGCTGCTTCGGAAGCAGCAAACGAAGGAGTCTGGATGAAGGAGTTCATATCCGATCTAGGTGTCATACCTAGTGCACCGGGTCCAATGAAAATCTTTTGTGACAATACTGGTGCAATTGCCTTGGCAAAGGAATCCAGGTTTCACAAAAGAACCAAGCACATCAAAAGACGCTTCAATTCCATCCGGGATCTAGTCTAGGTGGGAGACATAAAGATTTGCAAGATACATACGGAGCTGAATGTAGCAGGCCCGTTGACTAAGCCTCTTCCACGGGCAAAACATGATCAGCACCAAAGCTCCATGGGTGTTAGAATCATTATTGTGTAATCTAGATTATTGACTCTAGTGCAAGTGGGAGACTGAAGGAAATATGCCCTAGAGGCAATAATAAAGTTATTATTTATTTCCTTATATCATGATAAAAGTTTATGATTCATGCTAGAATTGTATTAACCGGAAACATAATACATGTGTGAATACATAGACAAACAGAGTGTCACTAGTATGCCTCTACTTGACTAGCTCGTTAATCAAAGATGGTTATGTTTCCTAACCATGGACAAAGAGTTGTTATTTGATTAACGGGATCACATCATTAGTTGAATGATCTGATTGACATGACCCATTCCATTAGCTTAGCACCCGATCGTTTAGTATGTAGCTATTGCTTTCTTCATGACTTATACATGTTCCTATGACTATGAGATTATGTAACTCCCGTGTGCCGGAGGAACACTTTGTGTGCAACCAAACGCCACAATGTAACTGGATGATTATAAAGGTGCTCTACAGGTGTCTCCAAAGGTACATGTTGGGTTGACGTATTTCGAGATTAGGATTTGTCACTCCGATCGTCGGAGAGGTATCTTAGGGCCCTCTCACTAATGCACATCACTTAAGCCTTGCAAGCATTGCAACTAATGAGTTAGTTGCAGGATGATGTATTACGGAACGAGTAAAGAGACTTGCCGGTAACGAGATTGAACTAGGTATTGGATACCGACGATCGAATCTCGGGCAAGTAACATACCGATGACAAAGGGAACAACGTATGTTGTTATGCGGTCTGACCGATAAAGATCTTCGTAGAATATGTAGGAGCCAATATGGGCATCCAGGTCCCGCTATTGGTTATTGACCGGAGACGTGTCTCGGTCATGTCTACATTGTTCTCGAACCCGTAGGGTCCGCACGCTTAAGGTTTCGATGACAGTTATATTATGAGTTTATACGTTTTGATGTACCGAAGGTTGTTCGGAGTCCCGGATGAGATCACGGACATGACGAGGAGTCTCGAAATGGTCGAGACATAAAGATTGATATATTGGAAGCCTATGTTTGGATATCGGAAGTGTTCCGAGTGAAATCGGGATTTTACCGGAGTACCGGGAGGTTACCGGAACCCCCCCGGGAGCTATATGGGCCTTAGTGGGCCTTAGTGGAAGAAGAGGAGAGGCGGCCAGGGCTGGGCCGCGCGCCCCTCCCCCCTAGTCCGAATAGGACAAGGAGAGAGGGGGCCGGCGTCCCCCTCCTTCTCTCTCTCTCTCTCTCTTTTCCACCTCGTGAATCCTATTCCAACTAGGATTGGGGGAGAAGTCCTACTCCCGGAGGGAGTAGGACTCCTCCTGGCGCGCCCTATGATGGCCGGCCGGCCTCCCCCTCTTGAACCTTTATATACGGAGGCAGGGGCACCCCAGAGACACACAAGTTGATCCACGTGATCATATTCTTAGCCGTGTGCGGCGCCCCCTTCCACCATAGTCCTCGATAATATTGTAGCGGTGCTTAGGCGAAGCCCTGCGACGGTAGTACATCAAGATCGTCACCACGCCGTCGTGCTGACGGAACTCTTCCCCGACACTTTGCTGGATCGGAGTCCGGGGATCGTCATCGAGCTGAACGTGTGCTAGAACTCGGAGGTGCCATAGTTTCGGTGCTTGATCGGTCGGGCCGTGGAGACGTACGACTACATCAACCAAACGCTTCCGTTGTCAATCTACAAGGGTACGTAGATTACACTCTCCCCTCTCGTTGTTATGCATCACCATGATCTTACGTGTGTGTAGGATTTTTTTTTTAAATTACTACGTTCCCCAACAGGGTGGCCCCATCAAGACCTCCTCCTAGGAGAAGAACCGTTTACCCTTGTATCGTCCTTTGTTGACTTGGGATCAATGTATCTTCCTTTATGTTCATCGATCTAGCGCATGTGTGATCTATTTCTTGTTGGTTGAGTGTTTCTCTCGTGTTCTCTCTCTGTTCTTCCCCGTGTTCGTCGTGTTCTTCGAGGGATCTCGCTCCTTTCGTGAAAGATCGGCCATCTAGGGTTCCACCCTACATCATCTTGGTATCAAGAGCCACGTTGATCACGATTTCGGAGCCTCCTCTCTTTGTTTTCTAGCTTGATTTTGTTGTTTTTCGTCCTAATCCGAAAATTGCCCCACAAAAATAGCCTGAATTTTTTTTTGTGATTTGTTGGTGTGATGAAGTTTTGTTGGATTTGATCCGCGGATTTCGTGTGTTGCAGGTAGATCTAGCATTCCCCCACCTTTTCCCCAATTTCCATCCACAAATTCTTCCGAATTTTGCCCCGGATTTGACCTCCCCATGCGGTGTTCTTCGAGTTCGTTCACGGATCCAGCGCCCGGACATCCGGCCCGACCAGCCTGGACATCCGGCACCCCAGACATCCAGCTTCCAGCCCGGACATCCGGCCAGTGGCAGCAAAACCACCCATCCACCATCCATTTCCCGCCTAACTCTCGCCAAATTTTGTCTGGTGCCCACATACACTTCCTCATACCACCACCACTTCCGCATAGCACCACCATAGCCTTTCCTGCTACCAACTCTTTGACCCATTTTGCTTTGAGAATTTGAGTTGTGGTTTTCGTGTCCTAAAGGCTTGGAGAAGAAGCTAGACAGAAGCAGTATCTCATAGAGGATATGAAGGCCATTCATAAAGCCCAAGGAGAACTGATCAGGAACCTGAGGACTGAGCTGCATGAGCTGAAGAGGGATAGGGATATCAATGTACTCAAGAAGAAGAAGAAGAAGAAGAAGAAGAAGAAGAAGAAGAAGAAGAAGAAGAAGAAGAAGAAGAAGAAGAAGAAGAAGAAGAAGAAGAAGAAGAAGAAGATGATGATGATGATGATGATTATGAAGATGATGATGATGATGATGATGATGAAGAAGAAGTATGCTATCCATCTATCTAATTTTCTTTCTGTTGTTTTAAGCACTACGATACCTATCTATATTGCTGGTGTTGCAATGCTGTGAAATATGCACGAGGTTTAGTTTGGGTCGTATCTATTGTTCTATGCACTATGCTACCTATCTAAATTGTTTGTGTGTACTATTTATGGAGTCCCCTTATCTTCTGTCATGATGTTGCTTGTTAGCTGGTTCATAATAGAGGTAACATCAAGGATCACAAGAAGGACTCATATGATTTCTTGCTAGCTAGCCTAATAGCTGACCACATTGTTTTCATTAAGCATTACAAACTATGATCATTATATGTACAAAATATACCACCAACATCATTAGCTCCTTGGTGTTCCATGGCCTATTATATATTCCACAATCACACTCTCAAGGTTCTTCTTCTCCTCTTGAAGAACATCCATGTCCTCCTTGACCTCCTACATGGCCTTCCTAGTGTTCCTGATGATATCTTCTTGAGAAGTCAGGATGCACCTCTACTCCTTGGACAACCTAATCTTCTCCATCTTTAGCTCCTTCTTGACTGTTCCTTTAACTCTACAAGCTTTTTCTTGACATCTTCAACACGCTTTGTTGCATTCTCATGTTCCATATGCTGCACCTTTCCATCTTGCTAATCAAAAAGCTGGCCAACTTCCTCAAGCATATCATTGTATTACTTGCACATGAAGTCATTTTGCTTCTCTAGTTTGGATATTTTTTGTCATAAGCCTGTCTATCTCATCACCATGCCTTAGTTCTGGCCATGAAACATCTCCCAAAGTTTTTTCAGGCACCTTTGAAATATGACAAACCAGGGACCATCAACGCACTCAATCACTCCACAATAAATAACTCCCTGCAAATCCGTTTGACAGCAGTAATTGTAATTCGGTTAACATACCAAAGTCAATTCAAACTATGATTCAGATAACACTATCAAATTCAGTTGACAGTAGTAATTTAGTTAACAGTAGCAATTCAGCTAACACTATCAAATCCAGTTAACAGTATTAATTCAGTTAATATTAGCAATTCAGTTAACAAGAGCAAATCTAGTTAACACTAGTGATTCGTTAACAATAGCAAGTACAATTAGCACTAGTGATTCAGTTAATAGTAGTAATTCAGTTAACAGAGGTGATTCAGTTGACAATAGTAATTCAATTAACACTAGTGATTCAGTTGACTAGTAGCAAATTCAGTTAACAGTAGCAAGTTCAATTAATAATGGTAATTCAATTAACACTAGCACATTCAATGGCAAACCACATTCAGTAAACAATAACCTCATAAACTATTACCTGCTTAGCACAGCCATAGAATCTTCTACGTGTGTTTATGCCATTGAATGCAACACATTTCTTGTCCCTAAACTTGTGAAGCTTGCATTTGATATGGGGATCAATCACTGACCCATGGAAGGAAGCATCAATAGTTGTATCAGGATTCTCATGCATTGACAAGAAGTCTTAGGCACAAACGAGAGGCAGCGAAGGGAGGATCTAAAATGTCACACTCTGCAATTCATAATATTCAAACCCTAACCGTAACCGAAACCAATGTATACATACCCACACATCCACGTCCATGCCTGTGTAGGTCAGCTCCTCCTTGCTGTTGTCTTCCAGATCTCTCCAAGAAGGCACTGTGGCGGCAGCGGCGGCGGCGCAGAGGGGAGCGAGGGCGAGGGCGAGGGTGAGGGCGCAGAGGGGATTTAGTTAGCGAGAGTGGAGAGAGAGGGCCACCGTTTCCTTCTTGGGAATCTTCCGACCGGCTTGGTTGGCCAGGCCGTTAACGGCCATTACTGTTTGCGCCGTCCACCGCAAGCCACGCGGCCGCTTTGCCATGTCAAAACGAGTTCATTTTTTAACTTAGTGTTTTTTGTCACCGTCAATTCTTGGGTTCGGTGCAAAATGTCATGTTTTGTAATGTGGTGGTTTTCCGCAAGTCATGGCACGAAACTTGTGGTTCTGTGCATTTAACTCCGAGTTTGAGCACCACTAACATAACATGTACACATTCCATGCTAATCGATATCATTCAGATAAATATGTTGTTGTCAACCATACGTCAGTTTTAATACTCTTTTTATGAAGGGATTCCACCCAGATTTTACTAACGAAACCACAGAGATTCAAGTTACAGTAGAAAACAAGAAATTAAAATCATAATTAGTTGTTTTGAGCTCCACAGAACAATCACATTCTCTGAAACTCACATCACTAAACTAGTCCGGAAACACCATCTGACAGCAACATGAGTTTGGTCACCCTTCTTTGGCGACACCTTCAGTACATATAAACTACAAGGCTACTAAACATTGCACAAGTAATCCTCCTTGCCCTTGCTGTGTTCTTATCTTCATTTGAGATTTCTTATCATCTCACGTGATGTCCTGTGAGCACAGAAGCAGCCTCTTTTCAAGCAAATAAACTGCTATCAGAAAAGAAAAATTGTAGTTAACAATTGACTTGGCATGTGATTCAAGCAAATAAACTATTGCAGCTATACAAAAAAAAAAGACATGAAGCAAAATCTCTTCGAACAGAAGATACAACAAGTCCTGCATTGTCCATGCAAGCACCTATCATTAGTTGGTACCACGGTCAAAATACGACTTCAAACAATAGGACAAGGGCAAGTCGTCAGCATGCCATTACATAGATATACTTCCAACGATTTGGCAGCTCTCTCTCTCTCTCTCTCTCTCTCTCTCTCTCTCTCTCTCTCTATATATATATATATATATATATATATATACATCTCTTGGTCTTATTCCTCACCAACAGCTGAAAAGGGACCAGGCGACACTGACTTCCATCCAGCACTTCCATTTCTTCATCGGCATGTAATTAGTGCTTGTTTCAGCTTCCTTAGCTACAAATGATGCAGCAGTTATCTCTTGATCTTCTTCCTCACCAACACCCCGTTGCCAGACAGAAACTTTCAGATTCCCCCCTTTTTTAACAGAGATAACTTGGCGTGATAGCTTCACAGAGCCATCAGCATCAACTGGCAACTCATCATTATTAAAATCCAGTAATGAGATCATCACACCACTTTCAGCGTCCGTGCTAGCAGTAAGCACACCACGGAAATCACGAGGAAACTGCCCTTCAATGATTTGAACACGGATTGTGGCTTCCACAGATGAACAAACAGTGTAATGCTGCAGCTCCAGTGTGCAAAGCTTGCTTGTGTGCTTGATAGGAAGGTAGCAGCCTAAGCTGTACGTCTTAGCAAATTTGCTCAAATCTTTGTCCTCAGATTCAGTAGCACCTCTTACTTTGAGCTTAGCCTCCAAATATGAAGGATCAATCGTCATGACAACACCACGGGTAGGACCAGTCAGTGTTAGGTAGGAATCCTGCATGCATCAGTCATTTAAGTAAACAATAATAAAAATAGATTCATTCATCAATAGCATGAACTGCAGTGGAATATATTCAGTTTATCCTTCGTTAATACAAGTGAGAGTGCATCTATCAAAACACAGTTAGTGTATCAAGTGGAACTTCATGATGGTGACTTGAGTCCAAAATATGCCGATGACAAACATGAAAAATGTAACTTAACCATTAGCAGGATTTGCAAGAGGACATTTGAGATGGGAAGTAAACATGATAAATATTTATAACGCTTCAGCTTGCAGGAACCAATTGAACTATAAAACATTGCGTGGCAGAAATGGAAAAAAAAGAGGGAGCTTGTCTGTTCAATTGCAGAAGTGCATACCGTAAATTCTGTGAGTTGTATTAGAAAAATATCTAAGAAAATATTAGCCCTATGCTTCAGTGACAAATAGTAATAGTAACAACAATAAAAACATGATCATCATCATCATGATGACCTCAATAGTAATACTATAAATAACAACATGATATTTGTATACTCAAAGCAAACTGTGACATTACATACAATGTTTTGCAAAAAACTACGCATCATTTGTAATTTTCTGCCTCAAACTTGCATCATTATTCATGCATAGCTTCAATATCTATTTTTCCCATGTTTTCTGTATTTTACATAGCCAAATTCAAGCTGCGGTCACGTTTGTGTATCCTATTCCTAGGCATGGTAGTATTATGGTGATGCACAAGAAAAGGAATGGTTTACTCCCTAGCTGCTATTCCATTCCAGTCATTCATACTACTACTCCGTCCCATAATGTAAGACGTTGTGTAGTGTCAAAAAACGTCTTACATTATGGGACGGAGGGAGTATGTATTAGAGTGGGCCAAAATACAATTTTTTCGAACCTGCTCGGTGATTCTTTGGTAGTCATCCCTTTCACGGTTGAAAACCATAATGCGTTTGCGATCCACCACATCACGCACAGCGACAAAACCATAAACATCCAGCGGCCAATGTAACCCATCGGTTATTTCCTTCACCTGGACTGAAACAATCTGCAGAGTTGCCATGGTGCAGACAAGGCGTGGATAATTAGGGTCGTTGATATTTTCGTTGGTAAAGCGCATGCAAGAGATGTCCGCTGCAGCAAATACAATCTCGTTAGTTACAAGAGGGATGGTGGATGGGTGGAATCGAAAACAACATATCAATCAAAATTTAATATATGAAACGAAATAGTATAGGAGATTTTCGCTGCATCAATCCTATCCAATGAATGGAAGTAAACATACAAGGGATGAGGAACACTAGGCAACTCGGGATAATTAAAATGACAACAATCACACCCGGCTATACAGACAAGTGCATACGTGTAAATAGAACTCAGGACAATTAAAGTGGTACTGACATCAAACCCATTGGCATGTACGTACACAATATGGCAAGCGGTATGAAACAAATTTTGAGGAAACATGACAAATTGTGTGGCAACATGGCAGTGAGGAGAGGGGGATCAACTTTTGAGTAGCACAATAACATTTTGCCTGTAGCCGAAAAATGTAATCTCATGAAGTCATCAGTATCCATGCTTGTTTATTTAATTTTTCCTATTCTTTTAGGAAAAACCTGCAAATTTTACAGAAGACAAATTTTCTGTCCTTTTCACTTAAGTTTAGATCTAAGACGCCAATGGTACAATATATTTTTGTTGGAGCACAAATGTTTGAATTGGTGATTTAGGAAAGAATAAGCTTGCGAGGATCGTGCCGGATGCAATCGGCCGCTAGGCAGCACGCTCCAAAATTAATGGTGCAAGAAAGAAACTAAAGATAGAGGGGATTAGGATAAGATCCATACTGTCGGCTTCGAAGGGAGGCCAGATCCAGTTGTCGCGAGCCCTCTCCCACGACTCGTTGTTGTACTTTTCCCACGCGGCTTCCTTGCGCTCTCGCAACTGCTCGGCCGTCAAAGGATTCGCCAGCAGGTTCTTGCGGAATTCAGCCGCCTTCGCCTCATGCACCGCCATTTCTTCCAACCACGCCGCGTACTCGGCCGACGCCGCCGCCGCCAGAGAAGGGTCCTCCGCCGCCGCCGCCGCTACCCTAGGCCTTTTCCTGGACTCCCTCTCCATCTCCGTCTCCGTCTCCATCTCCATCTCCGCTTCCGAAGAATCTATCTAACCTCGCCGCCGTCGCAGTGAAGGTTTTGGTAGCGCAAATGGAAGGAAGGAATCCCTAGATCGAATTGGGGTCGAGTTGGTTTTATTCTCCGGGCCGGAACCCATATGGGCTGGCGTTCTTGAATGGGCTACCTCAACAACAGAGAGAGAAAGGAGAATGGGCTACCTTTCAACAGAGATGAGAAAGGTCTTTCTCCAGGAAAAGAAAAAAGAAAAAAGATGATAAGGTGTAAAGATGGTTATCATTTTTCTATGTTTATATTTTATTTTTATGTCTTTTTTAATGTATGGTTTTTTCTCCACACATCCACGAATACAGTGGAGAAATCTCTTGCATGCATAGGCAAGGCCATGGCATAGGTTCTGGGCTAGGGGGGCATGGCATACGCAAGCCCTTGCTAACCTCTATAGTCAAGGCCAGCTCCTATTTGACGCTTCAGACGCCGTTTAAAGGCTTTTTCGTACAAGCCGCACATCCCCTCCCGCCATAGAATCTTTATCGGACGGTCTGCATAAGGCACCAACGGGAAGCTCCCGTTTCTGGTTTTGGGAAGTTCGCAGAAGCTTCCTGGGCATGTTTTGAGCAGCTTCTAGAAGCTCCCATTCGGGGGTTTTTCCCTGCTCTTTTAGTTTTTTTGGACCGATTTTGTTTGGTCTTTCCTTTTCTTCCCTTTATCTGCTTTTTCTAGTTTTTTCTCAAATGTGTATAATTTTTTTAAAAATTCAAGAACTTTTTTACAGAACCCAATGAACTTTATTCAAATACATGAACATTTTTTCAAATATTTCAAGTGCATGAATATTTTTCAAATCCACAAAATTTTATCAAATTTTACAAACTTTTTTTTTCCAAAATCTGCGGACTTTTTTCAAAAACGATGAACTATTCCCTTTTTATTTTTTTATTTTCGTTTTAATTTCACGAAAATTTCATTATTTAAATTCATGAACAATTTTCCTAGTTCGTGGTAATTTTCCAAAATTGTTATTTTGCCCAATTCGTAAACTTTTCTTCAAACCCATGAACATTTTTCAAATTCGTGAAAGCTTTTTCAAATTTGTAAACTTTTAAAACACTGATGAACTTTTTCAAATTTACAAACATTTTTCAAATTTATGAACCTTTTTAACTCGGAAAACTTTTTTCAAATTTGTGAACTATTTCTGAAATGCATGAACTCTTTTGAATTCATGATTTTTTTTTTTACAAAGTCAATGGTCCATGGTCAACAGTCAGCGGTCTGAGGTTAACTAGTCAGCGGTGAATAGTGAACTAGTTAGTGTTCACTCAACATGGACGAGTTGATTGATTGAACTGACAGCCGAGCAGGGGGGGCGTTTGTTGGGCCGGCCCATACCTTGGTCGAGAGGGCGCTCATTTGTTTACATGGCGCAATAGGTGCTGATGGTGAGCACTCGTCTATTGCGCCAGGGAGTAACCAGGCCCAGGCAACATCTATCCTCCTCCCTTACCATCTATCTATCATTGCTTCCATTTTTTTAGGTGAGCACAACCTGCACCTGCATACAACTCTCCCATGTGAGGGAGCGACGAGATACATGGAACCATAGTGGTCGTGTGCCACTGGTCTTGGTTGTCGGCACCAGAGCTGAAGATGAGACACGCATGTCCATAGTGTCGACGAGACGACGATGTTGAAGGTACATCCCAGCCCTGACAACCTCCACCACCAGTGCATGCACTGCATAGGAATCCCCACCTTACACATAGAAGATGTTCTGTACCTGCTCCGCGCACCGCCCCCTCAACGTGCGTGAGGTGGTGAGGTACTCGTCGATTGGGAGTTATGGCTGGAGCCTTGCTTTCTTTTTATTCTTGCCCAATGGGGCCGTCTATTAGGGACTACATGGAAAAAATAGCCACATGAGAATGTTTGACTCTTCTATACCCACGGAGATGTCATGAATCTACACTGGAGCTCTATCGATTATGTTCAAACGGATGAAATCGAGGAGGATTGAAGCCTGAAAGAATAACTCAAAGAAGATGCGTCGGGATCCGTCTAAGTGCCGCACCTGCGAGAACTAAAAAAAACCTAACATAGACTACTAGCCAGAGTGGAGGCACCAAGATTCTCCTCCCCACCACCGACGAACTAGGCAGTGGGGTTGTCAAGGATCGACATCCGCGAAAGCAGAGAACGACCGATGATGAATGAGCCGCGTAGGAGAATGTCATGATGAGATGTTGCTATTGTACTGGACATGCAGTGTCGCGGGGCCGGAAGGGAAAGAGAAGGAAAGTTGGGCAAGCAGCACATGGGAGCAACACATGTGATTGGCGAGGCGATGCTTCTCACTTTCAGTGAGATTTTGATGAATTCCTATAATTTCATCAGACATCAAAATATTTCAGCTGTACGCATGAATTCAAGTATTTTTCAAATAAATTTTTGAGTTTCAAGTAATTTTTTTAGTCCACCGAAACCAATGAAATGCAGTAACTTCGGTAGACGCTGAAATATTTCTCAAACTTAAATTTATAAACCAGCCCGACAATCGAGCCGGTTGGGTGATTATCTGAGGTGGTGTAGGGTTGGGTGTAATACTAGACACAGACTGTCCACTCACAAACTTTACGGACCTGCTGACCTGTCTTGTTTTATTTGGTCTATTAACAAGCTTCTCCCAATTAACTGTCATTCCTCTTTTTTCGAGGCAAACCCACAAAGCTTTATTCACCCGTCACAATGTTTATAGGGACGAACACAAGATTTTCGGGGTGGCCTAACCAGACATGGCGGCCGGTCCCCAAAGTTAAAGCAAGTTTTCCATGTTTGTGGGCCTCGACATTGGAGGTTCTGAATTCATGACTAATCTGACAAGAAGAAAAAGACCTAATTCGTTCTTTGATCTCAAGTACAATTGCTCCATAAGCAGCCGAAGTACCTGACTTGATAGCTTCCACCACCGTTTTACAATCCGAGGCGATTGCAATGTCCTGCACATACAAATCGCTAGAGAGGGCCATCACTTCACGTATCGCTAGAGCTGCTAGCACTTCCGGTTCATCCATATTGGCAAAAGTTAACACTGAAGCTCCCTGGAAAGCTCCTGAGCCGTCTCGACATATCGCAGAGACTGCGCCAACTCCACCGTGCCTTGTGACGGCCGCATCTACATTCACTTTGAAGTGTTAGTCAGGAGGTGGGATCCAGTTCGTCGGCCTGGGCACTAGTGCATTCCTCTCTGCGACTCGTGGTTGCTCAAGGAATTTGATATCTGATATGTAGCTAGATATGAAAACATTGGTGGCATGTGGAGTCTGATAAATACCTTCATGGATCGCCTTTCGCCACGCATACCAAATCGCCCAAGCTGTAACGATAAGCAGTCTGAATTCATCATCCGGAAGAGCATCTGACATGGAATGAAGCCACCGTTTAGCGTCAGTGTCATGGTTTGAGGCCAAGTGTTGCACCATTTCCTCTTTCGACAGCGCCCAGGTGCATCTGGCGAATGCACACTCAAGCAGGGCGTGTCTCCAGCTGTCTTGAGCACCACATATTGCACACACGTCCGTAGTTGCCATGTTACGATTCTGGAGTACGTCCCCTGTTGGTAAGGAATGTTGGGCTAGCCTCCATGCAAAGACTTTTAGCTTCGATGGCACCTTTAATTTCCAAAGATCCGACCATCCTTTCTTCTGTGCTTGCAAGTTTGACCAGTTCTCCGCTTCCTCTAGCCATTCTTCTCTCCCCATTTTTGTTCTGTATATCATTCTGTATGCCGTTCTAACAGAGAATCGGCCCTTTGGGTCCTCAGCCCAAGCCCAGAAGTCCTCCAATTGCCTGGTGCATATGGGTGTCCTCAAGATCACTTCAGCATCAAGTGGAACAAAAATCTGCCTTACCAACTCCTCCTTCCAGGAAGGCGAGGTTGCATCGATAAGATCAGCAACTATCTCTGGAGGGTCATGAATCAGCGAGGAAATTGGTCTCGTCAGCCCAGATCGTGGTAACCAGTTATGTTGCCATATCTTGGTTGGCCGACCATCACCAACTCTTGTAATGATTCCCTGTTTGATGACTTCCCTTCCATCCAGAATAGCACGCCAAATCTGAGAGGGATGAGCCCCCAACTCTGCTTCGAGGATTGAGCATTCCGGATGGTATGCAGCCTTCAGAATTCGCGCACTCAGGGAATGAGGCTCGTCCAAACACTTCCAAGCTTGTCTTGACAAGAGGGCTAGGTTAAAGATTTTAATGTCCCGGAAGCCCGGTCCTCCCAAGTTTTTAGGCCTTGTCATGACATCCCATGAAACCCAACATGGTTTTCTCTTCCCTCGCTTGCCGCCCCACCAGAATTGTCTAATGGTTGAAGTCACATTATCACACAACCCTCTTGGTAGCCTGAAGCAAGACATGGAAAACACCGGAATGGCTTGAGCTACCGATTTTATTAGTACCTCCTTTCCTACAGCTGAAAGAAGTTTCTACATCCAGCCTCGAATCTTCTCCCACTCTCTATCCCTTAAATACTTAAACGTGCCATTCTTGGATTGTCCAACTTCTGTAGGCATCCCCAGATATTTCTCGCTCAGGGATTCATTCTGTACACTAAGGATGTCTTTGATTTGCTGCTTAGTACTGTTGGGACATCCCTTACTGAAGAATATAGAGGACTTGTCATTGTTAATTCTTTGGCCAGTAGCATTACATTAAACATTCAGTAGGTTTGACACCAAATTTGCCCCCTCATTACTAGACTTAAATAACAGTAGGCTATCATCTGCAAATAGAAAGGTGGTTCACCTCAGGAGCTGTGGGAGCCACCTTAGCACCACTTAGAACTGATGACCGGGAACTGGATTTTAGTAGGCACGACAGGCCCTATGCTACAAATAAGAATAGATAAGGGGAAATAGGATCTTCCTGCCGAATGCCTCTTGTTGGTTTGAATTGCTCTAGCTTTTCACCATTAAAGAGAACTGAAAAGGACACAGATCTTACCATACCCATGACAACATCCACCCAGGCTTGAGAAAAGCCTAATTTGATCATTATACCTTGTAAATAATCCCACTCCACCCTGTCATACGCCTTCATCATGTCCAACTTCACAGCACAGTAACTATTGGTTTTAGACCTGTTTATCTTCATGAAATGCAAACACTTGTATGCACTTATGATGTTATCTGTAATAAGTCTACCAGGCACAAAGGCTGACTGTTCCTCGGATATAATTTCTGGAAGAATAACTTTAAGGATGTTTGCCACCACCTTTGACGCAATTTTGTACAATACATTGCAAAGACTCATTGGTCTAAATTGTGACAGAGATGAGGGATGTGTTACCTTAGGGATTAATACTAAGACAGTGTCATTAATGCTTTCCCGGCTCTCCTCTCCCTTAATGATGCGCATGACCACCGCAGTTACTTCATCCCCACATATATCCTAGTGCCGTTGGTAGAACTGAGCAGGAAGGCCATCTAGGCCTGGAGATTTTGTTGGGAACATCTGAAACAATGCATCTTTTATCTCTTTATTTGTATAAGGCGCGCACAAGGACTCATTCATCTCCGGTGATACCTTCGTGGGCACATGCCTCAAAACCTCATCCACTCCCTGCACCCCTTCCGAAGTGTACACAGTTTTATAAAAATTCAAAACCATGCTTTTCAGCTCCGCAGGGTCCTCTGTGTGAATTCCGAGTGCATTAGTAAGCGCTCGGATCATATTCTTCTTACATCGCATACTTGCCCTCATATGGAAGAACTTAGTGTTCATGTCGCCAGCTGATAGCCATTGCAGCCTCGATCTCTATCTCCACATGAGCTCCTCTCTGTGATAAAGTTCAGCCAATCTGTCATTAAGTTTCAACTCAGGATGTGAAGGACTCACGCGCGCCGGGCCATTGCATAAGGTCTCTAGCTGGGCCTTGATTTGTTTTATTTCCTTCCGAACATTTCCAAAGGTATCCCTGCTCCACCTAGACAGTTCCGTAGTTATACTCAGCAGCTTGTCCCGGAAGTCTCCCACGCCATAGCTTGCATCTGCTGCATTCCAACTACTAGAGATTGTATCCTTCCAAGATTCATGTGATTCCCACATCACCTCGTATCTGAAGGGTTTCTTCGGTGTAACATGGTTCTGAGTTGGATCCAGCTGTAACAAGATTGGTCCATGATCCGAGGTGGCCGAGGTCAGGTGAGTGAGTACTGCTTGTGGGAATCGGGTTACCCACGTCGAGCTTGCCAAAGCTCTATCCAATCGCACCCGGGTATAAGAGCCTCCTGCTACCTTCTTCTCGAAAGTCCAAAAACGACCTTGGTAACCTAAATCCATCAGCATACGAATATCCACGGTGTCCCGAAAACTCTGAATCTGGGCGTTGCTTCTGTTGGCTAGACCTTCGTGTTCATTTGGTTGCAGCACTTCATTGAAATCCCCAAAGCAAAGCCATGGCAGGTCGCTAAGATTGATGATGCCTTTCATGAGATCCCACGTCTGGTGTCTAAGTTGTGTCTGTGCCTTGCCATACACACACGTAATTCGCGACGGCTCTCGACCCGCCTCCTCAATCTTAGCATCTATATGGTAGCAAGAGTCACCCAAAATCTCAAGTTTGGTGCAGTCATTCTAGAACATTCCAGTCCCACCGCTTCTCCCCTGACTATCTATAGCATATGAGTGATCAAAGCCAAGAGAACTAGCAAGAGATTCTACACGTGCCCCACTGATATGGGTCTCAACGATACAGAGCATGGTAGGGGTAAACTTCATCGCGAAACCGATAATTTCTTGAACTGTCGCAGGTTTACCCGCGTCGCGACAGTTCCAGCAAAATGCACTCACTGGGCTTGGCGGCGCCCCTCGAGGGAGCCCGCCCGAGTTTTAACAATACTATTGTGTCCCTTTCTACCATCCAATTCAGTCCTTGGCTTCTTTGGATCTCTTTTAACAGGTGGGCTGGCCACTGAAGCCCCTACTTGAACAAGAGCGAGTCCCTCCTCTTCTGTAATAGTATCATGCATAAGCGGCGTAGCCGAAGAGTTGCTGCCTAGTTCCATCCTCTCATTCCTCTTCCGGGAAGGATCTTCCATTACAGTATCGGACCCAGCTGTCATAACACCTCCCCCATGTACTGCTATGGTGAACTCGGCAGTTTTGCCCAAGCTCGGCTCCTCATCGAACCCCTCCTGTGTACTTGGTGCAGGTGCTGGGCCACGCCCTCCGCTTCGTCATCCTCTCGTGCCGCCCCTACGGCCTCGACCCCCGCCAGGTCCACGACCTGTCCTCATGAACCAATCAGCACACAACTCCTTAAAGACGAGAGCCGACGGGGGATGAATTCCAGTGCCATGTTCCTTGTACAGGTGACCAAGCATCCCACACACCGCGCACCAATCAGGTAGCTTTTCGTATTTCACTCGATAGATCTGTCGCCTCGTATCGCATATCATGGATACATGGTTCCTCAGCGGTTTTGTTACCACAATTCTTATCCAGACTCGGTAGAAGTTTCCCGCAAAATCTTGAGAGGGTGGTTCGGCATACAATACTTCCCCCAATTTTGCAGCGAGGGATGGTACAAGGTGGGCATATAAATCTGGGACGTCGTGAATCTGCGCCCATATCTCGATAGTATCCATCTTGATCGTTGACGGCTTAGTCACTCCATCATAGGGTTTCATGATCACCGCATCTCCCCGGAAGTTGCTATGGACCGTCATTCATTACTCTCTCCCAATCTCCAAGACATGAGAATTGGACTGTGTAAAGGTTGTCTTCAAGTGGTCTGAACTTGACTTCTTGTGCTAGATCCCAAGCCGATCTCATGTTCCGGTAGAACCACGTTTGGCTGTAGGTTTTCGGGGTATGAACCCTAGCCAGAGCCACCCAGCGGACCGCCTCTGGTGGTGCATCCTTATCCTCGAAGACTACATCATCCAAGTCCTCCTCTGTCAGCCCTAGCTCCTGCATCATCTTCTCAACATCGCTCACATCCGCCCGATCTGACGCCTCGACAGTAGCCATGGAGATTTCCTTACCCGATGTAGAACGACACGGGTGATTTGGATAGGAACCCTACTCCGCCGATCTGCTCGCCAATGCGATCACGCACCGAACAAGGCGTCGTCAGCGGCAGGGACAGCCAAGCAACTCGACGGCGGCGACAGAATCGCCTGCGCAAGAAACAAAACCCTAACAAGAGGGAAAGCGTCGGTCCCGACAAATCTTAATTAACCGTCCCTCCTGAATTTTAGGTTTTTTTTGGCAACCCTGAATTTAAATGGTGGGCTGGGCGCCCAGCCCGTAAAATCCCAGCGCGTTTGGTTCGGGGGAATTAGAGATGGGGAATGGGAGTTGAGGGGTGAGGAGATTAAAAGTCCACTGTTTGATTAGAGGGAATGGGAGTTTAAGTGAGAAGGGGAATGGGAGTTGAGGAAGCCAATTCCCACCTATTTCTTCCCAGGGGGTACCCTGTTAATTCGTGAGCAGAGTTTTATCCCGTGCTAATTCCCACCATATACCAAACAAGGGAATGGGAGTAAAAATCAACTTCCCATGACTAATCCCTCCATAAACACCCTGATGCAAACTCCCATTCTCATGCCCAAGTGTTTACCAAACAGACGGTAATTGTCAGTTGATGTCGCAACAGAGCTCTTTTTCACGTTGCTAAAAAAAGCCCTTTTTCACAACCCGTCAGAGAAAAAAAGCTCTTTTTCACACAGACTCGGAAACGACCTAATATTAACCGCCTTCGTGGAATCGAAGGGATTTTTAAGAATCGGCGAAGCCTGTCCCCTCCCACGCGATCCCGATCTCTCGAATCCTCTACCCGGCCGTGGCCTCGCCGCCTCGCGTACGACCTAGGGCTCCCGCTCGCTTGGAAGATCCGGCGACATGGGCGAGCGCAAGGTGCTGAACAAGCACTACCCGAACGACTTCGACCCGGCGAAGATCCCGCGGCGGCGGCAGCCCAAGAACCAGCAGATCAAGGTGCGCATGATGCTCCCGATGAGCATCCGCTGCGGCGCCTGCGGGACGTACATCTCCAAGGGCACCAAGTTCAACTCACGCAAAGAGGACGCCGCCAGCGAGGCCTACCTGGGCATACGAATACACAGGTTCTACATCAAGTGCACACGCTGCTCCGCCGAGATCGCCTTCAAGACGGACCCCCAGAACTCGGACTACACGGTGGAGTCAGGAGCCAGCCGCAACTTCGAGCCATGGCGCGAGGCTGAGGCTATGGTGGACAGGGAGAAGAGGAAACGAGCGGCGGAGGAGATGGGCGATGAGATGAGAGCGCTGGAGAACAGAGCCATGGATTCCAAGCGGGGTATGGACGCACTCACCGCTTTAGAGGAGACGCTGTCGATGAGGTCTATACATGCCCGCGTCTCCGCTGACCGGATGCTTGAGATTCTGAACCATTCTTCTTGTATTGCTCATCATCAAAATTTAAAGGAGGGAAACACAGTACTAGCAGAGGAAGACGAAGAACTCGTCAGATCAATCACTTTCCGAAACTCGGAATATTACGTTAAACGGATCGAAGACGACGATGACAACGAGGAAGATTTTGGGTCAGAGATCATCAACGAGTCTTCTGAATCAATGTTAGATCATCCAACAGATGTCTTGGCCAAAGCTAATGATCCTGAGAGTTCCAATAAAGAAGAAGGAAAGAAGAGCTTGAAATCTAAGATGCTCAAGTTCATTGTAAAGGCAAAGCCCGCTGCTGCAAATCCTCACAAGAAACACAAGAGTACTGAAGCTGCAGCTGTACAAGATAGCGTTAAGGACAACAATGAAGCTTCAGAAGAAAAGGCCAATGTTCTTCATTCACTCTTCCAGTATGACAGCGATGAAAGTGATGACTGAAGACAGCGCTTCTTGGAGTTGTAACCGCACCGGAGGAAACAAGCCCCTGAGACAAGATCATGCCATGTAACTCAAGTCTGTAAAATCTCTGCTGTCACCTTTAAGACCGTCATTATCCTCTTTTTCAGAAGGAAAAAAACAGAGTTGTGTTTGAGATAAATTTTTAACATTGACAAATTCAGAGCAAATCTTATTAACCTGAGGGTAAAAACTTAATAAGAATTAGCCAATCAGGTCGGCGCATTCAGATTTATTCGTTACATCACTCAGATTAATTTATCTACTATTGATTTTGACATGACGAGGGCAGTGTAAGGAATACTCTGATTTTGATCTACCTACTGTTTATGCATGATTCTAGGCTGTAGCTCACAGTGCAAACTTAAGAATTGAGAAAATATCACTACGTGGCTACACCACCTAGCTGAGAAGCAAAGAAGGAACAAGGAAGACCAATCTATCTTCAGTGGCACAACATTCTGACGGTTGAGGCCCGTGACAGTATGACAATTCCTTAACCTCCCACACCACCCCAGTCTTGATCGTAAGATAGACACGTTCATGGATGGCCTTGATGAGCAACGTGACGTTCTCTCTCAAGCATGTTTATAGCGCTCCTTCAATCTCCTTGTTCAGTCAAATATGTTTGTTTTAGTGTGAACATCAACATGTGTAAAGGTGTGCCGTCGTGGTTCCATATCCACATCTCTAGGCTGGAGCCGTTTATTCACAGGTTGAGCACTGCCAGCCCCTCGGCATCAAATTCAAGCTTAAGGTATAAACGGTTTCCCATAAGTGTCAATGGTGTTCTATACTTGGGGGCTTTCGGTGCTCACATCAAGAGTGTAGAACCCTGAAGCGCCCCAGAATAACCTGTGCAACATGCCACGGCTCAAGACATCATTATATTGCCTGAGCATCACACAGATGCTGCGGCACTCGTCGCTCACAATGTCGGCGCACATGTTCCACCTAGGTTCACCGGTTGAAGAGAAGGCCATATTGCATCTTGTCATTATCAATGGCAATGATTAGCACCTTGAAGAATGCCAACCGGTCTTTGTTCTCCAAGCTCAAACAGCCTGCGGAGGTCAGCATTGCATAGCCGATCATGTAGTTTCCAAACCGCAACAATATAATTCTCTAAATGAGAGACCACATCGAATGTACCGGCACACGGGGCACAAATGACCCGGAAGCCGTTGAGAGCATGAGGAGGAGGCCGTGGCACGAGGTCAGCGCAATGTGTTGTTAAAGAAGCATGGAAGGTGAGGTTGGGAACCAAAGATGCAACACCGAACTAACTAGGTGGGACACGTCCTCCTAGAAAAACCCTATTGGACACTCATTGCTTCAAGTAGTCATTGTTTCACACAGGAGTCGAGCGGACAAAGGTAAGATGGGATAGGCAGGCGCATGTAAGATGTTGTTCAGTCTTGGGAACCATCTAGAAGGTGGGTTTTCTTTGCAGTTTTTCTGGATTTTTTCTCTTTCTTTGATTTTTTCAAAAGATCTAATTTTGTTCAGTATTTTCAAAAATGTTACTTAAAGTTTTGAAAAAATGCATGTGTCCTCACAAAATGTTTAAAAATTTGTAAATAAATATTCAAAATTGTGAAAAATGCTCATATGCAAAAAGTCTTTAAATATGTTCAAATTTTGATTAAATAATAATTTTACAAAAAGGTTGCCAATTAAAAAAATGCTTGCATTATCAAAAACAGTTTAGAATTTTCAAAAATTCTTGGCAGATTTAAACCACGCGAGCGAGGAGCAAGAGGCTTAAGGCAGCCCAATTCCGAGCCGGCCCAATCAATAGCCAGGACACATGTGAGACCCCATGCCAGACGGGTAACCAGGGCCCCAAGACCTACAGTTTGGCTGCCGCCGGTTGCGAACAGTGTGAAAGTGAATGTTGATGCGGCTGTACCTCCGCATAAAAGATATGGCGCGGCGGGGGCAATAAGCAGAGATGCAGATGGGGTGTTCTTGGGAGTCTCAGTGCTAGTCTTCAGATATATTGCCGAACCACAAACTCTTGAAGCCTTGGCTATAAGAGAAGCTCTTGCCCTATCAGATGATCTATATCTACGGAGTATCCATGTGGCTTCGGACTGCAAAGTTGTAGTGGAAGATATTCGGAAGGAAAACGCCTCCTGTTACGGAGCAATCATACATGAAATAATAGATCACTCTTTGACTTTTGATTTTTGTAAATTTAGCCATGAATTTAGGAGCTCAAATTTTGAGGCTCACAATTTAGCGAAGCATGCACTTTCTCTAGGGGTTGGGTGTCATATTTGGTTAGGCCATCCGGGAGACATATCCGTCCCTGTAAACATTATGACGATTTAATAAAAACTTCGCGAGATTGTCTTAAGAAAAAATGCAAGACATGTCTCAAAAAAAAAATGTGAGACGGGTACACGTTGACCCCACGGAGAGTCGTCGATTCATTCGATCTTAATGCAGCCGTTGTGGTCGCCCCACGAATATATTGCTTACGATCGCATCCCAGGAGTTGATTATCTAGGGTTTTCAAGGCAGTTAAAGCGATACTACAATGGCCATGGCCGTCGACCTAGAGGACCCTGCCGCGCTCATGGCCGCCGTGGACGCCGATCAGGCCACGGTCGCGACGGCGGAGCCCAATGAGAAGAGCACGCCGCAGCACCTCTTCGAACCTGCCTATGGCATCTGCATGTTCATCCTCGTCTCCGCCCTCTTGGTGTTCTTCTCTAGCTTCATGGTCCCGGACCCGTCGGCCATAGGCCACGTCGCATACGCGCTGGGTGTTGCTGGCCTCGTCATCGGACCCTGCGCCTGCGTCGTTCTTTACGTGCACTTCTTGGCCGGGAATATGGAAGGACACTAGATCGTTAAAGGCGCGCGTTGTTGTGCCCTTCCATTTTGACACTATATATTAGGAACCATGTAAATACATGGAAAGTATTTTTATGTTATTATTGCTAGTATTTTTTTTTTGCAAGTGATTTGTCCCATTCTTGCCTGGTCGTGGAAGCAGTGCAATCTAATTTTCACACACATGAATAAAGAATTCATCTAGGCTTCTAAATACTTCCATCTTTATCAAACCAAATACTTGTTTGAAATTAGACAGAACCGGACACCCTGGTTTAACAAAATATTGGACACAATTTTTCACAACAGGTCCGGGGAACCTTGTGGAAGGATGTGAAGCTCTCAAAAAGGATGGCTCAGCGGCAGGAGACCATAGGCGGAGGAGTTTGAGGGCCCTAAAAAGCGATCACAGGAGGAAAAAGTTAAAACATTACATACTAATTACGAAGAGAAAATATTAAAATCACCAACTGCCAACTTTGAACAATACCACCTAACAGTCATTCTTAACTTTATCACCAGACAATGAAATATAACTAACATAAATACATGATATTTGTAGAAGAGGCAACACATGGGATCTTTTCCTTCTAAAAGCTTGGGTTTATGCATCATGTGAGCCCACAACAACAAAATTGTTTGATTTTCATGGACCCTACGAAATCTGTTCAGTACATACATACATTATGCATGCGTGCACCAACACTTTTTGATCTATCTCTTAAACTATTCCTTCTCCCCAAGAATTGGTCTCTGGCTGTAGTTCCTCCAGCTGAAGCCATTGTCGACCGAACCCATGTCCTACACCTGCACGATCCCATCCTCACATGTATCCTCTGACTTCTCTACATGCTCGGTTTGGACATCCTATGTTGGTTGCCAGTAAGAGCTAAACAGAAATATGCCATAATTCTCAAGAAAAAAATGGCCTTTGATTTTAGCCTTGTGAACCCTATTCAATTATTATAGGTGTTAGCTTGAGAGAGCGGGCCAGCCTCCCATTGTTAGCCTGCGTGCTAGGCATCCCTGCATATTTCCATGGTTGCATTGGTAGTAACCCTTGAGAGAGCTTGGGCCAGCCTCCCATTGTACACGGTCGAGCACAAAAGAAAGAGCTTTCGTGGTGATTCCGGTAAAACCGTACAAGCACCACTTACCTTGGGTACTTGGAGCCACGAATATCCTTCTGACCATACTTTATCCAGCTGAAGCTGATATCGTGTGCCTCAATATCCTGCAAGGGTGAGGAGACATGCTAAAAGGAGCTCAGCCATACCTGCATGCTCCACTTGGGCATGGTGGTCCTGCATTAGTTATGGTTGTGTTCATGAAGAGATTATAGAAATAAAAATAACTGCTAGTGCACAATCATCTGAAAATTCCTTAAGTTTCAGTCAATAATCCCAACTGGAACATAAGAAGATTTCAGTTCTATGCGCAACATATGCTTCAAAAGAAATAATCTTCTATGATTATTCCAAAACAGAAGATACCTCAGGAAGCGTGTAGTCAAACTAATCTATCTTAAAAAACTAATTAGTAAATACAAACTATCTAAGCACCATTAGATTTTACATTAAAAAAATAGGTACACCATATTAGATGTTTGAAATATTTTACTTACATATTCAACAGACACATTACCGTAAAAAAGTCATACCTGCAGTGAGCACGTTCGTTTGCATCATCCATGTAGTCCTCTTGAGGAATTGATAATGACAAGGCGATATAGTTAAGTAACATCATAGAGACATTGACAAAGACAAATACATGGGTTTACACTCAAAACTACGAATCTAAGAGCTGGTCTGGTTTTATTGATAATGAACAAAGCAGAGGTCAAATTTCTCTCCATCTGAGAGCAGGGACCATACACGGATCTGCTCAAGAAGCATGTCACTGCAATTGGAAAACAAGTTAAAATTGATAGCACCGGAACAATACTACTGTGTGTGACTTTAAAATGTTGCATGTTATCATTCTTACCTGGCATGCCTACTCGACATGTGAGAAACAACCTCCAGTCTTGGATTTTGTTCTGCACAGAGAAGATCAAGATATTACAGATGTCCTCAGTTGCTAGTAATATAGAAGCATCATCAAGAAACATAGTCATTTGCCTGGTGCGCTGGCATGAGGTAAATCAACACCCAACTCTATAACTAATAAACTCACAATACAAAGCAATAGATCAAAAATTAAACAAAGCTTACGTGTGATCAGAAGGAATGGGCATTTCTTCATACAAAATTGTGATCACACCATCCCTTTTGTTCTACAGCAGATGGCGTGGATCAGTCACACATCGGATCCCGCCGCAGCGTAGGTGCGTGGGACGCGGCGGACGAGGGTCGTACGTAGAGGAGAAAAGATAGGAGAAGGAGGACGGGGAGCATACCTGTGCCGCCATGGATCCTATTGGGCGCGGCCACCGTAGGAATACCTACCGCCGATCTTCATCTAGAGCGCCGCCGGGGGTGGGGATGAGGACCGGCGGTGGGATACAGGGGAGGGGCGTGGCGGAAACGGCAACCCGGCGAACTGGACCTGGTCGCTATTTGGCCGACAGCCCAATGTACCAGAGAACTTCGTTTCGGCTTCCAGAGTAGCGGCCCACAGGACAGACGGGCCAGTATTAGACAGATGCGGAACAGATTGGCTTTCAGACGAAATCCGACGGCCAAAAACTCCCAGATCAATAAAATGGATGGCCGAAAACCCAAATCACTGTGAGGGCAGGGATTAGGTGCGATTATACTGTCCTTAATGAGCAAATCGAGTTACACCCAGATCGGTCCAGGTGATTGTTTGATTTTTGGTCGACATGTATTTTGGCCGGTGTCATATGATTATGGTAGATTGTTTTTTCTGCTCACATACGTAGTGAAAATTATTGTGAAACTTATTTGTACCCTGCTCCGTATATGGATAGGTTTTTTTCATGATAATATGTGTCTCATTTATATTATAAGAATTATAGTACAAGACGCATACACATTGATTTGACAAAACTGGAAAGACAGCAGAATGCAAGCCTTTGTACAAAGAAATACCTGTCAAGAAAGAAAATTACAATAAAGACCGAAGAATACCCTGATCTTGACAGTAACGCTAGCCGCTTGCTTCCGGCACCAATACAAAAACTATCAAAGGACAAAGAATGACGAATCACCTTCTCATCCGAGCTCTTCGCAGCTCCATCGCTGATATGCAGCTTTGCGGACCTCCAAGATGGCTCGTCCAAGGCGAAACCATTGCCGTTGAACGAATCAGACCGGGGTAGCACCCCGGACATGCCATCGAACTTCAGATCTGGCACCCTCGCACGATTAAAACGTCGAAGAAGGAAACTGTACTTGCCGCCCATGAACCAGGAATCCAGCCCGCGATCATCGTCTTCCAGATGCCATTGATGCAGACCACAATCTGCATCTGCTCCTAAACTACGTCCCAAGCTCTACGTCGATGCTGGAACGAACGTCGTCGCAACGACGGAGCCCGATGACACAAGTAGAAGCGGATACTGACATCTTTTCATGGTGTGGCGATATGTTGCACTGTTGCCTACCAACTGTGATTCGTGAAGGAGGCGGAGCTGGGCGGCTGGTTACCGTCACAAACGCGAGCACTACTAGGAAAAACCCTAGTAGTGGCGCTGGTTTTATGGCTATCAGTAGCGCGGCTGCCCACGCTATAAATAACTGGCTAGTAGTAGCGCGGCCTGGCCCGGCGCTACTACTAATCCTCTTACCAGTAGCGCTTTTTCTTCCCGCGCTACTCCTATTTAGTTGTAGCGCGTACCCTAACCCCGTGTTGTTGCTGTATCTTTCAACATTCTTTTGCTTTTTTATCATGTAGAACAGTACCTGTTTCGATAAACTAGAATTTCATAAATACTAGGTACTCCTAGGTTAACCGGTGGAAAAACACTGGTAATTATATAGAACAATACCAAATTTAATAGAACCCCAATCTCACAAATATTAGGTACTCATATATAGTCAACGTGCATGGATAGATCCCATGGCGAACTAATAGTTAATAAGCAGTCTACTAGGTAGTCATAGTAGCATATCGATGGCTCAGCAGCCACACACATACTTCTAAGTGATGTTGATGACGATCATCATCCTCAAGCCTTGGCGGTGGGTGTTCCTGATAGTAATTACGATGGTCGTGATGCGAGGTGAGCAGCAATATGTTGTTAAGGAATGTTGGAATGTGAGGTTGGGAACCAAAGATCAATGAAAATGACAACCATGGTCCAAAACCGGACATGCTGGGTGGGACACGTTATCCGTCTAGGAAAACCCTAAGGACGCTCTCTTTTTTTTTTGAAACAAGGCATTTTTTTTTCATTTTCATTGATTAAGGAAGAGGTTTTAGACAAATAGCCGCAAAGCGGAGAACAAAGAATTACTCTCGCGGCATTACAATATTCAAGTTGGTGGCACCTGCAAAAGCCCAAACATAGGCCTCCTCTTTGATCTTCGCAGTGACCATCATCGACTCATCGTAGTAGCGGCGGTGTTGCGAAAGACCCTATGGACGCTTATTGCTTCAAGTAGTCATTGTCTCGCATAGGAGTCGAGCGAACAAAGGTAAGATGGAACAGGCTGGCCCATGTAAGACGTTGTTCATTCAACCGAACCCAGTTTTGGGAACCTTCTAGAAGGTTCCTGGTCAGGGTTTTCTTTATCATATTTTGGATAGTTTCTCTTTCTTTGTCATTTTCAAAATATCTAAAATTTGTTCAGAATTTTCAAAAATGTTACTGAAAAGTCATGAAAAAAATTGTGTCCTAAAAATGTTCAATTTTTTTTTACAAAATTCATGCTTTGAGAAAATGTTCGGCATTGTGAAAAATTGTCACATTTTAAAAAAAACACATTTTAAAAAAATGTTCGATTTTTGCTTAACTATTCACATTTCCAAAAGAAAATACGAATTTTTAAAATGCTAGTGTTTCCGAAAAAATCTAAATTATGAAGAATTGTTTGCGCTTTTTCAAAAAATGTTGGCAGATTTATAAACCACCTAACCGAGGATTGAGAGGCTTGGGCCACTGCCCAACAGCCCAATTCTGAGTCGGCCCAGTCAACAGCCAGGCGACGGCGGGCACGCATGGCTTCCCAACGCCATGCGAGAGCTATATCGACGTGGCGTACACATGTTACGGAGAGTCGTCGATTTATTTTCGAAAATCCTAGAGTTACGGACAAAATCTCACGGAAGGGGTTTATAGGAGTACGTGTCCCCCATCAATCTCCCTCCTTCCCATGCTTTCAGACATGGGTCCTCCTGATTCCTAAGGGCATGTATAATGAGCTTAGGAGTGTCATGTAGGATAAATGATGAGATGAAGAAGAGAGAATACATAAGAAAAGGCTTGTCTTCTGTTATTTAAGAGAAGACAAGAGATGATCTCTTAATTAGCACAATATGTCTCATCATGTTTTTAGAAATAACTAATTATTGAAGATAAGATTAAAAGATGACCCATTACAGACATTTTTTTGGTCATCTCTAAATTACATACAAGATTTAAGATGAGATTATCTCATCAGCCATTGTACATGCCCTAATTAACTGATGGCATGTCAGCCTGTAGCTTCTAATGCGTAAGATGGAGTCCGTAAGTGTAGCAAATCTCATTTATTTTGAGAAATTTGGATATTTGCCACTTCCAATAAGTGGCTTCTCAAAATTGCCACTCAGCTCATTGACCCCTTGATTACCATGCCATTTCCTCTTTTTATTGATTTTCTTTTTCTTTTCTCATTTATAGACATCGGACACGACCAAACTGCCACTAAGGCTATGTACACGTACCGAATATGGGTATCCGTTTATGCATCTCGTATTCTCGTTCGACTGAGAAGAACAAGGCGCATAATTTCTGGTCGTCGGTTCGTCGGCCTGCATCACGGTCGCTGTCGTGGACTGCCCCACTCGGATGCTTGCTGCTCGCTCTGCTCAACCGTCATCGCCGCTGGCCTAATTTGCTCACATGATATAGCCGCCACTACTAAAAAAAGGACTACTAATGGCGTACTAATGGCGAGTACGGCGGGGATAAAGATCCACGAGCCAGAGAGTATGTGTCCCACGTCGCGGAGCACGCCAGCGAGCAACTTCGACGGTGCCGCGACCTGCGCCACCAACGGACGCTGTTGAGCTGAGGAGTTGCGCCCAGCGACGGGGAGGACACCGGCGGCTATGTGACGAGCAGCCGGAACGGAGCACACCGGCGGCAGGAGTTCGGCCATTGGAGAGGTTGGGCATCCATAAGCGCTAGAGATTTGATAACACGCACGATCTGTTCTCCGGTTCGGGATAAGGTGAGGCTGCCTGCTTTGAGATGCGTAATGCCAGATGTCATGTGCTCGCCGTGGTCTCACATTTGCCAGCGTACGACCCGGTCGTACCAGATTTTCTTCCCCTGCATGGCCCCCTCCGCAATACCTACCTCGCACGGTCTGTCCGTGCGCGACCTCTCCTTCGCGCAGCGAGCGCGCCGCCGCCGCCATGCTCGACCACGGCGGGTTCTTCTCCCCTGCCTCGCTGGATATGGTGAGATCCCATCGCCCGTTCCTCTTCCTCCGCTGGGTACCATCGGTGCCATCAGACAGGGGCCCGATCCACCCCTCTTTCTCACCTCCGGCGTCCCTCGTGGTTCCCTATCCCTCCGTATCTTGGCCTCAACCATCCCCTCCACATCATGATAATCCGACCGGTGGATCCCATCCTCTCCTCATCAGGTGAAACGAGGGCTGCAGCTGCCATGGGTGTGGTGGTCAGCGCGCAGGATGGAAGGTGTGGTGGTCAGCACGAATTATAGAAGGCGTGGTGTTGCACTTCGATTCGGTGGCCTGGACAACGCCATGAGTTGCGTATGTGGCCTCCTGCCTCTTCGTGCTCTCTGCTGACCACAGTGCTGCTCAACCTTGCTTGTCCACCTTGCGACGGCATCGTGGTGCTCCCGAGACTTCGGTTGATTGCCATGATATCTAGGAATGAATTGTTGTATTACCACGTGTGGATAGAGTACGATTTCCTCTTGCTAGAAAATAGCAAACTGTTGGAAGATCCATGCGAATATGCAGGGACAAGATAACAACATGAATGTGTTGCTCCTTTTTCCAGTCACATACTTAGTTGTGTTGGAAATATGAGCAATTTACCAAATGATTTTATTAACAGAAATAATAGATAAAGCATGACTAATATAACAGTGATAAAACTAGTCATGTGATCTGACATGGAGAAGGTAAATAACATTTGCATATATGAATTGTAGGCAAGTTTATCTAGAGTAGACAGCAGGAAAAATATCATATATGTAGCAGAACCTAACATATGTAGGGCAAACAACAGGACAAGGAATGTGGCAGAACCTCGAACAGAAAGGAGAAGGACACATACAGGATAGCAGCAGCAGTTGTACTGGACTTGGGGTCGATATCCTCGCCGGCCATGTCGTCGAGAAGTTTGTCGACATCAGGGAAGAAGTCGTCGTCGGAGTCCGTGATGAAGAAGTCAGTAGTCGCGCGGAGCGCTCCCAAAAACCTTATCACCCTTCTCTCGTACATGACTCAAAGAGGTGCGGTTTCGGAGGCCTACTGTCCCGACCAGCGGTGCACGCCGCAAGCCGGGATGGGGAAGATCGTAGCAGCAGCGCAGTGCTCAGGAACTTGTGGCGAGAGGAGGAAGAAGTTCTTCTGGTGCGTCTCTCTGGGAGGAGCGACCTCCCTTTTATAGGCGCAAGAGAAGGAGGCGAGAGGCTGCACCGGGAGCTGAAGGGATCGAGGGAGACGAAACGAAGAGGCAGCAATCGAAAGGTGCAGCGCTCGTATTCAACGCGCCGCGTCGTGACGAGGCGTGGCGAGGCGGGCGGCGGAGGAGGAGCGCGCATGGATGTCCCTCTTGTTCTCATGCTCATACATGTGGGGAAAGAACCTCCCTTATAAAAAGGTCCAACCCCCTCTAAACTAGGAATGTGGGACTAAACTTTAGTTCCACCTCTTGCCTTGAACAAATGGGCTGCGTGGGCCTCTAGGATTTATTAGGAATTTCTGAAACTGCTATTGGGCTAGGCCCAAAATAGACAAAATTCCAGCAATCTCCCACCAGATCCCAGAGGCACACAAAATTTGTCTTTGGTTCCAAAACACTGTTTTATATACCGGTACTGCAGTGGTGACTGTTAAGTTGAACTTCCACCTAGAACTCTATGCTACACTAGTAAGCAACTTGAACAGTGGACTGGGCCTTGAATTGCAAGTTTTCTGCGAATCTAGCTTCACATAAATCCTTGACCGATACGTGGCTACCGTGGGTCTTCCCCGCGGGTGGAGCTTATGCGTCATACTACGTGACCTTTCATGAGTTTACTAGAGAGAACCCTACTCTCATAGTTTGCGACGTTTGACAATCAGACTCATATAGGTGTGTTCTTCAAAAAATGTTCTGCAGGACGACATCTCTGCTTCAATGATCCACTTAGAACACATTAAGATATACGTCAACCTGCCATGCGGATTAGGAGAGTATTGCATCTTCATGGAGTGGTATTGTAAATAGTAAGGATACTCTCCTCTGAGTTGACCAACGGCTTGTCTTCCACATCTAATTCACGGGATCTCCGATCACAACGAATAGGTTACCACTGTGAACAACTCATATTGTGGGTCTCATACCCATCTCCTTTGATACATTATCTATCACATTACGTGATAGACCCTTAGTAAAAGGATATGCCAGATTTTTAGACGTTTGGATATAATCCAATGCAATAACTCCGGAGTTTCTCATTTTTCCTGACAGACTTTAACCTTCTCTGAACGTGTCTTGATGACTTCATGTTATCCTTTGAGCTGCTCACTTTCGTGATCATAGTTTGATTGTCGCAGTTCATAAGGATACCCGGTACAGGTTTGTCAACAACCGGCAAGTCATTCAAGAGCCGACGAAGCCAATCTGCTTCGACCGTAACTGTATCTAGTGCTGTGAGTTCTGCTTCCATTGTTGACCTCGTTAAGATGGTCTGCTTGCAAGACTTCCAAGAAACAACGCCACCTCCATGAGTGAATACATAACCGCTCGTGGCCTTTATCTCATCGGCATCTGAGATCCAGTTTGAGTCACTATACCCTTCAAGCACCTTTGGGTGCCCGGTGTAGTGAATTCCATAATCCGCAGTGTCTTTCAAATAACGCAAAACTATTTCTAGAGCTTTCCAATGCACATCTCCTGTTTTTGAGACAAACCGACTTAGTTTGCAAACAGCAAAAGAGATGTCAGGTCTTGTAGCACTGGCTAAGTACATAAGCGAGCCAATAATCTGAGAATACTTCAATTGGTCTCTAGCAATTCTTCGATTCTTTCGAAGTAACACACTTGCATCATAAGGTGTTGGAGAGGGCTTGCAGTCACTATAGCCAAAGCGACTCAAGATCTTTTCCACATAGTGAGATTGAAGCAATGTAATCCCACCATCATCGTCTCTCAACAACTTAATGTTCAGAATGACATCAGCCACTCCTAAATCCTTCATCTCAAAACAACGAGATAGGAAATCCTTGACCTCCTTGATAACATTCAGATTTGTTCCGAAAATCAGTATGTCATCAACATACAAGCAAAGGATAACTTCCCTCGCCCCCACCATGGCGATAGTACACACATTTGTCAGCTTCGTTTACAACAAAGCCTGCAGCTGTTAAAGTTCTTTCAAACTTCTCATGCCACTGTTTGGGTGCTTGCTTGAGTCCATACAAAGACTTCAGCAACTTGCACACTTTTCCTTCCTGACCATCTAGTACAAACCCATCTGGTTGTTCCATATAAATTTCCTCGTCCAACTCTCCATTTAGGAAAGCAGTCTTAACATCCATTTGATGAACGAGAAGACCATGCAAGGCAGCTAGTGAAAGTAGAACTCGAATAGTGGTCAGTCGAGCCACAGGTGAGTAAGTATCAAAGAAGTCTTCACCTTCCTTTTGGGTATAACCCTTAGCCACGAGCAGAGCCTTGTACTTTTCAATAGTACCATCAGGCCTAAGCTTCTTCTTGAATACCCAGTTACATCCTATAGGTTTGCACCCATAAGGACGATCAGTTATCTCCCAAGTTTCATTCGCCAAGATGGAATCCATCTCGCTACGAACCGCTTCCTTCCAGTAGCCAACATCTTCAGATGCATAGGCCTCTGAAATAGAACTGGGAGTGTCATCTATGAGATACACAAGAAAATCATCACCGAAGGACTTTGCAGTCCTCTGTCTCTTGCTCCTAGTAGGAACTTCATTGTTCTCCTCCACAGGACTTTCAAAGTGTTCCATCGAAATGGCAGGTTCGGTAATTGTAACTGGTTCCTGATTCGATGAACTAGGCATCTCCTGATTAGATGAGGTAGCCATATCCTTCATGGGAAAGATATCTTCAAAGAAAGTCGTGTCATTCGACTCCATGATCGTACCGACATGCATGTCACGTACCTCAGATTTTACAACCAAGAATCTATAGCCAATGCTATGAAAAGCATATCCCAGGAAAACACAATCCACAGTCTTTGGTCCAAGCTTCCGCCAAACAACCCCATGTTCGTAGATAAGAGAGTTTTAACATTTTCTTCTCCCATTCCTCGAATGGAGTTATCTCTTTGTTCTTTGTGGGAACTCGGTTTAGGACATGACATGCTGTCAATATCGCCTCCCCCCATCATGCCTTGGAGAGACCAGATGTGTCTAACATGGCGTTAACCAAATCAGTTAGAGTATGGTTCTTTCTTTCGGCCACCTCATTTGACTGAGGTGAATAGGGAGGTGTCCTCTCATGGATTATACCTTGTTCCACACAAAAATACTCACCACGGTCGGACCTAAGCCTCTTGTTTTTTTGATCAAGTTGGTTTTCCACTTCAGCTTTATAGATCTTGAAAAAGTTCAAAGCCTCATCCTTAGATTTCAGAAGATACACACGGCAGTATCTAGTGGAGTCATCAATTAACGTCATGAAATATTTCTTTCCACCTTTTGTCAAAACACCATTCATTTCACATAGATCTGAATGTATGAGCTCTAGTGGTGCAAGATTTCTCGTTTCCGCAGTCGTGTGAGACTTACGAGGTTTCTTAGCTTGCACACACACTTGACACTTAGATCCCTTGACAGTGGTGAAACTAGGGATTAAGTTTAACTTTGCTAGTTGCGACATGAAACCAAAGTTAACATGACAAAGACGTGAATGCCACACATTTGACAAGTTTGGAGGAGGAGCGCGCGTGGATGTCCCTCTTGTTCTCATGCTCATACATGTGGGGAAAGAACCTCCCTTATAAAAAGGTCCAACTCCCTCTAAACTAGCAATGTGGGACTAAACTTTAGTTCCACCTCTTGCCTTGCACAAATGGGCTGCGTGTGCCTCTAGGATTTATTAGGAATTTCTGAAACTGCTATTGGGCTAGGCCCAAAATAGACAAAATTCCAGCAAGTTGCACTATGGTATTGACTATGCATACTGAGACTAAAAAAATATCATTTTCATGTAGCTATTTGGTATCTGATTGTCGTGCTGCTAAAATGTTCGTGATTCTTACAAGTCCAGTTTGATCGGAAGAGAAAATGACTGGCCAATTCAATGCTTGCAGTATTCGACAGAAGCCATGTGTTGCAGATTCTTCATTGATAGTATTAAACTTCACAGCTGTAGTCAAATGTTTGGTTTCTCTGTACAAAATTTCAGTCAAAGACTACCCCTGTCAATACCTAAGAAGCCCATCATCATCCACTTCACCGGGCTGAGTGAGAGGTGGCTTATGTTGGGAGGGAAGAAAAATATTATGCTAATGCACCATGAGAAAGGTGGATGGCCATTGTTCACATTGATGCTTGCAGGTCTCTTCTTCTATACCACAAGCAGTAAAATGGAGAGCAGAAGATTTTGGACAAAGGAAATATGCAGAATGAAATACGAGTTGGGGTGGCCCACACAACCTATTCCTTTCAACCTGGATTGTGTAACTCTTAGAGGAGTACCAAATTTTGATGGACTGGTTGTAGGCCAATAATTCAATTATGTGGACAGGATATTCTGATAGCTATAAAAGTCACAATGTTCTTGCAACACCATTGAAAGCGAAGAAACATGTTAGGCCTTATGGACGCGTACCATCTCTGAAATTTATTTTAGTTATTTCTTAACTATTGATGCAGGCAGACAACATGCTGGTGAAGTTAAACATGGTATCCTGCATCCAAGGTGATGTGATCCTTGACTGTTTGAATGTGGATGATGATCTAGAAAAATGAAAGTTCTAATTTTTCTAACGAAAAGGTTAATTTTTAGGGTGATGGTCAATACCTTATTTATCCAGTTCCATATTTTGTAGCTCACTTCATGGACATTGGAGTCTATTGGGATGCTAATCAGCCGTTCACAAAGAACATTAGAGCAGAGGTAGCCATGCCTTTTCTTTTATGTCTGGAGCACTTTATTATCAAATTGAGTAATATTTATTGTAAGTGCAAGCCTGAATCAGGTGCTCTTTTCAAAGTTTTATGTTGATGAGATAGACGTTGGCTCTACTGGAACTGGAGACTGGAGTAGAAGAAACCTTCAGGAATCCTTACTCACATGATGGACACAAGGATGTTGATTCTCTTCATATATCTTGTACATATTGTACATTCAGTGATGAAGCTAGGCAAGCCTAAACATTTTCCAGTCTTGTACAGGGATAACGATGAGAAAATATAATAGATGAAGTTAATTCGTCATTTGAAATACTGAATGATGAAAAAGTTGACACCAATATTATGCACAAGGACATAAATAGAGTAGTGTCAAGTTTGGAATGTACAATATAACTATTGGATTGACTTATTATTTCTTAATTTATAGTGTATGTGTCGGCGAGGGGGAGGGGGTGTTTGCAAGTCAGATGCAATGGTGACCTTGGATTGGGGAGGCGAAGAGGTGAAGATAGTGGGTGGAAGATGAGTGATTTAATGGTAAAGAAGAGTCGACAGTTGAAACTAATGTACATGTGGATAAGAAAGCTATACGTTAGACACGGTTAGTGTTGAACCATTAGAATATGTAAGTCCCGTTGCAATGCCCGCATCGTCCAGATGGCCCGTTGGGCCCTCGTTTTATGTCCAAACAAACCCAGACTTATGAGGGAGAAATGAAATTTGACCTTAGAGACGATCTTAATAATCTATTTGATTCATTTATATGCACTGTAGCCTGTAGCAATGCACGGGCGATCTACTTTATATTTTGTTGTGCAAAGGATGGTACAACACAATGAATTTTTACCTTATCAAGATAGTATACAACACAAAGGTTGGTAGTTACCACAAAGTATGGCATTGTGCAAAGGTAAAATATTGTGTTGTGTCTTAGCCATTCGGCATGTACACTTTATATTTCAAATTGTCGTCATGCAGGTCAACTCTCTTGGTATTCTCTCGTGGAAAGCAGTGGGTCAAACGTACCTACAAGTTCATTGGTGTAGATTCATGTTTGCTGCTAAGTGTGACCTTATTCTTCTATATAATCTTTAATAGCTTGGGAGCCATTGATGATTTCAGACGTGTCATTGCATCTTTATAGTTTTCTGTTGCAATCTATTTGTATGGCCTTTATACTGATTATAGTATTTCTACTGTCTTCCACATGATGGCATGAACAACAATATCCCTTTTGTCAATGTTGTGGTTTATGATTATAATCGAGACTGGAAACTCAATTTCTAAAGTGTTAGTAGTCATACTGATGGGGATGTGCCTAGGCTGAAGATGGGGATGAGACTGGAAACATGAAGTTACTTTGATTGTTCTACATTGTTGTCAGTTTTTCTTTGTTTTCTTATAGATGTTCTATCTCTTCTATGGTACAGGAATGGATCCTTTTCATGATAAACCCATAACTGATTGTCGGAATGCTCTTCATGGCTTCAATGGAAGATAATGAGGTTATATAAATTGTCAATGCAGAAAGGTTCTCACAGTATATGGGGTTAGTTATAATCAGCTATGCCATTTCCACAATGCATGATGATTTTTACATTGTAAATGGTATCTTGACTTGCTCTTTACAGGTACAGTTCCCCATTCCTCTTTGTCGGTGATTATTTGGATGGAAGCCCCTTGATGCAATGGATAGACAAAAAAATAGGATAGTAGCAATTGATGCTTTGAACTATCCAACTATGTTACATTATGAAACTGGTGTTTTTTAAGGCATGTCTTGTCCGTTCGTTTAACTAAATGAGCTGGCATTGTTGCATTTTGTTGCATTCGTTGAAAATGCATACCTGGAATTTCTCAAATATACAATCCTCAAATTATGGAATTGTACATTAAAGATTCCTCGAGGATCATGTTTTACAAATATCTATTTTTTATATAGTTTTGTCTTTAGCAGATTTGCATCTTGGAGATTTGATTATTAGATTAAAAATTGGTTCTGGTGTTAATGACCGAAAGCGCACCTGTTTGCTTGCACACTGCAATTGCAGAAATATGTTGCTGTCGACTCAAATTCATGCCATCTCCTTTGTACCTGGATCTGGTAGAACCAAACCCCCGATAGTGGTTAGATGCTACCAAAACATTAGCATTAAAGCACATATTTATTCTAACGCCCACATCTTGTATTTACTATCTTAGATTTGCATAGTTGTTTTGAGAATGGGTAGAGCTGTGTCCATAGTAGCCCACTGCACTAGCCTGCCAACATGCCTCTAAATTGCAGGAACAATAAACATGTCCACAATCAGACATGTCTCTGTTAGTTTCTCTACTCTCTAGCAAACCTTAAGACCATAAATGGGAGCGAAATTTACCTTCATATGAACAAGCACATGCCCACATTCACCTTTATATGACCAAGCATCTTCTTCAAAAGGCCCCCCACGTGGGGCATCATCGGTACATGCCTCCATGAACCGGTGCATGTACTATTCAATACAGATGACTAAAACACGCCTTGTACGGTAAAGTTCAGCATGGTGCAGTGATGATGCATATAATTTCATTTTTTTTAATTTACCCATGAAGGAGTTGATTATTCTTAATGACTTTCAACAATGATTAATGGTGGGGAGGTAATGGATGGTCATTCTTCTATAGAATTAACAGGATGTAGGCGATGACACGAGAGGCAAACTCTACATAATTCCGCTAATTAGTTGCATCAACTCGCTTCTTTATTGTCCCATTCTTCTGACCCAACAGGTTATTCGTACATAATAACTTGATAAAAAGGATAAAAATACAATTGGATGTGCTCATATTTCTTTGTAGTGTCATATACACGTGCGTACAACCACGCTGCAAGATAGTAAATATGGCTACGTACGTACATACGGGTGGGGTCTCTAACGCGTACAGTGACATCGTCCTGTTCATCGGGAGCCAATCGGCTTGGACGGAACAGCTGGAACGGGGTCTGTTCGACCGCGTACGGTCGAAACAGGGTCCTATTCATCGGGAAGGGTCTGGCATACGAACAGAGAAAACGGACTTGTGTTCGAGCTCCTACGGTCGAAACGGGGTGCTGTTGATCGGAAGGGGTGTGACGTACCACAAAACGGAGGAAATAGACTTGTGTTGGAGCGCCTACTGTCGAAACGGGGTCCTCTTCATCGTCATAGAAGTGTCATAAGCATGACAGGAATAATTTTTGCTCGGCCCAAAATGTCATGAATGTTTTTTTTGTAGTGATATTTTGGTTTCGTAGTTTTTATCTTTTGAGTATTATAATTTGCGAGCCATTATGATATTGTACATGGAATTGGAGGTAGAGCTATGCACATACCGAGAGGGGGGGGGGGGCATTTGTCCCCCAGCGTTGGATCAATTTGTGAAGGATTTTGATTACTTTCAGGAGGAAAATGGCCATCCAATCATACACCTGCTCCCTCCCCCTCCGCTCCCGATGGTGGTGGAGGGGGCAATGGAGCTAGTGGGCCAGCAGCCGTATGGCGAGCACGGACTTCGCATATGTTCCCTTCTCTAGGTTAGCTTTTCTACTTGTATTCCAATAATCTCGTTGCTTCTAGTTCTTTTTGGATATCAAACTAACGGGGTATTCATTTGGCCAGCTTTTTTCTTGTAGCTTCCGACGTGATGTGTCTGTGGAGTCTGTTGTTGGCTTTTCAGTATGTTGTGCGCACCATTTGTCAATCAGCATCTACGTCATGCATTGCTTAGTTAGGCTCTTGCTATCGCGCAAGTGTGCATTCTAATCTTCTCAATGTTTTTTCTCATAGTAATGTATTTGAGTTAGTGTATGAAGCAACACAAGGTTATGGCGGAACAACACAAACTTATAGGTTATAGGAGCATCGCTTGTCGGTCCTTGTATTTAGTTAGCACAAATCAACTTACAGGTTTTTATTTTCATTCACTCTATTGTTCCTCCTCATGGTATTGTTTTTTTACAGGTTATAGGAGCAGTTCTTGTCGGTTCAGCGAGCATGTCAGGTGGCATTTCTTGGTTGGCCATCGGTTTTGACCTTATGCAAGAACGAACCTTGTGCCAGTTATGCAACATCCACTACATTTGCGTACTTGGGCAGCAGTGCACTTATGCTCTCTTTTCTCCTCAACATCACTTCTTGGGCTCATGTACGTGTTCGGCTTTCAAGAGATGCCTGCTTAAGATATTCTGATTAAAAAGAGAACGAAAGTACTGGATCTATGGAGCACTTCAAACACAATTATCGGTACTGTTAAAAGTGTCGGATGCTGATAATTGTAGAACATTAACTGGTTGTAGTACTGTTGAGTACCATTATAAGAGTGATTGCCCGGGGGGCATTGTGTAACATCCACGATGCGGTGATATCTCCCACGTGTCGGGGCACGTCTTAGAGGCATAGCCGCATGGTAGTTTAGTCGCAAGTGGGGTAATCTTCACACAATCCCATGTATTGAATAAGAAAGAGATAAAGAGTTGGCTTACAAACGCTACTTCACACAAATAACAAGTTAAACATACATCATCTAGAATACAATCAAGGTCCGACTATGGAACCAAAATAAAAGAAGGCAACCCCAAATGCTAGATCCCCGATTGTCCCAACTGGGCTCCACTACTGATCAACAGGAAACGAAACAAAACAACGATCAAGATCTTCATCGAGCTCCCACTTGAGCTGGGTTGCGTCACCTGCACCGGTATCATCGGCACCTGCAACTGTATAGAAGTATCTGTGAGTCACGAGGACTCAGCAATCTCACACCCACGAGATCAAGACTATTTAAGCTTATGGGTAGGAAGGGTAGTGAGGTAGAGCTGCAACAAGCACTAAGCATATATGGTGGCTAACTTACGCAAATAAGATCGAGAAGAGAAACAGCGCACGATCGAGAAGCTAGAAGCGATCAAGAAGTGATCCTGAAACTACTTACGTTCAAGCATAACACAAGAACCGTATTCACTTCCCGGACTCCGCCGAAAAGAGACCATCACGGCTACACACGCGGTTGATGCATTTTAATTAAGTCAAGTGTCAAGTTCTCTACAACCGGACATTAACAAATTCCCATCTGCCACATAACCGCGGGCACGACTCTCGAAAGTTTAAACCCTGCAGGGGTGTGCCAACTTAGCCCATCACAAGCTCTCACGGTCAACGAAGGATATTCCTTCTCCCGGGAAGACCCGGTCAGTCTCGGAATCCCGGTTACAAGACATTTCGACAATGGTAAAACAAGACCAGCAAAGCCACCCGATGTGCCGACAATCCCGATAGGAGTCACACGTATCTCGTTCTCAGGGCAACACCGGATGAGACTAGCTACGAGTAAAATCAACCCTCAAGTTTCCCCGAGGTGGCCCCGCAGGCAGCTCGGTTCGGACCAACAGTTAGAGAAGCACTGGCCCGGGGGGGGGGTTTAAAATAAAGATGACCCTTGGGTTGGCCGACCCAGGGGAAAGGTAATAGGTTGTTAGGCAAATGTAAAACCAAGGTTGGGCCTTGCTGGAGGAGTTTTATTCAAAGCGAACTGTCAAGGGGTTCCCATAACACCCAACCACGTAATGCAAAATCAAGGAACATAACACCGGTATGACGGAAACTAGGGCGGCAAGAGTGAAACAAAACACCAGGCATAAGGCCGAGCCTTCCACTCTTTACCAAGTATATAGATGCATTAAATAAAATAAGAGATATTGTGATATCCCAACACAAGGTTGTCAGAATCGTGATTTTAAATCGAATCGGAGCTCTGATGGCAGGATCGCAAATCGTAGAATCTTCACTATCAGGATCGTAGAAATGTAGATTCCATGAACTAAAATCGTAGAATCAGAGAGGTAAGTTTGGATCGTAAAGTCGTAGAATCGTATAACAGAATCGCGATTCTGACAACCTTGTCCCAACATATCCATGTTCCAACATGGAACAAACTTCATCTTCACCTGCAACTAACAAGGCTATAAGAGGGGCTGAGCAAAGGCGGTAACATAGCCAAATAACGGTTTGCTAGGAAGGTGGGTTAGAGGCTTGACAAGGCAATATGGGAAGCATGATATAACAAGTGGTAGGTAGCGCAACATAGCGATAGAACGAACAACTAGCAAGCAAAGATAGAAGTGATTTCGAGGGTATGGTCATCTTGCCTGAGATCCCGCAAGGAAGAAGAACGAGTCCATGAAGAAGGCAAACAGATGTAGTCGAACGAATCCTCACAAACGCGACGTTATCAGAACTAACCCAAAGAAGCAACACCGGAAAGAAGTAAACAACATAGTAAACAACCATCACATAAGCATGGCATGATGCACAATCAAGTGTGATGCATGTCCGGTTTAATGAGGCATGACATGGCAAAGTGCACAAGCAAACTATAAGTTAAGTGGAGCTCAATATGCAACGAGTTGCATATTGATGAAACGCCACATGACTTATTTAGTTCTCCCCCGTTTATGTACTCAACAATTTTAAATGTTGGTTAGCATGACAAGGGGTGAAGCACTATCTAGGCAAGTTTAAATGAGGCCGGAACAACAAGCAACAAGTCCGAAAAATCCCCATATGCATATATTAGATTTGGTATTTATCTGTCCTAAAGCATATTTTAGAGTTGTTAAACATGCAAGATGAGTCACCATGTTAAAATAGGCATTTTTCTACCCCATTTACATATAAAGTTTATTAAATTCGGAGCTACGGTTACTTAGTTATGAAATAAATCATTTTAACATGGCAATAAGGCAAAATAAACACAAACAACATCGTAAACATTTTTAACATAGATGAAAGTTGCATATTATTAATCTACACAAAATTCTAAGCATTTTACATATATAACTTATTTTAATATAATGCATGGTTGGTGAGTTATTAAATGCATGAAGACTGGGGACTTTTCTGTAAAACTGCGTTCTCTAAAAAAATAACTAAATTTGCAGATCTGAAGAAAAAAACTAAACAGACCGAAACTTGAACTGGCCCAACAGCAGGAAAAAAAGGTGGGGTGCTGGTGGTGGCCTCACCCAGTGGGCCTTGGCCCAGCTCGGCAGAGGAGGTAGAGGCAGGCCGGCCTGGCGGAGCGCTGGGCCTGGCGCAGGGAAGCAGGTTGGGCCTTGGAGGCGCGGTCAACGCGAGCGGTGGGCCGAGTGTTGGGGAACGCAGTAATTTCAAAAAATTTCCTACGCACACGCAAGATCATGGTGATGCATAGGAACGAGAGGGGAGAGTGTTGTCTACGTACCCTCGTAGACTGCAACGGAAGCGTTGACGCAACGTAGAGGAAGTAGTCGTACGTCTTCCCGATCCGACCGATCCAAGCACCGTTACTCCGGCACCTCCGAGTTCTTTAGCACACGTACAGCTCGATGACGCTCCCCGGGCTCCGATCCAGCAAAGCTTCGGGATTGAGTTCCGTCAGCACAACGGCGTGGTGACGACGATGATGTTCTACCGACGCAGGGCTTCGCCTAAGCACTACAACGATATGATCGAGGTGGAATATGGTGGCAGGGGGCACCGCACACGGCTAAGGAACGATCACATGGATCAACTTGTGTGTCTAGAGGTGCCCCCTGCCCCCGTATATAAAGGATCCAAGGGGAGGGGGTGTGGCCGGCCCTATGGAGGCGCGCAGGAGGAGTCCTACTCCTACCGGGAGTAGGACTCCCCTCCCGTTCCTTGTCCAACTAGGAGAGGTGGAGGGAGAATAGGAAAGGGGGGGCGCCGCCCCTTCCTCCTTGTCCAATTCGGACTAGGGGGAGAGGGGGCGCGCGGCCTACCCTGGCAGCCCCTTCCTCTTCTCCACATTAGGCCCATGAGGCCCATTAACCCCCCGGGGGGTTCCGGTAATCCCCCGGTGCTCCGGTTTTATCCGATACTCCTCCGGAACGCTTCCGGTGTCCGAATATAGTCATCCAATATATCAATCTTTATGTCTCGCCCATTTCAAGACTCCTCGTCATGTCCGTGATCACATCCGGGACTCCGAACTAACTTCGGTACATCAAAATGCATAAACTCATAATAACTGTCATCGTAACGTTAAGCGTGCGGACCCTACGGTTCGAGAACAATGTAGACATGACTGAGACAAATCTCCGGTCAATAACCAATAGCGGGACTTGGATGCCCATATTGGCTCCTACATATTCTACGAAGATCTTTATCGGTCAGACCGCATAACAACATACGTTGTTCCCTTTGTCATCGGTATGTTACTTGCCCGAGATTCGATCGTCGGTATCCAATACCTAGTTCAATCTCGTTACCGGCAAGTCCATTTACTCGTTCCGTAATACATCATCTCGCAACTAACTCATTAGTTGCAATGCTTGCAAGGCTTATGTGATGTGCATTACCGAGAGGGCCCAGAGATACCTCTCCGACAATCGGAGTGACAAATCCTATTCTCGAAATACGCCAACCCAACATCTACCTTTGGAGACACCTGTAGAGCTCCTTTATAATCACCCAGTTACGTTGTGACGTTTGGTAGCACACAAAGTGTTCCTCCGGCAAACGGGAGTTGCATAATCTCATAGTCATAGGAACATGTATAAGTCATGAAGAAAGCAATAGCAACATACTAAACGATCATGTGCTAAGCTAATGGAATGGGTCATGTCAATCAGATCATTCACCTAATGATGTGATCCCGTTAATCAAATAACAACTCTTTGTTCATGGTCAGGAAACATAACCATCTTTGATTAACGAGCTAGTCAAGTAGAGGCATACTAGTGACACTAAGTTTGTCTATGTATTCACACATGTATTATGTTTCCGGTTTAATACAATTCTAGCATGAATAATAAACATTTATCATGATATAAGGAAATAAATAATAACTTTATTATTGCCTGTAGGGCATATTTCCTTCAGTCTCCCACTTGCACTAGAGTCAATAATCTAGATTACATAGTAATGATTCTAACACCCATGGAGTCTTGGTGCTGATCATGTTTTGCTCGTGGAAGAGGCTTAGTCAATGGGTCTGCAACATTCAGATCCGCATGTATCTTGCAAATCTCTATGTCTCCCACCTGGACTAGATCCCGGATGGAATTGAAGCGTCTCTTGATGTGCTTGGTTCTCTTGTGAAATCTGGATTCCTTTGCCAAGGCAATTGCACCAGTATTGTCACAAAAGATTTTCATTGGTCCCGATGCACTAGGTATGACACCTAGATCGGATATGAACTCCTTCATCCAGACTCCTTTATTTGCTGCTTCCGAAGCAGCTATGTACTCTGCTTCACATGTAGATCCTGCTACGACGCTTTGTTTAGAACTGCACCAACTGACAGCTCCACCGTTTAATGTAAACACGTATCCGGTCTGCGATTTAGAATCGTCCGGATCAGTGTCAAAGCTTGCATCGACGTAACCTTTTACGATGAGCTCTTTGTCACCTCCATATACGAGAAACATATCCTTAGTCCTTTTCAGGTATTTCAGGATGTTCTTGACCGCATTAGGTCTGGTACATAGCATTGCATACATGATAGAGCCTATGGCTGAAGCATAGGGAACATCTTTCATTTTCTCTCTATCTTCTGCAGTGGTCGGGCATTGAGTCTGACTCAACTTCACACCGTGCAACACAGGCAAGAACCCTTTCTTTGCTTGATCCATTTTGAACTTTTTCAAAATCTTGTCAAGGTATGTGCTTTGTGAAAGTCCAATTAGACGTCTTGATCTATCTCTATAGATCTTTATGCCTAATATGTAAGCAGCTTCACCGAGGTCTTTCATTGAAAAACTCTTATTCAAGTATCCCTTTATGCTATCCAGAAATTCTATATCATTTCCAATCAGTAATATGTCATCCACATATAATATCAGAAATGCTACAGAGCTCCCACTCACTTTCTTGTAAATACAGGCTTCTCCGAAGGTCTGTATAAAACCAAATGCTTTGATCACATTATCAAAACGTTTATTCCAACTCCGAGAGGCTTGCACCAGTCCATAAATGGATCGTTGGAGCTTGCACACTTTGTTAGCTCCCTTTGGATCGACAAAACCTTCCGGTTGCATCATATACAACTCTTCTTCCAGAAATCCATTCATGAATGCAGTTTTGACATCCATCTACCAAATTTCATAATCATAAAATGCGGCAATTGCTAACATGATTCGGACAGACTTAAGCATCGCTACGGGTGAGAAGGTCTCATCGTAGTCAACCCCTTGAACTTGTCGAAAACCTTTTGCGACAAGTCGAGCTTTGTAGACAGTAATATTACCGTCAGCGTCAGTCTTCTTCTTGAAGATCCATTTATTCTCAATTGCTTGCCGATCATCGGGCAAGTCAACCAAAGTCCATACTTTGTTCTCATACATGGATCCCATCTCAGATTTCATGGCTTCAAGCCATTTTACAGAATCTGGGCTCACCATCGCTTCTTCATAGTTCGTAGGTTCATCATGATCTAGTAGCATGACTTCCAGAACTGGATTACCATACCACTCTGGTGCGGATCTCACTCTGGTTGATCTACGAAGTTCAGTAGTATCTTGTCCTGAAGTTTCATGATCATTATCATTAACTTCCTCACTTATTGGTGTAGGTGTCGCAGAAACAGTTTTCTGTGATGTACTACTTTCCAATAAAGGAGCAGGTACAGTTACCTCGTCAAGTTCTACTTTCCTCCCACTCACTTCTTTTGAGAGAAACTCCTTCTCCAGAAAATTTCCGAATTTAGCAACAAAAGTCTTGCCTTCGGATCTGTGATAGAAGGTGTATCCAATAGTTTCCTTTGGATATCCTATGAAGACACATTTCTCCGATTTGGGTTCGAGTTTTTCAGGTTGAAGCTTTTTCACATAAGCATCGCAGCCCCAAACATTCAGAAACGACAACTTTGGTTTCTTGCCAAACCACAGTTCATAAGGCGCTGTCTCAACGGATTTTGATGGTGCCCTATTTAACGTGAATGCGGCCGTCTCTAGAGCGTATCCCCAAAACGATAGCGGTAAATCAGTAAGAGACATCATAGATCGCTCCATATCTAGTAAAGTACGATTACGACGTTCGGACACACCATTACGCTGTGGTGTTCCGGGTGGCGTGAGTTGCGAAACTATTCCACAATTTTTCAAATGTACACCAAACTCGTAACTCAAATATTCTCCTCCACGATCAGATCGTAGAAACTTTATTTTCTTGTTACGATGATTTTCAACTTCACTCTGAAATTCTTTGAACTTTTCAAATGTTTCAAACTTATGTTTCATTAAGTAGATATACCCATATCTGCTTAAGTCATCTGTGAAGGTGAGAAAATAACGATATCCGCCACGAGCCTCAATATTCATCGGACCACATACATCCGTATGTATGATTTCCAACAAATCTGTTGCTCTCTCCATAGTACCGGAGAACGGTGTTTTAGTCATCTTGCCCATGAGGCATGGTTCGCAAGTACCAAGTGATTCATAATCAAGTGGTTCCAAAAGTCCATCAGTATGGAGCTTCTTCATGCGCTTTACACCGATATGACCTAAACGGCAGTGCCACAAATAAGTTGCACCATCATTATCAACTCTGCATCTTTTGGCTTCAACATTATGAATATGTGTATCACTACTATCGAGATTCAATAAGAATAGACCACTCTTGAAGGGTGCATGACCATAAAAGATATTACTCATATAAATAGAACAACCATTATTCTCTGATTTAAATGAATAACCGTCTCGCATTAAACAAGATCCAGATATAATGTTCATGCTCAACGCTGGCACCAAATAACAATTATTTAGGTCTAATACTAATCCCGAAGGTAGATGTAGAGGTAGCGTGCCGACCGCCATCACATCGACTTTGGAACCGTTCCCCACGCGCATCGTCACCTCGTCCTTAGCCAATCTTCGCTTAATCCGTAGTCCCTGTTTTGAGTTGCAAATATTAGCAACAGAACCAGTATCAAATACCCAGGTGCTACTGCGAGCATTAGTAAGGTACACATCAATAACATGTATATCACATATACCTTTGTTCACCTTGCCATCCTTCTTATCCGCCAAATACTTGGGGCAGTTCCGCTTCCAGTGACCAGTCTGCTTGCAGTAGAAGCACTCAGTTTCAGGCTTAGGTCCAGGCTTGGGTTTCTTCTCTTGAGCAGCAACTTGCTTGCTGTTCTTCTTGAAGTTCCCTTTCTTCTTCCCTTTGACCTTTTTCTTGAAACTAGTGGTCTTGTTGACCATCAACACTTGATGCTCCTTTTTGATATCTACCTCCGCAGCTTTCAGCATTGCGAAGAGCTCGGGAATAGTCTTGTTCATCCCTTGCATATTATAGTTCATCACGAAGCTCTTGTAGCTTGGTGGCAGTGATTGGAGAATTCTGTCAATGATGCAATCATCTGGAAGATTAACTCCCATCTGAATCAAGTGATTATTATACCCAGACATTTTGAGTATATGCTCACTGACAGAACTGTTCTCCTCCATCTTGCAGCTATAGAACTTATTGGAGACTTCATATCTCTTAATTCGGGCATTTGCTTGAAATAATAACTTCAACTCCTGGAACATCTCATATGCTCCATGACGTTCAAAACGTCGTTGAAGTCCCGATTCTAAGCCGTAAAGCATGGCACACTGAATATCGAGTAGTCATCAGCTTTGCTCTGCCAGACGTTCATCACATCTGGTGTTTCTCCAGCAGCAGGCCTGGCACCCAGCGGTGCTTCCAGGACGTAATTCTTCTGTGCAGCAATGAGGATAATCCTCAAGTTACGGACCCAGTCCGTGTAATTGCTACCATCATCTTTCAACTTTGCTTTCTCAAGGAACGCATTAAAATTCAACGGAACAACAGCACGGGCCATCTATCTACAATCAAACATACATAAGCAAGATACTCTCAGGTACTAAGTTCATGATAAATTTAAGTTCAATTAATCAAATTACTTAAGAACTCCCACTTAGACAGACATCCCTCTAATCCTCTAAGTGATCACGTGATCCAAATCAACTAAACCATGTCCGATCATCACGTGAGATGGAGTAGTTTCATTGGTGAACATCACTATGTTGATCATATCTACTATATGATTCACGCTCGACCTTTCGGTCTCCGTGTTCCGAGGCCATATCTGTATATGCTTGGCTCGTCAAGTATAACCTGAGTATTCCGCGTGTGCAACTGTTTTGCACCCATTGTATTTGAACGTAGAGCCTATCACACCCGATCATCACGTGGTGTCTCAGCACGAAGAACTTTCGCAACGGTGCATACTCAGGGAGAACACTTCTTGATAATTAGTGAGAGATCATCTTATAATGCTACCGTCAATCAAAGCAAGATAAGATGCATAAAAGATAAACATCACATGCAATCAATATAAGTGATATGATATGGCCATCATCATCTTGTGCCTGTGATCTCCATCTCCGAAGCACCGTCATGATCACCATCGTCACTGGCGCGACACCTTGATCTCCATCGTAGCATCATTGTCGTCTTGCCAATCTCATGCTTCCACGACTATCGCTACCGCTTAGTGATAAAGTAAAGCATTACATCGCGATTGTATTGCATACAATAAAGCGACAACCATATGGCTCCTGCCAGTTGCCGATAACTCGGTTACAAAACCTGATCATCTCATACAATAAAACTTAGCATCATGTCTTGACCATATCACATCACAACATGCCCTGCAAAAACAAGTTAGACGTCCTCTACTTTGTTGTTGCAAGTTTTACGTGGCTGCTACGGGCTTAAGCAAGAACCAATCTCACCTACGCATCAAAACCACAACGATAGTTTGTCAAGTTGATGCCGTTTTAACCTTCGCAAGGACCGGGCGTAGCCACACTTGGTTCAACTAAAGTTGGAGAAACAGTCACCCGCAAGCCACCTATGTGCAAAGCACGTCGGGAGAACCGATCTCGCGTAAGCGTACGCGTAATGTCGGTCCGGGCCGCTTCATCCAACAATACCGCCGAACCAAAGTATGACATGCTCGTAGGTAGTATGACTTATATCGCCCACAACTCACTTGTGTTCTACTCGTGCATATAACATCAAACCATAAAACCTAGGCTCTGATACCACTGTTGGGGAACGCAGTAATTTCAAAAAATTTCCTACGCACACGCAAGATCATGGTGATGCATAGCAACGAGAGGGGAGAGTGTTGTCTATGTACCCTCGTAGACCACAACAGAAGCGTTGATGCAACGTAGAGGAAGTAGTCGTACGTCTTCCCGATCCGACCGATCCAAGCACCGTTACTCCGGCACCTCCGAGTTCTTTAGCACACGTACAGCTCGATGACGCTCCCCGGGCTCCGATCCAGCAAAGCTTCGGGGTTGAGTTCCGTCAGCACCACGGCGTGGTGACGATGATGATGTTCTACCGACGCAGGGCTTCGCCTAAGCACTACAACGATATGATCGAGGTGGAATATGGTGGCAGGGGGCACCGCACACGGCTAAGGAACGATCACGTGGATCAACTTGTGTGTCTAGAGGTGCCCCCTGCCCCCGTATATAAAGGATCCAAGGGGAGGGGGTGCGGCCGGCCCTATGGAGGCGCGCAGGAGGAGTCCTACTCCTACCGGGAGTAGGACTCCCCTCCCGTTCCTTGTCCAACTAGGAGAGGTGGAGGGAGAATAGGAAAGGGTGGCGCCGCCCCTCCCTCCTTGTCCAATTCGGACTAGGGGGAGAGGGGGCACGCGGCCTGCCCTGGCAGCCCCTTCCTCTTCTCCACATTAGGCCCATGAGGCTCATTAACCCCCCGGGGGGTTCCGGTAATCCCCCGGTGCTCCGGTTTTATCCGATACTCCTCCGGAACGCTTCCGGTGTCCGAATATAGTCATCCAATATATCAATCTTTATGTCTCGACCATTTCGAGACTCCTCGTCATGTCCGTGATCACATCCGGGACTCCGAACTAACTTCGGTACATCAAAATGCATAAACTCATAATAACTGTCATCGTAACGTTAAGCGTGCGGACCCTACGGTTCGAGAACAATGTAGACATGACTGAGACAAATCTCCGGTCAATAACCAACAGCGGGACCTGGATGCCCATATTGGCTCCTACATATTCTACGAAGATCTTTATCGGTCAGACCGCATAACAACATACGTTGTTCCCTTTGTCATCGGTATGTTACTTGCCCGAGAGTCGATCGTCGGTATCCAATACCTAGTTCAATCTCGTTACCGGCAAGTCTCTTTACTCATTCCGTAATACATCATCTCGCAACTAACTCATTAGTTGCAATGCTTGCAAGGCTTATGTGATGTGCATTACCGAGAGGGCCCAGAGATACCTCTCCGACAATCGGAGTGACAAATCCTATTCTCGAAATATGCCAACCCAACATCTACCTTTGGAGACACCTGTAGAGCTCCTTTATAATCACCCAGTTATGTTGTGACGTTTGGTAGCACACAAAGTGTTCCTCCGGCAAACGGGAGTTGCATAATCTCATAGTCATAGGAACATGTATAAGTCATGAAGAAAGCAATAACAACATACTAAATGATCAGGTGCTAAGCTAATGGAATGGGTCATGTCAATCAGATCATTCACCTAATGATGTGATCCCGTTAATCAAATAACAACTCTTTGTTCATGGTCAGGAAACATAACCATCTTTGATTAACGAGCTAGTCAAGTAGAGGCATACTAGTGACACTGAGTTTGTCTATGTATTCACACATGTATTATGTTTCTGGTTTAATACAATTCTAGCATGAATAATAAACATTTATCATGATATAAGAAATAAATAATAACTTTATTATTGCCTCTAGGGCATATTTCCTTCACCGAGGCCCACGCGCGGGAGACGTGCATGTGCTCGCACGCACATGCGCGTGCAGGCAGGAACGACGACGACCAGTGGCGGGGTGGCGTTCCGGTGGCGGGGCGGTCCGGCAGATGGCGGGGACGGACGCGGGGGTGGCGGATCCAGACGGCAGCTCACCGGATCTTGCACGGGGACGGCGGGAACAAGCGCCGACAACGTGTCGCGTGTGCCGGCGGACCTACAGGACGACGGTGGCGACCCCATGCGGCGGCAGCGGCGAGCTCCTGGAGACAAAAGGGATAAGGGAGCTCGTGAGGACACGGGAGAAGAGGGGAAACGAGGCAAAGGAACAACGACGATGGCGACCTGGCGACGTACTCTGGCGAGAAGGTGCGGAGAGGCGCAGAGGCGAGGTCGGGGCTCCCAGGCGGCGGGGCTGGAGCAGGGAGACGGGACGGGCGGCGAGCGTGGGCGGCGCTCGGGCCCCGGATGGGCTCGGGCGGGCCCCGCACGGGCCTGAGCTGGCCGTGATGGATGGGGGTGCTGGAGGGGTGAGGTGGAGCTGTGGGATTGGCCGGGGTGCACCGGCGGCTGCGCCAAGTGGAGGACAGGGGCTGGAGCGGCGCGGAATCTGAGGAGGGGGAGGCTAGAGGTAGGGGTAGGGTTTAGGCTACCAAATCTGGAAAGGGTGGTCTATATATAAACACAGGGACTAGGTTAGGGGGATTTGGGGGCTTCTGGAGCCCTTCGATCACGATCGTGCGGCTCCGGATAGAGGGGGGAACTAAGTGGGCTGTAGGTGAATGGTAGTGGGATGAGAGAAGAGAAGATAGAGAGGCCCGTCCACTGTTTCGGAGACCGAAACGTCCGATGATAGACCAGCTATACTGCCGCTATAGTTATCCGTTGGGGCGTCAAACGGACACCAAATGCGATGAAACTTGGCAGGCGACCTACTAACTACATAACAACACCGCACGCCAACTTTCAACCCATTCCGAGAACATTTTCCGGCCACTTATAAAATAATATTTTGGACGTGCCGCGGGCGCGTGCAAGTGTGTCTGGGCTCAGAACGGACAACAAAGAGAACTAGGGGAACCCGGACGGATGCAAGTTTTGAAAACATGATGATGCAATGCACATGATGACATGGCAAGATGCAACACGCAAGCGAATGACAAGGCAACAATAGCGAAAAACTGGGAGACAACTGGCACAACAGTCTCGGGGCATTACAACACTGCACCACTACAAGAGGATCTCGTCCCAAGATCTAGGATGGCACCGGGGATAAAAAGGAAGAGGAAGAGGTAAAACAAAGTTGCTTCTTTGACAAACGAGTGAAACCAATGAACCTGGAGAGGTTGAATAAATTGAAAGAAAGAATGCAACGAAGATTAACAAAGTTGAAAACACTCTGTTATAAAAGAGGAACATGGGATACGGCAAGAACCAAGAGATTAAGTGACAAGATAGATATTGAAACCACTCCGGTCAAAACAAGATAGAGAAGGAAATAAGAATGATATAATTTGGACAGCACTCCGACGTAGATGGAAGGAATCGAACATGAACTTGACAAGATGAGAGGATACTTGATGAAATCAACAACACACTACCTCCGGAACCGTTGAAAGAATGGCAGAAGGGGTAAGAAAGATTTCAGACAGCACTCCGGTTGAGCAGGGAGGTAAAACTTGACAAAATGGGAAGAACTTGAAAAGAGGGCATGACACTCCAGTTAAATGGATAAGCACAAAAAGAACACGATCCTCACCATTCGAGATGACGAGAAAAAAGAGCAACATCACAATGCCTTCGGAAGAAATAATAGAAGATAGATCATTGGAATAAAAGAATGGAGAAGAAAATGCCAACTTCTGCGACAAATGATCTTGGAAAGCACCCTTCCAAGAAGGTTATAGCGGAGTTGTTGGAAAACCAACACGAAACAAATAAGCTTGTAGTGGGATTATGGAAAACATCTCAAAATCTTGAGGTTAAATCATGCCACTAACGGAAACAATAGATTGGATTGATATGAACAAGGAGACGAGAAACTTATTTCACCGGGAGGATAACTGAAGAACTTGGGTCATTTATGAGCACCATAAATAGCAACTATCCTTAGGGAAAGCTTTAGGTGAAATATGACACAAGATAACTCCAACGAAGAGATTGGTGGATTTAAAATATCTCATTCTTGACAACATGTGAACCACGAAGGGAAATTGTCAATAATGACATAGCACCATCTCAGAAGATAAGAGAGAAAGAATTGCACTTCGACATGCAAGATGAAGAATGCTTGAACTCCTCAAAATAAGACATGTGTTGAACACCATGTTTATTTTAGAGTATAGCTTGGCGGATCTTAACTCCGAGAGAAATCTAGAAGAACAATTGGAGAATGAAAAGAATCCTTGATGAACCACCATGTATAGCCTCCATGAAGAACTCCGGTAATAAAAGAATGATCTAAAAGAAGTGAAGGATGAAAGGAATGAGATTGAAGCCTTGCAATGATTGGATGGAGCTTTGCGACGAGATAAAGTGGAAACTTGGAACTCTGGAAAGAAAAGATGAACAACTTGGAACCAAGAATTTGATATCATGAACAAACTCTGGTAGAAAAGAATTAAACAGTTGGAAGAAGCCAGAATAAGAATTACGTTATGCGTATCCTTCACCAATTTAAATTGATGACAAGCAATGGATTTGGCATACTACTTATTCTTGTAGAAAGGATTAAGATAGATATAGCGTAAACTTGAGAAAGGTCTTCGACGATTCGCCGGTAGGGTTTGAAAGAACGAATGAATTGATATGATAACCAAGGAAGAGAAATCTTGAACGAACCACCGTAAGAATTGAAAATGACAAAAGAAAAGATAAAGAAACAACGGGAAGAATTATAAAAAGAACAAAGATACTTGAGAGAAGTTAGATACAAGAGAACGAAGAGATCATGAACTGATTTGAGGGTATTTGAGCGATGCGCCGGTAAGATTTGGAGAACGAGAGCTGAAAGCTGGAATGAATAATTCTGAGATGATGGCTCCGGAGAATCAAACTGAAAAGACTCTTGAATTGCTCCGGATGGGTGAAAATAATTCTCACAATAGAAAACAATTATGAGAGGATGGCATAACGCTAGAACCACACATCTTGAGAGAATGGATAAGATTTGGAGGAAAACTCTTTTTCGGCCTTCACAAACCCGAGAATGACGACGAGAAACACCACCATGAATTGTTGAGACACTCCGGAATAATGACGAATATAAAGGTTGAATCAACAATGAAAAGAATTTGAAAGATCTTGGAGAAAGACATTTGACTGATGATAATTCATTCTTACGTCAAACTTTGAAATGACTTTGAGAATAACTCCAGAAAAAATTAGAAGAGTCAGGTAAGATCCTGGAAAAAGACCTGTGAGTTAGGGCCCACTCAAAAGAAACATCGTTGAAAAAAATTGCTTAGGAAGAGATAATGCACCGGTTGATTTGAACGTCTTGAAAGAGGTAACAACCTCGAAATAGCTTGGAAGGACTAAGAATGGAAACTTGAATCTTCTGGGATATCTTCAGCATTCCAGATAACATGAATAGCAAGAGGTGGATGATTAAGAGGTGCACTGGCATGAGAAAACATTTGAAACGAGGAAAGGATATGATCGACAAAGCTTGAATTAAATCCACCGGAGAAGAAAAGAGAATGAAGAATAATAAACTTTAAGCTCCATTAGTATCTTTCTGAGAATCACCGGATAAGAACATTTATGGAAAAGAATGGAGAGGCTTCACACGAATAAAATGGATACTTGATTAAGAAATCCAAGTCCTTGAAGAAAAAGGGGTAGGGCGGGCGGGAAAACAAAGGCAACTTGGGGACAGATGAAGCGAACAACGTTGGGGAAACCGAGAAGTGATCTTGCGGATGTTGAAAATGATTGGATCCACTTGAAGAGAAACATGCCGGTTGAAAAGGATTGACATGACAATCTTGATTATCATGAAGGATTAGTATTCACATAGAAATATGAGAACACCGCTTAGGAAAGGTATGGAATCAACACTTGACATTGAAGCAACTTGAATACCACAACTCAAAACTAAACAAAGGATTGGCTTGCAAAATAAGCCGAAAAAAAAACATATGATAGACCCCAAATCGTATCATGTGTCTGTTGGAAAGACTTCCTATGTGATACTTGAATTCCCACTTATAAACTCCCGAAACTTTCTGGTTATGCAATCAGGTGTTGGGGATACAGGGAAAGCATAATATCTCACCCAAACTAACAATTCCTACATCCAGTTGTATCCATCCTTCAACATATAACCAAGAAACCTTCGAAAATCATTTACCTCAACCTTCGAAAAGCATCTGTTATACAAGTTATGGCAATACTCCTGAACTCCCGCCCCAGTACTGGGTGGCATCGAGATTATCTCACCAACAACTGCATAAAAGAGATTTTTGATGTCAGCGAACTCAGGTATTCCAGAACTGCAACGATAAAATTGTGACGACAACACCTCGGAGCTCAACTCCCCGGGACACTGCCACAACCTCTAAATGTTAGGAGGCACCAAGAACAATGTTCTCGTCACAAAACCATCGGAACGATTCCAAGATACCCGCGTGATCCTAAAAAAAATCGTGAAATTTGAGGAGAGGAGAGTCAAAACTTCTACGTCAGGAGGCCTCACCAGAGCGATGAAGGGACTGAGGAGTAAAAAGAATCCTACTCTCCGATATATATATACCTAAGACTCAAAACATTTTGTTCTAGACTCAACAACATTAGCGATTCGATCAAGCAGGGGGCTCCTAAGTTGGGGATGGCTCTGATTACCAACTTGTAACACCCACGATGCGGCTATATCTCCCATGTGTCGGGGCACATCTTAGAGGCATAGCCGCATGGTAGGTTAGTCGCAAGTGGGGTAATCTTCACACAATCCCATGTACTGAATAAGAAAGGGATAAAGAGTTGGCTTACAATCACCACTTCACACAAATAACAAGCTAAACATACATCATCCAGAATACAATCAAAGTCCGACTACGGAACCAAAATAAAAGAAGATAACCCCAAATGCTAGATCCCCGATCGTCCCAACTGGGCTCCACTACTGATCAACAGGAAATGAAACAAAACAACGATCAAGATCTTCATCGAGCTCCTACTTGAGCTGGGTTGCGTCACCTGCACTGGTATCATCGGCACCTGCAACTGTTTGGAAGTATCTATGAGTCACGAGGACTCAGCAATCTCACACCCGCAAGATCAAGACTATTTAAGCTTATGGTTAGGAAAGGGTAGTGAGGTAGAGCTGCAGCAAGCACTAAGCATATATGGTGGCTAACTTACGCAAAAAAGAGCGAGAAGAGAAACAGCGCACGGTCGAGAAGCTAGAAGCGATCAAGAAGTGATCCTGAAACTACTTACGTTCAAGCATAACACAAGAACCGTGTTCACTTCCCGGACTCCGCCGAAAAGAGACCATCACGGCTACACACGCGGTTGATGCATTTTAATTAAGTCAAGTGTCAAGTTCTCTACAACTGGACATTAACAAATTCCCATCTGCCACATAACCACGGGCACGGCTCTCGAAAGTTTAAACCCTGCAGGGGTCTCCCAACTTTGCCCATCACAAGCTCTCACGGTCAACGAAGAATATTCCTTCTCCTGGGAAGACCCGAACAATCTTGGAATCCCGTTTACAAGACATTTCGACAATGGTAAAACAAGACCAGAAAAGCCACCTTATGTGCCGACAATCCCGATAGGAGTCGCGCGTATCTCGTTCTCAGGGCAACACCGGATGAGACTAGCTATGAGTAAAACCAACCCTCAAGTTTCCCCGAGGTGGCCCCGCAGGCAGCTCGGTTTGGACCAACACTTAGAGAAGCACTGGCCCGGGGGGTTTAAAATAAAGATGACCCTCGGGTTGGCCGACCCAAGGAAAAGGTAATAGGTTGTTAGGCAAATGTAAAACCAAGGTTGGGCCTTGCTGGAGGAGTTTTATTCAAAGCGAACTGTCAAGGGGTTCCCATAACACCCAACCGCGTAAGGAACGCAAAATCAAGGAACATAACACCGGAATGACGGAAACTAGGGCGGCAATAGTGGAACAAAGCACCAGGCACAAGGCCAAGCCTTCCACCGTTTACCAAGTATATAGATGCATTAAATAAAATAAGAGATATTGTGATATCCCAACATATCCATGTTCCAACATGGAACAAACTTCATCTTCACCTGCAACTAACAACACTATAAGAGGGGCTGAGCAAAGGCGGTAACATAGCCAAATAACGGTTTCTAGGAAGGTGGGTTAGAGGCTTGACATGGCAATATGGGAGACATGATATAACAAGTGGTAGGTAGCGCGACATAGCGATAGAACGAACAACTAGCAAGCAAAGATAGAAGTGATTTCGAGGGTATGGTCATCTTGCCTGAGATCCGGCAAGGAAGAAGAACGAGTCCATGAAGAAGGCAAACAGATGTAGTCGAACGAATCCTCACAAACGCGACATTATCGGAACTAACCCGAAGTAGCAACACTGGAAAGAAGTAAACAACATAGTAAACAACCATGACATAAGCATGGCATGATGCACAATCAAGTGTGATGCATGTCCGGTTTAATGAGGCATGACATGGCAAAGTGCACAACCAAACTACAGGTTAAGTGGAGCTCAATATGCAACAAGTTGCATATTGACGAAACGCCACATGACTTATTTAGTTCTCCCCCGTTTATGTACTCAACAATTTTAAATGTTGGTTAGCATGACAAGGGGTGAACATTAGAAAACTACATATCTAGGCAAGTTTAAATGACGCCGGAACAACAAGCAACAAGTCTGGAAAATCCCCATATGCATATATTAGATTTGGTACTGTTCTGTCCTAAAGCATATTTTAGAGTTGTTAAACATGCAAGATGAGCGCACCATGTTAAACTAGGCATTTTTCTACCCCATTTACATATAAAGTTTATTAAATCGGGAGCTACGGTTATTTAGTTATGAAATAAATCATTTTAACATAGCAATAAGGAAAAATAAACACAAACAGCATTTTAAACATTTTTAACATAGCTGAAAGTTTCATATTATTAATCTACACAAAATTCTAAGCATTATATATATAACTTATTTTAATATGATGCACGGTTGGTGAGTTATTAAATGCATGAAGACTAGGGACTTTTTTATAAAACTGCGTTCTCTGGAAAAATAACTAAATTCGCAGATCTGGAAAAAAAAACTGAACAGGCCGAAACTTGAACTGGCCCAATAGCAAGAAAAAAAAGGTGGGGTGCTGGGGGTGGCCTCTGAAGGAAATATGCCCTAGAGGCAATAATAAAGTTATTATTTATTTCCTTATTTCATGATAAATGTTTATTATTCATGCTAGAATTGTATTAACCGAAAACATAATACATGCGTGAATACATGGACAAACAAAGTGTCACTAGTATGCCTCTACTTGACTAGCTCGTTAATCGAAGATGGTTATGTTTCCTAACCATAGACATGTGTTGTCATTTGATTAACGGGATCACATCATTAGGAGAATGATGTGATTGACATGACCCATTCCATTAGCTTAGCACCCGATCATTTAGTATGTTGCTATTGCTTTCTTCATGACTTATACATGTTCCTATGACTATGAGATTATGCAACTCCCGTTTGCCGGAGGAACACTTTGTGTGCTACCAAACGTCACAACCTAACTGGGTGATTATAAAGGAGCTCTACAGGTGTCTCCAAAGGTACATGTTTTTGAACGTCATGGACCATATGAGATGTTCCAGGAGTTGAAGTTAATATTTCAAGCAAATACCCGAGTTGAGAGATATGAAGTCTCCAACAGCGTTCTATAGCTAAAAGATGGAGGAGAATCGCTCAAGTAGTGAGCATGTGCTCAGATTGTCTGAGTACTACAATCGCTTGAATCAAGTGGGAGTTAATCTTCCAGATAAGATAGTGATTGACAGAATTCTCTAGTCACCATCACCAAGTTAGTGGAACTTCATGATGAACTATAATATGCAAGGGATAACAGATACAATTCCCAAGCTCTTCGTGATGCTAAAATCGACGAAGGTAGAAATCAAGAAAAACATCAAGTGTTGATGGTTGACGAGACCACTAGTTTCAAGAAAACGACAAAGGGAAGAAGGGGAACTTCAAGAAGAACGGCAAGCAAGTTGCTGCTCAAGTGAAGAAGCCCAAGTCTGGTCCTAAGCCTGAGACTAAGTGCTTCTACTGCAAAGGGACTGATCACTGGAAGCAAAACTACCCCAAGTATTTGGCGGATAAGAAGGATGGCAAAGCGAACAAAGGTATATTTGATATACATGTTATTGATGTGTGCTTTACTAGTGTTTATAGCAACCCCTCAGTATTTGATACTAGTTCAGTTGCTAAGATTAGTAACTCGAAACGGGAGTTGCAGAATAAACAGAGACTAGTTAAGGGTGAAGTGACGATGTGTGTTGGAAGTGGTTCCAAGATTGATATGATCATCATCGCACACTCCCTATACTTTCGGGATTAGTGTTGAACCTAAATAAGTGTTATTTGGTGTTTGCGTTGAGCATGAATATGATTTGATCATGTTTATTGTAATACGGTTATTCATTTAAGTAAGAGAATAAATTGTTGTTCTGTTTACATGAATAAAACCTTATATGGTTACACACCCAATGAAAATGGTTCGTTGGATCTCGATCGTAGTGATACACATATTCATAATATTGAAACCAAAAGATGCAAAGTTAATAATGATGGTGCAATTTATTTGTGGCACTGCGGTTTAGATCATATTGGTGTAAAGCACATGAAGAAAATCCATGCTGATGGGCTTTTGGAATCACTTGATTATGAATCAGTTGATGCTTGCGAACCATGCCTCATGGGCAAGATGACTAAGACTCCGTTCTACGGAACAATGGAGCGAGCAACTGACTTATTGGAAATAATACATACTGATGTATGCGATCCGATGAGTGTTAAGGCTCGCGGCGGGTATCACTATTTTCTGACCTTCACAGATGATTTGAGCAGATATGGGTATATCTACTTGATGAAACATAAGGCTGAAACATTTGAAAAGTTCAAAGAATTTCAGAGTGAAGTGCAAAATCATCGTGACAAGAAAATAAAGTTTCTACGATCTAATCGCAGAGACGAATATTTGAGTTATGAGTTTGGTCTTCAATTAAAACAATGTGGAATAGTTTCACAAACTCATGCCACCTAGAACACCACAGCATAATGGTGTGTCCGAACATCATAACCGTACTTTATTGGATGCAGTGCAATCTATGATGTTTCTTACCGATTTACCACTATCGTTTTGGGGTTATGCATTAGAGACAACTGCATTCACGTTAAATAGGGCACCATCTAAATTCATTGAGACAACACTATATGAACTGTGGATTAACAAGAAACCAAAGTTGTCGTTTCTTAAAGTTTGGGGTTGTGATGCTTATGTGAAAAGTTTCATCCTGATAAGCTCAAACCCAAATCGGAGAAATGTGTCTTCATAGGATACCCAAAGGAGACAGTTGGGTACACCTTCTATCACATATCCGAAGGCAAGTTATTCATTGCTTAGAATGGATCCTTTCTAGAGAAGGAGTTTCTCTCGAAAGAAGTGAGTGGGAGGAAAGTAGAACTTGATGAGGTAACTATACCTGCTCCCTTATTGGAAAGTAGTTCATCACAGAAAACGGTTTTTTTTGACACCTACACTAATTAGTGAGGAAGCTAATGATGATGATCATGTAACTTCAGATCAAGTTACTACCGAATCTCGTAGGTAAACCAGAGTGAGATCCGCACCAGAGTAGTACGGTAATCCTGTTCTGGAAGTCATGTTACTAGACCATGACGAACTTGCGAACTATGAGGAAGCGATGATAAGCCCAGATTCCGCGAAATGGCTTGAGGCCATGAAAGCTGAGATGAGATCCATGTATGAGAACAAAGTATGGACTTTGGTTGACTTGCCCGATGATCGGTAAGCCATTGGGATTAAATGGATCTTCAAGAGGAAGACGGACACTGATAGTAGTGTTACTATCTACAAAGCTAGACTTATCGAAAAAGGTTTTTGACAAAGTTCAAGGTGTTGACTACGATGAGATTTTCTCACTCGTATCGATGCTTAAAGTCTGTCCGAATCATGTTAGCAATTGCCGCATTTTATGAAATCTGGCAAATGGATAACAAAACTGCAATCCTTAATGGATTTCTTAAAGAAGAGTTGTATATGATGCAACCAGAAGGTTCTGTCAATCCTAAAGGTGTTAACAAAATGTGCAAGCTCCAGCGAACCATCTATGGACTAGTAAAAGCATCTCGGAGTTGGAATATACGCTTTGATGAATTGATCAAAGCATATAGTTTTATACAGACTTACGGTGAAGCCTCTATTTACAAGAAAGTGAGTGGGAGCACTACAACATTTCTGATAAGTATATGTGAGTGACATATTGTTGATCAGAAATAATGTAGAATTATTCTGTAAAGCATAAAGAAGTGTTTGAAAGGAGTTTTTCAAAGAAAGACCTCGGTGAAGCTGCTTACATATTGAGCATCAAGATCTATAGAGATAGATCAAGACGGTTGATAAGTTTTTTCAATGAGTACATACCTTGACAAGATTTTGAAGTAGTTCAAAAATGGAACAGTCAAAGAAAGAGTTCTTGGCTGTGTTACAAGGTGTGAAATTGAGTAAGACTCAAAGCCCGACCACGGCAGAAGATAGAAAGAGAATGAAAGTCATTCCCTATGCCTCAGCCATAGGTTCTATAAAGTATGCCATGCTGTGTACCAGATCTATTGTATACCCTACACTGTGTTAAGCAAGGGAGTACAATAGTGATCTAAGAGTAGATCACTCGACAGCGGTCAAAATTATCCTTAGTGGAATAAGGAAATATTTCTCAATTATGGAGGTGACAAAAGGTTCATCGTAAAAAGTTACGTCGATGCAAGTTTTGACACAGATCTGGATGACTCTAAGTCTCGATCTAGATACATATTGAAAGTGGGAGCAATTAGCTAGAGTAGCTCCGTGCAGAGCATTGTAGACATAGAATTCGCAAAATACTTACGGATCTGTATGTGACAGACCCGTTGACTAAAATTATCTCACAAGCAAAACATGATCATACCTTAGTACTCTTTGGGTGTTAATCACATAAACGATGTGAACTAGATTATTGACTCTAGTAAACCTTTGGGTATAGGTCACATGACGATGTGAACTATGGGTGTTAATCACATGCTGATGTGAACTATTGATGTTAAATCACATGGCAATGTGATCTAGATTATTGACTCTAGTGCAAGTGGGAGACTGAAGGAAATATGCCCTAGAGGCAATAATAAAGTTATTATTTATTTCCTTATTTCATGATAAATGTTTATTATTCATGCTAGAATTGTATTAACCGAAAACATAATACATGTGTGAATACATAGACAAACAAAGTGTCACTAGTATGCCTCTACTTGACTAGCTTGTTAATCGAAGATGGTTATGTTTCCTAACCATAGACATATGTTGTCATTTGATTAACGGGATCACATCATTAGGAGAATGATGTGATTGACATGACCCATTCCATTAGCTTAGCACCCGATCATTTAGTATGTTGCTATTGCTTTCTTCATGACTTATACATGTTCCTATGACTATGAGATTATGCAACTCCCGTTTGCCGGAGGAACACTTTGTGTGCTACCAAATGTCACAACGTAACTGGGTGATTATAAAGGAGCTCTACAGGTGTCTCCAAAGGTACATGTTGGGTTGGCGTATTTCGAGATTAGGATTTGTCACTCCGATTGTCGGAGAGGTATCTCTGGGCCCTCTCGGTAATGCACATCACATAAGCATTGCAAGTAATGAGTCAGTTGCGAGATGATGTATTATGGAACGAGTAAAGAGACTTGTCGGTAACGAGATTGAACTAGGTATTGAGATACCGACGATCGAATCTCGGGCAAGTAACATACCGATGACAAAGGGAACAACGTATGTTGTTATGCGGTCTGACCGAGAAAGATCTTCGTAGAATATGTAGGAGCCAATATGAGCATCCAGGTTCCACTATTGGTTATTGACCGGAGACATGTCTCGGTCATGTCTACATTGTTCTCGAACCCGTAGGGTCCGCACGGTTAAGGTTTCGATGACAGTTATATTATGAGTTTATGAGTTTTGTTGTACCGAAGGAGTTCGGAGTCCCAAATGAGATCGGGGACATGACGAGGAGTCTCGAAATGATCGAGACGTAAAGATCGATATATTGGATGACTATATTCGGACATCGGAAAGGTTCCGAGTGGTTCGGGTATTTTTCAGAGTACCGGGGTGTTACGGGAATACGGGGGAAGAAGTATATGGGCCTTATTGGGCTTTAGGGGAGAGGGAGAGGCAGGCCGCGCGCCACCCCATTGACTAGTCCGAATTGGACTAGGGGGAGGGGCGTCGCCCCCTCCTTCCTTCTCTTCCCTCTTCCCCTTCCTTGTCTCCTACTCCTACTACATGGAAGGACTCCTAGTTGGACTAGGAAAGGGGGAATCCTACTCCCGGTGGGAGTAGGACTCCCCTAGGGCGTGCCATAGAGAGGGCCGACCCTCCCCTCCTCCACTCCTTTATATACGGGGGCAGGGGGCACCCCATAGACACACAAGTTGATCTCCAAGATCATTCTCTTAGCCATGTGCAGTGCCCCCTTCCACCATATTCCTCGATAATATTGTAGCGGTGCTTAGGCGAAGCCCTGCGACGGTAGAACATCAAGATCGTCACCACGCCGTCGTGTTGACGGAACTCTTCCCCGACACTTTGCTGGATCCGAGTCCGGGGATCGTCATCGAGCTGAACGTGTGCTAGAACTCGGAGGTGCCGTAGTTTCGGTGCTTGATCGGTCGGGCCGTGAAGACGTACGACTACATCAACCGCGTTGTGCTAACGCTTCCGCTGTCCATCTACGAGGGTACGTAGACAACACTCTCCCCTCTCATTGCTATACATCATCATGATCTTGCGTGTGTGTAGGAATTTTTTTGAAATTACTACGTTCCCCAATAGTGGTATCAGAGCCTAGGTTTTATGTGTTGATGTTATATGCACGAGTAGAACACAAGTGAGTTGTGGGAGATATAAGTCATACTGCTTACCAGCATGTCATACTTTGGTTCGGTGGTATTGTTGGATGAAGCGGCCCGGACCGACATTACGCATATACTTACGCGAGACTAGTTCTACCGACGTGCTTTGCACACAGGTGGCTGGCGGGTGTCAGTTTCTCCAACTTTAGTTGAACCGAGTGTGGCTACGCCCGGTCCTTGTGAAGGTTAAAACAGCACCAACTTGACAAACTATCGTTGTGGTTTTGAAGCGTAGGTAAGAACGGTTCTTGCTAAGCCCATAGCAGCCACGTAAAACTTGCAACAACAAAGTAGAAGACGTCTAACTTGTTTTTTGCAGGGCATGTTGTGATGTGATATGGTCAAGACGTGATGAGATATAAGTTGTTGTATGATATGATCATGTTTTGTTGAAGTTATCGACAACTGGAAAAATCCTTATGGTTGTCTCTCTATTGCATAAGATGCAAGTGCCCAATAATTGCTTTACTTTATCGCTATGCGATAGCAATAGTTGCAAGAGAAATTGTTGGCGAGACGACCATGTGACGACACATTTATATAGATCAAGATGATGGAGATCATGGTGTCATGCCGGTGATGATATAGATCATGATAGTACTTTGGAGATAGAGATCAAAGGCGCAAGATGATGATGGCCATATCATGTCACATATTTTGATTGCATATGATGTTTATCTTTTATACATCTCATTTTTGCTTTGTTTGACGGTAGCATTTTAAGATGATCTCTCACTAATTATCAAGAAGTGTTCTCCCTGAGTATGCACCGTTGCGAAAGTTCTTCATGCCGAGACACCACGTGATGATCGGGTGTGATAGGCTCTACGTTCAAATACAACGGGTGCAAAACAGTTGCACACGCGGAATACTCAGGTTGTACTTGACAAGCCAAGCATATACAAATATGGCCTCGGAACACGGAGACCGAAAGGTCGAGCGTGAATCATATAGTAGATATGATCAACATAGTGATGTTCACCATTGAAAATACTCCATCTCACGTGATGATCGGACATGGTTTAGTTGATTTGGATCACGTGATCACTTAGAGGATTAGAGGGATGTCTATCTAAGTGGGAGTTCTTAAGTAATATGATTAATTGAACTTTAATTTATCATGAACTTAGTCCTGGTAGTATTAGCATATCTATGTTGTAGATCAATAGCTCGCGTTGTTGCTTTCATATGTTTATTTTGATATGTTCCTAGAGAAAATTGTGTTGAAATATGTTAGTAGCAATGATGCGGATTGGATCCGTGATCTGAGGTTTATACTCATTGCTGCACAGAAGAATTATGTCCTTGATGTACCACTAGGTGACAGACCTAATGCAGGAGCAAATGCAGACGTTATGAACGTTTGGCTAGCTCAATATGATGACTACTTGATAGTTTAGTGCACCATGCTTAACGGCTTAGAATCGGGACTTCAAAGACGTTTTTGAACGTCATGGACCATATGAGATGTTCCAGGAGTTGAAGTTAATATTTCAAGCAAATACCCGAGTTGAGAGATATGAAGTCTCCAACAAAGTTCTATAGCTAAAAGATGGAGGAGAATCGCTCAAGCAGTGAGCATGTGCTCAGATTGTCTGAGTACTACAATCATTTGAATCAAGTGGGAGTTAATCTTCCAGATAATATAGTGATTGACAGAATTCTCTAGTCACCATCACCAAGTTAGTGGAACTTCATGATGAACTATAATATGCAAGGGATAACGGATACAATTCCCAAGCTCTTCGTGATGCTAAAATCGACGAAGGTAGAAATCAAGAAAAACATCAAGTGTTGATGGTTGACGAGACCACTAGTTTCAAGAAAACGGCAAAGGGAAGAAGGGGAACTTCAAGAAGAACGGCAAGCAAGTTGCTGCTCAAGTGAAGAAGCCCAAGTCTGGTCCTAAGCCTGAGACTAAGTGCTTCTACTGCAAAGGGACTGATCACTGGAAGCAAAACTACCCCAAGTATTTGGCGGATAAGAAGGATGGCAAAGCGAACAAAGGTATATTTGATATACATGTTATTGATGTGTGCTTTACTAGTGTTTATAGCAACCCCTCAGTATTTGATACTAGTTCAGTTGCTAAGACTAGTAACTCGAAACGGGAGTTGCAGAATAAACAGAGACTAGTTAAGGGTGAAGTGACGATGTGTGTTGGAAGTGGTTCCAAGATTGATATGATCATCATCGCACACTCCCTATACTTTCGGGATTAGTGTTGAACCTAAATAAGTGTTATTTGGTGTTTGCGTTGAGCATGAATATGATTTGATCATGTTTATTGTAATACGGTTATTCATTTAAGTAAGAGAATAAATTGTTGTTCTGTTTACATGAATAAAACCTTATATGGTTACACACCCAATGAAAATGGTTCGTTGGATCTCGATCGTAGTGATACACATATTCATAATATTGAAACCAAAAGATGCAAAGTTAATAATGATGGTGCAATTTATTTGTGGCACTGCGGTTTAGGTCATATTGGTGTAAAGCACATGAAGAAAATCCATGCTGATGGGCTTTTGGAATCACTTGATTGTGAATCAGTTGATGCTTGCGAACCATGCCTCATGGGCAAGATGACTAAGACTCCGTTCTACGGAACAATGGAGCGAGCAACTGACTTATTGGAAATAATACATACTGATGTATGCGATCCGATGAGTGTTAAGGCTCGCGGCGGGTATCATTATTTTCTGACCTTCACAGATGATTTGAGCAGATATGGGTATATCTACTTGATGAAACATAAGGCTGAAACATTTGAAAAGTTCAAAGAATTTCAGAGTGAAGTGCAAAATCATCGTGACAAGAAAATAAAGTTTCTACGATCTAATCGCAGAGACGAATATTTGAGTTATGAGTTTGGTCTTCAATTAAAACAATGTGGAATAGTTTCACAAACTCATGCCACCTAGAACACCACAGCATAATGGTGTGTCCGAACATCATAACCGTACTTTATTGGATGCAGTGCAATCTATGATGTTTCTTACCGATTTACCACTATCGTTTTGGGGTTATGCATTAGACAAAGCTGTATTCACGTTAAATAGGGCACCATCTAAATCCATTGAGACGACACTATATGAACTGTGGATTAACAAGAAACCAAAGTTGTCGTTTCTTAAAGTTTGGGGTTCTGATGCTTATGTGAAAAGTTTCATCCTGATAAGCTCAAACCCAAATTGGAGAAATCTGTCTTCATAGGATACCCAAAGGAGACAGTTGGGTACACCTTCTATCACAGAGCCGAAGGCAATTTATTCGTTGCTTAGAATGGATCCTTTCTAGAGAAGGAGTTTCCCTCGAAATAAGTGAGTGGGAGGAAAGTAGAACTTGATGAGGTAACTGTACTTGCTCCCTTATTGGAAAGTAGTTCATCACATAAAACGGTTTTTGTGACACCTACACCAATTAGTGAGGAAGCTAATGATGATGATCATGTAACTTCAGATCAAGTTACTACCGAATCTCGTAGGTAAACCAGAGTGAGATCCGCACCAGAGTAGTACGGTAATCCTGTTCTGGAAGTCATGTTACTAGACCATGACGAACTTGCGAACTATGAGGAAGCGATGATGAGCCCAGATTCCATGAAATGGCTTGAGGCCATGAAATCTAAGATGAGATCCATGTATGAGAACAAAGTATGGACTTTGGTTGACTTGCCCGATGATCGGTAAGCCATTGGGATTAAATGGATCTTCAAGAGGAAGACGGACGCTGATAGTAGTGTTACTATCTACAAAGCTAGACTTATCGAAAAAGGTTTTTGACAAAGTTCAAGGTGTTGACTACGATGAGATTTTCTCACTCGTATCGATGCTTAAAGTCTGTCCGAATCATGTTAGCAATTGCCGCATTTTATGAAATCTGGCAAATGGATAACAAAACTGCAATCCTTAATGGATTTCTTAAAGAAGAGTTGTATATGATGCAACCAGAAGGTTCTGTCAATCCTAAAGGTGTTAACAAAATGTGCAAGCTCCAGCGAACCATCTATGGACTAGTAAAAGCATCTCGGAGTTGGAATATACGCTTTGATGAATTGATCAAAGCATATAGTTTTATATAGACTTATGGTGAAGCCTCTATTTACAAGAAAGTGAGTGGGAGCACTACAACATTTCTGATAAGTATATGTGAGTGACATATTGTTGATCAGAAATAATGTAGAATTATTCTGTAAAGCATAAAGAAGTGTTTGAAAGGAGTTTTTCAAAGAAAGACCTCGGTGAAGCTGCTTACATATTGAGCATCAAGATCTATAGAGATAGATCAAAATGCTTGATAAGTTTTTTCAATGAGTACATACATTGACAAGATTTTGAAGTAGTTCAAAAATGGAACAGTCAAAGAAAGAGTTCTTGGCTGTGTTACAAGGTGTGAAATTGAGTAAGACTCAAAGCCCGACCACGGCAGAAGATAGAAAGAGAATGAAAGTCATTCCCTATGCCTCAGCCATAGGTTCTATAAAGTATGCCATGCTGTGTACCAGATCTATTGTATACCCTACACTATGTTAAGCAAGGGAGTACAATAGTGATCTAAGAGTAGATCAATGGACAACGGTCAAAATTATCCTTAGTGGAATAAGGAAATATTTCTCAATTATGGAGGTGACAAAAGGTTCATCGTAAAAAGTTACGTCGATGCAAGTTTTGACACAGATCTGGATGACTCTAAGTCTCCATCTAGATACATATTGAAAGTGGGAGCAATTAGCTAGAGTAGCTCCGTGCAGAGCATTGTAGACATAGAATTCGCAAAATACTTACGGATCTGTATGTGACAGACCCGTTGACTAAAATTATCTCACAAGCAAAACATGATCACACCTTAGTACTCTTTGGGTGTTAATCACATAAATGATGCGAACTAGATTATTGACTCTAGTAAACCCTTTGGGTATAGGTCACATGACGATGTGAACTATGGGTGTTAATCACATGGTGATGTGAACTATTGATGTAAAATCACATGGCGATGTGATCTAGATTATTGACTCTAGTGCAAGTGGGAGACTGAAGGAAATATGCCCTAGAGGCAATAATAAAGTTATTATTTATTTCCTTATTTCATGATAAATGTTTATTATTCATGCTAGAATTGTATTAACCGGAAACATAATACATGTGTGAATACATAGACAAACAAAGTGTCACTAGTATGCCTCTACTTGACTAGCTCGTTAATCGAAGATGGTTATGTTTCCTAACCATAGACATGTGTGGTCATTTGATTAACGGGATCACATCATTAGGAGAATGATGTGATTGACATGACCCATTCCATTAGCTTAGCACCCGATCGTTTAGTGTGTTGCTATTGCTTTGTTCATGACTTATACATGTTCCTATGACTATGAGATTATGCAACTCCCGTTTGCTGGAGGAACACTTTGTTTGCTACCAAACGTCACAACATAACTGGGTGATTATAAAGGAGCTCTACAGGTGTCCCCAAAGGTACATGTTGGGTTGGCGTATTTCGAGATTAGGATTTGTCACTCCGATTGTCGGAGAGGTATCTCTGGGCCCTCTCGGTAATGCACATCACATAAGCATTGCAACTAATGAGTTAGTTGCGATATGATGTATTACGGAACGAGTAAAGAGACTTGTCGGTAACGAGATTGAACTAGGTATTGAGATACCGACGATCGAATCTCGGGCAAGTAACATACCGATGACAAAGGGAACAACGTATGTTGTTATGCGGTTTGACCGATAAAGATCTTCGTAGAATATGTAGGAGCCAATATGAGCATCCAGGTTCTGCTATTGGTTATTGACCAGAGACGTGTCTCGGTCATGTCTACATTGTTCTCGAACCCGTAGGGTCCGCACAGTTAAAGTTTTGATGACAGTTATATTATGAGTTTATGAGTTTTGATGTACCGAAGGAGTTCGGAGTCCCGGATGAGATCGGGGACATGACGAGGAGTCTCGAAATGATCGAGACGTAAAGATCGATATATTGGACGACTATATTCGGACATCGGAAAGGTTCCGAGTGGTTCGGGTATTTTTCGGAGTACCGGGGAGTTACGGGAATACGGGGGAAGAAGTATATGGGCCTTATTGGGCTTTAGCGGAGAGGGAGAGGCAGGCCACGCGCCCCCCATTGACTAGTCCTAATTGGACTAGGGGGAGGGGCGGCGCGCCCTCCTTCCTTCTCTTCCCTCTTCCCCTTCCTTGTCTCCTACTCCTACTACATGGAAGGACTCCTAGTTGGACTAGGAAAGGGGGAATCCTACTCCCGGTGGGAGTAGGACTCCCCTAGGGCGCGCCATAGAGAGGGCCGACCCTCCCCTCCTCCACTCCTTTATATACGGGGGCAGGGGCACCCCATTGACACACAAGTTGATCTCCAAGATCGTTCTCTTAGCCGTGTGCGGTGCCCCCTTCCACCATATTCCTCGATAATATTGTAGCGGTGCTTAGGCGAAGCCCTGCGACGGTAGAACATCAAGATCGTCACCACGCCGTCGTGTTGACGGAACTCTTCCGCGACACTTTGCTGGATCGGAGTCCGGGGATCGTCATCGAGCTGAACGTGTGCTAGAACTCGAAGGTGCCGTAGTTTCGGTGCTTGATCGTTCGGGCTGTGAAGACGTACGACTACATCAACCGCGTTGTGCTAACGCTTCCGCTGTCGGTCTACGAGGGTATGTAGACAACACTCTCCCCTGTCGTTGCTATACATCACCATGATCTTGCGTGTGCATAGGAATTTTTTTGAAATTACTACGTTCCCCAAAAGCCTCACCCAGTGGGCCTTGGTCCAGCTCGGCAGAGGAGGTAGAGGCAAGCCGGCCTGACGGAGCGCTGGGCCTGGCGCGGGGAGGCAGGCTGGGCCTTGGAGGCGCGGTCAACCCGAGAGGTGGGCCGAGGCCCACGCGCGGGAGGCGTGCGTGTGCTCGCACGCACACGCGCGTGCATGCAGGAACGACGACGACCGGTGGCGGGGTGGCGTTCCGGCGATGGGGCGGTCCGGCAAACGGCAGGGATGGATGCGGGTGCGGCGGATCCAGGCGGCGACTCACCGGATCTGGCACGGGGACGGCGGGAACGAGCGCCGGCGACGTGGCGCGTGTGCCGGCGGACCTGCAGGACGACGGTGGCGACCCCATGTGGCAGCGGCGACCTCCTGGAGACAAAAGGGAGAAGGGAGCTCGTGAGGACAAGGCAGAAGAAGGGAAACGAGGCAAAGCAACGACGGCGACGGCGACCTGGCGACGTACTCCGGCGAGAAGGTGTGGAGAGGCGCGGAGGCGAGGTCGGGGCTCCCAGGCGGCGGGGCTAGAGCAGGGAGACGGGACAGGCGGCGAGCGTGGGCGGCGCTCGGGCCCCGGATGGTCTCGAGCAGGCCCCGCACGGGCCTGAGCGGGCCGCGGCGGATGGGGGCGCTGGAGGGGTGAGGTGGAGCTGCGGTATTGGCCGGGGTGCACCGGCGGCGCCGCCAAGTGGAGGACAGGGGCTGGAGTGGCGCGGAATCTGAGGAGGGGGAGGCTAGAGGTAGGGGTAGGGTTTAGGCTGCCAAATCTGGAAGGGGTGGTCTATATATAAACAGAGGTGTCGGTGTCAAAACCGGCAGATCTCGGGTAGGGGGTCACAAACTGTGCGTCTAGGCGGATGGTAACAGGAGGCGGGTGACATGATGTTTACCCAGGTTCGGGCCCTCTTGATGGAGGTAATACCCTATGTCCTGCTTGATTGTTCTTGATAATATGAGTAGTACAAGAGTTGATCTACCACGAGATCAAAGAGGCTAAACCCTAGAAGCTAGCCTATGGTATGATTGTTGTTGTTGGTCCTACAGACTAAACCCTCCGGTTTATATAGACACCAGAGGGGGCTAGGGTTACACAGAGTCGGTTACCAGGAAGGAGATCTACATATCCGTACTGCCAAGCTTGCCTTCCACGCTAAGGAGAATCCCATCCGGACACTGGACGAAGTCTTCAATCTTGTATCCTCATAGTCCAACAGTCCGGCCAAAGGATATAATCCGGCTGTCCGGATACCCCCTAATCCAGGACTCCCTCAGTAGCCCCTGAACCAGGCTTCAATGACGATGAGTCCGGCGCGCAGATTGTCTTCGGCATTGCAAGGCAGGTTCCTCCTCCGAATACTTCATAGAAGATTTTGAACACGAGGATCGTGTCCGACTTTGCAAAACAAGTTCCACATACAACCGTAGAGAGAATAATATTTTCACAAATCTAATCTGTCGACGTATTCCGCAGTGTGACATCACAACACAGCCAGGTCACCATTCGAATTGTTTTTCACAACCAACCTCAGCGTGTTTTGCGAGGCGGTTTCCTTGGCACGTCTTGTCGAAGCAGAGAGCGTGTCCCCTTATTACGGGATTCCCATCAATACGGATGTGGGTAACCCAACCGCGCTATCAATTACGGCGCTTGGGGGATAAGCGAGTTTTACCAGGCTCGTGGGGGCGCATAGTTTCGTCCGCCCTTATAAAGGGATAAGGGTTCACCTTTTTATACCCACGCCTTCTTCCTCCTTGCTCATCCATTCTCGCGCACTCGAGCTCCAGCGCCCAATTCCACATCCTTCTCCTCAACCCTCTCCAAACATGTCCGGAGCGGGAGGCAAGTGGATGGTCTCCTCCGTTACGGAGGGAGACATCAAAAAGCTGCGCGGGGCCGGATACTTAGCCGCGGATATTGCGCACCGGCTGCCAGCCACGGGGCAGATCGTCCCTACCCCGGAACCTTACGAAAGGGTGGTTTTCCTCACCCACTTCATCCGCGGACTAGGGTTTCCCCTCCATCCATTCGTCCGCGGCCTTATGTTCTGTTATGGGTTGGACTTCCATGATCTAGCTCCGAATTTCATCCTCAACATCTCGGCGTTCATTGTCGTGTGCGAGGCTTTCCTCCGCATCCGGCCCCACTTCGGCCTGTGGCTGAAGACCTTCAATGTCAAACCGAAAGTATTAGGCGGCCAACAAGCGGAATGCGGCAAAGCCATGGTGGGAAAAATGCCCAAAGTTACATGGCTCGAGGGCTCCTACGTGGAGACCATAAAGGGGTGGCAATCGGGATGGTTCTACATCACCGAGCCGCGCGACACCAACTGGGTGGCCGCCCCTGAGTTTCGATCCGGAATCCCCATGCGGCTCACTTCCTGGAAGGAGAAGGGCCTATCCTGGGGCTCATCCATGGAGCTGGACGGACTCTAGAAGTGTATCCGGAACATGATAGGCAAGAAACTCAAACTTGTCAACATAGTCCAGGTCATGCTCTTCCGCCGGATCCTCCCGTGTCAACAATGGGCTTTCAACTTATGGGAGTTCGACCCGGCCCAGCACCAGACTCTATGCGAGCTCTTTGACACGACGCATAAGGACGTTTGGAAGGTGCTGTTCAAGGGCACCGAGGTCCCCCCTCCCCTTACCGGGGACCGCGGTCTAAGCGCGACGCTCCCTGCGAATCCGGTAAGTTCTGTACATCTCGTAGGGTATTTATTTCCATAGTTTAACCATGTGCGGGGTCTGAGCTCCCATGCCTTTGACAGGACTGGGTGGAGACATCGGAGTAGATTGACTATCCGGCCCCTCTGCCCGAAGACCCTGCAGATGCTCTCCTGACGGAGATGCGGACTCCGGCTCCTTATGAGGTGCCGGAGAAGAAGACCAAGAAGAAGGCCACGGGAAACCGAAAGAGTTCCCGGCGCCAAGCGGTATCAGACTCATCGTCCGATAACTCATAGACGTACTCCTCCCGTGAAAACGAGGAGGAGGAAGATGACGGTTCTCCCCCTCCAGCCGGGGAGACGGGAAAAGGAAGGCCGCCCCAACCGGGGAGGCCGGAGGGTCCAAGAAGGGAAGGACTCTCCTTCCGGACTGTTCCACTACCGCCGCCGACAGCGAAGACGAGTGGTTACTCAGGGCCAAGCCCCTGGCGAAGTCGTAAGTATTCGGATACCAGAGTAACTCATAGCATACTTTTATTGCACTGCTTCTCCTAACGTCGAATATGATCATGCAGTCCGCCCTGAGCCCGCATCGATGTATCCTCGTCGGACGGTTCCTTGGACTCGTCGGATATGAATAGCGAGTCACTTCCAACCACCTCCTCTCCTCGCCCTACGTACAATGTCGAGGTATTGTCTCAAGGGGCACCGAACCGAGGGGAGGTAGTCCTGGAGGCACCTCAAGGCGACCTTCTAGACTCCAGGCGCAAAGGGAGCAAGACTCCCAAGGGCTCCAAGTTCGGCCCTCAGCCAAACACCGCGCCGGAACCTCCAGTGGTTCCGGACTCTGGCAGGCGGCCCCCCTGCCAAGAGGGGCAAGCCACCCGTGCCGGTGACCTCTGTCTATCCAGAGGCACCGGACAACTTGCTAGGAGCGCTTTGAGGCGCTTCCATCGACGAAGAGCACCGCACTATTATGAGTGCGGTGATCAAGAAGGTTCAGTCTGCCAAGAGCGGACTGACTGAAGCCTGTGCTAGCCTTCTAACAGGCTTTGAGGTAAGTATTTAAAATATAGGAAAATATTACCGCATAGACAGTAGCCCCTGATGATTTGTTTGGTGTTCACAAAGAAAAGCCAAATAGAGGATCAAATAATATCTGCAGGAGTCTAATACAAGTATGTCTACATGCATATGCAGGCTTCGCTGCTGACCTCTGCCGCACTGACTGCGGAGGTCACCGCACTGAAGCAGAACCTCGAGCGGTCTGAGAAAGAACTCGGCCTTGCCAAGAGGCAGCTCGAGAAGAACAAAGGTAAGTAATACCTTGTCTATATATATATATAAAGATGTGGTTGCAAAATGATAGGATCATCATGGATGTGCCAGGGGCCACGACCGAAGTGGCGACCCTGAAGCGAGCGCTGTCCGAGGCCGAAAACAAAGCGGCCGAGGAGCGCATCGAGCAGGAGAAACAAGAGGCACAGGTGGGCGAGGTGCATCAAGAGCTCCAGGCTCTCGTGAAGAAGCACGAGACTTTGGAGCTTGACTCGAAGACGCGAGATTCCGAGCTTTCCGCATCCCTCGAGAGCACAAAGCATGCCAAGGCTGAAGCCCAAAAGGCCCTCCAGGAAATTGAGGCGGTGAGGAAGATAGCGGCGGGTAAGGCATTCATTATGCAAAGCAAGCATGTGAAAGTGAATTACTTGTTACTTACCCGAGTCCGGAGCTCTCCAAGAGCATTCACAGATTTTCCCCGCAGCGTGTCGGATGCCGCAAAGTACTACCAGGCCGAGGAGGGAAGCTCGACGGAGAAGTTGTTCTGGTCTCAGTATACTGGGACTGAACACCCGATGCCTGTGAGCGACCAGCTGAAGCAACTGGTCGAGCTGCACAAGGCGGCCGAGCAGGCCATGAGGGGCCTTATAGTCTGGATGTGGCCTGGCGACTCCCTTCCCAACAGCTACTTCGGCCTGGTGAGGCGGCTTGTGGATGCCTGCCCACGGCTGGAAGTCATAAAGCGGTCCGTCTGCAACGAAGGTGCACGCTGGGCTTTTGCCCGTGCGAAGGTGCACTCGGCCAAGATGGACGCCGAGAAGCTGGTGAAGGCGGGGCCGCCACAGGGCAAGGAGCATCGCCACCCTGAAATGTATTATGAGGGTGTCCTGAAGGGTGCCCGTCTTGTGGCGGACGAGTGTGCGAAGGATGTAATTTTTGAATGAACTTGCTCGTGTGATCCTGTATTATGAAAACTTGTTCATGTGCGCTATGCAACGCTTGTTTGAATTTAAAATATTACCTTATGTGCGGCTGTTTATCAAATCTGAGAGATGGCCAGTTGTCGGCTTCTGCCCCCATGCCACGAGTGATGGGGTGTTCGGGATAAATCTGAGCACTCTTTTTCCCATTGTTGGGTCCTTCGAGGGAGGTGCTCAGCACAACGAACAAGGCAATTGGACTATAATGCTTTATCACTCTCACTTAGCCATAGAAGTCTACAATTTTAAATTTTGGCGAAGCCCCTAGTATTTGGAAGGCCGAATTCGGGGCGCTATACACGCCTAAGCCGGACAAAGCTGACTCCTTGCCCGAAGAGGCATAAGTCTTTAGGGACTCGAGACCTCTCGAACAGCGACCAGCTCTCGCCTTATCATGATAGTCAGTTTTAGCTTTCTCTACTGAGGTGCTTGCCCAGATGAACCGGGGCACCATCGCAGTAGTTCTCCCAGTGCTACCTTAGCCGATATAGCGGAACGTAAGGTACCAAAACATGGGAGACGGGCAAACCCAACTATTGACCCAAGACATGATTCGGAGTTGATGCATATAATGCTATAAGTTCGGGGTGCCACACTGTCGAAATTGTTCGGACTTCTCACGCCGTATTATGGGGTACGCTTAAGCCCCTGGCGTATTGGCCGTACCAGAGTGTACGGGTGTTGAATGTCATGAATGAACATATATAAAAAAGAATAGAGAATGCTATAATAGACTAGCGCATATGCATTGTTTATTCAAAAAGGTGCATCGAAGCATAATGATACAAGTAGTGCAATAAGCAAAAAGTAGGACTATTTGACATGTCCCCTCCAAGGGCAAGCTACGGAATGGTATTTAAAGCAGGTATTTCACTCGTTATCAGAGACCACCTGGGAGTTCCATGGTGCGACGTAGCTTTCTGCCTCCTTGGTTGTTGTATCGTGTGTCCGGCAATCATACTTCCGGACGGGGTTTCCAGAGAGTAAAGTCCTGAAAGAGAGAAAAAATAACAAAGCGGGAAGCCCCTAGTGCGGTTGAGCCGTGTTTTGGGGCATGCCGTAGTCGTGCCCCCCCCCACCTATGCCCATGGTATTTTCAATGCGTAATTATGTACGCGTGGCACGGATTTTGCCGTTTGGCTGGGACTGGGTTGGGGGCCGCATTGCTATGCGAGCTCGGAACGTGCTAGACGGTCTTGTTGCAGATTACTCTAGGCGCGCTTGACGGTGTCCGGGTGTTTAATCACCGAACTGGTGGATTGCCTGAAGAGGCTGCTTTGTTCTTCTGCTGTAAGGGTCGCAGTGTGCTCCTCCGTGCGAAGAGAGCGCTCTGTGTTTCCATTGACTGTGATGACCCCCCGAGGTCCTGGCATCTTGAGCTTGAGGTATGCATAATGCGGTACCGCATTGAATCTCACAAATGCGGTTTGCCCGAGCAGTGCATGATAGCCACTGCAGAACGGGACTATATCGAAGATTAACTCCTCGCTTCGGAAGTTATCCGGGGATCCGAAGACCACTTCCAGTGTGACTGAGCCTGTGCAATGGTCCTCTACACCTAGTATGACGCCTTTGAAGGTCGTTTTTGTGGGCTTGATCCTTGAGGGGTCTATACCCATTTTGCGCATTGTGTCCTGATAAAGCAGGTTTAGGCTGCTACCGCCATCCATAAGGACTCGAGTGAGGTGAAATCCATCGATGATTGGGTCTAGGACCAGTGCGGTGAATCCGCCATGACGGATACTAGTGGGGTGGTCCCTATGATCGAAGGTGATCGGACAGGAGGACCATGGGTTGAACTTTGGGGCGACTGGCTCCAACGCATATACGTCCCTTAGCGCACGCTTCCGCTCCCTCTTGGGGATGTGGGCTGCGTATATCATGTTCACCGTCCGCACTTGTGGGGGGAACCTCTTCTGTCCTCCGGTGTTTGGCGGCCGGGGCTCCTCCTCGTCATCGCTATGTAACCCCTTATCTTTGTTTTCGGCATTTAACTTGCCGGCCTGCTTGAACACCCAACATTCCCTGTTGGTGTGGTTGGCTAGCTTGTCGGGGGTGCCGTGTATTTGACACGAGCGATCGAGTATACGGTCCAAACTGGACGAGCCCGGAGTGCTTCTTTTGAATGGCTTTTTCCGCTGACCCGGTTTAGAGCCTCTGAATCCAGCATTGACTGTCGTATTCTCGGTATTGTCGATGTTGATGCGGCGCTTGTGTTTGTTGAGACGTGACCTGCCATTGCTATCCTTGGTATCTGAAGTACCATGGTTCTTGGATATGTTATTGCTGTGAGCCAGCCAGCTGTCCTCTCCCGCGCAAAAGCGGGTCATGAGTGTCGTGAGGGCTGCCATAGATTTCGGCTTTTCCTGGCCAAGGTGCCAGGCGAGCCACTCGTTGCGGATGTTGTGCTTAAAAGCTGCTAGGGCCTCTGCATCCGAACAGTCGACGATTTGATTTTTCTTTGTTAGGAACCGTGTCCAGAATTGCCTGGCCGATTCCTCTCGCTGCTGAATTATGTGGCTCAAGTCATCGGTGTCTGGTGGTCGCACATAAGTGCCCTGGAAGTTGTCGAGGAATGCGGCTTCCAGGTCTTCCCAACAGCCAATGGATTCTGCTGGCAAGCTGTTGAGGCAATGCCGAGCTGGTCCTTTGAGTTTGAGTGGGAGGTATTTGATGGCGTGTAGATCGTCACCGCGGGCCATGTGGATGTGCAGGAGAAAGTCCTCGATCCATACCGCAGGATCTATTGTACCGTCGTATGATTCGATATTTATGGGCTTGAAACCCTCTGGGATTTGGTGATCCATTACTTCGTCTGTGAAGCATAGGGGGGGTGCGGCGCCTCTGTACTAGGCTATATCACGACGCAGCTCAAATGAGTCTTGTCCGCTGTGTTCGGCCCGGCCGGATTTACTTTTACTGTATCCGGCATGACGGTTATCGTCTCGCGTAGTGGCGCGCCCTTGTGATCCGTAGATCGATCTTGCGTGTTTTGTTTTGTCCTCCAATGCGTCTCGCAGGTCTAGCATGTTTCCCCGTGCCTTGACATTTTTATTTGAGTGGCATCAGGGTGCGGGCTGAGCTTTTGGTTGAAATGCCTCTCTGTCATGGCCACGAGGTGGCCGATCAGCCGCGTCATACGCTCGAGATGTAGGTTTTAATGCTTCCTCCTCCAGTCGGGGTAGCAACCTGTGCTTTGGGTAACTCTTGGAGGGGCGTTCGAGTTCATATTCCTCTGCCGCAAGGACTTCAGCCCATCTGTCAGCTAGCAAATCTTGATCAGCTCGAAGCTGCTGTTGCTTTTTCTTAAGGCTATTTTCCGTGGCTATAAGCCGGCGCTTGAAGCGCTCTTGCTCGACGGGATCCTCAGGCACGACAAATTCGTCATCGTCGAGGATTGCCTCGTCTTCGGAGGGAGGCATGTAATTATCATCCTCCGCCTCTCCATCTGCCGCTCTCTCGGGAGGGCTGGCTTCTCCATCCTCCTGCTCTAAATCTTGCTGGAGGGGATTGTCGTCATCTTCGGCACTATCCGGAGTGCTATTATCTCCTGTGCCGGTATCACCACTTTTGCCTTGGCGAGACTTAGAGCGGCGCCGCTGACGTCGGCGCTTGGGTTGCTTCTTGGAGGGGTCATCCTCCGCTGTCCCATCGCCATTGCCTTCTTTGGGTGTGTCCACCATATATATATATATATATATATCATATGATGAGGTGGTTGTCCAGTGCCCTGTGGGCAGTGGTTCTTGTTCGTCTCCTGCATCGTCGTCCATACCGTTGATGTCTTCGGATTCGAAGTCGAGCATGTCGGTCAAATTGTCGACAGTGGCTACTAAGTGGGTGGTGGGTGGGCGGCGAATTTCTTCGTCATCCGCATCCCAATCCTGCCGGACATAGTTCGGCCAGGACTCTCCTGACAAGGAGAGAGACCTTAATGAGTTCAGTATGTCGCCGAAGGGCGAGTGCTGAAAGATATCCGCGGAGGTGAACTCCATGATCGGCGCCTATTCAGATTCAATAGGCACGGGCGCAGGCGGTCCGGAGTTCGTGGTTGGGGAAGAATCCGGCAGTTTGGCGTCACGGCTCTCGTGAAGGGTAAGGTCGATACTCGGCTCGATCGCCGCTAAGAATGCTACCTCCGTGGCAGGGTCTATCCACCCGTCCATGGATGGCGCAATTGGCTCCGAATTGAGGGTCGGAGCGGTTGCTGGTGCGGTCTCCTGAACACTGTCCGATGGTAGAGCTAAATCATGCTCATCATGACCGTGCGGCGCACTCGGTAGGGGCTCGAATCCGTCGAAGATCAAGTCTCCGCGGATGTCGGCCATGTAGTTTAAGCTTCCAAACCTGACCTGGTGGCCAGGGGCGTAACTCTCGATCTGCTCCAGATGGCCAAGCGAGTTGGCCCGTAGTGCGAAGCCGCCGAATACGAAGATCTGTCCGGGGAGAAAAGTCTCACCCTGGACTGCATTGCTATCGATGATCGAAGGAGCCATCAAGCCTGACGATGACGACACAGAGGAACTCTCAATGAAAGCACCAATGTCGGTTCAAAACCGGCGGATCTCGGGTAGGGGATCCCGAACTGTGCGTCTAGGTGGATGGTAACAGGAGGCGGGTGACACGATGTTTACCCAGGTTCGGGCCCTCTTGATGGAGGTAATACCCTACGTCCTGCTTGATTGTTCTTGATAGTATGAGTAGTACAAGAGTTGATCTACCACGAGATCGAAGAGGCTAAACCCTAGAAGCTAGGCTATGGTATGATTGTTGTTGTTGGTCCTACGGACTAAACCCTCCGGTTTATATAGACACCGGAGGGTGCTAGGGTTACACAGAGTCGGTTACCGGGAAGGAGATCTACATATCCGTACTGCCAAGCTTGCCTTCCACGCCAAGGAGAATCCCATCCGAACATGGGACGAAGTCTTCAATCTTGTATCTTCATAGTCCAACAGTCCGGCCAAAGGATATAATCCGGCTGTCCGGATACCCCCTAATCCAGGACTCCCTCAACAGGGACTAGGTTAGGGGGATTTGGGGGCTTCTGGAGCCCTCCGATCGCGATCGTGCAGCTCCGGACAAAGAGGGAAACTAAGTGGGGTGCAGGTGAATGGTAGTGGGCTGAGAGAAGAGAAGAGAGAGAGGCCCAGCGACTGTTTTGGAGACCGAAACGTCCGACAATAGACCGGCTATACTGCCGCTATAGTTATCCATTGGGGCGTCAAACGGACTCCGAATGCGATGAAACTTGGCAGGCAACCTACTAACAACATAGCAACACCACACGCCAACTTTCAACCCATTCCGGGAACATTTTTTGGCCACTTATAAAATAATATTTCGGACGTGCCGCGGGCGCGTGCAAGTGTGTCTGAGCTCAGAACGGACAACGGAGAGAACTGGGGGAACCCGAATGGATGCAAGTTTTGAAAACATGATGATGCAATGCACATGATGACATGGCAAGATGCAACGCGCAAGCGAATGACAAGCCAACAATACCGAAAAACTGGGAGACAACTGGCGCAATAGTCTCGGGGCGTTACACATTGGCCCCCTAGCCTTGGATCAAATTGTGAAGGATTTTTTTTGGGCAACCTTAGATTCATTTTTTAGCAAGCTCTGCCACTGAATACAATAGTTAGTTCATACCCAAATCCTTAATGAACAGGCATGCATCTGTATTTAGGGTGTTTCTTTAAAATAAATTGAGAGAGAGAATGGGTGTTTCTTCAACTCTACTTTCTTCCACCAAACGTGTGAACGTGGCCCATGAACATACTCGGTTCTGCTCATCCGATGCACGAATGCACTTGCTTACTTCTTTATATACTAGTAATCACGCACGTGCACATGCATGTTTACCCCATTAAGGATGCATGTGTACTATCAATAATATGGGCAGATTGAGGCTTCAACAAGCACAATTTAAATCTAGTTGGCTATTGTGGCAAGTTGCAAGAGGATTATTTGTAAAGCAACCGGGCAACTGCCCCTGATCCAACTTTCCATTGAATGGAAAGGCATTACCTACCGGTCTTATAATACACAACAGTGAATAATACACCTGCAACTGCATAGCAGTAGCACATGTGTTTGCAACTCTCTAAAGTTCTGGCCTATCACCCTCTCAATTTCACACGGATCAAGATAGTATTTTGGCTCTTGGTGATAGGAGCTTTGAAGTAGGTGTAGAAGGGCTCGCGTTGAGGCTGGCAGTACCACAAGGCAGGAACGGCAACCTTCCTTCGCTTCGTTAGTCGCTCATAGTTTGTGCAAGACATATAGCTTAAAAAGCTTGTAAGGCAAGCCATGATGCTGGAGTTGGACCTCAATGAAGTTGCTTGACAAGTAACTTCAATGTTAACAAAACATTTTTTCTTTATGAATATAGTGAATATGATGGAACTCCGGTATATTCAGTGAAACACTTTCAGATATGTTGACAATTAAGGTTGATTACTTCTTCATGTTAGAACATCATTCCTATAGGACATGAGGTGTTGCAAAAAAGCATTTAGAGATATCTAGGGCACAAGGATTCACAACAGTGATTATATGAGGAGTAAAAAAACATTTAGGCTACATCTGGAGCTATCTATGTATGTCGAAATTTTCATCCAGCAACGGTAAGTACAAAGATACACCGAATACGAATCGATTGTACTCCCTCCATCTCATAATATAAGATCTTATTACATCCAATTTGTGAGCAAAATGAATGTAATAAGATGTTATATTATGGGAGAGAGGGAGTACTTTCATGTGGACGCTGATATAACTGTCAAATACTTAAAAAATTGGAATAGAGGGAACCCTCAAGTCTATAATTCAGCAAGAACTGCACAATGTTCACAAATGTACGTTAGTTCTGGATCACTCTTCAATGGAGCCTGCTCCTTGACTGATTTTTGTGCACATAGCCACCTAGTGAAACGCACAGAATAGACAACTTCCTTAAATCAGAGAGAGAGAGAGAACGCGTCCCAATAAAAAGATCTACTTGAGGAAAATATAGGTACTCCCTCCATAAAGAAATATAAGAGTATTTACACTACTTGAGTGATCTAAATGCTCTTACATTTCTTTACGGAGGGAGTACAATTTACACTCTTTGTAGATCCCTCTTTCCTCATGATGGCATGTAGATTTCTTCCACGGACTCTTAGTAAACTCTCCATTTCATGTGATTCAGATTGAAGGGGAACCTGTCAAACATTTGCTTAGAAGCTGAAATCAGTATGCACTTCCATTTAATTCTAAAAGAACCGGTAATTATAAGCTGTAATTGTGTGGTGGCATCTAAGGTGAGTGTTGGGGATATTACTACTGGACGTAAACCGGCCAGGGGTAGCCGGGTTAACTCTATGAAGATCAGAGGCCCATAAAGACGTAAGGATGGTGGCGCTTTACGAAGGCCCAAGGCCCAAAGGCGGGTTAAGGCCTGTAGATGTAAACCGACTTTCTCATGTGACTTGTATTGTAAGATAGGGAGGATAGAGACCGAGTTGGACACATTGATGATCCGGCATCGGGACTCTGTAAACCGACGGGCGTCGACCTATGTATATAAAGGGACGACCTAGTGGCAGTTTAGGGATAACGGACAACAACTCGAGATCCAGGCAAAGCGGACTCGCTCCCTGATCATCGAAACCCCAGCAATTCCATTGCAACTAGACGTAGGCTTTTACCTTCATCGTAAGGGGCTGAACTAGTATAAAACTCCCGTGTCCCTTGTCCGGTTTAACCCCTTTAAGCTAACCCGTAGCGATGGCTCCATGACTAAGTCTGTCGGAGTAAATGACCACAGGTAGCCTAGCCGGCTCCCCTGGCTCTTCAGAAAAATCATAGGCCGATCGAGCCTTCAAGCATCCAAGACGTGGAGCCGCCTTCCCCCAGCTGGCTACCTCTCAGGCCGGCTGCACGAAGGCGACCCAGCCCTAAAAATCCTCATGAAGAAAACCATGAGAGGACCGGCTCTGAGAAGCCGGCCACGAGAAGGCCGACTCCAAGAAGGCCCCCCCAGCAGGCGGCCGAGATCGTGCCCTCAGAGTCTGCACCCACATAACGGCGATGAGACGGGGCGTGGCTACAGTGATGCCTGCCACCCCCGAATCCCAGAACGCGCATGGCCACAATGCGTCGTACGGGGCGGCCATCACCCGTCCGGCACAGCACTGTTGCCATGTTGACCATGATGTCACCCACGGCGAGCTATCAGTACGACCCATGGGTGGCGGGCCCCCTCAGCCAGTGAGACGCCTAAAGGCGGCCAGGCCTCTCCCAGTCGACCTGGGGTATGGCCGACTCCCAATAGCCGGCTAATTCACTCCCTCGAAGGAGGCGCCTCATTAAGGAGATATGACGAGGTAAGGCTACAGCGATAAGCCGCCCAGCGGCAGCACTGTAGCCATGCTTACCACGACAAAGCCCTCGTCACCAAAGGCGAGGCAACAGTAACCAGCCTCCGACAAGACCCCCGAGCGGTGGGACCGGCCTGTCGACCAGAAGGCCGGCAGCCGGCGGGGTCCACCAGTCGGCAGGCCCCATCGGTCAGCGGAGAAGCCGGCGAGCGCAGACACAGACGGCTGGGGCCCACGCCCAGCCAGATTACCATTGTACCTGAGGGAGTCCTGGATTAGGGGGGTGTCCGGATGGCCGGACTATACCTTCAGCCGGACTCCTGGACTATGAAGATACAAGATTGAAGACTCCGTCCTGTGTCCGGAAGGGACTTTCCTTGGCGTGGAAGCCAAGTGTCGGTGTCAAAACCGGCGGATCTCGGGTAGTGGGTCCCGAACTGTGCGTCTAGGCCGGATGGTAACAGGAGGCAGGGAACATGATGTTTTACCCAGGTTCGGGCCCTCTTGATGGAGGTAAAACCCTACGTCCTGCTTGATTAATATTGATGATATGGGTAGTACAAGAGTAGATCTACCACGAGATCAAGGAGGCTAAACCCTAGAAGCTAGCCTATGGTATGATTGTTGTATATGGAGTTGATTGCCTACGGACTACAACCCTCCGGTTTATATAGACACCGGATAGGGTTAGGGTTACATAGAGTCGGTTACAATGGTAGGAGATCTTGAATATCCGCATCGCCAAGCTTGCCTTCCACGCCAAGGAAAGTCCCATCCGGACACGAGACGAAGTCTTCAATCTTGTATCTTCATAGTCCTGGAGTCCGGCTGAAGGTATAGTCCGGCTACCCGGACACCCCCTAATCCAGGACTCCCTCAGTAGCCCCCGAACCAGGCTTCAATGACGACGAGTCCGGCATGCAGATTATCTTCGGCATTGCAATGCGGGTTCTTCTCCAAATTCCGTGTATCTGTTGAATAACGTCCGATTTTCGTAATGTAGCGCACCTTGGCTTCCACGCCCAATAATGGCCGTCTTCCACGTGTCAAACGAATGCGAAAAGTCGGGGTGTTTTTACATTCACACCCCTAGCCGCATAAACGAGCCGCCTATTTAATGGGATGGGGATTCAGACCCAAACCACACCTTCTCCTCCCCACGAGTAATCATCAGAGCGCCTCTAGCAAAGGTCCATTCCAACATGGCCAACCGTCATAGCTCCTCCTCTCGCCCTTCCAGTCCTAAACCTGGAGACTGGGAGAGGTGCTCCATCCCGCACAACGAGCTAGTGTTGCTTCAGGCCAAGGGATTTCCCCCTCAGGCCTATATGGTCCCGGTCCGAGCCGGACTCGCCACCTATAATGGTGGAGAGCAAGCGGAGAGCACCCCCAATCCTTCCAAAGGAGAGCGGGTGTGCCTCGTCCCTTATCTCATAAGAGGACTTGGATTTCCAATTCATCCATTTCTCTGTAGGCTTCTGGAGTTCTACAGCCTCCAGCTGCACAATCTCACGCCCGGCTCTATATTACATATCGCGGGCTTCGTTCCCCTTTGCGAGCTATTCCTGGGTGTTGAGGTTCATTTCGCGCTGTGGAAGAGGTTATTCTGCCTGGTGCCCCGCTCTATGGAGGGGTCAATGTATCAAGTGGGCGGAGCCGAAGTGTGGCGCATCGCAGGGACCGGATATCTATCCGGAACCCCAAAGAAGGCGTCCGAAGACTGGCCTTCGGAATAGTTTTATATAGAGGGCGTCCCTCTGCCGGATCCTATTCGGATCGGCCTTCCTGAGTTCGACAGTGCTCCCTTAAACAAGCGCCTGAGCTGGCGTCCACGGAGCCCTCAGGGGGAAAGTGACAGGGACATCATTTACCTGATGGGCCGAATAAGATTGTTAGCCCATTCCGGACTGACCATGATCGGGGTTATGGCCGAATGCATTATGCGGGGGGTGCAGCCACTTCAGTATAGAAGCCACCCCATGTGGGACTTCAACGGGGAGGACGACGCCACCTGCTACGGCCGTAAGGGGCCGGATTCGGCTGCCGCTCTACTAAAGATCTTGTCCACTTTGTATAAGGGAGAAGAGGATGAATTTCTCCGCGTCAACCCACAGGGTGGATTCTCTATGCATAATCCACCAAGCTGGGTAAGCGGTCGCATTTACTTGCCCATTCGTTTTGTATTCCCATTGTTAAATATTTAGTCTAACGACTTCAACGCAGGAACTGCGCCGGGCTGTTAAGGAAATAAACAGCCCTCCTCCACAACCCGAGGACCCAGAACGGTCCCTCGATCCGGACTCCAAAGAGGATCCGGACATATCGGTGGAGCTTATCGATGGGGTGTTCCATCAGCTAAGCAAGGACAATACCTTGGTAGCCGTCACGGCTGATTACCCAGGGTTAATCCCGGCCTCCCAGGTGACAGAAACCGGAGTCTCCTTCCCTTGAGAGAGATTCCACTCTCACGTATTCCGGTGTTTCTGACGACAACACTGTTTCAGGCAGGAGGCCGAACCTGCGGCGGCTAGCCAACGAGGGGCCGTAGGGCCCCGTGGGACAAAAAGGAATGCAGTCCGGACTGAGATGCCGGCGCAAAGGTATAGCGCACCCTCTGTTTCCCTGGTGTTACTCTGTCAGGGCATATTAACGTTCGTGCTATCTTCAGAACGAAGAGACCTCGCCGAACTACATCCGGAGAGGTTGCCAATCGCGCCTCCACCAGCCAGGCTCCAACATCTGGCCAGGAAGCGGAGGCGAGCACAAGGCGCGCACCGGACGCTCCTCCGACAGAGGATGCGGACAGGCTGTTTGCCACAAATTCTGAAGTGGAGAGTGCCATGAACCACAGGCGTCGCCGGACAGTTCTACGCGACGCTTGTTTCTCCCAAGAGGCTTTAGATGCCTTTAATTCGGGAGATGCATACCTCCGTGCCGCTCAAAATGGTTTAGCTAGAGCCACGGAGCAGTATGTAAAAGACATACGGGTAAGAAAATTTTGGTTAAACATATATATGCCAGTAGCCCCCGAGACTTGAAGCAGTTAGAGCAACTGATTTAAGGATCATTTAATATGCAGGTTCTTACAGAGAAGAATACCGTACTGTCCCAGGAGCTGGAAAGTGCAAGGCCCAACTAGAGGCCGCACTAGCCGCAGCAGGGGAGCCCAAAGAGACCTCCTCAGGTAAGATACTCTTCGAAAGATTAGTATTGTGCGGTGTGGGTGCAAATCTGACAAATCATATTGTAGATGGCGCCGGACTCGATCCGGACAAGCAACAACTCTTACGCCGGCTAAAGGCCGGTGAGAGTACGTTGACAAAGGTGAGGCGAGAGAAGAATGATCTTCAGGATGCCAACACCAAGCTGGACGTCAAACTTAAAGATGTTCGTGGCCAGCTGTCGAACTCCACGAAGGAGAATCAGCGGCTTCAACATGGCATTTTTAGTAAGTGCTTGAACGAACTTCAAAAAAAAGTTCGGCGAGGAAGTCGACTAACAGAGTAATGTCTGTAGGTATGCTCACAGGTCGTCCTGCAGAGGAGATGCCCGGTTCTACGGGTGACCTTCTTCCCGAACTCTTGCAACTGCACGAGCGAATTCGGCAGGTGATGCAGGGTATTGCCCAAGCCTTATGGCCTGCCCACTCCGTGCCCGAGGGCCTTGGAGAGCTTGCGGAGAAGCTGAAGGGAGCTCGGCGGCGCTTCCAGTTGTGGAAGATATCGGCCTGCCGACAAGGCGCTAGGGAGGCCTGGGCCATGGTGAAGACCCGTTTTACGAAGTCTGACCCAAACCACATGGCCGAGGTCCGACCAGTGGGGCCTGACGGGAAGGAGATCCCTGTAAGCTTAGTATACGGCCAAGTAGAGTTGGCCGCGAAGTATTCCCAGCAGGACTGTAAATTAGACAGCCTGTTAGATGGTATAGAGGAGGAACACAATCAGTCAGAATGACTGTGTAATTTTGAATTGACATGTATAATGCCTTCTAGTCAGATTGTAGATCGTTTGTTGTTGCCGACCTTTTCGCTTCAACCTCAGGACCTGACGGTCCGGAGTGTGTCCGAATACCCTAGCGGTTATATAAGAACCGGGGCATGCGTGGAGACCAGGCGTAGGGGTCATCAGTGCTTTATCAGACAAGTGCCCAACTAGTTATGTTATATTACATGGTTAGTAAGAAACATCTTCCAGAGAGAATAGTTCCGTTAAAGGTTCCTTTCGCTGGGAGGCATGCCCTAAGGTGCATGTCCGGACTGCGTGAAGAGACGCAGAAAAAAAAGCATCTGGGGGCGTATAAAATGAGTAAAAAGATCATCTTTTATTTCACCGACCGAATATTCCCTTAAGAACGCTAGCTTTCGGCTTCACCCAGTCTGAGGTACACATCTGGCTGACCCGGCAGTAACAATCGCAGAGGTGCTCCCTTTACCGCCTAGCCAAACAATCGGGAACGTAGGGGTAAGCACAAGAGCCAGGCAACCCAGCTTGGCCAAAACTTAAGTCATATCGATGCATATAATGGTGAAGAAAAAAGGTACATGCGGAAGTTTGACGCATGTGTTGGGCGTGAAGCCCATATAAATAAGCTTCTGTTAAAGAAGCCCCCAGGTTTAATGAGCGCGAGTGGCGCATCACTAGATGAGCCTTTAAGGGCTATAAAAGAAAAGAGGGGAAGGAGAGAAATGTAAGACAGAAAAATGCAAAAAATGGACAAAGGAAGGAGACGAACACAGAGTCCGGCGCTAGGCATAGAATCTTCGGAGACGGGTGGCGTTCCACGGGTTCGGCTCGAGCCGGTTATCCGACGCATCTCGCAGGCGGTACGCCCCACCAGTCAGGACTTGGTCGATTATGAATGGACCTTCCCACTTGGGCTTGAGTTTGTCCTTTTTCTTATCCGGTAGGCGTAGAACTAGTTTGCCAACATTGTAATTTTTGGCCCGTACTTCTCTGCTTTGATATCTTCGGGCCTGCTGTTGATAAAATGCGGAACGGGCTTTTGCCATGTCACGCTCCTCCTCCAAGGCGTCCAAGTTGTCCTGCTGATCGAGCTCGGCTTCTCTTTCTTCGTACATGCGCACTCTAGGTGAGTCATGAATTATGTCGCAGGGCAGAACTGCCTCTGCGCCGTACACCATAAAAATGGTGTGTATCCGGTGGTGCGGTTTGGCGTGGTCCGCAGCCCCCATAGCATGGAGTCGAGCTCCTCTACCCAGTGCGTGTTAGATTCCTTGAGGGACCGCACCAGTCTGGGTTTAATGCCGCTCATGATAAGACCATTTGCACGTTCGACCTGGCCGTTGGTTTGTGGGTGATAGATGGAAGCATAATCGAGCTTGATGCCCATGTTTTTGCACCAGAGTTTTACCTCGTCGGCGGTAAAGTTTGTACCGTTATCGGTTATGATGCTGTGGGGGACGCCATAACGGTGTACAACCCCGGATATGAAGTCTATCACAGGTCTGGATTCGGCCGTTTTAACAGGCTTGGCTTCTATCCATTTGGTGAATTTATCCACCATGACCAGTAAGTATTTTTTCCTATTGGTCCCACCTTTAAGGGGTCCAACCATGTCAAGCCCCCAGACCGCAAAAGGCCAGGTGATGGGTATAGTTTGGAGTGCGGTGGGTGGCATATGGCTTTGGTTGGCAAAAAGTTGGCAACCAGCGCATCGTTGGACTAGGTCCTGAGCGTCTGCCCGGGCCGTCGGCCAATAAAAGCCTGTACGGAAAGCCTTGCTAACAAGGGACCGAGCAGCGGCGTGGTGACCACCGAGTCCGGCATGAATTTCAGCCAGAAGGTTCCGCCCTTCCTCTTCGGAGATGCACCTTTGAAGGACTCCGGTAGTGCTTTTCTTATAAAGCTCTCCCTCATGGACTCTATAGGCTTTAGATCGCCGCACTATGCAGCGGGCCTCGTTTTGGTCCTCCGGGAGTTCCTGCCTAGTAAGGTAGGCTAGGAATGGTTCTGTCCACGGGGCGATAACCGCCATTATTACGTGGGCTGAAGGTGTAATTTCATTGGCAGAGCCTCCAATTGTGTCAGATTGTTCGGCGTCAAGTGGTGCGGCTGGGTCCGGGCTGTTATTTGCGGGTTCCCCCTCCCATGCTATGGATGGCTTGAACAATCTTTCCAAAAAGATGTTGGGGGGGACTGCATCGTGTTTTGCTCCGATGCGTGCTAGGACGTACGCTGCTTGATTGTTTTCTCGGGCTATATGGTGAAACTCCAGCCCTTCGAACCGAGTTGACATTTTTAGGACGGCGTTGCGGTAAGCTACCATTTTTGGGTCCTTGGCGTCGAAGTCTCCATTTATTTGGGATATCGCGAGGTTTGAATCCCCGCGTACCTCTAGGCGCTGGATACCCATGGATACTGCTATCCGGAGACCATGTAGGAGGGCCTCATATTCAGCTACATTGTTGGAATCCGTGTACATGATCTGGAGCACATATTGGACTGTGTCTCTTGTGGGGGACGTCAGGATGACGCCAGCCCCTAGTCCGGCCAACATTTTGGAGCCGTCGAAATACATAATCTAGTTTGAATATGTGTCGTACTCTTTAGGGAGCTCGGCCTCCGTCCATTGTGCGACGAAGTCGGCCAAAACTTGCGATTTAATAGCTCGCCGTGGCTTATAGGTTATATCAAACGGGAGAAGCTCGATGGACCATTTTGCAATCCGACCCGTTGCATCGCGGTTGTTGATAATATCGTTGAGTGGTACTTCCGAGGCTACTGTTATGGGACACTCTTGAAAGTAGTGTCGTAGCTTCCGGGATGCCATGAATACCGCGTATGCAATCTTTTGATAATGTGGATACCGTGATTTGCATGGAGTGAGGAGAGTGGATACGTAGTAGACCGGCCTTTGAAGGGGGAATTTGTGTCCATCCGTTTCCCGCTCGACAACGAGCACTGCGCTGACAACTTGATGTGTTGTTGCAATGTACAATAACATTGGTTCGCCGGTGTTTGGCGCGGCCAGGACTGGGTTTGTTGCCAATATGGCTTTTATTTCATCAAGTCCGGCCGTGGCGGCATCCGTCCACTCGAAGTGTTCGGTGCGCCGAAGGAGGCGATAGAGGGGTAGTGCCTTTTCTCCCAAGCGGGAGATTAAGCGGCTTAAAGCCGCCACGCATCCGGTTAATTTTTGTATTTGTTTAAGGTCCTTTGGGACATCCAATTGTGACAAAGCTTGGATCTTGGCTGGGTTTGCTTCAATTCCTCTACCGGATACAATGAAGCCTAAGAGCTTTCCAGCTGGAACGCCGAAGACGCATTTTTCTGGGTTGAGCTTGATGTCATATTTTCAGAGGTTATCGAATGTAAGCCTCAAGTCGTTTACTAGGGATTCAACATGTCTTGATTTGACGACCATGTCATCCACATACGCCTCCACTGTTTTGCTGATCTGGTTTGCCAGACATGTCTGGATCATGCGCTAATATGTTGCACCGGCGTTTTTCAGCCCGAAGGGCATTGTGTTGAAGCAGAATGGGCCATATGGTGTGATGAATGTTGTTGCAGCTTGGTCCGATTCTGTGATCTTGATTTGATGGTAACCGGAGTATGCGTCGAGGAAACACAACAAATCGTGTCCTGCGGTGGCATCGATAATTTGATCGATACGGGGGAGGGGGAAGGGATCCTTTGGGCAAGCCTTGTTAAGGTCTTTAAAATCGACACACAGGCGCCAGGATTTGTCCTTCTTTGGTACCATCACCAGGTTTGCTAGCCAGTCCGGATGTTTTATGTCTCTAATGAATCCGGCCTCCAATAGCTTGGCTAGCTCCTCTCCCATAGCCTGTCTCTTGGGTTCGGAAAAACGCCGAAGGGCTTGTTTGACAGGTTTGAATCCTTTTAGGATATTTAAGCTGTGTTCGACCAGCCTGCGTGGGATCCCTGGCATGTCTGAAGGGTGCCAGGCGAAAATGTCCCAGTTCTCTCGTAGGAACTCTCGCAGTGCGGCGTCTACATCAGGGTTCAGTCGTGCCCTGATGGAAGCTGTTTTATTGGGGCCCGTTGGATGGGCCTGGAATTTGACTATTTCGTCAGTTGGCTTGAAGGATGTGGATTTGGATCTCTTGTCGAGTATCACATCATCCCTGTTAACCGTGGAGCACAGCGCAGTCAGTTCCTCGGCCGCTAAGGCTTCGGATAGTGCCTCAAGGGCTAATGCGGCCATCTTGTTTTCGGCGCGGAGTGCTATGTCCGGATCACTAGCTAGAGTGATAATTCCGTTCGGCCCGGGCATCTTAAGCTTCATGTACCCGTAATGGGGTATTGCTTGGAAGATTGTGAATGCTTCCCTCCCTAGTAAAGCGTGATATCCGCTTTTGAACGGGGCCACCTGAAACGTGACTTCTTCGGACCTGTAATTATCCGACGTGCTGAACACCACATCTAGTGTGATTTTTCCTGTGCAGCGCGCTTCCCTGACTGGGGATTATTCCTCTAAAGGTTGTGCTGCTTCGCTCGATGCGGTTCCAGTCTATTTCCATTTTTTGAAGGGTTTCCTCATAAATGAGGTTCAGTCCGCTGCCTCCATCCATGAGCACCTTGGTGAGGCGAAAGCCGTCCACTATGGGACTGAGGACCAATGCGGCTGGTGCTCGGGCTGTTCGGAATCTAGGTTCATCACTTGCGTTGAAGGTAATGGCAGTGTCGCTCCATGGATTTATTGTTGCAACTTGATAGACTTCGGCGAGGCTGCGGAGTGTTCTTTTTCGCACATTCTTTGATGCGAAAGTCTCGAAGACTGTGAGAACGGTACTGGTGTCCTTGGGCTGGCTTTCTACGGCCTCCGGAATTAAGAGATCCTCGCCGATTTTTGCCACCTGCCGGAGTATCCAACATGCTCTAAGGCTGTGAGTTGGTGTGGCGTCCTCTGTACTATGAATTCTACAGGTTCCATCAAGCCATCTTTCCAGTACGGTTCCATGCCCTGTAGAGGGTTTTGGCTTTTTGGTGTTTATCCCGGGTGTCCTGTAATGATGCACCCTCTTAGTTCGGACGGGATTACTATTCAAGGCCAGATTATCCCAAAAATTTATTTCAGTTTTCCAGGCGCTTTCCATCGCACAGTATTTTTGTACTATGGACGCCAAGTCAGCGAAGCGTGTGATACCACGACGACTTACGGCGCTAAGGATTCCCTTGTCCGTGCAATTACTGCAGAAAATTGAGATTGCGTCTTCCTCGCGGCAATCCTTTATCCTATTCATAACCAGGAGGAATCTGGCCCAGTAATGATTTACTGTTTCCTCGGGCCTCTGCCTGATTTGGGAGAGATTGCTTATGATCGGGTGGGCGGGTGTCGTTTAATCTGAAACCTCACCCAATCCAAGATTCGGAGGCCGAAGAGTTTCCGAACTCTGAAGTTCGGATTCTTGGATGTTGTCCAGTGAATCTGGCCCGTTGCCTGATCCTAAGCTCAGGTCTTGAGTTACATCTCCCCCTCCGCGGGTATCCGGCTTGGAGGGGTCGGGAATTCGGACGTAGCTAGTCCTTAAGATAGATGAAGGGTCGCCGCACTGCGTCTCTACCACAGCAACGTGGTGGGTGACTTGGGGAGAGTTAATTTCTCTTAGATTTGGTTTAAGCCCAACCTGGTCGTAATCCGTAGCGACCCCCAGGGCGGCGATGCGATCCAAGAGCTTGTTTACGGAAGAGAGCTCCATTGGATCTAGCTGCTCGACGAGCTCCGAGCTGACGTGTAGGTTGCTTTTGATGACCCGAGAGGTCACCGTCGGCGCAACAGCCGAACAGGCGGTCATGAGGAAACCACCTAGCCGGAGGGTTTGGCCGACAGCCAAGGCTCCCTTAGCAACGGCGCCGTCTTTAAAGGCGGGAGGAGGCATCCTTCCTGATTGTGACGGCACAGAGGAACTCTCAATGAAAGCACCAATGTCGGTGTCAAAACCGGCGGATCTCGGGTAGTGGGTCCCGAACTGTGCGTCTAGGCCGGATGGTAACAGGAGGCAGGGAACACGATGTTTTACCCAGGTTCGGGCCCTCTTGATGGAGGTAAAACCCTACGTCCTGCTAGATTAATATTGATGATATGGGTAGTACAAGAGTAGATCTACCACGAGATCAAGGAGGCTAAACCCTAGAAGCTAGCCTATGGTATGATTATTGTATATGGAGTTGATTGCCTACGGACTACAACCCTCCGGTTTATATAGACACCGGATAGGGTTAGGGTTACATAGAGTCGGTTACAATGGTAGGAGATCTTGAATATCTGCATCACCAAGCTTGCCTTCCACACCAAGGAAGGTCCCATCCGGACACGGGACGAAGTCTTCAATCTTGTATCTTCATAGTCCTGGAGTCCGGCTGAAGGTATAGTCCGGCTACCCGGACACCCCCTAATCCAGGACTCCCTCAGCAAGCTTGGCGATACGGATGTTCAGATCTCCTACCATTGTAACCGACTCTATGTAACCCTATGTTGGAAATATGCCCTAGAGGCAATAATAAAAGGATTATTATTATATTTCCTTGTTCATGATAATTGTCTTTTATTCATGCTATAATTGTGTTATCCGGAAATCGTAATACATGTGTGAATAATAGACACCAACATGTCCCTAGTAAGCCTCTAGTTGACTAGCTCATTGATCAATAGATAGTCATGGTTTCCTGACTATGGGCATTGGATGTCATTGATAACGAGATCACATCATTAGGAGAATGATGTGATGGACAAGACCCAATCCTAAAGATAGCACAAGATCGTATAGTTCGTTTGCTAGAGTTTTCCAATGTCAAGTATCCTTTCCTTAGACCATGAGATCGTGTAACTCCCGGATACCGTAGGAGTGCTTTGCATATACCAAACGTCACAACGTAACTGGGTGACTATAAAGGTATACTACAGGTATCTCTGAAAGTGTCTGTTGGGTTGACACGGATCAAGACTGGGATTTGTCACTCCGTATGATGGAGAGGTATCACTGGGCCCACTTGGTAATGCATCATCATTATGAGCTCAAAGTGACCAAGTGTCTGGTCACGGGATCATGCATTACGGTACGAGTAAAGTGACTTGCCGGTAACGAGATTGAACGAGGTATTGGGATACCGACGATCGAATCTTGGGCAAGTAACATACCGATTGACAAAGGGAATTGTATACGGGGTTGCTTGAATCCTCGACATCGTGGTTCATCCGATGAGATCATCGAGGAGCATGTGGGAGCCAACATGGGTATCCAGATCCCGCTATTGGTTATTGACCGGAGAGCAATCTCGGTCATGTCTACATGTCTCCCGAACCCGTAGGGTCTACACACTTAAGGTTCGGTGACGCTAGGGTTGTAGGGATATGTATATGCAGTAACCCGAATGTTGTTCGGAGTCCCGGATGATATCCCGGATGTCACGAGGAGTTCCGGAATGGTCCGGAGGTAAAGAATTATATATAGGAAGTGCTGTTTCGGCCATCGGGACAAGTTTCGGGGTCACCGGTATTGTACCGGGACCACCGGAAGGGTCCCGGGGGTCCACCGGGTGGGGCCACCTATCCCGGAGGGCCCCATGGGTTGAAGTGGGAAGGGATCCAGCCCAAGGTGGGCTGGGGCGCCACTTACCCCTAGGGACCATGTGCCTAGGGGGGGGGAACCCTAAAGGGGGGCACCCCCTTGGTTGGGGGGCAAGCCCCCCACCCCTTGGCCGCCGCCCCCCCCCCCTAGGAGATTGCATCTCCTAGGGCCGGCGCTGTTGGGTTTCGTAGTAATTTCAAAAAATTTCCTACGCACACGCAAGATCATGTGATGCATAGCAACGAGAGGGGAGAGTGTTGTCTACGTACCCACGCAGACCGACTGCGGAAGCGTTGACACAACGTAGAGGAAGTAGTCGTACGTCTTCACGATCCAATCGATCAAGTACCGAAACTATGGCACCTCCGAGTTCGAGCACACGTTCAGCTCGATGACGATCCCCGGACTCCGATCCAGCAAAGTGTCGGGGAAGAGTTCTGTCAGCACGACGGCGTGGTGACGATCTTGATGCACTACAGCAGCAGGGCTTCGCCTAAACTCCGCTACAGTATTATCGAGGAATATGGTGGCTGGGGGCACCGCACACGGCTAAGGAATAGATCACGCGGATCAACTTGTGTGTTTCTAGGGTGCTTCTGCCTCAGTATATAAAGGACTAGAGGGGGGAGGCTGGCCGGCCATAGGAGGCGCGCCAGGAGAGTCCTACTCCCTCTGGGAGTAGGATTCCCCCCCCCAATCCTAGTTGGAATAGGATTGGCGGAGGGGGAAAAGAGAGAGAGGGGGTCGGCCACCTCTCCTAGTCCTAATAGGACTAGGGGAAGGGGGAGGCGCGCAGCCCATGTAGGGCTGCCTCTTCTCTTTTCCACTAAGGCCCATCATGGCCCATTTAGCTCCCGGGGGGTTCCGGTAACCTTCCCGGTACTCCGGTAAAATCCCGATTTCACCCGGAACACTTCCGATATCCAAACATAGGCTTCCAATATATCAATCTTTACGTCTCGACCATTTCGAGACTCCTCGTCATGTCCGTGATCACATCCGGGACTCCGAACAACCTTCGGTACATCAAAATGCCTAAACTCATAATATAACTGTCATCGTAACCTTAAGCGTGCGGACCCTACGGGTTCGAGAACAATGTAGACATGACCGAGACACGTTTCCGGTCAATAACCAATAGCGGGACCTGGATGCCCATATTGGCTCCTACATATTCTACGAAGATCTTTATCGGTCAGACCGCATAACAACATACGTTGTTCCCTTTGTCATCGGTATGTTACTTGCCCGAGATTCGATCGTCGGTATTCCAATACCTAGTTCAATCTCGTTACCGACAAGTCTCTTTACTCGTTCTGTAATACATCATCCCGCAACTAACTCATTTAGTTGCAATGCTTGCAAGGCTTAAGTGATGTGCATTACCGAGAGGGCCCAAAGATACCTCTCCGACAATCGGAGTGACAAATCCTAATCTCGAAATACGCCAACCCAGCATCTACCTTTGGAGACACCTGTAATGCTCCTTTATAATCACCCAGTAACGTTGTGACGTTTGGTAGCACCCAAAGTGTTCCTCCGGCAAACGGGAGTTGCATAATCTCATAGTCATAGGAACATGTATAAGTCATGAAGAAAGCAATAGCAACATACTAAACGATCGGGTGCTAAGCTAATGGAATGGGTCATGTCAATCAGATCATTCTCTTAATGATGTGATCCCGTTAATCAAATAACAACTCATTGTTCATGGTTAGGAAACATAACCATCTTTGATTAACAAGCTAGTCAAGTAGAGGCATACTAGTGACACTTTGTTTGTCTATGTATTCACACATGTATTATGTTTCCGGTTAATACAATTCTAGCATGAATAATAAACATTTATCATGATTATAAGGAAATAAATAATAACATTATTATTGCCTCTAGGTCATATTTCCTTCAGTCTCCCACTTGCACTAGTCAATAATCTAGATTACACTGTAATGATTCTAACACCCATGGAGCCTTGGTGCTGATCATGTTTTGCTCGTGGTAGAGGCTTAGTCAACGGGTCTGCAACATTCAGATCCGTATGTATCTTGCAAATCTCTATGTCTCCCACCTAGACTAGATCCCAGATGGAATTGAAGCGTCTCTTGATGTGTTTGGTTCTCTTGTGAAATCTGGATTCCTTTTCCAAGGCAATTGCACCAGTATTGTCACAAAAGATTTTCATTGGACCCGATGCACTAGGTATGACACCTAGATCGGATATGAACTCCTTCATCCAGACTCCTTCATTCGCTGCTTCCGAAGCAGCTATGTACTCTGCTTCACATGTAGATCCCGCTACGACACTTTGTTTAGAACTGCACTAACTGACAGCTCCACCGTTTAATGTAAACACGTATCCGGTTTGCGATTTAGAATCGTCCGGATCAGTGTCAAAGCTTGCATCAACGTAACCATTTACGACGAGCTCTTTGTCACCTCCATATACGAGAAACATATCCCTAGTCCTTTTCAGGTATTTCAGGATGTTCTTGACCGCTGTCCAGTGATCCACTCCTGGATTACTTTGGTACCTCCCCGCTAGACTTATAGCAAGGCACACATCAGGTCTGGTACACAGCATTGCATACATGATAGATCCTATTGCTGATGCATAGGGAACATCTTTCATATTCTGTTTATCTTCTGCAGTGGTCGGGCATTGAGTCTTACTCAATTTCACACCTTGTAACACAGGCAAGAATCCTTTCTTTGCTTGATCCATTTTGAACTTCTTCAAAATTTTGTCAAGGTATGTTGTTTGTGAAAGTCCAATTAAGCGTTTTGATCTATCTCTATAGATCTTAATGCCTAATATGTAAGCAGCTTCACTGAGGTCTTTCATTGAAAAACTCTTATTCAAGTATCCCTTTATGCTATCCAGAAATTCTATATCATTTCCAATCAGTAATATGTCATCCACATATAATATCAGAAATGCTACAGAGCTCCCACTCACTTTCTTGTAAATACAGGCTTCTCCAAAAGTCTGTATAAAACCAAATGCTTTGATCACACTATCAAAACGTTTATTCCAACTCCGAGAGGCTTGCACCAGTCCATAAATGGATCGTTGGAGCTTGCACACTTTGTTAGCTCCCTTTGGATCGATAAAACCTTCTGGTTGCATCATATACAACTCTTCTTCCAGAAATCCATTCAGGAATGCAGTTTTGACATCCATCTGCCAAATTTCATAATCATAAAATGCGGCAATTGCTAACATGATTCGGACAGACTTAAGCATCGCTACGGGTGAGAAGGTCTCATCGTAGTCAATCCCTTGAACTTGCCGAAAACCTTTCGCGACAAGTTGAGCTTTGTAGACAGTAATATTTCCGTCAGCGTCAGTCTTCTTCTTGAAGATCCATTTATTCTCAATTGCTTGCCAATCATCGGGCAAGTCAACCAAAGTCCATACTTTGTTCTCATACATGGATCCCATCTCAGATTTCATGGCTTCAAGCCATTTTGCGGAATCTGGGCTCACCATCGCTTCTTCATAGTTCGTAGGTTCATCATGATCTAGTAGCATGACTTCCAGAACAGGATTACCGTACCACTCTGGTGCGGATCTCACTCTGGTTGATCTACGAGGTTCAGTAGTATCATGATCTGAAGTTTCATGATCATTATCATTAGCTTCCTCACTAACTGGTGTAGGTGTCACTGAAACAGTTTTCTGTGATGTACTACTTTCCAGTAAGGGAGCAGGTACAGTTACCTCGTCAAGTTCTACTTTCCTTCCACTCACTTCTTTCGAGAGAAACTCCTTCTCTAGAAAGTTTCTGAATTTAGCAAAAAAAGTCTTGCCTTCGGATCTGTGATAGAAGGTGTATCCAATAGTTTCCTTTGGATATCCTATGAAGACACATTTCTCCGATTTGGGTTCGAGCTTATCAGGTTGAAGCTTTTTCACATAAGCATCGCAGCCCCAAACTTTCAGAAACGACAACTTTGGTTTCTTGCCAAACCACAGTTCATAAGGCGTCGTCTCAACGGATTTTGATGGTGCCCTATTTAACGTGAATGCGGCCGTCTCTAGAGCGTATCCCCAAAACGATAGCGGTAAATCAGTAAGAGACATCATAGATCGCACCATATCTAGTAAAGTACGATTACGACGTTCGGACACACCATTAAGCTGTGGTGTTCCGGGTGGCGTGAGTTGTGAAACTATTCCACAATTTTTCAAATGTACACCAAACTCGTAACTCAAATATTCTCCTCCACGATCAGATCGTAGAAACTTTATTTTCTTGTTACGATGATTTTCAACTTCACTCTGAAATTCCTTGAACTTTGCAAATGTTTCAGACTTATGTTTCATTAAGTAGATATACCCATATCTGCTTAAATCATCTGTGAAGGTGAGAAAATAACGATATCCGCCACGAGCCTCAATATTCATCGGACCACATACATCTGTATGTATGATTTCCAACAAATCTGTTGCTCTCTCCATAGTACCAGAGAACGGTGTTTTGGTCATCTTGCCCATGAGGCACGGTTCGCAAGTACCAAGTGATTCATAATCAAGTGGTTCCAAAAGTCCATCAGAATGGAGTTTCTTCATGCGCTTTACACCGATATGACCTAAACGGCAGTGCCACAAATAAGTTGCACTCTCATTATCAACTCTGCATCTTTTGGCTTCAACATTATGAATATGTGTGTTACTACTATCGAGATTCAACAAGAATAGACCACTCTTCAAGGGTGCATGACCATAAAAGATATTACTCATATAAATAGAACAACCATTATTCTCTGATTTAAATGAATAACCGTCTCGCATCAAACAAGATCCAGATATAATGTTCATGCTTAACGCTGGCACCAAATAACAATTATTTAGGTCTAATACTAATCCCGAAGGTAGATGTAGAGGTAGCGTGCCGACTGCGATCACATCGACTTTGGAACCGTTTCCCACGCGCATCGTCACCTCGTCCTTAACCAATCTTCGCTTAATCCGTAGTCCCTGTTTCGAGTTGCAAATATTAGCAACAGAACCAGTATCAAATACCCAGGTGCTACTGCGAGCATTAGTAAGGTACACATCAATAACATGTATATCACATATACCTTTGTTCACCTTGCCATCCTTCTTATCCGCCAAATACTTGGGGCAGTTCCGCTTCCAGTGACCAGTCTGCTTGCAATAGAAGCACTCAGTTTCAGGCTTAGGTCCAGATTTGGGTTTCTTCTCTTGAGTAGCAACTTGTTTGCCGTTCTTTTTGAAGTTCCCCTTCTTCTTCCCTTTGCCCTTTTTCTTGAAACTAGTGGTCTTGTTGACCATCAACACTTGATGCTCCTTCTTGATTTCTACCTCCGCAGCTTTCAGCATCGCGAAGAGCTCGGGAATAGTCTTGTTCATCCCTTGCATATTATAGTTCATCACGAAGCTCTTGTAGCTTGGTGGCAGTGATTGAAGAATTCTGTCAATGACGCAATCATCTGGAAGATTAACTCCCAATTGAATCAAGTGATTATTATACCCAGACATTTTGAGTATATGCTCACTGACAAAACTGTTCTCCTCCATCTTGCAGCTATAGAACTTATTGGAGACTTCATATCTCTCAATCCGGGCATTTGCTTGAAATATTAACTTCAACTCCTGGAACATCTCATATGCTCCATGACGTTCAAAACGTCGTTCAAGTCCCGATTCTAAGCTGTAAAGCATGGCACACTGAACTATCGAGTAGTCATCAGCTTTGCTCTGCCAGAGGTTCATAACATCCGGCGTTGCTCCTGCAGCAGGCCTGGCACCCAGCGGTGCTTCCAGGACGTAATTCTTCTGTGCAGCAATGAGGATAATCCTCAAGTTACGGACCCAGTCCGTGTAATTGCTACCATCATCTTTCAACTTTGCTTTCTCAAGGAACGCATTAAAATTCAACGGAACAACAGCACGAGCCATCTATCTACAATCAAACATAAACAAGCAAGATACTAATCAGGTACTAAGTTTCATGATAAATTTAAGTTCAGTTAATCAAATTAATTAAAGAACTCCCACTTAGATAGACATCCCTCTAATCCTCTAAGTGATTACGTGATCCAAATCAACTAAATCATAACCGATCATCACGTGAGATGGAGTAGTTTTCAATGGTGAACATCGTTATGTTGATCATATCTACTATATGATTCACGCTCGACCTTTCGGTCTCCGTGTTCCGAGGCCATATCTGTATATGCTTGGCTCGTCAAGTATAACCTGAGGATTCCGCTTGTGCAACTGTTTTGCACCCGTTGTATTTGAACGTAGAACCTATCAGACCCGATCATCACGTGGTGTCTCAGCACGAAGAACTTTCGCAACGGTGCATACTCAGGGAGAACACTTCTTGATAATTTAGTGAGAGATCATCTTATAATGCTACCGTCAATCAAAGCAAGATAAGATGCATAAAAGGATAAACATCACATGCAATCAATATAAGTGATATGATATGGCCATCATCATCTTGTGCTTGTGATCTCCATCTCCGAAGCACCGTCGTGATCACCATCGTCACCGGCGTGACACCTTGATCTCCATCGTAGCATCGTTGTCGTCTCGCCAAGCTTATGCTTCTATGACTATCACTACCGCTTAGTAATAAGGTAAAGCATTACATCACGATTGCATTGCATACAATAAAGCGACAACCATATGGCTCCTGCCAGTTGCCGATAACTCGGTTACAAAACATGATCATCTCATACAATAAAATTCAGCATCATGTCTTGACCATATCACATCACAACATGCCCTGCAAAAACAAGTTAGACGTCCTCTACTTTGTTGTTGCAAGTTTTACGTGGCTGCTACGGGCTTAAGCAAGAACCAATCTCACCTACGTATCAAAACCACAACGATAGTTTGTCAAATAGACTCCATTTTAACCTTCGCAAGGACCGGGCGTAGCCACACTTGGTTCAACTAAAGTTGGAGAGACAGTCGCCCGCAAGCCACCTATGTGCAAAGCACGTCGGGGGAATCGGTCTCGCGTAAGCGTACGCGTAATGTTGGTCCGGGTCGTCTCGTCCAACAATGCCGCCGAACCAAAGTATGACATGCTGGTAGGCAGTATGACTCATATCGCCCACAACTCACTTGTGTTCTACTCGTGCATATAACATCAACATAAATAACCTAGGCTCGGATGCCACTGTTGGGTTTCGTAGTAATTTCAAAAAAATTCCTACGCACACGCAAGATCATGTGATGCATAGCAACGAGAGGGGAGAGTGTTGTCTACGTACCCACGTAGACCGACTGCGGAAGCATTGACACAACGTAGAGGAAGTAGTCGTACGTCTTCACGATCCAACCGATCAAGTACCGAAACTACAGCACCTCCGAGTTCGAGCACACGTTCAGCTCGATGACGATCCCTGGACTCCGATCCAGCAAAGTGTCGGGGAAGAGTTCCGTCAGCACGACGGCGTGGTGACGATCTTGATGCACTACAGCAGCAGGGCTTCGCCTAAACTCCGCTACAGTATTATCGAGGAATATGGTGGCTGGGGGCACCGCACACGGCTAAGGAATAGATCACGTGGATCAACTTGTGTGTTTCTGGGGTGCTTCTGCCTCAGTATATAAAGGACTAGAGGGGGGAGGCTGGCCGGTCATAGGAGGCGCGCCAGGAGAGTCCTACTCCCTCTGGGAGTAGGATTCCCCCCCAATCCTAGTTGGAATAGGATTCGCGGAGGGGGAAAAGAGAGAGAGGGGGCCGGCCACCTCTCCTAGTCCTAATAGGACTAGGGGAAGGGGGAGGCGCGCAGCCCATGTAGGGCTGCCTCTTCTCTTTTCCACTAAGGCCCATCATGGCCCATTTAGCTCCCGGGGGGTTCCGGTAACCTTCCTGGTACTCCAGTAAAATCCCGATTTCACCCGGAACACTTCCGATATCCAAACATAGGCTTCCAATATATCAATCTTTACGTCTCGACCATTTCGAGACTCCTCGTCATGTCCGTGATCACATCCGGGACTCCGAACAACCTTCGGTACATCAAAATGCCTAAACTCATAATATAACTGTCATCGTAACCTTAAGCGTGCGGACCCTACGGGTTCGAGAACAATGTAGACATGACCGAGACACGTCTCCGGTCAATAACCAATAGCGGGACCTGGATGCCCATATTGGCTCCTACATATTCTACGAAGATCTTTATCGATCAGACCGCATAACAACATACGTTGTTCCCTTTGTCATCGGTATGTTACTTGCCCGAGATTCGATCGTCGATATCCAATACCTAGTTCAATCTCGTTACCGGCAAGTCTCTTTACTCGTTCTGTAATACATCATCCCGCAACTAACTCATTTAGTTGCAATGCTTGCAAGGCTTAAGTGATGTGCATTACCGAGAGGGCCCAGAGATACCTCTCCGACAATCGGAGTGACAAATCCTAATCTCGAAATACGCCAACCCAACATCTACCTTTGGAGACACCCGTAATGCTCCTTTATAATCACCCAGTAACGTTGTGACGTTTGGTAGCACCCAAAGTGTTCCTCCGGCAAACGGTAGTTGCATAATCTCATAGTCATAGGAACATGTATAAGTCATGAAGAAAGCAATAGCAACATACTAAATGATCGGGTGCTAAGCTAATGGAATGGGTCATGTCAATCAGATCATTCTCTTAATGATGTGATCCCGTTAATCAAATAACAACTCATTGTTCATGGTTAGGAAACATAACCATCTTTGATTAACGAGCTAGTCAAGTAGAGGCATACTAGTGACACTTTGTTTGTCTATGTATTCACACATGTATTATGTTTCCGGTTAATACAATTCTAGCATGAATAATAAACATTTATCATGATTATAAGGAAATAAATAATAACTTTATTATTGCCTCTAGGGCATATTTCCTTCTGGCGCCCCCCCCCCTAGTCCCCCTATATATAGTGGGGGGAGGGAGGGCATCTTACCTACGCCATTGGTGCCTCCCTCTCCCTCTCCAACACCTCATCCTCCTCCATAGAGCTTGGCGAAGCCCTGCCGGAGTACTGCAGCTCCATCACCACCACGCCGTCGTGCTGCTGCTGGAGCTATCTTCCTCAACCTCTCCTTCCCCCTTGCTGGATCAAGAAGGTGGAGATGTTACGCTGACCGTACGTGTGTTGAACGCGGAGGTGCCCTCCGTTCGGCACTAGGATCTCCGGTGATTTGGATCACGTCGAGTACGACTCCCTCATCCCCGTTCTTTGAACGCTTCCGCTCGCGATTTACAAGGTACGTAGATGCATCAAACCACTCGTTGCTAGATGAACTCATAGATGGATCTTGGTGAAACCATCGGAAATTTTTTTGTTTTCTGCAACGTTCCCCAACAGTGGCATCATGAGCTAGGTCTATGCGTAGTTCTCTATGCATGAGTAGAACACAATTTGTTGTGGGCATTGATGTTGTCAACTTTCTTGCAGCTACTAGTCTTATCTTGCTTCAACGGTATTGTGGGATGAAGCGGCCCGGACCAACCTTACACGTACGCTTACGTGAGACCGGTTCCACCGACTGACATGCACTAGTTGCATAAGGTGGCTGGCGGGTGTCTGTCTCTCCCACTTTAGTTGGAGCGAATTTGATGAAAAGGGTCCTTATGAAGGGTAAATAGAAGTTGACAAATCACGTTGTGGCTTTCACGTAGGTAAGAAAACATTCTTGCTAGAACCCTATTGCAGCCACGTAAAACATGCAACAACAATTAGAGGACGTCTAACTTGTTTTTGCAGCAAGTGTTTTGTGATGTGATATGGCCAAAGTTGTGATGAATGATGAATGATATATATGTGATGTATGAGATGTTCATGCTATTGTAATAGGAATCACGACTTGCATGTCGATGAGTATGACAACCGACAGGAGCCATAGGAGTTGTCTTTATTTTTTGTATGACCTGCGTGTCATTGAGAAACGCCATGTAAATTACTTTACTTTATTGCTAAACGCGTTAGCCTTAGTAGTAGAAGTAATAGTTGGCGAGCAACTTCATGGAGGCACGATGATGGAGATCATGATGATGGAGATCATGGTGTCATGCCGGTGACAAGATGATCATGGAGCCCCAAGATGGAGATCAAAGGAGCTATGTGATATTGGCCATATCATGTCACCTTTATTATTTGATTGCATGTGATGTTTATCATGTTTTTGCATCTTGTTTACTTAGAACGACGGTAGTAAATAAGATGATCCCTCATAATAATTTCAAGAAAGTGTCCCCCCTAACTGTGCACCGTTGCGACAGTTCGTTGTTTCGAAGCACCACGTGATGATCGGGTGTGATAGATTCTAACGTTCACATACAACGGTTGTAAGACAGATTTACACATGCAAACACTTAGGTTGACTTGACGAGCCTAGCATGTACAGACATGGCCTCGGAACACAGAAGACCGAAAGGTCGAGCATGAGTCGTATAGAAGATACCATCAACATGAAGATGTTCACCGATGTTGACTAGTCCATCTCATGTGATGATCGGACACGGCCTAGTTAATTCGGATCATGTTATACTTAGATGACTGGAGGGATGTCTATCTAAGTAGGAGTTCATTAAATAATTTGATTAGATGAACTTAATTATCATGAACTTAGTCTAAAATATTTACAATATGTCTTGTAGATCAAATGGCCAACGTAGTCCTCAACTTCAACGCGTTCCTAGAGAAAACCAAGCTGAAAGACGATGGCAGCAACTACACGGACTAGGTCCGGAACCTGAGGATCATCCTCATAGCTGCCAAGAAAGATTATGTCCTACAAGCACCGCTAGGTGATGCACCTGTTCTACCTGCAGAACAAGACGTTATGAACGCTTGGCAGGCACGTACCGATGACTACTCCCTCGTTCAGTGCGGCATGCTTTACAGCTTAGAGCCGGGACTCCAAAAACGTTTTGAGAGACACGGAGCATATGAGATGTTCGAAGAGCTGAAAATGGTTTTCCAAGCTCATGCCCGGGTCGAGAGATATCAAGTCTCCGACAAGTTCTTCAGCTGTAAGATGGAGGAAAACAGTTCTGTCAGTGAGCACATACTCACTATGTCTGGGTTGCATAACCGCTTGACTCAGCTGGGAGTTAATCTCCCGGATGACGCGGTCATTGACAGAATCCTTCAGTCGCTTCCACCGAGCTACAAGAGCTTTGTGATGAACTTCAACATGCAGGGGATGGAAAAGACCATTCCTGAAGTGTTTGCAATGCTGAAATCAGCAGAGGTAGAAGTCAAAAAGGAACATCAAGTGTTGACGGTGAATAAAACCACTAAGTTCAAAAAGGGCAAGGGTAAGAAGAACTTCAAGAAGGACGGCAAGAGAGTTGCCGCGCCCGGCAAGCAAGCTGCCGGGAAGAAGCCAAAGAATGGACCCAAGCCCGAGACTGAGTGTTTTTATTGCAAGGGAAATGGTCACTGGAAGCGGAACTGCCCCAAATACTTAGCGGACAAGAAGGCCGGCATCACAAAAGGTATATGTGATATACATGTAATTGATGTGTACCTTACCAGTACTCGTAGTAGCTCTTGGGTATTTGATACCGGTGCAATTGCTCACATTTGTAACTCAAAGCAGGAGCTGCGGAATAAGCGGAGACTGGCGAAGGACGAGGTGACGATGCGCGTCGGGAATGGTTCCAAGGTCGATGTGATCGCCGTCGGCACGCTGCCTCTTCATTTACCTACGGGATTAGTTTTGAACCTCAATAATTGTTATTTAGTGCCAAGTTTGAGCATGAACATTGTATCAGGATCTCGTTTGATACGAGATGGCTACTCATTTAAATCCGAGAATAATGGTTGTTCTATTTATATGAGAGATATGTTTTATGGTCATGCTCCGATGGTGAATGGTTTATTCTTAATGAATCTCGAGCGTAATGCTACACATATTCATAGTGTGAGTACCAAAAGATGTAAGGTTGATAATGATAGTCCCACATACTTGTGGCACTGCCGCCTTGGTCACATAGGTGTCAAATGCATGAACAAGCTCCATGCAGATGGACTTTTAGAGTCTCTTGATTACGAATCATTTGACACGTGCGAGCCATGCCTCATGGGTAAAATGACCAAGACTCCATTCTCAGGAACAATGGAGCGAGCAACCAACTTATTGGAAATCATACATACTGATGTGTGCGGTCCAATGAGTGTTGAGGCTCGCGGTGGCTATCATTATGTTCTCACCCTCACTGATGACTTGAGTAGATATGGGTATGTCTATTTAATGAAACACAAGTCTGAGACCTTTGAAAAGTTCAAGGAATTTCAGAGTGAGGTTGAAAATCAACGTGACAGGAAAATCAAGTTCATGCGATCAGATCGTGGAGGAGAATACTTGAGTCACGAATTTGGCACACACTTAAGAAAATGTGGAATAGTTTCACAACTCACGCCGCCTGGAACACCTCAGCGTAATGGTGTGTCCAAACGTCGTAATCACACTCTATTAGATATGGTGCGATCTATGATGTCTCTTACCGATTTACCGCTATCATTTTGGGGCTATGCTTTAGAGACTGCCGCATTCACTTTAAATAGGGCTCCGTCGAAATCCGTTGAGACGACACCGTATGAATTATGGTTTGGGAAGAAACCTAAGCTGTCGTTTCTAAAAGTTTGGGGATGCGATGCTTATGTCAAGAAACTTCAACCTGAAAAGCTCGAACCCAAGTCGGAAAAATGCGTCTTCATAGGATACCCTAAAGAAACTATTGGGTATACCTTCTACCTCAGATCCGAAGGCAAGATCTTTGTTGCCAAGAATGGATCCTTTCTAGAGAAAGAGTTTCTCTCGAAAGAAGTAAGTGGGAGGAAAGTAGAACTTGATGAAGTATTACCTCTTGAACCGGAAAAAGGCGCAACTCAAGAAAATGTTCCTGAGGTGCCTGCACCGACTAGAGAGGAAGTTAACGATGATGATCAAGATACTTCTGATCAAGCTCCTACTGAAATTCATAGGTCCACAAGGACACGTTCCGCACCAGAGTGGTACGCCAACCCTGTCTTGGAAATCATGTTGTTAGACAACGGTGAACCTTCGAACTATGAAGAAGCGATGGCGGGCCCGGATTCCGACAAATGGCTAGAAGCCATGAAATCCGAGATAGGATCCATGTATGAAAACGAAGTATGGACATTGACTGACTTGCCCGTTAAGCGGCGAGCCATAGAAAATAAATGGATCTTTAAGAAGAAGACAGACGCGGATGGTAATGTGACCATCTATAAAGCTCGGCTTGTCGCTAAGGGTTATCGACAAGTCCAAGGGGTTGACTACGATGAGACTTTCTCACCGGTAGCGAAGCTAAAGTCCGTCCAAATCATGTTAGCAATTGCCGCATTCTACGATTATGAGATATGGCAAATGGACGTCAAAACGGCATTCCTTAATGGTTTCCTTAAGGAAGAATTGCATATGATGCAGCCGAAAGGTTTTGTCGATCCTAAGAATGCTAACAAGGTGTGCAAGCTCCAACGCTCGATTTATGGGCTGGTGCAAGCATCTCGGAGTTGGAACATTCGCTTTGATGAGATGATCAAAGCGTTTGGGTTTACACAGACTTATGGAGAAGCATGCGTTTACAAGAAAGTGAGTGGGAGCTCTGTAGCGTTTCTCATATTATATGTAGATGACATACTTTTGATGGGAAATGATATAGAACTCTTGGACAGCATTAGGGCCTACTTGAATAAGAGTTTTTCAATGAAGGACCTTGGAGAAGCTGCTTATATATTAGGCATCAAGATCTATAGAGATAGATCGAGACGCCTCATAGGTCTTTCACAATGCACATACCTTGATAAGATATTGAAGAAGTTCAATATGGATCAGTCTAAGAAGGGGTTCTTACCTGTGTTACAAGGTGTGAAATCGAGCTCAGCTCAATGTCCGACCACGGCAGAAGATATAGAAGAGATGAGTGTCATCCCCTATGCCTCAGCCATAGGTTCTATTATGTATGCCATGCTGTGTACCAGACCTGATGTAAACCTTGCCGTAAGTTTGGTAGGAAGGTACCAAAGTAATCCCGGCAAGGAACACTGGACAGCGGTCAAGAATATCCTAAAGTACCTGAAAAGGACTAATGAAATGTTTCTCGTTTATGGAGGTGACGAAGAGCTCGTCGTAAAGGGTTACGTTGACGCTAGCTTCGAAACAGATTTGGATGACTCTAAGTCACAAACCGGATACGTGTATATTTTGAATGGTGGGGCAGTAAGCTGGTGCAGTTGCAAGCAGAGCGTCGTGGCGGGATCTACATGTGAAGCGGAGTACATGGCAGCCTCGGAGGCAGCACACGAAGCAATTTGGGTGAAGGAGTTCATCACCGACCTAGGAGTCATACCCAATGCGTCGGGGCCGATCAAGCTCTTTTGTGACAACACTGGAGCTATTGCACTTGCCAAGGAGCCCAGGTTTCATAAGAAGACAAGGCACATCAAGCGTCGCTTTAACTCCATTCGTGAAAATGTTCAAGATGGAGACATAGATATTTGTAAAGTACATACGGACCTGAATGTAGCAGATCCGTTGACTAAACCTCTCCCTACAGCAAAACATGATCAACACCAGAATTCCATGGGTGTTTGATTCATCACAATGTAACTAGATTATTGACTCTAGTGCAAGTGGGAGACTGTTGGAAATAATAAAAGGATTATTATTATATTTCCTTGTTCATGATAATTGTCTTTTATTCATGCTATAATTATGTTATTCGGAAATCGTAATACATGTGTGAATAATAGACACCAACATGTCCCTAGTAAGCCTCTAGTTGACTAGCTTGTTGATCAATAGATAGTCATGGTTTCCTGACTATGGGCATTGGATGTCATTGATAACGAGATCACATCATTAGGAGAATGATGTGATGGACAAGACCCAATCCTAAACATAGCACAAGATCGTATAGTTTGTTTGCTAGAGTTTTCCAATGTCAAGTATCCTTTCCTTAGACCATGAGATCGTGTAACTCCTGGATACCGTAGGAGTGCTTTGGGTATACCAAATGTCACAACGTAACTGGGTGACTATAAAGGTATACTACGGGTATCTCCAAAAGTGTCTGTTGGGTTGACACGGATCAAGACTGGGATTTGTCACTCCGTATGACGGAGAGGTATCACTGGGCCCACTCGGTAATGCATCATAATTATGAGCTCAAAGTGACCAAGTGTCTGGTCACGGGATCATGCATTACGGTATGAGTTAAGTGACTTGCCGGTAACGAGATTGAACGAGGTATTGGGATACCGACGATTGAATCTCGGGCAAGTAACATACCGATTGACAAAGGGAATTGTATACGGGATTGCTTGAATCCTCGACATCATGGTTCATCTGATGAGATCATCGAGGAGCATGTGGGAGCCAACATGGGTATCCAGATCATGCTGTTGGTTATTGACCAGAGAGCAATCTCGGTCATGTCTACATGTCTCCTGAACCCGTAGGGTCTACACACTTAAGGTTCGGTGACGCTAGGGTTGTAGGGATATGTATATTCAGTAACCCGAATGTTGTTCGGAGTCCCGGATGAGATCCCGGATGTCACGAGGAGCTCCGGAATGGTCCGGAGGTAAAGAATTATATATAGGAAGTGCTATTTCGGACATCGGGACAAGTTTCGGGGTCACCGGTATTGTACCGGGACCACCGGAAGGGTCCCGGGGATCCACCGGGTGGGGCCACCTATCCCGGAGGGCCCCATGGGCTGAAGTGGGAAGGGATCCAGCCCAAAGTGGGCTGGGGCGCCACTTACCCCTAGGGCCCATGCGCCTAGGGTGGGGGAAACCCTAAAGGGGGGCGCCCCCTTGCTTGGGGGGCAAGCCCCCCACCCCTTGGCCGCCGCCCCCCTAGGAGATTGCATCTCCTAGGGCCGCCGCCCCCCCTAGGCCCCCTATATATAGTGGGGGGGAGGGAGGGCATCTTACCTACGCCATTGGTGCCTCCCTCTCCCTCTCCAACACCTCCTCCTCCATAGAGCTTGGCAAAGCCCTGCCGGAGTACTGCAGCTCCATCACCACCACGCCGTCGTGCTGCTGCTGGAGCTATCTTCCTCAACCTCTCCTTCCCCCTTGCTGGATCAAGAAGGAGGAGATGTTACGCTGACCGTACGTGTGTTGAACGCGGAGGTGTCATCCATTCGGCGCTAGGATCTCCGGTGATTTGGATCACGTCGAGTACGACTCCCTCATCCCCGTTCTTTGAACACTTCCACTTGCGATCTACAAGGTACGTAGATGCATCAAACCACTCATTGCTAGATGAACTCATAGATGGATCTTGGTGAAACCGTAGGAAATTTTTTTGTTTTCTGCAACGTTCCCCAACACCCTAACCCTCTCCGGTGTCTATATAAACCGGGGGGTTTTAGTCTGTAGGACAACATACACATCAACAATCATACCATAGGTCAGCTTCTAGGGTTTAGCCTCTCTGATCTCGTGGTAGATGTACTCTTGTAAAACCCATATCATCAATATTAATCAAGCATGACGTAGGGTTTTACCTCCATCGAGAGGGTCCGAACCTGGGTAAAACTTCGTGTCCCTTGCCTCCTGTTACCATCCGGCCTAGACGCACAGTTCGGGACCCCCTACCCGAGATCCGCCGGTTTTGACACCGACATTGGTGCTTTCATTGAGAGTTCCTCTGTGTCGTCGCCGTCAGGCCCGATGGCTCCTACGATCATCAAGGGCGATGCAGTCCAGGGTGAGACCTTCCTCCCCGGACAGATCTTCGTCTTTGGCGGCTTCGCACTGCGGGCCAATTCACTTGGCCATCTAGAGCAGATCGAAAGCTACGCCCCTGGCCGTCAGGTTAGATTCGAAAATTTAAACTACATGACTGACATCCATGGGGACTTGATCTTCGACGGACTCAAACCACCGCCGAGCGCGCTGCACTGTCACGACGAGCATGATCTACCTCTGCCGCCAAACAGTGCCCTTGAGGCCACACCCGCATCGGCTCCGACCCTTAGTTCAGAGCCAACCGCGTCGATCGAGGATGGGCGGTTGGACGCCACCTCGGGGGCTGTGATCCTAACGGTGGTTGAGCCGAACACCAGCCCCGTACTCTGTGAGACTCGTGACTCCATGGAGCCGGATTCTTCTCCGGACTCCGAACCCTCCGCGCCCCTGCCGATCGAATCCGATTGGGCGCCGATCATGGAGTTCACGACTGCGGACATCTTTCAGCACTCGCCTTTCGGTGATATCCTGAAGTCACTGAAGTCTCTCTCTTTATCAGGAGAGCCCTAGCCGGACTACGGTCAACAAGGTTGGGGTACGGACGATGAAGAAATTCAAAACCCGCCCACCACCCACTTTGTAGCCACTGTCGACGACTTAACCGACATGCTCGACTTCGACTCTGAAGACATCGACGGTATGGACGCCGATGAAGGAGATGATGAAGAACCAGCGCCTACTAGGCCCTGGAAAGCCACCTCGTTATATGACATATACATGGTGGACACCCCAAAAGAGGGAGAGGGCGATGGAACAGCGGAGGATGATCCCTCCAAGAAACAGCCCAAGCGCCGGCGTCAGCGGCGCCACTCAAAATCCCGCCAACACAAAAACGGTGATTCCAGCACGGGAGATAATAATACTCCGGAGAGTGCCGAAGAAAACCCCCTCCGGCAAGGTTTAGCACAGGAGGATGGAGAAACCAGCCCTCATGAGAGAGCGGCAGACAGAGAGGTCGAGGATGATAATTATATGCCTCCCTCCGAAGACGAGGCAAGCCTCGACCACGACGAATTCGTCGTGCCAGAGGATCCCATTGAGCAAAAGCGTTTCCAACGCAGGCTTATGGCCATGGCAAGAAGCCTCAAGAAAAAGCAGCAACAGCTCTGAGCTGATCAAAATTTGCTGGTTGACAGATGGACCGAAGTCCTTGCGGCCGAAGAGCATAAACTCGAACGCCCCTCCAAGAGTTACCCAAAGCGCAGGTTGCTACCCCAATTAGAGGAGGAAGCACTTGATGCGGCCGAACGGCCACCTCGTGGCCGCGACAGAGAGGCCTCCCGGCCCTCCACTCAAGCCGCACCCCGTACCAAGGCACGGGAATATGCGCCGGACTTACGAGACATGTTGGAGGACAAGGCAGGGCAAACATGATCGATCTACGGATCGCGTGGGCACCCCACGGCTCGAGACGGTAACCATCATGCCGGCCACAAATTCGGCAGGGCCGAACACAGTAGACAAAACTCATTGGAGCTACATCATGATATCGCCTAGTACAGAGGCGCCGCACACCCACTGTGCTTTACAGACGAAATAATGGATCATCAAATCCCCGAGGGTTTCAAGCCCGTAAACATCGAATCATATGATGGCACAACAGACCCTGCGGTATGGATCGAGGATTATCTCCTTCATATCCACATGGCCCGCGGCGACGATTTTCACGCCATCAAATACCTCCCACTCAAGCTTAAAGGACCAGCTCAGCGTTGGCTCAACAGCTTGCCAACAGGATCAATCAGTTGTTGGGAGGACCTGGAAGCTGCATTCCTCGACAATTTCCAGGGCACTTATGTGCGACCCCCAGACGCCGATGACCTAAGTCACATAATTCAGCAGCCAGAGGAATCGGCCAGGCAATTCTGGACACGGTTCCTAACAAAGGAAAATCAAATAGTCGACTGTCCGGACGCTGAGGCCCTAGCAGCCTTCAAGCACAATATCCGTGACGAGTGGCTGGCCCAGCACCTTGGACAGGAAAAGCCGAAATCTATGGCAGCACTCATGACACTCATGACCCACTTTTGTGCAGGAGAAGACAGTTGGCTTGCTCGTAACCACAATATGACAAAGAACCCTAGTAGTTCGGACACCAGGGACATTAGTGGCAGGTCGCGTCGCAACAAGCAGAAGCGCCGCATTAACAGCGACAATGCTGAGAATACGGCAGTTAATGCCGGATTCAGAGGCTCTAAATCCGGTCAGCAGAAAAATCCATTCAAAAGGAATCCTAGGGGCCCGTCCAGCTTGGACCGAATACTCGACCGCTTGTGCCAAATACATGGCACCCCCGAAAAGCCGGCCAATCACTCCAACAGGGATTGTTGGGTGTTCAAGCAGGCAGGCAAGTTAAGCGCCGACAATGAAGACAAGGGGCTGCATAGCGACGACGACGAGGAGCCCCGGCCTCCGAACAACAATGGACAAAAGGGTTTCCCCCCACAAGTGCGGACGGTGAACATGATATACGCCACCCATGTCCCAAAAAGGGAGCAGAAGCGCGCGTTAAGGGACGTATACGCGGTAGAGCCAGTCGCCCCAAAGTTCAACCCATGGTCCTCCTGCCCGATCACCTTTGATAGAAGAGACCATCCCACTAGCATCCGTCATGGCGGATTTTCCGCATTGGTTCTAGACCCAATTATTGACGGATTTCATCTCACTAGAGTCCTCATGGACGGCGGCAGCAGCATGAACCTGCTTTACCAGGATACAGTGCGAAAAATGGGCATCGATCCCTCGAGGATTAAGCCCACCAAAACGACCTTTAAAGGCGTAATACCAGGTGTAGAGGCCAACTGTACAGGCTCAGTCACACTTGAAGTGGTCTTCGGATCCCCGGATAATTTCTGAAGCGAGGAATTGGTCTTCGACATAGTCCCATTCCGCAGTGGCTATCATGCACTGCTCGGACGAACCGCATTCGCCAAATTCAATGCGGTACCACACTACGCATACCTTAAGCTCAAGATGCCAGGCCCTCGTGGAGTAATTATGATCAATGGAAACACCGAACGCTCCCTACGAACGGAGGAGCACACGGCGGCCCTTGCAGCAGAAGTATAAAGCAGCCTCTCCAGGCAGTTCTCCAGTCTGGCCATTAAACGTCCGAACACCGTTAAGCGTTCCCGGAGTAACCTACAACAAGACCGCCTAGCACGTTCCAAGCAGGCGTAGAAATATGGCCCCAACCCCAACCCTAGCAAAAAGGCGACGCCGGTACTTCGCGTACATAATTACGCTCTAGAAATACCATGGGCATAGGGGGAGGGGCACCATCACGGCACGCCCAAAACACGGCTTAAACCGCACCGGGGGCTGCCGATTTTTTACTTTTCTCTTACTTCTAGGACTCTACTCTTCGGAAGGCCTGTTCGGCAGTTCAATTGCCGCACAAACGATGCAAGAACCAGGGAAGCAGACAAGCCATGCCGCATTACGAAAATCCCAGGTGGTCTCTATCACGAGCAGTATACCTGTTTCGCATACTATTCCGCAGCTTGCCCCTGGAGCAGACATGTTAAATAGTCCAACTTTTCGTATATCGCATTACTTGTATCGTTCTGCTTTGATCGCAGCTATTTCTAATAAACAATGCATAGCTTTTGTCTATTTTTGCACTATCTTTTTATAAATAAATGTTCCTTAACAACATGTTGCACCCGTACAACTTGGTACAGCCAAAATACGCCAGGGGCTTTTAGCACCCCTCAATATGGTGTGAGAAGTCCGAACACTTTCACAAGTGCGGCACCCCGAACTTATCATTATATGCATCGGCTTCGAATCATGTCTTGGGTCAATAGTTGGGTTTGCTCGGCTCCTATGTTTTGGTGCCTTACGTTCCGCTATATCGGCTAAGGTAGCACTAGGAGAACCACTGCGATTGTGCCCCAGTTGAGCTGGGCCGAGCACCTCAGTGGAGAAAGCTAAAACTGACTGTCATGATGAAGCGAGAGCTGGTCGCTGTTCGAGAGGTTTTTTTCGAGTCCCTAAAGACTTATGCCGCTTAGGGCGACGAGTCGGCTCTGTCCGGCCAAGGCGTGGATAGCGCCCCGAACTCGGTCTTCCGAATACTAGGGGCTTCACCAAAATTTAAAATTATAGAGTTCTATGGCTAAGTGAGAGTGTTCACACATTATAGTCCGATTGCCTCGTTCGTCGGGCTGAGCGCCTCCCTCGAAGGACCCAAACATGGGAAAAAGAGCGCCCAAATTTATCCCCGAACACCCCAGCACTAGTGGCAAGGGTGCAGAAGCCGACGACTCGCCATCTCTCAGTATTGATAAACAGCCGCACAGAAGGTAATATTTTAAATTCAAGCAGCATTGCTCAGCGCATATGAACAAGTTTTCAGCGCACAGGACAAAAACGAGCGAGTTTTACTCAAAAATTACATCCCTAGTACATTCATCCGCCACAAGGCGGACACCCTTCAGAACATTCTTATAGTAATTTTCGGGCTTGCGATGCTCTTTCCCCGCTGGTGGCCCGTCCTTCACAAGCTTCTCTGCATCCAGCCTGCCCCAGTGCACCTTAGCGCGGGCAAAGGCCCTACGAGCACCTTTAATACAGACGGAGCGCTTGATGACTTCGAGCCTTGGACAGGCCTCTGCCAGCCGCCGCACCAGCCCAAAATAGCTCCCAGGCAGAGCCTCTCCAGGCCACAGCCGAACTAGGAGGCCCTTCATGGCATGTTCGGCCGCCTTATGGAGCTCGACCAGTTGTTTTAGCTGGTCGCTTAGGGGCACGTGGTGTCCGGCCTCAGCATACTGAGACCAGAACACCTTCTCCGTCGAGCTGCCCTCCTCGGCTCGATAGAATGCGGCGGCATCGGATACACTCCAGGGAAGATCTGCAAATGCCCCTGGAGAGCTCTAGATTCGGGTAAGTATCAAGTAACTCACGTTTATGTGTTTACTTTGCATAAAGAATGCCTTACCCGCCGCTATTTTCTTCACCTCATCCAACTCCTGGAGGGTCTTCTGGGATTCGGCCTTGGCAGACTTGGCATTTTCAATAGCCGCCGCGAGCTCGGATGCTCGCGTCTTTGAGTCAAGCTCCAAACTCTCATGTTTCTTCATGAGAACCTGAAGCTCTTGCCGCACCTTGCCAACCTCGGCCTCATACCTCTCCCGCTCGGTGCGCTCCGCGGCCGCACTCTTCTCGGCCTCGAGCAGCGCTTGCTTAAGGGTCGCCACCTCAGATGTGGCCCCTACAATAGCCATGTTAATCCTGTCCTTTCTTGCAATTGCACCTTTTTTATATACGTATTCAACCAAGGTATTTCTTACCTTCCTTCTCCTCGAGCTGCTTCTTGGCACGCCCGAGCTCTTGCTCGAACTTCTCGAGGCTCTGCTTCAGCGTGTCCACTTTCGCAGTGAGTACGGCGGACGCCAGCAGAGAAGCCTGCACACGCATATTGACTCCTTTTGTTAGACTCCTGCGAATTTTTTTGATCCTCTATTCGGCTTTTCTTCCCGAACGCCCAACAGAGCATCAGGGGCTACTGTCTATGTGGTAATATTATTTACACTTTATTTACTTACCTCAAAGCCTGTCAAAAGGCTAGTACAAGCTTCAGTCAGTCCGCTCTTGGCGGACTGAACCTTCTGGACCACCGCACTCATAATAGCGCGGTGCTCCTCATCGATGGAGGCGCCTTGGAGCGCCTCCAACATATTGTCCGGCGCCTCCGGGTGGACGGGGGTCGCCGGTACGGCGGACTTGCTCCTCTTGGAAGGAGGTCCCCCGCCGGACTCCGGAACCCTTGAAGGTTCCGGAGCGGTGTCCGGCCTAGAGCCGGACTTGGAGCCCTGGGGGGTTTCATCCCCTTTACTCCTGGAGTCCGGGAGGTCGCCTTGCGGCGCCTCCGAGACCACCTCCTCCTTGCTTGGAACCTGTTGGGACAACACCTCGGTGTCATCCATAGGGCGGGGGGAGGAAGCCGTCGGAAGCGAGTTCACATCCGATGAGTCCAGTGAGCCGCTCGACGACGCGTCGAGCCGGTCTTTGGGTGGGCTGCAAAAGCATGTTCGACAAAAGGGAAAGTTGTGCAATAAACAAATACTATGAATTACTCCGGTATCCGGATACTTACGATTTTTCCAGGGGCTTGGCCCTGGGCTGCCACTCCTCCCCACCGTCGTCGGCGTCGTTGGAGTAGTCCAGAGGAAGGGTTTTCCCCTTCTTGGACCCTCCGGCCTCCTCAGAGAGGGCGGCCTTCCTTTTCTTCTCTCCTCCCGTTGGAGGGGGAGAGGTCTCTTCTTCTTCCTCCTCGTCTTCACGAGAGGAAGGCGCTTTGGGACCGTCAGATGATGAATCCGACACCTCCTGGCGCCGGGCACTCTTTCAAGTCCCCGTAGCCCTTTTCGTGGCCTTCTTCTCTGGCACCACATAGGGCGCCGGAACCAGCAGCTTTGCCAAGCGAGCGTATGCTGGGCCTTCGGGCAAAGGAGCCGGACAGTTGATCTGTCCGGATGTCACCTCCCAATCATGTCAAAGATAAGGGAGCTTAGATCCCGCATAGAGTCAAACTATGAAAAACTGATACCGTGTAAAAGGACAAAAATAGCTTACCGCATGAGCGTGATGCTGAGTACTGAATCTGCGATCCTCGGTAGCGGATGCGGGAGCCTCGGCGCCTTTGAAAAGCATCCTCCAGGCATTCGTACGTCGTGTCAAAGAGCCTGTTTAGAGTTCGATGATGCGCCGGGTCGAACTCCCACAGGTTGAAGGCCCATCGTTGACACGGGAGGATCAGGCGGATGAGCATAACCTGGACTACGTTGACAAGCTTGAGCTTCTTGTCCACCAGGGTTTGGATGCATGTTTGGAGTCCGGTCAGCTCTCCTTTTTTACCCCAAGACAGGTCTGTCTCCTTCCAGGAGGTGAGCCGCGTAGGGGGGCCGAATCGAAACTCAGGGGGTGCAACCCATTCGGCGTCGCGCGGCTCGGTGATGTAAAACCACCATGATTGCCACCCCTCCAGGGTCTCCACAAAGGAGCCCTCGAGCCACAGGACGTTGGACATCTTGCCAACCATGGCACCGCCGCACTCCGCCTGGCTGCCGCGCACCACCTTTGGCTTGACGTTGAAAGTCTTAAGCCATAGGCCGAAATGGGGACGGATGCGGAGGAACGCCGAGATGTTGAGGACGAAGTTCGGGGCCAGATCGTGGAAATCCAGGCCGTAGTAGAACATGAGCCCCCGGACAAATGGATGCAGAGGGAAGCCCAGTCCGCGGAGGAAATGGGGGAGGAATACCATCCTCTCATGGGGCCTAGGAGTAGGGATGAGGTGCCCCTTTTCGAGAAGCCGGTGCGCGATGTCGCTAGCCAGATATCCGGCCTTCCTCAGCTTTTTGATGTGTCCCTCCGTGACGGAAGAGACCATCCGCTTTCCTCCCGCTCCGGACATGACTGGAGAAGGTTGAGGTGGTAGTGCGGACTTGGGCGCTGGAGCTCGAGTGCGCAAGAATGGATAGGCAAAGGAGGAAGAAGGCGTGGGTGAAAAGGTGGATCCTTATCCCCTTATATGGGTGGACGCAATTACATGTCCCCACCAGCCTGGTAAAACTCACTTATCTCCAAGCGTCGTAATCAAAGGCGCGGTTGGGTTACCCACGCCCGTATTGATGAGAATCCCAGAATAAGGGGACACGATCTCTGCTTTGACAGGACGTGCCAAGGAAACCGCCTCGCATAATGCGCTGAGGTGGGATAATGAAACGACTCGGATAAAGGCTTGGTCGTGGTGTGTCACGCTACGGAATACGTTAGCAGATTAGATTTGTGTAAATATTGTTCTCTCTATGGCAATATGTGGAAAACTTATTTCGCAGAGCCGGACACTATCTTTGTGTTTAAAATCTTTTATAAAGTACTTGGAGGAGGAACCCGCCTTGCAATGCCGAAGACAATCTGCGCGCCGGACTCGTCGTCATTAAAGCTTGGTTCAGGGGCTACTGAGGGAGTCCTGGATTAGGGGGGTGTCCGGATGGCCGGACTATACCTTCAACCGGACTCCTGGACTATGAAGAAACAAGATTGAAGACTCCGTCCCGTGTCTGGAAGGGACTTTCCTTGGCGTGGAAGGCAAGCTTGGCGATACGGATGTTCAGATCTCCTACCATTGTAACCGACTCTATGTAACCCTAACCCTCTCTGGTGTCTATATAAACCGGGGGCTTTTAGTCCATAGGACAACATACACATCAACAATCATACCATAGGCTAGCTTCTAGGGTTTAGCCTCTCTGATCTCGTGGTAGATCTACTCTTGTACTACCCATATCATCAATATTAATCAAGCAGGACGTAGGGTTTTACCTCCATCGAGAGGGCCCGAACCTGGGTAAAACTTCGTGTCCCTTGCCTCCTGTTACCATCCGGCCTAGATGCACAGTTCGGGACCCCCTACCCGAGATCCGCCGGTTTTGACACCGACAGTACCCCTGGGGGTAGGCCTATATAAACCCCCCAGGGCACCCATGCAGGGGGATCTTTTTCCAGAAGTTCTAAACACCACATCGAGAGGAGAGGCAGGCCAGCCTTGCCCTTCTTCATCCTTTCACCGAACAGCTCAAGGAGCCTCTTGTAGCTACTTGTTGATATAGTGACCATGCGGAGACCCCGCAGAGCAGCAGTAGGGGTGTTATCTCCACGGAGAGCCCTGAAGCTGGGTAAGATCCGCCAGCGTGCATGTCTTCGCCTTATCCCGTTTCCAGGCACCGGCGATGTTTTATTGGCTCCCACAATGATAAGCCACCCGTTGGCATATGTCGCACCAACCACCCGACATTTGGCGCCCACCGTGGGGCTAGGTGCACCGTCGTCCGGAGACCTGTTCTAGACAGGAACCCTCTTCCTTCCTAGTGAGCGTAGCCAGCCCGGCTCGCCCAATGGCGCTTGCCCCGACGCGCTGCAAGGCGTCGCCGACGCCTGCGCGGCGAGCTGCCTCGCCGATCTTCTTGGCAAGGCCCGCATCTCCGACGAGCCCGCATCCACCGCGGGCACAGGCTGCCCCGAGAGTCACCTCGTCAGCCTCCTCGACCAACTCCACATCTCTGGCGAGCTTGCCGCGGACTTGGAGTCGGTTGGCTCCACCGACCCGATGCTTGTCGACTCTAACACGGCGTCACTTGACGCCTTCCCCACCAACGTAGTGACCATGAACGACCCTCTTCCTCGAGCCGACAGCAGCAACAACGCCATCACCGAGGTACTGGTCATCAGCCACGCCGCCGCCTCTGGCTAAAACGCCCACGACGCCCTGCAGGCGGCACTGCACGACTTGTCCGCCCCCATCCCGGCTGACGCCGACGCCAAGACATTGGAGGCGTGCCGCCTCGCCCTCGTCGCGGAGGGCCAGAAGCTAGCTACCATGAGACGCCAAACCGAGGCTCACCAGCGCGAAGTCGACCGCGCCACCTTCGGCACGCGGCCTCCCGACGGGCCGAGCCGCGTCGGGATCATCAATAAACACAGTGCGGCTATCGCCAACGTGCTAGGAGCAGACCGCCCAGTCTATGCCACGCCTCTCGAGAACCTACGCGCCGCCCAGGCAGACGTAGACGAGCCAGATGGACTGGGGCCTGACGAGCTCCCCTACATGACCAGACGCATCCAGCAGCTTATCGACGCGGCCACAGAGCGGCATGAAGCCGATGTCTGCGCCGAAAGTCCTCCCCCACGCCGAGAGCACGGTGCGACGTCCCGAACGCCGACTATGGGCAACACCCGTGCAAGGAAAGAAAAGGAGTCGGCTGCCAGCCACAGTCGGACTCGAATCTCCATCGAGCGTGACACAGAAGGCCGCCCTCGAGCTATGGAGTGGCGGGGCGACCCCCCTCCCCCTCCGCCTCGTGGGGAGAGATATCCCACTCCGCCGCCTGTCACGCATTCGACTCTCAGCGGCCGACTGGGCCACCGTGAAGGAGTCGGCGAGAATGACGCCCGCCACCGGATCGACCGACTCGCGCGATCCCTAGCCCTGGAAGAAGAAGATGATGTCGGCCCGCCTTGCTTTGGCCCCCGCATCCGCGACGAGCCCTTCCCCAAAGGGTTCTCGCTCCCAAGAGACACGCCCAAGTACAACAGCTCCGTGAAGCCGGAAGACTGGTTGATCGACTACTCCACTGCGGTTAGTATCGCGAACGGCAACAGGCGTGTTGCCGTGAAGTATGTCCCCCTCATGCTCCAGGGCACGGCGCGCACCTGGCTCAACAGCCTCAAGCCTTACAGCGTCAACAGTTGGCTGGACTTCACAGAAGCTTTCATCAGCAACTTTACCAGCACCTACAAACGGGCTCCCAAGCCCCGACAGCTCTCCTTGTGTGTACAAGGGCCCAATGAATCAACTCGCGACTACCTCATGCATTGGGCCGAGATCCACAATTCCTGCGAAGGAGTGCACGAGGTTCAAGCTATAGAGTACTTCACCGCCGGGTGCCGAGAAGGCACCCTCCTCAAGCACCGACTCCTCTGCGACGAGCCGACTACCCTCGATGAACTGCTGGTCATAACTGATAAATACGCCACGGCCGATTCCTCAATGAAGACCGAGCTCCGAGTAGACGCCTCCGGGAAGCTGCTCGCTCCGAGTCCCAAGACGCTGGCAGGAGACTCCGGCCGACGCCCGTACCAAAATGACCACAAGCGCAAGGCTCCCATGCCGCCTTCCACCAGTCGGCAGGTGGCCACAGTCGAAGACGAACAACCCGAAGGACGGCCCGCGCCCAAGAAGCAGAAGGGCGGCAGGCCGGCTTGGCAGCCGACTTTCTCCTACGAGCAAGCACTTGATGCCCCCTGTAAGTTCCACAGCGGCGCGAAGCCTTCAAACCATACGACCCGGAAATGCCACTGGCTCACGCGGATCTCCAAGGGCGAGGGGATAGCGCCGCCTCCGCCTGCTGGTCAGCCGCCTCCAGCCCCTCCGCTGCCGGCCGCTCGACCAGCAGTCGGGGCTGTTCAAGACGAGTTCCCCGACGAGCATGCTGCCTACGTCGTCTTTACAAGCCAACCAGAAGATCGGCGTGGCTGGCGCCGACAGCGCCAAGAAGTCAACGCGGTTGCCTCCAACAACCCCGAGTTCATGCACTGGTCAGAAAGGCCTATCAGCTGGAGCCGGACTGATCACCCAGAGGTGATGCCGTTTCCCAGCTCTTACGCATTGGTTTTGGATGCCACCCTCGCAACAGAAAGGCGAGCTGCCCGTTTCTCCCGCGTGCTGATAGATGGCGGGAGGAGCATCAACATACTATACCGGGACACCATGGAGAAGCTGGGCATCAAGACAAAGCAGCTCATACCTAGTCGGACTGTGTTCCATGGCATCGTACCCGGCCTGTCCTGCTCCCTAATCAGCAAGATCAAGATAGACGTCCTCTTCGGGGACAGGGATCATTTCCGCCGAGAGGCACTGTGGTTTGAGGTAGTGGAACTGGAGAGCCCTTACCAAGCGTTGCTTGGCCGACCTACTCTGGCCAAATTCATGGCTGTACCCCACTATGCCTACCTCAAGATGAAGATACTGAGTTCCAAGGGCATCATCACCATAGCCGGACACTACAAGAAATCCTCCGAGTGTGCGGCAGCTAGTAGCCGGCTGGCCGCATCCCTCGTGATTGCTGAAGAGAAGAAGATACTAGATCGAGTCGTGGCCATGGCCGGCAAGCAGACGGCCCTGTCCCCCGACCCCAAGGAGTGTAATGCCCAAGGTTCTTTCCAGCCGGCCAAAGAAACAAAGAAGGTACCTCTGGACTTCGACAGGCAGCCCAGGGACTACCGTAGTCGCACCCGGCCCGGGAACTTCGGAACTTGGCCCGGGGGCTACTGCAGCCGGCCCGGGGACTGCATCGACACAAAAGGCGGTGGCTGACTCCAACTCTTCACCACCCAGCCCACCCGCCCTGGTCACAGTAGCAGTTTTGATAGTAGAAGAAGTCACAGCCCCATCATGGGCCCAGCCCATCCTCAACTTCTTAGTAAACAGAGAGTTGCCAACTGACGAGATCTCGGCAAGACAAGTCCAACGCCGAGCCGTAGCATACACAATAGTAAACCGAGAGCTTGTTAGGCGCAGCGTCACTGGAGTCTTCTAGCACTGCGTCGAGCCAGAGAAGGGCATAGCAATCCTCAAGGACATCCACCAAGGTGAATGCGGCCACCACACGGCCTCAAGATCACTCGTCGCCAAAGCTTTCCGCCACGGATTCTTCTAGCCGACTGCTTTGGATAACGCCAAGGAGCTAGTCAAACACTGCAAAGGGTGCCAAGTTTTTAGTTCCAAGCAACACCTGCCGGCTTCTGCACTCAAGACCATCCCCCTCACCTGGCCTTTTGCCGTTTGGGGGTTGGACATGGTGGGCCCATTCAAGACGGCACGCGGCGGCATGACACATCTGCTCGTCGCTGTGGACAAATTTACCAAGTGGATTGAAGCAAAACTGATCAAGAAGCTGAATGGGCCGACTGCCGTAACGTTCATCGCGGGTATCACAACTCGGTACGGTGTAACGCACAGCATCATCACCGACAACGGCACAAATTTTGCAAAGGGAGCACTGGCATGTTTCTGCGCAACACAAGGCATCCGGCTAGACCTAGCGTCCGTTGCCCACCCGCAGTCAAACGGCCAGGTCGAGTGAGCAAACGGCCTCATCCTCTCCGGCATCAAGCCCCGACTGGTCGTGCCACTGGAGCGTTCGGCCGGCTATTGGCTCGGCGAGCTTCCAGCCATCCTCTGGAGTTTGCGCACTACCCCAAACAAGTCAACCGGCTTCACCCCTTTCTTCCTTGTATATGGTGTCGAGGCTTTCATCCCAACTGACATCGAGTTCGACTCACCTCGGGTCACCATGTACATGGAGGCGGAGGCCAAGGAAGCACGAGAAGACGGTGTCGACCTGCTGGAAGAAGGCCGGCTGTTAGCCCTCAGCCGGTCCACCATCTATCAGCAAGGTCTGCGCCGCTACCACAGCCGGAAGGTCAAGCCAAGATCCTTCCAAGAGGGCGATCTTGTGCTCCGGCTAATCCAGCGAGCAACCGGCCAGCACAAGCTCTCGGCCCCTTGGGAGGGCCCCTTCGTCATCAACAGAGCTTTAGGCAACGACTCCTACTACGTAATCGACGCGCAGAAGCCGAAGGCACGAAAGAGAGATGATTCCGGCAAGGAGTCGGAACGACCATGGAACGCCAATCTCCTCCGAAGATTTTACAGTTAAAAAGTAGTATGTACCACGCTACCTTTTGTACAAAGTACGAGACAAAGGGTCCCCCGAGAGGAGCACTCGGGGACTACCCTCTTTTACCTATGAATGATAAGTATCATGCCTATGATTATGTTACTACATTTACTTTTTCGTTCGGCACCGGGTTCGACCAGTCGGCCCGGGGACTCGCCGCCTCGAGTTATATCTAAAGTTCTGCCTGCAGTCAGACAAGTAGTGTGCCGGCACCCAAGCCCCCTCTTGTCAAAAGTCGCAGCTCGAAGAATCGACTGTCCGACTGGCAAGAGCCAAGGGCAGGAAAGGATGACCACACGAAAAACGGCTAAGGACTAACGAACTTATATAACGCGAGTCGGCCTCCCGCCCCACCAACCGGCTACCAGAGCAGCCGGCGGGCCGGCTTCCCGTTCACCTTGCTGCAATCTAAGAAAGCTCGAGTACTTGCCTTCCCAAAAACAACCAAGTCCTTCTCCAGCCACAGACTGCAGAGCAGCTATCCGGCTGGGAAGGCGGGGGAAGGCGGCAAAGGAAAAAGCCGAAAGGGTGAAAAGCAAACATGAACGGAAGCCAAACACATGCATAATTATATTTACACAAAAGACCTTCAAAAGGCCAGCATTCAACATAGTTTGAATACACCCCCAGTGGGTGGAACTGCGCAAATTTAATAAAAGTTGTTCAAAAGAGTAACAAGCAGGAAAGCAAGGATGGCGGATCAGGCCAAGGGAGCGACGGGCGAGTCGGGCAGGTTGGTGGAGATGGCAGTGCCGGCTGGAGGAGTGACAGGGTGGCGAATCTCGGCATGATCATCACCTCTTGCAGGCGGTGCGCTTGCACGCGCCTCGTTGCTGGAGGCACGATCAGGCTGAGGCGGGTTGGTCGCTTCGCTGTCTGGCACAACGTCTTCACCATCCTCTCCCTATTCCCCTTCGCCCTCATCGCTGGAAGCAATCTCCTCCGCCGAGTCCTCACCTTCTGCCGGGTTCAGCCCGAACCACTCCTCTGGCTGAGCGACGCCAGTATCATCCACCTCAGGGGCAAAGGCGCTGGTGTCGGTGTACTCGGCGATCGCCGAGGCGCGCTGGACGATAGCCGGCCGCATCGCCTCTAGCTCCTCGTCGGCCTCCTGCCGCCAGGTGCTCAGCTGGTCCAAGTTCAGCCCAGGATACCAAGCTCGGACGAACTCCAGCGCCCGCCCAGCGCCGGACCGGGCCGCTGACGCCTTCCAAGCCTTGAAGCGGCCAACTGCGACCTCCAGCCAGTCGGCAGTCCGACTTGGGGTGCGGGGAACCACCTCGCCGGGCCAGAGGGCGGCCAGCACTTGCGCCCCGGCGCGCTGAAGATGGCGGAGCATGCGGTGGGCCGGCTGCAGGTGGCCTTGAAGTGCCAGAAGCTGCTCTTCAAGTGACCGGCCGGCACCCGGTGCGACGAACTCTTTTACCACCTCCATAATCGAGAAAATTCCTTAGTCCACTAGTTACTAAGGATAACTTTGACCACTGTCCTGTGATCCATTCTTGGATCACTCTTGTACCCCTTGACTGATTCATGGCAAGGCACACTTCAGGTGCGGTACTCAGCATAGCATACTGTAGAGCCTATGTCTTAAGCATAGGGGACGACCTTCGTCATCTCTCTCTATTCTGCCATGGCCGAGCTTTAAGTCTTAACTTCATACCTTACAACTCAGGCAAGAACTCCTTCTTTGACTGATCCATCTTGAACACCTTCAAGATCATGTCAAGGTATGTGCTCATTTGAAAGTACCATTAAGCGTTTTGATCTATCCTTATAGATCTTGATGCTCAATGTTCAAGTAGCTTAATCCAGGCTTTCCATTGAAAAACACTTTCCAAATAACCCTATATGCTTTCCAAAAATTCTACGTCATTTCTGATCCACAATATGTCAACAACATATACTCATCAGAAATTCTATAGTGCTCCCACTCACTTCTTTGGAAATACAAGTTTCTCATAAACTTTGCATACACCCAAAAACTTTGATCATCTCATCAAAGCATACATTCCAACTCCGAGATGCTTACTCCAGTCCTTAGAAGGATGCTGGAGCTTTGCATACTTGTTAGCATCTTTCAGGATTGACAAAAACTTCCGGTTGTATCACATATAGCCTTTCCTCAAGAAAATCGTCAAGGAAACAATGTTTTGACATCCTATCTACAGGATTTCATAAATAATGCAGTAATCGCTAATATAATTCCAACAGACTCTTAGCATCACTACGAGTGAGAAAGTCTCATCATAGTCAACTCCTTTGAACTTGTCGAAAAAATCTTAACGACAAGTCGAGCTTTCTTAATGGTGATACTTACCATCATTGTCCGTCTTCCTTTTAAAATCCATATGTACCTAACAGCCTTACGACCATCAAGTAGTTCTTCCAAAGTCTACACTTTGTTTTCATACATGGATCCTCTCTCGGATTTTATGGCCTCGAGCCATTTATCGGAATCCAGGCCCACCACCGCTTCTCCATCGCTCGTAGGTTCATTGTTGTCTAGCAACATGACTTCCAAGACAGGATTATGTACCACTCTGAAGTAGCACGCATCCTTGTCATCCCACGAGGTTTGGTAGTGACTTGATCTGAAGTTTCATCATCACTATCATAAGCTTCCACTTCAATTGGTGTAGGTGCCATAGGAACAACTTCCTGTGCCCTACCACACACTAGTTGAAGAGACGGTTTAATAACCTCATCAAGTCTCCACCATCCTCCCACTCAATTCTTTCGAGAGAAACTTTTCTCGAGAAAGGACCCGATTCTAGAAACAATCTCTTATTGCTTTCGGATCTGAGACAGGAGGTATTCCCAACTATTTTGGGTGTCCTATGAAGATGCATTTATCCGCTTTGGGTTCGAGCTTATCAGCCTGAAACTTTTTCCACATAAGCATCGCAGCCCCAAACTTTTAAGAAATGACAGCTTAGGTTTCTCTAAACCATAGCTCATACGGTGTCATCTCATCGGAATTATGTGGTGCCCCCTTTTAAAGTGAATGTGGTTGTCTCTAATGCCTAACCCATAAACTATCGTGGTAATTCGATAAGAGACATCATGGTATGCATCATATCCAATAGGGTGCAGTTATGATGTTCGGACACACCATCACACTATGGTGTTCCAGGCTGTATCAGTTGTGAAACAATTTCCACAATGTCTTAATTCTGTGCCAAACTCGTAATTCAGATATTCATCTTATGATCATATCATAGATATTTTATCCTCTTGTCACGACGATCTTTCAACTTCACCCTGAAATTACTTGAACCTTTCAATAATTCAGACTCATGATTCATCAAGTAAATATACTCAACAGCTACTCAAATCATCTGTGAAGCAAGAATATAACGATATCCACTACATGCCTCAGCACTCGTTGGACTGCACACATCAAAATGTATTACTTCCAACAAGTTGCTTTCTAGTTCCATTTTACTGAAAACAAGGCTTTCAGTCATCTTGCCCATGTGGTATGATTTGCATGTCTCAAGTGATTCAAAATCAAGTGAGTCCAAACGGTCCATTTGCATGGAGTTTCTTCATGCATATACACCAATAGACATGGTTCGCATGTCTCAAACTTTTCAAAAACGAGTGAGCCCAAAGATCCATCAACATGGAGCTTCTTCACGCGTTTTATACCGATATGACTTATGTGGCAGTGCCACAAGTAGGTGGTACTATCATTACTATCTTATATCTTTTGGCATGAACATGTGTATCACTACGATCGAGATTCAATAAACCATTCATTTTAGGTGTAAGACCATTGAAGGTATTATTCAAATAAACAGAGTAACCATTATTCTCCTTAAATGAATAACCGTATTGCGATAGACATAATCCAATCATGTCTATGCTCAACGCAAACACCAATCTTGATGGTAGAGGGAGCGTACGATATTTGATCAACCTTGGAAATACTTCCAACATATATCATCATCTCACCTTTTAGCTAGTCTCCATTTATTCCGTAGCTTTTATTTCGAGTTACTAACACTTAGTAACCGAACCGGTATCTTATACCCTGGTGCTACTAGGAGTACTAGTAAAGTACACATTAACACAATGTATATCCAATATACTTCTACCGACCTTGCTAGCCTTCTCATCTACCAAGTATCTAGGGTAATTCTGCTCCAGTGGCTGTTCCCTTTATTACAGAAGCACTTAGTCTCGGGTTTGGGTTCAACCTTGGGTTTCTTCACTAGAGCAGCAGCTGAATTGCCGTTTCATGAAGTATCCCTTCTTGCCCTTGCCCTTCTTGAAACAAGTGGTTTCACCAACCATCAACAATTGATGCTCCTTCTTGATTTCTACTTTTGTGGTGTCAAACATCGCGAATATCTCAAGGATCATCATATATGTCCCTGATATATTATAGTTCATCACGAAGCTCTAGTAGCTTGGTGGCAATGACTTTGGAGAAACATCACTAACTCATCTGGAAGATCAACTCCCACTTGATTCAAATGATTGTTGTACTCAGACAATCTGAGCACAAGCTCAACAATTGAGCTTTTCTCCCTTAGTTTGCAGGCTAAGAAAATCGTCGGAGGTCTTATACCTCTTGACGTGGGCACGAGCCTGAAATCCCAATTTCAGCCCTCGAAACATCTCATATGTTTCGCGACGTTTCAAAACGTCTTCGGTGCCTCAACTCTAAACCGTTTAACTGAACTATCATGTAGTTATCAAAATGTGTATGTCAGATGTTCGCAACATCCACAGACGATGTTCGAGGTTCAGCACACTGAGCGGTGCATAAAGGACATAAGCCTTCTATGAAGCAATGAGGACAATCCTCAGTTTACGGAACTAGTCCGCATAATTGCTACTATCAACTTTCAACTAAATTTTCTCTAGGAACATATCTAAACAGTAGAACTGAAGCGCGAGCTACGACATAATTTGCGAAGACCTTTTGACTATGTTCAGGATAATTAAGTTCATCTTATGAACTCCCACTTAGATAGACATCCCTCTAGTCATCTAAGTGATTACATGATCCGAGTCAACTAGGCCGTGTCCGATCATCACGTGAGACGGACTAGTCATCATCGGTGAACATCTTCATGTTGATCGTATCTACCATACGACTCATGCTCGACCTTTCGGTCTCTTGTGTTCCGAGGCCATGTCTGTACATGCTAGGCTCGTCAAGTCAACCTAAGTGTTTCGCGTGTGTAAATCTGGCTTACACCCGTTGTATGTGAATGTAAGAATCTAACACCCGATCATCACGTGGTGCTTCGAAACAACGAATTGTCGCAATGGTGCACAGTTAGGGGGAACACTTTCTTGAAATTTTAATGAGGGATCATGTTATTTACTACCGTCGTTCTAAGCAAATAAGATGTATAGACATGATAAACATCACATGCAATCAAATAGTGACATGATATGGCCAATATCATATTGCTCCTTTTGATCTTCATCTTCGGGGCTCCATGATCATCATCGTCACCGGCATGACACCATGATCTCCATCATCATGATCTCCATCATCGTGTCTTCATGAATTTGTCTCGCCAACTATTACTTCTACTACTACAGCTAACGGTTAGCAATAAAGTAAAGTAATTACATGACGTTTATGTTGACACGCAGGTCATAAATAAATTAAGACAACTCCTATGGCTCCTGCCGGTTGTCATACTCATCGACATGCAAGTCGTGATTCCTATTACAAGAACATGATCAATCTCATACATCACATATATCATTCATCACATCCTTTTTGCCATATCACATCACATGGCATACCCTGCAAAAACAAGTTAGACGTCCTCTAATTGTTGTTTGCTTGTTTTACGTGGCTGCTATGGGTTTCTAGCAAGAACGCTTCTTACCTACGCAAAGACCACAACGTGATATGCCAATTGCTATTTACCCTTCATAAGGACCCTTTTCATCGAATCCGATCCGACTAAAATGGGAGAGACAGACACCCGCCAGCCACCTTATGCAACTAGTGCATGTCAGTCGGTGGAACCGGTCTCACGTAAGCGTACGTGTAAGGTTGGTCTGGGCCGCTTCATCCCACAATGCCGCCGAATCAAGATTGGAGTAGTAACGGTAACCATATTGAACAAAATCAACGCCCACAACTACTTTGTGTTCTACTCGTGCATAGAATCTACGCAATAGACCTAGCTCATGATGCCACTGTTGGGGAACGTAGCAGAAATTCAAAATTTTCCTACGTGTCACCAAGATCTATCTATGGAGAAACCAGCAACGAGGGAAGGAGAGTGCATCTACATACCCTTGTAGATCACTAAGCGGAAGCGTTCAAGAGAACGGGGTTGATGGAGTCGTACTCGTCGTGATCCAAATCACCGGAGATCCTAGTGCCGAACGGACGGCACCTCCGCGTTCAACACACGTACAGCCCGACGACGTCTCCCACGCCTTGATCCAGCAAGGAAAGAGGGAGAGGTTGAGGAAGATTCCATCCAACAGCAGCACAACCGCATGGTGGTGATGGAGGAGCGTGGCAATCCTGCAGGGCTTCGCCAAGCACCGCGAGATATGAGGAGAAAGAGAGGGAGGGTTGCACCAATAGGGAGAGGAACTCGTGTGTATTGGGCAGCCCAAACCTCAACTATATATAGGGGAAGGGGAGGGGCTGTGCCCCCACCTAGGGTTCCCTCCCTAGGGGTGGCGGAAGCCCCCTAGATCCCATCTAGGGGCGGCCAAGGGGAGGGGAGAGGGGGAGGCGCACCAGGGTGGGCCTTAGGGCCCATCTGCCCTAGGGTTTGCCCCCCCCCTTCCCACTCCCTTGCGCCTTGGGCCTTGTAGGAGGCGCACCAGCCCACTCAGGGGCTGGTCCCTTACCACTCTTGGCCCATGCAAGCCTCCGGGGCTGGTGGCCCCACTTGGTGGACCCCCGGGACCCTCCCGGTGGTCCCGGTACGTTACCGATAAAACCCGAAACTTTTCCGGTGACCAAAACAGGACTTCCCATATATAAATCTTTACCTCCGGACCATTTCGGACCTCCTCGTGACGTCCGGTATCTCATCCGGGACTCCGAACAACATTCGGTAACCAGATACAAACTTCCTTTATAACCCTAGCGTCATCGAACCTTAAGTGTGTAGACCCTACGGGTTCGGGAACCATGCAGACATGACCGAGACGTTCTCCAGTCAATAACCAACAGCGGGATCTGGATACCCATGTTCGCTCCCACATGCTCCATGATGATCTCATCGGATGAACCACGATGTCAAGGACTTAATCAATCCCGTATACAATTCCCTTTGTCTAGCGGTACGATACTTGCCCGAGATTCGATCGTCGGTATCCCGATACCTTGTTCAATCTCGTTACCGGCAAGTCTCTTTACTCGTTCCATAACACATCATCCCGTGATCAACTCTTTGATCACATTGTGCACATTATGATGATGTCCTACCGAGTGGGCCCAGAGATACCTCTCCGTTTACACGGAGTGACAAATCCCAGTCTCGATTCGTGCCAACCCAACAAACACTTTTGGAGATACCCGTAGTGTACCTTTACAGCCACCCAGTTACGTTGTGACGTTTGGCACACCCAAACTATTCCTACGGTATCCGGGAGTTGCACAATCTCATGGTCCAAGGAAATGATACTTGACATTAGAAAAGCTTTAGCATATGAACTACATGATCTTGTGCTAGGCTTAGGATTGGGTCTTGTCCATCACATCATTCTCCTAATGATGTGATCCCGTTATCAACGACATCCAATGTCCATGGTCAGGAAACTGTAACCATCTATTGATCAACGAGCTAGTCAACTAGAGGCTTACTAGGGACATGGTGTTGTCTATGTATCCACACATGTATCTGAGTTTCCTATCAATACAATTCTAGCATGGATAATAAACAATTATCATGAACAAGGAAATATAATAATAACCAATTTATTATTGCCTCTAGGGCATATTTCCAACAAATTCTTCACTGAGGAATTTGCCGGTGAGGAAATTCCTTAGCGAAGAACTACTAGCAGCGGAATAAGTACTCAAAGGTAAACATAACAGAATACAAGCATAGTCATCATGATGAAATGAATACAGGCATAGAGTACAGGAAGCGTAATCACAGGATAATACAGGATGAAGACAAACAGACTGAAGAAATTGAACTGAGGAAATTGAGAAAGTCTTCAGTCAAAGTCTTCAAACACAGATATGAACAAACACACAACACAGTTATGAGGAAATGAAAGAGTTGAGGAAATAGAACCAGTAAGCTCGGTGAAGACAATGATTTGGTAGACCAGTTCCAACTGTTGTCTCAGTTGTACGTCTGGTTGGAGCGGCTGAGTATTTAAACTCGAGGACACACAGTCCCGGACACCCAGTCAAGGACACTTAGTCCAAGAAACCCAGTCCTCACCGTATTCTCCTTGAACTAAGGTCACACAGACCTCGTCCAATCACTCGTAGTAAGTCTTTAGGCGACTTCCAAACCTTCACAAACTTGGTCACTCGGTGATCCACAATTCCTCTTGGATGCTCTAGACCATGACGCCTAACCGTTTGGAAGAAGCACAGTCTTCAAAGGTAACAAGCGTCGGATCCACTCAGGATCAATCTCTTCAGTGATGCTCAATCACTTGGGGTTTGTAGGTGTTTGGGTTTTGGGTTTTTCCTCACTTGATGATTTTCGCTCAAAGTCCTTGGAGGATGGGTTGCTCTCAAATGACAAGTGTCAGTTTCTCTCGGAGCAGCCAACCAGCTAGTGTTTGTATGGGGCGGCTATTTATAGCCTAGGGAGCAGCCCGACATGATAAGACATAAATGCCCTTCAATGATATGGCCGTTAGGTGGATAGATATTTTGGGACAGCTGGCGCATAGCACAGCAACGGTCGGAATTTTGAGTAGCAAAATCCTCAGGGCTATCATGTTCCTCACTGTGTAGGCAATCCGCGCTGGCGAATTCCTAACTCCTCAGTCAGGACAAATTCCTCAGAGACCAGAAGAACTTCGTCTCTGTCACTGAAGAAATTGACTGAACTGTATGAGATTTCCAATGGCTTCACTCAAAGGGACTGGTAGGTGTAGGATTTTGAGTTGAGCATCACATGGAAATTTTTCCTTAGTATTTCCTTGACCCCCTTTAACAGTACGGTGTTTCCTATGACTCAAGAAAGAGAAAAACAAAACTATGAACACGAAAGTCTTCAAGCTTCATATTTCTCGCATGAATATCAAGTCTTCACGGACACACCAATTTCTTCACTTTCAAAGTCTTCATGAAAGTCTTCAGAAATACCAAAATCTTCAGTCGAAGATATTCATTTTTAGGGGTCGACTTTTCCTGTAAATATCAAACTCCTCATAGACTTATAGACCTGTGTACACTCACATACGCATTAGTCACTTAACCTATAAGTCTTCAATACACCAAAATCACTAAGGGGCACTAGATGCCCTTACACCTGGCTCTTCAGAAAAATCATAGGCCGATCGAGCCTTCGAGCATCCAAGACGTGGGGCCGCCTTCCCCCAGCTGGCTACCTCTCAGGCCGGCTGCACGAAGGCATCCCAGCCCTAAAAATCCTCATGAAGAAAACCATGAGAGGGCCGGCTCCGAGAAGCCGGCCACGAGAAGGCCGACTCCAAGAAGCCCCCCCCCTCCCCAGCAGGCGGCCGAGATCGTGCCCTCGGAGTATGCACCCACATAACGGCGATGAGATGGGGCGTGGCTACAATGACGCCTGCCACCCCCGAATCCCGGAACGCGCATGGCCACGGTGCGTTGTACGGGGCGGCCATCACCCGTCCGGCGCGGCACTGTTGCCATGTTGACCATGACGTCACCCATGGCGAGCTGTCAGTACGACCCGTGGGTGGCGGGCCCCCTTAGTCAGGGAGACGCCTAAAGGCGGCCAGGCCTCTCCCAGTCGGCCTGGGGTATGGCCGACTCCCAATAGCCGGCTAATTCACTCCCTCGAAGGAGGCGCCTCATTAAGGAGATATGACGAGGTAAGGCTACAGCGATAAGCCGCCCAGCGGCAGCACTGTAGCCATGCTTACCATGGCAAAGCCCTCGTCACCAAAGGTGAGGCAACAGTAATTAACCAGCCTCCAACAAGACCTCCGAGCGGTGGGACCGGCCTGTCGACCAGAAGGTCAGCAGCCGGCGGGGTCCACCAGTCGGCAGGCCCCATCGGTCAGCGGAGAAGCCGGCGAGCGCAGACACAGACGACTGGGGCCCACGCCCAGCCAGATTACCATTGTACCCCTGGGGGTAGGCCTATATAAACCCCCCAGGGCACCCATGCAGGGGGATCATTTTCCAGAAGTTCTAAACACCACATCGAGAGAGGCAGGCTAGCCTTGCCCTTCTTCATCCTTTCACCGAACAGCTCAAGGAGCCTCTTGTAGCTACTTGTTGATCTAGTGACCATGCGGAGACCCCGTAGAGCAGCAGTAGGGGTGTTATCTCCACAAAGAGCCCTGAAGCTGGGTAAGATCTGCCGGCGTGCATGTCTTCGCCTTATCCCGTTTCCAGGCACCGGCGATGTTTTATTGGCTCCCACAATGATAAGCCACCCGTTGGCATATGTCGCACCAACCACCCGACAAAGTCCTTTCACAAGGACATCTGCCGTGACAAAACCATGACATTTGGCGCCCACCGTGGGGATATCGCATGATGGTTTCGAGTTCTTGAAGGGCAGTTTCGAAGGACTCGATGGATACGCTGTGGGCCGGATGACTAAAAGTTGTTGCGGCAAACTCTACATCGACGACGCAGGATGGGGTCCCGAGGCCGGTTCAATTGAATACGGGTACCGGGTCCCCTTTGGTGGGATTCACATCTTCATCTACAAGATCGGCGAACCGGGCCCTGAGCCGGACACCTGCACCGACATCATCGAGACGGCTCAGCGTGCAAGCCTTGCCCAGGTTCAGCCCACAGCAAGGCATGTTTTCATAGGTGTCATCCATGGAGCGGAATATGAGGATGGACCGGCATCTGATGGGGGAACCGTTGTCTATTCTGATGACGAGTCTTCAACCGAAGAGACCGAGTCGTTGTATCAGCTGCAGGACAGCCGGATTAGTGGAGGTTCCGATGGCAACGGTATTCCGGACCCCCTCGATCTGCCAAGCCGGGTCGCGGTCTTCATGGCCGGTACACAACCCGCGCAACACTCTTCTACCACCGCGGCAATGATCTCTAGTTCAGCAACAGCAACGCCAGCGGGAGCAGGGGGCTCTGCGCCGCCTCCGGCTCAGGTTTTGTCTGATTTGTTCGACGCTTTGGCAACATTGCTGGCAGCAGAAGTGGATGCAGCAACCCGAGATCAGCACAATGCGGAGATTGCAAAGGTGAAAGATCAGATAACTCAGGCTAAAGCGGACCTGGCAGCAGAGAACGCCAGGATGGCTACAGAACGGGCCGAGTTAGAAGCTCAGGCCTACTGGCTTATGCTGGATCAGAGTGCCTCAGATGATGTCATGAGGAGGAGATACCGGTCGCATCTCCCGCCGGGTTATGAGCCAAGAAATCTCTTCAACACGCCAGGAGCAGGAACCAGTAACCAGCCGGTGGTAAACCAGACTGAGGCACCGGTAACAGGAGCGCCAGTTCAGCCCCGCACGATGAACCCGCCTCGTCAGAACAACATTGCGCCACAGTACGTTCCAACGCCCTTGGGGCATTACTCCAACCCGTTGGATAACATTGTGGTTGCTGCTTCACGATTGGGAGCCCTCCCAATTGACGGTGAATCACCAGTGGCGATTGAGACACGATGGGCCAGAGAGCTCCTTCAAACAGCTTTAACCCAACAGCAGGCTTATTCGCATAGTCGTGAGAGGATCCATTCCACCCCCACCCCCCCGTCCAAGCCGGAGCTACAGCAGGCATATTGAGGAACCGGCTGTGTCAAGCAGTGCACGGCACCGTAACCCGGCAGGTGGTGGTGTCAATGCACAAGATGTGGTGGATCATGGCCGAGCATGTCGAGAGGCCGAGTTAGCAGCTCAGCATGCAGCTCGTCAGCCTACTCCGGTTCGTCCAACCACCTCAGTGGAGCCGGGCGTGGTCTTCAGTTCTTTGGGGGTGCCTTGCCTCACCCCAGCCTTGCGCAATGTACGGCTGCCCAAGGATTTCAAAGGCCCTCGCAAGGTGCCCAATTACACCGCCGATTTACCCCCTGAATCATGGGTTGAGAGTTATGAGATGGCAATGGAGATGCTGGATGTGTATGAAGCGGTGTGTGCTAAGTATTTCACTATAATGTTAGAAGTAACATCTCGTACTTGGTTAAAGAGCCTACCAGCTAACTCCATTGCGTCATGGCCTGAGTTGAAGAGCTGGTTTATCCAGAATTTCAAGGATACATGTAAGCAGCCCACGTCAATTGTGGACCTAGCCGCTTGTGTTCAAGAGGATGGGGAGTCTATGACGCATTGGGTGAAGCGAGTTTCGGCTATTTTGCATTCATCAGACCGCATCAATGCAGATACAACAGTTTTGACATTGGAGGGTAACTATCGGTTCATGCCATTAAAACTGAAGTTGGGGAGGCTCAAATGTCACTGTAATGACATGTCAACGCTTATGGTCGCTTAGGTTAAATATGTCGATTCAGATAGTACCAAGGACCCTGATTCAGAAGAGGACAAACCGGGGAAAGGGAAAAAGAACGACAATGCCAAGGGACAGCAACATAACCCGGCAGGTCATGGGAATAATGGTAAGCGTAAGGCAGACAATAGTTTAGACTTTGTGGCTAACACCAATGCTCGGGATAACGGTCAGCGTCGTAAGGGCAAACCGCCCCAAAGGGGTAGAGGGACAGGCCCCAATCTGGAGCGCCTGTTAAATCAACCTTGTCCAAAGCATGGATCGAAGGAGAAGCTAACTTCGCATCTTTGGAAGGATTGCTTCATCATGCGAGAGTTCAGAAATTCCAATATGTTCCAATACGACAATGGCCCGCCCGGCAGTTCAGGAGGCGGTTTTCATGGGCTGGGTTATGGAGGCGGCAGCTCCGGTTCAGGATTCCAAGGCCATCAGACCGGACATGGCAATCAAGGTAATTAGGGTAATCAGGGAGGTTATAACCATCAGGGGAATCAACATCAGCAGCAGTCGGGTTATCAGAGCAATCCGAAGCAGTTGAATAGTGGGCAGTATCATGTCTTCACTACTAGCTTGTGTAAACGTGATCAAAAGCTTCACAAAAGGGTCGTGAACTCTGTTGAACCAGCAGTGCCTCAGTATTTGCGCTAGTCTGAACAACCAATTTTATGGAGTCGAGAGGATCACCCACCTCGGGTTGATAATCCGGGTCATCTGGCCTTAGTGGTGGCACCTCAAGTTGGGGGGGGGTATAAGTTCACCAAGGTACTTATGGATGGGGGAAGCAGTATCAATATCCTTTACTATGATACCTTCCGCCGTATGGGATTGACAGATAAGAATCTTAAACCGTCGAACACTATCTTTCATGGTGTGGTGCCTGGTAAATCGGCGTATCCAGTGGGCAAGATAGCCCTAGAGGTGGCTTTTGGAGATGATCATGATTCAAGGTCAGAAACGTTGACTTTTGAGGTGGTGAAAATCAAGAGTCCGTATCATGCCCTGTTCAGACGACCAACTTATGCCAAGTTCATGGCGAGGCCGTGTTATGTTTATCTACAGCTTAAGATGTCGGGTCATAAGGGGACCATCACAGTACATGGGAGCAGGAAGATTGCTTTGGAATGTGAAGAGGGTGATGCGGCTTACGCTGAATTGGTTTGTACCACATAGGAGCTGAAGTTTTATAAGACAATGTTGATCCGGCAGATATGACGTCTCTGAAGAAGCCAACTACAGAGCATGATCCGGCGCTGAAATTTAAATCGGCTGCAGACACTAAAACGATTGATTTTTGTTCCTGGCGATTCATCTCAGCAGTTCAGCATTAACGCTAACCTGGATCCCAAATAGGAAAGCGCGCTCATCGAGTTCATCCGTGAGAATCGGGACATCTTTGCATGGAAGCCTTCTGACATGCCAGGTGTACCGAGGGAACTCGCTGAGCACACCCTTAACATAGATCCTAAGTTTAAACCAGTCAGGCAGTTTCTCTGCCACTTCAACGAAGAGAGGCGTAAGGCTATTGGTGAGGAGGTAGCTCGGTTTTTTATGGCAGGGTTTATCGTGGAGTTTTTTCACCCTGAGTGGCTAGCTAATCCAGTGTTGGTACTTCAGAAAAACAGCACTTGGCGTATGTGTGTGGATTACACAGACTTGAACAAGTCCTGTCCAGCTGATCCCTTTGCTCTCCCGTGCATTGATCAGATTATTGATGCTACGGCGGGTTGTGACCATTTGTGTTTTCTGGATGCTTATTCTGGTTATCATCAGATCAAAATGGCAGTTAAGGACCAGGAGAAGACAACCTTCATAACTCCCTTTGGAGCCTTCTGCTATGTATCCATGCCTTTTGGGCTCAAGAGTGCACAGGCGACTTATCAGCGCTGTGTTCAGAATTGTCTTCATAAACAGATTGGGCGCAATGTTCATGCTTATGTGGATGACATTGTGGTGAAATCTAGGAAGGAGGAAACATTGATAGATGACTTGAAGGAAATCTTTGATAACCTCTGGGTTTATAAGATGATGTTTAATCCGGCCAAATGTGTCTTTGGTGTTCCGGCAGGCAAGCTTTTGGGTTTTCTGGTGTCCAACAGGGGCATTGAGGCTAATCCGGAGAAGATCACAGCTATCACCTCTCTGGCTAAACCGGCATGTATCAATGACGTTCAATGTTTAGCAGGCCGGATTGCAGCTTTGAGCCGTTTTATCAGTCGTCTTGGGGAGAAGGCTATCCCTTTATATCAGATGGTAAAGAAAACTGTAGGACCTTGAAGTAGATGTGTCTAGAGGGGGGGTTAGACACTTAATGCTAAAGTTGTAGTTTTTAAGCTTTTTTGGTTTAAGTGGAGTTTAGGCACAATTTCAACATTCATAATACATATCAAGCAAGCATGCAAAGAGTGTATAGGCAGCGGAAAGTGAAGCATGCAACTTGCAAGAATGTAAAGGGAAGGGTTTGGAAAATTCAAACACAATTGGAGACACGGATGTTTTTCCCGTGGTTCGGATAGGTGGTGCTATCCTACATCCACGTTGATGGAGACTTCAACCCACGAAGGGTAACGGTTGCGCGAGTCCACGGAGGGCTCCACCCATGAAGGGTCCACGAAGAAGCAACCTTGTCTATCCCACCATGGCCATCGCCCACGAAGGACTTGCCTCACTAGCGGTAGATCTTCACGAAGTAGGCGATCTCCTTGCCCTTACAAACTCCTTGGTTCAACTCCACAATCTTGTCGGAGGCTCCCAAGTGACACCTAGCCAATCTAGGAGACACCACTCTCCAAGAAGTAAAATATGGTGTGTTGATGATGAACTCCTTGCTCTTGTGCTTCAAATGATAGTCTCCCCAACACTCAACTCTCTCTCACAGGATTTGGATATGGTGGAAAGAAGATTTGAGTGGAAAGCAACTTGGGGAAGGCTAGAGATCAAGATTCATATGGTAGGAATGGAATATCTTGGTCTCAACACAAGGTTAGGTAGTTCTCTCTCAGAAATAGGATGTTGGAAATGTAGGCTTAGTCTGATGGCTCTCTTCCCAAATGAAGAGGGGGTGGAGGGTTATATATAGCCTCCACACAAAATCTAACCGTTACACACAATTTACCAATCTCGGTGAGACCGAATTGAAAAACTCGGTCGGACCGATTTAGCAAACCTAGTGACCGTTAGGGTTTTCGGTGGGACTGATTGGATCAACTTGGTGGGACCGATGTGCTATGGTTAGGGTAAATCCAAAACTCGGTTTGACCGATTACTCAAACTCGGTGGGACCGATTTGGGTAATAAGCAAAACAGAGAGTTGGCCAAGCAAACTCGGTGGGGCCGATTTCATATCTCGGTGGGACCGAAAATATTGCAGTAGGTAACAGAGAGTTTGCAAGCCCATCTCGATGAGACCGAGATCCCATCGGTGAGACCGAATTGATTAGGGTTTTGGCAGTGGCTATGACAAGTGAAACTCGGTGGCGCCGGGTTGGAAGAATCGGTGGTGCCGAGTTGGATATTTGGTTTAGGTCATATGTGGAAGTGAGAAAGTGGCTGACGATTTTGGAGCATATCATTAAGCACTTGAGCAAGAGGCTCATTAATCAACACCTCATCCCTCCTTGATAGTATTGGCTTTTCCTAAAGACTCAATGTGATCTTGGATCACTAAAATATAAAATGAAGAGTCTTGAGCTTTAAGCTTTAGCCAATCCTTTGTCCTTAGCATCTTGGAGAATTTCCCACAACCTTTAGTCCATGCCACTCCACTGTTGAACTTATCTGAAACATACTAGATAGAAACGTTAGTCCAACAAGAGATATGTTGTCATTAATTACCAAAACCACCTAGGGAGCACTTGTGCTTTCAATCTCCCCCTTTTTGGTAATTGATGGCAACATACATCAAAGCTTTAGATAAAGATATAAAGAACAGCAAGTAAAGCTTTGGAAGGACAAGTAACAAGCATAGACTCCCCCTACATGTATGCACTCATGTAAATGTGAAATATAGAGGCATGTGAGAGCATAACCATGACAGAGTAGGCAATGTGTTACATGTATCTTGGCCGTATGCATCAGAGCAAAAAATTATCAAGGAAAATACCTTCATGCTCATGAGTCCTTCTTGCAAACAGTATGTACATAAGCAAGAATTCCTCATACTCATGATTTTGATGCATACACTTACCTTGTAGTCTTTAGCTGGCTTAGGATGGAATGAACGTGCACAAACAAGGTTAGATAACACAGGTACCTCCACTAGCCAGAGCAAACCAAAGAAGCCACAAGAAAACCAAGACTGGGATGACATGTAGAGAGTGAGTACAAGGTACCACGTTGGATTCAACATGTCCCCAAGAGTAAAGATATGCAATGAATTTGACTGATTTCTTTCCCTTAGGTGTCTTGCTCCCCCTGAATCTTACATGGGATATTGGGAGAAGATAGGGAACAGAAAATCAGAGCTGAAAGATACAAATGGATAGAACTTAATGCAAATAAGCACATATGAACATGTCTTTCCCCCAAAAAGACATGTGACATCTCTCCTCTTGAACATCAAGCATCCGGGACATCTGGGATCCTTGAGTATTCTCTCCCCCTTAATAATTTCTCTCTTCTAGGTTTGGTCCTTGAGACTTTCTCTCCCCCTTGAGCTTTGATGTGATCTCTCTCTCCCCATTTGACATCAATTTCCAAGAAGGGCTTTCTGGAATCCGTCGTATAGGTTTGGTCCTTGAGACTCAGCACAAAGCAATGGATAAAACTGTGATGCTTGTAGAGGACAAGATTCACTGAGTAGAGCTGGATCAGAAGAAATAGAGAACAAGTGGCAAACTGTTTTTCCTATTGCGAAGTCGGTGGCACCGAGTGGCATGTTTCGGTGGTACCGAAAAGATTCGGTTGGACCGAAAATTACAAGTCGGTGAAACCGAGTTCACACAGAGAAAAACACTTGTCACCTTAGCTCACTAGACATGTAGGATCTCACAAAGATTTGCAATGAATTACCTGAAGGATTTGCAACGAATTGAATGCAGAAAATGCAGAACAAAAACAAAAAAGAAAAGAGAAGAAACTGAAAGATCTAGATGAATTTTTTTTTGAAAAAGAGAAAGAAAATAAACATGCATGGGACAAATGCAATAACACAGAAAAGAACACAAGAGAACTTCATCTAGAATTGGGCGGTGACATAGTCACCTATGTTAGAGTATATTGACTTAGGAGTCAAGTGAGAACACTTGATCATAGGTCATACTCATCGTTTAAGCTCAAAATGGGGTTACCATTTTTCGTTTAAGCATCTTGATGTATTCACATCTTGTTGAGTTGCTTTGACTCATGTCTTGGAGTAAAGCTTCTCTAAGATGGAATAACATACCTTGGGTGGTGGTGTGGTTCTTGCTCATGTAGTTGAACTTGTGTGGGTGCTCAAGGTTGATGTAGCTCATCAAGAGTTGGGAGCACCACTTGGAGTTTGAGTTCATCTACCTACATGGGTTAGTTCTTGCAAGGAAGAGCACTTGTGTATCCAAAAATGACAATCATGAAGCTCAACATAGAATTTGTCAAAGGATATGTTTGAATGGTTTTGTGCTTCCTTGTCTTCAACCACCATTGTGTAGAGACTTGATGATGTAGAGATTGCTCAAGATGTGAGTGAGTCACAATCTCATGGAATTAGATTCAACCGAGCATCTACATGGGTTAGACAACATGCAAGGTACACATATATCCAAGACATAAGATAGTCATCATAAGAGATATATCATGGATTAGTCATAAGCTCAAGTCTTGCATGTATCCGATGGAGTTCCTACTCCAAGTTCGAAGCATCAATAATGTTCAATTCACCTCTCAACCTGCAAAATACTTTCTCATCAAGAGGTTTAGTAAATATATCCGCTAATTGCTTATCGGTGCGAACATGCTTAAGATCAATGTCACCCTTAGCAACATGGTCTCAAATGAAATGATGACGACTTCAATATGCTTAGTTCGAGAATGTTGTATGGGATTATGACCAATTTTGATAGCACTTTCATTGTCACAAAGCAGTGGAACATGTTTCACATAGATCCCATAATCTTTAAGAGTTTGGGTCATCCAAAGTAATTGAGCACTACATGAACCAGCAGCAATGTATTCCGCTTCGGCGGTGGATAAGGATACCGAGTTTTGTTTCTTGGAAGACCAAGACACAAGAGATCTACCAAGAAATTGACAAGTACCCGAAGTAGACTTTCTATCAACCTTGTCTCCGGCATAATCCGAGTCGGAATAGCCAACAAGATCAAAAGAAGACCTCTTAGGATACCAAATGCCAAAGTTTGGTGTATGAATTAAGTATCTCACTATCCTTTTCACGGCCTTAAGATGACATTCTTTAGGAGCGGCTTGATATCGTGCACACATGCACACACTTAGCATAATGTCGGGACGTGAAGCACATAGGTATAACAAAGAACCAATCATAGAGCGATAAACCTTTTGATCAACTGGTTCACCATCTTTGGTCAAATCAAGATGTCCACTAGTAGGCATGGGTGTAGGCATACCTTTGCATTCTTGCATATTGAACTTCTTGAATAAGTCCTTGGTGTACTTCGTTTGAGAGACAAATGTACCTTCCTTAGTTTACTTGATTTGCAAACCGAGAAAGAATTTGAGTTCACTCATCATAGACATCTCAAACTTCTCTGACATTAGCTTTCCAAACTTTTCACTAAAGAGAGGGTTAGTTGAACCAAATATGATATCATCAACATAAATTTGGCATACAAATAGTTCTCCATTAACCCTTTTAGTAAAAAGAGTAGAATCAATTTTACCAATTTCAAAACCACTTGCAATAAGGAACTTGGTCAAGCATTTATACCATGCTCTAGGAGCTTGTTTAAGACCATAAAGAGCTTTGTGAAGTTTGTAAACATGATTTGGTTTCTTAGGATTGATAAAGCCGGGAGGTTGTTTGACATAAACTTTCGCCTCTATTTCACCATTTAGAAAAGCACTTTTAATGTCCATTTGGTACAAGGTGATATTATGGTGATTAGCATAGGCAAGTAAGATGCGAATGGACTCAAGTCTAGCAACGGGAGCATATGTCTCACCATAGTCCATACCTTCGACTTGTGTGTACCCTTGGGCGACGAGACGTGCTTTGTTGCGAACCACTTGTCCATCTTCATCTTGCTTGTTGCGAAACACCCATTTGGTACCAATGATGTTGTGGTTGTTGTCGGGCTTCTCAACCAATGTACAAACTTGGTTTCTCTCAAAGTTGTGTAGCTCTTCATGCATAGCGTTTATCCAATCCGGATCTTCCAATGCTTCTTCAACCTTCATAGGTTCAATGCTAGAGATGAGTGAATAGTTTTCACAGAAGTTAGCTAAACGAGTCTTTGAGCGAGTGATTCTCCCGGTTTGTATATCATTGAAGATTTGCTCGACGGGATGATCTTTGGCAATTCTTGCTCAAACTCGTGAGAGCTTTTGCTTGGGTCTTCGTTGAACATCTTCTTCATCTTGTTCTTCTTCTTGGCCTTCTTCATTGTTGACGTTGTCGTTCTCTTGTCGTGGTGGAGAAGGAGGTTGTTGATGTTCTTCTTGATGCATTTCCTTGTCTTCTTCATCTTGGTGTGTCCCACTTGTGGATGCCTCCGTATCAATTCTTGGTTCACCTTGTCGTGAAGTAGAAGCTTCCACTTGGACGGACGAGGTACTCTCCTTCACCTCCGTTGGACGAATTTTGCCCATAGACAAGTCTTGGATTGCTTCTGAAGGGTCTTTGTCTCCTACATCGGTTGGCAATTGCTCTACTTGCGAGCCATTAGATTCATCAAACTTCACATCTACCGTCTCTTCAACTTTTCGGGTGAAATTGTTGTAGACACGGTAAGTGTGAGAGTTTGAGCCATAACCAAGTAGAAAACCTTCATGAGATTTAGGAGCAAACTTTGAACGATGATGCTTGTCAAGAATGTAGCACTTTGAGCCGAATACTCGAAAGTATCCAACTTGGGGTTTGTTACCAGTGAGGAGCTCGTATGTCGTCTTGCCAAGTAGCTTGTGAAGATACAAGTGATTTGTTGCATGACAAGCTGTCTCAACCGCTTCTGCCCAAAAGTGCTTCGGCGTCTTGTATTCATCAAGCATCGTTCTTGCCATTTCGATGAGCGTCCGGTTCTTCCTCTCAACAACTCCATTTTGTTGAGGTGTGTACGTAGCCGAGAACTCGTGTGAAATCCCTTCTTCGTCAAGAAAGGTTTCCACATTTGCGTTCTTGAACTCCGTTCCGTTGTCACTCCGAACCTTCTTGATCTTCACGTCAAACTGATTTTGGGCCTTCCTAGCGAAGTTTTTTGAAGATCTTCTAGACCTGTGACTTGTCATTAAGAAAAAACACCCACGTAAATCTTGAAAAATCATCAACTATAACTAGACCAAAAGAATTTCCACCGAGACTCTTGTAGGCGTTGGGACCAAAAAGATCCATATGAAGTAGCTCGAGTGGCCTCCTTGTGGTCATGATGTTCTTCACGGGATGCCTAACTCCAACCTGTTTGCCTGCTTAAGCACTGCAAAGTCTATCCTTATCAAATATGACATCGTTAACTCCAAGGATATGATTTCCTTTAATAAGCTTGTCAAGGTTTCTCATGCCAACGTGACCTAGTCGTCTATGCCACAACCAACCCTTTGAGGATTTAGCAATAAAGCAAGTTTTAGGTTGTGCCCTTTTTGAGAAATCGACAATGTAAAGATCACCTCTACGCATACTGGTAAAGACCATTTTATGATTGTCTCGACGAAACACTTGGCAATCTACCTCAGTAAATAGGACATTCAAACCGAAATTAGCAAGTCTAGATACTGAGAGTAAGTTGTAGCCGAGAGATTCAACGAGCATGACATTTTGAATGGAACTATCATGTGAGATGGCCACCTTACCAAGGCCAACCACTTTACCCTTTGAATTATCACCAAAGGTGACATATTTTCGAGGGCCATCATTTTCAGCAAGCTCACGGAACATCTCTTTATCTCCGGTCATATGATCAGTACATCCACTATCAAGAACCCATTCCTTTCCTCCTGACACATATCCCCGAAGATTTTCCGTAAGACCAAAATGTCTCATTGCATCATCAAGATCGAAGTCACTATCATCATCATCATCATAGTATCCATGTTCACCATGATCTTGTGACTCATCATTTCCTAGAGAGGGTAATTCATTAGATAAATGATCATCAAAGTGGTCACCTTTATGAATTCTTATAGCTTCGGATATAATGATTCCAACATCTCCTTTAGCACACTTGAGATTGGTAAGCTCAAATAGACAATCACCAAAACTAGGATCACTAGAGTTCATCTTACTCAAGGCAATAGATTTATGGAGAATTTCATCCAAGTTTTTTAAGGAATAATCGGGAAATCGTTCCTCAAGAAATTTCCATATAGTATAGGCACAATTAAGAGTAGGCAAACTAGCAATCAAATTTTTGGGCAATCCTCTAATGATGAGCTCAACAGTTCTAAGATTGCGAATTATGTCAATATCTTCATCTAGGGTGGGATGCAACGGACCAATATGAGGTGCACAAGGGCTAGCAATATACTTGTTCAAATGATATTGGTTGAAAATTACAAGCATCTCATTTTTCCACTCATGAAAATACTCTCCATCAAGAATAGGCACTCTATGTCTAAGACTCCCTAAAGTAGACACGTCCATCTTCCTCCAATGGTGATTAAACCAAGGCAATGGAGACCAAAGCTCTGATACCACTTGTAGGACCTTAAAGTAGATGTGTCTAGAGGGGGGGTAGACACTTAATGCTAAAGTTGTAGTTTTTAAGCTTTTTCGGTTTAAGTGGAGTTTAGGCACAATTTCAATATTCATAATACATATCAAGTAAGCATGCAAAGAGTGTATAGGGAGCGGAAAGTGAAGCATGCAACTTGCAAGAATGTAAAGGGAAGGGTTTGGAAAATTCAAACGCAATTGGAGACACGGATGTTTTTCCCGTGGTTCGGATAGGTGGTGCTATCCTACATCCACGTTGATGGAGACTTCAACCCACGAAGGGTAACGGTTGCGCGAGTCCACGGAGGGCTCCACCCACGAAGGGTCCACGAAGAAGCAACCTTGTCTATCCCACCATGGCCATCACCCACGAAGGACTTGCCTCACTAGAGGTAGATCTTCACGAAGTAGGCGATCTCCTTGCCCTTACAAACTCCTTGGTTCAACTCCACAATCTTGTCGGAGGCTCCCAAGTGACACCTAGCCAATCTAGGAGACACCACTCTCCAAGAAGTAACAAATGGTGTGTTGATGATGAACTCCTTGCTCTTGTGCTTCAAATGATAGTCTCCCCAACACTCAACTCTCTCTCACAGGATTTGGATATGGTGGAAAGAAGATTTGAGTGGAAAGCAACTTGGGGAAGGCTAGAGATCAAGATTCATATGGTAGGAATGGAACATCTTGGTCTCAACACAAGGTTAGGTAGTTCTCTCTCAGAAATAGGATGCTAGAAATGTAGGCTTAGTCTGATGGCTCTCTTCCCAAATGAAGAGGGGTGGAGGGGTATATATAGCCTCCACACAAAATCTAACCGTTACACACAATTTACCAATCTCGGTGAGACCGAATTGAAAAACTCGGTCGGACCGATTTAGCAAACCTAGTGACCGTTAGGGTTTTTGGTGGGACTGATTGGATCAACTTGGTGGGACCGATGTGCTATGGTTAGGGTAAATCCAAAACTCGGTTTGACCGATTACTCAAACTCGGTGGGACCGATTTGGGTAATAAGCGAAACAGAGAGTTGGCCAAGCAAACTCGGTGGGGCCGATTTCATATCTCGGTGGGACCGAAAATATTGCAGTAGGTAACAGAGAGTTTGCAAGCCCATCTCGGTGAGACTGAGATCCCATCGGTGAGACCGAATTGATTAGGGTTTTGGCAGTGGCTATGACAAGTGAAACTCGGTGGCGCCGGGTTGGAAGAATCGGTGGTGCCGAGTTGGATATTTGGTTTAGGTCATATGTGGAAGTGAGAAAGTGGCTGACGATTTTGGAGCATATCATTAAGCACTTGAGCAAGAGGCTCATTAAGCAACACCTCATCCCTCCTTGATAGTATTGGCTTTTCCTAAAGACTCAATGTGATCTTGGATCACTAAAATATAAAATGAAGAGTCTTGAGCTTTAAGCTTTAGCCAATCCTTTGTCCTTAGCATCTTGGAGAATTTCCCACAACCTTTAGTCCATGCCACTCCACTGTTGAACTTATCTGAAACATACTAGATAGAAACGTTAGTCCAACAAGAGATATGTTGTCATTAATTACCAAAACCACCTAGGGAGCACTCGTGCTTTCAAAAACGGATGACTTTGTCTCGAGCGACGCGGCTGATAAAGCATTTGAGGATTTGAAGAGACAGTTAGCTGAACCGCTAGTCCTTGCGGCTCCGGTCGATAAAGAGCCCTTATTGCTATATGTGGCTCCTAATGCCCGGGCTGTTAGTGTGGCTATTGTTGTGGAGCGCAAGGAGGCTGGAAAGGAGTATCCGATTCAACGGCCAGTTTATTACATCAGTGAGGTGCTTATCGAGTCAAAGCAGAGGTATCCGCATTGGCAGAAGCTGGTGTATGGGGTTTTCATGGCAAGACGAAAGCTCAAGCATTATTTTCAGGGTCATCCTATCACAGTGGTTAGTTCAGCCCCTCTGGGAGATATCATTCAAAACAGAGAAGAAACTGGCCGGATTGCCAAATGGGCCATTGAGCTTGGACCTCATGGGATAAAATATACGCCTCGCACAACAATCAAATCCCAAGCACTTGTGGACTTCACCAATGATTGGACAGAGTTGCAGGCACCAGAGGAAAAGTCAGATAACACATATTGGACCGTTCACTTTGATGGGTCTAGACAGTTGGAGGGCTCGGGGGCTGGAGTCATATTAACTTCCCCATGAGGTGACGAGTTTTGTTATGTTCTCCGCTTAATGTTCCCTTGCACTAACAATGCAGCTGACTATGAGGCCTTACTCCACGGTCTGAGGATGGCTAAGGAGATGAACTTAAGCCGGGTTAAGTGCTTCGGTGACTCGGACCTGGTGGCTCAGCAGGTATCTGGCACCTGGGATTCTAAATATTCGCTCATGGCTGCATATTAACGAGAGGTGGACATAGTGGCTGGTCATTTCAAGGGTTATCAAGTTGACCATATAGACCAACGAAAGAATGAAGCGGCGGACGCTTTAAGTCGTCCAGGCTCTCAGCGTGAACCGGCGCCACCTAATGTCTTCCTCGATGTACTTCATAATCCGTTGGTCAAGATACCCACAGAGGAGTTGGCTATTCCTGACCCGGAGGCCCAGTTGGTGATGGCTTTGCATGTTATACTGGATTGACAGTCCTGTACCTGGCTTACATGAACCAGGGTGAGTTACCGGATGATGAAGCCTTGGCCCGGCAGATAATCCGGCGATCCAAGTCAATGACCGTTATCAAAGGGGGGCTACATCATTACAGTGTCACAGGAGCGATTCAGCGTTGTGTGTCTCCTCAAGAGGGTTGTGAGATTTTGCGAGAAATCCACGAAGGAGATTGTGGTCACCACGCCGGTTCAAAATCCTTGGTGGCTAAGGCTTTTCATCACGGCTTCTATTGGTTGACGGCTCATGCTAATGCTGAGGATTTAGTAAATGGGTGTGACGGTTGTCAGAAACTTGCACGCCGCGCTCATGTTCTGGCTCAGGAGTTGAGAATGATTCCAATCACTTGGCCGTTTGCAACTTGGGGGCTCGATATGGTTGGACCCTTTAAGGGATCCAAGGACAAAAAGACCCACCTGTCGGTGGCGGTTGACAAGTTTACCAAGTGGGTAGAGGCAGAGCCAGTCAGTAAGTGTGATGCAGCCACCGTGGTTCAATTCATCAAAAAGGTGATATTGCGGTTTGGTTTTCCACACAGCATTATAACTGATAGTGGTACTAATCTGTCCAAGGGTGCTATGGAAGAATTTTGTCAACGTGAGCACATCCGGCTTGATGTGTCATCAGTAGCTCACCCCCAATCTAATGGTCAAGCAGAGAGGGCAAATCAAGAAATTTTGAGAGGTATTAAACCCCGGCTTATGGTTCCTTTAAAGCGGACACCGGGTTGTTGGGTGGAGGAGTTGCCTTCCGTATTATGGAGTATCAACACCACACCAAACAGATCTATGGGTTACACGCCTTTCTTCATGGTTTATGGAGCAGAGGCAGTTCTCCCTAGTGACATCCGTCATGACTCGCCCCGTGTGGCGGCTTACGTTGAAGCTGAAAATGAGAAGGCATGTCAGGACTCACTGGACCTGTTAGATGAGATGTGTGATCTCGCAGCGGCGCGGTCGGTGATTTATCAACAAGATCTCCGATGTTATCACAGCCGTCGGGTTAAGACCAAAACTTTTCAAGAGGGCGATCTGGTGCTCCGACTCATCCAGGATCAGACTAATATGCACAAGTTATCCCCACCCTGGGAAGGACCTTTTGTGGTCAGCAAAAATCTGCACAACGGGTCATACTACCTTATCGATGTTCGAGAGCACAAAGACTCACGCAAATCGGAGGAGGAGACCCAGCAGCCATGGAATATAGCTCTTCTTCGACCTTACTATACTTGAGCCACGGGCTCTTCTCATGTACATACTTATGACAATGTATATATTATATAATAAACTGGAGCCTCGGCTAAAGCAGGGTCTCTGTTCTTTTTTTACATCATGTGTGGTTATGAGGGGGCTTCTACTTACAAAGTGGAGTTCTATTAACCCGGCCTATAAAGCTACATAGATATAAAGGAAATCACTAGGGGGCCTGGTCGTATTCGAACCATAGCTACGCCTCTTGATCGGCTTAAGACCAAAAAGGGAAATCACTAGGGGGCTTGGTTGTATTTACACCATAGCTACACCTCTTGATAGGCTTAAAGCCAAAAGGAAATTATGTGGAACCAAAGAGAGTCTGTTGCATCAAGCACAACTCAAACATAGGTAACCACTGAGCATAGCTCAAATATTACTTGGGGGCTCCTTGCTTCTCGAAGAACAACGAGCTTGCACCCTTGTGATAGGCTATCAAGCCAGGCTTGGAAGCCAGGTGTATTCACCTAAAACCCCGGGTTTATCCTGCCTTTTTAAGTAAGCCACTCCATCCAGGTAAACCTGGTATGACCCATCGAACGTTTGACAAGTCAATCTCATAGACCCTGAACTTGTCAAAGTTAAAATGATGATTGGTTAAAGATTGAGGTCCATCTTAAAAAGGCTTTGAAAAATGGTTTAACTCCCATGAAAAGCCTCGATTTAGGGCCTGGCAGCCCATGAAAAGCCTTGCATATTTCTTTTGTATTTGTTGTTTTAAAATCTTTTGATAAGAGATTTATGAATATTTTCTGATAAACCGGTGTTTATCACAACCCGGCATGGCTTTCAACGCTCAGTTGTTAGTACATGATCAGTTCTAAACCGGCAGTAAGTTGCTCCGGTCTGGTTTTGACTAGAGGTCACCAGCATTATACGAACAAACAGGTGGTTATCATAACCCGGTATGGTTTTTATATGAACCGACAAGAGGGAAAGGACTCATCAAAACTCCAGATTGGTGTTTTCACCCTTACTATACCAACAGTTGGTCAGCCAACGAGATATATCACAGGTATCATCTATTTTATATCTGGTTATTCCAATCTTGGTTATCCATCCAAGTTATCTATATCTTTTTTGGGCATCATGACCCGTCCAGTGGTAAACCACTAGGACACTTTCAAGTTCTTATATGCATGAACAAGTTAAATAAAAGCCATAATGGACTATGCATATCATCGATCCGAAAGGCATGGCAAGTTCTCAGTATCAAGCGAAACAAACATGCTCGATGGCATGACAGATAATGTGTTCACGCTATCCTATTACAAGGCGCTTTAAACAACCCAAATTGAATAATTGTTTTAATAGGAGCGGCAGACTACAACTGATAAACGGGCCTCTGGTTTATGATTCCTCATCTGGACGGCTTGAAGATTGAGGGTCATCTTGAGCGGTCGCATTCTCCTCATCCCTACCCAGTTGCTGGAAATCAATCGTTGACCAATCGATTCCAGTTAAGGCTTGAAAAACGGCTTCTTCATGAATATGGTTGGAAGGGTCAATGTCAGGGGCATAAGTATGCTTACGAATCGGCGGAACAAGATTTTCTACATCATGAATCGGTGCGGGCTGTCTTTTCCCCTCAACATTATAAACCGGTTGATAATGAATAGATCTGTGTCATCCGCCAGTTTACTCGATATAGGCCGCATTTCCTTTGTCAGCCTTCAGAGATCATCATTGTTGAAGTTTGTGCCATCTTCCTTCACGCTGGGGTAACCTTGGCCGATATCTGCCGGTTCAAGATCTGGAATCCACGCCTTAGCCCGGATTAGTGCGGTCAGTGCACCTCACCTTGTGGCTGATCTCTTCAGTTCATCCAACCGGGCAGGCAGCATGGCCAGTTTTTCGATGGTTTTTTTATCAGCGTTGGAGGAGGCTTGTTATACGTTGCAGTGCAAATGGCTCGTTGGGATCCAGCATACATCTGTTCTATCAAAGTATAGGCCGCTTTAAGCTTCATCCGCATGTCGGAGCCCAGATGAGTAATGCGGGTCCCTGTCCAGTAAGGCATCAGTAAACCGGTCTTCGGTAAGATATTATGGATTGGAAAAGCTTAATATGCGGACACTCACCAAAATACATCAGAAGTCATGGCATTAATCTACCGTTTTAAGCCGGTCAGTTCTTCAACCACCGGCTTCAGGGATGCTTCTGCGTCTTCGGCCTTCTTTGTTAAACCGGCCTTTTCTGTCTCCCAGTCTGCATGCTCTTTGTTAAAGGTTTCTTTCAGTTTCTCCATGGCTGCTAAGGCATTTGTCAACTCTTCCTTGGCCTTGGAAGCCTCCGCTTGCTGAGATTTAATGTTCTCCTGAAGGTCAGCGGTTTGAGCATCCTTCTTACTCAGCTCGGCCTGCAAAGGCAAGATATATCATCAATGGGCTATGTATATTTGAAGTACCAAGCGTATAACAAGTTATGCACTTTGTACTTGGGGGCTAATGCCTATTTGCTATGTCATCAGAAAAATTTGCAAGTCTCAAATACAATGCAAGCATTATCCTTAACACTTGGGGGCTAATGTACATTTGTTCAAATTAGAGCATTGGTTAAAATCCCGGTTCACCTTGGAAAGATAAACCGGCCCTTGGGGACTACACAGAGGAAAACTACAGGAATACAACGATAAAGTGCCGGTTTATTTCAAAGGATCACCTAACATATGGAGGATAAGTATGTAAGGGTAGAGATATTACAAAGTCCCGATTTATGATTACCATCATAAACTGGTCCTTGAGGGCTACTTGAGTTGGTACTTACAAATTGGATTTAACAAAGGAGAAAGTGTTGAAAATACCTCATAGCGCTCCTTCATCAGATTCACCAAACTGGCTTCATAGTCGCGGTTTGAGTGCAGTCGGTTTAGAAAACCAAAGTGGAGTTCTTGAGCACTAAGATGGGCATAGCTGGATAAATCGGTGCTCCATTTTCCTTTCTCCATGGCAGCACGCTCTTCCTTGGCACTATGTTTCGCCAATATAACAGGATGGCCAGGAGAGGTGTGACTAATACCAGTAATGATAACCTTGCCTTCTTTGTCTCCAGCAGCCTTTTCTGGAGTTGATGGAATGTCAGTAGTTCTCACTGGACTAGACGGTCTGTCATCAGTCTAGATTGGATTTGCCGGTTCATCATCTGGCACAGCAGTATCAATTTCTGCTTGTTCATCAGCATTATGATCTTGAGGGGGTGGTTCATCAAATGTGGCCTCAGTATTTGGACCCTCTAATCCTGCAGTTTGCTTCGGTTCAATAACCACATGGTCTTCAGGCGGATTATTCACCCGAGCCTTTTTACTGGGTCTGGCTTTGGCGCTAAACAAAATAAGATGCAAAGGTTAGCATAGCATATAAAGTGTGAAACATCAAAAGATTTGGTTGAAATGCTTACCCAGCCATGGTTTTGAGACGAGGGAGTTGGGTCGCTGTTGACTCGCCAAAGGATGAAGGAGGTGTCACCTGATAATTCGAATCAGACGGATTAAGAGGTTGTCGGAAATAGCCTGCCTTGGGATAAGAAGTGTCAGAAGTGGGTGAGACCTCAGATCGGCCTTTTCGAACCAGGGTGTCCGGTAAACCGGTCGAAGTGACCTTTTGGCCGCTGTGTCGGGTTGTGCAGCGAGCCTCGTGCTGCTGCTTCTTCAAAATAAATGTTGGATCCAAGTGAGAAAGAGGATGAGAAAATCTTACTTTCTAGATTGCTTGACGGATTTTTTGTGTTGGCAGAGAGTCTGAACCGGAGGAAAGGATAATTACCTCTGCATCGTCAGCTTGGCTGCCCTCAACGTCCTCCTGATAAGTATCATTGTCAATGAGATGCATGAAAAGTGAACCAAGTGAGTCAAGTTCTACCTCTGCTTCCGGTTCATCCGGATCGTCATCAAGCTTGAAGCCGATGGGTTCAGGTGCTTTTCTCTTTGTGGTTTTCCTGACTGCTTTCGTCTTAGGACGAGAAGGCTTCACTGCTTTCTCTTGAGGTTTCTTTTTCCAGAAAGGATCGTCACCCTGTTTAAACATGAGCGGAGGGTATTCAAAGATTGCATAGTTCAAAAATATCAGATGTAAACCGAAAGCACAAACAATACTTACAACGGGCGGTTTGTTTTGTGTATAAAAGGGGCTTAACCCGCTCTTGCTGCAAACAGCTTCCAATTCATTCAACATTTTCTTAACAGATTCAGTGACTTCTTCATCTGTTAGCTGAATATTGATATAGCGTTGGGAGTCTTCTACGTCACCAGTATACTCACACATTAAACCGGAGCAGTGACTTAACGACAAAATGCTCCAGGATATCCAGCAACGGACGAAGTCCACACCTGTTAAACCGTTGGCCAAGAAGGCTCTAAGCTTGGCAAGTTGAGGTGCGTACAAGGCCCGTTCCTGGGCACTTAGTCGTTGCGGAAGCGGATGAGTATTAGCAAGCTGGTGAGCGCGGTAATCTGGCAGAGGGTTTTCAGCTTCCGGAGAGGTGTCCCTACAGTAGAACCAAGTTTGATTCCACTCTTTGGGGTGACTGTGAAGTTTGGCATGAGGAAACTCAACCTCTTTCCTTTTTTGAATTGAGATACCGCCAAGTTCTGTATTGGGTCCGTCTATGAATTCAGTGCGACGGTTTAAATGGAAGAAATCCCGGAATAGCTCAACAGTTGGTTCTTCTTGAAGGTACGCTTCACAAAAGACTTGAAAGTTGCAAATATTGGATACCGAGTTGGGTCCAATATCTTGAGGATGGAGCTGAAAGCTAGCAAGTACATCTCGAAAAAACTTCGATCCGGGCGGTTTAAAGCCATGGCCTATGTGATCAACAAACACCACTACTTCACCCTGCTTAGGGGTGGGAGGATTTTCCGGCCCAGGAACTCGCCACCGGATCTCATTCTTCTTCGGTAAGGTGCCAATCTTGACCATTCCGTTGAGTTGCTCCTCAGTAACCCGGGAGGGGACCCAGTTGCAGGAATAAAACTGCTTGGCCATTGCAAGTGAAAGACTGGGAAGAAAATAATGCCGGTTTACGATTCATTAATGGTGATGCATAAGGTACAACAAGGAAAAGGAATCCGAGTATGTGCAAATTGGTAAACCAACGACAGGGTATTTATGAATGATAAGGAATGAACAGAGGCAGAGGTATATGCGTACTATTAAACCGGAGTATAAATAAATTGGCGGTTTAAAAGGGGACTAATGGTACCTGCCAGATTATCATATTTCAAAAAGTTAAACCGCCTATATTGGTGTGAAGGGTACAGATCTGAAAAAATACCTAAGTACGGGAAACAGGTTTCACAGATTTATATGGTGATTTCAGATCTAAGGGGTGACAGAAAATGAGAATATATTCAAGAACTAAGTTACAGATATCAGTTCATCAGGTTCAGGTGAGTTTTCTTATATATGAAGGGGATGATCAGGTTCAGATAAGACCTAAGTCGCACGAAGAGCTAGCAGATCTAGCTAGTTTTTGATGCTACTGGGAAGAAAAGAGAAGAACACCACCGAAGCTGCGACAAACTCCGATGAATACGAAAACCCTAAAGTGGATCTATGAAGAAAAAGGGGAAAACTTACCGAAGCTGTTAAGATAGCGGAGGTGTGACGCGGTTATCTGGAGCGTTCAGGTCGATGCAGTGGCCAAGGATGAGGAAGAGACGAAGCTTGACGACGGCGATGGCGTTCGGGCGCAGGGACGTCGTGAGGAGGAAGAAGAGATGAAGAGGTAGCGGAGGAAACGGAAAAGGGGGTCTCAGCCCTATTTATAAGGCGAACAGATAAGCGACAGGCACGAGAATCGAGGAGCTCAAAAATGGATATTTAATAAGGTTATCGCCTCGATGGTTGGATACTCATTAATGAAGGGCATCTTTGGCCTCAACGAATAGGTGACATCATGACGGTTTACTGTGGATCTGAAGGATGACATCACGGCGGTTTTACAAGATCCATGCGAAGGTGCTAGGGCAAGAATTTTTCTAAGTGTTGAAGATTGACATGAACAAGTTCAAATCAATCTGGGGCCTAATGTTGGGGATATTACTACTGGACGTAAACTGGCCAGGGGTAGCCGGGTTAACTCTATGAAGATCAGAGGCCCATAAAAACGTAAGGATGGTGGCGCTTTACGAAGGCCCAAGGCCCAAAGACGGGTTAAGGCCTGTAGATGTAAACCGACTTTCTCATGTAACTTGTATTGTAAGATAGGGAGGATAAAGACTGAGTTGGACACATTGATGATCCGGCATCGGGACTCTGTAAACCGACGGGCGTCGACCTATGTATATAAAGGGATGGCCCGGCGGCGGTTTAGGGATAACAGACAACAACTCGAGATCCAGGCAAAGCGGATTCGCTCCCTGATCATCGAAACCCCAGCAATTCCATCGCAACTAGACGTAGGCTTTTACCTTCATCGTAAGGGGCCGAACTAGTATAAAACTCTCGTGTCCCTTGTCCGGTTTAACCCCTTTAAGCTAACCCGTAGCAATGGCTCCACGACTAAGTCCTTTCACGAGGACATTTGCCGTGACAAAACCACGACAGTGAGCGTATAAAATAAAATACCTTTTGGACACTGTCAATTCAAAGTGCAGAACAACAAAGTGAGTAGAAATATGTGGAATTGATGGCAATATATTCAATGAAAGTACAATTTCAATATGAAAACACATCTAGGCACTTTGAGGATTGTTCAGTTTATGAAACCGCAACAAGATATATCATGGCAAAAACTTTTATAATGTCAGAGAGGATACAACAGCCATGCATCTTTGAAGAAAGTTCACAATCAAGAGGTCCCAGAACTTCCTTCAACACTCTCTTTCTAGTTGCAGACAAAAATACACTTGAGTGATGATCCAGGAGTAAGGGCACTTTAGCTAGCAGTACCACCCACTGCCAGTTTCAAGAGTTCTTATTTTCTCGGATGATATCCACTGTAATCTTGCACGTGAAAATTCACGTGTATAAAAAAGATAGTCCAATAGTAGCAGTCAAAAATACTGCAAACGAACTTATACTTGAATTAAGTTTCAGAAAGGCCATTATTTATAACATCCGTTTTTCAATGTACCTAAACATGTTTCTGTACAAAAGTTAAAAAAATGGTCATTCTTATTGTTCTGAGCTACTGTTGGCCATACTTCAAGATAAGGTATGCCACATATACATGTGTTCATAAGTTTCCTTCAAAATCTCATTAATGAATAAGTGTATCAGAAGAGAACATAACACTCCTTTGGTTAAATCAACGCATCCAGAACACATATATGCTAGCAGAAAAAATTGCACATTTGTCATAACCTTGATCTCATATGAAGTAACATCAGTAGAAAACGAATAAAATCTTAAATGGCTTGTACATTAGGAGAAGGCAAATAGATATGTCGTGTCCAATTATCCAGAAGAACGAACATGGTCATCAGGGGGAAAGAAGAAATATACAACACTGGTTCGCTGTTTCCTAATCAAACATATGGTTGGCTTATCTGGATAATCCAAATTGGTGTTGCTTGCCAGTAAAATTCGGGGCCGGGATACTCTGCATAAATGTGGTCGATCTTGTGCCTCATTTCCACAAAAGGGTAAGAAAACCATTTAAAGCACAAATCCTAGTAACCTATGGGTTATAACAATTAACCCATAGTAAAGAAAACATGTCAACGCATTATCAACGGCTACAACCAGAACTAAACGATCATTACATTTAAAGGGTCGAGGTCATACTATTTTTGAAAGTTCAGTGCCCAAGTCCACAATGCGAAGACATAGAGGATTTACTTCAGTTTGTAGCAGAAGCCCAATAACTTAGAATCATCAGCCTGCATATATCAAAAATAAAGCTAGGGAAATACTTTTGTGATTTGAAAAACTGATATCATATAGAAGAAACAACAGAAGTTGTACCAAATCATTGATTTGGTTAAGAAATCAGCAAACACATAACACTGGCATTGGTTCGCCATGAACCGTGGTATTGAAAGAGGCACTATTCTTCTTCCTTTTACCTTTTCCTTTCTAGAATAAATAATCTTGGTCTAGAATTTTTTTTACATAACCACAGCAATAGGAAATTATAGAAACTGAATCATGTAGGAAAGTTGCATATTCTTTGAATATCATGCAATGTTTTCCTCACCAGAGAAGTGGTGAAGAAGCTGTTGCTAACCAGAGTGCCCATGGCGTCTCTCCGGGAAATTCGTACAGGCACACAACGTAAGAAGCATAGTAATAGGATAGGAGTGGCCGATAATTAAATATGACCACTATCATGTGCATTGGCAGGATCAAAATATGATTTCAGTTAATCCTATCCATTTGTTTCCATTATTTCTGAAGCGGTCAATAAAGCTCAAGCCCTTAATGCGAAAACAATGAAAGATCTGTTTATGCACTTCTTTATCCTTTAAGAGAACACTTTAAGTGTGTTCTGTTGCGAAGCAACAGTAATCGAACTCAGCAATAAGGAGGTAAAAAGATTATCTTCTCGATGAGGCCAAGCCATAGCAGAATGAATAAGATCTCCAAAACTCAACAAATCGTAAACGAATTTAAAGAACTCATAAGTGAACCACAGAGATATAAATGGGATATGTAATCACTTGAACTGTAAAAGATCTTACATGATTTGGAGAGTAAAAGGATAGAGTAAACTTACAATAGCGTGCGAGGCATATCCTGGAAAGATCCCAGCATAAGCATCAGCAGTATAAGGAAGCCTATAACAAAAAAATAGTTGATCAACTGAAGGCAGCATATGAGATAGAGAACAATTCCCATGATGACATGAACTTACAAATGATTGGCTACAATCAAGCATTGGTGGGGGAGCAACAGTCTCTGGGTTCCCCATAGATAAAAGCGGCTTTACCTTGTGCTGATCGGGCTTTCCATGATCATTGTCATTGTCTGAAACAAAAAGGGTGTTACTGTTAGCATGAAGATATAATCACATCAATTCACCTCACTATAAATGGGGCTTGGGCGATGTGAACATCATCAGAGAAAAGAGCCATTAATAAAGCAAAAGACCTAACAGAACTTCTAGTTTACAGAGATAATCTTCTCTTCATATTTTGAGAAAACACAAATGATGAGTTTAGGCATTGGTAAGAAGCATAGTTGTCGTGGTTTTGTCACGGCAGATGTCCTAGAGAAAGGACTTAGTCGTGGAGCCATCGCAACCGGTTAGCTTGAAGGGGTTAAAGCGGACACAAGGATGCAAGAGAGTTTATACTAGTTCGGCCCCTTCGATGAAGGTAAAAGCCTACGTCTAGTTGTGATGGAATTGATGGGGTTTCGATGACTAGGGAGCAAACAAGCTTCGCCTAAGTCTCGAGTTGTTGTCTGTTGTCTTTGAACCGCCGCTGGGTCGTCCCCTTATATACACGGGCGACGCCCGTCGGTTCACAAAGTCCCAACACCGGTCCATATTCGTATCCGGGTTGGTCTCTCCTTATTCCTAACTTACAATACAAGTTTATATACAAATGCCGGTTTACAGCTACAAGTCTTAAACCGACTACGGGTTTTAGGCCCTCATCTGTCTTCTCGGGCTTTAGCACTCTTGAACTACTGATGAAGTTGACCCGGCCCAGATAGGCCGGTTTACGCCCAGCAGTAATATCTCCAACATTAGGCCCCAGATTGATTTGAACGGGTTCATGTCAATCCTTTAGCAAAAACTTCGTCTTCAACATCTTCTCATAAATTGGTAAACCGCCATGATGTCATCTTCTCTGATTGCTGTAAACCGGAGTGACGTCACCTGTCATGACGAAGCTATCCATTACGCTTGCTTGTTTAATAGATCTACAGAAATCGAGGCAACAGCTCCGTTTCGCGGCCCCTTGATTGTCGCGCCTGACACATGTCCTTTTGCCTTATAAATAGGACCGAAGGGTCATTTCTTTTCTCCCCTTCGTGCCTTTCTTCTTCGTCTTCCTCGCGTCGCCAGCCTCGGAGCTCCGCCACCGCCGTCAACTTCTGCACCAACCTTGGCCGCTGCATCAACCTGAACGCACCAGAGCACCGCGACAACCTTCCGCGTCTTCCTCAACTCTGGTAAGCCTGCTGCTCTTCTCAACACAGATCTGTTCTAGGGTTTTGTGTTCTTGCAGTGTTCATCTCCTGTTCATGTTCATATACTAGCTCCTGGATGCATCTGTGAACCCCTGCTCTGTGTAGCGGTAGCTTTTAGTATCCACCTTTAGTTTCATGCCCAAGACCATAGATCTCACATATATTTCTGCCCATTGATTCAATACTGTTCTACTTTGAGCTTTTGAATATTTTTCTTATTTTCTGAACTTGCTTCAGATCCAATGCTGTAGAGAAATCTTGTGAAATCTGTTTCTGCATACTTATCCATCCGCAATCTCAGTTGTTTCAATGCTTAGATCAGGCGGTTTAACCCTGTAGAAAAAATTGCCAAACCGGTATATACCATTAGTCCCCTTGTTGAACCGCCAGATGTTGTTGCTTCATAAAACTCCGGTTTAGATAGATCTGTCTCCGGTTTAACATTGCACATACCAATGTACCTTAATCAGTGCATTTTTGAACCGGGATCCTCTACCATGTAGATTTCATCATGGCCAAGCAAGTATATGAGTGCAATTGGGTTCCTTCTCGCATCACAGAAGCTCAACTGGACGATTTAGTCCTGATCGGTGCCTTAGGCAGCAAAGATACCATCCATTGGAGGGCTCCCGGCAAAGAATGCCCTCCCACACCTCAAGAAGGAGAGGTCGTCGTTTTCGTAGATCACTTAGCCCGGGGTTTTAAGCCGCCCGGTTCTAAATTTTACCGGGATGTTTTAGCCGATTTCCAACTCCATCCACAAGACACTGGCCCCAACTCTCTTACAAACATGTGTCACTTCCAAGTGCTCTGTGAGGCGTTCTTTCAAGAGGAGCCCACAGTGGAATTGTTCAGAGACCTTTTCCATCTAAACCGCCGTACTGAGTTTACTGACGGCTCCAATACAGAGTTGGGTGGCGTGGCGATTCAGAAAAGGAAAGAGGTCACATACCCTCACGCCAAACTGCACAGCCACCCCAAAGAGTGGAATCAGACATGGTTCTATTGCAAAGACACCTCCCCTGCTGGCGAGAATCCCTTGCCTGGCTTTCGTCCGGAGTGGCTCAGCAATACACACCCCTTTCCGCAAAGGTTGACTGCCCAGGAGAGAAGTAAATATACTCCTCAACTGTCGAAGCTCAGAGCCTTTATGGCCAACGGTTTAACAGGGGTTGATCTCGCTCGTTGTTGGATATCATGGAGCATACTGCCCCTTAGTCAGCGCTCCGGTTTGATGTGCGAGTATACTGGCAGTGTTGATGACCCACTGCGACATTCCAACATCCAGCTCACCGATGAAGAGATCACAGAGGCTATGAATAAGATGCTGAATGAACCGAAACACATCTGTGCTAAAACCGGCCTGCTTCCCTTCTGTGCCACCAACAAACCGCCAGCTATAAGACTTTGATTTTTCTTTTTGCTGAATCTGTTATTGATATATCTGGTCATTGTTTAATATCAGTGTCTGTGTAACTAGGGCAATGATCCGTTTTGGAGCAAGAAACTGCCACAGGAGAAACCAGAAAAACCAGACAAACCGGAAAGAGCAACCTGGCAAAAGACTAAAGCTGTGAAGAAGACTGCCCACAGGAAAAGAACCACTGCATCCTCCAATCCGGCCCTTGATGATGATGTGGATAATCCGGACCTTGAGGTAGGGCTTGACTCACTTGGCTTATTTTTCATGCGTCTTATTGATGATGATATTTGTCAGGATGATGCCGAAGCCAGACATGCTGATGCTGCAGAGGTAATTATTCTCTCTTCCGATTCAGAACCTTTGCCTTCACTAAAAATCCGTCAGGCAAACCGGAAAGTTAAATTTTCTCATCCTCTTACTTATTTGGATCCCAAATTTCTTATGAAGACCCAACAGCACGAAGCTCGTCGCACCACCCGGCACAGCGGCCAGGTAGTTACCTCCGCCGGTTTACCGAACAGTCCGGTTCGGAAACGCCGCTCAGAGGTCTCTAATTTGCTTGTCAGTGCTTGTCCTAAAGCGGGCTGCTTTCGTCAACCTCTTAATCCATCTGACTCCGATTACCAGGTTACTTCCCACTCATCCTCTGGCGAGTCATCGGCTACTCAGCTGCCACCGCTCAAAACGGTGCTTGGGTAAGCTATACTTATCATAATATTTGCAGTACATCACCTTGGAACATATGCTGTATTTGATTTTGTTATTCCTTTCAGGGCCAAGCCTAGGCCAAGCAAGAAGGCTCGCCTGGACAAAGCGGCCGAAGAAGATGCCATCCTTGAACCGGGCAAAACACCAGATCTTGAAGCGGCTATTCCTGAGGATATACCCAATGATCCACCGCAGCAAGATGACGATCTTATTGCTAAAGAGAGACCTATTGATACCTCCAGTCCTGTCAATCAGCCCACAAGTTCCATCCGGATTGAGAAATTCACCGGTCCAACAAAACCTACTGACAAGCCAACAGCCCCAGTGCAAACCGGCGATGCCAAGGATGATGAGGTTGTCATTACTGGCATTGGCCATACAGAGCCAAGCAATCATGTCGCTTTGTCCAAACACACTGCCAAGGAAGAATTTGCTGCTTTTGGCAAAGGCAAGTGGAATGCTGATCTAGCGACTTACGCTGCTCTGAACGCCCAAGATATCCATTCCGGCTACCTGAACCGACTGTATACCAGTCGTGACTATGAAGCCGGTCGGGTTAACATGATGAAAGATAAATATGAGGTAACTTCCATATGCTCTTTCCTGCTTGTATGCTTCAATTCTTGCTGACTCTCCTAGCCCCCAAGGGCCGGTTTGTAATCTTCTTTCAAACCGGGACTTACTAATATGAATATTAATGCTTTGAAATTTGCTGATGTAGCCCCCAAGGGCCGGTTCAACTTAGCGTAGTTAAACCGGGACTTTAAGTAATTGAGATTGCCGCATCAGAATATATACGAGCAAATAGCCATTAGCCCCCAAGTGCCAAGTTGAATACTTGTATTGATCTTGGGACTTTGTAAGCAATTGAAAGATGAAGATCGAATATGCATTAGCCCCTAAGTGCCAAGTGCATAACTTGTTATGTGGTTGGTACTTCAATCCTTGTACCGTTTTGCTGAAGCATATAACTGTCTGCATGCAGGCTGAGCTGAAGACGAAAGAAAGCCAAGTCGCCGATCTCCAAGAAAATCTGAAATCCCAACAAGCTGAAACCTCCAAAGCAAAAGAGGAATTAGCCAGCACTTTAAGCGCCATGGAACAGCTTAAGGAGAGCTTCAAGAAGAAGCGGGCGGATTGGGCCACTAAAAAGTCCGATTTACTCAAACGAGCAGAGGATGCCGAGGCTGCACTAAAACCGGTGGCGGATGAACTGAGCAGCATAAAGCGGCACGTGCATGCCATGACCACTGCTATCTTTGGTAAGCCAGTTTGACTTCTGAATTGATTCTGCCGTCTTACAGAGCTGCCGGTTTGTTAACCCTTTATGATATTTCAGGGACACGCATTGGTCACTTGGGGTCAGATGTGCAGAAGAAATTGAAAGCCGCCTATATGTTGATCGAACAACTGTACACTGCTGCACAGCGTATCATCTGTACTGCATCCCACAACAAACCGGCGCCCACTTTGATTCAAGACACTCTGATGAAACTGTCGGTGCTTCCTGCCCGGGTTGAAGAGCTGAAGAAATCTGCTGCTCGAACCGGTGCAATCAATGCCTTAATCCGGGCAAAAGCTTGGGTGCCGGATTTGTTGGAAATATGCCCTAGAGGCAATAATAAAAGGATTATTATTATATTTCCTTGTTCATGATAATTGTCTTTTATTCATGCTATAATTGTGTTATCCGGAAATCGTAATACATGTGTGAATACATAGACACCAACATGTCCCTAGTAAGCCTTTAGTTGACTAGCTCGTTGATCAACAGATAGTCATGGTTTCCTGACTATGGACATTGGATGTCATTGATAACGAGATCACATCATTAGGAGAATGATGTGATGGACAAGACCCAATCCTAAACATAGCACAAGATCGTATAGTTCGTTTGCTAGAGTTTTTCCAATGTCAAGTATCTTTTCCTTAGACCATGAGATCGTGTAACTCCCGGATACCGTAGGAATGCTTTGGGTGTACCAAACGTCACAACATAACTGGGTGACTATAAAGGTATACTGCTGGTATCTCCGAAAGTGTCTGTTGGGTTGACACGGATCAAGACTGGGATTTGTCACTCCGTATGACGGAGAGGTATCTTTGGGCCCACTCGGTAATGCATCATCATAATGAGCTCAAAGTGACCAAGTGTCTGGTCACGGGATCATGCATTACGGTACGAGTAAAGTGACTTGCCGGTAACGAGATTGAACGAGGTATTGGGATACCGACGATCGGATCTCGGGCAAGTAACGTACCGATTGACAAAGGGAATTGTATACGGGGTTGCTTGAATCCTCGACATCGTGGTTCATCCGATGAGATCATCGAGGAGCATGTGGGAGCCAACATGGGTATCCAGATCCTGCTGTTGGTTATTGACCGGAGAGCTGTCTCGGTCATGTCTACATGTCTCCCGAACCCGTAGGGTCTACACACTTAAGGTTCGGTGACGCTAGGGTTGTAGAGATATGAATATGCAGTAACCCGAAAGTTGTTCGGGGTCCCAGATGAGATCCCGGACGTCACGAGGAGTTCCGGAATGGTCCGGAGGTGAAGAATTATATATAGGAAGTGCAGTTTCGGCCATCGGGAGAGTTTCGGGGGTCACCGGTATTGTACCGGGACCACCGAAAGGGTCCCGGGGGTCCACCGGGTGGGGCCACCCATCCCGGAGGGCCCCATGGGCTGAAGTGGGGAGGGGAACCAGCCCATAGTGGGCTGGTGCGCCCCCTTTGGCCCACCCCATGCGCCTAGGGTTGGGAACCCTAGGGTGGGGGGCGCCCCACCTGGCTTGGGGGGCACTCCACCCCTTGGCCGCCGCCCCCCTAGGAGATCCCATCTCCTAGGGCCGGCACCCCCCCTAGGGGAGCCTATATAAAGGGGGGAGGGAGGGGCAGCCGCACCCTTGACTCTTGGTGCCTCCCTCTCCCCTGCTACACCTCTCCCTCTCGCAGAAGAACGGCGAAGCCCTGCTGCGGTGACTGCTGCATCCACCACCACGCCGTCGTGCTGCTGGATCTTCATCAACCTCTCCTCCCCCCTTGCTGGATCAAGAAGGAGGAGACGTCACGCTGACCGTACGTGTGTTGAACACGGAGGTGCCGTCCGTTCGGCGCTAGGATCTCCGGTGATTTGGATCACGTCGAGTACGACTTCCTCATCCCTGTTCTTTGAACGCTTCCGCGCGTGATCTACAAAGGTATGTAGATGAAATCCGATCACTCGTTGCTATATGAACTCATAGATGGATCTTGGTGAAACCGTAGGAAAATTTTTGTTTTCTGCAACGTTCCCCAATAGTGGCATCATGAGCTAGGTCTATGCGTAGTTCTTTTTGCACGAGTAGAACACAATTTGTTGTGGGCGTAGATGTTGTCAACTTTCTTGCCTCTACTAGTCTTATTTTGCTTCAGCGGTATTGTGGGATGAAGCGGCCCGGACCAACCATACACGTACGCTTACGTGAGACCGGTTCCAGCGACTGACATGCACTAGTTGCATAAGGTAGCTGGCGGGTGTCTATCTCTCCCACTTTAGTTGGAGCGGATTTGATGAAAAGGGTCCTTATGAAGGGTAAATAGAAGTTGACAAATCACGTTGTGGCTTTAACGTAGGTAAGAAAACGTTCTTGCTAGAACCCTCTTGCAGCCACGTAAAACTTGCAACAACAATTAGAGGACGTCTAACTTGTTTTTGCAGCAAGTGTTCTGTGATGTGATATGGCCAAAGTTGTGATGAATGATATATATGTGATGTATGAGATCATGTTCTTGTAATAGGAATCACGACTTGCATGTCGATGAGTATGACAACCGGCAGGAGCCATAGCAGTTGTCTCTATTTTTTGTATGACCTGCGTGTCATTGAGAAACGCCATGTAAATTACTTTACTTTATTGCTAAACGTGTTAGCCATAGTAGCAGAAGTAATAGTTGGCGAGCAACTTCATGGAGACACGATGATGGAGATCATGATGATGGAGATCATGGTGTCATGCCGGTGACAAGATGATCATGGAGCCCCAAGATGGAGATCACAAGAGCTATATGATACTGGCCATATCATGTCACTATTATTCGATTGCATGTGATGTTTATCATGTTTTTGCATCTTGTTTACTTAGAACGACGGTAGTAAATAAGATGATCCCTCATAATAATTTCAAGAAAGTGTTCCCCCTAACTGTGCACCGTTGCGACAGTTTGTTGTTTCGAAGCACCACGTGATGATCGGGTGTGATAGATTCCAACGTTCACATACAACGGGTGTAAGACAGATTTACACATGCAAACACTTAGGTTGACTTGACGAGCCTAGCATGTACATACATGGCCTCGGAACACATAAGACCGAAAGGTTGAGCATGAGTCGTATAGAAGATACAATCAACATGAAGATGTTCACCGATGTTGACTAGTCCGTCTCACGTGATGATCGGACACGGCCTAGTTAACTCGGATCATGTTATACTTAGATGACTGGAGGGATGTCTATCTAAGTGGGAGTTCATTGAATAATTTGATTAGATGAACTTAATTATCATGAACTTAGTCTAAAATCTTTACAACATGCATTGTAGATCAAATGGCCAACGTTGTCCTCAACTTCAACGCGTTCCTAGAGAAAACCAAGCTGAAAGACGATGGCAGCAACTATACGGACTAGGTCCGGAACCTGAGGATCATCCTCATAGCTGCCAAGAAAGATTATGTCCTACAAGCACCGCTAGGTGAAGCACCTGCTCTCCCTGCAGAACAAGACGTTATGAACGCTTGGCAGACACGTACCGATGATTACTCCCTCGTTCAGTGCGGCATTCTTTACAGCTTAGAGCCGGGGCTCCAAAAGCGTTTTGAGAGACACGGAGCATATGAGATGTTCGAAGAGCTGAAAATGGTTTTTCAAGCTCATGCCCGGGTCGAGAGATATGAAGTCTCCAACAAGTTCTTCAGCTATAAGATGGAGGAAAACAGTTCTGTCAGTGAGCACATACTCACTATGTCTGGGTTACATAACCGCTTGACTCAGCTGGGAGTTAATCTCCCGGATGACGCGGTCATTGACAGAATCCTTCAGTCGCTTCCACCGAGCTACAAGAGCTTTGTGATGAACTTCAATATGCAGGGGATGGAAAAGACCATTCCTGAAGTATTTGCAATGCTGAAATCAGCAGAGGTAGAAGTCAAAAAGGAACATCAAGTGTTGATGGTGAATAAAACCACTAAGTTCAAGAAAGGCAAGGGTAAGAAGAACTTCAAGAAGGACGGCAAGGGAGTTGCCGCGCCCGACAAGCAAGCTGCCGGGAAGAAGCCAAAGAATGGACCCAAGCCTGAGACTGAGTGTTTTTATTGCAAGGGAAGTGGTCACTGGAAGCGGAACTGCCCCAAATACTTAGCGGACAAGAAGGCCGGCATCACGAAAGGTATATGTGATATACATGTAATTGATGTGTACCTTACCAGTACTCGTAGTAGCTCCTGGGTATTTGATACCGGTGCGGTTGCTCACATTTGTAACTCAAAGTAGGAGCTGCGAAATAAGCGGAGACTGGCGAAGGACGAGGTGACGATGCGCGTCGGGAATGGTTTCAAGGTCGACGTGATCGCCGTCGGCACGCTACCTCTACATTTACCTACGGGATTAGTTTTAAACCTCAATAATTGTTATTTAGTGCCAGCTTTGAGCATGAACATTGTATCAGGATCTCGTTTAATTCGAGATGGCTACTCATTTAAATCCGAGAATAATGGTTGTTCTATTTATATGAGAGATATGTTTTATGGTCATGCTCCGATGGTGAATGGTTTATTCTTAATGAATCTCGAGCGTAATGCTACACATATTCATAGTGTGAATACCAAAAGATGTAAGGTTGATAATGATAGTCCCACATACTTGTGGCACTGCCGCCTTGGTCACATAGGTGTCAAACGCATGAAGAAGCTCCATGCAGATGGACTTTTAGAGTCTCTTGATTACGAATCATTCGACACATGCGAACCATGCCTCATGGGTAAAATGACCAATACTCCATTCTCAGGAACAATGGAGCGAGCAACCAACTTATTGGAAATCATACATACTGATGTGTGCGGTCCAATGAGTGTTGAGGCTCGCGGTGGCTATCGTTATGTTCTCACCCTCACTGATGACTTGAGTAGATATGGGTATGTCTATTTAATGAAACACAAGTCTGAGACCTTTGAAAAGTTCAAGGAATTTCAAAGTGAGGTTGAGAATCAACGTGACAGGAAAATCAAGTTCTTGCGATCAGATCGTGGAGGAGAATACTTGAGTCACGAGTTTGGCACACACTTAAGAAAATGTGGAATAGTTTCACAACTGACGCCGCCTGGAACACCTCAGCGTAATGGTGTGTCCGTACGTCGTAATCGCACTCTATTAGATATGGTGCGATCTATGATGTCTCTTACCGATTTACCGCTATCATTTTGGGGCTATGCTTTAGAGACTGCCGCATTCACTTTAAATAGGGCTCCGTCGAAATCCGTTGAGACGACACCGTATGAATTATGGTTTGGGAAGAAACCTAAGCTGTCGTTTCTAAAAGTTTGGGGATGCGATGCTTATGTCAAGAAACTTCAACCTGAAAAGCTCGAACCCAAGGCGGAAAAATGCGTCTTCATAGGATACCCTAAAGAAACTATTGGGTATACCTTCTACCTCAGATCCGAAGGCAAGATCTTTGTTGCCAACAATGGATCCTTTCTAGAGAAGGAGTTTCTCTCGAAAGAAGTAAGTGGGAGGAAAGTAGAACTTGATGAAGTATTACCTCTTGAACCAGAAAATGGCGCAACTCAAGAAAGTGTTCCTGAGGTGCCTACACCGACTAGAGAGGAAGTTAATGATGATGATCATGAAACTTCAGATCAAGTTGCTACTGAACTTCGTAGGTCCACAAGGACACGTTCCGCACCAGAGTGGTACGGCAACCCTGTCTTGGAAATCATGTTGTTAGACAACGGTGAACCTTCGAACTATGAAGAAGCGATGGCGGGCCCGGATTCTGACAAATGGCTGGAAGCCATGAAATCCGAGATAGGATCCATGTATGAAAACGAAGTATGGACTTTGACTGACTTGCCCGTTGAGCAGCGAGCCATAGAAAATAAATGGATCTTTAAGAAGAAGACAGACGCGGATGGAAATGTGACCATCTATAAAGCTCGGCTTGTCGCTAAGGGTTATCGACAAGTTCAAGGGGTTGACTACGATGAGACTTTCTCACCCGTAGCGAAGCTGAAGTCCGTCCGAATCATGTTAGCAATTGTCGCATTCTATGATTATGAGATATGGCAAATGGACGTCAAAACGGCATTCCTTAATGGTTTCCTTAAGGAAGAATTGTATATGATGCAGCCGGAAGGTTTTGTCGATCCTAAGAATGCTGACAAGGTGTGCAAGCTCCAACGCTCGATTTATGGGCTGGTGCAAGCATCTCGGAGTTGGAACATTCGCTTTGATGAGATGATCAAAGCGTTTGGGTTTATGCAGACTTATGGAGAAGCCTGCGTTTACAAGAAAGTGAGTGGGAGCTCTGTAGCATTTCTCATATTATATGTAGATGACATACTTTTGATGGGAAATGATATAGAGCTTTTGGACAGCATTAAGGCCTACTTGAATAAGAGTTTTTCAATGAAGGACCTTGGAGAAGCTGCTTATATATTAGGCATCAAGATCTATAGAGATAGATCAAGACGCCTCATAGGTCTTTCACAAAGCACATACCTTGATAAGATATTGAAGAAGTTCAATATGGTTCAGTCTAAGAAGGGGTTCTTGCCTGTGTTGCAAGGTGTGAAATTGAGCTCAGCTCAATGTCCAACCACGGCAGAAGATATAGAAGAGATGAGTGTCATCCCCTATGCCTCAGCCATAGGGTCTATTATGTATGCCATGCTATGTACCAGACCTGACGTAAACCTTGCCGTAAGTTTGGTAGGTAGGTACCAAAGTAATCCCGGCAAGGAACACTGGACAGCGGTCAAGAATATCCTGAAGTACCTGAAAAGGACTAAGGAAATGTTTCTCGTTTATGGAGGTGACGAAGAGCTCGTCGTAAAGGGTTACGTCGATGCTAGCTTCGACACAGATCTGGATGACTCTAAGTCACAAACCGGATACGTGTATATTTTGAATGGTGGGGCAGTAAGCTGGTGCAGTTGCAAGCAGAGCGTCGTGGCGAGATCTACATGTGAAGCGGAGTACATGGCGGCCTCGGAGGCAGCGCATGAAGCAATTTGGGTGAAGGAGTTCATCACCGACCTAGGAGTCATACCCAATGCGTCGGGGCCGATCAAACTCTTCTGTGACAACACTGGAGCTATTGCACTTGCCAAGGAGCCCAGGTTTCACAAGAAGACCAGGCACATCAAGCGTCGCTTCAACTCCATTCGTGAAAATGCTCAAGATGGAGACATAGATATTTGTAAAGTACATACGGACCTGAATGTAGCAGATCCGTTGACTAAACCTCTCCCTAGAGCAAAACATGATCAACACCAGAATTCCATGGGTGTTCGATTCATCACAATGTAACTAGATTATTAACTCTAGTGCAAGTGGGAGACTGTTGGAAATATGCCCTAGAGGCAATAATAAAAGGATTATTATTATATTTCCTTGTTCATGATAATTGTCTTTTATTCATGCTATAATTGTGTTATCCGGAAATCGTAATACATGTGTGAATAGATAGACACCAACATGTCCCTAGTAAGCCTCTAGTTGACTAGCTCGTTGATCAACAGATAGTCATGGTTTCCTGACTATGGACATTGAATGTCATTGATAACGAGATCACATCATTAGGAGAATGATGTGATGGACAAGACCCAATCCTAAACATAGCACAAGATCGTATAGTTCGTTTGCTAGAGTTTTTCCAATGTCAAGTATCTTTTCCTTAGACCATGAGATCGTGTAACTCCCGGATACCGTAGGAATGCTTTGGGTGTACCAAACGTCACAACGTAACTGGGTGACTATAAAGGTATACTACGGGTATCTCCGAAAGTGTCTGTTGGGTTGACACGGATAGACACTGGGATTTGTCACTCCGTATGACGGAGAGGTATCTCTGGGCCCACTGGGTAATGCATCATCATAATGAGCTCAAAGTGACCAAGTGTCTGGTCATGGGATCATGCATTACGGTACGAGTAAAGTGACTTGCCGGTAACGAGATTGAATGAGGTATTGGGATACCGACGATCGAATCTCGGGCAAGTAACGTACCGATTGACAAAGGGAATTGTATACGGGGTTGCTTGAATCCTCGATATCGTGGTTCATCCGATGAGATCATCGAGGAGCATGTGGGAGCCAACATGGGTATCCAGATCCCGCTGTTGGTTATTGACCGGAGAGCCGTCTCGGTCATGTCTACATGTCTCCCGAACCCGTAGGGTCTACACACTTAAGGTTCGGTGACGCTAGGGTTGTAGAGATATGAATATGCAGTAACCCGAAAGTTGTTCGGAGTCCCGGATGAGATCCCGGATGTCACGAGGAGTTCCGGAATGGTCCGGAGGTGAAGAATTATATATAGGAAGTGCAGTTTCGGCCATCGGGAGAGTTTCGGGGGTCGCCGGTATTGTACCGGGACCACCGGAAGGGTCCCGGGGGTCCACCGGGTGGGGCCACCCATCCCGGAGGGCCCCATGTGCTGAAGTGGAGAGGGGAACCAGCCCATAGTGGGCTGGTGCGCCCCCTTTGGCCCACCCCATGCGCCTAGGGTTGGGAACCCTAGGGTGGGGGGCGCTCCACCTGGCTTGCGGGGCACTCCACCCCTTGGCCGCCGCCCCCCTAGGAGATCCCATCTCCTAGGGCCGCCCCCCCCCCTAGGGGAGCCTATATAAAGGGGGGAGGGAGGGGCAGCCGCACCCTTGACTCTTGGCGCCTCCCTCTCCCCTGCTACACCTCTCCCTCTCGCAGAAGAACGGCGAAGCCCTGCTGCGGTGACTGCTGCATTCACCACCACGCCGTCGTGCTGCTGGATCTTCATCAACCTCTCCTCCCCCCTTGCTGGATCAAGAAGGAGGAGACGTCACGCTGACCATACGTGTGTTGAACACGGAGGTGCCGTCCGTTCGGCGCTAGGATATCCGGTGATTTGGATCACGTCGAGTACGACTTCCTCATCCCCGTTCTTTGAACGCTTCCGCGCGTGTTCTACAAAGGTATGTAGATGCAATCCGATCACTCGTTGCTAGATGAACTCATAGATGGATCTTGGTGAAACCGTAGGAAATTTTTTGGCAACCATCACATCGTCTGACTAGATCCTCCGCATCAGCATGAGCAGTTAACCAATAGAAGCCATGGCAAAACGCTTTAGCCACCAGAGATTTTGAACCGGCGTGGTGACCACAATCTCCTTCGTGGATCTCACGCAAAATTTCACAGCCTTCTTCAGGAGACACAGAGCGTTGAAACGCCCCTGACACACTGCAATGATGCAACTCGCCGTTGATAATAGTCATGGACTTGGACCGCCGGATTATCTGTCGGGCCAGAGTCTCATCCTCTGGTAACTCGCCCCGGTTCTTGTACGCCAGGTAAGGAAGCGTCCAATCCAGAATAACATGAAGAGCTGCCACCAATTGAGCCTCCGGATCAGGAATAGTCAAATCCTCTTCACCAGGGATCTTGACCGACGGGTTGTGCAGCACATCCAGAAAAACAATGGGCGGGACCGGTTTGCGCTGAGAGCCCAGCCGGCTTAAGGCGTCCGCCGCTTCATTTTTCCGCCGGTCCACGTGGTCCACCTGATAGCCTTTAAAATGACCTGCAACAATATCCACCTCACGACGATATGCTGCCATGAGTGGGTCCTTGGAGTCCCAAGTGCCAGACACTTGTTGAGCCACGAGGTCCGAGTCACCGAAGCACTTAACTCGACTTAGATTCATCTCCTTAGCCATCCGGAGACCATGGAGCAAGGCTTCATACTCAGCTGCATTGTTAGTACAAGGGAACATTAAGCGGAGAACGTAAAAAAACTTATCACCTCGTGGGGAAGTTAATACGACTCCAGCCCCCGAGCCTTCCAATTGCCTGGATCCGTCAAAATGGATGGTCCAATATGTGTGATCTAGCTTTTCTTCAGGTGCTTGCATTTCCGTCCAATCATTGATGAAATCAACAAGCGCTTGAGACTTAACCGCCATTCGAGGCACATACTTCAAACCGTGCGGCCCAAGCTCTATAGCCCACTTGGCAATCCGGCCAGTTGCTTCCCAGTTCTGGATGATATCCCCCAAAGGAGCAGAACTGACCACCGTAATTGGGTGCCCTTGGAAGTATTGTTTAAGCTTCCGGCTTGCCATAAAAACTCTATACACCAGCTTCTGCCAATGCGGATACCTTTGCTTGGACTCAATGAGTACCTCGCTGATATAATAGACCGGACGTTGAACCGGATGCTCCTTACCTGCCTCCTTTCGCTCCACCACAATAGCCATGCTGACCACCCGAGCATTAGCAGCAACATATAGCAGTAACGGCTCCTTGTCAATGGGAGCGGCGAGCACAGGCGGATTGGCCAATTGCCGCTTTAAGTCCTCAAATGCTTCATCAGCAGCGGAACTCCAAACAAACTGATCCGTCTTCTTCAAAATCTGATACAAAGGGATTACCTTCTCACCAAGACGACTGATAAACCGGCTTAACGCGGCAATCCGGCCTGCCAGGCGTTGAACATCATTGATACACTTCGGTTTAGCCAGGGAGGTGATGGCTGTGATCTTCTCCTGATTAGCCTCAATTCCCCTATTGGACACCAGAAAACCCAATAACTTGCCCGCCGGTACACCAAAGACACACTTGTCCGGATTAAGCATCATCTTGTATGTCCTCAGGTTATCAAAGGTTTCCTTCAAATCATCAATCAGAGTCTCCTTCTTCCTGGATTTAACCACGATATCATCCACGTAAGCATGTACATTACGGCCAATCTGCTTGTGAAGACAATTTTGCACACACACCGTTGATAAGTTGCTTGGGCACTCTTGAGCCCAAAGGGCATAGACACATAGCAGAAGGCTCCAAAGGGAGTTATGAATACTGTCTTCTCCTGGTCCTTAACTGCCATTTTGATCTGATGATAGCCAGAATATGCATCCAAAAAACTTAAACGCTCACAACCCGCCGTAGCATCAATAATTTGATCAATACGGGGGAGGGCAAAAGGATCTGCTGGACAAGCCTTATTAAGATTTGTGTAATCCACACACATGCGCCAGGTGCCGTTTTTCTTAAGGACCAGCACCGGATTGGCAAGCCACTCAGGGTGAAAAACTTCAATAATAAAGCCAGCTGCTAAGAGCCTGGCTGCCTCTTCTCCAATAGCCTTGCGTCTTTCTTCGTTAAACCGACGGAGGAACTGTTTCACCGGTTTGTATTTAGGATCCACATTAAGGGTGTGCTCAGCGAGTTGCCTCGGTACACCTGGCATGTCAGAGGGCTTCCATGCAAAAATGTCCCGATTCTCATGGATGAACTCGATGAGCGCGCTTTCCTATTTCGGATCCAAGTTGGCACTGATGCTGAACTGCTCGGACGAATTGCCAGGTATGAAGTCAACAAGCTTAGTTTCTACTGCCAATTTGAACTTCAGGGCCGGATCATGCTCCGTAGTTGGCTTCTTTAATGGAGTCATGTCCGCCAGATCAACAGTGTCCTTATAATACTTCAGCTCCTCGGTGGCACAAACCGACTCTGCATAGGCCGCATCTCCTTCCTCGCACTCCAAAGCGATTTTGCGGCTTCCGTGAACCGTTATTGTCCCCTTGTGACCCGGCATCTTTAGCTGCAAATACACATAACAGGGCCATGCCATAAACTTGGCGTAGGCCGGTCGCCCAAACAGGGCGTGATATGGACTTTGGATTTTCACCACTTCAAACGTCAATGTCTCCGACCTGGAATCATGATCATCCCCAAAGGCCACTTCCAGAGCTATCTTACCAACAGGATATGCTGATTTGCCAGGTACTACACCGTGGAACACTGTATTGGACGGTTTGAGATTTTTATCTGTTAGTCCCATACGACGGAAGGTCTCATAGTACAAGATATTAATGCTGCTCCCTCCATCCATGAGCACCTTGGTGAACTTGTAACCTCCCACCTGAGGCGCCACCACCAGAGCCAACTGACCCGGATTATCAACCTGGGGAGGGTGATCCTCTCTGCTCATATGATTGGCTGTTCAGACCAGCGTAGATAACGGGGTATGGCCGGTTCAACAGAGTTGACCGCCCGCCTCTGAACCTTCCGGTCTCGCTTGTCCAAGATAGTGGTGAAGACATGGTACTGCCCACTGCTCAACTGCTTTGGGTTGCTCTGGTAACCTGACTGTTGCTGCTGTTGGTTGTAACCACCCTGGTTGTTCTAACTATTTTGATTATTATGTCCGCCCGGATTACCATTAAATCCTGAACCGGAATTTCCTCCACCGTAACCCGGCCCGGACCCTGAGCCACCGCCGGAGCCGTGATCATACCGGAAAGCATTAGAATTCTTGAACTCCTGCATAATGAAGCAATCCTTCCAAAGGTGGTTTGCTGGCGCCTCCTTCGTCCCATGTCTTGGACAGGGCTGGCTCAGCAGATAGTTTAGGCGGTCCGGGTTAGGGTTGGGTGCCCCACTGCGATTTTTCGGTTTACCCTTGCGTCGCTGGCCATTGTCCTGCGTGTTGGTATTAGCCACAAAGTCCATATTGCCATCCGCTTTACGCTTGCCTCCACCACCATTGCCTGCCCAGTGATGCCGCTGACCTTTGGAGTTGCTGTTCTTCTTTCCCTTCCCTGCCTTGTCATCATCAGATTCGGGATCCTTGGTACTATCAGAATCAGCATACTTTACCAAAGCAGCCATGAGGGTCCCCATGTCAGTGCAATGACTCTTCATCCGTCCCAACTTCAGCTTTAGGGGCCCAAACCGGCAGTTGCCTTCTAGGGTTAATACTGCGGTGTCAGCATTGATGCGGTCTGATGAGTGCAACACTTGTGAAACCCGGCGCACCCAATGAGTCGTTGATTCTCCTTCCTCCTGGATGCAGGCAGCTAAGTCCACTATCGACATAGGCTGTTTGCATGTATCCTTGAAATTGCTGATAAACCGGGCTCGTAATTGGGCCCATGAACTGATAGAATTAGCCGGCAAGCTTTTTAACCAAGTACGGGCCGTTCCTTCAAGCATCATGGTGAAGTATTTCGCACACGCCGCGTCATCCACATCAAGCATCTCCATGGCCATCTCATAGCTCTCCACCCATGTCTCTGGAGGTTGATCCGCCGTGTAATTTGGTACTTTGCGCGGGCCTTTGAAATCCTTGGGCAGGCGCACATTGCGTAAAGCGGGGATAAGGCAAGGCACCCCCAAAGAACTAGAAGTAACACCAGGTTCGATCGAGATAGTTGGACGAACCGGCATGAGCTGCCGAGCCTGATGCTGTGCGGCTAACTCGGCCTCCCTGCGCGCTCGGGCCCGGTCCACCATTTCCTGAGCGTTCTCAGCACCACCCGCCGGGTTGTTTCCACGGGGCGCTCCACGTCGTTCATTACTCGACACTGCCGGTTCATCCATATGTCTGCTATAGCTCCGGCTTGGACGGGGGGGTCGAGTGGATCCGGTCGCGGCTGTACGAGTATGCTTCTTGTTGAACCAAAGCTGTCCTCAGAAGCTCCTTGACCTGTCGCGTCTCTACTGCCTGCGGCGAGTCACCTTCAATTGGAATGGCCTCCAGCCGTGCAGCAGCGGCAACGAGATTGTCCATCGGGTTGGAGTAGTGACCCGGAGGTGTTGAAACAGCCTGAGGTATAACAGTATTTTGACGAGGCGGATCCATCCGACGGGGCTGAACCGGCGCGCCGGTCGCAGGGGCTTCCGCCCGGTTTACCTCCAGCGGATTATTGGCTCCTGCTCCTGGGGTGTTGAAAAGGTCTCTGGCCTCGAAAACCGAAGGCAAACGGGATCAGTACTTCCTCTTCATGACTTCATGCGACGCGTTCTGATCCAACATGAGCCTGTAGGCTTGTGCGTCTAAAGCAGCCCACTCTGCGGTCATCCTGGCATCCTCAGCTGCCAGGTCCGCCTTGGCCTGGGTGATCTGTTCCTTCACCTTTGCAATCTCCGCGTTGTGGACTTCCTGATCCGCCGGATTAGCCTCCGCCATAAGCGCAGCCAATGCATCAAATAGATCTGATAGAACTTGAGCTGGCGGGCGCGCAGAGCTCCCTGCCCCAGCAGCTATCGCCGCTGCTGAACCGGAGGTTATTGGTGCAGCAGTCGAAGAATGAAGTGCTGCTTGCGTACCAGCCATGAATACTCCAACTCGGTTGGGTAGATTAGAGGGGTCCGGAATACTGTCACCATCGGAACAGCCCCCAATCCGGCCATCTTGTAGCTGATAAAGAGATTCGGTTTCTCCGGATGACTCATCGCCGGAGTAAATGACGGTCTCGCCGCCAGATCCCGATCCGTCCTCATGTCCTCCTCCATGGATGACTCCCATGAAGGCACGCTTCACGGCCGGTTTAACCCGGGCAGATCGCGCACGCTGAGCTGTTTCGACGAGGTCGGTGCAGATGTCCGGCTGAGGGCCCGGTTCTCCGATCTTGCCGATGAAAACGTGTATGCCACCAAAGGGGACCCAGTACCCGTACTCAACTGAGCCGGCCTCGGGGCCCCAGCCTGCATCATCGATGTAGAGCTTGCCGCGACGACTCTTAGTCATCCGGCCCACGGCGTAGCCCTTGAGTCCTTCAAAGCGGCCTTCCAAGAACTTGAAACCATCGTGCGATAGCCCCACGGTGGGCGCCAACTGTCGTGGTTTTGTCACGGCAGATGTCCTAGAGAAAGGACTTAGTCGTGGAGCCATCGCAACGGGTTAGCTTGAAGGGGTTAAAGCGGACACAGGGACACAAGAGAGTTTATACTAGTTCGACCCCTTCGATGAAGGTAAAAGCCTACGTCTAGTTGTGATGGAATTGATGGGGTTTCGATGACTAGGGAGCAAACAAGCTTCGCCGAAGTCTCGAGTTGTTGTCTGTTGTCTTTGAACCGCCGTCGGGTCGTTCCCTTATATACACGGGTGACGCCCGTCGGTTCACAAAGTCCCAACACCGGTCCATATTCGTATCCGGGTTGGTCTCTCCTTATTCCTAACTTACAATACAAGTTTATATACAAATGCCGGTTTACAACTACAAGTCTTAAACCGACTGCGGGCTTTAGGCCCTCATCTGTCTTCTCGGGCTTTAGCACTCTTGAACTACTGATGAAGTTGACCCGGCCAGATAGGCCGGTTTACGCCCAGCAGTAATATCTCCAACAACAAGAGTAATAGGATAGGAGTGGCCGATATATTGCGCATCTGTTACCACCTAGTTGCTCAATCCCTTTGGTGGAAAATGTAAAAGAAACTTACTTGCATTAGGCCGCCGGGAAGCAGAAGAGGAACGACGGGCGGCGGGGCGGACGCCAAGCTGGGCGGTCGGGCTAAGGGTGCGGTGGCTCCCGCGGGGCGACCCGCAGCAACCTGCAGCGGCGGCTCCCGCGGCGACCCGTGGCGGAGGGCGCGGCTGCGGGAGGCGGTGAAGGGCGCAGCGGGCGGCGTCTGCGGCTAACGGCGGCGCGAGGCTGCGGGGGGAACGACGAGGCGGCGAACGGTGCGAGACGAGGAGAATGGGACGAGAGGTCGTGCGGTCGTGCGGGCAGCGGTTTTTGTTTTAAGGAGGGGCAGGGCTAGCGATCGATGGATTGGCTTAATGCGTGGTTGGTAGCGTTAAACACCGAAGGATTAAGGGCCATTAGATCTTGATAATGGATGGATGTGATTGTTTGGATCTGCCCCTCTCTTCTTTTTATAGGCGTAGTAGATAGATACATTTCCCATATACGTGATTAATATTTGTTTCAAATATATGTTATGATGTCTACCGTTTTCATACATATTGTGTATTTTTTGGTAAATAAAATATTTTCTAATACTTAACCTTTTTTCAAATAATTGATTAAGATTTTTTTTCAAATGTATGTTTTGAGGTCTACTGTTTTCATACCCATTGTACATCTTTGGTATACATCTAAGCACTTGTTGACACAGGTTTACCATTTCTCATATACACGAATCATATTTTTTTGATACAGGAAGTAGAAGTACAAACCCATGTCATTTTTTTTTCTGAGACAAAAGCCCATGTCATCTCAATGTTTACCGAGAGCACCTGGGCCACCGTGTGTTTTCTCGGCCGGGCCTGCACAGAACCACAGAGCAAAGTGGCAAAACCTGCCCCCCAAAACAAGCCCAGACGCAAGCCCATCACACCCCACCACCACCTCGCGGCCCAGGCGGCTGCCCTACATATACCGACCCCCCAGACGGCTAGGGTTTCTCCCTCCATCCACCCCTCCCAGCCGCGCTCCGCCTCCCGTTCGCCTGCACGCCGCGGCGCCGCCGTCTCCGTCCCCGCCTCCGCCCCCGGCGCCCGTCACCATGGTGAGCACCCCCCAGCCGAGTCCGCTCTCCCCGTTGGTTGCTCCGGTGGTAGAGCTCCCTAATCTGACCTCCCTTGTCTCCCTCCGCAGATCATCTCCAAGAAGAACCGCCGCGAGATCTGCAAGTACCTCTTCCAGGGTGAGCTACTCCCCCCTCCCTCGCCCATTTTTCGCACCGTGCCGGCCGTGGTCAGGATCCAGATGCCATCTCGTTAGTCTTCTTCTGTAGGGTTCGATCCATGTGTTGTCTAGGGTTTTAGCCAGGTTGCTCCGTTAGTGTTCTTGGCACCCATTGACCGCGGCGAGTTCGCTCCGATGCGCGGTTGCTGCAAGGTTCGAGCATAGACAGTTAGGACACCACTGACATCCTAACTGTAGAATCTTATTCATGTCAAGCTGCAATCTTGAAGAATTCCACTGACTATTACAATAGTCTGAGCATCTTAACTGAATTCCTTGCTGCGAATTTCAACTTTTGATTGATGTGTCCAAGAATGCTACTACTTTGGATGGTCTGAAGGATTTGACCGATGAATCTATTGTGTTGTGTGTGCAGAGGGAGTCTTGTACGCCAAGAAGGACTACAACCTGGCCAAGCACCCCCAGGTCGATGCCTCGAACCTCGAGGTCATCAAGCTCATGCAGAGCTTCAAGTCCAAGGAGTACGTCAGGGAGACCTTCTCGTGGCAGCACTACTACTGGTACCTGACCAACGACGGCATTGAGTTCCTCCGCACCTTCCTCAACCTGCCGTCTGAGATCGTGCCCAACACCCTCAAGAAGTCCGCCAAGCCCCCGTCCCGCCCCTTCGGCTCTGGCCCACCGGGTGACCGCCCCAGGTGAGCTAGCTATGTTATCATTCTGCCTCTCTGTTTTGGGCATAGTTGTTCCTGTTGCTGTTGAGAATATAACCACACTGATCATCTAGCTATACTCTATATTTTGATTAGTCTGTCTAATCTTGGTGCCTGTTGACTTGGAATGAGGATAAATTTTAGTCCTGATCCACCATTTGTTTAGCAAAGTTGAAATTAGTTGATGAACCTTGCCATGCCACACCAATGCTCAATAATAATCTCTGTTCCATTTCTGTTGTATGGCCATGCTATTCAGTTGTTGAAACACAGGGGAATTAGGCTTGTGTTTTTTATATATCTGTATATGTATATTCTACAATTTGACCTACAATTATCCTCCCTATAATGTTGTGTAGTTAAAGCCATAAGTAGTTACATTTGGCAAAGTATGAAACACAATTCTTCCATGGTGTCCAGCTTGTCTGTTTCTCTTACATTCATATATCAAGAACACTGATGTATTTGTATTCACTAATTGGTTTTGCTAAATTTGGCAGGGGTCCTCCTCGTTTTGAGGGTGACAGGCCCAGGTATGGTGACAGGGATGGTTACAGAGGAGGCCCACGTGGTGCTCCAGGTGATTTTGCTGGTGAGAAGGGTGGAGCTCCTGCTGAGTACCAGCCAGCTTTCAGGGTAAGGACTGCAATTACCGTTGTTAAATTTCATATGATTGTTGGCATCAACTTAGGTGTGCATTCATGACATGATTATGTTTCTAGCTACTAGCATTCGAACCAGTTTTGATAACTGGACTCTGATTCTCATTATATGTTGGAAATATTCTACTGTGATACTGTATTGGTTTTTAGCTTGATCATAGATTGTAGTGTTAAGCTCTGGTTTCCTATGAGGCTTGATCATAGCTTGGCAGTTCTCAGCTCTGTTTCTGTTCTATGTAAAACAGTTTTCAATTCTGGTGCTGTACTATGTAAAACATTCCTTCATTGCACATATAGACTCTACTATGTAAACCATTCCTTAATTGCACATATAAACTCTATACTTCCTTCTGGTTATCTAATTTTGTACAATCTGTAATTGTTTCTCCAGGGTGCTGGTGGTGCTGCCAGGCCCTTTGGCCGTGGAGGCGGCGGCGGCACTTTCGGTTCTGGAGCTACCATGGAGTGAAGAAGTGACTCTTCAGCAAGTGGGAGCACCCAACAGGTCTTCAGATCCAATGCGTGCCTGGGGTGCTGTCCTCTCTGTTGATGTTTGAATTCTGCGAACACTGTGATGATTTTGTTTATCGAGATTGTAGCTTAAGACCATGGTTTATGGGTTCGTTTGTGTTAGAATGAGCTCTTTGATATTAAGACAGCTGTTGGTCGACTCACAATCTAAAGATGGTCAACTTGCTATTTAATTGTGTTTTCTGTCCTGTGCTGTTTCTGGTTCCAAGAAGTTACGTTTCACTTTCTTTTGACATGTGGAATGTGTGCATGCCTCCAGATTGGGTTCTATTGCCCTTGGCTCTCCATTAAGTGAAAAGGAATCACTTTTGCCCTGGATCAAATTTAGCACTCCCTCTGATCTTAGTTTGATGAAATGGATGTATTACAGTGCTTTGTGAATTAGGTTCATTTGCCATTGGCGTTGGAAGTGAACCCCCCCCCCCCCCCCCTTGAAAAGTTTGGTTCGTAATTCAGTTTCACCGGAGAGCTATTGAAAAAAAGCCAACCTCAGCAATCAAAAGGTGAATCATGTAGAAAATGTGAAATTATGAATTGATGCTGAATTTGTGTTTGTTTCCTTTGTGAAATTGAAGTTGACTTTGAAAGTTTACATGTTCCTTGGAATTTCTGAAACATCTTATACATTGTTTTCGGTTCAACAAAAACTTGATTTCCACTGGATATTCTCCCGTCATTGACTCATCTCGCTGAAAACTTGATTTTCACCGGATTTTCTTTCCTTGACTTCAACTCGATATCACGACAATAGTGTTTTCCTCGCAACCTTGGCCTCTCGAGTGATGTCATAGAGTCCACGTCGCTAGGGACACCAATTGGGGCGGCAAAGCCTCCATGGTAGCACATCATGGACTTCATGCTGAAACCACATTGTCTCTCATCTGGCATCTTGGTCGGGAGGAAGAAGAAACACTGCCATTCAACCAACATATCCGATGGTAAGCTAAAACGGCTGACAATCGACCATTGCAGCAGGGGCGAGAGCCTCTTGACAGCAGCCATCGATGATTAGCACCTTCTCAATCTGGATCTCCATCACTCTTCTGCTCCTCTTTTTACCACCATTGCTACCTTGCTAGCAGAGGGCGGCGAGACACAACACCAGGTCTGACCTTGCTCCTCTTTAATTCTTCTTCGCCCCCTCCACAGAGGGAAGAACAATATTGGGGATTGTAGCAGGAAATCACCCGAATCAATTGATTTGGCACTAAATCCCCTGATAAAAGGGAAGCACTCGTGAAGGGGGTTTATTCCAGTAAAGAAGGTGAGAGGGAGTGATGCCGGGTGACCAAGAGCTTCACCACAGAAAAGGAAAACGAACGTCGGCATAAGAAGTAGCCTCAGAGCCTTCCCCTTCCTCTGCTACCTCACCATCCACATGTACCTAGGGACATGAGAGAAAAGATAATCACGATCAACTTCATATCCGGTCGACGCTTTATTTGCGTGAAAGAAAAACACCACCAAAACATAAAGGAAGAACCCGACCTTCCTCCAGCAAACCCCGGCCACCATGGTCGCCGACAGTGGGAAGAGGGAGGTCGGTGGGGAGATCTATGAGGGAGCGCAAGGAATAAACGCCACTAGAGGCAGTCGTCACTGGGGCAAATCCGTCACTGGCAATGCCCTGGGAAGGGGGTTTTCACCTCGCCGTTGTCAGTGAGGAACCCTGACAATCCCTTTGTCTTCACTTCACCTCCTTCACTCTAAAGTGATGGCGGTTGAACGTTAGAGCGTTTTTTCTAATCTTCCGGACTCTTAACTAAAATCAATTCATCGCACCAAAAAAATCCAGAATCGTCGACTCTTTAACTAACCCTAGCAGAAATATTCATTGCACCCTACCAAATACTGTATGTCAAATCAAAGCACAAATAGAAATTAGTAATTGGTGTATCATCCTCCGGCGGATAAAAAACCCCACCTTTCCCACCTCGCTCGCTGCCAGAGACACCCAAACGGTCACCGCCGCCGGCCGCCCCGCCCCGCTGCTAAACCCCCCACTAAACCCTAGCCAGAAAACCCCCGCCGCCACCGCCGCGCCGCCTGCCCCCCGGCCTCGGTATGGAGGGGGAGCCGCCCGCGCAGGGCCCGCCCCCCAGCGCCGCCGCCGCCTCCGCCTCCGGCCCCGGCGGCGGCGGCGGCGGCGGGGAGAAGGGCGCCCCGTGCCAGGAGTGCGGGGAGCAGCCGTGGAAGTACCGGTGCCCGGGCTGCTCGCGCCTCACCTGCAGCCTCCCCTGCGTGCAGGCCCACAAGCGCCGCACCGCCTGCTCCGGCAAGCGCCCCCGCACCGTCCCCGTCCCGCTCGCCCAGTTCGACGACAACCAGCTCCTCTCCGGTGACGGACCCGTCCCTCGCCCCCCCGGCCCACTCCCTCGCTCGCTCGCCGTGGCCTCCATCCATGCTGACCGTCTGTCCCCTGTTTTCTCCGCTTGCAGATTACAACTTGTTGGAGGAGACGAGCATGGTCAGGGAGTCAGCCCACAGGCTGCTCGGCGGCTTGGGCCGCAACTTCGGCTGCGGCTTCGAGGGACGCCATGGCGCCCAGCTGCCGCCGTGGCTCTCCTTCCTCCGCAAGGCCGCGGAGCGCCGGGGCGTCCGGCTCGCCTTCCAACCCACTGGCATGACCAGGAGGGAGCAGAACCGCTCGCGGCACGACAGGAGGTATCTCAGTGCTGCTCTTTCGATTGATCGATCCTGTCTATCGCGATATGATGATGATGATGATGATGATATATTACTGAAGTAAAGTTGATTTTGTGTCAGTAACTGTTGACTGAAACTGAAGATACTGAAAGCAAATGGATGCTGTGGAGAAGTGAAATGCTCTCTATCTTGTTTGAGTTGTTGCTTTGCCTATGTATTCAGTAATCATTTACTTGTTGACATCATTGTGAACGTCTGATGCACATTGCCAAGGCCGTACCCCCAAAATTTGGGTCCTGGTGATATATAAGAAAGTCAATTAAAACATTTTTCATTGACCATTTGTAGCAGTATAGATTTCTCAAAGGATTAAACGAAAATCTCCTATGTCTACAACTAGAAGACATCTTAGAAAATTAGGATACTGAAGCTACAAGGATGCACAACTTCAGGAAAGAACAACCAATTAACTAAAGGTCAAGACTTCCTTAAAAGAGAAACTAAAGAACTGAGGGGCAAGAGAAGAGACGAAACAACCTTCGGCAGCCCGGCTGTTGACTGAGGCTGATGCTTGGGTCTCCGATTGCTCTGTGCCACGACCACAGACCAAGCAGCGAAACACGACTCCGATTGTTCGGATTTTCTTAAGGGAGGATTGAATGTAAAATCAATAGGAAAGCCCCTAATTTATATGTTGCAGTTGAACGAACCTGCAGCCGACTGCCATGGACACCTCTCTTCTCAGGAAATTGAGAAGCCATCGGAGGAGAATAGAGCAAGGATACGAGGCGTCCAAGAGTTAATTTCCAGCTATTTAATTTGGAGAGATTTGATTTGCCACTGAGCTGGGGCGAGCCAAGGAAGAGAGAGGCTGCCTGGAATTTGATGCGCAACATAAACTGCCTCTAGAGTTCTCCTGCACGTGATTGTGATAGAAAGAGATGAGAGAGAGAGACAATAGTTTGGCCATGGGCTTGGGTTGGTGGTTTGGTTCCATGGTTGGCCTGTGTCTTTTTCTCTTTATTTATAGTTCAACAAACTGATTAATCTTTAATCTCTTAATCAGAACTGATAATACTTAAAAGAATTGCCTAAAAAAACGTAAAAGAAAGTTGGGGGCCTGTGCAGCTGCTCCAGTTGCACTGGTGGATGTATGGGCCTGCATGTTGCTTAGCAACTTTTCTACTCGGAAGTTTGGCAAGTTTGCTCTAGAGTCTTTGATTGTTGGGGTTCCTGTCATACTTAATGTGATTATGATTCAGTTTGGCCTTTGCATGATTCCATGGTTAGGCGCTTCGACTCATAACTGATAAGTTTTCCATGCAAGTTTGTCCTCTCCTTGCTATTTAAGCAATAACACAACCACTGTCAGCACATTGGCTACAACACGTTGTGAATCAATATACAACGTTTTATTTTCTTAATAATTTGTGCAAGCATCCTATGCCTAAATACATTTGAATGAACCTTACCAGTAGTATCACTCCCCCTCCTTATGTGTAAATATCTCTTTTCAGAAGTGACTGCATATACTGGACAGTCGAGTGGAAGTTCAATTCAACAGATATTGTCCTAACTGACGAGCAGTAAGTTTTCTAATCTATCAGCATAGAATGTCTCCTCCTGTTTTTCCTGTTTGCAATCCTTGTTAGTTTAGCACCATTGCAAGATGATAAGATATATATGTAAAAGCTACTCCTTCCGATCCATATTAATTGTCGCTGATTTAGTACAAGAGTACTTAAAATTTCTGAAGTAGTTGCTCTGTATGTTATGGAGATGATCTGTCTATCATTTTCAAACTTCTTATGGGACATATTTTCTGATTCTGCACTTACTTACTACTACCAAACATCTGGAAGCAGAGCTAAACATTCATATATATGTTGCGCTAGTTAGTTTGATCCTACACATAAATATAGAATCTCCGTTCCTTCAATGCTCATTATGCCTTCTTTTCCAGGACAGACGAGAATGCAAGCTTGCTATCTTTATTGGAAAAGCATCTGACTCCTTCCCCTTGGAAGGACCAGCTTACGCCATATCGCAATACTGAACTGTGTGATTTGAAACTGTTCATTCAGAAGTCTGCCAAGGTACTGCAGTCAAGTTTCCATGTGTCTTCTGCGGTTATTGATCTTTGCTCTAAATTTGTATTAAAATGACTTCTTGTTTTAACATTGCTATAGAATTCAAAGTCGCCACACCGTCAACTCAATATAGAAGAGCCCTTGCGCCCCCAACTGAGGGGCACTCTTATTGTCGAGTACCCAACTATCAATGTCTTCCTTCCATCAGATAGTTACGAGTTTCAAGTCGAGAAGCCTGCAAACAAGATTAGCAGAAATGAGCAGCCCCCTGGCACTTCGAATGATAGCCCTCCTATAGAAGGCACCCAGTTTCAGGAGGAAGAAATAGAGGAAGGCGAGTTGTCTCCAGAGACGCAGGTTATTGATCTCAAGGATTCTGGTCCGTCACGTACCACAAATCTTTCTCAAGTGAAGGTTACGAGTGAACCTAAGATGGACAGCATGCCGTCGTATGTCCGTGGTCTGGCATTTGGTGGTAAACAGGGGGAAGTTGATCAACATAGCAAGACGGCATCGAACATGACTCCTGGGGCTCCAAAGGCTGAATCCTGCATGAAAGTCTACCCAGTGGACTTGAAGGAAGGAGTTGAAGGTGGGACCTTAGAGGGTCAGGTTATTGACCTCAAGAACCATGCAGCTTCAGATCCTGCCAAAGATATGAAAACACCTGACACAGATCGCAAGATAGATTCTTCAGTGCTGTCTCCCATCAGTACTCTAGCATCTGAGGTCTCGAGTCATCCTCAGGAAGAAGAACACAACCAAGAAAGCAAGCTGACGCCATCCGCAACCCCTGAAGCTCTGAAGAAGAGATCTCTCACAAAAGTCTACCCGCTGGACATCAACGACGCCCAGGGGGTACTGCTCTCGGAGCTGCCCAGCGTGGAGTTTGAGCAGGAGATGGGAGACGCCTACGAGGAGCTGTTTGGGGACATGAACCCCGATGACTTCCTCGACTTTGATCTCGGGATGATGGACGTGGACGGGTACGGCGAAATGAGGTCCCCGTTGAAGCTGTGGGACGATGATTTGGAGGAAGGCGAGATCCCCTCGCAGCTCTGAAGAAGAAACCTGGGTGCTCGGAACTCGACACGAGAGCTTGGAATCCGTTTGGTTAGGCAGTCGCTTTGCCATGAGTGTTGTTCCCATGTATTACTAGCATTGGCATTAGTACCACCTCAGGTGCTATTTATTCGTTGTTGTTTTTTCTCTTGGTTCCGGTTGTCGCCGGGGCGGCATGGAGTTGTATTTCGAGTTTTGAGCTTGTTTGCTGCGGAAATTTTGAGGTTGTAACTCTGCAGCTGCAAGGCCTGTCAAGCAAGCAAGCAGTCATTAAGTGAAGCCGGCGGGCAATGTCGATCATAGTTCTGGGTAGAATATGAAATTGCGAAAGATGTGATGTTATCTATGAACGCATCATCAGTCTGTTGCTGGTCAGAGATATTTTGTTTTCATTGTTCACCGTTGCTGAACCTGCCATTTCATGAAGGACCTGGTGTCTCGAAGCTGACGCGAGAGGCTGGAAGTGGAATTCATTTGGTCATCATGCACGCACCCATGTGCTATCTGTCTGTTAGCATTAGCAACTTGAGGGCTGTCAGGTGCTATGTATTTCTTTCGATTTGTTTGTTTGTTTGTTTGTTTGTTTGTTTCAGTTGTGAGAGTGGCATGGGGTGTTTTAGCTCAGCTTGCTGCTCGATTCAGAGCTGTGTGTCAAATGTGAAATTGCTAAATCTGTGATGTTATATACGAACGCGTCATCAGCCTGTTGCTGATCAAGGTGCGTTTCCCCAAGGATGTCCTAAAGTTCCTTCACCAAAGTGTAATACAGGATCGTCCCCAAATATTTCGGTCAGATGTTTTTTGTTTTCTTTGTTTACCGTTGCTGAACCTGCGGTTTCATAGCCGTAACTGAAGCATGTTCAGGCTGCACTCGTCTGGTGCTTTTTCGTGGCAAGCTGGAGTAAGAGAATGTGTGAGGGAGACCTGAACTGCAAAATGTGTCTTTATACAAATATTTTTTTTCCAAAATGCATTTACTTTCGAAATATTCGTCGTATCTGTATAGATATAAATATTTTCTTTCTTGGACGGAAGGAAAAAAAGAGAAAGAAATGAAAAAAAGTACGTAGTAACGTAAAGGGAATTCCTCCTACACAAAAAGAAGGGCTCGTGAGGCGCATCGCATTCTATCACGCGACCCACCAGGCGGCGGCGGCGTCTCGGCTCGCACCCCACAGCACACCCATGGCGGCGGAGGGCGGCGGCGGAGGAGGAGGAGGGAAGGTGTCGTTCAAGGTGATCCTCACCTCCGACCCCAAGCTCCCCTTCAAAGTGTGAGTACAGATCCCCCTCTTCCCCTTCCCCTCCCCTCCTCGGACCAGATCTCGTCCTGATCCGTGCGCCGCTGCCCGTCCCTGATCCGTGTGTGTCGTTCGGTGGCTTTCGCAGGTTCAGCGTGCCGGAGGCGGCGCCCTTCACCGCGGTGCTCAAGTTCGCCGCCGAGGAGTTCAAGGTCCCGCCCCAGACCAGCGCCATCATCACCAACGGTACGACCCCCCGCCCCCAACCTCCGCGCGTCCTCCCGTCGGATCCCGTCGGGACCGTGGTGCTCTTGGTTGCTCTGATGCGATTTAGATTAGGGGTGCGTCACGAGGGCCTATCAGGTTGCGATTTTAACGGGGAAGTGGTAGATAATCCATGGCTTCTCTGCGCCAGTTGTTCCACTCGGTGGGATTTATCTTCATGTTGGAATGATTGATGATATAGGTATTCTGTAGGTTCAGGTATGCCTGTGAATTGGGAAAAAAGAGAGTTTACTTTGAATTGTCGACATACAGGACGAATTCAGTGGGAAGTCTGTATGTTTGTGGGAACAGGGGAATGCATAGCACGGTTTCAACATGTAGTCTGATCCAGACAGACAGATTACTCATCTGTCCTGGCTTTGGCAAGCCAATTGGTGATTCTATTCTAGCGAGTGAATTTGATTCGCTGAGGCTTTCCGTGGACGGCTTGCACCGTTTTCTGAGATATGGACAGCGTGAGTAGGAACCCATGTGGCATTTATTTTGCTTTCCGGGACATGTTTACAGGTTTTCCAATCATGGTTGGCACTTCGTGACCTTAAACCTTATGGGATGGTCGGTGGTGATTTACTGATTTGTGCTAGTTGATCGTTTTCCATCCAGACATGGCCACTACATATCATCTGACTTCTAGCGCTTGATGAATGATGATGATGATAGGCTATCACGCACCACATTTTGTATGACGATGATGATGATGTGGTGAAGTGGTGATTACGAATGTGGGAAAACAGTCCTCGGGGTTTTCCTGTCTTGGCAGATTCATTTATGATAATCTCATTTGTTAACAGAAAACTTTAGCCTATCAAAGATGGAATTCTAGACCAGCATGCAAGGATGTACCCCCTCCGTTTGGAAATAAGTGGCGTGGTTTTATTTCAATTTTTGAACTAAAACCATGCCACTTATCTCTGAACGCAGGTAATATTATTTCCCAGCTTGTTTGTTTGCACTCCTTCTGTGAACAAATGTAAGACATTTTAGGTCACTACTTGGTGACCTAAAACGAGGGAATACTTTGTAGAAAACCTGCAGTATAGTTTTGAACTGTTAGTTTTGTGGCATATTGGTGGTGAGCACTAACATAGTAATAGTAGCATGGTCCTTTGATGGCTTCTTAATGCAAATACGATTTGATTATGAGCTGTCAAACATGTGGCCAGCTTCAGGTCACTAGAGCAGAAAAGTGTTTGTTGATTATTGTTTTGCCTGTTTGTTTGATACACAATTTTCTCACTTGAAATAATGTTGCATTTACCCCCTTTGCAGATGGAGTAGGCATCAACCCACAGCAAAGTGCAGGTACTATTTGCAGATACCCACACTTGCATTATTTTATTTCAGATCTGCGCTCTTTCCCAGTTCATTCCATTAGCCACAAGTATATTTTCGACAAACTATTTTGTACCATAGAAATACTTGAGTCACTGGATTCAGTTGTCTACTAGGTTGTACTTATTAGCTGGAACTGTTTGAGGTCACTGATATTTTTGTGTGTGTTCTTATATCGAACCATTTGATTTGTGCTGGGCTGCTGGCACTAAAATTGTTGGCTACTAGAACTTAAATGAGGTAACCAGCTTTTGTGTAAAAGAAGAGTAGATGATCACCATAGGGATTGATGACATGCAAAGCAATAAAACAGGCATCAAACACTGCATATCATTTTTCTGACATATTACATGAAGTGAGTGCATATCTGAATAGCCTCTTTGTGATTCTCTCCTTCTGAAACTTACGTCTCCTGGAGTACTCACTACCATTCTCATTTAGGTTATTTAATCTTCTCCCAGCCTCCTTGTTGAGCTTGCAAATTGTATACTGTGTATTATGCACTTCAAGTCCAGCCAATAGGACACCACTTCCCTATGTAAATGTGCCCCTTTTCTTCATTGCCCGGCTGATGTAAAACTGTTGTTAATTTTTCAGGCAACGTGTTCTTGAAGCATGGCTCGGAGCTGCGACTCATCCCCCGCGACAGAGTTGGAGCGACTGCGGCGTCTTTCTAGTCAGTCATTGTTAGAGCCAACAATGAAGAAACCTATATAACAGGAATAAAAGCATGTCCATGCTCGGTTGTATAATGGATGTAACATGGTCGAGTATAATTTACCATCAACAGCCAGCCAGCCCTATGATTGACAGGATGAATATAGCTTGGCAGGCAGTGCCATGTGTTGCTGTCTTTGTTTGCAGCCCCTGATTTCCTGCTACTGCTCTTGAAAGCCATGGAGCGTCTGCTTGCAGTGTTGACTTTTTGAGAGAGGAAAAGAAATACACCTGGCATACGTGCTGGACACCTCATTGTTTCTGAGGAAAAAAAGGCATTGACAAACCAATGCTGTGAAGCCAAAAATGACATGTTTGCGTCGGTCATCCCTTTGCCTATGCAGAATCGATCTGGTTTTAGTTCTCTGTTTAGTTAGAGAAGCCGTGAAAGAAACTGTTTGCCTTCTTAGGTGCCACACAATTGTTAGGAGACAAGGTTCTGTAGTTCATTGTTCATTCAGAAGTAGGTACTGCGCCTTACACTTTTGTTTAGTGTCCATGACAAGGCCCAAAGATCGTGCTCCCTCGCAAGCATGGCGGCTCCTGCCATACCAATACCCTGATTGTTTTTTCCGAGAGTACGTCAATAACGTACTATATTTTTATAGAAAGTAGGAAACATATTTACAAGAAGTGTAGCACAAATGTGAACATTCGGGTGTCCACGATGCACCAACTCCGACACCGACACCATCACCCAGGCTAATCCAAGCTGGATGTTGCTGGGACCGGGTCGTCGTCGTCCGAGTTGGAGCGCCTCGTCCGCTTCATCAGGGAGCTTAGCAGCATCAGGTCATGTCTGAAGCCCAGGATTACTGAAGAATAGCACAGGCTACGCTGGCCTCTCATTACATGTATGTAAGATAATGGCAATTCTTGAGTTATGCAGGTCGATCATGTTTTTCTCAGAAAAAATTATGCAGCGCGATCAACTTATATCTCAAGTTCATTTGTGGAGATGCTTCATCAAAGAGTAATTTGCTGTTCAGCAGTCAAGCTATGTATGCTATTTCTGATGAAATTATGTATCATTTAAACCTTGTAAGGTCTCATGATGCTTTCGCGTTACTGTGATTGCAAGGTCTGCAGCTTCCTTCTATTTCTTTGACCTTGTTCATCGGTGTAGGATCAAAGAATATGCAGATGATAAGTGGCAAAGGAGGCAGTGAAATCTGAAGAGGCAAATCATCATTGTAGGTGTTACTACAAAGCAGATGTTGCTTTATCAGAAGAAAACACTTGGCCTTAGAGCATCTCCAGCCGTTGCTCCCTCCCCCACCCCCCAGGAGGCATAAAAATCACCGCCTGGGGCGAGCCGGTGGTAGAATCGGCTCTGGGAGCGGTTGGGCACCCAACCGTCGCCCCCAGGCGCCGATATCGGCCCATTTCTGGCCGCTTTTCAGCCCACTTTCAGCGAAAAATGGCCCGATATCGACACGAATCGGCCCATATCCAGCGTGGTTCGGCATGAATTCTCAACATAAGTAATTTTTGTATCATATAGTTCATCACAGAAAATCAATAAAAATCAAATAGTTCAACAAATAGCTCAACAACAAATAGTTCAATACAAATTATATAGTTCAAGAAATAAAAACTCATATTTCATCACACGTCGAGCTAGGCGTCGCCCTTGATCCTGCATAGGTGCTCCACCAGATACTGCTGCAGTTGTTGATGCACCTGTGGGTCTCGGATCTCCTGACGCATATTGAGGTAGGCAGTCCAGGTTGCCGGTAGCTGGTGATCAACTTGGGCTAGAGGACCCTGCCTGTAGTATGATTCAGTGTCAAGCACTGACTCTTCCTGCTCGCTCTCAATGATCATATTGTGCAAGATGACACAACAAGTCATGATCTCCCACATTTGATCTTTCCACCAGGTCTGAGCAGGGTACCGGACAACAACAAATCGAGATTGGAGCACACCAAATGCCCGCTCAACATCCTTCCTGCAAGCCTCCTGCACCTTGGCAAAGTGGGACTTCTTGCCTCCTGGCACATCGTTTGAGATAGTCTTCACAAATGTAGACCATCTCGGATAGATGCCATCAGCTAGGTAGTACCCCTTGTTGTAGTGCCGCCTGTAGGATCGAAAGTATGTCTAGAGGGGGGGGGGGGTGATTAGACTACTTGATCAAATAAAAATCTGTCATTTTCCCAATTTTAGTCTTTGGCAGATTTTAGCTATCTTAGCACAAGTCAAGCAATCTTAACACAATTCAAGCAAGCATGCAAAGAGTCTATGAGCAGTGGAAAGTAAAGCATGCAACTTGCAAGAATGTAAAGGGAAGGGTTTGGAGAATTCAAACGCAATTGGAGACACGAATGTTTTTGTTGTGGTTCCGATAGGTGGTGCTATCGTACATCCACGTTGATGGAGACTTCAACCCATGGAGGATAACGGTTGCGCGAGTTCACGGAGGGCTCCACCCATGAAGGGTCCACGAAGAAGCAACCTTGTCTATCCCATCATGGCCATCGCCCACGAAGGACTTGCCTCACTAGCGGTAGATCTTCACGAAGTAGGCGATCTCCTTGCCCTTACAAACTCCTTGGTTCAACTCCACAATCTTTGTCGGAGGCTCCCAAGTGACACCTAGCCAATCTAGGAGACACCACTCTCCAAGAAGTAACAAATGGTGTGTTGATGATGAACTCCTTGCTCTTGTGCTTCAAATGATAGTCTCCCAAACACTCAACTCTCTCTCACAGGATATGGATCTGGTGGAAAGAAGGTTTGAGTGGAAAGCAACTTGGGGAAGGCTAGAGATCAAGATTCATATGGTAGGAATGGAATATCTTGGCCTCAACACATGAGTAGGTGGTTCTATCTCAGAAAATGTGTATTGGAAGTGTAGGTATGTTCTGATGGCTTTCTTCACGAATGAAGAGTGGGTGGAGGGGTATATATAGCCTCCACACAAAAACTAACCGTTACACACAATTTACTAATCTCGGTGAGACCGAAGTGAAAGACTCGGTCAGACCGATTCAGCAAACCTAGTGACCGTTAGGATTTTCGGTGGGACTGAGATGCAACTCGGTAGGACCAATATGGTTAGGGTTAGGGCATAACGTAATCTCGGTGTGACCGATTACACAAACTCGGTGGGACCGATTTTGATAATAAGCTAACCAGAGAGTTGGTCAGGTAAACTCGGTGGGACCGATCGCTCATTTTGGTGGGACCGAAATGTTACGAAAGAGAAATAGAGAGTTTACATTGCAATCTCAGTGGGACCGGTCGCTCATCTCGGTAGGACCGAAACGTTATGAAGGGAAACAGAGAGATTACAACCCCATCTCGGTGTGACCGAAATCCCTATCGGTGAGACCGATTTGCCTAGGGTTTGTGGCAGTGGCTATGACATTTGAAACTCGGTGGCGCCGGATAGAAAGAATCGGTGGGGCCGAGTTTGACTTTTGATTTAGGTCATATGTGGATGTGGAAAGGTAGTTGAGGGTTTTGGAGCATATCACTAAGCACTATGAAGCAAGAACCTCATTAAACAACACCTCATCCCTCCTTGATAGTATTGGCTTTTCCTATAGACTCGATGTGATCTTGGATCATTAAAATATAAAATGTAGAGTCTTGAGCTTTGAGCTTGAGCCAATCTTTTTGTCCTTAACATTTTGAGGGGTCCACATTCCTCATCCATGCCATGCCATTCATTGAGCTTTTTCTGAAATATTAATCTTGGAATAGCATTAGCTCAATGAGCTATATGTTGTTAGGAATTACCAAAACCACCTAGGGATAGTTGCACTTTCAATCTCCCCCCTTTTGGTAATTGATGACAACATATAGATCAAAGCTTCGACAAATGATAATAAGAGTGAAAAACTTTATCGCTTTGAGAAGTATGTGAAAGGCAAGAGCTTCCCCTAAATTTGTGCATAGTTTATGGTTTGCTTTGGACTGCAAGTGCAAAAAAAGTTAGGCTCATGGGTTACTCTTCCATGTCACATACATCTTGGTGGAGCGCTCAAAATGATAATAATTAAATGCATGCACTCATCACCAAGCATTATATAGGGATAAAAGGACAATGTCATCCAACAAGCATTAATGTAGCATATGATCAAACACATGATCATCCAAGTATCACAAAGACAAAAGGTATCTCAAACAAGCAAAGCAAATAAAGTTCAACCACCAAAGCAAGAGAGAATAAAAAGCAACGCTCTCTCTCAAAGCCTATGATCTATACATTTTTCTCCCCCTTTGGCAACAAGTTACCAAAAAGTTCCAAGAAAATGCATAGCACTAGATCGTATCTCAGGCTTGGTCTTCAGGTGGTGGTGTCCGGATAACTCCAAGAACGAAGGCTTTAGTTGAAGTAGATGGAGCTGATGGAGTACGTGCTGGAGCTGGTGGCACTGAAGCTGTAGCTGGTGCAAATGACGTGGCTCTGGTGTCTGGAACAGGCACTGCAGCAGACCTCTGAGCTCTAGACACTCTGTCAAATGCATCAGTGGTTGTCTTGCCCTTCCTCTCCTGCATATCATCTTGAAGTTGCTCCACAACAGACTGAATCTCAGTTACCTTCACATCCAAGTCATAGAACTTTTGCTCCATAATCCTCTCTAAGCTCTCCTGGTTTTGAGTTAGGGTGGACAGTCCCTTCTCAATCCTCAGAGTGGATGCAATCAGGTAGCCAAGCTGATCTTGCTTGCTCTTCAGGAGATACTGAGATGCTTCTTCTGTAGTTGGCATCCTTGCAGCCTTTTCAGCTTTTGCCTTCTACTTCTTAGCTTGTGCGTGCACAGAAGATGGTTCATCCTCATTCATAACCACAGTGTTGTCCTCGAAGTCTGGATAGATAGGCATGTGCTCCTTCTCCAGCAGATATGTACCAGTGCCCATCTTGGAGTTGATCAGCTCCTGGATCTGTGGGGCATACCCACAACTCCTCTTCTGATCTGCAGCTGTCCTCTTGATAGTTTCAACTATTAGGCTAATGCCTTTGAACTTCTGTGGGACATCAAAGATGTGAAGCAAGTTAATTGCATGGCCTCTGATCATCTTGTGATCACCTGACTTTGGCAAGAGAGTGTGCTTGAGGATCCAGTTGATGGTTGGCAAGCCTGACAGAAGGTAATGTACAGATCCAAACTTATGTGTCTCAAGAGCAGCATCTGGGATCTCCTTGTACATGTGTGCCATTGTGTTGTGATCCTTCTTCCTGTTGGCATAGACATCCAAGTCATCTTCACTCTCTTTTGGGGCATTGATCAACTTCGCCCATTCAGCAACCGTGGACTGGTACCTCGTACCTTCAGACATCCAGACAATCCTTGCATCTGGGTAGAAATGAGCTGTGGAGTAGAACTGCATGATGAGCTCATCATTCCATTTTGTGAGCTTCTGAGCCACAAACTCATCGACTCCACAAGCCTTGAAACTGTCATGTACACCTGGATAGTGATCCTCATTCTCCTTGATGTAGTCCCAGTCGACCCATCTCATGTCACACACTATGGGCTTCTTGTCAAGCAACACTGTCTCATAGAAGTCCTGCTGTTCCTTTGTATGGAACCTGTAATCCACAGCAGTCCTCCTCCTGGTGGCATATGGATCTGACTCTCTCCATAGCCTCAGACCTGAGTCCTTCCTTATCTTCATGTTCTCAGCTACTGGATGAGCATCATTGTGATCTGGGATTTTTGGCTTCAGCTTCCTCAAGACATGTGACTCATCATCTTCTTCTTCCATTTCAGCTTCAGGCACTGGGGCCTTGTTCTTTTCCTCAGCAGGGATGTTCCTGGTGCTCCTCTTCAGTTTTGGCTTTGGAGCTGAAACAACAGCCTTTGGAGCAGTCTTAGGCTTAGATGGAATAGCCCCTGCCCTGATGGCATCACCCATAAGCTTCTGAGCTTTGGGTGCTGGTGCAACATCTTCTTCCTCTTCTTCTTCTTCTTCTTCTTCTTCTTCTTCTTCTTCTTCTTCAGAATCTCTCATGATTGAGGATCTTCCAAGCACTCTAGCAGTGGTCTTTTTGACCCTCTCCTTCATCTTCTTCCCTTCCGCAGCAACCTCTTTGGGTTCAGATTCCAAAGGGACTTGAGTAGATGCTCTGGCCTTAGACATTGGAATTCTCTTTGCAGGCATTTTGGTTTTCATGTCAGGCTTAGTGGCATCAGCAGTGCTATATTCCTTCTTAACCACTTTCTTCTTGGAAGTGGCCTCATCCTCAACTGCCACATAGTCTTCATCCTCAGATTCAGAGGTCTTCTTCTTTCTGGCCCTGGTGGCAGCTTTGGGTAAGTTGCTTGGGGTGCTCCTGCTACCATCATCTGAGCTGCTAGAGGGACTAGTGCCCTCACTCAGGTGAACCTGCTCCTCTGACCTGTTCTGGCTGTCACTCTGATCAGACATATTGCAAACACTGACAGCAAACCCCGTGAATAGATATAGATGAGATAGACCCTATGAAAAGAATGAGTCAAAAACTTAGTTTTAGTTTTCCACAGAAAGCATTTCGGATCAACCGATTTGTAAACTTGGTGATACCGAAGCAGCTGTTGGAACCTAAACTAGTGAACTCGGTCAGACCGAGTCACAGTTCGGTGGCACCGATACTGCTAGGGTTTCACAAAGTCCTGAACTCGGTCACACCGATTTGCAATTCTCGGTCAGACCAAAAATTACATGTGCAGTGGCCTGAGCCCAATCGGTGGTACCGAGTTCCACAACTCGGTGGGTCCGAGATGGTTTCGGCGGAAACCTAACCCTAAATTTTCAATTCATGACTAAACTACGGAGTGTTTTGACTGCATAAGAATGATCTCAATCGTGGCAAGATACATGGCGAACACAATGTGCTAGGAATCAGATAGGGATAGCGCAATGATCGAGTTCATACCCTAGTTCAGCGGAGAACTCGCTACGGCGGCAACGGCGGGGTTGATTCCCGTTGACGGCGGCGGAGACCAGCGGCAGGAGGCGGCTGGCGACGAGGAAGACGATCTGGAGACCCTAGAGGTAGAGAGCGGGCTAAGCGCGGGTCGAGGAGGTTCGGAAAGTTTTCCAAAATTTGACCCGTGGGTATATATAGCCCGACCCTGTCGGTGTGACCGAGTGGAACAACTCGGTGGCACCAAGATGCATAACTGCAAGCAGTTACTGCAACTCGGTGTGACCGAAAAGTTCAAATCGGTTGCACCGAGGTTGAAAACCTAGATCGACTTAGTGATCTCGGTATGACCGAAATGGGTGAATTGGTCAGACCAAAACGCACAAAGAAGTTTTGGAAGTTTAAGTCTATGACGAATCGGGGACTCTGAGTGCTCCTCACATAGAGTGGTTTGAATATGACTTGATCAAATTTTGTGATGCAGCATGAATAGAGTTTGAGACGAGAAAAGCATAGATTGCTAGATAAGGTTCTTAGGCATTCTTGTCCATCCACTTGGCCAAAAGAAAAGGAAATCAATCAATCAAAACAACAAGTGGGTGTCCTCGAATGAGTAAATTATGCAACCAACATGCTCACACAATAAAATGACAAATAAAATATGTGGCAAAGCATGCACAAACAATTCTAGCATCTATCAAGCAATTGGCGATGACTAGGTCATCTATATATGAGTATATTGACTTAGGAGTCAAATGAGAACATTTGATCATAGGTCATACTCATCGTTTAAGCACATGTGGGTTACCACTTTTACATAAAGTGTTGTTGTGTTCACACCATTAGAGTTGCTTTAACTCAATTGTTAGAGTAAAGCTCCCCCTAGATGTGAGATCCCCCTTAAGAGGGATGAACTAACCTTGGGTTTTGTCGATGATGACTTCATGTAGGTGTTGAAGATGTGGATGCTCTATGTTGATGTAGATCATTTGGAGCTATCCTTTGGAGTGAGTTGCACTTTCAATACCTACACGGGTTAGTCCCACAAGGAACAAACAAGGGTATCCATAGACATAGAGTGATGCACACACAAGATGATGTCTATGAAAGCTTTAGGTTACCTTGTCCTTTGTCTTATCAACAAGAGGGTTTGTGACTCCTTGAACTAGTGCAGGATGTGGAAGTTGATTGCACTTGTTCTTGCCAAAATGATAAGAGTGAAGTATGTTGGCGGAGTCACCCTCAAGAACTCTTCTAGTTCTTCTTCTTCGGGATCCACACCATCTTGATGGGAATCTGAAAGTGCAACTATCCCTAGGTGGTTTTGGTAATTCATAACAACATATAGCTCATTGAGCTAATGCTATTCCAAGATGATTATTTCAGGAAAGCTCAATGTTTGGTATGGCATGGATGTGAAAGTGGAACCCTCAAAATGCTAAGGACAAAGGATTGGCTCAAGCTCAAAAGCTCAAGACTCTTCATTTTATAATTTTAGTGATCCAAGATCACATTGAGTCTTTAGGAAAAGCCAATACTATCAAGGAGGGATGAGGTGTTGCTTAATGAGCCTCTTGCTTCATGTGCTTAGTGATATGCTCCAAAACCCTCAACTACTTTCCCATATCCACATATGACCTAAACCCTAAGCCAAACTCGGTCCTACCGATTCTTCCTATCCGGCGCCACCGAGTTTCACTTGTCATTAGCCACTGCCAAACCCTAGCAATTCGGTTCTACCGATAAGGATCTCGGTCTCACCGAGATGGGGTTGCAAACTCTGTGTTTCCCTTTCGTAACTTTTTGGTCTCACCGAAAGAGCGAATCGGTCCCACCGAGATTGCAATGTAAACTCAGTGTTTCCCCTTTGTAACTTTTCGGTCTCACCGAGTTCCACTCGGTGTCACCGAAAGAGCAAATCGGTCCCACCGAGTTTGCCTGACCAACTCTCTGGTTAGCTAATTACCAAATTCGGTCTCACCGAATTTGTGTAATCGGTCTCACCGAGGTTACGTTATGCCCAAAACCTAACCACATCGGTCCTACCGAGTTGCATGTCAGTCCCACCGAAAATCTCTAACGGTCACTAGGTTTACATTTTCGGTCCGACCGAGTTTATTGATTCGGTCCCACCGAGATTGGAAAACTGTGTAACGGTTGGATTTTGTGTGGAGGCTATATATACCCCTCCACCTTCTTCTCATTCGAGGAGAGAGCCATCAGAACACACACACCATTCCAACTCATATGTTCTGAGAGAGAACCACCTACTCATGTGTTGAGACCAAGATATTCCATTCCTACCATATGAATCTTGATCTCTAGCCTTCCCAAGTTGCTTTCCACTCAAATCTTCTTTCCACCAAATCCAAATCCTATGAGAGAGAGTTGAGTGTTGGGGAGACTATCATTTGAAGCACAAGAGCAAGGAGTTCATTTCCTACATACCATTTGTTACTTCTTGGAGAGTGGTGTCTCCTAGATTGGCCAGGTGTCACTTGGGAGCCTCCGACAAGATTGTGGAGTTGAACCAAGGAGTTTGTAAGGGCAAGGAGATCGCCTACTTCGTGAAGATCTACCGCTAGTGAGGCAAGTCCTGTGTGGGCGATGGCCATGGTGGGATAGACAAGGTTGCTTCTTCGTGGACCCTTTGTGGGTGGTTGCTTCTTCGTGGACCCTTCGTGGGTGGAGCCCTGTGTGGACTCGCGCAACCGTTACCCTTGGGTGGAGCCCTGTGTGGACTCGCGCAACCGTTACCCTTCGTGGGTTGAAGTCTCCATCAACATGGATGTAGGATAGCACCACCTATCCGAACCACGGGAAAAACATCCGTGTCTCCAAATGCGTTTGAATTCTCCAAACCCTTCCCTTTACATTCTTGCAAGTTGCATGCTTTACTTTCTGCTGCCTATATAATCTTTGCATGCTTGCTTGAATTATGTGATGATTGCTTGACTTGTCCTAAATTAGCTAAAATCTGCCAAGAACTAAAATTGGGAAAAGGTTAAGTTTTTATTTGGTCAAGTAGTCTAATCACCCCCCCTCTAGACATACTTTCGATCCTACAGAATCCTCGGAATTGTAGTTGTACTTGATGAAGTGGAACTTGATGTAGTCTTGGGAACCCACTTGACCAAGGCTTTAGGAGCTTCTTCAAATGCATCAATTTCCTCTTGAAGCTTGTCCTTGCCTTTTTGCTTGTGGTCTTGTGGTGGAATATCATCTTGAGCTTGTGTCCCTTTGGATGAAGTAGGATCATACTTCTCTTGTTGAGGAACAAACTTCGTCTTGGGGTATTGATCTTCTTCCCACTCAACTCCATTGGCATTGAACTTTTGTTCAAAACCAATACCTTGATTCTTCCGGTGCCTTCCTTGCTTGCGTACAATTTCCTCGAATTGCTTACTCCCGGCAAGGCTGTACACCTTTCTCTATATTCCCTTCAATAAGCTATTTTCTTGCTCAAGTGTAACTTGGCTAAGAGAATCATTAGTGGAATCAAGAGAACTACTAGAAGCAACAACATTGGATTTAGCATGATTATTGTTACTACTAGAGGAAGAATCTTTCTTGTTCTTGTTACTAGACTTGACTTGAGGCATGTAAGTGGATAAGAGTAAATGCTTGGCAATGTAAGAAGAACTTTTCTTGCGAAGATCATCATTGATTGCCTTTAAGAACTCATGCTCTTGCTCAAGGTTGAGCTTTTCAAAAGGTAATTTCTCATGAGTCCTTAAAAGTTCTCGATGATCTCCTAAGATAGTTTCATGAGCTAACTTAAGAGTGTTTAGTTCTTTAGTTAGAAACTCAATCTTCTCCTTATCATTGTCATTCATTTCATCATAGTACTCATCACTATAGTTGTCAACAAGTAACTCATCATCACCTAACAAGTCATCTTCATCACTATTGAAATCAACATACTCGGGGTGTGATACCTTTGGATCTTTGGCCATGAAGCATCTTCCAATTCCTTCATTTGGTGAATCAAATATGTCGTAGGAGTTGGTTGACACAAGTGCTAGTCCGGCAACACCTTCATCTTGAGTATATTTGGAGTTGGAGTGATAGCTTCTCTCGGAGTCATTGTCGGAGTCGGAGCCGGATACCCATTCACCAACATGAGCTTGATGTCTTCGTTTTGTGTAGCTCCTTGATGACTTGTCCTTCCTTTCCGAATCCTTGCTTCTCCGAGGGTGTCTTCGTTCATATCGATCATCCCTACTCCTTCTCTCTCTTCACTACAAAAAAAGACACATTCGTGGCATTTTGGGCCGAACGAATTTTTTTTCTGTCATACATATGACACTTCTATGACGATAATTGTGACAAAACCCGGTATCATCATAGATGTGGTGGGGTCCTACTTCTATGACAAAAAATCATGACATAAAATGGGCTTTTCGTCCTGGGCGGGCCGGAGACGCAGCTGCATGACATTCTTTGGGCCGTCCATGACGGAAAAAAACCGTGGTAGAAGCGAGGGGGAGGAAAATTTCGGGGAGTTCCCGGTTACGGTGGGAGGTCGGGGGCCGAGCGATGCACGTTTCTCTCATACACGTATGCGCGTGTGTGTGAGGCGTTGGCTCTAATTGAACCCGAGCGAGGCGTTGGGCTCTAACTGAACCCGAGCGATTACACTGCAGGCTACGCGTTACTGAAACCGAGCGATCGATCGATGGCTGTTAACTGAACCCGATCGAGCGATTCCTTCGCTACTGCTGCTAACTGAAGCCGGTCGATGCTGCCTCTGGATGAACAGTGAGTGTTGCGGGAGGGGGGGGGTTGGATGAACAGTTCCCGGTGGGGGTGGATGAACAGGACCCCGTGGTGTTGCCTCTGGATGAACAGGACCCCGATCGATCGAGCCGGTTGGGGCTGGATGAACAGGACCCCGTGGAGGGATGGATGAACAGGACCACCCCGTGGAGGGCAGGATGAACAGTAGATGGTGGAGGGCAGGATGAACAGTAGCCCGTGGAGGGGTGGTTGAACAGGAGCCCGTGGAGAGGGCTGGTTGAACAGTAGCCGGTGGAGTAGCGCGCGGTGGAGGCTGGATGAACAGGAGCCCGTGGATGAACAGTCGCAGGTGGAGGCTGGAGGAGGTCGATGGTGGATGAACAGTAGCTCGTGGAGGCTGGAGGGGGTCGACGGTGGAGATGAACAGTATCCCGTGGAGTCCCGTTTTGCGGTACGCCACACCCCTCCTGATGAACAGGACCCCCGTTTCGACCATAGCCCTCCAACACAAGTCCGTTTTGTCCGTTTTGTGGTACGCCACACCCCTCCCGATCAAAAGGACCCCCGTTTCGACCGTAGGAGGTCCGTTTCCTCCGTTTTGCGGTACGCCAGACCCCCCGATCAACAGGACCCCGTTCCGAACGTAGGAGGTCTGTTTCCTATGTTGTGCGGTACGCTAGGCCTCGTTTTCATCGCCTGTTCTGTCCAATCCCTCCCGATGAACACGACCACGCATTCCGTTCCGACCCAGCCGGTTGGCTCCCACGCGTTCCGTTGCCTCCCGATGAACACGACGCATTCCGTTGCCTCCCCATGAACACGACGCATTCCGTTGCCTCCCCATGAACACGACGCATTCCGTTGCCTCCCCATGAACACGACGCATTCCGTTGCCTCCCCATGAACACGATGACGACGCTGTTTCTCCGTTCCGACCCAGTCATGTACACGAGCCCTCGCCGTACGTATGCGCGAGTAGGCGTTCGAGACCCCGCCCGTACGTAGACATACGTGGCCGTATTTTCTTTCTTGCACCTGGCCGCTGTACGTACGTGTATATGCTACGTGCGCGCCTCTACTACGACATGTGCGCGCCTCTACATCGACCAGTATGTACGTACATGTTCCCCACCAGAATGTCAACGCTACGTACGCTTCGACCAGGTGGGCCCCGACTGTTAGGCACTTCCTTGCCTGCGAAGATGTAGCTGGTGGGTCCTAGCAGTCAGGGGGCGAATCGTTTTTTTGCCCGGACGCGCTTCCTTGCGTGCGAAGATGTAGCTGGTGGGTCCCAGCAGTCAGGGGGGAAACGTTTTTTTCGCGAAATACAGTGGCCCGTCAAGTGGGTCCCAGCTGTCAGGTGGAGGAATCATTATTTTCTGCGTAATAAGGAGGCACTTGCTGCGGCCGTGGACCCAGCTGTCAGCCTCTCCACGTACAGTCCACATCCGATGGAAGTCGTTCCTTGACCACGTTGACCACGCCACGCCGAGAGTAACAGGGCGGTGGACGACAGCGAGGCCTAGGAAGGGGACGACACGGAGGCAGGGAAGACTCGGCAGTTGTTTCCCACGCGGAGGGGAGTACGACTGTACGAGGGTTTACTGGTTTGTCTGCCGTCGCCGGAGAATAACAGCAGGTGTGGGTGAGTAGAGGGATGGCTAGGCCAGCGATGGGAGTACGGTCGGGCGGTGAGGCCTGCGCGGCAGCACAGCCGGCCGCGAGGAGGAGGGAGCAGGCAGTCCCGCCGGCGCTTGTTTGAGCGGCTGGAGCAGGAAGAGCAGAGATTGAAGAAGCACGACGGCCGTTGGATGGACATCCAACAGTCAGTGCTTGTGCGTCAACCTTTTTTTAGGAAAGCCTCAAATCTGTGGAAAACAACATACAACCCATCTGCCATTATTTCTAATAATTTACAACCCATTTGCTAATTCTTAAGGTTTTTTTGGAGCCCATATTCTTTTTGTTAGCATTACAATCCATATTGTGGCAACGGTTAAAAAACCATACGAAATTTTGCATATTTCGGTGCGGTCCGAACTGTTTTTAATACCGAAATTTGGACTCACATTCAAACTGATTTTAAAAATAAATGTATATCAATATAAAATCCAACAAATCCTCCACGCATAAAAATTAATGTAATTTAAAATCTTGAAATGAAAAAATATATTTGAAACTAATTGCCGGTTTGATGTGTTTTAAAAATGTACAACCAATTTCTCATTACTGATGGGCCATTTTCTCGGCCAGTCGAATGAAAGCTCTCCTTGTCTTGAAAGATTTGCAGCCCAACAGGCCTGACAAAGCGACTTACTTGGCAAATCACAAAAAAACTGGGTTGTGGCCATGGACACAGCTGTCAGCCTCTCCACGTACAGTACTATTCCGATGGAAGTCGTTCGTTGACCACGCCACACGGAGAGCACCATGGCGGTGGACGACGGCGAGGCCTAGGAAGGGGACGACGCGGCAGTGGAAGCCCGCGCGGAGAGGACTATGAGGGTTCACTGGTTCGGCTGCGGTGTGAGGCTGCCGTCGCCGCAGGGCCTGGCCAACGGTGGGAATAGTAGGGGGCGGTGAGGCCTTTGCGGCAGCACAGCCGGCCATGGGAGGCAGGAGCATGCGACACGACCGGCGCTGCTTTGGGCGGCTGGAGCAAGAAGACCAGAGGTTGAAGAAGCACTACGGCCGTTGGATGGACATCGTACGGTCACTGGAGCTAGAATCGTTCATATTGACTAAGTTGACAAAGCCCTTCATCCCCGTCAACTTAGTAGGCCCACAAGTCAGCCTCCCAGCAAGGTGGGTCCCAGCTAGCCGGGGGAGTATTCATTTTTTTGTGCGTAATAAGGAGGCACTTCCGGTGGGTCTGAGCTGACAGCGGGGGGGGGGGGACGTTTATTTTCGTGAAATATGGTGGCCCGTCCGGTGGGTCCTAGCAGTCAGGGGGAAAAGATTTTTTCGCAAAATACTGGTGGCCCGTCCGGTGGGTCCCCGATGTCAGGTGGAGGAATAATTATTTTGCACGTAATAAGGAGGCACTTCCTTGCTGCGGCCGTGGACCTAGCTGTCAGCCTCTCCACGTACAGTCCACGTCCGATGGAAGCCGTTCCTTGACCATGTTGACCACGCCGCGCCGAGAGCACCAGAGCGGTGGACGACGGCGAGGCCAGGAAGGGGACGACGCGGAGCCGGGGAAGATGTGGCAGTGGATGCCCACGCGTAGAGGAGTACGAGGGTTCACTGGTCACTGCGGTGTGAGGCTGCCGTCGCTGCAGAATAACAGGGGCTGTGGGTGAGTAGAGGGATGGCCTGGCTAGCGGTGGGAGTAGTAGGGGCGGTGAGGCCTCCGCCGCATCGCAGCCGGCCACGGGAGGCAGGAGCACGAGGCACGACCGGTGCTGGTTTGGGCGGCTGGAGCAAGAAGACCAGAGGTTGAAGAAGCACTACAGCCATTGGATGGACATCGTACGGTCACTGGAGCTAGAATCGTGCATATTGACTAAGTTGACAAAGCCCTCCGTCCCCGTCAACTTAGTAGGCCCACAAGTCAGCCTGCCACTAAGGTGGGTCCCAGCTAGCAGGGGGGTATTCATTTTTTTGTGCGTAATAAGGTGGCACTTCCGGTGGGTCCGAGCTGACAGCAGGGGGAACGTTTTTCTTCGCGAAATACGGTGGCCTGTCGGGTGGGTCCCAGCAGTCAGGGGCAAACGTTTTTTTCGCAATATACTGGTGGGCATCCGGTGGGTCCCTGCTGTGAGGTGGAGGAATAATTATTTTCCGCGTAATAAGGAGGCACTTCCTTGCGGCTGCCGTGGACCCAGCTGTCAGCCTCTCCACGTACAGTATTCTTCCGATGGAATTCGGTCATTGACCACATTGACCACGCCGCGCCGACAGCACCACGGCGGTGGACGACGGCGAGGCCTAGGAAGGGGACGACGCGGAGCCGGGGAAGACGCGGTAGTTGATGCCCACGCGGAGAGGAGTACGAGGGTTCACTGGTTCGGCTGCGCTGCCGTCGCCGTAGAATAACAGGGGGTGTGGGTGAGTGGAGTGGAGAGATGGCCTGGCCAGCGGTGGGAGTAGTATGGGGGCGGTGAGGCCTTCGCGGCAGCACAGCCGGCCACGGGAGGCAGGAGCAGGCGGCACGACCGACGCTGCTTTGGGCGGCTGGAGCAAGAAGACCAGAGGTTGAAGAAGCACTACGGCCGTTGGATGGACATCGTACGGTCAGTCAAGCTAGAATCATGCATATTGACTAAGTTGACAAAGCCCTTCGTCCCCGTCAACTTAGTAGGCACACTATACTGGGTCCCAGCTAGCAGGGGGAGTATTCATTTTTTTGTGCGTAATAAGGAGGCACTTCCTTGCGTGCGAAGATATAGCTGGTGGCTCCGAGCTATCAGCGGCGGTAACATTTTTTTTCGCGAAATACAGAGGCCGTTTCGGTGGGTCCCAGATGTCAGGTGGAGGAAATCATTATTTTGCGCGTAATAAGGAGGCATTTCCTTGCGTGCGGCCGTGGACCCAGCTGTCAGCCTCTCCACGTACAGTCCACTTCAGATGCATGTCGGTCGTTGACCACGCTGACCACGCCACGCCGAGAGCACCAGGGCGGTGGACAACGGCGAGTCCTAGGAAGGGAACGACATGGAGGCAGGGAAGACTCGGCCGTTGTTTTTGTTTCCCACGCGGAGGGGAGTACGACTGTACGAGGGTTTACTGGTTCGTCTGCCGTCGCTGGAGAATAACAACAGGTGTGGATGAGTAGAGGGATGGCTAGGCCAGCGATGGGAGTACGGTGGGGCGGTGAGGCCTGTGCAGCAGCACAGCCGGCCGCGGGGAGGAGGGAGCAGGCAGTCCCGCCGACGCTTGTTTGAGCGGCTGGAGCAGGAAGAGCAGAGATTGAAGAAGCACGACGGCCGTTGGATGGACATCCAATAGTATACATGCCATCTGTGGAAAGCCTCAAATCTGTGGAAAACAGCATACAACCCATCTGCCATTATTTCACATAATTTACAGCCCATTTGCTAATTCTTATGGGGTTTTTGAGCCCATATTCTTTATGTTAGCATTACAGCCCACATTGTGGCCACGGTTAAAAAATTATACGAAATTTTGCATATGTCGGTGCGGTCTGAACTGTTTTTAATCACGAAATTTCGAGTCACATTCAGACTGATTTTAAAAATAAATGTATATCAATATAAAATCCAATAAATTGTCCACGCATAAAAATCAATGCAATTTAAAATCTCGAAATGAAAAAAAAGATATTTGAAAATAATTGCCGGTTTGATGTGTTTTTAAAATGTACAACCCATTTCTAATTACTGATAGGCCATTTTCTCGGCCAGCCAAATGAAGCTCTCCTCGTCTTGAAAGATTTGCAGCCCAGCAGGCCTGATAAAACGACTTACTTGACAAATCACAAAAGAACTGGGCTAGCCATATTCAGAAAGAAAAAAAAACTACTGGGCTGGTCTGTGGTAAACATAAAAGAAAAGGCTGTCTAGACAGGCCAGAGTGTCCCACATAGCCCAGTATTTCCGAACGGACGTGTAGGCCGGGGCGCCTCTTCGTGAACCGTGGCAAACTCGCAACCGTCCACTGACTCTTTGCCTTTCCCTCTCGATTTGGAACTGCTGTCACACACTCTTCCTCTCCCTCCTCCATTTTCCTTCAACCCTTCACCCTTTCTTCTGCCATTGTTCGACCGTCTTCTCCATGGAGGGAACATGCCGGAAACGACCCCATTATTCTTGCCCCGATCTGAAAGATGACGTGGTGGAGGAACTCATTGATCGGTGCGATGTCATCACCTCGGCTAGCATGGCAGGTTCGTTCAAGCCCATTCTCGACTCAACTAATAACATCATTACAAAGAACCCAAGAGTCAAGGAGTGGTTTGATCTCCCCTATCTTCTTTGCCGTGACCCTGATGACTGGCGCCGGCACGACGGAGGCCTCGCCCTGTGCCAGTTGATGCCGCTTGATAATGATACGTATGATGTTAAGATGCCATCGCTCGAGGGCAAGGCTTGGGCGGGCGCAAATGGAGATTGGGTTGTTTACATTGGGTCCAACTGCGAGTGGGAACTTGTGAATGTGTACACTCATCACCGGGTTCCACTTCCAAAAATCTCAGCACACTGCCCAGAGGTTGAGCACACCGGTAATGTACGCACGTTCAAATACGATCATGGTGACTGTCTTCTACGGAAGATAGCAATTTGTCGAGTTCCCAACCGCTCCTGGAATTACAACAACTATCAAGTTGTTGCTATCTTCGACAAGCTTGTTGCCGTCCTTCGTGGTTCGACTCGATGGATATTGCTCAAAAATCAGTTTCTGTACACAGATGAGTACTGTGATGCAATTCAATAGGAGGGCCTTGTGTTTGCTGCCACCACTCGTGGCACTGTTTTTGCATGGCATCCTAGTAGTTTCGGTACGTTTGTCTTCCACCATAATTATAATTTTTTCATCCACATGCATGCGGGTTAGCAAGTTTCCCTTTACTAATTAACCTTCTTCTTGTGTTTCCAAGGTCCTGTGAACATCCCACCACCTATACTTGAAAATTTTTATAACCAAGGGGGAGATGACGATGGTGATGATCACGAGCATGAGGACGAGCAGCGCCGATATACTTTGTGGCGCCTGGCAACTAATTCCGATGGATCACCTCTTCTTGTGTGTATACAACCCACTGATGATGTTACTGGTAAGGAAGCAGGTGTCTCCCATGGTCGCACTCTCCGGACCTATTCCAACACCCGTTGCATGGTATTCGGGATGGATACTAGTGTGCTAGCGCCAACTCCTTCTCCCTGGCACATAATTGATAGTCTTGGAGAAAACTCACTCTTCCTTGGACAAAACTATCCGATGATGGTGAAAGGCGATCCAAATGCTGCTGACACATTTATGAGAAGCAACTGTGTCTATACCTCGGACATTTGGGTGGTTCCCTACCCTCGTACTGATATAGTAGGCCGCTTCAGCCTGGATGATCGGTCCTGCGTTGGTCTCCAGATCGACAACAGATGGCCCGTCCCAGAGAATCAGTTGTGGTTCAAAGCAAGCGTTTCCAATGCCACAGAATGGTTGAGTTGAAGTTCATTTCATGGCTTGTTATTTGTTGTGTGGTAAAAAATTTAGTATTTATAATGTATCCTCGTTGTCGATGTGGGTTGGTGACCTGTTGTATGTAATAAAATGATATGCCTGTGATAAACTTACTAAATTTATGAATGGCTTTCGAGTCGCTTCTCTAAATTTGTACTAGCTTCACATGCTTCGTGCGTCGGGCGGGTGTTTTTACTGTAGCAATATGTTAATGTGTTCGTTGTACGTAACCAGCACCTCGAATCCTCGATACTAGTATACTATATACTAGTAGGAGTAAGTAGTAGGAGTAAGTAGTAGGAGTAGTAGGGTGGCATGGGCCAGAACAAGCATTCACGTCCAGGAGTACGGCACACGCCACCACCACGACATCCATCTGACACCATATTATTTCTTGAGCAATCTCTTCAACCTCGTCGTTTCTCTAAGGCTGGTTATAGTGGGGAGTAACTTAGACTAGTGTCATGCATATGACACTAGTCTTTGTTACTACCTTCATAGTGCAAAGTAACATACAAGTAGTATCATAGATGATTGCATTTATTACATTATAGACTCATTTTGCTTTGGTTTGCGTTATGTTATAGTAACATATTATGTTACTCCAAACATTTCTCTCCTCATTAACTATATGCCACATAAGCAAACTTGTCTTGAAATGCGCTATGTTACTTGCTAAGTTACTCCCACTATGACCAGCCTAACTTCAGCCATCGCGCGGCGGGCGAGGTGGGGGTTTGCCGATAGTCGGTTTCCTTAACTGCGGTCCCACTTGTAAGGCCAACTCCAACGCATGACCCCAAATGGACCTCCGTTTTGCACGAACTCCAACGATAATTTTGACTAGAAAAGCAAGACCAAAGAAAACAAGAACCACAAGAATACATTTTACTACTCCTGTAAGTTGGATTAGTGCCTTCTCGATGCATTCATTGTTGATCTGCGGAGGCTCGATCTTGCGTGCTTCTTTCTTCTTCGAGTGTAAAGAAGTAGACGTTGCTTCCTCGCATCTATTCTCATGTCTAGCCTCTATTCTAGTAGGAGTATCAACAAGTGCACTAATCTCATCCGATAGCAGAACCAAAGATTTGGTCAGGTTCTTCCTCCTTTTGCCGACACGTGGGACATCCAGCATCCAGGTCATGTCATGAAAGAAAATAGAGTGGTAGTTGAAGCCACGAGATGTGCATCTTGGGTTAAACTGTACATAGAATCTTACTACTCTTGAGTAACTCCAAAAGCGGCCACCGAAGATATTTATTGGATTTGTTTTTCATCACCAGCACGTCGAGGTGAAAGATGTGCAGGTTTAGTGGGTCCTCTTGCATTTTCACTGACATGTGGGGCCGCATGTGAGCAAACAGACGATGGGCTCCGTGCGTCCGTTGGCTGGCTGAGTAGAGAGATAGAGGAGGGCTGAGCACGGACTGCAGGAAATTTGTTCTACGTACCTCGATATAGTGGGGTGGCATGGGCCATAACTCAGTAGCATTCACGTCTAGCAGTACGGCACACGCCACCCACACGAGTCCCATCCGACACCAATTTTCTTGGAGTCCGTGCTACAACCATCTCTTCTCCCTCCTGTTTTCTCAGCCATCCGACAAGATAATTACTATAGTATCATATACTACTACATGGATTTGACGGAAAGATAAAAATACATACGGATCCATCAACGTTCAACGACATCCTCACGCCCTAGTGTGCCGGGTCACCAACCGATGTGTGAGGAGCAACGGCGTTGGCGGCGAGCTCAACGTGCTTCTGAACAGTGCCGTCCAAGGTTGCCCTACGCTCCAAGAAGGCCAGCATCCTATCGTCCTCCTCTTGCATGTAGTAGTCCTTGTGGATGATTTGCGCGTAGACCTGGGTGATTATGTCGATGGTGTCTTGCTTCACCAGGCGCTGCACGGCGAGCGCGACCTCGAGGTGGACATTCTCTGGCGCGACGGCGGGCAGTCGCAGGGCCACCAGTGCGTCGAAGAGGTTGTTACCATAGTGGCCGTTGAGGGTGGCGGGCATCACAGAGCCTGGGCGCGTCGGCTGGAGGCTTACGTCAAAGTCGTCCGCAAGCTTCTTGACGACGGTGAATTTGTCGAGGAAACCGACGAGGACCTCGTCGAACAAGGAGACGAAGCTGTTGTCCAAGCGGCCCCTCGCCCTGGTGGCCTCAAGCAATACTACCTGGAGACGTTCCTCGGTGCCGGGCCGCAGGCCGGCGTCGTGGACCATCTGGCACAGCCGGCTGATGCTCGCGCTCATCGCCTCCATGGGTCTAGCGTAGCTTCTAGTCAATTGATCTTGCGATTCGAGTGATCACTCAGCCCTTGGTTAGCGTGCGTAGGTGCGTAGGATTTCGTACTACTCCTCGGCCCTCTACTGCACCTGCCTTTGGCTGTATGATAGGTGGGCCAGCCACCCCCTGGGGCCACGTGTCATTCACCCAAAGGCAGTTGCCGTAAGTCAATGAAGCTGCGTCTCCCTCCGTGCCGGTGCAGTATAGTCATCTCACCGGACCTCTAGTTGGGGCCAAACGAGAGAAGTTTGATGTTTACTGGTTTATTGGTCCCCTTTGCATTTTGCGCCAAGTTTTGACCTTTGATTTAACTATTAAATGTTAATGCATGTAAACAAAAATGTTGTGTAAGTCACCTTACGAAAACCAAATAATCCCAAAATACTTAGGCACGGTGCATTAACTCCCTCCTTGTTTCTTATTTCGTGACATATCAACCAATGAGAGATGTGGGCCGTGCATGCTTTCAATGACTTGAGACTACCAAACATGACATGCAGTGTTTAGTTCATTGCATGTAATCCTATTAGTACTCTAGTTAGGAGTAGCAAAAAAACATTAAGTTCTCTCGCCGATAGGAATAAAACACCATGTATTTATTTACAGAGGGAGTAGTACATTTTTGGTGACATGCATTACTAGATATTGCTAGTCAAATACTAAAATCCAGATGGACGTGGTAGTACTCCTAAATCCAGACGGTGGTGCTACTAGTACTAGTAGTAGTACTACCAATGTAGTAGTAGGAGTACTAGCACTGTACTATCCGTTGGTCAAATTATTACGTGCTGCTCCTCATAGTGAAGTGACAAGACCCTGCGCCGGAGATGACACCTGAGTATAGGAGCCGTGTTTGGCATACCATAGTCAGCCTCACCGTCTGCAGTCAGTATCATCATGGCTGTAGAGCTAGCCTGCTTACAACTAGCCCTGTTCGACATAATTTCCTGTGCGTAGATGCTCGTGCATTGCACGGAACACCAAGATTGGGGGTGGACGGCTCCGGCAGCGGCCATCGCGCCAAATTTTTCCACGGCCTTCTACTCCTAGATGTGGTGGGGAGGAGATGAGGCTGATTGTGAGAGACAAGGAGTTGTTTGTAAATAGGGAACAAGTGCGGGCATCTTTTTGCAAAAATGGAGAAGCTTGGTTTGTATGTGTCAGATCTAGATCCAACGGCTATTGGTGAAAGATGGGAGGCACAACATCATCACCAACTCAGGACCTGTTTGATTCGCAGGATTTTGAAAACACAGGAATAGGTCCATGGTTTGATTTATACGGGTTTTCAGTTTGTATGGTATTAATACTTCGGTAAATATGGTATGAAATTAAAATACGGTTCGGTTTCGGTATATACCAAATTATTTCGGTATGGTTTCGGTATATACCATAAAAACCAAAGTTGACGCGAATTTGGAAATGACGTAATAATAATTAGCAAATTTATGACTCAAAACACATACTATTCTACACAAATAGTATATGACTATATATATAAGTATATATGCATGCATTGATTCATGTGTTGATGGTTATGGACGTGCTTAGCATTTTAAAAATAGAAAAATGACTATGTTACAAGAAAAAATTATGTGCTTAGTAGTGCATTTGACTCATGTACAAGAAAAATGACAACTTGTATGGTTGTTCATCTCAAGAAATATAAATTTATTTATTACTTCGGTTTATTCGGTTAACCGTTCGGTTTTCTGGTATATACCATAAAAACCAAGTTCAAATCGGTATGAAAAGTTCATACCATACCAAAACCAGAAACCATAAAAACCATAAAATTGTTTCGGTTCGGTTTGTTTTCGGTATGGTTTTTCGGTTCGGTTTTTAAATGCACAGAGTGAGGAATAGGACAAGGCATGGATACCTACCTGCAGCACTCGACTATCGATGTGTGGTGGGGAAAGAGGGAGGCCCAATTAACTATAGAGGTACAATGGCTGGTATATGTGTGGAGGAGGAGAGAGGCCTACCTCATGTATTAAGGAGATCGATCTGCCTCATGTATTAAGGGAGATCAATCGGCATCCATGCATATGTGCAGGAAATGAATAAGGTTGGGAGAGAGACAGAGCTAGAGTGTTGGAGGGGGTGGTAGTGGAGTTGCTTCTAACAAATGGTGGGATGGGCTTGCTAGACAAACGGAGGGCACGCCCGCAATATCAATAAGAGAGGAGATGGCTGCTTGTTGTCTGTGCACGTGCGTGTGAGAGACGGGTCAGGAGGCATGCACGAATGATGAGGGGGGACGATGTGGCTGTGGTAAGCAGACGTAACTACATAGGAAGATCAATCGCCCTTTGTAAGATAAAGGAGAGACATAACTTGTGAGGTACGTCGATCGATGGGGGGGTAGTTAAAGTCGATCTAGGTATATGTTGGGAGATCGATCAGTATACATGCATGTGTGTGTTAGAAGCAAATGAGGCACGAGGAGAAGGATAGAGAGAGAGAGGGATGCATGTAGGAGGTGGTACGAGAGGCATACTATATCGAGGGGGAGGAGTGTGCGAGTACGAGAACGATGAAAAGAGTGGTGGGAGTGAGGCATGGACGGTGACAAGAGAAGAGGGGAAGCTTGTGTTTGTGCTAGGAACACCTGGCTAGAGAGGCATATCGATCGATGTGTGCCGTAAAGAAGGAGCTGGGGGGCCTAGACACACCGTGGGTGAACGACCTAAAGTGAAAAGTCGAATTTGCGTGATGGAGCTAGAGAATGCTGAGGGAGGGTGAGAGGGATGCGGGTGTGTGCATGCACAAGAGAAAGTTAGCGCTAGCTACAAAGATAAGAGGGTTGTGTGGGTATAAAAGACGAATAGAGATCATATATTCTTCATTATAAAAAGCGAATTCAGATATTTGAAGAATTTATCATAGTGTTTCAAACCGACGGATGTGTGAATATATATAATGGTGATACACATGGTGTGGTTATGAACATGGTATACTACATTTAATATGTTTTATCTCTACTCTTATAAAAAACGGAGTTGTTGATGATGGTGTGGCTGTCATCCTGCATTATAGGCCGTCTGATTTATATCTGGCAGATAGCAAGGAAACTATGATGGTTGAAGTTGGCAACAATCATGATTGTAGATTCTTATTTAAATAGAGAAACGAATTCAAATTAGTTCGAATTGCAGCGGTAGTATAGACATTTGGAATGCACTAAAATGTTGGTATGAGTAGGTTACATGCATTATACAGCAAGCGAAAAAATTTAATCGGACATAACATGGATTCATACTCCCTCCTTCCATCTATATTGGGCGTAATGAGATTTTTAAGACCGCCTTTGACTATTGACAAGATTAATAGTACATGACATGCACAATGTGAAAATTATATCATTGGAAGAACCTTTCACAGAGGAATTTAACGGTGTGCTTTGTGTAAGTTGCATGTCATATATCATTGCTCTAATATTTGGTCAAAGTTAGCATCGAAAAATGCATTAGGCCCTATATAGATGGAAGGAGGGAGTAGCTTTGAATAGCATTTGTATAGTAAAACGGGGCAAGACTCTCTCTTTGTGTGGTGTGAATAGTTTTATTTTTTCGTTTTCTTTTTGGTTGAGGGAAGTGCGAATTGATTTGGTACGTACAAGTACAATAGTACTACACGTTAGGCTTGTCCCTAAAATTCAACCCGCGTCTTATTATATCCCGAAAATTCAGATATCGTGCTCCCAAAACTCGCACCTTCACAACCCGTGCCTTGCTATCCCGAAATTACAACGCGCGCGAAAACTCCCTCCAGCTGCCAAATCCCGACACGTGAAATCCCCCTTCTAACCCTGAGCCGAAAGGGCCGCTAGTTCAAATCGGTGGGGGTACTTTTGTAACACACCCTACATTTTGGACAAGCGCGTTCCTAAGTCATGCTTTGCCCCCTCCCATCGCCCCCTTTTCGCCATTCGAAATCCCAGGCCGTCATAACCTCTCCGATCCAGCCGCGAAACCCCACCCTCCTCCATCTGCCACGTCACCGCTGCCCAGCCGGAGCCTCTTCCCCGACGATGTCGTCCAGCGCAACAGCTCGATGTCCCTCGTCCACCTCCCCGGATGAGGATCCGTCGTCCATCTCGCCGTCCTGCCGGTTCAGCCGCCCCGTCCTCCACCTCCAAGGAGCTGCTCCGACGATCGCCTCGTCTATCGCGGCTGCTCCATCCCCACAGCGCCGCCTTAACCTGCTCCATCGGAACCGCATCATCCTCACTGACTCCTCGGACGAAGCTGAGGCCTACTCGGCGCCACCAAAGAGGTTGTACACTCATCGCATCGCACCTTCTCCTTAACTCGACCTCCCAGTGCCGACGGTGCTCCATCCCGCACCCCCATGGAGCGGCTACCTTGAAGCCGGTGCCGCGGGCGACATCTCCACGGCGGCTCTCCCCCAGTGCGAGGCCCCTTCGGCGGCGGCGTCCATACCAGCCGGATTTGCTGCTGCTGCTCCGGCTCTCGCTCGATCGCTCGCTCGCCCAGCTGCTGCTGCTGCTCTCCCCCTCGCTCGTGCTGCTGCTCTGCTCTAATTAAGCCACACTTCAGTCAACTGAATCGACTTTTGGGTCAGTCGATTTTCAGGGGTTGGGGGGGCTCGCCGGAGTTAAGTAAGAACCACCCGCAGCGGGGACGGGGGCTCGCCGGAGACGTACCCCACTATCTATCTTAGGGTTCAGGGTGGGGGGCGGGGGGCGGGGGGCCTAGAGGGCTGGCCGGGCGGCGGTTCCGAGTTGTTTCGGGGCGGCGAGGCGGCGCTGGGGCCGGCGGTTCGGCCGGTGGTGGCTGGTGGCTCAGGGGGTGCAGGTTGAAGATGAACTGCAGGCCCTCCCTAAACTACATGTCAAGTGCCTGTCTGCTACCATTGCATTCAGTTTCGACAGTAGCATTCAGATTCCACAGTAAATTTCAGTTTCAACAGTTAAGTTCAGAGTCAACAGTTTTTACCTCATCTGTTGTAGTCAGGTGGTTTTTGGTGATGTTAATTTTACATCCATTTTACATCATCTATTGGAGATGCTATTAGAATCCCACTTGAGATTGACGATGTGTGTCTTGTGCTGCTTCAGCCTTGACGTCTTACGGCTCACCGGAGCTGCTCCAACGACAGAACGATCCGTCACAATAGAGCAGTGCCCTGGACGCCGTCTACAGATTCCTCAGATCTTCCTCCACACCTCCGACAGCCACCTCTGCCTCATCTGCTTCAGCGACCAACCCAATGATGCTGAGGTCGACACGGCTACGGCAAAGAGGTTGTACACTTGTTGCATCACTTATTACTATACATTCACGTCGATCCATTAGGGCTATTTTGGTTCAATGGAAAAACATCGATCCACTGGTTGTTACCATCACTCTAAATTTCTGCATGCTCTCCTTACATAATCTCACCATATTTTTTTCGTATGCATGTCAGATATTGTACACAGTCATGCTGAACATGTAGAGAAAAATAGAAGAGTTTTGCGCGGCAATACAATGTAACGCCCTCAATGCGGCTATATCTCCCACGTGTCGAAGCACGACTTAGAGGCATAACCGCATTGAAAGCAATGTCGCAAGTGAGGTAATCTTTGCAAAAAACCCATGTAATACAATAAGGGAAAAGAGATACATAGTTGGCTTACAATCGCCACTTCACACAATTACATGAATAAAGCATTACATCAACCAGATACAATCAAGGTCCGACTACAGAACCAAAATAAAAGAAGACTACCCCAATGCTACACAGATCCCCGATCGACCCCAACTGGGCTCCACTACTGATCAACTAGGACGAAACAACACAAATGACAAGATCTTCATCGAGCTCCTCCTGAGCTTGGTTGCGTCATCTGCACGGACTCATCGGCACCTGCAAGCTGGTTTTGGAAGTATCTGTGAGTCACGGGGACTCAGCAATCTCACACTCTCGCGATCAAGACTATTTAAGCTTATAGGTAGGGTAAAGGTATGATGGTGGAGCTGCAGCAAGCGACTAGCATATATGGTGGCTAACATATTCGCAAAAGAGAGCGAGAAGAGAAGGCAAAAGCACGGTCAAACAACTATGATCAAGAAGTGATCCTAGAATCAACCTACATCAAGCATTACTCCAACACCGTGTTCACTTCCCGGACTCCGCCGGAAAGAGACCATCACGGTTACACACGTGGTTGATGTATTTTAATTAAGATCAACTTCAGGTTTTCTACAACCGGACATTAACAAATTCCCATCTGCCCATAATCGCGGGCACGGCTTTCAAAAGTTCAAAACCCTGCAGGGGTGTCCCAACTTAGCCCATCACAAGCTCTCACGGTCAACGAAGGATATTCCTTCTAGCGGGAAGACCCGATCAGACTCGGAATCCCGGTTACAAGACATTTCGACAATGGTAAAACAAGTCCAGCAACACCGCCCGAATGTGCCGACAAATCCCGATAGGAGCTGCTGTTGGGGAACGTAGTAATTTCAAAAAATTTCCTACGCACACGCAAGATCATGGTGATGCATAGCAACGAGAGGGGGAGTATGATCTACATACCTAGTAGATCGACAACGGAAGTGTTTGGTTGATGTAGTCGTACGTCTCCACGATCCGACCGATCAAGCACCGAAACTACGGCACCTCCGAGTTCTAGCACACGTTCAGCTCGATGACGATCCCCGGACTCCGATCCAGCAAAGTGTCGGGGAAGAGTTCCGTCAGCATGACGGCGTGGTGACGATCTTGATGTACTACTGCTGCAGGGCTTCGCCTAAGCACCGCTACAATATTATCGAGGACTATGGTGGCTGGGGGCGCCGCACACGGCTAAGGAATAGATCACGTGGATCAACTTGAGTGTCTCTGGGGTGTCCCTGCCTCTGTATATAAAGGACTAAAGGGGGGAGGCTGTCCGGCCAAGGAGGGCGTGCCAGGAGAGTCCTACTCCCTCTGGGAGTAGGATTCCCCCCCCCCCATCCTAGTTGGAATCCTAGTTGGAATAGGATTCGCGGAGGGGGGAAAAGAGAGAGAGGGGCCGGCCCCCTCTCCTTGTCCTATTCGGACCAAGGGAGGGGAGGGGCGCGCGGCCCATGTAGGGCTGCCTCCTCTCTTTTCCACTAAGGCCCATCATGGCCCATATAGCTCCCGGGGGGTTCCGGTAACCTCCCGGTACTCCGGTAAAATCCCGATTTCACCCGGAACACTTCCGGTATCCAAACATAGGCTTCCAATATATCAATCTTTATGTCTCGACCATTTCGAGACTCCTCGTCATGTCCGTGATCACATCCGGGACTCCGAACAAACTTCGGTACATCAAAATGCATAAACTCATAATATAACTGTCATCGTAACCTTAAGCGTGCGGACCCTACGGGTTCGAGAACAATGTAGACATGACCGAGACATGTCTTCGGTCAATAACCAATAGCGGAACCTGGATGCTCATATTGGCTCCTACATATTCTACGAAGATCTTTATCGGTCAGACCGCATAACAACATACGTTGTTCCCTTTGTCATCGGTATGTTACTTGCCCGAGATTCGATCGTCGGTATTCCAAATACCTAGTTCAATCTCGTTACCGGCAAGTCTCTTTACTCGTTCTGTAATACATCATCGCGCAACTAACTCATTGGTTGCAATGCTTGCAAGGCTTAAGTGATGTGCATTACCGAGAGGGCCCAGAGATACCTCTCCGACAATCGGAGTGACAAATCCTAATCTCAAAATACGCCAACCCAACATGTACCTTTGGAGACACCTGTAGAGCTCCTTTATAATCACCCAGTTACGTTGTGACGTTTGGTAGCACACAAAGTGTTCCTCTGGTAAACGGGAGTTGCATAATCTCATAGTCATAGGAACATGTATAAGTCATGAAGAAAGCAATAGCAACATACTAAACGATCGGGTGCTAAGCTAGTGGAATGGGTCATGTCAATCAGATCATTCACTTAATGATGTGATCCCGTTAATCAAATAACAACTACTTGTTTATGGTTAGGAAACATAACCATCTTTGATTAACGAGCTAGTCAAGTAGAGGCATACTAGTGACACTTTGTTTGTCTATGTATTCACACATGTATTATGTTTCCGGTTAATACAATTCTAGCATGAATAATAAACATTTATCATGAAATAAGGAAATAAATAATAACTTTATTATTACCTCTAGGGCATATTTCCTTCAGCTGCACATATCTCGTTCTCAGGGCACACTCAAATGAGACATCCTACGAGTAAAACCAACCCTCAAGTTGCCCCGAGGTGGCCCCGCAGTCTACTCGGTCAGACCAACACTCAGAGGAGCACTGGCCCGGGGGGGGTTAAAATAATGATGACCCTCGGGAGCGCGACTCCCAAGGGAAAGAAAAGGCTAGGTGGCAAATGGTAAAACCAAGGTTGGGCATTGCTGGAGGAGTTTTATTCAAGGCGAACTGTCAAGGGGTTCCCATTATAACCCAACCGCGTAAGGAACGCAAAATCCAGGAACATAACACCGATATGATGGAAACTAGGGCGGCAAGAGTGGAACAAAACACCAGGCATAAGGCCGAGCCTTCCACCCTTTACCAAGTATATAGATGCATTAATTAAATAAGAGATATTGTGATATCCCAACAAAATATCCATGTTCCAACAAGGAACAAACTCCAATCTTCACCTGCAACTAACAACGCTATAAGAGGGGCTGAGCAAAGCGGTAACATAGCCAGACAACGGTTTGCTAGGACAACGTGGGTTAGAGGCTTGGTTCAACAATATGGGAGGCATGATAAGCAAGTGGTAGGTATCGCAGCATAGGCATGGCAAAAGAGCGAGCATCTAGCAAGCAAAGATAGAAGTGATTTCGAGGGTATGGTTATCTTGCCTGAAATCCCGTTAATCAAATAACAACTACTTGTTTATGGTCAGGAAACATAACCATCTTTGATTAACGAGCTAGTCAAGTAGAGGCATACTAGTGACACTCTGTTTATCAAGTAGAGGCACATGTATTATGTTTCCGGTTAATACAATTCTAGCATGAATAATAAACATTTATCATGAAATAAGGAAATAAATAATAACTTTATTATTGCCTCCAGGGCATATTTCCTTCAGTCTCCCACTTGCACTAGAGTCAATAATCTAGTTCACATCGATATGTGATTAATACCAATAGTTCACATCTTTATGTGATTGGTTCACATCTCCATGTGACTAACACCCAAAGGGTTTACTAGATTCAACAATCTAGTTCACATTGCTATGTGATTTACACCCAAAGAGTGATCATGTTTTGCTTGTGAGAGAAATTTAGTCAACGGGCCTGCCTAATTCAGATCCGTATGTATTTTGCAAAATTCTATGTCTACAATGCTCTGCACGGAGCTACTCTAGCTAATTGCTCCCACTTTCAATATGTATCTAGATTGAGACTTAGAATCATCTGGATCGGTGTCAAAAACTTGCATCGACGTAACCCTTTACGACGAACCTTTTTTGTCACGTCCATAATCGAGAAACATATCCTTATTTCACTAAGGATAATTCTAACCGTTGTCCAGTAATCTACTCCTAGATCACTATTGTACTCCCTTGCCAAATCAGTGCAGGGTATACAATAGATCTGGTACACAGCATGACATACTTTATAGAACCTATGGCCAAGGCATAGGGAATGACTTTCATTCTCTTTCTATCTTCTGCCGTGGTCGGGCTTTGAGTCTTACTCAACTTCACACCTTGTAATACATGCAAGAACTCTTTCTTTGACTGCTCCATTTTGAACTAATTCAAAGTCTTGTCAGGGTATGTACTCATTGAAAAAACTTATCAAGCGTCTTGATCTATCTCTATAGATTTTGAAGCTCAATATGCAAGCAGCTTCACCGAAGTCTTTCTTTGAAAAACTCCTTTCAAACACTCCTTTATGCTTTACAGAATAATTCTACATTATTTCTGATCAACAATATGTCATTCACATATACTTATCAGAAATGCTGTAGTGCTCCCACTCACTTTCTTGTAAATACAGGCTTCACCGCAAGTCTGTATAAAACTATATGCTTTGATCAACTCATCAAAGCATATATTCCAACTCCGAGATGCTTGCACCAGTCCACAGATGGATCGCTGGAGCTTTGCACATTTTGTTAGCACCTTTCGGATTGACAAAACCTTCTAGTTGCATCATATACAACTCTTCTTTAATAAATTCATTAAGGAATGCAGTTTTGTTTATCCATTTGCCAGATTTCATAAAATGCGGCAATTACTAACATGATTCGGACAGACTCAAGCATAGATACGAGTGAGAAGCTCTCATCGTAGTCAACACCTTGAACTTTGTCGAAAACCTTTTGCGACAATTCTAGCTTTGTAGATAGTAACACTACTATCAGCGTCCATCTTCCTCTTGAAGATCCATTTATTCTCAATTGCTTGCCGATCATCGGGCAAGTCAACCAAAGTCCAAACTTTGTTCTCATACATGGATCATATATCAGATTTCATGGCCTCAAACCATTTCGCGGAATCTGGGCTCATCATCGCTTCCTCATAGTTCGTAGGTTCGTCATGGTCAAGTAACATGACCTCCAGAACAGGATTACCGTACCACTCTGGTGCGGATCTCACTCTGGTTTACCTACGAGATTCGGTAGTAACTTGATCTGAAGTTACATGATCATCATCATTAGCTTCCTCACTAATTGGTGTAGTAGTCACAAGAACAGATTTTGTGATGAACTACTTTCCAATAAGGGAGAAGGTACAATTACCTTATCAAGTTTTCTACTTTCCTCCCACTCACTTCTTTCGAGAGAAACTCCTTCTCTAGAAAAACTCCGAATTTAGCAACAAAAGTCTTGCCTTCGGATCTGTGATAGAAGGTATATCCAATAGTTTCCTTTGGATATCCTATGAAGATTTACTTCTCCGATTTGGGTTTGAGCTTATCAGGTTGAAACTTTTTCACATAAGCATTGCAACCTCAAACTTTAAGAAACGACAGATTAGATTTCTTGCCAAACCATAGTTCATACGGTGTCGTCTCAACGGATTTAGATGGTGCCCTATTTAACGTGAATGCAGCTGTCTCTAATGCATAACCCCAAAACGATAGTGGTAGATCTGTAAGATACATCATAGATCGCACCATATCTAATAAAGTACGGTTATGACGTTCGGACACACCATTACATTGTGGTGTTCCAGGTGGCGTGAGTAGTGAAACTATTTCACATTGTTTTTAACTGAAGGCCAAACTCGTAACTCAAATATTTTACCTCTGCGATCATATCGTAGAAACTTTATTTTCCTTTTATGATGATTTTTCACTTCACTCTGAAATTCTTTGAACTTTTCAAATGTTTCAGACTTATGTTTCATCAAGTAGATATACTCATATCTGCTCAAATCATCTGTGAAGATCAGAAAATAATGATACCTGTCGCGAGCCTCAATATTCATCGGACCACATACATCAGTATGTATGATTTCCAACAAATCTATTGCTCGCTCCATTGTTCCAAAGAACGGAGTCTTAGTCATCTTGCCCATGAGGCATGGTTCGCAAGCATCAACTGATTCATAATCAAGTGATTCCAAAAGTCCATCAGCATGGAGTTTCTTCATGCACTTTACACCAATATGACCTAAACGGCAGTGCCACAAATAAGTTGCACTATCATTATTAACTTTGCATCTTTTGGTTTCAATATTATGATTATGTGTATCACTACGATCGATATCCAACGAACTATTTTCATTGGGTGTATGACCATATAAGGTTTTATTCATGTAAACAGAACAACAATTTATTCTCTTACTTAAATGAATAACCGTATTACAATAAACATGATCAAATCATATTCATGCTCAACGCAAACACCAAATAACACTTATTTAGGTTCAACACTAATCCCGAAATTATAGGGAGTGTGCGATGATGATCATATCAATCTTGGAACCACTTCCAACACACATCGTCACTTCACCCTTAACTAGTCTCTGTTTATTCTGCAACTCCCGTTTCGAGTTACTAATCTTAGCAACTGAACTAGTATCAAATACTGAGGGGTTGCTATAAACACTAGTAAAGTACACATCAATAACATGTATATCAAATATACTTATGTTCACTTTGCCATCCTTCTTATCTGCCAATCACTTGGAGTAGTTCCGCTTCCAGTGACCAGTCCCTTTGCAGTAGAAACACTTAGTCTCAGGCTTAGGACCAGACTTGGGCTTCTTCACTTGAGCAGCAACTTGCTTGCTGTTCTTCTTGAAGTTCCCCTTCTTCCCTCTGCCCTTTTCTTGAAACTAGTGGTCTTGTCTACCATCAACACTTGATGTTTTTCTCGATTTCTACCTTCGTCAATTTCCGCATTACGAAGAGATTGGGAATCGTTTCCGTTATCCCTTGCATATCATAGTTCATCACAAAGTTCTACTAACTTGGTGATGGTGACTAGAGAATTCTGTCAATCACTATCTTATCTGGAAGATTAACTCCCACTTGATTCAAGTGATTGTCGTACTCAGACAATCTGGGCACATGCTCACTAGTTGAGCGATTCTCCTCCATCTTTTAGCTATAGAACTTGTTGGAGACTTCATATCTCTCAACTCGGGTATTTGCTTGAAATATTAACTTCAACTCCTGGAACATCTCATATGCTCCATGACGTTCAAAACGTCTTTGAAGTCCCGATTCTAAGCCATTAAGCATGGTGCACTAAACTATCAAGTAGTCATCATATTGAGCTAGCCAAACGTTCATAATGTCTGCATCTGCTCCTGCAATAGGTCCGTCACCTAGCGGTGCATCAAGGACATAATTCTTCTGTGCAGCAATGAGGATAAACCTCAGATCACGGATCCAATCCGCATCATTGCTACTAACATCTTTCAACACAATTTTCTCTAGGAACATATCAAAATAAACACAGGGAAGCAACAACGCGAGCTATTGATCTACAACATAATTTGCAAAATACTACCAGGACTAAGTTCATGATAAATTTAAGTTCAATTAATCATATTACTTAAGAACTCCCACTTAGATAGACATCCCTCTAATCTTCTAAGTGATCACGTGATCCAAATCAACTAAACCATAACCGATCATCACGTGAAATGGATTAGTCTTCAATGGTGAACATCATTATGTTGATCATATCTACTATATGATTCACGCTCGACCTTTCGGTCTCCGTGTTCTGAGGCCATATCTGCATATGCTAGGCTCGTCAAGTATAACCCGAGTATTCTGCGTGTGCAAAACTGGCTTGCACCCATTGTAGATGGACGTAGAGCTTATCACACCCGATCATCACGTGGTGTCTGGGCACGACGAACTTTGGCAACGGTGCATACTCAGGGAGAACACTTCTTGATAATTAGTGAGAGATCATCTTATAATGCTACCATCAAACAAAACAAGATAAGATGCATAAAAGATAAACATCATATGCAATCAAAATATGTGACATGATATGGCCATCATCATCTTGATCCTTTGATCTCCATCTCCAAAGTACTGTCATCCAAAGTACTGTCATGATCTCTATCATCACCGGCATGACACCATGATCTCCATCATCTTGATCTATATCAATGTGTCGTCACACGGTCGTCTCGCCAACTATTGCTCTTGCAACTATTGCTATCGCATAGCGATAAAGTAAAGCAATTATTTGGCGCTTGCATCTTATGCAATAAAGAGACAACCATAAGGCTTTTGCCAGTTGCCGATAACTTTAACAAAACATGATCATCTCATACAACAACTTATATCTCATCACGTTTTGACCATATCACATCACAACATGCCCTGCAAAAACAAGTTAGACGTCCTCTACTTTGTTGTTGCAAGTTTTACGTGGCTGCTACGGGCTTTAAGCAAGAACCAATCTTACCTACGCATCAAAACCACAACGATAGTTTGTCAAGTTGGTGCTGTTTTAACCTTCGCAAGGACCGGGCGTAGCCACACTCGATTCAACTAAAGTTGGAGAAACTGTCACCCGCTAGCCACCTTTGTGCAAAGCACGTTGTGAGAACCGGTCTCGCGTAAGCGTACGCGTAATGTCGGTCCGGGCCGCTTCATCCAACAATACCGCCGAACCAAAGTATGACATGCTGGTAAGCAGTATGACTTATATCGCCCACAACTCACTTGTGTTCTACTCGTGCAAATAACATCAACACATAAAACCTAGGCTCGGATGCCACTGTTGGGGAACGTAGTAATTTCAAAAAAATTCCTACGCACACGCAAGATCATGGTGATGCATAGCAACGAGAGGGGGAGTATGATCTACATACCTAGTAGATCGACAACGGAAGCGTTTGGTTGATGTAGTCGTACGTCTCCACGATCCGACCGATCAAGCACCGAAACTACGGCACCTCCGAGTTCTAGCACACGTTCAGCTCGATGACGATCCCCGGACTCTGATCCAGCAAAGTGTCGGGGAAGAGTTCCGTCAGCACGACGGCGTGGTGACGATCTTGATGTACTACTGCTGCAGGGCTTCGCCTAAGCACCGCTACAATATTATCGAGGACTATGGTGGCTGGGGGCGCCGCACACGGCTAAGGAATAGATCACGTGGATCAACTTGAGTGTCTCTGGGGTGTCCCTGCCTCTGTATATAAAGGACTAAAGGGGGGGAGGCTGTCCGGCCAAGGAGGGCGCGCCAGGAGAGTCCTACTCCCTCTGGGAGTAGGATTCCCCCCCCCCCATCCTAGTTGGAATCCTAGTTGGAATAGGATTCGCGGAGGGGGGAAAAGAGAGAGAGGGGCCGGCCCCCTCTCCTTGTCCTATTCGGACCAAGGGAGGGGAGGGGCGCGCGGCCCATGTAGGGCTGCCTCCTCTCTTTTCCACTAAGGCCCATCATGGCCCATATAGCTCCCGGGGGGTTCCGGTAACCTCCCGGTACTCCGGTAAAATCCCGATTTCACCCGGAACACTTCCGGTATCCAAACATAGGCTTCCAATATATCAATCTTTATGTCTCGACCATTTCGAGACTCCTCGTCATGTCCGTGATCACATCCGGGACTCCGAACAAACTTCGGTACATCAAAATGCATAAACTCATAATATAACTGTCATCGTAACCTTAAGCGTGCGGACCCTACGGGTTCGAGAACAATGTAGACATGACCGAGACATGTCTCCGGTCAATAACCAATAGCGGAACCTGGATGCTCATATTGGCTCCTACATATTCTACGAAGATCTTTATCGGTCAGACCGCATAACAACATACGTTGTTCCCTTTGTCATCGGTATGTTACTTGCCCGAGATTCGATCGTCGGTATTCCAAATACCTAGTTCAATCTCGTTACCGGCAAGTCTCTTTACTCGTTATGTAATACATCATCGCGCAACTAACTCATTGGTTGCAATGCTTGCAAGGCTTAAGTGATGTGCATTACCGAGAGGGCCCAGAGATACCTCTCCGACAATCGGAGTGACAAATCCTAATCTCGAAATACGCCAACCCAACATGTACCTTTGGAGACACCTGTAGAGCTCATTTATAATCACCCAGTTACGTTGTGACGTTTGGTAGCACACAAAGTGTTCCTCTGGTAAACGGGAGTTGCATAATCTCATAGTCATAGGAACATGTATAAGAGATGAAGAAAGCAATAGCAACATACTAAACGATCGGGTGCTAAGCTAGTGGAATGGGTCATGTCAATCAGATCATTCACTTAATGATGTGATCCCGTTAATCAAATAACAACTACTTGTTTATGGTCAGGAAACATAACCATCTTTGATTAACGAGCTAGTCAAGTAGAGGCATACTAGTGACACTTTGTTTGTCTATGTATTCACACATGTATTATGTTTCCGGTTAATACAATTCTAGCATGAATAATAAACATTTATCATGAAATAAGGAAATAAATAATAACTTTATTATTACCTCTAGGGCATATTTCCTTCAGCTGCACATATCTCGTTCTCAGGGCACACTCAAATGAGACATCCTACGAGTAAAACCAACCCTCAAGTTGCCCCGAGGTGGCCCCGCAGTCTACTCGGTCAGACCAACACTCAGAGGAGCACTGGCCCGGGGGGGGGGGGGTTAAAATAATGATGACCCTCGGGAGCGCGACTCCCAAGGGAAAGAAAAGGCTAGGTGGCAAATGGTAAAACCAAGGTTGGGCATTGCTGGAGGAGTTTTATTCAAGGCGAACTGTCAAGGGGTTCCCATTATAACCCAACCGCGTAAGGAACGCAAAATCCAGGAACATAACACCGATATGACGGAAACTAGGGCGGCAAGAGTGGAACAAAACACCAGGCATAAGGCCGAGCCTTCCACCCTTTACCAAGTATATAGATGCATTAATTAAATAAGAGATATTGTGATATCCCAACAAAATATCCATGTTCCAACAAGGAACAAACTCCAATCTTCACCTGCAACTAACAACGCTATAAGAGGGGCTGAGCAAAGCGGTAACATAGCCAGACAACGGTTTGCTAGGACAACGTGGGTTAGAGGCTTGGTTCAACAATATGGGAGGCATGATAAGCAAGTGGTAGGTATCGCAGCATAGGCATGGCAAAAGAGCGAGCATCTAGCAAGCAAAGATAGAAGTGATTTCGAGGGTATGGTCATCTTGCCTGAAATCCCGCAAGAAAGAAGAGTGCCACTGGAAAGGTGAGGTGATTTCGGTTGAAATCGATATAAAGATCACCGGAATCGGATGCACGGTTTGGAAATGGCAAGCAAAACAAATATGGCACCGGTCTGCAATTAATAGCAAGTAGCCTTCTAAATGCATCAAGATAAATAAGCTACTGCACTCAAACATAGCAACAGAATACATGGCAGGGATCCACTCAAGATTCTTGACAAAATATGAACACTGAGCTACGGCTAATTCATCCATTAATAGGTTCAAACAAGCATGGCAAAAGTGCAAATGATAACTGGTTTCAGACTTAGTGAAATTAACACAAGTCTGGAATTTATCATCAGGAAGCAAACTTTAGAGCATGAAAAATACATGCTACAAGAACTTAACATGGCAAATCAAGGCATGGCATGAAGCTACTCAAAGTACGTAACAAAAGTCCCTTAGTTACCTTGAGCCAAAAGGGAGCAGAAACTACAATTGCAAGCATGTGAACATGGCAAAAACATAAACAGATTCAGACTTTGTGAAAAACTGGAGCATGCAAAACAGATTAGCAAGTAGGCATGTTTACGAGCTCGATGCACTCACTACAGAGCATGGAATGACAAGCTAAGCATACACCCATCAAGAATACATGACATAGAAGCTAGACATGGCAAGAACAACAACATAGCATGCACAGATCAATAGCAACATCCTCGGCAAAATCGCTAACAAGTCAACAATCTGCCAGGATTCACGATATAGCAAAAGTAGAGCTCGATTGACTCAAGCTAGGGTGCTCCATAAATGCAAACAAAGACATGGATGGATAGAGCACCACAATGTTAACAAAACATCCTTACTGATCATCGTCAAAAGAGGCACGGATCACTAGGAAACAACATGAACATATGGCATAACGACAAAATCAGGACAAGGACTTAGTGAAATTCTAAGTCCCTGAAATCAGCATTACCGATTACGCTACTTTGCAAGCTTGTACTAGTCACCACAAATATCACAAAAATACATGACATACACCACTGTAAAGATGGCATGGCATATAACAAAACACATGTAGAGCTCAGGGTCATAGCATGCACACAATAATCATGGCAAAAATGACAAAATGCCATTTGCTGAAATAGATCTGACAAAATACTCACATAGCCCTCTTCCAACGACATTTCGGGCATCAAGATGAGCTCAAATGAAAATGATGCAATGAGATGAAATGATGTATTCGTTGAGACGAACATTTTGATATGCTACACGCACGAACGGAGCAACGGGTGATGAGTTATGATGCGAAAAGTCAACGTGGGACGGAGTGGTTCCGGGACGGGGTGGATTTGGGACGAGGGTGCGCGTTTGGTTGGTGGACTTGGTGGATCTGATCCATCTTCTCTGGATCTGACCGGAGAGGAGCTCCGGCGAGGTTGGAACTCCGGCGAGGCCGGCGTCGAGGGCGTGGGCGGCAGATCCGGTGAAGGGTAAGGCGGGGCCGAGCGGCGCGGCCGGATAGAGGCGAGGCGACGGCCGGCCGGCGGAGGAGGCGGCGGGGCCGAGCGGCGCGATGGCGGCGGAGGAGCACGCCGGGGCAGGCGCCGGTGGGCGAGCTCGCCGGCGGGAGGCGGCGGAGATGGCGGGCAGCGGCTCAGGGGGAGGAGCAAAGGGCGGCGACACGCGGGCTCGGCGGCGCGGATCTGGCCCGGGGCGGCTCGGGCGGGCCGGCCGCGGGCTCCGCGGGCCCAGCCGCATGAGAGGAGAGAGAGAGAGAGAGGGCGGCGGGAGGTGAGGTGGCGGCGTCCGGTTGGTTGGCGGTGGCGGTGGGGTGACGTGGCGCGACGCCACTGGCCGGAGCGAGGTGGAGGGCGGACATGTCCGTCGGTGGAAGAAACGTCCGGGCGCGAGGTGGAAGAGGACTAGGGTTTGTACTGCGAATTTTGGGGAGGGAATCACATATTTATAGGTAGAGGGAGCTAGGAAGCTCCAAATGAGGTGTGGTTTGCGGCCACGCGATCGTGATTGAACGGCCGAGAGGATGGAGGAGGTTTAAGTGGGTTTTGGGCCACTTTGAAGGGGTGTTGGGCTGCAACACACACGAGGCCTTTTCGGTTCCTCGGTTAACAGTTGGAGTATCAAACGAAGTCCAAATGGCACGAAACTTGACAGGCGGTCTACCGATAGTAAACCAAGGCCGCATGACAAGTCTCGGTCCAATACGGAAATGTTAAACACCCGCACACGAAAAGAGGTAAAAGGAGACGCCGGATGACATAGGAGCGCCGGATTGCAAAACGGACAACGGGGAAAATGCTCGGATGCATGAGACGAACATGTATGCAAATGAAATGCACATGATGACATGATATGCAATGCATGACACGCAAGCAATGACAAGGTAACAACAGTGAATAACTGGAAGACACCTGGCACATCGGTCTCGGGGCGTTACATACAATGTCATGTAGACATCGCTCCATGGTGGGTTCAATGGCAAACCCTCCCACCCCTCTCCAGATTGTAATCCAGAGGAAGATATCTGTTCTGAGGCGGATTCGGACGCCACTGACCACTCCTATTTACCCCCAAGGTGTTTGCTCTACCTTGGCATGATGATGTTAGTCATATCATGCATATGTTGCCTTGTAGTGCCTACTTTTAACATCATATATGTCATCTGCTTAGTTTAGACATGTTCTGTAATGCCACCTGTTTAGTTTCTATATCATATATGGGAATTATGCAGTCTCATGTCTTTTAGCCAGCCATAATATATGTGAAATGTGCAATGCCATCCTGTTTAACCAGGCATCATATATTTGAATGATATCTTGCCCATCCTTTTCTTCATTACATTTCCTTTTGTCGACAATGTTTGTACATTAAACTACTCTTCCTGTGAATCAGCCATTTGGGTGGGAGATGGAAAAATCTGGAGTGAAAACAAGGCCTTCAGAGCAGACAGTGCTACCTGTCGAAGCAGATCTCTTGTTGGGTCCCGATAGCTCCTCAGAGATGGATTCAGAGACAGATGACCAGTCCTATTCCCCCACTGAGGTGTATGCTCTAACTTGGCACGGTTATACTACTCATATCATGCATACGGTGTCTTGCATTGCATAGTTTAGACATCATATACACAATATTCAACACCATGTTCTTAGTTCAGACATCATATCGAATGCCCTTTGTTTAGCATATAAATCACATATGTGAATTAAATGATGCGATCCTGATTACTTAGATAACATGTAGGTGAATTATGTCATGTGATCCTGTTTAGTTATTCATCATATCTTTGAATTATGTTATGCTATGCTATCCAGTTTAGATAGACATCATATATGTGAGTTTATGTCATGCTATCCATTTTAGTTAAACAATATACATGTCAACTATTTCATGCCCTCTTTTTTCCACACTATCTATTGCATCTGTCTCTCATACAATGTTTGTACATTCAACTATGTTTCCTGTTTATCAGCCATTTGAATTGGAGCGGGTGATGCCAATATCTAGCGGACTAAAAACACGGTCTTCAAATAAAACAGTGCTACCTCTTGGTGGAGATAGCACCCCAGTTGTACATGCACAAGAACCAACCCTACCACACATAACCCAAACTCTCGCAGATTGTACCCCTACTATGATGGACAGAGAACCCGCTTCACCCAATCTAACCCCAACCCCAGCCGATAGTAACCCAGTTCATGTTGACACAACACCATCTCCACCACAGAGCTCCCAAACAAGAGCAGTTAGTAAGGCAGCTCCAGTGCCCATAGGGCCAGTACTATCACAGCGAACCCCAACTCCATCAGTTAGTATGCCTATTCCTGTGGAGGAAGCACAACCAGCTAGTCGTAGTTTAGCATCTATCGCATTTGATGTTGTAAAATCGTATGTGCGTATCTTCCCATCTTGGAAATATTATACTAAAGATGAAGGAAAATGCTAGTTGCAAGTGTTTGTCCAGGAGTTATGTGTAAGTAATGTTATTCATGGCAATTACTTTGCTTTGTCCCATACATCCTACCTCCATGATGGTTACAATACAACAAATTTTCCCATTTTCTCTATAGAGAAGGACCGATTTGGAAACTCAGGATGAGGTAACCTGTGCTAATACCTCTACTATCTTCAAGAATGCTTGGTGGCAGTATCAGAATTACCTGAAGAAAACGTACTTCACCGGCAAAGAAACTCATCAAATTCCCTTACGTTCTCCTGAGACACATTTACTGGATGATGACTGGGAACGCCTTGTTCTGTATTGGTCCCGAACCAAGAATATGGTAAGGTCTATGAGCTCATTTTCTATTTTTAAGTACTATATTCTTGCGTCTTACTGTACTGTGTTCATGTAGAACAAGTGCATAAACCTGAAGAACAACTATTCTAATTTAAGATTCCATTGCTACCATAGGACATAGATATATGTTTGTTTGATGCTTTTATTATGTACTAGTACTTGGCAATAGAATACTTGGTAGTTTAATCCTGTCCACCTTACTAATGAACTGGTTCACCGAAATGAGTTTCATATACTAGTACATGCTAAACTTGTTATGTGTCTGCTTGTTTCTTCTTTTAGAATGCTGACAGAATATTGGGGAAGAGTGCCTCATTAAGCAATGGTAAAGGAAGTAATGCAAATAAGGTTCAGGATAGTGACACATCCTGTCTTGGTTTAGTGTTGGAGTTACTGGCCACTACCGCTTGCACAAGCTATTCAAACTCACTGTATGAATCAGTTCGGTTTCTTGAGTCTCAACTAGAAGCTGAAAGACATCGATCAGCTGTGCTGCAACAAGAAGTGGACGGACTACGGAAGTCCCTGGAGCATTCAGATGCATACTTTCTGGTGCAACAGCAAGCGTTGGAGGATTTTAGCACCAAACAGGACAAAGCTAATCAGCTTGCTAAGCTTATTGCCAGCATGGTGGATACCCAGGATAACGTTTCTTGAGCTCTTCTGAAGTTGTTTCAGTTATGCTCTTGTTTTGCTGCCGCGTTTATTTGCACTGGTGGCCAATTTTGACGGCCAGTGTATATGATATGTTGCTTTGTTCCCTATATTTGCACTGGTGGTGAACTTTGATGCCCAGTGGATGTAATATGTGTAATAGCCGTGATAGCCTAGCATTAGTTGCTTGCTTATTTATTTCCTTGTTGTCTTGTTTATTTGTTTGCTTGTAGTCATTGCAGTTATTTTTCCGCGATTAACTAGTGGCTGCAATAACCTATTTTTAAAAACTAGGCCACAATAACCATGGGCTAATATTTACTGTAGTGACACTGGGCCTCCTACGGGGTGTAGAAACAGTGGGCCTTCTATGGGCCGTAGAAACAGTAGGCCTTCTATGGGCCGTATAAACAATGGGTCTTATACGGGCCGTATGATCGATTGGCCAAACATGGGCCAATAATAGGCCGCATTATGGCCGTAAACGGGCTAGAGTTGGAATCGTCCGTTCATGGGCCGACCGTAACGGGCAATCGTTAATAGGCCGTATTTGACGACGCTATGAAAACGGCCCAACGTATTAACGGACCACAAACGGGCCAACTGTAACCACGGGCTGAATTTGGCCCACAAGCAGAAAATGACAGTAACGGGCCGTAAGTAAACGAGTGCTGGAAATGAGCCCAAGAATAAATGGGCTCTGAGAAGGCCGAAAGATAACATGGGCTGGAAACGGCCCAACGGAATAACGGGCCGTTAATGGGTATAAAGTGATACACTGTTCATTACGGGCCAGTTTCACCACGGGCCGTTAATGGGTGTAAAGTGATACACTGTTCATTACGGGCCAGTTTCACCACGGGCCATTAATAGGCCAAGAGTTACATAGGGCCTCATATGGGCCGAAAGACATCATGGGCCATACATGGGCCAGAAGTGAAAACGGGCTGGAATCATATTGGATGGCCCAGATGACGCTACTGGGCCTAATTCGGATAGGGCGTAATGGGCCTTGGGTTAGCGGGCTGTAAATGGGCTATATGCGAACAGGCCGTTAACAGGCTTTCCATGGGCCGGCCCGCCACCTTTTGACCAAGTCAAACGGGTCGGCCTTTTCACAGGAATGGGCCTCTGTTGGGCCGTGCCACGTGTCGACGTATCATAGGCGCCTTCCGTCCAATGAGTGGTTGACATCTGTCCCAACGATGAGCCGACACGTGTTTCCTCCAACTAATGATGATTTTACACGTGGAAAATCCCCATTGGTCGGGGCTGTTAACAGGTTATCGGATCCAAAACCCGACCCGATAGCTTAACGGCGTTCCGTTACGGTGGATGCCACGTGTCGGTCACCCTTGACGAAAGCACTTCTATGACGCGCGATTTATCGTCATGGAAGTGGACACTTCCATGATGATAATTTTGGTAATGTCATGGAACACTTCTACGACAGTACAGGTATGACTATCTTGATTCTGTCATAAATTTGTCATGGATGTACATGCATGACAAAAAAGCGACCTACTATGACAAACACGTATCATCACGGAAGTGTATTTTTTTGTAGTGCTTGATGGTGATTCTTCTCTTCCACTTCTTCTTTTGGGAGAATCTTCTCTTCTCTTGTGGGGAGCTGTACACTCATTGGAGTAGTGTCCGGGTCTTCCACAATTGTAGCAGTTTCTCTCTCGACTAGAAGATCTTTTGTCATTGTAGGACCTTGACTTGGAACTTCTTTCCTTGCTTCTACTCTTGTAGAACTTGTTGAAGTTCTTCACCATTGGTCTCAATTCTTCATTGAAAGTTTGTTTCTCGCTTGATGATGTGGGAGCTTCACATGAGGCTTTGTAAGCACCACTTGAATTGTTATGGAGCTCCTCCTTATCCTTGAGTGACATCTCATGAGCAACAATTCTTCCAATGACTTCCATTGGCTTGAGATCTTTGTAATTTGGCATCATTTGGATCAATGTGCATACGGTATCGTATTTTCCATCCAAGGCTCTTAGGATTTTCTTGATGATGAATTTGTCGGTCATCTCTTCACTTCCTAAGCCGGCAATCTCATTTGTGATAAGAGCAAGCCTAGAGTACATTTCAGCGACACCTTCACCATCCTTCATTTTGAACTTGTCAAGTTGACTTTGAAGCACATCCAGCTTGGATTCCTTGACGGAGTCGGTACCTTCATGCATGTCAATCAAAGTATCCCAAATTTCCTTTGCATTCTCAAGACGGCTGATTTTGTTGAATTCTCCGGGACACAATCTGTTGAAGAGGATATCACAAGCTTGAGCATTGTATTGTAGCATCTTCAACTCATCTGCAGTAGCTTCACGATTCGGTTCTCTCCCATCAAAGAATTCACCTTGCAAGCCAACACACACAATAGCCCAAATGGCGGGGTTATGTCCAAGAATATGCATTTTCATCTTATGCTTCCAACAAGCAAAATTAGTACCATCAAAGTAAGGACCTCTACGGTGATAATTTCCCTCGCTAGACGCCATACTCTCCTAGGTTGTGAAACCAAGGCTATGACCACCAAAAACTATGGAAATCAAAGAAAATGGAGACCAGAGCTCTGATACCACTTGTAGGATCGAAAGTATGTCTAGAGGGGGGGTGATTAGACTACTTGATCAAATAAAAATCTATCCTTTTCCCAATTTTAGTCTTTGGCAGATTTTAGCTATCTTAGCAAAAGTCAAGCAATCTTAACACAACTCAAGCAAGCATGCAAAGAGTCTATGAGCAGTGGAAAGTAAAGCATGCAACTTGCAAGAATGTAAAGAGAAGGGTTTGGAGAATTCAAACACAATTGGAGACACGAATGTTTTTGTCGTGGTTCCGATAGGTGGTGCTATCGTACATCCACGTTGACGGAGACTTCAACCCACGGAGGGTAACGGTTGCATGAGTCCACGGAGGGCTCCACCCACGAAGGGTCCATGAAGAAGCAACCTTGTCTATCCCATCATGGCCATCGCCCACGAAGGACTGGCCTCACTAGCGGTAGATCTTCATGAAGTAGGCGATCTCCTTGCCCTTACAAACTCCTTGGTTCAACTCCACAATCTTTGTCGGAGGCTCCCAAGTGACACCTAGCCAATCTAGGAGACACCACTCTCCAAGAAGTAACAAATGGTGTGTTGATGATGAACTCCTTGCTCTTGTGCTTCAAATGATAGTCTCCCCAACACTCAACTCTCTCTCACAGGATATGGATTTGGTGGAAAGAAGGTTTGGGTGGAAAGCAACTTGGGGAAGGCTAGAGATCAAGATTCATATGGTAGGAATGGAATATCTTGGCCTCAACACATGAGTAGGTGGTTCTCTCTCAGAAAATGTGTATTGGAAGTGTAGGTATGTTTTGATGGCTCTCTCCACGAATGAAGAGTGGGTGGAGGGGTATATATAGCCTCCACACAAAAACTAACCATTACACACAATTTACCAATCTCGGTGAGACCAAAGTGAAAGACTCGGTCAGACCGATTCAGCAAACCTAGTGACCGTTAGGATTTTCGATGGGACTGAGATGCAACTCGGTAGGACCGATATGGTTAGGGTTAGGGCACAACGTAATCTTGGTGTGACCTATTACACAAACTCGGTGGGACCAATTTTGGTAATAAGCTAACCAGAGAGTTGGTCAGGTAAACTCGGTGGGACCGATCGCTCATTTCGGTGGGACCGAAATGTTACGAAAGAGAAACAGAGAGTTTACATTGCAATCTCGGTGGGACCGATCGCTCATCTCGGTAGGACCGAAACGTTACGAAGGGAAACAGAGAGATTACAACCCCATCTTGGTGTGACCGAAATCCCTATCGGTGAGACCGATTTTCCTAGGGTTTGTGGTAGTGGCTATGACATTTGAAACTCGGTGGCGCCGGATAGAAAGAATCGGTGGGGCCGAGTTTGAATTTTGGTTTAGGTCATATGTGGATGTGGGAAGGTAGTTGAGGGTTTTGGAGCATATCACTAAGCACTATGAAGCAAGAACCTCACTAAACAACACCTCATCCCTCCTTGATAGTATTGGCTTTTCCTATAGACTCGATGTGATCTTGGATCACTAAAATATAAAATGTAGAGTCTTGAGCTTTGAGCTTGAGCCAATATTTTTGTCCTTAACATTTTGAGGGGTCCACATTCCTCATCCATGCCATGCCATTCATTGAGCTTTTTCTGAAATATTAATCTTGGAATAGCATTAGCTCAATGAGCTATATGTTGTTAGGAATTACCAAAACCACCTAGGGATAGTTGCACTTTCACCGCCCATTGACCTCGAAGTTCACCGGAGGAGAATGACCTTCAACAAGCTTGGCAAAGATAGGGGAGCACTGCAACACGTTGATGTCATTGTGAGTTCCTGGCATACCAAAGGAGTGCCAAATCCAGAGGTCCCGTGTGGCCACCGCCTCAAGTACCACACTGCAACCGTCTTTGGCGCCTTTGTATATCCCCTGCCAAGCAAATGGGAAGTTCTTCCATTTCCAATGCATGCAATCGATGCTTCCAGGCATCCCAGGAAATCCTCTTGCTGCATTCTATGCTAGGATCCGAGCAGTGTCTTCCGCATTGGGTGTTCGCAAGTATTGCGATCCAAACACTGCCACCACTGCCCTGCAGAACTTGTAGAAACACTCAATGGTCGTGGACTCCGCCATGCGCCCATAGTCGTCAAGTGAATCACCGGAAGCTCCGTATGCAAGCATCCTCATCGTTGTCGTGCACTTTTGGATTGAGGTGAATCCAAGTTTGACGGTGCAATCCTTCTTGCACTTGAAGTAGCTGTCGAACTCTCGGATGGAATTCACAATACTGAGGAAAAGCTTCGGCTCATCCGATAACGGCACTGAAATACTTTGCCTTCGTGTAGTGGAGCGTCGGCGCAGTAGTCGGAGTAGAGCATGCAGTAGCCTTCCAGACGATGCCGGTTCTTTGATTGCATCCACCCCAGTGCCGAGCCACCTCGCCGCGGCCTTTCATTGCTCGCGAGCAGGCAGGCGAGGGTGGCAAGGACCATGAGATGCTCCTCTTCCTAGACATCGGCATCGGCTTCCCCCTCCAGTAGTGCGGCGAGCGTCTCCTCGTCGTCCGAGTCCATTGCCGAGCAGGTAAATCGCCAAACACCTTGCGGGCGTGGTGGGCGCACACAGCCGGTACACTGCCCTGCGCGGCCGAAACACCGGAAAAATCGCCTGGACGGTGGTGGAGAGGCCGCTGCGGCGAAACCCCCTCTATTTTTTGGTGGGAAATGGCCTATCTAGCGGTGGTGGGCGGTGGGTGGCGCCAGGATCGGTAGGGTGGCGGCCGAGCGCGCGCGGGAGGGGGGGTGGGGGCGAATGTGGACGGTTGGCTTGACTTTTCGCCTGACAGTGTGGCCCGGGCATGTTTTTCTCTTGTGCCGGAGCCCCCGAGCGCGCCCCAGTGCGCCTGGCTCGGCCTGCGATCGTCGGGCCCAAAAACTGGCCAAGCCGGCGGATTTCGGCGTCTTGGGGGCGCAACTGGGGCGTTTTTTCGGCGCGGGCGCGTAAAAAGTCACCTGGGGGTCTGTTGGGGCCGTGGTTGGAGTTGCTCTTAACATTTCACTTTTCAATGGGGAGATTTGTCTATAGATGATAAATGTCAAAGGAAGGATTGAAGTAGTACAAAGAGGTAGACCCTCGCTGTAAGTGTTAGGGCATCTCCGACACCGACTCTCAAAACGCCCGCATATGTCTGAACCGTGCTGTCCGAACATGTTGTACCATTCAATCTGAGCATGTATCTGTCCACAGGACGGTCCGGACACACTTTCTTCCGCAAACCAGAGACAAACATAGGGGGCTTTGCGAGCGTCCCAGCTCCCAAGCCTACGTCTGACCACCCTGACCCATCCAAACCCCCTTCCTCGCCTGCGCGCACTTCCCATCCGAAACAGTTCGTGCTGCTCTAGAGCATCAGTGCCACATTCATGCCCGGCCAGAGCAGATGTGACCACTGGCGCCGGCACTGAAGCGATGCGCCGCCCACGCGCACTTCCTGTCTGAAACAATTTGCGCCGCTACAGAGCGTCAGTGTCGCATTCATGCCGGCTAGAGCGGACGCGACCACTGGCGTCGGCATTGAAGGGACATGCCGCCTGCCCGCACTTCCCATCCGAAATAGTTCGCGCCGCTGCAGAGCGTCAGTGCCACATTCATGCCCGGCCAGAGCGGACGCGACCACTGGCGCCGGCATTGAAGTGACGCGCCGCCCGCGCTGCTTCCTGGTGCAGGCGACTGCTCCGCGTTTAAATGACACGACGGCTGTCCACACGTCCGTCTACCGCCCACATTAATGACACACAGTTGCCGAGGCATCTACTTCGACGCCACCCATCCGTCCCTCTGCCGCTCACTATTGCTATATGAATTGCTGCCCCAGCCATATCCGCAGTCATCCGCTTCCGATCCCTTTCACATCTCCGCACCACTCCCACCATGGTTTCCTCGCGCTCCAAAGCTCTCTGGGATGGGTCCATGCTGCAATAGAAGAAGTAGATGGCCATCATTGCCGCCAGCTGATTGGTCGGCAGGCGGATAGAGGAAGATGATGTCCCAATGAAGGACGCGACCGACGACAAGACAACGCCACCCTCCTCGTCAGCGCCACCCTCCTCGGTGCATTGCACCATGATCATCGGCGAGGCCCATGCACATTACATGGACATGGTGTGGGTGGAGCGGGAGGAGTACTTCCGAGTGGCGCAGGCCAATGCCGCCGACCACCACCAGCTCCTCTAGGGGCACCAATAGGCAGAGGGGCGGCTCGCTGCCGGTAGAACGATCACGGTGGACACGGACTTGGCGGACCAGCTGGCGCTGCTCTCAAGTCCTACCGCTCCGCCCGCGAGATCCGCCTCACCGTCTGGCGGTACCGCCAAGGTCAGCGAAACTGGAGGCCGCCTACAAGGATTTTGATGAGGCGGCGGACGAGGTGTTGGGAAAGACCGACGACGAGGCAGTGTACAACGCCGGCTCCGTCAAAGCCGTGCCCCGCCGCCACGACCATGAAGTCGGCACGTCCGTGGGCGCTACTGGCAGCGAGGAAGAGCAGAGCACGGTAGGTCACCACTGCTCGGGTCTCAAGAAGGACACAACTCCTCCCCTCCTATTGAAGCCAAGCTTGGTGGGCTGAACATCGTCGTCCGATTAGCCGCTTGGCGGTGATATGGTGGTGGACAGCTTCACTTTCTGGGTCTCCGAAAGTGGAGGTTACAGAGCCGGAGCTGGAAAGCGTCGAAGCAGAGCTGGCGAAGGCGAAGCTTCAGTTCTAGGGGCTTGTGGCCGGACACAGGGAACGGGCGCCGGCGATCATAGATTAGGCGTACTAGTTATATCTCCAGAGTCGGACCAGCACCTCTTAGTTGATGTATGTCCAAGATGTAATGAGATTGGTCATGTTTATATGACATACGACATGTTTATATGAAATTCGGCCGTTTTTGAACAAATTTCGTCCGGTTAGTTCACATTGTTGTCCAAATATATGTGGGCAGTGTTGGATGGCAGCCTCCCGCATTCGTGTCCGCAGACGGATGTGGGAGGAAATTTACGGGTTGCCGTTCGAGATGCCCTTACTAGGGAGCAGTTGTCCCTTGATTGGAAGTAGACACAGATCTTTAACACTTTAATTTTGGACACTTCTACTTCGGTACAGTTCCCTAAACACAATAACGGCTCAAATTAGCACATATTTCTTTAAAAAAGGGGCATGATAGTCATATTACTCTTCACCTACCGTATACATATGAGCTGTACATGGAGTAGGGTCACACAAACCGGCGCACGTAACCCTTCGTCCTGGGTCTGGCCCATTTATTTTTCTTCTGTTTTTAACCTTCAAAAAATAGATGCATGAAGTATGATTCAAACTCTGAACCTCTTGGATTGCTTCAACTCGCTCACTTGTTGTGCCTAGTTTCTTCTTTTATTCTTGTTGTTGTGCATCTTCTCGTTCTGTTTTTCTTCTTTTGTTTGGCCTTTTTTCTTCGGTTTTATTTGTTTTTAATCTATTTTTCATGTGCTAATTTTTTTGAAGCTTTTCTTAAAGTGATTTTTTTTCAAATCCGTGAACTTATTTTTAATCCATGTTTTTTTTCAAATGAATGAATGTTTTTTAATTTTTTCTTGTCAAATTCATAAAAAAATCAAATCAGTGATGTTTTTTCGAGTTCACGAACTTTTTCCAAATTTATGAACTTTTTTGTCAAATTCGTTAACTTTGTCAAATTCGCAATTTTTTTAAATCAATGAACTTTTCAATTTTATGAATATTTTTGTCGTACTTTTTTAAACTTATGAAGTTTTCTTTAATCTCAGGGTGGGTGGTAGAAACCGAGAAGTCAGTTTTTACCATTCAGTTTATTTTAAATTCCAATTAGCAAAACTATAAACCAAAATGACCATTTGGTTAATTGGCTTACTCAGTTCGATGTTCAGATTACATCGAACCAACTCGTCAAATGTGTTTCTTTATATTATGACACTCGGTCACATTATATAGCAGAGCTCTATGCCCCCATATTCGTTGCTCAGTGGGCTAAATTGAGCGCTATGAACGGCTGGGCGCACACGTGACCGAAAAGCTCAATCAGGTTTGGGCCTTCGTGGTTGGGTCCGCCCATATGGCGTGCAGAGAGCGAGCTCCACTCGCTACTTGGCGTGGGCTTGGCCCCTTGGGTCCTTAGCTCCACTCGCTACGGCGACAGTTTCTGTTTGTCTCGTCAATTCATTTTTCTTCGAACTTTATTATTCTTTCTGAAACCTGTTTAAAATTTTGAAATATTGTTTGAAATACTAAAAAAAATTTGTTTCAACTTTCAAATATTTTTTACAATTTTATAAAATCTTCTAGAATTTAGAAAATATTCCAGTTTTTTGAATTTTTTGTTCACAAATTTAAGAAATATTTGCATTTCAAAAAAGTTGATAATGGTATGAAGTATGAGGTTTGCAATTTGTGTTCACCATCAATTATTGGAAATTTCTGAACAAATTTCAAGAAATGGTTAGATATAAGAATATGTTCTTGTTGATTGATAATGACGGAAATTATAAATAACTGAAGCATTTAAATTAGGAAACTTACATGTTCACGACATCACCCGTCTGCGCTAGTCTAGCACACTCCTCTTAAGTGGTAGTTTTTTGGACCATGGGTAAATGACCCCAACTTCTTGCGCAGTTTGACACGGACATATGAGGCATCCATGCCAGGTTTAAACAACTTCCAACACCATTTGCATGCGGCAACATGTTCGGCCATTTATCGACCATTTTCACCCAAAAAACTTCAGAAAATGCAAAACTTTGGTCATAGAAGCCATTGGGAAAAATTTGGGGCCATTTGACGGATGTAAAAAATAATGTGCTTTCAAGTAGACCCTTCTCGCCCTATCTGAACACCGTCGGTTGCACATGGTTTATTTTTGGACATCCTTAAAATGACCCCAACTTTTGCAAGCAGGCATGCAATGATAGGCATCCATGCCTGATTTGAATGACTTTCGACATCGTATGCAAGTCGCAATATGCCCGACCATTTATCATCATTTTTTATAGAGAAAACTTCAGAAAATACAAAACTTGTCGAAAACTCAAATAACTTGGCATGGTGTCTTGAATTGGTCATAGATGGCAATGAAAAAACTGGGGCCATTTAAGAGATGTCGAGAAACTAGGTGCTCCCAAACGGATCCTTCTTGCCTACACGAACACCCCTCCATTGAATATGGTCTAGTTTTGGACATCCTTGAAATGAACCTAACTTTTGCATTGCAGGAAGGTGGGCATGCCCATGGTATGAACCCTTGCTAGGTTTGGATGATTTCCGGTACCGTATGCAAGTTGCGACATGTCCGGCCATTTATTGGTCTTTTTTCACCGGAAAAAACCAAAAAAATGCAAAACTTATTGAAACCCAAACAAGTTGTCATGGTGCCTTGAATTGGTCACTTCAAGGATTTCGAGAAACAAATGTTGTCACACAGAGCCTTCTCGCCTACCCAAACACCATCCGTTCAGCATGGTTTATTTGGACATCCTTAAAATGACCCTAACTTTTGCAAGCAGGTGGACATGCCCATTGTAGGCATCCATGTCAGGTTTGAATGATTTCCGACACTGTATGCAAGTTGCGATATGTCCGGCCATTTATCGGCCTTTTTCCACCGAAAAACTCTAGAAAATGCAAAAATTATCGAAAACCCAAAGAACTTGGCATGGTTCCTTGAATTGGTCATGCGAGGCTATGGAAAAATTGGAGCTCTTTTAAGGATGTCGATAAACAATGTGCTCTCAGACAGAACCTTCAATCCTACGGAACACCCTCTGTACAACATGGTCTATATTTGGACATTCTTAAAATGATTCAAACTTTTGCAAGTAGGTGAGCATGACCATTGTAGGCATCCATGTTAGGTTTGAACAAATTTTGACACTGAATGCTAGTTGAACTCATCCGACCATTTATCGGCCTTTTTTCACCGGAAAACTCCAGAAAATGCAAAAAATGCCAAAAGCCCAAACAACTTGGCATGGTGCCTTGAATTTGTCATACAAATCCATGGAATTTTTTTTGAGCCCTTTGACAGCTGTCGAGAAATAACATGCTCTCAAATGGAGCCTTTTGGCCTAGTCAAAAACCCTGAGTTGAACATGTTGTGTTTTGAACATTCTTGAAATAAGCCCTAATTTTGCAAGCAGGTGGGCATGCTCATGATAGATATCCATCAGGTTTGAAAGAAAAAGTATTTAAAATCATAATTTAAATAGTAAATGTTTTTAAAAAGCATTTAATAAATATTTGACAGAAAAAATAATTTCAAATCATAATTTTAAAAACTTCCTTTAAATTATTATTTTGGTATTAGAAAAGTTTTTTCAAATTTTTGGAAAAATTAAAAAAGGCAAATAAATTCAAAAGGGAGAAAAATGAATTAACGACAAAAAGAGAAGAAAACGAAAAATATAAGGAAAAAAACGCTCAGGCATGGCCCAACTAGGCGACAACATCGCTCCTGTCAGGAGCCTGTTGGGTCGGCCAAGCGCTCGCAGATTTGAAAAAGGTTCAACGACTAAGGAAAAATGTCCCTGTTTTCAAAATATGTTCACAAATTCATACCATATTCGTATTTTTAATACTTGTTCACAAATTAGAAAAATAATCGATGAGTTTCAAATAATGCTCACGCTTTCAAAATTTGTTTGGAATTTAAAATATATTCCTGTTTTCAAATCTATTATACAAAAATACATAAAAATTGTTCATGTATTGTCATGCTTAGCAATTTATGAAGACACGGAGATTTTATTTCGAATTTATGCACAATTTATTAAAATATTAATATTTATTTTTGAAATAACGCGCATTTTTTGAAATTTTAACAAGTTATTACGAGCATATTTTGGAAAAAGAAGAAAAAAAATTAAAACATGACCAAAATACAAATAGAAAAAAGTACAGAATGCAGGTTTTCTAGAAAAACAACATCAATAATCTGAAAAATATTCAAAAATATGAAAAATACTTCCTGGATTTGAAAAACAATTACAGGTTTGGCATTTTTTTTGCAAATATACTAAAAAAGTTCATGGATTTGAAAAAAGTTCAGTAAATGTTGCAAAAAACTGAGAAAAGTTCATGGATTTGGGAAAAATTCGCAAATTTTGAAAAAAAGTTCGCGAAGTTGAATAAGATTCACATATTTGAGAAAAGTTTGGAATTTCTGGAAAATTCACGCATTTGTAAAAATCTGGCAAAAATAAAAAATAATATAACAAAAAATAATATAATATAAGAATTGTGTAAAAACAGAAGAAAAACCAGCCAAAACTGCCCGATAGAAAAGGAAAACCAGAATCTTTATTTTTAGCGTTATATTTGACAGACTACAAAGAGATGGAAAAAGAAGTACTTCGACATAGGAGGTGAGTTATCCCGCGTGGTTAACTTGTCGGATTATGAACCATGATGTTCTGATTTTGAGGCTAACATTATGCACTTTTTTTTAACACAACACAGACGCAAACGCTCATATACACGCGCATACACTCACTTCTATGAACGCACAGACGCACATCCTACCCTTATGAGCGCCTCTGAAATACTGGGCCGGCATATCATCTTGAAATTTATAAAGTTACCGTAAGCACCTCGTCATTGACGGGAACGTCTTCTCCCAATGAATGCGCATCGCCGGAAATTCTGAAATAAATCCAGGAATACATGCGAGCACTAGGATTTGAACTCTGGTGGGCTGGAAATACCATAGTCCCTCTAACCATCCAACCACAGGTTGGTTCGGAATGCGCTTATTTTTTGAAGAGTGCAAAAAATTGGGCAAATAAAGAAATAAAAAAAGAATAGAACTAAAGAAAAAAAAAGGCAAAACATGTTGGGTGAATAAGCCATGTCCTGCACAGAGGCGATCGTCGTCGGGTGCGGCAGGTACGGTCCGTGCAGGGCACAAGCACGTGTGTGTGTGTGCGTGCGTGGGTATGTTAGTTGGCGACAAGTCTGGAGGGGTGATCGCGTCAGGGCGCTGGACCTGGCTGCATTGTGCGCGTACAAGCGCGACGGGCGCGCGAGCCTTGGAGCGCGGGGCGTGGAGATCGTGCGAGTGGGATGCGTCGGGAGCGCGACGTGGTGCGTCAGTGCGCGCACGTATAAGTCCCCCTCCCTCCTGGTTGTTGCAGCTGAGGTACCGAGTTCAAACTCGTGTGAAAATACAGAAAAGCCATCGGCACTGCGAGGTATTTGTGCGCCACCAAAACTTCCGTGTTCATCCTCTCGCCACACTATCTTGTCTCCGGTGATCACTGGCGAGCCGTGATTCCATTTTTGCTATCAGTTGGCATCAGAGCTTCGGTTGGATCCTGCCGGCGGCCATGGCGATCGTCCCGCACGGCACTGGAGGGGGCACGAGGTCGCTCTCGCTGTCGATGCTCATGCCAGACAACTACATGGTGTGGGCGATCAAGGCAGAGGCGATCCTCGATACCTAGACCCTTTGGGAGGCAGTGTTGCTGGAGGGCGATGCGAAGAAGGACAAGATGGCGAGGGCAGTGCTGCTCGGCGCACTCTCTGAGGATCTGTTGATGCAGGTGTCAACAAAGAAGACGACGGAGGTGTGGGCTAGCCTAAAGACGCGTTTTGTAGGAGCCGAACGTGTCAGGGCGGCACGGCTCTCCACCCTCCGCGGCGATTTTGATCGGCTGCGCATGGACGACAGCGAGGGTCTGGATGCATATGCTGGGAGGATCAGCGGCATGGCGGCGAGGTATGCGAGCCTCGGGTCAATGCTCGGTGACGCTGAGATGGTGAAGAAGCTGCTTGACACCATCCCCGACCGTCTGTACTCCACAGTGGCCGGAATTGAGCAATTCCACGACATCAACGAGATGCCGTTCGAGGAGGCGCTGAACGGGCTGAAGACTTTCGACAAGCGCTCACGGCAACGCGTGCAGGCCGGCGGCGAGCGGGTGGAGGAGCAATTGATGATCACGGCGGCGCAGTTGGAGGCACGACAGTGACAGCACGGCGGTGGCCTCGACCAGGCCGGTGCTACAACTGTGGCTAGCGCGGGCACTTCTGACGGGACTGCACGAAGCCGAAGAAGAGTGCGGAGGAGGAGGAGAGGGCTCTTGTCGCCGCCGCCGACGTCGGGCCGGCGCTCCTCTAGGCCATGGCTTAGGGGGTGATTGTTGCGTGAATAAGCCATGTCCTGCACGGTGGCGGTCGGCGTCGGGTGCGCCAGGTACGGTCCGTGCAGGGCACGAGCACGTGTGTGCGTGTGTGCATGCATGGGTATGTTAGTTGGCGACAAGTCCAGAGGGGTGATCGCGTCAGGGCGCTGGACCCGGCTACGTTGTGCGCGTACGAGAGCGACGGGCGCGCGAGCCCTGGAGCACCGGGCGTGGAGATCTTGTGAGTGGGGTGTGTCGGGAGCGCGACGTGGTGCGTCAGTGCGCGCACATATAAAGTCCCCCTCCCTCCTGTGTGTTTGCAGCTGAGGGTACCGAGTTTGAGCTCATGTGAAAATACAGAAAAGCCGTCAGCGCGATGAGGTGTTTGTGCTCCACCAAAACTTCTGCGTTCATCCTCTCGCCATACTATCTTGTTCCGGTGATCGCCGGCGAGCCATGATTCCATTTTTGCTATCAAAAAAAAATCAAAAAAAGAAGAAAGTCTGAAAAGATGCACAACAAGAAGAATAAAAAAAGTAACCATGCACAACTAGTCAGCTGTCCTAGTTTGTTAAAGCTGGTGGAAGTAAACTAGGTGCTTGGGAGTTCGAATCCTACCTCCCGCACCTATTTGTTGAAGCAAGGCTCAATTTCTGAACAGTAAGATTTCTTTTCTTCATGTCTTAGTTTGGAGTAAAGTAGATGATTAGTACAGAAAGTTGTCATGGAAGTTCAGTTCATACTTCAACTTATTCTGGCATTTCCCGAACATATATATGGATGATAAGGAAATGCGCGGCCGATGAGCTGACGGCGGTGCGCAACGGCGTGGAGGAGTGTCAGCGACGCATGGGTGCAGGATACTGAAGATCACCACCAAGCGGCAACAGAGCCCGATACAGTTCACCATCCGACAAGCGAGGAAGTAACGGCCAAGAACCAGGCCTCGAGCGGGCCTGCGGCGCGGCCCACTCGAGTCAAGATGAAGCCCAGGTGGAACGGTGGCCCTGAATGGGTTCGGTAGTTAAATAGCACTGTATAACGTTCGAATAGGTTGCCTTTGGACTGGACGGCGGCTGTGGCCGATTGTAATGAACTTGTAGCTGTGAGGGAGGTTGGGAGGAAATACACGGGACCGAAATTCTCCATTCCACCATGAACCCTAGTTGCTAGTCGTAGATCGATCCCGACCCTTACACTTGGTATCAGATTTGGCGGTCCTGGCGCTTCCTCAACACCATCACGAGACGCGGTGGTGAGCTCGGCGGCGGGCGGCGACGATGGAGAAGTTGTCGGAGGACGGGCGCGGTGTCTACGAGCTCCTTCGGGCAGATCTCGCGGTCGACCTCGACAAGCGCTTCCGCGACCAAGGTGCGGATCTCCTCAAGGCCATGGAGAAGCTGATCTCGACGAATACCTCGACCCTCGACGGCATGCTCTCTTCGCGTGTGGACGGGGTCCGCGACGAGCTGTTGATGGAGATGGAGCAGATCCGCGGTGACCAGTTGAAAGGGAGTTCTCCTCCACAAGAAGATCCGTCTCCATCGCGTGGTGCTGGGAATGGTCGCGGCGGTGGCCTGACTGATTCCCTCGGCTTCGACAACGATCACCGGGGGAAGGTGCATAATACTTATGTCCCTCCTCCGGTCAGAGGTGCGCGAGAGTCGAATTTCCCGTTCCGTCCTTCACTGGGCCGTGAGTCGAATTCCCTTGATACTGCTGATTCGTTTGCCTTTGGTGTTCGTCTGGAACTGCCACGATTCGATGGAGCCAATCCGCGTTTGTGGCAAACTCGATTTGAAGATCAATTCAGGCTGTGGGGTACACCGACCCATCGATGGATTTCTCTGGCCACATCTCAGTTTGAGGGTGCTGCTGCTCGTTGGTTGGAATCGATGCAACGTCGTCAACCGCAGGCGACTTGGTCTGAATTTTGTCAGAGTTTGCAGAACCGATTTGGGAGAAATCAACGTCAGACACTCTTGCGTTAGTTATTCAGGATATCTCAGACTTCGTCTGTAGCTGATTATGTGGAGCATTTTGCTGACTTATATGATCAGTTGTCTGCGTATGAGGATGCGCCCAATTCGTTGCATTACACTACATGATTCCTCGATGGACTCAAGCCTGGTGTTTGTGTTGCTGTCGCTTTGCAGAAACCACGGGACTTGGACGCAGCGTATGATCTAGCGTTGTTGCACGAGGAGTTGGGGGAAGGGATTACTCCTCTTAATCATGTTTCGTTTGCTCGATCGGGGCCTATGCCGTTGCCACTGCCACCTTCTAAAAGTCGCAGCTCTGACGACAAACGTAGCATGGAAATTCAGAAACCGGTTCAGACTGAAGATCGATGGACTGCATTGAGGAATTTTCACAAGTCTAAAGGTCTCTGTTTCGTTTGCGGGGAGAAATGGTCTAAGGATCATGTCTGCAAGTCATCAGTTCAGTTGCACATTGTGCAGGAGCTTATAGACCATATTCAGTCAGAAGAGACAAGGTCATCTGTTGGCAGTGATCATGATCAGGATAGAATGTCTGTTTGTAGTATGCACTTGTCTGCTGCTGCTGTTGGAAAACAATCTAATGCACCGACACTGCAACTTCTGGTTGAGATACAGGGTATGGAACTAATTTTCCTAGTGGTTTCAGGCAGTACCCACTCTTTTATTGATAGTAACTTGCAGCATCGATTGCTTAATGTTTAGTCACAACCTCCTGTGTCAGTAGCTGTGGCTGGTGGAGGCACATTGCAGTGTGATTCTGTTCTCAAAGCTTGTTCTTGGAGCTGTGGTCAAGCAGAATTTGCTACTACTTTCAGGTTGTTGCCCTTGGCTAGTTATGATGGGATTATTGGGTTGGATTGGCTTGCTCAGCACAGTCCTATGCAAGTGGATTGGGTGTAAAAGTGGATGTCCTTTTCCTACCAGGGTACAGTGGTCACTTTGCAAGGATTATTACCTGAGGATGTTGCTGTTACAGTGTTTTCTATTTCATTAATCAGATTTGTAGAAGAGAAAGTGAAACATCCAGAATTGCAAGTGTTGTTGGATAAACATGTTGTAGTATTTGAAACTCCTACCACATTGCCACCCAGAAGACTCAAAGATCATACTATTCCATTGATTCCTGGAGCAAGACCAGTGTCGGTGAGGCCTTATAGGATTGCTCCTCATTTAAAGGATGAATTGGAAAAGCATATCAAAGAACTGTTGGCCTCAGGAATGATCAGGCATAGCAACAGTGATTTTTCTTCTCCTGTATTGCTGGTTAAGAAAAAAGAGGAGGCACTTGGCAATGGTGATTGATTACAGACACCTTAATGCTATTACATTAAAAAGCAAGTACCTAGTCGTTGTTATAGATGAACTTTTGGATGAGCTGGCAGGTGCTTGTTGGTTTTCCAAGATGGATCTGAAAGCTGGGTATTACCAAATTAGACTAGCACCAGGAGAAGAGTATAAAACAGCATTTCAGACTCATAATGGACATTATGAATTTAATGTGATGGGCATGGGGTTGTCAGGAGCACCAGGGACATTTCAAGGGACAATGAATTATGATCTTTCCCCTGTTTTGAGGAAATCTGCTTTAGTGTTCTTTGATGATATTTTGGTCTTCAGTAAGACCTTAAGCGAGCATTGGGAACATTTGGATGAAGTATTATCTATTCTGCATAGAGAACAGTGGAAGGTAAAAATGTCTAAATGTGATTTCGCTCAACCTAAGATAGCCTATCTAGGACATGTTATCTCAGCAGAGGGAGTTTCTACTGATCCTGATAAGATAGTGGTTGTTCAACAATGGCCTACTCCCCAAAATGTGAAGGAGGTGAGAGGATTTCTTGGGTTAAGTGGCTACTACAGGAAGTTTATTAAGCATTATGGAATAATTGCAAGACCACTGACTGATCTACTTAAGAAGAATGTTCCTTTTGTGTGGACCAGTATTACAGATGAAGCTTTTGTGATATTAAAACAAGCACTAGTCTCTGCTCCTGTCCTAGCTTTACCAGATTTTACTAAACCCTTCATGATTGAGACTGATGCCTGTGAATATGGTATTGGTGCAGTGCTCATGCAACAAGGGCACCCACTAGCATTTGTCAGGAAAACATTGGGGCCCAAGAATAGAGCTCTCTCAGTCTATGAAAAAGAATATCTAGCTATCTTGTTAGCAGTGGATAAGTGGAGGCCTTATCTACAAGTGCAACATTTTACTATCAAGACAGATCAGAGAAGTCTGGCTCACCTGCAAGATCATAGATTACATACAGTGTGGGAACAGAAGTGTCTTACTAAACTGTTGGGTTTAAACTACCAAATTCAGTACAAGCAAGGTTTAGATAATACTGCAGCTGATGCATTGTCCAGAAGACCTCCAGACCAGTCCCAACTTTTCTTAGTGTCCAGTAATCAACCTGGTTGGTTGCTTGAGATCATGGATAGTTATCAGAAGGATGAGAAAGCTATAGCTATAATGCAACAATTAGCTATTCAACCAGCATCTAAACCCCCCCTACAGTTTGGTAAATGGATTACTTAAATATAAACAGAGCATATGGGTGGGTCCTGTTCCTGCTTTGCATCAGAAATTTTTTGCTGCTTTCCATGATAGTCCTTTGGGGGGCCATTCAGGGTTTCCAGTTACATAGAAAAGAATCCATGCCTTGTTTTCTTGGTTTGGTATGAAAAGGTTCATTCTGGCTCAGGTGCAGTCCTGTTTGCTCTGTCAGAAAGCTAAACCAGAGAGGGTTCCTTATCTTGGGATGATATCTCCATTACCAATACCACATCAAGCTTGGCATACTATTTCTATGGATTTCATTAGTGGTCTTCCTCAATCTTCTCAGTTCAACTGCATTTTGGTGGTAATTGATAAGTTTTCCAAGTATGGTCATTTCATTCCCTTGAGACATCCTTTTAATGCTCAGAAAGTTGCAGAGGTGTTCTTGGACAATGTTTATAAGTGGGATGCCAAAGTACATTATCTCTGACAAAGATCCAATATTCACTAGCCAATTTTGGAAAATGTTGATTGCTAGAACTGGGACTCAGCTGAATATGAGCACAACAAATCATCCTGAGACTGATGGTCAGACTGAAAGGGTTAACCAACAAGTGGAGTGCTATCTCAGGTGTTTCATTAGTGCTCAACCTCATAAATGGAGTAAGTGGTTATCCTTGTGTGACTTTTGGTATAATTTCAATTGGCATTCTGCTTTGGGGAAGTCTCCTTTTGAGATCCTGTATGGGTACACTCCAAGATATTTTGGTGTTAGTGAGTCTGATACAATTGCACCAGTGGAAATGCAAGAGCGGTTGCAATCTCGCCAGGCAATTACAGAGACAGCAAGACATCATCTGCTGCGAGCACAACATCATATGAAAAGCCAAGCCGACAAACACAGGTCTAACAGAACGTTTTCTGTGGGAGATCAGGTGTTCGTGAAAATGCAGCCATATGCTCAATTGTCATTGTATTCCAGGGCGAACCATAAACTTGCTTTTAAGTTTTATGGGCCATTCCAAGTTTTGGAGAGGATAGGGGACAGAGCATATAAGCTGGATCTGCCTGCAACCAGCCGCCTGCATCCTGTGTTTCATGTTTCACAGCTGAAGAAGTTCCTACCCCGCGATGCTGTTGTCAATCAGTCCTTGCCTACACCCCAAGCTGCACTTCAAATTCCGGTCCAAGTGTTGCAGCATAAGGTGTGTCAGGTCGGTCGCTGGAATATAGTCCGAGGACTAGTTCAGTGGTCTGATTCTTCGCCAACTGATGCTACATGGGAAGATTTGGAGTTTCTCAAACAACAATTGCTCCGTGCTCCGGCTTGGGACAAGCCGGCTCTCAAGGAGGGAGGATTGTCAGCGACGCACAGGTGCAGGATACTGAAGATCACCACCAAGCGGCAACAGAGCCCGATACTGTTCACCATCTGACAAGCGAGGAAGTAACGGCAGAGAACCAGGCCTCGAGCGGGCCTGCGGCGCGGCCCACTCGAGTCAAGATGAAGCCCAGGTGGAACGGTGGCCCTGAATGGGTTCGGTAGTTAAATAGCACTGTATAACGTTCGAATGGGTTGGCTTTGGACTGGACAAGCCGAAATTCTCCATTCCACCATGAACCCTAGCTGCTAGTCGTAGATCGATCCCGACCCTTACAAGGAGGGGAAGAGGGCATGCAGAGATGAGCAGCTGGCCAGTGAACGACGACGCCCTGTCCATGACAAGCCTGATTTCGACTTGCTTTGCTGGTCAATCCGTGTCCGGCTGTTGTGTGGATCCGACTCTGGTCTAGGCTGCAAGCCCGATTTTGACTTGTTTTGCTGGTCGATGATTCCATAAATTGAAGAGAGGGCCATGCCATGATGTACAAGCATCGCAGACAAGTGCTTTGCATTCCTGATTTCTAGTTGGTGAAACAGTAGCGATTGGGCGATCGTGATCCTCGGGCCGGCAGTAGTAGAACCATCCGCCACCAGAATCGATGAAGCTTCTCCCGGCCGTCCTCGGCCTCGCCCTCCTCCTGCTCGTCCTGAATCCGAATGGCGTGGAGGCCCGGCATGCGCCTACCGGTGGTCATGAGAAGAAGTGATAACCCACAAGTATAGGGGATCGCAACAGCTTTCGAGGGTAGAGTATTCAACCCAAATTTATTGATTCGACACAAGGGGAGCCAAAGAATATTCTCAAGTATTAGCAGCTGAGTTGTCAATTCAACCACACCTGGAAACTTAGTATCTGCAGCAAAGTGTTTAGTAGCAAAGTAATATGATAGTGGTGGTAGCGGCAACAAAAGTAAAGACATCAAAAGTAATGTTTTTGGTATTTTGTAGTGATTGTAACAGTAGCAGCGGGAAAGTAAATAAGCGAGAACCAGTATATGGAAAACTCGTAGGCAACAGATCAATGATGGATAATTATGCCGGATGCGGTTCATCATGTAACAGTCATAACATAGGGTGACACAGAACTAGCTCCAATTCATCAATGTAATGTAGGCATGTATTCCGTATATAGTCATACGTGCTTATGGAAAAGAACTTGCATGACATCTTTTGTCCTACCCTCCCGTGGCAGCGGGGTCCTATTGGAAACTAAGGGATATTAAGGCCTCCTTTTAATAGAGAAACGGAACGAAGCATTAGCACATAGTGAATACATGAACTCCTCAAAGTATGGTCATCACCGGGAGTGGTCCCGATTATTGTCACTTCGGGGTTGCCGGATCATAACACATAGTAGGTGACTATAGACTTGCAAGATAGGATCAAGAACTCACATATATTCATGAAAACATAATAGGTTCAGATCTGAAATCATGGCACTCGGGCCCTAGTGACAAGCATTAAGCATGGCAAAGTCATAGCAACATCAATCTCAGAACATAATGGATACTAGGGATCAAACCATAACAAAACTAACTCGATTACATGATAAATCTCATCCAACCCATCACCGTCCAGCAAGCCTACGATGAAATTACTCACGCACGGCGGTGAGCATCATGAAATTGGTGATGGAGGATGGTTGATGATCACGACAGCGACAAATCCCCCTCTCCGGAGCCCCGAACGGACTCCAGATCAGCCCTCCCGAGAGGTTTTAGGGCTTGGCGGCGGCTCCGTATCGTAAAACGCGATGATTGCTTCTCTCTGATTTTTTCTCATCGAAACTCAATATATGGAGGTGGAGTTGGAGTCAGAGACGCAATAGGGGGCCCACGAGGTAGGGGGCGCGCCCTAGGGGGGGGGGGCGCCCCCCCACCCTCGTGAGAAGGGTGTGGCCCCCCCGGTCTTCATCTTTGGCGAGGATTTTTTATTGTTTTTTCTAAGATGTTTCGTGGAGTTTTAGGTCATTCCGAGAATATTTGTTTTCTGCACATAAAACAACACCATGGTAATTCTGCTGAAAACAACGTCAGTCCGGGTTAGTTCCATTCAAATCATACAAGTTAGAGTCCAAAACAAGGGCAAAAGTGTTTGGAAAAGTAGATACGACGGAGACGTATCAACTCCCCCAAGCTTAAACCCTTGCTTGTCCTCAAGAAATTCAATTGACAAACTGAAAGAAAGAAAGAAAGAAAAACTTTTACAAACTCTGTTTGCTCTTGTTGTTGTAACTATGTCAAGCCAGCATTCAAGTTTTCAGCATAGATCATAACTAACCACACTTGCAGTAATTCTCAGGTCTCATCATTACTCATATCAATAGCATAATCAACTAGCAAGTCATAATAATAAATCTCGGATGACAACACTTTCTCAAAACAATCATAATATGACATAACAAGATGGTATCTCGCTAGCCCTTTCTGATACCGCAAAACATAAATGCAGAGCACCTTTAAAGATCAAGGACTGACTAGACATTGTAATTCATGGTAAAAGAGATCCAATCATAGTCATACCCATAAATTAATAGTGATGAATGCAAATGACGGCTGTGCTCTCCAGCTAGTGCTTTTTAATAAGAGGGTGATGACTCAACATAAAAGTAAATGGATAGGCCCTTCGCAGAGGGAAGCAGGGATTTGTAGAGGTGCCAGAGCTCGGTTTTGAAATAGAGATAAATTGTATTTTGAGCGGTATTGTCAACGAAACAACTAAGAGATGGCGATATCTTCCATGCTAAACACATTATAGGCGGTTCCCAAACAGAATGGTAAAGTTTATACTCCCCCTCCACCAACAAGCATCAATCCATGGCTTGCTCGAAACAACAAGTGCCTCCAACATACATCAGGTCCCAGGGGGAGTTTTGTTTGCAATTAATTTTGATTTAGTTTGCATAAAGCATGGGACTGGGCATCCCAGTGACCAGCCATTTTCTCGTGAGTGAGGAGCGGAGTCCACTCCTCTTGAGAATAACCCGCCTAACACGGAAGATAAGGACATCATTTGTTGATACATGAGCTATTCGAGCATACAAAACAGAATGTTTATTTGAAGGTTTAGAGTTTGGCATATACAAATTTACTTGGAACGGCAGGTAGATACCGCATATAGGAAGGTATAGTGGACTCATCTGGAATAACTTTGGGGTTTAAGGGATTGGATGCACAAACAGTATTCCCGCTTAGTACAAGTGAAGGCTAGCAAAAGACTGGGAAGTGACCAACTAGAGAGCGACAACAGCCATGTACATACATTAAAATTAATAAACATTGGATGCAAGCATGAGTAGGATATAATCCACCATGAACATAAATATTGTGAAGGCTATGTTGATTTTGTTTCAACTACATGCGTGAACATGTGCCAAGTCAAGTCACTTAAATCATTCAAAAGAGGATACCACCCCATCATACCACATCATAATCATCTCAATAGCATGTTGGCACACAAGGTAAACCATTATAACCATAGCTAATCAAGCATGGCACAAGCAACTATGATCTCTAATTGTCATTGCAAACATGTTTATTCATAATAAGCTGAATCAAGAACGACGGGCTCATCATATTTACAAAAACAAAAGAGGTCGAGTTCATACCAGCTTTTCTCATCTCAGTCGGTCCATCATATATCATCATAATTGCCTTTCACTTGCACGACCGAACGGTGTGAATAATAATAATAGTGCACATGCATTGGACTAAGCTGGAATCTGCGAGCATTCAATAAAGAGGAGAAGACAAGGCAATATGGGCTCTGGGTTAAATCAACAGTAATGCATATAAGATCCACTTCAACAATTTAATTATGGTCTTCTCCTACTGACCCCCAATCAAAAGAAAAGAAATAAAACTATTTACACGGGAAAGCTCCCAACAAGCAAAAGAAGAACGGGAAATATTTTTGGGTTTTATTTTTAATTATTACTACTACAGCAGAAAAATAAACTACTACTAATTTTTTTGGTTTTCTTAAGGTTTAACGAACACACAAGAAGAAAGCAGGAAAAAGAAAATAAACTAGCATGGATATTACAGTGAAAAAGTATGAGTACCGACATCTAGCAATGAGTGTGTGTGAACATAAATATAATGTCGGTGAGAAATACGTACTCCCACAAGCTTAGGCTTTTGGCCTAAGTTGGTTTATGTCCACGACTGGCCTGGCGGATATCCATAATAATAGTTGTTGGGGTCATACTGTGATGAGGAAGGATAGTTGGGATCATACTGTGATGAAGAAGAAGACTCTGACTGCCATTGGCTGACAGTCATCTCTGGATCCCAAGAATAAACAGATTGTCATGGAGGATCATCTTGTGGTTCCTGTTCTGGCTCCTCGACTGGTGTAGGGTTCCGGTAGGCATGAATAGCCATCAACGGAACAAGGTACGTGCCTGCAGTCAAATCAAACAAAGAAGGAGCAGGCAAGGTAATAGTCTCAAGATGATGTTTATTAAAGAACAATTGATACTTAAGCTCTCCTGCCCTATTCTTAACAATAAAATCATGTGCCACCATACTTTTATGATCTAGATAAACACGGGGCAGCACCTTTTCTTCCTTCTCAGCATGCCTAATAGGTATGTTAAAATGTGCGGCTAGGCGTGTGGCATAGATGCCTCCAAAGATGGGGCCCTTAGTACGGTTCATATTTAACCGTCTAGCAATAATACCGCCCAAACTAAAAGTGTTATCACTGTATAAACCTTGGAGCAGAATAATTAAATCAGGGATACTAAGGTTTCCAGAATTTCCGCGTCCAATTAAACAACGACTAGCAAATAATGCAAAGTAACGCAAAACAGGAAAATGTATGCTAGTGATTCGTGCGTCGGAAACCTTCCTGGTTTCTCCTACAGTGATATTATCAATAAACCCAGCCACATCATCATGATGTGGTTCTTCTATCTTGCCCTCAAAAGGGACTAAACAAATCCGACAGAAATCATAAAGTGACATCTCCTTATGCTCATCATATAAATGAAACTCCACCGTAGGTGGTGAGTTCCTAGAATGAAAATGAAAGTTTTGCACAAAGGTATTTGTGAGTAAGAGATACTGACCGCATTGGTCGTGGAGGAAAGCGGTGAGGCCTGCATGTGAGCCAATTCATGAAAATCTTCATAGATACCGGCTTCTCTCAAGAAATCATCAGAAGGCCATTCGCACGCCCGAATCTCCGCGGTGCGTGGCAAATTATACTTAGGCTTCGGTGCCTTTTCCTTCGAGTTTTGGCTCGATGAGCCCCTCAATAATCTCCTCATCATTTTCTGAAAATTCTGAAATTTCTAGTAACTTCAAAATAAAAGTGAACCAAACTCAATAAAACTGATAGCAACTACTCCTACAAGTGCCTAGAGCCTATATCAAGCATTAGAACTACTTGGAACCATATAAATTTGACATGCAAGCTCAAGAACATGGTCACCTATGCAGCACAAATTTGCAAAGAATAAATCACTAGAACAAAAACTAATTGGACCAATGGAGGAGTCACATACCAAGGAACAATCTCCCCAAGCAGTTTTGCGAGAGGTGCTTTGAGCAAGGAGATCGAAAATCGCAGCAAAAGTGGCTGGAACTCGTGCTTGAGTTGGTTTTTCGGGTTTGTGTGAGATAGAGGAAGAAGATGGGTGCTGGGATAAGTTGAGGAGGGCCACCGTGGGCCCACGAGGCAGGGGGCGCACCCTATAGGGGGGGGGCGCCCACCACCCTCGTGGCCAGGTGGCAGCTCCTCCCGCGGTAATTTTTGCACAGTAAATCCTCAAATATTCCCGAAAAAAATCATATTAAATTGGCATGGCATTCTGAGGACTTCTATTTTCGGGATATTTTTATATTGCACAGGTAAGTCAGGAAACAGACAGAAAATACTATTTTTACTTTATTTAATCTAAATAACAGAAAATATAGAGAGGGTACAGAAGGTTGTGCTTCTAGTTTCATCCATCTCATGCTCATTAAAAAGAACCCACTAATAAGGTTGATCAAGTCTTGTTAACAAACTCGTTCCGATAATCATGAAACCGGAGAAATTTCGAATAACACTAAGTTACCTCAACGGGGATATGCACATCCCCTATAATAAGTATATCATATTTCTTTTTGACAGTAGGGAGAGGAAATTCAAAACCTCCAATTATAATCGATGGAATTTTTCCAATAGAGTTGATACTATGAACTTGAGGTTGTTTCCTCGGAAAGTGTACCGTATGCTCATTACCATTAACATGAAAAGTGACGTTGCCTTTGTTGCAATCAATAATAGCCCCTGCAGTATTAAGAAAAGGTCTTCCAAGAATAATAGACATACTATCATCCTCGGGAATATCAAGTATAACAAAGTCCGTTAAAATAGTAACTTTTGCAACCACAACAGGCACATCCTCACAGATACCGACAGGTATAGCAGTTGATTTATCAGCCATTTGCAAAGATATTTCAGTAGGTGTCAGCTTATTCAAGTTAAGTCTACGATATAAAGAGAGAGGCATAACACTAACACCGGCTCCAAGATCACATAAAGCAGTTTTGATATAATTTCTTTTAACAGAGCAAGGTATAGTAGGTACTCCGGGGTCTCCAAGTTTCTTTGGTATTCCACCCTTAAAAGTATAATTAGCAAGCATGGTGGAAATCTCAGCTTCCAGTATCTTTCTTTTATTAGTAATGATATCCTTCATATATTTAGCATAAGGATTTGTTTTGAGCACATCAGTTAATCTCATACGCAAAAACATAGGCCTAATCATTTCAGCAAAGCGCTCAAAATCCTCATCATCCTTTTTCTTGGATGGTTTCGGAGGAAAGGGCATGGGTTTCTGAACCCAAGGTTCCCTTTCTTTACCATGTTTCCTAGCAACAAAGTCTCTTTTATCATAACGTTGATTCTTTGATTGTGGGTTATCAAGATCAACATCAGGTTCAACTTCTACATCATTATCATTACTAGGTTGAGCATCATCATGAACATCATCATTAATATTTTTACTAGGTTTATGTTCATTACCAGATTGTGTTTCAGCATCGGACATAGAAATATCATTTGGATTATCAGGTGGTTCAGCAATAGGTTCACTAGAAGTTTTCACAGTTCTATCATTTTTCTTCTTCTTCTTTTTAGAAGAGCTAGGAACATCAATATTATTTCTTTGAGAATCTTGCTCGATTCTCTTAGGGTGGCCTTCAGGATACAAAGGTTCCTGAGTCATTCTACCAGTTCTAGTAGCCACTCTAACAGCATAATCATTTTTCTTTCTATTCATTTCATTAAGCACTTCTTTTTGAGCCTTAAGTACTTGTTCTACTTGAGTGGTAACCATAGAAGCATGTTTGCTAACAAGTTTAAGTTCACCTTTAATATTAGCCATATATTCACCCAAGCGTCTAATCATATAAGCATTTTCTTTTAATTGTCTACCAAAATAAGCATTGAAGTCATCTTGCTTAAACATAAAGTTATCAAACTCATCCAAGCACTGACTAGCAATTTTAGTAGGAGGGACTTCACCTTTATCATATCTATAGAGAGAATTTACCTTTACTACCTGTGTTGGGATATCGGGATCAGGAGGTTCTTCAGTGAATAAATAATTGAGATCATATGTTTCTTCAACATGCGGTATATTAAGACCATGTATTTCTTCAATAGGAGGTAAATTCTTAACGTCTTCAACTTTAATACATTTTTCTTTCATAGATTTCTTTGCCTCTTGCATATCTTCGGGATTGAGAAATAAAACACCTTTCTTCTTCGGAGTTGGTTTAGGAATAGGCTCAGTAATTGGAGCAGGAGTTGGCTCAGGAGCTGGCTCAGGAGGTGCCCAATTATTTTCATTTGTCAACATATTATTCAATAGAATTTCAGCTTCATCCGGTGTTCTTTCCCTGAAAAGAGAACCAGCACAACTATCCAGGTAATCTCTGGAAGCATCGGTTAGTCCATTATAAAAGATATCAAGTATTTCAGGTTTCTTAAGAGGATGATCAGGCAAAGCATTAAGTAACTTGAGAAGCCTCCCCCAAGCTTGTGGGAGACTCTCTTCTTTAATTTGCACAAAGTTGTATATTTCCCTCAAAGCAGCTTGTTTCTTATGAGCAGGGAAATATTTAGCAGAGAAGTAATAAATCATATCCTGGGGACTACGCACACAACCAGGATCAAGAGAATTAAACCATATCTTAGCATCACCCTTTAATGAGAACGGAAATATTTTAAGCATATAAAAGTAACGCGATCTCTCATCATTAGTGAACATGGCAGCTATATCATTTAACTTAGTAAGATGTGCCACAACAATTTCAGATTCATAGCCATAAAACGGATCAGATTCAACCAAAGTAATTATATCAGGATCAACAGAGAATTCATAATCCTTATCAGGAACACATATAGGTGAAGTAGCAAAAGCAGGGCCAGGTCTCATTTTATCTCTAAGTGATTCTTTGTTCCATTTAATTAATAACCTCTTAAGCTCATATCTATCTTTTGCAAGCAAAAATAGCGGCAGAAGATTCCGTATCAAAAAGATAACCCTCAGGAATAACAGGCATATTTTCATCATCACTATCATCATCGTATTCAGATTCAATAATTTCGTTTTCTCTAGCCCTAGCAATTTGTTCATCAAGAAATTCACTAAGGGGCACCGTAGTATCAGACATAGAAGTAGTTTCATCATAAGTATCATGCATAGCAGAAGTGGCATCATCAATAACATGCGACATATCAGAACGAATAGCAGAAGCAGGTGTAGGTGTCGCAAACTTACTCATAACAGAAGGTGAATCAAGTGCAGAGCTAGATGGCAGTTCCTTACCTCCCCTCGTAGTTGAGGGATAGATCTTGGTTTTTTGATCTCTCAAGTTCTTCATAGTGTCCAGCAGATATAAATCCCAAGTGACTCAAAGAATAGAGCTATGCTCCCCGGCAACGGCGCCAGAAATTAGTCTTGATAACCCACAAGTATAGGGGATCGCAACAGCTTTTGAGGATAGAGTATTCAACCCAAATTTATTGATTCGACACAAGGGGAGCCAAAGAATATTCTCAAGTATTAGCAGCTGAGTTGTCAATTCAACCACACCTGGAAACTTAGTATCTGCAGCAAAGTGTTTAGTAGCAAAGTAATATGATAGTGGTGGTAGCGGCAACAAAAGTAAAGACAGCAAAAGTAATGTTTTTGGTATTTTGTAGTGATTGTAACAGTAGCAGCGGAAAAGTAAATAAGCGAGAACCAGTATATGGAAAACTCGTAGGCACCGGATCAGTGATGGATAATTATGCTGGCTGCGGTTCATCATGTAACAGTCATAACATAGGGTGACACAGAACTAGCTCCAATTCATCAATGTAATGTAGGCATGTATTCCGTATATAGTCATACGTGCTTATGGAAAAGAACTTGCATGACATCTTTTGTCCTAGCCTCCTGTGGCAGCGGGGTCCTATTGGAAACTAAGGGATATTAAGGCCTCCTTTTAATAGAGAACCGGAACAAAGCATTAGCACATAGTGAATACATGAACTCCTCAAACTATGGTCATCACCGGGAGTGGTCCCGATTATTGTTACTTCGGGGTTGCCGGATCATAACACATAGTAGGTGACTATAGACTTGCAAGATAGGATCAAGAACTCACATATATTCATGAAAACATAATAGGTTCAGATCTGAAATCATGGCACTCGGGCCCTAGTGACAAGCATTAAGCATGGCAAAGCCATAGCAACATCAATCTCGGAACATAATGGATACTAGGGATCAAACCCTAACAAAACTAACTCGATTACATGATAAATCTCATCCAACCCATCACCGTCCAGCAAGCCTACGATGGAATTACTCATGCACGGCGGTGAGCATCATGAAATTGGTGATGGAGGATGGTTGATGATGACGACGGCGACGAATTCCCCTCTCCGGAGCCTCGAACGGACTCCAGATCAGCCCTCCCGAGAGGTTTTAGGGCTTGGCGGCGGCTCCGTATCGCAAAACGCGATGATTTCTTTTCTCTGATTTTTTTCTCATCGAAACTCAATATATGGAGGTGGAGGTGGAGTTGGAGACGCAACAGGGGGGCCACGAGGTAGGGGCGCGCCCTAGGGGGGGCGCCCCGCACCCTCGTGAGAAGGGTGTGCCCCCCCCCCCCCGGTCTTCATCTTTGGCGAGGATTTTTTATTGTTTTTTCAAAGATGTTCCGTGGAGTTTCAGGTCATTCCGAGAATATTTGTTTTCTGCACATAAAACAACATCATGGTAATTCTACTGAAAATAGCGTCAGTCCGGTTTAGTTCCATTCAAATCATACAAGTTAGAGTCCAAAACAAGGGCAAAAGTGTTTGGAAAAGTAGATACGACGGAGACGTATCAAGAAGCCGTCGAGCGCCACCTTCTTTGTCTTCGGGGATGACTTCGCTGACAACAGGAACCTCCCTCTGACCGACCCCGTCACCGAGATGTCATGGCAATGGGCTTACCCCTACGGCTCCAACTACGTCGATGCCGATGGGTTTCCGCGGCCGAATACCCCGTCCGGCCGCTTCTCAAACTACAAGATCCAGTCGGATTTCATCGGTAAGTACCGTTGTTATACTTATTTATTGCCCTAAAACAAGTACTCTGTTATATTGTATAAATCCCCGGTGCATCATAATTAACCCTACTCATTGTTCTATTGATAACTTGTAGCAACAATGTTGGGGTTGGAGGAAGCCCCTCCAGCACATGCCCGTACAGCGGAGAAAACCTGCGACCCATCCGGCATGACTTTTGCTACGGGTGGTGCAGTGGTGTTGGATAGTACATCACATGAGTTTCCCACCTTTACCAAGCAAGTCAATACTTTCAGGAAGATGGTCAAGGACGGGACCATCACGGAGAAACAATTGACTCACTCTGTAGCGCTCGTGGCCTTCTCCGGCAATGATTATGCAAGCACCGGCGTCATTGGACTAAGTAGCCCCAACGATGTGAGTACTATATCAACATAGTATGCATACACTAGTTTGAACAATTAATTTTTTTGTGCATCTTACTAACTTAATTTTCATGTATGCGGTGCAGATTAATGCTTATATTGGGAAAGTTACAAAAGAGATGGCTGCTAATGTGGAGCAATTGTTGAAGCTCGGGGTGATAAAGGTTCTTGTCAACAACTTACATCCTGTCGGTTGCACACCATCACAAACCCGAACTAACAACTACACCACGTGCGATATTTTTGAAAACTTGGGTGCTTCCATCCATAACAATAACTTGAAACAAGTTATGACAGCAAAGAAGAATGTCCACATCACCGATCTGTACACCATATTCATTAATATTGTGGATAATGTGCCAGGTATGTATCTGCATGCATTCAAAAGTGTCTTTATTTCAAAATTTTATAATCTAAATTAATTTGATGTACATTAATGTAGGTAAAGGCTCAGACCTAACGAAGCAATTCAAGCGCAAACTATCGCCGTGTTGCGAGAGTTTAGATTCGAAGGGTTACTGTGGACAGCAAGGCGAGTTGTCCAGAGAGCTTCTTTACACCGTGTGCGACAAGTCCAATAAATTTTTCTATTGGGACGACATGCACCCGACGCACGTGGGATGGGAGGCTGTCATGAAACAATTGGAAAAGCCCTTGAGGGTGTTTTTAGATCAAGACTAGGTAGTCAGCTTTCATATGTCGTTGTAGCGCTGTTCATCCATGATGACAATATTCTGATTGTATTTGTTCGATAGTTTCAAGCATTTCAAAGACTGTATTTTCTGTATTCCAGGATGAATATTATATTGCATTTGCGTCTTCTTTTGTGAAAACTATATTCCTAAGAAGTATTTAGTGTATATCATTTGGCACATCTACAATAAAGATGTGTTCTAGCTATACAAACCGAATGCTTGCCTATATGCGGCTCAATAAGCTCAAGGCATTTCCACACCGTTTGATTATTTGTTGTCGACTAGATCTATCGGGTCGGCACGTTCTAGGGGTGACGGGTGCCTTGTCACTTAATTGAGGATTGATATAGGGGTATCTGTGGATACCCGACCCGAATGGGTATGGTTTAGGTTCGTTTTTATGTGCATATACAACGCTTAAACACCATCAACTAGTCATGGAGAAGACATGAGCATAACTCTATACTTGCGCAACTAGACCCGATAGTCTAACTCATAGGATCCATAACTGTTTTTTCCACGCCAACCCACGGCAGTGCACTAAGCAATCCTCTCACAAAACATTGCAACCCACCAACACCTCCCGCCGCTTGCCTCCAATATGTGACCTCGCCTAATATATCCATGACGAGCTCCCTGGGTCTCTTTTGGTGCTCCACCTTATTGAAGACTCTCACATTTTTTTGCTTCCACGGGGACCAGGTGAAGACTCTCACCTTTCTTTGCCTCCGCGGGGACCAGATGGAGACTCTCGCATTTCTTTGCTTCCACGGGGACCATTTGACCGCTATGATTAATGTGTCGAAACCAATACCCCGATTCTTCGTGTGTGCAGATTCTGAATGCTACCCTTTTTTGTATTTGTTTTTTGCGCGAACCAATGGCAACATTGTTTCACACGGTTTTCATTGGAAACGACTTGTCGACATGGCATGCCATAGAGTATGGCCTTGAATTGCACAATAAATAAGAGACTATCCGGCGAGTGGGAAATGGGGTGAACATTCGGGTTTGGCGTGGCCACTCGATCCCAAGAGACCCCCTTGCGATCTACCCCCCCCTCCCGAGGCCAGTGCCACCTCCACTGGGTGGTCGAATTCATCTAACAAGGAGGTAAAAAGAATCCGGCTAGGCTGCAACAATATTTTTAGGAGCTGGATGTCGAGGAGATTGCAAAGCTTAAGCCTTAGTGCACATGGAAGCGTGAGCACTCGGAGAAGCATGGTTTACAGTTTGCAACGCTTATTGATTGCCCTTGGGCGAGCATAGGGTAGCGGTGCGTCAAGCAATAAACAGGCTAACACTCGCCCAGATTGGAAGTCCATATGTCACGGTGCCCCAAAAATGTGTATTTTCATATGGAAGTTAACTTCCAATGCACTCGCAAACTAGGAGAATATGTGACATTGCGGTAGTGTGTTGTCTCTCTCTTGCCCACGGGGCAACTGTGTGGAGCGCCATGCCTCTGATGGCCACCAAAAAGCCTTTTATGGATCCGTTTATCAAAGGCTTACCACCCATTATTTTATGATTATGCTGCAAGCATGAGTTTTGAAAGCCTTTTGATCCTGGAAAATAGGACCGTCAAATAAACCAACTCCCATAAAGTAAAATGTCATACATTTCGAGATAGAATCCTATACTATTAAGTACTGAGGTTCAATGACACTTCATTGGCCATTGTAACACTTTACTTTGGTATATTATTTTTTATTAAGAGTGGGCTCATGTTGATTGCTAACCTTACGATCAAGGGGGAGATTGTTGGAATTGATCTCAGGTTGTTATTGACCTAGAGAGAAGGGGGAGTCTTTTTCCACAATGGTGCTTTGATCGTGGGCACCTAGAACCAACATATGGTTTCCATCCTTCGCCCATCAGCCCGTCGTATAAACAGAAGAGGTCACATACCTCTTCGTGTGTGCACACATATATGAGTTAAACCTTGCTAGAGGGCTAACTACCGATCCTAAAAAAGAGAGTTGATGGCCAGAAGACCCTCTACCACCACCGGCTACCACATGGTAGTGTCGGCGGCCCTCCCGCGTACCTGCTGCCGTCTACCCTGTTGTTGCTCTTCTCCTCCGAAGGATTCCACATCACTGGAGACTCATGACAGTAAAATCAGGGACTATCCCATCTTAGTCATACAAAATCACGGTTAGTATGTAATCTTCCGATGTGCTTCAGGTGTTTCAGTCAGAGATCCATATCCTATTATGTTAACCCTTAAGGATTATCTCTAACATACTCCAGTCAGTGTCACAAGAGTTAATTACACGATAGTACCACATTTGGGGCGGTGGTGACGGATTGATACCACTTTTGAAAATTTTTACGTGTCAGTACCACATTTGAGTCGAACCATTGCGAATCGGGCTAAACCTCGTATTTCTACGTATTGACGCTGGAACTGACCGCCCGGGCCCGCGCGTCAGCTGCCACGCTGGCGAATCGGTACCCGCCCGCTTGCTCGATAGGTGCGGTCCGGCTCGAACCAGACCGGCCCGTGCTCTGTCTCTCTTCCTCCTCGCTTGTGCCTCTCTGCTCGCTCCTCTCTCGCCACCCTCGTCGGCGCCTGCAGCGTTGCCGGACCGGACCGCCGCCACCCGCCATGGTTTTCGAAGACGAAAGCAGTGACGACACTTCCAGCCTGCCGTACATGCACTCGACCTCATCCATGGACGGGCTGAGCCAGGTGATTTTCCTTGAGCTAGGTTTAGGGTTAGGGTTACAGATTTGGGTTTTTTTGATTTGATTGATTTCGCTGGGTTTTGATTTGGGCATTTTGTTTGTACGAGCTTCGGCAGGTCCCTTTCAGCGTTGAAGATCCAGATTACCACGGGCTTGAGCTGGAAACGATGTCGGTATGTGAGAAGCACGGGAAGGCATCTGAGAGGCTTGTCGCATTTGAAGGAACAGACACAGGGAGAAGGTTCTTAGCATGTGCAGAGCCGGTATGAACTGTAGGCTGATAGTGGGATATTATATGTCATATTATTCCTCATGCACACATCCCTCATGTTCCAAGCTAACATGCATAACCTTATCACTTTTACATGAGTTTACAAGAAAAAGTGATAAAGGGAGACTTACATGTCACAAGGATAACTGATCTGCTATATAGTATGTTCACATTAGTAAAAGGGCTGATTATTAGGGCATATTTAACTTGGCAGTGGAATCTTTACTGTCATTTTGTTAGGGCTGATTATTCACTTTTGCAACAGCAGTAGCTTGTGTAGTTTAATGACAATGGTACTGTTATTTTGCAGTGGGATTGTTTTTGCCCACATGTGAAATATTCAGTTTGAGACTTCTACAGGTTTTAAGTTGTTATTGTGGCATTTTTATGTAGTTGAATGACAGTGGTACTGTTAATTATGTTGCTGTTACTTTTGCTCCTGTTTGTAACTAAATATTGATTGAACTGTTAGTTTTATGTTGGGATGCACCTGCTGTTATGTATGTAAATGCTACAAATATTCAGTTGAATGGATAGTATGTACTGCAAATGCTTTGGCAGTTCACCAAGTTTGCAGTTTGAGATTGCTTTTGTAGGTGATTAGCAAAAACTAGTTTAAATATGTAGCTGACTAGTGTTGTAGTTTGTCATGTTGTTATTTAGTGGGTAGGTACATCTCAATTACCAGTGTAGCTTAGTGTTGTTATTATTACCAATGTAGAAAGGACAAAATAGTGTTATTGCTTTACACTAGTTATGCACTAACTTGTTTATTTTTTCTTTTTTTTCTTTTTGCAGGAAGGGTAGAATTGTGGGTTTGTTGAATGGGTTGATCACCAGTGGCCCCCAACAATGCAAAATGCATTGTTGAAGCTGTGGGCAATGGTTGAAGATAGCAAGAGTGCTAGGGTGAATGATAATCTTGAAAGTTCTTTCACTATCCACCATCTGACAGAAGAGAAGAACAACCTGGAGGCCAACTATGACAAGCTAGTCCAAGATGTGCATCAGCTTATGAGCTTCCAGGAGGATAGGGTGGTGGATTTCAGACATCTGCAGTCTGCCATTACATATCAGCATGAATGCATAAGTGAATTGGTGGCTGATATGAATGCACAGATGGCAAAGAAAGATGCAGAGTTTGAGAAGTTTAAGCAGAATTATGATGTGCTACTGAACCTGACAAGAGCTCAAGCTATAGTCATCCAGAACCTGAAGTTGAAGCATATTACTGATAAGCAATTGCTTACTGAAGCTAAGGTGAACTTGGAGTTGAAGAATGCAGAGCTCACAAAGTCTGAGGAGAAGCTCACCCAAGATAAGCTAGAGTTAAAGTTTCAGGTTACTGATTTGCTCAAGGGAAAGGAAAAGCATGGTGAAGAGAAGGGGCAGCTAGAGCTTCAGATTGCTGAGCTGATTAAGGCAGAGGAGAAGCTGAAGGAGAAGATCAAGGGGATCCAGGCCATCTTAGAGAAGTGAAGAAAATGAATATGAGAGTAGTGGGCAATGCTGACCTTTTGGGCATGATGGTTGTGTAGTGTATGGCTCTACTAAATGTGAACTTCTCTAAGATGAACTATGGCTGTGTATGTATGTAGTAGATATGCTTTTCATCCTTTTGTGAGAAAAGGATGAACTATGCATCTAAACTCCACTGTGTATTGTGAACAATGGTTGTGTACTTTATAATATGTTGAACTGTAGTAAGTATTGTGTGTTATGATTGCTGGATCAGATATTCTGTGTTATGTTTGCTAGACTTCAGATTATGATTTCTCATGCACTAGGTTTTGATGATTATGTTAGCATTGGAAGACTGTTTGATGGTTATGTTAGCACTGGATTATTAGATGGTTATGTTATATCATGCATGGAAGCCTATGTTTAGGTGGCTCCGTCGACCCCGAGTCACCGTAAACCCTAATGGTTAGGTTTAGGTGGCTCCGTCGACCCCGAGTCACCATAAACCCTAATGGTTAGGTTTAGGTGGCTCCGTCGACCCCGAGTCACCGTAAACCCTAATGGTTAGGTTTAGGTGGCTCCGTCGACCCCGAGTCACCATAAACCCTAATGGTTAGGTTTAGGTGGCTCCGTCGACCCCGAGTCACCGTAAACCCTAATGGTTAGGCTTAGGTGGCTCCGTCGACCCCGAGTCACCGTAAACCCTAATGGTTAATCTTAGGTGGCTCCGTCGACCCCGAGTCACCATAAACCCTAATGGTTAGGCTTAGGTGGCTTCATCGACCTCGAGTCACCGTAAACCCTAATGGTTAGTCTTAGGTGGCTCCGTCGACCCCGAGTCACCGTAAACCCTAATGGTTAGGCTTAGGTGGCTCCATCGACCCCGAGTCACCGTAAACCCTAATGGTTAGGCTTAGGTGGCTTCCTCGACCTCGAGTCACCGTAAACCCTAATGGTTAGTCTTAGGTGGCTCCGTCGACCCCGAGTCACCGTAAACCCTAATGGTTAGGTATAGGTGGCTCCGTCGACCCCGAGTCACCGTAAACCCTAATGGTTAGGTTTAGGTGGCTCCGTCGACCCCGAGTCACCATAAACCCTAATGGTTAGGTTTAGGTGGCTCCATCGACCCCGAGTCACCGTAAACCCTAATGGTTAGGTTTAGGTGGCTCCGTCGATCCCGAGTCACCGTAAACCCTAATGGTTAGTCTTAGGTGGCTCCATCGACCCCGAGTCATCGTAAACCCTAATGGTTAGGTTTAGGTGGCTCCGTCGACCCCGAGTCATCGTAAACCCTATTGGTTAGTCTTAGGTGGCTCCATCGACCCCGAGTCACCATAAACCCTAATGGTTAGGCTTAGGTGGCTTCATCGACCCGAGTCACCGTAAACCATAATGGTTAGTCTTAGGTGGCTTCATCGACCCCGAGGCACCGTAAACCTATCTGCTTAGGTTTAGGTTGGTTCATCCACATGACCAAATAGCAAAACAATAACATTAATGTATGAACATAAACCATCAACTATTCCACCCAAGTGGCATCAATCTATGAACCATCAAGTTATCCACCCAAGTGGCATAAATCCATGAACCATTAAGTTATCTCCAACAGAACCATCACGATATCCATTGGCATCAACACAAGTTGCTTTAGTGGCATCAAACTCTAAATAACACACATGTAGCATGAGCACAAGTTGTTTATGTGTCATCAAAGCAAAATAAAGCACAATGTATCATCAGCACAAGTTGCTTGCAGTGGCATCAAACCAAAATAAAACACAATGTATCATCAACACAAGTTGCTGCAGTGGCATCAAACCAAAATAAAGCACATTGTAGTAGCAGCACAAGTTACTGGAGTTTGCATCACCTTCTGCCACCTCTACTAGCATTGAACCAGGCCATCCATCCAGTGTGTGTGCCATCAGTTGGTGGAGGAGCACTAGAAGTTGAGGCACCATACTGCCTTGGGGCAGAGAAAGGCCTTGAAGAATGAGCACCTCTCCCAGAAGAAGATTGAGCACTAGAAGATGCTCTTCCAGGTCCTCTTCCACCACCAGACCTTCTTCCAGCACCTCTACCAGCACCACTTCCACCACCTCTACCAGCACCACTTCCAGTTCTTCCTCCAGCTGGAGCAGCTCTTGGTGTTGGTGCAGGAGCTCTAGTTGTTGGTGCAGAAGTTGTAGTTGTTGGTGGTGTAGGAGCTCTAGTTGTTGGTGCAGGAGCTCTAGTTGTTGGTGCAGGAGCTCTAGGTGTTGCTGAAGCAGCTCTAGGTGTTGCTGCAGGAGCTGTAGGAGCAACACCTCTTCCTTGTGAATTCCTTGCAGCAGGCTTGGAAAACAATTCAAAGGAAACACACTTAATAATACTAAAAGTAAAAAAATGCACAAGGGAGAAAGGTAATTTACAGAAACAACAAACTGAAGAAGTAGTTCAAAGGGGCTTACCACATGTTTGTTCTTTCTTAAGGCCAACTCAGGTTTCAACTGTTTAAGGCAACTTGTGTATTTATGCCCTTGCAATCCACAATTGCTACAAATAATTGTCCCCATTCTTGAGGTGGACTTTGGCTTTGGAACTTCAAATTTTCCCTTTATCCTCTTCTCTTTCTTTCTTCCTTTCTTGATTTTAAATGCTGGTGGTTCTATGTCTGGACCTTGGGTCTTTGTCTAGTCATGCTCACCAGGGACAGGATATATCATAGGTTCATATGCTGCCAAGTAATATGGTTTCTTGAAAAATTTGCTTACAAAGTCCTCTGGAAACCTTTTTGCCTTGTTAATTGCTGAGATGGCATGGTTACATGGGATGCCACTGAGGTCCCACTTTCTGCAACCACAGGTTTGAAGTTCCAAATTTACAGCATGTGTTTGCTCCCCACTAGTTACTTGCCACAAGTTAACACCTGCTTGAATGGGTTTGCAGTACCTGGCCCTTTCCTTTTCACTCTCCAACTTCTCACTGTAATGTGGTGTGATCTCCCATCTAGCCTCCTTTCCACTCTCTCTATTCCTGTGCCACCTGACCATCTGCTTATCCTTTATGCCATCACACATAGTTCTTATTGGTTTTTTCCTATGATCTAGGATGTACTTGTTGAACACCTCAGACAAATTATTGACAACTAAGTCAGTCTTGCAATTTGTGTCAAATGCATGCCTAGCCCATGTATTCTTGGGTATTGCACTAAGCCACTGCCAAGCTTGCTCACTCTCAGCTTTGAGATCATCCATTGCTTTATTAAATTTGTGTTCATTATATGCATAACTGGCATTATCCATGCACTTCTTAAGGTCTTCCCCCCCTAAAGCCAGCATTTTGGAAGTTTGCATATATGTGTCTTAAGCAGAATCTTTGATTACTGTTAGGAAAAACTTTACTCACTGCATACAGTAGCCCCTGGTGCACACAATTTAAACAGCTAAGCTACTGTGTAATACACATGTCAACACATATTTAGCAGGCAATGCAAGGTGGATAGACATACCTTCTGTCTGTCTAACATTATAGTATATGGACCATACTGTCCAACTTCTCCTCCAAGACAAATCTTCAGTTGGTGTAGAAACCAGCACCAGTTTGCTTTTTCCTCTTGTCCAACAATGCCAAATGCCAGTGGGGATATGTTGTTATTGCCATCTCTACCAGTGGCAGCAAGGATTTGTGCACCAGTGGTCAGCTTGATAAAACATCCATCAACACCTAAAACAGGATGTAAACATAACATGTTAAATGCATTTATATGTGCACGCTACTGAAACTAAAAAAATCAAAGTAGTGCACAAGCTAAAATGAACTAACCAATGAATGGTCTACACCCCTGTAGAAATCCCTCCCTTGCTCCATTGATGCAGTAAAACATTGCATGGAATCTGGGTCCTGGATGTGGGATTTTTTGAGTGGGTGCTGGAGTTACAGTGGTGACTACAACCCTACTCCCAGGGTTTGTATCCATGACAGTCTGAGCATAGTCTCTTAGCCTTGGGTATTGCTTCCTATGATCTCCCAACACAGCCTCAACAGCTAGGTTTTCTGCCCTATATGCCATTGCCTTGGGCACATCCACACCATACTTTTCCATGCAGGCATCAATAAGTGTATTTATGCTAGTAATGACATCAGATCTGAATAGTGGCTCATATTGCTTTGCAAGCCACTTGGCACTTACCCTGCTTGTTTCAGTAGAACTAGGGAAAGTGTGTTGTAATCTCATCTTCTTAATTGCAAAAGTGTTTTCCCCTTTTATAACAGCTGCCACAATGCAGAACTTGCATTGTGAATTCTTGCAATGCACAATGATCCTCTGATCTGAGTTCCTGTGATACTTGAAGTCTCTGCACTGAGTGATGTGCAGGCTCAACAATGCATCTCTGAATTGATGTTGATCTCTGAAACACATTTGCAGTTGTTTTGGTGTGGTTGCTCCAAATCCTCATTGTACCATACTCTAGGTGGCCTCTTCTTTGCCCTGCTCTTCCTTTTTTCAGGTAGCACAAATGCTAGTGGCTGAAACCCATCATCTTCACTGTCCTTAAGTAAACTATTATCTTCTTCATCTGATGATGGTTTCCAATCAGGTTGCACTTCTTCTAAAACACTGGAATGTGACCTTGTTGTTGGTCCCCTCCTTACTTGCATCTTCTGCTTCTTCTTTGCTGGCACAGATATTTTTTCTTCCTCTTCTTGAACAATAGGCCCATCATCCTCCAACTCAAATAATTCCTCTACCTCTGTGTCACCCTCATAATGCACTGGTTCTTCCTCCTCTGTTTCTTCTTCTGATTCTTCTTCCTCTGTTTCTTCCTCATGTTGTTCTTGTACTTCTTCCTCTTCCTCTTCTGGTTCTCTCTGTCTATTTCCCTCTTCCATCTCCATGTCTTCAGCATCATTCATTTCCTCATATAGTTAGGCCTTAAATCCCCCATATAATAAGGGTTAGTGTCACTGTCATATTGCCCTTCAGATGAAGATGCATAACTAGCATCATAGCCATCTTGTTCTTCTTCCACAACTTCTTTTAACTTTGGATTTACAACACTCCTGCTCTCTTGTGTTAAAACAGCAGGGCCTACAGGTGCAATAGAGCAGCTACTCTGACGTTCATAAGCAACACCTTGCTGATCAACAGCATAAACAGGAGGATCAGCCAGATCATAAACCACATGCTCAGAATAAACAATAGGATCTAAATTTTGCTTCTCTGCAAAACCCTTCTGTGCTACACTAACAGCTGGTGGACAAGCCCTAAATAACAAATTAAGCACCAAACTCTCCTCATTCTGCCTCTTGATCAACTGTAGTTTAACATTACTATCAACCAATTCCAAACCCTAATCTCCTGGGGTCTCCATGTAAAACAGCAGTGAATCATCAATACTAAAGCCTTGTGTTTCCATCAAAGCAACCATATTCAGATATGTCACATCTGAACAGCTTAACTTCCTCTCTAACAGATCATTATTGTCAAAATGGATCCTAACATTCCATATGTCTTCATATAAACTACAATTCACATGCAATTTGCCTAATCAGTACACTATAACCCTAATTGCAAATTAAATGAGAAGAAAAAAAGAGAGAAAACTTAGAGGACGCCGCCGAAGCCGTGGGTCAGCTCGTGGCTACAACTAGGGTTCGCCACCCATTGCTGTGCCAGCCGTACCCGCTGCTCCATGGACAGTGCGGGCTCCATGAACTCGTCGTCGTCGCTGGAATACAAGTCAGAGCTCGAGTAGCCGTCGCCGCCCTCGATTGGAGATCTCCCGTCGATTCCTCCTGCCGCGCGGCTGCCGAAGAGGGGATTGTTTGCGCCGCCGCCATCGCCGTTGCCGCCACCGCCGCTGCCGCCACCACCGCCCGGGGTTGCCGCCGCCATCGCCGTACCGACGTGCGGTGGAGCTAGGGTTCGTCGACGAAAAGTGGAAGAGAGGAAAGGAGAGAGAGAGACAGAGCACGGGCCGGTCCGGTTCGAGCCGGACCGCACCTATCGAGCAAGCGGGCGAGTACCGATTCGCCAGCATGGCAGCTGACGCGCGGGCCCGGGCGGTCAGTTCCAGCGTCAATACGTAGAAATACGAGGTTTAGCCCGATTCGCAACGGTTCGACTCAAACGTGGTACTGACACGTAAAATTTTTCAAAAGTGGTATCAATTCGCCACCACCGCCCCAAATGTGGTACTATCGTGTAATTAACTCGTGTCACAATGAAAAACTCTGGGGAACCCATACCTTCAAATGCGTGGAATATTGCAGTTATCAAATGTTCTAGGAGTTCAATAATATCTCTGGTTTTACATGTCAACATACAAAGCTTTCAATGAGAAGTGCCACCGATCAGAAGAATCTGAATCTGAATTCCCCTGCTCCAAGCTGTGAAAAGGTGTGTGCTGTTAAATTTCATCCTTCCCCCAATCTTCACCACCCCGCTCCAACGCACCCTTCTCTCTTTCGCTACTTCGAGGTTGTTAACTGACTTTGGCAATTTTACAGATGCTTTAGTGGACCATGTGAATTACCACTTCTTTTCTTTATTCTTTGTTATTATATCCAAACCATTCAATCAATATCCATCTGTGGGTTCACCGTCATTCACAATACCAGATGGAGCTGAGTTAAGTTGTGATGGTGTTCGTAAGCATGATAAGCACAATTTTTCTAATGCAGCATCGAGATCGAGCCGGCTGGCACATCTTTTTTTTTTTTGCGAGAATGCACGGTCCGGTAATGGTAGTCTTATGTGTGTCTCGATTTCCCGTGGTAACCAACAAAGGCATAGATGTTTGCGTTGCTAGTGTAATTGCTATCTCGAAGGCATAGATGTGTGTGTGTGGATTTCCTGACTGACACCTCTTCTGATCTTTAGGTTTCTTTGTACCGTGGGCTAAGTGTACATGTGTAGGGTGAACAAAAACAGTTTTGTTTTGGCTGATTCAAATGTTCCTTTTTTTGAACTTTAGCAACTTTATTTAAGAAACAACATGATGGTTCACTTCTTCCTCCTCCTGTTACACTGCCAGCTCTGGTATGATACTCCGCTTTCCGTTCTGCATGATATGCCAATCTCACAGTAAAACACCCAGACTTACAAAGTTGTCACGATATGAAGTCCGGTTGATCTTGAACTTTAAAGCTTTTCCCATGTGATTGAAGTAAATAATACTTCCTCCGTTCCTAAATATTTATCTTTGTAGATATTTCAACAAATGACTACATACGAAGTAAAATGAGTGAACCTATACTCTAAAATATGACTTCATACATCCGTATGTTGTAACCATTTGAAATGACTAGGAAGATAAATATTTGGGAACGGAGGGACTATATAGCATGAAAAATAAAAACCACGCAAGAGGTGATAACCAACTACACCACGAAACCTTCATGTCCTGTTGCTACAAAAACATCTTACAAACCAGGCGTCTCCAATAATCTAACAAGATGCCCAACTAATTGAATCACCTGATTGTTTCAGCTGTACAAACCAAGCGACATTAAAGCTGGAAAATCACACGGCTTATATATCTGCTTAACTAATAGCCCACTGCCACAAGGAAAGAAAGATACCATGTGAAGAAAATTAGGTTCACAGCCCAACCAACAAATTATCTACAAAATAGTTGGCTCAACACAACTGTGTCCGAACTGTTCTTCCAGACAAATTCTCCCCATTTTCAGACTAGCTCTTCTTTTTTGTCAAATCCCACACAACCAACATATTTGTTCAGATAGTAGCATAAGAGCATCTCCAGCCGCGTCCCCAACCCCTCAAGGCTTTTTTTTAACGCCAGCGCCAAAAAATCGGTTCAGTCGCGCCCCCACGAGCCTGTTTTTTTTTGCCGGATTGTGCCGAAATTGGCGCCGGCGCACCCAACCTGAACCCGGCGCGCTGGGGAGCGCCCGGGGGCGCTGGCGCGAACGTTTTGGCGCGAAAGAGTGGCGGGACCGGCGCGTCAGCGAGACGAAGGCTGGTCGTCCTCATCGTCTCGGTTTTCCCGCGGGGAATCAATGCCAAGGCTGCCGCCGGTAGCCTGCCATTGATTCACGGGCGGCGAAGTGCGGCGACGCCGCGCTGCCTTCCGCCACGCGTTCGCACGCGGCCACCCCCGAGCCGCTATAAAAGGCGCCCCTGGCCGCGCTGGTGAGGCACCCATCTCTCCCCCTCCTCGCCGCCGCACTTCCTCCCCTCTCTCCGCCGTTCGAGCCCCTCTCTCTCCCCCCGGCAACCATGAGCGCGAGGTACCCCGGCAACGCGGTGGAGGCCAACAGTTTCGGCCGCCGCTCGCTGCATGAGCGGGAGACCTACCTCCTCCACGAGGCCAACTACCCCGCGCCGCCCGACGTACGCGCTCCGTCGCGGTGGAGGCTCAGCGCCAGCGGGGTCCCTGTCCCCCCTCTGCCCGTCGCCGAGACACCCTATTTCCACGCCGAGATCGAGCGTGCGCGGGCGTCCCTGACGGCCACGGAGCGGGCACTCCCAGAGTACGCCGCCAACAACCACGCGGCGTGGGAACGCTGGCAGGAGGAGCGGCTCGTCTCCACCAACAACGCGCGGATGCCGCGCGGCCGCAACAACAGCGAGGGCCGCCGCCTGTGCTGGGGCGTCCCTGGCCGCACGCTCAGCGGCGTCCTCGCGCACGTCGAGGGCGGCAACGACCCGCCGCTCGAGTGAAGCAGCACGCCAGGGCAAGGGGTCGAGCAGTGGCCGTGTCAAGGAGGAGAAGCATCGGCCGTAGTTTAGGTTTTTTCTTCATCCCTTTTATTCGTGTAAAAAACGCCTAAATTTCGTCGAAATTTGGCCGTGTTTGTTCAAATTTGATCGTGTTTGTTGAAATTTGGACGAACTGTGGGAGCGTCTGGGGCGACCTAGGGCGGCGGCTGGGAACGTGCTCACCCCCATGTCGAAAAAAACGCCGGCTTGTCTCCAAACGTCACTTTTTCGTGCCCTTGGGGGCCGAACGGCTGGATATGCCCTGTACACACACATAAGATCTGGGATTACACCGGGATGATAGATCTAACTAAAAGCATGTATTCGAGCACGGCGCATCCGACAAACTTTTTACAGGAACGAAGGACAAGCTTGAAATTCTGTTGCCAGGAATTTAATGTCACCAGTGGACGGTAACAGCAGCTACAATGAACACACTAGCTTGATACCGGTGAAACCAAATGGCCAGCAGCTCTCTCCATGCGAGGGCCCAGCTCCGGCATGAACGCAACCATTAAGTTGCACATATGAATTTTCCTGGGCAAATTCACAGGTACAGGGCCCAACAGAAATTCCCAATCACCCAGTTTTGGATCGGAAATAAATAAACTAATAAGCTGAACATGACGAGTGCCACAAAAATCCACTAGTTTGTACCAGCCGTTGTTTATTCAGCGAGATTTTTTTTTAAGAAATGTTTATTCAGCGAGATAAGATGGCTCTCTGGACAGGCAGATCCGAGCGATCTAGCGCGTACCCCCGAGGTGCTGTTTTGTTGCTTGGGCCGGCCCACTCTTTCTACTTTCATTCAATCCGGTAACCTTCCCTGAACCACTTTTTGTTTTTCATTCGGTTTTTTCTTTTTCTTTTTTTCTTTTTTCTTTTTTCCTATATGTTTCTTTTTTATTTTTTTATTTTTATCTTATTTTTTGTTTTTATCCATAAATAGGCAAGATGACTAAGACCCCGTTTTCCGGAAGAACGGAATGGGCAAGTTACTTGTTGGAAATCATACATACATACTGATGTGTGCGGTCCGATGAGCGTTGACGTGCGCGGTGGATATCGTTACTTTGTCACCTTCACCGATGATTTGAGTAGATATGTGTATATTTATTTAATGAAGTACAAGTCTGAAACGTTTAGAAAGTTTAAGCAATTTCAGAGTGAAGTTGAGAATCATCGTAACAAGAAGATCAAATTCCTATGATCTGATCGAGGGGGAGAGTATCTGTGTTATGAGTTTGACAATCACTTCAAACAATGTGGAATTGTTTCACAGTTGACACCATCTGAAACACCACAACGTAATGGTTTTTATAACTCGGCAATTTTGGAGATCGTAGCTCGATAAGTTCTACATTTTAAAGCCAGCTGAATGTCAGTTGAATATTTGAAGACCAATATTTTTGTCAAGTCAGAGCATTGAAGGCCAACTCAAATGGATTCTTACGACCTCTGTTTTCTTAAGAAGACAAATCAGCCGGAACTGTTCAATTCGTATGACCTCTGTTTTCTTAGAAAGTAAAGTTATCATTTCAAAATTTAATTGAAACAACTGAAGTTGTCCAGAGAATAAATCATGGAACATCGGTAGCAAATCCCCTTTAACAATATGCCAGCACTTTTTATAAAACTCCACCGGGAAACCATCCAGCCCTAGAGCCTTATTATTCTTCATTTGTGAAATAGCTTCAAACACCTCTTTCTCCGTAAATGGGGCGGTCAAAATATCATTCTCATCCGCAGCAAGTTGAGGGACATCCTCAACCCTGGACTCATCCAAGGATATGAAATTATCCTCCGGAGGCCCAAACATCTACTTATAGTAATTGGTTATATATAATTTTAGGTTTTCCTGTCCTAAAATCATCCCCTCATCCTGCTCAAGCTGAAATATCCTCTTCTTTCGGTGCTTGCCATTCGCAATCATATGAAAGAATTGAGTGGTATCATCCCCTTGGACGATTTTGCAAACTTTAGCTCACAATGCCCACCTCAATTCCTCCTTTCGAAGTAGTTCTTTCAGTCTCATCTCCGCCTCCACTTTAGTTTCTAGCTCCCTGGTATATGAAATGGTGGACTCGGCTTTTAAATCTAGGCATTGAATAAGTACAAGTAGCCTTTCCTTTTCAACCATATAAATCCCAGTCATATGCTTAGCCCACCCACGAAGGAATCTTCATAGATGCTTTATCTTATTCTGCCATCTTTCAACAGGGCCCTCCCTCTTGAATCTTTAGGGACTCTTTGATTCATAGGATTTCCCAAATGCAGGAATAGGAAAAACGTGGGATTGGATTGGCATGTCATCTTGAATCCTACATGATTCTATGAGTGTTTGATTGTGCATAAGAAAAACGTAAGATTCTTTTAAAGAGGTTTGAGTGGATGGAAAATTTCCTATGAAATCTAGTGCAAATGAATCCTATGAAAAAATTCCTACGGTTTACAATCCTACGAATCAAACAACCCACATAGGAAAAAATCCTAAGGATTAGAATCCTTCAAAATTCCTTTGAGAATCCTTTGAATCAAAGAAGCCCTTAGCCCATTCCCTTGCTATCAGATCCAGGAACCCTTCTCTTTCAAACCACGCTAATTCGAAACAAAAATGTTTTTATTCCCCACATGGGTTGCCTCGCCAGAGTCAACGAGCAACAGGGTGTGTTCTGAGATAGCGCGCGACAACGCTTGGACTGTTACCAGGGAAAACTTCTGCTCCCATTCGACCCTAGCGAGGACACGATCCAGCTTCCCAAATGTCGGGTTTGGCAATGTATTAGGCCGAGTGAATTTTCTACCAAAAAGCTCTATCTCTCTAAGATTCAAGTTTTCGATTATGGTATCTATTTATTATATACTTAAAACGATAGAAAAAGAACGGCTCATATTTTGTAGTAAAAAAGAGTTAAAAAGAACGGCTGTGATTTAATAAAGAAAATAAGTACGTATGTATGCATGTATCCTTATTCCATCCGATAGAATAGAATACAGAATAAAAGGAAAGAAGAGTTTCCATTGTAATCATGTACACGTAGAGATATTATAAGGGAGATGTGCAGATGTAGGTAAGAGAGAGATATGGAATAAAATAGAAGGAGAAGCAGAATAACCATAAGTGTCCTCCGCCCGGCTCCAACTCGACAACATACGAGCACGCTTGCGATCCCATCGGAGCCTGTGGAGCTGCAGACGTCGGCGCCACTGCAAGCAGGCTAGAGCTAGGAAAGGACAACACGAAGCTCCAGAGGAAACTCTATGGAAGAAGGCCATTAACTTGACCTGAAACGCAAGACCTCATGCGAGAGTGACGGAGAGGCTGGCAACGCCGACGCCGGCGACAACACACAGTCGACGGCTAACATGGACACGATAACTTCTTCTCGAATTGGACCGCCTTACCGTGGGCTCCTTCCGCATCAAGGATCAATGCCCGCACACACTAGTCTTCCGTGCCGTTCGGCACTAGCAAAACTAGGACAAACTTTGCTACTGCCCATTGAGCAGCAGGCTGACAAGCTGCTTCGGGCCCGCCACAACACCACCGGCTTGAACAACAATTGCTTGGACAAAAACAAGCTGAGAAGCATCGTTTGGGTGAGAGCAGCGTGTTAGAAGGAAGACGAGGATTGGAACAAGGGCAGTGCAAGATGCGGCGGGTAAGCAAGGAGGGACCATCCGTGGTGCAATTGCTGTAGAGAGCTTACTGGCCGTCAATGAACGGCAGTTGGTGTGGCAATCGATGTGCCGACACGTACACTGTGGAGCTGGAGGAGGAGCAGGGTAGCAATTAGGAGTGCCCTCATGGAAATGGAAGGTGGAAAGTGCTGCCCACGTGAAAAGCATCTTCTGCGACGCCGATGCCGACGCCGACGCCGGCAGAGCAGCCAGCTTCGAACGGATTGCTGGCTCGACAACTTAAACTGGAGCCAAGCCGAGGCATCTTGAGATGAAATAATGACTCCGTAGTATTGCTGCACCACATGGCGCGTTGGATGGGATTAACCTTTCTTCTAAATCTTATGTCGAACAAGTGGACGAGTTGCTATGTAAAAATAATATATTAAAATGTCAAAAAATCGGATGTTTTTAGTCATTAAAGTTTGTCTTGCATGTCCGTTTAATTCACAATTAAAATTTGATAAGATTTGCTTGAAATTTCTAAAATTATTTTTCATGATTACAAGATTGTTGCTTTCAAAATAAAATAATTTTTCATTGTTTCAGGTATAACCAATTTAATTTTCATTTTCATGTAAATATACATGTGCTTGAAGCATGAATGTGTACACTTGCAAGCACTTCATTTTGTACTATCAACTTTTCTCTGAATTTAGCGGAGAACATTATCCTCCCCTAAATAGCTTCTATATGGAGAATCTTAATTAGGTAAAGTTATATGTTTGCGACAAAATAGACGAATTACACATGAAAGTAGGACAGTAACCGCGCAGGAAATAGAACCAAAGACTTGAGGGTTAAGGAGGGAACAATCTCCAACATAACTATGGCATGACACATGAATATATATCAGGGGCGCTCGATCGAGTCAATGGTCCATCCAACATCAATGTACACCAACAAACATACATCCTTGAAGGCACTTTTCCTATCATCTATACATAACATCAGACAAATATAAGCTTGAAGATGCCAAGAGAAAACGGTAACCTCGACTGATATGGCAAAACGAAATCATATGGAAAAAAGCAAGAAGGCCAGTGAGTGCTCATTAAGGTGGAAAAACATCACAGTTAAGGCTTTGTTTTAATTGTACACTGCCATCCTTAGATCACACACAATAATTATAAGCGGCTTGCACATAATGGAACAATAAATTTGTGCATGAAATTATAGGTTTTGTAAAACCAATGACATAGAAAGGGATTACATAGTATGATATCTATCAATCAAAAATCCTGGAGTACAAGCGAGCTCCACCTTGCTATCATTGCCTTCAAGGATTGTAATTTTACATTATGTGCACTATTTAATAGTTAGGGTTTGGAGAAACATAGTCACACCTAATATAATAATGTAATAGTTGGGGTTTCGGAAATCAAACTAAGTAAGATCATAAAATCAGGTTTGCTGCATTTATTGAAGGCTAAAAATTAGACAAGCAGAAGGAAATCAAGTGACATGAGACTACAACTACTGTTTCATAGTGACAATTACCGATGAAACGTGCCACTCTATGAGAATACAATAGCTTCATGGGTAAAGAAAGGCCTGGCGACAGAGAGCAAAAGAGTGGAATCAATGTAGACATATTCCATATTTAAATGGTATAAATACATGAAGGTAACCGTCAATGCATACATCGTGACAAAAACTAAATCACTTGCTATAAATGTGTTTATTTAAATATCACACTTCAACTTACCATAACATATCTAAGGCCCATTGTCAAACAACTTTTAATGGGACCTAACAAATAAACTTGGAATGGTATACTATGTAGGGTGTCATCACATATAGAAAGAGATGCTCAAATGCCAAAAAAAAATGGTTGTCTAAAATACATAACTAGAAATAATAAACATCTAGCCGCGCAAATGCGCGGGTGGACCCGCTAGTTAAACATAAACGACCATCTGCCGTCAAAATTCTCATTATTCTTTTCCTCCCTCCTTCGAATAATGTTAAAATCGCCCCCAACCTCTTCCGAAGTAAACTTGACAGTGAACTTCCTGACTTCCACCTCTTCCGATCTTTAGGTTTCTTTGTATACTGGATTAAGTGTACATGTGTAGGGTGAACAAAAACAGCTTTGGTTATGCTGATTCAAATGTACCTTTCTGCAAGGTGTTCCTGAACTTTAACTTAATTTATATTTCCTCCGTTTCAGAATACTTGAAGTTCTAGGTTTGCTCTAATTGAAACTTTCTTAAGTTTGACCAAGTTTATAAAAAAAAATCCACGTTTATACTAGTATGAAAATATACTTTCTGATTAATCTAATGAAACTAATTTGGTGTTGCCATAAACAGTAAGTTCTGAAAATTTGAATTGAAAATCAACATAAGCTGATATTTTCTGTCAGCAAATATTGCTTAGTGCTCTACCTAGGTGCAAAGTTAATGTCATTGGTGTTGGCCTGGGCGGAAAAGAACAAAACCAGGGCTCCAAACATGCTTTCAGAAACAGCCTTTTGAAGCATCGTTTTTCGCCTAGAGCAATATGAATGTTTTTTCTTCATGAACTTTTGCACTTTTTTTTTGTGAATATTGTGGTTCGGGACAGAATTGTTTTAAAATAGTTCATCCCTGTCACCTTGGAAACGAGCCTGGCGGCAGTGTGGCAGTCCTTATCCTGATGTTTTTGAGCACCCTCACCGCAGCAGCGCCGACGCCTTCTCTTATCACCAGGGCTCCAAACATGCTTTAACTTAATTTATATTTCCTCCGTTTCAGAATACTTGAAGTTCTAGGTTTGCTCTAATTGAAACTTTCTTAAGTTTGACCAAGTTTATAAAAAAAATCCACGTTTATACTAGTATGAAAATATACTTTCTGATTAATCTAATGAAACTAATTTGGTGTTGCCATAAACAGTAAGTTCTGAAAATTTGAATTGAAAATCAACATAAGCTGATATTTTCTGTCAGCAAATATTGCTTAGTGCTCTACCTAGGTGCAAAGTTAATGTCATTGGTGTTGGCCTGGGCGGAAAAGAACAAAACCAGGGCTCCAAACATGCTTTCAGAAACAGCCTTTTGAAGCATCGTTTTTCGCCTAGAGCAATATGAATGTTTTTTCTTCATGAACTTTTGCACTTTTTTTTGTGAATATTGTGGTTCGGGACAGAATTGTTTTAAAATAGTTCATCCCTGTCACCTTGGAAACGAGTCTGGCGACAGTGTGGCAGTCCTTATCCTGATGTTTTTGAGCACCCCCACCGCAGCAGCGCCGACGCCTTCTCTTATCGCCATATAAATTAGCCTGATGCTCTAACCTGTCGGAGACTCTTTCCCCTTGTGGTTACATTCCACATATATGTCCTGAAGAAAAGTGAAAAGATCAATTCAATCAGTAGGCCTATTAGCTCAGCTGGTTAGAGCGTCGTGCTAATAACGCGAAGGTCACAGGTTCGAGACCTGTATGGGCTATTCTTTTTTTTCTTTACACAATGGAAAATGGAAAAAAACAAATTATATGGCTTCGCCCGGGTTCGAACCAGAGACCTTCAGTGTGTTAGACTGACGTGATAACCAACTACACCACGAAACCTTAGTTATCTTTTTCCTACAAATTCTTTTACAACACTAGACGGATCTAATATCTAGCAAGATGGCCCACTAACTGAATCATCTAATTGCTTCAGCCATTGAAGCTGGAAAATCATACAGCTCATACATGCTTATATCTAATAATAGCCAACTGCCACAGGAAAAGAAAGATACGATGTGAAAAAATTTAGGTTCACAGCCCTACCAGCAAATTATACTGTATATAACAGTTGGCTCGAGCTCGACACAACTGTGATTGAACTGTTCTTCAAGACAAATTCTCCCCACTTTCAGACATCACATAGACAGGTATGAACTTTTTTTCAGTACGGCTAGCTCTTCTTTTTCGTCAAAGCCCACACAGCCATGGTAATTCTGCTGAAAACAGCGTCAGTCTGGGTTAGTTCCATTCAAACCATACAAGTTAGAGTCCAAAACAAGGGCAAAAGTGTTTGGAAAAGTAGATACGGCGGAGACGTATCAAGAAGCCGTCGAGCGCCACCTTCTTTGTCTTCGGGGATGACTTCGCTGACAACAGGAACCTCCCTCTGACCGACCCCGTCACCGAGATGTCACGGCAATGGGCTTACCCCTACGGCTCCAACTACATCGATGCCGATGGGTTTCCGCGGCCGAATACCCCATCAAGCCGCTTCTCAAACTACAAGATCCAGTCGGATTTCATCGGTAAGTACCGTTGTTATACTTATTTATTGCCCTAAAACAAGTACTCTGTTATATTGTATAAATCCCTGGTGCATCATAATTAACCCTACTCATTGTTCTATTGATAACTTGCAGCAACAATGTTGGGGTTGGAGGAAGCCCCTCCAGCACATGCCCGTACAGCGGAGAAAACATGCGACCCGTCCGGCATGACTTTTGCTACGGGTGGTGCAATGGTGTTGGATAGTACATCACATGAGTTTCCCACCTTTACCAAGCAAGTTGATATTTTCAGGAAGATGGTCAAGGACGGGACCATCACGGAGAAACAATTGACTCACTCTGTAGCGCTCGTGGCCTTCTCCGGCAATGATTATGCAAGCACCGGCGTCATTGGACTAAGTAGCCCCAACGATGTGAGTACTATATCAACATAGTATGCATACACTAGTTTGAACAATTAATTTGTTTGTGCATCTTACTAACTTAATTTTCATGTATGCGGTGCAGATTAATGCTTATATTGGGAAAGTGACAAAAGAGATGGCTGCTAATGTGGAGCAATTGTTGAAGCTCGGGGTGACAAAGGTTCTTGTCAACAACTTACATCCTGTCGGTTGCACACCATCACAAACCCGAACTAACAACTACACCACGTGCGATATTTTTGAAAACTTGGGTGTTTCCATCCATAACAATAACTTGAAACAAGTTATGACAGCAAAGAAGAATGTCCACATCGCCGATCTGTACACCACATTCATTAATATTGTGGATAATGTGCCAGGTATGTATCTGCATGCATTCAAAAGTTTCTTTATTTCAAAATTTTCTAATCTAAATTAATTTGATGTACATTAATGTAGGTAAAGGCTCAGACCTAACAAAGCAATTCAAGCGCAAACTATCGCCGTGTTGCGAGAGTTTAGATTCGAAGGGTTACTGTGGACAGCAAGGCGAGTTGTCCAGAGAGCTTCTTTACACCGTGTGCGACAAGTCCAATAAATTTTTCTATTGGGACGACATGCACCCGATGCACGTGGGATGGGAGGCTGCCATGAAACAATTGGAAAAGCCCTTGAGGGTGTTTTTAGATCAAGACTAGATAGTCAGCTTTCATATGTCGTTGTAGCGCTTTTCATCCATGATGACAATATTCTGATTGTATTTGTTCGATAGTTTCAAGCGTTTCAAAGACTGTATTTTCTGTATTCCAGGATGAATATTATATTGCATTTGCGTCTTCTTTTGTGAAAACTATATTCCTAAGAAGTAATTAGTGTATATCATTTGGCACATCTACAATAAAGATGTGTTCTAGCTATACAAACCGAATGCTTGCCTATATGCGGCTCAATAAGCTCAAGGCATTTCCACACCGTTTGATTATTTGTTATCGACGTGATCTATCGGGTCGACATGTTCTAGGGGTGACGGGTGCCTTGTCACTGAATTGAGGATTGATATAGGGGTATCTGTGGATACCCGACCCGAATGGGTATGGTTTAGGTTCGTTTTTATGTGCATATACAACGCTTAAACACCATCAACTAGTCATGGAGAAGACATGAGCATAACTCTATACTTGCGCAACTAGACCCGATAGTCTAACTCACAGGATCCATAACTGTTTTTTCCACGCCAACCCACGGCAGTGCACTAAGCAATCCTCTCACAAAACATTGCAACCCACCAACACTTCCCGCCGCTTGCCTCCAATATGTGACCTCGCCTAATATATCCATGACGAGCTCCCTGGGTCTCTTTTGGTGCTCCACCTTATTGAAGACTCTCACATTTTTTTGCTTCCACGGGGACCAGGTGAAGACTCTCACCTTTCTTTGCCTCCGCGGGGACCAGATGGAGACTCTCGCATTTCTTTGCTTCCACGGGGACCATTTGACCGCTATGATTAATGTGTCGAAACCAATACCCCGATTCTCCGTGTGTGCAGATTCCGAATGCTACCCTTTTTGTATTTGTTTTTTGCGCGAACCAATTGCAACATTGTTTCACATGGTTTTCATTGGAAACGACTTGTCAACATGGCATGCCATAGAGTATGGCCTTGAATTGCACAATAAATAAGAGACTATCCGGCGAGTGGGAAATGGGGTGAACATTCGGGTTTGGCATGGCCACTCGATCCCAAGAGACCCCCTTGCGATCTACCCCCCCCCCCTCCCGAGGCCAGTGCCACCTCCACTGGGTGGTCGAATTCATCTAACAAGGAGGTAAAAAAATCCGGCTAGGCTGCAACAATATTTTTAGGAGCTGGATGTCGAGGAGATTGCAAAGCTTAAGCCTTAGAGCACATGGAAGCGTGAGCACTCGGAGAAGCATGGTTTACAGTTTGCAACACTTATTGATTGCCCTTGGACGAGCATAGGGTAGCGGTGCGTCAAGCAATAAACAGGCTAACACTCGCCCAGATTGGAAGTCCATATGTCACGGTGCCCCAAAAATGTGTATTTTCATATGGAAGTTAACTTCCAATACACTCGCAAACTAGGAGAATATATGACATTGAGGTAGTGTGTTGTCTGTCTCTTGCCCACGGGGCAACTGTGTGGAGCGCCATGCCTCTGATGGCCACCAAAAAGCCTTTTATGGATCCGTTTATCGAAGGCTTACCACTCATTATTTTATGATTATGCTGCAAGCATGAGTTTTGAAAGGCTTTTGATCCTGGAAAATAGGACCGTCAAATAAACCAACTCCCATAAAGTAAAATGTCATACATTTCGAGATAGAATCCTATACTATTAAGTACTGAGGTTCAATGACACTTCATTGGCCATTGTAACACTTTACTTTGGTATATCATTTTTTATTAAGAGTGGGCTCATGTTGATTGCTAACCTTACGATCAAGGGGGAGATTGTTGGAATTGATCTCAGGTTGTTATTGACCTAGAGAGAAGGGGGAGTCTTTTTCCACAATGGTGCTTTGATCGTGGGCACCTAGAACCAACATATGGTTTCAGTCCTTCGCCCATCAGCCCGTCGTATAAACAGAAGATGTCACGTACCTCTTCGTGTGTGCACACATATATGAGTTAAACCTTGCTAGAGGGCTAACTACCGATCCTAAAAAAGAGAGTTGATGGCCAGAAGACCCTCTACTACCACCGGCTACCACATGGTAGTGTCGGCGGCCCTCCCGCGTACCTGCTGCCGTCTACCCTGTTGTTGCTCTTCTCCTCCGAAGGATTCCACATCACTGGAGACTCATGACAGTAAAATCAGGGACTATCCCATCTTGGTCATACAAAATCATGGTTAGTATGTAATCTTCCGATGTGCTTCAGGTGTTTCAGTCAGAGATCCATATCCTATTATGTTAACCCTTAATGATTATCTCTAACATACTCCAGTCAGTGTCACAATGAAAAACTCTGGGGAACCCATACCTTCAAATGCGTGGAATATTGCAGTTATCAAATGTTCTAGGAGTTCAATAATATCTCTGGTTTTACATGTCAACATACAAAGCTTTCAATGAGAAGTGCCACCGATCAGAAGAATCTGAATCTGAATTCCCCTGCTCCAAGCTGTGAAAAGGTGTGTGCTGTTAAATTTCATCCTTCCCCCAATCTTCACCACCCCGCTCCAACGCACCCTTCTCTCTTTCGCTACTTCGAGGTTGTTAACTGACTTTGGCAATTTTACAGATGCTTTAGTGGACCATGTGAATTACCACTTCTTTTCTTTATTCTTTGTTATTATATCCAAACCATTCAATCAATATCCATCTGTGGGTTCACCGTCATTCACAATACCAGATGGAGCTGAGTTAAGTTGTGATGGTGTTCGTAAGCATGATAAGCACAATTTTTCTAATGCAGCATCGAGATCGAGCCGGCTGGCACATCTTTTTTTTTTTTTTGCGAGAATGCACGGTCCGGTAATGGTAGTCTTATGTGTGTCTCGATTTCCCGTGGTAACCAACAAAGGCATAGATGTTTGCGTTGCTAGTGTAATTGCTATCTCGAAGGCATAGATGTGTGTGTGTGGATTTCCTGACTGACACCTCTTCTGATCTTTAGGTTTCTTTGTACCGTGGGCTAAGTGTACATGTGTAGGGTGAACAAAAACAGTTTTGTTTTGGCTGATTCAAATGTTCCTTTTTTTGAACTTTAGCAACTTTATTTAAGAAACAACATGATGGTTCACTTCTTCCTCCTCCTGTTACACTGCCAGCTCTGGTATGATACTCCGCTTTCCGTTCTGCATGATATGCCAATCTCACAGTAAAACACCCAGACTTACAAAGTTGTCACGATATGAAGTCCGGTTGATCTTGAACTTTAAAGCTTTTCCCATGTGATTGAAGTAAATAATACTTCCTCCGTTCCTAAATATTTATCTTTGTAGATATTTCAACAAATGACTACATACGAAGTAAAATGATTGAACCTATACTCTAAAATATGACTTCATACATCCGTATGTTGTAACCATTTGAAATGACTAGGAAGATAAATATTTGGGAACGGAGGGACTATATAGCATGAAAAATAAAAACCACGCAAGAGGCCTATTAGCTCAGCTGGTTAGAGCGTCGTGCTAATAACGCGAAGGTCACAGGTTCGAGACCTGTATGGGCCATTCTTTTTCTTCTTTACACAATGGAAAATGGGAATAAAAAACAAATTAAATGGCTTCGCCCGGGTTCGAACCGGAGACCTTCAGTGTGTTAGACTAACATGATAACCAACTACACCACGAAACCTTCATGTCCTGTTGCTACAAAAACATCTTACAAACCAGGCGTCTCCAATAATCTAACAAGATGCCCAACTAATTGAATCACCTGATTGTTTCAGCTGTACAAACCAAGCGACATTAAAGCTGGAAAATCACACGGCTTATATATCTGCTTAACTAATAGCCCACTGCCACAAGGAAAGAAAGATACCATGTGAAGAAAATTAGGTTCACAGCCCAACCAACAAATTATCTACAAAATAGTTGGCTCAACACAACTGTGTCCGAACTGTTCTTCCAGACAAATTCTCCCCATTTTCAGACTAGCTCTTCTTTTTTGTCAAATCCCACACAACCAACATATTTGTTCAGATAGTAGCATAAGAGCATCTCCAGCCGCGTCCCCAACCCCTCAAGGCTTTTTTTTAACGCCAGCGCCAAAAAATCGGTTCAGTCGCGCCCCCACGAGCCTGTTTTTTTTTGCCGGATTGTGCCGAAATTGGCGCCGGCGCACCCAACCTGAACCCGGCGCGCTGGGGAGCGCCCGGGGGCGCTGGCGCGAACGTTTTGGCGCGAAAGAGTGGCGGGACCAGCGCGTCAGCGAGACGAAGGCTGGTCGTCCTCATCGTCTCGGTTTTCCCGCGGGGAATCAATGCCAAGGCTGCCGCCGGTAGCCTGCCATTGATTCACGGGCGGCGAAGTGCGGCGACGCCGCGCTGCCTTCCGCCACGCGTTCGCACGCGGCCACCCCCGAGCCGCTATAAAAGGCGCCCCTGGCCGCGCTGGTGAGGCACCCATCTCTCCCCCTCCTCGCCGCCGCACTTCCTCCCCTCTCTCCGCCATTCGAGCCCCTCTCTCTCCCCCCGGCAACCATGAGCGCGAGGTACCCCGGCAACGCGGTGGAGGCCAACAGTTTCGGCCGCCGCTCGCTGCATGAGCGGGAGACCTACCTCCTCCACGAGGCCAACTACCCCGCGCCGCCCGACGTACGCGCTCCGTCGCGGTGGAGGCTCAGCGCCAGCGGGGTCCCTGTCCCCCCTCTGCCCGTCGCCGAGACGCCCTATTTCCACGCCGAGATCGAGCGTGCGCGGGCGTCCCTGACGGCCACGGAGCGGGCACTCCCAGAGTACGCCGCCAACAACCACGCGGCGTGGGAACGCTGGCAGGAGGAGCGGCTCGTCTCCACCAACAACGCGCGGATGCCGCGCGGCCGCAACAACAGCGAGGGCCGCCGCCTGTGCTGGGGCGTCCCTGGCCGCACGCTCAGCGGCGTCCTCGCGCACGTCGAGGGCGGCAACGACCCGCCGCTCGAGTGAAGCAGCACGCCAGGGCAAGGGGTCGAGCAGTGGCCGTGTCAAGGAGGAGAAGCATCGGCCGTAGTTTAGGTTTTTTCTTCATCCCTTTTATTCGTGTAAAAAACGCCTAAATTTCGTCGAAATTTGGCCGTGTTTGTTCAAATTTGATCGTGTTTGTTGAAATTTAGACGAACTGTGGGAGCGTCTGGGGCGACCTAGGGCGGCGGCTGGGAACGTGCTCACCCCCATGTCGAAAAAAACGCCGGCTTGTCTCCAAACGTCACTTTTTCGTGCCCTTGGGGGCCGAACGGCTGGATATGCCCTGTACACACACATAAGATCTGGGATTACACCGGGATGATAGATCTAACTAAAAGCATGTATTCGAGCACGGCGCATCCGACAAACTTTTTACAGGAACGAAGGACAAGCTTGAAATTCTGTTGCCAGGAATTTAATGTCACCAGTGGACGGTAACAGCAGCTACAATGAACACACTAGCTTGATACCGGTGAAACCAAATGGCCAGCAGCTCTCTCCATGCGAGGGCCCAGCTCCGGCATGAACGCAACCATTAAGTTGCACATATGAATTTTCCTGGGCAAATTCACAGGTACAGGGCCCAACAGAAATTCCCAATCACCCAGTTTTGGATCGGAAATAAATAAACTAATAAGCTGAACATGACGAGTGCCACAAAAATCCACTAGTTTGTACCAGCCGTTGTTTATTCAGCGAGATTTTTTTTTAAGAAATGTTTATTCAGCGAGATAAGATGGCTCTCTGGACAGGCAGATCCGAGCGATCTAGCGCGTACCCCCGAGGTGCTGTTTTGTTGCTTGGGCCGGCCCACTCTTTCTACTTTCATTCAATCCGGTAACCTTCCCTGAACCACTTTTTGTTTTTCATTCGGTTTTTTCTTTTTCTTTTTTTCTTTTTTCTTTTTTCCTATATGTTTCTTTTTTATTTTTTTATTTTTATCTTATTTTTTGTTTTTATCCATAAATAGGCAAGATGACTAAGACCCCGTTTTCCGGAAGAACGGAATGGGCAAGTTACTTGTTGGAAATCATACATACATACTGATGTGTGCGGTCCGATGAGCGTTGACGTGCGCGGTGGATATCGTTACTTTGTCACCTTCACCGATGATTTGAGTAGATATGTGTATATTTATTTAATGAAGTACAAGTCTGAAACGTTTAGAAAGTTTAAGCAATTTCAGAGTGAAGTTGAGAATCATCGTAACAAGAAGATCAAATTCCTATGATCTGATCGAGGGGGAGAGTATCTGTGTTATGAGTTTGACAATCACTTCAAACAATGTGGAATTGTTTCACAGTTGACACCATCTGAAACACCACAACGTAATGGTTTTTATAACTCGGCAATTTTGGAGATCGTAGCTCGATAAGTTCTACATTTTAAAGCCAGCTGAATGTCAGTTGAATATTTGAAGACCAATATTTTTGTCAAGTCAGAGCATTGAAGGCCGACTCAAATGGATTCTTACGACCTCTGTTTTCTTAAGAAGACAAATCAGCCGGAACTGTTCAATTCGTATGACCTCTGTTTTCTTAGAAAGTAAAGTTATCATTTCAAAATTTAATTGAAACAACTGAAGTTGTCCAGAGAATAAATCATGGAACATCGGTAGCAAATCCCCTTTAACAATATGCCAGCACTTTTTATAAAACTCCGCCGGGAAACCATCCAGCCCTAGAGCCTTATTATTCTTCATTTGTGAAATAGCTTCAAACACCTCTTTCTCCGTAAATGGGGCGGTCAAAATATCATTCTCATCCGCAGCAAGTTGAGGGACATCCTCAACCCTGGACTCATCCAAGGATATGAAATTATCCTCCGGAGGCCCAAACATCTACTTATAGTAATTGGTTATATATAATTTTAGGTTTTCCTGTCCTAAAATCATCCCCTCATCCTGCTCAAGCTGAAATATCCTCTTCTTTCGGTGCTTGCCATTCGCAATCATATGAAAGAATTGAGTGGTATCATCCCCTTGGACGATTTTGCAAACTTTAGCTCACAATGCCCACCTCAATTCCTCCTTTCGAAGTAGTTCTTTCAGTCTCATCTCCGCCTCCACTTTAGTTTCTAGCTCCCTGGTATATGAAATGGTGGACTCGGCTTTTAAATCTAGGCATTGAATAAGTACAAGTAGCCTTTCCTTTTCAACCATATAAATCCCAGTCATATGCTTAGCCCACCCACGAAGGAATCTTCATAGATGCTTTATCTTATTCTGCCATCTTTCAACAGGGCCCTCCCTCTTGAATCTTTAGGGACTCTTTGATTCATAGGATTTCCCAAATGCAGGAATAGGAAAAACGTGGGATTGGATTGGCATGTCATCTTGAATCCTACATGATTCTATGAGTGTTTGATTGTGCATAAGAAAAACGTAAGATTCTTTTAAAGAGGTTTGAGTGGATGGAAAATTTCCTATGAAATCTAGTGCAAATGAATCCTATGAAAAAATTCCTACGGTTTACAATCCTACGAATCAAACAACCCACATAGGAAAAAATCCTAAGGATTAGAATCCTTCAAAATTCCTTTGAGAATCCTTTGAATCAAAGAAGCCCTTAGCCCATTCCCTTGCTATCAGATCCAGGAACCCTTCTCTTTCAAACCACGCTAATTCGAAACAAAAATGTTTTTATTCCCCACATGGGTTGCCTCGCCAGAGTCAACGAGCAACAGGGTGTGTTCTGAGATAGCGCGCGACAACGCTTGGACTGTTACCAGGGAAAACTTCTGCTCCCATTCGACCCTAGCGAGGACACGATCCAGCTTCCCAAATGTCGGGTTTGGCAATGTATTAGGCCGAGTGAATTTTCTACCAAAAAGCTCTATCTCTCTAAGATTCAAGTTTTCGATTATGGTATCTATTTATTATATACTTAAAACGATAGAAAAAGAACGGCTCATATTTTGTAGTAAAAAAGAGTTAAAAAGAACGGCTGTGATTTAATAAAGAAAATAAGTACGTATGTATGCATGTATCCTTATTCCATCCGATAGAATAGAATACAGAATAAAAGGAAAGAAGAGTTTCCATTGTAATCATGTACACGTAGAGATATTATAAGGGAGATGTGCAGATGTAGGTAAGAGAGAGATATGGAATAAAATAGAAGGAGAAGCAGAATAACCATAAGTGTCCTCCGCCCGGCTCCAACTCGACAACATACGAGCACGCTTGCGATCCCATCGGAGCCTGTGGAGCTGCAGACGTCGGCGCCACTGCAAGCAGGCTAGAGCTAGGAAAGGACAACACGAAGCTCCAGAGGAAACTCTATGGAAGAAGGCCATTAACTTGACCTGAAACGCAAGACCTCATGCGAGAGTGACGGAGAGGCTGGCAACGCCGACGCCGGCGACAACACACAGTCGACGGCTAACATGGACACGATAACTTCTTCTCGAATTGGACCGCCTTACCGTGGGCTCCTTCCGCATCAAGGATCAATGCCCGCACACACTAGTCTTCCGTGCCGTTCGGCACTAGCAAAACTAGGACAAACTTTGCTACTGCCCATTGAGCAGCAGGCTGACAAGCTGCTTCGGGCCCGCCACAACACCACCGGCTTGAACAACAATTGCTTGGACAAAAACAAGCTGAGAAGCATCGTTTGGGTGAGAGCAGCGTGTTAGAAGGAAGACGAGGATTGGAACAAGGGCAGTGCAAGATGCGGCGGGTAAGCAAGGAGGGACCATCCGTGGTGCAATTGCTGTAGAGAGCTTACTGGCCGTCAATGAACGGCAGTTGGTGTGGCAATCGATGTGCCGACACGTACACTGTGGAGCTGGAGGAGGAGCAGGGTAGCAATTAGGAGTGCCCTCATGGAAATGGAAGGTGGAAAGTGCTGCCCACGTGAAAAGCATCTTCTGCGACGCCGATGCCGACGCCGACGCCGGCAGAGCAGCCAGCTTCGAACGGATTGCTGGCTCGACAACTTAAACTGGAGCCAAGCCGAGGCATCTTGAGATGAAATAATGACTCCGTAGTATTGCTGCACCACATGGCGCGTTGGATGGGATTAACCTTTCTTCTAAATCTTATGTCGAACAAGTGGACGAGTTGCTATGTAAAAATAATATATTAAAATGTCAAAAAATCGGATGTTTTTAGTCATTAAAGTTTGTCTTGCATGTCCGTTTAATTCACAATTAAAATTTGATAAGATTTGCTTGAAATTTCTAAAATTATTTTTCATGATTACAAGATTGTTGCTTTCAAAATAAAATAATTTTTCATTGTTTCAGGTATAACCAATTTAATTTTCATTTTCATGTAAATATACATGTGCTTGAAGCATGAATGTGTACACTTGCAAGCACTTCATTTTGTACTATCAACTTTTCTCTGAATTTAGCGGAGAACATTATCCTCCCCTAAATAGCTTCTATATGGAGAATCTTAATTAGGTAAAGTTATATGTTTGCGACAAAATAGACGAATTACACATGAAAGTAGGACAGTAACCGCGCAGGAAATAGAACCAAAGACTTGAGGGTTAAGGAGGGAACAATCTCCAACATAACTATGGCATGACACATGAATATATATCAGGGGCGCTCGATCGAGTCAATGGTCCATCCAACATCAATGTACACCAACAAACATACATCCTTGAAGGCACTTTTCCTATCATCTATACATAACATCAGACAAATATAAGCTTGAAGATGCCAAGAGAAAACGGTAACCTCGACTGATATGGCAAAACGAAATCATATGGAAAAAAGCAAGAAGGCCAGTGAGTGCTCATTAAGGTGGAAAAACATCACAGTTAAGGCTTTGTTTTAATTGTACACTGCCATCCTTAGATCACACACAATAATTATAAGCGGCTTGCACATAATGGAACAATAAATTTGTGCATGAAATTATAGGTTTTGTAAAACCAATGACATAGAAAGGGATTACATAGTATGATATCTATCAATCAAAAATCCTGGAGTACAAGCGAGCTCCACCTTGCTATCATTGCCTTCAAGGATTGTAATTTTACATTATGTGCACTATTTAATAGTTAGGGTTTGGAGAAACATAGTCACACCTAATATAATAATGTAATAGTTGGGGTTTCGGAAATCAAACTAAGTAAGATCATAAAATCAGGTTTGCTGCATTTATTGAAGGCTAAAAATTAGACAAGCAGAAGGAAATCAAGTGACATGAGACTACAACTACTGTTTCATAGTGACAATTACCGATGAAACGTGCCACTCTATGAGAATACAATAGCTTCATGGGTAAAGAAAGGCCTGGCGACAGAGAGCAAAAGAGTGGAATCAATGTAGACATATTCCATATTTAAATGGTATAAATACATGAAGGTAACCGTCAATGCATACATCGTGACAAAAACTAAATCACTTGCTATAAATGTGTTTATTTAAATATCACACTTCAACTTACCATAACATATCTAAGGCCCATTGTCAAACAACTTTTAATGGGACCTAACAAATAAACTTGGAATGGTATACTATGTAGGGTGTCATCACATATAGAAAGAGATGCTCAAATGCCAAAAAAAAATGGTTGTCTAAAATACATAACTAGAAATAATAAACATCTAGCCGCGCAAATGCGCGGGTGGACCCGCTAGTTAAACATAAACGACCATCTGCCGTCAAAATTCTCATTATTCTTTTCCTCCCTCCTTCGAATAATGTTAAAATCGCCCCCAACCTCTTCCGAAGTAAACTTGACAGTGAACTTCCTGACTTCCACCTCTTCCGATCTTTAGGTTTCTTTGTATACTGGATTAAGTGTACATGTGTAGGGTGAACAAAAACAGCTTTGGTTATGCTGATTCAAATGTACCTTTCTGCAAGGTGTTCCTGAACTTTAACTTAATTTATATTTCCTCCGTTTCAGAATACTTGAAGTTCTAGGTTTGCTCTAATTGAAACTTTCTTAAGTTTGACCAAGTTTATAAAAAAAAATCCACGTTTATACTAGTATGAAAATATACTTTCTGATTAATCTAATGAAACTAATTTGGTGTTGCCATAAACAGTAAGTTCTGAAAATTTGAATTGAAAATCAACATAAGCTGATATTTTCTGTCAGCAAATATTGCTTAGTGCTCTACCTAGGTGCAAAGTTAATGTCATTGGTGTTGGCCTGGGCGGAAAAGAACAAAACCAGGGCTCCAAACATGCTTTCAGAAACAGCCTTTTGAAGCATCGTTTTTCGCCTAGAGCAATATGAATGTTTTTTCTTCATGAACTTTTGCACTTTTTTTTTGTGAATATTGTGGTTCGGGACAGAATTGTTTTAAAATAGTTCATCCCTGTCACCTTGGAAACGAGCCTGGCGGCAGTGTGGCAGTCCTTATCCTGATGTTTTTGAGCACCCTCACCGCAGCAGCGCCGACGCCTTCTCTTATCACCAGGGCTCCAAACATGCTTTAACTTAATTTATATTTCCTCCGTTTCAGAATACTTGAAGTTCTAGGTTTGCTCTAATTGAAACTTTCTTAAGTTTGACCAAGTTTATAAAAAAAATCCACGTTTATACTAGTATGAAAATATACTTTCTGATTAATCTAATGAAACTAATTTGGTGTTGCCATAAACAGTAAGTTCTGAAAATTTGAATTGAAAATCAACATAAGCTGATATTTTCTGTCAGCAAATATTGCTTAGTGCTCTACCTAGGTGCAAAGTTAATGTCATTGGTGTTGGCCTGGGCGGAAAAGAACAAAACCAGGGCTCCAAACATGCTTTCAGAAACAGCCTTTTGAAGCATCGTTTTTCGCCTAGAGCAATATGAATGTTTTTTCTTCATGAACTTTTGCACTTTTTTTTGTGAATATTGTGGTTCGGGACAGAATTGTTTTAAAATAGTTCATCCCTGTCACCTTGGAAACGAGTCTGGCGGCAGTGTGGCAGTCCTTATCCTGATGTTTTTGAGCACCCCCACCGCAGCAGCGCCGACGCCTTCTCTTATCGCCATATAAATTAGCCTGATGCTCTAACCTGTCGGAGACTCTTTCCCCTTGTGGTTACATTCCACATATATGTCCTGAAGAAAAGTGAAAAGATCAATTCAATCAGTAGGCCTATTAGCTCAGCTGGTTAGAGCGTCGTGCTAATAACGCGAAGGTCACAGGTTCGAGACCTGTATGGGCTATTCTTTTTTTTCTTTACACAATGGAAAATGGAAAAAAACAAATTATATGGCTTCGCCCGGGTTCGAACCAGAGACCTTCAGTGTGTTAGACTGACGTGATAACCAACTACACCACGAAACCTTAGTTATCTTTTTCCTACAAATTCTTTTACAACACTAGACGGATCTAATATCTAGCAAGATGGCCCACTAACTGAATCATCTAATTGCTTCAGCCATTGAAGCTGGAAAATCATACAGCTCATACATGCTTATATCTAATAATAGCCAACTGCCACAGGAAAAGAAAGATACGATGTGAAAAAATTTAGGTTCACAGCCCTACCAGCAAATTATACTGTATATAACAGTTGGCTCGAGCTCGACACAACTGTGATTGAACTGTTCTTCAAGACAAATTCTCCCCACTTTCAGACATCACATAGACAGGTATGAACTTTTTTTCAGTACGGCTAGCTCTTCTTTTTCGTCAAAGCCCACACAGCCATGGTAATTCTGCTGAAAACAGCGTCAGTCTGGGTTAGTTCCATTCAAACCATACAAGTTAGAGTCCAAAACAAGGGCAAAAGTGTTTGGAAAAGTAGATACGGCGGAGACGTATCAAGAAGCCGTCGAGCGCCACCTTCTTTGTCTTCGGGGATGACTTCGCTGACAACAGGAACCTCCCTCTGACCGACCCCGTCACCGAGATGTCACGGCAATGGGCTTACCCCTACGGCTCCAACTACATCGATGCCGATGGGTTTCCGCGGCCGAATACCCCATCAAGCCGCTTCTCAAACTACAAGATCCAGTCGGATTTCATCGGTAAGTACCGTTGTTATACTTATTTATTGCCCTAAAACAAGTACTCTGTTATATTGTATAAATCCCTGGTGCATCATAATTAACCCTACTCATTGTTCTATTGATAACTTGCAGCAACAATGTTGGGGTTGGAGGAAGCCCCTCCAGCACATGCCCGTACAGCGGAGAAAACATGCGACCCGTCCGGCATGACTTTTGCTACGGGTGGTGCAATGGTGTTGGATAGTACATCACATGAGTTTCCCACCTTTACCAAGCAAGTTGATATTTTCAGGAAGATGGTCAAGGACGGGACCATCACGGAGAAACAATTGACTCACTCTGTAGCGCTCGTGGCCTTCTCCGGCAATGATTATGCAAGCACCGGCGTCATTGGACTAAGTAGCCCCAACGATGTGAGTACTATATCAACATAGTATGCATACACTAGTTTGAACAATTAATTTGTTTGTGCATCTTACTAACTTAATTTTCATGTATGCGGTGCAGATTAATGCTTATATTGGGAAAGTGACAAAAGAGATGGCTGCTAATGTGGAGCAATTGTTGAAGCTCGGGGTGACAAAGGTTCTTGTCAACAACTTACATCCTGTCGGTTGCACACCATCACAAACCCGAACTAACAACTACACCACGTGCGATATTTTTGAAAACTTGGGTGTTTCCATCCATAACAATAACTTGAAACAAGTTATGACAGCAAAGAAGAATGTCCACATCGCCGATCTGTACACCACATTCATTAATATTGTGGATAATGTGCCAGGTATGTATCTGCATGCATTCAAAAGTTTCTTTATTTCAAAATTTTCTAATCTAAATTAATTTGATGTACATTAATGTAGGTAAAGGCTCAGACCTAACAAAGCAATTCAAGCGCAAACTATCGCCGTGTTGCGAGAGTTTAGATTCGAAGGGTTACTGTGGACAGCAAGGCGAGTTGTCCAGAGAGCTTCTTTACACCGTGTGCGACAAGTCCAATAAATTTTTCTATTGGGACGACATGCACCCGATGCACGTGGGATGGGAGGCTGCCATGAAACAATTGGAAAAGCCCTTGAGGGTGTTTTTAGATCAAGACTAGATAGTCAGCTTTCATATGTCGTTGTAGCGCTTTTCATCCATGATGACAATATTCTGATTGTATTTGTTCGATAGTTTCAAGCGTTTCAAAGACTGTATTTTCTGTATTCCAGGATGAATATTATATTGCATTTGCGTCTTCTTTTGTGAAAACTATATTCCTAAGAAGTAATTAGTGTATATCATTTGGCACATCTACAATAAAGATGTGTTCTAGCTATACAAACCGAATGCTTGCCTATATGCGGCTCAATAAGCTCAAGGCATTTCCACACCGTTTGATTATTTGTTATCGACGTGATCTATCGGGTCGACATGTTCTAGGGGTGACGGGTGCCTTGTCACTGAATTGAGGATTGATATAGGGGTATCTGTGGATACCCGACCCGAATGGGTATGGTTTAGGTTCGTTTTTATGTGCATATACAACGCTTAAACACCATCAACTAGTCATGGAGAAGACATGAGCATAACTCTATACTTGCGCAACTAGACCCGATAGTCTAACTCACAGGATCCATAACTGTTTTTTCCACGCCAACCCACGGCAGTGCACTAAGCAATCCTCTCACAAAACATTGCAACCCACCAACACTTCCCGCCGCTTGCCTCCAATATGTGACCTCGCCTAATATATCCATGACGAGCTCCCTGGGTCTCTTTTGGTGCTCCACCTTATTGAAGACTCTCACATTTTTTTGCTTCCACGGGGACCAGGTGAAGACTCTCACCTTTCTTTGCCTCCGCGGGGACCAGATGGAGACTCTCGCATTTCTTTGCTTCCACGGGGACCATTTGACCGCTATGATTAATGTGTCGAAACCAATACCCCGATTCTCCGTGTGTGCAGATTCCGAATGCTACCCTTTTTGTATTTGTTTTTTGCGCGAACCAATTGCAACATTGTTTCACATGGTTTTCATTGGAAACGACTTGTCAACATGGCATGCCATAGAGTATGGCCTTGAATTGCACAATAAATAAGAGACTATCCGGCGAGTGGGAAATGGGGTGAACATTCGGGTTTGGCATGGCCACTCGATCCCAAGAGACCCCCTTGCGATCTACCCCCCCCCCCCTCCCGAGGCCAGTGCCACCTCCACTGGGTGGTCGAATTCATCTAACAAGGAGGTAAAAAAATCCGGCTAGGCTGCAACAATATTTTTAGGAGCTGGATGTCGAGGAGATTGCAAAGCTTAAGCCTTAGAGCACATGGAAGCGTGAGCACTCGGAGAAGCATGGTTTACAGTTTGCAACACTTATTGATTGCCCTTGGACGAGCATAGGGTAGCGGTGCGTCAAGCAATAAACAGGCTAACACTCGCCCAGATTGGAAGTCCATATGTCACGGTGCCCCAAAAATGTGTATTTTCATATGGAAGTTAACTTCCAATACACTCGCAAACTAGGAGAATATATGACATTGAGGTAGTGTGTTGTCTGTCTCTTGCCCACGGGGCAACTGTGTGGAGCGCCATGCCTCTGATGGCCACCAAAAAGCCTTTTATGGATCCGTTTATCGAAGGCTTACCACTCATTATTTTATGATTATGCTGCAAGCATGAGTTTTGAAAGGCTTTTGATCCTGGAAAATAGGACCGTCAAATAAACCAACTCCCATAAAGTAAAATGTCATACATTTCGAGATAGAATCCTATACTATTAAGTACTGAGGTTCAATGACACTTCATTGGCCATTGTAACACTTTACTTTGGTATATCATTTTTTATTAAGAGTGGGCTCATGTTGATTGCTAACCTTACGATCAAGGGGGAGATTGTTGGAATTGATCTCAGGTTGTTATTGACCTAGAGAGAAGGGGGAGTCTTTTTCCACAATGGTGCTTTGATCGTGGGCACCTAGAACCAACATATGGTTTCAGTCCTTCGCCCATCAGCCCGTCGTATAAACAGAAGATGTCACGTACCTCTTCGTGTGTGCACACATATATGAGTTAAACCTTGCTAGAGGGCTAACTACCGATCCTAAAAAAGAGAGTTGATGGCCAGAAGACCCTCTACTACCACCGGCTACCACATGGTAGTGTCGGCGGCCCTCCCGCGTACCTGCTGCCGTCTACCCTGTTGTTGCTCTTCTCCTCCGAAGGATTCCACATCACTGGAGACTCATGACAGTAAAATCAGGGACTATCCCATCTTGGTCATACAAAATCATGGTTAGTATGTAATCTTCCGATGTGCTTCAGGTGTTTCAGTCAGAGATCCATATCCTATTATGTTAACCCTTAATGATTATCTCTAACATACTCCAGTCAGTGTCACAATGAAAAACTCTGGGGAACCCATACCTTCAAATGCGTGGAATATTGCAGTTATCAAATGTTCTAGGAGTTCAATAATATCTCTGGTTTTACATGTCAACATACAAAGCTTTCAATGAGAAGTGCCACCGATCAGAAGAATCTGAATCTGAATTCCCCTGCTCCAAGCTGTGAAAAGGTGTGTGCTGTTAAATTTCATCCTTCCCCCAATCTTCACCACCCCGCTCCAACGCACCCTTCTCTCTTTCGCTACTTCGAGGTTGTTAACTGACTTTGGCAATTTTACAGATGCTTTAGTGGACCATGTGAATTACCACTTCTTTTCTTTATTCTTTGTTATTATATCCAAACCATTCAATCAATATCCATCTGTGGGTTCACCGTCATTCACAATACCAGATGGAGCTGAGTTAAGTTGTGATGGTGTTCGTAAGCATGATAAGCACAATTTTTCTAATGCAGCATCGAGATCGAGCCGGCTGGCACATCTTTTTTTTTTTTTGCGAGAATGCACGGTCCGGTAATGGTAGTCTTATGTGTGTCTCGATTTCCCGTGGTAACCAACAAAGGCATAGATGTTTGCGTTGCTAGTGTAATTGCTATCTCGAAGGCATAGATGTGTGTGTGTGGATTTCCTGACTGACACCTCTTCTGATCTTTAGGTTTCTTTGTACCGTGGGCTAAGTGTACATGTGTAGGGTGAACAAAAACAGTTTTGTTTTGGCTGATTCAAATGTTCCTTTTTTTGAACTTTAGCAACTTTATTTAAGAAACAACATGATGGTTCACTTCTTCCTCCTCCTGTTACACTGCCAGCTCTGGTATGATACTCCGCTTTCCGTTCTGCATGATATGCCAATCTCACAGTAAAACACCCAGACTTACAAAGTTGTCACGATATGAAGTCCGGTTGATCTTGAACTTTAAAGCTTTTCCCATGTGATTGAAGTAAATAATACTTCCTCCGTTCCTAAATATTTATCTTTGTAGATATTTCAACAAATGACTACATACGAAGTAAAATGATTGAACCTATACTCTAAAATATGACTTCATACATCCGTATGTTGTAACCATTTGAAATGACTAGGAAGATAAATATTTGGGAACGGAGGGACTATATAGCATGAAAAATAAAAACCACGCAAGAGGCCTATTAGCTCAGCTGGTTAGAGCGTCGTGCTAATAACGCGAAGGTCACAGGTTCGAGACCTGTATGGGCCATTCTTTTTCTTCTTTACACAATGGAAAATGGGAATAAAAAACAAATTAAATGGCTTCGCCCGGGTTCGAACCGGAGACCTTCAGTGTGTTAGACTAACATGATAACCAACTACACCACGAAACCTTCATGTCCTGTTGCTACAAAAACATCTTACAAACCAGGCGTCTCCAATAATCTAACAAGATGCCCAACTAATTGAATCACCTGATTGTTTCAGCTGTACAAACCAAGCGACATTAAAGCTGGAAAATCACACGGCTTATATATCTGCTTAACTAATAGCCCACTGCCACAAGGAAAGAAAGATACCATGTGAAGAAAATTAGGTTCACAGCCCAACCAACAAATTATCTACAAAATAGTTGGCTCAACACAACTGTGTCCGAACTGTTCTTCCAGACAAATTCTCCCCATTTTCAGACTAGCTCTTCTTTTTTGTCAAATCCCACACAACCAACATATTTGTTCAGATAGTAGCATAAGAGCATCTCCAGCCGCGTCCCCAACCCCTCAAGGCTTTTTTTTAACGCCAGCGCCAAAAAATCGGTTCAGTCGCGCCCCCACGAGCCTGTTTTTTTTTGCCGGATTGTGCCGAAATTGGCGCCGGCGCACCCAACCTGAACCCGGCGCGCTGGGGAGCGCCCGGGGGCGCTGGCGCGAACGTTTTGGCGCGAAAGAGTGGCGGGACCAGCGCGTCAGCGAGACGAAGGCTGGTCGTCCTCATCGTCTCGGTTTTCCCGCGGGGAATCAATGCCAAGGCTGCCGCCGGTAGCCTGCCATTGATTCACGGGCGGCGAAGTGCGGCGACGCCGCGCTGCCTTCCGCCACGCGTTCGCACGCGGCCACCCCCGAGCCGCTATAAAAGGCGCCCCTGGCCGCGCTGGTGAGGCACCCATCTCTCCCCCTCCTCGCCGCCGCACTTCCTCCCCTCTCTCCGCCATTCGAGCCCCTCTCTCTCCCCCCGGCAACCATGAGCGCGAGGTACCCCGGCAACGCGGTGGAGGCCAACAGTTTCGGCCGCCGCTCGCTGCATGAGCGGGAGACCTACCTCCTCCACGAGGCCAACTACCCCGCGCCGCCCGACGTACGCGCTCCGTCGCGGTGGAGGCTCAGCGCCAGCGGGGTCCCTGTCCCCCCTCTGCCCGTCGCCGAGACGCCCTATTTCCACGCCGAGATCGAGCGTGCGCGGGCGTCCCTGACGGCCACGGAGCGGGCACTCCCAGAGTACGCCGCCAACAACCACGCGGCGTGGGAACGCTGGCAGGAGGAGCGGCTCGTCTCCACCAACAACGCGCGGATGCCGCGCGGCCGCAACAACAGCGAGGGCCGCCGCCTGTGCTGGGGCGTCCCTGGCCGCACGCTCAGCGGCGTCCTCGCGCACGTCGAGGGCGGCAACGACCCGCCGCTCGAGTGAAGCAGCACGCCAGGGCAAGGGGTCGAGCAGTGGCCGTGTCAAGGAGGAGAAGCATCGGCCGTAGTTTAGGTTTTTTCTTCATCCCTTTTATTCGTGTAAAAAACGCCTAAATTTCGTCGAAATTTGGCCGTGTTTGTTCAAATTTGATCGTGTTTGTTGAAATTTAGACGAACTGTGGGAGCGTCTGGGGCGACCTAGGGCGGCGGCTGGGAACGTGCTCACCCCCATGTCGAAAAAAACGCCGGCTTGTCTCCAAACGTCACTTTTTCGTGCCCTTGGGGGCCGAACGGCTGGATATGCCCTGTACACACACATAAGATCTGGGATTACACCGGGATGATAGATCTAACTAAAAGCATGTATTCGAGCACGGCGCATCCGACAAACTTTTTACAGGAACGAAGGACAAGCTTGAAATTCTGTTGCCAGGAATTTAATGTCACCAGTGGACGGTAACAGCAGCTACAATGAACACACTAGCTTGATACCGGTGAAACCAAATGGCCAGCAGCTCTCTCCATGCGAGGGCCCAGCTCCGGCATGAACGCAACCATTAAGTTGCACATATGAATTTTCCTGGGCAAATTCACAGGTACAGGGCCCAACAGAAATTCCCAATCACCCAGTTTTGGATCGGAAATAAATAAACTAATAAGCTGAACATGACGAGTGCCACAAAAATCCACTAGTTTGTACCAGCCGTTGTTTATTCAGCGAGATTTTTTTTTAAGAAATGTTTATTCAGCGAGATAAGATGGCTCTCTGGACAGGCAGATCCGAGCGATCTAGCGCGTACCCCCGAGGTGCTGTTTTGTTGCTTGGGCCGGCCCACTCTTTCTACTTTCATTCAATCCGGTAACCTTCCCTGAACCACTTTTTGTTTTTCATTCGGTTTTTTCTTTTTCTTTTTTTCTTTTTTCTTTTTTCCTATATGTTTCTTTTTTATTTTTTTATTTTTATCTTATTTTTTGTTTTTATCCATAAATAGGCAAGATGACTAAGACCCCGTTTTCCGGAAGAACGGAATGGGCAAGTTACTTGTTGGAAATCATACATACATACTGATGTGTGCGGTCCGATGAGCGTTGACGTGCGCGGTGGATATCGTTACTTTGTCACCTTCACCGATGATTTGAGTAGATATGTGTATATTTATTTAATGAAGTACAAGTCTGAAACGTTTAGAAAGTTTAAGCAATTTCAGAGTGAAGTTGAGAATCATCGTAACAAGAAGATCAAATTCCTATGATCTGATCGAGGGGGAGAGTATCTGTGTTATGAGTTTGACAATCACTTCAAACAATGTGGAATTGTTTCACAGTTGACACCATCTGAAACACCACAACGTAATGGTTTTTATAACTCGGCAATTTTGGAGATCGTAGCTCGATAAGTTCTACATTTTAAAGCCAGCTGAATGTCAGTTGAATATTTGAAGACCAATATTTTTGTCAAGTCAGAGCATTGAAGGCCGACTCAAATGGATTCTTACGACCTCTGTTTTCTTAAGAAGACAAATCAGCCGGAACTGTTCAATTCGTATGACCTCTGTTTTCTTAGAAAGTAAAGTTATCATTTCAAAATTTAATTGAAACAACTGAAGTTGTCCAGAGAATAAATCATGGAACATCGGTAGCAAATCCCCTTTAACAATATGCCAGCACTTTTTATAAAACTCCGCCGGGAAACCATCCAGCCCTAGAGCCTTATTATTCTTCATTTGTGAAATAGCTTCAAACACCTCTTTCTCCGTAAATGGGGCGGTCAAAATATCATTCTCATCCGCAGCAAGTTGAGGGACATCCTCAACCCTGGACTCATCCAAGGATATGAAATTATCCTCCGGAGGCCCAAACATCTACTTATAGTAATTGGTTATATATAATTTTAGGTTTTCCTGTCCTAAAATCATCCCCTCATCCTGCTCAAGCTGAAATATCCTCTTCTTTCGGTGCTTGCCATTCGCAATCATATGAAAGAATTGAGTGGTATCATCCCCTTGGACGATTTTGCAAACTTTAGCTCACAATGCCCACCTCAATTCCTCCTTTCGAAGTAGTTCTTTCAGTCTCATCTCCGCCTCCACTTTAGTTTCTAGCTCCCTGGTATATGAAATGGTGGACTCGGCTTTTAAATCTAGGCATTGAATAAGTACAAGTAGCCTTTCCTTTTCAACCATATAAATCCCAGTCATATGCTTAGCCCACCCACGAAGGAATCTTCATAGATGCTTTATCTTATTCTGCCATCTTTCAACAGGGCCCTCCCTCTTGAATCTTTAGGGACTCTTTGATTCATAGGATTTCCCAAATGCAGGAATAGGAAAAACGTGGGATTGGATTGGCATGTCATCTTGAATCCTACATGATTCTATGAGTGTTTGATTGTGCATAAGAAAAACGTAAGATTCTTTTAAAGAGGTTTGAGTGGATGGAAAATTTCCTATGAAATCTAGTGCAAATGAATCCTATGAAAAAATTCCTACGGTTTACAATCCTACGAATCAAACAACCCACATAGGAAAAAATCCTAAGGATTAGAATCCTTCAAAATTCCTTTGAGAATCCTTTGAATCAAAGAAGCCCTTAGCCCATTCCCTTGCTATCAGATCCAGGAACCCTTCTCTTTCAAACCACGCTAATTCGAAACAAAAATGTTTTTATTCCCCACATGGGTTGCCTCGCCAGAGTCAACGAGCAACAGGGTGTGTTCTGAGATAGCGCGCGACAACGCTTGGACTGTTACCAGGGAAAACTTCTGCTCCCATTCGACCCTAGCGAGGACACGATCCAGCTTCCCAAATGTCGGGTTTGGCAATGTATTAGGCCGAGTGAATTTTCTACCAGAAAGCTCTATCTCTCTAAGATTCAAGTTTTCGATTATGGTATCTATTTATTATATACTTAAAACGATAGAAAAAGAACGGCTCATATTTTGTAGTAAAAAAGAGTTAAAAAGAACGGCTGTGATTTAATAAAGAAAATAAGTACGTATGTATGCATGTATCCTTATTCCATCCGATAGAATAGAATACAGAATAAAAGGAAAGAAGAGTTTCCATTGTAATCATGTACACGTAGAGATATTATAAGGGAGATGTGCAGATGTAGGTAAGAGAGAGATATGGAATAAAATAGAAGGAGAAGCAGAATAACCATAAGTGTCCTCCGCCCGGCTCCAACTCGACAACATACGAGCACGCTTGCGATCCCATCGGAGCCTGTGGAGCTGCAGACGTCGGCGCCACTGCAAGCAGGCTAGAGCTAGGAAAGGACAACACGAAGCTCCAGAGGAAACTCTATGGAAGAAGGCCATTAACTTGACCTGAAACGCAAGACCTCATGCGAGAGTGACGGAGAGGCTGGCAACGCCGACGCCGGCGACAACACACAGTCGACGGCTAACATGGACACGATAACTTCTTCTCGAATTGGACCGCCTTACCGTGGGCTCCTTCCGCATCAAGGATCAATGCCCGCACACACTAGTCTTCCGTGCCGTTCGGCACTAGCAAAACTAGGACAAACTTTGCTACTGCCCATTGAGCAGCAGGCTGACAAGCTGCTTCGGGCCCGCCACAACACCACCGGCTTGAACAACAATTGCTTGGACAAAAACAAGCTGAGAAGCATCGTTTGGGTGAGAGCAGCGTGTTAGAAGGAAGACGAGGATTGGAACAAGGGCAGTGCAAGATGCGGCGGGTAAGCAAGGAGGGACCATCCGTGGTGCAATTGCTGTAGAGAGCTTACTGGCCGTCAATGAACGGCAGTTGGTGTGGCAATCGATGTGCCGACACGTACACTGTGGAGCTGGAGGAGGAGCAGGGTAGCAATTAGGAGTGCCCTCATGGAAATGGAAGGTGGAAAGTGCTGCCCACGTGAAAAGCATCTTCTGCGACGCCGACGCCGACGCCGACGCCGGCAGAGCAGCCAGCTTCGAACGGATTGCTGGCTCGACAACTTAAACTGGAGCCAAGCCGAGGCATCTTGAGATGAAATAATGACTCCGTAGTATTGCTGCACCACATGGCGCGTTGGATGGGATTAACCTTTCTTCTAAATCTTATGTCGAACAAGTGGACGAGTTGCTATGTAAAAATAATATATTAAAATGTCAAAAAATCGGATGTTTTTAGTCATTAAAGTTTGTCTTGCATGTCCGTTTAATTCACAATTAAAATTTGATAAGATTTGCTTGAAATTTCTAAAATTATTTTTCATGATTACAAGATTGTTGCTTTCAAAATAAAATAATTTTTCATTGTTTCAGGTATAACCAATTTAATTTTCATTTTCATGTAAATATACATGTGCTTGAAGCATGAATGTGTACACTTGCAAGCACTTCATTTTGTACTATCAACTTTTCTCTGAATTTAGCGGAGAACATTATCCTCCCCTAAATAGCTTCTATATGGAGAATCTTAATTAGGTAAAGTTATATGTTTGCGACAAAATAGATGAATTACACATGAAAGTAGGACAGTAACCGCGCAGGAAATAGAACCAAAGACTTGAGGGTTAAGGAGGGAACAATCTCCAACATAACTATGGCATGACACATGAATATATATCAGGGGCGCTCGATCGAGTCAATGGTCCATCCAACATCAATGTACACCAACAAACATACATCCTTGAAGGCACTTTTCCTATCATCTATACATAACATCAGACAAATATAAGCTTGAAGATGCCAAGAGAAAACGGTAACCTCGACTGATATGGCAAAACGAAATCATATGGAAAAAAGCAAGAAGGCCAGTGAGTGCTCATTAAGGTGGAAAAACATCACAGTTAAGGCTTTGTTTTAATTGTACACTGCCATCCTTAGATCACACACAATAATTATAAGCGGCTTGCACATAATGGAACAATAAATTTGTGCATGAAATTATAGGTTTTGTAAAACCAATGACATAGAAAGGGATTACATAGTATGATATCTATCAATCAAAAATCCTGGAGTACAAGCGAGCTCCACCTTGCTATCATTGCCTTCAAGGATTGTAATTTTACATTATGTGCACTATTTAATAGTTAGGGTTTGGAGAAACATAGTCACACCTAATATAATAATGTAATAGTTGGGGTTTCGGAAATCAAACTAAGTAAGATCATAAAATCAGGTTTGCTGCATTTATTGAAGGCTAAAAATTAGACAAGCAGAAGGAAATCAAGTGACATGAGACTACAACTACTGTTTCATAGTGACAATTACCGATGAAACGTGCCACTCTATGAGAATACAATAGCTTCATGGGTAAAGAAAGGCCTGGCGACAGAGAGCAAAAGAGTGGAATCAATGTAGACATATTCCATATTTAAATGGTATACATACATGAAGGTAACCGTCAATGCATACATCGTGACAAAAACTAAATCACTTGCTATAAATGTGTTTATTTAAATATCACACTTCAACTTACCATAACATATCTAAGGCCCATTGTCAAACAACTTTTAATGGGACCTAACAAATAAACTTGGAATGGTATACTATGTAGGGTGTCATCACATATAGAAAGAGATGCTCAAATGCCAAAAAAAATGGTTGTCTAAAATACATAACTAGAAATAATAAACATCTAGCCGCGCAAATGCGCGGGTGGACCCGCTAGTTAAACATAAACGACCATCTGCCGTCAAAATTCTCATTATTCTTTTCCTCCCTCCTTCGAATAATGTTAAAATCGCCCCCAACCTCTTCCGAAGTAAACTTGACAGTGAACTTCCTGACTTCCACCTCTTCCGATCTTTAGGTTTCTTTGTATACTGGATTAAGTGTACATGTGTAGGGTGAACAAAAACAGCTTTGGTTATGCTGATTCAAATGTACCTTTCTGCAAGGTGTTCCTGAACTTTAACTTAATTTATATTTCCTCCGTTTCAGAATACTTGAAGTTCTAGGTTTGCTCTAATTGAAACTTTCTTAAGTTTGACCAAGTTTATAAAAAAAAATCCACGTTTATACTAGTATGAAAATATACTTTCTGATTAATCTAATGAAACTAATTTGGTGTTGCCATAAACAGTAAGTTCTGAAAATTTGAATTGAAAATCAACATAAGCTGATATTTTCTGTCAGCAAATATTGCTTAGTGCTCTACCTAGGTGCAAAGTTAATGTCATTGGTGTTGGCCTGGGCGGAAAAGAACAAAACCAGGGCTCCAAACATGCTTTCAGAAACAGCCTTTTGAAGCATCGTTTTTCGCCTAGAGCAATATGAATGTTTTTTCTTCATGAACTTTTGCACTTTTTTTTTTGTGAATATTGTGGTTCGGGACAGAATTGTTTTAAAATAGTTCATCCCTGTCACCTTGGAAACGAGCCTGGCGGCAGTGTGGCAGTCCTTATCCTGATGTTTTTGAGCACCCTCACCGCAGCAGCGCCGACGCCTTCTCTTATCGCCATATAAATTAGCCTGATGCTCTAACCTGTCGGAGACTCTTTCCCCTTGTGGTTACATTCCACATATATGTCCTGAAGAAAAGATCAATTCAATCAGTAGGCCTATTAGCTCAGCTGGTTAGAGCGTCGTGCTAATAACGCGAAGGTCACAGGTTCGAGACCTGTATGGCCATTCTTTTCTAAACACAATGGAAAATAGGAAAATAAACAAATTAGATGGCTTCGCCCGGGTTCGAACCGGGAGACCTTCAGTGTGTTAGACTGAGGTGATAACCAACTACACCACGAAACCTTAGTTGTCTTTTTTCTACAAATTCTTTTACAACACTAGATGGATCTAATATCTAGCAAGATGACCCACTAACTGAATCATCTAATTGCTTCAGCATTGAAGCTGGAAAATCATACAGCTCATACATGCTTATATCTAATAATAGCCAACTGCCACAGGAAAAGAAAGATACAATGTGAAGAAAATTAGGTTCACAGCCCTACCAGCAAATTATACTGGAGTATATAACAGTTGGCTCGAGCTCGACACAACTGTGATTGAACTGTTCTTCAAGACAAATTCTCCCCACTTTCAGACATCAAATAGACAGGTATGAACTATTTTTCAGTACGGCTAGCTCTTCTTTTTTGTCAAAGCCCACACAGCCAACATATTTATTCAGATATAGTAGCATCAGTATGCACACACATAAGATCTGGGATTACACCACGTCGATAGATCGAACTAATAACATATATTCGAGGGCGGAAGATTCGATAAACATTTTACAAGAACAGAAGGACAAGCTTTGAAATTCTCTTGCCAGGAATTTAATGTCACGAGTGGACGGTAGACCTTCAGTGTGTTAGACTGAGGTGATAACCAACTACACCACGAAACCTTAGTTGTCTTTTTTCTACAAATTCTTTTACAACACTAGATGGATCTAATATCTAGCAAGATGACCCACTAACTGAATCATCTAATTGCTTCAGCATTGAAGCTGGAAAATCATACAGCTCATACATGCTTATATCTAATAATAGCCAACTGCCACAGGAAAAGAAAGATACAATGTGAAGAAAATTAGGTTCACAGCCCTACCAGCAAATTATACTGGAGTATATAACAGTTGGCTCGAGCTCGACACAACTGTGATTGAACTGTTCTTCAAGACAAATTCTCCCCACTTTCAGACATCAAATAGACAGGTATGAACTATTTTTCAGTACGGCTAGCTCTTCTTTTTTGTCAAAGCCCACACAGCCAACATATTTATTCAGATATAGTAGCATCAGTATGCACACACATAAGATCTGGGATTACACCACGTCGATAGATCGAACTAATAACATATATTCGAGGGCGGAAGATTCGATAAACATTTTACAAGAACAGAAGGACAAGCTTTGAAATTCTCTTGCCAGGAATTTAATGTCACGAGTGGACGGTAGACCTTCAGTGTGTTAGACTGAGGTGATAACCAACTACACCACGAAACCTTAGTTGTCTTTTTTCTACAAATTCTTTTACAACACTAGATGGATCTAATATCTAGCAAGATGACCCACTAACTGAATCATCTAATTGCTTCAGCATTGAAGCTGGAAAATCATACAGCTCATACATGCTTATATCTAATAATAGCCAACTGCCACAGGAAAAGAAAGATACAATGTGAAGAAAATTAGGTTCACAGCCCTACCAGCAAATTATACTGGAGTATATAACAGTTGGCTCGAGCTCGACACAACTGTGATTGAACTGTTCTTCAAGACAAATTCTCCCCACTTTCAGACATCAAATAGACAGGTATGAACTATTTTTCAGTACGGCTAGCTCTTCTTTTTTGTCAAAGCCCACACAGCCAACATATTTATTCAGATATAGTAGCATCAGTATGCACACACATAAGATCTGGGATTACACCACGTCGATAGATCGAACTAATAACATATATTCGAGGGCGGAAGATTCGATAAACATTTTACAAGAACAGAAGGACAAGCTTTGAAATTCTCTTGCCAGGAATTTAATGTCACGAGTGGACGGTAGACCTTCAGTGTGTTAGACTGAGGTGATAACCAGCTACACCACGAAACCTTAGTTGTCTTTTTTCTACAAATTCTTTTACAACACTAGATGGATCTAATATCTAGCAAGATGACCCACTAACTGAATCATCTAATTGCTTCAGCATTGAAGCTGGAAAATCATACAGCTCATACATGCTTATATCTAATAATAGCCAACTGCCACAGGAAAAGAAAGATACAATGTGAAGAAAATTAGGTTCACAGCCCTACCAGCAAATTATACTGGAGTATATAACAGTTGGCTCGAGCTCGACACAACTGTGATTGAACTGTTCTTCAAGACAAATTCTCCCCACTTTCAGACATCAAATAGACAGGTATGAACTATTTTTCAGTACGGCTAGCTCTTCTTTTTTGTCAAAGCCCACACAGCCAACATATTTATTCAGATATAGTAGCATCAGTATGCACACACATAAGATCTGGGATTACACCACGTCGATAGATCGAACTAATAACATATATTTGAGGGCGGAAGATTCGATAAACATTTTACAAGAACAGAAGGACAAGCTTTGAAATTCTCTTGCCAGGAATTTAATGTCACCAGTGGACGGTAACGGCAGCTACAATGAACACACATGCCAAGGCCCAGCTCCTCTCTTGCCAGGAATTCTCTTGCCAGGATTTCTCTTGCTTGAAATTCTCTTGCCAGGAATTCTCTTGCCAGGAATCAGCTTGCTACCGGTGAAATCAAATGGCCGGTAGCTCTCTCCATGCCAAGGCCAAGCTCCGGCATGAACGCAACCGTTAGTTGGAGAGCTCCTCTCCGGCGCCCACAGCGCCGCTTAGCCTAGTGAGCACTCAAAGGCGTGCAGTACTGGGCCGGCCCAGCATCGCTCCCCGTATCCACGTCCCCTAAAAAAATAGTCAAAAAACAAAAATAAATATGCAAAATGCGGGATTCAAAACACAGATGCTAACGTTGATGGACTTGGCACGGTAGCCACTGCGGCACATCTCTACTCCTAATGGAGCAGTTGATAGCCTGGTACTTCGGTTTTATTTTCGTCCGTTTTTATTTTCTCCCACCTCCCATCATCCCCTCCCACGGTTTTTCTTATCCATTGGTTTATTTTTTTACTTCACTATTTTTTTTAAAAAAATTAGCAGTTTCCAAACATACAAAAGATCATAGATCCAACTTTCCTAACTTATCCAAATTAACCGATCTGTCTCATTAATGCAATTTGCTTTAGGAAACAAATAATAGATTTTCGGGAAACAAATAAAGAATTTTAAGAAAATTAAGAAGTAAACCATGACAAACAAATCTTATTATGGAAGTGGTACTTTTTCTCTCACTCATAATGTCTGAGTACGTACGTTGTTTAGTGCGTTCGTTTACTTCTTCCCGTTGATCGAACGAGGTCTTCACCCCACTACCGATTTTTTTCAACGCTACCAAACCTGTCATGGTTTTTGCAATCCGTTGGTTCTACCCAAATAAACCAACCCCTCCCCGTTCACTCTTTTCTTTCTAATCAACACCTTCCTTTTTTTTAAGTAAAGCATAGCTTTAACATTAACGGTGTCCAGGCAAATCGCCTTGGACAGAAGCCACAAGCGTGGCAGGTACATCATAGTCCCACTGCATCGAGTGATCAGCCTCGCACAAGCGACCCAAACTAGCAAGTTCGTGGGCAGCAGAATTTGCCCCTCTCCTACATGACACTATTACATGATGAGAAAACCAAAGTTTCAGCTGTAGTTTGATATCTTCGATGACAGCCGAGTAAGCCGACGAGTCTGCCCTTCTCAGGTCCATTGCATCCGCAACAAGCTGGGAGTCGGTCTCGAAGATCACCCTCAACATACCAAGTTCCGCCGCCAGTGCAACACCGTGAGCCATGGCATTGACCTCTGCACCGAAAGGGTCTCCTACATGCTCCTGACGACCTGCGCGAGCACAAATGACAGTACCTTCCGAGTCTCTTGCCACTACACCCCAACCTGCGTGTTGTTCACCTGGCACAAACGAGCCATCAACATTTATCTTGATCATGTCCTCCTGAGGCGGCCTCCACTTGTCATCACACTGTTTCTCAGGTTTTTTGGAGAAGACTTGTTGGTATTCTAAAGTGTAGCTGCGAGTGCGCCTTGCAACCTCCTCCGCGGACCAGGGGAGCTCGCCCTCCCTGAGCTTATTCCGATTACTCCACCACAGCCACCAGGCGGTAAGAATGCATATTCTTTTCTGCTCATCAATCCTCCACAAATGATCCGTCATCTCATGAACTGATGTTATCTCCTCCATCTTCATCCTTTCTTCTTCCAAGGCCAGGTCCCGCCACACCTGTTTCACAACCTTACATTTTATGAATAGGTGAGCTCCATCCTCGACTGCTCGTCCACAGAATAAGCAAGATGTATCTTCAATCGGCACACCCCTCCTTGCCAAGTTTGTCCGCAGCGCCAAAGACTCATGTCTAACACGCCATGCAAACATTTGGACGTTCCTGGGGTAGGGGAGCTTCCAAATTCGTTTCCAGGAATCATCTTGGCACACATCCAAGTTACCCAGCGCTGTAGTGCTACTGCTTGCTCCTCCATCTTTTGCCATCCTCTCCAGCTGCGTGTGTAGTTTGTATGCGCTTTTAACCGAATGTAGGCCTTTGGGGTTGAACTGCCATGCAATGAAGTCTTGCACCCCCTCCCGGACTGGTATTTGCAGGATACACTCGGCATCAACATTCCAGAAGGTGTCCCGAACAAGTTGTTCATCCCAACTACCTGTTATAGGACTGATCAGGTCACTGACATACTCTAATATGTTCCCCCCTCGTGGCGTCATAACTGTCTTCGCCCACGGCCGCGGAAGCCAAGGCTCAGTCCAGAGCTTGATACTCGTGCCGTCGCCAACACACCACACATAACCCTCTCGCATTAGCTGCAAACCATGTAAAAGGCTTCGCCAAGAATAGGAGATGCCATCCTTTGGCTCCGCCTGAAGCACATGGGTGTCCGGGAAGTACTTTGCTTTCAGGATCTGGGCACAAAGAGAGTCCGGGTGCTCAATCATCCTCCAGATCTTCTTTGACAACATAGCAATATTGAACCCATGCATATCTCTGAAACCTAATCCACCTTGGGCTTTTGATTTTGTTAGTTTATCCCAGCTAATCCAGTGGATGGTGTTCTCCTTGTCCTGCTGCCTCCACCAGTAGGACCCCATAAGCGAGCTCAGTTCTTGGCAGAAAGATTTACACAGATCACAAATATAACTTTCCTAACGTCCCACCCTTAAAAAAGAATCTTTCCTAACGTCCCAAGTCAATCGATCCTCGCCCCCTGTCCGGCAGATGCGATCATCATCACCACTTCCTCCCAACGAAACCTAGCACCGCCTCGCAGCCACGGCGACGTTCTCTCCATCAGCCCTCTTTTCCTCCTTTGCTAGGTGTCGCCGCCACCCTGTTCGTGTGGCTTCCTGCTTTGCTTGAGCCCTCGTTTCCTCCTTTGCACGAATCCTCCTCCCCTAAATAGGGTTTGCTCCACGGAGCTCTCCTTCTCCCCAGATCGGTGTCGGCGGCTCACATGGCCCTCATTACACAACCAATCCATCTCCTGCACCATACCCGTGTCGCCAGCCACGGCGCCACAAACGTCCGATGTGGGCAGTGGATATTGCGAGTCTTGGCGGACCGGAGGGTGGAGGATCTCCCGGCACAGGGGGGAAGGCAAGTACTCGTTGCCTCATCGGATGGCCCTGCTCGAGCCCAAGCGGTCGTCCCCACACATCCTTCCTTTCCGTCAGCACTCACCCTTCCTGGCCCCGACATCAATCAGGCCCTCCTCACCGGCCGTCGTGGTGCTGGTGACACAACGATCCAGATTTCAAGCCATACGTGGTGAGCGGGGGCGTCGAGTGTTGGGGAACGTAGCAATTTCAAAAAAATTCCTACGCACACGCAAGATCATGGTGATGCATAGCAACGAGAGGCGAGAGTGTGATCTACGTACCCTTGTAGATAGACAACGGAAGCGTTAACTTGGTTGATGTAGTCGTACGTCTTCACGGCCCGACCGATCAAGCACCAAAACTACGGCACCTCCGAGTTCTAGCACACGTTCAGCTCGATGACGATCCCCGGACTCCGATCCAGCAAAGTGTCGGGGAAGAGTTCCATCAGCACGATGGTGTGGTGACGATCTTGATGTACTGCCGTCGCAGGGCTTCACCTAAGCACCGCTACAATATTATCGAGGATTATGGTGGAAGGGGGCACCGCACACGGTTAAGAATATGATCACGTGGATCAACTTGTGTCTCTAGGGGTGCCCCTGCCTCCGTATATAAAGGTTCAAGAGGGGGAGGCCGGCCAGCCATCATAGGGCGCGCCAGGAGGAGTCCTACTCCCTCCGGGAGTAGGACTTCCCCCCCAATCCTAGTTGGAATAGGATTCGCGAGGTGGGAACAGAGATAGAGAGAAGGAGGGGGGCGCCGGCCCCCTCTCTCCTTGTCCTATTCGGACTAGGGGGGGAGGGGCGCGCGGCCCAGCCCTGGCCGCCTCTCCTCTTCTTCCACTAAGGCCCATTAAGGCCCATGTACCTCCCGGGGGTTCCGGTAACCTCCCGGTTTTCCGGTAAAATCCCGATTTCACCCGAAACACTTCCGATATCCAAACATAGGCTTCCAATATATCAATCTTTATGTCTCGACCATTTCGAGACTCCTCGTCATGTCCGTGATCACATCCGGGACTCCGAACAAACTTCGGTACATCAAAACGTATAAACTCATAATATAACTGTCATCGAAACCTTAAGCGTGCGGACCCTACGGGTTCGAGAACAATGTAGACATGACCGAGACACGTCTCCGGTCAATAACCAATAGCGGGACCTGGATGCCCATATTGGCTCCTACATATTCTACAAAGATCTTTATCGGTCAGACCGCATAACAACATACGTTGTTCCCTTTGTCATCGGTATGTTACTTGCCTGAGATTCGATCGTCGGTATCCAATACCTAGTTCAATCTCGTTACCAGCAAGTCTCTTTACTCGTTCCGTAATACATCATCCCGCAACTAACTCATTAGTTGCAATGCTTGCAAGGCTTAAGTGATGTGCATTACCGAGAGGGCCCAGAGATACCTCTCCGATGATCGGAGTGACAAATCCTAATCTCGAAATACGTCAACCCAACATGTACCTTTGGAGACACCTGTAGAGCACCTTTATAATCACCCAGTTACGTTGTGACGTTTGGTAGCACAAAAAGTGTTCCTCCGGCACACGGGAGTTGCATAATCTCATAGTCAGAGGAACATGTATAAGTCATGAAGAAAGCAATAACAACATACTAAACGATCAAGTGCTAAGCTAACGGAATGGGTCATGTCAATCAGATCATTCATCTAATGATGTGATCCCGTTAATCAAATAACAACTCTTTGTCCATGGTTAGGAAACATAACCATCTTTGATTAACGAGCTAGTCAAGTAGAGGCATACTAGTGACACTCTGTTTGTCTATGTATTCACACATGTATTATGTTTCCGGTTAATACAATTCTAGCATGAATAATAAACTTTTATCATGATATAAGGAAATAAATAATAACTTTATTATTGCCTCTAGGGCATATTTCCTTCATCGAGGAACCAGGGCGGTGGTGGCCGGCTGTTCGAGAGGTAATGGAGAGAGGCTCGACGGCATCAGGATTGCGTGACTAGCGTGGCCGCTTCTCCCCACTGCCGACGGCGCGAGCAGAAGGCCCCGCCAGCATCCACCTCTGTACCAGTTCATATAGAACTGCGCCTTTGGGGAGGAGCAGGTACCCACTACGCAACTATTTTTTCCTGGCCCTTTTTCTCGTACATGATTTTTATTTACTTTTGAGTGCAGATCTGATTTTCATTTTGTTTGCCTTGTATCCCCTTCCTCGTTGAACGGATGAGTCTCTCATCCTGTTGTAGGGGTAGATCCAAATTTTCTGTGGCAACACCGTGTTGATGAGGTCTTGTGATTCTATTGTTAATCTCTTTTGCCGTAGTTATTTTACACATTATACATATGGGAATTTATAACTTGTACTCCTTTTTCAGTGTCCATGTTTTGTGTGTTTGTAGAACTACATTTTTCAAGGTGATTAGGTTGATATCTTTTGTTCCGCCTCTGTATTTTTATGTATCAATTACCGCATGCTCCCCTTTTGTACTCATATTTTTGTCCTAAAAGAAAGGCGCCTGAGAGGTTATATGCACTGCTAATTAGTTTGATGCCATCTCAGTGGTCAAACTTTGAAAATTATCACACATAATTCAAGGAAATTCAATTGAATGTAAATGACTTTGATGAAGTCATTATGAGGTATTGTTCAATGGTAACAGTTCTATTGAGTGTTATGGATTAAACAGTAGCTTGATATTTGATTTATGTATGAGACAATTTGACCAACCTGGAAAATAGAATGGAGTGTGGTACTTAATTGTGAAAGATACGAGAAACGGGTTTAGAGAACACTAACTAATAAAATGCTTTCTTTACTTCCCTATTCATTTTTATGTGTTATTAGAGTACACTAATTATAAGTGTTCTCTGCCCATTGTGTGGTATTGATAGATGAAGTGAGATTGGATCAATGGTGCGGCCCGCGGTGGTGGTGGTGACTGGGGACAACGGCGATGCATGGATGTTCTGTCACTGGGGACCAGATTCGTTCTCATGACCGTGTACTTGACTACTTGTTGCTAATCTATGCCTAAATTAATTTTAAGTTTGCTTCGTGATGGAACACGTTGCAGTCACCTATCTGTACTCATACTATGTTCTTTCCCCTTAGGAACTTCTAAGGCTGATCTGTTATTTTGGTATGAGGAACTATGGTGTCCCACTGCACTTGATTCTCGAGTTGTTTGAGACCTTCTGCAACTTCAGAATTCACATTTCAGATTATGTTTGCGAGTTGTTTGAGACCTTCTGCGACGCTAAATCATAGTCCCAACCTTCTGCAAATTCTAAGGCTGATCTGTTATTTTGGTATCAGGAACTATGGTCCCATAATGTGCCTTGAACACACTTCCAAGCTCCCAACCATCAGCAATTGTAGTCTCAAATCAGATTAACAGTTATACAAATTTATCCAAGAATGTGCAACATAAGCATGCCGTTTGTATTGGTTGACCGTTGAATTCTCAAATTATTTCTTGCGAAAGTAAACAACTTTGTACTAAATCACCTACTTTTGGAATGGTGGGAGTAGTTTATTTTGTAAGGATCATACTACTTGTCGATCTCTGGGATCTATAATAATATTTATCCTTATCTGTTTTTTGTGCAGATAGAGGAGGATAAAGAAATGGTATCCAGATTGTGTAGATACTAACATTGTATTAAGAGTTCGTTCTAGCTATTTCTATTTGGAAGCAATTCCTTCTATTTTGAAGCTGTAGAAGCCAATGGTCTCATACTCAAGTTGGGAATCACTGTAGACTAAAACATTATGTATACTTGTGCTCAGTACCCAGACTATTATAATGTATTGTTTTCGTGCCTTCCAGGTGATGTGCCCAACATGATTCTACATGAGTATGGCAATGGGAAATGAGCATGATTGTACCTATAGATATATTTTTCATCAAGTTATAATTTTTTGGTTAAGATAAAGGACACAGTGGTGTATCCGTTAAATGCCCAACAACAAACATCGTATTTTGTTTCATGGTAATGCACCATTCAACTGTATGTGATAATGTGGCAACAACTTAAGAGACATCGGATCTGCCTTCTTTGCCAGGGAGCGTCATGGGTGATGCATGCCTCCTCCCTCTTGATGACGGCGGCGAATCAACACAAACACGTGGGGAGGGGATCAAGGTGGAAAGTGGGGCGGTTGGCGAGGGATTCTTCATTGGCCATCCGTGGGGAAGTATGATGTGAAGGAGAGAGGACACCATGACGAAGGTGATGTGGGCATCATTTGGTTTTAAAGGAGAGAGCTCCAGCGAGAGATGTCTTGCTACGGCGTGGAACTGAGCAGGAAGGGGACAGTCCAAAAAAAGGAAGGTCGAGACAGTTGAATTCGGGGAGCCTGTCGAGGATAACACAACAACCATATTTCTCCCTACATAATCTAGATTTGGGAGTGCTCGGATGGCAGGGATAGTTGAATTCGGTGAACCCGTCGTTTGATGTCCGAACACGCTTGGATGTATAAGGGAAAAAAATGAGCTTTAACCTTGAAGACCATGTTAGTTAGTTGCGTAACTTATTTATATTTACATGCATTGTAGCCCGTAGCAACGCACGGGCATTCTACTAGTAAGCTTAGTTTTTCTATTTGAAAACAGACCTGTTTTATCCTGGTCTCGATACCAATATAAATTCTTTTTTTAAAAAAAGGAACGTAAAATTGAACAAGAATTCACGAATGTTAAAATAAGATAATTGCTTTTGAAAGAAGTTCACAGATTTTCAAAAGAAATGTTTACAAAAAAGTTCGCCAGATTTAAAAAAAAACATGGATTTGAAAAAAGTTCATCAATCTTGATTAAAAAAAGTTCACTTGATTTTGAAAAATAGTTCATGGATTTGAAAAAAGTTCATCGATTTGATAAATAAAAAGTTTATGAATTTGAAAAAAGTTCACCAGATTTAAGAAATAAATTACGAATTTAAAAAATTCACCAAATTTTGGAAAAAAGTTCATGAATTTGGAAAAAGTTCACCGGATTTTTAAAAAAAGTTCACAAATTCGGATAATGTTCACCGGATTTTTAAGAAAAATTCACGAATTTGAAAAAAGTTCATCGATTTTGTATGAAAAAAGTACACGAATTTGTAAAAAGTTCATGGATTTTCATGAAAAAGTATTAACTCAAAAAAAGTTCATCAATTTTGAAAAAGAACTTCACCAAACTTTGAAAAAATAGGCTCATCGATTTTGATAAGAAAAGTTCAGGCATTTTGAAAACAAGAACGAAAAAGGAACAAGAAAAAAATAAAAAGGAGAAAAGAAAAGAAAAAGAAAAAATAGAAGAAAGAAGAAAGGAATGAAAAGAAGGGAAGTAATCGAAGTTTGTTCGTCGTCTAGTTGGCTGGCAGAGATATTTCTTAACGAGAGGTCGTGGGATCGATTCACAAGCGCTTAACTTTTTTGCAATTCAAAACCAGAAAAAAGAAACAACAGTAAACGGGCCGGCCCAGCGCAGACAGGGGGTGTGCGCCCGTTTGCGCCGATGCCTTTAACCGGCGCAACAGGCGCCGAATAGGATTTGGCGTTTAAGTTGCACATATGAATTTTCCTGGGGCAAATTTACATGTACAGGGCCCAACAGAAATTCCCAATTCCCAATTCCTTAATGGATATCTTAAAAAAGAGTTGTATATGATGCAAACAGAAGGTTTTATCGATCCAAAAGGTGCTAACAAAGTGTGTAAGCTCCAACTATCCATTTATGGACTGGTGCAAGCATCTCGGAGTTGGAATATACGCTTTGATAGTGTGATCAAAGCATATGGTTTTATACAGACTTTTGGAGAAGTCTGTATTTACAAGAAAGTGAATGGGAGCTCTGTAGCATTTCTGATATTATATGTGGATTACATATTGTTAATCGGAAATGATACTGAATTTCTGAATAGCATAAAAAGATACTTGAATAAGAATTTTTCATTGAAAGACCTCGGTGAAGCTGCTTATATATTGGGCATCAAGATCTATAGAGATAGATCAAGACATTTAATTGGACTTTCACAAAGCACATACCTTGATAAAGTTTTTAAGAAGTTCAAAATGGATCAAGCAAAGAAAGGGTTCTTGAGTGTGTTACAAGGTGTGAAGTTGAGTCAGACTCAATGCCCAACCACTGCAGAAGATAGAAAGAAAATGAAAGTCATTCCCTATGCTTCAGCCATAGGTTCTATCATGTATGCAATGCTGTGTACCAGACCTGATGTGTGCCTTGCTATTAGTTTAGCAGGGGTACCAAAGTAATCCAGGAGTGGATCACTGGACAACAGTCAAGAATATCCTGAAATACCTGAAAAGGACTAAGGATATGTTTCTCGTTTATGGAGGTGGCAAAGAGCTCGTCGTAAACGTTTACGTCGATGCAAGCTTTGACACTGATCCGGATGACTCTAAGTCACAAACAGGATACATATTTCTATTGAATGGTGGAGCTGTCAGTTGGTGAAGTTCTAAGCAAAGCGTCGTGGCGGGATCTACGTGTGAAGCGGAATACATAGCTGCTTCAGAAGCAGCAAATGAAGGAGTCTGGATGAAGGAGTTCATATCCGATCTAGGTGTCATACCTAGTGCATCAGGTCCAATGAAAATCTTTTGTGACAATACTGGTGTAATTGCCTTGGCAAAGGAATCCAAATTTCACAAGAGAACCAAGCACATCAAGAGACGCTTCAATTCCATCCGCGATCAAGTCAAGGAGGGAGACATAGAGATTTGCAAGATACATACGGATCTGAATGTTGCAGACCCGTTGACTAAGCCTCTCTCACGAGCAAAACATGATCAGCACCAAGACTCCATGGGTGCTGGAATCATTACAATGTAATCTGGATTATTGACTCTAGTGCAAGTGGGAGACTGAAGGAAATATGCCCTAGAGGCAATAAAGTTGTTATTTATATTTCCTTATATCATGATAAGTGTTTATTATTCATGCTAGAATTGTCTTAACCGGAAACTTAGTACATGTGTGAATACAATGACAAATAGAGTGTCACTAGTATGCCTCTACTTGACTAGCTCGTTAATCAAAGATGGTTAAGTTTCCTAGCCATAGACATGAGTTGTCATTTGATGAATGGGATCACATCATTAGAGAATGATGCGATTGACTTGACCCATCCGTTAGCTTAGCACTATGATTGTTTAGTTTATTGCTATTGCTTTCTCCATAACTTATACATGTTCCTATGACTATGAGATTATGCAACTCCCGAATACCGGAGAAACACTTAGTGTGCCACTACTAGGAAAAACCTTATACACAGGAGCTTACTAGTAGCGCAGGTTATTTTCACGCGCTACTACTACTTAGTAGTAGCAAGCACAGTAAAAACGCGCTACTAGTAACCCATAGTAGTAGCGAGGGTACAAAAATCTGCGCTACTACTAAATAATTTCCATCATGCCTGCTCGGACAGGCAGTAGTAGTAGCGCTTGGTGTTAAATCCGCGCTACTACTAGGTGGATAGCAGTAGCCCGTGTTGTACACCCGCTCTACTACTATGGATAAGACGTATGGGTTGTTCGGCCACCCTCGACCCCGCGCTACCACTACCTCCCGTATCCTCTCCTGTGCCGCCCTCCACCCTCCTGTCTCTCCTCTCACGATTCCCTCCTCTCCTGGATCGAGCAGGCTTCTGGATCCGCACCGCTGTCGAGCTCGGATGTCAAGGGAGACGGGGCAGCCACCGGTTCCTCCCCACGCTCTCTCCCTGGACGCCGCCATGGATATCCGACCGCGCCGCCGCCGCCATCCATGGAGCTCTGACCCATGACCAGCAGCTCTTCAAGGTCTCACCCCCGTCTCTCACCGCTCTCCATCCCTCCCTCTCTCTGCCCCTCTCTCTAATCACATTTGGTGGTCTGGATTTCTCCTGCAGATAGATGTGCGGGGAAAAAAGGAAGAATGGGATGCCCGCTTCATCTCGGGCCGCCGTGCCTCTGCTTCCTGCTGCAACCCTAGTGCCGACGACGCCATGGAGCAAGTCAAGGTCTCTCCCTCTCTATCTATCTCTCTTAATATTGGAAAAGTCAATCTGTGTTGATGGCAAAAATCAATCTATGTCGATGTGCTTATGTTCTGTACAATAACATGTCTAACAATCACGACGGGATCAATTTTGGAACATAACTTGACGGATGTTTGGGAAAACATAATATGAATTTAGTTCTAGTTTCGATTTGGTAGGCTTGGTACCGCGGCTAACCATCAGATCCGAGGACCTAGACTCGGACTAATTGACGCTGATGTGTTGTTGCTGCCGTGTGGCCAAGAGGAGAAATGGTGGACATGGCCCACATGAGGGCAGGAGGGTGGATGGTTTTGGTTCCCCACGGGGGAAGGGGGGTGATACATTCCAACGTATCTATAATTTTTTATTGCTCCATGCTATTATATTATCTATTTTGGATGTTAATGGGCTTTATTTTACACTTTTATATCATTTTTGGGACTAACCTACTAACTGGAGGCCCAGCCCAAATTGTTGTTTTTTTTTGCCTATTTTAGGGTTTCAAAGAAAAGGAATATCAAACGGAGTCCAAACGAAATGAAACCTTTGGGGACGTGATTTTCTCAACAAACGTGACCCAGGAGACTTGGAGTGGCCATCAAGAAACAAGGGAGGAAGGCACGAGGCAGGGGGCGCGCCTACCCCCTGGGCACGCCCTCCACCCTCGTGGGCCCTCCGTTGCTCCACCGACGTACTTCTTCCTCCTATATATATCCACGTACCCCCCAAACATCCAGGAGCACCACGAAAACCTAATTCCACCGCCGCAACCTTCTGTACTCGAGTGATCCCATCTCGGGGCCTTTTCCGGAGCTCCGCCGGAGGGGGCATTGATCACGAAGGGCCTCTACATTAACTCCATGGCCTCTCCGGTGATGTGTGAGTAGTTTACTTCAGACCTACGGGTCCATAGTTATTAGCTGGATGACTTCTTCTCTCTCTTTGGATCTCAATACAAAGTTCTCCTCGATTCTCTTGGAGATCTATTGTGATGGCCTGGCTTATTAGGGATGATAGACTACTCATATCAATAAGGAATTCCTTCTTTTCTGAAAGCCCATTCGGAAAAAACTCCAAAGTTAAGCATGCTCAGCTTGGAGTAGTTTCAGGATGGGTGACCGACCGGGAAGTTGCTCCCGGGTGCGCACGAGTGAGGACAAAGTGCGCAGAAAAGACTAGTATTGATCTGTGGGGCCAGTCTAGATCCCGCCAGGAGTAACGACCATCGGCAGGTGTGTCCGGGGCGTTACAAGTTGCTATCAGAGCCGACCCTCGCGGTTACACGGATGTTTGCGGATAGGTGCGCGGTCATGTTGTTCATGACATTTGTGACCTGTCGTGGCACACAGCATGGCACATTGATAACCCACAAGTATAGGGGATCACAACAGCTTTCGAGGGTAGAGTATTCAACCCAAATTTATTGATTCGACACAAGGGGAGCCAAAGAATATTCTCAAGTATTAGCAGCTGAGTTGTCAATTCAACCACACCTGGAAACTTAGTATCTGCAGCAAAGTGTTTAGTAGCAAAGTAATATGATAGTGATGGTAACGGTAACAAAAGAGTAACGAAAGCAAAGTAATATTTTTGGTATTTTGTAGTGATTGTAACAATAGCAACGTGAAAGTAAATAAGCGTAAACCAGTATATGGAAAGCTCGTAGGAAATGGATCAGTAATGGATAATTATGCCGGATGCGGTTTCATCATGTAACAGTCATAACATAGGGTGACACAGAACTAGCTCCAATTCATCAATGTAATGTAGGCATGTATTCCGAATATAGTCATATGTGCTTATGGAAAAGAACTTGCATGACATCTTTTATCCTACACTCCCGTGGCAGCGGGGTCCTTACGGAAACTAAGGGATATTAAGGCCTCCTTTTAATAGAGAACCGGAACAAAGCATTAACACATAGTGAATAAATGAACTCCTCAAACTACGGTCATCACCGGTAAGTATCCTGATTATTGTCACTTCGGGGTTAACGAATCATAACACATAATAGGTGACTATAGACTTGCAAGATAGGGTCAAGAACACTCATATATTGATGAAAACATAATAGGTTCAGATCTGAAATCATGGCACTCGGGTCCTAGTGACAAGCATTAAGCATAGCAAAGTCATAGCAACATCAATCTCAGAACATAGTGGATACTAGGGATCAAACCCTAACAAAACTAACTCGATTACATGATAAATCTCATCCAACCCATCACCGTCCAGCAAGCCTACAATGGAATTACTCATGCACGGCGGTGAGCATCATGAAATTGGTGATGGAGGATGGTTGATGATGACGACGACGATGAATCCCCCTCTCCGGAGCCCCGAACGGACTCCAGATCAGCCCTCCGAGAGGTTTTAGGGCTTGGCGGCGGCTCCGTATCGTAAAACGCGATGATTTCTTCTCTCTATTTTTTTCTTCCCGAAAGCAAATATATAGAGTTGGAGTTGGAGTAGGGAGGTCTCTAGGGGGCCCATGAGGTAGGGGGGGGGCGCCCTAGGGGGGGCGCCCCCACCCTCGTGAGCAGGGTGTGGGCCCCCTGGTCTTCATCTTTGGCGAGGATTTTTTATTATTTATTGTAAGGTATTCCGTGGAGTTTCAGGTCATTCCGAGAACTTTTGTTTTCTGCACATAAAACAACATCATGGCAATTCTGCTGAAAACAACGTCAGTCCGGGTTAGTTCCATTCAAATTATACAAGTTAGAGTCCAAAACAAGGGCAAAAGTGTTTGGAAAAATAGATACGACGGAGACGTATCAACTCCCCCAAGCTTAAACCCTTGCTTGTCCTCAAGCAATTCAATTGACAAACTGAAGGAAATAAAGAAAAACTTTTACAAACTCTGTTTGCTCTTGTTGTTGCAAATATGTCAAGCCAGCATTCAAGTTTTCAACAACGATTATAACTAACCACATCCTATATACCTAAGAAGTTCATCCCCACTAACTAATTTATCTTAACATGCAGCTACTCCAACTCAGCAAGGTCGCCACACGTACGTCCGTTTGTCTAACATGCAGCCACGTCATGCGTTTGTTTGCAGCCATTGACAACTAGGCATTTTTTGTAATGGGCTTCCCGGTCCAATAAATTGGCCAGTAACTGCATTAGGGTCGATTGATCAGACTTCCATCTTTCCTTACTGCAAGCCCGCTCGCTGTCGCTCTCTCTTCCGTTTGGTGCCGCCATGATCAACAGGCTCTCCACTCACGACAATGAAACGGCAGCCACACATGCATATGAAACGACAGGATTAATCGGCCCTAATTTTCTCACCTTCAGTTCTATATTTAACTGACCGAATCTTCCCCACGACTGCTACTCATCTTCTCCACGGAATTTACTCTCCCCCTATATGAAACACCTCTCCCTCTGCAGTCTGCACGTTCTCCACCAAATCTTACTCCTCCACCTCCCATTGCAGAAATAATCGATGCAACTGCTCCCCGATTCATTGTGGGTGGCTTGGCGATTCTTACTTGCTATATATACTATGGGTCCTTGGCCAGTCTTGCCTCCCAGAGTTCAACTCGGCGCCTAGGAGGAATAAGTCAGAATGATTCCATGTAAGAGATTCTAGCTCCTGCCCCGCGTCTGATTTATTGATCACCTTACTTCTTCCTGGAGCCTGGAGCAAGGGGAGATTAACGGATGTGTTTTTTGGTTGAGGACTTAACAGAAACATTAAAAAATATGTTGCCTGATCCTTGGGGGAGATCCTGGCTGTGATAAAGATGTCAGTCAGCAAGTGCTGGAAGGTGAAGGAAGAACCATGTAAACAGGACGATTGACGAGGTACCAACTGAACATGTACCAGGAATTTACCATATAAGTTATATACTAGATACTAGATTAATTTGATGCTTCTTTTATCTGGAGCTTCATCATTTGGTTATCTTGCCGAACCCTTCTGTTTACAAGATTTGGCAAAATTGATGTCCGGAAAAGTACTTCATAGTGTTTCGCTGTTCAATGAGGTCATGGCATCCAACCCCACTGGCTGCTTCTGAAAACTGCTACAAGCGTATGTATCTTAATAGGTTAGTTGGGTTCATGAGGTCCCCTGAAATCTTCAATGATGTGGTATGATATCTATCTATTTCTGAACAACCATTTGATAATTCTTTTGAGACTTTTCCGTAGTTAGTAAGCAAGTCTTTTAGTTAATGTAGCAGTTCATTATTTGCAATGCTGGAACTGAAGGAGTTCAATTATTTTTTGATCTATATATTTATCTTATAGATTCTCATCTATCAATTTAATCAGAACCACATGAACAATTTCTGGTTTCTCTTTTCTTGATATGTCCTCTATCCATCTTGCAAGTATATACTTTCTTTTCCTTTTCCATTTCTAAGTGTGATGCGTACATCCAAGAAGTGTGCAATTTCAAAAGTTTTCCTCGCGTCACTAAATCTGAACAGACACACTACCAAGTGTCTTATTCCTACAATATATGGTTATATTCGTCGTACAATCATGTATTAAGCTCATCTCTCTTTTCTATCAGCTAACCAATAGCTCATTAACAGTAACATAAATAGGTGTCAAACTGCTGCAAACAAAAATTGAAGCGGCATACATACATGCGTATTTTTCGGTATGATGAACAGGTTGTCTTTCTGGCCAGTAAATTTATTTTACTGTACCAGTCGTTTATTCTAGAGGTACTTATATTCTGAGATCTGGAGCAATGTCTCTTTGCAACAAATTATGCATAGCAAAATAATTTGTATGTATGAAATTGAATTATTATTTTTTGAGGATGAAATTGAATTATTTTGTAGTACAATAAACTTCGGATCATCGCCAGACAAGTAAATTATTTTCTTATGGGTCAGCATCTATATCTGAAAAGGAATCATTTGCAAAAAACCTTCTCTTTATACATTTTACAATTGTAGATTGCGCAACCTCACAAAGATCCTACTACAGTGATAAAATCCATTTCCTTTTTCATATCTTATGTACACTCCAACAATGCACCTTATGAATCTTAACAATTTTGCATACTAATATCCCGCAGCAACGCGCGGGGTATCATCTAGTTCACAATAACGCATAGGTCTCAAGTTTACTCATATCAATGGCATAATCAACTAGCGAGCCATAATAATAAATCTCGGATGACAACACTTTCTCAAAACAATCATAATATGATATAACAAGATGGTATCTCGCTAGCCCTTTCTGAGAGCTCAAGACATAAATGCAAAGCTCCTTTAAAGATCAAGGACTGACTAGACATTGTAATTCACGGTAAAAGAGATCCAATCATAGTCATACCCAATGTAAATTAACAGTGATGAATGCAAATGACAGTTGCGCTCTCCAGCTAGTGCTTTTAATAAGAGGGTGATGACTCAGCATAAAAGTAAATAGATAGGCCCTTCGCAGAGGGAAGCAGGGATTTGTAGAGGTGCCAGAGCTCGATTTTGAAATAGGGGTGAATAATATTTTGTGCGGTATACTTTCATTGTCAACATAACAACCAAGAGATGGCAATATCTTCCATGCTACACACATTATAGGCGGTTCCCAAATAGAATGGTAAAGTTTATACTCCCCCTCCACCAACAAACATCAATCCATGGCTTGCTCGAAACAACGAGTGCCTCCAACTATCAACAATCCCAAGGGGAGTTTTGTTTCACAATTATTTTGATTTTGTTTGCATAAAGCATGGGACTGGGCATCCCAGTGACCAGCCACTTTCTCGTGAGTGAGGAGCGGGGTCCACTCCTCTTGAGAATAACCCGCCTAGCATGGAAGATACAGGCAGCCCTAGTTGATACATGAGCTATTCGAGCAAACAAAACATGATATTTATTTGAAGGTTTAGAGTTTGGCACATACAAATTTACTTGGAACGGCAGGTAGATACCGCATATAGGAAGGTATAGTGGACTCATTTGGAATAACTTTGGGGTTTAAGGGATTGGATGCACAAGCAGTATTCCCGATAGTGGACCCATTCCATTAGCTTAGCACCCGATCGTTTAGTATGTTGCTATTGCTTTCTTCATGACTTATACATGTTCCTATGACTATGAGATTATGTAACTCCCGTGTGTCGGAAGAACACTTTGTGTGCTACCAAACGTCACAACGTAACTGGGTGATTATAAAGGTGCTCTACAGGTGTCTCCAAAGGTACATGTTGGGTTGACGTATTTCGAGATTAGGATTTGTCACTCCGATCGTCGGAGAGGTATCTCTGGGCCCTCTCGGTAATGCACATCACTTAAGCCTTGCAAGCATTGCAACTAATGAGTTAGTTGCGGGATGATGTATTACGGAACGAGTAAAGAGACTTGCCGGTAACGAGATTGAACTAGGTATTGGATACCGATGATCGAATCTCGGGCAAGTAACATACCGATGACAAAGGGAACAACGTATGTTGTTATGCGGTCTGACCGATAAAGATCTTCGTAGAATATGTAGGATCCAATATGGGCATCCAGGTCCCGCTGTTGGTTATTGACCGGAGACGTGTCTCGGTCATGTCTACATTGTTCTCGAACCCGTAGGGTCCGCACGCTTAAGGTTTTGATGACAGTTATATTATGAGTTTATACGTTTTGATGTACCGAAGGTTGTTCGGAGTCCCGGATGTGATCACGGACATGACGAGGAGTCTCGAAATGGTCGAGACATAAAGATTGATATATTGGAAGCCTATGTTTGGATATCGGAAGTGTTCCGGGTGAAAATCGGGATTTTACCGGAGTACCGGGAGGTTACCGGAACCCCCGGGAGATATATGGGCCTTAGTGGGCCTTAGTGGAAAAGAGAAGAGGCAGCCAGAGATGGGCCGCACGCCCCTCCCCTCCCTTGGTCCGAATAGGACAAGGAGAGGGGGCCGGCCCCCTTTCCTCTTTTCCCCCCTCCGTGAATCCTATTCCAACTAGGATTGGGGGGGGGGGAAGTCCTACTCCCGGAGGGAGTAGGACTCCTCCTGGCGCGCCTCTCCTAGGCCGGCCGCACCCCCCCTTGAGCCTTTATATACGGAGGCAGGGGCACCCTAGAGGAAAACAGAAGTTGATCCACGTGATCATATTCTTAGCCGTGTGCGGCGCCCCCTACCACCATAGTCCTCGATAATATTGTAGCGGTGCTTAGGCGAAGCCCTGCGACAGTAGTACATCAAGATCGTCACCACGCCGTCGTGCTGACGGAACTCTTCCCTGACACTTTGCTGGATCGGAGTCCGGGGATCGTCATCGAGCTGAACGTGTGCTAGAACTCGGAGGTGCCGTAGTTTCGGTGCTTGATCGGTCGGGCCGTGGAGACGTACGACTACACCAACCAAACGCTTCCGTTGTCGATCTACAAGGGTACGTAGATCACACTCTCCCCTCTCGTTGCTATGCATCACCATGATCTTGCGTGTGCGTAGGAATTTTTTTGAAATTACTACGTTCCCCAACAGTGGCATCCGAGCCTAGGTTTTATGTGTTGATGTTATATGCACGAGTAGAACACAAGTGAGTTGTGGGCGATATAAGTCATACTGCTTACCAGCATGTCATACTTTGGTTCGGCGGTATTGTTGGACGAAGCGGCCCGGACCGATATTACGCGTACGCTTACGCGAGACCGGTTGTCCCGACGTGCTTTGCACATAGGTGGCTTGCGGGTGACAGTTTCTCCAACTTTAGTTGAACCAAGTGTGGCTACGCCCGGTCCTTGCGAAGGTTAAAACAGCACCAACTTGACAAACTATCGTTGTGGTTTTGATGCGTAGGTAAGATTGGTTCTTGCTTAAGCCCGTAGCAGCCACGTAAAACTTGCAACAACAAAGTAGAGGACGTCTAACTTGTTTTTGCAGGGCATGTTGTGATGTGATATGGTCAAGACATGATGCTGAATTTTATTGTATGAGATGATCATGTTTTGTAACCGAGTTATCGGCAACTGGCAGGAGCCATATGGTTGTCGCTTTATTGTATGCAATGCAATCGCGCTGTAATGCTTTACTTTATCACTAAGCGGTAGCGATAGTCGTGGACGCATAAGATTAGCGAGACGACAACGATGCTACGATGGAGATCAAGGTGTCGCGCTGGTGACGATGGTGATCATGACGGTCCTTCGGAGATGGAGATCACAGGCACAAGATGATGATGGCCATATCATATCACTTATATTGATTGCATGTGATGTTTATCTTTTATGCATCTTATCTTGCTTTGATTGACGGTAGCATTATAAGATGATCTCTCACTAAAATTATCAAGAAGTGTTCTCCCTGAGTATGCACCGTTGCGAAAGTTCTTCGTGCTGAGACACCACGTGATGATCGGGTGTGATAGGCTCTACGTTCAAATACAATGGGTGCAAAACAGTTGCACACGCGGAATACTCAGGTTATACTTGACGAGCCAAGCATATGCAGATATGGCCTCGGAACACGGAGACCGAAAGGTCGAGCGTGAATCATATAGTAGATATGATCAACATAGTGATGTTCACCAATGAAACTACTCCATCTCACGTGATGATCGGACATGGTTTAGTTGATTTGGATCACGTGATCACTTAGAGGATTAGAGGGATGTCTATCTAAGTGGGAGTTCTTTAAGTAATTTGATTAATTGAACTTAAATTTATCATGAACTTAGTACCTGATAGTATCTTGCTTATGTATGTTTGATTGTAGATAGATGGCCCGTGCTGTTGTTTCGTTGAATTTTAATGCGTTCCTTGAGAAAGCAAAGTTGAAAGATGATGGTAGCAATTACACGGACTGGGTCCGTAACTTGAGGATTATCCTCATTGCTGCACAGAAGAATTACGTCCTGGAAGCACCGCTGGGTGCCAGGCCTGCTGCTGGAGCAACACCAGATGTTATGAATGTCTGGAAGAGCAAAGCTGATGACTACTCGATAGTTCAGTGTGCCATGCTTTACGGCTTAGAATCGGGACTTCAACAACGTTTTGAACGTCATGGAGCATATGAGATGTTCCAGGAGTTGAAGTTAATATTTCAAGCAAATGCCCGGATTGAGAGATATGAAGTCTCCAATAAGTTCTATAGCTGCAAGATGGAGGAGAACAGTTCTGTCAGTGAGCATATACTCAAAATGTCTGGGTATAATAATCACTTGATTCATATGGGAGTTAATCTTCCAGATGATTGCGTCATTGATAGAATTCTCCAATCACTGCCACCAAGCTACAAGAGCTTCGTGATGAACTATAATATGCAAGGGATGAATAAGACTATTCCTGAGCTCTTCGCAATGCTGAAAGCTGCGGAGGTAGAAATCAAAAAGGAGCATCAAGTGTTGATGGTCAACAAGACCACTAGTTTCAAGAAAAAGGGCAAAGGGAAGAAGAAGGGGAACTTCAAGAAGAACAGCAAGCAAGTTGCTGCTCAAGAGAAGAAACCCAAGTCTGGACCTAAGCCTGAAACTGAGTGCTTCTACCGCAAGCAGACTGGTCACTGGAAGCGGAACTGCCCCAAGTATTTGGCGGATAAGAAGGATGGCAAGGTGAACAAAGGTATATGTGATATACATGTTATTGATGTGTACCTTACTAATGCTCGCAGTAGCACCTGGGTATTTGATACTGGTTCTGTTGCTAATATTTGCAACTCAAAACAGGGACTACGGATTAAGCGAAGATTGGCCAAGGACGAGGTGACGATGCGCGTGGGAAACGGTTCCAAAGTCGATGTGATCGCGGTCGGCACGCTACCTCTACATCTACCTTCGGGATTAGTATTAGACCTAAATAATTGTTATTTGGTGCCAGCGTTGAGCATGAACATTATATCTGGATCTTGTTTAATGCGAGACGGTTATTCATTTACATCAGAGAATAATGGTTGTTCTATTTATATGAGTAATATCTTTTATGGTCATGCACCCTTGAAGAGTGGTCTATTCTTATTGAATCTCGATAGTAGTGACACACATATTCATAATGTTGAAGCCAAAAGATGCAGAGTTGACAATGATGGTGCAACTTATTTGTGGCAGTGCCGTTTAGGTCATATCGGTGTAAAGCGCATGAAGAAACTCCACACTGATGGACTTTTGGAACCACTTGATTATGAATCACTTGGTACTTGCGAACCGTGCCTCATGGGCAAGATGACTAAAACACCGTTCTCCGGTACTATGGAGAGAGCAACAGATTTGTTGGAAATCATACATACAGATGTATGTGGTCCGATGAATATTGAGGCTCGTGGCGGATATCGTTATTTTCTCACCTTCACAGATGACTTAAGCAGATATGGGTATATCTACTTAATGAAACATAAGTCTGAAACATTTGAAAAGTTCAAAGAATTTCAGAGTGAAGTTGAAAATCATCGTAACTAGAAAATAAAGTTTCTACGATTTGATCGTGGAGGAGAATATTTGAGTTATGAGTTTGGTGTACATTTGAAACAATGCGGAATATTTTCGCAACTCACGCCACCCGGAACACCACAGCGTAATAGTGTGTCCGAACGTCGTAATCGTACTTTACTAGATATGGTGCGATCTATGATGTCTCTTACTGATTTACCGCTATCGTTTTGGGGTTATGCTTTAGAGACGACCGCATTCACGTTAAATAGGGCACCATCAAAATCCGTTGAGACGACGCCTTATGAACTATGGTTTGGCAAGAAACCAAAGTTGTCGTTTCTGAAAGTTTGGGGCTGCGATGCTTATGTGAAAAAGCTTCAACCTGATAAGCTCGAACCCAAATCGGAGAAATGTGTCTTCATAGGATATCCAAAGGAAACTATTGGATACACCTTCTATCACAGATCCGAAGGCAAGACTTTTGTTGCTAAATTCGGAAACTTTTTGGAGAAGGAGTTTCTCTCGAAAGATGTGAGTGAGAGGAAAGTAGAACTTGATGACGTAACTGTACTTGCTCCCTTATTGGAAAGTAGTACATCACAGAAAACTGTTTCTGCGACACCTACACCAATTAGTGAGGAAGCTATTGATAATGATCATGAAACTTCAGGACAAGATACTACTGAACCTCGTAGATCAACCAGAGTGAGATCCGCGCCAGAGTGGTACGGTAATCCTGTTCTGGAAATCATGCTGCTAGATCATGATGAACCTACGAACTATGAAGAAGCGATGGTGAGCCCAGATTCCGCAAAATGGCTTGAAGCCATGAAATCTAAGATGGGATCCATGTATGAGAACAAAGTATGGACTTTGGTTGACTTGCCCGATGATCGGCAAGCAATTGAGAATAAATGGATCTTCAAGAAGAAGACTGACGCTGATGGTAATATTACTATCTACAAAGCTCGACTTGTCGCAAAAGGTTTTCGACAAGTTCAAGGGGTTGACTACGATGAGACCTTCTCACCTGTAGCGATGCTTAAGTCTGTCCGAATCATGTTAGCAATTGCCGCATTTTATGATTATGAAATTTGGCAGATGGATGTCAAAACTGCATTCCTGAATGGATTTCTGGAAGAAGAGTTGTATATGATGCAACCAGAAGGTTTTGTCGATCCAAAGGGAGCTAACAAAGTGTGCAAGCTCCAGCGATCCATTTATGGACTGGTGCAAGCCTCTCGGAGTTGGAATAAACGCTTTGATAGTGTGATCAAAGCATTTGGTTTTATATAGACTTTCGGAGAAGCCTGTATTTACAAGAAAGTGAGTGGGAGCTCTGTAGCATTTCTGATATTATATGTGGATAATATATTACTGATTGGAAATGATATAGAATTTCTGGATAGCATAAAGGGATACTTGAATAAGAGTTTTTTTAATGAAAGACCTCGGTGAAGCTGCTTACATATTAGGCATAAAGATCTATAGAGATAGATCAAGACGCTTAATTGGACTTTCACAAAGCACATACCTTGACAAGATTTTGAAGAAGTTCGAAATGGATCAAGCAAAGAAAGGGTTCTTGCGTGTGTTACAAGGTGTGAAATTGAGTCAGACTCAATGCCCGACCACTGCAGAAGATAGAGAGAAAATGAAAGATGTTCCCTATGCTTCAGCCATAGGCTCTATCATGTATGCAATGATATGTACCAAACCTGATGTGTGCCTTGCTATAAGTCTAGCAGGGAGGTACCAAAGTAATCCAGGAGTGGATCACTGGACAGCGGTCAAGAACATCCTGAAATAGCTGAAAAGGACTAAGGATATGTTTCTCGTATATGGAGGTGACAAAGAGCTCATTGTAAACGGTTACGTTGATGCAAGCTTTGACACTGATCCGGACGATTCTAAATCGCAAACCGGATACGTGTTTATATTAAACGGTGGAGCTGTCAGTTGGTGCAGTTCTAAACAAAGCGTCGTGGCGGGATCTACATGTGAAGCGGAGTACATAGCTGCTTCGGAAGCAGCAAACGAAGGAGTCTAGATGAAGGAGTTCATATCCGATCTAGGTGTCATACCTAGTGCATCGGGTCCAATGAAAATCTTTTGTGACAATACTGGTGCAATTGCCTTTGCAAAGGAATCCAGATTTCACAAAAGAACCAAACACATCAAGAGACGCTTCAATTCCATCCGGGATCTAGTCCAGGTGGGAGACATAGAGATTTGCAAGATACATACAGAGCTGAATGTAGCAGACCCATTGACTAAGCCTCTTCCACGAGCAAAACATGATCAACACCAAAGCTCCATGGGTGTTAGAATCATTACTGTGTAATCTAGATTATTGACTCTAGTGCAAGTGGGAGACTGAAGGAAATATGCCCTAGAGGCAATAATAAAGTTATTATTTATTTCCTTATATCATGATAAAAGTTTATTATTCATGCTAGAATTGTATTAACCGGAAACATAATACATGTGTGAATACATAGACAAACAGAGTGTCACTAGTATGCCTCTACTTGACTAGCTCATTAATCAAAGATGGTTATGTTTCCTGACCATGGACAAAGAGTTGTTATTTGATTAACGGGATCACATCATTAGTTGAATGATCTGATTGACATGACCCATTCCATTAGCTTAGCACCCGATCGTTTAGTATGTTGCTATTGCTTTCTTCATGACTTATACATGTTCCTATGACTATGAGATTATGTAACTCCCGTGTGCCGGAAGAACACTTTGTGTGCTACCAAACGTCACAACGTAACTGGGTGATTATAAAGGTGCTCTACAGGTGTATCCAAAGGTACATGTTGGGTTGACGTATTTCGAGATTAGGATTTGTCACTCCGATCATCGGAGAGGTATCTCTGGGCCCTCTCGGTAATGCACATCACTTAAGCCTTGCAAGCGTTGCAACTAATGAGTTAGTTGCGGGATGATGTATTACGGAACGAGTAAAGAGACTTGCCGGTAACGAGATTGAACTAGGTATTGGATACCGACGATCGAATCTCGGGCAAGTAACATACCGATGACAAAGGGAACAACATATGTTGTTATGCGGTCTGACCGATAAAGATCTTCGTAGAATATGTAGGAGCCAATATGGGCATCCAGGTCCCGCTATTGGTTATTGACCGGAGACGTGTCTCGGTCATGTCTACATTGTTCTCGAACCCGTAGGGTCCGGACGCTTAAGGTTTCGATGACAGTTATATTATGAGTTTATACGTTTTGATGTACCGAAGGTTGTTCGGAGTCCCGGATGTGATCACGGACATGACGAGGAGTCTCGAAATGGTCGAGACATAAAGATTGATATATTGGAAGCCTATGTTTGGATATCGGAAGTGTTCCGGGTGAAAATCAGGATTTTACCGAAGTACCGGGAGGTTACCGGAATCCCCCGGGAGATATATGGGCCTTAGTGGGCCTTAGTGGAAAAGATAAGAGGCAGCCAGAGATGGGCTGATGAAGCCATGTACCTAGGGTAGGGGCACGTGCCTGTCCAAAGAGCCCCACCCTGGGATATCCCTAGGAGAAGTCACCTATCAATCGACTTGAAGGTATCCCACTCGACGGGTTCAAGACACTCGACCAAGAAGCCATCACTCGACCATGAAGCCAACCACTCGACTGCCAGGAGACCTAAAGTCACTCCGCAGGCAAACGGTCGGCTATTAAGTAGTCTTTATGGTCATTATCACACTTTATTAGGGGCGTTACCAGTAACGCCCAACCTTAAATGTACCTTAAACCCTGCATTACTGAGGGCAGGAGGGGGCCGGCGAACTCTATATAAGCCACCCCCCTCCTCAGTATGAAGGGTTCGCACCTCTGTTATTCACACGCCAGTAATCCAATCGACCGCCTCCGGGCACCGAGACGTAGGGCTGTTACTTCCTCCGCGAAGGATCTGAACTCGTACATCTTGGTGTGTTTACAACTTCCCAATAGCTGAGATCTAGCCTCTCCATACATACCCCCTACATCACTGTCAGAGTTAGAACCACGACAGTTGGCGCCCACCGTGGGGCAGGAATCTTAGCGCCTGATTGGAGAAGTTGCGATTTTTCTGATCCCTTTGATCATGGTTTCATGCGGAGTTTTGGTGGAGGGCCACGAGATCCGCCTCGGCGCGCTCACGTTCATCACCGACGACTCCGCCTGGCTTCAGGAGGCGCCACTCGACATTGACACGCTCCCCGTCCGCGGTGCGACGCATTTCCGCGCATGCGTTCGTGGCGTCCTCCTGCGGCAGCCGTCGACCCAGTATCGGTCGGCCCCCGTATCGTCTCCCCGCTCTGTCTCCCACCAGCGCAAGTGCTCCGGTCGGTCGAGACTTCAGAGGTGGGTGAGGCATGCCGTGGCTCGCCAGTCGGCCGCCCCGCAAGTCGCGGCAATCGAGCCCGACGAATCTCTCTGCGGCCTGTTCGACCTGTCGACTGGCTCCGCGGAGACCGCATCCGAGTGCGACAGCAGCGACCCAGCGGCTGAGATTCTGGCGGTCGATGAAACACACAGTCCTCCCGATTTCCCTCGCGCTGATGGAGGCGCGGGTGGGGGCAACCCGTCGCATCCCCACGATGAGTATCTCCCCGAACCTCTCACGTCATTACAGCGAGAGGAGCTTCGCCGCCGGAACATGGACGCTCTCCGCACTCCTATCGTCGGAGAGACCCCCGAGGCCCGGGCCTTGGAGGACGCGCGCTTGGCTAATTTGGCCGAGTGCATTCGACTGGAGAATCTCCAGCGAGCACTCGACGAGCAAGCGCGTCAGCGGGCTCCCGAGTCTAGTCGACGCCAGCTCTTCCCGCCGACACAGGTATACCGAACCCCAATTCAGAATTTGGCCGCCGCGGCCCGTATAGCAGAATCAATTCAGCCCTCCCAGTCGGAGGCTGGCAGGGGCTTGTTACAGATCAGAGCGTTGCTCCGGGCGGCGGGAAACCAGAATTCCGCTGTTTCTCAGTCGCGGAATAGGATCCACAGTCGATCCGTTGCAACAGATACAGTCCAGTCGGCTCACAGCCCGAGGTCGCCCCCGAGGCGTGAGGGACGTGGTGACCGGCATGATCAGTATAGAAGGAATGAGCAGGATGATCACCGATCCGATTGTGATGATCGACGTCGAGTGCCAACCCCTCCCCCGAGGAGTGGGTCATATGCGCCTCGACATCGAGATGACAGGCGACCTCATAGCGTTGGGCAGAGGATTCCAGTCGACCCCAGGGACCCAGGCTTTGACGCGAGATCTGTCCTCGTTCAAGGTTTGGTTGACAGGAACAGGGCTCATCGGGAAGGCCAGAACAGAGATGCGCCCGCCAGCAGTAGAGTACGTGTTTCAGGGCCAGAGTGTTTCAGTCGAGCCATCAGGGCCGCAGTGATTCCTCCCAACTTTCGGTTGGCGACTGGAGTCAGCAAGTTCACCGGTGAGTCTAAGCCTGACACTTGGCTCGAAGATTACCGAGTGGCTGTGCAGATTGGCGGTGGCAATGATGAGGTGGCCATGAAGCATTTGCCTCTCCTGTTAGAGGGCTTGGCCAGAGCGTGGCTGAATCAGTTAGCACCCAGCAGCATCTACACTTGGGAGGATCTCTCTCAAGTGTTTGTCACAACCTTTGAGGGAACATGCAAGCGACCCACATGCCTTACAGAATTGCGGTCTTGCGTGCAGAAGCCGAGTGAAACTCTAAGGGATTACATCCAGAGGTGGATCACTTTGCATCACACAGTTGAGAACATACCGGATCACCAAGCAGTTTGTGCCTTTAAAGAAGGCGTCAAGAACAAAGAGTTGAACCTGAAGTTCGGTCGGACCGGAGAAATGTCCCTGAATCGGATGATGGACATTGCCACCAAATACGCTAACGGAGAAGATGAAGATCGACTCCGGAGTGGCAAGCAGAAAGCAGTCGCCCAGGAAACCGGAGGCAATTCCAGTCGGAAGCAGAAGCGGAAGGCCGAGCCAGCCGCCCCTGGGGAGGCCCTGGCCGTAACCCAGGGAAATTTCAAGGGAAAACCCAAAGGCCCTTGAAAGCCCAAGAAAGTCAAGGATCAAGATGGAAATGATGTTTTGGATCTGCCATGTCACATCCACACCAAGAAAGATGAAGAGGGTAATTTTATTTACCCAAAGCATACCACTCGACAGTGCCGGCTCCTGATCCAGCAGTTTCAGGGCAAACAGCCCAAAGATAAGGAAAACGAGTCGGACAGAGTTGAGGACAAGGAAAATAGCGACGATGGATACCCCCAAATCAATTCCACCCTGATGATTTTTGCTGATGTCGAAAGCAAAATTCGACTGAAAGTCATTAACCGTGAGGTGAATATGGTTGCTCTAGCGACACCCAGTTATCTGAAGTGGTCTCAGACTGCCATCACATTCGACCAGTTTGATCACCCTACGCACATTGCCACCCCTGGGAGGCAAGCTTTGGTGGTCGACCTAGTTGTCGAAGGCACTCGACTGACCAAAGTCCTGATGGATGGTGGCAGTGGGCTGAACATATTGTATGCTGAAACATTGAAAGGGATGGGCATTCCGATGTCCAGGCTCAGCGCCAGCAACATGAGCTTCCATGGAGTCATTCCTGGAAAGAAAGCCGAGTCACTCAGCCAGATTGCTCTCGACGTGGTTTTCGGTGATTCAAAGAATTACCGCAAGGAAAAGTTGACATTTGAGGTTGTGGACTTCCAAAGTGCTTATCATGCTATTCTGGGCCGGCCTACTTATGCACGCTTCATGGCTCGACCGTGCTACGTGTATCTCAAGTTGAAGATGCCCGGCCCCAAAGGTGTGATCACCGTTACAGGCAATCGGAAGAAAGCAGAGGAGTGTTTTCAGAAAGGATCAAAGATCGCCGATGCTCAGATGTCAGTAGTCGAACTGCAAGAGTACCAGAAGACTGCTAATCCGAGTGAATTGCTGCGCGCCAAGAAGCCAGCTTCAGAATCAGCTTTTCAGTCGTCCGGTGAAACTAAGCCAGCTCACATTCACCCGATCGACCCCGACGCTGCTCCGACTCACATCTCGATGACGCTCGACTCCAAATAGGAAGAAGCGCTCATCCAGTTCCTCCGTGAGAACTGGGACGTCTTCGCATGGAAACCTTCTGACATGCCTGGAGTTCCCAGGGGGCTGGCTGAGCACCATCTACGAGTCGACCTGAAGTTCAAGCCTTTGAAAGAACATCTTCGACGGTCCGCCGTCCAGAAGAGGAAAGCTATTGGCGAGGAGGTGGCTCAGCTCTTAGCAGCGGAGTTCATCCGAGAGATTTACCACTCCGAGTGGCTCGCCAATGTTGTCATGGTCCCCAAGAAGGAAAAGTCACTTCGCATGTGCATTGACTTTAAACACATCAATCGGGCCTGCCCGAAAGATCATTTCCCTCTCCTCCGCATCGACCAGGTAGTGGACTCGACCGCGGGGTGTGAGTGTTTGTCTTTTCTAGATGCTTATTCAGGGTACCATCAGATCCGTCTGTATGGACCCGACGAGATCAAAACGGCTTTCATCACCCCATTTGGGTGCTTCTGTTATGTCACCATGCCCTTCGGCCTCAAGAATGCTGGAGCCACGTTCATGAGGATGATTCAGAAGTGTTTGCTCACTCAGATCAGTCGGAACGTAGAAGCATACATGGACGATATTGTGGTTAAGTCACGGAAAGGTTCCGACCTACTGACTGACCTTGCCGAAACCTTTGCTAACCTCAGGGGATACGATATCAAGCTCAATCCATCAAAGTGCACATTCGGAGTTCCAGGTGGAAAGTTACTCGGTTTTCTCGTTTCCGAACGAGGAATCGACGCCAATCCCGAGAAAGTTGGCACCATACTCCGGATGAAGCGCCCTGTGCGTGTACATGATGTCCAGAAGCTTACAGGTTGCTTGGCCGCTCTAAGTCGATTCATTTCTCGTCTCGGTGAAAAGGCGTTGCCTCTTTACCGACTGATGAAGAAGTCTGACAAGTTCGAGTGGACTCTAGAAGCTGACGCAGTGTTTGCAGAGCTCAAAGCTCTACTCTCCACCCAGCCGGTGCTTGCTGCCCCAATTAGTAAAGAGCCTCTGCTGCTTTACATTGCGGCCACGGGACAAGTTGTCAGTACAGTACTTACGGTCGAGTGAGAAGAAGAAGGAAAGGCCTTCAGAGTTCAGTGCCCAGTATATTATGTGTTTGAAGTTTTAACTCCTTCGAAGCAAAGATATCCCCATTACCAGAAGCTCGTATATGGGATTTACATGACCACGAAGAAGGTTGCACACTACTTCTCTGACCATTCCATTACAGTCGTCAGCAACGCTCCACTATCAGAGATTTTGCACAACAGAGATGCAACTGGTCGAGTGGCTAAGTGGGCGATTGAACTCCTTCCCCTAGATATCAAGTTTGAAGCAAAGAAGGCTATCAAGTCCCAAGCAATTGCAGATTTCGTCGCCGAGTGGATTGAACAGCAACTTCCGACTCAAGTTCACTCGGAGCACTGGACCATGTTCTTCGATGGATCTAAGATGCTGAATGGTTCCGGTGCTGGGGTAGTATTGGTCTCCCCCCGAGGAGATAAGCTCAGATACGTTCTCCAGATTCACTTCGATTCCTCCAACAATGAAGCAGAATGTGAAGCACTCTTGTACGGGTTGCGCATGGCCATTTCACTCGGCGTCCGACGCCTCATGGTCTACGGCGACTTAGATTTGGTGGTTAATCAGGTGATGAAGGAGTGGGACGTCAGAAGCCCAGCTATGACTGGCTATTACAACGTAGTAAGAAAGCTAGAAAAGAAATTCGAGGGGTTAGAGCTTCATCACATCCCCCGACTGAAAAATCAAGCAGCAGATGATCTGGCAAAGATAGGCTCCAAGAGAGAAGCCATTCCCAGCAATGTGTTTTTGGAGCACATCCGCTCACCGTCAGTCCAGGAGGATCCTTTCACAGAAGAAGCCCCGCAACCGAAAGGTGCCACAGATCCGACTGAAGTCGAAATTCCTGTTGTGGTCGACCTAGTCATGGAGGTCTTGGCTATCACTCCCGACTGGACGGTGCCATACATCGCGTATATCTTGAGGAAAGAACTCCTAGAGGACGAGGAAGAGGCTCGACAGATCGTCCGCCGATCCAAGGCCTTCACAGTCATAAAGGGACAGTTGTATAGGGAAAGTGCGACTGGAATCGGTCAGAAGTGCATAACATTGGAAGAGGGTCAGATGATCCTTAATGATATCCACTCGGGGACTTGTGGTCACCATGCATCCTCTCGGACCATTGTGGCTAAAGCATACCGGGCAGGATTTTACTGGCCAAGAGCAAATGAGATGGCAAAAGAGATAGTCGACAAGTGTGGAGGTTGCCAGTTCTACTCCAAAATGTCACGCAAGCCTGCATCAGCCCTGAAGACCATTCCACTCGTCTGGCCCTTTGCTGTCTAGGGACTGGACATGGTCGGTCCACTGAGAACAGGCAGGAGCGGATTCACGCATGTGCTTGTGGCAGTCGACAAGTTCACCAAATGGATTGAAGCCAAGCCTATCAAGAATCTCGATGCTTGCACTGCTATCAGTTTCGTCAGAGGGCTAATGTTCAGATATGGGGTCCCGCATAGCATCATCACCGACAATGGGTCAAACTTCGATTCAGACAAGTTCAGAGCTTTTTGCGCCTCTCAAGGCACGCGAGTCGACTACGCGTCGGTCGCGCATCCTCAGTCGAATGGACAAGCTGAAAGAGCAAATGGTCTGATTCTCAAAGGATTGAAGCCTCGATTGATGCGTGATCTCAAGCACGCAGCAGGCGCTTGGGTCGACGAACTTCCGTCGGTTTTGTGGGGGCCGAGGACCACCCCGAACCGGTCGACCGGAAGAACGCCATTTTTTCTGGTTTACGGAGCCGAAGCCGTCCTGCCGAGTGATCTACTTCACAACGCCCCCAGAGTCGAGCTTTATAAAGAAGACGAAGCAGAGCAAGCCCGGCAAGACGCAGTCGACCTCCTAGAGGAGGAGAGGGAAATGGCTATGATCAGATCGACCATCTATCAGCAAGACTTGCGTCGATTCCATGCCAGAAATGTGAAGAGCCGAGCCTTCCAGGAAGGAGATTTGGTCCTCCGAGTGGATCAACAGAAACCACACAAACTTGCTCCTACTTGGGAAGGCCCCTTCATCGTCACCAGAGTCCTCCACAATGGAGCATATCACCTCTACAATGTTGATCACCATATCGACGAGCCACGAGCTTGGAATGCGGAACTTCTCCGCCCCTTTTACACTTGAGTTCTCCCTTGGACGAGATGTAATAAGAAAAAATTTCTGCAGTTCATTTTTACCAAAGACAAGAGTGTCCCAATAATTGCTGTCACTCTTGTTTGCATACGAAATCCCCCAGTGGGTGACTTAGCTGCAAATCCGTTTCGCCTAAGTTTGAAAAATCCTACCGAGTGGAGAGCAATCCTCCCACTCGGGGGCAAAGCTGCAGTCCGGTACTCGCCTAAGTTCTCCCACTTAGAGGCTTAGCCGCAGTCAAGCACTCGCCTAAGTTTGAAAAAATCCTACCGAGTGGAGAGCAATCCTCCCACTCGGGGGCTTAGCTGCCATCCAGTACTCGCCTAAGTTCTCCCACTCAGAGACTTAGCTGCAGTCAGGCACTCGCCTAAGTTTGAAAAAATCCTACCGAGTGGAGAGCAATTCTCCCACTCGGGGGCTTAGCTGTAGTCCAACCACTCGCCTAAGTATTTGAAAATCCTACCGAGTGGAGAGCAAACCTCCCATTCGGAGGCTTAGCTGCAGCCCAGCGCTCGCCTAAGTACATAAAAATCCTACCGAGTGGAGAGCAAACCTCCCACTCGGGGACTTAGCTGCAGTCCAGTAATCGCCTAAGTTCTCCCACTCAGAGACTTAGCTGCAGTCAGGCACTCGCCTAAGTTTGAAAAAATCCTACCGAGTGGAGAGCAATCCTCCCACTCGGGGGCTTAGCTGCAGTCCAGTACTCGCCTAAGTTCTCCCACTCAGAGACTTAGCTGCAGTCAGGCACTCGCCTAAGTTTGAAAAAATCCTACCGAGTGGAGAGCAATCCTCCCACTCGGGGGCTTAGCTGCAGTCCAACCACTCGCCTAAGTATTTGAAAATCCTACCGAGTGGAGAGCAAACCTCCCACTCGGAGGCTTAGCTGCAGCCCAGCGCTCACCTAAGTACATAAAAATCCTACCGAGTGGAGAGCAAACCTCCCACTTGGGGGCTTAGCTGCAGCCCAGTGCTCGCCTAAGTGTTTAAAAATCCTACCGAGTGGAGATCAAACCTCCCACTCGGGGGCTTAGCTGCAGCCCAGTGCTCGCCTAAGTGTTTAAAAATCCTACCGAGTGGAGATCAAACCTCCCACTCGGGGGCTTAGCTGCAGCCCAGCGCTCGCCTAAGTGTTTAAAATCCTACCGAGTGGAGAGCAAACCTCCCACTCGGGGGCTTAGCTGCAGCCCAGCGCTCGCCTAAGCGTTTAAAAATCCTACCGAGTGGAGAGCAAACCTCCCACCCGGAGGCTTAGCTGCAGCCCAGTGCTCGCCTAAGTACAGGACACAACCCAATCCGCAAGTCAACTGCTACCTTCTCCTTCGGAGCTGCGCCGCAAATACAAGGTTATTCCGAGTGAAGATCAAGATCCACTCGACGATTCAAACCATGAAGATATTCAACGAGAAATCAAGATCAGATAAAGCCTAAAAGGTCCCAGACCTCAGATCAAAGTACTCGAGCCCTCGGCTCGGTGGAGTTTAACGGTTACAAATCCACTCGGCATCCCGAGGAAAATTTAAAGTGAAGCATAAAAGTTTTTCATTCCTCAGGAGGAGGACTGGAAGGGGCGACGAACTCGTCCAAGTCGATCCCGTCTGCAATACAAGTGGCAACAGCAATAAAAGTCTCCATGAAGTCCTGAAAGTTGTGCTTCCTGGTATTGGCAACTTGGATGGCGGCCAGCTTTTCTTCTCGCGCCTCCTTGCAATGGACGCGGACCAGAGACAAAGCGACATCAGCACCACATCTAGCAAAAGATTTCTTCCATTCCGCCACTCGACCTGGGACTTCATTAAGTCGAGCCATCAGGGACTCGAGGTCGTTCTGAAGCGTCGTCCCAGGACAGAGTGACGTGTCGATCCGCGACATCGCAACCTTCAGCCGGACAAGATAGTCAACAACGCTAGTAACACGAGACTCCAGTCGGAGCACGTTCATAGCAGCCTCGTCCTTCACGAGAGAATTGGCGGGATCCAAGCCTGGCTCCACTCGACTGGTTTCCTCTTCGAAGCTCTGGCAAAATTCTGCAAACAAGATTCAAGAATAAGACAGTGGCCGTACGCGGGCTCAGTAACTGCAAGACAGCCGGGTTGGAATAATTACTTTCGAGCATGACGAACAGCTTCTTGGCGAGTCCACCAAGATAAGCCTCCAGATCTTTTACCTTCCCCGCCAGCTCACCCGCCTTGTCGTGCAGAGCCATCTTTTCTTTCTTCAGTCGACTGGACTCTCGATTAGTGGTCTCGAGAGCAGTTTTCAGTCTGGAGTTCTCCTGTTCAAGAGTTCCGACCGAAGCCAGTTTCTCTTCTGCGAGCTTCGTTTTGCTCGAGGCTTCCTTCTGTGCCTCTGCAAGATCTTGATCCTTCTTCTTCAGAGCTTCCTCCAGTTTATCTGCGGCGCATCGAGTGGAACCAACATCAAGAATGGACAAGAAAGAAAAGCCACCCGTTAAGAATGGAGAACCTCACCAGCCATACCTTTTGCTTCTTCTTGCGCCTTCTTCAAATTCTCCTGGGCAAGCTTCAAGTTAAGGTTGAGCTGGATCTGCTAATTCTCCAACTCAGTATAGCGAGCTACAAGTTCACAGGATTTCTGTAAAAAGAAAAATCAGTCGACAGACGTCCAAGACAAGTTGCTTCCGAGCAACCAAGAGACAATGATGACGTTTCTAAGACTACAGCCGAATCAAGAACATTCAACAGTAGTCTCGGGGACTACACCCAGTGGGTGCACTCAGCGTGCCCCCACTGTAAAAAAAGGAGTCGACTACCCGAGCGAAGAAATACAGCTACAGTAACACAATATAAAGACTACAGTCGACTGCCAGCAGTCCACCGTAGTCTCGGGGACTACACCCAGTGGGTGCACTTAGCGTGCCCCCACTCGTCCAAGAATTGACAAGACACACCCAGTGGGTGTACAGATACAAAGATCTTCGGAAAAGAGATCCTTCAAACAGCATATCATAACAGACCAAGTGTTGAGTCGACTGACCTAGACATTGCTCTGAAGAGCCGAGCTCGCGTCATAAGCTGCTTGGCTGGCCTCCCGAGCCACCTTCACTTGCTCCATCATGACCCCCACCTGGCGTATAGCCTCTTTTGCAGCAGCCGCTTGGTCCTCAGGGACGGGGTATGCGGCAAAAAGCGAAGACGGATCCGCAGTCGACGTCGAGGGCTGCACACTCGCCAGAGGAATGGCGAAGGTCACAGAAGCCCGAGTGGTGTCACCACCATCCCGAGCTACGGCCTCAGACGCCGGAGCAGATTGGGGGGTCTCGTCAGCCGACGCCCTCTTGTGCCTCCTCACTCTCAACGGATCGTTGTCGTCGTCATCCGGGAGGTCGATAACATGAGGAGGGGCTACAAGGGAAACATTCAATCGACCAGGGTTGCAATAAATGATTAGTCGACTCAAAGCAGAACGTCAGTAATCGTACCAGGGTTGGAGGTAACAGCATCCTCCATCTCTTGGTCGTCGTCCTTGACGGAGATCTCAGAAGTAGCAGCACTGCAAGCCTCGAAAGTCAGTCGGTTGGCTCAATGGATCGACCAAGGATCCGTCCACGGTCGACAAAGGAGAACAAGTTTTATTATTACCCAGAAATGGTGGGGACGACCATCTTCATCTTGGGCAGAGCCTTGGGCGGCTTGGACGGCGCTGCGCGTGGGTGCTTGGGAGCCTTTCCAGTCGGCGTAGGAGAAGAGGTCCGAGGGCGTTTCGACGACTGCCCAACAGGAGCAGTCGCCCTACCACGCTCCCACGCTGGATCGTGTGTGAGCTTGGATCGCCCCTCCGGGTGGGGGGGTTCAACCTCCTCCTCCTCCTCCTCTTCGCTGGAGTCGACGTCGTCGCCTCCCTCTCCTTCACCGTCGGACTCCCACTCGCCTTGATCATCTCCGCTCGCCTCCCCTTCCTTAGTTGGCCCCTGTGCCCCGTTGGGCGTCGAGTACATCTCAGTAGTCGCCTGAAAAACAACAGACAAGACAAAGGTTAATCGACCAACTCAAAGAAGACCAATGAAGAAAAACAAGATCTCGGTCAGGAGCATAAAGACATACCTGGTCCACGTCATACGAGTTGTCGAGTGGAACTACCCTCCTGGCTCCTCGGGGGTTGTCCTTGCTTCCTGTGATGCTCGACAGCCACCCCTCCAGCATCTCATCAGTGACCTCCTCCAGGTGGACCCGAGTGGTGTCGTCGAGACCCGAGTACAGCCACATCGGATGGTCACGAGCCTGGAGCGGTTGGATGCGCCTCTGGAGGAAGACCTCCAGCAAATCCATACCCGTCACGCCCTCACGGACAAGCTCAACCACTCGACCGGCCAACACTTTGACTTGGGCCCTTTCCTCCGGCGCCACTTTCAGAGAAGCAGGTTCTTCAGCTCGGTCGAGTGAGAAAGGGGGGAGACCAGTCGACTGTCCTAGGGTCGCCTGGTCTTGACAGTAGAACCAGGTCGCCTGCCAGCCACAGACCGACTCCGGGAAGGTGATAGATGGAAAACAACTCTTTCCCCTCGTCTAGATCGCCAGGCCCCCGCACAGCTGGATCACCTGCGTCCTTTCATCACTCGACTTGGCCTTCTTGACCGATTGAGAACGGCAGGTAAAGATGTGCTTGAAGAGACCCCAATGGGGGCGGCAACCCAAGAAACCCTCACACATGGAAATGAAAGCAGCGAGGTATACGATGGAGTTGGGAGTAAAGTGGTGAAGCTGCGCTCCGAAGAAGTTCAGGAAGCTCCGGAAAAAAGGATGGGGCGGCAGAGAGAACCCGCGGTCGACATGGGTGGCTAGGAGCACACACTCACCGTCGCGGGGCTGAGGTTCGATCTCTCTCCCCGGGAGACGCGCGGCTTCGTGGGGAATGACCCCCCCCCCCTCGACCATGTCGTCGAGATCTTCTTGCCAGATCACCGGCAGCATCCAATCGCCTTGGATCCAGCCTCAGGGCAGAGCAGACCTTGAGGAGGATCCGCCCTGAGCAGACCTCTTCCCTTTCCCCTGTGCCGCCGCCTTCTTCACGCGCTCCAGGGCGGATGTCTTGTCCTTCGCCATCGTCGCTGGCAAATCTTGCACGGACCCGCGGCGCTAGGGTGAGAACGGAGGTGGCGGAGGAACTCGCGAAGGGGGAGAGGAAGAAGGAAGCGCACTGTTTGGGAACCCCGAGCCGGCAACTTATAAGGGGCCGCTTCTGAGTGGCTGACTGGTAGGCCCAGGCTATCCAGTCAAATCCCGCAACAGACGCGCGTGCAGTACGTGGCAAAAAAGGCGACACGAGGATCGAGGAGCTTCCACTTTATCGCTTCTGATTACTGCGGCCGCTCCCGTCCCACGCGCTTCCCGAAATCCGAATCCCGCGACACCCGCAGGCCGCAGAACAACTTGCTAAAACAGAAGACCCCGCTCGCGCCGACACTCGGTATGTCACACATAAAGAAATTCACTCGACGAAAGGCCTGGAATGGATCAAGGCGACTGAAAGAGGTTGATGACGTCATCCGTGATGGTTGGCCCAGAACGAGGCGCTCACGTAGCCCAAAGAACCGGTCGAAAAGATCTCCAACTCTTTCCCCACTCTAACCTCGATCCATTCAGGGGCTAATGATGAAGCCATGTACCTAGGGTAGGGGCACGGGCCTGTCCAAAGAGCCCTACCCTGGGACATCCCTAGGAGAAGTCACCTATCAATCGACTTGAAGGTATCCCACTCGACGGGTTCAAGATACTCGACCAAGAAGCCATCACTCGACCATGAAGCCAACCACTCGACTGCCAGGAGACCTAAAGTCACTCTGCAGGCAAACGGTCGGCTATTAAGTAGTCTTTATGGTCATTATCACACTTTATTAGGGGCGTTACCAGTAACGCCCAACCTTAAATTTACCTTAAACCCTGCATTACTGAGGGCAGGAGGGGGCCGGCGAACTCTATATAAGCCACCCCCTCCTCAGTATGAAGGGTTCGCACCTCTGTTATTCACACGCCAGTAATCCAATCGACCGCCTCCGGGCACCGAGACGTAGGGCTGTTACTTCCTCCGCGAAGGGCCTGAACTCGTACATCTTGGTGTGTTTACAACTTCCCAATAGTTGAGATCTAGCCTCTCCATACATACCCCCCTACATCTCGATTGATGCGTGATCTCAAGCACACAGCAGGCGCTTGGCTCGACGAACTTCCGTCGGTTTTGTGGGGGCTGAGGACCACCCCGAACCGGTCGACCGGAAGAACGCCATTTTTTCTGGTTTACGGAGAAGAAGCCGTCCTGCCGAGTGATCTACTTCACAACGCCCCTAGAGTCGAGCTTTATAATGAATACGAAGCAGAGCAAGCCCGGCAAGACGCAGTCGACCTCCTAGAGGAGGAGAGGGAAATGGCTATGATCAGATTGACCATCTATCAGCAAGACTTGCGTCGATTCCATGCCAAAAATGTGAAGAGCCGAGCCTTCCAGGAAGGAGATTTGGTCCTCCGAGTGGATCAACAGAAACCACACAAACTTGCTCCTACTTGGGAAGGCCCCTTCATCGTCACCAGAGTCCTCCACAATGGAGCATATCACCTCTACAATGTTGATCACCAGATCGATGAGCCACGAGCTTGGAATGCGGAACTGCTCTGCCCCTTTTACACTTGAGTTCTCCCTTGGACAAGATGTAATAAGAAAAAATTTCTGCAGTTCATTTTTACCAAAGACAAGAGTGTCCCAATAATTGCTGTCACTCTTGTTTGCATACGAAATCCCCCAGTGGGTGACTTAGCTGTGAATCCGTTTCGCCTAAGTTTGAAAAATCCTACCGAGTGGAGAGCAATCCTCCCACTCGGGGGCTTAGCTGCAGTCCGGTACTCGCCTAAGTTCTCCCACTTAGAGGCTTAGCCGCAGTCAGGCACTCGCCTAAGTTTGAAAAAATCCTACCGAGTGGAGAGCAATCCTCCCACTCGGGGGCTTAGCTGCAGTCCAGTACTCGCCTAAGTTCTCCCACTCAGAGACTTAGCTGCAGTCAGGCACTCGCCTAAGTTTTAAAAAATCCTACCGAGTGGAGAGCAATCCTCCCACTCGGGGGCTTAGCTGCAGTCCGGTACTTGCCTAAGTTCTCCCGCTTAGAGGCTTAGCCGCAGTCAGGCACTCGCCTAAGTTTGAAAAAATCCTACCGAGTGGAGAGCAATCCTCCCACTCGGGGGCTTAGCTGTAGTCCAGTACTCGCCTAAGTTCTCCCACTTAGAGACTTAGCTGCAGTCAGGCACTCGCCTAAGTTTGAAAAAATCCTACCGAGTGGAGAGCAATCCTCCCACTCAGGGGCTTAGCTGCAGTCCAACCACTCGCCTAAGTATTTGAAAATCCTACCGAGTGGAGAGCAAACCTCCCACTCGGAGGCTTAGCTGCAGCCCAACGCTCGCCTAAGTACATAAAGATCCTACCTAGTGGAGAGCAAACCTCCCACTCGGGGGCTTAGCTGCAGTCCAGTACTCGCCTAAGTTCTGCCACTGAGAGACTTAGCTGCAGTCAGGCACTCACCTAAGTTTGAAAAAATCCTACCGAGTGGAGAGCAATCCTCCCACTCGGGGGCTTAGCTGCAGTCCAACCACTCGCCTAAGTATTTGAAAATCCTACCGAGTGGAGAGAAAACCTCCCACGCGGGGGCTTAGCTGCAGTCCAGTACTCGCCTAAGTTCTCCCACTCAGAGACTTAGCTGCAGTCAGGCACTCGCCTAAGTTTGAAAAAATCCTACCGAGTGGAGAGCAATCCTCCCACTCGGGGGCTTAGCTGCAGTCCAACCACTCACCTAAGTATCTGAAAATCCTACCGAGTGGAGAGCAAACCTCCCACTCGGAGGCTTAGCTGCAGCCCAGCGCTCGCCTAAGTACATAAAAATCCTACCGAGTGGAGAGCAAACCTCCCACTCGGGGGCTTAGCTGCAGCCCAGTGCTCGCCTAAGTGTTTAAAAATCCTACCGAGTGGAGAGCAAACCTCCCACTCAGGGGCTTAGCTGCAGCCCAGCGCTCGCCTAAGTGTTTAAAAATCCTACCGAGTGGAGAGCAAACCTCCCACTCGGGGGCTTAGCTGCAGCTCAGCGCTCGCCTAAGCGTTTAAAAATCCTACCGAGTGGAGAGCAAACCTCCCACTCGGAGGCTTAGCTGCAGCCCAGTGCTCGCCTAAGTACAGGACACAACCCAATCCGCAAGTCGACTGCTACCTTCTCCTTCGGAGCTGCGCCGCAAATACAAGGTTATTCCGAGTGAAGATCAAGATCCACTCGACGAGTCAAACCATGAAGATATTCAATGAGAAATCAAGATCAGATAAAGCCTAAAAGGTCCCAGACCTCAGATCAAAGTACTCGAGCCCTCGGCTCGGCGGAGTTTAACGGTTACAAATCCACTCAGCATCCCGAGGCAAATTTAAAGTGAAGCATAAAAGTTTTTCATTCCTCAGGAGGAGGACTGGAAGGGACGACGAACTCGTCCAAGTCGATCCCATCTGCAATACGAGTGGCAGCAGCAATAAAAGTCTCCATGAAGTCCTGAAAGTTGTGCTTCCTGGTATTGGCAACTTGGATGGCGGCCAGCTTTTCTTCTCGCGCCTCCTTGCAATGGACGCGGACCAGAGACAGAGCGACATCAGCACCACATCTAGCAGAAGATTTCTTCCATTCCACCACTCGACCTGGGACTTCATTAAGTCGAGCCATCAGGGACTCGAGGTTGTTCTGAAGCGTCGTCCCAGGCCAGAGTGACGTGTCGATCCGCGACATCGCAACCTTCAGCCAGACAAGATAGTCAACAACGCTGGTAACACGAGACTCCAGTCGGAGCACGTTCATAGCAGCCTCGTCCTTCATGAGAGAATTGGCGGGATCCAAGCCTGGCTCCACTCGACTGGTTTCCTCTTTGAAGCTCTGGCAGAATTCTGCAAACAAGATTCAAGAATAAGACAGCGGCCGTACGCGGGCTCAGTAACTGCAAGACAGCCGGGTTGGAATAATTACCTTCTAGCATGACGAATAGCTTCTTGGTGAGTCCACCGAGATAAGCCTCCAGATCTTTTACCTTCCCCGCCAGCTCACCCGCCTTGTCGTGCAGAGCCATCTTTTCTTTCTTCAGTCGACTGGACTCCCGATTAGTGGTCTCGAGAGCAGTTTTCAGTCTGGAGTTCTCCTGTTCAAGAGTTCCGACCGAAGCCAGTTTCTCTTCTGCGAGCTTCGTTTTGCTCGAGGCTTCCTTCTGTGCCTCTGCAAGATCTTGATCCTTCTTCTTCAGAGCTTCCTCCAGTTTATCTGCGGCGCATCGAGTGGAACCAACATGAAGAATGGACAAGAAAGAAAAGCCACCCGTTAAGAATGGAGAACCTCACCAGCCATACCTTTTGCTTCTTCTTGCGCCTTCTTCAAATTCTCCTGGGCAAGCTTCAAGTTAAGGTTGAGCTGGATCTGCTGATTCTCCAACTCACTATAGCGAGCTACAAGTTCACAGGATTTCTGTAAAAAGAAAAATCAGTCGACAAACGTCCAAGACAAGTTGCTTCCGAGCAACCAAGAGACAATGATGACGTTTCTAAGACTACAGCCGAATCAAGAACATTCGACAGTAGTCTCGGGGACTACACCCAGTGGGTGCACTCAGCGTGCCCCCACTGTAAAAAAAAGGAGTCGACTGCCCGAGTGAAGAAATACAGCTACAGCAACACAATATAAAGACTACAGTCGACTGCCAGCAGTCCACCGTAGTCTCGGGGTCTACACCCAGTGGGTGCACTTAGTGTGCCCCCACTCGTCCAAGAATTGACAAGACACACCCAGTGGGTGTACAGATACAAAGATCTTCAGAAAAGAGATCCTTCAAACAGCATATCATAACAGACCAAGTGTTGAGTCGACTGACCTGGACATTGCTCTGAAGAGCCAAGCTAGCGTCATAAGCTACTTGGCTGGCCTCCCGAGTCACCTTCACTTGCTCCATCATGAGCCCCGCCTGGCGTATAGCCTCTTTTGCAGCAGCCGCTTGGTCCTCAGGGACGGGGTATGCGGCAAAAAGCGAAGACGGATCCGCAGTCGACGTCGAGGGCTGCACACTCGCCAGAGGAATGGCGAAGGTCACAGAAGCCCGAGTGGTGTCACCACCATCCCGAGCTACGGCCTCAGACGCCGGAGCGGATTGGGGGGTCTCGTCAGCCGACGCCCTCTTGTGCCTCCTCACTCTCAACGGATCGTTGTCGTCGTCATCCGGGAGGTCGATAACATGAGGAGGGGCTACAAGGGAAACATTCAATCGACCAGGGTTGCAATAAACGCTTAGTCGACTCAAAGCGGAACGTCAGTAATCGTACCAGGGTTGGAGGTAACAGCATCCTCCATCTCTTGGTCGTCGTCCTTGACGGAGATCTCAGAAGTAGCAGCACTGCAAGCCTCGAAAGTCAGTCGGTTGGCTCAATGGATCGACCAAGGATCCGTCCACGGTCGACAAAGGAGAACAAGTTTTATTATTACCCAGAAATGGTGGGGACGACCATCTTCATCTTGGGCAGAGCCTTGGGCGGCTTGGACGGCGCTGCGCGTGGGTGCTTGGGAGCCTTTCCAGTCGGCGTAGGAGAAGAGGTCCGAGGGCGTTTCGACGACTGCCCAACAGGAGCAGTCGCCCTACCACGCTCCCACGCTGGATCGTGTGTGAGCTTGGATCGCCCCTCCGGGCGGGGGGGGGGGGGCGGTTCAACCTCCTCCTCCTCCTCTTTGCTGGAGTCGACGTCGTCGCCTCCCTCTCCTTCACGTCGGACTCCCACTCGCCTTGATCGTCTCCGCTCTCACCTCCGCTCGCCTCCCCTTCCTCAGTTGGCCCCTATGCCCCGTTGGGCATCGAGTACATCTCAGTAGTCGCCTGAAAAACAACAGACAAGACAAAGGTTAATCGACCAACTCAAAGAAGACCAATGGAGAAAAACAACATCTCGGTCAGGAGCATAAAGACATACCTAGTCCACGTCATACGAGTTGTCGAGTGGAACTACCCTCCTGGCTCCTCGGGGGTTGTCCTTGTTTCCTGTGATGCTCGACAGCCACCCCTCAAGCATCTCATCAGTGACCTCCTCCGGGTGGATCCGAGTGGTGTCATCGAGACCCGAGTACAGCCACATCGGATGGTCACGAGCCTGGAGCGGTTGGATGCGCCTCCGGAGGAAGACGTCCAGCAAATCCATACCCGTCACGCCCTCACGGACAAGCTCAACCACTCGACCGGCCAGCACTTTGACTTGGGCCCTTTCCTCCGGTGCCACTTTCAGAGAAGCAGGTTTTTCAGCTCGGTCGAGTGAGAAAGGAGGGAGACCAGTCGACTGTCCTGGGGTCGCCTGGTCTTGACAGTAGAACCAGGTCGCCTGCCAGCCACGGACCGACTCCAGGAAAGTGATAGATGGAAAACAACTCTTTCCCCTCGTCTGGATCGCCAGGCCCCCGCACAGCTGGATCACCTGCGTCCTTTCATCACTCGACTTGGCCTTCTTGACCGATTGAGAATGGCAGGTAAAGATGTGCTTGAAGAGACCCCAATGGGGGCGGCAACCAAAGAAACCCTCACACATGGAAATGAAAGCAGCGAGGTATACGATGGAGTTGGGAGTAAAGTGGTGAAGCTGCGCTCTGAAGAAGTTCAGGAAGCTCCGGAAAAAAGGATGAGGCGGCAGAGAGAACCCGCGGTCGACATGGGTGGCTAGGAGCACGCACGAACCATCGCGGGGCTGAGGTTCGATCTCTCTCCCCGGGAGACGCGCGGCTTCGTGGGGAATGACCCCTCCCCCTCGACCATGTCGTCGAGATCTTCTTGCCGGATCACCGTCGGCATCCAATCGCCTTGGATCCAGCCTCGGGGCAGAGCAGACCTTGAGGAGGATCCGCCCCGAGCGGACCTCTTCCCTTTCCCCTGCGCCGCCGCCTTCTTCGTGCGCTCCAGGGCGGATGTCTTGTCCTTCGCCATCGTCGCCGGCAAATCTTGCACGGACCCGCGGTGCTAGGGTGAGAACGGAGGTGGCGGAGGAACTAGCGAAGGGGGAGAGGAAGAAGGAAGCGCACTGTTTGGGAACCCCGAGCCGGCAACTTATAAGGGGCCGCTTCCGAGTGGCTGACTGGTAGGCCCAGGCTATCCAGTCAAATCCCGCAACAGACGCGCGCGCAGTACGTGGCAAAAAAGGCGACGCGAGGATCGAGGAGCTTCCACTTTATCGCTTCCGATTACTGCGGCCGCTCCCTTCCCGCGCGCTTCCCGAAATCCGAATCCCGCGACACCCGCGGGCCGCAGAACAACTTGCTAAAACAGAAGACCCCGCTCGCGCCGACACTCGGTATGTCACACATAAAGAAATTCACTCGGCGAAAGGCCTGGAATGGATCAAGGCAACTAAAAGAGGTTGATGACGTCATCCGTGACGGTTGGCCCAGAACGAGGCGTTCACGTAGCCCAAAGAACCGGTCAGAAAGATCTCCAACTCTTTCCCCACTCTAACCTCGATCCATTCGGGGGCTAATGATGAACCCATGTACCTAGGGTAGGGGCACGGGCCTGTCCAAAGAGCCCTACCCTGGGACATCCCTAGGAGAAGTCACCTATCAATCGACTTGAAGGTATCCCACTCGACGGGTTCAAGACACTCGACCAAGAAGCCATCACTCGACCATGAAGCCAACCACTCGACTGCCAGGAGACCTAAAGTCACTCCACAGGCAAACGGTCGGCTATTAAGTAGTCTTTATGGTCATTATCACACTTTATTAGGGGCGTTACCAGTAACGCCCAACCTTAAATGTACCTTAAACCCTGCATTACTGAGGGCAGGAGGGGGCCGGCGAACTCTATATAAGCCACCCCCCTCCTCAGTATGAAGGGTTCGCACCTCTGTTATTCACACGCCAGTAATCCAATCGTCCGCCTCCGGGCACCGAGACGTAGGGCTGTTACTTCCTCCGCGAAGGGCCTGAACTCGTACATCTTGGTGTGTTTACAACTTCCCAATAGCTGAGATCTAGCCTCTCCATACATACCCCCCTACATCACTGTCATAGTTAGAACCACGACATGGGCCGCGCGCCCCTCCCCTCCCTTGGTCCGAATAGGACAAGGAGAGGGGGCCGGCCCCCTTTCCTCTTTTCCCCCTCCGTGAATCCTATTCCAACTAGGATTAGGGGGGAAGTCCTACTCCCGGAGGGAGTAGGACTCCTCCTGGCGCGCCTCTCCTAGGCCGGCCGCACCCCCCCTTGAGCCTTTATATACAGAGGCAGGGGCACCCCAGAGGAAAACAGAAGTTGATCCACGTGATCATATTCTTAGCCGTGTGCGGCGCCCCCTGCCACCATAGTCCTCGATAATATTGTAGAGGTGCTTAGGCGAAGCCCTGCGACAGTAGTACATCAAGATTGTCACCACGCCGTCGTGCTGACGGAACTCTTCCCCGACACTTTGCTGGATCAGAGTCCGGGGATCGTCATCGAGCTGAACGTGTGCTAGAACTCGGAGGTGCCGTAGTTTCGGTGCTTGATCGGTCGGGCCGTGGAGACGTACGACTACATCAACCAAACGCTTCCGTTGTCGATCTACAAGGGTACGTATATCACACTCTCCCCTCTCGTTGCTATGCATCACCATGATCTTGCGTGTGCGTAGGAATTTTTTTGAAATTACTACGTTCCCCAACAATCATACCACATCATAACCATCTCAATAGCATGTTGGCACGCAAGGTAAACCATTATAACTCATAGCTAATCAAGCATGGCACGAGCAACTATGATCTCTAATTGTCATTGCAAACATGTTTATTCATAACAAGCTGAATCAAGAACGATGAACTCATCATATTTACAAAAACAAAAGAGGTCGAGTTCATACCAGCTTTTCTCATCTCAGTCAGTCCATCATATGTCATCATAATTGCCTTTCACTTGCACGACCGAACGATGTGAATAATAATAAGAGTGCACGTGCATTGGACTAAGCTGGAATTGTGATGAAGAAGACTCTGACTGCCATTGGCTGACAGCCATCTCCGGATCCCAAGAATAAACAGACTATCGTGGAGGCTCCTCTTGTGGTTCCGGTTCCGGGGCTAGTGCAGGGTTCCGGTAGGCGTGAATAGCCGCCAACGGAACAAGGTACATGCCTACAGTCGAATCAAACAAAGAAGGAGCAGGCAAGGTAATAGTCTCAGGATGATGTTTATTAAAGAACAATTGATATTTAAGCTCTCCTTCCATATTCTTAACAATAAAATCATGTGCTACCATACTTTTATAATCTAAATAAACACGAGGCAACACCTTTTCTTCCTTCTCATAATGCCTAATAGGTATGTTAAAATGTGCAGCAAGGCGTGAAGCATAAATGCCTCCAAAGATGGGACCCTTAGTACGATTCATACTTAACGGTCTAGCAATAATGCTGCCCATACTAAAAGAGTTATCACCGTATAAGCCGCGGTGCAAAATAATAATATCAGGGATACTCAGGTTTCCACAGTTTCTGTGACCAATTAAGCAACGACTAGCAAATAATGCAAAGTAGCGTAAAACAGGAAAATGTATGCTAGTGATTCGTGCATCGGAAACCTTCCTTGTTTCCCCTACAGTGATAGTGTCAATAAATCCCTCCACATCATCACAATGTGGTTCTTCTGTCTTGCCCCCAAAAGGGACTAAACAAATCCGACAGAAATCATAAAGTGACATCTCCTTATGCTTGTCATATAAATGAAATTCCACCGTAGGTGGTGAGTTCTTAGAACGAAAATGAAAGTTTTGCACAAAGGTATTTGTGAGCAAGAGATACTGATCGCATTGGTCGTGGAGGAAAGCGGTAAGGCCTGCAGTCTGAGCCAACTCATGAAAATCTTCATAAATCCTGGCTGCTCTTAAGAAATCCTCGGAAGGCCATTCACACGCCCGAACCTCCGTGGTGCGAGGCTAATTATACTTAGGCTTCGGTGCCTTTTCCTTCGAGCTTTGGCTCGATGAGCCCCTCAAAAGTCTCCTCATCATTTTCTGAAAAATTCTGAAGTTTTTAGTAACTTCAAAATAAAAGTAAACCAAACTCAATAATATTGACAGCAACCACTCCTACAAGTGCCTAGAGCCTATATCATGCATCAAAACTACTTTTGAACATATAAATTTGACATGCAAGCTCAAGAACAGGGTCACCTAAGCAGCAAAAATTTACAATGAATAAAGCACTAGAACAAAAACTAATCGGACCAATGGAGGAGTCACATACCAAGGAACAATCTCCCCAAGCAGTTTTGTGAGAGGTGCTTTGAGCTAGGAGATCGAAAATGGCAGCAAAGAGGGATGGAACTCGTGCTTGAGTTGGTTTTTCGTGTTTGTGGGAGGAAGAAGACGTGTGTGGGTGCAGGAATAAGTGGAGGAGGGCCACCATGGGCCCACGAGGCAGGGGGGCGTGCCTAGGGGTAGGGCGCGCCCTCCACCCTCGTGGGCAGGTGGTTGACCCCCCTGCTGTGTTCTCAGTGCCAAATATTCTCAAATATTCTAGGAAAAATCATATTTAAATTTCAGGGCATTTGGAGAACTTTTATTTTTGGGGTATTTTTATATTGCACGGATAATCAGATAACAGATGGAAAAATATTTATATTTATTTTATTTAATATAAATAACAGAAAGTAAAAGTGGGTACAGAAGGTTGTGCCTTCTAGTTTCATCCATCTCATGATCATCAAAAGGAATCCACTAACAAGGTTGATCAAGTCTTGTTAACGAACTCATTCTGAATAACATGGAACCGGAGAAATTTCAAATAACACTATGTTACCTCAACGGGGATATGCACATCCCCAATAATAAGTATATCATATTTCTTCTTGACAGTAGGAAGAGGAAATTCAAAACCTCCAAATATAATCGATGGATTTTTTCCGATAGAATTAATACTATGAACTTGAGGTTGTTTCCTCGGAAAGTGTACCGTATGCTCATTACCATTAGCATGAAAAGTGACATTGCCTTTGTTGCAATCAATAACAGCCCCTGCAGTATTAAGAAAAGGTCTTCCAAGAATAATAGACATACTATCGTCCTTGGGAATATCAAGAATAACAAAGTCCGTTAAAATAGTAACGTTTGCAACCACAACAGGCACATCCTCACAAATACCGAGAGGTATAGCAGTTGATTTATCAGCCATTTGCAAAGATATTTCAGTGGGTGTCAACTTATTCAAGTCAAGTCTACGATATAAAGAGAGAGGCATAACACTAACACCGGCTCCAAGATCACATAAAGCAGTTTTAACATAGTTTCTTTAATGGAGCATGGTATAGTAGGTACTCCTGGATCTCCAAGTTTCTTTGGTATTCCACCTTTAAAAGTATAATTAGCAAGCATGGTGGAAATTTCAGCTTCTGGTATCTTTCTTTTATTTGTAATAATATCTTTCATGTACTTAGCATAAGGATTCATCTTGAGCATATCACATATCAGTCAATCGCATACGCAAAAAGATAGGTCTAATCATTTCAGCAAAGAGCTCAAAATCCTCATCATCCTTTTTCTTGGATGGTTTGGGAGGAAAAGACATGGGTTTCTGAACCCAAGGTTCTCTTTCTTTACCATGTTTTCTAGCAACAAAGTCTTTCTTACCACAACATTGATTCTTTGATTGTGGGTTATCAAGATCAACAGCAAGTTCAATTTCTACATCATTATCATTACTAGGTTGAGCATCATCATTAACATTCTCATTAGGTTCATGTTCATTGCCAGATTGTGTTTCAGCATCAGAAATAGAACTATCATTTGGATTATCAGGTGGTTCAGCAATAGGTTCACTAGAAGTTTGCACAGTCCTATCATTTTTCTTTTTCTTCTTTTTGGAAGAACTAGGTGCATCAATATTATTCTCTTAGGGTGGCCTTCAGGATACAAAGGTTCCTGAGTCATTCTACCAGTTCTAGTAGCCACTCTAACAGCATAATCATTTTTCTTATTATTCATCTCATCCAGCAATTCTTTTTGAGCTTTAAGTACTTGTTCTACTTGAGTGGTAACCATAGAAGCATGTTTGCTAACAAGTTTAAGTTCACCTCTAATATTAGCCATATAATCACCCAAGTATTTAATCATATCAGCATCTTGTTTTAATTGTCTACCAAAATAAGCATTGAAGTCTTCTTGCTTAAACATAAAATTATCAAGCTCATCCAAGCACTGACTAGCAATTTTAGTAGGAGGGATTTCAGGTTTATCATATCTATAGAGAGAATTTACCTTTACTACCTGTGTCGGGTTATCGAGGGCTGGAGGTTCTTCAATAAATAAAGGATTAAGATCATATGTTTCTTCAATAGGCAGTAAATTAAGACCATGTATTTCTTCAATAGGAGGTAAATTCTTAACATCTTCGGCTTTAATACCTTTTTCTTTCATAGATTTCTTTGCCTCTTGCATATCTTCGGGACTGAGAAATAGAATACCTCTCTTCTTTGGAGTTGGTTTAGGAATAGGATCATTAATTGGAGTAGGAACTAGCTCAGGAGGTGCCCAATTATTTTCATTTGTCAACATATTATTCAACAAGATTTCAGCTTCATCCGGTGTTCTTTCCCTGAAAAGAGAACCAGCACAACTATCCAGGTAATCTCTGGAAGCATCGGTTAGTCCATTATAAAAGATATCAAGTATTTCATTTTTCTTAAGAGGATGATCAGGCAAAGCATTAAGTAACTTGAGAAGCCTCCCCCAAGCTTGTGGGAGACTCTCTTCTTTAATTTGCACAAAGTTGTATATTTCCTTTAAAGCAGTTTGTTTCTTATGAGCAGGGAAATATTTAGCAGAGAAGTAATAAATCTTATCCTGGGGACTACACACACAACCAGGATCAAGAGAATTAAACCATATCTTAGCATCACCCTTTAATGAGAACGGAAATATTTTGAGGATATAAAAGTAGCAAGATCTCTCATCATTAGTGAACAGGGTGGCTATATCATTTAATTTAGTAAGATGTGCCACAACAGTTTCAGATTCATAGCCATGAAAAGGATCAGATTCAACAAAAGTAATTATACCAGGATCAACAGAGAATTCATAATCCTTATCAGTAACACAGATAGGTGAAGTAGCAAAAGCAGGGTCAGGTTTCATCCTAGCATTTAGAGATTGCTTACTCCATTTAGCTAATAACCTTTTGAGTTCATATCTATCTTTGCAAGCTAAAATAGCAAAAGAAGCTTCTTGATCAAATAAATAACCCTTAGGAATAACAAGTGATTCTTCATCATCACTTTCATCATCATAATCAGATTCCATATTTTCAATTTCTCTAGCCCTAGCAAGTTGTTCATCGAGAAAATCACTAAGTGGCATAGTAGTATCAGGCATAGAGGTAGTTTCATCATAAGTATCATGCATAGCAGAAGTGGCATCATCAATAACATGTGACATATCAGAACGAATAGCAGAAGCAGGTGTAGGTGTCACAAATTTACTCATAACAGAAGGTGAATCAAGTGCGGAGCTAGATGGTAGTTCCTTACCTCCCCTCGTAGTTGAGGGATAGATCTTGGTTTTTGGATCTCTCACGTTCTTCATAGTGTCCAGCAGATATAAATCCCAAGTGACTCAAAGAATAGAGCTATGCTCCCTGGCAACGGCGCCATAAATTAGTCTTGATAACCCACAATTATAGGGGATCGCAACAGCTTTTGAGGGTAGCGTATTCAACCCAAATTTATTGATTCGACACAAGGGGAGCCAAAGAATATTCTCAAGTATTAGCAGCTGAGTTGTCAATTCAACCACACCTGGAAACTTAGTATTTGCAACAAAGTGTTTAGTAGCAAAGTAATATGATAGTGATGGTAACGGTAACAAAAGACTAACGAAAGCAAAGTAATATTTTAGGTATTTTGTAGTGATTGTGACAATAGCAACGGGAAAGTAAATAAGCGTAAACTAGTATATGGAAAGCTCGTAGGCAATGGATCAGTAATGGATAATTATGCCGGATGTGGTTTCATCATGTAACAGTCATAACATAGGGTGACACAGAACTAGCTCCAATTCATCAATGTAATGTAGGCATGTATTCCGAATATAGTCATACATGCTTATGGAAAAGAACTTGCATGACCTCTTTTGTCCTACACTCCTGTGGCAGCGGGGTCCTTATGGAAACTAAGGGATATTAAGGCCTCCTTTTAATAGAGAACCGAAACAAAGCATTAACACATAGTGAATACATGAACTCCTCAAAATACGGTTATCACCGGTAACTATCTCGATTATTGTCACTTCGGGGTTAACGGATCATAACACATAATAGGTGACTATAGACTTGCAAGATAGGATCAAGAACACTCATATATTGATGAAAACATAATAGGTTCAGATCTGAAATCATGGCACTCGGGCCCTAGTGACAAGAATTAAGCATAGCAAAGTCATAGCAACATCAATCTCAGAACATAGTGGATACTAGGGATCAAACCCTAACAAAACTAACTCGATTACATGATAAATCTCATCCAACCCATCACCTTCCAGCAAGCCTACGATGGAATTACTCACGCACGGCGGTGAGCATGATGAAATTGGTGATGGAGGATGGTTGATGATGACGACGACGACGAATCCCCCTCTCCGGAGCCCCGAACGGACTCCAGATCAGCCCTCCCGAGAGGTTTTAGGGCTTGGCGGCGGCTCTGTATCGTAAAACGCGATGATTTCTTCTCTCTATTTTTTTCTCCCTGAAAGCAAATATATAGAGTTGGAGTCAGAGTCGGGAGGTCTCCAGGGGGCCCACGAGGTAGGGGGCGCGCCCTAGGGGGGGCCCACCCTCGTGAGCAGGGTGTGGGCCCCCTGGTCTTCATCTTTGGCGAGGATTTTTTATTATTTATTGTAAGGTATTCCGTGGAGTTTCAGTTCATTCCGAGAACTTTTGTTTTCTGCACATAAAACAACATCATGGCAATTCTGTTGAAAACAGCGTCGGTCCGGGTTAGTTCCATTCAAATTATACAAGTTAGAGTCCAAAACAAGGGAAAAAGTGTTTGGAAAAGTAGATACGATGGAGACGTATCACACATGTACCGGACTGGATGCACAGACGTATGTGCCAAGAGGGAACGTTCCTGTGGCCCGACGAGGACGTCGGTTCCTCTGAGTGGGGGTGTATGTGATAGCCTGGCTTATTAGGGATGGTAGACTACTCATATCAATAAGGAATTCCTTCTTTTCCGTGAGCCCATTCAGAAAGAACTCCAAAGTTAAGCATGCTCATCTTGGAGTAGTTTCAGGATGGGTGACCGACCGAGAAGTTGCTCCCGTGTGCGCACGAGAGAGGACAAAGTGCGCAGAAAAGACTAGTATTGATCTGTGGGGCCACTCTAGATCCCGCCAGGAGTAACGACCACCGGCGGGTGTGTCTGGGGCATTACAAGTTGGTATCAGAGCCGACCCTCGCGGTTACACGGATGTTTGCGGACAGGTGCGCGGTCACATTGTTCATGACGTTTGTGACCCGTCGTGGCACACGACATGGTACATGTACTGGACTGGATGCACAGACGTATGTGCCAAGAGGGAACGTTCCTGTGGCCCGACGAGGACGTTGGTTATTCTGAGTGGGGGTGTATGTGATGGTCTGGCTTATTAGGGATGATAGACTACTCATATCAATAAGGAATTCCTTCTTTTTTGGAAGCCCATTTGGACAGAACTCCAAAGTTATGCGTGCTCAGCTTGGAGTAGTTTCAGGATGGGTGACCGACTGGGAAGTTGTTCCCGGGTGCGCACGAGTGAGGACAAAGTGCGCAGAAAAGACTAGTATTGATCTGTGGGGCCAGTCTAGATCCCGCCAGGAGTAACGACCACCGGCGGGTGTGTCCGGGGCATTACAAGTTGGTATCAGAGCCGACCCTCGCGGTTACACAGATGTTTGCGGACAGGTGCGCGATCATGTTATTCATGACGTTTGTGACCTGTCGTGGCACACGGCATGGCACATGTACCGGACTGGATGCACAGACGTATGTGCCAAGAGGGAACGTTCCTGTGGCCCGACGAGGACGTCGGTTCCTCTGAGTGGGGGTGTATGTGATAGCCTGGCTTATTAGGGATGGTAGACTACTCATATCAATAAGGAATTCCTTCTTTTTCGGGAGCCCATTTGGATGTAATCTTCTTTTGCGGTGTGTTTGTCGAGAACCGATGAATTGTGGGTTTATGATCCATATTATCTATGAACAATATTTGATTCTCCTCTGAATTCTTTTATGTATGATTAGTTTATCTTTGCAAGTCTCTTCGAATTATCAGTTTGGTTTGGCCTACTATATTGATCTTTCTTGCAATGGGAGAAGTGCTTAGCTTTGGGTTCAATCATGCGGTGTTTGATCCCAGTGACAGAAAGGGAACCGATACATATTATATTGTTGCAATCGAGGATAAAAAGATGGGGTTTATATCATATTGCATGAGTTTATCCCTCTACATCAAGTCATCTTCCTTAAAGCATTACTCTGTTCTTATGAACTTAACACTCTAGATGCATGCTGGATAGCGGTCGATGTGTGGAGTAATAGTAGTAGATGCAGAATCATTTCGGTTTAATTGTCTCGGACGTGATGCCTATATACATGATCATACCTAGATATTCTCATAAGTATGCTCAATTCTATCAATTGCTCGACATTAATTCGTTTACCCACTGTAATACGTATGCTCTTGAGAGAAGCCACTAGTGAAACCTATGGCCCCCGGGTCTATCTTCTATCATATTAATCTTCCAATGCTTAGTTATTTCCTTTGCCTTTTATTTTACTTTGCATCTTTATTTCTCTTTATCATAAAAATACCAAAAATATTATCTTATCATATCTATCAGATCTCACTCTCGTAAGTGGGCTTGACAACCCCTTTATCGCGTTGGTTGCGAGGTTCTTATTTGTTTGTGTAGGTGAGTGGGACTTGAGCGTGATCTCCTACTGGATTGATATCTTGGTTCTCAAAAACTGAGGGAAATACTTACGCCAATTTGTTGCATCGCCCTTTCCTCTTCAAGGGGAAACCAACGCAGTGCTCAAGAGGTAGCAAGAAGGATTTCTGGCGCCGTTGTCGGGGAGATTCGCGCCAAGTCAAGTCAAGACATACCAAGTACCCATCACAAACTCTTATCCCTTGCATTACATTATTTGCCATTTGCCTCTCGTTTTCCTCTCCCCAACTTCATCCTTGCCGTTTTATTCGCCCTCTCTCTCTGTCCTCCATCTCTTTCTCTATTTGCCTCTTTTTGCCCGTTTCTTGTTTGCTTGTGTGTTGGATTGCTTGCCTGTCACGATGGCTCAAGATAATACTAAATTGTGTGACTTTGCCAATACCAACAACAATGATTTTCTTAGCACTCCGATTGCTCCTCTTACCGATGCCGAATCTTGTGAAATTAATGTTGCTTTGTTGAATCTTGTCATGAAAGATCAATTCGCCGACCTTCATAGTGAAGATGTCGCTACCCATCTAAACAACTTTGTTGATTTGTGTGATATGCAAAAGAAGAAATATGTGGATAATGATATTGTTAAATTGAAGTTATTTCCGTTTTCGCTTAGAGAACATGCTAAAGCTTGGTTTTCGTCTTTGCCTAAAAATAGTATTGATTCATGGAATAAGTGAAAGATGCTTTTATCTCTAAGTATTTTCCTCCCGCTAAGATCATCTCTCTTAGAAACGATATTATGAATTCTAAGCAACTTGATCATGAACATGTTGCACAATCTTGGTAGAGGATGAAATTAATGATACGTAATTTCCCTACACATGGTTTGAATCTTTGGATGATTATACAAAACTTTTATGCCGGATTGAATTTTGCTTCTAGAAATCTTTTAGATTCGGCCGCCGGAGGCACTTTTATGGAAATCACTTTAGGAGAAGCTACTAAACTCCTACATAATATTATGGTTAATTATTCTCAATGGCACACCGAAAGATCTACTAATAAAAAAGTGCATGCAATTGAAGAGATTAATGTTTTGAGTGGAAGATGGATGAACTTATGAAATTATTTGCTAATAAGAGTGCTCCTACTGATCCTAATGATATGCCTTTGTCTACTTTGATTGAGAATAATAATGAATCTATGGATGTGAATTTTGTTGGTAGGAATAATCATGGTAACAATGCGTATAGAGGTAATTTAAATTCTAGGCCGTTTCCTAGTAATTCCTCTAATAATTATGGTAATTCCTACAACAATTCATATGGAAATTATAATAATATGTCCTCTGATTTTGAATCTAATATTAAAGAATTTATTACTTTGCAAAAGAGTTTCAATGCTTTGATTGAAGAAAACTTGCTTAAGATTGATGAGTTGGCTAGGAACGTTGATAGAATTTCTCTTGATGTTGATTCTTTGAAACTTAGATCTATTCCACTAAGCATGATATCAATGAGTCTCTCAAATCCATCAAAATTTCCATTGATGAGTGCAAAGAAAGAACCGCTAGGATGCGTGCTAAGAAAGATTGCTTCATAAAAGCGTGTTCTTCTAGTTTTCATGATAATAAAGATGAAGATCTAAAAGTTATTGATGTATCTCCTATTAAATCTTTGTTTTGCAATATGAATCTTGATAATGATGGGGCTGAAGATGAGCTAGCTTTACCTAGAAGGCGTTCCAAAAATTCGGAGTCTTTAGATCTTGATGCTCAAATTTTTAAAAGTGGGATTGAAGAGGTCAAAACTTTAAATATTAATGAACCCACTATTTTGGATTTCAAGGAATTTAATTATGATAATTGCTCTTTGATAGATTGTATTTCCTTGTTGCAATCCGTGCTAAATTCTCCTCATGCTTATAGCCAAAATAAAGCTTTTACTAAATGTATCGTTGATGCTTTGATGCAATCTTATGAAGAAAAACTTGAGTTGGAAGTTTCTATCCCTAGAAAACTTTATGATGAGTGGGAACCTACAATAAAAATTAAAATTAGAGATCACGAGAGCTATGCTTTGTGTGATTTGGGTGCTAGTGTTTCCATGATTCCAAAAACTTTGTGTGATTTGCTAGGTTTCCATGATTTTGATGATTGTTCTTTAAACTTGCACCTTGTGGATTCCACTATTAAGAAACCTATGGGAAGAATTAATGATATTCTTATTGTTGCAAATAGGAACTATGTGCCCATAGATTTCATTGTTCTTGATATAGATTGCAATCCTTCATGTCCTATTATTCTTGGTAGACCTTTCCTTAGAACGATTGGTGCAATTATTGATATGAAGGAAGGGAATATTAGATTCCAATTTCCGTTAAGGAAAGGCATGGAACAATTACCTAGAAAGAAAATTAAATTACCATATGAATATATTATGAGAGACACTTATGGATTACCTACCAAAGATGGCAATACCTAGATCTATCTTCGCTTTTATGCCTAGCTAGGGGCGTTAAACGATAGCGCTTGTTGGAGGCAACCCAATTTTATTTTTATTCCTTGATTTTTGCTCCTGTTTAGTAATAAATAATTTATCCAGCCTCTTGGTTGTGTTTTTTTGTGTTTAATTAGTGTTTGTGCCAAGTAGAACCGTTGTGAAGACTTGGGGAAAGTCTTTTTGATCTTGCTGTAAAAAACAGAAACATTAGCGCTCACGAGAATCGCTGCCATTTTTATTTGGAAGGTTCTATTTAGTTAATTATTTTTGCAGATGATTAATAGATAAATTCCTCACCTCCAAAAATTTATTATGAATTTTTGGAGTTCCAGAGCTTGCATTAGCTACAGATTACTACAGACTGTTCTCTTTTTGAAAGATTCTGTTTTTCTTGTGTTGTTTGCTTATTTTGATGAATCTATGGCTAGTAAAAGAGTTTATAAACCATAGAGAAGTTGGAATACAGTAGTTTTAACACCAATATAAATAAATAATGAGTTCATTACGGTATCTTGAAGTGGTCTTTTGTTTTCTTTCGCTAACGGGGCTCATGAGATTTTTCTATTTTGAGTTTTGTGTTGTGAAGTTTTCAAGTTTTGGATAAAGATTTGATGGATTATGGAACGAAGAGTGGCAAGAGCCTAAGATTGGGGATGCCATGGAACCCCAAGGTAAAATTCAAGGACACCAAAAAGCCTAAGCTTGGGGATGCCCCGGAAGGCATCCCCTCTTTCGTCTTCGTCTATCGGTAACTTTACTTGGAGCTATATTTTTATTCACCACATGATATGTATTTTGCTTGGAGCGTCTTGTATGATTTGAGTCTTTGCTTTTTAGTTTACCACAATAATCCTTGCTATACACACCTTTTGAGAGAGACTCACATGAATTGAAATTTATTAGAATACTCTATGTGCTTCACTTATATCTTTTGAGCTCTATAGTTTTTGCTCTAGTGCTTCACTTATATCTTTTAGAGCACGGTGGTGGATTTGTTTTATAGAAACTATTGTTCTCTCATGCTTCACTTATATTATTTTGAGAGTCCTTTAGAACAACATGGAAATAATAAAAACTTTCATATAAGTGCATTGAATTCTATGAGAAGTTTGATACTTGATAATTGTTTTGAGATATGGAGATGGTGATATTAGAGTCATGCTAGTTGAGTAGTTGTGAATTTGAGAAATACTTGTGTTGAAGTTTGTGATTCCCGTAGCATGCACGTATGGTGAACCGTTATGTGATGAAGTCGGAGCATGATGTATTTATTGATTGTCTTCCTTATGAGTGGCGGTTGGGGACGAGCGATGGTCTTTTCCTACCAATCTATCACTACTAGGGAAAACCTTATACACAGAAATTTAGCAGTAGCGCGTGTCAAAAAAGGGCGCTAGTGCTAAATAGCAGTAGCATGTGTCCGTAAACCACGCTACAGATACAATAGTAGCAGTAGGGCGTGCGCATGAAAAAGCGCTACCACTAATATCCCCTTTGCTAAACCGATAGGCTACACATAGCAGTAGCGGTCTTGAGGAAAGCGCGCTACCGCTAGCACATAAGTAGCAGCGAGTTTCGTGCGGAGAGCGCTACTGCTAATGGAAATAAAATAAAATAAAAAACAAATGGAAAAATAAATGAAAAAGAAAGAAATAGAAAAAGGAGAAAGGAAAAAATAAAAAATAAAATGTAGAGCAAAATAAATGAGAAAGCGGAAAAAGGAGAAAGACGTAGCAGTAGCGTTTGTTCGTAAGAGGCGCTATAGCTAACGTAGCTGCAACCCGTTTCCTCGACCCCGCTATAGAAACAGAAAAGGAGATAAGAAAGATAAGGAAATTACATAGCTATAGGAGTAGCGCATTTTGTGAAACTCGCTATAGCTAACTTAGCTATAGCGCGTTTCGCGAAAAGCGCTACCACTAAGTTTGACTTAACCAAAAAACCGTTTCCCCCCGGCCACCACTTCTCCCCCAAATCCCTCGACCCACCCCGCCGCCGTCTACCCAATTCACCGTCGCCCCACTTTGCCGCCGTCTCCTACCGACGTCGACTCCCCCGGAGCCACCAGAGCCGCGCGCCATCGACACCACCGGAGCCGCCCCCAACGCCATCGGAGCCGCGCGGCCTCATCAACGCCACCGGAGCCGCAGTCGACGCCACCGGAGCTGCAGTCGACACCACCGGAGCCGCCCTCGCCACAACTGCCTCCCTCGCCGTCAGCGGAGACGCCCCCGCCCCCCTCGCCACCACTGCCTCCCGCGCCACCACCAGAGCCATCCTTTGTAAGCCCCCACCCCTCCTCTCTCTCTATCTCTAAATTAGTTAGGTTAATTTAGTTAGGAAAATAATTTAGTTAGGTTAATTTAGTTAGGTTAATTAGTTAGGTTAATTTGACATAGATGCCCCTGCCTCCCTCGCCGTAGGAAAAAATTGTATATGCTTAACTAGGGCAGTAGGGTTAGGGTTGTAGTGTTTAATTAAAAATGTTAGGAAAGTAAGGTTTAACTAGATGTTAACTAGGGTGGTAGGATTTAGTTTAGAGAAAAAATCAATATAAAAATATAAATTTCTATTAGTGTTGCAAGTCTAGATGCAAATTTGAAGTGGTCATGATATATGAAAAATCCTCAATTGTGTTTGCTCATTGATCATAATCGACATTGAAGTGGTTCGATTGTGCCCAAGTGGCCTTTTGTTCATCCAGGGAATGAAACCGAGTGTCCTATGTTTTGCCAGAATGTTGATTCATTTCCGTTCCGGCAAAATTCAGGTTCTCGATTTGTCCACTTTTTAGCAAAGGTCATGCCGAAATTTTCCGTGAATTTCGGCATGACTTGTGCTACAAACTAGGACATATCGAGTGCCCGGGATTTGCCACACTGGGAAGGAGTCAACGTTCCTGCAAAACAATAGGCCTTTTTATGTCATTATTAATTTTATTAGGTCTATAATTAATTGACTAGATTTAATCGTAGGAAACATGGCTAGCAACGATGAAGGACAGGGTTCTGGTGATTGCGACGACGTCTACCGGGCGGCAGACGAATTTTTTAGCCTTGCCGACATCGAGACCGGCGTTGAGACTCAGACCGGCATCGAGACTGGCGCTGAGACTGAGACTGGCGCTGAGACTCAGACCGGCATCGAGACCGGCGCTGAGACTAAGACCGGCGCTGCCTCGGGGAGAGGAGCCGGTGTCGAACCGAAAGCAAAGAGGCAACGGCCTCCTACAAACTCAGGACTACTAGACTGGTGGTCACGGAGGTGGACGACGACAATTTTGAGCCAAAGGCGCCCGAGGAAGCGTGTCGATGCTACGGCAATCAGATAGGCTGCATCGTACTGACAACCGCCACCATCAACGATGAGAAACTACAGAAGATAGAAAATATGAGGAGCTCCCTCCTAAAGAAGTTTCACCAGATATTCTTGTTCCCGGGCCGGAATGAGAAGGATTATAAAGATCCAGATGAGGACCCGGCAATGAAGATAAACAAACACACCATGACGAAGTTTAGCGACGCGTTGGCCGCCTGGAAAAATTGAGTGAAAGCAAAGATCATCGACAAGAAGGAACCCTACTCCGAGATTGTAAAGGATAATCCAACAATCACGGAAGAGCAATTTCAAATATTCAAGGAGGCTTGCGAGGCCGAAGCTGCCAAAAAAAAGTCTAAGTACATGAGGACGCGGAAGCCGTGGTTACGGCGGAAAGAGGTCCAAATGGGCCAAGGAGGACGCGGAAGCCGCGAGTCTGGGCATCCCAGACCCCTTGGCGGATTTCACCGTCCCGCAGGAGCGTGACGTCCTCAGGGTCTGGCACCGTTGGGACCCAGTGAAGAAGGTTTACGAGACAAAACCGGTCATTACGGAGTTCATGAGACTGCTGGTAATTTTAGTTTCTGATCAATTCGACTGCACACGTTAGTCATATTTGTAAACGATCCTTGTGCCTTTTGCAGAGAGAGCAGCATCGGATTGCGGCCGAAAGCGACTCGTCGTCTGAGGCATTGGCGACGCCCAAGTGGGACACTCCATTCAACCGGGTGTTGAACATATGAAACGACAACCGGTGGATACTCGCCCATTGTATGGACGCGTGCACAGTGTCGGAGACGGCGCCACGTGGAAGAAGTACTACAGTGAGACCACGGAGGAGAGAAAGGAAAGCGGAGGTTAACTGAAGAAAACATCGACAAGAAGGTTGAGATTGCGGTTGAGAAGAAATCATCTCAGACAGTCGCAACAGCGGTAGCTGCCGCAAAACAGGTGGCTGCAGATTTGTCTACTTCCTTGGTGATGGGCGTTTTCACTTGGACAAGGCAACATCTAGAAAAAATGCAGAGGACTTTCCCCTTGCTGACTTCTTGGGGAGCAGCTCGACTAGCGTTGCACCAGCACCTACTCCCGCACCGGACGTGCTCGGTGGTGCTTCGTCTTTGGCTAAGCTCGACGCCCTCACGATATCTGTCACACCGGCCCCCTTCAATATAAATGTATAATCTCCCGTTTTTGTTGCCTTTCGGATGTCTCACATCGCAGAATTTTCTTTGCAGGCCGACGAAACCCCGTGCACCATATTGTACACCATCGGCGATGAGAAGGTGGACGTGGGGAAGGCGACGATAATGAAGCCGAAGGAACCATTGTTCCACAGCCGGCCGATCCCCCCGAACGTCTTCAAGGTTTCCGTGGCCAGTGTCAAACTGGGCCACGAGAATTTACCTCCTCCAATACTAGCAGGGGATGACGATGAGACACCGCGGCGGCTTGGTGATTGTTGCAATGGGTGGGTCCTGCTGTGGCCAAAGAGTCTGCTTCGTCTGGAGGCGGCCGGGAGCACACCCACAAGCGCGCAGCCTCAGGAAGGTATGAACATCAACACCCCACCTACCCAATTAGCATCGGGTGTCGGGTTGGGTGATAGCGGACGGGGTAAGGAGGAGGCTCCATTAGTCGCTGATGACGTCGCCATGGATGAGGATGAGGACGACGATGGCGCTGAACAATATGTCTATACTGGCGCCTCCTCAGGGTTTGAGCGTCATGAGTCGGTGCCTGAATTGCCGTCTCAACGTATTATGGACGACCTTCCGGTAGTGAAGAAGTCTAGGAAGAGAGCGAGGAAAGGCAAAAAAGATGATTCTATGATCCATCCGCCTCAGCAGCCTCGGCTTCAGGACCGTATAGATATCCCCGATGCGGATAAATGGCATGTCCCCGGTCAACCAATCCTACCTGCAACAGCGCTACGGGCCAGATTCGGCAATCTAAGGAGACTTCATGACGATGTGTTGCGGGTAGAGAAAGGCCTCATCGCCTCGAAAGACCCAGGATACCCACTCTACGTGGTTAACGTTCCGCGGCAAATGTCGTACGTCGACAGCTTCCCCGCGGATAAGTTCTTCCTCCGATTCGATTACATATTCGACATGTTTCACGTGAAGAAGCTGGATTTTATGTTTGTCCGCCTTTATGCCTTGCACATGAACTACTTCATCGGGGTTGAGTAGATATCTCATATCTGTGTCGCTGACCCGTACTACATGCACGAGGGCTTCTTGGGAGTCTGCGCAAAGCACCGTGAATACGCGAGGGATTACATCATCAGTTTCATGCTCGCCAATAAGGACAAGGAGGCGATTCTCGTGCCTTATCATCCCGTGTAAGTCATCCGCGCTGCTATCCTTCCTTCGATTTCAATCATTCATTTGCACGGTGGAGGCTAATTAATTTGAGATGTACTTATTTTGCGCAGCAGCGGGTGCGCCGTCCTCATCATCCTCTACCCCCGATTCTCCCACGCTCTTTACTTGGACTCGTCGAAGAACATTCAAAAAAAGGATTACACCCACATCAAGGATGTTCTCGACAGTGCTATGTTTTACTACCAAGCAGGGGGTGGAGAGGTCAGGGACAAGAAGAGAAGGGGCGGCAGGGTCGCCTTCGGCCATAAGACCGACTTCTGCTGCATCCAGCAACCAAACGATTCTCTTAATGATGGATTCTATGTCCTACACCACATGCTGGAGTACAGACGGGATCACCAGAACATTCGCATGTCACCTAGATCCGGCGATGCCCATATTCTGCAATGGGCAAAGTACATAGGAGATATTGAGGATCATCGACTTCGAGCTGAGTTCTATAACATCTAGCGCGAACTTGCCCAAATCATCATGAAGGAGGTCGTCGAAAAAACAGGGATGTTCTATGGAGAAGGACAAATGTCGCGGGAAGACGTCCGAACATGGATAGCCTCTCAGCGTCTCGACATGAAGCCTTTCACGAAGCTCGAGGACTATCTCCCTGACTTGGATGGATGGAACGACATGTTGGAGTGATTGTCGATATATGACAATGTGTCCGTTTAGTCCATACTTTCTGGATAACAAAACTTTGAGTTATGCACGGTGAAACTTTATTTGTGATGTAGTTAAACCGTCTTGCTTCTCAACTAGCGAAAATCACTCTAGTTAGGGCATTTTGGGGTACGATGAACTTTGTTATTTATGCTTATGATATGTTGTTTCTATTTTTGCCAAGTCTGTCTCTTTCTGTTGCTCAACTATATATGTTGCATATCATCGACTCATGTGACGATGCAGGTGCATAGATCATAGATGGCAAAGAAGTGCTACGCGAGGAGTATATATACGACAAGTGGCCGGAGTGTCAGGCCCCGGTGTACCGGTTTCCGGTTTTTGAGCGACAGACAGTAGTTAGTTTAGGTTCACGCTAATGCGAGAGAGGGATATGAACTCATGTACTCAAAGTGATAGCTCTTCTCGAGTATATCATTGTTTAGATGGATGACGATGTATTTGCAAGTAATCGAGACTTGTATCGCTATTTTTGAGATGATGACGAGAGACCACTTTGTGTTGGATGATGATTATGATGATGACATGATTTGATGAGACTAATTGTATGTATATGCTATGATTACATTTGTATGTGTATGATATGCTAAAGATTATTGTATAAAGCCTATTCAAATACAAAACAAATATGCAGGGGGGAAAACTAATAAAACTAGTAGTAGCGAGGGGGGGGGGGAAATTTAGCAGTAGCGCCGCCTTACCAGTAGCGCTTCCCAGTAAACAGCACTGCAAATAATATCAGCAGCGCCCTTTTCTAAAGAGCGCTACAGTTATTCATGTATAGCAATAGGGTGGGACAACAGGCACTACTGCTATACGTTAGCTGTAGCGCCTTATTAGTAGCGTCGGACCCCGCGCTACTAATAGGCCCAAAACCCGCGCTGCTGCTAGGCTTTTCCCTAGTAGTGTATACCCCTAGGAGCATGCGCGTAATACTTTGTTTCGATAACTAATATATTTTTGCAATAAGTATCTGAGTTCTTTATGACTAATATTGAGTCCATGGATTATACGCACTCTCACCCTTCCACCATTGCTAGCCTCTCTAGTATCGCGCAACTTCCGCCGGTACGATAAACCCACCATATACCTTCCTCAAAACAGCCACCATACCTACCTATTATGGCATTTCCATAGCCATTCCGAGATATATTGCCATGCAACTTTCCATCGTGCCGTTATTATCACACGCTTCATCATTGTCATATTGCTTGCATGATCATGTACTTGACATCCTATCTGCGGCAAAGCCACCATTCATAATTCTTCAGACATGTCACTCATGCATCATTGCACATCCCGGTACACCGCCGGATGCATTCACATAGAGTCATATTTTGTTCTACGTATTGAGTTGTAATTCTTGAGTTGTAAGTAAATAAAGTGTGATGATCATCATTATTAGAGCATTGTCCCAAGTGAGGAAAGGATGATGGAGCCTATGATTCCCCCACAAGTCGGGATGAGACTCCAGACGAGAAAAAAAGAGAAAGGCCATAAAAAAGGAAGGCCCAAGAAAAGAGAGAAAAAGAGAGAAGGGACAATGTTACTATCCTTTTTCCACACTTGTGCTTCAAAGTAGCACCATATTCTTCATATAGAGAGTCTCCTATGATATCACTTTCATATACTAGTGGGAATTTTTCATTATAGAACTTGGCTTGTATATTCCAATGATGTGCTTCCTCAAAATGTCCTAGGTCTTCGTGAGCAAGCAAGTTGGATGCACACCCACTTAGTTTCTTTTGTTGAGCTTTCATATACTTATAGCTCTAGGGCATCCGTTGCATGGCAATCCCTACTCACTCACATTGATATCTATTGATGGGCATCTCCATAGCCCGTTGATACGCCTAGTTGATGTGAGACTATCTTCTCCCTTTTTTGTATTCTCCACAACCACCATTCAATTCCACCATAGTGCTATATCCATGGCTCACACTCATATATTGCATGAAGATTGAAAAAGTTTGAGAACACCAAAAGTATGAAACAATTGCTTGGCTTCTCATCAGGGTTGTGCATGATTTAAATATTTTGTGTGGTGAAGATAGAGCATAGCCAGACTATATGATTTTGTAGGGATAACTTTCTTTGGTTGTTATTTTAAGAAGACATGATTGCTCAGTTAGTATGCTTGAAGTATTATTATTTTTATGTCAATATTAAACTTTTATCTTGAATCTTATGGACCTAAACATTCATGCCACAATAAAGAAAAATTACATTGAGAAATATGTTAGAAAGCATTCCACATCAAAAATTCTTCTTTTATCATTTACCTACTCGAGGACGAGCAGGAATTAAGCTTGGGGATGCTTGATACGTCTCCAACGTATCTATAATTTTTGATTGCTCCATGTTATTATATTATCTATTTTGGATGTTAATGGGATTTATTTTACACTTTTATATCATTTTTGGGACTAACCTACTAACCGGAGGCCCAGCCCAAATTGATGTTTTTTTGCCTATTTTAGGGTTTCGAAGAAAAGGTATATCAAACGGAGTCCAAACGGAATGAAACCTTCGGGAACGTGATTTTCTCAACAAACGTGATCCAGGAGACTTGAAGTGGCCGTCAAGAAACAAGGGAGGAAGGCACGAGGCAGGGGGTGATACGTCTCCAACGTATCTATAATTTTTGATTGTTCCATGCTATTATATTATCTGTTTTGGATGTTTATGGGCTTTATTATGCACTTTTATATTATTTTTGGGACTAACCTATTAACCTAGAGCCCAGTGCCAGTTTCTGTTTTTTTCTTGTTTTAGAGTATCGCAGAAAAGGAAAATCAAACGGAGTCCAATTGACCTGAAACTTCACGGAACTTATTTTTGGAAGGAAAGCAACCTGGGAGACTTGGAGTGCATGTCAGGAAAGCAACGAGGGATCCACGAGGCAGGGGGGCACGCCCACCCCCTTGGGCGCGCCCTCCACCCTCGTGGGCCCCTCGTGGCTCCCCTGACGTACTTCTTCCGCCTATATATATCCATATACCCTAAAACGATCGGGGAGCACAATAGATCGGGAATTCCGCCGCCAGAAGCCTCCGTAGCCACCGAAAGCCAATCTAGACCCGTTCCGGCACCCTGCCGGAGGGGGAATCCCTCTCCGGTGGCCATCTTCATCATCCCGGTGCTCTCCATGACGAGGAGGGAGTAGTTCCCCCTCGGGGCTGAGGGTATGTACCACTAGCTATGTGTTTGATCTCTCTCTCTCTCTCTCGTGTCCTTAAGGTGATACGATCTTGATGTATCGCGAGCTTTTCTATTATAGTTGGATCTTATGTTTCTCCTCCCCCTCTACTCTCTTGTAATGGATTGAGTTTCCCCTTTGAAGTTATCTTATCGGATTGAGTCTTTAAAGATTTGAGAACACCTGATGTATGTCTTGCCGTGCGTATCTGTGGTGACAATGGGATATCACGTGATTCACTTGATGCATGTTTTGGTGACCAACTTGCGGGTTCCGCCCATGAACTTATGCATAGGGGTTGGCACACGTTTTCGTCGTGATTCTTCGGTAAAAACTTTGGGGCACTCTTTGAGGTTCTATGTGTTGGTTGAATAGATGAATCTGAGATTGTGTGATGCATATCGTATAATCATACCCATGGATACTTGAGGTGACATTGGAGTATCTAGGTGACATTAGCATTTTGGTTGATTTGTGTCTTAAGGTGTCATTCTAGTACGAACTCTAGGGCTGTTTGTGACACTTATAGGAATAGCCCAACGGATTGATTGGAAAGAATAACTTTGAGGTGGTTTCGTACCCTTCCATAATCTCTTCCTTTGTTCTCCGCTATTAGTGACTTTGGAGTGACTCTTTGTTGCATGTTGAGGGATATTTATGTGATCCAATTATGTTATTATTGTTGAGAGAACTTGCACTAGTGAAAGTATGAACCGTAGGCCTTGTTTCAACGCATTGCAATACCATTTGTGCTCACTTTTATCATTAGTTACCTTGCTGTTTTTATATTTTCAGATTACAAATACCTTTATCTACTATCCATATACCACTTGTATCACCATCTCTTCGCCAAACTAGTGCACCTATACAATTTACCATTGTATTGGGTGTGTTGGGGACACAAGAGACTCTTTGTTATTTGGTTGCAGGGTTGCTTGAGAGAGACCATCTTCATCCTACGCCTCCCACGGATTGATAAACCTTAGGTCATCCACTTGAGGGAAATTTGCTACTGTCCTACAAACCTCTGCACTTGGAGGCCCAACAACGTCTACAAGAAGAAGGTTGTGTAGTAGACATCAAGCTCTTTTCTGGTACAGTTGCCGGGGAGGTGAGTGCTTGAAGGTATATCTTTAGATCTTGCAATCAAATCTTTTTGTTTCTTGTTTTAGCACTAGTTTAGTTTATAAAAGGAAACTATAAAAAATGGAATTGAGTTTGTCTCATACGCTTCACCTTTTTAATATCTTTCGTGAGTATGATGGAAAGGAAAATTGTGCCAAAATGCTAGAAGAAGAATGCATTAAAATGTTTGTCACTAAATCTTTGAATGATGAGCATGATTGCAATGTTGTTAGTATGAATTCCTTGAATATACATGATGCTAATGATATGCAAAGCCACAAGCTTGGGGAAGCTATGTTTGATGAAGATGATTTTTTTTGTCCCCCAAGTTTTGATGAGCAAATTTATTATGATAATAGCATGCCTCCTATTTATGATGATTATGTTGATTAAAGTGGTTTCGGAGAGGTTATGACTTTATTTTGTGATGAATCCACTATTTTGGAAGAGGTTCCAATTGATTATGAGAACAAAGTTGCTATCTATGATGATTATTGTGATGACTTGTATGCTATTAAGAATAATGATAACCATGAAACTTTTCATCATGATTTTAGTTTTCAATTGGATTATGCCTCACATGATAGTTATTTTGTTGAGTTTGCTCCCACTACTATTCATGAGAATTATTTTGCTTATGTGGAGAGTAATAAATTTCTATGCTTGTAGATCATGAAAATAATGCTTTATTGAAGGAAATATGCCCTAGAGGCAATAATAAAGTTATTATTTATTTCCTTATATCATGATAAAAGTTTATTATTCATGCTAGAATTGTATTAACCGGAAACATAATACATGTGTGAATACATAGACAAACAGAGTGTCACTAGTATGCCTCTACTTGACTAGCTCGTTAATCAAAGATGGTTATGTTTCCTAACCATGGACAAAGAGTTGTCATTTGATTAACGGGATCACATCATTAGTTGAATGATCTGATTGACATGACCCATTCCATTAGCTTAGCACCCGATCGTTTAGTATGTTGCTATTGCTTTCTTCATGACTTATACATGTTCCTATGACTATGAGATTATGTAACTCCCGTGTGCCAGAGGAACACTTTGTGTGCTACCAAACGTCACAACGTAACTGGGTGATTATAAAGGTGCTCTACAGGTGTCTCCAAAGGTACATGTTGGGTTGACGTATTTCGAGATTAGGATTTGTCACACCGATCGTCGGAGAGGTATCTCTGGGCCCTCTCGGTAATGCACATCACTTAAGCCTTGCAAGCATTGCAACTAATGAGTTAGTTGCGGGATGATGTATTACGGAACGATTAAAGAGACTTGCCAGTAACGAGATTGAACTAGGTATTGGATACCGACGATCGAATCTCAGGCAAGTAACATACCGATGACAAAGGGAACAACGTATGTTGTTATGCGGTCTGACCGATAAAAGATCTTCGTAGAATATGTAGGAACCAATATGGGCATCCAGGTCCCGCTATTGGTTATTGACCGGAAACATGTCTCGGTCATGTCTACATTGTTCTCGAACCCGTAGGGTCCGCACGCTTAAGGTTTCGATGACAGTTATATTATGAGTTTATGCGTTTTGATGTACCGAAGGTTTTCGGAGTCCCGGATGTGATCACGGACATGACGAGGTGTCTCGAAATGGTTGAGACATAAAGATTGATATATTGGAAGCCTGTGTTTGAATATCGGAAATGTTCCGGGTGAAATCGGGATTTTACCGGAGTACCGGGAGGTTACCGGAACCCCCCGGGAGATATATGGGCCTTAGTGGGCCTTAGTGGAAGAGAGGAGAGGTAGCCAGAGATGGGCCGCGTGCCCCTCCCCTCCCTTGGTCCGAATAGGACAAGGAGAGGGGGCCGGCCCCCCTTCCTCCTCTCTCTCCTCCATGAATCCTATTCCAACTAGGAAAGGGGGGAAGTCCTACTCCCGGAGGGAGTAGGACTCCTCCTGGCGCGCCTCCTCTTGGCCGGCCGCCCCCCCCCCCCTTTTGAGCCTTTATATACGGAGGCAGGGGCAACCCCTAGAGACACAAGTTGATCCACGTGATCATATTCTTAGCCGTGTGCAGTGCCCCCTTCCACCATAGTCCTCGATAATATTGTAGCAGTGCTTAGGCGAAGCCCTGCGACTTTAGTACATCAAGATCGTCACCACACCGTCGTGCTGACGGAACTCTTCCCCGACACTTTGCTGGATCAGGGTCCGGGGATCGTCATCGAGCTGAACGTGTGCTAGAACTCGGAGGTGCCGTAGTTTCGGTGCTTGATCGGTCGGGCCGTGAAGACGTACGACTACATCAACCAAGTTAACGCTTCCGTTGTCGATCTACAAGGGTACATAGATCACACTCTCCCCTCTCGTTGCTATACATCACCATGATCTTGCATGTGCGTAGGAATTTTTTTTGAAATTACTACGTTCCCCAACATTTATGTGATAGTTATATTGTTGAATTCATTCATGATGCTACTGAAAATTATTATGAGGGAGGAATATATGCTTGTAGGAGAATAATATCAAGTTTCCTCTCTATGTGCTTAAAGTTTTAAAGTTATGCTTGTTTTGCCTTCCTATGCTAGTTTATTATTGTTCCCACAAGTTGTTTGCTCACAAAGTCCCTATGCATAGGAAGTGGGTTAGACTTAAATGTGCTAGTCATATTCTTCTTGATGCTCTCTTTATGTTTCAATTCTTATCCTTTATGTGAGCATCATTGAAATCATCATGCCTAGCTAGGGGCGTTAAACGATAGCGCTTGTTGGGAGGCAACCCAACTTTATTTTTGTTCCTTACTTTTTGCTCCTGTTTAGTAATAAATAATTCATCTATCCTCTCTTTATATGTATTTTTATGTTTTAAATTGGTGTTTGTGCCAAGTAGAACCGTTGAGAAGACTTGGGGAAAGTCTTGTTGATCATGCTGTAAAAACAGAAACTTTAGCGCTCACGAGAATTGCTGCGATTTTTTATTGGAGAGTGTTATTTAGTTCATTCTTTTTGAAGATGATTAATAGATAGATTCCTCACGTCCAGCAATTTATTTCAGAATTTTTGGGGTTCCAGAAGTTTGCGTTAGTTACAGATTACTACAGATTGTTCTGTTTTTGACAGATTCTGTTTTTCATGTGTTGTTTGCTTATTTTGATGAATCTATGGCTAGTAAAATAGTTTATAAACCATAGAGAAGTTGGAATACAGTAGTTTTAACACCAATATAAATAAAGAATGATTTCATTACAGTACCTTGAAGTGGTGTTTTCTTTTCTTTTGCTAACGGAGCTTACGAGTTTTCTGTTAAGTTTTGTGTTGTGAAGTTTTCAAGTTTTGGGTAAAGATTCGATGGACTATGGAATAAGGAGTGGAAAGAGCCTAAGCTTTGGGATGCCTAAGGCACCCCAAGGTAATATCCAAGGAAACCAAAAAGCCTAAGCTTGGGGATGCCCCAGAAGGCATCCCCTCTTTCGTCTTCGTTCATCGGTAACTTTACTTGGAGCTATATTTTTATTCGCCACATGATATGTGTTTTGCTTGGAGCATCATTTTATTTCATTTTGTTTTGCTTTTTGTTTGAAGAAAATACCAGGATCTGAAATTATTAAATGTTAGAGAGTCTTCACATAGTTGCATAATTATTCAACTACTCGTTGATCTTCACTTATATCTTTTGGAGTAGTTTGTTGTTTGCTCTAGTACTTCACTTATATCTTTTAGAGCATGGTGGTAGTTTTATTTTGAAGAAATAGATGAACTCTCATGCTTCACTTAGATTATTTTGAGAGTCTTAAATAGCATGGTAATTTTCTTAAATAATCCTAATATGCTAGGTACTCAAGATTAGTAAAAACTTTCATATGAAGTGCATTGAATACTAAGAGAAGTTTGATACTTGATAATTGTTTTGAGATATGGAGATAGTGATATTAAAGTTGTGCTAGTTGAGTAGTTGTGAATTTGAGAAATGCTTGTGTTGAAGTTTGCAAGTCCCGTAGCATGCACGTATGGTAAACGTTGTGTAACAAATTTGAAACATGAGGTGTTATTTGATTGTCTTCCTTATGAGTGGCGGTCGGGGACGAGCGATGGTCTTTTCCTACCAATCTATCCCCCTAGGAGCATGCACATAGTGTCGAGGTTTTCGATGACTTGTAGATTTCTGCAATAAGTATGTGAGTTCTTTATGACTAATGTTGAGTCCATGGATTATACCCACTCTCACCCTTCCATCATTGCTAGCCTTTTCGGTACCGTGCATTGCCCTTTCTCACATTGAGAGTTGGTGCAAACTTCGCTGGTGCATCCAAACCCCGTGCTATGATACGCTCTTTCACACATAAACCTCCTTATATCTTCCTCAAAACAGCCACCATGCCTACCTATTATGGCATTTCCATAGCCATTTCGAGATATATTGCCATGCAACTTTCCATCATTCCGTTTATTATGACACATTCATCATTGTCATATTGCTTAGCATGATCATGTAGTTGACATCGTATTTGTGGCAAAGCCACCGTTCATAATTGTTCATACATGTCACTCTTGATTCATCGCAATCCCGGTACACCGCCGGAGGCATTCATATAGAGTCATCTTTTGTTCTAGCATCGAGTTGTAATCATTGAGTTGTAAATAAATAGAAGTGTGATAATCATTATTTTCTAGAGCATTGTCCCAAGTGAGGAAAAAAAGAGAAAGGCCCTACAAAAAAAAGAAGGCCCAAAGAAGGAAACAAATGAGAGAAAAAGAGAGAAGGGACAATGTTAGTATCCTTGGCCACACTTGTGCTTCAAAGTAGCACCATAATCTTCATGATAGAGAGTCTTTTGTTTTGTTACCTTCATATACTAGTGGGAATTTTTCATTATAGAACTTGGCTTGTATATTCCAACAATGAGCCTCCTCAAGTGCCCTAGGTCTTCGTGAGCAAGCAAGTTGGATGCACACCCACTTAGTTTCTTTTGTTGAGCTTTCATACATTTATAGCTCTAGTGCATCCGTTGCATGGCAATCCCTACTCCTTGCATTAACATCAATCGATGGGCATCTCTATAGCTCATTGATTAGCCTAGTTGATGTGAGACTTACTCCCTTTTTGTCTTCTCCACATAACCCCCATCATCATATTCTATTCCACCCATAGTGCTATGTCCATGGCTCGCGCTCATATATTGCGTGAAAGTTTATAGGTTTGAGATTACTAAAGTATGAAACAATTGCTTGGCTTGTCATTGGGGTTGTGCATGATGAGAGCATTCTTGTGTGACGAAAATGGAGCATGACTAAACTATATGATTTTGTAGGGATGAACTTTCTTTGGCCATGTTATTTTGAGAAGACATAATTTCTTAGTTAGTATGCTTGAAGTATTATTATTTTTATTTCAATATTAAACTTTTGTCTTGAATCTTATGGATCTGAATATTCTTGCTACAATAAAGAGAAATACATGATGAATATGTTAGGTAGCATTCCACATCAAAAATTCTGTTTTTATCATTTACCTACTCGAGGTCGAGCAGGAATTAAGCTTAGGGATGCTGATACGTCTTCAACTTATCTATAATTTTTGATTGTTCCATGCTATTATATTATCTGTTTTGGATGTTTATGGGCTTTATTATGCACTTTTATATTATTTTTGGGACTAACCTATTAACCCAGAGCCCAGTGCCAGTTTCTGTTTTTTTCTTGTTTTAGAGTATCGCAGAAAAGGAAAATCAAATGGAGTCCAATTGACCTGAAACTTCACGGAACTTATTTTGGAAGGAAAGCAACCCGGGAGACTTGGAGTGCATGTCAGGAAAGCAACGAGGGAGCCACGAGGCAGGGGGCGCGCCCTCCACCCTTGTGGGCCCCTCGTGGCTCCCCTGACATACTTCTTCCGCCTATATATATCCATATACTCTAAAACGATCAAGGAGCACAATAGATCGGAAGTTCCGCCGCCAGAAGCCTCCGTAGCCACCGAAAGCCAATCTAGACCCGTTCCGGCACCCTACCGGAGGGGGAATCCCTCTTCGGTGGCCATCTTCATCATCCCGGTGCTCTCCATGATGAGGAGGGAGTAGTTCTCCCTCGGGGCTGAGGGTATGTACCAGTAGCTATGTGTTTGATCTCTCTCTCTCTCTCTCTCTCTCTCGTGTTCTTGAGGTGATACGATCTTGATGTATCGCGAGCTTTGCTATTATAGTTGGATCTTATGTTTCTCCTCCCCCTCTACTCTCTTGTAATGGATTGAGTTTCCCCTTTGAAGTTATCTTATCGGATTGAGTCTTTAAAGATTTGAGAACACTTGATGTATGTCTTTCCGTGCGTATCTGTGGTGACAATGGGATATCACGTGATTCACTTGATGTATGTTTTGGTGACCAACTTGTGGCTTCCGCCCATGAACTTATGCATAGGGGTTGGCACACATTTTTGTCGTGATTCTCCGGTAGAAACTTTGGGGCACTCTTTCAGGTTCTATGTGTTGATCATCATTATTAGAGCATTGTCCCAAGTGAGGAAAGGATGATGGAGACTATGATTCCCCCACAAGTCGGGATGAGACTCCGGACGAGAAAAAAAGAGAAAGGCCATAAAAAGGGAAGGCCCAAGAAAAGAGAGAAAAAGAGAGAAGGGACAATGTTACTATCCTTTTTCCACACTTGTGCTTCAAAGTAGCACCATATTCTTCATATAGAGAGTCTCCTATGATATCACTTTCATATACTAGTGGGAATTTTTCATTATAGAACTTGGCTTGTATATTCCAATGATGTGCTTCCTCAAAATGTCCTAGGTCTTCATGAGCAAGCAAGTTGGATGCACACCCACTTAGTTTCTTTTGTTGAGCTTTCATATACTTATAGATCTAGGGCATCCGTTGCATGGCAATCCCTACTCACTCACATTGATATCTATTGATGGGCATCTCCATAGCCCGTTGATACGCCTAGTTGATGTGAGACTATCTTCTCCCTTTTTTGTATTCTCCACAACCACCATTCAATTCCACCATAGTGCTATATCCATGGCTCACGCTCATATATTGCGTGAAGATTGAAAAATTTTGAGAACGCCAAAAGTAAGAAACAATTGCTTGGCTTGCCATCGGGGTTGTGCATGATTTAAATATTTTGTGTGGTGAAGATAGAGCATAGCCAGACTATATGATTTTGTAGGGATAACTTTCTTTGGCCATGTTATTTTAAGAAGACATGATTGCTTAGTTAGTATGCTTGAAGTATTATTATTTTTATGTCAATATTAAACTTTTATCTTGAATCTTATGGACCTAAACATTCATGCCACAATAAAGAAAAATTACATTGAGAAATATGTTAGAAAGCATTCCACATCAAAAATTCTTCTTTTATCATTTACCTACTCAAGGACGAGCAGGAATTAAGCTTGGGGATGCTTGATACGTCTCCAACGTATCTATAATTTTTGATTGCTCCATGTTATTATATTATCTATTTTGGATGTTAATGGGATTTATTTTACACTTTTATATCATTTTTGGGACTAACCTACTAACCGGAGGCCCAGCCCAAATTGATGTTTTTTGCCTATTTTAGGGTTTCGAAGAAAAGGTATATCAAACGGAGTCCAAACGGAATGAAACCTTCGGGAACGTGATTTTCTCAACAAACGTGATCCAGAAGACTTGAAGTGGTCGTCAAGAAACAAGGGAGGAAGGCACGAGGCAGGGGGTGATACGTCTCCAACGTATCTATAATTTTTGATTGTTCCATGCTATTATATTATCTGTTTTGGATGTTTATGGGTTTTATTATGCACTTTTATTTTTGGGACTAACCTATTAACCCAGAGCCCAGTGCCAGTTTCTGTTTTTTTTCTTGTTTTAGAGTATCACAGAAAAGGAAAATCAAACGGAGTCCAATTGACCTGAAACTTCACGGAACTTATTTTTGGAAGGAAAGCAACCCGGGAGACTTGGAGTGCACATCAGGAAAGCAACGAGGGAGCCACGAGGCAGGGGGGGCGCCACCCCTCTGGGCGCGCCCTCCACCCTCGTGGGCCCCTCGTGGCTCCCCTGATGTACTTCTTCCACCTATATATATCCATATACCCTAAAACAATCGGGGAGCACAATAGATCGGGAATTCCGCCGCCAGAAGCCTCCGTAGCCACCGAAAGCCACTCTAGACCCGTTCCAGCACCCTGCCGGAGGGGGAATCCCTCTCCGGTGGCCATCTTCATCATCCCGGTGCTCTCCATGACGAGGAGGGAGTAGTTCCCCCTCGGGGCTGAGGGTATGTACCACTCGCTATGTGTTTGATCTCTCTCTCTCTCTCGTGTTCTTGAGGTGATACGATCTTGATGTATCGCGAGCTTTGCTATTATAGTTGGATCTTATGTTTCTCCTCCCCCTCTACTCTCTTGTAATGGATTGAGTTTCCCCTTTGAAGTTATCTTATCGGATTGAGTCTTTAAAGATTTGAGAACACTTGATGTATGTCTTGCCGTGCGTATCTGTGGTGACAATGGGATATCACGTGATTCACTTGATGCATGTTTTGGTGACCAACTTGCGGGTTCTGCCCATGAACTTATGCATAGGGGTTGGCACAGGTTTTCGTCGTGATTCTTCGGTAGAAACTTTGGGGCACTCTTTGAGCTTCTTTGTGTTGGTTGAATAGATGAATCTGAGATTGTGTGATGCATATCGTATAATCATACCGATGGATACTTGAGGTGACATTGGAGTATCTGGGTGACATTAGGGTTTTGGTTGATTTGTGTCGTAAGGTGTTATTCTAGTACGAACTCTAGGGATGTTTGTGACACTTATAGGAATAGCCCAACGGATTGATTGAAAGAATAACTTTGAGGTGGTTTCGTACCCTACCATAATCTCTTCGTTTGTTCTCCGCTATTAGTGACTTTGGAGTGACTCTTTGTTGCATGTTGAGGGATAGTTATGTGATCCAATTATGTTATTATTGTTGAGAGAACTTGCACTAGTCAAAGTATGAACCCTAGGCCTTGTTTCAACGCATTGCAATACCGTTTGTGCTCACTTTTATCATTAGTTACCTTGCTGTTTTTATATTTTCAGATTACAAATACCTTTACCTACTATCCATATACCAATTGTATCACCATCTCTTCGCCGAACTAGTGCACCTATACAATTTACCATTGTATTGGGTGTGTTGGGGACACAAGAGACTCTTTGTTATTTGGTTGCAGGGTTGCTTGAGAGAGACCATCTTCATCCTACGCCTCCCACGGATTGATAAACCTTAGGTCATCCACTTGAGGGAAATTTGCTACTGTCCTACAAACCTCTGCACTTGGAGCCCCAACAACGTCTACAAGAAGAAGGTTGTGTAGTAGACATCAGGGGGCGCGCCTACCCCCCTGGGCGCGCCCTCCACCCGCGTGGGCCCTCCGTTGCTCCACCGACGTACTTCTTCCTCCTATATATATCCACGTACCCCCCAAACATCCAGGAGCACCACGAAAACCTAATTCCACCACCGCGACCTTCTGTACTCGAGAGATCCCATCTCGGGGCCTTTTCCGGAGCTCCGCCAGAGGGGGCATTGATCACGGAGGGCCTCTACATCAACTCCATGGCTTCTCCAGTGATGTGTGAGTAGTTTACTTCAGACCTACGGGTCCATAGTTATTAGCTAGATGGCTTCTTCTCTCTCTTTGGATCTCAATACAAAGTTCTCCTCGATTCTCTTAGAGATCTATTCGATGTAATCTTCTTATGTGGTGTGTTTGTCGAGATCCGATGAATTGTGGGTTTATGATCCAGATTATCTATGAACAAAATTTGATTCTCCTCTGAATTCTTTTATGTATGATTGGTTTATCTTTGCAAGTCTATTTGAATTATCACTTTGATTTGGCCTACTAGATTGATCTTTCTTGCAATGGGAGAAGTGCTTAGCTTTGGGTTCAATCTTGCGGTGTTCGATCCCAGTGATAGAAAGGGAACCGATACGTATTGTATTGTTGCCATCGAGGATAAGAAGATGGGGTTTGTATCATATTGCATGAGTTTATCCCTCTACATCATGTCATCTTCCTTAAAGCATTACTCTGTTCTTATGAACTTAATACTCTAGATGCATGCTAGATAGCGGTCGATGTGTGGAGTAATAGTAGTAGATGCAGAATCGTTTTGGTTTACTTGTCTCGGACGTGATGCCTATATACATGATCATACCTAGATATTCTCATAACTATGCTCAATTCTATCAATTGCTCGACAGTAATTCGTTTACCCACTGTAATACTTATGCTCTTGAGAGAAGCCACTAGTGAAACCTATGGCCCCCGGTCTATCTTCTATCATATTAATCTTCCAATACTCAGTTGTTTCCTTTGCCTTTTATTTTACTTTGCATCTTTATTTCTCTTTATCATAAAAATACCAAAAATATTATCTTATCATATCTATCAGATCTCACTCTCGTAAGTGACCGAGAAGGGCTTGACAACCCCTTTATCGCGTTGGTTGCGAGGTTCTTATTTGTTTGTGTAGGTGTGTGGGACTTGAGCATGATCTCCTACTGGATTGATACCTTGGTTCTCAAAAACTGAGGGGAATACATACGCTACTTTGCTGCATCACCCTATCCTCTTCAGGGAAAACCAACGCAGTTCTCAAGAGGTAGCAGGGGCTGCGGACGTAGCACGGGTTGCCGGTCCTGGGCATAGGAGCAGCGAGCTGCAAGCCGGCACTAGTCGACGTTGTGTAGTGCGCATGCAGATGGTTCTGGTCTTGTGGATCCGGGGGCGGCTGGCATGGCACGGGAGCAGCGAGCTTCAAGATAGCGATTGTTATTGCTTTGTACAGATTGCTCCGATTTTTATACAGGCGTGTGATTTCTTCAATTTTTCCCTGCTACTATTTCTATGCTGCATTTTCTTTGTGTTGCTTCGTGCGTGAAAAGAAGAGGATCAGAGTGAGAAAAAGAGAGAAAGTGACAGGGATTGTGATGAATTTCTCTATGGGTTGCATGTGTATTGCTGCTGCTGCTCATTTGTGCTCGTGCTTGGCTTTGTTGCATGCAAAGATTTGAGTCGCCGAGAGGATCCTACCTACGAGCCGCTAACATAGAGTTGTGATGGGTCGCTGTGTTGGACGACGACACCGGAAGGCTGTCCCCGATGCCGCCGCGCGCAGGAGTCTCCCTAATCCTCCTCCGCATGGCCGCTGCCTCTCCTGCGACATCGCCGCATCATGTTCTTCATCGGCGCCCGGAGCCGGAAGCCCACGGCCTTCCCACGCGTTGTCGCCTCCCTCAACATCGCCGCAGTAGGCTTGTTCACAGTCAGGACATAAGCATGCAAGAATACCTGAGACAATACAAAATGGAGTCCAATGCATCTCAGATTGTTGTCTAGTTTATTTTGGATAAATTAACCTTATCTATGTAACCATGAGAGTACGACAGTGTTCAACATTAACTTCAGCTGGCAGAACATCATGCACCACACACGTTCAATTAGTAATCTTCTTATGCTTGCATATATTTTCGTGGAGTACTGAACATCCTGATTTCCGTCTACTTGATGAACCAAGCCCACATATCATGTCAATTTGGTCACCATTGAGTGGAGAGCTACCTTAAGACCATAGGGCGACTGAATTTTGTGTGTCTGCTTCTTTGTTTTCTGAATAATGGAATAACTCCTAGCCTTTCAGAAAAAGCATGGTAGCTTCTTTAAATTTGCCTAATAAATACTTCCTCCTTCCATAATATGTGTGGCGGTTTTGAACTAAGATTGAAGTAAGCTTAGTTTAAAACCGGGACACTTTTAGTTCAGAGGGAGTACTGTATATGATCAATCTAGAATGGAAGTCTATTTGTCAACTCAGATGATAGTCTAGGTTGCAGTGTATCTCAGGTGCCTCTTTCACTTTTAGTAGTTAATTATCATAGTGATATTGGCTGCTTGATCTCTATAGTGTCTATTTGTACTGTTTTACTTTTTTCCTCCATAATACTGTAGTTCCATTGTTTTTTGCTTCTGACTCTATTGTTCTGCTGCAGATGGCAATGTCTCAAAGTGGACTTTTCGAACATCTGATAAATGTTTGGGATTCAAGTCTGGTCCTGTTCCTGGAACTGTGGCTATTATTTCTCAGTGAGTTTTAAGTTTCAGTCACCCCTATGGCTATTATAAGAAGAAAAAATTACTAGGTTATCCAGAATTTCATGTCTCCCATCTCATTGCCAGCATGCTCTTCACCTCTACCATATCACTACCTCCACCAGTATTTCTTAATGTTGTTCAACAATTTCAAACTTCGGTGCGTACCGGAACTTCTACCCACTTGGGAGCTATTAGTTTTGCAAGAAGATGATAGTATACGACACCGAACCGACCAAAACAATCACTCATGAGAAACACTTGATTGAATATTATACAAAGTTCTAATACCAGAATATTGATGCGTTATTGGACTCTATATGGTGCTGGTACATACTAACATTCCAGTACTTATTGCTTCCTTGAATGCCTAGATATTCCTTTACCAATAGCTGGCAGGAAAGTGTACATTTGGGACAGAGAGGGTTGGAGGAGATTATCATTGATCTTTCATCTAACTATACAAACTATTAGTTTCAACGATCAAAGGATCGAAGGCTAGCAGTTGTTTTTGTACTAATAACTAATTAAAAAGAATAATTGATTCAAATTTATATTATAAACATGAGCATCAAGATTGACTCAATCGCGAGACATGCGTGTGGTCTTACTTGGGTATGTTATTCCAGAGGTTCCTCAATCATGTGCCTCTTCTAGAGCGTTGGAGCTCCCGTTGCCACAAAAGAAACAATTTTGCGGAAAATAATAATTAGTAAAGCATGTGTGTTTGGAAGAATTCCTTTTTGAATTCTTAGAATATTTTAATGCTTATTTTTTAATCATTTTGGTAGATCACAGCACCACCGTTTACCTAATTTTTTAAGATAAATTTCTTTGTACTCAATTGATTCTTTTATTTTGAAGTGAAATATAATTGGTAGCAATCAATTCTTAATTATCCTTGTAATCTTTTCAATTTCTACACGTTGTGAGAATTTTGTTGATAATATGTTTTTACTTATCGCTTATATAAAGTGAGGACACGGTGGGGTGACATGTTGAAGCAGAGGACATAGACCTAAGTGTGTGAGGTCAGGAGTCATGTTTAGAGGCGTGTAGTGTTCGTTTTCTCCTGTTGCAACGCATGGGAACATTTGCTAGTATAATATGATGTATTTGAGTACTATCTAATTCTTTTTCATACCATATTACTGCCAGTTCAGGCATGGTAATTGGTAGTATATATGCTATTTGTTTAGATCTGTTTTATTCTATCCATGGCTTATTGTTTGTCAAGAACCTTGGATTTGTAATGAAGTTTGCTGGTTGTTGATGTGCAACTGACTATCCATTTACAAATGCAGTGCGCCGATCAAGTGAAGGAGGGAGGATAATGCGAAGCCGAACATGAACGCAGGTGCGATGACTTTTTCTCCAGCAGATTTGCTTATCATGAAGACGCTTGCAAGGATGCAGCAGGAGGAGATCATTTGGAGAGATAGGATGCCAATGCTTGGTCTTTCTATGCATTTTGGTTTGCTTGTAATTATGTTTGCACTAGCTGGGAATAAGTGATTTGGCGAGAACTATAGGTGTCTTGATATGCTCTAATGCTCCAGGTTTACAATAAATCTTGGATTTGTAATGATGTGTAATGCATAAAAGGAAGTTTGGGGATTTTTTTAAATTTGTAGTTAGTTAGTAGTGGCGTGGGGGGAAAACCGCGCGCTACTAGATACTAGTAGCGTGTGTTACTATAGAAGCGCTACTAGTATCCTAGATACTAGTAGCGCGTGTTACTATAGAAGCGCTACTACTAATTTTTAGTAGTAGCGCGGGTTTATCCACGCTACTACTAACTTTTAGCTGTAGCGCGATAGTAGTAGCGCGGGAACCCGCGCTACTACTAGCCAGTTTTCGAGCGCTACTAGTAGCCTTTTCCCTAGTAGTGTGCTATCAAATGTCACAACGTAACTGGGTGATTATAAAGATGCTCTACAGGTGTCTCCGATGGTGTTTGTTGAGTTGGCATAGATCGAGATTAGGATTTGTCACTCCGATTGTCGGAGAGGTATCTCTGGGCCCTCTCGGTAATGCACATCACTATAAGCCTTGCAAGCAATGTGACTAATGAGTTAGTTGCGAGATGTTGCATTACGGAACGAGTAAAGAGACTTGACAGTAACGAAATTGAACTAGCTATGATGATACCGACGATCGAATCTCGGGCAAGTAACATACCGATGACAAAGGGAACAATGTATGTTGTTATGCGGTTTGATCGATAAAGATCTTCGTAGAATATGTAGGAACCAATATGAGCATCCAGGTTCCGCTATTGGTTATTGACCGGAGATGAGTCTCGGTCATGTCTACATCGTTCTCGAACCCGTAGGGTCTGCATGCCTAACATTCGATGACAATCGGTATTATGAGTTTTTTTTGTTTTGATGTACCGAAGGTAGTTCGGAGTCCCGGATGTGATCACGGACATGACAAAGAGTCTCGAAATGGTCGAGACATGAAGATTGATATATTGGAAAGGTTATGTTTGGACACTGGAATGGTTTCGGATGAGTTCGGGCTTATACCGGAGTACCGGGGGGTTACTGGAACCCCCCGGGGCTTAATGGGCCTACATGGGCTTTAGTGGAAGAGAGAGGAGGCGGCCAAGAGGTGGGGGCGCGCCCCCAAGCCCAATCCAAATTGGGAGGGGATCCGGCCCCCCTTTCCTTCCTCTCCTCTTCCCCTTCCTTCCCCCTCCTATCAGGACTAGGAAAGGGGGGAAACCTACTCCTAGTAGGAGTAGGAATCCCCCCTTGGGGCGCACCATGAGGCCGACTGGCCCCCTCCTCCCCTCCTTTATATACGGGGGAGGGGGACACCCCATAGACACACAAGTTGACAATTATTTTAGCCATGTGCGGTGCCCCCCTCCACAGATACACACCTCGGTCATATCGTCGTAGTGCTTAGGCGAAGCCCTGCGTCGGTAACTTCATCATCACCGTCAACACGCGGTCGTGCTGATGAAACTCTCCCTCGGCCTCAACTGGATCAAGAGTATGAGGGACGTCACCGAGCTGAACATGTGCAGATCGCGGAGGTGTCGTGCGTTCGGTACTTGATTGGTTGGATCACGAAGACGTTCGACTATATCAACTGCGTTTCTTAATGCTTCCGCTTTCGCTCTACGAGGGTACGTAGACACACTCTCTCCTCTCGTTGTTATGCATCCCTAGATAGATCTTGCGTGATCGTAGGAATTTTTTTGAAATACCGCGTTCTCCAACAGTCGCGTCAGAAGTTGTTGCGCCATCATGATCGATCCGGACGATTAACTACTCGCATGTCTATTTGCATGGGATGTTCTTGATTTTTCATGGCATTTTTCTTTGAACATGGAAAATGAACATCCCCAAATCTGATTTATATAAGACCATATCATGGCAACTTTTATTATTATTATGATGCCATTTGGTGTTGTTTTAATACACTATGACACATATATTGTTACATACCAATGGCAAATGTATTGTATTTAGTATATTGTGACATACCCATGCCAAATGTGGTCTATTTTTTTCATGGTACTTTTTATTGAACTTAACATGGCAAAACTTAAAAAAATACGATGCCAAATTTATTGACACCTTGTTGAAAAATGTAATTTTAAAAAAGCCATGGCAAATATGTTTTTCTATTGATGTTGAATTTTTTTGTTTGCATTCAAGAGAAAACATAATTTTCCTAATTGTGACATAGCAAGTTCATAAACATCCTTGTTTTCTTCAAACATGAAATTTTTATAATTTCAAAAAAATTCCACATGCGATATTTTATATAAAATTTCAAATTTGTCAGGTGGCATTTTTTATATATTCTTGGCAAAGTCCCTATGTGTTTCCCTCTTTTTGAAAGAACAATATCCCTAATTTGCCATATTTTTCAAAGAACCAAATGCCTAACTTTTCATGTGTCCCTTTTAGAAATTTCAAATAGGTTCCCTGTTATTTTAGAGAACAATATTTCTAAAATTATACAATGGTATTTTAGTTGTAGGTAGCATGTCATTTTTGTTAATTCGGCCGTGTTAGTTTAATTGTTGGCATTTTTTATTAATTATATCATGCCAACTTTTATATTTCCAGACCATGGTAATTTCATTGTAGATAGTTAGATATAATCTCAACTTTATTATTAGACGATGACATTTTTTAATTATTCTATCATAGTTTCAATTTAGGACCATGGCAATTCAATTATTTAGATCCTGACAACTTTATTAATTAGATGATGGCAAATTTTATACTAATTAGATCATGACATTTTATCATTTACACCATGGTTTACTTTATTATAGTTAATATGTGAATTATATTATTTATAGCACGGCATTTTTTTGTTTAATTGGACTATGGTAGTTTCATTTTAAGTAGCGTGGCAACATTATAATTTATATCATTGATTTTTTATTTAGATCATGACTATTTTTGTTCTCAGTTTTCTTAATATTTTTTGCCATGTGCAATTTTATTGTAAGTATCTTAACATTTTTTGCTAGTTCATGATTTTTTTTCTAAATAAATAGCATTTTCATTGATTTTTTTATTAAAAATTTTAGACTTTTTTGGGTTCGAAAATGTCCATGTTATTTATTATTAGCATAAAAGTTCTGAGATCCATCAGACGGTCTCTTGCATTGGGTTGCTGTTTACAACAAATTGAATCGTTCACTGGTTCGATAATACCTAATGCATGTTGTCATTCTCTGTCTTTCTTAGGTCCAGCGAACATCACTAAGACTAATTCATTCATTGCCTCCGCCTTTCACAGCTAATGACAGGTAATTATTGGCATCATAAAACTAACACTAAAGTGCAAGCTTGCTTTAATAAATTTTATGTCGATGAGCTTGATGCACAATTGTAATTCAATAAAAGAATGAGTTAGTTACTGAAGCAATGTTGGTTGAAGCATGTTTTATACAAAACTTTTATATACTCATTTTCATCAAACTATAACCTAGCAAATATGTTTTATATAACTTAGCATAATTAACCACATGACAACATATCTAAACATAATAATAGTTTATGTGTTAATATAAGGTCAATTAAAATATACATTTGTTGTGCCATATTGAACTATATTTTGTAATAGACCTACACTTCTTTTAAGCCATTGCCCCTTAACAAAGTCCTTTCTTTTAACAATAAGGAGAAATATATAAAATCACATACTCTGTGTGTGTGGGTTGTGTCACTAAATATAGGATAGATATCCAACATGTATGATATAAAAATAATATGTAGACAACGTGTCAGCTTTATGATTAAATACAAGTAAATAGAAAATTCTAGAGTATATATGGCATTTACGAATAGGTTGTCAACAAAATGGTGCATGTTGCTTTACCTATCTACATAATGATTAACCACCTACACGACAAAACCTTGGTGACTGTTTTTGCATAATGGATCTAATAATCTAATAAGATGGCCACTAACTGAATCTTCTAATTGCTTTATCTAGAAAATCAAGCCACACTAAAGCTAACAAATAATACATCTTATATATATGCTTATATGCTTGTGTAATAACCTACTGCCACACGAAAAGAAAGATACCGTGTAAAGAAAATTAGGTTCACAAACCAACCAGCAAATTATATATAATGGTTGGCTCAACACAACACTGTTCTTCCAAACAAATTCTCCCTATTTTCGGAGATCAAATAGACAAAAGAGAACTATTCATCAAAGCCCACACAACCAACATATTTATTCAGATAGTATCATCAGTACACCCGCATAAGATACAAGATCTGTGATTACAGCACGATGATAGATCTAACTAAGAGCATATATTTGAGTGTTGATCATTCAACAAACATCTTACAAGAACAAAATATCAAGCTCGAAATTTTGCTGCCAAGAATTTAATGTCAGTGGTCTACGACAACAACCACAATGATCACTAGCTAGCTACCAATGGCATCGAATGGCCGACATCTCTCTCCCATCCCAGGGTACCAGCTTTGTCATGAACTCCCCCTGGACTCCATATGTATGGATAACAATTATAAGGAAATGGGAGTTGCACCTATGAATTTTGCTAGGGCAAATTCGAAGTTACTGGGTCCAAAATAATTTCCCAATCACCAAGTTTCGGATCTCAAACCAATAAATTGATAAGCTGAACATAATGAGCATCACAAAAAAGTGAACAAATTCTCAACTTTCACCACCAAGCACAAAACAAGACCAAATCCATACAAGAGGACCAAATCCACAACCAAATTGGTACTTACACCGTGATTGATGCATGTGTAGAAGACACATCACCGGTGATCGTCCATGTTCGACATGCAATACTTCATCGTTGGCAAGCAATGTGGGAAGGGGATGAGTGGCACTACCATTGTCTGGCGGCAGAGACTTGAAAGGACAAAACTAGCAGTAGACATGGCGACTGCGGACACAATGGTGCCCAGAGATGGAGATGCCACAGGCGGTGGCCGAGGATGTAGATGACGCAGGCGGCGGCGACAAGGGGAGGGTCGGCGAAAAGGGAAGCTATGGAAGAAGAAGCGAGGAGGGTATCTAGTGATTCAGGAGGAGTGAGGAAAGGATTTGAGCCGACAAGTGAATTTGCAAACAAACCCTCCGCAAAATGACCATTCAACATAACTACCTACTGGGGCTGGACAACAAGGATGCGATGCACAAGTTCACTGCCACGACAATATGAACACTACACCCCCCCCCCTCAACTTGTAGTGAAATTTGAGAACAACTTCAACCAACAAGTAAGCAGCGGAATAATACGAACGACATGAACATATGGCACATGATTTAACATGGAAAAACCTCCTCAACTTGAGGAGTAAAGAAACATGGTTGTGGACCGAGTGGTCCACACAACTTCACTATGAGAATTATAAGTACAAAATCTTCTCTAGAATCTCTAGAGAGATTTACAATACACTCTCTATGTTGCCAACTGATAACAACAACAACAATCATAGGATGCAAGATTTCAGCAAAGTAGACTTTACACAGCTTCCGGCCCCTATATATAGGGTTGCGCTATTCGTCACCCTGGGTGAGGAATAGTTATTCTTCACCCCCTCTATTTTACCATCAATGCACCATAATTTTACGTTCCGTAAGTTTTGTTTTATTTCCGACGCAAAAAGAGACCGTAAGAAAATATATAATCGCCGTAAAAAATATTTTATGTTATGTAAAATTACAAACGTAAAAACATAGTCTAAAATACACTTAAACTGTAAATTTTCTTGTCTTATGACCTATATTTTTATTTTCTTATGTCAAATTTTACGTAGTGAATCAATAGAAATGTAACTATTTGAATTCCAAATGTAATTTAATTATGAAATGATCGTAAGATTACCTCGGGTGAAGAATAATTTATTCTGCACCCTGGGTGATGAATAGTAATATATATTGCAAACTGCTCTTAAACCGCTGAACCAAACAACATCAAAATTGACAGACAAGTAGACACACGAGATCTTGAGTTCCGCCCAAAAGTTTAGCTCAATCGAACACTGTTTTCCTATCCAATCTGTCCGTCCCCCAAAACTACTATGTTCTAAACTGTAGGAGTATAAGCTGACAAAATCACTCCAAAATCGGATGTTCTACTGGCTCAATCCTCAAACCAGCTAACCAAATTAAAGTACTCAAAGTAGGGAACGAGCTCACCAAGTTCAGAGTCAATCTAAGTGCATTTGAGCCTTCAATCATCAGCCTAAACATTGTCTATTCAGAAGCAGCAGATCTGACAGAGACTCCTCTTCTCTCTCCCTCCTCTCTCTCGTAGGTTGTGTTTCTCCCTTATGTGGGCTCACTCTAGCAAGCTCACAGTTGCAGCCACTACCAGCAAGGATGGAGTGGCTAAGGTTTTCTTCGGTACTTCCTTCACAAGGAAGCAGTCTCAATCATTGGATGCAGCTGCGATCAACGGCTCACTTGTGTTTGGACTTACGTGGGCTGATGTTGGGCACACACGATGTTAGAGCATCTTCAACCACGTACCTCTAATTTGACCCCTCAAATGCTTGCGGACGCGCCCGGTCAGTGACCGGATGTGTCCATTTTGAGCCCCTATTTTTTTGTCCACGCACCACACTTCTTATTTTATTTTTCTCACGTCTAGTCACTTGCACGTGATTGATGAAGAAGAAGAGAAAAGGAAAAGAATGAATAAAGAAAAACAAAATGTAGTCCGGGGTGGGGACACGTCATACGTGGCGGACTGACCGGGCATATCCGGGCAAGTCCGCAAGTCCTCATATTTGAGATGGATATGAGGGATGCCTATCAGGCCGGACGTTTGAGACGCATATGGGGATTCTGGTTGGGTCCCGTTTGTGTGACCGGTCACTGATCGGACGACCTGTTCAAGCGTTTGAAATGAGTAGGAAGGGTCCGATTGTAGATGCTCTTAATGGATTCGAGGACAACCGGTGAGGTGGCGTCACGCGTGGAGCTCATGCAGTCACCAGAGTCCACACGCCATATCTTCCGTACAACATTAGAAAACAGAGCACTCGTACTACTGCTATTCCACGGACGCCCGCGAGACACAGCCACCTCCCGCACGCCCCTACCCCTACCAGCCGTCCGATCCCCTCCAGGCGCGAGCCCAGCCGTCCGATCGGCACGAGCGGGGCCCGCACGGGCGCCGCTTGCCTCTCCCGGAAGCAAGCCGGGCTTCGCCTCGGATAGAAAAAAAGTCCCCAGTCAGCCCGTGCAGGCGTGCAGCGTGCCAAAAAGAGAGAAAACATCGGAAGAGGACGGGAGAGGGAAGCAATTCGAGGGGGGAAGAGAAGGGGAGAGCAGAGGGGGAGAAGCTTGGCGGGCGGCGGCGATGGACGGCGAGTGGTGGAGGAAGAAGTGGGTGGCGTGGGCGGCGGCGGCGGCCATCTTCGTGGTGCTCATGCTCGTCACGCCCGCCATCCCGCAGGACGAGGACTACCACGACTTCGCCGACCAGCGCGACCTCTTCCTCGGTAACCAACCCCAACCCCCGTACCGTACCACGCATCGCCTCCCCTGAATCTTGGCCCCCGCGCCATGCTCTGCCTCTGCCTCTGCTTCGGCCCAGGGCGGAGGATTCGGGGACGCGGACTCCGCACGCTTCCGCAGATTCTGCTATTTTTAGTCTCTTATTAGATTCGTGATCTGGCGAGTCCAGCGGACACGAAGATTAAAGCTAGATGGGGGAAATTGGGGAATGCTTCTGATTGCCAGCACCATCTGTTGCTTCGGTTATATTAGCTGTGTGGTGCCCACGAATCCTGCTGTTTTTAGACATTTAGATATGTGATTTAGCGAGACCAGCGCACACGGTTGAGCTGAGAGGAGGGGAATTTGGGGAGCGAGTCAACCGTGGGTTCGGCTGAATTACTTTTTGCTTACTACATGAAGGAAATGCTTCTGATTGCTCAGCATTGTATGCTTTGCTTTGATTATATCAGCTAATTTGGCTGCTAACGCGAGTGCTTGGCCACTCTGCATACTTGTTAAACGATAATAACGAACAATGGTACAGACCACGAGCAAAATAATGTGGGGGAAATAGCTTGGTGCTGATCGATACTGTTTTGTTTTGTTCTGTTTTGCAGGGATCCCTAACACATTGAATGTGATCTCAAATATCCCTTTCCTCTTTGTTGGTCTCGCTGGGCTCATCCTGTGCCACTACAAAAACTACTTCAGGCTATGGTGCAGATTCGATGCTCTTACCAATTTTGGTTCCTTCTCTGATTCAAATTGAGATTTGAGATTCACTGATGTTGATCCTGCTGGCAGCTCACAGGGGGAGCTCTGGAGTTGGACACTCTTCTATGCTGGTGTCACTGCTGTCGGTGTTGGTTCATCCTACTACCATCTCTACCCGAACGATGCCACCCTAGTTTGGGACAGATTGCCTGTGAGTCTTTCCTAGATCTTCTGTGCTGTAGATCTAACATTCAGCATCATGATATTTACATCATCATCTCCTCTAATGTATAGTCCCTAGCTTGGTGCCATGACATGTACGCAGTGTATAGTCCCCAGACCCTAGGAGTTGCTCCTTCTTTCTTGATTTTATTTAAATATTTCGAGCGCTGACATACGGGCTTGTTTGTCTAGATGACGATTGCTTTCACGTCTATCGTGGCCATTTTCATCATTGAAAGGGTTGATGATAGGGCAGGAACAAAGTCCCTTGCACCCCTTGTTATTGCTGGTGCACTGAGCATTCTGTACTGGAGGCAAGATCTTTCGATTGTTTATCTGTCCTTCTGTCAGGAATATTTGCTAACTTGAACTTAACTGTCTACTCTGTCGTGTAGTTTCTTTGATGACCTTCGGCCATATGCGGTAATCCAGTTTGTTCCATGCATTGTAATACCTGTGATGGCTATAGTTATTCCACCAATGTATACACATTCAAGCTACTGGTTGTGGGCAGCAGGTTAGTGTTATTGTTGCTCAATATCACCAGGGTGTATGCAGTTCCATTATTTATGTAGATAGCTATATGTGATTCGTGTTAATGTACTTGGTTATTTCATAGCCGGTTTTCTCACAGCATAAGAACTGGTGATACCTTTTTCTTTTTGCAGTCTGTACTCATGATGCTTGGTTATAAACCATAGTTACCTTGAAAATTCATAGAAAACTCACTGGAAGTTGTAATATTCCCCTTCTTAAGTTCTTATTCTCTCAATACCATTGACCGGTGCCAAGATGATTCTGTTTACCCCAGTCATGTCTGTTGTTACCTAGAAATTTATGAAACAGTCAACAGTCCAACTAATATAAATGTGTATGAATTGCTGCTTTCCGGTTGTTGGTTTTTGATGAAGTTGCTACAAGAATAATATGCAGAAGCATTTATTTAAGCGCAATTTAAACATAGGCCGCTGCAAGCATTTCTTCTAAGCACATTTTTTGCGAGGGTTTTCTAAGCGCAAAGATACTTCTGTTCTTATTTTTCAAATTGATTTCAGGATTTTACCTTCTTGCCAAAGTAGAAGAGGCTGCGGACAAACCTATATATAGGTGGACACATGACATTGTTAGCGGACATACTCTTAAACATCTATGTGCTGCGATGGTACCTGTTTTCTTGACTCTTATGTTGGCAAAAAGGACAATTGAACCTGACAGGTATACATAAGCTTACTCATTGTATCGCTTGAGTCTATTTTTGTATAGTTTTAGTTTGATTGAACCACTTTAATCTGATGTTGGTATTGCTCACTCTGCTTTGAGCATACAAATACACCAAGTGTTACCAAATAACAATAATATTGCCATTCCACTAATTTACCAAATTTTTGATGTCTTCGCTCTTTATGAGGTTGGTTTTTGTTCACTTTGGTTACTAGAATGATATCAGAATAAGATATCTGCAGTTTAATTGTTGGTACTTTTAACATGAATCAAAACTTGCACGGCTTTCTTAGCATCTTTTCATGATGCGTTTCTGTTTATTCAAACTAATAATAGTACCATGGTTTGCTTCCAGAAATCAATGTTCAAATTCATCATGTGTATGTAGTTTTGACAACAACTTCACCACATTGAATAGGCCTTGCATCTATGTATCCATGTGAGTAATATTTTTCCTCTGTCATGCAGGGTAAGCTTACTCCAGATGTGGAAGATCAGTTGGAGAGAACGTGGTTCCCAAGATAGCAACACTGTAGACGTCAAATATGATTATGCTGCAGTTTCAACTACGTCTGAACAACAGTAGATATGTGTTTTTCATATGTACCCCCGAAGTGTAAAAATATCATCTCTCTGAATATCAGGAGCGTGCACAGTTGTGTGTTATTGCCTGCTAATCGACGTTTGTATGTTGTTGTTCCCGATCAAATCTTGTACACGAAGGAAAAATGTATATCAGCGGCCTCATCAACTCTTTGTGCTCTAGTTTTTGCGAACCTCCAATGGCCTGTACCTCGTCCTGCACCTGGAAAGACCAGAGCCTATGTAACTGGACGGGGATCTACGTGACTGCATCCGCTTCAGTTGTTACTGCTCTTCGAAGTCCATTAAGCTATGTGCTATGCAGTCAACAACTTCCGTATGTGCAAGATAATTTATTGGCTTGCTTGTCTAAGCGACAGATTGAGTGCAGGTTTCTTTCTCTTTCAAAAATCAAAAACAAAGGAGTTCAGGTCTTCATCACGTGAGGAAGGGTATGCATCATTGATTTGGGATACAGGGGAACATAACTGCGATTTAGAGGTGGGAGCTCTAGATCCAGATTTCCCCTGTTTTATCATGCAACTATTGCCATGGATTGAGAACTCTAGATTCTGATTTCAGGTTCCCATGTTTTCTTTCCATAGAGGTGTCCGGCTGATTGCAGCAGTAAAAATGGCATTTTTGCGGAACACAATAAGCATGATGATCTGCAATGCCATAGTAATGCAAATGATCATGGCAATATGATGACCTGATGATTTCTTTTGTAGCAGGGGAATACGACTATATATATGCAAGCTGCAGTATTCCCACCACCACACAATGCATACATGGTGTTGGCTGGGTGAAACTGTCAATAGTCCACGGTTTTGTTTCCGAGATATTAGAGTAAACCAATAGAAAAAGCATGTTTTGCTTCACCCAATTTGTGAGCCAATAGACGGACCTGTCCTACTCCTGTTGAACCAGCATGGGAGGAGAGCCCATAGAGGGAGCTCCCATTGAACCAACATGGGCGGAGTGCTAGGATTGGAACAATTGGAAGGAATTGATCGAAAAACCGACGAGGGATTTGTCAGATTTTTGGTGTAAAATGCGGGATACTTGAGAAGATAATCGCCTCTACTTCTAATTAATCCAAGTAATTTTTGGCGAATTCTTTCTTACTCTTTATTCACGATGGTTATGACATATAGTATACCGAGAGTAAAACATGAGGTAAATGGCCTAAGCAAAGCCCCCTGGTTGAACTAAATTACAGTAAACAGTAACTATAGCAATAAGCCAAGTAACAACAGCCATTGGATTCTGCTGGATAACTAAGGGATATATGTTAGGATTTCTCTCCTGCTAGGACCTGACAAAGAGTCCATCAGAAAGAAGTATATTAAGAGTCCATTAGGAATTTGTAAGATAAGAAAGACTCCAATTGTATATAAGGAACTCTACTCGTATTAGGAGAATGGGAAAGGCAAAGGCCTCAAGGGCCTAAGCATCCATTATATAAGGATGGCATGTGGCCATGCATTTTGTTTTCCCAAGTTGTTCTCTCATCCAAACATATGTCTATGTCTCAAAAATAAAATCAAAACCTATGTCTGCACATCCCTTGCGGCCATGCATTTTGTTGGATCAAGGTTCACAGTAGTTAGTATTAGAGCCAATCACCATGGCTTTCGCTGCTGCTGACAAGATGTCGCGGAGGATACTCGACGCCACGACTCATCTTTGATCCTCATCGAGAACCTTGAAATTTTCCCAAGAAGATTAATGGTGGTGGCCTTCATCAGATTTTGTTTAGATGAGCTTTTGGCAGTTTGCAGGGCCAGAACATGTACCATGGTTGTTATCAGCTTTCACACGTTACTCCTTGTATTGTCCAGTTTATTAGGTGCAACCGTGCAAGTGCAGTCGAAGATGATCGACACAACAATATGCAGTAGTGGAAAAGGCACCAGAGCAGGAAGCAGTAGCAGAAGCACGAGAAGAAGCAGAGGTCCAAGCTTGACGGCAGCATCAACCGACGCAGATAGAGGATCGATGACAAAAGCAAGCAGGCACAACAACCAGCGGTGGTGGCACAACCAAGCAGTGGCGGAGCTACAAAACAAAAGTTGGGCGGGCCAGAGAGTACAAATGATTTCAAACTCTAAACCATATATATATTTAAGCTACCAAAGTATACCAAACAGCGCTACCAAATTGGCAGTAAACAACAAAAATATTTTTTTTGAGGCGAAGTACCATGTATTCATTCATAGAAGCAGGAACATACAACATATATGCATGGCTTCTCTCTGTAAGAGCCCTGAGAGACAACACAAAAGAAAATAAACAGAAAAACCCATAAAAACAAAAAGTTGAAAACTGATCTTTTGGGCTCCTGCACCCACCATCATCATGGCCAAAGAATCTAGCCGCTGTCATCGCCAAAGCGTTCACAGTAAACAACAATTGAGTGCATTATTAGACAGTACAAACAACAACACTACTTTTATTGTGAACTTGTAAACTGTAAAAGTGGCATCTGCAGTGAACTTGTAAAGTGCAAAGAACAGATCTTCAATGGATTATTTGTGTATTGGGGTGGAATTTAGGGGATTTAGTAGATGATTTAACGAATGATGACCAAAGTTGAATTTAGGGGAATAAAACTGAGAATCATTCAAATCGATTTACCTATGTCCTATGCTGCTTGCAGTGATTCACACCAGTAGTGATTCTGATGGATTCAGAGAAGAAGCTAGCTAGTTGGGTGCCTGGGTCGCCGCGTGGGTCGGCTGAATAGATGTGTGCCAGTTGGCCTTCCGTCCGTGGGAGGTGCTACGGTGGCCGGCGGCTGATGTGTGCGTCCTACTGCATGGGCTATGAGGCGGTTGCGGACTCGCGGTCAAACCCTGAGCCTGCATCGCTGCGACCTACGGAATACTACGGGTACGAGTCTGCTGGGTGTCTGCTCTGTATGGCGTCCGTCGGCGTTGTGGGCTGCAGTACCATATGATTTGTTTTTTTTTTCTCCAAACCTGGGCGGGCCATGGCCCGATCGGCCTTGCCGAAGTTCCGCCCGTGAAAGACAAGGCGCCTGCCGATCGGAGGCATTGAAGACGACGTGTACGAGGAGCTGAACGGGATGCACCCCTTTTCAAAATAAAATAAAATTTGTGAACCGGTACAGAGGCAGCGAGGTGCGTAGGTGAATAGGGGCAAATCCTCCATTAACGTGTATTCTGCTAACGGGCGCCTGCAGCGCCCCACGCTGGGCCGGCCCATATATCGTTCTTTCCCCTGTTTGAAAACACTAAAAAAGACATAGCGCTAGGAATCGAACTCAGGATCCCTGCGATTGTAGGTAATAGCGGGAACCAGCACGCTAGCACCCTTGACTTCTGCAATTTGCGTTTTTCTTTCTTTTATTATTACATTCCTCGGGTTTTTTTTCCCAGTTCGCTGTTTAGTTTCCACACGTTTTTATTCTTTTTTCCTTTTCCTTTTTCTTTGTTTTTCCTTTTTCTTCTTCTTAAATGCGCGGATTCTTTTTCAAATTCGATGAGATTTTTCTAGTTTAATGAACTTTTTTCAAATTCGATGAACTTTTTCTAGTTTAATGAACTTTTTTTTCAAATTCGATGAACTTTTTCTAGTTTGATGAACTTTTTTTTTCAAATTCGATGAACATTTTTCAAAATTGATGAACTTTTTCTTAAGATTGATGATCTTTTTTCTCAAATCAAATGAACTTTTTCAAAAATTGATGAACTTTTTTCAAATTGAATGAACTTTTTCAAAAATCGATGAACTTTTTTCAAATCGAATGAAATTTTTCCAAAATCGATGAACTTTTTTCAAATCAAGTGAACTTTTTTCAAAATCGATGAACTATTTTTGAATATTGATGAACCTTTTCCATCTTTATGAGTTTTTTATTTTAAATTCGTCAACCTTTTTTTAAGCCCTGAACGTTTTTCTTGTGAATGATTTTTTAATTCCTAATTTTTGAGAAAAGATACACATATTTTTTGAACATTCAATGGTCAACCGGTCAGACCAGTCAATTGGCTAACTTTTTTCCTCAAATTAGTGAACTTGTTCTAATTCAAATAGCGCATCTAGAGTAGTTCTTAAACAGTGCGCGCTGCATTGAGACATTAGTAGCCTGGTGATGTAGTGGTAGCCAGTCTATTGGAGGATAGTTGTGGCATGAGTTCAATTCCCCAGGATGCCGTTTTTTGTTTGGGTGGTATTTTCGCGCTACAGCAGTATTGCGGTACATTGCGTGTCTATGGGCCGGCCCACTAAGGTTCTCCCGTGAGCGCCGGTTAGGTTCGCGGGCACTTAAGGCGCCGACTAGGACCTCCCGTGAATAAGCTCCTGCTCCTGGCTCAGCTAGTGGGCTTTTCATATAATTTTACCTGATTTGGGGGCCCCAAAATTTTGGGGGCCCGGGGCGGTCGGCCAATTTGGCCTGCCTCATCGACAGTCTGACCCGTTGCAATAGCCTAACAGAGGAAATCTTGAAGTTATAAATTGTGCATGTGCAATATCATTGAGAAATAAAGCCAAACATTGAGATTTTCATGACATTGGAGGTATGGACCCAGATTTCCTATGGACTGGGAGTTCTTGATTCAGATTTCATGGTTCCACGTTTTCTGTTTGACAGCGGTGAAGTGACAATTCCAAAGGTAAAATGGGCCTTCCTCGAAACACGATAAGCATGATGATCTAACATGCCATTGTAATGCAAATGATCATGGCAATACGATGACCCGAGGAGTTCTTTGGTAGCAGGGGAATCGACACTATATATATGCACTTGAGAGTTCTTGCACCACCGCACAATGCATACATGGGAGGTCCTCTGTCGGGTGGGTGAAACAATACATTCCAAACTCTTTTGATTCTGAGATATTAGAGTAAACCAATACGAAAGGCACATTTCACCTCACCGAATTTGTGAGCCAATAGAGAGTGCTTTGTTTGTAATAGCACCCCACATCGCTGGCTGTTTGCCCACATCGGTATGCAAGAATCCATGAACATCTATGAGAGTTCATGAGGATTGAGGCTTACCAGGGCACCAAGCAATCACGGTCCAAATTTCTGAACCGGCCCACACTGCCAGGGTTTGGTCTTCCGTGATCCGCCACTCGCCTGCTGGCCATCGAGTTGTCCGCTCATCCGCGGCCATATGTGCCCTATCCCGCTTTCGCCATTGATGAGCAAGCCGTATGGCTGGAGTGCCGTACATGAGAGGCGAGCCACTTGAGAATCTGACGCTGGAGGTGAAGGAAATATGCCCTAGAGGCAATAATAATGTTATTATTTTATTTCCTTATATCATGATAAATGTTTATTATTCATGCTAGAATTGTATTATCCGGAAACATAATACTTGTGTGAATACATAGACAAACTAAACGTCACTAGTATGCCTCTACTTGACTAGCTCGTTAATCAAAGATGGTTATGTTTCCTAACCATAGACATGTGTTGTCATTTGATTAACGGGATCACATTATTAGGAGAATGATGTGATTGACATGACCCATTCCATTAGCTTAGCACCCGATCGTTTAGTATGTTGCTATTGCTTTCTTCATGACTTATACATGTTCCTATGACTATGAGATTATGCAACTCCCGTTTGCCGGAGGAACACTTTGTGTGCTACCAAACGTCACAACGTAACTGGGTGATTATAAAGGAGCTCTACAGGTGTCTCCAAAGGTAAATGTTGGGTTGGCGTATTTCGAGATTAGGATTTGTCACTCCGATTGTCGGAGAGGTATCTCTGGGCCCTCTCGGTAATGCACATCACATAAGCCTTGCAAGCATTGCAACTAATGAGTTAGTTACGAGATGATGTATTACGAAATGAGTAAAGAGACTTGCCGGTAACGAGATTGAACTAGGTATTGAGATACCGACGATCGAATCTCTGGCAAGTAACATACCGATGACAAAGGGAACAACGTATGTTGTTATGCGGTCTGACCGATAAAGATCTTCGTAGAATATGTGGGAGCCAATATGAACATCCAGGTTACGCTATTGGTTATTGACCGGAGACATGTCTCGGTCATGTCTACATTGTTCTCCAACCCGTAGGGTCCGCACGCTTAATGTTTCGATGACAGTTATATTATGAGTTTATGAGTTTTGATGTACCGAAGTTAGTTCGGAGTCCCGGATGTGATCACGTACATAACGAGGAGTCTCGAAATGGTCGAGACATAAAGATTGATATATTGGACGGCTATATTCGGACACCGGAAGTGTTCCGGGTGATTTCGGAGAAAACCGGAGTACCGGAGGGTTACCGGACCCCCCCCCCCGGGAGAAGTAATGGGCCATATGGGCCTTAGTGGAGAGAGAGAAGTGCAGCCAGGGTGGGCTGCGCGCCTCCTCCCCCTGGTCCGAATTGGACTAGGAGAGGGGGGGCGGCGCCCCCCTTTCCTTCTCCCTCCGCACTTCCTTCCCCCTCCTAGTAGGAGTCCTACTCCTACTAGGACGCCTATAGGGCCGGCCGGCCTCCTCCCCTTGCTCCTTTATATACGGGGGCAGGGGGCACCCCTAGACACACAAGTTGATCCACGTGATCGTTTTCTTAGCCATGTGCGGTGCCCCCTTCCACCATAATCCTCGATAAAATTGTAGCGGTGCTTAGGCGAAGCCCTGTGACGGTAGAATATCAAGATCGTCACCACGCCGTCGTGCTGACGGAACTCTTCCCCGACACTTTGCTGGATCGGAGTCCGGGGATCGTCATCGAGCTGAACATGTGCTAAAACTCGGAGGTGCCGTAGTTTCGGTGCTTGATCGGTCGGGCCATGAAGACGTACGACTACATCAACCGCGTTGTGCTAACGCTTCCGCTGTCGGTCTACAAGGGTACGTAGATCACACTCTCCCCTCTCGTTGCTATGCATCACAATGATCTTGCGTGTGCATAGGAAATTTTTGAAATTACTACGTTCCCCAACAGTGGCATCCGAGCCTAGGTTTTATGTGTTGATGTTATATGCACGAGTAGAACACAAGTGAGTTGTGGGCGATATAAGTCATACTGCTTACCAGTATATCATACTTTGGTTCGGTGGTATTGTTGGACGAAGCGGCCCGGACCGACATTACGCGTACGCTTACGCGAGACCGGTTCTCCCGACGTGCTTTGCACAAAGGTGGCTAGCGGGTGTCAGTTTCTCCAACTTTAGTTGAACCGAGTGTGGCTACGCCCGGTCCTTGCGAAGGTTAAAATAACACCAACTTGACAAACTATCGTTGTGGTTTTGATGCGTAGGTAAGATTGGTTCTTGCTTAAGCCCGTAGCAGCCACGTAAAACTTGCAACAACAAAGTAGAGGACGTCTAACTTGTTTTTGCAGGGCATGTTGTGATGTGATATGGTCAAGACATGATGCTAAATTTTATTGTATGATATGATCATGTTTTGTAACCAAGTTATCGGCAACTGGCAGGAGCCATATGGTTGTCGCTTTATTGTATGCAATGCAATTCGCTGTAATGCTTTACTTTATCACTAAGCGGTAGCGATAGTCGTGGAAACATAAGATTGGCGAGACGACAACGATGCTACGATGGTGATCAAGGTGTCGAGCCGGTGACGATGGTGATCACGATGATGCTTCAAAGATGGAGATCACAAGCACAAGATGATGATGGCCATATCATATCACTTATATTGATTGCATGTGATGTTTATCTTTTATGCATCTTATCTTACTTTGATTGACGGTAGCATTTTAAGATGATCTCTCACTAATTATCAAGAAGTGTTCTCCCTGAGTATGCACCGTTGCGAAAGTTCTTCGTGCTGAGACACCACGTGATGATTGGGTGTGATAGGCTCTACGTTCAAATACAACGGGTGCAAAACAGTTGCACACGCAGAATACTCAGGTTATACTTGACGAGCCAAGCATATACAGATATGGCCTCGGAACACAGAGACCGAAAGGTCGAGCGTGAATCATATAGTAGATATGATCAACATAGTGATGTTCACCAATGAAACTACTCCATCTCACGTGATGATCGGACATGGTTTAGTTGATCTGGATCACGTAATCACTTAGAGGATTAGAGGGATGTCTGTCTAAGTGGGAGTTCTTTAGTAATATGATTAATTGAACCTAAATTTATCATGAACTTAGTACCTGATAGTATCTTGCTTGTTTATGTTTGATTGTAGATAGATGGCCCGTGCTGTTGTTCCGTTGAATTTTAATGCGTTCCTTGAGAAAGCAAAGTTGAAAGATGATGGTAGCAATTACACGGATTGGGTCCGTAACTTGAGGATTATCCTCATTGCTGCATAGAAGAATTACGTCCTGGAAGCACTGCTGGGTGCCAGGCCTGCTGCTAGAGCAACACCAGATGTTATGAACGTCTGGTAGAGCAAAGCTGATGACTACTCGATAGTTCAGTGTGCCATGCTTTACGGCTTAGAATCGGGACTTCAACGACGTTTTGAACGTCATGGAGCATATGAGATGTTCCAGGAGTTGAAGTTAATATTTCAAGCAAATGCCCAGATTGAGAGATATGAAGTCTCCAATAAGTTCTATAGCTGCAAGATGGAGGAGAACAGTTCTGTCAGTGAGCATATACTCAAAATGTCTAGGTATAATAATCACTTGATTCAATTGGGAGTTAATCTTCCAGATGATTGCGTCATTGACAGAATTCTCCAATCACTACCACCAAGCTACAAGAGCTTCGTGATGAACTATAATATGCAAGGGATGAATAAGACTATTCCCGAGCTCTTCGCAATGCTGAAAGCTGCTGAGGTAGAAATCAAGAAGGAGCATCAAGTGTTGATGGTCAACAAGACCACTAGTTTCAAGAAAAAGGGGAAAGGAAAGAAGAAAGGGAACTTCAAAAAGAATAGCAAGCAAGTTGCTACTCAAGAGAAGAAACCCAAACCTGGACCTAAGCCTGAAACTGAGTGCTTCTACTGCAAGCAGACTGGTCACTGGAAGCGGAACTGCCCCAAGTATTTGGCGGATAAGAAGGATGGCAAGGTGAACAAAGGTATATGTGATATACATGTTATTGATGTGTACCTTACTAATGCTCGCAGTAGCACCTGGGTATTTGATACTGGTTCTGTTGCTAACATTTGCAACTCGAAACAGGGACTACAGATTAAGCGAAGATTGGCTAAGGACGAGGTGACGATGCGCGTGGGAAATGGTTCCAAAGGCGATGTGATCGCGGTCGGCACGCTACCTCTACATCTACCTTCGGGATTAGTATTAGACCTAAATAATTGTTATTTGGTGCCAGCGTTAAGCATGAACATTATATCTGGATCTTGTTTGATGCGAGACGGTTATTCATTTAAATCAGAGAATAATGGTTGTTCTATTTATATGAGTAATATCTTTTATGGTCATGCACCCTTAAAGAGTGGTCTATTCTTATTAAATCTCGATAGTAGTGACACACATATTCATAATATTGAAGCCAAAAGATGCAGAGTTGATAATGATAGTGCAACTTATTTGTGGCACTGCCGTTTGGGTCATATCGGTGTAAAGCGCATGAAGAAACTCCATACTGATGGACTTTTGGAACCACTTGATTATGAATCACTTGGTACTTGCGAACCGTGCCTTATGGGTAAGATGACAAAAACCACCGTTCTCTGGTACTATGGATAGAGCAACAGATTTGTTGGAAATCATACATACAGATGTATGTGGTCCGATGAATGTTGAGGCTCGTGGCGGATATCGTTATTTTCTTACCTTCACAGATGACTTAAGCAGATATGGGTACATCTACTTAATGAAACATAAGTCTGAAACGTTTGAAAAGTTCAAAGAATTTCAGAGTGAAGTTGAAAATCATCGTAACAAGAAAATAAAATTCCTACGATCTGATCGTGGAGGAGAATATTTGAGTTACGAGTTTGGTGTACATTTGAAACAATGCGGAATAGTTTCGCAACTCACGCCACCCGGAACACCACAGCGTAATGGTGTGTCCGAACGTCGTAATCGTACTTTACTAGATATGATGCGATCTATGATGTCTTTTACTGATTTACCACTATCGTTTTGGGGATATGCTCTAGAGACAGCCGCATTCACGTTAAATAGGCACCATCAAAATCCGTTGAGACGACGCCTTATGAACTGTGGTTTAGCAAGAAACCAAAGTTGTCATTTCTGAAAGTTTGGGGTTGCGATGCTTATGTGAAAAAGCTTCAACCTGATAAGCTCGAACCCAAATCGGAGAAATGTGTATTCATAGGATATCCAAAGGAAACTATTGGATACACCTTCTATCACAGATCCGAAGGCAAGACTTTTGTTGCCAAATTCGGAAACTTTCTAGAGAAGGAGTTTCTCTCGAAAGAAGTGAGTGGGAGGAAAGTAGAACTTGATGAGGTAACTGTACCTGCTCCCTTATTGGAAAGTAGTACATCACAGAAACCAGTTTCAGTGACATCTACACCAATTAGTGAGGAAGCTAATGATGATGATCATGAAACTTCAGAACAAGATACTACTGAACCTCGTAGATCAACCAGAATAAGATCCGCACCAGAGTGGTATGGTAATCCTGTTCTGGAAATCATGCTACTAGATCATGATGAACCTACGAACTATGAAGAAGCGATGGTGAGCCCAGATTCCGCAAAATGGCTTGAAGCCATGAAATCTGAGACGGGATCCATGTATGAGAATAAAGTATGGACTTTGGTTGACTTGCCCAATGATCGGCAAGCAATTGAGAATAAATGGATCTTCAAGAAGAAGACTGACGCTGACAGTAATATTACTGTCTACAAAGCTCGACTTGTCGCAAAAGGTTTTCGACAAGTTCAAGGGATTGACTACGATGAGACCTTCTCACCCGTAGCGATGCTTAAGTCTGTCCGAATCATGTTAGCAATTACCGCATTTTATAATTATGAAATTTGGCAAATGGATGTCAAAACTGCATTCCTGAATGGATTTCTGGAAGAAGAGTTGTATATGATGCAACTGGAAGGTTTTGTCGATCCAAAGGGAGCTAACAAAGTATGCAAGCTCCAGCGATCCATTTATGGACTGGTGCAAGCTTCTCGGAGTTGGAATAAATGCTTTGATAGTGTGATCAAAGCATTTGGTTTTGTACAGACTTTTGGAGAAGCCTGTATTTACAAGAAAGTGAGTGGGAGCTCTGTAGCATTTCTGATATTATATGTAGATGACATATTACTAATCGGAAATGATATAGAATTTCTGGATAGCATAAAGGGATACTTGAATAAGAGTTTTTCAATGAAAGACCTCGGTGAAGCTGCTTACATATTGGGCATTAAGATCTATAGAGACAGATCAAGACACTTAATTGGACTTTCACAAAGCACATACCTTGAATTTTTTTGAAGAAGTTCAAAATGGATCAAGCAAAGAAAGGATCCTTGCCTGTGTTACAAGGTGTGAAATTGAGTAAGACTCAATGCCCGACCAATGCAGAAGATAGAGAGAAAATGAAAGATGTTCCCTATGCTTCAGCCATAGGCTCTATCATGTATGCAATGCTGTGTACCAGACCTGATGTGTGTCTTGCTATAAGTCTAGCAGGGAGGTACCAAAGTAATCCAGGAGTGGATCACTGGACAACGGTCAAGAACATCCTGAAATACCTGAAAAGGACTAAGGATATGTTTCTCATATATGGAGGTGACAAAGAGCTCATCGTAAATGGTTACATTGATGCAAGCTTTGACACTGATCCGGACGATTCTAAATCGCAAACCGGATACGTGTTTACATTAAACGATGGAGCTGTCAGTTGGTGCAGTTCTAAACAAAGCGTTGTGGCGGGATCTACATGTGAAGCGGAGTACATAGCTGCTTCGGAAGCAGAAAATGAAGGAGTCTGGATGAAGGAGTTCATATCCGATCTAGGTGTCATACCTAGTGCATCGGGTCCAATGAAAATCTTTTGTGACAATACCGGTGCAATTGCCTTGGCAAAGGAATCCAGATTTCACAAGAGAACCAAGCACATCAAGAGACGCTTCAATTCCATCCGGGATCTAGTCCAGGTGAGAGACACAGAGATTTGCAAGATACATACGGATCTGAATGTTGCAGACTCGTTGACTAAGCCTCTTCCACGAGCAAAACATGATCAGCACCAAAGCTCCATGGGTGTTAGAATCATTACTGTGTAATCTAGATTATTGACTCTAGTGCAAGTGGGAGACTGAAGGAAATATGCCCTAGAGGCAATAATAATGTTATTATTTTATTTCCTTATATCATGATAAATGTTTATTATTCATGCTAGAATTGTAATATCCGGAAACATAATACTTGTGTGAATACATAGACAAACTGAACGTCACTAGTATGCCTCTACTTGACTAGCTCGTTAATCAAAGATGGTTATGTTTTCTAACCATAGACATGTGTTGTCATTTGATTAACGGGATCACATTATTAGGAGAATGATGTGATTGACATGACCCATTCCATTAGCTTAGCACCCGATCGTTTAGTATGTTGCTATTGCTTTCTTCATGACTTATACATGTTCCTATGACTATGAGATTATGCAACTCCCGTTTGCCGGAGGAACACTTTGTGTGCTACCAAACGTCACAACGTAACTGGGTGATTATAAAGGAGCTCTACAGGTGTCTCCAAAGGTAAATGTTGGGTTGGCGTATTTCGAGATTAGGATTTGTCACTCCGATTGTCGGAGAGGTATCTCTGGGCCCTCTCGGTAATGCACATCACATAAGCCTTGCAAGCATTGCAACTAATGAGTTAGTTACGAGATGATGTATTACGAAACGAGTAAAGAGACTTGCCGGTAACGAGATTGAACTAGGTATTGAGATACCGACGATCGAATCTCGGGCAAGTAACATACCGATGACAAAGGGAACAACGTATGTTGTTATGCGGTCTGACCGATAAAGATCTTCGTAGAATATGTGGGAGCCAATATGAGCATCCAGGTTCCGCTATTGGTTATTGACCGGAGACATGTCTCGGTCATGTCTACATTGTTCTCGAACCCGTAGGGTCCGCACGCTTAAGGTTTTGATGACAGTTATATTATGAGTTTCTGAGTTTTGATGTACCGAAGTTAGTTCGGAGTCCCGGATGTGATCACGGACATAACGAGGAGTCTCGAAATGGTCGAGACATAAAGATTGATATATTGGACGGCTATATTCGGACACCGGAAGTGTTCCGGATGATTTCGGAGAAAACCGGAGTACCGGAGGGTTACCGGAACCCCCCGGGAGAAGTAATGGGCCATATGGGCCTTAGTGGAGAGAGAGAAGGGCAGCCAGGGTGGGCCGCGCGCCTCCTCCCCCCTGGTTCGAATTGGACTAGGAGAGGGGGGCGGCGCCCCCCTTTCCTTCTCCCTCCCCACTTCCTTCCCCCTCCTAGTAGGAGTCCTACTCCTACTAGGAGGAGAACTCCTCCTTGGCGCGCCTATAGGGCTGGCCGGCCTCCTCCCCTTGCTCCTTTATATACGGGGGCAGGGGGCACCCCTAGACACACAAGTTGATCCACGTGATCGTTTTCTTAGCCGTGTGCGGTGCCCCCTTCCACCATAATTCTCGATAATATTGTAGCGGTGCTTAGGCGAAGCCCTGTGACGGTAGAATATCAAGATCGTCACCACGCCATCGTGCTGACGGAACTCTTCCCCGACACTTTGCTGGATCGGAGTTCGGGGATCGTCATCGAGCTGAACGTGTGCTAAAACTCGGAGGTGCCGTAGTTTCGGTGCTTGATCGGTCGGGCCGTGAAAACGTACGACTACATCAACCGCGTTGTGCCAACGCTTCCGCTGTCGGTCTACAAGGGTACGTAGATCACACTCTCCCCTCTCGTTGCTATGTATCACCATGATCTTGCGTGTGCGTAGAATTTTTTTTGAAATTATTACGTTCCCCGACAGGAGGGTAACAGGTCGGATGCTCAGAGATGGTGGATATATGGAGGACTGGTCCGCTGGAGCTTTGCCGGTGAACCAATGAAGACGATGAACAGGGATTTGGGGAGAGTTCCTGGCCCAGAAAGCTTGGTGGAAAAAAAACTGGCATTTTATAAAAAGAAGTAGGCCTTGTGGGCTTGTGGCGCCGTGTGCGGCTGGGCGCTGCTAGGTTCACAAGAGTTGGTATTAGAGCCAGCCACCATAGCTTTCACTGCTGACAAGATGTTGCGGAGGATATTCCACATCATGACTCATCAGGCTATATATCTCATCACGAGCAGTGTGCTTAGTTATTTTGACCCTCCTGGAGAGCATTGAAATTTTCCAAGGAGATTAAGGGTCGTGGCCTTCGTAAAATATGGTTTAGAGGAGCTTTTGGGAGTTTTCAGGGCCAGAACATCTACCATGGCTGTTGTTAGCTTTCTATCAAGTTACTCCCTTTATTTATCTAGTTCATTATGTGCAATACAAATGCAGTCCATGGTGACACAGCAGTATGTAGTGGTGGTCGAGGCATCGAAGAAGGAAGCAGTAGCAGAAGCAGCACAAGAAGCAGTGGCAGCCAAGCTCGAAGGCAACAACAGCTGACACAAATAGAGGAACAACGACAAAGCAACTAGAAACAACACCGACCTGGGACACCTGCATTCGGTCGCGCTTCTCTCTCACGGTCTCGCTTTACTCTACTTGCTCTGACCTAGCCTTCTCCGTCACCAACGTCTACGCCCCTGCCGATCACTCCCTCACGGCGGCTTTTGTTGACGACGTGCTTGCCCTCGCGCCCTCCATCCTGAGGGCGTGGCTGGTGGTCGGAGACTTCAACCTCATCCGGTGGGCGCATGAAAAAAACAATGATCGCTTTGACGGGCGACGTGCGTCCACTTTTAACTCTTTGATCAACACAGTGGGGTGGCACGAGCTGCCGCTGTCCGACAGATTGTTCACCTGGTCGAATAAACGGGATCCCCCCATGCTCGCTAAGCTGGACCGGGTTTTCTTCAACTCGCGTTGGGATGTGCTCTTCCCTGACTCTTCTCTCGCCTCGCGTCCCCGTACCACCTCGGATCACTTCCCCCTCGTCGCCTCTGTCTCCACTCGCCTCCCTCAGGCGGGGCGTTTCTTCTTCGAAAACTCGTGGTTGCTGGACCCTAGCTTCCTCCCCGCGGTCTTGCCTGCGTGGTCGCGTGTGCCCCGGTCCCCCTGTGCCGCGTCCCGTCTTGCCCGTCAGAAGAAAAGTATCAGGTCTGCCGCCAAGGTATGGAAACGGCACCACAAATACATTCCCGTTTTTGATAACAACTGCAAGTTTCTGGTGGACCTGTTTGACTTCCTTGAGGAGCACCGGCGGCTCGCGGCTGCGGAGCTGGCGTTGTGCGGCGATGCCCGTCTGGCCCTTGCCAACTCGGTGGCTCGCCAGGCTGCTTTCTGGAGGCAGCGTGGGAAATGCCGAGTCGTGGCGGAAGGGGACGAAAATACCGGCTACTTCCACGCCCGTGCTTCGCATCGCCGACGTTGTAACACCATCCGGGTGCTCGCGGTGGGAGGAGGCGAGCTCGTCTCCCACAACGACAAGGAGGCCGCCCTGAGACGCTTCTACGCCAACCTGCTGGGCCGGGCTCCCCGCGCATCGTGGGGGTTCGATCTGGCGGCGCTTTACGCTGGCGCTCCGATGGTCGATGGGGCTCCGCTGGTTGCGCCGTTCTCACGCTCCGAGGTCCGGGAGGCTGTCTTCGCTCTCGACAGGACCAGCGCGCCGGGGCGGGATGGGCTCGGCCCGGCCGCCTGGAGCGTGGTCGCGGACGACCTGCTCGCCTTCTTTGACGCCGTCCACAATGGCACTGCTAGTCTCGGCGGGATCAATCGCGCCCCTCATCGCCCTCCTTCCCAAAAAGGAGGGGACCCCGGGGCCCGGCGACTTCCGTCCCGTCTCTCTTCATAACGGTGACGTGAAGATCCTCTGTCGGGGGCTCACCACTCGGCTTCAGCGGCAGATTGGGCTCTTGATCGACGATGACCAATCTGGGTTCCTGCTTGGGAGAAGTATCTCGGAGAATTTCGTCTACGCGGCGGAACTTATCCAATGTTGCAAGAAGAGGGGGCGCCGACGCTGGTGTTCAAACTAGACTTCGCCAAGGCCTTCGACTCCATCGCCTGGCCCAGTCTTCGCCGGATCATGGAGGTGAGGGGGTTTCCCGCTAGGTGATGTGACTGGATGGACCTCATCCTCTCGTCCTCCACGGCGGCGGTCCTCCTCAATGGGGTGCCCGGGCGATGGTTCGTCGTCCGCAAGGGGCTGCGTCAGGGCGACCCCATATCCCCGTACCTCTTCCTCCTGGTCGTCGATGTGCTCCAGCGCATGATCCGCTCCGACGATGAACTGCAGCACCCTCTGGTCGATGGCGCGCCCCCCGTGGTGCTTCAGTATGCTGATGACACGCTTATCATCATGCGTGCGGCCCCCGAGGGCGCGACCCGGCTGCGGATCGTCCTCGACCTCTTCGCCGACGCTATCGGGCTTGTCATCAACTTCGCCAAGAGCACTCTGGTTCCCATGCATGTCGCCCCTGACGTGCTGGCGGCCGTTGTGGCGTCCTTCGAGTGCTCCGTCGGCTCCTTCCCCAGACCTACCTGGGACTGCCGCTCTCCAGCGACAAGCTTACAATGGAGGACTTCGCCCCGATGATCGCTAAGGTCGACCGCTACCTTGCCGGGTGGTGGGCGAGGCTTCTGTCGCCCGCGGGCCGCCTGGTGCTCATCAACGCGGTCCTTGACTCGCTCCCCACGTATGCCATGACCGCCATGCGGCTGCCGCCCAAGGTCCTGCATAAGCTCGACGGCCTACGACGCACGTTCCTTTGGAATGTGGCGGATAGAGCGTCGGGCGCCCAGTGCCTCGTCGCCTGGGATCAGGTCTGCCGGTCGAAGGCGGAGGGCGGTCTCGGGGTACGAGCCCTGGGTGTGCAAAACGATTGCCTCCTACTCAAACTGCTGCACCGCCTCCACTCCAGCACGCCGTCGAGATGGGCCTCCTGGGTCTGGGGCCAACTGGCGGGGCGGTCCCTCCTCGGGGCCGGGCGCTCCCCTCTGGTGGGTGAGCACTGGTCGGCCCTCCTGAGGCTGCTCCCGGTGTACAGAGCTCTCACCAAGGTGGAGACGGGGGATGGCCGCGCGACCTCCTTCTGGCATGACCACTGGCTCCCCTGCGGGCTTCTCCGGGCGGCCTTCCCCGCCCTGTTCACTCATGCCGCCTGCCCCGAGGTCACGGTCTGGGAGGCGCGCCGCCGCGACGTTCGCGCGCTGTTGGTGCCCCGGCTCACCCCGCGGGCGGTCTGGGAGCTTGAGGCGGTTCAACGACTTGTGGAGGCATGCCCCCCTCTACATGAGCCCGACGTCCGGTCTGTCACGCTTTGCGCGGGCCGTGGCGGTGGATTCTCCTCTCGGGGCGCATACGCTCTCTCCCACTACGGCGGGGTGGCCGCGCCCGCTGCCTCCTTCCTTTGGTCTTCCCGTGCTCCCTCACGGGTGAAGTTCTTCGGGTGGCTGCTCACCCAATCTCGTGTGCATACGCGGGACGTGCTGCTGCGTAAAACCATCCTCACCGCGGCGGAGGCCGGGTGCCCCTGCTGCAATGCGGAGCTCGAGACGGCCGACCATCTCATCTTCGGGTGTCCGTTCACGGCGCAGTTTTGGCGTAGGATAGGGCTGCCCCCCGCCGCGGGCTCGGTCCGTGCGCTTCATCGCTTTGACGCGTCGCCGGTCGTCGGCAACAACTCTCCTGCGAGCTTCGTCCTTCTCTGCTGCTGGTGGCTTTGGAAGCGTCGCAACGCATGTGTCTTCCGGGGAGACGAGATGTCCCTGGTTGCTACGCTCAAGGCCTGTCGAGATGACGCGGTGCTCTGGCGTGGCTGGATGAAGACCGACGATCAGTCCCACATCGACGTTTGGTTGTCTGTCCTTAGCTGAGCCGCGTGACTCGCGAATTATGAGAGTTGCGCTCCGCTCTCGCCCCCTCTTGTAATGACTGTACTATCTGGGGGCTTTGCCCTTTTACGCAATATATACGGGTGGTGGAAGGGCTCCCCCCCCCCCCCCCCCCCCCCCCCCCGTGAAAATTCAAAAAAAAAAAACAACAACACCGACTGGCGCATACATGGTTGCTTCCCTGGTGTGGTTTGTCCCTTGTTGCAAATCAATCGAGATGTATCAACAAGAATGTAACCCACCTTGGAAAAAAAGGAATGTATATATAGATATTCTTCTAAACCCTCTTGTTCAATATGAGGAAAAGCGGATGGGTTCTGCTATCTCTGCAAAATAAACAAAAGCTAAGAAAGGGTGCCACTTACAGATAAGACCACAACAGCTACCATTGTTCCGGAGCGAAAAACAACCATACAGTGGTGAAGCATTTAGGCTATATGTCTTCTGTTTTTCCAATTGCATCCATCTACATATAGTATAAACAGATTCACTTACTTGCTGATTACTTTCACATCTGTCATGTCCATTTTAGTTAGGGAAAACGACAGTTGAAACTCAATGCGTAAACACGTTTAGTGTTTACTCATTGCAAGCAGACCATAGCCAACCTTTCCAACTAGAAAAAGATGGAGCTTACCAACAGGGTTTAGAAGGAACAGCAAAATGCATACAGAATTAGGTAGCCGTACAACAGGTCCAGGTTTCTTATTTTCAAAACAATGTGCAGTTTTCACTAGGCGAAAATCAGAAAAAAACTTTGTAATAAATTTAAGATATAGGTCTCCTAACGTAGCCATCCAACAGAATCAGTGTGTTTTCAAGGGCAGCTTTAAGCCCAGGTTCGTTTGTATTGAGGGCAACCTGCTGAATTGTATAGCTTTTCTGTTGTGTCGTTCCGCTATCTCGATTATAACAGAAGGTAGGAATGGGAGCATCCATGGCAAAAAGGAAGAAAGAAAGAAGCAGAATTAATGCATCATCGACTTGAGATACAAGGTACATAAAGTGCAATTTAGACATGGGAGGTCTTGACCAGATTACGCCTGTTTTTATCATGGACCTGTTCCAATAGATTGGGAGCTCTTGATTCAGATTTCAGAGTTCCATGTTCCCTTTTTGACATAGGTGAAGGTGTAGTTCCAATAGTAAAAGTGGCATTTCCGCGAAACACAATAAGCATGATGCTCTACAATGCCATGTTAATGCAAATGCTCATGGCAATATGATGACCCGAGGAGTTCTTTCATAGCCGGCAATCGACACTATATATATATACAAGCAAGAATTTTCCACCACCACACAATCCACACATGGGAGGTCCTCTCTTTGGATGGGTGAAACAGTCCATATTCCTCTCTTTTCTTTCTAAGATATTAGAGTAAACCAATATGAAAGGCACATTCGGCATCACCAAATTCGTGAGCAGATACGGAGTGCTTTGTCCAGCGACCCCAATACTAATTCCTTATACGGGAGTTCATGAGGAATTGAGGCTTACCAGGGCACCAAGCAATCATGCTCCAAATTTCTGAACCGTGCCGGACTGCCGGGATTTGCTCTTCCGTGATCCGCCACTCGCCTGCCGGCCGTCGAGTTGCCGCTTATCCGCTGACACATGCGGGCTATCCCGTTTTTGCCGTCGATGGACATGCCGTACGGCTGGAGTGCCGTACATGAGAGGCGAGCCACTTGAGAATCTGTACATGAGAGGCGAGCCACTTGATAATCTGACGTTGGAGGGTGATAGGTCGGAGACCGGGAAATGGTGGATACATATGGAGGATGGTCCGGTGGAGTTCTTTTTTTTAGAAACGGGTCCACTGGTTTGCCGATGAACTGATGAAGAAGGATTTGGAGAGAGTTCCTGGCCCAGAACGCTTGGTGAAAGAAAAACTGGCAATTTTTTAAAAAATATGCCACTTGTGGGCTTGTGGCCCGGTGGGTGCTGCTAGGCCAGTGAACCGTCGGATCATATCTCCTCTGTTTTTCCCCAACATACCGGGCATCCTATTCGATGCGTAGGGAGTTACTAAAAAAAAAACAGCACGTGGGGCGCAACCGAGCAAGGGCAAACGTACCCCCCCCCCCCCCCCCAACACGCTGGATGTTGCATGGGGCAGCCCATTTTATGTTTTTTTTTTCATTTCGTTTTCCGTTCTTTTTTCTGTTTCCTTTTTATTTTTTCTAATTTTTATTAAGTTTTTCACATGTTTTTGCAAATTTTTGTTTTCAAATTAGCAAACTTTTTTTGCTCATTCTATCCAAAAAATGTTCATCAATGTAAAACAAATTCATCAACTGAAAAAATGTTCATTGTATTCATTTTTTTCATCCAGATTTAAAAACCGTTCACCAAAATTAAAAATTTGTTCATCATATTCAGAATTTGTTCTTCAAATTCAAAATGTGTTCATCATTTCCAAAAAAATGTTCATCAAATTCGAAATTTGTTCATCGATTCCTATAAATGTTCACCTAGTTCAAATTTTGTTCATAGAATTCAAAAAAATTCTCCCATTCCTTTTCAAAAGAATTGTTCATCTACCTCAAAAAATGTTCATCGTATTCAGAATTTCTTTACCATAATTTTTTAAAATGTTCATCACTATAAAAGTTCACTAGCATTTTTTGAAATCATGAATTGTTTTTGAAATCACAAACATTTTCCAAATTTGTGAACATTATTCGAATTTAGTGACCTTTTTTTGTCCAAATAAATTTTTTCGAAATTCTCATTTTTCGAATTTTGGAACAATTTTGAAATCTCAAATTATTTAAATAAGAAAAAGCAAAAAAAAGAAAATGTGGGGCGCCCTGTAGGCGCTCATGGGCCGGCCCAAATAGGCTCGCGAGGGGAGGAACGGGGTGCGCGCTGTGGCTCCCCCCAGCGCGCCGCGCGCTGAATAGGAGGACCCTGCGCAGTACGATGTTGCCGTCGCAGCGCCGCAGCATCCCTTGTGGCCGTCCCAGCAACCTTCTACGCCTGTAGCAGCACCGCCACCGCCGGTGGAGGAAGAAGTGGGTGGCGGTGGCCGCCATCTTCGTGGTGCAGTGCACGCTAACGGATCTGCCCTGCACGCTGCCGCAGATTCTGATATTTTAGTCTCTTAGATTCGTAATCTGGCGAGTCCCTTGGAGAATGGTGACGCGGGAAGAGGGAAAACCGGGGAGCGAGTGAAGCCTAGGTTCAGCTGAATTACGCTACCTTTGCATGCTTTTTGAGGAAAATCTTGTGATTGGTCGGCATAATGTCTGTTTCTTTGATGGGATTATACCAGCTAAATTGGCTGCTAAAACGGGTGCTTGGCCACTCTGCAACTTGATGAAGGATAATAACGAATTATGGTACAGATAGTGAGTGAAGTTTGGTGAACAGATTCTGCTGTTTTGTTCCCTTAGATTAGCGATTAACTGAAAAAGTTGCCCAGATTTCCTATGTTTTATCATGCAACCATTGCTATGGACTGGGACTTCTTGATTCTTCCACGTCTTCTGCTTGACAGCGGCGAAGTGGCGATTCGAGCTGTAAAAATGGCATTTCTTGGAACGCGATAAGCATGATGATCTACCATGCCACTGTAATGCAAATGATCATGGCAATATCATGACCCGAGGAATTCTTTGGTAGCAGGGGAATCTGACACTATATATATGCACGCGAGAGTTTTTCCACGACCACACAATGCATACAAGGGAGGTCCTTTGTTGGATGCGTGAACAGGCCATATTCCACACTCTTTTGATTCGGAGATATTAGAGCAAACCAATATGAAAGGCACATTTGGCCTTTACCGAAATTTGTGAGCCGATAATAGCAACCCCATTCGCTGGCTGCTGTCCCACATCGGCAAGCAAGAATCCATGAACATCTATGTGAGTTCATGGGGAATTGAGGCTTCCGAGAGATCCAGGCGATCACGCTCCAAATCTCTAAACCGCTCTGAAGTGCTGAAGTTTGCTCTTTCGTGATCCGCCACTCGCTTGCCGGCCGTCGAGCTGTCCGCTCATCTGCTGCCAGATGCGGCCTGTCCCGCTCCCGAGCATTCAGTATGTAGCACGTACAGAAGTACTTGGCCCCTCCATCTTAACGAATTTCTGGAGAAAGGAAAAAGGCCCATGTGAAAACCCAGTAGCGAGTCGTTTCCAAGTCTGCTGGCGCTGGGCATTCTCTCCCGCGATTAGCGCGTAGTGGCTTAGCAATGCGCCGCTGCCGTCTCCTACCTTTGCCGCCTACCTGCTTCTGCTCTCCCTACGATCTGATTCACTCGCCAATTATTTGGGCTGCAGGTAAATACGTCGCACTGTTTTCTAATCTTTCTCAATTCTCATCTTGTGTCGCGTCGAATTTATGCATCAGATTTGAGCTATTTTGTTTGTGTGATTTACGGACTCTCCCAATCGTTCGAAAGCTCTGATTCTTTGATTCTTCGTCGAGCGTCTATAAACAGTGATGATTGTCGCGTGCTTGCCAACAAGGACTAGCCGATCTACTTCAATCTAGCGGCAGAGGGGACAAGTAGGGGCCGAATTTGATCCTTTAGGTATGTGTTCTGTCAATTTTGATCACTTTTTCCTAATACAACAACAAAATTTCCTAATACAACCAATGGTAATTTGCATTCAATTCACTATAAATGCAAGCTAAAAGCAAGCCATTTGGTTATACAATTATTGTTATTGCTTGTATATCTTAAATTTCCATATGACAACTTTTTTTGCGCAACATTCATGTAAAGTGAGCATTTCAAAGTAGTTTGATTATTAACTTGGTCTACTTAGCGTGTATGTGGAATTATTGACCAGTTGCAACAAAAGTGAGCATTTAGGTAAAGTTAAATGAGAATGATAGTAGAATATAGAACAATTGGTACTTCGGGAGGCATGAATTTTATTTTTTTTGCCTTTACCGCCGTCTGCCCCCCCCCCCCCCCCCCCCCCCCACAATGCCTAAATCCTGGCTCCGCCCCTGGACCGGAGTGTAGTACATGCGGCGAGTCATTCGAGAATCCAATGCTGTATGGTAACAGGTTGGAGGCCGGGAGACGGTGGATACATGAAGGACCGGTGTACTGGAGCTTTGCCGGCGAACCGGTCAAGGCGATGAAGAGGGTTTGGCGAGTCAAGGTTTAGATTTTTGGTTTGTGAATTTTTTCGCCCCAGGCCATTTCCAAAAATTTCAGCCGAAATTTGACCAAAGTTTGGCTGAAATTTGGCCAAAATCTATTTTTTCGCTGAATAGTACTTTCCGCCTCAGGCCGAGATGGCCGAAATCCGTTTTTGGGCCAAACTTCAAAACATATTGGCGAGTAGTTCCTGGCCAGAACACTTCATGAAAAAAAAACTTGTAGTTTAGAAAAAATTAGGCCACTATGTGCATCGCTGGCTTGAGTCTATTTTTGTAGAGTTGTAGTTTGATTGATCCTCTTTAATCTGATGTTGTGGTATTGCTTGTTCTGCTTTGAGCAATACAAAATTATGAATACTGCAAGTGTTACCAAATATCATGGATATTGCCATTCCACCGACGCTAAAATATGCGACCAAAATTTTGATGTTTTCGCTCCTTATGAGGTTGATTATTTTGTTCACTTCGATTACTAGAATGATATGAGTAAGACATCTCCAGTTAACTTGTTGGTATTTTTAAAATGAACCGAACCTTGCACGGCTGGTTCTTAGAAAACTTTTCATGGTACGCTTAATACTACTCTGGTTCGCTTCCAGAAAAAATGTTTGCATTCCTCCTGTGTACGTGGTATTGACAACTTCACCACATTGAATTTGTCTTGGATATGTAATGTATAAAGCCTTGATTCTCTGTGCCCTTGTGGCTAATGTTTTTTTCCTCTGCTATGCAGGGTAAGTTTCCTCCAGATGTGGAAGATCAGTTGGAGAGAACGCCGTTCCAAAGATAGCAACACTCTAGCCGTCAAATATGATTTTGCTGCAGTTTCAACTACATCTGAACAACAGTAGATGTATGTGTTTCTCACGTGTACTTGCAAAGTTAAATAGCATCAATCTGAATATCGGGAGCTCCAGCGAGCACCGTTATGTGTTATTGGCTGCTAATCAATGTTCATTAACAGTATGTGAACGGTCCTGATCAATATTCTACTACTCTACTACACAAACGAAAACATTTGTCAGTGGCCTCATCAACTCTTTCTTGATCTAGTTTTTCCGAATGTCCAACAGTGTAGAACTCATCCCGCGCCTCAAAAAACCATAGCCTATCATAGAGAAGAGGGGGGGGGGGGGGGGGTGGGTGGTCTATACCGAGACCATATCCGCTTTATTTCGTCAGGGTGAGCAGTTAAGTCCATGTCCATTTATGCTGAGAGTAGCAGTTGATGTGTCATCTTCTGAATCGGGCAATGTTTATCTTGTGTTACTTCACTGTCGACAAATACATGTATGGTTCCCGATGTGGATACGGGCAACATAGCTGCGGTACGGATATAGGAGCTCTAGCCCCAGATTTGCCCTGTTTTACCATGCATTTGTTGCCATGGATTGGGAGACCTGGATTCATATTTTACACTTCAGAGTTCCATGTAGTTAACAAAATGATTTCAGAGTTCCTTGTTTTCTTTTTGGCAGAGATGTACTGGTGATTACAACAGTAAAAACGGCATTTTCCATGAAACAGAACAAGCATGATGATCTACCATGCCATAGTCGTGCAAATGATCATGGCAATATGATGAGCTCTTTGGTAGCAGGGGAATCGAGACTATATATGCAAGTGGAAGTTTCTTCACCACCCACACAATGCATATATGAAGGTCCTTTGTTGGTGGAACAATCTATACTGCACATTCTTACTTTGCTGAGATATTGGAGTAAACCAATACAAAGAGCACATTCTGTTTCACGAATTTGTGAACAGATGGAGAGTATGTGTTAGGTCAAGTATAAATATGACTCAAGCCAGCCCTTGGGCGTTGTGCATGATATTTTGGGCAACCAATGCTATATTCATTACAGAGTACAATGGTTGCATATAGAGGGGCCAAGCCATACAACAGAAGGCCAAAGCTTCTAGGATTCGTGGTGAGATCGTGCAGGTCGTGGGACGAGGCTGAGTCTTCAGTCTAACACCCGCAACAGCATCAACGGCGGCGTTGATGATGTTCTTACTATAGCGAATGTTGATGAAAACAGCCGTGGGGGGCCCCTTGGTAACTAAGCGCTAATAGGAACATTTAGCACTTGAACTTCACCTAATGCTACCTTTTCCTAGACAAAGTGTATGTCTCATTACAACACGGTTGTCAATAGGAGGCATTTTGGTGAGGGCATTTCTATAAATGCCTCCAAACTGTATATAAGAAGGTGTATCTGAAAAATGCCTTCAATTGGATGAAGCTTTCAGGGCATCTTTTGAAATTGCCACAAAACAGACATATTGAGGCGTTTCTGGAAATGCCTCCTGCTAGATTTCGAGGCATTTCTGAAAAATGCCCCCGATCGATAGCCTTTCGAGGCATTTTTTTCAAATCGCCTCAACGCCGGCCACGCGTACACAGCCGGTGCGGCAGATTTATGTGGCGCATGTTTTCACGGTTTGCTGCAGGGCTGTCCGCCGCGCCAAAGGGACTCGACGGGGCAGGTTGGTCGCTCAGGCAAGAGTAGGCGACGAGCAGCTGCGGCCATGTATGAGAAATGCCCTTGGCTCAAACTCTAGTTTCCGTCGCCGTCTTAATGCGTAGCTGATGCGCTTACCAGCCGCCGGCGATGTGTGAGTTGATTACCGAGCCGGCGATGGCCGATGCATGAGTTGCATGGCTTTACGATACAGTCGATTTCGTGTTGTAGTGGAAAATGCCTTCAAGGCATTTTCAAAATCGGAATCCAGCCTGATTATACCTGTCAAGTACACAGGACGCGTGGCCATGGTGATAAACCCATCAGTAATCAGAATCCAGCGACTCTCAACTGGATTTTTGCAGCGTTTTCTGAAAACGCTCCGACGGAGCATTCGAGGCATTTTCAGAATGCCGTTGAACGACCGGCCTTTCAAGGGGTTGTTGGAAAATGCCTTCGATGACATATCTCGTCGCGAGTCGCGACCATTTCTAGCGCTTTTGAGAAACGCCACACATAACATTTGAAGGCATTCTCATGTATTTCAGCATGGGTGGTTCCTGTTCCCAGCAAAACCAAATCTCAGGCATCGAAGCTTGCACGCTCTCACAGTCTTCCATCCATAGAACCATAAAATCGTTCGAATTAATACAATTTAGACAAGTCAAGTGCACACTGCACTGATAAATGAAAAAAAAATATTTAGCCTCTTAGATCCGCTGAATTACGCTCCCTTTGCATGCCTTTTTCTGGTCAGTACTAAGGAAAAGCTTCTGATTGGTCAGCATTATGTTAGCTGTTTTGCGTATATCAGCTAATTTGGCCGCTAACGCGAGGGCTTGGCCACTCTACATACTCTGAATGTTGGTACAGATCTTGTAAAACGCGAGGGCTCGGCCACTCTACATACTCTACCCCTTGTAAAACGTGAGAACAAAGCAATACAATTAACAGGTGCGACACATGTATCCATAACTCGAGTCTCCCGTGTTCTCGTGTTCGTGGTGTGTTTCGGCGAAAGATTGAACGATCAATGATCTGGCTAGCGTCTAAGAGCTAGCATCTACAGCCGCACTTTGAAACGTCCATGGACACGCCTGGTAAGTGCGTGGGCGCATCGCTTTGACCCCCTACTTTTGTTGTGTCACACATCCACAGTTCCACACTCCCTAAAATTGACATCCTTACTTTAAACATTTCAACAAACAGCTTGCGGACGAGAAAGCAGAGCATGCACAGAGCGTGCTCGGACGCCATGGCAAACGCGGATGGAGGCGCTCGGCGACCGTTGTGTCACTTTTTTTTATCTGACACTGTATGGACTATCCACCCGAGCGTCTAAGGAGGGAATAAGGAGTACGGCTGTAGATGCTCTAAGCTAGCTAGACGCAAAGTGGTCCAGCTGCCTGCCTGGCTGCTTAGGATCATACCTGTGCAACTCGCCGGAAGCCAGCAGCTTTGTACATGTGTCGTGTAGTGTACTACCGTGCGCTTCATCATAAAGAGGGAAACTGGGGAGCGAGTGAACTGTAGGTTTGGCTCAATTGCTTTCTCAGGGATCCATAAAACATTGAACGTGCTCTCTCCGCTTCCTATTTGTCGGTCTCGCGGGGCTCATCCTCTGCCACTAGAAAAACTACTTCAGGCTATGATGGATGGTGCACACTACTCCTACCAATTTTGGTTCCTGTTCTGACTCAAATGGAGGTTTGAAGGACACTGATGTTGATCCTGCTAGCAGCTCACAGGGGGAGCTCTGGAGTTGGACACTCTTCTTTGCTGGTGTCACTTCTGTCGGTGTTGGTTCATCCTACTACCATCTCTACCCAAACGATGCCACCATAGTTTCGGACAGATTGCCTCTGAGTCTTTCCTAGATCTCGCCAATTATGTACATACTCCCTAGCTTGGTGCCATGAGATGTACACAGTGTAGTCCCCAGACCCTAGGAGTTGCTCCTTCTTTCTTGATTTTAAATATTTCGAGCGCTGGCATATATAGGCTTGTTTGTCTAGATGACGATTGCTTTCACATCAATCGTGGCCATTTTCATCATTGAAAGGGTTGATGATAGGGCAGGAACAAAGTCCCTTGCACCCCTTGTTATTGCTGGTGCACTGAGCATCCTGTACTGGAGGCAAGATCTTTCGAATGTTTATCTGTCCTACTGTCAGGAATATTTGCTTCCTTGAACTTAACTGTCTACTATGTTGTGTAGTTTCTTTGATGACCTTGGGCCATATGCGGTAATCCAGTTTGTTCCATGCATTGTAATACCTGTGATGGCTATAGTTATTCCACCAATGTATACACATTCAAGCTACTGGTTGTGGGCAGAAAATCACAAATCAGTAGCATTAAAGGAACAACAAGCCCAGAGACCATTGTTGGTCTTTGCTGCCCCCGCGTCGCTCCGGCCCCAGGGGCGGCACGGGCGGCGACCCCAGCCACCGAGGCGCTCGGCCCCTTGATCCCCTCCGCCCCCTCGCCGTCGCCGGTGCCTCCCGCGGGCAAAGCTCGTGCGGAGCGGGCGGCGGCGGGGTCTCCTCTCGCGCTGGCGGGCGCTGCAGGATGGGGATCTCGTGGCGTTGGGCAGCGGCTGGCGTCGGCGAGCAGCCTTGTGCCCTGGCGTGGAGGCGGTGGTCCTGCTACGGCTTGGCGACCTGCAGTGGTTTGGCGGCTCGACGGTGGCAGCGGGGCTCGGGCGGCTCGATGGGGCGGCGGGCCCCGGTCTGACGGAGTGGATCCGGATGGTGGAGGTGCTCTGGCGGCTCTTGGCAGCATGGATCCGGTGGTTGGGGCTGCGGCCGGAGGCTCCTGGCTCTTTGGCGGCGCCGCCCCTGCTGCTATTGTGGCTGTGGTAGATGTGCTCGGGTTTCGGCCTGGCAACTCTGCTCGGTGAGATGGGGTGGGGTGGCGCCCCCCCCCTCCCTACCTGGTGCTGCGGTGCTGGCCGGCTTGCTAGCCCGGTGTGGCTGGCGGCGTGGTGGAGGCTGCCGGGGCGGCGACCCCAGATTTGGTGGAAGCGGCTTCGGCTGGGGGGTGGTGCGCGCGTCTGGGCATGGTGGGTCGTGGGATCCCACGACCAGTGCGAGGTTGGCCTTGGCAGGATGGGGTTTGTTGGTTGCGTTGATGCGGGCAGGTGGTGGTTGAGCATCTCCGGGAGAAATCCTGTGTCCGGCCTTTGCCGGATCGGGCGACGGCGATGTCCGTGGGCGTCATGCTCTTTCTTGAAAGCGTTGCTGTTGTGTGGTGCTCCTCCTCCCTCCCCGCGGCCTTGGCTTAGGAGGGAAACCTCAGATCTTCAGGTTCGGGCGATGAAGGCGCCTTCACGTCTTCTTCCTCCTTGGGGGCATCGTCTCGGAGCCGGCCACAACCTGGAGACCAGTGGATGGCGGCATCTTCGCCGTGTGGGTTGCGGCATCTTCGCCACGTGGTTTGCGGCATCTTCGCCGCGTAGTTTGCTGAGGCGGCCATTTCGGGGGCGTGGATTTCTGTTTGGCAAAGATGATGGCTTCGAGAGGAGCTTTGGTCACGGCTCGGGCTTCGGTAGTCGGATCTTCCTGGCGTGTCCGAGGTGCTCTTCCGCTGGTTGCTTGGTTGCTTTGAAGTCGGAGCTGCGGTGGAGTGTGTCCAGGCGGTGACGATGACAGGCGCTCGGTGGTCGGTTTCGGAGGGCACGGGCGGCGCAAGTCCTGCATATTTCCCTTGTGATGATCATCGTCAAAGTCGGAGCTGTCGGTTGTTCACGCGTGTGGCCTTCTGTTGGCATGTGCCATCATGGTTTTCTGTGCAGCTGTTTGTAGCCCTATGATCCCATGTCGGTGGCCAGGTTGGCCGGTGGTGCCCATGTCATGTGGGTTGAGTTGTATCGGTTTTAGCCTGGCTTTCCGTCAATTAACTGGGCAATTCTCTTCTTCTTAATCAATGAAAATGGCAAATCTTTTGCCTTGTTTCAAAAAAAAACTGGTTGTGGGCAGCAGGTTGGTGTTATTCTCGCTCAATATCACCATGGTGTATGCAGTTCCATTATTTGTGTAGATAGCTAGTGTGATTTGCATTAATGTACTGGGTTATTTCATAGTCGATTTTCTAACAGCATAAAAACTGGTGATACCTTTTTCTTTTGGCAGTCTGTACTCACTAGATGATTCTGTTTCCTCAGTCATGTCTGCTGTTATCTAGAAACTTATCAAGCAGTCAACAGTCCAATTGATATAAATGTATCTGAACTTCTGCTCTCTAGTTGTTGATGAAATTGCTACAAGAATGAGTTATGCAGAAGCATTTATTTAAGCGCAGTTTAAAGAATAGGCCATTGCCGAATCATTTTGTCTAAGCACAATTTTTCACGAGGGTTTTCTAAGCGCAGAGTTATATTGTCTGGATACTTTTGTTCTGATTTTTCAAATTGATTTCAGGATTTTACCTTCTTGCCAAAGTAGAAGATGCTGCAGACAAAGCTATATATAGGTGGACACATGAGATTGTTAGTGGACATACTCTTAAACATCTATGTGCTGCGATGGTACCTGTTTTCTTGACTCTGATGTTGGCAAAGAGGACAATTGAACCTGACAGGTGTGCATCAGCTTACTCAATGCATCGCTTGAGTCCATATTTGTAGAGTTATAGTTTGATTGAACCACTTTAAATCTGATGGTAGTATTGCTAGTTCTGCTTTTCAAACATGATATTGTTGCGTGTACAACAAGGAGGATCATCAACCATGGAGTAGTTAGCTAGCTAGGATACTTTGTAATCTTTATCTCCTCTTATCCCTAGTATTCTTTCTCTCCAAGATGTATCCCAACAACTTGTACGCGTATCCGGGCTCGCAACCCAGCTATTTAACACGCAACACGTCGGCCAGGAAAGGCAAGACGTTTACCGCAAGTTGCACATGGTATACAGAGCTATCTTCTTCCATTAAACCCTAGCTAGTCCATCTCCACCAAAGTGCGCAGCCATGTCTTCCTCCGCCTCCTTCCAGCCAACGCTCAGCGGTGGAGTCCAGGAGAAACTCTCCCGCACCAACTATGTTCTGTGGCGGACACAGATCACGCCGTAGCTGCGGGGCGCCGGCGTCTTCCACTACGTCGACGGCACGGGAACCGAACCGACCAAAACCCTTGTCACCAAGGATGCCGCCGGGAAGGAAACCTCCGGGCCGAATCCTCTCCATCCGACCTTGGTGAGGGAGGACCAGCAGGTCCTTGGATACCTGCTCCAAAACCTCTCCAAGGAGGTGCTTGTCACGGTGACCACGATCACCACGGCGCGAGAACTCTGGGTGGCACTGGCGAGCATTTTCTCGTCGCAGTCACTCAGCAGCGTCAACAACATCCGCACAACGCTGATTAACGCGCAAAAGGGAAATCAATCGGTGGCCTCCTACTTCGCCGCCATGAGGGGCCTTGCCGATGAACTCGCCGCGGCGGGAAAACCCATCCAGGACGACGAGCTCATGTCCTACATCATCCACGGGCTGGACCAAGACTACCAACCTCTCGTCTCTGCTTTGGACGCCCGCGTCACTCCGGTAACCCTTGACGAGCTCTTTGCCATGCTTAGTAACTTTGATCAGCGCATGGGGTAGTACCACGGCTCCGGTGGCGGCTTCAAGTCATCGGCCAACTCTGCCTCCAGCGGCCGCAGCGGTGATGGCTCTCGTCGTGCCTCTTCCCGTGGCAAGGGGAGGTTCGGATCCGGCGGTGGTGGCTACTCCAACAACTCTCGCAGCGGCGGACGCTCCGGCAGCTCAAAAGGGCGACGTGGCGGCGGCTCCAACAAATCCCATCCGGACTTACCTCGCTGCCAAATTTGTAGAAAGCCTGGTCATACGGCGAAGGACTATTGGTACCGCTACGAGAAAGATGATGGTGACTCCTCGCAAGATGAAGAAAAGGTTGTTGCGGCGGCCGACGACTCCTATGGGATTGACACGAACTGGTACGTCGACAGCGGCGCCACCAACCACATCACCAACGAGCTCGAGAAGGTCACCATGAAGGATAAATATCGTGACAAGGATCAAATCCACACGACCAGTGATGAAGGTATGGTATAAGTCACATTGGTCATTCAATTTTAATACCCCTAGTCAAAAAATACATCTCAAAAGAATCTTGCATGTCCCTAGTGCTCACAAAAATCTTCTTTCCGTTCATAGAATTTCCATTGACAATCACGTTTTTCTCGAGTTTCATCCTTATTTCGTTTTGATCAAGGATCAGGCAATGAAGAAAATTCTCTATCGAGGTAGATGTGTTCGAGGGCTCTACCCATTGATTCCGGAGTTCAGAAGATTCAATAAACAAGCTTGTGGTACTATCAAGCTTTCGTCCACACGATGGCACAATCGTTTAGGACATGCCCCTTTTTCTTTGGTTGGAAAGTTACTTAGGAAAAATAATCTCCCGTTTGTTGGTGAGCGAAATATTGAAACTATTTGTGATTCATGTCAGTGTGCTAAAAGTCATCAATTACCATATCCCATATCTACTAGTGTCTCCACTAAGCCTTTGCAATTGATCTTTTCTGATGTGTGGGGCCCTGCTCCCTCCTTTGTTGACAGACACACATACTATGTGAGTTTCATCGATGACTATAGCAAATTTTCATGGATCTATATTCTTAAGAAAATGTCAGATGTGTTTCAAGTTTTTCAAAACTTTCAAGCACTTGTTGAAAGAAAGTTTGATAGCAAGATTATATCTGTCCAATCCGATTGGGGGGGGGGGATACGAGAAACTCAATTCCTTCTTCCAAAACATAGGCATATCTCGCCATGTATCATGCCCACACGCTCACCAACAAAATGGGTTGGACGAACGCAAGCATAGGCATATAGTTGAGGTCGGTTTGGCTCTTCTAGAAGGGGCCTACATGCCCCTCAAATTTTGGGATGAGGCTTTCCTTACAGCCGTCCACATCATCAATATGTTACCTAGCCATGTCATCAAGAATGAAACACCTATGGAACGTCTCCTCCCTGTCAAACCAGACTACACATCTCTCCGTGTCTTTGGCTATGCTTGTTGGCCAAATCTTCGTCCTTACAACAGTCACAAGCTCATGTTTAGATCCAAACAATGTGCTTTGCTCGGCTATAGTGCCCAACACAAAGATTTCAAGTGTCTTGACATCTGCACTGGTCGGGTGTACATCTCACGCGATGTTGTCTTGGATGAGACCAAGTCCCCCTTCACGGATCTACATCCTAACACTGGTGCTCTACTCCGCAAGGAAATCTTGCTTCTACCATCTCATCTCTCTGGTTATGATCACGGGGGCATTACTAATTGTGATGATCATATGTTGACTAACCCTGTTAATAGCCTTCGCGAGCCTTGTGATGATGCAGAAAACAACAGTGAAAAAATCATAGCAAATGGTGAAGAAAACGGAGAGGCAAATCCATATTTCATGTGCCCTGGCCTAGGGAGCAAATCCTCCTCGGGATCGGGTCAGGAGCTATTGCTGCGCAGCCGATCTGCTTCATCAGCGCCCAACAGTGAGTCTGCCGTGATAGCCCTGATAGGCGCAGGCGGGTGTGCGGATGCGACAGCTGCAGGTGGGCGCGCGGAGTCACCCGCGCCAGCCATGCGGCAGACCTTGGCGGTCCACGACGCCTCCCCTCGTGCATGCCAATCACCGCCCAACAGGTGGCAGGCCGGCGATGGTCCGGGCCACACACGGCTTGAGGCCCAACCGTGGGTGTACAAGCGGCGGATCGCGATTCGTCAGACGGGCGCGGGGATAGATCCTGTCGACGCGGGGCCCAGGCAATCATGGGGCAATGATGACGTGCCCCAGCCTAGATCTTCTGTGGCCGATTCATCCCTTGCACCACAGCTGGCGACTGCAGGAGATCCAACCACAACATCTATTGCCGACGCCGCGGGTTCTGGAGCTGCTCATGGATTCTCCTCGGGATCGGGGGAGGATCAACACGATCCAGACTTGAGATCCTCTGCACCGGAGCTCTCTGTAGTGGCTCCTGCTACTACTCCGCGTGCACACGACTACATCAAGGGGTAATTAAACCTATTGATTATAAACATATTACAAAATATGGTCTGGTATGTTAGACAGGTGAACCAAGAGAACCCAACACTCTCGAAGAGGCTCTTGGTGATGCAAGTTGGAGAAAGGCAATGCATGATGAAATCATGACACTTCAGAAAAACAAAACATGGCCCCTGGTTCCCCCACGACAAGGTAAAAATCTTATTGACTATAAGTGGGTCTTCAGGATAAAAAGGAAAGCTGATGGAACCATTGACCGTTACAAAGCTAGACTTGTTGCAAAGGGCTTTAAACAAAGGTATTGTATTGACTATGAGGACACGTTTAGTCCAGTTGTTAAAGCTGCTACCATCTGTCTTGTGTTGTCCATTGATGTGTCCAAGGGATGGAGTCTACGATAGCTAGATGTTCAGAACGCGTTCCTCCATGGTGTTCTGGAAGAAGAGGTTTACATGAAACAACCTCCTGGGTTGGTAAATGCACGAGCACCACTTCATGTGTGGAAACTTGACAAGGCCCTGTATGGACTGAAACAGGACCCAAGAGCATGGTATTCCCGCCTCAGTAAAAAGATGCAAGTACTTGGTTTTGTTCCTTCAAAGTATGACACTTCGTTATTTATCTATAACAAGTCAAGTATATCCATATTTTTCTCATATATGTTGATGATATAATTGTAACAAGCTCATCTGATGAAGCAATAACAGCACTGTTGAAGGATTTAAGTGCATAATTTGCTCTCAAGGATCTAGGAGATCTACACTATTTTCTTGGTATTGATGTCAAGCAACACAAAGATGGTCTTCACCTCTCTCAAGAAAAGTATGCAACAGACTTAGTAAAAAAGGCTGGTTTGCAAAGTTAAAAGCCTGCACCCACTCCTTTATCTAGCACAGAAAAATTATCTCTTGCTGAAGGAGAGCTCTTAGATTCAGAAAACAGTACAAAATACAGAAGCCTAGTAGGTGCAATGTAGTATTTAACACTTACCAGACCAGACATTTTATTTGCTGTTAACAAAGTATGTCAGTTCCTGCATGCACCTACTACAGTCCACTTGACTGCTGCAAAACACACAGTAAGATATGTGAAGAACACATTGAGCATTGGCCTAAATTTCAGCAAGTCATCCTCTACACTTATTAGTGCTTTCTCTAACTCAGACTGGGTAGGATGTCTAGATGACAGACGCTCAACTGGTGGTTTTGCAGTATTTTTTGGACCCAATTTGATATCTTGGAGTGCAAGGAAGCAAGCCATTGTTTCCAGATCCAACATAGAAGCAGAGTACAAAGACAAGAAAGACAAGAAAGACAAGCAGACCCAAAAACACAAGTGCAATTGAACAATTAATATAGTTCGGTGGACAAAGACAAGAAAGATTTATGTATGAATCATCTATTGTTCATATGTAATTACCAAAAAAAATGTTGATGGAAGACGAACACCAAAAGATGTGTAGTGGAAGAGGAAAAACTAAGAATTTGTATATTCATATCCAATATCGGTTAGTTGTGGGTCCAACAAATGGAAGGACAAGGAAGGAAATACGCATACCAAAACTATTATATTATCATGTGTGGAAGCATGTCCAGACATGATATTGAACAAAACAACAACAATGATGATGTTACACTTGTACTAGACACTAATGTTAGATTTTAATGTTGGTTGAGATGTTTTAAAAAGTGCAGATAGAATACAGAAAACAATTGATTAGAAGATGACAAGGAATAGTTAAAAAACGTACCAAGCACTATATAGATTAGCATGCCATGTGTACAGCACAATGTTTGTTTTTCAGTTGTCACATACCAAGTAAGTTATCAAAAACTTTATTTATACAGTAGAAAATTCAGTGAGTACACTAATATTCCCTCATGCTAAGATAACATAATTAGAACAATCACAAATGAGGTTCCACACTTTGTCGATGATAACTTTTATGTGATTTTACGTCCTACCAGCTACCAACATCTCAATGACAATATAGATACAAAAAGAAATAGAACATCTAGCCGCGCAAACGCGCGGGTTACCCTGCTAGTTTGTAAGATTAGAAAGACTCCAATTTTATATAAGGAAGTCTAATCGTATGAGGAGAATGGGAAAGGCAAAGGCCTCAAGGGCCTAAGCATCCATTATATAATGATGGCATGGGGCCATGCATTTTGTTTTCCCAAGACTCCAATTTTGTTTTCTAGGAAGATTAATGGTCGTGGCCTTCATCAGATATTGTTTAGACGAGCTTTTGGCAGTTTGCAGGGCCAGAACATGTACCATGGTTGTTATCAGCTTTCACAAGTTACTCCTTGTATTGTCCAGTTCATTAGGTGCAACCATGCAAGTGCAGTCCACGATGATCGACACAACAATATGCAGTAGTGGAAAAGGCACCAGAGCAGGAAGCAGTAGCAGAAGCACGAGGAGAAGCAGAGGTAGCCAAGCTTGACGGCAGCATCAACTGACAAAAGCAAGCAGCCGCAATAACCAGCGGTGGTGGCACAACCAAGCACAACAACAGCAGAGGCACAACTAGGAGCAATGCGGATGACGCGCATGCATGGTCGCTTCGCAGGTCTGGTGTTGTATGTGCCTAGTTGCAAATCAGTGACATCTATCAATAAGAATATATACCACCGCCAAAAATAAACAAACAATAATGTACGCGATATAATCTTTTCGTATTGTTTAATATGATCCAAAAACGGCGGGGTTCAGCTATCTCAACGGTAAACGAGCAAGGTCTAGCATCCATCTACAGAAAAATAAACAAAAGCTAAGAAAGGGTGACTCCTACAGCTAACACAACAATAGCTATCAGAGTTCTGGAGCAAAATACAACTGAACAAAATCACAGAGAAATTGCTGCACTAGAGGGATTAATGCGTCATCGATTTGAGATACAGATACATAACCATGGTTTCAATGGGAGCTGTGGGCCACTTGGACTATTTTATCATGCAAATATTGCCATGGATTGGGAGCTCTGTATTCAGATTTAAGAGTTCTATGTGTTTCCTTTTAGACAGAGGTGAAGGGGCGATTCTAGCGAGTACAAAATGCAATTCCACGAAACACCATAAGCATGACGATCCACCATGCCATAGTAATGCGAATAATCATGGCAATATGATGATCCGTCATCCGTGGAACTCTTTGGTAACAGGGGAATCGACACTATATATATGCACGCAGAAGTTTTTTGACCGCCACACTATGACACAATGCATATATGGAGGTCCTTTGTTGGGTTGGTGAAACAGTTGGTACTCCACACCCTTTTTGTTACCGAGGTATTAGAGTCAACCAATATAACGAGCAAAGAATTTGTGAAATGATACTGGAGATGGTGAGAGCTGTACTGCAAAGAATGCCAAAGGCAGCCATTAAGTGAGAGTGATGTGCGCTTCCTCTGCTCAATCGCAGTTGTTTGTTTTTCAGCAACCGATAGCAGCGAGATGTTGAAGCGCTCCATTTTTTTGTTCTTCTACGGGCAACATGTGCTCTAGGAGCACTGTTTGCTTTCTCTGCGCAAACAACAGGATGCATACACAACACGACACCTCTTCCATTGCCGTCATTGCCATTCCGCTGATGCTAAGATATATTTATTTATTTGATAAAAATGGTGTGTGTATCTATTAGGAAACATGTGGTCATTACCGTCTTGTCTCGCCCCATCCAACACGCAGGTTGGGACTGAGTGAAACATTACCCACCACACATATCATTCAAACTAAATCTAGTGATACCTTCGGTGATGTTAACACCGATGCGGTAGCGAATAGGCTCCAGCACGATCACCAGACCTCGCCACTGTTTACTACAGAGGGAGTGCTTCTGATTGCCAGCACTATCTGTTGCTTTGGTTATCTTAGCTGTGCACTGCCCACGAATCCTGCTGTTTTTTAGTCACTCAGTTTCGTGATTTAGCCGGTACAGCAAACACGATTGAGCTGAGAAGAGGGGAGTTTGGGGAGTGAGTGAAGCGTAGCTTCAGCTAAATCACTTTTTGCTTAGTACACCAACGAAAATCCTTCTGATTGGTCAGCAATATATGCTTTGCTTTGACTATATCAACTAAATTGGCTGCTGCTGGGACTGCTTGGTCATGATGAATACATTGATAATGATACTAATGAACAATGGTACAGAGCAAGAGCAAGGAAATAGTTTTAGTACTGATAGTTACTGTTTTATTTTGTTTTGTTTTGCAGGGATCCATAATACATTGAACGTGCTCTCAAACACCCCCTTCCTATTTGTCAGGCTCGCGGGGCTCATCCTGTGCCACTACAAAAACTACTTCAGGCTATGGTGCAGACTCGATGCTCTTACCAATTGTGGTTCCTGTTCTGACTCAAATTGAGATTTGAGGCTCACTGATGTTTATCCCACTGGCAGCTCACAGGGGGAGCTCTGGAGTTGGACACTCTTCTTTGCTGGTGTCACTTCTGTCGGTGTTGGTTCATCCTACTACCATCTCTACCCAAACGATGCCACCTTTGCATGTGAGTCTTTCCTAGATCTTCTGTGTTGTAGATCTAACATTCAGCATCATGATATTTACATCATCATCTCCTCTAATGTATAGCCCCTAGCTTGGTGCCATGACATGTACACAACGTATAGTCCCCAGACCCTAGAAATTGCTCCTTTTTTCTTGATTTTAAATATTTCGAGTGCTGACATATGGGCTTGTTTGTCTAGATGACGATTGCTTTCACGTCTATCGTGCCATTTTCATCATTGAAAGGGTTGATGATAGGGCAGGAACAAAGTCCCTTGCACCACTTGTTATTGCTGGTGCACTGAGCATCCTCTACTGGAGGCAAGATCCTTCAATTGTTTATCTGTCTTTCTGTCAGGAATATTTGCTTCCTTGAACTTAACTGTCTACTCTGTTGTGTAGTTTCTTTGATGACCTTCGGCCATATGTGGTAATCTAGTTCGTTCCATGCATTGTAATACCTATGATGGCTATAGTTATTCCACCAATGTGTACACATTCAAGATACTGGTTGCGGGCAGCAGGTTAGTGTTATTCTCGCTCAATGTCACCAGGGTGTATGCAGTTCCATTATTTGTGTATATAGCTATATGTGATGTCAAATAATGATGAAGCGTCTCAATCTCCATACAGGGAGACCCGCGATGTATATATTGATTGGCTGAGTTCGGTACAGGGTGCGGCAGCCTCTGGCTAACCATAGAGAGGATTACATGGGAGGTTACATGAGATAGAGAGATAGAGAGATAAGAGAGGACTCCGAACAAACTCAATCTTCTACGTACATGACTCTAACAATACCGAACCCAACACCCAACACGTTACATGTCTAACACTCCCCCTTAATCTGAACTCTGCAAGTTTAGATTACGTTTGAATTCTTCAAATGGTCCTGTAGACAAAGCCTTTGTAAAGCCATCGGCAACTTGGTCTCTGGATGGTACAAACCATACTTCCAATTCTTTCCTAGCAACTCTTTCTCTGAAAAAATGATAGTCAATGTCAATGTTCTTGGTACGAGCATGAAAGACAGGATTTGCAGAGAGATATGTAGCACCCAAATTATCACACCAAAGACATGGAGTTTGTGTATGATATATGCCAAGTTCATTGAGGATAGACTTAAACCATATAATTTCTGCTGTTGCATTTGCCAATGCCTTATACTCTGCCTCAGTACTTGATCGTGATACTGTTGCCTACTTCTTTGCACACCATGAGATTAGATTAGGTCCATAAAACACTGCAAAACCACCTGTTGATCTTCTATCATCCAAGCAACACGCCCAATCAGAATCAGAGAATGCACTGACTAGAGTAGAGGATGACTTAGTGAAGGTGAGAGCAACACTTCGAGTATGCTTGACATATCTCAGTATACGTTTAGCAGCAGTCCAATGACTAGAAGTGGGTGCATGAAGAAACTGACACACTTTATTTACTGCGAAGGAGATGTCAGGCCTAGTAAGTGTCAAGTACTGAAGTGCACCTACCAAGCTCCTGTATTTTGTGCCATCCTCATGACTCAAAGGTGTACCCTCCACAAGTGACAATTTCTCAGAACTAGATAATGGAGTGGTGGATGGTTTACAACCTTGGAGCCCTGCCTTGCTCACAAGATTGGTTGCATATTTTTCTTGAGAAAGATGAAGACCACCTTCCTTGTTGCGTTTGACCTCAATGCCAAGAAAATGGTGCAAATCTCCAATATCTTTCAGAGCAAACTCAGAGTTCAAGTCTTTGAGCAGAGCTGTAACTACCTCACCAGATGAACTTGCGACAATAATATCATCAACATAAATGAGCACAAAGATGACTGTGTTGCACTTATTGTAAATAAACAAGGAGGTGTCAGATTTAGAGGAAACGAAACCAAGTGTTTGCAACTTGGAACTCAAGCGAGAATACCATGCTCGGGGAGCCTATTTCAAACCATAAAGTGATTTGTCAAGCCTGCAGATATGAGTTGGTTTGTCTGGGTTTGCAAAACCAGGAGGCTGCTTCATGTAGACTTCCTCTTCCAAAACACCATGAAGGAACACATTCTGTACATCTAGCTGGCGAAGATTCCAACCTCGTGACACAACAATGGATAGAACAAGACGAATAGTAGCAACTTTAACAACAAGACTGAAAGTATCCTCATAATCAAGCCCATACCTCTGTTTGAAACCTCTGGCAACCAGTCTAGCTTTGTAGCGATCTATAGTACCATCTGACCATCTTTTGATACGAAAAACCCACTTACAATCAATGACATTTATACCTGGACATGAGGGAACGAGATGCCACATGTGGTTTTTCTGAAGAGCATGAAACTCCTCATGCATGGCTCTAGCCCACTTCGGATCAGCAAGTGCAGCGGAGACAGTGCGTGGCTCTTCTGCAAAAACAGGTGACACGGCTAAACCAAATTTAGTTGTGTAGTGAACCGGTTGAATTGTCCCATCCCGAAGGCGTGTACGGGGTGGTGAAGGGGGCGCCGGCATAGACACAGACGATCCAGGGGAGGCAGCCACCTCCTGAACAGAAGGATCCAGCGATCCCGATGCAGGGGACCCGACTGGTCATGAGGCAGACACCGGATCGTCTGCGGCTGGAGATGATGATGATGACAGCCCGGGACATATAGAAGATCAAGGGCGCCTGACCGGGGCAGGCTCAGGTTGCGCACCAGGCCCACCTGGCCCAGCTGCATGTGGCATAGTGGAGGATGGGGCCCACCTGGAATAAACCAGCGGGGTGGGTGCGTAGCGCTCGGTCAAGATGTCTCCCGCGGGCGATTGGCGGGTCGCACCGGAGGGGACTAGCTCGGGCGTGGTCGACCGCGTGGCGGGGTCGGAGGGGCGCTGAAGAGGAGGCGCGGATCCCGTCGCTGATTCAGGCAGATCGGGCATAGTCTGACACACAGATCCCGAGGAGGATCCGGTTGGATCAGCTGGAAAAGCCCGGGGTGCATTATTTGGAATAAAATAACCATCATTTGTAACAGAATTTGCACTGTTGTGTCGCCCTGTATCAGAAAACTCAAAGGGTATGTTAGGATAATTAGTCAAAGTTGATTCATCACTAGAATCATTGCCCACACGATCAACTCCGGTAAGGTGTGAGGGAAGAAGGAGGATTTCCTTTCTAAGAAGGGCACCAGCGTTGGGAGATGAAGTTTAGCGAAAGGAAATTGTGTTTCGTCAAAAACGACATCACGACATATGTAAACACGACCGATGGACACATCAAGACATTTAACACCCTTGTGTTGTGTAGTATAACCAAGGAACACACACTTTTAGAGTGATACATAAGCTTACGAGTGTTGTAGGGTCGAAGGTTTGGCCAACATGCACAACCAAAGACTCGAAGAGTGGTGTAATCAGGTGTGACATGCAAAAGTCGTTCAGTTGGAGTTTCATTGGAAATAACTCGACTAGGCCACATAGTAATGAGGTGAACGGCGGTAAGAAAAGCTTCATCCCAGAATTTTAATGGCATGGAAGCTGAGGCTAGGATGGCTAGACCTACTTCATGTGTCTGTGCTGGCGCTCGGCAGAGCCATTTTGCTGGTGAGCATGAGGGCATGAAACGTGATGAGAGATTCGAATCTTTTGGAAGAAGGAGTTGAGTTTCTCGTACTCACCACCCCAGTCAGACTGCACAACGATAATTTTGCTATCAAACTTTCATTCAAGAAGTTCTTGAAAGTTGTGAAAGACTTGAAACACATCATCACGTTTCTTAAGGAGATATATCCATGTATATTTGCTATAGTCATCAATAAAACTAACATAATAGGAATGTGTACCAACAGTTGTGGGTGCTGGACCCCATACATCAGAAAAAATCAGTTGCAAAGATTTGGTTGACACGCTGGTTGAGACAGGATAGGGCAATTGATGACTTTTTGCTCGTTGACATGAATCACAAATAGTTTCGGAATCTCTCTCACCAACAACTGGGAGTTTATTTCTACTAAGTATTTGATGAACAGTGGCAAAAGAAGGATGACCTAAACGACTATGCCACCTTTCAACAGAGAACTTGATGGCACCATACACTTGTTTATTGAACTGACAATACAGAGGAAGCAAAGCATAGAGTCCTTGCACGCAGACACCCCTATGGAGAACCCTCTTCGTGACATGATCCTTGATAAAAAAGAAGAATGGGTGAAATTCTAGAAAAACATTGTTGTCAAGAGCAATTCTATGAACAAATAGCAAAGTTTTGGAAGCATTAGGAACATGCAGGATTCCGTTTAGCTCAAGATTTTTGTGTGGGGTTCTGATAAGTGATTTCCCAACATGACTAATTTCCATACCTGCACTGTTTGCAGCGGTGTAAACTTGATCATTGCCGCGATACTTCTCATGCATGGTTAATTTCTCCAGTTCTCCCATGATGTGGTTTGTTACCCTTGTGTCCATGTACCAATTGGTATCGATACCATACGAGGCATCGGCGGCAGCTGCAACTTTCTTAGGCTGAGAGTTGTTATCGGCGTAATGCCAAGCACAATCTTGAGCAAGATGATTAGATTTTTTTTGCATATTTGACATTTACCCTCATAACCTTCATAGCCCTGGAAGTTTCTCCCTCTATTAGGAGGAGGCCGCCTGTTGTTGTTGCTGCCAGGATGCTGCTGGTAATGGACGCTGTCACCATCCCCGTGGTAGTAGCCACCGGCACCACCAGGGTATCCGCCATGATAGCCGCCACCGTTCCCGGCACCGTTTCCAGCGGCAGAGCCACCAGATCCGCCGCCAGGGTTGTAGTCGCCACCACCGCTGCTAGCACCGTAGCCACCACGCGAGACGCCACTGAAAGAAATATGCCCTAGAGGCAATAATAAAGTTATTATTTATTTCCTTATTTCATGATAAATGTTTATTATTCATGCTACAATTGTATTAACCGGAAACATAATACATGTGTGAATACATAGACAAACAAAGTGTCACTAGTATGCCTCTACTTGACTAGCTCGTTAATCGAAGATGGTTATGTTTCCTAGCCATAGACATGAGTTGTCATTTGATTAACGGGATAACATCATTAGGAGAATGATGTGATTGACTTGACCCATTCCATTAGCTTAGCACTTGATCGTTTAGTTTGTTGCTATTGCTTTCTTCATAACTTATACATGTTCCTATGACTATGAGATTATGCAACTCCCGTTTACCGGAGGAACACTTTGTGTGCTACCAAACGTCACAACGTAACTGGGTGATTATAAAGGTGCTCTACAGGTGTCTCCGAAGGTACTTGTTGGGTTGGCGTATTTCGAGATTAGGATTTGTCACTCTGATTGTCAGAGAGGTATCTCTGGGCCCTCTCGGTAATGCACATCACATAAGCCTTGGAAGCATTGCAACTAATGAGTTAGCTGCGAGATGATGTATTACGGAACGAGTAAAGAGACTTGCCGGTAACGAGATTGAACTAGGTATTGAGATACCGACGATCAAATCTCGGGCAAGTAACATACCGATGACAAAGGGAACAACGTATGTTGTTATGCGGTCTGACCGATAAAGATCTTTGTAGAATATGTAGGAGCCAATATGAGCATCCAGGTTCCGCTATTGGTTATTGACCGGAGACATGTCTCGGTCATTTCTACATTGTTCTCGAACCCATAGGGTCCACACGCTTAAGGTTTCGATGATAGTTATATTATGAGTTTATGAGTTTTGATGTACCGAAGGAGTTCGGAGTCCCGGATGAGATCGGGGACATGACGAGGAGTCTCGAAATGGTCAAGACGTAAAGATCGATATATTGGACGACTATATTTGGACATCGGAAAGGTTCCGAGTTGTTCGGGTATTTTTTGGAGTACCGGGGAGTTACGGGAATACGGGGGAAGAAGTATATGGGCCTTATTGGGCTTTAGGGGAGAGGAAGAGGCAGGCCGCGCGCCCCCCATTGACTAGTCCGAATTGGACTAGGGGGAGGGGCGGCGCCCCCTCCTTCCTTCTCTTCCCTCTTCCCCTCCCTTGTCTCCTACTCCTACTACATGGAAGGACTCCTAGTTGGACTAGGAAAAGGGGAATCCTACTCCCAGTGGGAGTAGGACTCCCCTAGGGCGCGCCATAGAGAGGGCCGGCCCTCCCCTCCTCCACTCCTTTATATACGGGGGCAGGGGGCACCCCATAGACACACAAGTTGATCTTCGTGATCGTTCCTTAGCCGTGCGCGGTGCCCCCCTCCACCATATTCCACCTCGGTCATATTGTAGCGGTGCTTAGGCGAAGCCCTGCGACGGTTGAACATCAAGATCATCACCACGCCGTCGTGCTGACGGAACTCCTCCCCGAAGCTTTGCTGGATCGGAGCCCGGGGTGCATCATCGAGCTGAACGTGTGCCAAGAACTCGGAGGTGCCGGAGTAACGGTGCTTGGATCGGTTGGACCGGGAAGACGTATGACTACTTCCTCTACGTTGCGTCAACGCTTCCGCTTCGGTCTACGAGGGTACGTAGACAACACGCTCCCCTCTCGTTGCTATGCATCACCATGATCTTGCGTGTGCGTAGGAGTTTTTTTGAAATTACTACGTTCCCCAACAGTGGCATCCGAGCCTAGGTTTTATGGTTTGATGTTATATGCACGAGTAGAACACAATTGAGTTGTGGGCGATATAAGTCATACTGCTTACCAGCATGTCATACTTTGGTTCGACGGTATTGTTGGATGAAGCGGCCCGGACCGACATTACGCGTACGCTTACGCGAGACTGGTTCTACCGCCGTGCTTTGCACACAGGTGGCTGGCGGGTGTCAGTTTCTCCAACTTTAGTTGAGCCGAGTGTGGCTACGCCCGGTCCTTGCGAAGGTTAAAACAGCACCAACTTGACAAACTATCGTTGTGGTTTTGATGCGTAGGCAAGATTGGTTCTTGCTAAGCCCATAGCAGCCACGTAAAACTTGCAACAACAAAGTAGAGGACGTCTAACTTGTTTTTGCAGGGCATGTTGTGATGTGATATGGTCAAGACATGATGAGATATAAGTTGTTGTATGAGATGATCATGTTTTGTTGAAGTTATCGACAATTGGCAAAAGCTTTACGGTTGTCTCTTTATTGCATAAGATGCAAGCGCCAAATAATTGCTTTACTTTATCACTATGCGATAGCAATAGTTGCAAGAGCAATAGTTGGCGAGACGACCATATGATGACACATTGATATAGATCAAGATGATGGAGATCATGGTGTCATGCCGGTGACGATAGAGATCATGAGAGTACTTTGGAGATGGAGATCAAAGGCACAAGATGATGATGGCCATATCATGTCACATATTTTGATTGCATGTGATGTTTATCTTTTATACATCTTATTTTGCTTAGTTCGACGGTAGCTTTATAAGATGATCTCTCACTAAATTTCAAGATAAAAATGTTCTCCCTGAGTATGCACCGTTGCCAAAGTTCGTCGTGCCCAGACACCACGTGATGATCGGGTGTGATAAGCTCTACGTCCATCTACAACGGGTGCAAGTTAGTTTTGCACACGCAGAATACTCAGGTTGAACTTGACGAGCCTAGCATATGCAGATATGTCCTCGGAACACTGAGACCGAAAGGTCGAGCGTGAATAATATAGTAGATATGATCAACATAATGATGTTCACCATTGAAAGCTACTCCATTTCACGTGATGATCGGTTATGGTTTAGTTGATTTGGATCACGTGATCACTTAGAGGATTAGAGGGATGTCTATCTAAGTGGGAGTTCTTAAGTAATATGATTAATTGAACTTAAATTTATCATGAACTTAGTCCTGGTAATATTTTGCAAATCATGTTGTAGATCAATAGCTCGCGTTGTTGCTTCCCTATGTTTATTTTGATATGTTCCTAGAGGAAATTGTGTTGAAAGATGTTAGTAGCAATGATGCGGATTGAATCCATGATCTGAGGTTTATCCTCATTGCTGCACAGAGGAATTATGTCCTTGATGCACCGCTAGGTGACAGACCTATTGCAGGAGCAGATGCAGACGTTATGAACGTTTGGCTAGCTAAATATGATGACTACTTGATAGTTTAGTGCACCATGCTTAACGGCTTAGAATCGGGACTTCAAAAGACGTTTTGAACGTCATGTACCATATGAGATGTTCCAGGAGTTGAAGTTAATATTTCAAGCAAATACCCGAGTTGAGAGATATGAAGTCTCCAACAAGTTCTATAGCTAAAAGATGGAGGAGAATCGCTCAACTAGTGAGCATGTGCTCAGATTGTCTGGGTACTACAATCGCTTGAATCGAGTGGGAGTTAATCTTCCAGATAAGATAGTGATTGACAAAATTCTCTAGTCACCATCACCAAGTTAGTAGAACTTCGTGATGAACTATAGTATGCAAGGGATGACGAAAATGAATCCCGAGGTTTTCATGATGATGAAATTGATGAAGGTAGAAATCAAGAAAGAGCATCAAGTGTTGATGGTTGACAAGATCACTAGTTTTAAGAAAAGGGCAAAGGGAAAAAGAGGAACTTCAAGAAAAACAGCAAGCAATTTGCTGCTCAAGTGAAGAAGCCCAAGTCTGGTCCTAAGCCTGAGACTAAGTGCTTCTACTTCAAAGGGACTGGTCACTAGAAGCGGAACTACCCCAAGTGATTGGCGGATAAGAAGGATGGCAAAGTGAACATAAGTATATTTGATATACATGTTATTGATGTGTACTTTACTAGTGTTTATAGCAACCCCTTAGTATTTGATACTAGTTCAGTTGCTAAGAGTAGTAACTCGAAACGGGAGTTGCAGAATGAATAGAGACTAGTTAAGGGTGAAGTGACGATGTGTGTTGGAAGTGGTTCCAAGATTGATATGATCATCATCGCACACTCCCTATACTTTCGGGATTAGTGTTGAACCTAAATAAGTGTTATTTGGTGTTTGCATTGAGCATAAATATGATTTGATCATGTTTATTGCAATACGGTTATTCATTTAAGTAAGAGAATAAATTGTTGTTCTGTTTACATGAATAAAACCTTATATGGTTACACACCCAATGAAAATGGTTCGTTGGATCTCGATCGTAGTGATACACATATTCATGATATTGAAGCCAAAAGATGCAAAGTTAATAATGATAGTGCAACTTATTTGTGGCACTGCTGTTTAGGTCATATTGGTGTAAAGCACATGAAGAAACTCCATGCTGATGGGCTTTTGGAATCACTTGATTATGAATCAGTTGATGCTTGCGAACCATGCCTCATGGGCAAGATGACTAAGACTCCGTTCTCCGGAACAATGGAGCGAGCAACAGATTTGTTGGAAATCATACATACTGATGTATGTGGTCCAATGAATATTAAGGCTGATGGCAGGTATCATTATTTTCTGATCTTCACAGATGATTTGAGCAGATATGGGTATATCTACTTAATGAAACACAAGTCTGAAACAGTTGAAAAATTCAAAGAATTTCAGAGTGAAGTGGAGAATCATCGTAACAAAAATGAAAGTTTCTACAATATGATCGCAGAAGTAAAATATTTGAGTTACGAGTTTGGCCTTCAGTTAAAAACAATGTGAAATAGTTTCAGTACTCACGCCACCTGGAACACCACAGCATAATGGTGTGTCCGAACTTCATAACCGTACTTTATTAGATATGGCGCGATCTATGATGTCTCTTACCGATCTACCACTATCGTTTTGGGGTTATGCATTAGAGACAGCTGCATTCACGTTAAATAGGGCACCATCTAAGTCCGTTGAGACGACACAATCTGAACTGTGGTCTGGCAAGAAACCAAAGTTGTCATTTCTTAAAGTTTGGGGTTGTGATGCTTATATGAAAAAGTTTCATCCTAATAAGCTCAAACCCAAATCGGAGAAATATGTCTTCATAGGATACCCATAGGAGACTGTTGGGTACACCTTCTATCACAAATCCGAAGGCAAGACTTTTGTTGCTAAATTCGGAGTTTTTCTAGAGAAGGAGTTTCTCTCGAAAGAAGTGAGTGGGAGGAAAGTAGAACTTGATGAGGTAACTGTACCTGCTCCCTTATTGGAAAGTAGTTCATCACAGAAATCTGTTCCTGTGACTACTACACCAATTAGTGAGGAAGCTAATGATGATGATCATGTAACTTCAGATCAAGTTACTACCGAATCTCGTAGGTAAACCAGAGTGAGATCCGCAACAGAGTGGTACGGTAATCCTGTTCTGGAAGTCATGTTACTAGACCATGACGAACTTGCGAACTATGAGGAAGCGATGATGAGCCCAGATTCCGCGAAATGGTTTGAGGCCATGAAATCTGAGATATGATCCATGTATGAGAACAAAGTATGGACTTTGATGGATTTGCCCGATGATCGGCAAGCCATAGAAAATAAAAGGATCTTCAAGAGGAAGACGGACGCTGATATAGTGTTACTATCTACAAATCTGGAATTGTCGCAAACGGTTTTCGACAAGTTCAAGGTATTGACTACGATAAGATTTTCTCACTCGTATCTATGCTTAAGTCTGTCCGAATCATGTTAGCAATTGCCGCATTTTATGAAATCTGGCAAATGGATAAACAAAACTGGATTCCTTAATGGATTTACTAAAGAAGAGTTGTATACGATGCAACTAGAAGGTTTTGTCGATCCTAAAGGTGTTAACTAAATATGCCCTAGAGGAAATGAGTACATACGTTGACAAGATTTTAAAGTAGTTCAAAATGGAATAGTCAAAGAAAGAGTTCTTGCCTGTGTTGCAAGGTGTGAAATTGAGTAAGACTCAAAGCCCGACCACGGCAGAAGATAGAGAGAGAATGAAAGTCATTCCCTGTGCCTCAGCCATAGGTTCTATAAAGTATGCCATGCTGTGTACCAGACCTATTGTATACCCTGCCCTGAGTTTGGCAAGGGAGTACAATAATGATCTAGGAGTAGATCACTGGACATTTGTCAAAATTATCCTTAGTGGAATAAGGATATGTTTCTCGATTATGGAGGTGACAAAAGGTTCGTCGTAAAGGGTTACGTCGATGCAAGTTTTGACACTGATCTAGATGACTCAAAGTCTCAATCTGGATACATATTGAAAGTGGGAGCAATTAGCTAGAGTAGCTTAGTGCAGAGCATTGTTGGCATAGAAATTTGCAAAATACTTACGAATCTGTATGTGGCAGACCCGTTGACTAAACTTCTCTCACAAGGAAAACATGATCACACCCTAGTATTCTTTGGGCGTTAATCACATAGCGATGTGAACTAGCTAGATTATTGAATCTAGTAAACCCTTTGAGTGTTGGTCACATGACGATGTGAACTATGGGTGTTAATCACATGGTGATGTGAACTATTGATGTTAAATCACATGGCGATGTGAACTAGATTATTGACTCTAGTGCAAGTGGGAGACTGAAGGAGATATGCCCTAGAGGCAATAATAAAGTTATTATTTATTTCCTTATTTCATGATAAATGTTTATTATTCATGCTACAATTGTATTAACCAGAAACATAATACATGTGTGAATACATAGACAAACAAAGTGTCACTAGTATGCCTCTACTTGACTAGCTCGTTAATCGAAGATGGTTATGTTTCCTAGCCATAGACATGAGTTGTCATTTGTTTAACGGGATAACATCATTAGGAGAATGATGTGATTGACTTGACCCATTCCATTAGCTTAGCACTTGATCGTTTAGTTTGTTGCTATTGCTTTCTTCATAACTTATACATGTTCCTATGACTATGAGATTATGCAACTCCCGTTTACCGGAGGAACATTTTGTGTGCTACCAAACGTCACAACGTAACTGGGTGATTATAAAGGTGCTCTACAGGTGTCTCCGAAGGTACTTGTTGGGTTGGCGTGTTTCGAGATTAGGATTTGTCACTCCGATTGTCGGAGAGGTATCTCTGGGCCCTCTCGGTAATGCACATCACATAAGCCTTGCAAGCATGGAAACTAATGAGTTAGTTGCGAGATGATGTATTACGGAACGAGTAAAGAGACTTGCCGGTAACGAGATTGAACTAGGTATTGAGATACCGACGATCAAATCTCGGGCAAGTAACATACCGATGACAAAGGGAACAACGTATGTTGTTATGCGGTCTGACCGATAAAGATCTTCGTAGAATATGTAGGACCAATATGAGCATCTAGGTTCCGCTATTGGTTATTGACCGGAGACATGTCTCGGTCATGTCTACATTGTTCTCGAACCCGTAGGGTCCGCACGCTTAAGGTTTCGATGACAGTTATATTATGAGTTTATGAGTTTTGATGTACCGAAGGAGTTCGGAGTCCCGGATGAGATCGGGGACATGACTAGGAGTCTCAAAATAGTTGAGACATAAAGATCGATATATTGGACGACTATATTCGGACATCGGAAAGGTTCCGAGTGGTTCAGGTATTTTTTGGAGTACCGGGGAGTTACGGGAATACGGGGGAAGAAGTATATGGGCTTATTGGGCTTTAGGGGAGAGGAAGAGGCAGGCCGCGCGCCCCCCATTGACTAGTCCGAATTGGACTAGGGGGAGGGGCGGCGCCCCCTCCTTCATTCTCTTCCCTCTTCCCCTCCCTTGTCTCCTACTCCTACTACATGGAAGGACTCCTAGTTGGACTAGGAAAAAGGGAATCCTACTCCCGGTGGGAGTAGGACTCCCCTAGGGCGCACCATAGAGAGGGCCGGCCCTCCCCTCCTCCACTCCTTTATATACGGGGGCAGGGGGCACCCCATAGACACACAAGTTGATCTTCATGATCGTTCCTTAGCCGTGTGCGGTGCCCCCCTCCACCATATTCCACCTCGGTCATATTGTAGCGGTGCTTAGGCGAAGCCCTGCGACGGTTGAACATCAAGATCGTCACCACACCGTCGTGCTGACGGAACTCCTCCCCGAAGCTTTTCTGGATCGGAGCCCGGGGTGCATCATCGAGCTGAACGTGTGCCAAGAACTCGGAGGTGCCGGAGTAACGGTGCTTGGATCGGTTGGACCGGGAAGACGTACGACTACTTCCTCTACGTTGCATCAACGCTTCCGCTTCGGTACGAGGGTACGTAGACAACACTCTCCCCTCTCGTTGCTATGCATCACCATGATCTTGCATGTGCGTAGGAATTTTTTTGAAATTACTACGTTCCCCAACAGCCACCGCCCTTCTGGTTGCGGAAGGAGCCCTTGCCGCCACTGCGCCCCTTGGAGGCGAGGTTGGCCGAGGATTTGAAGCCCCCGGCACTGTTCCCATGGAACATCTCGACCCTCTTGTCGAAGTTGGCCACCAAGGAGAAGAGGGCGTCAACGGTGATGGGTTCAACGCGAACGTCCAGTGCTGAGATGATCGGTTGGCAGTCCATGTCAAGGCCTGCGATGATGAAGGAGATGAGCTCCCCCTCCCCGATAGGTCTGCCCGCCGCCGCAAGTTCATCGGAGAGGGAGCGCATATGGCCGAAGTATGCCGAGGCCGACAACGAGCCCTTCTGGGCATTGGTGAGAGCAGCGCGAAGATTGTTCGCACGCGACAACAAGACAGCCGCAAACATAGATGCAAGGGCAGTCCAGACCGCATGGGAGGTTTCAAGGGAGGCAACCTGAACGAGGACCTCCTTGGAAAGATTGCGGAGGAGATAGGCGACAATTTGCTGGTCCTGGACGAGCCAGGGGGCGTGTGCAGGGTTGGGGGTGACCTGGTCCTTGCCCTCTTTGTCTTCGGTTGTGATTGTTTTTTGAGGCTCCTGGATGGTTTGATCAATATAGCCATACAAGCCAGCGCCCAGTATCTGGGATCGCGCTTGTGCTCTCTAGAGAACATAGTTCGTCCGTGTGAGCGGCTCGGAGGTGTTATAGTTCAGGCCGGAGGAGATTTGGGCAGTGGAGGTAGACATGATGGATGGCGGTGGTGAAGAGGTGGAAGATGAACAGGGATGCGGTGGGTGGGTGGGAGGTTGAAGATGATATGCTACTCCCTCCGTTCCAAAATAGATGACTCAATTTTATACAAAGTTAGTACAAAATTGAGTCATCTATTTTGGAACGGAGGGAGTAGATGAGATGGAAGAGGCCTGCTCTGTATACCATGTCAAATAATGATGAAGCGTCTCAATCTCCATACAGGGAGACCCGCAATGTATATATTGATTGGATGAGTTCGGTACAAGGTGCGGCAGCCTCTGGCTAACCATAGAGAGGATTACATGGGAGGTTACATGAGATAGAGAGATAGAGAGATAAGAGAGGACTCCTAACAAACTCAATCTTCGACTTACATGACTCTAACAATACCGAACCAAACACCCAACACGTTACATGTCTAACATGTGATTCGCATTAATGTACTGGGTTATTTCATTGTCGGTTTTCTCACAGCATAAAAACTGGTGATACCTTTTTCTTTTGGCAGTTTGTACTCATGATGCTTGGTTATAAACCATAGTTACCTTGAAATTCATAGAAAACTCACTAGAAGTTCTACTGTTCCCCTTCTTAAGTTTTTATTCTCTCAATACCATTGACCGGTGCCAAGATGATTCTGTTTCCCCAGTCATTTCTGCTGTTATCTAGAAATTTATCAAGCAGTCAACAGTCCAATTAATATAAATGTATCTGAACTTCTCCTTTTCGTTTGTTGATGAAACTTCTACAAGAATGAGTTATGCAGCAGCATTTATTTAAGCACAGTTTAAAGAATAGGACATTGCCGAATCATTTTGTCTAAGTACAATTTCTCACGAGGGTTTGCTAAGCGCAAAGTTATATTGTCTGGATACTTTTGTTCTGATTTTTCAAATTGATTTGAGGATTTTACCTTCTTGCCAAAGTAGAAGAGGCTGCGGACAAACCTATATATAGGTGGACACATGAGATTGTTAGTGGACATACTCTTAAACATCTATGTGCTGCGATGGTACCTGTTTTCTTGACTCTGATGCTGGCAAGGAGGACAATTGAACCTGACAGGTGTGCATCAGCTTACTCAGTGCATCGCTTGAGTCTATTTTTGTAGAGTTATATAGTTTGATTTTTTTCAAAAAGGAGGTTAAAACCCCCGGCTTCTGCATCAATGCGATGCATACAACCATTTTTATTAATTATTCAGGAGAGTACAAAATGAAGGCAATCATAGCCGAACCATCACAAGATATGAAATTAACACCTACGACTAAGTCGATTTCTTCCGTAGCAACGCCTTCAAGAAAGTATACACTCGTCGTTGCTGAGCCTGACCAATAATGGTCAGGACAAGAGTTTTCACCCCGGACATGAAGCGGTGTTCCAATCAGCATCTTGATGATAGATCATTATATAGTCGCCTTCGTCGGTACTCCACGCCCACCTTCACGCCCGTCGGGTGGACGCCCATGTCTCGATGCAGAACTGGCCGCTGCTACTCCACACCGGCGCCAGTCACACTGCAGCATGCTTCATACCGTCGGATCTTCTGCTCCGGAGCTAGAAGTTGACGGGGAACCACCACTGCGCCCCTTGCTCACCAGCGTAGGACTCCGTTGCTCGCGCCTCGAGCATCCTTGTGCGTTGGCCGCCACCCTCGCACCGGACGAATATCCTTTTTGAGCCGGCATCGAGTGCCACACACGACCACCGCCACTATGCCTGCAAATATGCCGACGCACTTGAATATGCACTGTTGTGCCACCTGATCTCCTTATCGCGGTTATCGAGGGCCGCCACCCCCGCCGCCATGACTACCCATGCATCCATTGCCGGCGATGTTGTGCGTGTCGTCGTCTCTTCGAACACTGGCACCATCATCTTCAACTCTCTCGCATAACGAGACACCGGCACCGACATATTGGCGCACGACAACAAAGCAGTATCGTCCAAATCTGCCTCGTCCGTGGTCGCCTCTGGTACCGCGATCATAGATGCCCGTGCATTGTTCCATGGACACCTCACTCAAGGCTGACCCATCCTTCACCATAGTTGTGCCGTTGTCGGCAGCACCGGCGTAGTCGCATGCCGGCGCTGGCTTCACATCTGTCTCGAAGGCCGCATCCAGATCGTCGGCGTCGCAGTTTCTCGTTGTGACCTCCGCGGCCACGTACGAGAAAGTGCTGAGACGTGCGGCATTGGGATCTCCGTGGTTGCACACACACTCCTGGCAGCGCTCACCACTGCAGTTATGGGCAGCCGCACCGATGCCACCGGCCGCCGCCGGCTGCATGAGCGAGTATGAGTGTGAGAAGGAGGAGGCGCCTTGGCCAGCGCCGCAGCCAGGACCGACGAGGGACGTCTCACCCTGTGCCGGTGCATGGATGCGCGTGACGACGCCGTGGCCATGACCGCGCCCTCTGCTCTCATACCACCCTCCGAGCACCACCTGCCGCCTCCAGCCATCTCCCTCCACCCCGGACATAGCCATCCCCGAGATCCAGCCTCCTGGAGGCCGCCGACGGACTGTGGTGGCTGGGGATGTGCGCGAGATCTCCGATCCGTTTGTTCGATTGAACCACTTTAAATCTGATGTTAGTATTGCTTGTTCTGCTTTGAGCAATACAAATACACCAAAATTGATGCCACAATATCATGGATTCCCATTCCATTGATGCTAATATGCGACCAAAATTGTGATGTTTTCCTCTTTATGAGATTGATCTTTCTTCACTTTGATTACTAGAATGATATCAGAATAAGACATCTGCAGTTAACTTGTTTCCTATTTTTCCATGAACTGATTCTGTTCAAACTAATAGTTCCCTTCCAAAAATCAATGTTTTCATTCATCATGTGTATGTAGTTTTGATAACATCACTACATTGAATAGGCCTTGCATCTATGTATCCATGTCAGTAATATTTTTCGTCTGTTATGAAGGGTAAGCTTACTCTAGATGTGGAAGATCAGTTGGAGAGAACGCGGTTCCAAAGATAGCAACACTGTAGATGTGAAATATGATTATGCTACAGTTTCAACTATGTCTGAACAACAGTAGAGATGTGTTTTTCATATGTACTCCCGAAGTGTAAAAATAGCATCAATCTGAATATCAGGAGTGTTCACAGTTGTTTGTCATTGCCTGCTAATCGACGTTTGTATGTGCTTGTTCCTGATCAAATCTTGTACACGAAGGAAAAATATATATCAGCGGCCTGATCAACTCTTTGTGCTCTAGTTTTTGCGAACCTCCAATGGCCTATACTGTTGAATAACGTGATTGTATTAGAAAACATAGGATAAACAAAAAGTATTCTGGCTTTTCTTGTACTTCAAGTAGATCATGTACTCCTATTTATATACCTATGAGGCTCAAATAATACATTCAACTATTTCATCAAATCTCTCTCTCCCGTCTAACATGGTATCAGCCTAATCGATTCAAACCCTAGTCGCCGCTGTCGCTTCCGCTCCGTGCCGCCCCCGGGGCGGGCGGTCTCCATGATCGCCACCGGGGGCCGCGTCGCCCGTACCTAGGGTTTGTCCGCCGGTCGCGTTGACCGGCTGCCCTAGAGAGTCTTTTTCCCGATCCTTTGATCCGGGTTTTCTCTCTCTCGCCGATCGTTTTGATCGGCGTTTTTCTTTTTGGTTTTCCGATCTAATCTTGATCGGTCTGCGTCACCCGCCATCGCCGTTGACCCCTGTGCGCCTCTACTCCAACCCCGACGCGACCAGCCGGCCTCTCCTCCGACCCGGCAGCCACACGCGCCGAGGCAGCCCGTCTGGGCCAGCCGCAGTCCGTGCATCGGTTCGCCCGTCGCCGTGCGCCGGCCGCCACCTCCCTGCTCTGATCGGGAAACCTGCATCGCCCCGACCCGGTGGCCTCGCGCCATGTCACAGCCAATCATAGCCGTCGCTCGTGCGTCAGCCCGCCCATCGATCCACGTCACCCGCCTCCGCCACGTCTGCACGACGACCCGGTGGTATACCTCACCGGCCTCGTCCTTGGCTGCATCGGGACGGCTTCGTCGGGCTCGTCAGCTGCCTCAACTCGGGCGCCGCTGCTCCGTTCGTTGCTCGGGCCTCGCTGCCCGGGCGCCGGCGCTGCTTTGACAGGACGGGTGGCGGGGCTGACAAGCTCGTCCGCACGACGTCCCATGCCATCCGTCATCGCCGGCCTCATCTCGAACTTCGCCGCCACCCCGCCACCACCAAGCGGCGTCCCCAACCTCACGCGCAATCGGCTTGATCACCCGCTCGCCGCCGTGATCCGCCTCATCTGCGCCGCGCGACCGACCTGGCCCGTCGGTTACGCGTGCCTCCGCAGGTCCCGTGAAGATCATCCCCGAGTTCAGCGCGCCCCTCCACCGATCGAGCAACGGGCTGCCGTTGCGTTGCCCTGTCAGGCCGCAGCGCCATCGCCCCGTGATTCTCCTTGCGACTGCATCGACTCGCGCGTCACCGCTACATCGCCCCTACGGGCCGTAGTGCTGCGATACGCGGTCCCAGTCGCCGCCCCGAGGCCGTCCCCGTGGTTGCACCGACCCATGCTTCGCCGCTGCACCGCCCCTTCGGGCCGTAGCGCCGTGGTCCGCGGTTCCCGCCGCTGCCCCGAGGTCTTCCCGCCTTCGTCCCGACCTGCCCGCCGCCGCTGCGTCGCCCCATCGTGCTGTAGCGCCGCCGCCCGCGGTCCACTCCGTCGTAACCGCGTGTCGACCTCCCGTGGTATGCGCCGCGCTGTCTCCCTTGGTGCGGGAACGCCATCGTCCGCGCCGGCCTTCGTCACGCTGTCAGGGTTCTTCGCCTACTTTGAGCACCGCCGCCGCACTCCTAACCTAGCCGCCGCCGTCGCCGTCTGGCCACCGCCGCACTCCTAACCTAGCCGCCGCCGTCACCGTCTGGCCACCGCCACCGCTCTTCTTTGGCTGCCGCCGCCCGTCCACCCCGTTCGTCTTCGTCCAGCACTAGCTCGTCGCCAGCATCTACCCCGACCACTTCGTCTACTCCGACAACCACGGGTGACATCGGCACCACGGCGATTGGCGCCACAACCGTCGTCGAGTCTTCTCTGCTGGCCCTTCGATTCCTCGACATGGCGAACAGCTCTTGCAGGTCCCAGTCTCCACATTTCCGGTGCTGGCAACACCGATGCGTGCCTTCATCCACGAAGTGTCCCCGGGCCTGGCAAGCCTGGTCGGCGTTTCGTCAACTTCGTCTTCGTCCGTCTACGCATGCCCGGTGCTGGCAACTCCGGTGCGTGCCTTCGTCCATGATGTGTCCCCGGGCTTGGCAAACCCGTCGCGACGCTTCGTCAACAACATCTTCTTCGCGGCGCACCACTACTTCGACATCACTGCGCCCATGCTAACTCGGCGCCCCCTTGCGTCCGTGGCTCCACGGCGACTTCCTCGACACCGGCCACCCCGACTCGACATCGACCACGAAATCATTCGCACAGCTACCTCGACCACGGCTACACCACCCACGCTCTTGACTATCTCGACAATGACACAAAGGGCTACCGCCTGCTTGAGCAACTTCGTCGGTTTTCACTACAGCCACGACTCCGCGATGCATCGACTGTTACCGCTGTGTGTGTGTGTGTGTGTGGGGGGGGGGGGGGTCCGTGGGCTTGCCTTCGGATTCTTCTCCAGTCTCACCGTCTGCGTCGCTACCGTTGTGACTGCGGGGGGATATTGAGTAACGTGATTGTATTAGGAAACATAGGATAAATTAGGAACTATTCTGGCTTGTCTTGTACTTCAAGTAGATCATGCACTCCTATTTATATGCCCACGAGGCTCAAGCAATACATTGAACTATTCCATCAAACCTCTCTCTCCCTTTTAACATATACCTCGTCCTGCACCTGGAAAGACCAGAGCCTATGTAACTGGACGGGGATCTACGTGACTGCATCCGGTTCAGTTGTTACTGCTCTTCTTAAGCTCTGTGCTATGCAGTCGACAACTTCATTGCATTGCTTGTCTAAGTAACGGATTGAGTTTAGGTTTCTTACTCTTTCAAAAATGAAAAAAAAGGAGTTCAGCTTTTAAGCACAGCGAGGAGGGGTTAATGCATCATTGCTTTGGGATACACAGGAACATAACGGTGGTTCAGAGGTGGGAGCTCTAGACCGAGATTTCCCCTGTTTTATCATGTAACTGTTGCCATGGATTGAGAACTCTAGATTCTGATTTCAGGTTCCCATGTTTTTTTTCCGATAGAGTACGGCTGATTCCAGCAGTGAAAATGGCATTTTTGCGAAACAGAATAAGCATGATGATCCGCCATGCCATAGTAATGCAAATGATCATGCCAATATGATGACCTGATGACCTCTTTGGTAGCAGGGGAATCGAGACTATATATATATGCAAGCGACAGTTTTCCCACCACCACACAATGCATACATGGTGTTGGCTGGGTGAAAAGATCCATACTCCACGCTTTTGTTTCCGAGATATTAGAGTAAACCAATAGAAAAAGCATGTTTTGCTTCACCGAATTTGTGAGCAAATAGAGTGACCTGCTCCCGTTGAACCAGGATGGGAGGAGAGCGGTTAGAGGTAGCTACCATTGAACCAGCATGGGAGGAGTGCTAGGACCGGAACAATTGTAAGGAATTGATCGAAAAACTGACAAGGGAATTGTCAGATTTAGGTGTAAAATGCAGGATAGTTGAGAATATAATCGCCTCTACTTCTAATTAATCAAAGGAAGTAAGTTTGGGCGAATTATTTCTTACTCTTTATTCACGATGGGAACGACATATATAGCCAGGTCGCTTCAGCGATTACTAGGAGTAAAACATGAGGTAAATGGCCTAAGCAAAGCCCCTGGTTGAACTAAATTACAGTAAACAGTAACTAATGCAATAAGCCAAGTGACAACAGCCATTGGATCTTGCCATCACAAGTGCACCGTTGGATAACCGACCGTGGCCTTCACTTGTGTTGCGCTGATGGATAACTAAGGGATATATGTTGAGATTTCTCTCCTGCTAGGACCTGACAAAGAGTCCATCAGAAAGAAGTATCCTAAGAGTCCATTAGGAAATTGCTAGATTAGAAAGACTCCAATTGCATAAGGAAGTCTAATCGTATTAGGAGAATGGGAAAGGCGAAGGCCTCAAGGGCCTAAGCATCCTTTATATAAGGATGACACGTGGCCACGCATTTTGTTTTCCAAAGCTGTTCTCTCATCTAAACCTATGTCTGCACAATCCCTTGCAGCCATGCATTTGGTGGATCAAGGTTCGCAATAGTTAGTATTAGCTAGAGCCAATCACCATGTCTTTCGCTGCTGCTGACAAGATATCGCGGAGGATACTCCACGTCACGACTAATCAGGCTATATATGTCATCACGGGGAGTGTGCTTCATCATTTTTGATCCTCATGGAGAACCTTAAAATTTGGTAGCAGGGGAATCAACATTATATATATGCAAGCAGAAGTTTTTTGACCGCCACATAATGACACAGTGCATATATGGATATCCTATGTTGGGTGGGTGAAACAGTTGATACCCCACACCCTTTTATTACCGAGATATTAAAGTAAACCAATATAACGAGCAAATTTTTCTTCACAGAATTTGCGAAACGATACCGAAAGTAGTCGGAGGTGTAGTGTAAAGAATGCCAAAGCCAGCCCTTGAGTGAGAGTGATGTGCGCTTCCTCTATTCAATCACAATTGTTTGCCTTTCAGCAACCCATCGCAACTCAAGAGGTGTCTTCTTATGTATGCATCTTGTTGTTTGCGCAGACAAAGAAAACAGTGGTCATAAAGCACATGTTACCCGTAGAAGAACAACTTCCTCTGTGTACGTAGTGTCGACAACAATTCACGAGATTGAATAAGCCTGGGCCCTGGGATATGTGATGTATGATGCCTTGCATCTCTGTACCCGTGTGACTAATATTTTTTCTCTGTCATGCAGGGTAAGTTTGCTCCAAATGTGGAAGATCAGTTGGAGCGAACGTCATTCCGAACAAAGCAGCACCGTAGACGTCAAATATGATTAAGCTGCATCTTCGACTAGTACATATGAATGATCCCGATCAGATCTTGTAGTAAATATATTCCAGGGGGCTCATGGACTCTTTGTTGGAAGAACAGAGCCTACCACCTGGCGCTTCCCGTGCGGCTTCTGAGTCCATTAAGCTGCATGCCATGATATACCTTTTCTAGACTTCCAGCCCCGTTAAACATCTAGACGCACTAGTGCAGAACCGGGCAATAGCACCGGTTCGTAAGGCCCTTTAGTGTCGGTTTGGTAACCGACGCTAAAATATAGACACAAAAGGCCCCCCTTTAGTACCGGTTCAGCACGAACCGGTGCTAAAGGGCAACCACGTGGCACGAGCCAGCTTCGGGGGCAGGGAGCCCTTTAGTACCGGTTGGTGTCACCAACCGGTATTAAAATGTTGGGGGGTTTTGGGTTTATGATTTCTTTTTCATTTAATTTTGTGTTTTCCATTTAATTCTTTTTCGTTTGCTGGTATTTTACGATACTACATATTGTACACGTTATGCATATATAGAAATAGAATTTCTAGTAGAACCGATCATAATATATATATATATACAATTTCTCCTAATTGGTGCCTTCGGAGCCAGTGGCATTAGCCTAGCTAATTGGTGCCTTCAGAGCACGATAACAATTGGAAGCGGTTCATGGGGGCGGTAGCGGGTAATAGTGTTCTCCTTTGGAATCTATGACCTGGTCGAGCAAAAATCCCGCTATTTCCTCTTGAATTGCTTCTATGCGGTCCTGTGCTAGGAGCTTGTCCCGCACCTCTTTGAACTGTTAAGAAGGAGATCAATATGCATGTGTATTAGTTGTGTGACTAGATATCGATAATGGTGTAAAAATTGTGAATATTATTCTGACAATCGATATCGTACCCACTCCTGTCTTTGAGATTTGCTCCTTTCGGACGCCATCATACAAATGTTCTCGCAAACGTAGTATGCACATAGATCATTCCCCAGCGGCTGCTTCAGGGCCTTTACAAGAATGGAATTTTGATCAGATAATAATTAATCAAGCATGATAATTAAAGAGATGGCAGCTAGCTAGTACTACTTAATTACTTACCTTGGGTCGATACCATTTCAGACTTTGTTTCCATGGGCCTGGAGTGACCCTGATGAACTTTGCCCAAGCCCTGCCCGCCGACAAAGAAATTGAATAAATAGGTTATTAAATAGTTATTATCAGGAAATGACGAACTAATTAAATAGGCCGAGATATAGTTAATAATGATTGAAATTACCTGTTGACTATCCCCTTCACGATGCTGTAGTCACGTGCTTTCTTAAGTTGCCAGTCTAGTACTTCAACTGCTCCTTCATCAACTTTAATGATTAACAAGATCTAGTGAAATCTGCATGCACACACGTTTGCATGTCTTAATTAAGCGGGCATATGTAAGGAAAAACATGTAGCTATAGCTAGTAGGGAAAAACAGAATTTGTAGTACAAGACAGTGTGACTCACTCGAAGTTGTAAGAAAGTAGTTCTTCATTGTATTTGAGTTCCTTGAAGAACTGTAGCATGCTTTCCTCTACACATTTTGCGTGATATGGATCTATTTTCCATGTGTATTCATTAATGGTATTTGGGTCAACGAACCCAATGCCATAGCGTCCACCTTTTTTCATTTCATAAATCTTCATCCTGCATAATACCACATAAAAGAATATAGTGAGGATAATTACAGGTAATGATTGATCAAAATGATCAGCTAGCTTGAGACTTAAATTACAGAAAGAAATCACTTACAGACTATAGCAACTGACGATAGATTTGTCGAGTGCGTCTTTATTGTATAGCTGAAAAAGTTCTGAATACTCAACGGTCACAGCTTTCTTATGGTAGTAATGCTCCTCGTTGACATTCACCATGAGGGACTCTCGATTGGAAATCTTGGTAATGTCCATGTACCATTGATGCAATGCATACATTCTTGTTGGGAGCTTATTGACCTCCTCTGGCTCGACCAAAGGTTGGCCCCGGGCATATATCCGTTTTATTTTCTCCTCTCTAGTCGGAGACATGGGCTCGATATCGAGGAGTTGTCCAATAGTGATCCCGATCGATTCAGCCTGCGCAATATGCTCCTCGGTTATTACCACATCGCCCACCCCGGGAACGTTAACGGTTTGCCCACAATAATATTGGGCGTGCCTACTCTCATGTGTTGTTGGCACAACAAGCGGGGGGATTGATTGCGCCGCCTGTTCTCAATAATATTGGGCGTGCCTACTCTCATGTGTTGTTGGCACAACAAGTGGGTGCATGAAGAAACTGACACACTTTATTTACTGCGAAGGAGATGTCAGGCCTAGTAAGTGTCAAGTACTGAAGTGCACCTACCAAGCTCCTGTATTTTGTGCCATCCTCATGACTCAAAGGTGTACCCTCCACAAGTGACAATTTCTCAGAACTAGATAATGGAGTGGTGGATGGTTTACAACCTTGGAGCCCTGCCTTGCTCATAAGATTGTTTGCATATTTTTCTTGAGAAAGATGAAGACCACCTTCCTTGTTGCGTTTGACCTCAATGCCAAGAAAATGGTGCAAATCTCCAATATCTTTCAGAGCAAACTCAGAGTTCAAGTCTTTGAGCAGAGCTGTAACTGCCTCACCAGATGAACTTGCGACAATAATATCATCAACATAAATGAGCACAAAGATGACTGTGTTGCACTTATTGTAAATAAACAAGGAGGTGTCAGATTTAGAGGAAACGAAACCAAGTGTTTGCAACTTGGAACTCAAGCGAGAATACCATGCTCGGGGAGCCTATTTCAAACCATAAAGTGATTTGTCAAGCCTGCAGATATGAGTTGGTTTGTCTGGGTTTGCAAAACCAGGAGGCTGCTTCATGTAGACTTCCTCTTCCAAAACACCATGAAGGAACACATTCTGTACATCTAGCTGGCGAAGATTCCAACCTCGTGACACAGCAATGGATAGAACAAGACGAATAGTAGCAACTTTAACAACAAGACTGAAAGTATCCTCATAATCAAGCCCATACCTCTGTTTGAAACCTCTGGCAACCAGTCTAGCTTTGTAGCGATCTATAGTACCATCTGACCATCTTTTGATACGAAAAACCCACTTACAATCAATGACATTTATACCTGGACATGAGGGAACGAGATGCCACATGTGGTTTTTCTGAAGAGCATGAAACTCCTCATGCATGGCTCTAGCCCACTTCGGATCAGCAAGTGCAGCGGAGACAGTGCGTGGCTCTTCTGCAAAAACAGGTGACACGGCTAAACCAAATTTAGTTGTGTAGTGAACCGGTTGAATTGTCCCATCCCGAAGGCGTGTACGGGGTGGTGAAGGGGGCGCCGGCATAGCCACAGACGATCCAGGGGAGGCAGCCACCTCCTGAACAGAAGGATCCAGCGATCCCGATGCAGGGGACCCGACTGGTCATGAGGCAGACACCGGATCGTCTGCGGCTGGAGATGATGATGATGACAGCCCGGGACATATAGAAGATCAAGGGCGCCTGACCGGGGCAGGCTCAGGTTGTGCACCAGGCCCACCTAGCCCAGCTGCATGTGGCATAGTGGAGGATAGGGCCCACCTGGAATAAACCAGCGGGGTGGGTGCGTAGCGCTCGGTCAAGATGTCTCCCGCGGGCGATTGGCGGGTCGCACCGGAGGGGACTAGCTCGGGCGTGGTCGACCGCGTGGCGGGGTCGGAGGGGCGCTGAAGAGGAGGCATCCGAGCCTAGGTTTTATGGTTTGATGTTATATGCACGAGTAGAACACAATTGAGTTGTGGGCGATATAAGTCATACTGCTTACCAGCATGTCATACTTTGGTTCGACGGTATTGTTGGATGAAGCGGCCCGGACCGACATTACGCGTACGCTTACGCGAGACTGGTTCTACCGCCGTGCTTTGCACACAGGTGGCTGGCGGGTGTCAGTTTCTCCAACTTTAGTTGAGCCGAGTGTGGCTACGCCCGGTCCTTGCGAAGGTTAAAACAGCACCAACTTGACAAACTATCGTTGTGGTTTTGATGCGTAGGCAAGATTGGTTCTTGCTAAGCCCATAGCAGCCACGTAAAACTTGCAACAACAAAGTAGAGGACGTCTAACTTGTTTTTGCAGGGCATGTTGTGATGTGATATGGTCAAGACATGATGAGATATAAGTTGTTGTATGAGATGATCATGTTTTGTTGAAGTTATCGACAACTGGCAAAAGCTTTACGGTTGTCTCTTTATTGCATAAGATGCAAGCGCCAAATAATTGCTTTACTTTATCACTATGCGATAGCAATAGTTGCAAGAGCAATAGTTGGCGAGACGACCATATGATGACACATTGATATAGATCAAGATGATGGAGATCATGGTGTCATGCCGGTGACGATAGAGATCATGAGAGTACTTTGGAGATGGAGATCAAAGGCACAAGATGATGATGGCCATATCATGTCACATATTTTGATTGCATGTGATGTTTATCTTTTATACATCTTATTTTGCTTAGTTCGACGGTAGCTTTATAAGATGATCTCTCACTAAATTTCAAGATAAAAATGTTCTCCCTGAGTATGCACCATTGCCAAAGTTCGTCGTGCCCAGACACCACGTGATGATCGGGTGTGATAAGCTCTACGTCCATCTACAACGGGTGCAAGCTAGTTTGGCACACGCAGAATACTCAGGTTGAACTTGACGAGCCTAGCATATGCAGATATGTCCTCGGAACACTGAGACCGAAAGGTCGAGCGTGAATAATATAGTAGATATGATCAACATAATGATGTTCACCATTGAAAGCTACTCCATTTCACGTGATGATCGGTTATGGTTTAGTTGATTTGGATCACGTGATCACTTAGAGGATTAGAGGGATGTCTATCTAAGTGGGAGTTCTTAAGTAATATGATTAATTGAACTTAAATTTATCATGAACTTAGTCCTGGTAATATTTTGCAAATCATGTTGTAGATCAATAGCTCGCGTTGTTGCTTCCCTATGTTTATTTTGATATGTTCCTAGAGGAAATTGTGTTGAAAGATGTTAGTAGCAATGATGCGGATTGAATCCATGATCTGAGGTTTATCCTCATTGCTGCACAGAGGAATTATGTCCTTGATGCACCGCTAGGTGACAGACCTATTGCAGGAGCAGATGCAGACGTTATGAACGTTTGGCTAGCTAAATATGATGACTACTTGATAGTTTAGTGCACCATGCTTAACGGCTTAGAATCGGGACTTCAAAAGACGTTTTGAACGTCATGTACCATATGAGATGTTCCAGGAGTTGAAGTTAATATTTCAAGCAAATACCCGAGTTGAGAGATATGAAGTCTCCAACAAGTTCTATAGCTAAAAGATGGAGGAGAATCGCTCAACTAGTGAGCATGTGCTCAGATTGTCTGGGTACTACAATCGCTTGAATCGAGTGGGAGTTAATCTTCCAGATAAGATAGTGATTGACAAAATTCTCTAGTCACCATCACCAAGTTAGTAGAACTTCGTGATGAACTATAGTATGCAAGGGATGACGAAAATGAATCCCGAGGTTTTCATGATGATGAAATTGATGAAGGTAGAAATCAAGAAAGAGCATCAAGTGTTGATGGTTGACAAGATCACTAGTTTTAAGAAAAGGGCAAAGGGAAAAAGAGGAACTTCAAGAAAAACAGCAAGCAATTTGCTGCTCAAGTGAAGAAGCCCAAGTCTGGTCCTAAGCCTGAGACTAAGTGCTTCTACTTCAAAGGGACTGGTCACTAGAAGCGGAACTACCCCAAGTGATTGGCGGATAAGAAGGATGGCAAAGTGAACATAAGTATATTTGATATACATGTTATTGATGTGTACTTTACTAGTGTTTATAGCAACCCCTTAGTATTTGATACTAGTTCAGTTGCTAAGAGTAGTAACTCGAAACGGGAGTTGCAGAATGAATAGAGACTAGTTAAGGGTGAAGTGACGATGTGTGTTGGAAGTGGTTCCAAGATTGATATGATCATCATCGCACACTCCCTATACTTTCGGGATTAGTGTTGAACCTAAATAAGTGTTATTTGGTGTTTGCATTGAGCATAAATATGATTTGATCATGTTTATTGCAATACGGTTATTCATTTAAGTAAGAGAACAAATTGTTGTTCTGTTTACATGAATAAAACCTTATATGGTTACACACCCAATGAAAATGGTTCGTTGGATCTCGATCGTAGTGATACACATATTCATGATATTGAAGCCAAAAGATGCAAAGTTAATAATGATAGTGCAACTTATTTGTGGCACTGCTGTTTAGGTCATATTGGTGTAAAGCACATGAAGAAACTCCATGCTGATGGGCTTTTGGAATCACTTGATTATGAATCAGTTGATGCTTGCGAACCATGCCTCATGGGCAAGATGACTAAGACTCCGTTCTCCGGAACAATGGAGCGAGCAACAGATTTGTTGGAAATCATACATACTGATGTATGTGGTCCAATGAATATTAAGGCTGATGGCAGGTATCATTATTTTCTGATCTTCACAGATGATTTGAGCAGATATGGGTATATCTACTTAATGAAACACAAGTCTGAAACAGTTGAAAAATTCAAAGAATTTCAGAGTGAAGTGGAGAATCATCGTAACAAAAATGAAAGTTTCTACAATATGATCGCAGAAGTAAAATATTTGAGTTACGAGTTTGGCCTTCAGTTAAAAACAATGTGAAATAGTTTCAGTACTCACGCCACCTGGAACACCACAGCATAATGGTGTGTCCGAACTTCATAACCGTACTTTATTAGATATGGTGCGATCTATGATGTCTCTTACCGATCTACCACTATCGTTTTGGGGTTATGCATTAGAGACAGCTGCATTCACGTTAAATAGGGCACCATCTAAGTCCGTTGAGACGACACAATCTGAACTGTGGTCTGGCAAGAAACCAAAGTTGTCATTTCTTAAAGTTTGGGGTTGTGATGCTTATATGAAAAAGTTTCATCCTAATAAGCTCAAACCCAAATCGGAGAAATATGTCTTCATAGGATACCCATAGGAGACTGTTGGGTACACCTTCTATCACAAATCCGAAGGCAAGACTTTTGTTGCTAAATTCGGAGTTTTTCTAGAGAAGGAGTTTCTCTCGAAAGAAGTGAGTGGGAGGAAAGTAGAACTTGATGAGGTAACTGTACCTGCTCCCTTATTGGAAAGTAGTTCATCACAGAAATCTGTTCCTGTGACTACTACACCAATTAGTGAGGAAGCTAATGATGATGATCATGTAACTTCAGATCAAGTTACTACCGAATCTCGTAGGTAAACCAGAGTGAGATCCGCAACAGAGTGGTACGATAATCCTGTTCTGGAAGTCATGTTACTAGACCATGACGAACTTGCGAACTATGAGGAAGCGATGATGAGCCCAGATTCCGCGAAATGGTTTGAGGCCATGAAATCTGAGATATGATCCATGTATGAGAACAAAGTATGGACTTTGATGGATTTGCCCGATGATCGGCAAGCCATAGAAAATAAAAGGATCTTCAAGAGGAAGACGGACGCTGATAGTAGTGTTACTATCTACAAATCTGGAATTGTCGCAAACGGTTTTCGACAAGTTCAAGGTATTGACTACGATAAGATTTTCTCACTCGTATCTATGCTTAAGTCTGTCCGAATCATGTTAGCAATTGCCGCATTTTATGAAATCTGGCAAATGGATAAACAAAACTGGATTCCTTAATGGATTTACTAAAGAATAGTTGTATATGATGCAACTAGAAGGTTTTGTCGATCCTAAAGGTGTTAACTAAATATGCCCTAGAGGAAATGAGTACATACGTTGACAAGATTTTAAAGTAGTTCAAAATGGAATAGTCAAAGAAAGAGTTCTTGCCTGTGTTGCAAGGTGTGAAATTGAGTAAGACTCAAAGCCCGACCACGGCAGAAGATAGAGAGAGAATGAAAGTCATTCCCTGTGCCTCAGCCATAGGTTCTATAAAGTATGCCATGCTGTGTACCAGACCTATTGTATACCCTGCCCTGAGTTTGGCAAGGGAGTACAATAATGATCTAGGAGTAGATCACTGGACATTTGTCAAAATTATCCTTAGTGGAATAAGGATATGTTTCTCGATTATGGAGGTGACAAAAGGTTCGTCGTAAAGGGTTACGTCGATGCAAGTTTTGACACTGATCTAGATGACTCAAAGTCTCAATCTGGATACATATTGAAAGTGGGAGCAATTAGCTAGAGTAGCTTAGTGCAGAGCATTGTTGGCATAGAAATTTGCAAAATACTTACGAATCTGTATGTGGCAGACCCGTTGACTAAACTTCTCTCACAAGGAAAACATGATCACACCCTAGTACTCTTTGGGCGTTAATCACATAGCGATGTGAACTAGCTAGATTATTGAATCTAGTAAACCCTTTGAGTGTTGGTCACATGACGATGTGAACTATGGGTGTTAATCACATGGTGATGTGAACTATTGATGTTAAATCACATGGCGATGTGAACTAGATTATTGACTCTAGTGCAAGTGGGAGACTGAAGGAAATATGCCCTAGAGGCAATAATAAAGTTATTATTTATTTCCTTATTTCATGATAAATGTTTATTATTCATGCTACAATTGTATTAACCAGAAACATAATACATGTGTGAATACATAGACAAACAAAGTGTCACTAGTATGCCTCTACTTGACTAGCTCGTTAATCGAAGATGGTTATGTTTCCTAGCCATAGACATGAGTTGTTATTTGATTAACGGGATAACATCATTAGGAGAATGATGTGATTGACTTGACCCATTCCATTAGCTTAGCACTTGATCGTTTAGTTTGTTGCTATTGCTTTCTTCATAACTTATACATGTTCCTATGACTATGAGATTATGCAACTCCCGTTTACCGGAGGAACATTTTGTGTGCTACCAAACGTCACAACGTAACTGGGTGATTATAAAGGTGCTCTACAGGTGTCTCCGAAGGTACTTGTTGGGTTGGCGTATTTCGAGATTAGGATTTGTCACTCCGATTGTCGGAGAGGTATCTCTGGGCCCTCTCGGTAATGCACATCACATAAGCCTTGCAAGCATGGAAACTAATGAGTTAGTTGCGAGATGATGTATTACGGAACGAGTAAAGAGACTTGCCGGTAACGAGATTGAACTAGGTATTGAGATACCGACGATCAAATCTCGGGCAAGTAACATACCGATGACAAAGGGAACAACGTATGTTGTTATGCGGTCTGACCGATAAAGATCTTCGTAGAATATGTAGGACCAATATGAGCATCCAGGTTCCGCTATTGCTTATTGACCGGAGACATGTCTCGGTCATGTCTACATTGTTCTCGAACCCGTAGGGTCCGCACGCTTAAGGTTTCGATGACAGTTATATTATGAGTTTATGAGTTTTGATGTACCGAAGGAGTTCGGAGTCCCGGATGAGATCGGGGACATGACTAGGAGTCTCAAAATAGTTGAGACATAAAGATCGATATATTGGACGACTATATTCGGACATCGGAAAGGTTCCGAGTGGTTCAGGTATTTTTTGGAGTACCGGGGAGTTACGGGAATACGGGGGAAGAAGTATATGGGCTTATTGGGCTTTAGGGGAGAGGAAGAGGCAGGCCGCGCGCCCCCCATTGACTAGTCCGAATTGGACTAGGGGGAGGGGCGGCGCCCCCTCCTTCATTCTCTTCCCTCTTCCCCTCCCTTGTCTCCTACTCCTACTACATGGAAGGACTCCTAGTTGGACTAGGAAAAGGGGAATCCTACTCCCGGTGGGAGTAGGACTCCCCTAGGGCGCACCATAGAGAGGGCCGGCCCTCCCCTCCTCCACTCCTTTATATACGGGGGCAGGGGGCACCCCATAGACACACAAGTTGATCTTCATGATCGTTCCTTAGCCGTGTGCGGTGCCCCCCTCCACCATATTCCACCTCGGTCATATTGTAGCGGTGCTTAGGCGAAGCCCTGCGACGGTTGAACATCAAGATCGTCACCACACCGTCGTGCTGACGGAACTCCTCCCCGAAGCTTTTCTGGATCGGAGCCCGGGGTGCATCATCGAGCTGAACGTGTGCCAAGAACTCGGAGGTGTCGGAGTAACGGTGCTTGGATCGGTTGGACCGGGAAGACGTACGACTACTTCCTCTACGTTGCATCAACGCTTCCGCTTCGGTACGAGGGTACGTAGACAACACTCTCCCCTCTCGTTGCTATGCATCACCATGATCTTGCATGTGCGTAGGAATTTTTTTGAAATTACTACGTTCCCCAACAGCCACCGCCCTTCTGGTTGCGGAAGGAGCCCTTGCCGCCACTGCGCCCCTTGGAGGCGAGGTTGGCCGAGGATTTGAAGCCCCCGGCACTGTTCCCATGGAACATCTCGACCCTCTTGTCGAAGTTGGCCACCAAGGAGAAGAGGGCGTCAACGGTGATGGGTTCAACGCGAACGTCCAGTGCTGAGATGATCGGTTGGCAGTCCATGTCAAGGCCTGGGATGATGAAGGAGATGAGCTCCCCCTCCCCGATAGGTCTGCCCGCCGCCGCAAGTTCATCGGAGAGGGAGCGCATATGGCCGAAGTATGCCGAGGCCGACAACGAGCCCTTCTGGGCATTGGTGAGAGCAGCGCGAAGATTGTTCGCACGCGACAACAAGACAGCCGCAAACATAGATGCAAGGGCAGTCCAGACCGCATGGGAGGTTTCAAGGGAGGCAACCTGAACGAGGACCTCCTTGGAAAGATTGCGGAGGAGATAGGCGACAATTTGCTGGTCCTGGACGAGCCAGGGGGCGTGTGCAGGGTTGGGGGTGACCTGGTCCTTGCCCTCTTTGTCTTCGGTTGTGATTGTTTTTTGAGGCTCCTGGATGGTTTGATCAATATAGCCATACAAGCCAGCGCCCAGTATCTGGGATCGCGCTTGTGCTCTCTAGAGAACATAGTTCGTCCGTGTGAGCGGCTCGGAGGTGTTATAGTTCAGGCCGGAGGAGATTTGGGCAGTGGAGGTAGACATGATGGATGGCGGTGGTGAAGAGGTGGAAGATGAACAGGGATGCGGTGGGTGGGTGGGAGGTTGAAGATGATATGCTACTCCCTCCGTTCCAAAATAGATGACTCAATTTTATACAAAGTTAGTACAAAATTGAGTCATCTATTTTGGAACGGAGGGAGTAGATGAGATGGAAGAGGCCTGCTCTGTATACCATGTCAAATAATGATGAAGCGTCTCAATCTCCATACAGGGAGACCCGCAATGTATATATTGATTGGATGAGTTCGGTACAAGGTGCGGCAGCCTCTGGCTAACCATAGAGAGGATTACATGGGAGGTTACATGAGATAGAGAGATAGAGAGATAAGAGAGGACTCCTAACAAACTCAATCTTCGACTTACATGACTCTAACAATACCGAACCAAACACCCAACACGTTACATGTCTAACATGTGATTCGCATTAATGTACTGGGTTATTTCATTGTCGGTTTTCTCACAGCATAAAAACTGGTGATACCTTTTTCTTTTGGCAGTTTGTACTCATGATGCTTGGTTATAAACCATAGTTACCTTGAAATTCATAGAAAACTCACTAGAAGTTCTACTGTTCCCCTTCTTAAGTTTTTATTCTCTCAATACCATTGACCGGTGCCAAGATGATTCTGTTTCCCCAGTCATTTCTGCTGTTATCTAGAAATTTATCAAGCAGTCAACAGTCCAATTAATATAAATGTATCTGAACTTCTCCTTTTCGTTTGTTGATGAAACTTCTACAAGAATGAGTTATGCAGCAGCATTTATTTAAGCACAGTTTAAAGAATAGGACATTGCCGAATCATTTTGTCTAAGTACAATTTCTCACGAGGGTTTGCTAAGCGCAAAGTTATATTGTCTGGATACTTTTGTTCTGATTTTTCAAATTGATTTGAGGATTTTACCTTCTTGCCAAAGTAGAAGAGGCTGCGGACAAACCTATATATAGGTGGACACATGAGATTGTTAGTGGACATACTCTTAAACATCTATGTGCTGCGATGGTACCTGTTTTCTTGACTCTGATGCTGGCAAGGAGGACAATTGAACCTGACAGGTGTGCATCAGCTTACTCAGTGCATCGCTTGAGTCTATTTTTGTAGAGTTATATAGTTTGATTTTTTTCAAAAAGGAGGTTAAAACCCCCGGCTTCTGCATCAATGCGATGCATACAACCATTTTTATTAATTATTCAGGAGAGTACAAAATGAAGGCAATTATAGCCGAACCATCACAAGATATGAAATTAACACCTACGACTAAGTCGATTTCTTCCGTAGCAACGCCTTCAAGAAAGTATACACTCGTCGTTGCTGAGCCTGACCAATAATGGTCAGGACAAGAGTTTTCACCCCGGACATGAAGCGGTGTTCCAATCAGCATCTTGATGATAGATCATTATATAGTCGCCTTCGTCGGTACTCCACGCCCACCTTCACGCCCGTCGGGTGGACGCCCATGTCTCGATGCAGAACTGGCCGCTGCTACTCCACACCGGCGCCAGTCACACTGCAGCATGCTTCATACCGTCGGATCTTCTGCTCCGGAGCTAGAAGTTGACGGGGAACCACCACTGCGCCCCTTGCTCACCAGCGTAGGACTCCGTTGCTCGCGCCTCGAGCATCCTTGTGCGTTGGCCGCCACCCTCGCACCGGACGAATATCCTTTTTGAGCCGGCATCGAGTGCGACACACGACCACCGCCACTATGCCTGCAAATATGCCGACGCACTTGAATATGCACTGTTGTGCCACCTGATCTCCTTATCGCGGTTATCGAGGGCCGCCACCCCCGCCGCCATGACTACCCATGCATCCATTGCCGGCGATGTTGTGCGTGTCGTCGTCTCTTCGAACACTGGCACCATCATCTTCAACTCTCTCGCATAACGAGACACCGGCACCGACATATTGGCGCACGACAACAAAGCAGCATCGTCCAAATCTGCCTCGTCCGTGGTCGCCTCTGGTACCGCGATCATAGATGCCCGTGCATTGTTCCATGGACACCTCACTCAAGGCTGACCCATCCTTCACCATAGTTGTGCCGTTGTCGGCAGCACCGGCGTAGTCGCATGCCGGCGCTGGCTTCACATCTGTCTCGAAGGCCGCATCCAGATCGTCGGCGTCGCAGTTTCTCGTTGTGACCTCCGCGGCCACGTACGAGAAAGTGCTGAGACGTGCGGCATTGGGATCTCCGTGGTTGCACACACACTCCTGGCAGCGCTCACCACTGCAGTTATGGGCAGCCGCACCGATGCCACCGGCCGCCGCCGGCTGCATGAGCGAGTATGAGTGTGAGAAGGAGGAGGCGCCTTGGCCAGCGCCGCAGCCAGGACCGACGAGGGACGTCTCACCCTGTGCCGGTGCATGGATGCGCGTGACGACGCCGTGGCCATGACCGCGCCCTCTGCTCTCATGCCACCCTCCGAGCACCACCTGCCGCCTCCAGCCATCTCCCTCCACCCCGGTCATAGCCATCCCCGAGATCCAGCCTCCTGGAGGCCGCCGACGGACTGTGGTGGCTGGGGATGTGCGCGAGATCTCCGATCCGTTTGTTCGATTGAACCACTTTAAATCTGATGTTAGTATTGCTTGTTCTGCTTTGAGCAATACAAATACACCAAAATTGATGCCACAATATCATGGATTCCCATTCCATTGATGCTAATATGCGACCAAAATTGTGATGTTTTCCTCTTTATGAGATTGATCTTTCTTCACTTTGATTACTAGAATGATATCAGAATAAGACATCTGCAGTTAACTTGTTTCCTATTTTTCCATGAACTGATTCTGTTCAAACTAATAGTTCCCTTCCAAAAATCAATGTTTTCATTCATCATGTGTATGTAGTTTTGATAACATCACTACATTGAATAGGCCTTGCATCTATGTATCCATGTCAGTAATATTTTTCGTCTGTTATGAAGGGTAAGCTTACTCTAGATGTGGAAGATCAGTTGGAGAGAACGCGGTTCCAAAGATAGCAACACTGTAGATGTGAAATATGATTATGCTACAGTTTCAACTATGTCTGAACAACAGTAGAGATGTGTTTTTCATATGTACTCCCGAAGTGTAAAAATAGCATCAATCTGAATATCAGGAGTGTTCACAGTTGTTTGTCATTGCCTGCTAATCGACGTTTGTATGTGCTTGTTCCTGATCAAATCTTGTACACGAAGGAAAAATATATATCAGCGGCCTGATCAACTCTTTGTGCTCTAGTTTTTGCGAACCTCCAATGGCCTATACTGTTGAATAACGTGATTGTATTAGAAAACATAGGATAAACAAAAAGTATTCTGGCTTTTCTTGTACTTCAAGTAGATCATGTACTCCTATTTATATACCTATGAGGCTCAAATAATACATTCAACTATTTCATCAAATCTCTCTCTCCCGTCTAACATGGTATCAGCCTAATCGATTCAAACCCTAGTCGCCGCTGTCGCTTCCGCTCCGTGCCGCCCCCGGGGCGGGCGGTCTCCATGATCTCCACCGGGGGCCGCGTCGCCCGTACCTAGGGTTTGTCCGCCGGTCGCGTTGACCGGCTGCCCTAGAGAGTCTTTTTCCCGATCCTTTGATCCGGGTTTTCTCTCTCTCGCCGATCGTTTTGATCGGCGTTTTTCTTTTTGGTTTTCCGATCTAATCTTGATCGGTCTGCGTCACCCGCCATCGCCGTTGACCCCTGTGCGCCTCTACTCCAACCCCGACGCGACCAGCCGGCCTCTCCTCCGACCCGGCAGCCACACGCGCCGAGGCAGCCCGTCTGGGCCAGCCGCAGTCCGTGCATCGGTTCGCCCGTCGCCGTGCGCCGGCCGCCACCTCCCTGCTCTGATCGGGAAACCTGCATCGCCCCGACCCGGTGGCCTCGCGCCATGTCACAGCCAATCATAGCCGTCGCTCGTGCGTCAGCCCGCCCATCGATCCACGTCACCCGCCTCCGCCACGTCTGCACGACGACCCGGTGGTATACCTCACCGGCCTCGTCCTTGGCTGCATCGGGACGGCTTCGTCGGGCTCGTCAGCTGCCTCAACTCGGGCGCCGCTGCTCCGTTCGTTGCTCGGGCTGGCCCTTCGATTCCTCGACATGGCGAACAGCTCGTGCAGGTCCCAGTCTCCGCATTTCCGGTGCTGGCAACACCGATGCGTGCCTTCATCCACGAAGTGTCCCCGGGCCTGGCAAGCCTGGTCGGCGTTTCGTCAACTTCGTCTTCGTCCGTCTACGCATGCCCGGTGCTGGCAACTCCGGTGCGTGCCTTCGTCCATGATGTGTCCCCGGGCTTGGCAAACCCGTCGCGACGCTTCGTCAACAACATCTTCTTCGCGGCGCACCACTACTTCGACATCACTGCGCCCATGCTAACTCGGCGCCCCCTTGCGTCCGTGGCTCCACGGCGACTTCCTCGACACCGGCCACCCCGACTCGACATCGACCACGAAATCATTCGCACAGCTACCTCGACCACGGCTACACCACCCACGCTCTTGACTATCTCGACAATGACACAAAGGGCTACCGCCTGCTTGAGCAACTTCGTCGGTTTTCACTACAGCCACGACTCCGCGATGCATCGACTGTTACCGCTGTGTGTGTGTGTGTGGGGGGGGGGGGGTCCGTGGGCTTGCCTTCGGATTCTTCTCCAGTCTCACCGTCTGCGTCGCTACCGTTGTGACTGCGGGGGGATATTGAGTAACGTGATTGTATTAGGAAACATAGGATAAATTAGGAACTATTCTGGCTTGTCTTGTACTTCAAGTAGATCATGCACTCCTATTTATATGCCCACGAGGCTCAAGCAATACATTGAACTATTCCATCAAACCTCTCTCTCCCTTTTAACATATACCTCGTCCTGCACCTGGAAAGACCAGAGCCTATGTAACTGGACGGGGATCTACGTGACTGCATCCGGTTCAGTTGTTACTGCTCTTCTTAAGCTCTGTGCTATGCAGTCGACAACTTCATTGCATTGCTTGTCTAAGTAACGGATTGAGTTTAGGTTTCTTACTCTTTCAAAAATGAAAAAAAAGGAGTTCAGCTTTTAAGCACAGCGAGGAGGGGTTAATGCATCATTGCTTTGGGATACACAGGAACATAACGGTGGTTCAGAGGTGGGAGCTCTAGACCGAGATTTCCCCTGTTTTATCATGTAACTGTTGCCATGGATTGAGAACTCTAGATTCTGATTTCAGGTTCCCATGTTTTTTTTCCGATAGAGTACGGCTGATTCCAGCAGTGAAAATGGCATTTTTGCGAAACAGAATAAGCATGATGATCCGCCATGCCATAGTAATGCAAATGATCATGCCAATATGATGACCTGATGACCTCTTTGGTAGCAGGGGAATCGAGACTATATATATATGCAAGCGACAGTTTTCCCACCACCACACAATGCATACATGGTGTTGGCTGGGTGAAAAGATCCATACTCCACGCTTTTGTTTCCGAGATATTAGAGTAAACCAATAGAAAAAGCATGTTTTGCTTCACCGAATTTGTGAGCAAATAGAGTGACCTGCTCCCGTTGAACCAGGATGGGAGGAGAGCGGTTAGAGGTAGCTACCATTGAACCAGCATGGGAGGAGTGCTAGGACCGGAACAATTGTAAGGAATTGATCGAAAAACTGACAAGGGAATTGTCAGATTTAGGTGTAAAATGCAGGATAGTTGAGAATATAATCGCCTCTACTTCTAATTAATCAAAGGAAGTAAGTTTGGGCGAATTATTTCTTACTCTTTATTCACGATGGGAACGACATATATAGCCAGGTCGCTTCAGCGATTACTAGGAGTAAAACATGAGGTAAATGGCCTAAGCAAAGCCCCTGGTTGAACTAAATTACAGTAAACAGTAACTAATGCAATAAGCCAAGTGACAACAGCCATTGGACCTTGCCATCACAAGTGCACCGTTGGATAACCGACCGTGGCCTTCACTTGTGTTGCGCTGATGGATAACTAAGGGATATATGTTGAGATTTCTCTCCTGCTAGGACCTGACAAAGAGTCCATCAGAAAGAAGTATCCTAAGAGTCCATTAGGAAATTGCTAGATTAGAAAGACTCCAATTGCATAAGGAAGTCTAATCGTATTAGGAGAATGGGAAAGGCGAAGGCCTCAAGGGCCTAAGCATCCTTTATATAAGGATGACACGTGGCCACGCATTTTGTTTTCCAAAGCTGTTCTCTCATCTAAACCTATGTCTGCACAATCCCTTGCAGCCATGCATTTGGTGGATCAAGGTTCGCAATAGTTAGTATTAGCTAGAGCCAATCACCATGTCTTTCGCTGCTGCTGACAAGATATCGCGGAGGATACTCCACGTCACGACTAATCAGGCTATATATGTCATCACGGGGAGTGTGCTTCATCATTTTTGATCCTCATGGAGAACCTTAAAATTTGGTAGCAGGGGAATCAACATTATATATATGCAAGCAGAAGTTTTTTGACCGCCACATAATGACACAGTGCATATATGGATATCCTATGTTGGGTGGGTGAAACAGTTGATACCCCACACCCTTTTATTACCGAGATATTAAAGTAAACCAATATAACGAGCAAATTTTTCTTCACAGAATTTGCGAAACGATACCGAAAGTAGTCGGAGGTGTAGTGTAAAGAATGCCAAAGCCAGCCCTTGAGTGAGAGTGATGTGCGCTTCCTCTATTCAATCACAATTGTTTGCCTTTCAGCAACCCATCGCAACTCAAGAGGTGTCTTCTTATGTATGCATCTTGTTGTTTGCGCAGACAAAGAAAACAGTGGTCATAAAGCACATGTTACCCGTAGAAGAACAACTTCCTCTGTGTACGTAGTGTCGACAACAATTCACGAGATTGAATAAGCCTGGGCCCTGGGATATGTGATGTATGATGCCTTGCATCTCTGTACCCGTGTGACTAATATTTTTTCTCTGTCATGCAGGGTAAGTTTGCTCCAAATGTGGAAGATCAGTTGGAGCGAACGTCATTCCGAACAAAGCAGCACCGTAGACGTCAAATATGATTAAGCTGCATCTTCGACTAGTACATATGAATGATCCCGATCAGATCTTGTAGTAAATATATTCCAGGGGGCTCATGGACTCTTTGTTGGAAGAACAGAGCCTACCACCTGGCGCTTCCCGTGAGGCTTCTGAGTCCATTAAGCTGCATGCCATGATATACCTTTTCTAGACTTCCAGCCCCGTTAAACATCTAGACGCACTAGTGCAGAACCGGGCAATAGCACCGGTTCGTAAGGCCCTTTAGTGTCGGTTTGGTAACCGACGCTAAAATATAGACACAAAAGGCCCCCCTTTAGTACCGGTTCAGCACGAACCGGTGCTAAAGGGCAACCACGTGGCACGAGCCAGCTTCGGGGGCAGGGAGCCCTTTAGTACCGGTTGGTGTCACCAACCGGTATTAAAATGTTGGGGGGTTTTGGGTTTATGATTTCTTTTTCATTTAATTTTGTGTTTTCCATTTAATTCTTTTTCGTTTGCTGGTATTTTACGATACTACATATTGTACACGTTATGCATATATAGAAATAGAATTTCTAGTAGAACCGATCATAATATATATATATATATATATACAATTTCTCCTAATTGGTGCCTTCGGAGCAAGTGGCATTAGCCTAGCTAATTGGTGCCTTCAGAGCACGATAACAATTGGAAGCGGTTCATGGGGGCGGTAGCGGGTAATAGTGTTCTCCTTTGGAATCTATGACCTGGTCGAGCAAAAATCCCGCTATTTCCTCTTGAATTGCTTCTATGCGGTCCTGTGCTAGGAGCTTGTCCCGCACCTCTTTGAACTGTTAAGAAGGAGATCAATATGCATGTGTATTAGTTGTGTGACTAGATATCGATAATGGTGTAAAAATTGTGAATATTATTCTGACAATCGATATCGTACCCACTCCTGTCTTTGAGATTTGCTCCTTTCGGACGCCATCATACAAATGTTCTCGCAAACGTAGTATGCACATAGATCATTCCCCAGCGCCTGCTTCAGGGCCTTTACAAGAATGGAATTTTGATCAGATAATAATTAATCAAGCATGATAATTAAAGAGATGGCAGCTAGCTAGTACTACTTAATTACTTACCTTGGGTCGATACCATTTCAGACTTTGTTTCCATGGGCCTGGAGTGACCCTGATGAACTTTGCCCAAGCCCTGCCCGCCGACAAAGAAATTGAATAAATAGGTTATTAAATAGTTATTATCAGGAAATGACGAACTAATTAAATAGGCCGAGATATAGTTAATAATGATTGAAATTACCTGTTGACTATCCCCTTCACGATGCTGTAGTCACGTGCTTTCTTAAGTTGCCAGTCTAGTACTTCAACTGCTCCTTCATCAACTTTAATGATTAACAAGATCTAGTGAAATCTGCATGCACACACGTTTGCATGTCTTAATTAAGCGGGCATATGTAAGGAAAAACATGTAGCTATAGCTAGTAGGGAAAAACAGAATTTGTAGTACAAGACAGTGTGACTCACTCGAAGTTGTAAGAAAGTAGTTCTTCATTGTATTTGAGTTCCTTGAAGAACTGTAGCATGCTTTCCTCTACACATTTTGCGTGATATGGATCTATTTTCCATGTGTATTCATTAATGGTATTTGGGTCAACGAACCCAATGCCATAGCGTCCACCTTTTTTCATTTCATAAATCTTCATCCTGCATAATACCACATAAAAGAATATAGTGAGGATAATTACAGGTAATGATTGATCAAAATGATCAGCTAGCTTGAGACTTAAATTACAGAAAGAAATCACTTACAGACTATAGCAACTGACGATAGATTTGTCGAGTGCGTCTTTATTGTATAGCTGAAAAAGTTCTGAATACTCAACGGTCACAGCTTTCTTATGGTAGTAATGCTCCTCGTTGACATTCACCATGAGGGACTCTCGATTGGAAATCTTGGTAATGTCCATGTACCATTGATGCAATGCATACATTCTTGTTGGGAGCTTATTGACCTCCTCTGGCTCGACCAAAGGTTGGCCCCGGGCATATATCCGTTTTATTTTCTCCTCTCTAGTCGGAGACATGGGCTCGATATCGAGGAGTTGTCCAATAGTGATCCCGATCGATTCAGCCTGCGCAATATGCTCCTCGGTTATTACCACATCGCCCACCCCGGGAACGTTAACGGTTTGCCCACAATAATATTGGGCGTGCCTACTCTCATGTGTTGTTGGCACAACAAGCGGGGGGATTGATTGCGCCGCCTGTTCTCAATAATATTGGGCGTGCCTACTCTCATGTGTTGTTGGCACAACAAGTGGGTGCATGAAGAAACTGACACACTTTATTTACTGCGAAGGAGATGTCAGGCCTAGTAAGTGTCAAGTACTGAAGTGCACCTACCAAGCTCCTGTATTTTGTGCCATCCTCATGACTCAAAGGTGTACCCTCCACAAGTGACAATTTCTCAGAACTAGATAATGGAGTGGTGGATGGTTTACAACCTTGGAGCCCTGCCTTGCTCATAAGATTGTTTGCATATTTTTCTTGAGAAAGATGAAGACCACCTTCCTTGTTGCGTTTGACCTCAATGCCAAGAAAATGGTGCAAATCTCCAATATCTTTCAGAGCAAACTCAGAGTTCAAGTCTTTGAGCAGAGCTGTAACTGCCTCACCAGATGAACTTGCGACAATAATATCATCAACATAAATGAGCACAAAGATGACTGTGTTGCACTTATTGTAAATAAACAAGGAGGTGTCAGATTTAGAGGAAACGAAACCAAGTGTTTGCAACTTGGAACTCAAGCGAGAATACCATGCTCGGGGAGCCTATTTCAAACCATAAAGTGATTTGTCAAGCCTGCAGATATGAGTTGGTTTGTCTGGGTTTGCAAAACCAGGAGGCTGCTTCATGTAGACTTCCTCTTCCAAAACACCATGAAGGAACACATTCTGTACATCTAGCTGGCGAAGATTCCAACCTCGTGACACAACAATGGATAGAACAAGACGAATAGTAGCAACTTTAACAACAAGACTGAAAGTATCCTCATAATCAAGCCCATACCTCTGTTTGAAACCTCTGGCAACCAGTCTAGCTTTGTAGCGATCTATAGTACCATCTGACCATCTTTTGATACGAAAAACCCACTTACAATCAATGACATTTATACCTGGACATGAGGGAACGAGATGCCACATGTGGTTTTTCTGAAGAGCATGAAACTCCTCATGCATGGCTCTAGCCCACTTCGGATCAGCAAGTGCAGCGGAGACAGTGCGTGGCTCTTCTGCAAAAACAGGTGACACGGCTAAACCAAATTTAGTTGTGTAGTGAACCGGTTGAATTGTCCCATCCCGAAGGCGTGTACGGGGTGGTGAAGGGGGCGCCGGCATAGCCACAGACGATCCAGGGGAGGCAGCCACCTCCTGAACAGAAGGATCCAGCGATCCCGATGCAGGGGACCCGACTGGTCATGAGGCAGACACCGGATCGTCTGCGGCTGGAGATGATGATGATGACAGCCCGGGACATATAGAAGATCAAGGGCGCCTGACCGGGGCAGGCTCAGGTTGCGCACCAGGCCCACCTGGCCCAGCTGCATGTGGCATAGTGGAGGATGGGGCCCACCTGGAATAAACCAGCGGGGTGGGTGCGTAGCGCTCGGTCAAGATGTCTCCCGCGGGCGATTGGCGGGTCGCACCGGAGGGGACTAGCTCGGGCGTGGTCGACCGCGTGGCGGGGTCGGAGGGGCGCTGAAGAGGAGGCGCGGATCCCGTCGCTGATTCAGGCAGATCGGGCGTAGTCTGACACACAGATCCCGAGGAGGATCCGGTTGGATCAGCTGGAAAAGCCCGGGGTGCATTATTTGGAATAAAATAACCATCATTTGTAACAGAATTTGCACTGTTGTGTCGCCCTGTATCAGAAAACTCAGAGGGTATGTTAGGATAATTAGTCAAAGTTGATTCATCACTAGAATCATTGCCCACACGATCAACTCCGGAAAGGTGTGAGGGAAGAAGGAGGATTTCCTTTCTAAGAAGGGCACCAGCGTTGGGAGATGAAGTTTAGCGAAAGGAAATTGTGTTTCGTCAAAAACGACATCACGACATATGTAAACACGACCGATGGACACATCAAGACATTTAACACCCTTGTGTTGTGTACTATAACCAAGGAACACACACTTTTAGAGTGATACATAAGCTTACGAGTGTTGTAGGGTCGAAGGTTTGGCCAACATGCACAACCAAAGACTCGAAGAGTGGTGTAATCAGGTGTGACATGCAAAAGCCGTTCAGTTGGAGTTTCATTGGAAATAACTCGACTAGGCCACATAGTAATGAGGTGAACGGCGGTAAGAAAAGCTTCATCCCAGAATTTTAATGGCATGGAAGCTGAGGCTAGGATGGCTAGACCTACTTCATGTGTTTGTGCTGGCGCTCGGCAGAGCCATTTCACACCTGATTACTAAGTATTTGATGAACAGTGGCAAAAGAAGGATGACCTAAACGACTATGCCACCTTTCAGCAGAGAACTTGATGGCACCATACACTTGTTTATTGAACTGACAATACCGAGGAAGCAAAGCATAGAGTCCTTGCACGCAGACACCCCTATGGAGAACCCTCTTCGTGACATGATCCTTGATAAAAAAGAAGAATGGGTGAAATTCTAGAAAAACATTGTTGTCAAGAGCAATTCTATGAACAAATAGCAAAGTTTTGGAAGCATTAGGAACATGCAGGATTCCGTTTAGCTCATGATTTTTGTGTGGGGTTCTGATAAGTGATTTGCCAACATGACTAATTTCCATACCTGCACTGTTTGCAGCGGTGTAAACTTGATCATTGCCGCGATACTTCTCGTGCATGGTTAATTTCTCCAGTTCTCCCATGATGTGGTTTGTTACCCTTGTGTCCATGTACCAATTGGTATCGACACCATACGAGGCATCGGCGGCAGCTGCAACTTTCTTAGGCTGAGAGTTGTTATCGGCGTAACGCCAAGCACAATCTCGAGCAAGATGATTAGATTTTTTTTGCATATTTGACATTTACCCTCATAACCTTCATAGCCCTGGAAGTTTCTCCCTCTATTAGGAGGAGGCCGCCTGTTGTTGTTGCTGCTAGGATGCTGCTGGTAATGGACTCCGTCACCATCCCCTGGTAGTAGCCGCTGCCACCACCAGGGTATCCGCCATGATAGCCGCCACCGTTCCCGGCACCGTTTCCAGCGGCAGAGCCACCATATCCGCCGCCAGGGTTGTAGTCGCCACCACCGCTGCTAGCACTGTAGCCACCACGCGAGCCGCCACTGAAGGAAATATGCCCTAGAGGCAATAATAAAGTTATTATTTATTTCCTTATTTCATGATAAATGTTTATTATTCATGCTAGAATTGTATTAACCGGAAACATAATACATGTGTGAATACATAGACAAACAAAGTGTCACTAGTATGCCTCTACTTGACTAGCTCGTTAATCGAAGATGGTTATGTTTCCTAGCCATAGACATGAGTTGTCATTTGATTAACGAGATCACATCATTAGGAGAATGATGTGATTGACTTGACCCATTCCATTAGCTTAGCACTTGATCATTTAGTTTGTTGCTATTGCTTTCTTCATAACTTATACATGTTCCTATGACTATGAGATTATGCAACTCCCGTTTACCGGAGGAACACTTTGTGTGCTACCAAACGTCACAACGTAACTGGGTGATTATAAAGGTGCTCTACAGGTGTCTCCGAAGGTACTTGTTGGGTTGGCGTATTTCGAGATTAGGATTTGTCACTCCGATTGTCGGAGAGGTATCTCTGGGCCCTCTCGGTAATGCACATCACATAAGCCTTGCAAGGATGGAAACTAATGAGTTAGTTGCGAGATGATGTATTACGGAACGAGTAAAGAGACTTGCCGGTAACGAGATTGAACTAGGTATTGAGATACCGACGATCAAATCTCGGGCAAGTAACATACCGATGACAAAGGGAACAACGTATGTTGTTATGCAGTCTGACCGATAAAGATCTTCGTAGAATATGTAGGAGCCAATATGAGCATCCAGGTTCTGCTATTGGTTATTGACCGGGGACATGTCTCGGTCATGTCTACATTGTTCTCGAACCCATAGGGTCCACACGCTTAAGGTTTTGATGACAGTTATATTATGAGTTTATGAGTTTTGATGTACCGAAGGAGTTCGGAGTCCCGGATGAGATTGGGGACATGACGATGAGTCTCTAAATGGTCGAGACGTAAAGATCGATATATTGGACGACTATATTCAGACATCGGAAAGGTTCCGAGTGGTTCGGGTATTTTTTGGAGTACCGGGGAGTTACGGGAATACGGGGGAAGAAGTATATGGGCCTTATTGGGCTTTAGGGGAGAGGAAGAGGCAGGCCGCGCGCCCCCCCATTGACTAGTCCGAATTGGACTAGGGGGAGGGGCGGCGCCCCCTCCTTCCTTCTCTTCCCTCTTCCCCTCCCTTGTCTCCTACACCTACTACATGGAAGGACTCCTAGTTGGACTAGGAAAAGGGGAATCCTACTCCCGCTGGGAGTAGAACTCCCCTAGGGCGCGCCATAGAGAGGGCCGGCCCTCCCCTCCTCCACTCCTTTATATACGGGGGCAGGGGGCACCCCATAGACACACAAGTTGATCTTTGTGATCGTTCCTTAGCCGTGTGCGGTGCCCCCTCCACCATATTCCACCTCGGTCATATTGTAGCGGTGCTTAGGCGAAGCCCTGCGACGGTTGAACATCAAGATCGTCACCACGCCGTCGTGCTGACGGAACTCCTCCCCGAAGCTTTGCTGGATCGGAGCCCGGGGTGCATCATCGAGCTGAACGTGTGCCAAGAACTCGGAGGTGCCGGAGTAACGGTGCTTGGATCGGTTGGACCGGGAAGACGTACGACTACTTCCTCTACGTTGCGTCAACGCTTCCGCTTCGGTCTATGAGGGTACATAGACAACACTCTCACCTCTCGTTGCTATGCATCACCATGATCTTGCATGTGCGTAGGAATTTTTTTGAAATTACTACGTTCCCCAACAGTGGCATCCGAGCCTAGGTTTTATGGTTTGATGTTATATGCACGAGTAGAACACAAGTGAGTTATGGGCGATATAAGTCATACTGCTTACCAGCATGTCATACTTTGGTTCGGCGGTATTGTTGGATGAAGCGGCCCAGACCGACATTACGCGTACGCTTACGTGAGACTGGTTCTACCGCCATGCTTTGCACACAGGTGGCTGGCGGGTGTCAGTTTCTCCAACTTTAGTTGAGCCGAGTGTGGCTACGCCCGGTCCTTGCGAAGGTTAAAACAGCACCAACTTGACAAACTATCGTTGTGGTTTTGATGCGTAGGTAAGATTGGTTCTAGCTAAGCCCATAGCAGCCACGTAAAATTTGCAACAACAAAGTAGAGGACGTCTAACTTGTTTTTGCAGGGCATGTTGTGATGTGATATGGTCAAGACATGATGAGATATAAGTTGTTGTATGAGATGATCATGTTTTGTTGAAGTTATCGACAACTGGCAAAAGCTTTACGGTTGTCTCTTTATTGCATAAGATGCAAGCGCCAAATAATTGCTTTACTTTATCGCTATGCGATAGCAATAGTTGCAAGAGCAATAGTTGGCGAGACGACCATATGACGACACATTGATATAGATCAAGATGATGGAGATCATGGTGTCATGCCGGTGACGATAGAGATCATGAGAGTACTTTGGAGATGGAGATCAAAGCCACAAGATGATGATGGCCATATCATGTCACATATTTTGATTGCATGTGATGTTTATCTTTTATACATCTTATTTTGCCTAGTTCGACGGTAGCTTTATAAGATGATCTCTCACTAAATTTCAAGATAAAAGTGTTCTCCCTGAGTATGCACCGTTGCCAAACTTCGTCGTGCCCAGACACCATGTGATGATCGGGTGTGATAAGCTCTACGTCCATCTACAACGGGTGCAAGCAAGTTTTGCACACGCAGAATACTCAGGTTAAACTTGACGAGCCTAGCATATGCAGATATGTCCTCGGAACACTGAGACCGAAAGGTCGAGCGTGAATAATATAGTAGATATGATCAACATAATGATGTTCACCATTGAAAGCTACTCCATTTCACGTGATGATCGGTTGTGGTTTAGTTGATTTGGATCATGTGATCACTTAGAGGATTAGAGGGATGTCTATCTAAGTGGGAGTTCTTAAGTAATATGATTAATTGAACTTAAATTTTTCAAGAACTTAGTACTGGTAGTATTTTGCAAATCATGTTGTAGATCAATAGCTCACGTTGTTGCTTCCCTGTGTTTATTTTGATATGTTCCTAGAGGAAATTGTGTTGAAAGATGTTAGTAGCAATGATGCGGATTGGATCCATGATCTGAGGTTTATCCTCATTGCTGCACAGAGGAATTATGTCCTTGATGCACCGCTAGGTGACAGACCTATTGCAGGAGCAGATGCAGACGTTATGAACGTTTGGCTAGCTAAATATGATGACTACTTGATAATTTAGTGCACCATGCTTAACGGCTTAGAATCGGGACTTCAAAAGACGTTTTGAACGTCATGTACCATATGAGATGTTCCAGGAGTTGAAGTTAATATTTCAAGCAAATACCCGAGTTGAGAGATATGAAGTCTCCAACAAGTTCTATAGCTAAAAGATGAAGGAGAATCGCTCAACTAGTGAGCATGTGCTCAGATTGTCTGGGTACTACAATTGCTTGAATCGAGTGGGAGTTAATCTTCCAGATAAGATAGTGATTGACAGAATTCTCTAGTCACCATCACCAAGTTAGTAGAACTTCGTGATGAACTATAGTATGCAAGGGATGACGAAAAGGAATCCCGAGCTTTTCATGATGATGAAATCGATGAAGGTAGAAATCAAGAAAGAGCATCAAGTGTTGATGGTTGACAAGATCACTAGTTTTAAGAAAAGGGCAAAGGGAAAAAGAGGAACTTCAAGAAAAACAGCAAGCAATTTGCTGCTCAAGTGAAGAAGCCCAAGTCTGGTCCTAAGCCTGAGACTAAGTGCTTCTACTACAAAGGGACTAGTCACTGGAAGCGGAACTACCCCAATTGATTGGCGGATAAGAAGGATGGCAAAGTGAACATAAGTATATTTGATATACATGTTATTGATGTGTACTTTACTAGTGTTTATAGCAACCCCTCAGTATTTGATAGTAGTTCAGTTGCTAAGAGTAGTAACTCGAAATGGGAGTTGCAGAATGAACAGAGACTAGTTAAGGGTGAAGTGACGATGTGTGTTGAAAGTGGTTCCAAGATTGATATGATCATCATCGCACACTCCCTATACTTTCGGGATTAGTGTTGAACCTAAATAAGTGTTATTTGGTGTTTGCATTGAGCATAAATATGATTTGATCATGTTTATTGCAATACGGTTATTCATTTAACTAAGATAATAAATTTTTGTTCTGTTTACATGAATAAAACCTTATATGGTTACACACCCAATGAAAATGGTTCATTGGATCTCGATCATAGTGATACACATATTCATGATATTGAAGCCAAAAGATGCAAAGTTAATAATGATAGTGCAACTTATTTGTGGCACTGCCGTTTAGGTCATATTGGTGTAAAGCACATGAAGAAACTCCATGCTGATGGGCTTTTGGAATCACTTGATTATGAATCAGTTGATGCTTGCGAACCATGCCTCATGGGCAAGGTGACTAAGACTCCGTTCTCCGGAACAATGGAGCGAGCAACAGATTTGTTGGAAATCATACATACTGATGTATGTGGTCCGATGAATATTGAGGCTCGTGGCGGATATCGTTATTTTCTCACCTTCATAGATGATTTAAGCAGATATGGGTATATCTACTTAATGAAACATAAGTCTGAAACATTTGAAAAGTTCAAGGAACTTCAGAGTGAAGTTGAAAATCATCGTAACAAGAAAATAAAGTTTCTACGATCTGATCGCAGAACTAAAATATTTGAGCTACGAGTTTGGCCTTCAGTTAAAAACAATGTGAAATAGTTTCACTACTCACGCCACCTGGAACACCACAGCATAATGGTGTGTCCGAACGTCATAACCGTACTTTATTAGATATGGTGTGATCTATGATGTCTCTTACCGATCTACCACTATCGTTTTGGGGTTATGCATTAGAGACAGCTGCATTCAAGTTAAATAGGGCACCATCTAAGTCCGTTGAGACGACATAATCTGAACTGTGGTTTGGCAAGAAACCAAACTTGTCGTTTCTTAAAGTTTGGGGTTGTGATGCTTATATGCAAAAGTTTCATCCTAATAAGCTCAAACCCAAATCGGAGAAATATGTCTTCATAGGATACCCAAAGGAGAATGTTGGGTACACCTTCTATCACAAATCCGAAGGCAAGACTTTTGTTGCTAAATTCGGAGTTTTTCTAGATAAGGAGTTTCTCTCGAAAGAAGTGAGTGGGAGGAAAGTAGAACTTGATGAGGTAACTGTACCTGCTCCCTTATTGGAAAGTAGTTCATCACAGAAATCTGTTCCTGTGACTACTACACCAATTAGTGAGGAAGCTAATGATGATGATCATGTAACTTCAGATCAAGTTACTACCGAATCTCGTAGGTAAACCAGAGTGAGATCCGCACCAGAGTGGTACGGTAATCCTGTTCTGGAAGTCATGTTACTAGACCATGACGAACTTGCGAATTATGAGGAAGCGATGATGAGCCCAGATTTCGCGAAATGGTTTGAGGCCATGAAATCTGAGATATGATCCATGTATGAGAACAAAGTATGGACTTTGATGGATTTCCCCGATGATCGGCAAGCCGTAGAAAATAAATGGATCTTCAAGAGGAAGATGGACGCTGATAGTAGTGTTACTATCTACAAAGCTAGAATTGTCGCGAACGGTTTTCGACAAGTTCAAGGTGTTGACTACGATGAGATTTTCTCACTCGTATCTATGCTTAAGTCTGTCCGAATCATGTTAGCAATTGCCGCATTTTATGAAATCTGGCAAATGGATAAACAAAACTGCATTCCTTAATGGATTTACTAAAGAAGAGTTGTATACGATACAACTAGAAGGTTTTGTCGATCCTAAAGCTATTAACTAAATATGCAAGCTCCAGCGATCCATCTATGGACTAGTGCAAGAATCTCGGAGTTGGAATATACGCTTTGATAAGTTGATCAAAGCATATAGTTTTATACAGACTTGCGGTGAAGCCTGTATTTACAAGAAAGTGAGTGGGAGCACTACAACATTTCTGATAAGTATATGTGAACGACATATTGTTGATCGGAAATAATGTATAATTTTCTGGAAAGCATAAAGGAATATTTGAAAGGAGTTTTTCAAAGAAAGACCTCGGTAAAGCTGCTTACATATTGAGCATCAAGATCTATAGAGATAGATCAAGACGCTTGATAGGTTTTTTCAATGAGTACATACCTTGACAAGATTTTAAAGTAGTTCAAAATGGAATAGTCAAAGAAAGAGTTCTTGCCTGTGTTGCAAGGTGTGAAATTGAGTAAGACTCAAAGCCCGACCACGGCAGAAGATAGAGAGAGAATGAAAGTCATTCCCTATGCCTTAGCCATAGGTTCTATAAAGTATGCCATGCAGTGTACCAGACCTATTGTATACCCTGCCCTGAGTTTGGCAACGGAGTACAATAGTGATCTAGGAGTAGATCACTGGACATTTGTCAAAATTATCCTTAGTGGAATAAGGATATGTTTCTCGATTATGGAGGTGACAAAAGGTTCGTCGTAAAGGGTTACGTCGATGCAAGGTTTGACACTGATCCAGATGACTCAAAGTCTCAATCTGGATACATATTGAAAGTGGGAGCAATTAGCTAGAGTACCTTAGTGCAGAGCATTGTTGACATAGAAATTTGCAAAATACTTACGGATCTGTATGTGGCAGACCCGTTGACTAAACTTCTCTCACAAGGAAAACATGATCACACCCTAGTACTCTTTGGGCGTTAATCACATAGCGATGTGAAATAGCTAGATTATTGAATCTAGTAAACCCTTTGGGTGTTGGTCACATGATGATGTGAACTATGGGTGTTAGTCACATGGTGATGTGAACTATTCATGTTAAATCACATGGCGATGTGAACTAGATTATTGACTCTAGTGCAAGTGGGAGACTGAAGGAAATATGCCCTAGAGGCAATAATAAAGTTATTATTTATTTCCTTATTTCAAGATAAATGTTTATTATTCATGCTAGAATTGTATTAACCGGAAACATAATACATGTGTGAATACATAGACAAACAAAGTGTCACTAGTATGCCTCTACTTGACTAGCTCGTTAATCGAAGATGGTTATGTTTCCTAGCCATAGACATGAGTTGTCATTTGATTAACGGGATAACATCATTAGGAGAATGATGTGATTGACTTGACCCATTCCATTAGCTTAGCACTTGATCGTTTAGTTTGTTGCTATTGCTTACTTCATAACTTATACATGTTCCTATGACTATGAGATTATGCAACTCCCGTTTACCGGAGGAACACTTTGTGTGCTACCAAACGTCACAACGTAACTGGGTGATTATAAAGGTGCTCTACAGGTGTCTCCGAAGGTACTTGTTGGGTTGGCATATTTCGAGATTAGGATTTGTCACTCCGATTGTCAGAGACGTATCTCTGGGCCCTCTCGGCAATGCACATCACAACTAATGAGTTAGTTGCGAGATGATGTATTACGGAATGAGTAAAGAGACTTTCCGGTAACGAGATTGAACTAGGTATTGAGATACCGACGATCAAATCTCGGCAAGTAACATACCGATGACAAAGGGAACAACGTATGTTGTTATGCGGTCTGACCGATAAAGATCTTCGTAGAATATGTAGGAGCCAATATGAGCATCCAGGTTCCGCTATTGGTTATTGACCGGAGACATGTCTCGGTCATGTCTACATTGTTCTCGAACCCGTAGGGTCCGCATGCTTAAGGTTTCGATGACAGTTATATTATGAGTTTATGAGTTTTGATGTACCAAAGGAGTTCGGAGTCCCGGATGAGATCGGGGACATGATGAGGAGTCTCGAAATGGTCGAGACGTAAAGATCGATATATTGGACGACTATATTCGGACATCGGAAAGGTTCCGAGTGGTTCGGGTATTTTTTGGAGTACCGGGGAGTTACGGGAATACGGGGGAAGAAGTATATGGGCCTTATTGGGCTTTAGGGAAGAGGAAGAGGCAGGCCGCGCGCCCCCCATTGACTAGTCCGAATTGGACTAGGGGGAGGGGCGGCGCCCCCTCCTTCCTTCTCTGCCCTCTTCCCCTCCCTTGTCTCTTACTCCTACTACATGGAAGGACTCCTAGTTGGACTAGGAAAAGGGGAATCCTACTCCCGGTGGGAGTAGGACTCCCCTAGGGCGCGCCATAGAGAGGGCCGGCCCTCCCCTCCTCCACTCCTTTATATACGGGGGCAGGGGCACCCCATAGACACACAAGTTGATCTTCGTGATCGTTCCTTAGCCGTGTGCGGTGCCCCCCTCCACCATATTCCACCTCGGTCATATTGTAGCGGTGCTTAGGCGAAGCCCTGCGACGGTTGAACATCAAGATCATCACCACGCCGTCGTTCTGACGGAACTCCTCCCTGAAGCTTTGCTGGATCGGAGCCCGGGGTACGTCATCGAGCTAAACGTGTGCCAAGAACTCGGAGGTGCCGGAGTAACGGTGCTTGGATCGTTTGGACCGGGAAGACGTACGACTACTTCCTCTACGTTGCATCAACGCTTCCGCTTCGGTCTACGAGGGTACGTAGACAACACTCTCCCCTCTCATTGCTATGCATCACCATGATCTTGCGTGTGCGTAGGAAATTTTTTGAAATTACTACGTTCCCCAACAGCCACCGCCCTTCTGGTTGCGGAAGGAGCCCTTGCCGCCACCGCGCCCCTTTGAGGCGAGGTTGGCCGAGGATTTGAAGCCCCCGGCATTGTTCCCATGGAACATCTCGACCATCTGGTCAAAGTTGGCCACCAAGGAGAAGAGGGCGTCGACGGTGATGGGTTCAACGCGAACGTCTAGTGCTGAGATGATCGGTTGTTAGTCCATGTCAAGGCCTGCGATGATGAAGGAGATGAGCTCCCCCTCCCCGATAGGTCTGCCCGCCGCCGCAAGTTCATCGGAGAGGGAGCGCATATGGCCGAAGTATGCCGAGGCCGACAACGAGCCCTTGTGGGCATTGGTGAGAGCAGCGCGAAGATTGTTGGCACGCGACAACGAGACAGCCGCAAACATAGATGCAAGGGCAGTCCAGACCGCATGGGAGGTTTCAAGGGAGGCAACCTGAATGAGGACCTCCTTGGAAAGATTGCGGAGGAGATAGGCGACAATTTGCTGGTCCTGGACGAGCCAGGGGGCGTGGGCAGGGTTGGGGGTGACCTGGTCCTTGCCCTCTTTGTCTTCGGTTGTGATTGTTTTTTGAGGCTCCTGGATGGTTTGATCAATATAGCCATACAAGCCAGCGCCCAGTATCTGGGATCGCGCTTGTGCTCTCTAGAGAACATAGTTCGTCCGTGTGAGCGGCTCGGAGGTGTTATAGTTCAGGCCGGAGGAGATTTGGGCAGTGGAGGTAGACATGATGGATGGCGGTGGTGAAGAGGTGGAAGATGAACAGGGATGCGGTGGGTGGGTGGGAGGTTGAAGATGATATGCTACTCCCTCCGTTCCAAAATAGATGACTCAATTTTATACAAAGTTAGTACAAAATTGAGTCATCTATTTTGGAACGGAGGGAGTAGATGAGATGGAAGAGGCCTGCTCTGTATACCATGTCAAATAATGATGAAGCGTCTCAATCTCCATACAGGGAGACCCGCGATGTATATATTGATTGGGTGAGTTCGGTACAGGGTGCGGCAGCCTGTGGCTAACCATAGAGAGGATTACATGGGAGGTTACATGAGATAGAGAGATAGAGAGATAAGAGAGGACTCCTAACAAACTCAATCTTCTACTTACATGACTCTAACAATACCGACCCAAACACCCAACACGTTACATGTCTAACATGTGATTCGCATTAATGTACTGGGTTATTTCATTGTCGGTTTTCTCACAGCATAAAAACTGGTGATACCTTTTTCTTTTGGCAGTTTGTACTCATGATGCTTGGTTATAAACCATAGTTACCTTGAAATTCATAGAAAACTCACTAGAAGTTCTACTGTTCCCCTTCTTAAGTTTTTATTCTCTCAATACCATTGACCGGTGCCAAGATGATTCTGTTTCCCAAGTCATTTCTGCTGTTATCTAGAAATTTATCAAGCAGTCAACAGTCCAATTAATATAAATGTATCTGAACTTCTCCTTTTCGTTTGTTGATGAAACTTCTACAAGAATGAGTTATGCAGCAGCATTTATTTAAGCACACTTTAAAGAATAGGACATTGCCGAATCATTTTGTCTAAGTGCAATTTCTCACGAGGGTTTGCTAAGCGCAAAGTTATATTGTCTGGATACTTTTGTTCTGATTTTTCAAATTGATTTGAGGATTTTACCTTCTTGCCAAAGTAGAAGAGGCTGCGGACAAACCTATATATAGGTGGACACATGAGATTGTTAGTGGACATACTCTTAAACATCTATGTGCTGCGATGGTACCTGTTTTCTTGACTCTGATGTTGGCAAGGAGGACAATTGAACCTGACAGGTGTGCATCAGCTTACTCAGTGCATCGCTTGAGTCTATTCTTGTAGAGTTATAGTTTGATTTTTTTCGAAAAGGAGGTTAAAACCCCCGGCTTCTGCATCAATGCGATGCATACAACCATTTTTATTAATTATTCAGGAGAGTACAAAATGAAGGCAATCATAGCCGAACCATCACAAGATATGAAATTAACACCTACGACTAAGTCGACTTCTTCCGTAGCAACGCCTTCAAGAAAGTATACACTCGTCGTTGCTGAGCCCGACCAATAATGGTTAGGACAAGAGTTTTCACCCCGGACATGAAGCGGTGTTCCAATCAGCATCTTGATGATAGATCATTATATAGTCGCCTTCGTCGGTACTCCACGCCCACCTTCACGACCGTCGGGTGGACGCCCATGTCTCGGTACAGAACTGGCCGCTGCTACTCCACACCGGCGCCAGTCACACTGCAGCATGCTTCATACTGTCGGAGCTTCTGCTTGAGAGCTAGAAGTTGACGGGGAACCACCACTGCACCCCTTGCTCACCAGCGTAGGACTCCGTTGCTCGCGCCTCGAGCATCCTTGTGCGTTGGCCGCCACCCTCGCACCGGACGAATATCCTCTTTGAGCCGGCATCGAGTGCCACACACGACCACCGCCACTATGCCTGCAAATATGCCGACGCACTTGAATATGCACTGTTGTGCCACCTGATCTCCTTATCGCGGTTATCGAGGGCCGCCACCCCCACCGCAATGACCAACGGAGGCCACCGCCCCCGCCGCCATGACTACCCATGCATCCATTGCCGGCAATGTTGTGCGTGTCGTCGTCTCTTCGAACGCTGGCACCATCATCTTCAACTCTCATCCATACCGAGACGCCGGCACCGACATATTGGCGCACGACAACAAAGCAGCATCGTCCAAATCTGCCTCGTCCGTGGTCGCCTCTGGTACCGCGATCATAGATGCCCGTGCATTGTTCCATGGACACCTCACTCAAGGCTGACCCATCCTTCACCATAGTTGTGCCGTTGTCGGCAGCACCGGCGTAGTCGCATGCCGGCGCTGGCTTCACATCTGTCTCGAAGGCCGCATCCAGATCGTCGGCGTCGCAGTTTCTCGTTGTGACCTCTGTGGCCACGTACGAGAAAGTGCTGAGACGTGCGGCATTGGGATCTCCGTGGTTGCACACACACTCCTGGCAGCGCTCACCACTGCAGTTATGGGCAGCCGAACCGATGCCACCGGCCGCCGCTGGCTGCATGAGCGAGTACGAGTGTGAGAAGGAGGAGGCGCCTTGGCCAGCGCCGCGGCCAGGACCGACGAGGGACGTCTCACCCTGTGCCGGTGCATGGATGCGCGTGACGACGCCGTGGCCATGACCGCGCCCTCTGCTCTCATGCCACCCTCCGAGCACCACCTGCCGCCTCCAGCCATCTCCCTCCACCCCGGACATAGCCATCCCCGAGATCCAGCCTCCTGGAGGCCGCCGACGGACTGTGGTGGCTGGGGATGTGCGCGAGATCTCCGATCCGTTTGTTCGATTGAACCACTTTAAATCTGATGTTAGTATTGCTTGTTCTGCTTTGAGCAATACAAATACACCAAAATTGATGCCACAATATCATGGATTCCCATTCCATTGATGCTAATATGCGACCAAAATTGTGATGTTTTCCTGTTTATGAGATTGATCTTTCTTCACTTTGATTACTAGAATGATATCAGAATAAGACATCTGCAGTTAACTTGTTTCCTATTTTTCCATGAACTGATTCTGCTCAAACTAATAGTTCCCTTCCAAAAATCAATGTTCTCATTCATCATGTGTATGTAGTTTTGATAACATCACTACATTGAATAGGCCTTGCATCAATGTATCCATGTCAGTAATATTTTTCATCTGTTATGAAGGGTAAGCTTACTCTAGATGTGGAAGATCAGTTGGAGAGAACGCGGTTCCAAAGATAGCAACACTGTAGATGTGAAATATGATTATGCTACAGTTTCAACTATGTCTGAACAACAGTAGAGATGTGTTTTTCATATGTACTCCCGAAGTGTAAAAATAGCATCAATCTGAATATCAGGAGTGTTCACAGTTGTTTGTCATTGCCTGCTAATCGACGTTTGTATGTGCTTGTTCCTGATCAAATCTTGTACACGAAGGAAAAATATATATCAGCGGCCTGATCAACTCTTTATGCTCTAGTTTTTGCGAACCTCCAATGGCCTATACTGTTGAATAACGTGATTGTATTAAAAAACATAGGATAAACAAAAAGTATTCTGGCTGGTCTTGTACTTCAAGTAGATCATGTACTCCTATTTATATACCCACGAGGCTCAAATAATACATTCAACTATTTCGTCAAACCTCTCTCTCCCGTCTAACATGGTATCAGCCTAATCGATTCAAACCCTAGTCGCCGCCGTCGCTTCCGCTCCGTGCCTCCCCCGGGGCGGGCGGTCTCCATGATCGCCACCGGGGGCCGCGTCGCCCGTACCTAGGGTTTGTTCGCCGGTCGCGTTGACCGGCTGCCCTAGAGAGTCTTTTTCCCGATCCTTTGATCCGGATTTTCTCTCTCTCGCCGATCGTTTTGATCAGCGTTTTTCTTTTTGGTTTTCCGATCTAATCTTGATCGGTCTGCGTCACCCGCCATCGCCGTTGACCCCTGTGCGCCTCTACTCCAACCCCGACGCGACCAGCCGGCCTCTCCTCCGACCCGGCAGCCACACGCGCCGAGGCAGCCCGTCTGGGCTAGCCGCAGTCCGTGCATCAGTCCGCCCGTCGCCGTGCGCCGGCCGCCACCGCCCTGCTCCGATCGGGAAACCTGCATCTCCCCGACCCGGCGGCCTCGCGCCATGTCACAGCCAATCATAGCCGTCACTCGTGCGTTAGCCCACCCATCGATCCACGTCACCCGCCTCCGCCACGTCTGCACGACGGCCCGGTGGTATACCTCACCGGCCTCGTCCTTGGCTGCATCGGGACGGCTTCGTCGGGCTCGTCGGCTGCCTCAACTCGGGCGCCGCTGCTCCGTTCGTTGCTCGGGCCTCGCTGCCCGGGCGCTGGCGCTGCTTTGACAGGACGGGTGGCGGGGCTGACAAGCTCGTCCGCACGACGTCCCATGCCGTCCGTCATCGCCGGCCTCATCTTGAACTCCGCCGCCACCCCGCCTCCACCAAGCGGCGTCCCCAACCTCACGCGCGATCGGCTTGATCACCCGCTCGCCGCCGTGATCCGCCTCATCTGCGCCGCGCGACCGACCTGGCCCGTCGGTTACGCGTGCCTCTGCAGGTCCCGTGAAGATCATCCCCGAGTTCAGTGCGCCCCTCCACCGATCGAGCAACGGCTGCCGTTGCGTTGCCCTGTCAGGCGGTAGCGCCACCGCCCCGTGATTCTCCTTGCGACTGCATCGACTCGCGCGTCACCGCTACGTCGCCCCTACGGGCCATAGTGCTGCGATACGCGGTCCCAGTCGCCGCCCCGAGGCCGTCCCCGTGGTTGCACCGACCCTCGCTTCGCCGCTGCACCGCCCCTTCGGGCCGTAGCGCCGTGGCCCGTGGTTCCCGCCGCCGCCCCGAGGTCTTCCCGCCTTCGTCCTGACCTGCCCGCCGCCGCTGCGTCGCCCCATCGTGTTGTAGCGCCGCCGCCCGCGGTCCACTCCGCCGTAACCGCGTGTCGACCTCCCGTGGTATGCGCCGCGCTATCTCCCTTGATGCGGGAACGCCATCATCCGCGCCGGTCTTCGTCACGCTGTCAGGGTTCTTCGCCTACTTTGAGCACCGCCGCCACACTCCTAACCTAGCCGCCGCCGTCGCCGTCTGGCCACCGCCACCGCTCTTCTTTGGCTGCCGCCGCCCGTCCACCCCGTTAGTCTTCGTCCAGCACCAGCTCGTCGCTAGCATCTACCCCGACCACTTCGTCTACTCCGACAACCGCGGGTGACATCGGCACCACGGCGATTGGCGCCACAACCGTCGTCGAGTCTTCTCTGCTGGCCCTTCGATTCCTCGACATGGCGAACAGCTCGTGCAGGTCCCAGTCTCCGCATTTCCGGTGCTGGCAACACCGATGCGTGCCTTCATCCACGAAGTGTCCCCGGGCCTGGCAAGCCTGGTCGGCGTTTCGTCAACTTCGTCTTCGTCCGTCTACGCATGCCCGGTGCTGGCAACACCGGTGCGTGCCTTCGTCCATGATGTGTCCCCGGGCTTGGCAAACCCGTCGCGACGCTTCGTCAACAACATCTTCTTCGCGGCGCACCACTACTTCGACATCACTGCGCCCATGCTAACTCGGCGCCCCCTTGCGTCCGTGGCTCCACGGCGACTTCCTCGACACCGGCCACCCCGACTCGACATCGACCACGAAATCATTCGCACAGCTACCTCGACCACGGCTACACCACCCACGCTCTTGACTATCTCGACAATGACACAAAGGGCTACCGCCTGCTTGAGCAACTTCGTCGGTTTTCACTACAGCCACGACTCCGCGATGCATCGACTGTTACCGCTGTGTGTGTGTGTGTGGGGGGGGGGGGGGTCCGTGGGCTTGCCTTCGGATTCTTCTCCAGTCTCACCGTCTGCGTCGCTACCGTTGTGACTGCGGGGGGATATTGAGTAACGTGATTGTATTAGGAAACATAGGATAAATTAGGAACTATTCTGGCTTGTCTTGTACTTCAAGTAGATCATGCACTCCTATTTATATGCCCACGAGGCTCAAGCAATACATTGAACTATTCCATCAAACCTCTCTCTCCCTTTTAACATATACCTCGTCCTGCACCTGGAAAGACCAGAGCCTATGTAACTGGACGGGGATCTACGTGACTGCATCCGGTTCAGTTGTTACTGCTCTTCTTAAGCTCTGTGCTATGCAGTCGACAACTTCATTGCATTGCTTGTCTAAGTAACGGATTGAGTTTAGGTTTCTTACTCTTTCAAAAATGAAAAAAAAGGAGTTCAGCTTTTAAGCACAGCGAGGAGGGGTTAATGCATCATTGCTTTGGGATACACAGGAACATAACGGTGGTTCAGAGGTGGGAGCTCTAGACCGAGATTTCCCCTGTTTTATCATGTAACTGTTGCCATGGATTGAGAACTCTAGATTCTGATTTCAGGTTCCCATGTTTTTTTTCCGATAGAGTACGGCTGATTCCAGCAGTGAAAATGGCATTTTTGCGAAACAGAATAAGCATGATGATCCGCCATGCCATAGTAATGCAAATGATCATGCCAATATGATGACCTGATGACCTCTTTGGTAGCAGGGGAATCGAGACTATATATATATGCAAGCGACAGTTTTCCCACCACCACACAATGCATACATGGTGTTGGCTGGGTGAAAAGATCCATACTCCACGCTTTTGTTTCCGAGATATTAGAGTAAACCAATAGAAAAAGCATGTTTTGCTTCACCGAATTTGTGAGCAAATAGAGTGACCTGCTCCCGTTGAACCAGGATGGGAGGAGAGCGGTTAGAGGTAGCTACCATTGAACCAGCATGGGAGGAGTGCTAGGACCGGAACAATTGTAAGGAATTGATCGAAAAACTGACGAGGGAATTGTCAGATTTAGGTGTAAAATGCAGGATAGTTGAGAATATAATCGCCTCTACTTCTAATTAATCAAAGGAAGTAAGTTTGGGCGAATTATTTCTTACTCTTTATTCACGATGGGAACGACATATATAGCCAGGTCGCTTCAGCGATTACTAGGAGTAAAACATGAGGTAAATGGCCTAAGCAAAGCCCCTGGTTGAACTAAATTACAGTAAACAGTAACTAATGCAATAAGCCAAGTGACAACAGCCATTGGATCTTGCCATCACAAGTGCACCGTTGGATAACCGACCGTGGCCTTCACTTGTGTTGCGCTGATGGATAACTAAGGGATATATGTTGAGATTTCTCTCCTGCTAGGACCTGACAAAGAGTCCATCAGAAAGAAGTATCCTAAGAGTCCATTAGGAAATTGCTAGATTAGAAAGACTCCAATTGCATAAGGAAGTCTAATCGTATTAGGAGAATGGGAAAGGCGAAGGCCTCAAGGGCCTAAGCATCCTTTATATAAGGATGACACGTGGCCACGCATTTTGTTTTCCAAAGCTGTTCTCTCATCTAAACCTATGTCTGCACAATCCCTTGCAGCCATGCATTTGGTGGATCAAGGTTCGCAATAGTTAGTATTAGCTAGAGCCAATCACCATGTCTTTCGCTGCTGCTGACAAGATATCGCGGAGGATACTCCACGTCACGACTAATCAGGCTATATATGTCATCACGGGGAGTGTGCTTCATCATTTTTGATCCTCATGGAGAACCTTAAAATTTGGTAGCAGGGGAATCAACATTATATATATGCAAGCAGAAGTTTTTTGACCGCCACATAATGACACAGTGCATATATGGATATCCTATGTTGGGTGGGTGAAACAGTTGATACCCCACACCCTTTTATTACCGAGATATTAAAGTAAACCAATATAACGAGCAAATTTTTCTTCACAGAATTTGCGAAACGATACCGAAAGTAGTCGGAGGTGTAGTGTAAAGAATGCCAAAGCCAGCCCTTGAGTGAGAGTGATGTGCGCTTCCTCTATTCAATCACAATTGTTTGCCTTTCAGCAACCCATCGCAACTCAAGAGGTGTCTTCTTATGTATGCATCTTGTTGTTTGCGCAGACAAAGAAAACAGTGGTCATAAAGCACATGTTACCCGTAGAAGAACAACTTCCTCTGTGTACGTAGTGTCGACAACAATTCACGAGATTGAATAAGCCTGGGCCCTGGGATATGTGATGTATGATGCCTTGCATCTCTGTACCCGTGTGACTAATATTTTTTCTCTGTCATGCAGGGTAAGTTTGCTCCAAATGTGGAAGATCAGTTGGAGCGAACGTCATTCCGAACAAAGCAGCACCGTAGACGTCAAATATGATTAAGCTGCATCTTCGACTAGTACATATGAATGATCCCGATCAGATCTTGTAGTAAATATATTCCAGGGGGCTCATGGACTCTTTGTTGGAAGACCAGAGCCTACCACCTGGCGCTTCCCGTGCGGCTTCTGAGTCCATTAAGCTGCATGCCATGATATACCTTTTCTAGACTTCCAGCCCCGTTAAACGTCTAGACGCACTAGTGCATAACCGGGCAATAGCACCGGTTCGTAAGGCCCTTTAGTGTCGGTTTGGTAACCGACGCTAAAATATAGGCATTAAAGGCCCCCCCCTTTAGTACCGGTTCAGCACGAACCGGTGATAAAGGGCAACCACGTGGCACGAGCCAGCTTCGGGGGCAGGGAGCCCTTTAGTACCGGTTGGTGTCACCAACCGGTATTAAAATGTTGGGGGGTTTTGGGTTTATGATTTCTTTTTCATTTAATTTTGTGGTTTCCATTTAATTCTTTTTCGTTTATTGGTATTTTACGATACTACATATTGTACACGTTATGCATATATAGAAATAGAATTTCTAGTAGAACCGATCATAATATATATATATATATATATATATATACAATTTCTCCTAATTGGTGCCTTCGGAGCCAGTGGCATTAGCCTAGCTAATTGGTGCCTTCAGAGCACGATAACAATTGGAAGCGGTTCATGGGGGCGGTAGCGGGTAATAGTGTTCTCCTTTGGAATCTATGACCTGGTCGAGCAAAAATCCCGCTATTTCCTCTTGAATTGCTTCTATGCGGTCCTGTGCTAGGAGCTTGTCCCGCACCTCTTTGAACTGTTAAGAAGGAGATCAATATGCATGTGTATTAGTTGTGTGACTAGATATCGATAATGGTGTAAAAATTGTGAATATTATTCTGACAATCGATATCGTACCCACTCCTGTCTTTGAGATTTGCTCCTTTTGGACGCCATCATACAAATGTTCTCGCAAACGTAGTATGCACATAGATCATTCCCCAGCGCCTGCTTCAGGGCCTTTACAAGAATGGAATTTTGATCAGATAATAATTAATCAAGCATGATAATTAAAGAGATGGCAGCTAGCTAGTACTACTTAATTACTTACCTTGGGTTGATACCATTTCAGACATTGTTTCCATGGGCCTGGAGTGACCCTGATGAACTTTGCCCAAGCCCTGCCCCCCGACAAAGAAAATGAATAAATGGGTTATTAAATAGTTATTATCAGGAAATGACGAACTAATTAAATAGGCCGATAGATAGTTAATAATGATTGAAATTACCTGTTGACTATCCCCTTAACGATGCTGTAGTCACTTGCTTTCTTAAGTTGCGAGTCTAGTACTTCAACTGCTCCTTATCAACTTTAATGATTAACAAGATCTAGTGAAATCTGCATGCACACACGTTTGCATGTCTTAATTAAGCGGGCATATGTAAGGAAAAACATGTAGCTATAGCTAGTAAGGAAAAACAGAATTTGTAGTACAAGACAGTGTGACTCACTGGAAGTTGTAAGGAAGTAGTATATCTTCATTGTATTTGAGTTCCTTGAAGAACTGTAGCATGCTTTCCTCTACACATTTTGCGTGATATGGATCTATTTTTCATGTGTATTCATTAATGGTATTTGGGTCAACGAACCCAATGCCATAGCGTCCACCTTTTTTCATTTCATAAATCTTCATCCTGCATAATACCACAGAAAAGAATATAGTGAGGATAATTACAGGTAATGATTGATCAAAATGATCAGCTAGCTTGAGACTTAAATTACAGAAAGAATTCACTTACAGACTATAGCAACTGACGATAGATTTGTCGAGTGCGTCTTTATTGTATAGCTGAAAAAGTTCTGAATACTCAACGGTCACAGCTTTCTTATGGTAGTAATGCTCCCCATTGACATTCACCATGAGGGACTCTCGATTGGAAATCTTGGTAATATCCATGTACCATTGATGCAATGCATACATTCTTGTTGGGAGCTTATTGACCTCCTCTGGCTCGACCAAAGGTTGGCCCCGGGCATATTTCCATTTTATTTCCTCCTCTCTAGTCGAATACATGGGCTCGATATCGAGGAGTTGTCCAACAGTGATCCCGATCGATTCAGCCTGCGCAATATGCTCCTCGGTTATTACCACATCGCCCACCCCGGGAATGTTAACGGTTTGCCCACAATAATATTGGGCGTGCCTACTCTCATGTGTTGTTGGCACAACAAGCGGGGGGATTGATTGCGCCGCCTGTTCTCAATAATATTGGGCGTGCCTACTCTCATGTGTTGTTGGCACAACAAGTGGGTGCATGAAGAAACTGACACACTTTATTTACTGCGAAGGAGATGTCAGGCCTAGTAAGTGTCAAGTACTGAAGTGCACCTACCAAGCTCCTGTATTTTGTGCCATCCTCATGACTCAAAGGTGTACCCTCCACAAGTGACAATTTCTCAGAACTAGATAATGGAGTGGTGGATGGTTTACAACCTTGGAGCCCTGCCTTGCTCATAAGATTGGTTGCATATTTTTCTTGAGAAAGATGAAGACCACCTTCCTTGTTGCGTTTGACCTCAATGCCAAGAAAATGGTGCAAATCTCCAATATCTTTCAGAGCAAACTCAGAGTTCAAGTCTTTGAGAAGAGCTGTAACTGCCTCACCAGATGAACTTGCGACAATAATATCATCAACATAAATGAGCACAAAGATGACTGTGTTGCACTTATTGTAAATAAACAAGGAGGTGTCAGATTTAGAGGAAACGAAACCAAGTGTTTGCAACTTGGAACTCAAGCGAGAATACCATGCTCGGGGAGCCTGTTTCAAACCATAAAGTGATTTGTCAAGCCTGCAGATATGAGTTGGTTTGTCTGGGTTTGCAAAACCAGGAGGCTGCTTCATGTAGACTTCCTCTTCCAAAACACCATGAAGGAACACATTCTGTACATCTAGCTGGCGAAGATTCCAACCTCGTGACACAACAATGGATAGAACAAGACGAATAGTAGCAACTTTAACAACAAGACTGAAAGTATCCTCATAATCAAGCCCATACCTCTGTTTGAAACCTCTGGCAACCAGTCTAGCTTTGTAGCGATCTATAGTACCATCTGACCATCTTTTGATACGAAAAACCCACTTACAATCAATGACATTTATACCTGGACATGAGGGAACGAGATGCCACATGTGGTTTTTCTGAAGAGCATGAAACTCCTCATGCATGGCTCTGGCCCACTTCGGATCAGCAAGTGCAGCGGAGACAGTGCGTGGCTCTTCTACAGAAACAGGTGACACGGCTAAACCAAATTTAGTTGTGTAGTGAACCGGTTGAATTGTCCCATCCCGAAGGCGTGTACGGGGTGGTGAAGGGGGCGCCGGCATAGCCACATACGATCCAGGGGAGGCAGCCACCTCCTGAACAGAAGGATCGAGCGATCCCGATGCAGGGGACCCGACTGGTCATGAGGCAGACACCAGATCGTCTGCGGCTGGAGATGATGATGATGACAGCCCGAGACACATAGAAGATCAAGGGCGCCTGACCGGGGCAGGCTCAGGTTGCGCACCAGGCCCACCTGGCCCAGCTGCATGTGGCGTAGTGGAGGATGGGGCCCACCTGGAATAAACCAGCGGGGTGGGTGCATAGCGCTCGGTCAAGATGTCTCCCGCGGGTGATTGGCGGGTCGCACCGGAGGGGACTAGCTCGGGCGTGGTTGACCGCGTGGCGGGGTCGGAGGGGCGCTGAAGAGGAGACGCAGATCCCGTCGCTGATTCAGGCAGATCGGGTGTAGTCTGACACACAGATCCCGAGGAGGATCCGGTTGGATCAGCTGGAAAAGCCCGGGGTGCATTATTTGGAATAAAATAACCATCATTTGTAACAGAATTTGCACTGTTGTGTCGCCCTGTATCAGAAAACTCAGAGGGTATGTTAGGATAATTAGTCAAAGTTGATTCATCACTAGAATCATTGCCCACACGATCAACTCCGGAAAGGTGTGAGGGAAGAAGGAGGATTTCCTTTCTAAGAAGGGCACCAGCGTTGGGAGATGAAGTTTAGCGAAAGGAAATTGTGTTTCGTCAAAAACGACATCACGAGATATGTAAACACGACCGATGGACACATCAAGACATTTAACACCCTTGTGTTGTGTAGTATAACCAATGAACACACACTTTTAGAGTGATACATAAGCTTACGAGTGTTGTAGGGTCGAAGGTTTGGCCAACATGCACAACCAAAGACTCGAAGATTGCTGTAATCAGGTGTGACATGCAAAAGCCATTCAGTTGGAGTTTCATTGGAAATAACTCGACTAGGCCACATAGTAATGAGGTGAACGGCGGTAAGAAAAGCTTCATCCCAGAATTTTAATGGCATGGAAGCTGAGGCTAGGATGGCTAGACCTACTTCATGTGTCTGTGTTGGCGCTCGGCAGAGCCATTTTGCTGGTGAGCATGAGGGCATGAAACGTGATGAGAGATTCGAATATTTTGGAAGAAGGAGTTGAGTTTCTCGTACTCACCACCCCAGTCAGACTGCCCAACGATAATTTTGCTATCAAACTTTCGTTCAAGAAGTTCTTGAAAGTTGTGAAAGATTTGAAACACATCATCACGTTTCTTAAGGAGATATATCCATGTATATTTGCTATAGTCATCAATAAAACTAACATAATAGGAATGTGTACCAGCAGTTGTGGGTGCTGGAACCCATACATCAGAAAAATCAGTTGCAAAGATTTGGTTGACACGCTGGTTGAGACACGATAGGGCAATTGATGACTTTTTGCTCGTTGACATGAATCACAAATAGTTTCGGAATCTCTCTCACCAACAACTGGGAGTTTATTTCTACTAAGTATTTGATGAACAGTGGCAAAAGAAGGATGACCTAAACGACTATGCCACCTTTCAGCAGAGAACTTGATGGCACCATACACTTGTTTATTGAACTGACAATACCGAGGAAGCAAAGCATAGAGTCCTTGCACGCAGACACCCCTATGGAGAACCCTCTTCGTGACATGATCCTTGATAAAAAAGAAGAATGGGTGAAATTCTAGAAAAACATTGTTGTCAAGAGCAATTCTATGAACAAATAGCAAAGTTTTGGAAGCATTAGGAACATGCAGGATTCCGTTTAGCTCAAGATTTTTGTGTGGGGTTCTGATAAGTGATTTGCCAACATGACTAATTTCCATACCTGCACTGTTTGCAGCGGTGTAAACTTGATCATTGCCGGGATACTTCTCATGCATGGTTAATTTCTCCAGTTCTCCCATGATGTGGTTTGTTACCCTTGTGTCCATGTACCAATTGGTATCGACACCATACGAGGCATCGGCGGCAGCTGCAACTTTCTTAGGCTGAGAGTTGTTATCGGCGTAACGCCAAGCACAATCTTGAGCAAGATGATTAGATTTTTTTTTGCATATTTGACATTTACCCTCATAACCTTCATAGCCCTGGAAGTTTCTCCCTCTATTAGGAGGAGGCCGCCTGTTGTTGTTGCCGCCAGGATGCTGCTGGTAATGGATGCCGTCACCATCCCCCTGGTAGTAGCCGCCGCCACCACCAGGGTATCCGCCATGATAATCGCCACCGTTCCCGGCATCGTTTCCAGCGGCAGAGCCACCAGATCCGCCGCCAGGGTTGTAGTCGCCACCACCGCTACTAGCACCGTAGCCACCACGCGAGCCGCCACTGAAGGAAATATGCCCTAGAGGCAATAATAAAGTTATTATTTATTTCCTTATTTCATGATAAATGTTTATTATTCATGCTAGAATTGTATTAACCGGAAACATAATACATGTGTGAATACATAGACAAACAAAGTGTCACTAGTATGCCTCTACTTGACTAGCTCATTAATCGAAGATGGTTATGTTTCCTAGCCATAGACATGAGTTGTCATTTGATTAACGGGATAACATCATTAGGAGAATGATGTGATTGACTTGACCCATTCCATTAGCTTAGCACTTGATCGTTTAGTTTGTTGCTATTGCTTTCTTCATAACTTATACATGTTCCTATGACTATGAGATTATGCAAATCCCGTTTACCGGAGGAACACTTTGTGTGCTACCAAACGTCACAACGTAACTGGGTGATTATAAAGGTGCTCTACAGGTGTCTCCGAAGGTACTTGTTGGGTTGGCGTATTTCGAGATTAGGATTTGTCACTCCGATTGTCGGAGAGGTATCTCTGGGCCCTCCCGGTAATGCACATCACATAAGCCTTGCAAGCATTGCAACTAATGAGTTAGTTGCGAGATGATGTATTACAGAACGAGTAAAGAGACTTGCCGGTAACGAGATTGAACTAGGTATTAAGATACCGACGATCAAATCTCGGGCAAGTAACATACCGATGACAAAGGGAACAACGTATGTTGTTATGCGGTCTGACCGATAAAGATCTTCGTAGAATATGTAGGAGCCAATATGAGCATCCGGGTTCCGCTATTGGTTATTGACCGGAGACATGTCTCGGTCATGTCTACTTTGTTCTCGAACCCATAGGGTCCACACGCTTAAGGTTTCGATGACAGTTATATTATGAGTTTATGAGTTTTGATGTACTGAAGGAGTTCGGAGTCCCGGATGAGATCAGGGACATGACGAAGAGTCTCGAAATGGTCGAGACGTAAAGATCGATATATTGGACGACTATATTCGGACATCGGAAAGGTTCCGAGTGGTTCGGATATTTTTTGGAGTACCGGGGAGTTACGGGAATACGAAGGAAGAAGTATATGGGCCTTATTGGGCTTTAGGGGAGAGGAAGAGGCAGGCCGCTTCCCCCCCCCATTGACTAGTCCGAATTGGACTAGGGGGAGGGGCGGCGCCCCCTCCTTCCTTCTCTTCCCTCTTCCCCTCCCTTGTCTCCTACTCCTACTACATGGAAGGACTCCTAGTTGGACTAGGAAAAGGGGAATCCTACTCCTGGTGGAAGTAGGACTCCCCTAGGGCGCGCCATAGAGAGGGCCGGCCCTCCCCTCCTCCACTCCTTTATATATGGGGTCGGGGGGCACCCCATAGACACACAAGTTGATCTTCGTGATCGTTCCTTAGCCGTGTGCGGTGCCCCCCTCCACCATATTCCACCTCGGTCATATTGTAGCGGTGCTTAGACGAAGCCCTGCGACGGTAGAACATCAAGATCGTCACCATGCCGTCGTGCTGACGGAACTCCTCCCCGAAGCTTTGCTGGATCGGAGCCCGGGGTGCATCATCGAGCTGAACGTGTGCCAAGAACTCGGAGGTGCCGGAGTAACGGTGCTTGGATCGGTTGGACCGGGAAGACGTATGACTACTTCCTCTACGTTGCGTCAACGCTTCCGCTTCGGTCTACGAGGGTACGTAGACAACACGCTCCCCTCTCGTTGCTATGCATCACCATGATCTTGCGTGTGCGTAGGAGTTTTTTTGAAATTACTACGTTCCCCAACAGTGGCATCCGAGCCTAGGTTTTATGGTTTGATGTTATATGCACGAGTAGAACACAATTGAGTTGTGGGCGATATAAGTCATACTGCTTACCAGCATGTCATACTTTGGTTCGACGGTATTGTTGGATGAAGCGGCCCGGACCGACATTACGCGTACGCTTACGCGAGACTGGTTCTACCGCCGTGCTTTGCACACAGGTGGCTGGCGGGTGTCAGTTTCTCCAACTTTAGTTGAGCCGAGTGTGGCTACGCCCGGTCCTTGCGAAGGTTAAAACAGCACCAACTTGACAAACTATCGTTGTGGTTTTGATGCGTAGGCAAGATTGGTTCTTGCTAAGCCCATAGCAGCCACGTAAAACTTGCAACAACAAAGTAGAGGACGTCTAACTTGTTTTTGCAGGGCATGTTGTGATGTGATATGGTCAAGACATGATGAGATATAAGTTGTTGTATGAGATGATCATGTTTTGTTGAAGTTATCGACAACTGGCAAAAGCTTTACGGTTGTCTCTTTATTGCATAAGATGCAAGCGCCAAATAATTGCTTTACTTTATCACTATGCGATAGCAATAGTTGCAAGAGCAATAGTTGGCGAGACGACCATATGATGACACATTGATATAGATCAAGATGATGGAGATCATGGTGTCATGCCGGTGACGATAGAGATCATGAGAGTACTTTGGAGATGGAGATCAAAGGCACAAGATGATGATGGCCATATCATGTCACATATTTTGATTGCATGTGATGTTTATCTTTTATACATCTTATTTTGCTTAGTTCGACGGTAGCTTTATAAGATGATCTCTCACTAAATTTCAAGATAAAAGTGTTCTCCCTGAGTATGCACCGTTGCCAAAGTTCGTCGTGCCCAGACACCATGTGATGATCGGGTGTGATAAGCTCTACGTCCATCTACAACGGGTGCAAGAAAGTTTTGCACACGCAGAATACTCAGGTTAAACTTGACGAGCCTAGAATATGCAGATATGTCCTCGGAACACTGAGACCGAAAGGTCGAGCGTGAATAATATAGTAGATATGATCAACATAATGATGTTCACCATTGAAAGCTACTCCATTTCACGTGATGATCGGTTATGGTTTAGTTGATTTGGATCATGTGATCACTTAGAGGATTAGAGGGATGTCTATCTAAGTGGGAGTTCTTAAGTAATATGATTAATTGAACTTAAATTTTTCAAGAACTTAGTACTGGTAGTATTTTGCAAATCATGTTGTAGATCAATAGCTCACGTTGTTGCTTCCCTGTGTTTATTTTGATATGTTCCTAGAGGAAATTGTGTTGAAAGATGTTAGTAGCAATGATGCGGATTGGATCCATGATCTGAGGTTTATCCTCATTGCTGCACAGAGGAATTATGTCCTTGATGCACCGCTAGGTGACAGACCTATTGCAGGAGCAGATGCAGACGTTATGAATGTTTGGCTAGCTAAATATGATGACTACTTGATAGTTTAGTGCACCATGCTTAACGGCTTAGAATCGGGACTTCAAAAGACGTTTTGAACATCATGTACCATATGAGATGTTCCAGGAGTTGAAGTTAATATTTGAAGCAAATACCCGAGTTGAGAGATATGAAGTCTCCAACAAGTTCTATAGCTAAAAGATGGAGGAGAATCGCTCAACTAGTGAGCATGTGCTCAGATTGTCTGGGTACTACAATCGCTTGAATCGAGTGGGAGTTAATATTCAAGATAAGATAGTGATTGACAGAATTCTCTAGTCACCATCACCAAGTTAGTAGAACTTCGTGATGAACTATAGTATGCAAGGGATGACAAAAACGAATCCCAAGCTTTTCATGATGATGAAATCGATGAAGGTAGAAATCAAGAAAGAGCATCAAGTGTTTATGGTTGACAAGATCACTAGTTTTAAGAAAAGGGCAAAGGGAAAAAGAGGAACTTCAAGAAAAACAGCAAGCAATTTGCTGCTCAAGTGAAGAAGCCCAAGTCTGGTCCTAAGCCTGAGACTAAGTGCTTCTACTGCAAAGGGACTGGTCACTGGAAGCGGAACTACCCCAAGTGATTGGCGGATAAGAAGGATGGCAAAGTGAACATAAGTATATTTGATATACATGTTATTGATGTGTACTTTACTAGTGTTTATAGCAACCCCTCAGTATTTGATACTAGTTCAGTTGCTAAGAGTAGTAACTCGAAACGGGAGTTGCAGAATGAACAGAGACTAGTTAAGGGTGAAGTGACGATGTGTGTTGGAAGTGGTTCCAAGATTGATATGATCATCATCGCACACTCCCTATACTTTCGGGATTAGTGTTGAACCTAAATAAGTGTTATTTGGTGTTTGCATTGAGCATAAATATGATTTGATCATATTTATTGCAATACGGTTATTCATTTAAGTAAGAGAATAAATTGTTGTTCTGTTTACATGAATAAAACCTTATATGGTTACACACCCAATGAAAATGGTTCGTTGGATCTCGATCATAGTGATACACATATTCATGATATTGAAGCCAAAAGATGCAAAGTTAATAATGATAGTGCAACTTATTTGTGGCACTGCCGTTTAGGTCATATTGGTGTAAAGCACATGAAGAAACTCCATGCTGACGGGCTTTTGGAATCACTTGATTATGAATCAGTTGATGCTTGCGAACCATGCCTCATGGGCAAGATGACTAAGACTCCGTTCTCCGGAACAATGGAGCGAGCAACAGATTTGTTGGAAATCATACATACTGATGTATGTGGTCCAATGAATATTAAGGCTCATGGCAGGTATCATTATTTTCTGATCTTCACAGATGATTTGAGCAGATATGGGTATATCTACTTAATGAAACACAAGTCTGAAACAGTTGAAAAATTCAAAGAATTTCAGAGTGAAGTGGAGAATCATCGTAACAAAAATGAAAGTTTCTACGATATGATCGCAGAACTAAAATATTTGAGTTACGAGTTTGGCCTTCAGTTAAAAACAATGTGAAATAGTTTCACTACTCACGCCACCTGGAACACCACAGCATAATGGTGTGTCCGAATGTCATAACCGTACTTTATTAGATATGGTGCGATCTATGATGTCTCTTACCGATCTACCACTATCGTTTTGGGGTTATGCATTAGAGACAGCTGCATTCACGTTAAATAGGGCACCATCTAAGTCCGTTGAGATGACATAATCTGAACTGTGGTTTGGCAAGAAACCAAAGTTGTCGTTTCTTAAAGTTTGGGGTTGTGATGCTTATATGAAAAAGATTCATCCTAATAAGCTCAAACCCAAATCAGAGAAATATGTCTTCATAGGATACCCAAAGGAGACTGTTGGGTACACCTTCTATCACAAATCCGAAGGCAAGACTTTTGTTGCTAAATTCGGAGTTTTTCTAGAGAAGGAGTTTCTCTCGAAAGAAGTGAGTGGGAGGAAAGTAGAACTTGATGAGGTAACTGTACCTGCTCCCTTATTGGAAAGTAGTTCATCACAGAAATCTGTTCCTGTGACTACTACACCAATTAGTGAGGAAGCTAATGATGATGATCATGTAACTTCAGATCAAGTTACTACCGAATCTCGTAGGTAAACCAAAGTGAGATCCGCACCAGAGTGGTACGGTAATCCTGTTCTGAAAGTCATGTTACTAGACCATGACGGACTTGCGAACTATGAGGAAGCGATGATGAGCCCAGATTCCGCGAAATGGTTTGAGGCCATGAAATCTGAGATATGATCCATGTATGAGAACAAAGTATGGAATTTGATGGATTTGCCCGATGATCGGCAAGCCATAGAAAATAAATGGATCTTCAAGAGGAAGACGGACGCTGATAGTAGTGTTACTATCTACAAAGCTAGAATTGTCACAAACGGTTTTCGACAAGTTCAAGGTGTTGACTACGATGAGATTTTCTCACTCGTATCTATGCTTAAGTCTGTCCGAATCATGTTAGCAATTGCCGCATTTTATGAAATCTGGCAAATGGATAAACAAACTGCATTCCTTAATGGATTTACTAAAGAAGAGTTGTATACGATACAACTAGAAGGTTTTGTCGATCCTAAAGGTGTTAACTAAATATGCAAGCTCCAGCGATCCATCTATGGACTAGTGCAAGAATCTCGGAGTTGGAATATACGCTTTGATAAGTTGACCAAAGCATATAGTTTTATACAGACTTGCGGTGAAGTCTGTATTTACAAGAAAGTGAGTGGGAGCACTACAACATTTCTGATAAGTATATGTGAACGACATATTGTTGATCGGAAATAATGTATAATTTTCTGGAAAGCATAAAGGAATATTTGAAAGGAGTTTTTCAAAGAAAGACCTCGGTAAAGCTGCTTACATATTGAGCATCAAGATCTATAGAGATAGATCAAGACGCTTGATAAGTTTTTTCAATGAGTACATACCTTGTCAAGATTTTGAAGTAGTTCAAAATGGAATAGTCAAAGAAAGAGTTCTTGCATGTGTTGCAAGGTGTGAAATTGAGTAAGACTCAAAGCCTGACCACGGCAGAAGATAGAGAGAGAATGAAAGTCATTCCCTATGCCTCACCCATAGGTTCTATAAAGTATGCCATGCTGTGTACCAGACCTATTGTATACCCTGCCCTGAGTTTGGCAAGGGAGTACAATAGTGATCTAGGAGTAGATCACTGGACATTTGTCAAAATTATCCTTAGTGGAATAAGGATATGTTTCTCGATTATGGAGGTGGCAAAAGGTTCATCGTAAAGGGTTACGTCGATGCAAGTTTTGACACTGATCCAGATGACTCAAAGTCTCAATCTGGATACATATTGAAAGTGGGAGCAATTAGCTAGAGTAGCTTAGTGCAGAGCATTGTTGACATAGAAATTTGCAAAATACTTACGGATCTGTATGTGGCAGACCCGTTGACTAAACTTCTCTCACAAGGAAAACATGATCACACCCTAGTACTCTTTGGGCGTTAATCACATAGCGATGTGAACTAGCTAGATTATTGAATCTAGTAAACCCTTTGGGTGTTGGTCACATGACGATGTGAACTATGGGTGTTAATCATATGGTGATGTGAACTATTGATGTTAAATCACATGGCGATGTGAACTAGATTATTGACTCTAGTGCAAGTGGGAGACTGAAGGAAATATGCCCTAGAGGCAATAATAAAGTTATTATTTATTTCCTTATTTCATGATAAATGTTTATTATTCATGCTAGAATTGTATTAACCGAAAACATAATACATGTGTGAATACATAAACAGACAAAGTGTCACTAGTATGCCTCTACTTGACTAGCTCGTTAATCAAAGATGGTTATGTTTCCTAGCCATAGACATGAGTTGTCATTTGATTAACGGGATAACATCATTAGGAGAATGATGTGATTGACTTGACCCATTCCATTAGCTTAGCACTTGATCGTTTAGTTTGTTGCTATTGCTTTCTTCATAACTTATACATGTTTCTATGACTATGAGATTATGCAACTCCCGATTACCGGAGGAACACTTTGTGTGCTACCAAACGTCACAACGTAACTGAGTGATTATAAAGGTGCTCTACAGGTGTCTCCGAAGGTACTTGTTGGGTTGGCGTATTTCGAGATTAGGATTTGTCACTCCGATTGTCGGAGAGGTATCTCTCGGCCCTCTCGGTAATGCACATCACATAAGCCTTGCAAGCATTGCAACTAATGAGTTAGTTGCGAGATGATGTATTATGGAACGAGTAAAGAGACTTATACATGTCTCTTCGAACTCTGGCACCATCATCTTCAACTCTCTCGCATACCGAGACGGCACCGACATATTGGCGCACGACAACAAAGCAGCATCGTCCAAATCTGCCTCGTCCGTGGTCGCCTCTGGTACCGCGATCATAGATGCCCGTGCATTGTTTCATGGACACCTCACTCAAGGCTGACCCATCCTTCACCATAGTTGTGCCGTTGTCGGCAGCACCGGCGTAGTCGCATGCCGGCGCTGGCTTCACATCTGTCTCGAAGGCCGCATCCAGATCGTCGGCGTCGCAGTTTCTCGTTGTGACCTCCGCGGCCACGTACGAGAAAGTGCTGAGACGTGCGGCATTGGGATCTCCGTGGTTGCACACACACTCCTGGCAGCGCTCACCACTGCAGTTATGGGCAGCCGCACCAATGCCACCGGCCGCCGCCGGCTGCATGAGCGAGTACGAGTGTGAGAAGGAGGAGGCGCCTTGGCCAGCGCCACGGCCAGGACCGACGAGGGACGTCTCACCCTGTGCCGGTGCATGGATGCGCGTGACGACGCCGTGGCCATGACCGCGCCCTCTGCTCTGATGCCACCCTCCGAGCACCACTTGCTGCCTCCAGCCATCTCCCTCCACCCCGGACATAGCCATCCCCGAGATCCAGCCTCCTGGAGGCCGCCGACGGACTGTGGTGGCTGGGGATGTGCACGAGATGTCCGATCCGTTTGTTCGTTTGAACCACTTTAAATCTGATGTTAGTATTGCTTGTTCTGCTTTGAGCAATACAAATACACCAAAATTGATGCCACAATATCATGGATTCCCATTCCATTGATGCTAATATGCGACCAAAATTGTGATGTTTTCCTGTTTATGAGATTGATCTTTCTTCACTTTGATTACTAGAATGATATCAGAATAAGACATCTGCAGTTAACTTGTTTCCTATTTTTCCATGAACTGATTCTGTTCAAACTAATAGTTCCCTTCCAAAAATCAATGTTCTCATTCATCATGTGTATGTAGTTTTGATAACATCACTACATTGAATAGGCCTTGCATCTATGTATCCATGTCAGTAATATTTTTCGTCTGTTATGAAGGGTAAGCTTACTCTAGATGTGGAAGATCAGTTGGAGAGAACGCGGTTCCAAAGATAGCAACACTGTAGATGTGAAATATGATTATGCTACAGTTTCAACTATGTCTGAACAACAGTAGAGATGTGTTTTTCATATGTACTCCCGAAGTGTAAAAATAGCATCAATCTGAATATCAGGAGTGTTCACAGTTGTTTGTCATTGCCTGCTAATCGATGTTTGTATGTGCTTGTTCCTGATCAAATCTTGTACACGAAGGAAAAATATATATCAGCGGCCTGATCAACTCTTTGTGCTCTAGTTTTTGCGGACCTCCAATAGCCTATACTGTTGAATAACGTGATTGTATTAGAAAACATAGGATAAACAAAAAGTATCCTGGCTTTTCTTGTACTTCAAGTAGATCATGTACTCCTATTTATATACCCACGAGGTTCAAATAATACATTCAACTATTTCATCAAACCTCTCTCTCCCGTCTAACATGGTATCAGCCTAATCGATTCAAACCCTAGTCGCCGCCGTCGCTTCCGCTCCATGCCGCCCCCGGGGCGGGCGGTCTCCATGATCGCCACCGGGGGCCGCGTCGCCCGTACCTAGGGTTTGTCCGCCGGTCGCGTTGACCGGCTGCCCTAGAGAGTCTTTTTCCCGATCCTTTGATCCGGATTTTCTCTCTCTCGCCGATCGTTTTGATCGGCGTTTTTCTTTTTGGTTTTCCGATCTAATCTTGATCGGTCTGCGTCACCCGCCATCCCCGTTGACCCCTGTGCACCTCTACTCCAACCCCGACGCGACCAGCCGGCCTCTCCTCCGACCCGGCAGCCACGCGCGCCGAGGCAGCCCGTCTGGGCGAGCCGTAGTCCGTGCATCGGTCCGCCCGTCGCCCTGCGCCGGCCGCCACCGCCCTGCTCCGATCGGGAAACCTGCATCGCCCCGACCCGGCGGCCTCGCGCCATGTCACAGCCAATCATAGCTGTCGCTCGTGCGTCAGCCCACCCTTCGATCCACGTCACCCGCGTCCGCCACGTCTGCACGACGGCCTGGTGGTATACCTCACCGGCCTCGTCCTTGGCTGCATCGGGACGGCTTCGTCGGGCTCGTCGGCTGCCTCAACTCGGGCGCCGCTGCTCCGTTCGTTGCTCGGGCCTCGCTGCCCGGGCGCCGGCGCTGCTTTGACAGGACGGGTGGCGGGGCTGACAAGCTCGTCCGCACGACGTCCCATGCCGTCCGTCATCGCCGGCCTCATCTCGAACTCCGCCGCCACCCCGCCTCCACCAAGCGGCGTCCCCAACCTCACGCGCGATCGGCTTGATTACCCGCTCGCCGCCGTGATCCGCCTCATCTGCGCCGCGCGACCGACCTGGCCCGTCGGTTACGCTTGCCTCCGCAGGTCCCGTGAAGATCATCCCCGAGTTCAGCACGCCCCTCCAGCGATCGAGCAACGGGCTACCGTTGCGTTGCCCTGTCAGGCCGCAGCGCCACCGCCCCATGATTCTCCTTGCGACTGCATCGACTCGCGCGTCACCGCTACGTCGCCCCTACGGGCCGTCGTGCTGCCATACGCGGTCCCAGTCGCCGCCCCGAGGCCGTCCCCGTGGTTGCACCGACCCGCGCTTCGCCGCTGCACCGCCCCTTTGGGCCGTAGCGCCGTGGCCCGCGGTTCCCGCCGCCGCCCCGAGGTCTTCCCGCCTTCGTCCTGACCGCCGCCGCTGCGTCGCCCCATCGTGCTGTAGCGCCGCCGCCCGCGGTCCACTCCGCCGTAACCGCGTGTCGACCTCCCGTGGTATGCGCCGCGCTGTCTCCCTTGGTGCGGGAACGCCATCGTCCACGCCGGTCTTCGTCACGCTGTCAGGGTTCTTCGCCTACTTTGAGCACCACCGCCGCACTCCTAACCTAGCCGCCGCCGTCGCCGTCTGGCCACCGCCGCACTCCTAACCTAGCCGCCGCCGTCGCCGTCTGGCCACCGCCACCGCTCTTCTTTGGCTGCCGCCACCCGTCCACCCCGTTCGTCTTCGTCCAGCACCAGCTCGTCACTAGCATCTACCCCGACCACTTCGTCTACTCCAACAACCGTGGGTGACATCGGCACCACGGCGATTGGCGCCACAACCGTCGTCGAGTCTTCTCTGCTGGCCCTTCGATTCCTCGACATGGCGAAGAGCTCGTGCAGGTCCCAGTCTCCGCATTTCCGGTGCTGGCAACACCGATGCGTGCCTTCATCCACGAAGTGTCCCCGGGCCTGGCAAGCCTGGTCGGCGTTTCGTCAACTTCGTCTTCGTCCGTCTACGCATGCCCGGTGCTGGCAACACCGGTGCGTGCCTTCGTCCATGATGTGTCCCTGGGCTTGGCAAACCCGTCGCGACGCTTCGTCAACAACATCTTCTTCACGGCGCACCACTACTTCGACATCACTGCGCCCATGCTAACTCGGCGCCCCCTTGCGTCCGTGGCTCCACGGCGACTTCCTCGACACCGGCCACCCCGACTCGACATCGACCACGAAATCATTCGCACAGCTACCTCGACCACGGCTACACCACCCACGCTCTTGACTATCTCGACAATGACACAAAGGGCTACCGCCTGCTTGAGCAACTTCGTCGGTTTTCACTACAGCCATGACTCCGCGATGCATCGACTGTTACCGCTGTGTGTGTGTGGGGGGGGGGTGTCCGTGGGCTTGCCTTCGGATTCTTCTCCAGTCTCACCGTCTGCGTCACTACCGTTGTGACTGCGGGGGGATATTGAGTAAGGTGATTGTATTAGGAAACATAGGATAAATTAGGAACTATTCTGGCTTGTCTTGTACTTCAAGTAGATCATGCACTCCTATTTATATGCCCACGAGGCTCAAGCAATACATTGAACTATTCCATCAAACCTCTCTCCCTTTTAACATATACCTCGTCCTGCACCTGGAAAGACCAGAGCCTATGTAACTGGACGGGGATCTACGTGACTGCATCCGGTTCAGTTGTTACTGCTCTTCTTAAGCTCTGTGCTATGCAGTCGACAACTTCATTGCATTGCTTGTCTAAGTAACGGATTGAGTTTAGGTTTCTTACTCTTTCAAAAATGAAAAAAAAGGAGTTCAGCTTTTAAGCACAGCGAGGAGGGGTTAATGCATCATTGCTTTGGGATACACAGGAACATAACGGTGGTTCAGAGGTGGGAGCTCTAGACCGAGATTTCCCCTGTTTTATCATGTAACTGTTGCCATGGATTGAGAACTCTAGATTCTGATTTCAGGTTCCCATGTTTTTTTTCCGATAGAGTACGGCTGATTCCAGCAGTGAAAATGGCATTTTTGCGAAACAGAATAAGCATGATGATCCGCCATGCCATAGTAATGCAAATGATCATGCCAATATGATGACCTGATGACCTCTTTGGTAGCAGGGGAATCGAGACTATATATATATGCAAGCGACAGTTTTCCCACCACCACACAATGCATACATGGTGTTGGCTGGGTGAAAAGATCCATACTCCACGCTTTTGTTTCCGAGATATTAGAGTAAACCAATAGAAAAAGCATGTTTTGCTTCACCGAATTTGTGAGCAAATAGAGTGACCTGCTCCCGTTGAACCAGGATGGGAGGAGAGCGGTTAGAGGTAGCTACCATTGAACCAGCATGGGAGGAGTGCTAGGACCGGAACAATTGTAAGGAATTGATCGAAAAACTGACGAGGGAATTGTCAGATTTAGGTGTAAAATGCAGGATAGTTGAGAATATAATCGCCTCTACTTCTAATTAATCAAAGGAAGTAAGTTTGGGCGAATTATTTCTTACTCTTTATTCACGATGGGAACGACATATATAGCCAGGTCGCTTCAGCGATTAACATGAGGTAAATGGCCTAAGCAAAGCCCCTGGTTGAACTAAATTACAGTAAACAGTAACTAATGCAATAAGCCAAGTGACAACAGCCATTGGATCTTGCCATCACAAGTGCACCGTTGGATAACCGACCGTGGCCTTCACTTGTGTTGCGCTGATGGATAACTAAGGGATATATGTTGAGATTTCTCTCCTGCTAGGACCTGACAAAGAGTCCATCAGAAAGAAGTATCCTAAGAGTCCATTAGGAAATTGCTAGATTAGAAAGACTCCAATTGCATAAGGAAGTCTAATCGTATTAGGAGAATGGGAAAGGCGAAGGCCTCAAGGGCCTAAGCATCCTTTATATAAGGATGACACGTGGCCACGCATTTTGTTTTCCAAAGCTGTTCTCTCATCTAAACCTATGTCTGCACAATCCCTTGCAGCCATGCATTTGGTGGATCAAGGTTCGCAATAGTTAGTATTAGCTAGAGCCAATCACCATGTCTTTCGCTGCTGCTGACAAGATATCGCGGAGGATACTCCACGTCACGACTAATCAGGCTATATATGTCATCACGGGGAGTGTGCTTCATCATTTTTGATCCTCATGGAGAACCTTAAAATTTGGTAGCAGGGGAATCAACATTATATATATGCAAGCAGAAGTTTTTTGACCGCCACATAATGACACAGTGCATATATGGATATCCTATGTTGGGTGGGTGAAACAGTTGATACCCCACACCCTTTTATTACCGAGATATTAAAGTAAACCAATATAACGAGCAAATTTTTCTTCACAGAATTTGCGAAACGATACCGAAAGTAGTCGGAGGTGTAGTGTAAAGAATGCCAAAGCCAGCCCTTGAGTGAGAGTGATGTGCGCTTCCTCTATTCAATCACAATTGTTTCCCTTTCAGCAACCCATCGCAACTCAAGAGGTGTCTTCTTATGTATGCATCTTGTTGTTTGCGCAGACAAAGAAAACAGTGGTCATAACGCACATGTTACCCGTAGAAGAACAACTTCCTCTGTGTACGTAGTGTCGACAACAATTCACGAGATTGAATAAGCCTGGGCCCTGGGATATGTGATGTATGATGCCTTGCATCTCTGTACCCGTGTGACTAATATTTTTTCTCTGTCATGCAGGGTAAGTTTGCTCCAAATGTGGAAGATCAGTTGGAGCGAACGTCATTCCGAACAAAGCAGCACCGTAGACGTCAAATATGATTAAGCTGCATCTTCGACTAGTACATATGAATGATCCCGATCAGATCTTGTAGTAAATATATTCCAGGGGGCTCATGGACTCTTTGTTGGAAGACCAGAGCCTACCACCTGGCGCTTCCCGTGCGGCTTCTGAGTCCATTAAGCTGCATGCCATGATATACCTTTTCTAGACTTCCAGCCCCGTTAAACGTCTAGACGCACTAGTGCATAACCGGGCAATAGCACCGGTTCGTAAGGCCCTTTAGTGTCGGTTTGGTAACCGACGCTAAAATATAGGCATTAAAGGCCCCCCCCTTTAGTACCGGTTCAGCACGAACCGGTGATAAAGGGCAACCACGTGGCACGAGCCAGCTTCGGGGGCAGGGAGCCCTTTAGTACCGGTTGGTGTCACCAACCGGTATTAAAATGTTGGGGGGTTTTGGGTTTATGATTTCTTTTTCATTTAATTTTGTGGTTTCCATTTAATTCTTTTTCGTTTATTGGTATTTTACGATACTACATATTGTACACGTTATGCATATATAGAAATAGAATTTCTAGTAGAACCGATCATAATATATACAATTTCTCCTAATTGGTGCCTTCGGAGCCAGTGGCATTAGCCTAGCTAATTGGTGCCTTCAGAGCACGATAACAATTGGAAGTGGTTCATGGGGGTGGTAGCGGGTAATAGTGTTCTCCTTTGGGATCTATGACCTGGTCGAGCAAAAATCCCGCTATTTCCTCTCGAATTGCTTCTATGCGGTCCTGTGCTAGGAGCTTGTTCCGCACTACTTTGAACTGTTAAGAAGGAGATCAATATGCATGTGTATTAGTTGTGTGACTACATATCGATAATGTTGTAAAAATTATGAATAGTATTCTGACAATCGATATCGTACCCACTCCTGTCTTTGAGATTTGCTCCTTTCGGACGCCATCATGCAAATGTTCTCGCAAATGTAGTATGCACATAGATCATTCCCCGGTGCCTGCTTCAGGGCCTTTACAAGAATGGAATTTTGATCAGATAATAATTAATCAAGCATGATAATTAAAGAGATGGCAGCTAGCTAGTACTACTTAATTACTTACCTTGGGTCGATACCATTTCAGACTTTGTTTCCATGGGCCTGGAGTGACCCTGATGAACTTTGCCCAAGCCCTGCCCACCGACAAAGAAAATGAATAAATGGGTTATTAAATAGTTATTATCAGGAAATGACGAACTAATTAAATAGGCCGAGATATAGTTAATAATGATTGAAATTACCTGTTGACTATCCCCTTCACGATGCTGTAGTCACTTGCTTTCTTAAGTTGTGAGTCTAGTACTTCAACTGCTCCTTCATCAATTTTAATGATTAACAAGATCTAGTGAAATCTTCATGCACACACGTTTGCATGTCTTAATTAAGCGGGCATATGTAAGCAAAAACATGTAGCTATAGCTAGTAGGGAAAAACAGAATTTATAATACAAGACAGTGTGACTCACTGGAAGTTGTAAGGAAGTAGTATATCTTCATTGTATTTGAGTTCCTTGAAGAACTGTAGCATGCTTTCCTCTACACATTTTGCATGATATGGATCTATTTTCCATGTGTATTCATTAATGATATTTGGGTCAACGAACCCAATGCCATAGCGTCCACCTTTTTCATTTCATAAATCTTCATCCTGCATAATACCACATAAAAGAATATAGTGAGGATAATTACAGGTAATGATTGATCAAAATGATCAGCTAGCTTGAGACTTAAATTACAGAAAGAAATCACTTACAGACTATAGCAACCGATGATAGATTTGTCGAGTGCGTCTTTATTGTATAGCTGAAAAAGTTCTGAATACTCAACGGTCACAGCTTTCTTATGGTAGTAATGCTCCTCGTTGACATTCACCATGAGGGACTCTCGATTGGAAATCTTGGTAATATCCATGTACCATTGATGCAATGCATACATTCTCGTTGGGAGCTTATTGACCTCTTCTGGCTCGACCAAAGGTTGGCCCCGGGCATATTTCCGTTTTATTTCCTCCTCTCTAGTCGGAGACATGGGCTCGATATCGAGGAGTTGTCCAACAGTGATCCCGATCGATTCAGCCTGCGCAATATGCTCCTTGGTTATTACCACATCGCCCACCCCGGGAACGTTAACGGTTTGCCCACAATAATATTGGGCGTGCCTACTCTCATGTGTTGTTGGCACAACAAGCGGGGGGATTGATTGCGCCGCCTGTTCTCCCAGCTGGGGAACGGTTTTACCGCATTTTTTGCTAGCTGATTTGCTCGAGCTCGAGCTCGCCTCTTTCTTTAGACGTGCTCGATTTAACTTTCTAAGGTGGCGCTCATAGTCTGTGTCAACAGTCTTGGGAGCTGGTGGTCTAGCCATACGAATGAAGTGGTCAATCTTTTCCATAGGCACTTTCTCCCTTGGAGGCGGTGGCGGTTTCGGTGCAAAATGGGCTTCCACCTCGGCCTTCGATATGGCTACGTTTTCCTCCTCGGACTTGTCGTAAGGCCTCTGCGGAAGAGGCGCGAGGCTTGGACCATATTGAAATCGCTTGCCTCCGCCTGTACCTGCAGTACTACCTCGACTTGTACCGCTACGCACCATAGCTGAGGCGGCTCTCTTCCGTGATTGCTGAGGCGGCGAAGACGGCTGACGTGGCTGAGTTGGAGGAGGAGGAGTGGCCTGAAGCTGTGCCGTACTTGGAGGAGGAGTGGCCTGAAGCTATGCCGGACTTGGAGGAGGAGTGGCCTGACGCTTTGCCGGACTTGGAGGAGGAGTGGCCTGAAGCTGTGCCGGACTTGGAGGAGGAGTGGCCTAACGCGTTGGTGGACTTGGAGGAGCCGGAGTCTGCTGACTCGGTGGCGGACTGCAACGAGGAGTCGGATGACGCGATGTCGGTGGCCTTCGAAAGATGATGCAATCCTTTCTCCATAGGATGATATGATGGTTGGCCTCTCCTAGTGTGTGATCATCGTCACCTCCAGGAATGTCAAGCTCTAGCCCCGAATATTGGTCCACCACCTCATCAACCAAGACACGAGCATAGCCCGCTGGAATCGGGTTGCAATGGAAGGTTGCCTCGGGGGGATTTGTAAAAGCAAGGGCGTCCGCCACCTTCATGGATATGTTCTTCATTTTGAAGTGTAGCTCGCAGTTAGTGTTGTCCATGATATCATCCACTGGGTAGCTATCCAGCAATGCGTCGCCTGGGCGGAACCCACGCCGCTTCTCGGTATGGATGGGATGGTGCTATCCATTGGTGGATCATCCGCTAGCTGCTGAGACCCCCTTTGCTGGCTAAGTGAGTCGATCTGCTCCTGCTGCCGCTGGAATTTGATTGCCAAGTCCGCGTGCGCTGATTCTAGGCCTTGAAGGCGTTCATAGTCTAGCTTCCTCTACTCCTCCATCTTCCTCTTCTTCTCCTCCGCAATCTTCTTTCTCGCACGGGTTCTGTAGTCGGCGTTCCATTCTGAAAACCCCTCATACCACGGAATAGCGCCCATGCCTCATGTTCTTCCCGGGTGTTCAGGATTTCCCAAGGCACGCGTAAGCTCGTCGTTCTCTCTGTTGGGCTCGAACAACCCGGATCGAGCCTCTTCTATTGCAACAAGTAGCTTATCTTCGGCTCCGTCTAGACATGCCTTCTTGGAAACTTTGCCTGTCTTCGGGTCCAACTCCCCCCATGCGCATAGAACCAAGTCCTGCACCTGGGGGGCCAGCTTAATGTTTCTGGAGTGACACCTGCATCCAGCATCTCTTTCTCAGACTTATCCCACTTAGGCATTCCCACCGCATAGCCACCTGGCCCCAGCTTATGGAACTTATCCTTTTTTGCGGCATTGGCCTTGTTTATTCTCGACCGTTCCTTAGATAATTCCGAATCCTTGAATTTCATGAAATCGTCCCAATGAGCACTTTGGTTCTCTAGTGTTCCCTCGAATACTAGAGTCTTCCTTCCTCCGTTGACGTACTTGGCCCATTCACGAATCTTGTGGTTCTTGAATGCAACCGCCATCTTTCTCAGAGCAGCGTCCTAGACTTTCTCCACATCTGCATTTGTGAAATGATCTGGTAGGGTGAAATGTTCCATGAGCGTTTCCCAAAGCAAATGTTTTTGTCTGTCGTCGACAAAAGTAACTCCTGGACGTGGCTTTGATGGCTCTCTCCATTCTTGAAGGGAGATCGGGAGTTGGTCCTTCACAAGAACTCCGCACTGACGAACGAATTTGTCCGCAATCTTCTTAGGCGCGAATGGTTCGCCATTAGGTCTGATTGCCTCGATATTGTACTTTACGCCCTCCTTCAACTTTTTGTTCGGGCCTCGTTTCGTCCTGTTGCCTGAAGATTTGCTCGATCCGGATGGCTGAAAGAAGAAAGATCGATTCGCTAATATATCTTCAAGTCATTTAAAACATGTGATGATCACCAGATGCCTACTTATATAAATATATATACCTCACCGGTCTTTGTTGTTTCAAGATCAACATTTTCTTCGTCATGTTCATAGTTCACGACTTCATCAATTCGGTCGTCGCGATCGAATATCATAACACCCTCCCCGGTGTTGTTTAGATATTCGGAGCCGTCATAATCTTCTTCATTTTGATCATCATCTGGCCCGCGAGGATTGCGTATGATATTGAACAGGGCCTCTTCTCCCTCTCTACCGGTATTGTCCGCCATAGGTTTTGTTTAACTAATCCAAAAGAAATATATTCAAATTACAATGCATGGATGCAATCAATTAATAATGAAAAACTGAATCAATCATAGTACATAATAAGCATCATCGAATATAATCTCGAATACGTCATCTCGAATAATAGATATAATCTCGAATACATCGTCTCGAATAATAGATATAATCCCCAATACATCATCTCGAATAATAGATATAATCTCGAATACATCGTCTCGAATAATATATAATCTCGAATATATCGTCTCGAATATTATATATCGAGTACATCACCGGCTAGGTAGCTAATAAAGATCGAATACTATAGAAGAATCTAGGACACTCGCGGTTCCTGCGGCGCGGGCAGTGGACACCCAAAGAGAAGGAACCCTCACAGGATCATAGCTGAAGTGAGATCCCTGAAGAAACTGCCAGGTATTGGAGAACCTGCCGCCCTCTAACGCAACCATGTAGCAATGGACGTGCTCGTCCTCCTCCCTGACACGGCGACGTACCACCTCCGGCGGGGCCGGCTCCCTCCGCACCGAAACTGGCCCACGCGAACGCCTCCAAACGAGACCAGGGTCGACGACGGGACCCGGGGCCGGGTTCCTCATCAAGCGGCGCGCCCCTCCAGGCAGCACCTCCCAGTGCCAGCCCGGCGGAGCCCAGTCCCGGACCTGGGTCAGCCGGACGTCGTCGCGGACGGGTCGACGGCGAGGATGCGGGCCGGGCATCATCGAGAACAAATACTAGCTATATGCCCGCAAAAAGTAACATTTTTTTAATGATTGGATTTTGATAACTAAAATTTCTAACATTTCTGTATAACTAACATTCCTATAACATTTCTAACAATGCTATATAACTAACATTTCTATAACATTTCTAATATTTCTATAACTAAAAAACAGAAAAAAAAATTATAACATTTCTATATATATAAATAACATTTGTATAACATTTCTAATATTTCTATAACTAAAAAAAAATAAAAATTTCTAACTTTTTATAACTATTTCTATAACTAGAAAACAGAAATTTTTTTAACAATTCTAACTATTTTATAACTATTTCTATAACTAAAAAACAGAAAAATGTCTAACAATTCTAACATTTCTATAACATTTTTAACAATGCTATATAACTAACTATTTCTATAACTAAAAAAAGAAAAATTTCTAACATTTTTATAACTATTTCTATAACTAAAAAACTAAAAAAATTGTGTGTGTGTGTGCTCACCGGCGAGGCGAGAGGCGACGGGCGCGGCGACGACGGGGATGGCGACGACGGGGACGGGCCGGGGCGGCGACGACGGGGACGGGGCGGCGATGACGGGGACGGGGACGACGCGGGACGGGCCGGGACGGTGCGGCGGTGACGACGGGGACGGGGACGACGGGGCGGCGACGACGGGGACGGGGCGGCGACGAGGGATATGGAGACGGGGGCGGCGGGCGACGGGGCAGAGGAGAAGAAGCAGATGAGAAACTGAAGTTTTTGAAGTGTTTAGTTATATAGGATGGACCTTTAGTACCGGTTGGAGCCACCAATCGGTACTAAAGGCCTGTTTTGGCCAGGCCAAGCGGCGGGAACCGCACCCCTTTAGTACCGGGTGGTGGCTGCAACCGGTACTAAAGACCCCCTCTTTAGTACCGGTTTGAGCCACCACCCGGTACTAAAGGGGGTGCGCTGGTGCAGGTGCGGTGCGAAATGTTTAGTCCCACCTCGCTAGCCGAGGGGCGTCTGCACTGGTTTATAAGCCCCAGTGCGGTAGCTCCCTCGAGCTCCTCTCCAAAGCAGGCCTACTGGGTCTAAATGTTCTGTGCTGCCCTGTGGGCCTACTGGGCCTTTGCGGGCCTGCATCCTGGCCCAACAACAGGTTGGGTTTCTAGTCGTATGCAGGCCGCTGTGGCGCAGTAGGTGGGCTTTTTTTTCTTATTTTTTTGTTGCTTTATTTATTTTTGTTTGAGTTGTTTTTTGCTGTATTTAGAGTTTCTTTGTGAATATTTTTGCTTTAGGTACAAAAAATTACAAACTTTCTGCTAGTACCGGTAGTTTACAAATTTGAATAGTTTAAATTTTGATTTATTTGAAATTTGTGTGAATCACTAGTTTGTGAATAACTTAACTTTAAAAATAGATTTTTCAGTGATTCTTTTTTCTTATGTTTAATATTAGTGTGTTTTATCATTATATTCAATTTGGTAATGCCTAGGTTATTTAAAAAAATGAAATGCCTTTTATAACGGATGAGTTTTCGTCCGAAACCCGGATACTTCGAAAGAGATTGTCCATTTAGTACACGAAGTGCATTCAGTTTTTGCGGTAACCCTATCTACTTTTTTGCACATGCTATGTGGGTGAAATTTTGATACCATGCCAACTTTCAACCTTTTCTGAGTTTATTTGAAATGCTTTTCAATTTCAGGGTCATTTAGCTTAAAAAAATTAGTAAAGACATGAAAGAATTTGTTTGCACATAAAATTTCTTCGCGTTTCAAATGCCAAAACACATAACTACCCTAACTATTATAGAGATTCCCTCCTGGGTGTGAAACACAGAAGAAAGTGATGATAGTGAAGCCGATCACATCCCAGATCTTTGGGTGTGAAACTTTTTCTTCGCGTGTGTCCCTTTGCGCCGTAACCATGGAAAATCTTCATCATTTAACGGGATGCTCGGGTCAATATTCACTGTGAATGGAGCAATTTCATCAAACATTTCATAATCTTCTGACATGTCTGTCTTGTCATCCACTCCCACGATGTTTCTCTTCCCAGAAAGAACTATGTGCCGCTTTGGCTCATCGTACGATGCATTCGCTTCCTTATCTTTTCTTTTTCTTGGCTTGGTAGACATGTCTTCACATAGAAAACCTGTGCCACATCATTGGCTAGGACGAATGGTTCGTCTACATACGCAAGATTGTTGAGATCCACTGTTGTCATTCCGTAATGCGGGTCTTCCGTTACCCCGCCTCGTGTGATATTGACCCATTTGCACCGCAAAGGGACCTTCAAACCACGTCGATAGTCAAGTTCCCATATGTCCTGTATATAACCATAATATGTTTCCTTTCCTGTCTTGGTTTCTGCATCAAAGCGGACACCACTGTTTTGGTTGGTGCTCTTCTTATCTTGGGCGATCGTGCAAAATGTATTACCATTTATCTTGTACCCTTTGAAAGTCATTATATTCGAAGATGGTAACTGGGACAGCAAGTACAGGTCATCTTCAATAGAGGTGTCATGCATGGTACGTGTCTGCAACCAGCTGGCGAAACTCCTGTTTTGTTCATGTGTAATCCAGTCATCAGACCGCTCCGGGTGTTTGGAGCGTAGCAAATTCTTGTGTTCATCCATATACAGACCCACCAAGGCGAAATTCTGTAGAACTGTGTAGTGTGCTTCAGTGAGAGAATGTCCGTCCATACATATTATTTGTTCCCCTCCTAGCGTGCCTTTTCCATGCAGTCTGCCCTTATGCCGTGATTCAGGAACACCAATCGGCTTAAGGTCAGGAATAAAGTCAATACAAAACTCAATGACCTCCTCATTTTCATGGCCCTTGGAGATGCTTCCTTCTGGCCTAGCACGGTTATGAACATATTTCTTTAAGACTTTCATGAACCTCTCAAAGGAGAACATATTGTGTAGAAATACAGGACCAAAAACGTTAATCTCTTCGCATAGGTGAACTAGGACGTGTGTCATGATGTTGAAGAAGGATGGTGGAAACACCAAGTCGAAACTGACAAGACATTGCACCAAATCATTCTCTAACCTTGGTATGATTCTGGATCGATTACCTTCTAATAGATTGCATTGAGAAATGCACATAGCTTCACAATGGCTAATCGAGCGTTTTCCGGTAGAAGCCCCCTCAATGCAACCGGAAGCAGTTGCGTCATAATCACGTGGCAGTCATGAGACTTTAGGTTCTGGAACTTTTTCTCTGCCATGTTTATTATTCCCTTTATATTCGACGAGAAGCCAGACGGTACCTTAATACTAAGCAGGCATTCAAAGAGGATTTCCTTCTCTTCTGTGGTAAGAGCATAGCTTGCATGACCCTGATGTATGCCGTCTTTTCCGTGCATACGTTGCTGGTCCTCCCATGTCTCAAGTGTATCTTTTGTCTTCCCATACACGCCCAAGAAGCCAAGAAGGGTCACACAAAGATTCTTCGTCACGTGCATCACGTCGATTGCGGAGCGGACCTCTATGTCTTTCCAATAGGGCAGATCCCAAAATATAGATTTCTTCTTCTACATGGGTGCGCGTCCGTCAGCGTCATTCGGAACAGGTTGTCCACCAGGACCCTTTCCAAAGAGCACCTTCAAATCCTTGACCATATCATGTACATCAGCACCAGTACGGTGGCGAGGCTTCGTCTGGTGATCCGCTTCACCTTTGAAATGCTTGCCTTTCTTTCTTACGGGATGCCTGCTCGGAAGAAATCGACGATGTCCCAGGTACACATTCTTCTTACAATTAGCCAAATATATACTGTCGGTATCGTCCAAACAGTGCGTGCATGCGCGGTATCCCTTGTTTGTTTGTCCTGAAAGGTTACTGAGAGCAGGCCAATCATTGATGGTCACGAACAGCAACGCATTTAGGTCAAATTCTTCCCCCATGTGCTCATCCCACGCACGTACACCTGTTCCATTCCACAGTTGTAAGAGTTCTTCAACTAATGGCCTTAGGTACACATCAATGTCATTGCCAGATTGCTTAGGGCCTTGGATGAGCACTGGTATCATAATGAACTTCCGCTTCATGCACAACCAAGGAGGAAGGTTATACAAACATAGAGTCACAGGCCAGGTGCTATGGTTGCTGCTCTGCTCCCCAAAAGGATTAATGCCATCTGCGCTTAGACCAAACCATACGTTCCTTGCGTCATCTGCAAACTCCTTCCTATACTTTCTTTTGATTTTTTTCCACTGCGACCCGTCAGCGGGTACTCTCAACTTTCCGTCTTTCTTACGGTCTTCTCTGTGCCATCGCATCGCCTTGGCATGCTCTTTGTTTTGGAACAAACGTTTCAACCGTGGTATTATAGGAGCATACCACATCACCTTGGCAGGAATCTTCTTCCTGGGGTGCTCGCCCTCGACATCACCAGGGTCATCGCGGCTGATCTTATAGCGCAATGCACCGCATACCGGGCAAGCGTTCAAATCCTCGTACTCACCGCGGTAGAGGATGCAATCATTAGGGCATGCATGTATCTTCTGCACCTCTAACCCTAGAGGGCAGACAGCCTTCTTTGCTTGGTACGTACTTTCGGGCAATTCGTTGTCCTTTGGAAGCATATCCTTTATCATTACCAGCAACTTTCCCAATCCCTTGTCAGATACACCATTCTCTGCCTTCCATTGCAGCAATTCCAGTGTGGTGCCCAGCTTTTTCTTGTCACCTTCGCAATTCGGGTACAACAATTTTTTGTGATCCTCTAACATGCGCTGCAACTTCTTCTTCTCCAAATCACTTGCGCAGTTTCTCTTTGCATCGGCAATGGCCCGACCTAGATCATCAACGGGCTCATCCGATGCATCTTCTTCAGCTTCTTCCCGCATTGCCGGCTCAGCTTCTTCCCTCATTGTTGTATCATCGTATTCAGGGAACCCATGGCCAGGATAGCTGTCGTCGTCCACTTCTTCTTCATTGTCTTTCATCATAACCCCTCTTTCTCCATGCTTGGTCCAAACATTATAGTGGGGCATGAAACCAGACTCAAACAGGTGGACGTGAATGGTTCTTGACGTAGAGTAATTGCGACCATTCTTACAGCCAGCACATGGACAATGCATAAAACCATCCGCTCGCTTGTTTGCCTCAGCCGCAAGCAGAAAAGTACGCACGCCATTAATGAACTCGAGAGAGTATCGGTCATCGTACATCCATTGCCGGCTCATCTTCAATACACAGCACCGAAAACATCAAATTAATACAATACATAAAGTTCATACATAAAGAGCATACAACACTTCAATGCAACAAACAAATAACTCTCTAGCTAAAGAATTTAAATGCAACAACAAATGCGATCAAGATCGCAACTAAGGTAACAATTGATCCAACGGCATAATGATACCAAGCCTCACTATGAATGGCATATTTTCTAATCTTTATAATCTTCAAGCGCATTTTCTCCATCTTAATCTTGTGATCATCGACGACATCGGCAACATGCAACTCCAATTCCATCATCTCCCCCTCAATTCTTTTCAATTTTTCCTTCAAATCCTCGTTTTCTCTTTCAACTAAATTTAACCTCTCGACAATAGGGTCGGTTGGAATTTCGGGTTCAACTACCTCCTACATACAAATATCTATGTCAACTTGATGGGCATAATTTGTCATAAACACGAAATACAATGAATAGTTTTAAAAGAGAATATACCACATCCGAATCATAACCCGGACGAGGGGCGACAGGGACGGATATCAAAACCATGGCACTATGCATAACAAACAACGTATGGGTAAGATAATTATACGAGTAACTATATATCCAAATCACACAAACATCATTTTTTTATATAAAACTTCATGAACAAGAGGCTCACCACAAGGTCGTGCCGGCGACGGGACATTGCAAGCGATCGACGGTGGTTACGACGGAGATTTAGAAGGTACTAAGTAAACCACACCTACATATGCAAAACTAAGTGTTATTTTTTACCTCAAATTGCATATAAATCAAATACTAGCACATATATATAATTCCTCCCAAATTACTAAACTCAAAAATCAATCACTATATAAAGCATTGCACGAGCTAGTCTAGCAATGAGAGATGAAAGGAAAGAGTTGCTAACCTTTGTGATCATTTGAATGGATGGGGGCCTTCAAATCTTGGGCAAAATGTGGGATGAGCTTGAGAGGAAGAGAGAAAAGAACAGAGAGGAGATGGGAAAGGGGAAGAATAGAGCGAGCTCGGGTGGACGAAGGGTCTATGTAGGACGACCTTTAGTACCGGTTCGTGATACGACCCGGTACTAAAGGTGCTGGAGGGGCCCCGGACTGACAACATCCTACCACCACTCACTTTAGTACCGGTTCGTGGCACGAACCGGTGCTAAAGGTTCGCCACGAACCGGTACTAATGACAGCGGCCCGGCTAGCCGTTGGAACCGGCACTAATGTACACATTAGTGCCGGCTCAAATTCAAACCAACACTAATGTGATTCACGTTTGACCATTTTTCTACTAGTGACGCAAATCACTGTTGAGGCCATGGAGCGGCACCAGTCATGCAGGACGGAAGGTATATCCGTGGAAATTCCCCTTCAATGCTCTGTTTTGCCAGTTGCACCCATCTACATATAATATAAACCGATTCGCTTACTGGCCATTTTTGTTAGGAAAACGACAATTGAAACTCACGGCGTAAACAAGTTCGGTGTTGACTCATTGCAAGCAGACCATAGCCAACCTCTCCAAGTAGAAAAGGATGGAACTTAGAAACAGAGTAAAAAAGGAACAGCAAAATGCATACAGAATTAGGTAGCCATACAACAGGTCTAGGTTTCTTATTTTCAAAAAAAAATGTTCAGTTTTCACTAGGCGAAAATCAGGAAAAAAACATTGTACTATCTCTGTTTTTATTTAGTCCATGTGTTAGGTTTGGTCAAAGTCAAACTTTGCAAACTTTGACAAAGTTTCTAAACAAAAATATTAACATATAAAATAACAAATCAACACCATTAGATTCATTATTGAATGTACTTTCACATCATATAGATTTGTTATGTTAAATGTTTATATTGTTTTCTATAAACTTGGTCAAACTTTATAAAGTTTGACTTTAGTCAAATCTAATATACATAGTAAACAAAAACGGAGGGAGTACGTGTTTCCTTCTTAAACATAATCAACTTCAGATACAGGCTTCAGAACGCAGCCTTCCAACAGAATTTGTGGGGTCTCAAGGGCAGCTTTAAGGCGTTTTGTATTGAGGGGCGTCTTCTGAATCGTATAGTGTTTATGTTTTGTCCCTTCACTATCGATGGACGGCCGGGTTCCTCTATCTAGATGATAACAGAAGGTAAGAATGGGAGCACTCATGGCAAAAAAGTAAAGAAAGAAGCGGATTTAACGCATCATTGACTGCAGATACAAGGTACATAGGTGCAATTTAGATATGAGATGTCTGGACCGGATATCCCCTGTTTTATCATGCAACTGTTGCAATAGATTGGGAGCTCTTGATTCAGATTTCAGTGTTCCGTGGTTTCTTTTTGACATAGGTGAAGGTGCAGTTCCAGTAGTAAAAACAACATTTCTGCAAAAAAAACAACATTTCTGCGGAACACAATAAGCATGATGATCTACCATGCCATGGTAATGCAAATGATCATGGCAATATGATGAACCGATGAGTTCTTTCATAACAGGGAATCGACATTATATATACATCACTTCCGCTTCGGTAGACCCCCTATAAACATAAGGACGGCCGAGATTGCCCAATACCCCTTTATAACAGAGGGCAGGATGGACATATTTTGAAAAAGCTTCCCCCGCCGGCCCGACTGCCCGCAAAAAAAAAACAGGCGAAGCAATACGTATATGAATACAGCCCGCCCGCCCGGGAGGGAAAAAAATTAAACCGGCCGGCCGCACGCGCCTGGTGTCGTGGCAGGCATGCAGAGGTGCCCGCCCGCGATCACGGCGGCAGTCCCCGCAGTCAACGCGTCGCGCCGCACCCGTCGTGGCCCCACCCCCCCACGTCCCCCGACCCCACGCCAGCCCGCACCCGTCCGCCAATCACGGTGCCCGAGGCGCGCATGCACGCAGGCGGTTGCACGCGCGTGCCGCCTGCCGGACGCCACCGCTGCCGCCGCTGTCGTCTTCTCGCATGCCGCGCTTCCGCTGCCGCCTGCCGCCGCGCCTGCCGGACGCCACCGCTGCCGCCTGCCGCCGCGCCTGCCGGACGCCACCGCTGCCGCCTGCCGCCGCGCCTGCCGGACGCCACTGCTGCCGCCTGCCGACGTTGTCGGCTCCTCACCTGCCGCGCCACCGCTGCCGCTGTCGCCTGGCCTGCCACCCGACCGGCCCGCCGCCTGGCCTGCCCCCTCCGGACGCGTCGTTCGCGGCGTCTAACGGTCAAAGCGTCACCTCGCCTGCCGCGCGGTCATTAACGCGCCGGCGTTAATAGCCGCGCTGTCGCCCGCCCGCCCGCCTCCTCCCCCGCCCTGCCCCGCCCCGCTATAAAACGGCGACGCCCCGCCCACGCCTGTCCCACCGCGCTGTCGCCTGCCCGCCTCCTCCCCCGCCCCCGCCCACACCCTTCCCACCGACGCCCGTCGCCGCCTGCCCGCACCCGATGTCGTTCTTCCGCGGCAGCAGCAGCACCGGCGGCGCCGCCGCCGACGTCCCCGGCGCATGGCCGACGAGCATCGGTGTGCCGGAGACGCTGGAGCTCCACCGCTACTGCCTCCCTGTGCCGCCGGGCTACCGTCTTCCACGCAACTGGAAGAACGACGCGGACGGCTACGCGACGCCGGGTCCCGGCGCGACGGAGGAGGAGCTCCGCAACCACAGCGGCGGCCGGCACAATATCGAAGGCCGGAAGCAGTTTTGGTGCGGGAAGGACTATTGGGAGGTCATGGCCGCCTTCCGCCTTGCGGCGGCCGGCGAGACCCCCGACCTGATGGGCCGCAGCGGCCATCTTCGCGCATCGCCTCCACCGCACGATCGCCACAGACGTGGCGGCGGCCACGGTGTGCACCCGGCACCGGCGCCCGCGCCGGCCGCCCCTCCCTCGCCGCCGGGGATAGACTTGCCGCCGGAGCAGGTCATCCTCCGCAAGGACGGCGATCCAGATGACACGCCGGGTTACCACGTGGTCGTACGGGCGTCGGAGGCTGCTGCGGCGGCGGCGGAGGCAATGGAGGCCGCCGAGATTGCGGCCGCAATCCAGGCGGCCGAGGGGGCGCAGCAGGCGGCGATGGCGGCGCCGGAGTGGCAGCAGGTGCCGCCGGAGTGGCAGCAGGAGTGGGAGCAGGCGCCGGCGGAGTGGCAGCAGGCGCCGGCGGAGGAGGAGGATTCCGACGACGATCCGGTGGACTGGGACGACCTTGCCAACCGGTCCAGCAGCGACGATGACAGCGGCGACGGCCCGGCCGTGATTGACCTCGTTGATAGCGACAACGAGTAGTTTTTTTACTGTGTTTTTTATTTAATTCGGTTATGTCGTTGTAATCCTAAGTAGTAGACTTTATGTATGAACTTGTAATCATCGAGTTCGCTCGACTATGTAAAATATTTTATCTATGTTGAATGAAATTTAAGTGAAATTTATTTTGTCCATTTCATTCGAGAGTTTTGATTTGATGATGAATTTGTACACGAAAATATGCTAAAACATAATAAAATAGTAAGGACGCTAAAGTACGTGATTGCATGCATGTAACAGAACAAAATTTTGCGAGTGTGTGTGCATCCCGAATGTAGTCCTACACGCACGATATGAACGAAATCAGACAGGAAACACACGTCGCTCAGTGTGTGTCCGGACATCGGTGTAGGGTACTTTAGCCTAGGAAACCCTAGAAAATGCGTCGAGGGTTAAAAAATTGTGAGAATTGGCGTGGGTGCTGTGGATGGTGATGGCAACGTGTGGAAAAAGTGTTGTGACGTTTGGCGGAGTAGAAAAAAAATCGTAGTTGGGAACCCCTCCCCGGCAGACCGAAAAGTAGCTGGTTGCACTGGGGCTCCGTGATCGTATGCATGCAATTGCACAAAAGTGTGCGTACATGTGGGCACGGCCAACGTAGGCCCCCACGCAAGGTTGGAACGAAAACGGACACAAAACGGATGTTGCGTCACGTCCGGGCAGTGTTTTTGCGATTTTCGACCTGGAAAACCCTAGAAAATGCGCCGAGCGCTGGAAAAATACGAGAATTGGCGTGGGTGCTGTGGATGGTGATGGCAATGTGTGGAAAAAGTGTCGTGATGTTTGACGGATTAGAAAAAAACCGTAGTTGGGAACCCACTCCCCGGCAGACCGAGAAGTAGCTGGTTGCACTGGGGCTACGTGATCGCATGCATGCAATTGCACCAAAGTGTGCGTACATGTGGGCACGGACAACGTAGGCCCCCACGCAAGGTTGGAACGAAAACGGACACAAAACGGACGTTGCGTCACGTCCGGGCAGTGTTTTTGCGATTTTCGACCTGGAAAACCCTAGAAAATGCGTCGAGCGCCGGAAAAATACGAGAATTGGCGTGGATGCTGTGGATGGTGATGGCAACGTGTGGCAAAAGTGTCGTGACTTTTGATGGAGTAGAAAAAAAACCGTAGTTGAGAACCCCCTCCCCGGCAGACCGAGAAGTAGCTGGTTGCACTGGGGCTACGTGATCGCATGCATGCAATTGCACCAAAGTGTGCGTACATGTGGGCACGGACAACGTAGGCCCCCACGCAAGGTTGGAACGAAAACGGACACCAAACGGACGTTGCGTCACGTCCGGGCAGTGTTTTTGCGATTTTCGACCTGGAAAACCCTAGAAAATGCGCCGAGCGCCAGAAAAATACGAGAATTGGCGTGGGTGCTGCTGATGGTGATGGAAACGTGTGGAAAAAGTGTCGTGACGTTTGATGGAGTAGAAAAAAAACCATAGTTGGGAACCCCCTCCCCGGCAGACCAAGAAGTAGCTGGTTGCACTGGGGCTACATGATCGCATGCATGCAATTGCACCAAAGTGTGCGTACATGTGGGCACAACCAACGTAGGCCCCCACGCAAGGTTGGAACGAAAACGGACTCAAAACGGACGTTGCGTCACGTCCGGGCAGTGTTTTTGCGATTTTCGACCTGAAAAACCCTAGAAAATGCGCCGAGCGCCGGAAAAATACGAGAATTGGCGTGGGTTCTGTGGATGGTGATGGCAACGTGTCGAAAAAGTGTCGTGACGTTTGATGGAGTAGAAAAAAAACCTGTAGTTGGGAACCCACTCCCCGGCAGACCGAGAAGTAGCTGGTTGCACTGGGGCTACGTGATTGCATGCATGCAATTGCACCAAAGTGTGCGTACATGTGGGCACGGCCAACGTAGGCCCCCACGCAAGGTTGGAACGAAAACGGACACAAAACGGACGTTGCGTCACGTCCGAGCTGTGTTTTTGCGATTTTCGACCTGGAAAACCCTAGAAAATGCGCTGAGCGCCGGAAAAATACGATCATTGGCGTGGGTGCTGTGGATGGTGATGGCAACGTGTGGAAAAAGTGTTGTGACGTTTGGCGGAGTAGAAAAAAAATCGTAGTTGGGAACCCCTCCCCGGCAGACCGAAAAGTAGCTGGTTGCACTGGGGCTACGTGATCGTATGCATGCAATTGCACAAAAGTGTGCGTACATGTGGGCACGGCCAACGTAGGCCCCCACGCAAGGTTGGAACGAAAACGGACACAAAACGGATGTTGCGTCACGTCCGGGCAGTGTTTTTGCGATTTTCGACCTGGAAAACCCTAGAAAATGCGCCGAGCGCTGGAAAAATACGAGAATTGGCGTGGGTGCTGTGGATGGTGATGGCAATGTGTGGAAAAAGTGTCGTGATGTTTGACGGATTAGAAAAAAACCGTAGTTGGGAACCCACTCCCCGGCAGACCGAGAAGTAGCTGGTTGCACTGGGGCTACGTGATCGCATGCATGCAATTGCACCAAAGTGTGCGTACATGTGGGCACGGACAACGTAGGCCCCCACGCAAGGTTGGAACGAAAACGGACACAAAACGGACGTTGTGTCACGTCCGGGCAGTGTTTTTGCGATTTTCGACCTGGAAAACCCTAGAAAATGCGCCGAGCGCCGGAAAAATACAAGAATTGGCATGGGTGCTGTGGATGGTGATGGCAACGTGTGGAAAAAGTGTCGTGACGTTTGATGGAGTAGAAAAAAAACCGTAGTTGGGAACCCACTCCCCGGCAGACCGAGAAGTAGCTGGTTGCACTGGGCTACGTGATCGCATGCATGCAATTGCACCAAAGTGTGCGTACATGTGGGTACGGCCAACGTAGGCCCCCACGCATGGTTGGAACGAAAACGGACACAAAACGGACGTTGCGTGACGTCCGGACAGTGTTTTTGCGATTTTCGATCTGGAAAACCCTAGAAAATGCGTCGAGCGTCGGAAAAATACGAGAATTGGCGTGGGTGCTGTGGATGGTGATGGCAAAGTGTGGAAAAAGTGTTGTGACGTTTGACGGAGTAGAAAAAAAATCATAGTTGGGAACCCCTCCCCGGCAGACCGAGAAGTAGCTGGTTGCACTGGGGCTACGTGATTGCATGCATGCAATTGCACCAAAGTGTGCGTACATGTGGGCACGGCCAACATAGGCCCCCATGCAAGGTTGGAACAAAAATAGACACAAACCGGACGTTGCATCATGTCCGGGCAGTGTTTTTGCGATTTTTGACCTGGAAAACCCTAGAAAATGTGCCGAGCGCCGTAAAAATACGCGAATTGGCGTGGGTGCTGTGGATGGTGATGGAAACGTGTGGAAAAAGTGTCGTGACGTTTGACGGAGTAGAAAAAAACCGTAGTTGGGAACCATATTTAAAAAAAATTGTTTCCGTTTGAAGTTAAAAAATAAACAAAATGACAAAATAAACATATTTAATACTGTGATGTGACTTTACCTAACTGCCCGGGCAGTTCACTACCAGACAGTGTACTCCCGGGCAGTTATGTAGAGCCATATCACAATATAAGATATGACCATGCATGGACTACCAGAGGCGGCTATATAAACTGGTCTGGACATCCTTCGGCTGCCGAGGTGGGACTAAATTAGAATGGCTGCTGCACGCTGACGCTAATCAAACCGTATCGTCTGGGGCCCGGCCCAATCATTGCGGACGGCAATGGAGACAGAAGCGACGCGAGCCCGACCGAATCTATCGTGATTAGCACCTGGCACGCCCGCCGCCATATGCCCTCGTCACCCACGACGCCCTGCCCCAAGCCCTAACCCACGCCGCCATCTGCCCCCGATCCCCTGACACCCCTCACCCTGTCCTCTTCAGCACGCCGCCGTCCATCCACCCCCTCTGGCCCCGTGATGCCGCTCCGCCGTCCGTCCGCCGCCGGTGGAGAACACCTCATCCGCCGTCCGTCCGCCGCCGTTGGAGAACACCTCATCCGCCGTCCACCGATCGACAACACGCCATCCAACGTGGTCATCCGTCTACATCATGTCAGCCGAAGATTCTGACGTAGGCGGCCGCGGTTCCACAGCACTGAGGAGAATGATGGGAAACGCAAGAGAAAAAAGTCAAAGTACGTTCTTTCACCCTTCCATCAGATCGGTGGATGTAAACGTCCAAAGAAAAGTGAGTGTTATGTACTTTGTTTTGAAGATATTTCATTCCTTCCATGCACAATTTATTTACTCATTGTTTGATTATATTTTAGGTTTGTTTGGTATAGGAGACGTTCTGATTAATACCGATTACACTATTGAGGATCACATAGAGGCCGCGAAGGTTTATATCAAGACACTATCAGACTCGGCGAAGCTTAGTAGGAAAACTGTTGTGCACATGACAGGAATTGCTGGGGAAACATGTACACCTGATATGCTTCAAGCCATCATTGCGAAAAAATGGTTGCATGGCGGTGTAAGTATTACAACAATTATATGAAGTTGTACATGTCATATTTAATTTTTTCTAAGAGGAGTATTGATGTTATGTTATTTTCAGGTCATCAATAGTTATTGCAACCATATGCAGACCCATAATCCTCGTCCTGACCGTCACATTTTATCATCTTGGGTGTCACACTGGCTTATTCTTCGTGCTGAAGGAAAGGTTAAGAACTCTAAGCACCATTTTATGGAGCATTTCACAAACCAAACTAAAATGGTGTCTAGAGTTAATGAGGAGTATTTCATTACAGATAAGGTATTTCACATTTGTATGATCCTTCGTAGTACATAACTAATTGTGTGTCCAAGAACTTGACTAAACTTTGTTGTAGGCATACTTTCCTTTTCATGTGGAAGAAAGTCACTGGATAACAATTCTCATGCACAACAAGAAAAAAGAGTTTCAAGTTTTAAATTCTACTTGTAAATCCAGCAAGGCAGTTCTTAAAAAAATAAGGAAGCTGGTAAGCTTCTTTCTTTACATGTAACAAGATAGATAGTAGTAATTAGTTATGTACTTCATATGAACTTCACATTTATATTTGAGAGGGCAAAAATAGCTAAAGATACCTTGGAGGTGAACTCCCTTGTACAAATGGAACATCCAGACGTATCTTCGTGGCCAATAAATGAGTACGATATGCCGTTACAAAAGGATGGGTATGTTCAACTGTTTAAGTTCTAAGTACTTCTCTTGCACAGCAATGCCTGACTCGAGATTTTTTACAGAGTTTCTTGTGGTCTGTTTGTGGTGAAATGCATTCAAAACTAGAACGGAGATGAATGGATATTTGAGTTTGATCAAGCTGAGGTGAATGCTTCAAGGGGACGCATTCTAGCTGAAATACTTTTTTGAGAGTGCAACACGATGGAAACTGTGAAAGAGAATATTTTGAAGATCATGGACAAGAAATTAGTTTGTTGATGGGTTTTTGGCTACGAGAACATTCTTTTTCTTATTATCGCAACTAAATAAACGTGCCGTTGACGGCACTAGGAACAATTTTGATATTATGACATTTCTTATTGTAATGGTGCCGTCATCGGTACTAGCTACAATATTTATTTTCCAACTATATATGTTAAGTTGCTATGTGCTATATGCTTATGTGATGATGATGCCGCCGTCTGCTGGCTCGTAGAGTTTCATATAAACGGAGGCAGACGGCTGACTTTATGTGCAATATTATTATGTGATGATAATGCCAGCCGCCGTTTGTTGGCTCTTAGATGCACATATAAATGCAGGCGGACGCCTCCTTGTTTGCTAAAAAAATTTTGACTAGAAAAAAAAACAGCCCGACCTTCCCTTGTGGACCCAGGGACTGTGCATCCAACCCAAATCTAGCCGACATGCGACTCGGGCGGTCGATGCGGACCCCACAAGGGCCCACAAGTAGGCCAACGGGGCTGACAAGGTGCTTGTAACAGAGGAGTTCGAGAGAAACAGCCGACGCGGCTATTTAAGCCGGTCGGTGCGCCCTTCCGTTGGCGAGGTGGGACTAAATAAGGCAATGCGGTCGACGCAACACTGACGAGGCTCCATTTCTTGCAATGTCGCCGCCCGGCCCATGATGGCCCAGTACGACAGGCCCAGCCTCACCCCTCCCCGGCCCAGTCACCATCGCCTCGCGCGCCCGACGAAGGAGTTTAGTCCCACCGCAGAAGCTGACGGGGGTGAGGACCAGGTTAAATATGCCGGCGTGCTACACAGGTCGAACTCCTCTGCTAGTACTGCTTGAAATTGCCGCCCTGTTGGACCTGGCTGCTGGGCCCTTGATGGGCTTTATATGGACCTCCCGAGTCGCCTCGTTGGCTTGATTTGGGTTGGGAATATATCCCAACTTGTGGTCCAGTTGCCGGTCGGGCATTTTTTTGCACAACGACGGTCGGCTATGTTTTTTTGCACAACGACGGTCGGCCATGTTTTTTGCAACAGGTACAGTTACAAAAACGCAGCATATTAAAACTGTGAACTCTTTCACATAGCAGTACAAATAAGATGGCAATTCATTAAACAAATATGATGTGTCATATCACATATGTTCACATAAGTATTTTCATCACACATAAATAAATCGAGACATAAAGTTTTCTGCCACACAAGTACGAACAAGAAACAACATAGTTTATTCGGACTAGACTCATGCGACCATTTTTTTATTCTTCCAACATAGCAAGATGCTTCTCTACGCCCAATTCCTGAACATAACATAAAAATATGGGTGAGAAAATATAGTTTGTAAAACCGAAGTACCAACATAACAAAAAAATAAGAAGGTAGCATCTTACTTCTGGTTTTTTCGACATGTAGCCTTGTTATGACCTGGTAGCCTACACAGACTACACAAAGGACCACTTTTTTCTCTGTAAAATCTTTTGGCCTACCATTCTTTGTAACATCGGGCCCCCCCTTTGACCGCCCCTTCTTAGGTGCACCCTTCGTCGAAACTTTCTCAGGATCACCAATACCAGGCTCAACTTGTTGCGCTTGACTTGCCTCCTTCTTAAGCTTAGCATACCTTCTACTTCCTATAAGTTCCTCCTCTGGTATCTTTTTCTGCGCTATTATATTGTCCAGACACTTCATCAACTCGTCAAACAAGAAGGGATCATTTGCTGCAACATGAGCTGCCTCTGCGGTTTTTATGCTTATTTGACTATACCGGTCTCTCTCTAATGGCCCTGACCAACCCCATCCAAACATATCACTCTTCCGCTGCACAGGCAATCCATCTCTCGCATTTTTTGACAACCGATGAAGGACACAACACTTTGGTATTTCAGTTATGCTCAGATGATGGAGAACGAAAAGAATGTGTTTGCATGGCAGGCCTTTCCGAACCATCCTAAGACAACTGCATGTTATAGTTTCTTCTGAGTTACCTGGTTCATAAACAACATTATACATGAACTTGTGGTTATCCTTCCATGTCACCATATATGTCTGACGCTCAATTCCCACGAGCGTCTCAAATATCTCCAGCTGACCCATCTTGTGCAAATCATCTTGCAGGATGTAAAAATTAGCAGGTGTGAATACTTTGGCGGCATGCTCCTCAAGTGCCTTATATTCAGTAACCGACGGTGGTTCTTTTTGGTGTGCCTCACAGTCATCGTACGCCTCATTCTCACGCAGGCGAACTATACAGTTCTCATAATGCACAACCAAATCAACTATTGTCATACCATAGTCCAGGTGTAGGTGAAGGCAGGAGTTGAGGCTTCCGCTTCTCTGGTTACTTCGCATACCAAGGAAAAAACCATCGGAAAGATATGAAGCTGCCCAAAGTCTCTTCTTCCTGTACATCCTGCCAGGCCAATCTTTAGTTCTATCCGTCTTCCACTTATTATAGAAAGCGGTCCATCTCTGCTCAAAGTTCGCTTGAGAGGTGGCATAGTATAGGAGCGATCTGAACTCATCCAGTGACTTGTAATGCAGGTGCCTCTGCATATTTTTCTCGATATGCCAGGAGCAAAGACGATGGAAAACATCTGAAAGCACAGTCCGAATAGCCCGAATCATTGCAGCGTCACCATCTGTGATTATTGACTTTGGCTTCACCTGACAGTTTGCCTTCATAAATGTCTGCAGCAGCCATACATATGTCCCGTCCGTCTCGTCAGCAATTATGGCACATCCAAACACTGTGGTGCAACGGTGGTTGTTAACTCCGACAAAGGGGACGAACGGCATACCATATCTGTTCATCTTATACGTGCTATCAAACACAACCACATCACACCAAAACATACTCTTCAGTCGCCCTTCCTTGTCACGCACATACTAAAAAAAAAACTCAGGGTCCTTCTCCTTCCTGCTCCTCATAATGCCAACTGCCGTCTCTGCATCACCTTTTGCGATGAGCTTCATTTTTTCTCTGCAACAAAGATTGTAAATATCCCTCTTGATAAGCCCGCACTTATCGTACGAACCGTATCTGCTGATAAAGTTGTCCATTATTATATGCTTTCTTATCCCGGCAGCTTCCAACGCCAATATCTCTGCCCTCGTGCCTTCTCCAATCCGTCTGTGAGACCACAGAAAACAAACCTCGTCGGGCCTAGCCATCGCGTGGTTGTGATCATCCACGAATGACGCGACAAACCAAACACCACATTCTCTGTCCAGCTTCACCACCATATGTGCACCGCAATCGCAACGAGTCTCCGGTCTAAGCCTGCGCTTGCGGCCCTCCATGGTTATAAACTTGCTCTGCCTTCAACCTGCCCTGGAGCAAAGAAATCTCCGGTACCGTATCATTCCTGAAGCACCTCGTTTGACTTTCTGTTTTCTGATGCTAAACCCGTTCTCTTTGGCGTGATTGTTATAGAATATGTATGCATCACCTTGCGACCGAAAGGTCATAGCCATCACCTTCCAATGTGTATCCACCATTTGCTGCTGCCTTCGAGCCTCCTCAATGTCGATCTCCCCCTCATCGTGATCACCGCTAATACCATCTGACTCCTCCTACAAAATTCATATGAAAATGTATATGTTAACTACTATCATTTAATTCATAATATTCATCGATGTACAACATCTATCTACGAACCTGGCTCAAGTTATCCGCGAATGATTCCTGTAAACTATTTTCCACATTGTCAACATCCACATCTTCCTGCAAATTTGTATACATAGAGAAATAGTTAGCCATGCCATACATTGCAGGTTCAAAGATGAAATCAAAATATACGGCACTTCCGTTTTCACTATTTGCGCCATGTTCATTATGATCAAAATCCTCCGGAGGCAAGATATCAAATGACGACACGGAATCGTTGTCGCTGCTGTCATCATCTTCATTAAAAATATCGTTATCATTCCGAGTCGCCTTATTAGTACCATTATCATCCCCCGTCAATGCGGTTTGTTCATCCATGGCAACACGCCTAACTGACCAAACTGCATAACATTGTGAATTCATCACGTGTTAAGTTTGTACTGTGGATCATGCCCAAGTGCAACTCTATCTGCCTACAACATGCGGTCGTCCGGGGAGGCGCCGCTGCGACGGCATGTTTACTCAACCATAAACCCTAGATCACTATGTGTGACTCATATCATCTAGCATGCTAGGTTTAGACGAGGAGATTAGATGGCAAACCTTCGGCCGCGGAGTAGACAACGGCGACGTGCAACACGGGGGTTAGATGGAAGACGGCAGTGATGTGGAAGACGAGGGCCGCGGTGTAGACGTCGCCGACGTAGGTCGACGCAGGGCCGGATCCGCGGCGTGCGGACGACAGCGCGGTCAGTCGCAGCCGACAAGCCGTCCGATGGCGACGTGCAAGACGAGGGTTAGATGGAAGACGGCAGCGACGTGGAAGACGAGGGCCGCGGTGTAGACGTCGCCGGCGTAGGTCGACGCGGGACGGATCCGCGGCGATGTTCAGATGCGGCATCGGATGGGGTTCAGTCGGCGGCGATCGCACAGTTGGAAACTGGGCGTGATCGACGTGCGTGATCATCGGGCGGGCGAGAAGATCGTGCAGCTGACTTTTTTCCTCTACACGTGCGGCGGTTTTTTTTTATTCGTTAAGGTATACGGATGTCGGTCTATACGGTATGATAGGAGATGGGCATACGTTTCTTCCGTATGACCATTATGCCCTTCTACGTTTTGTTGGGGGGGGGGGGGGGGGTCTACCGAAGCAAGGCCCTATAGACATAAGAGCTGAACCAAGGAACGGTTTGAACAGGCAAACAAGCTATATGTAACCCTGTAACTGAAAAAGTCACCGAGGAGTGCACCCACAAAAAGTATTTCTTAATGTAAAAAAATTCTATTCTGTCTAGATGTACTTGTCCGTGTCAATCATGTACATGTATAATTTCAAGGGAAAAGAACAGGTTTTCTGGTGTGTGTAAAAAAAAAGTTGGTGCCTCAAGAATATGTATTTTTAGGACTAGTTCCTTTTTTTTGGTCCAAGGCACAAAATATATCTTTTCTTTATGAAACATTACAGTCTCATAGAAGATGCGAACATATATGTTATTAGAAGGTTCATTCTATTTAAGGTGTGGTTTACTGTTCACCCATCAGCATCCCAACATGTACGCCACCCTCTTCTGTTTCCAAGATATTTGAGTATACCAATACAAAGAGCACAGTTTGTTTCAAGAATTTGTGAACCAATATACAGTATGTGTATTGTCTAGTATAAAGATGACCAAAGACAGTCCTTGGGTGTTGTGCCAGATATTGGGGGGATTCAATGCTATATTAATTACAGAGTACAATGGTCACAAATATAGGGGTTGAGCCATACCACAGAAGGCTAAGCATAGTTGTGAACCTGACGAGATCGTGGATGTAGTGTGAGTGTGTGACGAGACTGAGTCTTCAGTCTAACAACACCAAAAGTGTCAACGGCGTGCTCGTCAATGTTGACACTGGAGAGAATGACGAGGAAAGCCTCCATTGGGAGCCCCATCGTGAAGATATCTGCAAACTAAGAGCTAGTAGGAACATGAAGCACCCGAACTTCACATAGCACTAATTTTTCCTGGACAAAGTGTATGTCTATATGTATGTGCTTAGTTCTATGATATTTGTCACAGTAAACTACGGCAGTTTGATGAATGAGTCAATGAAGATCGCCGGGAAGCTGACGAAGCCAGACTGTTTGTACCACTGCATGAGAAACTGAGCGGTACTCGGCTTCTGTCGGGGATATACCCCGCGGTATGACCCGGCCGGAGTTATAACCCGGCTGGTACTTGGTAAACCGGCAGAAGTTCAGTCAGATGATAACCCGACAGGAGTTAAGTCAGATGATAACCCGGCAGGAGTTAAGCCAGATGATAAACCGGCAAAGTTCTACATTCTTAAACCGTCAAAGTTCTGCATTCTTAAACCGGCAAAGTTCTACATTCTTAAACCGGCTGAAGATCAGATGAGTATTTTAAGGACCAATATTTCTGTTAAGCATTGGGAGCTGAGTCAAATGAATTATTCTTCACAATATTTCTCTGTGACAAACCAATGTCAGCAAATTGATTATGAAGCTGGCATGGTGACCCGGATTTTCTAGAAGAAGGAAATGACAAGGACTTAAGGATGATCAGGATCAGTTTAACATGGATAAATCCAAATTAAACTGGGGGCTAATGTCGGGATATACCCCGCAGTATGACCCGGCCGGAGTCATAACCCGGCAGACCATCATAAACCGGCACCAGTCATAATCCGGCAGACCATCATAAACCGACACCAGTCATAACCCGGCAGACAGTGATAACTCAGTTGCCAGGGGTTATGAAGCCCGAGACGTTATGAAGCTCAAGACGTTAAGAAGCCCATGAAGAGAAGTCAGAATAGTTTAAGTCTTAATCCGAGTTGGACTCTACATGTAACCCGCCCCTTCAACATATATAAGGAGGGGCAGGGCACCCCAAGAGGGGGGGAAAGATAATCTTAGGGCTAGACATAACTGGGAGAGCCGGTTTACGGCGACTCCCTCGTGATGATAATAAGACCTAGCCACAAACAACATGTAGGGTTTTTACCGGATGCTGTTTCCCGGGGCCCAAAGCTGTCTAAATCCTTGTCTTGTGTTGCGTCTCTCGATTCCGCTCAACCCCTTTCAAGCTACCACATAGATGCGTTGCCTATGACAAGGTCAAATGGCCTTTCCTCCAACAGGCCCTAAGGATGAAAGGTTTCTCTAATAAATGGCGTCAGTGGATCCATAATTTTGTAACTGGAGGTAGTGTGGCCATCAAAGTCAATGATGACGTAGGCCATTACTTTCAAACAAAAAAAGGACTACGACAGGGTGACTCCATGTCCCCAATGTTATTTAACATTGTCGCTGACATGTTGGCTATTCTGATTGAGCGCGCCAAGCAGGACGGCCAGATTGCAGGAGTAGTGCCACACCTTGTGGATGGTGGCCTCTCTATTCTGCAATACGCCGATGACACAATTCTCTTTATGGAACATGACCTAGATAAGGCTCGAAACCTGAAACTCTTGTTGTCAGCATTTGAGCAAATGTCGGGTCTCAAAATTAATTTCCATAAAAGTGAACTTTTCTGCTTTGGAGAAGCTGTTGAGGCGGCGGCCGATTATGCTGACCTGTTCGGTTGCACACATGGCCAATTCCTGATTAAATATCTGGGAATACCGATTCATTATCGGCGTCTCACCATTGCGGAGTGGAAGCATGTAGAGGAGCGGCTAGAGAAACGTTTGAGCAGTTGGAAAGGCAAATTGCTCTCAGTTGGAGGACGGCTGGTTTTGATTAACTCTGTCCTCACAAATATGGTTCTTTATATGCTCTCTTTCTTCCAACTCCCAAAAGGGGTCCTGCAAAGACTGGACTATTTTAGATCCAGATTCTTTTGGCAAGGAGATGGTGAAAAGAAAAAATACAGGTTGGCCAAATGGAGTGTGGTTTGTAGGCCAAAAGACCAAGGTGGCCTTGGAATTCATGACCTGGAAGTCAAGAATGAGGCCCTACTTAGTAAGTGGTTGTTTAAACTTCTTACCGAGGATGGTGTTTGGCAAACCATGCTGCGCAACAAGTATCTAGGTCAAAAGGCGGTGTCTCAGGCATATTGGAAACCTGGTGACTCGCACTTTTGGGCTGGCCTAATGGCAGCAAAGAAACATCTCTTTCGCTTTGGGTCTTTCGCGATAAAGGACGGGTCGGAGATTCGTTTTTGGGAAGACATCTGGCTAGGCAATGCCAGTCTCCGAGAACAATATCCAGCCTTGTACAACATCGCTCGCGATAAGAATAAAACTATTGCGCAGGTGCTCAGTTCATTCCCGCCCAATATTTCTTTTAGGCGGGATTTGATTGGCCCCCGTCTTACGTCATGGCATAATCTTTTATCCCGTCTGGATTTGATCAATTTGACACAAGGTCGGGATGTGTTTCGCTGGAACCTTACTGCATCGGGGTCTTTCACAGTAGACTCTATGTATCATGCGCTCACGCATTCTGAGGTACCAGTGAGTAATAACAAGAAAATCTGGAAGTCAAAGATTCCACTAAAAGTTAAAATCTTCATGTGGTATCTTCGTAGGGGAGTTGTTCTAACCAAAGACAACCTCGCACGACGCAACTGGCCAGGGAGTAAGATGTGTTGTTTTTGTACTCATGAAGAGACAATCAAACACCTCTTTTTCCAATGCAAGTTTGCACGTTCTACGTGGTCAATCATCCAAATAGCGTCAAATTTGTATCCGCCCACAAGTGTCGCCAATATTTTTGGTCATTGGTTGGATGGTATTCCAAATAGGTTGAAAACGCTAATAAGGGTGGGAGCGTATGCCTTACTATGGTCGCTTTGGCTATGTAGAAATGATTTGGTTTTCAATAACAAAAATGCTTCTCCTATGCAGGTTATTTTCCGTTGTACGCACTCGCTTCGTACGTGGTCTACGCTACAACGAGTGGAGTACCAACCGCTGTTCAAGGCGGTGTGTATGCGGTTGGAGCAGGTGGCTACGGAGGTTTTTACCCAACATGGGTGGCAGCATAATCTCCGGATCGGTCCACCACCCCTTTCGACATAGGCATAGTGTCGGTCTATATGACTCTACTGTCGCCCATTTGTCGTTTTTTCTTCCTTTCTTTTTATCAGACATTAGGTGATTGGCTGTGTGCATCTTAGTTATGCAGAGGCCGGGTGTTACTCATAATGCTTTGTATCTTCTTGATGCTACTTTTTGAGATAATAAAAGCGCCCTTTATCGAAAAAGATGCGTTGACCTCATGACTAAGTCCTCACACTAGGACATCTGCCGTGACAATTCCACGACAGCTTCGGCGGATGACCCAAAAGCTGTCTAACTGCCTCTTGGAAGGCCATGAAATCAAGTTATCATAATTTAGGGGAATCAATGCTATATTGGGCGAATCAATGGTCAACAATCTCGACTCCCGGGTTGCCTCCGCACAGCGACTCCGGAGGCCCCCGAAACCCTAGCTTATTTTCCCTTCAGGCCAGTTCCCCCGGCCGCCGCCAGCGGCGGCAGTGGCGGTGCCTTGCTCGCCGAAGGTGGGGGGCAGAGGAGGCACGCAGTTGCGGCGCACCTGTGCGGAGGTGAACGGCGTCAGTCGCGTGCGGAGGTGGCCTGTAGAGGTGGAAGATGAGGTGCAACGGTGCCATGGTTGCCGGATCGGACATGGCTGGCCTCGGCGGTGCGATCTACCCGTGGCATGCGGCGGCTGGTGCGGGCCCATCTGTGCCCGATCTGGCCTGACGAAGGCATGCATTTCACAAGTCCGGCTCTGATCTAGGTGGCGCAGATCGGGTTCCATGATCCAGGACCCAATGAGCGGGCATGCCATGGTCTGATCTGGACCATTGATCGAAGCTTGCCGGATCAGGTTCGACCATGTGCGCCTTCTATGCCGGAACACAATTGAGTCATCAGCGTTCATCTTCTCCTCTACTATTGGCGGCAACATGGGGGACAGGCTCGGCCTAAATAAAGGTGGTTTAGCCCTACAGTTTTTCGAGCGCCATGTCGCCAATCTGCTTCATGCGGACCTCCTCGATCGAGACATCGACGAGTTTCGGTCTTCCTCTCAGTGATTCCGCCAATTGGCGCATGACGCCGTTGTATATAAAGATTTGAATTGATCCGGTCGTCCGTTCCTGATAGTTGGCCAGTGATGCATCATGAGGGAGTGGCACGAGAAGCTTCGCTTTCTTGACGATGCCACGAGACATGTCTAAATATAGGTTTTCATGGCAGTGACAGAGGGGGAGAAAGTCACGGTGTCTATGATTGGAGGTTTTGTCATGGTTGAGAGATGTATTGACAGTGATGATGAATGGCGGCATATGTTTTTCCTGTGTGTCGTGTTTTGGACACTTGCAACAATGGCTTTGGAATGAGGGGGTGGCAGCATAGGTGGATTGCATTTTTGGTGGTGCTCCTTGAGTAACGAGCCCGAATTTCAGGGTGAAAACCTAAGGTCTGGCCTTTATTGGTTGTTCCTGGCAATGGCCCTGATGAAGACATTGTTTTAGGAACTCGGAGTTTCTTCAGGGTGAAAACTCAAGATCTTCGTTCGGGCGACAACAACGCTTGTGCTTTGTTTCCTTCTTGGAGACGTCATTTTTGAAGAATCTCTTTTGTGATTCAGGTGTTGTCTTCGATGGTGTTTAGAGTGTTGCTGTTGCGAGTGCTTCATCGCCACGACGGGGTCTTTGTTTTTCTTTTCTCTCTTTTTTATTTTTTTTCATGGTTGTGTGCATCCTACTTGTCTTTGAACAAGTTGTTGGTGCAGAGGCTGGGTGTAATTCGTATCTTCGCAATATTAATATATTCCCCTTGTCGAAAAAATTGGGTGAATCAATGTTATGTTCATTACATAGTACAATAATTATTATATACTCCCTCTCTAATTTTTTATTAGACATTTCTAGAGTCCATGAAAGTGTCAAAACCATCTTATGAAAGTGACAAATCCATGTATGCCGATCTAAGTAACATAACTAATGTGCCAGTAATGTGCTAACGGGACAATTTGGGAACAGTCAAAGTGCAGTTTCGGGTTTCTGCTAAGTGATCCTCCATATGCATGTTTCTGGTTAGTACAATGCTTCAGATTGTCAGCATTATTTGTTGATTTGATTATACTTCTCGATGGCTTACAATATGACTTATTCGCTTGCCTGCCTAAGTGACAGAATTCTTTCATGTATTTCATGGCCATTTTTGTCAGGAAATACGACAGTCAACTGTGTGAATAGGTTCATATTTTACCCATTGCAACGCAGACCATATCTAAACTATCCAAGTATTTTTTTTTCGAAAAGGAGGAATGCCCTGGCCTCTGCATCAGAACGATGCATACGACACTCTTATTAATCAAATAAAGATGTTCCAAACAGGTCTAAAAGTCTAAAATTCTTCCAACGACAATTAAAAGAGCTCACTCAGAGCCAGAAAAGCTAGAATACAAACTAGCCAAATAAAGGACGCCACAACCGACTGGCAAAATAGAGAGATAGGTAAACTAATTGCCTATCATATTACATGACCGCCATCCAAACCGGTTGAAGATATCCCGAGCTACCATCTCCCCGCGGATAGATCCAGTAACCAAATGCTTTCTGGCCTCCGTCGGAGTGAGTAGCGACCACGAACGGATCAACGCCGTGGCTCGGGAAATAACCTGCAAAAAATGAATGCGTGTTGTTCTGTTAAAAACCAAATCATTTCTGCAATTCCAAATAGCCCACAGCAAGGCGCAGACTCCTACGCGAATATGTCTCGCTAAGTCGGGCTCTATCCCGTTAAGCCACATCCCAAATAACGTGTTGACAGAACTCGGTGGAGTAATATTAAAAGCAATATGGAGCGTCCGCCATAAAACTTTGGCTAGGGGGCAATCAAGAAAAAAGTGTTTGATCGTCTCATCCCGATCATAGAAACTACACCTAGTAGGACCTATCCAATTACGCTTTGTCAAGTTGTTCTTGGTTAAAATAACTTATTTATGGACAAACCACATAAACACTTTTATTTTCAATGGAACTCTGACAGCCCAAACATGCTTGGAACTAGGAATAAAGCTCGAATTGATAACATCAATATACATTGATTTAACTATAAATACTCCAGACCTAGTAAGCTTCCAGCGCAATTCATCGGGTTGTTGAGAAAGCTGAACCTTCATCAGTCTACTTACAAGACGGAACCATTCTTCCCAACGATTGCCCGCTAGCGGCCTTCTGAACTGAATATTAAGGAGGATAGATTGAAATACCGTTGCAACGAACACCTCACATCGTTGAACGATACGATATAAGGACGGGTATTGAATGGCTAAGGGTGTCTCTCCGAGCCAAGTATCCTCCCAGAGTCGTGTACTAGCACCGTTACCAATCTAAAACTTTGTCCTATTAAACAGGGATTGTTTGACTTTTATAAGCCCTTTCCAGAAAGGCGAGTCAGTCGGCCTTACTATCACCTGAGACAAAGTTTTGGTCTGAAGATACTTGCTACGGAGGATTTGCGCCCGCGTGGCATCAGTCTCACTCGATAACTTCCACGGCCACTTGCTGAGAAGGCATATGTTCTTAACTTCAAGATTCTCAATACCAAGACCCCCTTGGTCTTTCGGTCTACAAATGATATCCCATTTAACTAGACGGTGTTTTCTTTTTAGTTCATCACCCTGCCAAAAGAAACGCGAATGATAGAAGTCCAGTCTTTTCCTAACTCCAACTGGGACTTCGAAGAACGACAAGAGAAACATAGGCATACTCGTGAGAACTGAATTTATCAGGATTAATCGGCCTCCGTATGACATGAGCTTCCCCTTCCAGCAACTCAGTTTCTTTTCAAATCGGTCCTCGATGCACTTCCATTCTCTGTTTGTCAGCTTACGGTGGTGGATTGGTATACCTAAGTAAGTGAAAGGTAAAGCCCCCAAATCGCACCCAAACAATTGCCTATAAGCATCTTGTTCGTCCTTGGCTCTACCAAAGAAGAACAACTCGCTTTTGTGAAAGTTAATCTTTAACCCGGTCATTTGTTCAAAGAGGCATAACACCAGCTTCATATTTCTCACTTTGGCCAAGTCATGCCCCATAAAGATGATTGTGTAATCAGCGTACTGAAGGTTGGACACACCTCCATCAACAAGATGAGGTACCAAGCCACCTACTTGACCAGCCTCCTTAGCCCTTCCTATCAAAATTGCTAACATATCAACCACAATGTTAAACAGGATAGGGGACATCGGATCACCTTGTCTTAGGCCTTTATGTGTCTGGAAATAATGACCGACATCGTCATTCACTTTAATTCCAACACTCCCTTTTTGCGTGAATGATTCAACCTGGCGGCGCCAGGCTTCATCAAAACCTTTGATTCGCAATGCCTGTTGGAGGAATGACCATTTGACTTTATCGTACGCTTTCTCAAAAGCCACCTTAAAAACAATACCATCTAATTTTTTTGAATGGATTTCATGGAGCGTTTCATGAAGGACGAGCACCCCTTATAGGATGTTTCTGTCCGGCATGAAAGCAGTTTGGGAGTGCTGCACCACAGAATGCGCAATCTGTGTGAGCCTATTAGTCCCAACCTTGGTGAAGATTTTGAAACTAACATTGAGAAGGCAGATCGGCCTGAACTGCTCTATTCTCACAACATCCGTTTTCTTAGGAAGCAATGTTATTATTCTAAAATTTAAGTGAAATAAGTGAAGCTGTCCAGAGAAAAGATCATGAAACATTGGTAACAAATCCCCCTTAATAATGTGCCAACACTTTTTGTAAAACTCAGCCAGGAAACCATCAGGTTCGGGAGCCTTATTGTTTTTCATCTGTGCTATAGCATCAAACACCTCCTTCTCCGAAAACGGGGCAACCAAAATATCATTATCAGCGGCAGTTAGTTGAGGCACATCCTCAGTCCTGGACTCACCGAGGGACACACAACTATCCTTCGGAGGTCCAAATAACTGCTTGTAATACTCAGTTATGTAAAGTTTTAGGTTGTCCTAACCTAAAATAGTTCCTTCATCTTGTTCAAGATGAAAGATTCTCTTCTTTCTGTGCTTACCATTAGCAATCAAGTGAAAGAATTGAGTGTTCGCGTCCCCCTGGACAACTTTGCAGACCTTAGCCCGCAATGCCACTTCAATTCTTCTTCGCGGAGAAGTTCTTTCAACCTCTTCTCCGCATCAAGTTTAACCTGAAACTCTGCTGGTTGCAAAATTGTGGATTCAGCCTTTAAGTCTAGGGTCTGAATAAGAGAAAGGAGCCTTTCCTTTTCGACCTTATAAATTCCACTAAGGTGCTTAGCCCAACCCCGTAAGAAACTTCTCAAATGCCTAATCTTATTCTGCCATCGCTCGACAGAAGTCCTGCCTCCTGCATCCTTAGCCCATTCCCTGGCTACCAGATCCAAGAAACCGTCTCATTCAAACCAAGACATCTCGAAAGAAAAGGTGTTTTTGTTTCCCACGTGGTTTGGCTCTCTTGAGTCCACGAATAAAGGTGTGTCATCGGAGATTCTGCGTGAGAGAGCCTGAACCGTTATGAGAGGGAACTTCTGTTCCCACTCAACGCTCGCGAGAACTCGATCAAGCTTCTCATATGTCGGGTTCGGCATAGCATTGGCCCAGGTAAACTTTCTACTGGAAAGCTCTATCTCTCTCAGATCCAAGCTTTCAATAATGGTATTGAACATAAACGACCACCTGCCGTCAAAATTATCATTATTCATTTCCTCTCTCCTCCTAATGATATTGAAATCACCTCCCACTAAAAATGGGAGCTGCTCGAATCCGCAGATTCTGACAAGGTCAGCCAAAAACTCCGGTTTAAGCTCGGGCTGTGCGGCACCATATACCGCCACCAAAGCCCAGTTAAAACCATCAGCTTTAGACCTGACTCGAAACTTAACCGCGAAGTCGCCCATCACCACACTTCGGACTTCTAGCGAATCACACCTCACGCCAAGCAAGATCCCACCCGATCTTCCTCGCGGAGGAAGGCAATGCCAATCAAAATCAACACCGCCTGTCGTGGTTTTGTCACGGCAGATGTCCTAGAGAAAGGACTTAGTCGTGGAGCCATCGCTACGAGTTAGCTTTAAGGGGTTAAAGCGGACACAAGGACGCAAGAGAGTTTATACTAGTTCGGCCCCTTCAATGAAGGTAAAAGCCTACGTCTAGTTGTGATGGAATTGATGGGTGTTTCGATGACTAGGGAGCAAATAAGCTTCGCCTATGTCTCGAGTTGTTGTCTGTTGTCCTTGAACCGCCACCGGGTCATCCCCTTATATACATGGGTGACGCCCGTCGGTTTACAGAGTCCCAACACCGGCTCATAGATGTGTCCGGTTTGGTCTCTACTTATTCCTTACTTACAATACAAGTTACATATTGACGCCGGTTTACGGCTACAGGCTCAGCCGATTATGGGTCTTGAGCCCTCATCTATCATCATGGGCTTTAACATGCTTAACTACTGATGAAGTTAATCCGGCCCAGATAGGCCGGTTTACACCCAGTGGTAATATCCCCAACATTAGGCCCCAGATTGATTTGAATAGGTTCATGTCAATCCTTAGCAAAACTTCATCTTCAACGTCTTCTTGTAGTTTGGTGAACCGCCGTGATGACATCTTCTCTGATTGCTGTAAATCGGCGTGACGTCATCTATCATAAAGAAACTATCCGTGATACCTTCTTGTTTAATAGATCCGCGATAATCGAGGCGACCGCTCTGTTTCCAAACTTGCGGCTCCTTGATTTTCGCGCCTGACCCATGCCCCTTGCTTTATAAATAGGACCGAAGGGTCATTCCTTTTTTCCCCTTCGTGCCCTTCTGCTTCCTCTTCCTCGCGTCGCCCAGTCTTCGGAGCTCTGCCGCCGCCATCGACCCCTGCACCAACCTTGGCCGCTGCATCACCCTGAACGCACCAGAGCACCGCGGCGACCTTCCGCTTCTTCCTCAGCCCCAGTAAGTCTTCTATCCTTTCCATCATAGATCTGTTTTAGGGTTTCCCTGTTCTTCCCGTGTTCATCGCTTGCTTCTTATTCATATGATAGATCCTTAGACGAGTCTGTGTATCTTCGCTCTGTGTAGCGATAGTTTTTATCCTCCGTTTTCACTGTCCGGCATACTAAGACCATAGATCTTATCCATACCTTTGCTTATTGATTCGGTACTGCTCCTTTAGGGCCTTGAATATTTATCTCCTTTATAAACATGTTCCAGATCCAAAGCTGTAGTATAATCTTATGAAATCTGTTTTTGTGTACTTACCCATCTGCAGTCTTGACTGTTCAATTCTTAGATCAGGCAGTTTAACTTTGTAGAAATTTTTTTACGAACCGGTATATACCATTAGTCCCCTTGTTAAACCGCCAGATGTTGGTTGCTTCATGAAACTCTGGTTCAGATAGTTTTGTCTCCAGTTTAACATTGTCCATACCAACGTATCTTGATCAAATGCATTTTTGAACCGGGATCTTCTACCTTGTAGATTCCATCATGGCCAAGCAAGTGTATGAGTGCAATTGGGTTCCTTCTCGCGTCACAGAAGATCAACTGGACGATTTAGTCCTGATTGGCGCCTTGGGCAGCAAAGATACCATCCATTGGAGGGCTCCTGGCAAAGAATGCCCCCCCACACCTTGAGAAGGAGAGGTTGTTGTTTTCGTAGATCACCTAGCCCGGGGCTTTAAACCGCCCGATTCTAAATTTTACCGGGATGTTTTAGCCGACTTTCAACTCCATCCGCAAGACACTGGCCCCAACTCTATTACCAATATGTGCCACTTCCAAGTACTCTGTGAGGTGTTCTTTCAAGAGGAGCCCACAGTGGAATTATTCAGAGATCTTTTCCATCTAAACCGCCGTACCGAGTTTACTGATGGCTCTAATACGGAGTTGGGTGGCATGGCAATTCAGAAAAGGAAAGAGGTCACATACCCTCACGCCAAGCTGCACAGTCACCCCAAGGAGTGGAATCAGACATGGTTCTACTACAAAGACACCTCCCCTGCTGGTGAGAATCCCTTGCCTGGCTTTCGTCTGGAGCGGCTCAGCAATACACACCCTTTTCCTCACAGACTGACTGCCCAGGAGAGAAGCAAATATGCTCCCCAGCTGTCAAAGCTCAGAGCCTTTATGGCCAATGGTTTAACCGGTGTTGATCTCGCTCGCTGTTGGATATCATGGAGCATATTGCCCCTTAGTCAGCGCCCCGGTTTGATGTGCGAATATACTGATAATGTTGATGACCCACTGCGACATTCAAAACTCCAACTCTCTGGTGAATAAATCACAGAGGCTGTGCGCAAGATATTGAATGAACCGGAACATGTCCGCGCTAGAACCGGCCTGCTTCCCTTCTGTGCCACCAACAAACCGCCAGCTGTAAGATTTTAATTTTTCTCTTTGCTGAATCTGTTATTGATATGTCTGATCATTGTTTGTAATATCAGTGTCTGTATAATCAGGGCGATGATCCGTTTTGGAGCAAAAAGCTGCCGCAGGAGAAACTAGAGAAGGCAGACAAACCGGAAAGAGCAATCCGGCAAAAAACTAAAGCTGTGAAGAAGACTGCCCACAGGAAAAGAACCATTGCATCTTCTAATCCGGCCCCTGATGATGAGGTGGATAATCCGGACTTTGAGGTAGAGCTTGACTCACTTGGTTTATTTTTCATGCGTCTTATTGATGATGATATTTGTCATGATGATGCCGAAGCCAGCCACGCGGATGTTGCAGAGGTAATTATTCTCTCTTCCGATTCAGAAACTTTGCCTTCACATAAAATCCGTCAGGCAAACCGGAAAGTTAAATTTTCTCATCCTCTTGCTTATTTGGATCCTAAACTTCTTATGAAGACTCAACAACACGAGGCTCGCCGCACCACCCGGCACAGCGGCTAGGTAGTTACCTCCGCCGGTTTACCGAACAGTCCGGTTCGGAAACGTCATTCCGAGGTCTCTAACTCGCCTATCAGTGCTTGTCCTAAAGCGGGCTGCTTTCATCAACCTCTTAATCCATCTGACTCCGATTACCAGGTTATTTCCCACTCATCTTCTGGCGAGTCATCGGCCACTCAGCTCCCGCCGCTCAAAACGGTGCTTGGGCAAGCCATATTTATTGTGATGTTTGCAGTACATTGCCTTAGAACACATGCTGTATTTAATTTGGTTACTCTTCTCAGGGCCAAACCTAGGCCAAGCAAGAAGGCCCGCCTGGACAAAGCGGCCGAAGAAGATGTCATTCTTGAAGCGGCTATCTCTGAGGATATTCCCAACAATGCACCGCAGCCAGATGATGATCTTATTGCTGAAGAGAGACCTGTTGATATCTCAGGCCCTATCCAACAGCCCACAGGTTCCATCCGGATTGAAAGCTCCACCGGTCCAGCAAAATCTACTGAGAAGCCAACAGCTCCAGTGCTAACCAGCGGTACCAAGGATGATGAGGTTGTCATTACTGGCACTGGTCATGCTGAACCAAGCAATCCTGTCGCTTTATCCAAACATTCTGCCAAGGAAGAATTTGCTACTTTTGGCAATGGCACGTGGAACGCTGATCTGACGGCTTACTCTGCTCTGAACGCCCAAGATATCCATTCTGGCTATCTGAACCGGCTGTATACCAGCCGTGACTACGAAGCCGGTCTGGTTAATATGATGAAAGATGAATATGAGGTAACTTCTATATGCTCCTTCCTGCTTGTATGATTTTATTCTTGCTGACTCTCCTAGCCCCCGAGGGCCGGTTTGAACAATTCTTTCAAACCGGGACTTAATAATATAAATCTTGATGCTTTGAAATTTGCTGATGTAGCCCCCAAGGGCTGGTTCAACTTAGCGTAGTTAAACCAATACTTTAAGTAATTGAAACTGCCGCATCAGAATACATATGATCAAATAGCCATTAGCCCCCAAGTGCCAAGTTGAATACTTGTATTGAGCTTGGGACTTTGTAAACAATTAAAAGTTGAAGATCGAATATGCATTAGCCCCCAAGTGCCAAGTTGAATACTTGTATTGAGCTTGGGACTTGAATCCTTCTACCGATTTGTTGAAACATATATCTGTATGCCTGCAGGCGGAGCTGAAGGCGAAAGAAAGCCAAGTCATCGATCTGCGAGAAAACCTGAAAACCCAACAGGCTGAAACCTCCAAGGCGAAAGAGGAATTGGCCAGTGCCTTAAGCGCCATGGAACAACTTAAGGAGAACTTCAAGAAGAAATGGGCGGATTGGGCCACTGAAAAGTCCGCTTTGATCAAACGAGCAGAGGATGTCGAGGCTGCACTGAAACCAGTGACAGATGAACTGACCAGCATAAAGCGGCACGTTCATGCCATGACCACTGCTATCTTTGGTAAGCCAGCTTGCCTTCTGAATTGGTTCTGCCTTCTTACAGAGTCGCCGGTTTATTAACCTTTTATGGTATTTCAGGGACACGCATTGGTCACTTGGGGTCAGATGTGCGGAAGATATTGAAAGCCGCCTATACCTTGGTTGAACAATTGTATACTGGTGCCCAGCGGATCATCTGTACCGCGTCTCATAACAAACCGGCGCCCACTTTGATTCAAGATACTTTGATGTAACTGTCAGTGCTTCCTGCCCGGGTTGAAGAGCTGAAGAAATCTGCTGCTCGAACCGGTGCAATCAATGCTTTAATTCGGGCAAAAGCCTGGGTGCCGGATTTTGATCCTATTGAAGCGGCTCAGGGTTATCCCAGTTTGAAGGAAGACGGGTCAGAATTTGGTTAAGCGGATCTGCGAGCCATAAACCGGGAGGTACGTCCGCTAGCTTGTCAACTGGTTGAGGAAGGAGATTTGTCTCATTATCAAGCCCAATATGACAGCCAGAACAAGCGAATAGCTGCACCGATCCATGAATCGTAAAACCTGATCCCTCCAATCCGTAAGCATACTTACACTCCCGATATTGACCCGTCTTCGCTAATCCATGACGAAGCTGTTTTCCAAGCATTGATGGGAATTGACTGGACAACTGTGGATTTCCAGCCACTGGGTAGAGAAACGGAAGTTGAAGCGGCGCAGGATGACCCACAACCATCAGGCCAGGCTGGTGGCCAAGCTTAAACCGGAAGCCGGTTTTAAAACTGTCTCTCCTTTGTGAAAAACAATTATGTTATTATGGGCACCATGTTGCCTTGTAATAGGCTAGCTGATACCTTTGATGTTGATATGCCTTCGCGCATAACTTGTTCTTCCTGTGGTAATGAACTTTCCAAAATACTTTCTAAAATAATAAATTTGTTAAGTGCCAGCACGGTTGTACCGTCAGGCGGAATATGATGTTTGTATATATAAAGTCAAAACATCCAAAACAAAATTTTAAGTATATGATCAAATTTTTTGAGATACATAATACCTGCCACCATTGAGTGTGAAGTTGGCTTGGCCAGCCTTGAAGCGGAGCGTTGCAAACCCACACTGTTGGAGGAAATAACGACTCCTGTATATATGTATAATCAAATAGGAAATATATCATACCTGTGACATTGAATCACATCGTTGGTTTTACCAACTTTTTGTAGTAAGGGTGATAACCCAAATTTTGAGTACTGATAACTCCTTCTATATTGTGCCGGTTTATAATAAACTGTGCCGGGTTGTGATAAACACCGTGTTACTCCATAAGAGGATGTTAACAACAAGGATCAAACCGGGCAAATAGTCTCCGGATTGACGTGAACTGTGTTCCGTCAATTGATTGGTTAAAAAACTTTGTCGGTTTAAAAACACAATGAAAAGCAAAAAAACCCCCCTCAAATAAAAGTATGAAGCAAAAGCAACGACAAAAACGTTTGCCAAAAAATATTTATTTAAGCTGATCAAATGGCGTAACCATGGCCAAACACAACCAAGCTCCCATTAGGTGTAACTATGGTTCTAGTTAGTCAGGTCCCCAAGTGATTCTTGTGCCATTTAGGCCGACCAAATGGCATGGTCATGGTTCGGGTTCGACCAAGCCCCCAAGTGATTCTGTGGCCTTAGGCCGATCAAGAGGCATGACTGGTTCAGACATGACCAAGTCCCCAAGTGATCTGGTGGCTTTCGCCTATCAAGAGGCATGGTATTGGTTCGGACACGACCAATCCTCCAAGTGATATAACACGATGCTTTTAGCAAAGCGAACTCAAGGGGTAAACCGGAGGCCGCTTTAGAGCAACTCCGTGTAACCTCACATGATGTAAAAGAACAGATACCCCGCTTTAGCTGAGGTTCCGGTTTATTATATTTAATCATAATATATACATTGTATGTACATAAGTATAGCCAATGGCTCAAGTATAGTAAGGCCGAAGCTGAGCTATATTCCACGGCCTGTTAGTCTCTTCCTATGATGTACGTGAGTCCTTATGCTCTCGAATATCGATCAGATAGTACGACCCGTTGTGCAGATTCTTGCTGACCACGAAAGGCCCCTCCCAAGGTGGGGATAGCTTATGCATATTAGTCTGATCTTGGATGAGCCGAAGCACCAAATCTCCTTCCTGGAAGGCTCTGGTTCTGACTCGGCGACTGTGATAACGACGAAGATCCTGCTGGTAAATCGCCGACCGGGCGGCTGCGATGTCACGCTCTTCATCCAACCGGTCCAAAGCATCTTGCCGTGCTGTCTCGTTGTCCGCTTCAACATAAGCCGTGACACGAGGTGAGTCATGACGGACATCGCTGGGGAGAACCGCCTCCGCTCCATAAATCATGAAGAACGGTGTGTATCCTGTTGGTCTGTTGGGTGTTGTATTGATGCCCCATAACACAGATGGTAATTCTTCTACCCAACAACCCGGCGTTCTCTGCAAAGGAACCATGAGCCGGGGCTTGATGCCTCTCAAGATCTCTTGATTAGCTCTTTCTGCTTGACCATTGGACTGTGGATGTGCCACTGATGAAACGTCGAGCCGGATGTGCTCCCGTTCGCAGAACTCCTTCATAACACCTTTGGATAAATTGGTACCATTATCTGTGATAATACTGTGCGGAAAGCCAAACCGGAAAATCACCTTTTTGATGAACTGAACCGCCGTGGCCGCATCACACTTGCTAACAGGTCTGCCTCCACCCACTTGGTAAACTTGTCCACCGCCACCAGGAGGTGGGTCTTCTTATCTTTGGACCTTTTGAAAGGCCCAACCATATCCAGCCCAAGTCACAAACGGCCAAGTAATTGGAATCATCCTCAATTCTTGAGCCGGTACATGAGCACGTCTTGAAAACCTTCGGCAACCATCACATCCTCTGACCAGATCCTTCGCATCAGCATGAGCAGTTAACCAATAGAAACCATGGCGAAACGCTTTAGCCACCAGAGATTTTGAACCGGCGTGGTGACCACAATCTCCTTCGTGGATCTCCCGCAAAATTTCACGGCCTTCTTCAGGAGACACGCAACGTTGAAAAGCTCCTGATACACTGCAATGATGCAACTCACCGTTGATGACAGCCATGGACTTGGATCGCCGGATTATCTGCCGGGCCAGAATCACATCTTTTCTGGCAACTCGCCCGGTTCTTGTACGCCAGATAAGGAAGCATCCAATCCGGAATAAGATGAAGAACTGCCACCAATTGAGCCTCCGGATCAGGAATGGCCAAATCCTCTTCACCAGGGATCTTCACCTACAGGTTGTGCAGCACATCCAGAAAAACATTGGGTGGGACCGGTATGTGCTGAGAGCCCAGCCGGCTTAAAGCGTCCGCCGCTTCATTTTTCCGCCGGTCCACGTGGTCCACCTGATAGCCTCTGAAATAACCTGCAACAATATCCACCTCACGATGATATGCTGCCATGAGTGGGTCCTTAGAGTCCCAAGTGCCAGACACTTGCTGAGCCACAAGGTCCGAATCACCGAAGCACTTAACTCGACTTAGATTCATCTCCTTAGCCATTCGAAGACCATGGAGCAAGGCTTCATACTCAGCTGCATTGTTAGTACAAGGGAACATTAAACGGAGAACATAATAAAACTTATCACCTCGTGGGGAAGTTAATACGACTCCAGCCCCCGAGCCTTCCAATTGCCTGGATCCGTCAAAATGGATGGTCCAATACGTATGATCCGGCTTTTCTTCAGGTGCTTGCATTTCCGTCCAATCATTGATGAAATCAACAAGTGCTTGAGACTTAATCGCTGTCGGAGGAACATATTTCAAACCGTATGGCCCCAGCTCTATAGCCCACTTTGCAATCCGGCCAGTTGCTTCCCGGTTCTGGATGATATCTCCCAAAGGAGCAGAACTGACCACCGTAATTAGGTTCCCTTGGAAGTATTGCTTAAGCTTCCGGCTTGCCATAAAAACTCCGTACACCTGCTTCTGCCAATGCGGATACCTTTGCTTGGACTCAATGAGTACCTCGCTAGTATAATAGACCGGACGTTGAACCGGATGCTCCTTACCTGCCTCCTTTCGTTCCACCACAATAGCCACGCTGACCGCACGAGCATTAGCAGCAACATATATCAGTAATGGCTCCTTGTCAATGGGAGCGGCGAGCACAGGCGGATTGGCCAATTGCCGCTTTAAGTCCTCAAATGCTTCATTAGCAGCAGAACTCCAGACGAACTGATCCGTCTTCTTCAACATCTGATACAAAGGGATCGCCTTCTCACCAAGGCGGCTGATAAACCGGCTTAACGCGGCAATTCGGCCTGCCAGGCGTTGAACATCATTGATACACTTCGGTTTAGCCAGGGAGGTGATGGCTGTGATCTTCTCCGGATTAGCCTCAATTCCTCTGTTGGACACCAGAAAACCCAATAACTTGCCCCCTGGTACACCAAAGTCGCACTTGTCCGGATTAAGCATCATCTTGTACGTCCTTAGGTTATCAAAGGTTTCCTTCAAATCATCAAACAGAGTCTCCTTCTCCCTGGATTTAACCACGATATCATCCACATAAGCATGTACATTACGGCCAATCTGCTTGTGAAGACAATTTTGTACACACCGTTGATAAGTTGCCTGGGCACTTTTGAGCCCAAAGGGCATAGACACATAGCAGAAGGCTCCAAAGGGACTTATGAATGCCGTCTTCTCCTGGTCCTTAACTGCCATTTTGATCTGATGATAGCCAGAATATGCATCCAAAAAACATAAACGCTCACAACCCGCCGTAGCATCAATGATTTGATCAATACGGGGGAGGGCAAAAGGATCTGCTGGACAAGCTTTATTAAGATCTGTGTAATCCACACACATTCTCCAGGTGCCGTTTTTCTTAAGGACTAGCACCGGATTGGAAAGCCACTCAGGGTGAAAAACTTCAACAATAAAACCAACTGCTAAGAGCCTGGCTACCTCTTCTCCAATTGCCTTGCGTCTTTCTTCGTTAACCGGCGGAGGAACTGTTTCACCAGTTTGTATTTAGGATCCACATTAAGTGTGTGCTCAGCGAGTTGCCTCAGTACACCTGGCATGTCAGAGGGCTTCCATGCAAAAATGTCCCACTTCTCATGGATGAACTCGATGAGCGCGCTTTCCTATTTCGGATCCAAGTTGGCACTGATGCTGAACTGCTTAGACGAATCGCCAGGTACGAAGTCAACAAGCTTAGTTTCTGCTGCCGATTTGAACTTCAGGGCCGGATCATGATCCGTAGTTGGCTTCTTCAACGGAGTCATGTCCGCCGGATCAACATTGTCTTTATAGTACTTCAACTCCTCGGTGGCACAAACCGACTCTGCATAAGCCGCATCTCCTTCCTCGCATTCCAAAGCGATTTTGCGGCTTCCGTGAACCGTTATTGTCCCCTTGTGACCCGGCATCTTGAGCTACAAATACACATAACAGGGCCGAGCCATAAACTTGGCGTATGCCGGTCGCCCAAACAGGGCATGATATGGACTTTGGATTTTCACCACTTCAAACGTCAATGTCTTCGACCTGGAATCATGATCATCCCCAAAGGCCACTTCAAGAGCTATCTTACCAACGGGATATGCTGATCTGCCAGGCACTACACCGTGGAATACTGTATTGGACGGCTTGAGGTTCTTATCTGTTAGTCCCATACGACGGAAGGTTTCATAGTACAGGATGTTAATGCTGCTCCCTCCATCCATGAGCACCTTGGTGAACTTATAACCTCCCACCTGAGGCGCCACCACCAGAGCCAAGTGACCCGGATTATCGATCTGGGGCGGGTGATCCTCTCTGCTCCATATGATTGGCTGTTCAGACCAATGTAGATAACGGGGTGTGGCCGGTTCAACAGAGTTGACTGCCCGTCTCTGAACCTTCCGGTCTCGCTTGTCCAAGCTAGTGGTAAAGACATGGTACTGCCCACTACTCAACTGCTTTGGGTTGCTCTGGTAACCTGACTGTTGCTGCTGTTGGTTGTAACTACCCTGGTTGTTCTGACTATTCTGACCGTTATGTCCGCCCGGATTACCATTAAATCCTGAACCGGAACTTCCTCCACCGTAACCCGGCCCGGACCCTGAGCCACCACCAGATCCATGATCATACCGGAAATTATTAGAATTCTTGAACTCCTGCATAATAAAACAATCCTTCCAAAGGTGGTTTGCTGGCTCCTCGTTCGTCCCATGTCTTGGGCAGGGCTGGCTTAGCAGATAGTTCAGGCGGTTTGGGTTAGGGTTGGGCGCTCCACTACGATTTTTCGGCCTACCCTTGCGCCGCTGGCCATTGTCCTGTGCATTGGTATTAGCCACAAAATCCATGTTACCATCCGCTTTACGCTTGCCTCCTCCGCCATTGCCTACCCAGTGATGCTGCTGACCTTTGGAGCTGCTGTTCTTCTTCCCCTTCCCTGTCTTGTCATCATCAGATTCGGGATCCTTAGTACTATCAGAATTAGCATATTTTACCAAAGCGGCCATGAGGGTCCCCATGTCAGTGCAATGATGCTTCATCCGTCCCAATTTCAACTTCAGGGGCCCAAACCGGCAGTTACCTTCTAGGGTTAATATTGTTGTGTCAGCGTTGATGCGATCTGAGGAGTGCAACACTTGTGAAACCCGGCGCACCCAATGAGTCGTTGATTCTCCTTCCTCCTGGACGCATGCAGCTAAGTCCACTATCGACATAGGCTGTTTACAGGTATCCTTGAAATTTTTGATAAACCGGGCTCGTAATTGGGCCCATGAACTAATAGAATTAGCGGGCAGGCTTTTTAACCAAGTACGGGCCGTTCCTTCAAGCATCATGGTGAAGTATTTCGCACACGCCGTGTCATCCACATCCAGCATCTGCATGGCCATCTCATAGCTCTCTACCCATGTCTCTGGAGGTTGATCCGCCGTGTAATTTGGTACTTTGCGTGGGCCTTTGAAATCCTTGGGCAGGCGCACGTTGCGTAAAGCGGGGATAAGGCAAGGCACCCCCAAAGAACTAGAAGTAACACCAAGTTCGATCGAGATGGTTGGACGAACCGGCGTGAGCTGCCGAGCCTGATGCTGTGCGGCTAACTCAGCCTCCCTGCGCGCTCGGGCCTGGTTCACCACTTCCTGAGCGTCATCAGCACCACCCGTCGGGTTGTTGCCACGGGGCGCTCCACGTCGTTCATTACTCGACACTGCTGGCTCATCCATATGTCTGCTATAGCTCCGGCTTGGACGGGGGGTCGAGTGGATCCGGTCGCGGCTGTACGAGTACGCTTCCTGTTGGGCCAAAGCTGTCCTTAGAAGTTCCTTGACCCATCGCGTCTCTACTTCCTGCGGCGAGTCACCTTCAATTGGAATGGCCTCCAGTCGTGCAGCAGCGACAACAAGATTGTCCATTGGGTTGGAGTAGTGACCCGGAGGTGTTAAAGCATCCTGAGGTATAATGGTGTTTGGACGAGATGGGTCCATCTGACGGGGTTGAACCGGTGCACCGGTCCCAGGGGCTTCTGCTCGGTTCCCCTCCAGCGGATTGCTGGCTCTTGGCCCTGGAGTGTTAAAAAGGTCTCTAGCCTCGAAAACCGGAGGTAAGCGGGATCGGTGCTTCCTCCTCATGACTTCATGCGACGCACTCTGGTCCAACATAAGCCTGTAGGCCTGTGCGTCTAAAGCAGCCCGCTCTGCGGCCATCCTGGTATCCTCAGCTGCTAAATCCGTCTTGGCCTGGGCGATTTGTTCCTTTACCTTTGCAATCTCCATGTTGTGAACGTCCTGATCTGGCGGATTAACTTCCGCCATAAGCACAGCCAACGTATCAAATAGTTCTGATAGAACCTGAGCCGGCGGGCGCACAGGGCCTCCTGCCCTGGCAGCCATTGCCGCTGCTGAACCGGAGATCGTTGCCGCGGCTGTCGAAGAGTGAAGCGCAGCTTGTGTTCCGGTCATGAATATTCCAACCCGGTTAGGCAGATCAGAGGGGTCCGGAATACTGTCGCCATCGGAACAGCTCTCAATCCGGCCATCATGTAGCTGATAAAGAGATTCGGTTTCTCTGGCTGAAGATTCGTCACCGGAACGAACGGCAGTCGCCCCGCGAAGCTCCGATCTGTCCTCATAACTCCCTCCATGGATCATTCCCACGAAGGCACGCTTCATGGCCGGTTTAACCCGGGCGGATCGCGCACGCTGAGCCGTCTCGACGAGGTCGGTGCAGATGTCCAGCTCAGGACCCGGTTCACCGATCTTGCCAATGAAAACGTGAATGCTACCAAAGGGGACCCGGTACCCGTACTCAATTGAGCCGGCCTTGGGGCCCCAGCCTGCGTCGTCGATGTAGAGTTTGCCGCGACGACTCTTAGTCATCCGGCCTACAGCGTAGCCCTCGAGTCCTTCAATGTGGCCCTCCAAGAACCGGAAACCATCGTGCGATGGCCCCACGGTGGGAGCCAACTGTCGTGGTTTTGTCATGGCAAATGTCCTAGAGAAAGGACTTAGTCGTGGAGCCATCGCTACGGGTTAGCTTGAAGGGGTTAAAGCGGACACAAGGACGCAAGAGAGTTTATACTAGTTCGGCCCCTTCAATGAAGGTAAAAGCCTACGTCTAGTTGTGATGGAATTGATGGGTGTTTCGATGACTAGGGAGCAAATAAGCTTCGCCGATGTCTCGAGTTGTTGTCTGTTGTCCTTGAACCGCCGTCGGGTCATCCCCTTATATACATGGGTGACGCCCGTCGGTTTACAGAGTCCCAACACCGGCTCATAGATGTGTCCGGTTTGGTCTCTACTTATTCCTTACTTACAATACAACTTACATATTGACGCCGGTTTACGGCTACAGGCTCAGCCGATTATGGGTCTTGAGCCCACATCTATCTTCATGGGCTTTAACATGCTTAACTACTGATGAAGTTAATCCGGCCCAGATAGGCCAGTTTACGCCCAGTGGTAATATCCACAACACCGCCCGAAAGAGTGCTAACAAACTGGGCGCAAAATTATCTCTACCAGTTTCTGAGAGAGCAATAAAATCTAATCTATGCTCCAGAGATGCCTCAGCAAGAAACCTTCTTTTAGCCAAGTCTTTCAGACCTATGCTATTCCAAAAGATTCCTTTCATAATTCATCATGAAATTTTTTGGTAGTCTGAATCCTAGCACTCCTACGAACCGCAGAATCGGGATAAATCTTCCGCTTCCACTTGCGCTTTGGTTTACTATGATCTTCTACCCGGTCCTCATAACCGGGCATTGCGGTACTAACTACTGCATTATCGAGGGTTACATCTTCTTCCTCAGACTCATGATTGGATGGTGCTAGATCCGCACACAGATTATCGAGCACTCTGACCCCCAACACACATATCTCATCATCATTCATGGGTTTTAACGCTGCTATATTTTGAATAGTTTCTAAAGCACGCTCGCTTCCAAATCTAAGAGATCATTCACCGAATTGGAAATTTCACTATCATTAGCCCCTAACAAAACTCCTAAAAGGTTTGCATTATTTATAATCTCCTCATTAGAAGAATGCAGTAAAGAATTAGATATGTTGACGGACATACCAGTAGAGATCTCAGCATCACGAAGCTTGGCCGCCCTCATAGCGCACCTCTGCTGCATGTCATCAACCTTCGGGTGCTCCTGGATGCGAGCACTCATCCGTCTCCCCGTCGAGACCGGGTCAGGGATCCCACCAAAAGCAATAACCTCCTCCCGAGTAAAACCTCGCACTGAATCCCGTAAAGGGTCAACCAAAGTTACCGGAGGAGGTGGCAGAAGGCTCCCATGCCCCATAGACGAGTGTCCCAAACCGAAGCCTTGGGCCTCAGGTAAGTTAGGAGAGAGGAGTGCGGGGGCCACCTGCCCGAGCCCTCCTCCCGCCTCAACCCTCAGCCTAGAGGGTAGCGCCGGCGCCGAAGGAGCCGCGGCCATCCTGACCGCCAAAGAAGAAGGGGAGACCGAGGCCACCTGCCCCAGACCCCCCCCCCCAGCGCCACTGGAGGCGTGAACACGGGAGCCGCCACCGGAGAAGAAGAAGCCGAGGCCACCTGCCTCGGACTGCCTCTCCCACAGCCTGCCGACGTCATCGTCACCGGCAGCGCCGGCGGCAGGATAGGAGGGAGAGAGGTCGAGGCCACCTGCCCCGGACACCCTCCCCCAAGCACAACCACAGACTCCATCGTCATCTCCGCGATCTCGACCGCAGGTAGAGTGGGGGGAAGAGAAGCCACCACAGGCCCCACCTCCCCACCTGATGACCCACAAGTATAGGGGATCTATCGTAGTCCTTTCGATAAGTAAGAGTGTCGAACCCAACAAGGAGCAGAAGGAAATGATAAGCGGTTTCCAGCAAGATATTCTCTGCAAGTACTGAAATAAGTGGTAACAGATAATTTTGTGATAAGGTAATTTGTAACAAGCAACAAGTAACAAAAGTAAATAAGGTGCAGCAAGGTGGCCCAATCCTTTTTGTAGCAAAGGACAAGCATGGACAAACTCTTATATGATGTAAAGCGCTCCCGAGGACACATGGGAATATCGTCAAGCTAGGTTTCATCACGTTCATATGATTCTCGTTTGGTACTTTGATAATTTGGTATGTGGGTGGACCGGTGCTTGGGTGCTGCCCTTACTTGGACAAGCATCCCACTTATGATTAACCTCTATTGAAAGCATCCGCAACTACAACAAAATTATTAAGGTAAACCTAAGCATAGCACAAAACATATGGATCCAAATTAGCCCCTTACGAAGCAACGCATAAACTAGGGTTTAAGCTTTTGTCACTCTAGCAACCCATCATCTACTTATTACTTCCCAATGCCTTCCTCTAGGCCTAAATAATGGTGAAGTGTCATGTAGTCGACGTTCACATAACACCACTAGAGGAGAGACAACATACATCTCATCAAAATATCGAACGAATACCAAATTCACATGACTACTAATAGCAAGACTTCTCCCATGTCCTCAGGAACAAAAGTAACTACTCATAAAGCATAAACATGCTCAAAATCAGAGGGGTATTAATGTGCATATAGGATCTGAACATATGATCTTCCACCAATTGAACCAACTAGCATCAACCACAAAGAGTAATTAACACTACTAGCAACCTACTAGCACCAATCCCGGACTTAGAGACAAGAATTGGATACAAGAGATGACCTAGGGTTTTGAGATGAGATGGTGCTGATGAAGATGTTGATGGAGATTGCCCTCTCCCGAAGAGAGGAGCGTTGGTGATGACGATGGCGATGATTTCCCCCTCCGAGAGGGAAGTTTCCCCGGCAGAACAGCTCCGCTAGAGCCCTTTATTGGTTCCGCCAAGGTTCTGCCTCGCGGCAGCGGAGTTTTGTCCGAGAAGATGGCTTATGATTTATTCCCATTGAAAGATTCCATATAGCAGAAGATGGCCACCGGAGGGCCACCAGGGGGCCCACGAGGTAGGGGGGCGCGCCCCCACCCTCGTGGGCAGGGTGTGGGCCTCCTGGTGAAGTTCTTGCTCTCAGTATTTTTTATATATTTGGAAAACATCTTTCATGAAGTTTCAGGACTTTTGGAGCTGTGCAGAATAGGTCTCTAATATTTGCTCCTTTTCCAGCCCAGAATCCCAGCTACCGGCATTCTCCCTCTTTATGTAAACCTTGTAAAATAAGAGAGAATAGGCATAAGTATTGTGACATAATGTGTAATAACAGCCCATAATGCAATAAATATCGATATAAAAGCATGATGCAAAATGGACGTATCAACTCCCCCAAGCTTAGACCTCGCTTGTCCTCAAGCGAAAAGCCGAAATAGAAAGATATGTCCACATGTTTAGAGATAGAGGTGTCGATAAAAATAAAATATGGACATGAGGGCGTCATGATCATTCTTAGAACAACAACTCATATAATTCTTTATCATATAATCTCTAATGCTAGAGTAACAATTCAATCACAATATCAAGTATGAATCGTAAACTTCATTGAAAACTAACAAACTACAATCTCAGTCATTGAAGCAATTGCAATTTATCATAACATAGGAAAGAGTCAATGTATAAGAGCTTTTCAGCAAGTCCACATACTCAACTATCATATAGTCTTTCACAATTGCTGACACTCACGCAATACTTATGGGTATGGAGTTTTAATCGGACACAGAGAAAGATAGGGGCTTATAGTTTTGCCTCCCAACGTTTTACCTCAAGGGTAATGTCAACAGTAATAGTTCATAAAAACTCACATCCAATTAGCCATATATACCAGGATCTTTCCAAAATATTGTGCTTGCCAAAGGATAAAATGTAAAAAGGAAGGGTGAAGATCACCATGACTCTTATGCAATGTAGGAGATAAAAGTAAAAGATAGGCCCTTCGCAGAGGGAAGCAGAGGTTGTCATGCGCTTTTATGGTTGGATGCACAAAATCTTAATGCGAAAGGACGTCACTTTATGCTGCCACTTGTGATATGGACCTTTATTATGAAGTCTGTCGCTTTTATTACTTCCATATCACACGATCGTGTAAAGCTTATTTCCTCCACACCAATCAATCATACATATTTAAAGAGCAATTTTTATTTCTTGCACCGATGAAAACTTACTTGATGGATCTTACTCAATCCATAGGTAGATATGGTGGACTCTTATGGCCAGACTGGTTTAAGGGTATTTGGAAGCACAAGTAGTATCTCTAGTTGGTGCAATGAATTTGGCTAGCATGAGGGGGAAAGGCAAGCTCATCATGTTGGAAGATCCAAGACAATATAATTTATCTCAGATGTAAGAAAACATAACCCATTACGTTGTCTTCCTTTTCCAATGTCAACTCTTTAGCATGTCGTATTTTAATGAGTGCTCAAAATCATAAAAGATGTCCAAGGTAGTATATTTATATGTGAAGACCTCTCTTTCTTTATTACATCCTATTAATTGCAACGATGACCAAAACTGTGTTTGTCAACCCTCAACAAATTTTACTCATCATACTCTTTCTATGTGAGCTCATTACTCTCCATAAGACTCACATGATCTCTTTGTTTCTTTTTATTTGTTTCTCCTTTCTTTTATTCACTAGGATCATGGCAAAATAATCAAGCCCTTGACTCAACACTAATCTTTATTATATAGCTCACGGACTCGATTAGATAGGAGGATAATAAAGCTAAACTCACAGCTAGATCACACTAAGAACTTTTATTCTACTAGATCAAGATATTACCAAAAGGATCGAACTAAGAAAAACGGTAAAGATAAAAGTGATAGTGATACGATACCGAGGCACTCCCCCAAGCTTGGCAGTTGCCAAGTGGAGTGCCTCCAGATACTCAATTCTTCTTTGTTGGTGGAGACGGTGGTGATATTGTTGATGGCGTAGGCTTGTCGTCTTTCTTCCAAGGCATAGGCTCACCATCATAGAAGGATGATCGAGTCTCCTGAAACCTTAAATCTGCAGCCAAACTCATCCTCTTGAATCTATATTCATACTCACAGTTTTGGTTTTGCAGGTCATAAATCTAGGCTTGGAGGTGCTCGATTTTTTTCATGAAGCTTCAAGTGTTGGAAATATGCCCTAGAGGCAATAATAAATTGGTTATTATTATATTTCCTTGTTCATGATAATCGTTTATTATCCATGCTATAATTGTATTGATAGGGAACTCAGATACATGTGTGGATACATAGACAACACCATGTCCCTAGTAAGGCTCTAGTTGACTAGCTCGTTGATCAATAGATGGTTACGGTTTCCTGACCATGGACATTGGATGTCGTTGATAACGGGATCACATCATTAGGAGAATGATGTGATGGACAAGACCCAATCCTAAGCCTAGCACAAAGATCGTGTAGTTCGTATGCTAAAGCTTTTCTAATGTCAAGTATCATTTCCTTAGACCATGAGATTGTGCAACTTCCGGATACTATAGGAATACTTTGGGTGTGCCAAATGTCACAACGTAACTGGGTGGCTATAAAGGTACACTACAGGTATATCCAAAAGTGTCTATTGGGTTGGCACGAATCGAGACTGGGATTTGTCACTCCGTGTGACGGAGAGGTATCTCTGGGCCCACTCGGTAGGACATCATCATAATGTGCACAATGTGATCAAGGAGTTGATCACGGGATGATGTGTTACGGAACGAGTAAAGAGACTTGCCGGTAACGAGATTGAACAAGGTATCGGGATACCAACGATCGAATCTCGGGCAAGTACAATACCGCTAGACAAAGGGAATTGTATACGGGATTGATCGAATCCTCGACATCGTGGTTCATCCGATGAGATCATCGTGGAACATGTGGGAACCAACATGGGTATCCAGATCCCGCTGTTGGTTATTGACCGGAGAACGTCTCGGGCATGTCTGCATGGTTCCCGAACCCGTAGGGTCTACACACTTAAGGTTCGATGATGCTAGGGTTATAAAGGAAGTTTGTATGTGGTTACCAAATGTTGTTCGGAGTCCCGGATGAGATCCCGTATGCCACGAGGAGTTCCGGAATGGTCCAGAGGTAAAGATTTATATATGGGAAGTCCTGTTTTGGTCACCGGAAATGTTTCGGGGTTTATCGGTAACGTACCGGGACCACCGGGAGGGTCCGGGGGTCCACCAAGTGGGGCCACAAGCCCCGGAGGGCTGCATGGGCCAAGTGTGGGAGGGGACCAGCCCCAGGTGGGCTGGTGCGCCCCCCACAAGGGACCAAGGCGCCTAAGGGGAGGAGGGGGGCAAACCCTAAGGGCAGATGGGCCTTAGGGCCCATGCCTTGTGCGCCTCCCTCTCCCCCTCCCCTGGCCGCCCCACCAGATGGGATCTGGGCTGGCCTCCGCCCTAGGGTGGAACCCTAGGTGGGGGCGCAGCCCCCTCCCTCTCCCCTATATATAGTTGAGGTCTTTGGGGCTGCCAACACATGAGTTTCTGACCTCTCCCTGGCGCAGCCCTACCTCTCTTTCTCCTCATATCTCGCGGTGCTTGGCGAAGCCCTGCTGGAGTACCACGCTCCACCACCACCACGCCGTTGTGCTGCTGCTGGATGGAGTCTTCCTCAACCTCTCCCTCTCTCCTTGCTGGATCAAGGCATGGGAGACGTCACCGGGCTGTACGTGTGTTGAACACGGAGGTGCCGTCCGTTCGGCACTAGGATCATCGGTGATTTGGATCATGACGAGTACGACTCCATCAACCCCGTTCACTTGAACGCTTCCGCTTAGCGATCTACAAGGGTATGTAGATGCACTCTCCTTCCCCTCGTTGCTAGATTACTCCATAGATTGATCTTGGTGATGCGTAGAAAATTTTGAATTTCTGCTACGTTCCCCAACAGTGGCATCATGAGCTAGGTCTATGCGTAGTTACTATGCACGAGTAGACCACAAGTTGTTGTGGGCGTCGATATTGTCAATTTACTTGCCGTTACTAGTCTTATCTTGATTCGGCGGCATCGTGGGATGAACCGGCCCGGACCGACCTTACACATACTCTTACGTGAGACTAGTTCCACCGACTGACATGCACTAGTTGCATAAGGTGGCTAGCGGGTGTCTGTCTCTCCCACTTTAGTCGGATCGGATTCGATGAAAAGGGTCCTTATGAAGGGTAAATAGAAATTGGCATATCACGTTGTGGTTTTGGCGTAGGTAAGAAACGTTCTTGCTAGCAACCTATAGCAGCCACGTAAAAACTTGCAACAACAATTAGAGGACGTCTAACTTGTTTTTGCAGCAAGTGTTTTGTGATGTGATATGGCCAAAGGATGTGATGAATGATATATGTGATGTATGAGATGATCATGTTCTTGTAATAGGAATCACGACTTGCATGTCGATGAGTATGACAACCGGCAGGAGCCATAGGAGTTGTCTTAATTTATTTATGACCCGCGTGTCAACATAAACGTCATGTAATTACTTTACTTTATTGCTAACCGTTAGCTGTAGTAGTAGAAGTAATAGTTGGCGAGACAACTTCATGAAGACACGATGATGGAGATCATGGTGTCATGCCGGTGACGATGATGATCATGGAGCCCCGAAGATGGAGATCAAAAGGAGCAATATGATATTGGCCATATCATGTCACTATTTGATTGCATGTGATGTTTATCATGTTTATACATCTTATTTGCTTAGAACGACGGTAGTAAATAAGATGATCCCTCATTAAAATTTCAAGAAAGTGTTCCCCCTAACTATGCACCGTTGCGAAAGTTCGTCGTTTCGAAGCACCACGTGATGATTGGGTGTGATAGATTCTTACGTTCACATACAACGGGTGTAAGCCAGATTTACACACGCGAAACACTTAAGTTGACTTGACGAGCCTAGCATGTACAGACATGGCCTCGGAACACAAGAGACCGAAAGGTCGAGCATGAGTCGTATGGTAGATACGATCAACATGAAGATGTTCACCGATGATGACTAGTCCGTCTCACGTGATGATCGGACACGGCATAGTTGACTCGGATCATGTAATCACTTAGATGACTAAGGGGATGTCTATCTGAGTGGGAGTTCATAAGATGAACTTAATTATCCTGAAGATAGTCAAAAGGTCTTCGCAAATTATGTCGTGGCTCGCGCTTTAGTTCTACTGTTTAGATATGTTCCTAGAGAAAATTTAGTTGAAAGTTGATAGTAGCAATTATGCGGACTAGGTCCGTAAACTGAGGATTGTCCTCATTGCTTCATAGAAGGCTTATGTCCTTAATGCACCGCTCAGTGTGCTGAACCTCGAACGTCGTCTGTGGATGTTGCGAACATCTGACATACACATTTTGATAACTACGTGATAGTTCAGTTAAACGGTTTAGAGTTGAGGCACCGAAGACGTTTTGAAACGTCGCGAAACATATGAGATGTTTCGAGGGCTCAAATTGGAATTTCAGGCTCGTGTCCATGTCAAGAGGTATAATACCTCCGAAGATTTTCTTAGCCTGCAAACTAAGGGAGAAAAGCTCAATTGTTGAGCTTGTGCTTGGATTGTCTGAGTACAACAATCATTTGAATCGAGTGGGAGTTGATCTTCCAGATGAGATAGTGATGTTTCTCCGAACTCATTACCACCAAGCTGCTAGAGCTTCATGATGAACTATAATATATCAGGGACATATATGATGATCCTTGAGATATTCGTGATGTTTGACACCACAAAAGTAGCAATCAAGAAGGAGCATCAATTGTTGATGGTTGGTGAAACCACTAGTTTCAAGAAGGGCAAGGGCAAAAAGGGATGCTTCATGAAACGGCAAATCAGCTGCTACTCTAGTGAAGAAACCCAAGGTTGAACCCAAACCCGAGACTAAGTGCTTCTGTAATAAGGGGAACAGCCACTGGAGCAGAATTACCCTAGATACTTGGTAGATGAGAAGGCTGGCAAGGTCGATAGAAGTATATTGGATACACATTGTGTTAATGTGTACTTTACTAGTACTCCTAGTAGCACCATGGTATTAGATACCGGTTCGGTTGCTAAGTGTTAGTAAACTCGAAATAAAAGGTTGCGGAGTAAACTGAGACTAGCTAAAGGTGAGCTGGCGATATGTGTTGGAAGTTTTTCCCAAGCTTGATGTGATCAAGCATCGCACGCTCCCTCTACCATCGAGATTGGTGTTTGCATTGAGCATAGACGTGATTGGATTATGTCTATCGCAATACGGTTATTCATTTAAGGAGAATAATGGTTACTCTGTTTATTTGAATAATACCTTCAATGGTCTTGCACCTAAAACGAATGGTTTATTGAATCTCGATCATAGTGATACACATTTTCATGCCAAAGGTATAAGATAGTAATGATAGTACCACACAAATATGGCACTGCAATTTGAGTCATATCGGTATAAAATGCATGAAGAAGCTCCATGTTGATGGATCTTTGGGCTCACTCGTTTTTGAAAAGTTTGAGACATGCGAACCATGTCTATTGGTGTATATGCATGAAGAAACTCCATGCAAATGGACCGTTTGGACTCACTTGATTTTGAATCACTTGAGACATGCAAATCATACCACATGGGCAAGATGACTGAAAGCCTCGTTTTCAGTAAAATGGAACTAGGAAGCAACTTGTTGGAAGTAATACATTTTGATGTGTGCAGTCCAATGAGTGCTGAGGCGTGTAGTGGATATCGTTATGTTCTTACTTCACAGATGATTTGAGTAGATGTTGAGTATATTTACTTGATGAATCACGAGTCTGAATTATTGAAAGGTTCAAGTAATTTCAGGGTGAAGTTGAAAGATCATCATGACAAGAGGATAAAAGATCTATGATATGATCATAGAGATGAATATCTGAATTACGAGTTTGTCACAGAATTAAGACATTATGGAAATTGTTTCACAACTAATATAGCCTGGAACACCATAGTGTGATGGTGTGTCCGAACATCATAACTGCACCCTATTGGATATAATGCATACCGTGATGTCTCTTATCGAATTACCATGATAGTTTATGGGTTAGGCATTAGAGACAACCACATTCACTTTAAATAGGGCACCACGTAATTCCGATGAGATGACACCGTATGAACTATGGTTTAGAGAAACCTAAGCTGTCATTTCTTAAAAGATTGGGGCTGCGACGCTTATGTGAAAAAGTTTCAGGCTGATAAGCTTGAACCCAAAGCGGATAAATGCATCTTCATAGGACACCCAAAACAGTTGGGTATACCTCCTGTCTCAGATCCTAAAGCAACAAGCGATTGTTTCTAGAATCGGGTCCTTTCTCGAGGAAAAGTTTCTCTTGAAAGAATTGAGTGGGAGGATGGTGGAGACTTGATGAGGTTATTGAACCGTCTCTTCAACTAGTGTGTGGCAGGGCACAGGAAGTTGTTCCTGTGGCACCTACAGCAATTGAAGTGGAAGCTTATGATAGTGATCATGAAACTTCAGATCAAGTCACTAACAAACCTCGTGGGATGACAAGGATGTGTACTACTTCAGAGTGGTACGTAATCCTGTCTTGGAAGTCATGTTGCTAGACAGCAATGAACCTACGAGCTATGGAGAAGCGATGGTGGGCCCGGATTCCGATAAATGGCTCGAGGCCATAAAATCCGAGAGATGATCCATGTATGAAAACAAAGTGTAGACTTTGGCAGAACGGCTCGATGGTCATAAGGCTGTTGAGTACAGATGGATTTCAAAAGGAAGACGGACAATGATGGTAAGTATCACCATTTAGAAAGCTCGACTTGTCATTAAGATTTTTTCCGACAAGTTCAAGGAGTTGACTATGATGACACTTTCTCACTCGTAGCGATGCTAAGAGTCTGTTGGAATTATATTAGCGATTACTGCATTATTTATGAAATCTTGCAGATAGGATGTCAAAACATTGTTTCCTCGACGATTTTCTTGTGTAAAGGTTGTATGTGATACAACCGGAAGGTTTTGTCAATCCTGAAAGATGCTAATAAGTATGCAAAGCTCCAGCAATCCTTCTAAGGACTGGAGTAAGCATCTCGGAGTTGGAATGTATGCTTTGATGAGATGATCAAAGATTTTGGGTGTATACAAAGTTTATGAGAAACTTTTATTTCCAAAGAAGTGAGTGGGAGCACTATAGAATTTCTGATGAATATATGTTGTTGACATATTGTTGATCAGAAATGACATAGAATTTCTAGAAAGCATATAGGGTCATTTGAAAGGTGTTTTTCAATGGAAAACCTGGATTAAGCTACTTGAACATTAAGAATCAAGATCTATAAGGATAGATCAAAAACGCTTAATGGTACTTTCAAATGAGCACATACCTTGACATGATCTTGAAGGTGTTCAAGATGGATCAGCCAAAGAAGGAGTTCTTGCCTGAGTTGTAAGGTATGAAGTTAAGACTTAAAGCTCGACCACGGTAGAAGAAAGAGGAAGGACGAAGGTCGTCCCCTATGCTTTTGTCATAGGCTCTATACGGTATGCCATGCTAAGTACCGCACCTGATGTGTGCCTTGCCACATGTCTGGCAAGAGGGTACAAAGATGATCTAGGAGTAGATCACCAGATAGCGGTCAAAATTATCCTTAGAGGAATAAGGATATGTTTCTCGGTTATGGAGGTGATAAAGAGTTTGACGTAAAGAGTTACATCGATGCAAGCTTAACACCTATCCGGATAGCTCTAAGTAGAGATACCGGATTCGTATAGTAGAACAGTTATTTGAAATGGCTCCAAATATAGCGTAGTAGCTGCATCCGCAAGATGACATACATACGAATCTGAATGTTGCAGACCCGTAGACTACAACCTCTCTCACAAGCATAACATGATCAAACCCAGAACTCTTTGGGTGTTAGTCACATGGGGATGTGACCTTGAGTGTTAATCACATATCGATGTGAACTAGATTATTGACTCTAGTGCAAGTGGGAGACTGTTGGAAATATGCCCTAGAGGCAATAATAAATTGGTTATTATTATATTTCCTTGTTCATGATAATCATTTATTATCCATGCTATAATTGTATTGGTAGGAAACTCAGATACATGTGTGGATACATAGACAACACCATGTCCCTAGTAAGCCTCTAGTTGACTAGCTCGTTGATCAATAGATGGTTACGGTTTCCTGACCATGGACATTGGATGTCGTTGATAACGGGATCACATCATTAGGAGAATGATGTGATGGACAAGACCCAATCCTAAGCCTAGCACAAAGATCGTGTAGTTCGTATGCTAAAGCTTTTCTAATGTCAAGTATCATTTCCTTAGACCATGAGATTGTGCAACTCTCGGATACCGTAGGAATACTTTGGGTGTGCCAAATGTCACAACGTAACTGGGTGGCTATAAAGGTACACTACAGGTATCTCTGAAAGTGTCTGTTGGGTTGGCACGAATCGAGACAGGGATTTGTCACTCCGTGTGACGGAGAGGTATCTCTGGGCCCACTCGGTAGGACATCATCATAATGTGCACAATGTGATCAAGGAGTTGATCACGGGATGATGTGTTACGGAACGAGTAAAGAGACTTGCCGGTAACGAGATTGAACAAGGTATCGGGATACCGCCGATCGAATCTCGGGCAAGTACAATACCGCTAGACAAAGGGAATTGTATACGGGATTGATCGAATCCTCGACATCGTGGTTCATCCGATGAGATCATCGTGGAACATGTGGGAACCAACATGGGTATCCAGATCCCGCTGTTGGTTATTGACCAGAGAACGTCTCGGTCATGTCTGCATGGTTCCCGAACCCGTAGGGTCTACACACTTAAGGTTCGATGACGCTAGGGTTATAAAGGAAGTTTGTATGTGGTTACCGAATGTTGTTCGGAGTCCCGGATGAGATCCCAAACGTCACGAGGAGTTCCAGAATGGTCCGGAGGTAAATATTTATATATGGGAAGTCCTGTTTTGGTCACCGGAAAAGTTTCGGGGTTTATCGGTAATGTACCGGGACCAGCGGGAGGGTACCGGGGGTCCACCAAGTGGGGCCACAAGCCCCGGAGGGCTGCATGGGCCAAGTGTGGGAGGGGACCAGCCCCAGGTGGGCTGGTGCGCCCCCCACAAGGGCCCAAGGCGCCTAAGGGGAGGAGGGTGGGCAAACCCTAAGGGCAGATGGGCCTTAGGGCCCATGCCTGGTGCGCCTCCCTCTCCCCCTCCCCTGGCCGCCCCACCAGATGGGATCTGGGCTGGCCGCCTCCCCTAGGGTGGAACCCTAGGTGGGGGCGCAGCCCCCTCCCTCTCCCCTATATATAGTTGAGGTCTTTGGGGCTGCCAACACATGAGTTTCTGACCTCTCCCTGGCGCAGCCCTACCTCTCTTTCTCCTCATATCTCGCAGTGCTTGGCGAAGCCCTGCTGGAGTACCACGCTCCACCACCACCACGCCGTTGTGCTGCTACTGGATGGAGTCTTCCTCAACCTCTCCCTATCTCCTTGCTAGATCAAGGCATGGTAGACGTCACCGGGCTGTACGTGTGTTGAACACGGAGGTGCCGTCCGTTCGGCACTAGGATCATCGGTGATTTGGATCACGACAAGTACGACTCCATCAACCCCGTTCACTTGAACGCTTCCGCTTAGCGATCTACAAGGGTATGTAGATGCACTCTCCTTCCCCTCGTTGCTAGATTACTCCATTGATTGATCTTGGTGATGCGTAGAAAATTTTGAATTTCTGCTACGTTGCTCAACATGAAGATGGCCTCCCCAATGTCCTTGACGTCCAGGTTGTGGTTGTTGGTGAACTCCGTGATCATAATGTGATTGGAATCAAGTCCACGCTCCACCATCTGCTGACACTTGAAAACTTCTTGCTCCAATGCCTCGAGCCTGGCCTCCGTGCTTCCGGTCTTCCTTGGTCCCTCAGCATCGCGGATGTGCAACAGCCCCTCACACATCTCTACGGTTTGAAGGTGTTGCAGCACTTCTGCGAGGTAGGGGTTGATGACCTTCTCGAAGAACTGGTCCTTGGGGGCACTTGAAGACGACATGACGACCTGGATCTGTTAGAAAAACAGCTCGAAACAAAGACGGGAGAGTTTTGCGTGATACGGGAGTCAAAACCCCCGGGAGGTTATATAATGAATTTTTACCGACCAAAATATGTGTCGTGTACGAAAACAGAGTCCGGAGAGCACACGAGGTGCCCACGAGGTAGGGGGCGCGCCCTCCACCCTCGTGCAGCCCTCGTGTCCTTCCTGGACTGCTGCTTATTTTTCTATTTTTCTAAATATTCAAAAATGAAGAAATATTGCCTTAAAAACTGTTTTGGAGTCGGTTTACTTACCGTACCACATACCTATTCCTTTTCCGAGTCTGAAACGTTCCGGAAAGTGTACCTTATGTATTCCTCTGGGGTTACGGTTTCAATAACATTGGTTTCAACATTTATGGGATTACCTGAGATATAATGTTTGATTCTTTGACCGTTCACCACCTTCGGATTTTTATGGCACCGGAACGGTAGACCTCCTCGATAACATAAGGACCTTCCCATTTAGAGAGATGTTTTCTTGCAAAAAATCTTAAACGAGAGTTGTACAGTAATATATAATCACCTACATTAAACTCACACTTTTGTATTCTTTTGTCATGCCATCTTTTATCTTTTTCTTTAAACAACTTGGCATTTTCATAAGCTTGGGTTCTCCATTCATCAAGTGAGCTAATATCAAATAACCTCTTCTCATCGGCAAGTTTAAAATCATAATTAAGTTCTTTAATAGCCCAATAAACCTTGTGTTCTAGTTCGAGAGGTAAGTGACATGCTTTTCCATAGAGCATTTTATACGGAGACATACCCATATGATTTTTATATGCAGTTTTATAGGCCCATAATGCAGGATCAAGTTTCTTGGACCAATTATTTCTCGACCTATTAACAGTCTTTTGCAAAATTAATTTGAGCTCTTTATTACTCAATTCTACTTGCCCACTAGACTGAGGGTGATAAGGAGATGCAATTCTATGATTAACATCATATTTAGCAAGCATTTTACGGAAAGCACGATGAATAAAATGTGAACCACCATCAGTCATTAAATATCGAGGGACTCCAAATCTTGGAAAAATAACTTCTTTAAGCATTTTAATAGAAAGTGCTATGATCAACACTACTAGTTGGAATAGCTTCTACCCACTTAGTAACGTATATCCATTAGAGGAAGGAAAGGGTCCCATATAGTCAAAGCCCCAAACATCAAACGGTTCAATAACAAGTGAATAATTCATAGGTATTTCTTGACGTCTACTAATATTACCAATTCTTTGACATTCATCACAAGATAAGACAAACTTACGGGCATCCTTGAAGAGAGTAGGCCAATAAAAACCAGATTGCAGTACCTTATGTGCAGTTTTATCTCCAGCATGGTGTCCTCCATAAGCTTCGGAGTGACACTTGCGTAGGATCTGTTCCTGTTCATGCTCTGGTACACAACGTCTAATAACACCATCTACTCCTTCCTTATAAAGATGTGAGTCATCCCAAAAGTAATGCCTCAAATCATAGAAGAACTTTTTCTTTTGTTGGTATGTGAAACTAGGTGGTATAAACTTAGCAACAATGTAATTAGCATAATCATCATACCATGGAGCAGTATGAGAAGCATTTATGACATTTAATTGCTCATCAGGAAAGCTACCATCAATAGGTAGTGGGTCATCAAGCACATTTTCTAACCTAGACAAGTTGTCTACAATGGGGTTCTCAACTCCTTTTCTATCAAAAATATGCAAATCAATTTCTTGTAGCAAGAGAACTCATCTAATAAGTCTTTTAGCATCTTTCTTTTCCATAAGATATTTAATAGCACCATGATCAGTGTGAATAGTTACTTCAGAATCAACAATGTAAGGTCTAAACTTATCACAAGCAAATACAACTGCTAAGAATTCTTTTTCAGTGGTAGCATAATTTCTTTGAGCATTGTCAAGGGTTTTACTAGCATATTGAATAACATTTAGTTTCTTATCAACTCTTTGTCCTAGAACAGCACCTACAGCATAATCACTAGCATCACACATAATTTCAAAGGGTAAATTCCAATCAAGTGGTTGAACAATAGGTGCATAAATCAATGCTTTCTTAAGTATTTCAAATGCCTCTACACAATCATCATCAAAGACAAATGGTATATCTTTTTGTAATAAATTAGTCAGAGGCCGAGAAATTTTTGAGTAGTCCTTAATGAACCTCCTATAAAAACCGGCATGACCAAGGAAACTTCTTATACCTTTGATGTCCTTGGGACATGGCATCTATTCAATAGCATCAACATTGGCTTTATCAACTTCAATACCTCTTTCAGAAACTTTATGCCCCAAGACAATACCTTCATTAACCATAAAGTGGCACTTTTCCCAATTCAAGAAAAGATTAGTTTCTTCACATCTCTGCAAAACTCGATCAAGGTTGCTCAAGCAATCATCAAAAGAAGATCCATAGACGGAAAAGTCATCCATGAAAAACTCACAACTCTTTTCACAAAAGTCCGAGAATATAGCCATCATGCATCTTTGAAAGGTAGCAGGTGCATTACATAAACCAAAAGGCATACGTCTATAAGCAAAAGTACCAAAAGGGCATGTAAAAGTAGTGTTTGATTGATCTTTGGCTGACACAGGTATTTGAGAGAAACCATAATAACCATCTAGAAAGCAAAAATGTGTATGTTTGGACAATCTTTCTAGCATTTGATCAATAAAAGGTAAGGGGTAATGATCCTTTTTAGTAGCCTTATTTAATTTGTGGAAATCAATTACCATCCTATAACATGTAATAATTCTTTGAGGAATCAATTCATCTTTATCATTAGGAACAACAATAATACCCCCCTTCTTAGGGACACAATGGATAGGGCTTACCCATAGATTATCAATAACGGGATAAATTATACCTGCCTCAAGGAGCTTTAGTATATCCTTTCATACCACTTCTTTCATTTTAGGATTCAGCCATCGTTGATGATCACGAACTGGTTTAGTATCTTCTTCCAAATTTATTTTATGTTGACATAGAGTGGGTGAGGGAGTCCTGGATTAGGGGGTCTTCGGACAGCCGGACTATCTCCATTGGCCGGACTGTTAGACTATGAAGATGCAAGATTGAAGACTTTGTCTCGTGTCCGGATGGGGCTCTACTTGGCGTGGAAGGCAAGATAGGCAATACGTATATGGATATCTCCTCCTTTGTAACCGACCTTGTGTAACCCTAACCCTCTCCGGTGTCTATATAAACCGAAGGGTTTTAGTCCGTAGGGCAACAATCACAACATACAATCATACCATAGGCTAGCTTCTAGGGTTTAGCCTCTCTGATCTCGTGGTAGATCTACTCTTGTACTACCCATATCATCAATATTAATCATGCAGGACGTAGGGTTTTACCTCCATCAAGAGGGCCCGAACCTGGGTAAAACTTCGTGTCCCCTGCCTCATGTTACCATCCGGCCTAGACGCACAGTTCGGGACCCCCTACCCGAGATCCGCCGGTTTTGACACCGACATTGGTGCTTTCATTGAGAATTCCTCTGTGCCGTCGCCGTTAGGCTTGATGGCTCCTACTATCATCGATAGTGATGTGGTCCAGGGTGAGACTTTTCTCCCCGGACAGACCTTCGTATTCGGCGGCTTTGCACTGCGGGCTAATTCGCTTGGCCATTTGGAGCATATTGAAAGCTACGCCCCTGGCCATCAGGTCAGATTTGGAAGTTTGAACTACACGGCCGACATCCGCGGAGACTTGATCTTCGACGGATTCGAGCCACAGCCGGGCACGCCGCACTGTCGCGATGGGTATGACCTAGCTCTGCCACCGAACAGTACCCCAGAGGCCGCGCCCGCATCAGCTCCGACCCTTAGCTCGGAGCCAACTACGCCAATCGAGGACGGGTGGTTAGACACCGCCTCAGGGGCTGCAGTCTCAATGGCGATCGAGCCAAACACCAGCATAATCCTCTGCGCATCCTATGACTCCAAGGTGCCGGACTCTTTTTCTGACTCCAAACCATCCGCGCCCCTGCCAATCGAATCCAATTGGGCGCCGGTCATGGAATTCACCGCCGTGGATATCTTTCAGCACTCGCCCTTCGGCGACATCCTGAATTCACTAAGGTTTCTCTCTTTGTCAGGAGAGCCCTGGCCGGATTATGGCCAACAGGATTGGGATGCGGACGACGAAGAAATTCGACGCCCACCCACCACCCACTTCGTAGCCACTGTCGATGATTTAACAGACATACTCAACTTCGACTCCGAAGAAATCGACGGTATGGATGACGATGTAGGAGACGAACATGAATCAGCACCTATAGGGCACTGGAAAGCCACCTCGTCATATGACATATACATGGTGGATACACCCAACGAAGGCAATGGCGACGAGATAGCGGAAGATGACCCCTCCAAGAAGCAACCCAAGCGCCGACATTAGCGGCGCCGCTCTAAGTCCCTCCAAAGAAAAAGTGGTGATACCGGCATAGGAGATAATAACACTCCGGATAGTGCCGAAGACAACAACAGTCCCCTCCAGCAAGATTTAGAGAAGGAGCATGAAGGAGCCAGCTCTCCTGAGAGAGCGGCAGACGGAGAGGAGGAGGATGACAATTACATGCCCCCTCCGAAGACGAGGCAAGTCTTGGCGACGATGAATTCGCCGTACCAGAGGATCCCGTCGAACAAGAGAGCTTCAAGAGCCGGCTTATGGCCACGAGAAATAGCCTGAAGAAAAAGCAGCAGCAACTTCAAGCTGATCAAGATCTGCTAGCTGACAAATGGACTGAAGTCCTCGCGGCCGAGGAATATAAACTCGAGCGCCCCTCCAAGAGTTACCCAAGGCGCAGGTTACTACCCCGACTGGAGGAAGAAGCGTATGATACGGCTGATCGGCCACCTCGTGGCCGTGATAGAGAGGCACTCCAGCCAAAAGCTCAGCCTCCACCCCAATGCCATTCAAATAAAAAGGCATGGGGAGATACGCCAGACCTGCGAGACATATTGGAGAACAAGGCAAAGCATTCAAGATCGATCTATGGATCAAGAGGGCGCACCACTCTGCGAGATGACAAACGTCATGCTGGATACAGTAAAAGCAAATCCGGCCGGGCCGAACACAGCGGGCAAGACCCATTCGAGCTGCGTCGTGATATAGCCCAATACAGAGGCGCCACACACCCCTTATGCTTCACAGATGAAGTAATGGAACATCAATTCCCAGAAGGTTTTAAACCTGTAAATATTGAATCATACGACGGCATAACAGATCCCGCGGATGGATTCAGGACTTCCTCCTCCACATCCACATGGCCCGCGGCGATGACCTACACGCCATCAAATACCTCCCACTAAAGCTCAAACGACCAGCGCGGCATTGGCTTAACAGCTTGCCAGCGGACCCCATTAGCTGTTGGGAAGATCTAGAAGCCGCGTTCCTCGACAACTTTCAGGGCACTTATGTGCGACCACCAGATGCCGATGACTTGAGCCACATAATTCAGCAGCCAGAAGAGTCGCCCAGGCAATTCTGGACTCGGTTCCTTACAAAGAAAAATCAAATCGTCGACTGTCTGGATGCGGAGGCCTTAGCGACTTTCAAGCACAACATCCGAGACGAGTGGCTAGCCCGGCACCTTGGTCAGGAAAAGCCGAAATCTATGGTAGCTCTCACGACGCTCATGACCCATTTTTGTGCGGGAGAAGACAGCTGGCTGGCTCGCAGTAATAACATATCAAAGAACCATGGTACCTCAGATACCAAGGACTGCAATAGCAGGTCACGTCGCAACAAGCATAAGCGCCGCATTAACAGTGAAAATACGGAGGATACGGCAATCAATGCCGGATTCAAAGGCTCTAAACCCGGTCAGCGGAAAAAGCCATTCAAACAAAGTACGCCTGGTCCGTCCAGCTTGGACCATATACTCGATCGCTCGTGTCAAATACATGGCACTCCAGACAAGCCAACCAATCACACCAACAGTGATTGTTGGGTGTTCAAGAAGGCCGGCAAGTTAATTGCCGAAAACAAGGACAAGGGGCCGCATAGCGATGATGAGGAGGAGCCCCAGCAGCCGCACACTGGAGGATAGAAGAGGTTTCCCCCGCAAGTGCGGACGGTGAACATGATATACGCAACCCACATCCCCAAGAGGGAGCGGAAGTGTGCGCTCAGGGACGTATATGCGTTGGAGCCAATCGCCCCAAAGTTCAACCCTTGGTCCTCCTGTCCGATCACCTTTGATCGCAGGGACCACCCCACTAGTATCCTTCATGGCGGATTCGCCACACTGGTCCTAGACCCAATTATCGACTGATTTCACCTCACTCGAGTCCTTATGGACGGCGGCAGCAGCCTGAACCTGCTTTATCAGGACACAGTGCGCAAAATGGGTATAGACCCCTCAAGGATCAAACCCACAAAGACGACCTTTAAGGGCATCATTCCAGGTGTAGAGGCCCATTGCACAGGCTCAATCACACTGGAAGTAGTCTTCAGATCCCCGGATAACTTCCGAAGCGAAGAGTTAATCTTCGATATAGTCCCGTTCTGCAGTGGTTATCACACGCTGCTCGGGCGAACCACATTTGCTAGATTCAATGCGGTACCACATTATGCATACCTCAAGCTCAAGATGCCAGGACCTCACGGAGTTATTACAGTCAATGGAAACACAGAGCGCTCCCTTCGAACAGAGGAGCACACCGCGGCCCTCGCAGCAGAAGCGCAAAGCAGCCTCTCAAGGCAATCAACCAGTTCGGCGTTTCAAAGCCCGGGCACCTTCAAGTGCGCTTGGGGCAATCGGCAAATAGACCGCCTGGCGCGATCTGAGCTCACGTAGCAATACGGCGGCCACCCCAACCCCAGCCCAACGGCGATATTCGTGCCGCGCGTTAATTAATTACGCATTAAAAATACCATGGGCACAGGTGGGGAGGGGGGCACAACTGCGGCACGCCCCAAAACACGGCCTAAACCGCACTATGGGCTTCCCGTTTGGTTATTTTTCTTTTCTTTCAGGACCTTAATCTCTGGAAACACTGTCCGGCAGCACTATTGCCGAACACATGATGCAGCAACCAAGGAGGTAGACAACTACGTTATACAACGGAATTCCCAGGTTGATTACAGATTTTATATCATTCCCCAGCTCGCCCTTGGAAGGGACATAGTCCTACTCTTTGCTTATCGCACTATCTGTATCACTCCGCTTTAACGCAATTTTTCAATAAACAATGCATGACATTACGAGTATTATTGCATTCTTGTTATATATATATATATATATATATAGGGTCGCGCTATTCGTCATCCTGGGTGAGGAATAGTTATTCTTCACCCCCCTCTATTTTATCATCAATGCACCGTAATTTTACGTTCTGTAAGTTTTGTCTTATTTTCCGACGTAAAAACAGACCATAAGAAAATATATAATCGTCGTAAAAAATATTTTATGTTATGTAAAATTACAAACATAAAAACATAGTGTAAAATACACATAAACTGTAGATTTTCTTTTATTATGACCTATATTTTAATTTTCTTATGCGAAATTTTACGTAGTGAATCAATCAAAATGTAACTATTTGTATTCCAAACGTAATTTAATTCAAAAATGTTTGAAAATGATCGTAAGATTACGTCAGGTGAAGAATAACTTATTCTGCACCCTGGGTGATTAATAGTATCACTATATATATATATATAAACACTATTCTGATCACGGGATCAGAATAATATTTTGATCACAACATGAACTTACCGAGTAACGCGTCTGACCTTCCCCGAGTACTAGGTTGAACTTTAGCTAAAAGGTGTCCAAATGGGGCTTACAATATACCGTTGGATAGCTATGGATATCAGTATCATGACCCAAGTTAAATTTTTGGCAAAATGTAAGCGGTTTCAGAGCAGTTTTGAAAACCATTTTTTCTTCATACAAAAAACGTGAATCGTATTTTCAATCGCATTTTTTGCCCAAAATTTGTCAAGATTTGAAGGCCCCCATCCAGTCAAATGATCACAAAGGTTAGCAACTTTGTCCTTTCATCTCTCATTGCTAGATTAGCTCGTGCAATGCTTTATATAGTGATTGATTTCTGAGTTTAGTAATTTGGGAGGAATTATATATATGTGCTAGTATTTGATTTATATGCAATTTGAGGTCAAAAATAACACTTAGTTTGCATATGTAGGTGTGGTTTACTAAGTATCTTCTAAATCTCCGTCGTAACCACCGTCGATCGCTCGCAACGTCCCGTCGCCGGCACCACCTTGTGGTGAGCCTCTTGTTCATGAAGTTTTATATAAAAAATTGATGTTTGTGTGATTTGGATATATAGTTACTCGTATAATTATCTTACCCATACGTTGTTTGTTATACATGGTGCCATGGTTTTGATATCCGTCCCCGTCGGCCCTCGTCCGGGTTATGATTCAGATGTGGTATATTCTCTTTTAAAACTATTCATTACATTTCGTGTATGTAGGAGGTAGTTGAACCGGAAATTCCAACCGACCCTATTGTCGAGAGGTTAAATTTAGTTGAAAGAGAAAACGAGGATTTGAAGGAAAACTTGAAAAGAATTGAGGGGGAGAAGATGGAATTGGAGTTGCATGTTGCCGATGTCGTCGATGATCACAACATTAAGATGGAGAAAATGCGCTTGAAGATTAGGAAGATTAGAAAATATGCCATTCATAGTGAGGCTTGGTATCATTATGCTGTTGGATCAATTGTTAACTTAGTTGCGATCTTGATCGCATTTGTTGTTGCATTTAAATTCTTTAGCTAGAGAGTTATTTGTTTGTTGCATTTAAGTGTTGTATGATCTTTATGTATGAACTTTATGTATTGTATTAATTTGGTGTTTTCGGTGCTGTGTATTGAAGATGAGCCGGCAATGGATGTACGATGACCGATGCTCTCCCGAGTTCATTGATGGCGTGTGTACTTTTTTGCTTGCGGCTGTGGCAAACAAACGGGCGGATGGTTTTATGCCTTGTCAATGTGCTGGCTGTAAGAATGGTCACAATTACTCTACGTCAAGAACCATTCACGTCCACCTGTTTGAGTCCGGTTTCATGCCCCACTATAATGTTTGGACCAAGCATGGAGAAAGAGGGGTTATGATGGAAGACAATGAAGAAGAAGAGGACGACGACTGCTATCCTGGCCATGGGTTCCCTGAATACAATGATACAACAATGAGGGAAGAAGCTGAGCCGGTAATGCAGGAAGAAGCTGAGCCGGCAATGCGGGAAGAAGCTCAAGAAGAGGCGTCGGATGAGCCCGTTGATGATCTAGGTCGGGCCATTGCCGATGCAAAGAGAAACTACGCAAGTGATTTGGAGAAGAAGAAGTTGCAGCGCATGTTAGAGGACCACAAAAAATTGTTGTACCCGAATCGCGTAGGTGACAAGAAAAAGCTGGGCACCACACTGGAATTGCTACAATGGAAGGCAGAGAATGGTGTATCTGACAAGGCATTTGGAAAGTTGCTGGTAATGATAAAGAATATGCTTCCAAAGGACAATGAATTGCTCGAGAGTACGTACGAAGCGAAGAAGGCTGTCTGCCCTCTAGGGTTAGAGGTGCAGAAGATACATGCATGCCCTAATGATTGCATCCTCTACCGCGGTGAGTATGAGGATTTGAACGCTTGCCCAGTATGCAGTGCATTGCGCTATAAGATCAGCCGCGATGACCCTGGTGATGTCGAGGGCGAGCGCCCCAGGAAGAAGATTCCTGCCAAGGTGATGTGGTATGCTCCTATAATACCACGGTTGAAACGTTTGTTCCAAAACAAAGAGCCTGCCAAGGCGATGCGATGGCACAGAGAAGATCGTAAGAAAGACGGAAAGTTGAGAGTACCCGCTGACGGGTCGCAGAGGAGAAAAATCGAAAGAAAGTACGGGAAGGAGTTTGCAGATGATGCAAGGAACGTATGGTTTGGTCTAAGCGCAGATGGCATTAGTCCTTTTGGGGAGCAGAGTAGCAACCATAGCACCTGGCTTGTGACTCTATGTTTGTATAACCTTCCTCCTTGGTTGTGCATGAAGCGGAAGTTCATTATGATGCCAGTGTTCATCCAAGGCCCTAAGCAACCCGGCAACGACATTGATGTGTACCTAAGGCCATTAGTTGAAGAACTCTTAGAACTGTGGAATGGAACAGGTGTACGTGCGTGGGATGAGCACATGGGGGAAGAATTTGACCTAAAGGCGTTGTTGTTCATGACCATCAATGATTGGCCTGCTCTCAGTAACCTTTCAGGACAGACAAACAAGGGATACCGCGCATTCATGCACTGTTTGGACGATACCGACAGTATATATTTGGCTAATTGTAAGAAGAATTTGTACCTGGGAGATCGTCAATTTCTTATGAGCAGGCATCCCGTAAGAAAGAAAGGCAAGCATTTCAAAGGTGAGGCGTATCACCGGACGAAGCCTCGCCACCGTACTGGTGCTGATGTACATGATATGGTCAAGGATTTGAATGTGGTCTTTGGAAAGGGTCCTGGTGGACAACCTGTTCCGAATGACGCTGACGGACGCGTACCCATGTGGAAGAAGAAATCTATATTTTGGGACCTGCCCTATTGGAAAGACCTAGAGGTCCGCTCCGCAATCGACGTGATGCACGTGACGAAGAATCTTTGTGTGACCCTGCTTAGCTTCTTGGGCGTGTATGGGAAGACAAAAGATACATCTGAGGCACGGGAGGACCAGCAACGTATGCACGGAAAAGACGGCATACATCAGGGTCATGCAAGCTACGCTCTTACCAAAGAAGAGAAGGAAATCTTCTTTGAATGCCTGCTCAGTATTAAGGTACCGTCTGACTTCTCGTCGAATATAAAGGGAATAATAAACATGGCAGAGAAAAAGTTCTAGAACCTAAAGTCTCATGACAGCCACGTGATTATGATGCAACTGCTTCCGGTTGCATTGAGGGGGCTTCTACCGGAAAACGTTCGATTAGCCATTGTGAAGCTATGTGCATTCCTCAATGCAATCTCTCAGAAGGTAATCGATCCAGAAATCATACCAAGGTTAGAGAATGATTTGGTGCAATGTCTTGTCAGTTTCGAGTTGGTGTTCCCACCATCCTTCTTCAACATCATGACACACGTCCTAGTTCACCTATGTGAAGAAATTAACATTTTGGGTCCTGTATTTCTACACAATATGTTCCCCTTTGAGAGGTTCATGGGAGTCTTAAAGAAATATGTTCATAACCATGCTAGGCCAGAAGGAAGCATCTCCAAGGGCCATGAAAATGAGGAGGTCATTGAGTTTTGTATTGACTTTATTCCTGACCTTAAGCCGATTGGTGTTCCTGAATCGCGTCATAAGGGCAGACTAGATTGAAAAGGCACGCTAGGAGGGGAACAAATAATATGTATGGACGGACATTCTCTCACTGAAGCACACTACACAGTTCTACATAATTCTGCCTTGGTGGCTTCGTATATGGATGAACACAAGAATTTGCTACGCTCCAAACACCCGGAGCGGTCTGATGACTGGATTACACGTGAACAAACCAGGAGTTTCGCCAGCTGGTTGCAGACACGTACCATGCATGATGCCTCTATTGAAGATGACCTGTACTCTCTGTCCCAGTTACCATCTTCGAATATAATGACTTTCAAAGGGTACGAGATAAATGGTAATACATTTTACACGATCGCCCAAGATAAGAAGAGCACCAACCAAAACAGTGGTGTCCGCTTTGATGCAGAAACCAACACGGGAAAGGAAACATATTATGGTTATATACAGGACATATGGGAACTTGACTATCGACGTGGTTTGAAGGTCCCTTTGTTTCGGTGCAAATGGGTCAATATGACACGAGGCGGGGTAACAGAAGACCCGCAGTACGGAATGACAAGAGTGGATCTCAACAATCTTGCGTATGGAGACGAACCATTCGTCCTAGCCAATGATGTGGCACAGGTTTTCTATGTGAAGGACATGTCTACCAAGCCGAGAAAAAGAAAAGATAAGGAAGCGAATGCATCGTACGATGAGCCAAAGCGGCACATAGTTCTTTCTGGGAAGAGAAACATCATGGGAGTGGATAACAAGACAAACATGTCAGGAGATTATGAAAAGTTTGATGAAATTGCTCCATTCATAGTGAATATTGACCCGAGCATCCAGTTAAATGATGAAGATTTTCCATGGCGACGGTGCAAAGGGACACACGCGAAGAAAAAGTTTCACACCCGAATCTTCTGTGTTTCACACCCAGGTGGGAATCTCTGTAATAGTTAGGGTAGCTAGTTATGTGTTTTGGCATTTGAAACACGAAGAAATTTTATGTGCAAGCAAATTCTTTCATGCATTTACTGATTTTTTTCAGCTAAATGGCCCTGAAATTGAAAAGCATTTCAAATGAACTCAGAAAAGGTTGAAAGTTGGCATGGTATCATAATTTCACCCACATAGCATGTGCAAAAAAGTAGAGAGGGTTACCGCAAAAACTGGATGCACTTCGTGTACAATATGGACAATCTCTTTCGAAGAATCAGGGTTTCGGACGAAAACTCATCTGTTACAAAGGCATTTCATTTTTTAAATAACCTAAGCATTACCAAATTGAATATAATGATAAAACACACTAATATTAAACATAATAAAAAAGAATCACTGAAAAATCTATTTTCAAAGTTAAGTTATTCATAAACTAGTGATTCACACAAATTTCAAATAATTCAAAATTTAAACTATTCAAATTTGTAAACTACCGGTACTAACAGAAAGTTTGTAATTTTTTGTACCTAAAGCAAAAATATTCACAAAGAAACTCTAAATACAGCAAAAAACAATTCAAAAATAAATAAAACAAAAATAAATAAAGCAAAAAATAAGAAAAAAACCCACCTACTGGGCCACAGCGTCATGCATATGACTAGAATCCCAAATTCTAATTGGGCCAGGATGCAGGCCCGCTAGCCTAGTAGGCCCAACAGGGCATCACGGTAGAGGTAGGCCCAGAAGGCCTGCTTAAGAGAGGAGCTTGAGACAGCAGCGACGGCGGGGCTTATAAGCAGGTGCGAGTGCCCCTCGGCTAACGAGGAGGGACTAAACTTTTGCGCACCTCGCCTGGCAGCGCACACCCTTTAGTACCGGGTCGTGGCTCCAACCGGTACTAAAGGGGGGCCTTTAGTACCGGTTTGCGCCACGACCCGGTACTAAAGGGGGTGCGGTTCCCGCTGCTTCGCCTGGCCAAAACAGACCTTTAGTACCGGTTGGTGGCTCCAACCGGTACTAAAGGTGGGTTCTATATAAGAAAACACTTCAAAAAAAATTGTCAGTTTCTCATCTCTCCCTGCTTCTTTCTCCTCTACCCCGGCGCCGCCGCCCCTCGTCGCCGCCCCCGTCGCCGTCCATCGCCATCGCCGTCGCCGTCCCTGTCGTCCCCGTCGCCGCGCCGCGCCTCGCCCCGTCATCCTGTCGTCCCCGCCAGGCCCGTCCCCGTCCCCATCATGCCCCGTCCCCGTCGCCATCTCCATCTCCGTATCCGTCCCCGTCGCCACCCCCCATCGTCGCGCCTCGTCGGTGAGCTCCTGCCCTAGCCGCCAACCACACACACACACACACACATTGTTATAGAATTGTTAGCAATCTTTCTGTTTTTTAGTTATAGAATTATTAGAAATGTTAGTTTTAGTTATAGAAATGTTAGTTATATAGAAATGTTAGTTATATAGAAATATTAGAAATGTTAATTATATAGAAATGTTAGTTATATTAGAAATGTTAGTTATATAGAAATGTTAGTTATATAGAAATGTTTTTCAGTTATAGAAATATTAGAAATGTTAGTTTTAGTTATAAAATTTAGAATTTTCATATATGAAATCACAATCCATCATTTAAAAATGTTACTTTACTTTTGCGGCATAGAGTATTTGTTGTCGACGATGCCCGGCCCGCATCCTCGCCGTCGACCCGTTCGCGACGACGTCCTGCTTCAGAGGACCCATGTCTGGGACTGGGCTCCGTCGGGCTGGCACTGGGAGGTGCTACCTTCAGGGGCACGACGCTTGGTGAGGAACTAGACCCCGGGCCCCGTCGTCGACCCTCATCTCCTTTGGTGGCATTCGCATGGGCCACTTTCGGTGCGGAGGGATCCAGCCCCGCCGGAGGTGGTACGCTGCCGTGCCAGGGAGGAGGACGAGCACGTCCATCGCTACATTGCTGCTATGGACATCAGGTTCTCCAATACCTGGCAGGTTCTTTGGGGAGATCACCCGAGCTATGATCCAGTGATGGTTCCTTCACTTTGGTTGTCCACCGCCTAGATTACTCTCTAGTATTTGATCTTTATTAGCTAGCTAGCTAGCTAGTGATGTATTCGATATATAATATTCGAGATGATTTATTCGAGGTTATATATATTATTCGAGACGATGTATTCGATATTATGTCTATTATTCGAGACGACGTATTCGAGATTATATTCGATGATGCTTATTATGTACTATGATTGATTCAGTTTTTCCTTATTAATTGATTGCATCCATGCATTGTAATTTGAATATATTTCTTTTGGATTAGTTAAACAAAACCTATGGCGGACAATACCGGCAGAGAGGGAGAAGAGGCCCTGTTCAGTATCATACACAATCCTCCCGGGCCAGATGATGATCAGAATGAAGAAGATTATGACGGCTCCGAATATCTAAACAACACCGGGGAGGGTGATATGATATTCGATCGCGATGACCGAATTGATGAAGTCATGAACTATGAACATGACGAAGAAAATGTTGATCTTGAAACAACAAAGACCGGCGAGGTATATATATTTATATAAGCAGGCATCTGGTGATCATCACATGTTTTAAATGACTTGAAGATATATTAACAAATCGATCTTTCTTCTTTCAGCCATCCACATCGAGCAAATCTTCAGGCAACAGGAAACGAGGCCCGAACAAAAAGTTGAAGGAGGGCGTAAAGTACAATATCGAGGCCAGCAAACCTAATGGCGAACCATTAGCACCTAAGAATATTGCAGACAAGTTCATTCGTCAATGCGGAGTTCTTGTGAAGGACCAACTCCCGATCTCCCTTCAAGAATGGAGAATGAGAGCAAAGCCACGTCCAGGAGTTACTTTTGTCGACGACAGACAAAAACTTCTGCTTTGGGAAATGCTCAAGGAACATTTCACCCTACCAGATCATTTCATAGATGTAGATGTGGAGAAAGTCGAGGACGCTGATCTTAGGAAGATGGTGGTTGCATTCAAGAACAACAAGATTTGTGAATGGGCCAAGTACGTCAAGGAAGGAAGGAAGACTCCAGTATTCGAGGGAACACTAGAGAAGCAAAGTGCTCATTGGGACGATTTCATGAAATTCAAGGATTCGGAATTATCTAAGGAACGGTCGAGAATAAACAAGGCCAATGCCGCAAAAAGGATAAGTTCCATAAGCTGGGGCCAGGTGGCTATGCGGTGGGAATGCCTAAGTGGGATAAGTTGGAGAAAGAGATGGAGGATGCAGGTGTCACTCCAGAAACATTGAGCTGGCCCCCCAGGTGCAGGACTTGGTTCTATGCGCATGGGGGGAGTTGGACCCGAATACAGGCAAAGTTTCGAAGAAGGCATGTCTGGACGGAGCCGAAGATAAGCTACTTGTTGCAATAGAAGAGGCTCGATCGGGGGTGTTTGAGCCCAATAGAGAGAACGACGAGCTTACGCGTGCCCTGGGAAATCCTGAACACCCGGGAAGAACACGAGGCATGGGCGCTATTCCGTGGTATGAGGGGTTTTCGGACTGGAACGCCGACTACAGAACCCGTGCGAGAAAGAAGATTGCGGAGGAGAAGAAGAGGAAGATGGAGGAGGAGAAGAGGAAGCTAGACTATGAACGCCTTCAAGGCCTAGAATCAGCGCACGCGGACTTGGCAGTCAAATTCTAGCGGCAGTAGGAGCAGATCGACTCACTTAGCCGGCAAAGGGGGTCTCAGCAGCTAGTGGATGATCCACCATTGGATAGCACCATCCCATCCATGCCGAGAAGCAGCGTGGGTTCCGCCCCGGGTGACGCATTGCTGGATAGCTACCCAGTGGATGACATCATGGAGAACACTAACTGCGAGCTACACTTCAAAATGAAGAACATATCCATGAAGGTGGCGGACGCCCTCACTTTTACAAATCCCCCCGAGGCAACCTTCCATTGCAACCCGATTCCAGCGGGCTATGCTCGTGTCTTGGTTGATGAGGTGGTGGACCAATATTCGGGGCTAGAGCTTGACATTCCTGGAGGTGACGATGAGCACACACTGGGAGAGGCCAAGCATCGTATCATCCTATGGAGAAAGGATTGCATCATCTTTCGAAGGCCACCGACACCGCGTCATCCGACTCCTCGTCGAAGTCCGCCACCGAGTAAGAAGACTCCCGCTCCTCCAAGTCCACCAACGCGTCAGGCCACTCCTCCTCCAAGTCCGGCACAGCTTCAGGCCACTCCTCCTCCTCCAAGTCCGGCAAAGCGTCAGGCCACTCCTCCTCCAAGTCCGGCACAGCTTCAGGCCACTCCTCCTCCAAGTCCAGCACAGCTTCAGGCCACTCCTCCTCCTCCAACTCAGCCACGTCAGCTGTCTTCGCCGCCTCAGCAATCACGGAAGAGAGCCCCCTCAGCTATGGTGCATAGCGGTAGAAGTCGAGGTAGTACTGGAGGTACAGGCGGAGGCAAGTGATTTCAATATGGTCCAAGCCTCGCGCCTCTTCCGCAGAGGCCTTACGACAAGTCCGAGGAGAAAAACATAGCCATATCGAAGGCCGAGGTGGAAGCCCATTTTGCACCGAAACCGCCACCGCCGCCAAGGGAGAAAGTGCCTGTGGAAAAGATTGACCACATCAAGAAGTTAAATCGAGCACGTCTACAGAAAGAGGCGAGCTCGAGCTCGAGCAAATTAGCCGGCAAAAGGAGCGGTAAAACCGTTCCCCAGCTGGGAGAACAGGCGGCGCAATCAATCCCCCCACTTGTTGTGCAAACAACACATGCGAGTAGGCGCGCCCAATATTATTGTGGGAAAACCGTTAACGTTCCCGGGGTGGGCGATGTGGTAATAACAGAGGAGCATATTGAGAAGGCTGAAACGATCGGGATCACTGTTGGACAACTCCTCGATATCGATCCCATGTCTCCGACTAGAGAGGAGGAAATAAAACGGAAATATGTCCGGGGCCAACCTTTGATCGAGCCAGACGAGGTCAATAAGCTCCCAACGAGAATGTATGAATTGCATCAATGGTACATGGACATTACCAAGATTTCCAATCGAGAGTCCCTCATGGTGAATGTCAACAAGGAGAATTACTACCATGAGAAAGCTGTGACCGTTGAGTATTCAGAACTATTTCAGCTATACAATAAAGACGCACTCGACAAATCTATCGTCAGTTGCTATTGTCTGTAAGTGATTTCTTTCTGTAATTTAAGTCTCAAGCTAGCTATAGTGATCATTTTGATCAATCATTACCTGTAATTATCCTCACCATATTCTTTCCTGTGGTATTATGCAGGATGAAGATTTATGAAATGAAAAAAGGTGGACGCTATGGCATTGGGTTCGTTGACCCAAATACCATTAATGAATACACATGGAAAATAGATCCATATCACGAAAGAAGTGTAGAGGAAAGCATGCTACAGTTCTTCAAGGAACTCAAATACAATGAAGATATACTACTTCCTTACAACTTTCAGTGAGTCACACTGTCTTGTACTACAAATTCTGTTTTTCCCTACTAGCTAGCTACATGTTTTTGCTTACATATGCCCGCTTAATTAAGAAATGCAAATGTGTGTGCATGCAAATTTCACTGGATCTTGTTAATCATTAAAGTTGATGAAGGAACAGTTGAAGTACTAGACTCACTACTTAAGAAAGCAAGTGACTACACCATTGTGAAGGGGATAGTCAACAGGTAATTTCAATCATTATTAACTATATCTCGGCCTATTTAATTAGTTCATCATTTCCTGATAACAACTATTTAATAACCCATTTATTCATTTTCTTTGTCGGCGGGCATGGCTTGGGCAAAGTTCATCAGGGCCACACCAGGCCCATGGAAACAAAATCTGAAATGGTATCGACCCCAGGTAAGTAATTAAGTAGTACTAGCTAGCTGCCATCTCTTTAATTATCATGCTTGATTAAGTATAATCTGATCAAATTCCATTCTCCTAAAGGCCCTGAAACAGGCGCTGGGGAATAATCTGTGTGCATACTACGTTTGCGAGAACATTCGCATGATGGCGTCCAAAAGGAGCAGAACTCAAAGACAGGAGTGGGTACGTTTGTCAGAACACTATTCACAATTTTTACACCATTATCGATATCTAGTCACACAACTAATACACATGCATATTGATCTCCTTCTTAACAGTTCAAAGAGGTGCGGGAGAAGCTCCTAACAAAGGACCGCATAGAAGCAATTCAAGAGGAAATAGCAGGATTTTTGCTCGACCAGGTCATAGATCCCAAAGGAGAATACTATTAACCGCTACCGCCCCCATGAACCACTTCCAATTGTTATCGTGCTCCGAAGGCACCAATTAGGCTAATGCCACTGGCTCCGAAGGCACCAATTAGGAGAAATTGTATATATTATGATCGGTTCTACTAGAAATTCTATTTATATATATGCATAACGTGTAGAATATGTAGTATCATAAAATACCAGCAAACGAAAAAGAATTAAATGGAAAACACAAAATTAAATGAAAAATAAATCATAAACCCAAACCCCCCCCAACCTTTTAATACCGGTTGGTGACACCAACCGGTACTAATGGGCTCCCTACCCCCGAAGCTGGCTCGTGCCACGTGGTTTCCCTTTAGCACCGGTTCGTGCTGAACCGGTACTAAAGGGGGGGGGGCTTTAGTGCCTACACTTTAGCGCCGGTTACCAAACCGGCACTAAAGGGCCTTACGAACCGGTGCTATTGCCCGATTCGGCACTAGTGGTTGGACACTATCGTCATATTCAAATTCTTCTGCGGTATATTCGGAGAAGGAACTCGCCTTGCAATGCCGAAGACAATACTGCGTGCCGGAATCATCGTCATTAAAGCCTGGTTCAGGGGCTACTGAGGGAGTCCTGGATTAGGGGGTCTCCGGACAGCCAGACTAACTCCATTGGCCGGACTGTTAGACTATGAAGATGCAAGATTGAAGACTTCGTCTCATGTCTGGATGGGACTCTACTTGGCGTGGAAGGCAAGCTAGGCAATACGTATATGGATATCTCCTCCTTTGTAACCGACCTTGTGTAACCCTAACCCTCTCCAGTGTCTATATAAATCGAAGGGTTTTAGTCAATAGGACAACAATCACAACATACAATCATACCATAGGCTAGCTTCTAGGGTTTAGCCTCTCTGATCTCGTGGTAGATCTACTCTTGTACTACCCATATCATCAATATTAATCAAGCTGGACGTAGGGTTTTACCTCCATTAAGAGGGCCCGAACCTGGGTAAAACTTCGTGTCCCCTACCTCCTGTTACCATCCGGCCTAGACGCACAGTTCGGGACCCCCTACCCGAGATCCGCTGGTTTTGACACCGACAGTGGGACTAATGCCCTTAAAATCATCAAGAGTATACCCAATAGCAGCACGGTGCTTCTTTAGAGTTTTGAATAATCTCTCTTCCTCATGCTCTGAAAGGTTAGCACTAATAATAACAGGATATATCTTTTTCTCATCAAGATAAGCATATTTAAGAGTATCAGGCAATGGTTTAAGCTCAAACACGGGATCACCCTTGGGTGGAGGAGGATCCCCTGGGATTTCAACAGGTAAATTATTTTTCAGAATAGGTTCCTGTTTAAAGAATACTTCATCTAATTCTCTTCTTTCATTCATAAACATGTCATTTTCATGGTCTAGAAAATAATTTTCTAAAGGATCACTAGGAGGTACGGCAATAGAAGAAAGACCAATAATTTCATCCTTACTAGGTAATTCTTCTTTACGGTGTTGTCTACTAATTTTAGAAAAATTAAATTCATGAGTCATATCATCTAAATCGATAGTAACAACATCTCTTTTGCAATCTATGGTAGCATTAACAGTATTTAAGAAGGGTCTACCAAATATATTGGGACAAAAGCTATCTTGTGGGGAACCAAGAACAAGAAAATCAGCAGGATATTTAGTTTTCCCACACAAGACTTCAACATCTCTAACAATTCCCATTGGTGAAATAGTATCTCTTTTGGCAAGTTTAATTGTGACATCAATATCTTCCATCTCATTAGGTGCAATATCATGCATAACTTCTTTGTATAAGGAATAAGGTATTGCACTAGCACTAGCACCCATATCACATAAGCCATGATAAGAATGATCTCCTATTTTAACAGAAATAACAGGCATGCCTACCACAGGTCTAGGTTTATCTTTATCACAGGGTTTAGCAATTATAGCAGTTTCATCACAGAAATAAATAACATGCCCATCAATATTATCAGACAAGAGATCTTTAACAATAGCAATATTAGGTTCAACTTTAACTTGCTCAGGAGGTGTATATGTTTTAATATTGCTTTTATGAACTACAGTTGAAGCTTTAGCATGATCCTTTATCCTAACAGGGAAAGGTGGTTTCTCAACATAAGAAGTAGGAACAATAGGATCATTATAAATGATAGTCTTTTCTTCAACTTTAGTAGGTGCAGCTACTTTTATTTCTATGGGAGGATGATATTTAAACCGCTTCTCCTTGCGGAGATCAACATAGGCAGCAAAAGATTCACAGAAAGAGGCTAGTATCTCAAAGTCAAGTCCATATTTAGTGCTAAATTTATGAAAAATATCGGTATCCATAAAAGATTTAACACAATCAAAACTAGGTGTCATACCTGACTCCTTACCATTGTCGAGGTCCCAATCTTCAGAGTTGCATTTAATTCTTTCCAATAAATCCCATTTGAATTCAATAGTCTTCACCATAAAAGAGCCAGCACAAGAAGTATCAAGCATGGTGCGATTGTTACCAGAAAGCCGAGCATAAAAATTTTGAATAATCATTTCTCTTGAGAGCTCATGATTGGGGCATGAATATAACATTGATTTAAGCCTCCCCCAAGCTTGAGCGATGCTTTCTCCTTTGTGAGGCCAAAAATTACATATGTAATTGCGATCATGATGAACAAGATGCATAGGATAAAACTTTTGATGAAATTCCAATTTCAATCATTTGTAATTCCAAGACCTCATATCATCACATAGCCTATACCATGTCGATGCATCTCCCCTCAAAGATAAAGGGAAGACCCTCTTCTTAACAACATCTCCGGATACACCTGCAAGCTTAAATAATCCACAAACTTCATCCACATATATCAGATGTTCATCAGGATGTTTTGTTCCATCTCCTAAAAAGGATTAGCTAGCAGTTTTTCTATCATACCCAAAGGAACTTCAAAGCAAGCATTTTCATTTTCATTTTCATTTTCAGTAGGTTGAGTAGGTTGAGTAGGTTGAGGAGCAACTCTTTTCTCGACTGGTCGGGGTGAAGATACCCCGAACGAGCCCCTCAGAGGATTACTTTCCATGGTGACAAGTGACAGTAAATTTCAGCACACTATATAAATTTTTCCTTACCAAATTCCACCTACCAAAGGCGCTTCACTCCCCGGCAACGGCGCCAGAAAAGAGTGTTGATGACCCACAAGTATAGGGGATCTATCGTAGTCCTTTCGATAAGTAAGAGTGTCGAACCCAATGAGGAGCAGAAGGAAATGATAAGCAGTTTCCAACAAGGTATTCTCTGCAAGTACTGAAATAAGTGGTAACAGATAGTTTTGTGATAAGATAATTTGTAACAAGCAACAAGTAACAAAAGTAAATAAGGTGCAGCAAGGTGGCCCAATCCTTTTTGTAGCAAAGGACAAGCCTGGACAAACTCTTATATGATGTAAAGCGCTCCCGAGGACACATGGGAATATCGTCAAGCTAGGTTTCATCACGTTCATATGATTCGCGTTCGGTACTTCGATAATTTGGTATGTGGGTGGACCGGTGCTTGGGTGCTGCCCTTACTTGGACAAGCATCCCACTTATGATTAACCTCTATTGCAAGCATCCACAACTACAACAAAAGTATTAAGGTAAACCTAACCATAGCATGAAACATATGGATCCAAATCAGCCCCTTACGAAGCAACGCATAAACTAGGGTTTAAGCTTCTGTCACTCTAGCAACCCATCATCTCCTTATTACTTCCCAAATCCTTCCTCTAGGCCCAAATAATAATGGTGAAGTGTCATGTAGTCGACGTTCACATAACACCACTAGAGGAGAGAAAACATACATCTCATCAAAATATCGAACGAATACCAAATTCACATGACTACTAATAGCAAGACTTCTCCCATGTCCTCGGGAACAAAAGTAACTACTCATAAAGAATAAACATGTTCATAATTAGAGGGGTATTAATATGCATATAGGATCTAAACATATGATCTTCCACCAATTGAACCAACTAGCATCAACTACAAAGAGTTATTAACACTACTAGCACCAATCCCCGACTTAGAGACAAGAATTGGATACAAGAGATGAACTAGGGTTTTGAGATGAGATGGTGATGATGAAGATGTTGATGGAGATTGCCCTCTCCTGATGATAGGAGTGTTGGTGATGACGATGGCGATGATTTCCCCCTCCGGGAGGGAAGCTTCCCCGGCAGAACAGCTCTGCCAGAGCCCTAGATTGGTTCCGCCAAGGTTCCGCCTCGCGGCGGCGGTGTTTCGTCCGAGAAGATGGCTTATGATTTTTTTTCCCATCGAAAGACTCCATATAGCAGAAGATGGCCACCAGAGGGCCGCCAGGGGGCCCGCGAGGTAGGGGGCGCGCCCAAGGGGGTAAGGCGCGCCCCCACCCTCGTGGGCAGGGTGTGGCCCCCGCGGTGAAGTTCTTGCTCTTAGTATTTTTTCTATATTTGGAAAACATCTTCGGTGAAGTTTCAGGACTTTTGGAGCTATGCAGAATAGGTCTCTAATATTTGCTCCTTTTCCAGCCCAGAATCCCAGCTGCCGGCATTCTCCCTGTTTATGTAAACGTTGTAAAATAAGAGAGAACAAGCATAAGTATTGTGACATAATGTGTAATAACATCCCATGATGCAATAAATATCGATATAAAAGCATGATGCAAAATGGATGTATCACCACCCCCAACCAAGGTCCTCGTCGAGGGCGTCCTCACCAAGCCCCCGATCATGGGCGTGTCAGCAACCTCAAATTCCAACATAGGAATTGTGCGTTCAAACACATCATCAGAATCAACCCGGTCACTCCAAAGTCTGGGAGGAGCAGAGGCTAGCTCAAAAGACCCAAAACGGAGAGAAGTCATAGGCACCGAGGGAGAAGGTGCTGGCTCAACCCCGGCCCCGTCACCGGGCAACTGAGCAGCAGGGCCTGATCCGTTAGACCCCCCTCATGTAGCATCATCAGTCGGTGCTCCCTTAGCACCCGCACTGTTGCCACCCTCGTGCATATCCACATCAGTCCAATTTATCGCCTCAGCAAACAGAGCTGCACCCTCAAACTCGATCTCGAGAGGAAAAACCTCTCCCCTGTAAGTCCAGTTTACCACATCAGGGACGAACTCAATGTCCAGAACGCTCACTAGAAGTCGGGCCACTCCATGAGCACGGGTAAAAGCCATATCCACTTTCTCCGTTTTCCCAACCATAATGACCATACTAGCACAACTTGAACATCCTGTAAAGGCTTAGAGGGAGCCCTGGAAAACCGCAACCTAACCTGTGTAAGGGGCTTGCCCTGAGGCTCCACCTTCTTCCACTCGTGAAATTGTAGAATGCATTTAGTGCCAGGAACTCTACACAAGCCAAAGCTCAGCAGTCTCTACAAATCATCCACAGTTGGGAAGTCAACCTTAAAAACATTGGCCTCAAGACTGACCAGCTCCCATTGGAAGTCACCTGGAGCCAGTTCCTGAAGCCTCTGCACAATCTGAGCCTCAGTCACCTCACCCTGGGTAGCTTTCACAACCCCAGTGGTCAAACTCTGCGTCTCCTCCGGAATCTCTCTCATGGTCGGGGACTCAAAGAACATCAACTCAGCACAATATACTCCATAAATTGTCAGAGACAGAATATGATCACACAAAAACGGTCAATCCCCCGTGGCATGTGCTGGCTTACCACACGAATCGCACAACTCCGCCACGCACTCAGCAATGAAGTGACCCTTCTCACCAAAATGATAGCATAACATATTTTCCTTCTTACGCACCCACTTGGACGCCCTCTCTGAATCAGACATGTCGCCTGCCTCAGCCGTAGCCCCAGTTGCAGGAACATCTACATTGGCCAGTGCTGTCAACACGTCCATCGCCTGGCTAGGAAGATCAGTCGACTGGACATGATCGGTCACTACAGCTGACGCCGCATGGTCAACTGTTGCCGGGGGCGGAAGCTGTCTGCGGTACCTCCCACAACCAACACCCCGACCACCACGGTGTCCATGGTAACCACATCTATGCCTGTTATCCGGGCCGGAGGCTCCCTCGACAAAACCACCTAGAGGGCCGAGAAACGGTCTGTCAGTAGACCCATCACTCTGCCAGGCAAAGCCACGACCACCTCCCGTGGATGAGGAACCACGGTGCTGTCCATCTCCATACGCATCATAACCATCGTCCCCCCACTGACCTCGGGGCGGCTCAAAGGAATCTCTAGTTGTAGCGTTCTGCCTCGTCTGCGATGGTCCCGAACGATTCTGAGCCAGCCTCGCGACGTAGTGAGGCGGAGGCGCGGCACAAGGCTGACCGCCAGCAGGTGTTGGCACAACCGGCCTCGGAGCATTAGTGCCGCCCCGACCCATAGCAACAGTCACAGGAGGCATCGGCCCTGTCGGTCGGGGTCCAGCAAGACCACCCCTGCCCGCCGGCACCACGGGCGGCCTGGCCGCCGCAGGCATAGGCAGTTGAGCCCCGATGTTGCCGCCACGACGCTCCGAAGAAGCAGGGGGAGCGGCGGCGCCCCGCCCAGCGTCGGCAGCAGCCAACACAACGCTGGCCGCGCCAGGCCCTGTGCCGGCTGCACTACGGCCTGCGCCCGCAGGCGGCGGCGGCACAACAGCCCCAGACCGGTCCCTCGCAGCGGCCATCTAGGGTTTCTTCGCAGGTGGCACTCTCGTCCCTCGGCCCGCCATGGCACTCCCGTCCCTCGGCCCGCCATGGCACCAAGGGGTAGAATCCGACGCGCACGGCCAAGACTGTAAGAAGGGAACCCCGGCGTGCCGTTCTGACGAACCCTAGCACCGGGCGCGATCACGTACGTACAGCAACAATCGATCTCTTCTGTGCATGCAGCGACAGACGCGATACTAGTGGGATTCGGTATAGCCTGGGCCTCATACCTAGTTATCACTGGCCCAACTAGTTGCGCGTTAGGGACCGAAGAAAACGGCCCAACTCGGCCCAGAAGCTGGTTCAAACAAGTGCCTCGAGCCGCCCGGATCCCGATCGACGACAACGATGGCACGATCTCTGCAGCCGCCGCCGGCAACGATCCGGCCACCTACCGGCGCTCTGGCCTCCTCCTCTTAACCACAGTCCATGAATCCGGATGAATCAGATTGAAAAGCGTAAGGTTTGGAAGACGTACGTTAGGTAATGGGCCCTTCCAAGGCCTGATTGCCGTTGCCGCTGTTCTCCGGTGAACGACGCGCCGGGCCATATCCTTCCTCTCGTCCAAGCGAAGCCCAACCCTCATCGGATCCTCCACCGGCAAGACCTTGTCGATGGTAGTGGCCAGGCAATCAGGCCTTGGAAGGGCCCATTACCTAAGGTACGTCTTCCAAACCTAAGGTATGTTTTCTTTTTGATACAGGTGGACGGCTGATTCCAGCAAGAAAAATAGCATTCCTGCAAAACACAATAAGCATGATGATCTGGCATGCCATAGTAATGCAAATGATCATGGCAAAATAATGACCTGATGAGCTCTTTGGAAGTAGGGGAATTGACACTATATATGCAAGCATCTATTTTCCCACCACCACACATTACATCCCTGGAGGTCCTTTATTGGCTTGGTGAAACGGTCCATGCTCCACACTTTTGTTCCTGATATATTAGAGTAAACCAATACAAGGAGTACATTTTGCTACTCTGATTTTGTGAACCGATAGGAAGAATATCTCAGAAGTAGTTCGAAGAATGACAAGGCAGTCCTGGAGTGCTGTGAGCTTCCTCTACTCAATCAGTCACCAATGTACAGGAATACAAAATTCTTCCACCGGAAAGCAGTCTCGCGTGCTCGAAAAAACAGCATAAAATCACTTGTGGATGATACAGGCACAACACATCATAGCCATGCAGCTATGGTCGAGCTGGTTACGTGCTACTTCTCCAAAATGTTCAAGGCGGACAGTATCGTTTGTGTGGATCCAGTGATCAATTTAATCAATACACGTATTACTAACCAAATGAATGATGGTTTGTGTGCAGAGTTCACGGATAAGGAGATAGCGGATGCGCTCTTTCAGATTGGCCCATTGAAAGCGCCCGGCCCGGACGACTTCCCGCCAGGTTCATCCAAAGAAACTGGTCTTGCATGCGGGAGCAGATGATTGCTGGGGTTAAGGAATTTTTTTGATCGGGAATAATGCTGGAGGGGGTGAACAACACCGCCACTGTTCTCATCCCAAAGGGGAACGTAGTAATTTCAAAAAAAATCAACGCACACGTAAGATCATGGTGATGCATAGCAATAAGAGGGGAGAGTGTCGTCCACGTACCCTCATAGACCGTAAGCGGAAGCATTATGAAAACGCGGTTGATATAGTCGTATATCTTCACGATCGACCGATGCTAGTACTGAACGTACGACACCTCCGCGATCTGCACACATTCAACTCGGTGATGTCCCACGAACTCACAATCCAGTAGAGCTTCGAGGGAAAGTTCCATCAGCACGACGGCGTGATGATGGTGATGATGATGCTACCGACTCTAGGCTTCGCCTAAGCACCGCTACGATATGACCGAGGTGGATTATGGTGGAGGGGGAGCCGCACACGGCTAAAAGATCAATAATCAACTTGTGTGTCTATGGGGTGCCCCCCTCCTCCGTATATAAAGGAGTAGAGGAGGGGGAGGAGGCCGGCCTCCTAGGCGCGCCCCATGGGGAGTCCTACTCCCACCCCTTCCAAGAGTAAGAGAAGGAGGGAAGGAAGGAGGAGAGAGGGGGAAGAAAAAAGGGGGGCGTCGCCCCCCCTTCCTTGTCTAATTTGGACTGGAGGGGGAGGGGGCACGCGGCCTGCCCTGGCCGCCCATTCCTCTCTCCACCAAAGGCCATGAGGCCCATTACACTCCCCGGGGGTTCCAGTAACCCCCCGGTACTCATGTATTTGTCCAAACTCACTCGGAACCCTTCCGAAGTCCATACATAGTCATCCAATATATTGATCTTTATGTCTCTACAATTTCGAGACTCCTTGTCATTTCCATGATCATATCTGGGACTCCGAACTACCTTCGGTTCATCAAAACACATAAACTCATATTACCGATCGTCACCGAATATTAAGGGTGCGGACCCTATGGGTTCGAGAACTATGTAGACATGACTGAAACTCATCTCCGGTCAATAACCAATAGCGGAACCTGGATTCTCATATCGGTTCCTACATATTCTACGAAGATCTTTATCGGTCAAACCGCATAACAACATACGTTGTTCCCTTTGTCATCGGTATGTTACTTGCCCGAGATTCGATCGTCGGTATCTCAATACCTAGTTCAATCTCGTTACCGGCAAGTCTCTTTACTCGTTCTTGAATACATCATTCCGTAACTAACTCATTAGTTACATTTCTTGCAAGGCTTATAGTTATGTGCATTACTGAGAGGGCCCAGAGATACCTCTCCGACAATTGGAGTGACAAATCCTAATCTCGATCTATGCCAACTCAACAAACACCATCGGAGACACCTGTAGATCACCTTTATAATCACCTAGTTACGTTGTGACGGTTGGTAGCACAGAAAGTGTTCCTCAGGTATTCGGGGGTTGCATAATCTCATAGTCATAAGAACATGTATAAGTCATGAAGAAAGCAATAGCAATATACTAAACGATCAAATGCTAAGCTAATGGAATGGGTCAAGTCAATCACATCATTCTATAATGATGTGATCCCGTTAATCAAATGACAACTCATGTCCATGGCTAGGAAACTTAACCATCTTTGATTCAACAAGCTAGTCAAGTAGAGGCATACTAGTGAAACATTGTTTGTCTATGTATTCACACATGTACTAAGTTTCCGGTTAATACAATTCTACCATGAATAATAAAAATTTATCATGATATAAGGAAATATAAATAACAACTTTATATTGCCTCTAGGGCATATTTCCTTTAAGGGACCCTAACAAAAGTTTTTGTGCTTACAAGTTGGATATGTCTAAAGCGTATGACAGGGTGGACTGGATCTTCTTGGAGCGAATGATGCAAAAGATGGGCTTCGCTCGCCGTTGGGTGGACATAATTATGACTTGCGTCACCTCGGTGAGATAAAGTGTTAAATTTAATGGAACCCTCTTGGATTCGTTTGCACCGTCGCGAGGGCTAGCAAGGTGATCCACTCTCCCCCTTTTTTGTTACTACTGGTGGTTGATGGTTTGTCTGCTCTGTTTAACGATGGAGAAGAGAAGGGGGAATATACACCTCTGAAAATGTGTCGACGAGCTCCAGGTGTGTCACACTTGCTTTTCGCAAACGATACCCTATTATTTTTTAAGGCATAAGAGGAGCAAGCAAAAAAGGTACAAGAGATTCTTAGTGCCCCATTCTGTTTGGCAATGCGTGCCCCATGGAGGACCAGGAAAAGGTCCGGTCTGGACTACATGTGAATGCAATGAATTTTGAGGACAAGTACTTGGGTTTCCCCACACCCGATGGCTGTATGTCGTGAGGTAAATTTCAGAATTTGCAGTCTAGGCTTCTGAAAAGAATCATTGCATGGGGACATACCCTTTCTCTTGCTGGTAAGGAGACAATGATTAAAGCTATCGCACAGGCCATCCCGATCTATATCATGGGTGTTGTTAAGCTCCCTATGTCAGTATGTGATGATCTGAATAGGATGGTGCGGAACTTCTCGTGGGGCTCTTTGGAAGGGAAGAGGAAAACACATTGGCTGGCTTGGCCCAAAATTTTGGCCCAGAAAATGAAGGGCGGCCTGGGCTTCAGGGACTTCCGTTTGTTCAATCAGGCCCTGCTCGCTAGGCAGGCGTGGCGCTTACTCACTAATCCTGCTAGTTTATGTGCGCAGGTGCTCAAGCGCGCTACTACCCGGAGGGCCGCCTCAAGGAGACGGTCTTCTCGGGGAACGCCTCACCGACTTAGCAGGGCATCCAGCATGACCTTGAGCTCTTGAAGAGGGCATCGTGTGGCGCGTTGATACGTCTCCAACATATCTATAATTTTTTATTGTTCCATGCTATTATATTATCCATCTAGGATGTTTTATATGCTATTTTATATGATTTTTGGGACTAACCTATTAACCTAGAGCCCAGTGCCAGTTTCTGTTTTTTCCTTCTTTTTGAGTATTGCAGAAAAAGGAATACCAAATGGAGTCCAATTGACATGCCAATTTTTGATGATTTTTATGGACAAAAAGAAGCCCCCTAAGTAAAAGAGTTGGGCCAGAAAAGTCCCGTGCCATCCACGAAGATGGAGGGCGCGCCCTACCCCCATGGGCTCGCCCCCCCTATCTCGTGGATAACTCGGAGACCCCCCTAACGTGAGACCGACACCAAAAATTCCTACAAATACAAAAAACCCAGAAAAGAAACCTAGATCGGGAGTTCCACCACCGCAAGCCTCTGTAGCCACCAAAAACCAATCGGGACCCTCTTTCGGCACCCTGCCGGAGGGGGGATCCATCACCGGTGGCCATCTTCATCATCGCAGCACTCTCCATGACGAGGAGGGAGTAGTTCACACTCGGTGCTGAGGGTATGTACCAGTAGCTATGTGTTTGATCTCTCTCTGTCGTCTTCTTGATTTGGCACGATCTTGATGTACCACGAGCTTTGCTACTATAGTTGGATCTTAAGATGTTTCTCCCCCACTACCTTCTTGCAATGGATTGGGTTTTCCCTTTGAAGTTATCTTATCGGATTGAGTCTTTAAGGAAGTGAGAACACTTGATGTATGTCTTGCGTGGTATACCAATGGTGACAATGGGGTATTCTATTGATTCACCTGATGTATGTTTTGGTGATCAACTTGCGGGTTCCGTGAGCTTGGGAATCTATGCATAGGGGTTGGCACACGTTTTTGTCTTGACTCTCTAGTAGAAACTTTGGGGCACTCTTTGAAGTTCTTTGTGTTGGTTGCATAGATGAATCTGAGATTGTGTGATGCATATCGTATAATCATACCCGCGCATACTTGAGGTGACATTGGAGTATCTAGGTGACATTAGGGTTTTGGTTGATTTGTGTCTTAAGGTGTTATTTTACTACGAACTCTAGGGCTGTTTGTGACACTTATAGGAATAGTCCAATGGATTGATCGGAAAGAATAACTTTGAGGTGGTTTCGACCCTACAATAATCTGTTCGTTTGTTCTCCGCTATTAGTGACTTTGGAGTGACTCTTTGTTGCATGTTGAGGGATTGTTATATGATCTAATTATGTTACGTGTTGAGAGAACTTGCACTAGTGAAAGTTTGAACCCTGGGCCTTGTTTCGAAGAATTGCAATACCGTTTGTGCTCACTTTTATCATTAGTTACCTTGCTGTTTTTATATTTTAAGACTACAAAAACCTATATCTACCATCCATATTGCACTTGCATCACCATCTCTTCGCCGAACTAGTGCACCTATACAATTTACCATTGTATTGGGTGTATTGGGGACATGAGAGACTCTTCGTTATTTGGTTGCAGGGTTGTTTGAGAGAGACCATCTTCATCCTACGCCTCTCACGGATTGATAAACCTTAGGTCATCCACTTGAGAGAAATTTGCTACTGTCCTACAAAGCTCTACACTTGGAGGCCCAAAAACGTCTACAAGAAGAAGGTTGTGTAGTAGACATCAAGCTCTTTTCTGGCACCGTTGCCGGGGAGGCGAGGTAGGCGGCACTAACACCCCATCAACTAAGCTCTTTTCTGGCGCCGTTGCCGGGGAGGTGAGTGGTTGAAGGTATATCTTCAGATCTTGCAATCGAATCTTTTTGTTTCCTATTTTATCACTAGTTTAGTCTATAAAAGAAAACTGCAAAAAATGGAATTGAGGGTGCCTCATATGATTCATCTTTTTAATATCTTTCGTGAAAATGATGGAAAGGAAAATTGTGCTCAAGTGTTTGAAGAAGAATGCGTTAAAAATGTTTGGCACTAAATATTTGAATGATGAGCATGATTGCAATGTTGTTAGTATGAATTCTTTGAATATCCATGATGCTAATGATATCCAAAGCCACAAGCTTGGGGATGCTATGTTTGATGAAGATGATATTTTTGGTCCCCCAAGTTTTGATGAGCAAATTTATTTTGATGATAGCATACCTCCTATTTATGATGATTATATTGATGAAAGTGGATTTGGAGAAGTCATGACTTTATTTAGTGATGAATCCACTATTTCGGAAGAGGTTCCAATTGATTATGAAAACAAAGTTGCTATCTATGATGAATATTGTGATGACATTTATGCCATAAAGAACAATGATAACCATGAAACTTGTCATCTTGATTTTAATTTTCAATTGGATTATGCCTCACATGATAGTTATTTTGTTGAGTTTTCTCCCACTACTATTCATGAGAAGAAATTTGCTTGTGTCGAGAGTAATAAAAATTATATGCTTGTAGATCATGAAAATAATGCTTTATGTGATGGTTATATTGTTGAATTCATTCATGATGCTACTGAAAATTATTATGAGGGAGGAATATATGCTTGTAGGAATTGCAATAATATCAAGTTTCCTCTCTATGTGCTTAAAATCTTGAAGTTATGCTTGTTTTGCTTTCCTATGCTAGTTGATTCTTATTCCCATAAATTGTTTGCTCACAAAATCCCTATGCATAGGAAGTGGGTTAGACTTAAATGTGCTAGTCATACTGTTCATGATGCTCTCTTTATATTTCAGTTCTTATCTTTTATGTGAGCATCATTGAAATCGCCATGCCTAGCTAGGGGCGGTAAACGTTAGCGCTTGTTGGGAGGCAACCCAACTTTATTTTTCTTCTTTGATTTTTGTTCCTGTTTAGTAATAAATAATTCGTATAGCTTCTGTTATGATTGTATTTTTTATGTTTTAATTAGTGTTTGTGCCAAGTAAAGCCCTTAGAATCTTCTTGGGTGATTGTTGTTTGATGTTGCTGATAAAAACAGAAAGTTTGCGCTCACGAAATTAATTTTCATCTTTTACCAGAGATGTATAAAATACCAGTTCCACTTTCAGTAGATCAATATAATTTTTATCCAGGACGTCCTTATTTTTCATATTTTTTGGAGTTACCAAAGTATTTGAAACCTCCAGATTGCTACAGACTATTCTGTTTTTGACAGATTCTGTTTTCTATGTGTTGTTTTCTTATTTTGATGAATCTATGAGTAGCATCGGAGGGTATGAACCATAGATAAGTTGGAATACAGTATATATTACACCAATATAAATAATGAATGAGTTCACACCAGTACCAAAATCGGTGATTTTATTTCCTTTACTAACGGAGCTTACGAGTTTTCTGTTGAGTTTTGTGTTGTGAAGTTTTCAAGTTTTGGGTAAGATTCGATGGACTATGGAATAAGGAGTGGCAAGAGCCTAAGCTTGGGGATGCCCAAGGCACCCCAAGGTAATATTCAAGGTCAACCAAGAGCCTAAGCTTGGGGATGCCCCGGAAGGCATCCCCTGTTTCATCTTCGTTCATCGGTAGCTTTACAAGGAGCTATATTTTTATTCACCACATGATATGTGTTTTGCTTGGAGCGTCATTTTATTTTATTTTGTTTTTCTTGTAGTTTGAATAATATCCCAAGATCTGAAATTCTTAAATGTTAGAGAGCCATCACATAGTTACATAATTATTAAACTACTCATTGATCTTCACTTATATCTTTTGAAGTAGTTTGTCATTTGCTCTAGTGCTTCACTTATATCTTTTTAGAGCACGATGGTGGTTTTATTTTGAAGAAATTTATGAACTCTCATGCTTCACTTATATTATTTTGATAGTATTAAACAGCATGGTAATTTGCTTAGGTTATGAATTTAGTCCTAATATCATAGGCATCCAAGAGGGATATAATAAAAACTTCCATATAAAGTGCATTGAATACTATGAGAAGTTTGATTATTTATGATTATCTTGAGATATGAAGATGGTGATATTAGACTCATGCTAGTGGAGTAATTGTGGATTGTAGAAATACTTGTGTTGAGGTTTGCAAGTCCCGTAGCATGCACGTATGGTAACCGTTGCGTAACAAATTTGAAGCATGAGGTGTTTCTTCGATTGTCTTCCTTATGAGTGGCGGTCGGGGACGAGCGATGGTCTTTCCCTACCAATCTATCCCCCTAGGAGCATGCGCGTAGTGCTTGGTTTTGATGACTTGTAGATTTTTTCAATAAGTATGTGAGTTCTTTATGACTAATGTTGAGTCCATGGATTATACGCACTCTCACCCTTCCACCGTTGCTAGCCTCTCTAGTACCGCGCAATTTTTGCCGGTACCTGATACGTCTCCAACGTATCTATAATTTTTGATTGTTCTATGCTATTATATATTCGGTTTTCGATGTTTAATGGGCTTTATTATACACTTTTATATTATTTTTGGGACTAACCTATTAACCCAAGGCAATGTGCAAATTGCTGGTTTTTTTGCATGTTTCAGTGTTTCGTAGAAAAGGAATATCAAACGAAATGAAACCTTCGGGAGCGTGATTTTTGGAACAAACTGTCACGACCGGTTTTCCAATAAAAAGGTTTATTGAGAAACCAATCTTTTGAGTCCAGTATGAGATAAATCCTCCTTACTAGTAGACAAATTCTTGATACAATAAGCCAGTAGCATAAAATATATTACAGGGTCGAGCTACGGTTGCTCAACCAAATTATTACAAGCACACCAATAATTATACATAATGGCGGAAATGACACAGTGGTGTGGAGGCATACTACTGACTTGAGGATAGGGTGGTGGTGGAAAATCATAGCGGGGAGTGAGATACATGACTCTAAAACTGGCATCTCATCGAGCGTCGAGGTGAGGCTCGATGAATTTATTTGGTAGCGGAAGCGGATATAATACAGTGACCAAATCCAGGGTCGCACGAGACTGACTGGGACTCCTCTAGGCGTCAGACTTGCTATCAAATTCTTCATCCATGAGATCGCCTTCGTCAGCATCTGGCCAAATCAACAAGCCAGGTGAGTACTTTGAAAGTACTTGCAAGACAGCTCGGACGTAAGATATAACAAATGCATGCATGGATGCGTCATGATTAATTTACCAATACACATTCATAATTTAGCAAGCAAGGTAAGTAAGAAGGGAATCGGCGGTAGTCCGCCTTTAAACCCAACATAAAGAAAATAATAGGAAACCGATCGGGTGTCTGAAGCGACGCCTCGAAAGGTGAACAAATAAATAAAGATCATGCCGCAGTCGGGCGTCTAAGCGACACCACGTAAAGGGCTTAAACTGAAAATAAAAGACATGCGTGCCTCAGTCGGACGTCGGGGCGACATCACAGAAAGGGCTTATGTTGAAAGTAAGTAATAACAATGCCACAGTCGGACGTCTGAGCGACATCGCAGAAAGGGCTTTTATTGAAAGTAAATAATAACAATGCCACAGTCGGACGTCTGGGCGACATCGCAGAAAGGGCTTTTATTGAAAGTAAATAATAACAATGCCATAGTCAGACGTCTAAGCGACATCGCAGAAAGGGCTTTTATTGAAATTAAATAATAACAATGCCACAGTCGGATGTCTGAGCGACATCGCAGAAAGGGCTTTTATTGACAAGTAAATATTACTCATAATGAACATTCAATTCATGATAATAAATGGGTTAGTCCATCCACAGGAATAAACATTTAACCGGACTTAGCACTCATGTGATTCACCGGAGTCTCTGTCATCGAAACTGACATTTGTCAGGATAAGATAATACCGAACTTGGACATGGAATAGATGATTCAAAGGAATATATGACTCTGCAGAGTTTGTACGAAAGCTAACCAGTACACACCCATCCTACCTCTCGATGCCAGGAATCGCCCTAGACATCGCCCAAGAAAAACTTTTGAGACGGGGAGATCACAATCTCGAATGGCATGGGATCAAATTTATATACGCGCGCTCTAAGGGGTGCCCCCCTCTCGGTCCCAACCGGAAACACCCATGCCCCCTGACTAGATGACTGGCTTTAATCCAGGGCCATGGAACCATCATCACGGCCTCTCCTTTTGGTGTGTACCAAGAAAGCGGTTTGCAACTTACTAAGCCATATTCCTTGCAGAAAACATGTGGTAGTACAGGGAAGGAAAAATGGAAGGAACTGGACCGATACGGGTTGACACTGAAGTCATATAGTCTAGCATAAGACTGGCATGCTACAACACTGCCATCTTACCCATCCTCATGCCAACACATGGCCATGCATACTCACATTCATCCACTTATGGATTTTCGGAACTCACTTGTCTCATTGTTGCATGTAACATGACATCCGTCGGTATGCTCATCAACATGCCATGAAACTACTTAATGCAAACATGCCAAAACAATCATCATATCAAAAGTTCAAACATACTTGCCTGGTTCAGAGTAGTCGGAGCCTAGCTCGGTGAAGTTCGCGGTCCCGTCACCTCCTTCGGTATCTATGGCATAAAGAAAATATACGCGCTATCGTGAATACCATGAGGTGCACAAAAATTTCTCCAAATATTTTTCATATAAATCTGATAAAAAACTAGACAAATTTTTAAGGAGGATAGAAAAAGAATCAATCAAAAATACTTTTCTGTTAAAAAGTTATAAGGGTTTTAGTCCAGGGACTCATCTGTAATGAAACAGAAAGTTCCCAGGGGCTAACTTATAAAAACAGAAAACGATTCAATAAAGAATACGCCGGCCCAGCGGGAAAACGCATTTGGCAGAAGACGCTTTTAGAAAACGGTTCGATTAGAAAGGACAGAGAGGTCGACTGGCGGGTCCCACCCGTCAGGTTTGAATTTTCAAACGGGGCGGCAGAGCTCGACGGTGCCCGAGAGCCGCGATGGTCGCCGGCGGCGATCCACGGCGAGGCAGGGGGATCGGAGGGTACCTCCGTGTTCAGTGCGTCCTTCCGCGTCGGTGGGTGGTGGTGGTGGTCGCCGGCGAGTACCACGTCGGCGGTGGCGCTGGCTCCGGCGGACGGCGATTCGGGTGGTTGTGGACCTCGTCGGAGAGAGCTGTGAATATCAAATTGGAGTGGGGGTTAGACTCTTGGGTGCTCGAGGAGGCTACTGACGAGGTTTGGGCGTCGGGGATGGCCTCACCGGAGTGAATCGAGTTGGTGGCCGAGGCGGAGCGAGGCGGCCGGAGTTGGGGGAGGAGACCTCCTCGAGGCCCTCCTAGTGGCCTGGCGGGGTGTCTGTGGGGTGTAGTGAGGGTGTGTGCTCGAGGGCGAGCTCGGGGTCCCCTTTTATAGGCGATCCGAGGCGGTGGCCGTGAACGGGGTTCTCCGGCGATGGATTACGGCGGCGCAGTGCTCGGTCGGGGAGTTTAGGAGGTTGGGCATCAACGTGGAGGTCCACTGGTTCCATTCAGACGCTAAACGGACTTGGATTACGAGCTTCGGATGGGTTTCGACGGAACGGGGCGGCGCAGGCCCGTCGGCGGCAGAGAGCGTGCCCAGTGCTTGCCGGGCCACGGCGACGGTGCAACGGGGTGTGCTGGCGTGCATGAGGCCACGCGGAGCTACCAGGAGGATTGGTCAGCGCCGAACGGCGTTGAGCGCCGTTCTGCTCCCTGTCGGCCGCTACAGTGGTTCGGCCGCTGCAAGACACGCCGACGCCGGCGGGCCAGGGTGCCACCGACGCCAGGAAGGCACCAAGCGCGCGTGTGGAGCTCCGGACAAGGAGGCCAGGCGGCGAGCAACGTGCCAAGGGCACTGTGGCCGCGTGACTGAACTCTGACGAAGAGAAACGACACTGAACCCTGAAGTTTCTCTGAATTTTCTGAATGTGCATAGGAACAGTGCAGCTCAGGTGTTCGACAAAATGTTTTTGGTATGAGGGAGGCTCTGCTTGAGCTGATTTTTGGTGGAGTGGCCTCTCATTGCACCAGGAGACTGCCTGAATTTTTGTGGAATTTTTGGAGAAGTGTAGATATGAATTTCACCAAATTTGGCAAATCTGGTCCAAACTTACAGTGAGTGTAATTTGAAAATTTTGAAAAGAAGAAGAGTGGATCAAGATGGTTCTAGGTTGTGGATGCTAAGGACAATCCAGAGGAGTTGGTTTGAGATAGAAACTCAAAGGCAATGAGGTACTTGCTTTGAAAATCACTCAGGCTCAAAATAATTGGCAGAAATGATTTGAGAGATAAAAATAATTGAAATAAAATCCAAAACTTGTTTGGACTTGTTGAGACAGAGAATTTAGACTGTTCAAAGGTGGAGGGAAGGATTTTGAGAAGATTTACTGTAGGATACATGGTAAAACCATGGGTGGTTTTCAACACAAGAAAAACCTCAAAATTCATAGAGTTCTTTTTATAAGAAAAAGAATAATTTCCAAAAATATACTTTGAGAAGGGAACCATCAGAGAAAGAATTTTAAATGATCAAACACCATAGTTTGAAGAAGATACAAAAATAAAAAATTCCTGCCAAAGAAGTTTTTAAGAGGAAGGTTTTCTGGAAAAAAATTTAAATGGCCTCTTTTCAAAAACCAACAAAGTTTTTGCTGAAAACCAAATAAAAATTTTGGAGTGTCACAACACCTACCCCCTTAGGAAAAATCTCGTCCCCAAGATTTCAGCTGATCCTTAAATAAGTGTGGGTGCTCTGTCCGAAGAAAATCCTCTCTTTCCCATGTTGCTTCACTTTCGGTGTGATTGCTCCACTGAACTTTGAAAAACTTGATGGTTTTCTGTCGGGTCCTCCTTTCAGACTCCTCTAATATTTTTAGTGGACATTCCCGATAGGTGAGGTCTGGCTGCACGTCAATGTTCTCATGGGATACTTGTTTCTCTGGGTTGCTTACGCACTTCCTTAATTGCGAAACGTGGAACACGTCGTGGACATCGGATAATTCTTCGGGTAAGTCTAGCTGGAAGGCTACGGTGCCTCTTCGTGCCACTATACAGAATGGTCCGATGAATCTTGGAGCTAGCTTTCCTTTAATCTTGAATCGTTGCAATCCCCTCATAGGTGATACTCGTAGGTACACAAATTCACCGGGTTCAAAATTGACCCCACGATGTTTCTGATCGTAATAACTTTTCTGTCGGCTCTGAGCTGTCTTAAGTCGGTCCCTGATTAGATTGACCTTTTCCTCGGCTTCTTTGAGCATGTCTGGGCCAAAGATGCGGCTGTCTCCGGTCTGTGACCAATTTAATGGGGTACGACATCTCCGTCCGTATAAAGCCTCAAATGGTGCCATCTGCAGGCTGGCCTGGTAACTGTTATTGTACGCGAACTCGGCGTATGGCAGGCATTCTTCCCAACTGGCTCCATAGGTGAGGACACATGCTCTCAGCATGTCTTCTAAAATTTGGTTTACGCGTTCAGTCTGTCCATCAGTCTAGGGATGATAGGCTGTACTGAAGGTCAGTTGAGTTCCCAGAGCCTGTTGTAAATGATCCCAGAATCTCGACACGAACTGAGTGCCTCTGTCGGATATTATAGTCTTCGGGACTCCATGCAGACAAACTATACGGGAGAGGTAAATCCTGGCAAGCCTCTGAGTGTTGTAGGTTGTCTTCACTGGAATGAAATGTGCCACCTTGGTTAATCTATCGGTGATGACCCATATGGCATCATTCCCGTGTCGTGACCAAGGTAGTCCGACAATGAAATCCATCCCTATTTCATCCCATTTCCACTCAGGTATTTTCTTTGGTTGCAGTAGTCCGGCTGGTCTTTGATGCTCAACTTTTATGCGTTGACAAGAATCGCAACATGCAACGAATGTGGCTATGTCCCTCTTCATACCGTGCCACCAAAATCTTTCCTGAATATCCTTATACATTTTGGTTCCTCCAGGGTGGATCGAATATGGGGCGGTGTGGGCTTCAGCTAGAATTTGCTGTTTGAGGTCCTCTATATTTGGCACGCAGAGTCTGTCTCCGTACCATAATATTCCTCCATTGTCTATGATGAACTCCGAGGCCTTGCCCATACTCACCTTTCTTTTAATTCCTTCGATGCTGGGGTGACCAGGATGAGCTTCTTTAATTCTCTCCACAAGGTCGGGCTGTATTTCCAAGTTTGATATGGTGCCTTCCGCGATCATTAACAAGTTGAGTTTGGCAAATTCTTGTTGGAATTCAGGTCTCAAGCTTTGCAGACTGTTTTCGTTGGAGCTGGGGTTCCGACTAAGAGCATCGGCCACTACATTTGCTTTTCCTGGATGATAGTGGATACCAACATCATAATCCTTTACCAATTCCAACCAGCGTCGTTGCCGCAAGTTTAGTTCTGGCTGTGTGAAAATATATTTGAGACTTTTATGGTCCGTGTATATTTCACATCGATTTCCAAATAAGAAATGCCTCCATTCCTTGAATGCATGAATGACTGCTGCCATTTCTAAGTCATGAGTGGGATAATTTTCCTCATGCTTGCGAACTTGCCTTGAAGCGTATGCGACAACCTTGCCTTCTTGCATCAACATGCACCCAAGGCCCTTTCGGGATGCGTCACAATACACTTCAAAATTCTTGTGTATGTCTGGCACAATTAATACCGGTGCTGTCGTTAATTTCCATTTTAGCTTTTGGAAACTTTTCTCGCAGGCTTCTGTCCATTCAAACTTCTTGTCGTTCTTGAGTAACTGCGTCATTGGCTTGGCTATGGTGGAGAATCCTTCAATAAATCTACGGTAATATCCTGCCATTCCCAAGAAACTTCGTATGTCCGTTACGCTGGCTGGTGACTTCCAGCCAAGTACGGCCTTGACTTTCTCCGGGTCCACTGCAATACCGTCTTGGGTCAGCACGTGGCCTAGAAAACCTACTTGTCTTAGCCAAAATTCGCACTTGCTGAACTTGGCATACAATTGGTGTTTCCTGACTTCTCCTAGCACAATCCTGAGATGTTCCAGGTGCTCTTCAGGTGTCTTGGAGTATACTAGAATATCGTCGATGAATACCCCAACGAATTTGTCCATAAACTTCATAAATACTTTGTTCATGAGGTGAACAAAATATGCGGGGGCGTTCGTTAATCCAAATGGCATTACTGTGAACTCATATAGTCCATATCTGGAGGTGAAGGCTGTTTTGGGGATATCTTCTGTTCGCACTTTTAATTGATGGTATCCTGACCTTAAGTCAATTTTTGAGAATACCTTGGCCTGAGCGAGCTGATCAAATAAATCGTTTATCCGGGGCATCGGGTATTTGTTCTTGACTGTGACCATGTTAAGTGCTCGGTAGTCTATACACAATCTCAGTGTTCCATCCTTCTTTTTGGCAAATAAAATTGGTGATCCCCAAGGTGAGGAGCTGGCTCGAATGTATCCCTTGTCCAGCAATTCCTTTCTTTGTTTCTTCAACTCAATCAACTCGGATGGTGCCATTCGGTATGGTTTCTTGTATATGGGGGTGGTTCCTGGTGCTAGCTCAATGCTGAATTCTATCTCTCGGTCTGGTGGCATGCCTGGTAGTTCTTCGGGGAATATGTCTGGAAATTCACACACTACTGGAACCTTGTTTAGCTCAGAAACGTCCACCTTATTCAATCTCGGTTGCCGGGGTATTTTTCTTTCTTTGGCTGACACTCTTATTGTCTTCCCGTGGTGGTGTGTGAGAATTACGGTCCGGTTGAAACAGTCAATAAAAACTTTGTTGGTGGTTAACCAATCCATCCCTAGGATGACATCCAGTCCTTTATTTTCCAATACAATAATATTGGCGTGAAACTCCAATCCTTCGAACTCAATAACCACATCTTGACAGTAACTCTGAGTAACTTGCTCAATCCCAGGGGACTTGATGATCATGGATTTTTCCAAGGGGAACATCGAAAAATTATTTTGCAAAGCAAAACTTTTCGAGATGAATGAGTGAGAAGCTCCAGAATCAAACAAAACCATGGCAGGTATTGTGTTGATAGGAAACGTACCGAGTACGATATCCGGGGCGTTCTGTGCTTCTTCTTTGGTCACATGGTTCAGATGACCCTTCCTGTGGTTGTTGTTGGGGTTGAAATTGTTGCGCTTGGGCGCTGAATTATTTCCACCATTGTTTGGCTTCGGGGTCGAGTTCCTTGGCTTGGGGCACTGTTTGGCATAGTGCCCTTCTTCTCCACAAGCGCAGCAGGTCACGCCTGGGCGATATGTGAACTCCTTGTCTCTGGCATGGAAATTCTTGACTGGTCGTGAGACATTTGTCAGGGTTTTGTGTGTGCCACCTTTCTGAAAATCCGCCTTACTTCAGGGATTGCGAGCATGATTTTTCTGGTCCCTTTTTCGCTTGCGGAAATCCTCCAAGCTACGTCTCTCATTTTCCAGAGTAATGGCTTTGTCCACTAGTGTCTTGAAATCTGGAGAAGTGTGTACAACCAGTTGGCATTTAAGCACAGGCGCCAAACCGTCAAGGAATTTCACCATCTTCTTGCTTTTAGTCATACGTTCTTCATTGGCGTAGCGAGACAATAGAGTAAATTAACCGTTGTATTCTGACACTGTCATGTTCCTTTGTTTGAGGTCATCAAACTCTCTCTTCTTGATTTTCATAATACTCTTAGGAATGTGTGCACCACGGAAACCTTCCTTGAAATCATCCCAGGTTATATCACTTTCGTTGGGGTGCATGTGCAGAAAATTCTCCTACCATGATGCAGCTGCTCCTGTGAGATAGTGCGGGGCATATAGTACCTTCTCGGGGTCTGAACATTTTGCAATAACTAATTTTCTCTCCATAGCTCGAAGCCAATCCTCGGCTTCAAGAGGCTTGTCAGTATGAGAAAATGTTTGGGGACGTGTCTTCTGTAGCTCAGATAACTTGGAATGTTGCTGATACTGTCCATGGTGATTTCCCATGTTGATGACTTGGTTCATCATTTCTCGATGTTGTTGCTGACTCCGCTCATAAAGGCGACACATTTGAGAAAGTGCCGATTCACTGCCCTGTTGGCTCGACTGTCCCTGTGTGAACTTGTTGCTGGGTTGTGTATCATAATTTTCCTCTGGCGGAGTTGGCATGGAGCGCGTCCAAGGACGAGACATTTTTCACTCTGGGGATACATTTTGCAAAACTCATAAGAAAAGAAACCGAGTCACAAAAATCAACAAATGTGCAAGAACAAACAAAACCAAAAAGGACACTCCAGGATTTTTGAAATAGACATCGTTTGCGCACGGAGAAGGACTGCTCATACATATCTTACACGTAGGCGGTAATTATACAATACATCACTCAGGGTATGCGTATATAATCCTGATATGTTATTTAGGCTAGTGCACTCCTCCAGATTCTACATGATGCGCAAACAGGCTACTTCTCACAACCTATGAACATATAAACATATCGTACAAAGCGGTACATTGCATGGCGGCTAAGCGTACTCATGCGGAGATGTTGATGATCTCCTTTGCCCTGCCGAGGGTGAGGCATAAAGAGGCTGGGGACTCGACTTCCTCCTCACTGATAGGCTCCATACGTGTAGAGCTGCGCTGGGTGGACGGAGCGGGCGCCAGGGGCGGAACAACACGAATAGGAGTGGGCGCGAAGGGTGGTGCAGTGCGCGCTGGAGTGGGCGCAATGACTTGGTTGAACTCTTCGGTAGAAGGCAGGCAGCGAGTAGGTGCATAAGATGCTGACGATCAGACAAAAGTCAGTGGCGGTGCGGTGGGTAGGAGCTCCCTCCTGTTGGCGGCACAGCCATGGACTAAGTCCATGCAGGCAGCCACGAAGTCGTCCACCAGGTTGTCGAAGGCTGCCTCCAGGGCCCGGAGATACTCAATAAGCATCTCAAAAGCCTCGTCTCGTTCTCCTCTGGGGCAGGAGAATGTGTAGTGACAGGTGTAAGGCACATGGCATGGAAGATAACGGTAACGACGAGTCTTCATCACGGGGAGGACATCCCTGAGATGAGCTATCGCCTCGCGGGCTGCCATCTGCATAGCATGCCTCTCCGTAGGCATGGCTCTTCCCAAGAACCGGAAGCGGCGTAACTCACCACGCCCTCCCTTGAACTGCACCGCAGCCTGGTGCATGGTGAGACTGTCGTTGACTTTGTGCTGGCAGAGTGTGAAGACTGGGCGCACAGATGGCCCCATCACGACCTGAACGATGAAGGAGAGAAGCTTGACGAACCCATCGGGCACGTTGGCGAAGGTCTGAGACTCGCAGCTGTTGTCGGCCATCTACAAAAGTAGGCAAAAATTCTGGATGGTCAGATCATAGATTTATGCTGACTGTCAGAAAATGACTACAATTGCAAAAATATGATTTAGCTCTAGCATGCTAATAACCAATTAGCGATCGCACCTAGTGGCTTCCTACAGTCAGCCTGGCTCTGGTACCAAGCTTGTCACGACCGGTTTTCCAATAAAAAGGTTTATTGAGAAACCAATCTTTTGAGTCCAGTATGAGATAAATCCTCCTTACTGGTAGACAAATTCTTGATACAATAAGCCAGTAGCATAAAATATATTATAAGGTCGAGCTACGGTTGCTCAACTAAATTATTACAAGCACGCCAATAATTATACATAATGGCGGAAATGACACAGTGGTGTGGAGGCATACTACTGACTCGAGGATAGGGTGGTGGTGGAAAATCACAGCGGGGAGTGAGATACATGACTCTAAAACTGGCATCTCATCGAGCGTCGAGGTGAGGGTCGATGAATTTATTTGGTAGCGGAAGCGGATATAATACAGTGACCAAATCCAGGGTCGCACGAGACTGACTGGGACTCCTCTAGGCGTCGGACTCGCTATCAAATTCTTCATCCATGAGATCGCCTTCGTCAGCATCTGGCCAAATCAACAAGCCAGGTGAGTACTTTGAAAGTACTCGCAAGACAGTTCGGATGTAAGATATAACAAATGCATGCATGGATGCGTCATGATTAATTTACCAATACACATTCATAATTTAGCAAGCAAGGTAAGTAAGAAGGGAATCGGCGGTAGTCCGCCTGTAAACCCAACATAAAGAAAATAATAGGAAACCGATCGGGTGTCTGAAGTGACGCCTCGAAGGGTGAACAAATAAATAAAGATCATGCCGCAGTCGGGCGTCTAAGCGACACCACGTAAAGGGCTTAAACTGAAAATAAAAGACATGCGTGCCTCAGTCGGACGTCGGGGCGACATCACAGAAAGGGCTTATATTGAAAGTAGGTAATAACAATGCCACAGTCGGACGTCTGAGCGACATCGCAGAAAGGGCTTTTATTGAAAATAAATAATAACAATGCCACAGTCGGACGTCTGGGCGACATCGCAGAAAGGGCTTTTATTGAAAGTAAATAATAACAATGCCATAGTCGGACGTCTGAGCGACATCGCAGAAAGGGCTTTTATTGAAATTAAATAATAACAATGCCACAGTCGGACGTCTGAGCGACATCGCAGAAAGGGCTTTTATTGACAAGTAAATATTACTCATAATGAACATTCAATTCATGATAATAAACGGGTTAGTCCATCCACAGGAATAAACATTTAACCGGACTTAGCACTCATGTGATTCACCGGAGTCTCTGTCATCGAAACTGACATTTGTCAGGATAAGATAATACCGAACTTGGACATGGAATAGATGATTCAAAGGAATATATGACTCTGCAGAGTTTGTACGAAAATTTTTCCCACAGCCAACGGATTTCCATAGTCACGAAGGACTAGTTCCGTTTACGGTATTTCGGAAGAAAACACAGCTAACCAGTACACACCCATCCTACCTCTCGATGCCAGGAATCACCCTAGACATCGCCCAAGAAAAACTTTTGAGACGGGGAGATCACAATCTCGAATGGCATGGGATCAAATTTATATACGCGCGCTCTAAGGGGTGCCCCCCTCTCGGTCCCAACCGGAAACACCCATGCCCCCTGACTAGATGACTGGCTTTAATCCAGGGCCATGGAACCATCATCACGGCCTCTCCTTTTGGTGTGTACCAAGAAAGTGGTTTGCAACTTACTAAGCCATATTCCTTGTGGAAAACATGTGGTAGTACAGGGAAGGAAAAATGGAAGGAACTGGACCGATATGGGTTGACACTGAAGTCATATAGTCTGGCATAAGACTGGCATGCTACAACACTGCCATCTTACCCATCCTCATGCCAACACATGGCCATGCATACTCACATTCATCCACTTATGGATTTTCGGAACTCACTTGTCTCATTGTTGCATGTAACATGACATCCGTCGGTATGCTCGTCAACATGCCATGAAACTACTTAATGCAAACATGCCAAAACAATCATCATATCAAAAGTTCAAACATGCTTGCCTGGTTCAGAGTAGTCGGAGCCTAGCTCGGTGAAGTTCGTGGTCCCGTCACCTCCTTCGGTATCTACGGCATAAAGAAAATATACGCGCTATCGTGAATACCGTGAGGTGCACAAAAATTTCTCCAAATATTTTCATATAAATCTGATAAAAAACTAGACAAATTTTTAAGGAGGACAGAAAAAGAATCAATCAAAAATACTTTTCTGTTAAAAAGTTATAAGGGTTTTAGTCCAGGGACTCATCTGTAATGAAACAGAAAGTTCCCAGGGGCTAACTTATAAAAACAGAAAACGATTCGATAAAGAATATGCCGGCCCAGCGGGAAAACGCATTTGGCAGAAGACGGTTTCAGAAAACGGTTCGATTAGAAAGGACAGAGAGGTCGACAGGCGGGTCCCGCCCGTCAGGTTTGAATTTTCAAACGGGGCGGCAGAGCTCGACGGTGCCTGAGAGCCGCGGTGGTCGCCGGCGGCGATCCACGGCGAGGCAGGGGGATCGGAGGGTACCTCCGTGTTCAGTGCGTCCTTCCGCGTCAGTGGGTGGTGGTGGTGGTCGCCGGCGAGTACCACGTCGGCGGCGACGCTGGCTCCGGCGGACGGCGATTCGGGTGGTTGTGGACCTCGTCGGAGAGAGCTGTGAATATCAAATTGGAGTGGGGGTTAGACTCTTGGGTGCTCGAGGAGGCTACTGACGAGGTTTGGGCATCGGGGATGGCCTCACCGGAGTGAATCGAGTTGGTGGCCGAGGCGGAACGAGGCGGCCGGAGTTGGGGGAGGAGACCTCCTCGAGGCCTTCCTAGTGGCCTGGCGGGGTGTCTGTGGGGTGTAGTGAGGGTGTGTGCTCGAGGGCGAGCTCGGGGTCCCCTTTTATAGGCGATCCGAGGCGGTGGCCGTGAACGGGGTTTTCCGGCGATGGATTACGGCGGCGCAGTGCTCGGTCGGGGAGTTTAGGAGGTTGGGCATCAACGTGGAGGTCCACTGGTTCCATTCAGACGCTAAACGGACTTGGATTACGAGCTTCGGATGGGTTTCGACGGAACGGGGCGGCGCAGGCCCGTCGGCGGCAGAGAGCGTGCCCAGTGCTTGCCGGGCCACGGCGACGGTGCAACGGAGTGTGCTGGCATGCATGAGGCCACGCGGAGCTACCAGGAGGATTGGGCGGCGCCGAACGGCGTTGAGCCACCGTTCTGCTCCCTGTCGGCCGCTACGGTGGTTCGGCCGCTGCAAGACACGCCGGCGCAGGCGGGCCAGGGTGCCACCGACGCCAAGAAGGCACCAAGCGCGCGTGTGGAGCTCCGGACAAGCAGGCCAGGCGGCGAGCAACGTGCCAAGGGCACTGTGGCCGCGTGACTGAACTCTGACGAAGAGAAACGACACTGAACCCTGAAGTTTCTCTGAATTTTCTGAATGTGCATAGGAACAGTGCAGCTCAGGTGTTCAACAAAATGTTTTTGGTATGAGGGAGGCTCTGCTTGAGCTGATTTTTGGTGGAGTGGCCTCTCATTGCACCAGGAGACTGCCTAAATTTTTGTGGAATTTTTGGAGAAGTGTAGATATGAATTTCACCAAATTTGGCAAATCTGGTCCAAACTTACAGTGAATGAAATTTGAAAATTTTGAAAAGAAGAAGAGTGGATCAATATGGTTCTAGGTTGTGGATGCTAAGGACAATCCAGAGGAGTTGGTTTGAGATAGAAACTCAAAGGCAATGAGGTACTTGCTTTGAAAATCACTCAGGCTCAAAATAATTGGCAGAAATGATTTGAGAGATAAAAATAATTGAAATAAAATACAAAACTTGTTTGGACTTGTTGAGACAGAGAATTTAGATTGTTCAAAGGTGGAGGTATGGATTTTGAGAAGATTTACTGTAGGATACATGGTAAAACCATGGGTGGTTGTCAAGACAAGAAAAACCTCAAAATTCATAGAGTTCTTTTTATAAGAAAAAGAATAATTTCCAAAAATATACTTTGAGAAGGGAACCATTAGAGAAAGAATTTTAAATGATCAAACACCATAGTTTGAAGAAGATACAAAAATAAAAAATTCCTGCCAAAGAAGTTTTTAAGAGGAAGGTTTTCTGGAAAAAAATTTAAATGGCCTCTTTTCAAAAACCAACAAAGTTTTTGCTGAAAACCAAATAAAAATTTTGGAGTGTCACAACACCTACCCCCTTAGGAAAAATCTCGTCCCCGAGATTTCAGCTGATCCTTAAATAAGTGTGGGTGCTCTGTCCGAAGAAAATCCTCTCTTTCCCAAGTTGCTTCACTTTCGGTGTGATTGCTCCACTGAACTTTGAAAAACTTGATGGTTTTCTGTCGGGTCCTCCTTTCAGACTCCTCTAATATTTTTAGTGGACATTCCCGATAGGTGAGGTCTAGCTGCACGTCAATGTTCTCATGGGATACTTGTTTCTCTGGGTTGCTTACGCACTTCCTTAATTGCGAAACATGGAACACGTCGTGGACATCGGATAATTCTTCGGGTAAGTCTAGCTGGTAGGCTACGGTGCCTCTTCGTGCCACTATACAGAATGGTCCGATGAATCTTGGCGCTAGCTTTCCTTTAATCTTGAATCGTTGCAATCCCCTCATAGGTGATACTCGTAGGTACACAAATTCACTGGGTTCAAAATTGACCCCACGATGTTTCTGATCGTAATAACTTTTCTGTCGGCTCTGAGCTGTCTTAAGTCGGTCCCTGATTAGATTGACCTTTTCCTCGGCTTCTTTGAGCATGTCTGGGCCCGCCCGTCAGGTTTGAATTTTCAAACGGGGCGGTAGAGCTCGACGGTGCCCGAGAGCCGCGGTGGTCGCCGGCGGCGATCCACGGCGAGGCAGGGGGATCGGAGGGTACCTCCTTGTTCAGTGCGTCCTTCGGCGTCGGTGGGTGGTGGTGGTGGTCGCCGGCGAGTACCACGTCGGCGGTGACGCTGGCTCCGACAGACGGCGATTCGGGTGGTGGTGGACCTCGTCGGAGAGAGCTGTGAATATCAAATTGGAGTGGGGGTTAGAATCTTGGGTGCTCGAGGAGGCTACTGACGAGGTTTTGGCGTCGGGGATGGCCTCACCGGAGTGAATCGAGTTGGTGGCCGAGGCGGAACGAGGCGGCCGGAGTTGGGGGAGGAGACCTCCTCGGGGCCCTCCTAGTGGCCTGGCGGGGTGTCTGTGGGGTGTAGTGAGGGTGTGTGCTCGAGGGCGAGCTCGGGGTCCCCTTTTATAGGCGATCCGAGGCGGTGGCCGTGAACGGGGTTCTCCGGCGATGGATTATGGCGGCGCAGTGCTCGGTCGGGGAGTTTAGGAGGTTGGGCATCAACGTGGAGGTCCACTGGTTCCATTCAGATGCTAAACGGACTTGGATTAGGAGCTTGGGGTGGGTTTCGACGGAACGGGGCGGCGCGGGCCCGTCGGCGGCAGAGAGCGTGCCCAGTGCTTGCCGGGCCATAGCGACGGTGCAACAGGATGTGCTAGCGTGCATGAGGCCACGCGGAGCTACCAGGAGGATTGGGCGGCGCCGAACGGCATTGAGCCACCGTTCTGCTCCCTGTCGGCCGCTACGGTGGTTCAGCCGCCGCAAGACATGCCGGCGCAGGCGGGCCAGGGTGCCACCGACGCCAGGAAGGCGGCAAGCGCGCATGTGGAGCTCCGGACAAGCAGGCCAGGCGGCGAGCAACGTGCCAAGGGCACTGTGGCCGCGTGACTGAACTCTGACGAAGAGAAACGACACTGAACCCTGAAGTTTCTATGAATTTTCTGAATGTGCATAGGAACAGTGTAGCTCAGGTGTTCGACAGAACGTTTTTGGTATGAGGGAGGCTCTGCTTGAGCTGATTTTTGGTGGAGTGGCCTCTCATTGCACCAGGAGACTCCCTGAATTTTTGTGGAATTTTTGGAGAAGTGTAGATATGAATTTCACCAACTTTGGCAAATCTGGTCCAAACTTACAGTGAGTGAAATTTGAAAATTTTGAAAAGAAGAAGAGTGGATCAATATGGTTCTAGGTTGTGGATGCTAAGGACAATCCAGAGGAGTTGGTTTGAGATAGAAACTCAAAGGCAATGAGGTACTTGCTTTGAAAATCACTCAGGCTCAAAATAATTGGCAGAAATGATTTGAGAGATAAAAATAATTGAAATAAAATCCAAAACTTGTTTGGACTTGTTGAGAAAAAGAATTTAGATTGTTCTAAGGTGGAGGGAAGGATTTTGAGAAGATTTACTGTAGGAGACATGGTAAAACCATGGGTGGTTTTCAAGATAAGAAAAACCTCAAAATTCATAGAGTTCTTTTTATAAGAAAAAGAATAATTTCCAAAAATATACTTTGAGAAGGGAACCATCAGAGAAAGAATTTTAAGTGATCAAACACCATAGTTTGAAGAAGATACAAAAATAAAAAATTCTTGCCAAAGAAGTTTTTAAGAGGAAGGTTTTCTGGAAAAAATTTAAATGGCCTCTTTTCAAAAACCAACAAAGTTTTTGCTGAAAACCAAATAGAAATTTTGGAGTGTCACACAAACGTGATCCAGAGGACTTGGAGTGGACATCAAGAAACAACCGAGGAGGCCACGAGGCAGGGGGCGCGCCTACCCCCTGGGCGCACCCTCCCCCTCGTGGGCCCCTCGTGGCTCCACCGACCTACTTCTTACTCCTATATATGCTCATATACCCTGAAAACATCCAGGAGCACCATGAAACCCTATTTCCACCGCCGCAACCTTCTATACCCAAGAGATCCCATCTTGGGGCCTTTTTCGGAGCTCCGTCAGAGGGGGCATCGATCACGGAGGGCCTCTACATCAACTCCATGGCCCCTACGATGATTTGTGAGTAGTTTATTTCGGACCTTTGAGTCCATAGTTATTAGCTAGATGGCTTCTATTCTCTCTTTGGATCTCAATAAAAAGTTCTCGATCTTCTTGGAGATTTATTCGATGTAACTCTTTTTGCGATGTGTTTGTCGAGATCCGATGAATTGTGGGTGTATGATCAAGTCTATCTATGAACAATATTTGGTTCTTCTCTGAAATCTTTTATGTATGATTGGTTATCTTTGCAAGTCTCTTCAAATTACTAGTTTGGTTTGGCCTACTAGATTGATCTTTCTTGCAATGGGGGAAGTGCTTAGCTTTGGGTTCAATCTTGCGGTGCTCGATCCCAGTGACAGAAAGGGAAACGACACGTATTGTATTGTTTCCATCGAGGATAAAAAGATGGGGTTTATATCATATTGCTTGAGTTTATCCCTCTACATCATGTCATCTTACCTAATGCGTTACTCTGTTCTTATGAACATAATACTCTAGATGCATGCTGGATAGCGATCAATGTGTGGAGTAATAGTAGTAGATACAGGCAGGAGTCGGTCTACTTTTCACGGACGTGATGCCTATATACATGATCATGCCTAGATATTCTCATAATTATTGGCTTTTCTATCAATTGCTCGACAGTAATTTGTTCACCCACCGTAATACTTATGCTATCTTGAGAGAAGCCACTAGTGAAACCTATGGCCCCTGGGTCTATTCTCCGTTATATTAATCTCCTGTCAACAAGCTATTTTCTATTACCGTTTATTTTGGAATCTTTATTTTCCAATCTATATCTTAAAAATACCAAAAATATTTTTCTTATAATTACTATCTCTATCAGATCTCACTCTCGTAAGTGACCATGAAGGGATTGACAACCCCTTTATCGCGTTGGTTGCGAGGTTCTTATTTGTTTGTGTAGGTGCGAGGGACTTGCGTGTGGCCTCCTATTGGATTGATACCTTGGTTCTCAAAAACTGAGGGAAATACTTACGCTACTTTGCTGCATCACCCTTTCCTCTTCAAGGGAAAACTAACGCAGTGCTCAAGAGGTAGCAGTACCATAAACCCACCATTTACCTTCCTCAAAACAGCCACCATACCTACCTATTATGGCATTTCCATAGACATTCCGAGATATATTGCCATGCAACTTTTCAACGTTTCGTCTATTATGACACGCTCCATCATTGTCATAATGCCTTGCATGATCATATAGTTGACATCGTATTTGTTGCAAAACTACCATTCATAATTTTTCCATACATGTCACTCTTGATTCATTGCACATCCCAGTACACTACCGGAGGCATTCACATAGAGTCATATTTTGTTCTAGTATCGAGTTGTAAGTAAATAAAAGTGTGATGATTATCATTATTACAGCATTATCCCGGTGAGGAAAGGATGATGGAGACTATGATTCCCCCACAAGTCGGGATGAGACTCCGGACGAAAATAAAAAATAATAATAAAGTGGACATAAAAAAAGAAGAGAAAAGGCCCAAATAAAAAATGAGAGAAAAAGAGAGAAGGGACAATGCTACTATCCTTTTTCCGCACTTGTGCTTCAAAGTAGCACCATAATCTTTATGATAGAGAGTCTCTTATTTTGTCACTTTCATATACTAGTGGGAATTTCGTTATAGAACTTGGCTTGTATATTCCAATAATGGGCTTCCTCAAAATGCCCTAGGTCTTCGTGAGCAAGCAAGTTGGATGCACACCCACTTAGTTTCTTTTGTTGAGCTTTCATACATTTATAGCTCTAGTGCATCCGTTGCATGGCAATCCCTACTCACTCACATTGATATCTATTAATGGGCATCTCCATAGCCCATTAATACGCCTAGTTGATGTGAGACCATCTTCCTCCTTTTTGTCTTCTCCACAACCACCACTCTATTCCACCTATAGTGCTATGTCCATGCCTTATGCTCATGTATTGCGTGAAAGTTGAAAAGGTTTGAGAATACTAAAGTATGAAACAATTGCTTGGCTTGTCATTGGGGTTGTGAATGATTTGAATATTTTATGTGACGAAGATGGAGCATAGCCAAACTATATGATTTTATAGGGATGAACTTTCTTTGCCCATGTTATTTTGAGAAGACATGATTACTTTGTTAATATGCTTGAAGTATTATTATTTTTATGTCAATATTAAACTTTTATCTTGAATCTTTCGGATCAGAAAATTCATGCCACAATAAAGAAACTTACATTGATAATTATGTTAGATAGCATTCCACATCGAAAATTTTGTTTTTATCATTTACCTACTTGAGGACGAGCAGGAATTAAGCTTGGGGATGCTTGATACGTTTCCAACATATCTATAATTTTTTATTGTTCCATGCTATTATATTATCCATGTAGTATGTTTTATATGCGTTTATATGCTATTTTATATGATTTTTGGGACTAACCTATTAACCTAGAGCCCAGTGCCAGTTTCTGTTTTTCCTTGTTTTTGAGTATTACAGAAAAAGGAATACCAAACAGAGTCCAATTGACGTGCCAATTTTTGATGATTTTTTATGGACCAAAAGAAGCCCCTGAAGTAAAAGAGTTGGGCCAGAAGAGTCCCGAGCCATTCACAAGGGTGGAGGGCGCGGCCTACCCCCATGGGCTCGCCCCCTATCTCGTGGATGACTCGGAGACCCCCCCCCCCCCTGACGTGAGACCGACGCCAAAAATTCCTATAAATACAGAAACCCCAGAAAAGAAACCTAGATTGGGAGTTCCGCCGCCGCAAGCCTCTGTAGCCACCAAAAACCAATCGAGACCCTGTTCCGGCACCCTGCCGGAGGGGGGTCCATCACCGGTGGCCATCTTCATCATCCCGGCGTTCTCCATAACGAGGAGGGAGTAGTTCACACTCGGGGCTGAGTGTATGTACAAGTAGCTATGTGTTTGATCTCTCTCTCTCTCTCGTGTTCTTGATTTGGCACGATCTTGATGTACCGTGAGCTTTGCTACTATTGTTGGATCTTATGATGTTTCTCCCCCTCTACCTTCTTGTAATGGATTGAGTTTTCCCTTTGAAGTTATCTTATCGGATTGAGTCTTTAAGGATTTGAGAACACTTGATGTGTGTCTTGCGTGGAATACCTATGGTGACAATGGGGTATTCTATTGATTCACTTGATGTATGTTTTGGTGATCAACTTGCGGGTTCCGTGACCTTGGGAATCTATGCATAGGGGTTGGCACACTGATAACCCACAAGTATAGGGGGTCACAAAAAATTTCGAGGGTAGAGTATTCAACATAAATTTATTGATTCGACACAAGGGGAGCCAAAGAATATTCTCAAGTATTAGCAGCTGAGTTGTCAATTCAGCCACACCTAGAAACTTAATATCTACAGCAAAGTATTTAGTAGCAAAGTAATATGATAGTAGTGGTAACGGTAGCAAAAGTAATATTTTTGGTGTTTGATAGTGATGATAACAATAGCAACGGAAAAGTAAATAAGCGAAGTGCAATATATGGAAAGCTCATAAGCAATGGATCGGTGATAGAGAACTATGTCGGATGTGGTTCATCATGTAACAGTCATAACATAGGGTGACACAGAACTAGCTCCAATTCATCAATATAATGTAGGCATGTATTCCGAATATAGTCATACGTGCTTATGGAAACATCTTTTCTCCTACCCTCCCGTGGCAGAGGGGTCCTATTGGAAACTAAGGGATATTAAGGCCCCCTTTTAATAGAGTACCGGACCAAAGCATTAACACATAGTGAATACATGAACTCCTCAAACTACGGTCATCACCGGTAGTGGTCCCGATTATTGTCACTTCGGGGTTGCTGGATCATAACACATAGTAGGTGACTATAGACTTGCAATATAGGATCAAGAACTCTCATATATTGGTGAAAACATAATAGGTTCAGATCTGAAATCATGGCACTCGGGCCCTAGTGACAAGCATTAAGCATAGCAAAGTCATAGCAACATCAATCTCAGAACTTAGTGGATACAAGGGATCAAACCCTACCAAAACTAACTCGATCACATGATAAATCTCATCCAACCCATCACCGTCCAGCAAGCCTACGATGGAATAACTCACGCACGGCGGTGAACATCATGAAATTGGTGATGGAGGATGGTTCATGATGACGATGGCGACGGATTCCCCTCTCCGGAGCCCCGAACAGAATCTAGATCAGCCCTCCCGTGAGAGTTTAGGGCTTGGCCGCCGGCTCCGTATCGTAAAACGCAATGAACCCTTCTCCCTGGTTTTTTTCTCCCCGAAAGTGAATATATGGAGTCAGGGTTGAGGTCGGTGGAGCGTCAGGGGCCCCACGAGGCAGGGGCGCGCCCAGGGGGTAGGGCGCCCCCCCACCCTCGTGGACAGGTGGAGGCCCCGCTGATGTGGATCTTCCTTCCAGTATTTTTTATATATTCCAAAAAAATTCTCCGTTGATTTTCAGGTCATTCCAAGAACTTCTATTTCTGCACAAAAATAACACCATGGCAATTCTACTGAAAACAATGTCAGTCCGGGTTAGTTCCATTCAAATCATGCAAGTTAGATTCCAAAACAAGGGCAAAAGTGTTTGGAAAAGTAGATACGATGGAGATGTCTCAACTCCCCCAAGCTTAAACCTTTGCTTGTCCTCAAGCAATTCAGTTGATAAACTGAAAGTGATAAAGAAAAACTTTTACAAACTCTGTTTGCTCTTGTTGTTGTAAATATGTAAAGCTAGCATTCAAGTTTTCAACAAAGATTATGAACTAACCATATTCACAATAACATTTAGGTCTCATGTTTACTCATATCAATGGCATAATCAACTAGCGAGCAATAATAATAAATCTTGGATGACAACACTTTCTCAAAACAATCATGATATGATATAACAAGATGGTATCTCGCTAGCCCTTTCTAAGACCGCAAAACGTAAATGCAGAGCACCTTTAAAGATCAAGGACTGACTAGACATTGTAATTCATGGTAAAAGAGATCTAGTCAAGTCATACTCAATGTAAACTAACAGTAATTGATGCAGATGACAGCGGTGCTCTCCAACTGGTGCTTTTTAATAAGAGGATGATGACTCAGCATAAAAGTAAATAGATAGGCCCTTCGCAGAGGGAAGCAGGGATTTGTAGAGGTGCCAGAGCTCGGTTTTGAAATAGATATGAATAATATTTTGAGCGGTATACTTTCATTGTCAACATAACAACCAAGAGATGGCGATATCTTCCATGCTACACACATTATAGGCGGTTCGCAAACAGAATGGTAAATTTTATACTCCCCCTCCACCAACAAGCATCAATCCATGGCTTGCTCGAAACAATGAGTTCCTCCAACTAACAATAGTCCCAGGGGAGTTTTGTTTGCAATTATTTTGATTTGATTTGCATAAAGCATCGGACTGGGCATCCCGGTGACCAGCCATTTTCTCGCGAGTGAGGAGCGGAGTCCACTCCTCTTGAGAATAACCCGCCTAACATGGAAGATACGAACAGCCCTAGTTGATACATGAGCAATTCGAGCATACAAAATAGAATGTTTATTTGAAGGCTTAGAGTTTGACACATACAAATTTACTTGGAACAGCAGGTAGATACCGTATATATAGGTAGGTATGGTGGACTCATATTGAATAACTTTGGGGTTTATGGGATTGGATGCACAAGCAGTATTCCCGCTTAGTACAAATGAAGGCTAGCAAAAGACTGGGAAGCAACCAGCTAGAGAGCGACAACAGTCATGAACATGCATTAAAATTAATCAACACCGAATGCAAGCATGAGTAGGATATAATGCACCATGGACATAAATATCGTAGAGGCTATGTTGATTTTGTTTCAACTACATGCGTGAACATGTGCCAAGTCAAGCCACTCGAATAGTTCAAAAGAGGATACCACCCTATCATACCACATCACAACCACTTTAATAGCATGTTGGCACGCAAGGTAAGCCATTATAAGCTCCTAGCTAATTAAGCATGGCATAAGCAACTATAATCTCTAATTGTCATTGCAAACATGGTTATTCATAATAGGCTGAATCAGGAACGATGAACTAATCATATTTACAAAAACAAGAGAGGTCGAGTTCATACCAGCTTTTCTGATGTCAATAAGTTCATCATATAATCATCATTATTGCCTTTCACTTGCACGACCGAATAGTGTGGATAATAATAATAGTACATGTGCATTGGACTAAGCTGGAATCTGCAAGCATTCAATTCAAGAGAGAAGACAAAGTAATATGGGCTCTTCGTTAGATCAATAATAATGCATATGGGAGCCACTCAACATTTTCATCATGGTCTTCTCCTCTCGACCCCCAAAGGAAAGAAAAGAAACAAAACTATTTACACGGGAAAGCTCCCAACAAGCAAAAGAAGAACGAGAAATCTTTTTGGGTTTTCTTTTTAATTGCTACTACAAGCATGGAAAGTAAACTAATTAAAAGCTGCAACTAATTTTTTTTGTTTTTCTTAAGGTTTATTAAACACACAAGAAGAAAGCATAAAAAGGAAAATAAACTAGCATGGATGATACAATGAAAAAGTATGTGCACCGACAACTAGCAATGAGTGTGTGAACATGAATGTAATGTCATGAGAAATACGTACTCCCCGAAGTTTAGGCTTTTGGCCTAAGTTGGTCTATGGCCACGGCTGGCCTGGCGGATATCCAAAGTAATAGTTGGGGTCGTACTGTGAAGAAGCCTCGGATTGCCACTGGTTGGCAATCATCTCCGGATCCCACTGGTAATCAGACTGTCGTGGAGGATCGAATTGTGGTTCCGGCTCTGGCTCTGTAGCTGATGTAGGGTTCCGGTAGGCATGGATGGCCTCCAACGGAACAAGGTACTTTCCTGCAGATAAATCAAACAAGGAAGGAGCAGTCAAGGTAATAGTCTCAGGATGATTTTTACCAAATATTAATTTGTACTTAAGCGCCTTTTCCCTATTCTTAACAATAAAATCATGTTCTACCATACTCTTATAATCTAGATAAACAAGAGGCAGCAACTTCTCTTCCATCTCGTAATGCCTAATAGGTATGTTAAAGTGTGCAGCGATGCGCGAGGCGAAGATGCCTCCAAGGACGGGGCCCTTAGTACGGTTAAGATTTAACCGCTTTGCAATAATAGCGCCCATACTGAATGTGTCATCACGAAATAAGGCATGGCACAAAATAACAATATCAGGGGCACTCGGGTTTCCACAGTTTCCGCGCCCAATTAAGCATCTACTAGCAAATATAGCAAAGTAACGTAGAACAGGAAAGTGTATGCTTGTAATTCGTGCGTCGGAAACCTTCCTCGTTTCCCCTATAGTAATGGTATCAATAAACCCATCCACATCATCACGATGTGGTTCCTCTACGCTGCCCTCGAAATGGATCAAACAAACCCAACAAAAATCATGAAGTGACATCTCCTTATGCTCATCATATAAATAAAAATCCACCGTAGGTGGTGAGCTCCTAGCATGGAAATGAAAGTTTTGCACAAAGATATTGGTGAGTAAGAGATACTGTTCGCGTTGGTCGTGGAGGAAGGCGGTGAGGCCTGCATTCTCAGCCAATTCTTAGAAATCATCATAAATCCCAGTTGCTCTCAAGAAATCATCACAAGGCCATTCACATGGCCAAACCTCCACGGTGCAAGGAAGATTATATTTGGACCTCTTATCCTCCTCACTTTACTTATCCTTCGAGCTTCGGCTCGATGAGCCCCTCAAAAATCTATTCATCTTTTCCTGAAAATTTCTGAAATTTTTAGTAACTTCAAAATAAAAGTGAACCAAACTCAACAAAATTGATAGAAACTACTCCTACAAGTGCCTAAAGGCAATATCATGCATCAAAACTAGTTTTGACCATATAAATTTGACATGCAACCTCAAGAACAGGGTCAAGCAGCAAAAATATGCAATGAATAAAGCACTAGAACAAAAACTAATTGGACCATTGGAGGAGCCACATACCAAGGAACAATCTCCCAAAGCAGTTTTTTGAATGGAGCTTTGAGCAAGGAGATCAAGAATGGCAGCAAAATGAGCTTGGACTCGGGTTTAAGCTGGTTAGTGATGTTTGTGGGAGGAAGAAGGAGTGTGTGGTAGCTGGTATAAGTGGATGGGAGCCACCATGGGCCCACGAGGCAAGGGGGCGCGCCCAGGGGGTAGGGCACGCCCTCCACCCTCGTGGCCAAGTGCTTGCTCCCCCTACTGTGTTCTCAGTGCTAGATATTCTCAAATATTCTAGAAAAAATCAAATTTAATTTTCAGGCATTTGGAGAACTTTTTTTCGGGCTATTTTTTATTGCATGGATAATTCAGAAAACAGACAGAAATTATTATTTTTGCTTTATTAAATATAAATTACAGAAAGTAAAAAGAGGGTACAGAGAGTTGTGTTTTCTAAATTCACCCATCTCATGCTCATCAAAAGGAATCCACTAACAAGGTTGATCAAGTCTTGTTAACAAACTCATTCCGAATAACATGGAACCGGAGAATTTTCGAATAACACTAGGTTACCTCAACGGGGATATGCACATCCCCAACAATAAGAATATCATATTTCTTCTTGACAGTAGGAAGAGGAAATTCAAAACCTCAAAAAATAATTGATGGAATTTTTCCAATAGAGTTTATACTATGAACTTGAGGTTGATTCCTCGGAAAGTGTACCGTATGCTCATTGCCATTAACATGAAAAGTGACATTGCCTTTAGTGCAATCAATAACAGCCCCTGCAGTATTCAAAAAGGGTCTTCCAAGAATAATAGACATACTATCGTCCTCGGGAATATCAAGGATAACAAAGTCCGTTAAAATAGTAACATTTCCAACCACAATAGGCACATCCTCACAAATACTGGCAGGTATAGCAGTTGATTTATCAACCATTTGCAAAGATATTTCAGTAGGTGTCAACTTATTCAAATCAAGTCTACGATATAAAGAGAGAGGCATAACACTAACACCGGCTCCAAGATCACATAAAGCAGTTTTAACATAGTTTCTTTTAATGGAGCATGGTATAGTTGGTACTCCTAGATCTCCAAGTTTCTTAGGTATTCCACCCTTTAAAGTATAATTAGCAAGCATGGTGGAAATTTCAGCTTCCGGTATATTCCTTTTATTAGTAACAATATCTTTCATGTACTTAGCATAAGGATTCATTTTAAGCATATCAGTCAAACGCATATGCAAAAAGATAGGTCTAATCATTTCAGCAAAGCGCTCAAAATCCTCATCATCCTTTTTCTTGAATGGTTTGGGAGGAAAAGGCATATGTTTCTGAACCCATGGTTCTCTTTCTTTACTGTGCTTCCTAGCAACAAAGTCTCTCTTATCATAACGTTGATTCTTTGATTGTGGGTTATCAAGATCAACAACAAGTTCAATCTCTGCATCATTATCATTACTAGGTTGAGCATCAACATGAACATCATCATTAACATTTTCACTAGGTTCATGCTCATTACCAGATTGTGTTTCAGCATCAGATAGAAATACCATTGGGATTCTCAGGTGTGTCAACAACAGGTTCACTAGAGGCATGCGAAGTCCTATCATTTTTCTTTTTCTTCTTCTTATAAGGACTAGGTGCATCAATATTATTTCTTTGAGAATCTTGCTCAGTTCTCTTAGGATGGCCCTCAGGATACAAAGGTTCCTGAGTCATTTTAACACCTCTAGTCATAACTCTAACAGCATTATCATTTTTCTTACTACTCAATTCATTGAGCAAATCATTCTGAGCTTTAAGTACTTGTTCTACTTGAGTGGTAACCATAGAAGCATGTTTACTAATAAGTTCTAGTTCACCTTTAACATTAGCCATATAATCGCCCAAGTGTTCAAGCATATCAGCATTGCGTTTTAATTCTCTACCAAAATAAGCATTGAAGTTTTCTTGTTTAACCATAAAGTCATCAAACTCATCCAAGCATGGGCTAGCAAACTTAGTAAATGGGATTTCAGCTTTATCATATCTGTAGAGAGAATTTACCTTCACTACCTGTGTCGGGTTATCAAGACCATGTACTTCTTCAACAGGCGGTAAATTAAGACCATGTATTTCTTCAATAGGAGGTAAATTCTTAACATCTTCAGCTTTAATACCTTTTTATTTCATAGGTTTCTTTGCCTCTTGCATATCTTCGGGACTAAGAAATAGAATACCCCTCTTCTTCGGAGTTGGCTTAGGAGTTGGTTCAGGAATTGGATCAGGAAGTGTCCAATTATTTTCATTGGTCAACATATTATTCAATAAAATTTCAACTTCATCTGGTGTTCTTTCCCTGAAAACACAACCAGTACAACTATCCAGGTGGTCTCTGGAAGCATCGGCTAGTCCATTATACAAGATATCAAGTATTTCATTTTTGTTAAGAGGATGATCAGGCAAAGCATTAAGTAATTGGAGAAGCCTCCCCCAAGCTTGTGGGAGACTCTCTTCTTCAATTTGCACAAAATTATATATTTCCCTTAAAGCAGCTTGTTTGTTATGAGCGGGGAAATATTTAGCAAGAAGTAATAAATCATATCCTGAGGACTACGCATACAACTAGGATCAAGAGAATTAAACCATATCTTAGCATCAACCTTTAATGAGAATGAAAATAATTTAAGGATATAATAATAGCAAGTTTTCTCATCATTAGTGAACAGGGTGGCTATATCATTTAATTTAGTAAGATGTGCCACAACAATTTCAGATTCATAGCCATAGAAAGGATCAGATTCAACTAAAGTAATTATCTCAGGATCAACAGAGAAATCATAATCCTTATCAGTAACAAAGATAGGTGAACACTAGTAGAAAAAGGGGCTTCCGTTCGGGCCTGGCCAGCCCATTAGTCCCGGTTCTGCCACGAATAGGGACCAATGGATCCATTTGTCCCGGTTCGTGAGCCTAGGGGGCCGGCCGGGGCCTCGTGGGCTTTGGTCATGGTTCGTCTATGCCCATATGTCCCGGTTCTTGGCACGAACCGGGACCAATGGGCCTCGCTCCTGGCCCACAACCATTGGTCCCGGTTCATGGCAGGAACCGGGACAGAAGGATGGCCTTTAGTCCCGGTTCCAGCCACGAACCGGGATAAATGAGTTGCCTATATATACCCCATCGCTGGCGAGCAAATCACTCCACAGTGCTCTGTTTTTTGCTGGCCGGCGAGGAAGGGCATTTGGGAGCTCTAGATCACCTCTTATGCATGTGAGGTGTTCGATGAAATGCCCGAGCCACACTAGTTAAGCTTTCTCTTCTCAAAGCTCGACCTCGGAGCTCCATTTTTTCCGAGATTTGTCTAGGTTTAGCGGTCTGTCATGCCCCGTCCTCGTCTTCACCGCCGTCGATCGCCCGTGCCGATCTCGTCGTCGGCACCACCGTGGTGAGCCTCTTGTTCTTATCTTCTTTCTGAAAGAAAAAAATCTTACTTTAGATAGATACTTGTCTAATTTTCTTACTTTTGACACACATAATTATATATAATGCATGGAGATGAACCGGCAATGGATGTATGGTGATAGACACACCTCCGAGTACATTAAGGGCGTGCATAAATTTCTCGAAGTGGCTGAGGCAAACAAGCAGAATGGTTTTATGTGTTGTCCATGCCCTGATTGTGGGAATACGAGGTCTTACTCTGACCAGAAAATCCTTCACACCCACCTGCTTTATAAGGGTTTCATGCCACACTATAATGTTTGGACGAAGCACGGAGAAATAGGGGTTATGATGGAAGACAGGGAAGAAGAAGAGGACGATGACAACTATGTGCCCCCTGAATACGGTGATGCTGCAACGGGGGAAGCTGAAGATCAAGAGGAACCAGACGATGTGCCTGATGATGATCTCCGCCGGGTCATTGTTGATGGAAGGGAAAAGTGCGAAAGTGAAAAGGAGAAGCTGAAGTTCGATCGCATGTTAGAGGATCACAAAAAAGGGTTGTACCCCAATTGCGAAGATGGAAACACAAAGCTCGGTACCGTACTGGAATTTCTGCAGTGGAAAGTAGAGAATGCTGTGCCTGACAAAGGATTTGAGAAGCTACTGAAAATATTGAAGAAGAAGCTTCCAAAGGATAACGAATTGCCCGACAGTACGTACGCAGCAAAGAAGGTCATATGCCCTCTAGGATTGGAGGTGGAGAAGATACATGCATGCCCGAATAACTGCATCCTCTACCGCGGTGCGTACAAGGATTTGAACGCATGCCCGGTATGCGGTGCATTGCGGTATAAGATCAGACGAGATGACCCTGGTGATGTTGAGGGAGAGCCCTGCGGGAAGAGGGTTCCTGCGAAGGTGGTGTGGTATGCTCCTTGTGGGTGTCAAAACCGGTGGATCTCGGGTAGGGGGTCCCGAACTGTGCGTCTAGGCTGGATGGTAACAGGAGGCAGGGGACACGATGTTTTACACAGGTTCGGGCCCTCTTGATGGAGGTAAAACCCTACGTCCTACTTGATTGATATTGATGATATGGGTAGTACAAGAGTAGATCTACCACGAGATCAGAGAGCCTAAACCCTAGAAGCTAGCCTATGGTATGATTGTATGTTGTAGTTGTTGTCCTACGGACTAAAACCCTTCGGTTTATATAGACACCGGAGAGGGTGAGGGTTACACAAGGTCGGTTACAAAGGAGGAGATATCCATATCCGTATTGCCTAGCTTGCCTTCCACGCCAAGTAGAGTCCCATCCGGACACGAGACGAAGTCTTCAATCTTGTATCTTCATAGTCTAATAGTCCGGCCAATGGATATAGTCCGGTTTTCTAGAGACCCCCTAATCCAGGACTCCCTCAGTAGCCCCTGAACCAGGCTTCAGTGACGATGAGTCCGACGCGCAGTATTGTCTTCGGCATTGCAAGGCGGGTTCCTTCTCCGAATACATCACAGAACAAATTTGAATACGAGGATAGTGTCCGACCCTCCAAAATAAGTTCCACATACCACCATAGTGAGAATAATATTTTCGCAAATCTAATTTGCTGACTTGTTTTGGCAACACGACATTACGCCACGGCCCGGTGATTATTCGAACCATTTTTCTTCAACCAGCTCCACACATAACGTGAGGCGGTTTCTTGACACGTCTTGTCAAATCAGAGATTGTGTTCCCCCAATTACGGGATCCTCATTACTACGGTCGTGGGTAACCCAACCATGTCTAGGACTCCTAGATTATAGGCAAGTCCCAAACGGCTACGGAGAGGACGCTTGATATTCACCCTCTTTATAAAGGGACAAGGTTTTCGTGTTTTCCCTCTCGTGCTCAATCGAACCCCTCCCCCGCCTCGATTTCTAACACCCAAAGCCCAGGTCAGGTGCTCCGGATCTTCAATCATGTCCGGATCCAGCCTTCAAGGCCGGTGGATGCCCTCCTCCGTCACGGAAGAGGATATCAATAAGTTGAGGGAGGCCAGATACCTGACCGCCGAGGTTTCGCATCGGCTGCCTGCTTGAGGGCAGGTTGTCCCCACTCCCGAACCCGACGAGAATGTCGTGTTCGTCTCCCACTTCCTCCGAGGTCTATGCCTCAATCTGGATCCCTTCGTCAGGGGTTTGATGTTCTATTACGGGCTAGATTTCCACGATCTAGCTCCGGACTCCTTTCTCCACATCTTGACATTTATTGTCATGTGTGAGGCCTTCCTCCGCATTACCCCTCACTTCGGCCTGTGGCTCAAGACTTTGAAGTGAAGCCGAAGATGATCGAGGGGCAACATGTAGCGTGCAGAGGCGCGTCAATAGGCAAGATGGCAGGAGCTCTGTGGCCGAAAGGTTCCTTTCCAGAGGTGTCTGAATTATGGCAATGGGAGTGGTTTTATGTCATGGCTCCCAGAAGTGCCAAGTGGGCGGCTGCCCCCGCTTTCCGCTCGGGCCCCCCACCACAACTGATGTCATGGATTAGCAGAGGTCTGAGCTGGGGTCCAGCCAAGGACGTTCCTATACTGCAAAGCCGCATTCAAGATCTCTTCGAGGGAGATTTTAATTTGGTTGTGGTAATGCAAGTTATGCTGGTTTGTCGAGTCCAGCCTTGCAAACGCCGGCCCCTTCGTTTATGGGAGTTTCCTCGGCCTGACGCATGAGGAGATGTACAAGTCATTCTTCGGACCTCACATAGAGTGTCCGGATACTACCGAGGACGTGGGCCTGAACAGTAACCGCGCCGCCGAACAAGTAAGAAATCCTCTAACCGAACACACCGCCTTTTATTCATGAAGTTATTTCTGAGAGATCGCTCTTTGACTAGGACTGGCTAACAAAGGCGAAGATGATTCGGTGTTCGGACCCCCTCCCTGAGGGTTTGGAAAATCTAGTTTTGGAAAAGATGCTCGAGCTCGCACCTTGCCCAGAGCCCTCGAAGGAAGATACAGGGGGAATAATATGGGCGGAAGCGGGCCCCCATCGCTGCCAGTTCAAACCGAGGGAATGAGCTCCTCCATAAAGGAGGATAACCGGGGGAGGAAGAGGACCGCTTCTGAGGATCCGGAAGCCGAGGCCTCTAAACAGGAGAAGAAGTCTCCAACAGAGGGTCCTGCCTCGGGAGGCGCTCTTACCGCACAAAGTCCGCGGGGGGATCAGCCCTCCAACGAGTCGTAAGTGATCCAGAAAATACTTTAATAGTGAAGGTATACCATCTTTCTTCTAAGAAAATAACCGCCGCATATATCTTGCAGTTCGGGCCTTAGCCCCTCTCAGTTGAGCTCGTCTTCGGGGGATCTTCTTCCAGAGATGATGGAGAGTGAAACGCCTCCCCCGGACTCCTCCGCTCAAGAAGAGGGCGACCCCGAAGTGTCGTCACGGAGGGCCTCTCCGGATCCGGTGAGGCCAAAAGGTAATCCCATAGACCCCCGAAGTCCCCAGCGTCCGTCTCTCAAAGAGAGCAAACAAAAGAGTCCGGCACCGTCTGGTATGCGGTCGGACGTTCTGAGGGAGCTGGTGGGGCGAGCGGCCATCTCAGAAGAACACCGTACGCTGATGGGTATGCTGATGGAGAGAATTTTGTCCGCCAAAAGCGGATTACATGAAGCCTTTATGAGTCTACTGACAGGCTTTGAGGTACGTGAGATAATATGTGATAGTACCACACATGTTAGGTGTGCCCTGCATAGATAGTAGCCCCTGAGACTCTGGTTGTCGTCGAGAATGGCGGCGAACAGAGGATCATAGTCCCAGGCATTAACCAGACCGCCTTTATGTGCAGGTGGTGGAAGCTCCAGTGGCTAGCCGAACTAGTGAGTTTGCCGAATTAAAACGGCAACTGGATGCGGCAGACGCCAACATCGAGCTTGTTAACAAGAGGCTTGACGAGGCACAGGGTAAGTGTTATTTTCCGGTGAATGCCACATAGTAAGAGCATCATGATGCCAGTATCTTTAATATGTTGTGACTGCAGATGGAGCTGCCACCGTGGAAACCTTGCGGGCAGAACTTGCCCGAGCCAAGGAACAAGCGAGCATTAGTAATGCGGCTGCTTTGAAGGCGGCCGAAGAGTTGAAAGCCGAGAAGGCCGCACATTGCGAGAGCAAGGAGAAGATGGCCAAGATGGCCGTAGAACTAAAAGACAGTGCCGACTATTGCCGGCTCCTTGAAAAACAAAACTGAGCGAAGGCAACGGACCTTGAGAAGGCCACGATGGCGGATAAAGACACCCGCTCTGCTATGCGAGCGAAGAAGGAGGAGCTGCGGGAAGCCGGGGATATTGCGGCTGGGAAGCCCTTCATGCTATGGAGGAAGTTCGGAGATCCACGGTATGCCCCTCTGGATCGACTGTGGAGTTCGGCAGATGCATATATGGACTTGGCGGCAAGCGCTGCCGATGCGGCCAAATACTTCCAAGGTCAAACAGATCGTGAAGTGGACAATCTGTTCTGGTCGCAATTCAACGTTCCAGAGCGTCCGCTTCCATTGACTGATCAGCTATCCAAATGGGCTGAACTAAATAGGTTGTCCGAACTCGCCAAGAGGTCTGTCGTGGATCAGCTATGGCCGGAAAAGCCAAAGCCGAACAACTATTTCAGCTTAGTGCAGCAGTTCCTTGGTGCGGTGCCGCGCATTAATGCGATGAAGCGGTCGGCGTGCATAGAAGGCTCGCGGATGGCCCTTGCCCGTGTTAAAGCATACTGGGCAGAGATGGACGCTACCACTGTTGTGGCGCAAGGTTCGGCCATAGGCCGAGTGGCTGCCGAGAACTATTTCGAGGAGGTTCTCAAGGGTGCTCGTTTGATAGAGTCCCAGTGCTCGAAGAATATTATGTTTGAGTGATATGTATTCTCATTGTAAACACATTGTTTTTATGAAATTTTATAAGGCTGTGTTTATACTTTTGCGTGAAAGTAATATGATGCCTCCTGTGCGGCCGTTTATGTATACATGTGTATAACCTGAAAGATGGCAGTCGTCGGCTTTAGGCCCCACGCATATAAAGCGGAGGTGCTCACAAAAAACGCGTGTTCACACTTAACCCAACGTCTTGGTCCTATTAAGGAGGTGATAGCGCAGCGAACGAGGCAACCGGACTATAATGCTTTAACACTTTCACTTAGCCATAGGATTTTGACAGTGGGGCTACTAGATAGCCCCTGGTGGCTCCGCACTCTCCCGATCTTCGGGGTGCGTACATGCCTGGCCGGAAAACAGCCCTTCGTTAAGGCGGAGGAATTCTAACATTCCGATAGGTCATCGGGTGGTTGACCAATCTCACGCTATATCATGACAGTCAGTTTTCGGCTTTCTCTACTGAGGTGCTCGTCCGGATGAACCAGGGCACAATCGCAGTAGTTCTCCTGGTGCTGCCTTAGCTGATAAAGCGGAACGTAAGGCACCAAAACACAGGAGCCGGGCAAACCCAACATTTGACCAAAGACAATGATTCGGAGCTGATGCATATAAGGCCAAACTCGCGACGCCGAACACTCCCTAAGGTATTCGGTCTTTATGGTATAAACCGGGCCTAAATAGTGCCCTTTGTAAGAAGCCCCTTGTGTCCAGGTACGTGCATTATTCTGACGTGGCCACATGCCAAGACGTCAGCATCCTTCTCAGTTGTGCTGAGAATTCGGTGGATGTGTATCAACAAGAGACAGCAAAAAGGTTTACGCGGGGTCTTAATCTAAAAAGAATCCTTGGAGCGGGTCCCTGCTGCACGTCTGCGCCTGTGTCTCCGTTGTGTCGTATCCTAGACGGGTGTAGCACGATGGTCATTTGTAAAAGAGAGGAACTTAGGTGAAAAAGTTGTCGTGCAAAAAGGTGGTTTAAAGAAACCATGTATAACTAGAAATGAGTAGAAATTGCCACTTGTCTGCGCGCGCTGAGCCCCTTGTATTTGTAATAGGGGTGTGGCCATTAATTCAGTACAAATTACATATAGCAGCGCCGGACTTGTCTAACCGCGTCCGTGGTATTAACGACCTATCAAATACTTTAGTTGGTGAGGCCGTTTTTAGTGTGCGGCTGCCAAGGCAGTCACATTCTCTTCGGCGCGCAAAGATCTCTTAATACTTCCGTTCACTGTAATGATGCCACGTGGACCGGGCATCTTGAGTGTGAGGGAAGCGTAATGCGGAATTTGCATTCAAGCGAGCAAAAGCTTCGCGTCCAAGTAGTGCTTGATAACCGCATTGGAATGGAGCAATGTGGAAGGTTAAATGTTCGCTACGGGAGTTATCGGGGAAGCCGAATATAACCTTTAGTAGCAAGGAGCCCGTGCAGTGAGCCCCTGGGCCTGGCGTTACTCCTTTAAAGGTAGTGTTGCTATGGAAAATTTTCGTTGGGTCGATCCCCATTTCGTGGATTGTATCCTGGTATATTAGGTTTAAACTGCTGCCACCGTCCATCAGGACTCGTGCGAAGTGGTATCCGTCAATTATTGGGTCTAATACCAAGGGAGCCCATCCTGCCCGCCGGATACTTGCTGAGTAATCACGATGGTCGAAAGTGATCGGTTGAGATGACCAGTGGCAGGGTTTCGCGGTGATAGGCCCTTGGGCATATTTATCTGGGAGGGCCGCTTTGCTTCCCTTGATCACGTGTAATACATTGACTGTTTTGACTTCTGCTGGAAACTTCTTTTGTTCCCCAGTGTCTTGCTTGAGATGCTCATCCTCATATTCGCTTGGTGTATCCTCCCCCTTGTGTACGGCGTTGAGCTTGCCGGACTGCTTGAGGACCCAGCATTCTCTGTGGGTATGATTATCAGGTTTACCAGGGGTGCTATGGATCTGACATACTTGGTCCAGAATTTTGTTCAGGATGGACAGTTCATCTCTGACGCCTTTAGAGGGCGGCTTTTGCTGGCCTGGCCGAGAGCTTCGGAATCCGGCATGTACCGCCGTGCTCTTCGGGCTGTCTTCTTTATTCCAGCGCTTATTATTTTTGCTGCGTCGTGATTTCCCGTTTTCATCTCTAACTTCGGATGTGCTTGGGTTGCTGGTGCTGCATCTGGCTAGCCAGCTGTCCTCACCCGCGCAAAAGCGGGTCATGAGGCTTGTTAGTGCTGCCATTGTTCTCGGCTTTTCTTGGCCGAGGTGTCTGGCAAGCCATTCGTCGCGGACGCTATGCTTAAAAGCTTCCAAGGCTTCGGCATCCAGGCACTCAACTATTTGGTTCTTCTTAGTAAGAAACATGTTCCAAAGCTTTCAGGCTGACTCTCCGGGCTGTTGAGTTATATGACTCAAATCGTCCGCATCCGGGGGTCGGACATAAGTCCCTTGAAAATTTGCCCAAAAAGCATCTTCGAGCTCTTCCCAGCTTCCAATGGAGTTTTCAGGGAGGCTTTTAAGCCAGTGCCGAGCTGGCCCTTTGAGCTTGAGGTGTAAGTACTTGATGGCGTGGAGATCATCTCCTCGAGCCATATGGATATGGAGGATATAGTCTTCAATCCAGACCCCAGGGTCTGTTGTTCCGTCGTATGCCTCTATGTTTACGGGTTTGAATCCCTCTGGAAATACATGGTCCAGCACCTCATCGGTGAAACATAGGGGGTGTGCGGCACCCCTGTATCTGGGTGTACCGCGTTGTTCTGATGTTTGTTGTGTTACATCATATGTTGGGGCGCGCTTGCGTGGTCCATATATGGATCTGGTTGCGCCGTCCTTTTGGTGCGAGCCCTCGTGTGGATCGCATATTGGCTTGTGAGTGGCGTTGTTTGCCGCTCCATGTTGGCCGTGAGATCGTCTATCCGGCCAGGTGGCCGTTTTGATTTTTGGTTGTGGGGGATCTAGGGCCTCCTCATTGAATTCGGGTAGCTCTTGGTGGGGCGATTACCACCATACTTCGCTGCTGTGTTGAGTACTTTACTCCATCTGATTTGGAGTGTGTCCTGCCCAGCCTTGAGCTTTTGCTTCTGTTTTTTCAGACTCCTCGCGGTGGCAACAAGCCTTTGACGGGCATTCTGCTGCTCCGGGTGCCTGTCCGGCGTTATGTCATTCGGACTATTATCTTTGACAGAATTGTTTTGTTCGGTTTGATTCTCCTTATTGCCGTGGTCCGGCAGTGGTTCGCCCTGCTCCAGTGCTGGGTTTGTATGATCGTTATTTCTGCCGAGGCGGGATTTGGGGCGGCGCTTACGCCGCCGCTTTGACTGCTTCTCGAGGGGACAAGCCTTCGTTGCATCCTTCCGTTCCTCGTCGTCGTCTTCTTTTGGTGTGTCCACCATGTATACGTCATATGATGAGGTGGACATCCAACGCCCTGTGGGCGGTGGTTCCTCTTCGCCTCCCGCATCGTCGTCCATACCGTCGATATCTTCGGAGTCGAAGTCGAGCATGTCGGTTGAGTCCTCGACAGTGGCTACCAAGTGGGTGGTGATTGGGCCTCGAATTTCTTCATCGTCCGCATCCCAATTCTGTTGGCCATAGTCCGGCTAGGGCTCTCTTGACAAAGAGAGAGACCTTACTGAATTCAGACTGTCACCGAAGGGCGAGTGCTGAAAGATATCCGCGGCGGTGAATTCCATGATCGGCGCCCAATCGGATTCGATTGGCAGGGGCGCGGACGGTTCAGAGTCCGAAAAAGAGTCCGGCACCTTGGAGTCACGGGCTTCGCAGAGGATTAGGCTGGTGTTCGGCTCAATCGCCGTTGAGACTGCAGCCCCTAAGGCGGTGTCTAGCCACCCGTCCTTGATTGGCGCAGTTGGCTCCGAGCTAAAGGTCGGAGCTGATGCGGGCACGGCCTCTGGGGTACTGTTCGGCGGCAGAGCTAGGTCATATCCGTCGTGACAGTGCGGCATGCCCGGCTGTGGCTCGAATCCGTCGAAGATCAAGTCTCCACGGATGTCGGCCGTGTAGTTCAAACTTCCAAATCTGACCGGATGGCCAGGGGCGTAGCTTTCAATCTGCTCCAGATGGCCAAGCGAATTAGCCCGAAGTGCAAGGCCGCCGAACACGAAGATCTGTCCGGGGAGAAAAATCTCACCCTGGACCGCATCGCTATTGATGATAGTAGGATCCATTAAGCCTAACGGCGACGACACAGAGGAACTCTCAATGAAATCACCAATGTCGGTGTCAAAACCGGCGGATCTCGGGTAGGGGGTCCCGAACTATGCGTCTAGGCCGGATGGTAATAGGAGGCAGGGGACACGATGTTTTACCCAGGTTCAGGCCCTCTTGATGGAGGTAAAACCCTACGTCCTGCTTGATTAATATTGATGATATGGGTAGTACAAGAGTAGATCTACCACGAGATCAGAGAGGCTAAACCCTAGAAGCTAGCCTATGGTATGATTGTATGTTGTAGTTGTTGTCCTACGGACTAAAACCCTTCGGTTTATGTAGACACCGGAGAGGGTTAGGGTTACACAAGGTCAGTTACAAAGGAGGAGATATCCATATCCGTATTGCCTAGCTTGCCTTCCACGCCAAGTAGAGTCCCATCCGGACACGAGACGAAGTCTTCAATCTTGTATCTTCATAGTCTAACCGTCCGGCCAATGGATATAGTCCGGCTGTCTGGAGACCCCCTAATCCAGGACTCCCTCACTCCTATAATACCACGGTTGAAACGGTTGTTCAGAAACAAAGAGCATGCCAAGTTGATGCGATGGCACAGTGAGGACCGTAAGAAAGACGGGAAGTTGAGAGCACCCGCTGACAGGTCGCGGTGGAGAAAAATCGAGAGAAAGTACTGGGCTCAATTTGCAAGTGACTCAAGGAACGTATGGTTTGCTTTAAGCGTGGATGGCATTAATCCTTTCATGGAGCAGAGCAGCAATCACAGCACCTGGCCCGTGACTCTATGTATGTATAACCTTCCTCCTTGATGTGCATGAAGCGGAAGTTCATTATAATGCCAATTCTCATCCAAGGCCCTAAGCAACCCGGCAACGACATTGATGTGTACCTAAGGCCATTAGTTGAAGAACTTTTATAGCTGTGGAATGGAAACGGTGTACGTGCGTTGGATGAGCACAAACAGGAGGAATTTAACCTGCATGTGTTGTTGTTTGTAACCATCAACGATTGGCCCGCTCTCAGTAACCTTTCAGGACAGACAAACAAGGGATACCACGCATGCACGCACTGTTTAGCTGACACCGAAAGTATATACCTGGACAGATGCAGGAAGAATGTGTACCTGGGCCATCGTCGATTTCTCCCAACCAACCATCAATGTTGAAATAAAGGCAAGCATTTCAAAGGCGAGGCAGGTCACCGGAAGAAGCCCGCCATGCGTACCGGTGATCACGTACTTGATATGGTATCTGATTTACACGTAATATTTGGAAAGGGTCCCGGCGGACTAGCTGTTCCGAATGACGCTGAGGGACGCGCACCCATGTGGAAGAAGAAATCTATATTTTGGGACCTACCCTACTGGAAAGAGCAAGAGGTACGCTCTTCAATCGACGTGATGCACGTGACGAAGAACCTGTTAGGCTTCTTGGGCGTGTATGGGAAGACAAAAGATACACCTGAGGCACGGGAGGACCTGCAACGTTTGCACGAAAAAGACGGCGTGCCTCCAAAGCAGTATGAAGGTCCTGCCAGCTACGCTCTTACCAAAGAAGAGAAGGAAATCTTTTCTGAATGCCTGCTCAGTATGAAGGTCCTGACTGGCTTCTCGTCAAATATAAAGGGAATAATAAATATTCAAGAGGAAAAGTTCCAGAACCTAAAGTCTCATGACTGCCACGTGATTATGACGAAACTTAATCCGGTTGCATTGAGGGGGCTTCTACCGGAAAACGTCCGATTAGCCATTGTGAAGGTATGTGCATTCCTCAATGCAATCTCTCGGAAGATGATCGATCCAGAAATCATACCAAGGCTAAGGAGTGATGTGGCGCAATGTCTTGTTAGTTTCGAGCTGGTGTTCCCACCATCCTTCTTCAATATCATGACGCCCGTCCTAGTTCATCTAGTCGACGAGATTGTCATTCTAGGCCCCGTATTTCTACACAATATGTTCCCCTTTGAGAGGTTCATGGGAGTCCTAAAGAAATATGTCCGTAACCGTGCTAGGCCAGAAGGAAGCATCGCCATGGGCCATCAAACAAAGGATGTCATTGGGTTTTGTGTTGACTTCATTCCTGGCCTTAAGAAGATAGGCCTCCCTAAATCACGGTATGATGGGAGACTGACTGGAAAAGGCACGCTAGGAGCGAACTCAATAATATGCAGGGATGGGCATTCTTGGTCTCAAGCACACTACACAGTTCTAAAGAACTCTACCTTGGTGACCCCGTATGTCGATCAACCCAAGAACAGTCTGCGCTCCAAACACCCGAAGCAGTGTGACGACTGGATTACACACTACTAGGAAAAGGCCTACTAATGGCGCACCGGTTTTGCCTACTAATGGCGCACCACCGGTGCGCCATTAGTATCACGCCACTAGAATTTTTTACTAATGGCGCACCACTGGTGCGCCATTAGTATCTGGTATGCTAATGGCGCACCAGGCAGTGCGCCATTAGTTTTGCCCACGGTGCGCCACTAGTGTCTGCTATACTAATGGCGCACCACATGGTAGTGCGCCATTAGTAACAATTTTTTTAATTTTTTTTCTTAATCTCAGGTCACTATTTCACCTATGAGATATCCAACACATATATATACAACAAGCATCCATATAACAATCATAGCCAACACACAAGTTCCATCATATATACATACATAGCCAACACACAAGTTCCATCATATATACATACATAGCCAACACATAGTTCCATCGTTACATATTACAAAAGTTTCACATTGTTCATCCAACACTGTTATCCATCAATTCACAAAAGTTTCACATTGATACAAAATAAAAACACAAATGGAAAAGAAGCACTCCATCCATGCAAGCTTCCGTGAATTAAATCAAATCTGCAAAATGATAAACAAGAAGTTAGAAGAAGAAAAAGAAGAAGACTAGAAGAATACTAGAAGAAGAAGAACACTAGAAGAAGAATAAGAAGAATTTTGGAAAAGAAGAAGAAGACTATAAGCTTATTATGTAAACTTGATCATTTTGTGCTAACATAAGTTATTTTGGAGCTAACCTATAGGAAACTAAGCATATAAGCTCTAAGTTAGTATATTAGAGCCAACTTAGGTAAAATGAAGCTAACCTATGTCATTTTGGAAAAGAAGAAGAATAAGAAAAAGACTATAAGCTTATTATGTAAACTTGATCATTTTGTGCTAACATAAGTTATTTTGGAGCTAACCTATAGGAAACTAAGCATATAAGCTCTAAGTTAGCATATTAGAGCCAACTTAGGTAAAATGAAGCTAACCTATAGGAAACTAAGCATATTAGAGATAACATAGGTAACTAAGTATATATATATATATATATCATTTTGGAGATCTGACATACCTAACAAAGTTCAGTTCTCATGCATTGTTCTTCTCCTTCTCCTTCCTTAGCCTGATGCGCCAAGAGCGGCGAGGCGGTGGAGGCAGTGGGATGTAGTCTTCTACCTCAATTGTCGTGGTCATGTCGCCCAGCTGTGGGATCGCCGGCGCCACCACCGGTGCGTGGTCATTGTCAGGCACCACCACCATTGCGAGGCCACCTTCAGGCACGACCATCGCTAGGTCATCCTCAGCCACCTCCATCTATTGCCCATGGTCAGCCACCACCATCTCTTGCCCATGGTCAGCCACCACCATCTCTTGCCCTTAGTCAGCCACCACCAGCGCTAGGTCATCCTCAGCCTGATGCCCATCGTCATCCTGCAGCTCCTCATCCCCACTCTGCTCCTCTTCTCCCGCACTCCAGTCCGGATAATCCTTCTTGTTGTCTATGCTGCTGCCAGAATTGTTGCTGCTTTCGCTACAGCCAGAATCGCTGCTGCTTTCGCTACAGCCATAGTCGCTGCTGCTTTGGCTGTAGCCACTGTCGCTGCTGCTGCTCCCATTACCTGTCCAAATGCAACAATGGCCGTTAACAATCGATGTGAGACAAAGCCAAATGTAGAGGAATAAGAAGAGGCAGAACGTATCGGCATCATCATTGTCAGCGTAGTGCATGCGACACATAGTCGTGTTGAACACATTCATGATGAGCCTGGTGGCGTCGTCGTCGTACCTGAAGAGAAGGAAGTACCCCAGCCGCAGGTCGTAGGCACGGTAGAACTTCTCCCACCCACGAGACAAGTACATGTGGCCCTCCTTGATCACCAACTCCACATCCCACTGCCTGCGAAACCCGCTGCCGGCCTGTCGCAGCTTCACATTATTTGGCGGATCTTCACCCATCAGCATGTTCATAAAATTGTCAGGCAACCTCTGCAGTTTGGGACAATGAGTGATGTAGCAAACAACAGATATCATAATGAGATGGGTGAAGGGGAGATCTCTCGTTTTATATACCTGCGTCATGGATAATACTGAAGTCCCAAGTATGATAGTGAAGAACTCGGAAGCATCCAACTCGTACTGTGGTGTCGCAGAGCGGCGGTGGCTGCTTCCCGCCATCTCTGATAAGTAGCAGAAGAGACCAATTAGTACCCTTACAACAGATCATAAAACATGCATGATAACAGGCATTAGTCGCAAGTACCCCATATGTCCTATTTTTAGCAAAGTCATGCTAAAATTCATGGAAAATTTCAGCATGACCTTTGCTGAAAATAGGACATATGGAGTACCCGAATTTGCCGGAACGGAAGTTAATCGACATTCCGGCAAACTCAAGGGCCTCTCGGGGTACCTGCAAAATCATTATCCCCGCGTAATGAAGTCGCCAATGGGTCATTTCAGAAGATCACAAGTAGCATCATCACAAGTACAAAATCATCACAAATACAGCAGCAGGGATATTTTTATGATACAAGAAGAAAGCCGCCACAACTACAGTAAAAACAAGCAACTACACACAGGAGTTGTAAAATATCCATGCTATTCTTTTTTACATAAACATGTAATTAGTCAAGACAACTTCTCTCATATTTTTAAACTTCCATTTATTTTAATCTACGGTAGAGACATGACATCATCACCCTCCAGAAAAAACCAACAAATATGGCATCAGAAACATATGTGCCACCTGTCAGAAAATATAGAAAAGAAAGCACATAGTTATAAAGATTAGCATTCAAGACTTTGTAGCGAGCTCTGGTTTCTCTTAATGGCAATTTGGGTGAACCTTTCCATGCAAAAAAAATTAAACTATTATACAGATTTTGGACCCCGTCATATGCTAAGCAGGTGTGATGGTTCAGGCTTAATATGAAGCAAGCAGTAGATGAGGTGCAAACAAACATTTTTTTAAACAAATTGTGGTGGGATATTTCAAGACATTGTGGTTCGAGTGCTTCAGAATGGCTGTGAGATGAGAACTACAGAAAATCAGATCCTCTTGACTATAGTACAGCATAAACTGAAGGATAAAAGGGTGTTTGGATTCAGTTAACTGAATATGCTACTCTAGTTCCTGGAGTTGGTTACTTAATTATGTCTATTCCCATTGGTCTGGCTGACCTTTGGGTAATAGCTACTTATACTTGTTGTTACAGGTTACTGCTGTTATATATACCTACAGCAGAACTGCTAATGATACTAGCCCAAGTGCTTGTGGGTGTGGTGTCCTATTTGCAGAAAAATACCATGTGTAAGTGGAGTGCAGTGTTCTGCAGAAGCAGATGTTCAGTTGGGTGCTACCCTGTCTATTTCTTCTATGCTATCCTTATACTCTGCTTAAGAATAGATGCTACTTGTCTTGGCTATATTCTGCTTTCTTGTCTATTTTTCCATCCCTCTCTCTTCTATTAAACTAATAAGAACAGATGTTGCCCGATCTTATTGCCTATGATGTTGGTCTGAGGCCTCTCTGGGTTCTAAAGTTATTTTTGTGGCTCCAAGAACTCCTACAAATCCTGTGATGCATGACACAACCTTTCCGTGTGAATTTTTCTGTAACTGTACCTAACTGTACCTAACAAAAAAATTTACTTGAGAATCAACAACAATTTACAAGCCATGGCCATGGTCTCCACTCCCAAACCCTAACCCTATTTACAAGCCATTTTCTGTAACTGTACCTAACTGTCACCTGCATGGTGGTGCCCTGCACAGCGGTCGTTGAGCTCGCGCGGTGTGGTGAGCTCGCCGAAGATGGACGGGCCCTGCACAGCGGTCGAGACTCAGAACAGAGGTTGAGGGCAAGAGGAAGAAGAAAAAGAAGGAAGTGGAGGGGAGGGGCTCACCTGCAGTCGAGGGAGTACATGGCGCCAGCCTGGCTGAGCTGAGGTAGGGCAGAGCAGCGCGCGGACGGCGGCGTCGCATGGCCTGGCTGAGCTGGCGGTCATCGTCTCCTCCTCATCCTCCTCCTCCTCCTAGTCCTCCTCCGGCTCGGGGCACGGGGGCGCGGGGGAGCTACAGTGGTGGGGGGCATGGGGCGTGGGGGTGGCGGCGCGGGGGAGCTGCAGTGGTGGGGGCGCGGGGGCGTGGGGGTGGCGGCGCGGGGGAGCTGCAGTGGTGGGGGCGGGGGTCGGGGCGGCGGCGGCAGGGGACGGAGGGGACGGATGGGGCGTGCAGGCATGGCGGTGGCATACGGTTGGGGCAGAGGGGGCAAATTAGGTCGAGTGGGGAGGAAGGGAGGGAGGGGAAGCTTACTAATGGCGCACCCAGCAGCGGTGCGCCATTAGAATGTTTTTTCTTACAGTTCGAGCCCTCAGGTTATATTCCACCTAACCCAATCTACATTAGAACTTGCCCACTAGCCCGACTGGTCAGCACACAACACACACACTGGAGGTCCTGGGTTCGATTCCCAGGCTCCCCAATTTTTATTTTTATGCATTTAAAATGTTGTTTGATATTTATTTGTGTTTAAATATGTTCAAACTTATTTAAATCATAACAGTAATATTTTTTTATAAAAATAGTAATAATTTTTTTAAAAAATATGTTCAAATTTGTTATTTGAAAATATTTATGAATATGAAAAAGGTGGAGTGGAGGGTGCGGTGGGTCATTGGCGATGGTGGAGTGGGGGAGGGTGCGGGCCGGGGGTCGGCGGCGGCGGCCGGTGGAGCGGGGGAGGGTGCGGTTGATCGTCGGCGGCGGTGGAGCGGGGAGGGTGTGGTTGATCGTCGGCGGCGAGGGGGACGTCGATGTCCCATGAACACGGTTTTCAAAGACCCGGGATCTCTATCTAGCTGGCGATACGTTGTGTCAACCATGCACCTTACGCATCTAGAAAATCAGTGGACTACCTGCCCCACGAGATAACCGTAATCGAGATAGTCGTGTAGTAGTGCATTTAAAATGCTGTTTGATATTTATTTGTGTTTAAATATGTTCAAACTTGTTTAAATCATAACATTAATATTTTTTTTATAAAAACAGTAATAATTTTTTTAAAAATATGTTCAAATTTGTTATTTGAAAATATTTATGAATATGAAAAAGGTGGAGTGGAGGGTGCGGTGGGTCATCAGCGACGGTCGAGTGGGGGAGGGTGCGGGCCGGGGGTCGGCGGCGGCGGCCGGTGGAGCGGGGGAGGGTGCGGTTGATCGTCGGCAGCGGTGGAGCGGGGGAGGGTGCGGTTGATCGTCGGCGGCGAGGGGGACGTCGATGTCCCATGAACACGGTTTTCAAAGACCCGGGATATCTATCTAGCTGGCGATACGTTGTGTCATCCATGCACCTTACGCAACCAGAAAATCCGTGGACTACCTGCCACGCGAGATAATCGTAACCGAGATAGTCATGTAGTAGTGAAAAATATATATACACTAATGGCGCACCGCGTAGTAGTGCGCCATTACTAGTTTAAACTAGTAATGCGCACTTTGACACGGTGCGCCATTAGTTGTTTTGCAAAAAAAAGAATAAAAAAAATTCAGTACTGGCGCACTCCTTGTCCGGTGCGCCATTACTAGTTAGAACTAGTAATGGCGCACTTCGGTCGGATGCGCCATTAGTATGTATGTAAAAATGAAAAAAAAATTATCACTAGTGGCGCACCTTTTGTCCGGTGCGCCATTAGTGTCTTCCACACTAATGGCGCATCACCAACAGGTGCGCCATTAGTATATAGTAGTGGCGCACTACTTCCCTGGTGCGCCATTAGTGTCAATCCTATCTATAGCCCTTTTCCTAGTAGTGACATGTGAACACATCAGGACTTTCAGTAGTTGGTTGGAAACACGTCTCAGAGGTGACAACACTGTTTGTGATGAGCTGTACTCGTTCTCCAGGGGACCATCTTCGATTGTATTGACTTATAAAGGATACCAGATAAATGGGAATACATTTTACACGATCGCCCAAGATCAAAAGAGCACCAACCAAAATAGCGGTGTCCACTTTGATGCAGTAACCGAGAGGGGAAAGGACACATATTATGGTTACATAGTGGACATATGGGAACTTGACTACGGACATGATTTTAAGCTCCTTTTGTTTAAGTGCAAATGGGTCAATATGTCAAGAGGCGGGGTACAGGTAGACCCACAGTACGGAATGACAACAGTGGATCTGAACAATCTTGGGTACACTGACGAACCGTTCGGCCTAGCCAATGATGTGGCACAGGTTATCTATGTGAAGGACATGTCTACCAAACCGAGAAAAAGAAAAGATAAGGAAGTGAATACATCATACGATGAGCCAAAGCGCCACATAGTTCTTTCAGGAAAAAGGGACATCGTGGGAGTGGAGGGTAAGAAAGACATGTCTAAAGATTGTGAAAAGTTTCATGAAATTCCTCCCTTCAAAGTCAAGGCTGACCCAAGCATCCTGATAAACGATGAAGATTATCCATGGTTACGGGGCAATAAGCAAAGCAAACAAGCGAAAACAAAAGTGAAGATTGTCTCTCCACAACTATTATGATGATACCATGCCAACTTTCAACCTTTTCGTAGTTTACTTGAAATGCCTGTTGTAACAGACGAGTTTCCGTATGAAATCCTGATACTTCGAAACAGATTATCCGTTTTGTACACGAAGTGCATCCAGTTTTTGCCGTAACACTCTTTACTTTCTTGCACATGCTATGTGGGTGAAATGATGATACCATGCCAACTTTCAACCTTTTCAGAGTTCATTTGTAGTGCTTTTCAATTTCATGGTCTTATAGCTCAAAATAATCAGTAAATGCATGGAAAATAACAAATGAAGTCAGTAAGGGTTGAAAACTGATGATGTGGCTTTGAATGGTTCATTTTGAACACACAAGAAGTCTCGAGTTCAAATAAGTCCGAAAAAATGAAATCCCTTTGTAACAGATGAGCTTTCGTCCGAAACCCTGATGCTTCGAAAGAGAATGTCCGTTTTGTACACGAAGTGCATCTAGTTTTTGCCGTAATCCTCTCAACTTTCTTGCACATGCTATGTGGGTGAAATGATGATACCATGCCAATTTTCAACCTTTTCAGAGTTCATTTGAAATGATTTACAATTTCCGGGTCTGATAGCTCAAAAAAGCAGTAAATGCATGAAAAATAACAAATGAAGTCATAAAGGGTTGAAAATTGATGATGTTGCTTTGAAAGGTGCATTTTGAACACACAAGAAGTATGGAGTTCAAATAAGTTCAAAAAAATGAAATCCCTTTGTAACAGATGAGCTTTCGTCCGAAACCCTGATACATCGAAAGAGAATGTCTGTTTTGTACACGAAGTGCATCTAGTTTTTGCCATAATCCTCTCAACTTTCTTGCACATGCTATGTGGGTGAAATGATGATACCATGCCAATTTTCAACCTTTTCGGACATCATTTGAAATGCTTTTCAATTCCCGGCTCTTATAGCTCAAAAAAGCAGTAAATGCATGAAAAATAATAAAATGCATAAAACTATAATATTTGTTATGATAAACTAAAAAACTAAAATAAATTAAAATATTCTATTATGATGAACTAAAATAAAACTATAATATTCTTCAATAGCAAAAAGAATCAACTAAAAAGCTTTTATAAAACTATAATAGCAAAAGAATCAACTAAAAAGCTTATATAAACCTCTAGTATTTTTGAAACTAAAATTATATAAAATTTATGCAACTTATATTAACAAAGTATTTTTTTGTTCAAAACATTAATAGCAAAAAGAATTTAATAGCAAAAAAATTAACAAAATCTGGTTTTGATTAAAACAGATATTTAAAATAACCTAAAATTACCAAATTGAGTATAATGATAAAACATAGTAATATTAAATAGCAGGAAATGGAATCACTCAAAAATCTATTTTTATAGTAAATTTATTCATAAAACTGGTGATTCACATACATTTAAAAAATCAAATTTTAAAACTAATGGCACTAACAGAAAGTTTATAATTTTTGTGACCTGAAAGCAAAAAGAAATCACTAAAAAACAATAAGTATTTAGTTTTAAGTAGAAATAAAAAAAGAAAAAGAAAGAGGAAAAAATGCCACCTACTAGACCTCCACGGCCTAAATACGACTAGAAACCCTACAATGGGCCAGGATTCAGGCCCGCAGAAGGCCCAATAGGCCCAACAGGCATGTCAAAGTAGATATTAGGCCCGTAAGCATGCAATAGAGAGGAGCTCGAGAGGGTGGCGGCAGCAAAGCTTATAAACCACCCCGAGCCCTCCCAACTAGCGAGGTGGGACTAAACTTCCCACCTCATCGTGCCAGCACAAGGCCTATGGTCCCGGTTCGTGCCACCAACCGGGACCATAGGTTGGCATTCGTACCGGTTCGTGGAACCAACCGGTACCAATGCCCACCTATGGTCCCGGTTCATGCCACCAACCAGGACCATAGGCCTCAGTTTCCCGCCCTTTGGGCTACCGAAAAGAGACCTTTGGACCCAGTTGGTGGCACGAATCGGGACCATTGGTTTTGCTATATAAGGTAGCACTTGTGAAAATTTCACCAGGCCGTTCCTCGTCGTCGTCACCATCGCCGCCCCGAGCCCCTGCCCCGACACCGTCGCCGCGCCCCTGACCCGTCGTCGACGTCGTCCTCGCCGTTGTCGTCGCCGTCCCCGAGGCGCTCCTCCCCAAGCACTCGCCACGCGCGTAACCCCTCCCCCACGAGGCCGCCGTCCTCCTCGCTGTCATCGTCGCCGGCCTCGTCGTCGTCCTGCCTCGATGTAACGCCCCATATGTAACTTGCCATATTTGTATTCCAACTCTTGCCATTTTCGGCACTAAGTTATGATATTCCCTTGTGGTTGGGTTTTGTCTTCGTTTTTCTTTTGTCCTTGTCATGCATCTCATTTCATGTCATCATGCGCATCGCATTTGCATACGTGTTCGTCTCATGCATCCGAGCTTTTCCCCCATTATCCGTTTTGCATTCCGGCTCTCATGCATCCGAGCTTTTCCCCCATTGTCCGTTTTGCATTCCGGCACTCCTACGTCCTCCAGTGTCCCCTTTTGCCTCTTTTCATGTGCGAGTGTTAAACATTCTCGGATTGGATCGAGACTTGCCAGGCGGCCTTGGTATACTACCGGTAGACCGCATGTCAAGTTTCGTGCCATTTGGATTTCGTTTGATACTCCAACGGTTAACCGAGGAACCGTAAAGGCCTCGTGTGTGTTGCAGCCCAACACCTCTCCAAAGTGCCCCAAAACCCAGCTAAACCCCCTCTAACCTCTCGGTCATTCGATCATGATCGCATGGCCGAAAACCGCACGTCATTTGGAGTCTCCTAGCTCCTTCTATGTATAAATAGGTGCCTCCCCCCAAAAATCCCAGATGAAACCCTAGCTCCCTCTCCCCTCCGCACTGCCGGACGTGTCCGGGCGCCACCGGACAAAAATCCCGCCGCCCGCTGCCGCCACGTGTCATCTCCGGATTCGCCACCGCCTGCGCCCACTTCGCCTGCCCACAGGGCCTGCAGGAGGCCCTCCCGGCCCGAATCACCGCCACCGCCCTGCGTGGGACCCTGCCGCCCGAGCTCGTCGCCGGCCGCCTCCGCTCTGCCACCGGCCACTGCCGACCTCGCCGCCACAGGTCGTCGACTCCACCGACGCCGCCTCCGATGACCCCGTGCTCCAAGCGCCGCCCCGCCGGATCCGTTGACCTCGAGCGCGTCGGCGAGCTTCTGCTTCCTCTACAAACTCCGGCGAGCTTCCCCGGCCAACCTCGTGGACCGTGCCCGAGTCGCCAGATCCAGATCCGAAAATTAGGGTTAACCCGTTTTCTGCCTAAGTCCCTAACATTTTTAGCTATGTTCATCGCATCATAACTTTACATCCGTAGCTCCGTTTTGCGCGTGTGTTATATCAAATTGTTCGTCTGGATGTGATCTTCATTTCATTCCATTGCACCATGCTTGTTTGAGACCATCTTGATGCCCTAAATGCTGCTGCAAGAGTGCTATGTAATGTTAGTTTCTGTTTCTTATCAGATTGTGGACATTTGTCATTTTTGCCATGTTTAATGTGTGCCTCCTGTGAACTTGATCCCTACATGTCTTATGGGGGCTATGCCATGCCATCTTTACAGGGGTGTATGCCATGTATTTTTGTGGTCTTTGTGGTGTCTAGCACAAGCATGCAAAGTAGCTCTTATGATGTTGCTGATTTCAGGGACTTAGAATTCTTCTAAGTCATTTCCCTGATGTTATTTTTATGCCATGTATTCATGTTGCTACAGAGTAATCCATGCCTCTTTTGAGCATGTTCAATAAGGATGATTTTGAGATATTGTTATGTTCTATCCATCCAAGTCTTTGTTTGCAATTATGGAGTATACTAGAATGACTCAATCTTGCTCTACTTTTGCTATAAAATGTTCCTGATAGACTGTTTACGTGTTATTCAATTTTGCCAAGGTTGTTGTAGTTGATCCATGCATGCTATGAGGGTGTTCCTGCCATGGTTTGTTTCTTGAACATGTCTTATTGCTGTGAGTATGCTTAGTTTGTCATGCATTGCCTTGTGGTGAGTGCATCGAGCTCGCAAACATGCCTACGTAACTCTGTTTTTGCCATGTCCAGTTTTTTGCTAAGTCTGAATCTGTTAACGAAACTTGCTATGTTTACATGGTTGCCATTGTATCTTCTGATCCTTTTTGGCTAATGGTCAGTAAGGGACTTTTGTTATATGCTTTGAGTAGTTTCATGCCATGCCTTGCTTTGCCATGATATGTTCCTATAGCATGTTGTTATCTTGCTCTACACATTGCTTCCTGATGTGAATTCCTGACATGTTGGTATTTTCACTAAGTCTGAGAACCTGATATCTTTTGCACTTTTGCCATGCTTGTTTGAACCTGCTATTGTGTGAATTAGCCGTAGCTCAGTGTTCATCTTTTGTCAAGCATCTTGAGTGGATCACTGCCATGTGCTTTGTTGCTATGTTAGAGTGCAGTAGCTTAGTTTCTTGATGCATTTTAGATGGCATCGTGCTGTTAATCGCAGATTTGTGCCATTATTGTTTTGCTTGTCATTTGCAAACCATGCATCCGATTCCGGTGATCTTTATATCGATTTCGACCGAAATCCACTCATCTTTCCTGCAGCACTCTTGGTTTTCCGAGTTGAGGCCTGGTTCAACCTTTCCCTTCTGAAACATGCATATAGATTGCATATCACATCCCGCATATCATGCCATGTTTTGCATCATGTTGCTTGCGCATTGCACCGTGGTTGATCATGGTTCCCTTTTCTTGTGTTCTTCCTTTGGGTAGAGCCGGGAGACGAGTATGTGATCGAGGAGCCCGTTGAGTACGCTTACGAGGATCAAGCTTACGTCTACTCGGAGAACTTTGCAGGCAAGATGACCATACCCTCGAAATCACTTCTATCTTTGCTTGCTAGTTGCTCGCTCTTTTGCTATGCCTATGCCGCGATACCAACCACATGCTTTATCATGCCTCCCATATTGCCATGTCAAACCTTTAACCCACCATGTCCTAGCAAACCGTTGTTTGGCTATGTTACCGCTTTGCTCAGCCCCTCTTATAGCGTTGCTAGTTGCAGGTGAAGATTGGAGTTTGTTCCTTGTTGGAACATGTTTATTGTTGGCATATCATTATTATATCTTGTTTACTTTAATTCACCTATATACTTGGTAAAGGATGGAAGGCTCGGCCTTATGCCTGGTGTTTTGTTCCACTCTTGCCGCCCTAGTTTCTGTCATACCGGTGTTATGTTCCTTGATTTTGCGTTCCTTACACGGTTGGGTTATAATGGGAACCCCTTGACAGTTCGTCTTGAATAAAACTCCTCCAGCAAGGCCCAACCTTGGTTTTACCATTTGCCACCTAGCCTTTTTCCCTTGGATTTCGCGGACTCAAGGGTCATATTTATTTTAACCCCCCCCCCCCCGGGCCAGTGCTCCTCTGAGTGTTGGTCTGAAACAGGCAGCCTGCAGGGCCACCTCGGGGCAACTCGAGGGTTGGTTTTACTCGTAGCTTGACCTATCTGGTGTGCCCTGAGAACGAGATACGTGCGACTCCTATCGGGATTTGTCGGCACATCGAGCGGCTTTGCTGGTCTTGTTTTACCATTGTCGAGATGTCTTGTAACCGGGATTCTGAGTCTGATCGGGTCGTACTGGGAGAAGGAATATCCTTCGTTGACCGTGAGAGCTTGTGATGGGCTAAGTTGGGACACCCTTGCAGGGTTTTGAACTTTTGAAAGCCGTGCCCGCGGTTATGGGCAGATGGGAATTTATTAATGTCCGGTTGTAGAAAACCTGAAACTTAACTTAATTAAAATGGATCAACAGCGTGTGTAGCCGTGATGGTCTCTTTTCGGCGGAGTCCGGGAAGAGAACACGGTCCCGTGTTATGCTTGAACGTAAGTAGTCTAGGATCACTTCTTGGTCATAGATTCTCGATCGTGCTTTGCCTTCTCTTCTCGCTCTCATTTGCGTATGTTAGCCACCATATATGCTAGTGCTTGCTGCAGCTCCACCTCATACCTTTTCCCTACCCATAAGCTTAAATAGTCTTGATCGTGAGGGAGTGAGATTGCTGAGTCCCCGTGACTCATAGATTACTTCCAAAACCAGATGCAGGTGCCGATGATACCATTCCAGGAGATGCGTCTGAACTCAAGTGGGAATTTGATGAGGACTTAGGATGATACTACGTTTCCTTTCCAGACGATCAGTAGTGGAGCCCAGTTGGGGCGATCGGGGATCTTATGCATTTGGGGTTGTCTTTATTTTGGTTCCGTAGTCGGATCTTGATTGTATCTGGATGATTGTAATGCTATATTTACGTATTGTGTGAAGTGGCGATTGTAAGCCAACTCTGTACCTCTTTCTTATTCAGTACATGGGATGTGTAAAGATTACCCCTCTTGCGACATTGCCTACAATGCGGTTATGCCTCTAAGTCGTGCTCCGACACGTGGGAGATATAGCCGCATCATGGGTGTTACACTCGAGCCCCCAGTGAGCCCCTTCGCATCCCGACCCATGCGCTGCCACGGCTACCGCTGGCCCCTGCGCCGTGCCGCCGCCCCTGTTTTTTGTATGTATGTATGTATGTATGTATGTATGTATGTATGTATGTATGTATGTATATGGATGTATGTAAGTATGAATGGATGCATATGCATGTATATGGATGGATGTATGTATATGTGTTCATAGTTTTTTTTGGTTCATAGTTTTCTGTTCATAGCATTTTTAGGTTGTATAGTTTTATTTTTGTTCAATGTTTATGGTTAGAAGAGGAGAGGAAAAAATTGTGTTGCAAAAGTTACATTTAAGGTTAGTTGATTTAGTGCATTTTAGGTTATTAGTTCTACTATTAGTGCATTTAAGGTTAGTTTATTTTTAGTTGAACTAGTTGATTAATAATTAATAAAACTACTTTATTTTACTATATATAGAAGTAGTTTATTTTTAGTAAGTACTACTTTATTTTATTTATAGTAAGTGTTTAGTAGTTGAACTAGTTGATTTAATAAAACTACTTTATTTTACTATATATAGAAGTAGTTTATTTTTAGTAAGTACTACTTTATTTTATTTATAGTAAGTGCTTAATTAGTAGTTGAACTAGTTGATTTAATAAAACTACTTTATTTTACTATAGAAGTGGTTTATTTTTAGCAAGAAAATTAATAGAACTAGTTTAATTTTTTAGTTCAAGCAATTATTCCCGCATCGACTTCGACGATGCCTATCCCGCATCCTCGTCATCGACTCGGCAGAGGAGGCCGGCTTGATCAGAGGGGCCATGTCCGGGACTGGGCTCCGCCAGGCTGGTATTGGGAGGTGCTACCTTCCGGGGGGCGTAGGTTGGTGAGGAGTCAGCCCGTAGTTGACCTGATCCTTGTTTGGTGGCGGTCGCGTGGGCCAGTGATGGTGCCGAGGCTTCCGGACACCGCGGAGGTGGTACGTCACCGTGTCAGCGAGGAGGACGGGCACGTCCGTCGCTACATGGTTGCATTGGAGGGCAGGTTCGACAATACCTGGCAGCTTCTTCAGGGATCTCATTGGAGTGATCCTGTGATGGTTCCTTCTCTTTGGGTGTCCATCGCCCACGCCGATACCCGTCGGGCGCTACGGTTCTAGCTGTACTAGCGATGCTATATGTATGATAGTATTCGAGGTGTATTAGTGATAATATTCGACGATGTACGGACGCAAGAGATGATGTAGTTTTGCTTATAATTGAATGCATCCTAATTTGAATACTACTTTATTTTGCGATTTGATTTTCCTTATTGAATGCTCAAATTGGAAAACTACACATACTTTGAATGCTAAAATTAGAGAGCACTATGCAAGGCGTATGCATATGATTAGTTAATAGCTTATAGGGTTTTTCTTTTTGCAGAAATCTAGGAGCCCCCCTCCATCATCCCTGCCGTCGTCCCCGTCACCGACCCCCTCCGACCTCGAGGTGAGACCAGCCAAATCTCCATGTCAATATGAGTCATCGGGTTGACTTTCAGTCTGTCGAGTCTCCACCATATATGAAAGGACGAAGAATCCTGACTGTTGTCGTGGGGGTAGCTTCTCCTTCATTCCCGTGATGAATAATAATGATCTAACTTAGGTTTTTTAGTACATATATTTAATTGTAGATGTTTAATATTTGAATTATGAACATAGGAAATGTCGTACTCGGACGACAAAAGTCTCCCGGGGGAGTGCGACTGGTGCCACGACGACCGAGGTCAGTGCGACAGGCCTCACCTGGACGAAGATCAGCGCTTCAGCATTAAGCTGGAGGAGACCTTCCGTGTTGAAACGGTACGCAATGACGACAAGTGTTATTTTTCGTAATTAAGCATGACTTCAAATATTTCAACATGTACTTTTCATCTTTTACAATTCGACTAGCTTATCCCATGCCATGCAAGACGCTATGTCTTGGAGAGGATGGGTTTTGAGAACCATGAAAGTTTCGAAATAAAGAAAATTCACCTAAGGACCCATCATGGTGTGGATTTTGAAGTAAAGTTGTACAATTCTGAGAGCGTAACCCATTTTGGTTGCGAAAAATGGGAAGCACTTTGCAAGATGTATGGTTTTGATGAGGGTATACTTATCACCATGGATCTTGGTGATCCTGAAATCGAGCAAGACAATATGGACATTTGGGTCCTTGTTGATACGCCTCCAATTCTACCGCTATGTGAATTTCTCAAACATAGTTATTAGCTAATTTATATTGTTTATTTCAAAATAGTTGACAGCTTATTTTGATTGTTCAAACAATGTGCGGAACATGGTAAACAAAACCCACTACACCGTTGGCTTCGAATTAACTTATCAGGAGAAAAATCATCTGGTCGGATTTTGTACTGATATTGAGAATTACAATATCTACAATCAAACTCCTCAACATTATGGTCAATACGTGCCACTAGTGCACGTGTTGAACTACGGTAACTACCATGGAGATACCCTGGTAAGATTTTTTACTATTATGACTCCGTGCGTCTTTTGCATACTTATAAAACTAGTGCATCATTGCTAACTATGAAGTTATTACTATGTTTTTCAACAGAGAATCCCAGAGGATCGTGTGCCTCATTTGATGTATCAGAATGGCATCCTTCGTGTTTTGAACATATATCCAGGTCATCCTACGAATCTCAACTATCCATACCGGATTTCTCAAAGAAGTGGAGACATGCTAATCAAAAAATGGAAAAAATGTATGGACAGTCATAAGGAGGTTCTTGGAAGAAAAAGGAAGCGAAGTGCAAGAATTGGAGACAGGATGATCTCCATTCTCCATAATGGAGAGTCAGGGTCTATATTGTTTTATGCTATTTTATCTTAAAGAGGGTATTTAGGTCCTACCTAATACTGATGATCATGTGCTAAGAACAATTAAGTAGGGTTGGTTCGGTGACTATCAGGATGATGATTGTATGACTTGTTATTAATAACGAGTAGAAGTTGTATGATGATGATTAGTAGGACTTGTTATTATGATGATGCATGATGCGAGCATGAAGAGTTATTATATATCTGTTGGTGAAATGAACATGGATTGGATTGAAGTGAAGGCAACATGCATGTGGTGCATGTCGAAAGTAGTACAATCCAAACTTGATCAAGTTAGGATTAGTATTACTTTCGACATGCACCACATGTTGCCTCACTTCAATCTATGTCATGTTTAGGCATAGCAGTAGCAGTAGCACAGAGATAAGAGAGGACACATCTCTCTATTAGCTACTTATACCAACCTAAATTAACCCCCAAAACCCCTAAACCACCTCCTTTCAAAAAAAACCTAGCCCCTGAAATGCTGACGCGTGGAAGCTTATTGGTCCCAGTTGGTGCTACCAACCGGGACCAAAGGCCCTCGTGCCTAGGCTCGCCAGAGCGGCCACGTCGAGGCCCATCTGTCCTGGTTAGTATAAGAACCGGGACTAAAGGCCTAGGGCATTAGTAACGACCCTTTAGTCCCGGTTCCCCAACCGGGACAGATGGGCCATATGAACCGGGACAAATTGCCCTTTTTCTAGTAGTGGAAGTAGCATAAGCAGGATCATATTTCATTCTAGCATTCAGAGTTTTTTGTTTCAGCTTAGCTAATAATTTCTTAAGATCACACCTATCATTGCAAGCAAGAAAATCTCTAGCAGTTTCTTCATCCATAACATAGCCCTCAGGCACAACAGGTAATTCATATCTAGGGAGAGAGTCCTTATCATCACTTTCATCAATATTATCAGTTTCAATAATTTCATTCTCCCTAGCCCTAGCAAGTTGTTCATCAAGAAATTCACCAAGTGGCACAGTAGTATCAAGCATAGAAGTAGTTTCATCATAAGTATCATGCATAGCAGAAGTGGCATCATCAATAACATGCGACATATCAGAATTAATAGCAGGTGTAGGTGTCGCAAGCTTACTCAAAACAGAAGGTGAATCAAGTGCAGAGCTAGATGGCAGTTCCTTACCTCCCCTCGTAGTTGAGGGATAAATCTTGGTTCTTGGATCTTTCAAGTTCTTCATAACGATAAGCAGATATAAATCCCAAGTGACTCAAAGAATAGATATATGCCCCCCGGCAACGGTGCCAGAAAATAGTCTTGATAACCCACAAGTATAGGGGATCGCAACAGTTTTCGAGGGTAGAGTATTCAACCCAAATTTATTGATTCGACACAAGGGGAGCCAAAGAATATTCTCAAGTATTAGCAGCTGAGTTGTCAATTCAACCACACCTGGAAACTTAATATCTGCAGCAAAGTATTTAGTAGCAAAGTAATATGATAGTAGTGGTAACGATAGAAAAGGTAACGGTAGAAAAAGTAATATTTTTGGTGTTTGATAGTGATGATAACAATAGCAATGGAAAAGTAAATAAGCAAAGAGCAATATATGGAAAGCTCATAAGCAATGGATCGGTGGTAGAGAATTATGTCGGATGCGGTTCATCATGTAACAGTCATAACATAGGGTGACACAGAACTAGCTCCAATTCACCAATGTAATGTAGGCATGTATTCCGAATATAGTCATACGTGCTTATGGAAAAGAACTTGCATGACATCTTTTGTCCTACCCTCTCGTGGCAGCGGGGTCCTATTGGAAACTAAGGGATATTAAGGCCTCCTTTTAATAGAGTACCGGACCAAAGCATTAACACATAGTGAATACATGAACTCCTCAAACTACGGTCATCACCGGAAGTGGTCCCGATTATTGTCACTTCGGGGTTGCCGGATCATAACACATAGTAGGTAACTATAGACTTGCAAGATAGGATCAAGAACTCTCATATATTGATGACAACATAATAGGTTCAGATCTGAAATCATGGCACTCGGGCCCTACTGACAAGCATTAAGCATAGCTAAGTCATAGCAACATCAATCTCAGAACATAGTGGATACTAGGGATCAAACCCTAACAAAACTAACTCGATTACATGATAAATCCCATCCAACCCATCACCACCCAGCAAGCCTATGATGGAATTACTCACACACGGTCGCGAGCATCATGAAATTGGTGATGGAGGATGGTTGATGATGACGATGGCGACGGATTCCCCTCTTCGGAGCCACGAACGGACTCCAAATCAGCCCTCCCGAGAGAGTTTAGGGCTTGGCGGTGGCTCCGTATCGTAAAACGCGATGAATCCTTCTCCCTGGTTTTTTTCTCCCCGAAAGTGAATATACGGAGTCAGGGTTGAGGTCGATGAAGCGTCAGGGGGCCCACAAGACAGGGGGGCGCGCCTAGAGGGTAGGGCGCGCCCCCACCCTCGTGGATAGGTGGAGGCCCCCCCTGACGTGGATCTTCCTTCTAGTATTTTTTATATATTCCAAAATAATTCTCCGTTGATTTTCAGGTCATTCCGAGAACTTTTATTTCTGCACAAAAATAACACCATGGCAATTCTGCTCAAAACAGCGTCAGTCCGGGTTAGTTCCATTCAAATCTTGCAAGTTAGAGTCCAAAACAAGGGCAAAAGTGTTTGGAAAAGTAGATACGATGTCGATGTATCACACACATTTTCGTCTTGACTCTTCGGTAGAAACTTTGGGGCACTCTTTGAAGTTCTTTGTGTTGGTTGAATAGATGAATCTGAGATTGTGTGATGCATATCGTATAATCATACCCGCGGATACTTGAGGTGACATTGGAGTATCTAGGTGACATTAGGGTTTTGGTTGATTTGTTTCTTAAGGTTTTATTTTACTACGAACTCTAGGGCTGTTTGTGACACTTATAGGAATAGCCCAATGGATTGATTGGAAAAAATAACTTTGAGGTGGTTTCGTACCCTAAAATAATCTCTTTGTTTGTTCTCCGCTATTAGTGACTTTGGAGTGACTCTCTGTTGCATGTTGAGGAATTGTTATATGATCTAATTATGTTACGTGTTGAGAGAATTTGCACTAGTGAAAGTATGAACCCTAGGCCTTGTTTCAAAGAATTGCAATACCGTTTGTGCTCACTTTTATCATTAGTTACCTTATTGTTTTTATATTTTGAGATTACAAAAACCTACATCTACCCTCCATATTGCACTTGTATCACCATCTCTTCGCCGAACTAGTGCGCCTATACAATTTATCATTGTATTGGGTGTGTTAGGGAAACAAGAGACTCTTCGTTATTTGGTTGCAGGATTGTTTGAGAGAGACCATCTTCATCCTACGCCTCCCACGGATTGATAAATCTTAGGTCATCCACTTGAGGAAAATTTGCTACTGTCCTACAAAACTTTGCACTCGGAGGCCCAACAACGTCTACAAGAATTGTATAGTAGACATCACGCATGGGTGGGGGTCATAACATTCGCATATGGCGCGACCGTTGGCTGCCTACTGAGCCGTCGTGCCAACCCATTACTCGGCAAGGAGCATGCCGACTAAGGAGAGTGGCGGAGCTCCTCAACGAGTCAGGCAGCTGGCGGATGGATCTCCTTCGTCGCCACTTCCTTCCTCCGGACGTCAACTCGATTAGTAGCATCGGGACATCACCGCGCGTCACCGACGACATCCTCGCATGGGCGCATGAGAAGAACAGTATCTTCACCGTTCGTTCCGCCTATCGCCTAGCCATGGACGAGCGTGAGCGTCCATTGGCAACTTCTACGAGCAGGGCACCGGATGGTCGTCGCGCTATCTGGAAGACCATATGGGGGTGCCTTGCTCCCCAAAAGGTAGGCATGTTCGCGTGGAGAATTGTAACCAACTCGTTGGCCACCTGGGTTAATAAGTTCTCTCGCCACCTCGAGCTTACTGACACGTGTCCTCTTTGTGGCATAGAACGAGAGGACGGTTTTCACGCGATGTGCGGGTGCCCACTTGCCAGAGACTTGGGGCGAGCCATGGAGAAAGACTGGCCGATCCCCAAGGTGGAGACCATAGAGAATGATGGGCCGGAGTGGCTCTTCACGCTTCTCAACCCTCTGTCGGACACGGCGCATATGGCGGTCCTCATGACCATGTGGCGGACATGGTACGTTCGCAATGAAATTACCCATGACAAGGTTCCTCCACCAACAGAAGCATCAAGGCGTTTTCTTCATGGGTGTATCAATTCCCTGTTATGCATTGAGTAATTCCCACATGCAGACATGGTGAAAGGAAAAAAAATGGTTGTGCATGAAACGGGCCAGCCTAAGCATGCTAGCGAAGAGGAGGAGCCACCGCTCCAGTGGTTACCGCCCCCAACCGGCCTAGAACTCGTCCCGTACCTTGAAGAACGTCTACCGAGATTGTGTCCGCTTTAGTTCGTCTAGCGAACACGTTGGTATATGCTATGCTGAATTACTGCTATACTTCTTGTCGACTTGGGACTGAATGTGTATCCGTAGAGTAGCGGAGTAGCACCGGTCACGCAGGACTGAATGTGTATCTGTGGGAATTCCCCTGCAGCACTCTGTTTTGCCGATTCATCCATCTTCATAGTAAACAGATTAGCTTGCCTGCGGATTGCTTTCACATCTGTCATGCTGATTTTCATTAGCCAAACTCTCCAATTAGAAAAAATGGACCTCACAAACAGGGTTTAGAAGGAACATGGTTCTTACTCTCCCTCTCAGAAAAGAAAATGGTTCAGGTCTTCACTACACATACAAGTTATTAATTCAGGTTTTCACTACAGACAGAAGCTATTAATTCAGGTTTTCAGTACAATAACTATCAGAGAATCAGGGTTCCATAGTAAAAAACAACCAAAGAAATTTACAGAGAAATAGCAGCACTCGTGATAAAAATAATAAAATGAAGACAGATTAATGTGTCATTGATTTGAGATAACACTAGTAGAAAATAAGGCTTTGGTCAAAGCGCAATATACACATTAGTCCCGGTTGCGTTACGAACCGGGACTAATGTGTGAGCATTAGTCCCGGTTCGAGTGGCTAAAGGCATTAGTCCAGGTTCAATTGAGCCCTTTAGTCCCGGTTTGAGACACGAACAGGAACTAAAGGGCATCGCACCCTTTAGTCCCGGTTCATATCTCAAATCGGGACTAAAGGTGATTTGAATCACGACAAGTACGACTCTTTCAACCCCGTTCTCTTGAACGCTTCTGCATAGCGATCTACAAGGGTATGTAGATGAACTCTCCTTCCCCTCGTTGCTGGTTTCTCCATAGATAGATCTTGGTGACACGTAGGAAAATTTTGAATTTCTGTTACGTTCTCCAACACAAGGCCCACCAGGCGATTTTTCAGCCGCCGGCGTCGAAAAACGGCCCAGTCGCACCTCTAAAGGCCCTTTTTTCGCCGGCTCGGGCCGAAATTGACGTCGGTGGACCCAGGCCGAACAGGCGCGCTGGGGGCGCTTGGGGGCGCCGGCCGAATCATTTTTGGTGCGAAAATCGGCGGGGCCTCCTTGGCAGCAACTCGGCTCTTCTCGCCGCTTCGTCGTCCTCATCGCCTCGGTTCCCGCGGCGAAATCAATGCCAAAGCTGCCGCGCGCTACCGCGCCAGTCAGCCTCCTCCATTGATGCCTCACGGGCGGCGCAGTGAAGACGAGACGACGCGTGTCCCTCACCCGCCATGCGTATACACGGCGGCCACACGTACGGGCGGCGCCTCCGCCTATATAAGCCGCCCCAGCACGCCGGTGACGCACAGGCTCTCCACCGCCTACGCCCTTGTTCCTCGACACCCCCATTCCTCCCTCTATTCTCGCCGTTTCCAGTTCAACCATGGCCGAGCGCTTTTCAGGCGATGGCGCGGCGGCGAATGGCTTCGGCCGCCGCCATCTTCACAAAGACGAAGCTCGGCTTCTCTACGAGGCCGAGTACCCGGTCCCGCCGGACATGCGGGTGCCCGAGGCGTGGAGGATCAGCGCCGGTGGGGTCCCGGTGCCACCGCCGCCCACCGGGGCGGCCCGGCGTGCGGAGATCGCGTGTATCCACGTCTCTCTGCCGCAGGCGGCGAGGGAAGGTCCGTGGTACGTCCTCGACAGCCCGCTCTGGGATCAGTACTTCCAGCGCCGCCACACCAAGCAGCTCGAGGCCACCAATGGCGTCGTGTCCTCCGGAAGGCTCAACTCCAAAGGCCGCCGCCGATGGTGGGGCGTGTCCGGCCGCACGCTGGAGGTCGTCCTCGAGTACATCGAGGGCGGCAACAAGCCCAGGCTGGAGAACCCCTCTCCCTGCCTCCGCCCCGTCAAGCCGGAGCCCCGGGACACACCGGTCAGCCATCGCACCCGCAGCTCCGGCGTCCACATCGCCGACTCCTTCCCACCTCTGGCCTCCTCATCCTCGTCAGGTCGAAGGAGGAGCCCCGCCTCCCCGCGGAGTACGAGGCCCTTGTCCGACGCGGCTTCTCCGATGAGGCCGCCCTAAAGTGGGCGTGGGACGACTACCTCCGCGACGTGATGGTCCGGCAGCGCCGAGCCCTGGAGGAGATAGCCGCCCGCAAGCGTGGGCGCGAGGACGAGAATGGCGTGGTGGTCCTCGACAACGACGAGGACGCCCCCGGACCGTCCAAACCGCCACGCCAACCTGGGGAGGGGTGCAGCAGGGACGGCGGCCGCGGAGGAGGCGACGACGACGACGACGACGATGACGACGGCGACTACACGAAGTTCTACAGGCTCCTCGGCAGGTAGAGCTTCAAGGGCGGCGGCGGCGAGGAACGGCGGGCCTAGTAGCGTTTTTTTTCTTTTTCTTTTGTAAAATATTTTAAATATGTATGAACTCGCCGAAGTTTGGGCTTATTTGCGCCTTGTTTGTGCCGACTTTTAGTTTTCAAAAAAATAGGCGAGGGAGACTGGGGAACATCACGCCCCAGCACACGGTTTGCGTCGGTGCGCCCCCAGGGCGATTCGGCTGGAGATGCTCTAAAGGGCCCATTTCTCAAAATCTACCCTCCCCCGTGTGTATCGCCATTTCAGTTTTGAAAAAAAACAAAAAAATGATAAAAACTTCAAAAAATAAAATCCTTGGAGATGTAGTTATATTACTACATCTACTAGTTAGGAAAATTAAAAAAACTTGAATTTGGACATGTTTTGCAAAAAAGTGTCATAAAAAATGGCTATACTTTTGTATACAATTCGGAAAAAAGTATAATATATCAAAATGCTCAGCACGAAAATCTGCTTCAGATTTTGACCGCCGTAGGCCTGTTTGCAAATTTTTAGAATCCTAAAATTCTGAAAGGAAAAAAGATATGCTCAAATTTCAGTTTTTTTGAATTATGGTTAAATCTGGTCAAACTATGGTCAAACTACTTATTCAAAAAGTATTAGTGTTACTACATAATTATTCAAGAATATTAGTGTTACTAAATATTTTTTTCATTTTTTTAATTTTGGTCAAATCTGGTCAAACTATGGTCAAACTAGTTACTCAAGAAATATTAGTGTTACTAAATAATTATTGTTTTTTAGATTAATAGTTTCAAACTCAAACAGTGAAACGTGTGACTTCATGGTCAAGCTAAACACCTGAGGGTTAATAGGATTGACATCTTACTATTGTCAGGAAAACAACAAGTGCAGACTTGGAAGCGAGGGGGAATAGAACCCCGAAGTTAAGCGTGCTCAGACTGGAGTAGTGCTCAGATTTGGAATAATGAGGAGTGATTAAAGATTAGAGGTTAAATTGAGCAGTGATTTCCTTTAGTCCCGGTTGATGTTACCAACTGGGACCAAAGGTGGAGCTCCAGACAGCAGCCACGTGGAGGGCCTTTAGTCTCGGTTCGTATAAGAACCGGGACTAAAGGGGGAGAGAGGGCTTTAGTACCGACCCCGGGACTAAAGGCCCTCCAGAACGGGGACAAATGGCCCTTTTTCTACTAGTGTAACTGCAATTTCCCCTGGACCTAGATCTAAAACAGGAGCTCTGGACCCAGATTTACAGAGAAATAACAACCCTCATGGCAAAGAAAATATAACTGCAATTTAATATGGAAGTGGTGAACCAAGATGATTTCCTCTGTTTTATCATGCAACTATTGCCTTGGATTAGGAACTCTGGATTCAGATTTCAGAGTTCCATATTTTCTTTTTAGCAGATGTGAAGGGGCAATTCCAGTGGGTACAAACTGCAATTCCATGGGAACACCACATGCATGATGCTCCACCATGCCATAGTAATGCAATTGGTCATGGCATTTGGATGACCCAAGGAGATCTTTGGTAGCAAGGGAATCAACACTATATATATGCAAGCGGAAGTGTTTTCGCCACCACACAGTGACACAATGCATATATGGAGGTCCTTTGTTGGGTGGATGAAACTGTCCATAGTCCACACTCTTCTGTTTGCGAGATATTAGAGTAAACCAATACAAAGAGCACATTTTGGTCAATTGAATTTGCAAACCGACAACGGAGATGGCTTGAAGTATGGTATAAGGAATGTCGAAGCCAACCCTTGAGTGATGTGTGCTTCCTCTGCTCAATCGCAATTGCTTGTGTTTCTGCAACTGGTGGAAGCCACAAGTCGAATTGCTCCATCCTTTTGTTTTTCTAGGTGCAACATGTGGTGCTTCACGACCACTGCCTCCTTTGTCTATGCAATTAAGAAGATGCATAGACAACACACAACCACTTCAGTTGCAGCCATTTCAATAGCAAAATATCTTGGATAATAATGCTACTGTTCTGATGCTAAAATGTTTGTTTCTTTTATAAAAAAAGGTGTATATTGATAAGGAAACACAGAGTCATTACAATCTTTATCTCACCCGATCCGCCATGCAAGCCATTCAAACTAAATCTGGCTAGGCAATCAGAAACATATCAATTTTGCACTACGGTTAACTTTTGGTAGCCTAGGTATGGGTCCGACCCATACCTAGGTCTCGTTCCTGCCTTCGGTTTACAAGAAGAACCGGAACCCACACGTTTCCCCAGAGCGAATATTCGACCATGATCCGGAACGTGCCCGTACCTCCAAATCTGAGGAATCACGCGGAACCGAGTCCCTCTCTCATCTTCCCTGCCACGCCTCTCGGGCTCTCCCTCTCCTTCTATGCATGTGGATCCACCATGATATTTTGTTGACGAGAGAGTGAGATGGAGAAACAAATCCATGACTTAGGTAGGCAAGCGAAAAGGTTCATCTATTTTTACCAATTGCAATGCAGACCATATCCAAACTATCCATGCATAGAAAGATGGAACTTAGAAAATGGCCGAATTCAGATTTCTTGCTCTTTCAGCAAATGAAAAACAAAATGGTTCATGTTTTCCTTAGAAAGGGTGCCACCTACTGCTAACACCACTGAGAACTTTCAGAGTTTACAGAAGACGGCAGGAGACGTAGCCGATGAGCCCGACGACAGCAAGCTCCCCCTTGCGAGCTCGATGAGGAATACAAAGGCGGTGGCGTCTTCTTGGCAGGTTATGCCTCCCCCCTTCGATTCCTTACTGAAATTGTTCGATACCACTCCATGATTTATGTGTTAAAACTGATTTTTTCACTGAAATTGTTCGACAGGCGTAGAGAGTTAGTTACTGAAATTGTTAGGGTACCATAAAAAAGCTCTACTCAGTACGCTGGTGGTTCTCTGGTTTTGATGTACTATTCAGCGACTTGATGCACAATAATCGCAGTTTCAAGTTGGTGTAATCATTCTATATTATTGATTGTTGCTTGTCCAGCACTTTTGACAGCAGGCATGTTTGAAGGAAGTGTTTCAGAAGCTCCAACGCTTGATGCTCTCTAACTGGCATCAAGTAGTGGTGCAGTACCTGACCCTTCAATTATTCAGTACTATCCTAACCCAGGGCCTAATTGGAGATGAACAATCATGAGGACACCACTTGGGACTCAGCGAAAACAACAGAAATCCCTTCTATCACCATGATTGCAATTTTTATGCATTGGGGATCTTGGTCAAGCCTAGCCTAGCCTAGTGCGTACTCCAATTCCTTTTATGAATTGGGGATGAACACGGGGATTTTGGTGTTTATTTGGCTTTCTTCAGATCTTGCAACGATTATATATCCAGTTTCTTTTATAGAATCCCGTGATATATCTATGTCGTCCACTACCTGCTCCTGCAGCCATGATTGAATGATCATTGACCACTGACCATTTTTGGAACCAAGATTTCTCATTAACTAATGCTCCCGCAGCCATGTTTGAGAATGTGACTAATGGATTGTCGTTTCTTCCTGCACTGTAAGCACAATAAAATTATCTCCTGGAAAATCGAGCTTCTTAATTTGTGACGACGACAAGGTCCGGCGAGCAGGAAGGTATGTTCCATAACTTTCACAATAGCCAACTGTCTGAAAGTGAAATATTTACTTGATTTATGTGTTGACAACATTACTTGTAACCTGATTCGGGCTTTATAAAATCCCAATATTTTGACTGCATTTATATGTTGGTATCTGCACATGTTCAGATGGAGTATATTGGCCACATCTCTATATTACTTGGAGCAACATTCAATCAGAAATCAGTAGCAACATTGTTAGATTGGAGTCATGTCAGAAAACAGAAGATTATCACTGATGTTTCCAAAATTGGAGCCTGTCAAACTATCACTGAAGTTTAACTGAATTCATCTAGATAACTGAATTTGTGGCTTAATCTTCTTCTTATAGTTTAGACTAAAGCCTGAGATTGCCTCTCATTTAGATAACTTTATAGCTACTCCTTGTAATTCTTTTGACTGGGAGTTTTACATCTTGCTCATTTTTGACTGAGAAACAATTACTACAGCTTCTCTGAATTTCAAAACACTATGATTGACAGACACAGCACACTATAAATTTCAGAGAAGAGCAGCAGTAGATTATGCACGAATCTGTGTAAATTGATATAATTGGAGTAGCTGATGGAGTACAAAATGCAATTGACATTTTTATTTACAGTAGCTGATGGAGTACAGTAGCTGACATTTTTATTTACTCCATTGAGACTGTAAATTGACGAGGAGTACAATAGTTAGGCACAGTAAATTGATGGAGTACAGCAGCTGAAAATCATTTGATGAAACAGAGAATGAAATTGACATTTTTATTACTCCAATTAACACTGCAATTGACATTTTTATTACTTCAATTAACACGGCAATGCAATTGACACAGGTTCAGAGTATTGTAGCTGCAGCCAACAGCAGCAGCCGAGGCAATCAGCAGTCGCCAACAGCAGCAGCTGGGCCGGGACTCGATCGAGCGGGCGGCAGCAGCAGCAGGTGGCGAGCGGGCGGCAGCGGCAGCAGCAGGTCCGCGTGGTCGTCTCACCGCCGGGGAAGATCCGCCTGGTCCTGCCCGCGAAAGTCAGCGAGAGGGGAGCGGCGGCTGGGGTTGCCGCGGGCGCGAGGAACGCGAGCAGGGCGACGAGGAGGAAGCGCCCGTCGAAGTGGCCGCCTTTGAAGAGCAGCCGCAGCTGGGCGGCGGAGCAACCGCAGGTAGGCGGACGGCGGCACAGGTGGACGACGGCGCAGGTGGGGGCTGCCGACGGTGGCTACGACGGCCGCTTGGTCCAGCCGCGGGCGAAGGAGAGGAAGCAGAGGTGAGGGCCTGAAGGGGGATTAGTACGAGATTTAAAACCAGAAGTTTTTATTTTGCTAAATTAGAAATGAACTGAGCTCCGGACATTCTTTTCCGAACGGAGGGAGTATGTGTTTATCAAACGTACTTGCAAAGTCTAAAGACAACATCTATCTGAAAAAACAAAAACGGAGTTGTGTGTTATTGACAATATGTGTATGTTTCTGTCAAACCTTGTAGTACTCTACACGAAGGAAACATACACAACATGCTTCGTGTCATACCTCTCTCTCTCTCTCTCTTTCAGAATATGGAAACTCTAACTCTGGATCCAGATTTCAGACTTTCGCATTTTCTTTTCAACAGAGATGAAAGGGCGATTCCAGCGGTTAAAAACCGCACTTCCAGATAGCACAATAAGCATGATTATCCATCATGCCATAGTGATGCAAATACTCATGGCAATATGATGACCCGATGAGCTCTTTGGTGGCAAGGCAGTCAACACTATATGTATGCACGTCGAGGTTTTTTTCACCACCACACAATGCATATATGGAGGTCCATTGTTGGGTGCGTGAAACAATCCATATATACTTCATACTCTTTTGTTTAGGAGATATTAGAGTAAACCAATACCCAGGAAGAAAAAGATGCACCTCCAGCTCAGCCTCCATCTGGACAAGTCTCAAGCATAAGGACCACCCAAAGTTCCAAGAATATAAGCAAATTGAAAGGATGTCTATAGGAGGCACATCTCCTAGGCATCATTTTGCACCCAAATCTTCGTTGATATACCCAAAAAAATTTCTTATTATAACCTGATCCATGGATATGGCATAGAAAATATCCATAGGGCTCACATGTCTCGCCCCTGGGAGCATCACCCGCCTTGGGATGCACCCCTAGAGGAGCTCCAGAGGATAAGAGGTAGGGTCCTACAAATAATGACATTTAAGGTCCATAACTTATCTCACCGCTACAGCCCGCCCGATTCTTAGGATCACAAACTTGGAGAAAGAGGTCCATCCACATTGCAAAGGCAACAAGAACAACCCCCATCCCCAGCTCCCTCCCTGAAAGCTCTTGACCAGTCTTGTTTTCGGTCGTCCAATGTAGCTCTCCTTCTTTGGATTCTTTGAGAGGGCTCAGGGAAGAGTTTTGTTAGACTTACGGACACAAACTGACTGATGACAACATACGGGCTAACCTCACCTGGCAATGGTTCATTGGAAATCAGGGGGATCCACAGTTGAAATAGGGGAGGGGGGGGGGGATGAGTTCAGATACGTAATCCCATGTGTTCCCATTGTGGCTTTCTATCCATAAGTGTAGGATTTTCGCTCCGGGAATCCATTGCATGGGGGAGAGTCGAGTAAGGCTTTGCGTGAGTGAGCTGAACGGACACAAAATAGGTGGCGAAAGAGAGAGGGTAAAAAATCGGGTAGGGATATAATCAAATACGAGGTGAGATCTATGAGATCAAGTTGCACTAAAAAATGCTCTAAAAAAGTTCCATAAAAAACTCCTTAAAGAAAAGTATGTTTTTATCCATGAAGTTTACTGAAAGTATACATCTGGCCCATGAAGATTGCTTAGGCAACATTTAGTCCCCCATGTCTCAAAACAGGCTAACTTTTGTCCAAAATGAAATAAGAGGAAAAAAACCCGGCCATGTGTCATTGATTTTCTCTCTCCTCCTTAATATGCTATATGGGCCATAAATTTTTTTTGAACTCATTCTCCTCCAAGCCTCAGGTTCCCCGCCTCCCCGATCACCGCGGCAAGAGGAAGTGTGCATGGCGCTGGTGGGAGGACGACCTCCTCGCCTCCTCGTCAGCCACCATGAGCGCCTCGCAAGGAGACGGCTGGGAGGAGACGTTCATCCATATCCATAAAGACTAGCACAATAAAAAGGGAGAAGTTGCGAATCAACCTGTGGTTGAGTTGGTTAGGTGGACAGTGATATCCCCAACCCATCAAGGTTCAAATCCTGGTGCTCGCAGTATTCCTGAATTTATTTCAGGATTTCCAGTGATGCGCTTTCAGTGGGAGGAGACGTTCCCGTCGACGACGACTACGGTGACTTCGTAAATCTCAAGATGATATGCCGTAAATCTCAAGATGATATGCCGGCTCAGTCTCTCGGAGGTGCTCATAGGGGTAGGGTGTGCGTGCGTGCGTTGAGTGTATGCGCGTGTATATGAGTGGTTGTGTCTGTATTGATGCTAAAAAAAAGGAGAAGTTGTTCACGTCTTTTGTTTCAATTTGACTCTCTCAGCTATATACCACAATTGTTTTCCTTTATGTTTCTTGCGGTCACTAATTAAAGTGTTACATCTGTTGCCGAAAAAGAATAAAGAGAGACGGACATTGTCATTACACTGTGAATTTTGTAAACAAGATTAATGTGATCCGGTTTTAAATGAGATGCTTTTCGTTTTCTTTGTAAACCAGACATACACCACACCATCATCTTTTTTTAGAACACATTACAGATGCACACATTCACATATACCGAGCGACATCTTGAGATTGGTGAAATCATCAGAGGCGCCTCGTAGTTGACGAAAACGTCTCGCTAAAAATCATGAAATAAATTCAGAAATAATGCGAGCACCAGGATTTGAACCTTGATGGACAGAGGACACCATTGTCCTCCTAACCATCCAAGCATAGGTTGGTTCACCACTACACCATCATCTCTTGCAGTATGTTCAGAACAATTTAATAGATTTGTCATGTTAAGGTGAGACTGCAGACTTTTGAACGGGCGATGATTCTGGAGAAAGAGATGGATGTTCTTGCATGAACATGATATAGATGATAATTGCCAAGGACAAAGTGGAAGAGAAATTCGTTGTTAGCTACATAAATAGAAATCATATTACATGTTGGTTGACACACATTTTTCAATTTAAAGAACTGTTTGATCGGTATATTTGTATTTCTTTTCCCCATTAGTAATTAGGTCTGCATATAATTAGGCATGAGGTCATGGGTTCAAATCCTGAAAACAGCCCCTTACAAAAATATAAGGAAAGGTTGTCTACTATACACCCAAAGTGGTCGGACCCTTCCCCGGACCCTGCGCAAGCGGGAGCTATATGCACCGGGCTGCCTTTTTTTAGTAATTAGGTCTGCATATAGTTAGGCGTGTAATAATTAATTAATTAATTAATTAGGTAGACGGTTAATCACACTTAATTAATTTGAAAGCGCTCGCGGGCAAGGAGGGCCACCAAACTCTCGCCGACATTGACGACTGCCAGCAGGCTCTCTGCAACATGGCCGGCCAACATGGACAACGGTCACCATAAGCTCACGACATAGGTAACCAAGCGTTTGTCGGGTTGTATTTTTGCACTCGGATCGTGCCAAGATGAATGAATAAAACACAACCATTTCTAGAGAAAAACATATTTTCTTTGAGCTGATTGTCAAAAGTAAAGAAGTGTATTAGCTAAGATAGCATTGTTCTTGATTATTTTAGCTTCGTGAATAGTAGTATCTTAATTGTTTTTAGAGCCCGTGGCAAACACACGGGCATTCTACTAGTAGTATCTTTGATTATCTTCGGCCGCATGCAATAATTCAGTTCCTTCCATGCATTGTAATACTTTCTCAGTTCCTAAATATAAGTTTTTTTGGACATTTCAACAACGACTATATACAAATATATATAGACATATTTTAAAGTATAGATTGACTCATTTTGTTTCGTATATAGTCCGCATTGAAATCTCTAGAAAAACATCGATGGCTATAGTTATTCCACCAATGTATACACATTCAAGCAGTAGGTTGTGAGCAGCAGGTTAGTGTTATTGTCGCTAATATCACCAGCGTGTATGCAGTTCCATTATTTGTGTAGGTAGCTATATGTGATTCGCGTTAATGTACTGGGTTATTTCATAGTCTCTTTTCTCACAGAGCATAAGAACTGTTGGTACCTTTTCTTTGCAGTCCGTACTTACGATGCTTAGTTATAACCATATTTTCTTAAGGAGGAATGCCTCCAACCTCGCGTCTTTTGACGCACACAGCCATATTATTAAAGATCTAGATTCTAAATAAAGTCTAAAAAAGTCTTACGAAACTCATACAAGAAAACGATAGGTCATAAGCGGCGAAAATAGATTAAGATGACTAAACACTTATTCTATTATTGGATCGTCATCCAAACCGGTGGTATGTATCCCATCAAACCATCTGTCATCGATTGCATCCAATATCCATAAGCTCCCTGTGGTCTACACGGCTGAGTAAGGACCATGTACGGATCAAAGTCGATGCTCTGAGGATAACTTGCAAATTTTTTTTGATGGTTTGTCTGATAAAAACAACATTATTCTGACAATTTCAAATGACTCAAAGTAATGCATACACTCCTACTCAAATATGTGCCGCGGTTTTAGACCCAATCCCAATTAAACAAGTCCTAAATAAATGTGTAACCGAGATGAGTGGGCAAAGGAGAAACATATGTTCTGTTGTTTCGTCATGATCACAAAAGCAACAATGTTTACTACCTTCCTAGCTACGCCCTATCAAGTTATCATTTTTCAAAATGACTTCCTTATGCACAAACCATATGAACATCTTGATTTTCAACAGCATCTTAATTGTTCTAATGTGAATCGACCTCGGGATAGGCCTGGTGTGCGACAAAACGGAGGACATTCTTCATGTATGAGTCCATACCGAACAACCCATCTTGCCGATGGCGGTGAACAGCACGGAAAGATCGTGGCCTTTCGCGTGCATCCTGCAGCAAGTCTTTTCCTTGGCTGGCGAGCTCTTCGGCTGTCTTGAGCTCCTTGCTAACCTTTTTGCCAAAGTAGCACCACGTGAAGCAATTCAGGCAAGCCTTGATCCATTGCGCCTTACCGATCAACTTATCCACCCTCCCAGCCACCCGACGTGTTTCTCGGACAACGGATGTGGATCCAGGCGGAGGAGCTCATACCTGATGTGCTGCAGCCTCTCGACTGCATCTTCGAGATCGTTGACGCGGCGGTCATGTGATATAGATAAAGAGAGCACTGCAGCTCGGGCTTATATTAGTACTTTCGCTCCTTGCTAACCTTCTTGCCAAAGTAGCAGCACGTGAAGCAATTCAGGCAAGCCTTGATCCCTTGCGCCTTACCGATCAACTTATCCACCCTCCCAGCCACCCGACGTGTTTCTCGGACAACGGATGTGGATCCAGGCGGAGGAGCTCATACCTGATGTGCTGCAGCCTCTCGACTGCATCTTCGAGATCGTTGACGCGGCGGTGCACGTTGAAAGGGTACCCCGACGTGGTCCGCCACGGGATCCCAGAACTTTGTGATTACAAGCACAAGTAGCGGAATAGAAATAGAGATGACGATGCTCCAGGTTTCTGACACCTGCATCATCTTCTCTTCAGAGAAATAAACGTAAACTGCTCCCAGCTACACGCCTACACGGGTAGATGCATGCGAACTCCCACGACCGCGGCCTATATATGCTTATCCCCTTGATTGCTAGGCCGTGGTAGCTAGCGCGTAACGACGACTGTAACGCATCAAGATCGGAGCTTCAGGTGCCTTCCATAATTTTCGGGTTTCATCGTGTGATTTGTTTGGTCCGTTGCATTTCATCTTTGCATCATGTGCATTGCATCATATCATCATGCAACCCGTTTTAAAACTCACTAAATAAATTGCATGGATTTTCGGTCCATTTAAACCGAGGGAATTCATACGGTGATTTTCTTTATAACATATCCTCCCGATATTAGGAAGCTATATTAAATATTCCAATAATTTGGATTCACCCATAAACACACTTGCAAAATATCCCAATGCCTTTGTTATCTTAATTCTTGGTCTCCAACATTGCCATATATTCTTTCATCATATTCCGGAGCTCCACCAAAAATCGAAACATTTTTGGACACCTCTAATTCCTAGTCCTTGTTCAAACCATTTGAATTAAATTCAAATGACTTTGAATTAAATTCTTGCAATCATGCCTCTCCTATTTTTCGTGGACCGTGCATATTTTTACGAGTCCGTAAAAATTATCCACATGTCCAACTTTCTCCCCTAACCTCTCTTTCTTTTTCTTTCATATCTCTATTTTGTTTTTGTTTTGTTCTTTAGAGTGAGAGAGAGAGAGAGACAGCCCAGCCGGCCTCTTAAGCCAGCGGACAGCCAGCCTATAGGTCATCCGCAGCCAGGCCCTTTAGGCCCAGCCGACCCCCCTAGGCCTTCCTTCCTCTGCAGGCCAGCCCGCACCTAAACCTAACACTCTCCCCGACCGTAACCTCTCCCTCTCGATCCCTCCTCGTTCCCTCGCGCCACCAGAGAACCTTCGTCCCGACCCCTCGCTCTTCTCTCCCTCGATCCCCTGCATCTTCCTGTTGCTTGCACGCATAGAGCCGAGGGAGAGGAGCTCCTTCGCCCGATCCATGGCCTCTCCCTTCCTCCCCTCATCGCTTCTCTTCAGTGCCGCCGCCCTCGACCAACCTTGCCGTCGCCATGGCCTGGAGCCCGCGCGCTCGGTTGCTTCATGGACCGCAGCCGTCGGCTTCTCCTTCCTCCTGCCCTGACCCACTGCTGCGGTGCCACACCACGGCAACCGCGCCCTGCTGCCGCTGTTCTTCTACACGCCGTCATCCGCGACCACCAGGAGGCTGCCGCCCGCCTCGCACCTCTGCTGCCGGCGATGGGGGCCGCTGGAGCATGTCCGCCGTCGACCTCCTCGGCCAACCGGGTCGTGCCGTCCATTCGTCGCGCCCTCCTCCTCTCCTGTCGTGCAGCCATGGCCCCAAGCTCCTGCTGCTCGCCATGAACGTCCGTCGACCTCCCCTTCCCCTGCTCCTCCTCGTGCGCCCGAGGTCCATCGCACCTCCAGCCTCCAGGAGCTTCGCCTCCCTTGCTCCACGCCAAGGGCGATGGTAGCCACTCCGTCCTGCTGCTGCTCTTCCCGTGCCGCGCCGCCGGCGACCTCCTGTTGCTGCAGGACCACCGCCTCGCTGCCCTCGTGCGCCTCCACCTCTGTTGCCTCCGTTTGGGGCTGTTTCGTTTTGGGCTTCATGGAAAAGTCCTTTCCGACAAGTGTACGAGTACACAGTGTCGCGTCCAGTACCTCTACCGGCGTCTCCGAAATCACCAAGGCTTGCAGCCCACCAAGACCTTGACCTCAGTACATGTACGACTACAATGTGAACGTGTACCACGACGACCCTCGAATAGCTCAGATCCGTTAAGTTCCACTACCGCCGACTAGTACGACTACCGTCGTAAAACGAGACCGTCAAGACCCCATGGACGTCAAGTTCCGTGTCGTGACCCCGAACATCTACGGAATGTGCACGACTACGAAATGTGTACCAATACCGTTGCCGAAGACCCGTGTAACGGAACCGTCAAGTTCGACTATCGTCGCGTGAACAACTACTTCCTCTACCATCGCCGAGTACCACTACTTCCCACGACGATCGTGAACGACTACACCGCTTGACCCGAGCCGCTCCGAGAACGCACGCGTCGAAGGTATAACCCCGAGACAACGCCCGTGAACGAATGAATGCATGTTGTATGAGATGCACCCTTGTTCGCCTCGAGTCTGAATTGTGGGTGCACGTTGCCCCTCTCTTGTCTTGGCACCGACAAGTGGGAACCCGATATCTGGGAGTACCCCACCATCCTTACATGACACGCTCCCGCCACACTTTCTTTTGCACCGACGTCTCAATGAGTTGTCGGAACCGGAACGTTGCCATGGCACCGTTTCGTTATCGTCGTCGTGGCACCCCTTTTGTTTCCGCCACGATGACAAATGCCTTATATCTTATCATGCCAACATTTTCATAAATATTGCATAAAACTTGCACATGACATTCGCATCATGATAATAACATTTAAAATGTTAAAATTGTTGTTTGTCTTAAATTGCTAAATGCATATGGGGAATTACCGGAATTTTTGTTTGACGTTCCGGCCTCATTTAAACTTGCCTAAATAGATAATTTCTTTATCCTTCTCCTCTTGTCATATTTAACAACATTTAATATTGTTGAGTACCTAAACGAGAGAGAACTAAATAAATATTGTGGTGTTTCGTCAATATGCAACTCGTTGCATATTGAGCTCCACTTAATTTGTAGGATTGCTTGTGCACTTTGTCATGCCATGCTTCATTAAACCGGACATGCATCATACTTGTTTGCGCATCATGTCATTGTTTATGTGATGGTTGTTTACTATGTTGTTTGCTTCTTTCCGGTGTTGCTTCTTTGGGTTAGTTCCGATAATGTCGCGTTTGTGAGGATCCATTAGACTACGTCCGTTTGTCTTCTTCATGGACTCGCTCTTCTTCCTTGCGGAATTTCAGGCAAGATGACCATACCCTCGAAATCACTTCTATCTTTGGTTGATAGATGCTCGCTCTTTTGCTATGCTGTGATACCTACCACTTGCTATGTCATGCCTCCCATATTGCCATGTCAAACCTCTAACCCACCTTATCCTAGCAAACCGTTGGTTGGCTATGTTACCCTTTGCTCAGCCCCTCTTATAGCATTGCTAGTTGCAGGTGAAGATGAAGTTTGTTCCATGTTGGAACATGTTTATGTTGGGATATCACCATATCTCTTATTTAATTAATGCATCTATATACTTGGTAAAGGGTGGAAGACTCGGCCTTATGCCTGGTGTTTTGTTCCACTCTTGACGCCCTAGTTTCTATCATACCGGTGTTATGTTCCTTGATTTTGCGTTCCTTACGCGGTTGGGTTATAATGGGAACCCCTTGACAGTTCGCTTTGAATAAAACTCCTCCAGCAAGACCCAACCTTGGTTTTACCATTTGCACTAACAACCTATCACCTTCCCTTGGGTTCTGCAGACTCAAGGGTCATCTTTATTTTAACCCCCCCGGGCCAGTGCTTGTCTAAGTGTTGGTCCGAACTAGAGTCCTTTGCAGCCCCACCTCGGGGAAACTTGAGGGCTGGTTTTAGTTGTACGGAGCGCTCATCCGGTGTTGCCCTGAGAACGAGATATGTGCAGCTCCTATCAGGATGTCGGCACATCGGGCGGCTTTGCTGGTCTTGTTTTACCATTGTCGAAATGTCTTGTAACCGGGATTCCGAGTCTGATCGGGTCTTCCTGGGAGAAGGAATATCCTTCGTTGACCATGAGAGCTTGTGATGGGCTAAGTTGGGACACCCCTGCAGGGTTTTGAACTTTCGAAAGCTATGCCCGCGGTTATGGGCAGATGGGAATTTGTTAATGTCCGGTTGTAGAGAACTTGACACTTAACTTAATTAAAATGCATCAACCACGTGTGTAGCCATGATGGTCTCTTCTCGGCGGGGTCCGGGAAGTGAACACGGTCTCGTGTTATGCTTGAACGTAAGTAGTTTTTAGGATCATTTCTTGATCTTTGTAGCTTCTCGACCGTGCTTTGCCTTCTCTTCTCGCTCTCATTTCGTAAATTACCCACCATATATGCTAGTGCTTCCTGCAGCTCCACCTCACCACCTTTTGCTTCCCATAAGCTTAAATAGTCTTGATCGCGAGGGTGTGAGATTGCTGAGTCCCCGTGACTCACAGATACTTCCAAAACCAGTTGCAGGTGCCGGTGATACCAGTGCAGATGACGCAACTGAGCTCAAGTGGGAGCTGGATGAAGACCGTGTTCGATGTGTTGTTTCGTTTTCCAGTTGATCAGTGGTGGAGCCCAGTCGGGGCGATCGGGGATCTATTGCATTAGGGGTTGTCTTTCTTTATTTGGTTCCGTAGTTGTACCTTGATTGTATTCTGGATGATGTAATGCTATATTTATGTATTGTGTGAAGTGGCGATTGTAAACCAATTCTTTATCCCTTTCTTATTCAGTACATGGGATGTGTAAAGATTACCCCTCTTGCAACATGCCTACAATGCGGTTATGCCTCTAAGTCGTGCTCCGACACGTGGGAGATATAGCCGCATCTTGGGTGTTACATCGACTCATGACTAGCCTCATCTCTTTCCATTGATCTGTGTGGCTTGTGCGTGCGTGACCACAAGAGCTGCAACAAAGCTATATTGTGTGTGGGGTTTAGTTTCATCCAAATATCTCCTATTTCTCTCCGCTTTATAGATAAATGACACGTAACAGGCCATTCTGCCCTCCCTTCCTAAGCTCGCTGCCACCCTAACCCTAGTCCCGGCTGTTTCACATGAGAAAAATATCCTAAAACTCCATGGAGAAGGGAAGATGGAGTGTATTTCTCTCATGCGTCAGGGAAAGAAAAAAAGTATGATGGCGTGCTAGTGTACCATAGTACACAAAGAAAAAGATACAGGAAACGAGTATTTCATTACTCTCATTGGAAAGAGAAAATTACAAGTTCCCATAAAGAAAAGTGCACCACGTGTCCTACTAGCGCGGCCAACCTGACTATAATGATTGTGCGATCTCCTGGTTTCCGGGGCCTTAGAAGGTTCCTGGTTAATTACTCCCACGGGTTGCTCCACGGGATACCTCCGATTAAGTTGTGTGGTCTTCTTCAGTTGACATTCTTCATGCATGATTATGGTGGTGGTGTGTGGGCAGTGGCACAGCCCGTGTCCTCGTCGGTACACGCGCCGTAGAAAATGTGGCCATGCGCTAACATTGTTCGCCCTTGCCGCCGCACCTCATCGGTCTTTGGGGCATCGATGTAGTGGTGTCGAAGTTAAATGTGTCTTGCTTGGCTAGGACTTCTTGACGACCAAATGACCTCGTCGGGGTATTTGAGTGGTACGCCTCGCGGGAGTAAGTTGTTTAGGAGACCGGCGTCGGTGTAAAACCATCGCACGCTCACATCAGTATGACCGGTGTGGTTGGCACCTCGTCTCGAGTATTCGGCGGTCCGTCAAGACAAAGAGTGCTGCCTCACAAGGCCGTGGAATGATGGCGTCATAGAGGTCGCGTCTCCTTGGGCTAGTGCCATGAAAAAAGGTGACCAGTACACCGGCGACGCCATGGACCTGTACGCCGAGACCTGTAAGTCAATGACCTGCCCGCCATGGTGGATGCGCCTCTCGAATGAGGGAATGGTCTTGGGCTGCATCATCGTGAGCTCTGGTTCCGCCAATGCCATCTCCTCTGAGAAAACGTGGCAAAGGACATGTACGCCGGTGACCTGTTCGACATGGACCTCCCTCAGGTTATGTTGTCGCCCCTCCGATTCCGCAACACCGTCTTCTTCGCGAAGCGAGACGCCCGACCTATCCACCATGATCGGAACGACATGGACCTATGCACCGGTGACATGTATCCCATGACGGTGAAGACCGCCTCGGGCTGCGACATCAGCGAGCTCCGATCCCGCCTTGCCGTTTCCTCTGAGAAGCATGGTGCAAGACCTATACGCCGGTGTCCCGTTCGCCAAGAACCTGTTCACCATGGGCCTGCTCCCCATGGTCCTGTGCGCCAACGTGGTAGAACTCCGAAGGGGCTAGAGGCTGGGCTACATTGTTGGCGAGCTCCGGCTGCTCCCATCGAGTCATACCGAATCAGAAGCATGGTATAGGAAGGTGTTAGTGTTGTTTCCTTGGCCGGCGATGGTTTTGTGCTTGATGCATGCTGGTGCAAGGGAAAGAAAGGAGTAATAGAAAGGAGTAATAGACACATCTCGAGTCACGTACGCTTCGGAGGTCGAGGCCATCAGAAAACCTAACAGGCCTCGCGAGTCGCTCGGCGACTCACGAGGCGTCCAGCGCCGCCACCCAAAAAGCCTCTTCACTGTTCCCTCCTTGCCGCCGCCGCCGGCCGGCTTGCCGGTCGACGGCGGCGGGCTGCTAGGCCTCTTCCGTCTCCACCCATGTCCTGTCCCTTCTTCCCATGACCCTCGATCTTGGAGCTCGGTAGCGCTGCGCTCTAGCCACGCGCTCGTCCTTCCCGGAGATGCAACATGCTATGAGAGCTGGTGTACGGTGGTTCGTCGCCACGGAGGTCAGCTACACGCTCGTGTTCGGCGGCTGCGTACGTCTCGTCCCGCCCGACGGCGCGCGTATGGCGTCCTGTGTGCGTCGTCCCGGATCTACCACGGCCTGAGGCGGGCCTGCTCCTACCGGCTCGGTTGACGGCCTGGCAGGAGACTCTCGGCGTATGTATTGTTGCGGCGGCTATGGTGGTGCACCACAATCTGATCTGGCATGTTTGATACCGATATGGACGCGCATGATGCCGGCACGGATCAGGACAAATATGATGCTTGATGGCAGCTCTTCGGACTTTCAGTGGTTGTCGATACGGCGGTGGTTGGCTGAGTGCAGCTCTGATCCGCTCGACGGCCTTCGGAAGGCATGCCACCGTTGGTGGATGGTTGGGCGGCTACAGACGGCGATTTGGCGCAGAGGGTATGGTTGCGCAGCGTCGTGGTGGATTCTAGTCCAGTGCATGTAGCTGCTGGGATCATGAAAAGTGGCGGGGATAACACATGATTGACTTCGATCTGGTGGTGCTTCTAGCATCCGGTCTTGAGTTCCGGGATGAAAATCCAAGGTCTAACCCATGTTGGTTTTACCTGGCAATGGCGATGTTTTTGCATCATTACCTTTTTGAAGGCATTGCATGGATATGCTCGGACTTGCTTCTTCAGGGTGAAAACCTAGATTCTGATCATTGGTGGTCGGATCCGATGACGACGGTGTTTGAGTATCGTTGCCTTGTTGAAGGCGTTGTTGTTGAAGAACTTCTTCATTGTCCTTGTGGTATCAGGAGATGATTGGTGCGGATATGGTCGTCGATGTAGTTTGTCGGTCGCTGTTTTGATCATAGGGTTTTTTTTACTCGCTTAGGCATAGCTTTGGTCTTGTATGACTTTGCTTTTTGCCGGCGTTTTTTTAGTGTGACTGTGTTGGTGTTGGCTGTATGCATCCTAGCTATGCAGAGGCCGGGTGTGTGCTCTTTGTGTCTGTATCTTCTTGATGCTTCATTTTGAGTCAATAAAATACACCCTTTATCAAAAAAAAATAGAATCAGACAATCGCCTCACACTAATCCGGGAACATGAGCCTCGCCTCCATGTTGCGGACGGCTAGTTCTTCGTAGTGCTTGTATGAGACAGCCGTCGGTGTTGATGTTGCATGCGTGGTGGCTGTTGCATGCACTACTAGGAAAAATCTTATACACAAAGGTATAGCAGTAGCGCTGCTCAAGACAATGCGCTACTGCTACTTACCCGTAGCGCAGGGCAAGAAAGGGCATTGCAGCTATTGTGATAGCAGCAGCGCGTTTGCAGGTAAAAGCGCTACTACTATAATTCCCATACTGTTGCCGGTAGACTAAGAATAGTAGTAGCGATGTTGTGAAAACACGCTACGGCTAAGATCCTTGTAATAGCATGTTTTCAGTGGAGAGCGCTACTGCTAACAAAAATAAAATAAAATTAAAAAGAAATGGAAAAGTAAATGAAAATGAAAGAAATAGAAAAAAGAGAAAAGAAAAAACAAAAAGAAAAGGAAAATAAAAATAAAAATAAAGGAGAAAGGCATACATGTAGCGCTTGTTTTCACAAAGCGCTATAGCTACACTAGCAGTAGCGCTTTTTGTAGGCCAATGCTATAGCTTTGTTCCTTAAATAAAAGGAAAAGGAAAAGGAAAATAAATAGCTACTTTCTATAGCAGTAGCGCGTTTTTTAAACAAGCGGTATAGGTGACTAATCTATAGCGCCTTTTTCAACAAGCGCTATAGCTAACGCTACTGCTATTTTGATTTAATCCCGGGCGGGCTTAAAATTTTGCTAAGTCCTTTCCTACCTCTCCCCCCACTCCTCTGTCGCCGCTGTCGCCCCGTACGAGCACACCCTCGACGCTGGCCGTTGCCCGAACCCGCCCTCGACCTCACCGCCCTCGTCCGAGCCCGCCCGTGTCGTCGCCAACCGTAAGCCTCTCCCTCTCCTCTCCCCTGCCCTTCTCTCTCTCTCTCTCTGCTAGGGCAAATAATAGCAGAGAGAGGAAGCAAAATCTTCCCTTGCTGCCTTCATTCCAGTTGTCATCAATTGGACCAAGCAAAATCCAGATAAAGAGGCAGTGGACTTTCCCATTGACAGCTTCATCGGGACCACACCTGCTCCTGCACCTGTTCATAGCACCCTGTCCTCCATCTCTGGCGTGCTCGACGGGGCTTCCTCTTTGGCTAATCTCGACACCCTTACGGTAACTACCTGTCACACCGGCCCTCTTCAATCTATGTATCATCTCCCGTTTCCGTCGCCTTTCTGATGTCTCACGTCACAGACATGTCTTTGCAGGCCGACGGAACCCCGTGCACCATACTGTACACCATCGGCAACCAGAAAGTGGACGTGGGAAAGGCGACGATACTGAAGCTGAAGGATCAACTGTTCCACACCCGGCCGATGCCCCTGGCATCTTCAAGGTTTTCGTGGCCAGTGTCAAACCGGGCCACGAGAATTTGGCTCCTCTAGGAGCACTAAGGGGAGATGACGATGAGACCCCGCGGCGTCTTAGCGATTGCAAGAGTTGGTCCTATTGTGGCCGAAGAGTCTGCTTTGTCTAGAGGCGGCCAGGAGCACACCCACGATCAAGCAGCCTCAGCAAGGTATGAACAACAACGCCCCAGCTACCCAATTAGCGTTGCCTGTCGTGCCAGGTAATACCGGACGGCGTGAGGAAGAGGCTCCATTAGTGGCTGATGATGTCGCTGCCTTCGAAGAAACAATGCATGATGCCATGGACGACGAGGATGATGACCCTCTACGGTATCTCAATATGGGCGCCTATGACGACGGAGGATTGATGGCTCAGCAGTATGACTCAGGGTTTGAGCCTGATGAGTTGATGCCTGAATTGCCGGCGGATGAACGTATGATAGGCTCACTTCCGGTAGCAAAGAAGCATAGGAAGAGACCGAAGAAAGGCAGAAATGGTGGCAACGCTGCTTCTATGAGCCGGCCGCCTCCGCAGCCTCGGGTTCAAGACCATATACCTATCAAAGATGCGGCGAAATACCATATCCCCGGTGATCCGATCCTACCTAAGGCAGCGATAGAGGTCATAGACAGCGATCTATGGAGACTTCATGACGATGTGTCGTGGAAAGAGAAAAGCCTTATCGCCTTGAAAAATCCAGGATACCCGCTCTAGGTTGTTAACGTGCCGCAACAAAGGTTGTACGTCCAGACATTCCCCGCGGAAAGGTTCTTCCTTCGATTCGATTACATCTTCGACATGTTTCACTTGACAAAGCTGGATTTTCCGTTCGTCCGCCTTTTTGCCTTGTACATGAACTACATCATTAGGATTGAGCAAATACCTTATATCTGTGTCGCTGACCCGTACTTTATGCACGAGGGTTTCTTGGCAGTCTTCCCAAAGCACCGTGAATACGTGAGTAACTACATCGCCGATTTCATGGTCGGCAATAAGGACAAGGAGATGATTCTCCTGCCTTATCATCCCATGTAAGTCATCTGCGGATATCCTTCTTTCAATTTCAATCATTCATTTGCACGCGTGGAGGCTAATTTGAGGTGTACTTATTTTGCACAGCGACGGGTGCGCCGTCCTCATCATCCTTTACCCATGATTCTCCCACGCTCTTTACTTGGACTCATCAAAGAACAAGAAGAAAAAGGATTACACCCACATCAAGTCTGTTCTCGACAGTGCTATCTTAAGCCACGACCTACGGGATGGAGAGATCATACTCAAGAAGACAAGGAACCGCGTGCCGTCCTTCGGCCATAAGACCGACTTCTGCCGCATCCAGCAACCGAGTGGTTCTCTCAGTGATGGATTCTATGTCCTCCACCACATGCTGAAGTACAGACGTGATCACCAGAACCTTCGCACGTCACCTAGATCTGGCGATGCCAATATTCTGCAATGGGCAAAGAAACTAGGAGATGTCCCGGATCATCAACTCCGAGATGAGTTCTATCACATCCAGAGTGAACTTGCCCAAATCATCATGAAGGAGGTCCTCGAAAAAACAGGGTTGTTCTACGAAGAAGGGCAAATGTCGCGGGAAGACGTCCGAACACGCGTAGCCGCTCAGCGTCTTGACCTGAAGCCTTTCACTTCGCTCAAGGACTTCCTCCCTAATTTGGATGGATGGCACGACATATTGGAGTGATTGACGATATATGACAATTTGTCCGTTTAGTCCATACTTTCTCTATGACGAAACTTTGAATTATGCACGACGAAACTTTGTGATGTAATTAAACCATCCTCCCCAACTAGCGAAGATCACTCTAGTTAGAGCATTTTGGGTACGATGAACTTTGTTATTTATGCTTATGATATGTTGCTTCTATTTTTGCTAACTTTGTCTCTTTCTGTTGCTCAACTATATATGTTGCATATTATCGACTCATGTGATGATACAGGTACATAGATCATCGATGGCGAAGAATTGATACGCCGTGTACATATGGAAGGCTTCAGGAGTGTACGACGAGTGGCATGAGTGTCAGGCCTAGCTGCACCGGTTTTCGGGCGGCAGCCACAGAGGGTTCGAAAGCAGAGCCGAAGCGGAAGATAGTTACTTGAGGTTGACGTTAGCGCGAGAGAGGGATCGGAACCGGCGCCTCAAAAACTACTACATTATCGCGCTCTTGCTCATAGTGATCGCTCTTCTCTTCTATATCTTTATTTAGATATAGATGATGAAACATGTTTATGTGATGACCATGTAGTTGCTTGTATTCGAGACATGTTACTTAACTTGTATCACAATATCATGATTATGATGAGACGACATGATTTGTGTTGGATGATATGATAAGACTATTATGTGTATGATTTGATGAGCATATTGCATGTTTATGATATGATTAGAATACTATATAAAACCTGTAAAAAACACCGCAAATACATAGCAGGAAAAATATATGAAAAAATATAGCAGTAATGCTCTTTAGCAGGAAGCAGTAGCGTTGTATACAAGCGCTACAACTATTTAGCAGTAGCGCTGGATGCACAAACGCTACTGCTAACAAGTTTAGCAGTAGCGCTCTTCTGGACAACACTATTGCTAAGTATGTATAGTAGTAGCGCGGGTTAAAGCGCGCTAGCAGTAGCGCCTTACTAGTAGTAGCGCCGCTCCCCACTTTAGTACTAAGCATTTTACCTACACTGCTGCTAGCCTTTTTCTTAATAGTGGTGGCCTTCTCTCCTGGGCGTGAGCGTGAGATTTCTGTAAATGTTTGATGGATGTACTGGCCTGATGCTGATGGACAGATGTGTTTGCATGGGTCTTGGTGCATGGGGTGCTGCGTGATGGATGGATGTGTGCTGCGTGATGGATGGATGTGTGCGTCGGTCCCTCTCTGGCAAGTGAAGTCTGTTTTAAGCATGTTGAAAATAAACCCTCACCTCTAAATCTCTGAAATTTGTACCCTATACTCACTGATCCCGGTCAATTTTAACCTTGATCTGTTTGGCGCACCGGGAAAAGATACATCCTACCTGGGATTACCTGGGATCAAAGTCTACTCTCACTTACACCCCTGCCCCACTTGTCATCTCTATCCTCTACCCCCAATCCCCCTCTGTTTCTCTCCATCCTAAAACCAGCGCAGCGCCTCGACGACACCAACATGGCAGAACGGCAACACTTGCCTGCCATGGGGCTCATCGACGGACAAGGGCATGTAGTACCCCCATGCGCCCCTGGCGCCGCCGTGGACGTTAGCCCGGTCGTTGTTCATGGCCCGCCCCTTCACACTGCCATCCTCCCGCCTCGCGCCCGATGTGCCGCTGCGCGGAACACGCCTATAAGCCCCGCCACCAATTTGCCTGTAGTCGGCCACACGATGTCACAAGGATCATGGAGGGGCTAGGCACACGGAGCCCTCGACAGGCAGCGACGAAGGTGCTCGCGCCAATGCGTAGCGACGCTTCACGCTCATACGGGGCGGCGACTCGTGGCCGCAAGTGACTCAACGTGTGGAGGTAGCCGTACCGGCATGTGGCACTGTGCTCGGCGGATCGGCGTGCACTCACAGCGAGCATGGAGCCGAGCCACGCGACGGAGATGGCAGTGGCCAAGAACGCTTGCAACAGGCGAGCACGACGGCGCCTCGGCGTGGCAGTGGGCTCCTGCGTGCCGCAAGGCGCGTCGCGGCTGCTGGAACGGCACCATCGACTCCGCCCGTCCACCGTTCCCCATCAACAGCCACACCCGTGTCTGACGCTCACCACGCTACCGGCCGATGCAAACAGGGTGCTCTAGCGCTCCATGCTCCCGCCCACGCCTGTGTAATGCTAATTAGCTGTGATTTATGTTGTTACCCACTTACCCTTGTACATGTACATAAACACTTGGATGTGATCAATGAAAATCATCGGTGATTCACACACACCGTCACCATGCCTGAGGAAGGAGATGCCGTGGTTTCTCGGGAGGGAGAGATGGAGAGATTGGGGAAGATGAATATGACATGTGGACCCGTGCAGTCGGCGAGACTAGAGAGTAATCCCGGCTGGGATCATTATTTTTCTAGCGTGCCAAACCCAATGCAAACGGGTTTGGGGTCGAGATTGACCGGGGTCGATAAGTATAGAGTATGAACTTTAGGGATTTAGAGGCAAGGTTTTGGATCCCAAGCGGGACTTTTTCTCGAGGGGCACCGAAATTCACGGTTACCACGGTAACCATGAAATACCGAAAAAATTTCAGATGAAATTTAAAATCAAAGTTTGAATTCAAATATTTTGGAGCTAATATAGAAAACTTTTTAACAGTTTCAGAACGCTAGCGTAGTGGATGTTCACATGCACCCACCGCTGCAGCTCGTATACAGATCTTGAGTTCGACTCCCAGATCTACTAGAATTTCACAACATTTTTAGATTTTTACTTTCGCATTCTGAAAAAGAAAAGAAAAAGGGAGGAAGAAGACTCGAACCCATGACTCACCAAATAACAATTATTTAGGTCTAATACTAATCCCGAAGGTAGATGTAGAGGTAGCGTGCCGACCCTGATCACATCAATTTTGGAACCATTTCCCACGCGCATCGTCACCTCGTCCTTAGCCAATCTTCGCTTGATCCGTAGCCCCTGTTTCGAGTTGCAAATGTTAGCAACAGAACCAGTATCAAATACCCAGGTGCTACTGCGAGCATTAGTAAGGTACATATCAATAACATGTATATCACATATACCTTTGTTCACTTTGCCATCCTTCTTATCCGCCAAATATTTAGAGCAGTTCCGCTTCCAGTGACCAGTCTGCTTGCAGTAGAAGCACTCAGTTTCAGGCTTAGGTCCAGACTTGGGTTTCTTCTCCTGAGCAGCAACTTGTTTGCTGTTCTTCTTGAAGTTCCCTTTTTCTTCCCTTTGCCCTTTTTCTTAAAACTGGTGGTCTTATTGACCATCAACACTTGATGCTCCTTCTTGATTTCTACCTTCGCGGATTTTAGCATTGCGAAGAGCTCAGGAATAGTCTTATTAATCCCTTGCATATTATAGTTCATCACGAAGCTTTTGTAGCTTGGTGGCAGTGATTGAAGAACTCTGTCAATGACACTATCAATAGGAAGATTAACCCCCAATTGAGTCAAGTGATTATGATACCCAGACATTTTGAATATATGTTCACTGACAGAACTATTCTCCTCCATCTTGCAGCTATAGAACTTATTGGAGACTTCATATCTCTCAATCCAGGCATTTGCTTGAAATATTAACTTCAACTCCTGGAACATCTCATATGCTCCATGACGTTCAAAACGTCGTTGAAGACCCGGTTCTAAGCCGTAAAGCATGGCACACTGAACTATCGAGTAGTCATCATCTTTGCTCTGCCAGACGTCCATAACATCTGGTGTTGCTCCTGCAGCAGGCTTGGCACTTAGCGGTGCTTCCAGGACGTAATTCTTCTGTGCAGCAATGAGGATAATCCTCAAGTTACGGACCCAGTCCGTGTAATTGCTGCCATCATCTTTCAACTTTGCTTTCTCAAGGAACGCATTAAAATTCAATGGAACAACAGCACGAGCCATCTATCTACAATCAAACATAGACAAGAAAGATACTACCATGTACTAAGTTCATGATAAATTTAAGTTCAATTAATCATATTACTTAAGAACTCCCACTTAGAAAGATATCCCTCTAATCCTTTAAGTGATCACGTGATCCAAATCAACTAAACCATGTCCGATCATCACGTGAGATGGAGTAGTATCAATGGTGAACATCAATATGTTGATCATATATACTATATGATTCACGCTTGACCTTTCGGTCTCTGTGTTCCGAGGCCATATCTGTTATATGCTAGGCTCGTCAAGTTAAACCTGAGTATTCCGCGTGTGCAACTATTTTGCACCCGTTGTATTTGAACGTAGTGCCTATCACACCCGATCATCACGTGGTGTCTCAGCACGAAGAACTTTCGCAACGGTGCATACCCAGGGAGAACACTTATACATTGATAATTTAGTGAGGGATCATCTTATAATGCTACCGTCAATCAAATCAAGATAAGATGCATAAAAGATAAACATCTGATGCAATCAATATAAGTGATATGATATGGCCATCATCATCTTGTGCTTGTGATCTCCATCTTCAAAACACCGTCATGATCACCATCGCCACCGGCGCGACACCTTGATCACCATCGTAGCATCGTTGTCGTATCGCCAATCTTATGCTTCCACGACTATCGCTACCGCTTAGTGATAAAGTAAAGCATTACAGTGCAATTGCATTGCATACAATAAAGCGACAACCATATGGCTCCTGTCAGTTGCCGATAACTCAGTTACAAAATATGACCATCTCATACAATAAAATTTAGTATCATGTCTTGACCATATCACATCACAACATGCCCTGCAAAAACAAGTTAGACGTCCTCTACTTTGTTGTTGCAAGTTTCACGTGGCTGCTACGGGCTTAGCAAGAACCATTCTTACCTACGCATCAAAACCACAATGATAGTTTATCAAGTTGGTGTTGTTTTAATCTTCGCAAGGACCGGGCGTAGCCACACTTGGTTCAACTAAAGTTGGAGAAACTGACACCCGCCAGCCACCTGTGTGCAAAGCACGTCGGTAGAACCAGTCTCGCGTAAACGTACACGTAATGTCGGTCCGGGCCGCTTCATCCAACAATATCGCCGAACCAAAGTATGACATGCTGGTAAGCATTATGACTTATATCGCCCACAACTCACTTGTGTTCTACTCGTGCACAACATCAACGCATAAAACCTAGGCTCGGATATCACTGTTGGGGAACGTAGTAATTTCAAAAAAATTCCTACGCACATGCAAGATCTTGGTGATGCATAGCAACGAGAGGGGAGAGTGTTGTCTATGTACCCTCGTAGACCGAAAGAGGAAGCGTTAGCACAACGCGGTTGATGTAGTCGTACGTCTTCACGGCCCGACTGATCAAGCACCGAAACTACGGCACCTCCGAGTTCTAGCACACGTTCAGCTCGATGACGATCCCCGGACTCTGATCCAGCAAAGTGTCGGGGAAGAGTTCCATCAGCACGACGGCGTGGTGACGATCTTGATGTTCTACCGTCGCAGGGCTTCGCCTAAGCACCGCTACAATATTATCGAGGATTATGGTGGAGGGGGGCACCGCACACGGCTAAGAGAACGATCACGAAGATCAACTGGTGTGTCTAGAGGTGCCCCCTTGCCCCTGTATATAAAGGAGCAAGGGGGAGGCCGGCCGGCCCTTGAGGCGCGCCAAGGAGGGGGGAGTCCTCCTCCTAGTAGGAGTAGGACTCCCCTTTCCTAGTTCAACTAGGAAGAGGGAAGGGGGAAGGAAAGAGAGGGAGAGGGAGAGGGAAAGAGGGACCGCGCCCCCTCCCCTAGTCCAATTCGGACTCCCCATGGGAGGGGGCGTGCCACCTCCTGGGCTGCTGCCCTCTCTCTCCCCTCAGGCCCACTAACGCCCAATACTTCCCCGGGGGGTTCCGGTAACCCTTCCGGCACTCCGGTTTTCTCCGAAATCACCCGAAACACTTCCGGTGTCCGGATATAGCCATCCAATATATTGATCTTTATGTCTCGACCATTTTGTGACTCCTCGTCATGTCCGTGATCATATCCGGGACTCCGAACAACCTTCGGTACATCAAAATATATAAACTCATAATAAAACTGTCATCATAACGTTAAGCGTGCGGACCCTACGGGTTCGAGCACAATGTAGACATGACCGAGACACGTCTCTGGTCAATAACCAATAGCAGAACCTGGATGCTCATATTGGCTCCCACATATTCTACGAAGATCTTTTATCGGTCAGACCGCATAACAACATACGTTGTTCCCTTTGTCATCGGTATGTTACTTGCCCGAGATTTGATCATCGGTATCTCAATACCTAGTTCAATCTCGTTACCGGCAAGTCTCTTTACTCGTTCCGTAATACATCATCCCGCAAATAACTTATCAGTTGCAGTGCTTGCAAGGCTTATGTGATGTGCATTATCGAGAGGGCCCAGAGATACCTCTCCGACAATCGGAGTGACAAATCCTAATCTCGAAATACGCCAACCCAACAAGTAACTTCGGAGACACCTGTAGAGCACCTTTATAATCACCCAGTTACGTTATGACGTTTGGTGGCACACAAAGTGTTCCTCCGGTAAACGGGAGTTGCATAATCTCATAGTCATAGGAACATGTATAAGTCATGAAGAAAGCAATAGCAACAAACTAACGATCAAGTGCTATGCTAACGGAATGGGTCAAGTCAATCACATCATTCTCCTAATGATGTGATCCTGTTAATCAAATGACAACTCATGTCTATGGTTAGGAAACATAACCATCTTTGATCAACGAGCTAGTCAAGTAGAGGCATACTAATGACACTATGTTTGTCTATGTATTCACACATGTATTATGTTTCCGGTTAATACAATTCTAGCATGAATAATAAACATCTATCATGATATAATGAAATAAATAATAACTTTATTATTGCCTCTAGGGCATATTTCCTTCACTTGGACCCTACTCCAAGAAGTACCGGAGGCGGTCACGAGGGTAGGGGGCGCCCCTCCCTACAGGGCATGCCCCCTGCCTCGTGGGCCCCTCGGTGCTCCACCGACGTACTCCTTCCTCCTATATACACCCACGTACCCCCAAACAATCAGAACAGGAGCCAAAAACCTAATTCCACCGCCGCAACTTTCTGTATCCACGAGATCCCATCTTGGGGCCTGTTCCGGAGCTCCGCCGGAGAGGGCCATCATCACGGAGGGCTTCTACATCATCATAGCCTCTCCGATGAACTGTGAGTAGTTTACCTCAGACCTTCGGGTCCATAGTTAGTAGCTAGATGACTTCTTCTCTCTTTTTGGATCTCAATATAATGTTCTCCCCCTCTCTTGTGGAGATCTATTCGATGTAATCTTCTTCTTTTACGGTGTGTTTGTTGAGACCGATGAATTGTGGGTTTATGATCAAGTCTATCTATGAACAATATTTGAATCTTCTCTGAATTCTTTTATGTATGATTGGTTATCTTTGCATGTCTCTTTGAATTATCCGTTTGGTTTGGCCAACTAGATTGGTAGTTCTTTCCATAGGAGAAGTGCTTAGCTTTGGGTTTGATCTTGCGGTGTTCTTTCCCAGTGACAGAAGGGGCAGCAAGACATGTATTGTATCGTTGCCATCGAGGATAACAAGATGGGGTTTATTTCATATTGCATGAATTTATCTCTCTACATCATGTCATCTTGCTTAAAGCGTTACTCTGTTTTTAACTTAATACTCTAGATGCATGCTGGATAGCGGTCGATGAGTGGAGTAATAGTAGTAGATGCAGAATCGTTTTGATCTACTTGTCACGGATGTGATGCCTATATACATGATCATGCCTAGATATTATCATAACTATGCTCAATTCTGTCAATTGCTCAACAGTAATTTGCTTACCCACCATAGAAAACTTATGCTCTCGAGAGAAGCCACTAGTGAAACCTATGGCCCCCGGGTCTATTCTCATCATATCAATCTCCATCACTTTTATATTGTTTTGCTATTTACTTTGCTTTTACTTTTTACTTTGCATCTTTATATCAAAAATATTCTATCTATCAGATCTCACTCTCGTAAGTGACCGTGAAGGGCTTGACAACCCCTAATCGCGTTGGTTGCGGGTAGCTATCGCTTTGTGCAGGTACGAGGGACTTGAGCATGGGCTCCTACTAGATTGATACCTTGGTTCTCAAAAACTGAGGGAAATACTTACGCTACTCTGCTGCATCATCCCTTCCTGTTCGGGGAAAACCAACATAAGCTCAAGACGTAGCAAGAAGGATTTCTGGCGCCGTTGCCGGGGAGTCTACGCAAAAAGTCAACATACCAAGTAACCATCACAATCCCTATCTCTCGCATTACATTATTTGTCATTTGCCTCTCGTTTTCCTCTCCTCCCACTTCACCCTTGCCGTTTTATTCGCCCTCTCTTCCTCCTTCTCCTTCTCCTTCTCCGTTTGCCTTTTTCTCGCCTGTCTTCCCGTTGCCATGGCCGAATCAAAAAGAACAAAGGGTCCTTTCCAAGGTCTTAGTACCCTGGATGATCCCTCTATCCTCTCTAAACTCAGAAATAATGATGCTATTAAGAGACCCACCGGGGTCACCAATGAGTGTTTAAATAATCTTGATGAAGATGACTCTGGAATTTTTCGCTATTTAATTGATGAGTCTTTAAAAGATGCTTGGGATAGGTTATTAAGGATTAGGGCTAGCTATATACCACAATATCAAATTGAGGTTTACTTAAAAGGTTTTTATGTCGGATTACCTACCTCTTTTAAACAAGTGCTAGATTCTATTTTTGAAGAGGGTTTTCTTGAAGGGGATGCTATAGATACTTATGGAAGGATGAAAACTATATTTGGGCACCCCATGAATTATAAAGTTGAATCTACCACCCTCTTATGCTTCTATCAAAACGAAATTATTAAAGAGATGAAATCTAGTATAGATGCAAATTTCCGGAACGTGCTTAGTCTTACTTCATCCATTAATGGCCATGTGCTTTCCCAAAATAGGAGAATAAATGCCATAGAAAGGAAATTTGCTCTTTTCTTTCCTAATACCAAAGATGGCAATACCTAGATCTATCCTCGCTTTTATGCCTAACTAGGGGCGTTAAACGATAGCGCTTGTTGGGAGGCAACCCAATTTTATTTTTTGTTTTTTGTGTTTTTCTTCTGTTAGGGAATAAATAACCCATCTACCCTCTGTTTGGATGTGGTTTTGTGTTTTAATTAGTGTTTGTGCCAAGTAGAACCGTTGGGAAGACTTGGGGAAAGTCTTGTTCAACTTGCTGTAAAAAACAGAAACTTTAGCGCTCACGAGAATTGCTGTCATTTTTATTTGAAAAGTTCTATTCAGTTAATTCTTTATGTAGATTATTAATAGATAAATTCCTCACTTCCAGCAATTTATTTTAGAATTTTTGGGGCTCCAGATCTTGCGCTAGCTACAGATTACTACAGACTATTCTGTTTTTGACAGATTCTGTTTTTCGTGTGTTGTTTGCTTATTTTGATGAATCTATGGCTAGTAAAATAGTTTATAATCCATAGAGAAGTTGGAATACAGTAGGTTTAACACCAATATAAATAAATAATGAGTTCATTACAGTACCTTGAAGTGGTCTTTTGTTTTCTTTCGCTAACGGAGCTCACGAGTTTTCTATTTTGAGTTTTGTGTTGTGAAGTTTTCAAGTTTTGGGTGAATTCTTTTGATGGATTATGGAACAAGGAGTGGCAAGAGCCAAAGCTTGGGGATGCCCCGGAAGGCATCTCCTCTTTCGTCCACTTCCATCGGTAATTTACCTGGAGCTATATTTTTATTCACCAACATGATATGTGTTTTGCTTGGAGCGTCTTTGTATTATTTGTGTCTTTTGTTTGTTAGTATGCCACAATCATCTTTGCTGTACACAACTTTTGAGAGGGGCATCTATGAATTAAAATTTGATAGAATACTCTATGTGCTTCACTTATATCTTTTGAGCTATGTAGTTTTGCTCGACGTGCTTCACTTATATCTTTTGCGCGTTATGATTTTGCTCTATGTGCTTCACTTAGATCTTTTAGAGCACGGTGGTGGTTTGTTTTAAAGAAACTATGGATCTATCATGCTTCACTTAAATTATTTTGAGAGTCTTAATAGCATGGTAATTTGCTTAATACAAATATGCTTGGTGTTCAAGATATGTGAAATTTTCTTTTGAGTGCATTGAATACTAAGAGAAGATTGAAGCATGATAATTGTTTTGAGATATGGAGGTGATAATATTAGAGTTATGCTAGTTTAGTAGTTGTGAATTTAAAGAATACTTGTGTTAAAGTTTTTGATTCCCGTAGCATGCACGTATGGTGAACCGTTATGTGAGGAAGTCGGAGCATAATTTATTTATTTATTGTCTTCCTTATGAGTGGCGGTCGGGGACGAGCGATGGTCTTTTCCTACCAATCTATCCCCCTCGGAGCATGCGCGTAATACTTTACTTTGATAACTTCTAGATTTTTGCAATAAGTATATGAGTTCTTTATGACTAATGTTGAGTCCATGGATTATATGCACTTTTTCCCATCCTTCCACCATTGCTAGCCTCTTTAATACTGCGCACCTTTCGCCGGTATCATACACCCACCATATACCTTCCTCAAAACAGCCACCATACCTACCTATCATGGCATTTCCATAGCCATTCCGAGATATATTGCCATGCAACTTTCCACCGTTCTGTTTATTATGACATGCTCCATCATTGTCATATTGCTAGCATGATCATGTAGTTGACATCGTATTTGTGGCAAAGCCACCATTCATAATTCTTTCATACATGTCACTCTTGATTCATTGCATATCCCTGTACACCGCCGGAGGCATTCATATAGAGTCATATTTTTTCTAAGTATCGAGTTGTAATTGTTGAGTTGTAAGAAAAATAAAAGTGTGATGATCATCATTTTCTAGAGCATTGTCCCAAGTGAGGAAAGGATGATGGAGACTATGATTCCCCCATAAGTCGGGATGAGACTCCGGACGAAAATAAAAAATAAAAGAGGCCAAAGAAGCCAAAAAAAAGAGGCCATAAAAAAGAGAAAGGCCCAAATAAAAAAATGAGAGAAAAAGAGAGAAGGGACAATGTTACTATCCTTTTACCACACTTGTGCTTCAAAGTAGCACCATAATCTTCATAGTAGAGAGTCTCTCATGTTATCACTTTCATATACTAGTGGGAATCTTTCATTATAGAACTTGGCTTGTATATTCCAATGATGGGCTTCCTCAAATTGCCCTAGGTCTTCATGAGCAAAAAAGTTGGATGTACACCCACTTAGTTTCTTTTTGAGTTTTCATATACTTATAGCTCTAGTGCATCCGTTGCATGGCAATCCCTACTCACTCACATTGATATCTATTGATGGGCATCTCCATAGCCCGTTGATACGCCTAGTTGATGTGAGACTATCTTCCCCTCTTTTTGTCTTCTCCACAACCATCCTTCTATTCCACATAGTGCTATGTCCATGGCTCACGCTCATGTATTGCGTGAAGATTGAAAAAGTTTTGAAAAAGTTAGAGTATGAAACAATTGCTTGGCTTGTCATCGGGGTTGTGCATGATTTAAATACTTTGTGTGGTGAAGATAGAGCATAGCCAGACTATATGATTTTGTAGGGATAACTTTCTTTCGCCATGTTATTTTGAGAAGACATAATTACTTTATTAGTATGCTTGAAGTGTTATTATTCTTTATGTCAATATGAACTTTTGTCTTGAATCTTTCTAATCTGAATATCCATACCAGAATTAAGGAATTTTGCATTGAAATTATGCCAAGTTGCACTCCGCATCAAAGATTCTCTTTTTACCATTTACCTACTCGAGGACGAGCAGGAATTAAGCTTGGGGATGCCTGATACGTCTCCAACGTATCTATAATTGTTGATTGCTCCATGCTATATTATCTACTGTTTTGGACTATATTGGGCTTTATTTTCCATTTTTATATTATTTTTTGGACTAACCTATTAACCGGAGGCCCAGCCCAGAATTGTTGTTTTTCGCCTATTTCAGTGTTTCGAAGAAACAGAATATCAAACAGAGTCCAAACAGAAAAATCCTTTTTGGAACGTGATTTTCTTCTCGGATAAGACCAAGGAGACTTGGACCCTACTCCAAGAAGTACCGAAGGCGGTCACGAGGGTAGGGGGCGCCCCCCCTACAGGGCGCGCCCCTGCCTCATGGGCCCCTCAGTGCTCCACCGACGTACTCCTTCCTCCTATATATACCCACGTACCCCCAAACGATCAGAACAGGAGCCAAAAACCTAATTCCACCGCTGCAACTTTCTGTATCCACGAGATCCCATCTTGGGGCCGGTTCCGGAGCTCCGCCGGAGAGGGCCGTCATCACGGAGAGCTTCTACATCATCATAGCCTCTCTGATGAAGTGTAAGTAGTTTACCTCAGACCTTCGGGTCCATAGTTAGTAGCTAGATGGCTTCTTCTCTCTTTTTGGATCTCAATACAATGTTCTCCCCCTCTCTTGTGGAGATCTATTCGATGTAATCTTCTTCTTTTGCGGTGTGTTTGTTGAGACCAATGAATTGTGGGTTTATGATCAAGTCTATCTATGAACAATTTGAATCTTCTCTGAATTCTTTTATGTATGATTGGTTATCTTTGCAAGTCTCTTCGAATTATCTGTTTGGTTTGGCCAACTAGATTGGTAGTTCTTGCCATTGAAGAAGTGCTTAGCTTTGGGTTCGATCTTGCGGTGTTTTTCCCAGTGACAGAAGGGGCAGCAAGACACGTATTGTATCGTTGCCATCGAGGATAACAAGATGGGGTTTATTTCATATTGCATGAATTTATCTCTCTACATCATGTCATCTTGCTTAAAGCGTTACTCTGTTTTCAACTTAATACTCTAGATGCATGCTGGATAGCGGTCGATGAGTGGAGTAATAGTAGTAGATGCAGAATCGTTTCGATCTACTTGTCACGGACGTGATGCCTATATACATGATCATGCCTAGATATTATCATAACTATGCTCAATTCTGTCAATTGCTCAACAGTAATTTGCTCACCCACCATAGAAAACTTATGCTCTCGAGAGAAGCCACTAGTGAAACCTATGGCCCCGGGTCTATTCTCATCATATCAATCTCCATCACTTTTATATTGTTTTGCTATTTACTTTGCTTTTACTTTTTACTTTGCATCTTTATATCAAAAATATCAAAAATATTCTATCTATCAGATCTCACTCTCGTAAGTGACCGTGAAGGGCTTGACAACCCCTAATCGCGTTGGTTGCGGGTAGCTATCGCTTTGTGCAGGTACGAGGGACTTGAGCGTGGGCTCCTACTGGATTGATACCTTGGTTCTCAAAAACTGAGGGAAATACTTACGGTACTCTGCTGTATCATCCCTTTCTCTTCGGGAAAAACCAATGCAAGCTCAAGACGTAGCAGGGCACGGGGAACCGGCATGGAGTAGGCGTGTACAACGCCGGTCCATGTGTTCTGGCCGTACCACGGGGCCGGCTGGTAGGCCTGCTGCGGTGGGCGGGGTGCTCCTCCCTGAGCGCCCGCGCCCCCTGCTTGCGGCCGCCACGACGGCTGCCGCGACGACACCCACCCCCCCATTGGCCGCCTGCGGGGGCGGCGGGAAGGGAGCAGCCGGGGCGAGCGGGAAGCCAGGCGGGAAAGCGGGCGCCGCTGGCTAGGGCGGCGTCGGGTGCGGAGGTGGCGGGGCGTGACCCCCGCGGGTGTCGGCGATGAGGGCGGTGTGGGTCGCCCGAGTCCGTGCCATCCTTATTCGGCGCTCCTCCAGCTTGAGGTACGCCACCACCTTAGTGAAAGTAGGCTCCAGGATGAGGGTGAGGTTAAAGGCGGCGTTCCCGAAGTCCTCGTTGAGACCGGCGGTGAGGGTGCTGATGAGGAGCTCGTCGCCAACCGTCTCCCCGAGATCGCGGAGCTCATCGGTAAGCTTTTTCAGTCGCATGCAAAAATCGTCGATGGACGAGTCAAGCTGCTGGCACCCGTAAAACTCGCCGTGGAGAAGGACCTTGCGCTGCAGCTTGTTGTCGGTGAAGAGGCCGTTGAGCTTGGGCCAGACGGCATAGGCGTCCTCGTCGTCATCCACCACAGTGTGGAAGAGATCGGTGGAGATGGTGAGATAGAACCAGCGGATGATGGTGGCGTCGAGGATCATCCACTCCTCGCCATGGATCATGAGAGCCGAGTCCACGATGCCGTCGATGTGGCCATGAAGGAGGTATTCGCAGAACACCAGCGGAAAATACCGCTTTCAAGCGGAGTAGGAGGTGGTGGATTGATCAAGCTTCACCGGAACGCGCTCATAAATGTTAAGGTCGCGGACGAGAATGACATCGGATCAGCAAACGGGTTTGAAACAGTGGTAGAGGAGGAACTCATAGCTAGGGTTAGGAAAGATGCGACGCGGGAGCGGCGCGGGGTGGAGTTGCGATGCTGCGGCGCGGGAAAGGAAAAAGGCAGCGGCGACGTACGTAGCGAGTCGGGCTAGCGATCAGCGGCGGCGTGCGTAGCGAGACAAGCTAGCAATCAGCGGCGGCACGCAGGTGTTCCGTTGGCCTGGAAAAAGAAAAGGCAGGAAAAAGAAAAGGAAAAGAGCAGCGGGCGTGCGTGGCAATGGTTGTTAGGCGGCGGCAACACTGATCGCGAAAAGCAGCAGAGACCAGCGGCGGGAGCGTGGTGTTGCGGGAGCGTGAGCGGCGATGCGGGAGCAGCGTGCGGGGGCAGCATTAGGAGGCGATGCGGCGGCGGCGGCGCGTAGAGGCGTGGCGGCGACGGCGGCTTAGGGTTTTAGGATCGTGCTACGATAGATACCATGTAGAAGGATAAGTTATGGACTGTGCAATCGTGATATATTGATCGGTGCATCAGGCACGTATATATAAGTACAGAGGAAGGTCACAATCTTAACTATATAAAGAAAACATAAGGTGAACCTTATACATAAATATATACGTACACAATATACTTAACAAGGACAAGAGGCGGTCCTTGAGCGAGAGTAGGCGGGCATGGAGATCCGCGATCAGGTGGCGAGGCGCTAGCTGCTGGTGCTGCTAAGAGGCCCCGGTGAATCCTCTCCAGCGCCTTGCCTCCCATCCAAATCCAAAATAAAGAAAAGTGAGGAGCAGAACGAATCTAGCTACTCCGAGAGAATTGAATAAGGAGGCTAGATGTCGGAGAAGATGTTGAGCAAGTCTTGTTGTTGAAGATGAAAGTGATTGCCAACGAGATGCAAGGTAAGAAGCAAAAATCCGTACGGCTATGCGGCCATGGAGCAGTACAGGAGTGCCATCTCGTTGAAGCTCAACGGCTGAACATGAGGAAGATGGTGCTTTTATCCTTTAGCGTGTACAACATTAAGTCGGGGCAGCAGCGAGCCAGCCAGGTTCTCTTCCTCTCCAATGCGTTGCCTATACCGTTCTCAGGTAAGCAAGGATTTTGCTGCTTCCCAAATAATATTTTGATGTATTTTACTTCTATTGCATCTATAGGCATATACTGCCTTGATTATGGTGACCCCCACCAGCCCATCACTTGGCTGGTTGTATTTATATTGTCACATTGGTAGACTGTTACATGCTACATGAAAATTAATCTGAAGTCATTTGTACATATTTGCACACATGAATGGCTAATACTGCCTTATTTTCCATTCTCTTGCTGATGTTTACATATTACTTTGCCCTTTTAAAGATACAAATGTTTTCCTACAATAAAAGGGTGCATCCGAGGACAATCAGCAATGCCATATTTTCATTGTATTGAAAAGAAACATAAATTTATTGACTATTTTGTTACTAATATACATTTGTTAACAAATAGTGCTATAGAGAAATAAGGTTTGTTGAGTATTGTTACTTGCCTTCCTGTGTAATTGTTGAGAAAGATTTATGCTGCTGGATAACACCCGAGGTTACGGCGTGGTCTATGTATGTGTTTGTGTGTGCTCCGACTGCGGCCGTGTGTCTGTGTGGTGGGTGCTTGCTGATGGAAAGTGCGGGCCAGCCCTTCATGACACTGATTCTTTGCTACTGCTGCTATACAGTAGATAGAAGATGGTATGTATGTTTAACATTTGTTGCAAATTGAACTGACTATTTATGGACTATGATATTTGGCACACGTGTGCCATATAAGCAAAATTGTCACACCTTTACTTCTTTCATTTTAAAGTACCATACGATCCCTCGTCCTTTGACCTCGCCTCCTCCCAAACGACCCTGCAGACTCGTCCGAGAAACCCGCTTCTCCCGCACATCTCGGACGCCCACTCCTGAGAAAACTGTCACTTCTTCACATCTACCACATGATTTCTCCTCAGGACAAAGTTACCATGATATTCGTATGCAAGTTATCAGGCATGTGTTGCATAACTTACTGTGCTATTTAGATAGAACGTACCAGGTACTATGCTTCAACAACTACACCCCGTCAAAGTTACCACTGTGTTTTGTACACAAGTTATAAGGTCTTCGATGTGTAAAATACTGTGGTACTTACAGATAAGTTATCAGGGTATATGTACATCAACCTCCCCCCGTTCAAAGTTACCATGGAGGATTGTACATGAGTTACCGGGTCTACAGTTCATATAGTATCATGGTACTTGCACCTAAAAACGTGGGTGTATTTCGGTAGCTTTTTTCATAGGTCATAAATTACCACGATGTTTTTGCGTAACTTATCACGCCTATAGCACGTGTGCCCCTCATGACACTAAACATTATGTGACTTTCCCATGACACGCCATGTGTTGTGTTCATCCAAGAGGCCCACGCGCGAGGCGAGTGTATGTTTTTAACAACCTATTTTCCTTTGGTAAAAAAGTTACCATCATGTTTATATTACAAGTTATCGGTTATGCGGTGCTTATATTATCATGTTATTTACACAAAAATTATTGGGGATATTTTGAACAACTTTTTCCCGGGATAAAAAGTTATCATGGTGATTCTAGGTAACCTATCAAGCCCGTAGTGCTTAAAATATCATGCTATTTACACAAAATTTATCAAGGGTATGTTTCAGCAACAAACCCCCCCCCCCCGGGTCAAAAACTTATCATGGTGTTTAGTTATTGCAGTGCATATGTTTTCATACTATTTACACATAAAAATGCCAGGGGAGGGAGGTATACTACCGTGCTATTTACACAGAAGATACCGGAGTATCTTTTCAAAAAAAAAATCCCTACGGTCAAAGTTACCATGGTGTTTCTATCTCAGTTATCAGATGTGCGCTGCGTATATTACCATCTATTTACACATAAATTATCGGGTATCTTTTCACATTTGTCTTCCCCAATGGTTAAATTTACCATGATGTTTGTATCTAAATTATCAGGTCTATGGCGTGAATGTTATCGTGCTATTTACAGAAATTACCGGGGACGGGTTCAACAAATTTATTCCCAATGATCAAAGTTACCACGATGCTTGAAACAAAAAGTTTTTCAGTGCTAACATATTAAAGACAAAAACATGTCAAAAACTGTATTTTCCTTAGCTTGTTCAATAATGATTGTCATAGGTGAGGTGGTTAGCTCCCTTTATTGATTACCTGCAGACCAGAGATCAAAACCTAGTCCAAGCATTATTTTTGCCGAAAATCGGAAAGGCGCGTGGGGCCATAATTACAAAATTAGGAAGGCGTGCGGGAAAGGAAAGAAATCGGAAGGTCGGTCGGGAGGACGTGCGGGAAAGGAAGGAGATCGGGAGGGAATTGACGACGCTGGATGCGTGTGGTAGTTTCGCAATCTGCCACACGGTTGCCATATACATATCTCGTTTCTTTTATCTTTTCTCTAATATTTATCAAGTCAGATTCTCTTTGGAGCCCTCTATTGCAAAATTACTTAATATATAATGTGTTCAATAAAAATCATGAAACCCTTAACTCCTTATTGATTTCATTGTCCCTTTTTCTTGCAATTTTCGTCTTATGCGTGTCGCGTCCAGTTGCATAGAAGATATATTATTATTTTTCACAAAAAGGAAAATAGGATTTCAACGTCGTCCTCCTATGCTCCACCTGACGAGCAGACGATTTTTCTAATAGAAACCGCCGACGAGCGGACGACCAAGTGCTGCGTTTCATCGGTTCAGTCCGGTTTTTTAATTCTTTGTTGTTTGTTGATGTTTCTTTCTTGGGTTTTTTTGCCAGTTTTCTATGGTTTTAATTTTTAATCATTATATTTCTGGCTTTTTTGTTTTTAATGCTTTCTTCGGGTTTTTTCTTCTTTGTACTATGTTTTTCTTTATTTTTTTCAGGTTTTTTGGTTTCTTCGCTTCTTTTGTTTCTTTGTCGGTTTTTTTAACACGTGTCTACTTTTCATACACGATGTACATTTTTTATACATGCAAAACATTTTTATACATGTTAAACATTTTTACAAAAGTAAGTTTTGAATATTTTTTTACATATGTTGTAAACATTTTATCAAATACATGTTGAAACATTTACGAATGATAATTTTTTAAACTTGTGAAGATTTCTTTTAAATGCAAAGTACATTTTTTGAATGTACGCAACATTTTTTGAATTATTTGTATATATTGTGTAAAACTTTTCTCTAAATATCATGTACATTTTTAGGAAATGTATGATATTCTTAATTGTCAGACATTTTCAGCACACATGATTAACACTAACACATTTTCATCAATGCTATACATTTTTGTGTGTGTATAAATAATATTTTCTAGACACGTTTTCTAAAATTAATGTAAAGTGTTTTTCAATATACAAATGACTAAAATATATATACACACACACATTTCGAAATATATAAATGTATACACACACACACACGCACACACACACACACACACATTTCGAAATACACACAAAAGTAAAAAAAATACGAAGGAAAATCCAAAATAAAAATAGAATGAAGCATGACATCAATACGACACGGCAAGTTGTTGCTGGCCGGCCCGATTTGGGCTCCCTGCAGGTGAGACATGCCTAAATTGTATCCCAATGTATTTGGACTATTATCATTAAATAAAGTGTGTTTAATAAATAAATATGAACAAAAAATAATTAAACAAAATTTTCAAATGTTGTATTGCAACACTTTTTTTTAACATATTTTGAAATGGGGAACACTTTTGCGAACTGTGAACAAAATTTAACAAAGTGCACATTTTTTGAATTTCAAACTTTTTTAATTGAGAATAGTTTTGAATTTGTGAACACTGGGTAATAAATAAATATGAACAAAAATAAAATTTTGAACCTCATTTTGATATTCCAAACAGTTTCCGAATTTTTTGACAATTGATTAAGAAATATGATAAAAAATGAAAATTCCGAACATTTTCTTTTCAAAATATGAAATTTTTTAAAAACAGGCAAACAATTGAAAAAAATGAAATATTTCAAAATTTTGGAGTTATGATTTTATGAAAAGAGAAACAATAAACCGAAAAAGAAGTAAGAAGTCGAAGAGAACGAAAAGGAAAAAAATAGAAAAAAAATAGGAGAGAAGGTTAAAAAGCAAAAATGAAAAGAAAATAAAAATAAAGAAACACGGTTTAGGAACCTCCTACAAGGTTCCAAAAATGGAAAAAACTGGCTGGGAATCTAAGCTTCCCAAAATAGGGAAAGCTTTTTTTACAAAAACAATTTGTGAGTGTGTTTTGAAAACTGTCAAACATTCAAATCAATGAATATTTTTTTCAAAATAAATGAACCTTCTTCAAATCCGTGAACGTTTGATCCAGCCCAACATGCGCCTGATAGGAGCTGGGGCAAGGCGTTGAACAGATTGATGGACATTTTAAACACAAATTGTAAACCATAATTTTTCAAATTTTTGAACAGGTTTCAATTAGAATACTAAAATTCAAAAAAGAGAGAAATGAATGAACAAAAAATACCAAGAAAATTGAAAAATAGAAAGAAAAAAATGCTTAGGCCTTGGCCCATCTAGGCGACTACTTCACTTCCTCAATTTAAAAAGTGATCACGGATATGAAAATTTTCACAGATTTTTGAACAAAAAAAATCAAGAAATTGAAAAGGATTCACAAAATTGAGAAAAAGTGCACGAATTTATTTTTTATTTTAAAAAGTTCACACATTTGAAAAAACGGAACAAAACCCGGTGTAAAAATACATGCACAAAAACAAACGGCCTGAATATTCATGAAGTTATATTTGCCATATAATAAGCGAAAAAGAAATTATGTGGGCATAGCAAGTAACTTGTCCTAATTGGTTAATATAACTTAAAGTAAACTTTGATGGTTGGATTTGAAATCTCCCGCAGCGCACAATTTTTTTTAGATTAAAAAGAAAAGGAAAAAAACTAAGGGTGCCAAATAGGGTTTGGGTATGCCACGTACGCCGTGCCGTGTACAGGCGGTACGTACACAAACCGCCTATTGACGCGGGTGATGTACTTTTAAAAAGACTATCATACCCTTTATTATGAATGTGTATAAAGAGATCTCCTCCGTTCATGTGTTTAGGGGGACTGTACTGAAGCAGAAGTGTATCTGTTTATAAGATTATGAGCAAATTCGTAGAATAGTCAACTACTCAATATATCGTGAGTCAATATTTTTGGAGTTTAATTAGTTTGATTCAACTACATGAAAGCTAATATGACATTTTTATTGCTCATTCTGCTTTGAGCAATACAAATACACCAACTGTTTCCAAAAATATGACGGATAATATTGCCATTCCACCGTAAAATATGCAACCATAATCAATCTCTCTCTCCCTCCCTCTCCCCCTCTCCCTCCCCCTCTCTCCCTCCCTCATGTGCAGTTAACTTGTTGGTATCTTTTTCATGGACTGAACCTTGCACGGCTAGTTCTTAGCAAACTTCTCAAGTTCTCATGGTGCACTTCTATTTATTCAAAGTTTCAAACTAATACTACTCTGCTTCGCTTCCAGAAATCAATGTTTGCATTCATCATGTGTATGTAGTTTTGACAGCAACTTCACCGCATTGAAAATGGGTTGGATATGTAATGTAGAAAGCCTTGCATCTTGTACCCTTGTGACTAATGTTTTTTTCCTATGTCATGCAGGATAAGTTTGCTCGAGATGTGGAAAATCAGTTGGATAGAGAGTCGTTCCAAGGATAGCAACACCGTAGACGTCAAATATGATTATGCTGCAGTTTTAACTACATCTGAACAACAGCATATATACTTTGTTGCAAAGTGTAAAAGTAGCATCGATCGGAATGGTTGTGTGTTATTGGCTACTAATCAACGCTCGTTGACAGTTATGTGAATGATGTTGATCAAATCTTGTACTACCTCTATTCCTAAATGTTAGACGTTTTGCAGCTGGAACAGAGGTGGTACTATTCAACACGATGGCATCATGAACTCTTTGTTGGTCTAGATTCTGTGAATGTCCAACAGCATGGAACTCGTCCTGCTCCTGGATGAAAGTTCCCCTTAAGTGCTCTGTTTCGCCAATTGCATCAATCTATATCGTTAACATATTCGCTTGCTCGCGGATTGTTCAAAAGCCAAACTCTCCAAGTAGAAAAAGATGGACCTCACAAACAGGTGTTGTTCACATTCAGGTGAATGACAATCCCCCTATGAGTTCCAGTTTCTGCTTTTTACCATTTAAATATTGGAGCTCTGACCATTCGGTATGAGCGGTGAGCTATCTCAGAACCAAAGATATTGGAGCTCTGGACCAGATTTCCCCTATTTTGTTATGCCATTGTTTCCATGGATTAGGAGTTCTGGATTCAGATTTCAGAATTTCACGTTTTGTTTTTGGCAGGGGTGAAAGATAGATTCCAGTGGGTACAAACTGCATTTCCATAGAATACCCTAAGCATGATGATCCACCATGCCATAGTAATGCAAATGATCATGGCAATATGATGACCCAAGGAGCTCTTTGGTAGTAGGGGAATGGGCACTATATATATGCAAGCGGAAGTTTTTTCACCACCACACAATGCATATATGGAGGTCCTTTGTTGGGTGGGTGAAACAGTCCATAGTCCACACTCTTTTGTAATCGAGACTAGCAAGATGCCCATGCGTTGCATGGAACATCAAGATGCACTTGTATGAGTAGTTTATCTTATGGGAGTAAAGGATGAACGAGAGAAGGCCTTATTTGCAAATCTGGAGAGGGGTGTGGGTATCTTTTTGCAAAATTGCCATAGTTTCCTTCCTATCCGTCAGATATAAATCGGACGGCCTATATTGAAGGATGGCAGGCATACCATCATCATCAAACTCTGTTTTTTATAATTAAGAGTAGAGATATTAGAGAAAACCAATACAAAGAGCTCATTTTCCTCACCAAATTTGTGAACCAATACTGAGATGGTGCTAGGTGTAGTGTAAAGAATCCCAAAGGCAGCACTTGGGTGATTCACGGTTCGTCCATATTCCATCTCAACACACCATGTGCCTCACAATCGACTACTGGGACTATAGGACCATCATCTTCCAAAAGAGGGATGTTCCTCAAACACTAGTTGGGACCCTACCAATGAAGATACTACACACGAAAGCCATCATCAAGCTCCCCAAGTCTACGAACATGTTAGAATTCTCGGTGAGATCGTTGTGAGATTGGAGCAAGAATTGCTCAACATGAGCGGTTCGTGGTCTAACAAAAATCAACAACAGATTAGAATCACTAGCAGAAACAAGTCCTTGAAACAGAGCACACATGTAAGCAGTACTTTCATGCTCGTTTGTATTGGGAACAGCAGTTGATGTGTCGTACTCTGAATCAGACATTGTTTATGCCATGTTCATTCAGACTTCCGTATTGACGACGGGTGCATGCATGGTTGTTTCGCTGGTGCGCTATGATATGTGCCTCGCTGCAAATCGATTGATATGTGTCAACAAGAATGTATGGATTTTTTTTTTCTATTTTTATTTTCAGTATGATCAAAACCTGCAGGGTTCAGCCTTCTCGGCGATAACGAGCAATCCCAACAGTACAAATGGTGTCGCCTACTGCTAGCACCACAACAGCTTTTGAGAGAGAAATAGCGAAGGGATTAATGCGTCATTTATATGAGATATGGAGTATATAAATGCATTTTATATAAAATTACTACGGTCAGAATATCAAGAGCACCATCGTGAATGGTTGGGTGTTATGGCCGCTAAAGAAGGCTCGATGATAACATGTCAATCATGTTGAACAAACCTTGTACCCGGATGGTAGTAGTTTACATCTGTAAAGTGCAACAATCTAATTGTGGGAAAGCGCATGCCATATATTCTTGAATTACACGCTAACCCATGAATTGCTAAAACAAACTTCAGGCAGGAAGGATAAATCTGTTTCTTCTAAGAAAAACCTAGAGCCTGTTGAACATAACATTGGTCCACCTACGTGACAAGGTTCGGAACCTGCTGGAGATAAGCCCTGCATGAGGAGTCCAACTAGATAGACTAGGATCTTTAGCTATTCGCATATAGTTGTAACTTCCCTTATCTCTTTCTCTCCAAGAATGTAATCTGAACCAACTTTGTACGCTATACCAGGAGGTCGCGACCTGGCTATTTAACACGCAATCGTCGCCTTAGGATGGGTACGACATTCCTCCGCATGGTATCAGAGCATAACTCTTCCCATCTAGCTTTTCCTCCTTCCACCGCAGCTTCCTGCCATGGCCTCATCTGCCGCCGCCTCCTCTCCCCTATCCGGCCAGAACACCGAGCGCCTTACCCGCATCAACTATGTCCTATGGCGCACTCAGATCACACCGCGGCTGAGAGGAGCTGGAGTCTTCGGGTACGGTGATGGAAGCATGGCGGAGCCGGCCGAGTTCGTCGTCAGCAAGGACAATGATGGAAGGAGGAAACCATCCCCAACCCGCTCCATGCCGTCTGGTTCCAAGAAGATCAGCAGGTACTCGGTTATCTTCTCAATAACTTGTCCAAAGAGGTGCTAGTGCAGGTCACCTCCATTGTGCATGCACGCGAACTCTGGACGGTGCTGGCGAGCATGTTCTCGTCAACGTCGTTGTCCTGCATCAACAACATCCGCGCCATCCTCACCAATGCGTAGAAGGGAACGCAATCGATGGCCACTTTCTTCGCATATATGCAGGGACTCGCTGACAAGCTTGCCGAGGCTGGCAAGCCGTTGAAGGATGATGAGTTAATCTCTTATATCCTCAACGTGCTTGACATGGAATACCAGCCATTGGTGTCCGCCCTCGACGCCCGCACCACCCCGGTCACCCTCGACGAGCTGTTCGGGCGGATGAGCAACTTCGACCAGCGGGTGGCCCTTCTCCAAGGAGCGGGCGCGGTAGGCGGCTTCAAGTCGTCGGCAAACGTTGCCACTCGCGGCCGGGGCGGAGGCTCCCGCTACCGCGCTCCACCTCGGAACAGCAAGGGCCGGGGCTCTGGCAACAGCAATAGCAGTGGCGCCAACAACACACGCGGCGACCGGGCTTTCTCCTCCAACAACCGAGGCCGGCGCACTAACTCGTCCAACAACAGATCACGCCTTGATGCAATCAGGTGCCAAGTCTGTGGCAAGCTGGGACACTCAACGAAAGACCGTTGGTACCGTTTTGAAGATGATGAAGATGATCCCTCCCAAGATGAGAAGGTGGCCGGAGCTGCTGATGGCTCCTACGGTGTCGACACCAACTGGTACGTCGATAGAGGCGCCACAAACCACATCACCGGTGAGCAGGAAAAGGTGACCATGCGCGACAAGTACCATGGCAAAGATCACATCCACACAGGAAGTGGAGAAGGTATGAAAATTAGTCATGTTGGTCACTCAATTATTAAAACCCCTCATCGGAAAATTCACCTTAGAAAAACTTTGCATGTCCCTAGTGCTTCAAAAAGTCTTCTTTCCGTTCATCGCATTGGCATTGACAACCATGTCTTTCTTGAATTTCACCCTTACTTCTTTTTGATCAAGGATCAGGCAACGAAGAAGGTGCTATATCGAGGTAGATGTGTTCGTGGCACGATCGTTTAGGACATGCATCTTTTTCCTTAGTTGAACGATTACTTAAGAAAAATAAGCTCCCGTATGTTGGAGAGCGTGATGTTGAGACAATTTGTGATTTTTGTCAAAAGGCTAAAAGCCATCAATTACCTTATTTTGTTTCTACTAGTGTTTCTACCAAGCCTTTACAACTTGTTTTCTCTGAGGTGTGGGGGCCTGCCCCCTCCTCTCTTGGTAGACACACATATCATGTGAGTTTCATAGATGATTATAGCAAGTTTTCATGGATCTATCTTCTTAAGAAAAGATCGGATGTGTTTCAAGTGTTTCTGAACTTCCAAGCTCTTGTTGAGCGCCAATTTGATTGCAAAATCCTTGCTCTCCAATCTGATTGGGGAGGGGAGTACGAGAAGCTAAACTCGTTCTTTCAGAAAATTGGCATATCTCATCACGTGTCATGTCCTCACGCTCATCAACAGAATGGGTCTGCTGAACGCAAACACATACACATCGTTGAAGTCGGTCTAGCTTTACTAGCCGGCGCCTCCATGCCCTTAAAATTTTGGGACGAGGCTTTTCTTGCTGCAGTACATATCATAAATATGCTCCCTAGCCGTGTCATAAACTATGAAACCCCCATTGAGCGTCTCCTTCACACCAAACCCGACTACACAATCCTTCGCGTGTTTGGTTGCGCTTGCTGGCCGAACCTCCGTCCATACAACACTCGCAAGCTCATGTTTCGCTCTAAGCAATGCGCTTTTCTTGGCTATAGCGCTCAACACAAGGGTGTCAAGTGCCTTGACATCTCCACTGGTCGCGTTTATATTTCTTGCGATGTGGTTTTTGATGAACAAAATTTCGTTTCTCTGAACTTCATCCAAATGCCGGTGCACTCCTTCATCAAGAAATTATTCTTTTACCATCTAGCCTTACCGGCATTTCTCATGGGGATAATGATTGTAGTGATCCAATATTGACTAATGTTCATAACCAAGTGCATGAGTTCTATGATGATGCAGATGAAAACAGCGCAGAAAATGGTGCACCAACCATCCAAAACGGCTAAGAAAATCTGCAAAATACGCCATATTTTATGTGTCCAGGGCTGGGGGACATATCTTCCTCGGGATCAGTTCCACCGCAGCCTGGAAGCAGATCCTACTTGGGATCGGAGTTGCATCATGAGGGCAGCGCTGCGCTAGATTCCGCGTCGCCCGACAGCCGACCCAGCAGCGGCCCCGCGTCTACCACCCGGCGCGTCGTCACAGGCCCAGGCGACCCGGCCCGCCTCCACCACTCGGACGCCCCACGCAGCGCACCGAGACTCGCTGGGCTACTGATGGGCCCCGCCACTACATGCGCCGCGAGCCGACAGGCGGGGAGTCGCCTTGGCAGTAGACAGGCGCGTCTCCCACGGCAGATCTGGCCCAGTCCGCTGGCGCAGCTGGTACGCGATCCGGCGCGATCCCGCCCGGATTCGCCTCATCATTATGAGATGATGGGTCTGCGCCAGATGTCTCCCGCGGCCCAGGATTGTCTGCGCCTGATCCAGCTACATCTCCAACACCTCCACCCCGTGACGGCACAGAGGATCCGTCTGGCACGGTTGGCAGCGAGGCAGGGACTGCCACGGGATTATCCTCGGGTTCTGCTGCCCCTGACACTGCACCATTGGGATCTTCTGCACCAACACCTGCTGCTACTCCACAGACACGTCTTCAAAAAGGGGTAACAAAACCAGTTAATTACAAACAGTTGACAAAGTTCAGTTTAGTTTACTCCACAGATGAACCAAGGACTCTTGGCGAGGCACTCAGCGACAAAAGGTGGAAGGCAACCATGGAAGAAGAACACATGGCACTCCTCAAAAATAAAACGTGGCATCTGGTTCCCCCACGGCATGGTAAAAATTTGATTGACTACAAGTAGGTTTTTAGAATCAAAAAGAAGGCTGATGGAACCATTGATCGCTGCAAAGCCAGACTCGTTGCAAAGGGCTTTAAACAACGGTATGGTATAGACTATGAGGACACCTTTAGTCCAATTATTAAAGTTGCAACTATTCGTCTTGTGCTCTCTATTGTTGTTTCCAGGGGATGGAGCCTTCATCAGCTAGATGTCAAGAATGCGTTTCTTCATGGCGTTCTGAAAGAGGGAGTGTATATGAAACAACCTCCTGGTTTTGAAAACAAGAACAAACTGTTTCACGTGTGCAATCTTGATAAAGCGCTATATGGACTTAAACAAGCCCCCAGGGCGTGGTACTCCAGGCTTAGTCATAAATAGCAAACTCTTGGCTTTGTTCCTTCTAAGTATGACACATCCTTGTTTATTTACAACAAGTTGAAAACATCCTTATTCGTTCTTATTGTTGGAAATATGCCCTAGAGGCAATAATAAATTGATTATTATTATATTTCCTTGTTCATGATAATCGTTTATTATCCATGCTATAATTGTATTGATAGGAAACTCAGATACATGTGTGGATACATAGACAACACCATGTCCCTAGTAAGCCTCTAGTTGACTAGCTCGTTGATCAATAGATGGTTACGGTTTCCTGACCATGGACATTGGATGTCATTGATAACGGGATCACATCATTAGGAGAATGATGTGATGGACAAGACCCAATCCTAAGCCTAGCACAAAGATCGTGTAGTTCGTATGCTAAAGCTTTTCTAATGTCAAGTATCATTTCCTTAGACCATAAGATTGTGCAACTCCCGGATACCGTAGGAATGCTTTGGGTGTACCAAACGTCACAACGTAACTGGGTGACTATAAAGGTGCACTACAGGTATCTCCAAAAGTGTCTGTTGGGTTGGCACGAATCGAGACTGGGATTTGTCACTCCATGTGACGGAGAGGTATCTCTGGGCCCACTCGGTAGGACATCATCATAATGTGCACAATGTGATCAAGGAGTTGATCACGGGATGATGTGTTACGGAACGAGTAAAGAGACTTGCCGGTAACGAGATTGAACAAGGTATCGGGATACCGACGATCGAATCTCGGGCAAGTATCATACCGATAGACAAAGGGAATTGTATACGGGATTGATTAAGTCCTTGACATCGTGGTTCATCCGATGAGATCATCGTGCAACATGTGGGAGCCAACATGGGTATCCAGATCCTGCTGTTGGTTATTGACCAGAGAACATCTCGGTCATGTCTGCATGTCTCCCGAACCCGTAGGGTCTACACACTTAAGGTTCGATGACGCTAGGGTTATAAAGGAAGCTTGTATGTGGTTACCGAATGTTTTTCGGAGTCCCGGATGAGATCCCGGACGTCACGAGGAGTTCCGGAATGGTCCGGAGGTAAATATTTATATATAGGAAGTCCTATTTCGGCCATCGGGACGAGTTTCGGGGTCATCGGTATTGTACCGGGACCACCGGAAGGGTCCCGGGGGCCCACCGGGTGGGGCCACCTATCCCGGAGGGTCCCATGGGCTGAATTGGGAAGGGATCCAGCCCAAAGTGGGCTGGGGCGCCACTTCCCCCTAGGGCCCATGCGCCTAGGGTGGGGGGGAACCCTAAGGAAGAGTCCCAAGGGAGTAAGGCACCTCCTAGGTGCCTTGTGGGGGAGGGAAACCTCCCTTGGCCGCCACCCCCCTAGGAGATTGGATCTCCTAGGGCCGGCGCCCCCCCTTGGCCCTCCTATATATAGTGGGGAAGGAGGGCTCTTTCATCCATGCCTTTGGTTGCCTCCTTCTCCCTCTCCAACACCTCTTCCTCCTCTTCTATGGTGCTTGGCGAAGCCCTGCAGGATAGCCACGCTCCTCCACCACCACCACGCCGTTGTGCTGCTGCTGGATGGAGTCTTCCTCAACCTCTCCCTCTCTCCTTGCTGGATCAAGGCATGGGAGACGTCACCGGGCTGTACGTGTGTTGAACGCGGAGGTGCCGTCCGTTCGGCACTTGGTCATCGGTGATTTGGATCACGACGAGTACGACTCCATCAACCCCGTTCTCTTGAACGCTTCCGCTTAGCGATCTACAAGGGTATGTAGATGCACTCTCCTTCCCCTCGTTGCTAGTCTCTCCATAGATAGATCTTGGTGACACATAAGAAAATTTTGAATTTATGCTACGTTCCCCAACAGTGGTATCAGAGCCAGGTTTATTGCGTAGATTCTATGCACGAGTAGAACACAAAGTAGTCGTGGGCGTTGATTTTGTTCAATATGCTTGCCGTTACTAGTCTTATCTTAATTCGGCGGCATCGTGGGATGAAGCGGCCCGGACCGACCTTACACGTACTCTTACGTGAGACTGGTTCCACCGACTGACATGCACTAGTTGCATAAGGTGGCTAGCGGGTGTCTGTCTCTCCCACTTTAGTCGGATCGGATTCGATGAAAAGGGTCCTTATGAAGGGTAAATAGCAATTAGCATATCACGTTGTGGTCTTTGCGTAGGTAAGAAACGTTCTTGCTAGAAACCCATAGCAGCCACGTAAAACATGCAAACAACAATTAGAGGACGTCTAACTTGTTTTTGCAGGGTATGCTATGTGATGTGATATGGCCAAAAGGATGTGATGAATGATATATGTGATGTATGAGATTGGTCATGTTCTTGTAATAGGAATCACGACTTGCATGTCGATGAGTATGACAACCAGCAGGAGCCATAGGAGTTGTCTTAGTTTATTTATGACCTGCGTGTCAACATAAACGTCATGTAATTACTTTACTTTATTGCTAACCGTTAGCTGTAGTAGTAGAAGTAATAGTTGGCGAGACAACTTCATGAAGACACGATGATGGAGATCATGATGATGGAGATCATGGTGTCATGCCGGTGACAAGATGATCATAGAGCCCCAAGATGGAGATCAAAGGAGCTATATGATATTGGCCATATCATGTCACTATTTGATTGCATGTGATGTTTATCATGTTTTTGCATCTTGTTTACTTAGAACGACGGTAGTAAATAAGATGATCCCCATTAAAATTTCAAGAAAGTGTTCCCCCTAACTGTGCACCGTTGCGACAGTTCGTTGTTTCAATGCACCACGTGATGATCGGGTGTTTGATTCCAACATTCACATACAACGGGTGTAAGACAGATTTACACATGCAAACAGTTAGGTTGACTTGACGAGCCTAGCATGTACAGACATGGCCTCGGAACACAGAAGATCGAAAGGTCGAGCATGAGTCGTATAGAAGATACGATCAACATGAAGATGTTCACCGATGTTGACTAGTCCGTCTCACGTGATGATCAGACACGGCCTAGTTGACTCGGATCATGTAATCACTTAGATGACTAGAGGGATGTCTATCTGAGTGGGAGTTCATAAGATGAACTTAATTATCCTGAACATAGTCAAAAGGTCTTCGCAAATTATGTCGTAGCTCGCGCTTCAGTTCTACTGTTTAGTTATGTTCCTAGAGAAAATTTAGTTGAAAGTTGATAGTAGCAATTATGCGGACTAGGTCCGTAAACTGAGGATTGTCCTCATTGCTTCATAGAAGGCTTATGTCCTTAATGCACCGCTCAGTGTGCTGAACCTCGAACGTCGTCTGTGGATGTTGCGAACATCTGACATACACATTTTGATAACTACGTGATAGTTCAGTTAAACGGCTTAGAGTTGAGGCACCGAAGACGGTTTTTGAAACGTCGCGAAACATATGAGATGTTTCGAGGGCTGAAATTGGGATTTCAGGCTCGTGCCCACGTCAAGAGGTATAAGACCTCCGACGATTTTCTTAGCCTGCAGACTAAGGGAGAAAAGCTCAATTGTTGAGCTTGTGCTCAGGTTGTCTGAGTACAACAATCGCTTGAATCAAGTGGGAGTTGATCTTCCAAATGAAATAGTGATAGTTCTCCGAAGTCATTACCACCAAGCTGCTAGAGCTTCATGATGAACTATAATATATCAGGGACATATATGATGATCCTTGAGATATTCGCGATGTTTGACACCACAAAAGTAGAAATCAAGAAGGAGCATCAATTGTTGATGGTTGGTGAAACCACTAGTTTCAAGAAGGGCAAGGGCAAAAAAAAGGGATGCTTCATGAAACGGCAATTCAGCTGCTGCTCTAGTGAAGAAACCCAAGGTTGAACCCAAACCCGAGACTGAGTGCTTCTGTAATAAGGGGAACAGCCAATGGAGCAGAATTACCCTAGATACTTGGTAGATTTGAAGGCTGTTGATAGAAGTATATTGGATATACATTGTGTTGATGTGTACTTTACTAGTACTCCTAGTAGCACCAGGGTATTAGATACCGGTTCGGTTGCTAAGTGTTAGTAACTCGAAATAAAAGCTACGGAATAAACGGAGACTAGCTAAAGGTGAGCTGACGATATGTGTTGGAAGTGTTTCCAATGTTGATATGATCAAGCATCGCACGCTCCCTCTACCATCGAGATTGGTGTTTGCGTTGAGCATAGACATGATTGGATTATGTCTATCGCAATACGGTTATTCATTTATGGAGAATAATGGTTACTCTGTTTATTTGAATAATACCTTCAAATGGTCTTACACCTGAAATGAATGGTTTATTGAATCTCGATTATAGTGATACACATCTTCATGCCAAAAGATATAAGATAGTACCACCTACTTGTGGCACTGCCACGTAAGTCATATCGGTATAAAACACATGAAGAAGCTCCATGTTGATGGATCTTTGGGCTCACTCGTTTTGAAAAGTTTGAGACATGCGAACCATGTCTATTGGTGTATATGCATGAAGAAACTCCATGCAAATGGACCGTTTTGACTCACTTGATTTTGAATCACTTGAGACATGCAAATCATACCACATGGGCAAGATGACTGAAAGCCTCGGTTTCAGTAAAATGGAACTAGAAAGCAACTTGTTGGAAGTAATACATTTTTGATGTGTGCAGTCCAATGAGTGCTGAGGCGTGTAGTGGATATCGTTATGTTCTTACTTCACAGATGATTTGAGTAGATGTTGAGTATATTTACTTGATGAATCACGAGTCTGAATTATTGAAGGGTTCAAGTAATTTCAATGTGAAGTTGAAAGATCGTCGTGACAAGAGGATAAAAGATCTATGATATGATCATAGAGATGAATATCTGAATTACGAGTTTGGCACAGAATTAAGACATTGTGGAAATTGTTTCACAACTGATACAGCCTTGAACACCATAGTGTGATGGTGTGTCCGAACATCATAACTGCACCCTATTGGATATGATGCATACCATGATGTTTCTTATCGAATTACCACAATAGTTTATGGGTTAGGCATTAGAGACAACCACATTCACTTTAAATAGGGCACCACGTAATTCCGATAATATGACACCGTATGAACTATGGTTTAGAGAAACCTAAGCTGTCATTTCTTAGAAGTTTGGGGCTGCGACACTTATGTGAAAAAGTTTCAGGCTGATAAGCTCGAACCCAAAGCGGAAAATGCATCTTCATAGGACACCCAAAACAGTTGGGTATACCTCCTATCTCAGATCCGAAAGCACTAAGGGATTGTTTCTAGAATCGGATCCTTTCTCGAGGAAAAGTTTCTCTCGAAAGAATTGAGTGGGAGGATGGTGGAGACTTGATGAGGTTATTAAACCGTCTCTTCAACTAGTGTGTGGCAGGGCACAAGAAGTTGTTCCTGTGGCACCTACACCAATTGAAGTGGAAGCTTATGATAGTGATCATGAAACTTCAGATCAAGTCACTACCAAACCTCGTGGGATGACAAGGATGCGTACTACTTCAGAGTGGTACGTAATCCTTTCTTGGGAGTCATGTTGCTAGACAACAATGAACCTACGAGCTATGGAGAAGCGATGGTGGGCCTGGATTCCGATAAATGGTTCGAGGCCATAAAATCCGAGAGAGGATCCATGTATGAAAACAAAGTATAGACTTTGGCGGAACTACTTGATGGTCGTAAGGCTGTTAGGTACATATAGATGGATTTTAAAAGGAAGACGGACAATGATGGTAAATGTCACCATTAAGAAAGCTCGACTTGTCGTTAAGAAGTTTCCCGACAAGTTCAAGGAGTTGACTACGATGAGACTTTCTCACACGTAGCAATGCTAAAAGTTTGTTGGAATTATATTAGCGATTACTGCATTATTTATGAAATCTTGCAAATAGGATGTCAAAACATTGTTTCCTCGACGATTTTTGAGGAAAGGTTGTATGTGATACAAACCGGAAGGTTTTGTCAATCCTGAAAGATGCTAATAAGTATGCAAAGCTCCAGCAATCCTTCTAAGGACTGGAGTAAGCATCTCGGAGTTGGAATGTATGCTTTGATGAGATGATCAAAGATTTTGGGTGTATACAAAGTTTATGAGAAACTTGTATTTACAAAGAAGTGAGTGGGAGCACTATAGAATTTCTGATAAGTATATGTTGTTGACATATTGTGGATCAGAAATGACGTAGAATTTCTGGAAAGCATATAGGGTTATTTGGAAAGTGTTTTTCAATGGAAAGCCTGGATTAAGCTACTTGAACATTGAGCATCAAGATCTATAAGGATAGATCAAAACGCTTAATGGAACTTTCAAATGAGCACATACCTTGACATGATCTTGAAGGGGTTCAAGATGGACCAATCAAAGAAGGAGTTCTTGCCTGAGTTGTAAGGTATGAAGTTAAGACTTAAAGCTCGACCATGGCAGAATAGAGAGAAAGGATGAAGGTCGTCCCCTATGCTTAAGACGTAGGCTCTACAGTATGCTATGCTGTGTACTGCACCTGAAGTGTGCCTTGCCATGAGTCAGTCAAGGGGTACAAGAGTGATCCAAGAATGGATCACAGGACAGCGGTCAAAGTTATCCTTAGTAACTAGTGGACTAAGGAATTTTCTCGATTATGGAGGTGGTAAAAGAGTTCGTCGTAAAGGGTTACGCCGATGCAAACTTTGACACTAATCCAGATTATTCTGAGTAGTAAACTGGATTCGTATAGTAGAACAGTTATTTGGAATAGCTCCAAATAGAACGTGGTAGCTGCATCTAGGAGATGACATAGAGATTTGTAAAGCACACACGGATCTGAAAGGTTTAGACCCGTTGACTATAACCTCTATCACAAGCAACATGATCAAACCTAGAACTCATTGAGTGTTAATCACATAGTGATGTGAACTAGACTACTGACTCTAGTAAACTCTTGGGTGTTAGTCACATGGCGATGTGACCTGTGAGTGTTAATCACATGGCGATGTGAACTAGATTATTGACTCTAGTGCAAGTGGGAGACTGTTGGAAATATGCCCTAGAGGCAATAATAAATTGATTATTATTATATTTCCTTGTTCATGATAATCGTTTATTATCCATGCTATAATTGTATTGATAGGAAACTCAGATACATGTGTGGATACATAGACAACACCATGTCCCTAGTAAGCCTCTAGTTGACTAGCTCGTTGATCAATAGATGGTTACGGTTTCCTGACCATGGGCATTGGATGTCATTGATAACGGGATCACATCATTAGGAGAATGATGTGATGGAGAAGACCCAATCCTAAGCCTAGCACAAAGATCGTGTAGTTCGTATGCTAAAGCTTTTCTTATGTCAAGTATCATTTCCTTAGACCATGAGATTGTGCAACTCCCGGATACCGTAGGAATGCTTTGGGTGTACCAAATGTCACAACATAACTGGGTGACTATAAAGGTGCACTACAGGTATCTCCAAAAGTGTTTGTTGGGTTGGCACGAATTGAGACTGGGATTTGTCACTCCGTGTGACGAAGAGGTATCTCTGGGCCCACTCGGTAGGACATCATCATAATGTGCACAATGTGATCAAGGAGTTGATCACGGGATGATGTGTTACGGAACGAGTAAAGAGACTTGCCGGTAACGAGATTGAACAAGGTATCGGGATACCGACGATCGAATCTCGGGCAAGTATCATACCGATAGACAAAGGGAATTGTATACGGGATTGATTAAGTCCTTGACATCGTGGTTCATCCGATGAGATAATCGTGGAACATGTGGGAGCCAACATGGGTATCCAGATCCCGCTGTTGGTTATTGACCAAAGAACATCTCGGTCATGTCTGCATGTCTCCCGAACCCGTAGGGTCTACACACTTAAGGTTCGATGACGCTAGGGTTATAAAGGAAGCTTGTATGTGGTTACCGAATGTTGTTCGGAGTCCCGGATGAGATCCCGGACGTCACGAGGAGTTCCGGAATGGTCCGGAGGTAAAGATTTATATATAGGAAGTCCTATTTCGGCCATCGGGACGAGTTTCGGGGTCATCGGTATTGTACCGGGACCACCGGAAGGGTCCCGGGGGCCCACCGGGTGGGGCCACCTATCCCAGAGGGTCCCATGGGCTGAATTGGGAAGGGATCCAGCCCAAAGTGGGCTGGGGCGCCACTTCCCCCTAGGGCCCATGCGCCTAGGGTGGGGGGAACCCTAAGGAAGAGTCCCAAGGGAGTAAGGCACCTCCTAGGTGCCTTGTGGGGGAGGGAAACCTCCCTTGGCCGCCACCCCCCTAGGAGATTGGATCTCCTAGGGCCGGCGCCCCCCCCTTGGCCCTCCTATATATAGTGGGGAAGGAGGGCTCTTTCATCCATGCCTTTGGTTGCCTCCTTCTCCCTCTCCAACACCTCTTCCTCCTCTTCTGTGGTGCTTGGCGAAGCCCTGCAGGATAGCCACGCTCCTCCACCACCACCACGCCGTTGTGCTGCTGCTGGATGGAGTCTTCCTCAACCTATCCCTCTCTCCTTGCTGGATCAAGGCATGGGAGACGTCACCGGGCTGTACGTGTGTTGAACGCGGAGGTGCCGTCCGTTCGGCACTTGGTCATCGGTGATTTGGATCACGACGAGTATGACTCCATCAACCCCGTTCTCTTGAACGCTTCCGCTTAGCGATCTACAAGGGTATGTAGATGCACTCTCCTTCCCCTCGTTGCTGGTCTCTCCATAGATAGATCTTGGTGACACGTAGGAAAATTTTGAATTTATGCTACGTTCCCCAACACTTATATACGTTGATGATATTATTACCAGAGGCTCATCTGATGAGGCTATATCAGGACTGTTGAAGGATTTAAATGCTGAGTTTGCTCTCAAGGATCTGGGTGACTTGCACTTCTTCCTAGGGATTGAAGTTAAGAAACAAGGTAACAGTCTTCATCTATCTCAGGAAAAGTATGCCACTGATCTGGTAAGAAGAGATGGGTTACAGGGCTGTAAATCTTCATCAACCCCATTGTCCAGCATAGAAAAATTGTCACTCGCGGAAGGAGAGCCCTTGGGTCAAGATGATAGTACCAGGTACAGATGTCTGGTAGGTGCACTTCAGTATTTGACCTTGACAAGACCTGATCTTTCATTTGTAGTAAACAAGGTTTGTCAGTTTCTTCATGCACCCACTACAACTCACTGGACTGCTGCAAAACGTATAGTGAGATATGTGAAAGATACAGTCAATCTTGGTCTCATATTCCACAAGTCTTCATCTACACTTGTTAGTGCTTTTTCTTATTTAGATTGGGCAGGATGTTTAGATGACACACGATCCACTGGTGGTTTTGAAGTATTTCTTGGTCCAAACCTAATATCATGGTGTGCAAAGAAACAAGCCACTATATCAAGGTCTAGTACTGAAGCTGAGTACAAAGCTTTGGCCAATGCCACAGCTGAAATCATCTGGGTTCAGTCCATGTTGCGAGAGCTTGGTGTAAAGACTACTCAAGCTCCATGTTTATGGTGTGATAACCTTGGTGCTACTTATTTGTCTGCTAACCCTGTTTTTCATGCAAGGACAAAACATATCGAGATTGATTTCCACTTTGTCAGAGAACGAGTTGCAAGCAAACAGCTGGAAATGTGGTTTATTCATTCTCGTGATCAGGTTGCAGATGGATTCACCAAAGCTTTGTCCACAAGAAACTTTGAAGAGTTCAAGCGTAATCTCAACTTGACCAAGTTGTGATTAAGGGAGGGTGTTGAACATAACATTGGTCCACCTACGTGACAAGGTTCAGAACCTTCTTGAGATAAGCACCACATGAGGAGTCCAACTAGATAGACTAGGATCTTTAGCTATTCGCATATAGTTGTAACTTCCCTTATCTCTTTCTCTCCAAGAATGTAATCTGAACCAACTTTGTACGCTATATCAGGAGGTCGCGACCTGGCTATTTAACACGCAACCATCGCCTCAGGATGGGTACGACGTTCCTCCGCATGGTATCAGAGCCTAACTCTTCCCATCTAGCTTTTCCTCCTTCCACCGCAGCTTCCTGCCATGGCCTCATCCACCGCCGCCTCCTCTCCCCTCTCCGGCCAGAACACCGAGCACCTTACCCGCACCAACTATGTCCTATGGCGCACTCAGATCACACCGCAGCTGAGAGGAGCTGGAGTCCTCGGGTACGTTGATGGAAGCATGGCGGAGCCGGCCGAGTTTGTCGTCAGCAAGGACAAGGATGGAAAGGAGGAAACCAACCCCAACCCGCTCCATTTCGTCTGGTTCTGAGAGGATCAGTAGGTACTCGATTATCTTCTCAATAACCTATCCAAAGAGGTGCTAGTGCAGGTCACCTCCATCGTGCATGCACGCGTACTCTGGACGGCACTGGCAAGCATGTTCTTGTCAACATCGTTGTCCTGCATCAACAACATCCGCGCCACCCTCACCAATGCGCAGAAGGGAACGCAATCGGTGGCCACTTTCTTCGCATATATGCGGGGACTCGCTGACGAGCTCTCCACGGATGGCAAGTTATTGAAGGATGATGAGTTAATCTCTTATATCCTCAACGCGCTTGACATGGAATACCAGCTATTGGTGTCCGCCCTCGACGCCCGCACCACCCCGGTCACCCTCGACGAGCTGTTCGGGCAGATGAGCAACTTCGACCAGCCGGTGGCCCTTTTCCAGGGAGCGGGCACGTTAGGCGGCTTCAAGTCGTCGGCAAACGTTGCTACTCGCGGCCGGGGCGGAGGCTCCCGCTACCGCAGTCCACCTCGGAACGGCAAGGGCTGGGGCTCTAGCAACAGCAACAACAGCGGCGCCAACAACACACGTGGCGGCCGGCCTTTCTCCTCCAACAACCGAGGCCGGCACAACAACTCCTCCAACAACAGATCACGCCTTGATGCAATCAGGTGCCAAATCTGTGGCAAGACGGGACACTCGGTGAAAGACTGTTGGTACCGTTTTGAAGATGATGAAGATGATTCCTCGCAAGATGAGAAGGTGGCCGGAGCTGTCGATGGCTCCTATGGTGTCGACACCAACTGGTATGTCGACAGAGGCGCCAGAAACCACATCACCGGTGAGCAAGAAAATGTGACCATGTGCGACAAGTACCGTGGCAAAGATCACATCCACACAGCAAGTGGAGAAGGTATGAAAATTAGTCATGTTGGTCACTCAATTATTAAAACCCCTCATCCGAAAATTCACCTTAGAAATTTTTTGCATGTTGTAAGTTCATCTAGTGCCACCCCTAGTTGGTTTTGGAGTATTGACGACAAACCTAGTTGAGGGACTAATGTGTTTGTGAGAATTGCAGTATAACCACCACAAGAAATATGTCAACTTATGACCAGCACTATTGGTCACTGAATGGTCACTGTTTTCAATTTGTGACCTTTTTGTGACCAAAAACACAAGGTCAAAAGCTGGTGGTCATAAACTGACTATAGCGACCTTTCTTCTGGAATGGTTGTAGACGTTTATGACCAAAATACGTCTACTGTGGCGTTTTGGTCACTAGCAACCTCCCCAGGCCACGTAGGCATCCAGCGTGGCAATCTGATGTGGCACAAGATTCAGCCCGGTCCAATTCAATTTTCTACATGGGCCTAGCCCAACAATTCGGCCTTTTTAATGTATTTTTTTCTGTGATTTTATTAGCTACATGGGTCTGGCCCAACAATTCAGCCTCTGATTTCTTTGCATGGCCCTTTTAACAGCAGGTTTTCTTTTGATCTTTGTTTGGGCCATTATATTTTAGAGCTGGTCCCACCAATCAAATGGGTGCCACTTGTCATCATCTCACACATTGGGCCCACTTGACAGAAATTTCAAAATTGCTCAAATTATTTTCATAAATGGGTCCCACAAGTCAGGTATCCATTCCACAAACCAGATTCAATGCCAATATATTTTCCAGTGCAGAAATGCATTTCAAGTAAACAATATTATTCTAAGAATATGTACATAACTCCCAGCATTTGAATAACAATTAGCAAGGACATATACATCAAATTCTCAGCAAAATCATGAGTACATCCAAATTCCAAGGGCAACATTACAACAAAGTCCTGCATCTCCCTAGGAGTAGGAGGGATAAGAGAGCATGCATGCATGCCTAGCTCCTGCATGCCTTGCTTCTTCCAACTTTGCCCCAAAGCTCACGTCAAAACATGAATGAAGGCAATCATCTGCATGTTATAAAACAAAATGGTTATGAACAAAATGTATGAACTGAAAGGAGCAAGCTATTTTGTATTTGAGAAACTGAAAAATGCACGAACAATTTTTCAGAAGATAACTGAAATTTTGTGCATGCATTTAGACAGGAAAACAATGGCTTGTAGTATACACATTAATTAGAACAGGATCGCAAGACACAAATATAAGCTAGAATTGACAAGTACGCATTAATTTTAACATAGCATCACTAGCTCTCTTGTTGTATGCATATTAAACCATATTGGAAAATGCTCAAGAGTGGGATTTTTGTTGGAAGGGACTTACGGTGGCCACCGACTTGTTCTTGGGGTTCTTCTGCTTGAACTCCACGCGGAACTCGCCCCTAACAATAACCAACCAACAAACAGCAAGTTCAGAACAACGGCCGCCCAGAAACCATGGGGAAACAGGAAGGTGGTAAACATAAGGGCAGGTGAAACTAATAATTAACATCACAGGAGAGAAAACATAGATTGACTATATAAGAACAGTATATTCCTTAGCAAAAGATACCGCTAGGACCTATACAGGTTGACTGAACAGTATATTCCAACGCAAACACGTGACAACAAAATCCTCTTCAATTTAACATGAGATATATAATACGTAAGTCACATCTAGCAACCTGTCTAGACTCTGGACATTATTACATAGAGCAACCTCTTCAAATTCCAATCTTTCTCTTCTTCACATATACTCTGTACAACATAATAGACAAGCCAAGCAAAATCTTCTAACTTGGTGGTAACAAGTGTACATATTTCAACTTTGAATGCCTTCAGATTAATTAGCAACTACCCAGACGCAAGGAGAGGAGGAGAGCATACCTCGGTTGCCGTCAACAGCCCAGCCGGGTCGTCTGTTCTACAAATCTGTAGCTTGTCGCCGAGCTCCACTAGTCAGCCATGGCACTCAGGAACCAGCTTCTGCTTCATCCCCAGGCTACAACAAACGCACACACAACGATACAGTTATATCACCACCAAATGCGCCACATCAAATTGAAACAAGATCAAATCAAAAGAGTCACACAAATTCAAGGAAATGGTATAAAATCTGCCATCTTCATGCAAAACTTCAGTCACTCCCACCCACCATAAATTGCAATCTTACCCTCTAATTTAACAAGTCATATAGTCAGTAATGTAAGCAACTTGTCTAGACTGTGGAAAGTTTGAAATTCAATTTATTTTTCTTTCCCCTATCTACACAAGAAACACTCGGTGGCTGTCAGGTATCAAAAACAATTCAACTGTTGAGTTTCTTTTAGATTTCTCAGTTGAGGTGACAGCAAGTCAGTCATGGGTACACTCAACAGCCATAGACCGACGTTTCAAAGTAGTACACACGACACAACTACAGATAGCATTGACACAAGCAATTTTGCTTTCCCCCTTGTAAGCTACTATGGAGATTACAATAGTTCACTTAATCACAAAGCACAGCTATGTAATTGATATGCAAAAGAAGACACATCTCCCATGTTTAGCAATCAGGATCAACCATGAAGCTTTCACTACTCCTACATCAGTAAGCTTTTACTACTCTTGTTGCTAGTGTTCTAAACCAACTAAGCAATGCTATAGGAGTAGAAAAGGGAACTAGAGGTAGGAGAGGGAGGCGCTCACCAGAGAGCTTGTGGTCACCGCCATACACAGCCGCCGTCATGCCAGTCACCTCAAGAAGCACCGCTGCGCCGGAGACGCCACCAGACATGTGCAAGAGCAGAGCATCTGCTGCATCCAAATCCAAATCGAACAGGAATAAAAAATTAGGAATGGTTGCAACCATGCTTTTCAAGGCACACAATAGAAAAAATCACAAAGAATGAGATGACGCCTTTCCTGATCTGCTTCCCATACTTGGATCCAATGTTGGCCGTGTTCCGTGTTAAGGAGCTCAAGTTCAATGTGTAGCCACAGTATCCACAGCTGCCAGTAAGAAACAAACAACACACATCATCAAATTGGACATAGATGGTTTATATACAAACCTGAAGCTACAGTCCTACTTTATGTATAGTTTGACTGGACTATGCGTGTCAAATGAAATATAACAAGTTTATGAATAGTTTGACAAAAGACAGAAGCGGAAGGCACCCGCACCTAGAACAATTGTCCCGACTTTTGGTGCAAGCAGTTAGTTGACAGCAGGAGCCATGAGCCCCTAATGAATGATACAGAGATCTCGCTAGTAGGCAGAAATGAAGCATGGAATCTAGAGTAGCATATTTCAACCTTCTACACCTAGAAATGGCAGGGAAGCTCCCAATCCAGCACAAGGCGCAGCGTAGGACATGCACATGACCGCCGTCATCGTGGCAAATCAGGACGAGGCAGGCCGCAGAGGGCGGCGGCCAGACCCAGCGGCCGCTGCACGCGCGCGATACGCGGTGCAGTCCCGGGGCCTACTACTCGTAAGCAAGGAGCAACACAGCAGCATACAGCAAGCACGGATCTGGCGCAGATGGACGGATGGATGGAGAAGGAGCTGACCTCTCAGCGGAGCGTGTGGTCGAAGGAGCAGCGGGCGAGGTCTGGGGCGAGGGCGAAGGGGCCGGAGACGGAGACGGAGGCTGGCCGCGCCGGGGACGCCATCAGATGCGATGCTCCGCGATCTGATGGTGGTGGCGGCGCTTGGCGCATGAGGATGAGAGGGTGGTGGTGTCGATCTGGATCGGGCAGACGTCGGCGGCGCGAGGAGGCATGGATCCAGCTCGTCGACGGCGCGGATCCGGAAGGCCCGCTGTGGCCATGGCGGGGGACATGACCCACTTGAGGACAGGGAGGCGTGGGGATTCGGGCTCCTCGCTGTCGACGACCATGGCGCGGGTGCGGCGGCGGCGGCTAGGGTTTGGCGACCGGGTGCGGGTGTGGGAGAGAAGGGTTGGAACGGTGGGGAGTGGGGGGCTGCGTCGGTGAGGGGGTGAGAGGGCTACGTGGGTGAGAGGGTGAGGGGATGAGGTCCGCCGTTGGATCCGGGAGCATCCGACGGTGTCTGATGCATGATCCGCGTGATATGCCTATGGACCAATCAGAATGCAACAAACAATTCGAAGACTTTGTGACCTTTTACATAGGTCACGGAAAAATCATTTTCCATTTTTCAGTACTCAAAATGAGTTTTTTTGTAAAAGACCTACCAAATATTTGTTCAAGTGATATCATACTCTACAAAAGTTTACATCTTGCATTGGTAAACAGTATCGACAAAGGGATTTTTTATTTTCTTTGCGAAAAAGAACCATTTTCCATTTTCCGAGTGCCCAAAAGGAGTTTTTTTAAAGGACCTACCAAATATTTGTTGCAAAATTGGACCAAATCATTTTTCCAAAATACTAGGCCATATTTAATGCACAATTGACCAAATGGTTGGGTGTAAAGAGTTTTGATCCACCTCTCGTGAAAAAGACAAATTTCCGCCGATTTAGCTAGAAGCGGGTCAAATTTTAACTGCAGCTGCCTCATAGTTTGCTATTTATTTTTTCCAAAAATAATTTTTAGGTACATAAGTATCTATTTAATCGGAGAAACACCAAAAAAATTCCAAGATTCAACCACTAGCTAGGAACGGTCATTCTCGCCGTTTTGACCGCATTTTGAAACGGGCATAAAATTTTCAAAAAAAATCAAACAATTGAGAAACCTTCACATTGTGTCATCATATGTGGCCAAGTTCCCAGGAAAAATAACAAACTTGTAATACGGCAATTATTTTAAAAAAGTGTTCTCAGAAACGTGCTATCGCGTGTGGAGATCAATGGCTTTCAAGCCAAATGATCAATCTTATGGCCACATTCATGGCATAGTTTCTTCAAATGATCTCATATTGTGCACAAGGGTGCATATTGGAATGGCAAACAATGTTTCCTAAGGAAGTTTTCTTTTTCTTTGGACGAAAAAACCATTTTCCATTTTCCGAGTGCCCGAAAGGAGGTTTTTTTATGAATGACCTACCAAATAATTGTTGCAAAATTGGACCAAATCATTTTTCTAAAATACTAGGCCATATTTAATGCACAATTGACCAAATGGTTGGGTGTAAAAAGTTTTGATCCACCTCTTGTGAAAAAGACAAATTTCCGCCGATTCAGGTGGAAACGGGTCAAATTTGAACTGCAGCTGCCTCATAGTTTGCTATTTATTTTTTCCAAAAATCATTTCTAGGTACATAAGTATCTATTTAATCAGAGAAACACCAAAAAAATTCCAAGATTCAACCACTAGCTAGGAACGGTCATTCCCGCCGTTTTGACCGCATTTTGAAACGGGCATAAAAAATTCAAAAAATCAAAAAATTGGGAAACCTTCGCATTGTGTCATCATATGTGGCCAAGTTCCCAGGAAAAATAACAAACTTGTAATACGGCAATTATTTTAAAAAAGTGTTCTCAGAAATGAGCTATCATGCATGAAGATTCATGGCTTTCAAGCCAAATGATCAATCTTATGGCCACACTCATGGCATAGTTTGTTCAAATGGTCTCATATTGTGCACAAGGGTGCATATTGGAATGGCAAACAATGTTGCCTAAGGGACTTTTTATTTTCTTTACACGGAAAATTCATTTTCCATTTTCCGGGTGCCCGAATTGAGTTCTTTTCGTGAAGGACCTATAGTATATTTGTTGCAAAATTGGACCAAATCAATTTTATAAAATACTAGGCCATATCTGATTCACAATTGACCAAATGGTTGGGTGTCAAATGCCTTGATCCACCTCTGGTGAAAAAGACAAATTCCCGCCGATTCAGTTGGAAGCGGGTCAAATTTTAACTGCAGCTGCCTCATAGTTTGCTCTTTATTTTTTCAAAAAATCATTTCTAGATACATAAGTATCTATTTAATTAGGGAAACATCAAAAGTTTTCCAAGATTCAACCACTAGCTAGGAACGGTCAAACCCGCCGTTTTGACCGCATTTTTAAACGGGCATAAAAAATTCAAAAAAATCAAAAATTTGGAAAACCTTCGCATTGTGTCATTATATGTGACCAAGTTTTCAGGAAAAATAATAAACTTGTAATACGGCAATTATTTTAAAAAAGTGTTCTCAGAAATGAGCTATCATGCGTGAAGATTCATGGCTTTCAAGCCAAATGATCAATCTTATGGCCACATTCATGGCATGGTTTGTTCAAATGATCTCATATTATGCACAAGGCTGCATATTGGAATGGCAAACAATGTTGCCTAAGGGACTTTTTATTTTCTTTGCACGGAAAATTCATTTTCCATTTTCCGAGTGCCCGAATTGAGTTCTTTTTGTGAAGGACCTAGCATATATTTGTTGCAAAATTGGACCAAATCATTTTTATAAAATATTAGGCCATATTTAATGCATAATTGAAAAAATGGTTTGGTGTCAAAAGTTTTGATCCATCACTTGTGAAAAAGACAAATTTCTGCCGATTCAGTAGGAAGCGGGTCAATTTTGAACTGCATCTACCTTATTGTTTGCTCTTTATTTTTTCCAAAAATCATTTCTAGTTACATAAGTATCTATTTAATCATAAATACATGGTTTGGTGGCGATACGTCGAGGTTTGGATGTGGCCCAGGGCCCCAACTCCAAAGCGCGTAAACTCGCATGCCTGCCGCGTGGTCACCGCGTGACCTTGGCGTTGACATGCTTTCTGGGAGGCCTAGGCATGTCTAGTGGGTTGGGAACTCCCTAGGTAGGTGCTAGGAAGAAAATTACAACAGAAGAATCTCACGAGGAGACTGACCTATGCTCAAAGACGAATTAGCAGCCAAGTGTTTGATTGGCGGTACGGGAAATGCACATGGCCAATTGGTGTGAATTTTGGCTGAGGATGATCATCTACTAAGGATAATGTCTTCACAAATTTTTAGCTCAAAAGGAGGATCCTAGGTGGTACTTGCTTTGCAAAGTACCACGCTAGACAAAAATATGAATGTTGAAGCTGGGCCGAAAATAATGAATGGATTGAGCTGAAATTTGGTGGAAGATGGTTATTTGGGCATAGGAAAGCATTGTAGAAAATTGATACCATTTGGACAGGCCAAAGTAGTACTTACTTCACAATGCTCTTCTATGGACAGAAACTTGGGAAAACTAGTGAGAGAGATTGGATGAATGAAATGAGCTAAAAATTGGTGTAGGTAAGTTACATAGGTATGGTCATGCGCTGGTAAATTTTCAGATCATTTGGGTAAGCCTAGCTAGTACTTACTTCACAAAGCTTCTCTCGAGGTAGAAACTTTGGAAATTTCCTGAGAAAGATTTACGAGGAAAATTGAGCTGAATATTATCATGTGGCAATGATTTGGGTATGGAAGAGTGTCCGAAAAGTTTGAGGGTAATAGGAGGGGTCTATATAACACTTGCTTTGCAACGTGCCAATTTGGCCATAAAATATAAATTGAAATTGGGCTCACATAGATGATTTGACTGAGCTGCGATTTTGAGGAGGGTGATAATTTGGGCATATGAAGGAACTGTATAAATTTCATGTCATTTCGATATATAAAAAGGTACTTCCTTCACAATGCTTCTAGGTGGACAAAAACTTTGAAGATTCGCTAGGCAAATGGAGCTGAATTTTGTCATGCGGTAATGATTTGGATAGGAAAGAGTGCCCAAAAATTCCGAGGGAAATCAAGAATATATAAATAGCACTTCATTCATAAAGTGATGTTGTGAACAGAATAGGAAAATGAATATTGTTGAATTAGTTTTGAACTAGGCAAGGAAGGATTTTTACATATTTGATGAAGATATGACCAAAAGAATTTATGAGATTTTTTTGGGAATTTTGGGAATGACAGAAATATAGGTTGCTTCACAACCTAGGGCAAAAACTGCCACATGGACATGACACATAGGCAAAACTGATGAGGTGGCGCCTAGTCATAGCAACCCACCACAATTTACAAGGTTATGACCATCTATATTGGTCATGATCAGCTAGAAATAAGGCAGCAGACCAGTGCTATCTGCTTTATGACCATTTCGTGTAAGGAAATTACGACCTTTCTGACCAAAATAGTCGTTATAGTTTAGGGTTTGGAGCCCCCCGAACAGCTTTTGAACAATTGGTCTGAAATGGTCATAGATCTATGACCAATTCTTCCAGGGTCACTGACAGAAGGTCACTAGTTGACATATTTCTTGTAGTGAACACAGGTAGAAGTCCCTCATTGATTCGGTTTTCCTACCAGAGATGACCCCTAAAAATGTATGAAGACATTGAAGTCAAAGGTGGTATGTGAAGACATTCACATTGAAGACTATGACAAGAGAAGACATCGCATGAAGACTATGGAGCGAGAAGACTTAGATCTTTCGTAGTTCTTTTTCTTCTTTGTTGAGTCATAGGAACCACCGTACTGTTAAGTGGGGTCCAAGAGAACCAGTCAGAATGACTGAAGTGATGCTTAACCAAAATCCTATGTCTTCGAGTGAAGACTATGAGAGCAAATCTTGTCCAAAGTTGGACAAGTAAGCTTTGCTTGCATCCCAAGTAAAGTTGCCGTGTGTGTTTGAAATCTGACCGTTGGAACATGTGTCAGTTCCTTAGTGACCCAGTGTCATTTCGGACAAATCAGGTCGGGTTGCCTAGTGGCTATAAATAGCCCACCCCCTACAACCATAAACGGTTGGCTGCTCAGAGTTAAAATACGGCTTTTGTCGTTTGAGAGCAACCCACCTCGAAGCCTTTGAGAGAGAATTCCTTGAGAGGATAAAGCCCTAACCACCCAGAGCCAAAGAGTGTTAGGCATCACTTAAGTCTTCTTGTCTGTGTGATCTGAAGACTTATTACACTTGAGGACTGTGAATCCTCCAGCCGGTTAGGCGTCGCGTTCTGAGCATCCAAGAGTCATTGTGGATCGCCGGTGAACGAACTCTGTGAAGGTTTGGAAGTCTACCTTGAAGACTTACCAGAGTGATTGGGCGAGGACTGGGTGTCCTTAGCTCAAGGGGAATAAGGTGAAGACGAGGTCTTCTGAGTTGAATCTCAGCCTCCCTAATCAGACGTACAGTTGTCACAGCAACTGGAACTGGTCCAACAAATCATTGTCTTCAACGAGTCACTGGTTTCATCCTTCCCTTCCCTTTACTTACTGTTGGTTCTTGTGAAGTCATTGTACGATAGCATCACCATTCGACTTCACTAAGTGATTACGCTTACTGATTGGCTTCACAATATCTTCCTACCTGATCCTTACTGCCTAGCTGCTATTAGTCATTGTGCTTTCACTTCATTGAATAAGTGACTATGGTTTGCCTAGTGTAGTCTACCTTCCGCTGCATGGTAATAGGTTTATTTCTATCGTTTGTCTTCGAAACTTACATGTTTTGAAGACTTTCATAAAAATCGCCTATTCACCCCCCTCTAGTCGATCACTAGCACTTTCAATTGGTATCAGAGCAAGGTACTCCCTTGTTCTGTGTGATTCGGTTTAACCACCTGGAGTTTTAGCTATGTTGACTACAGGGATAATTAAAGTCTCAGCTGCGTGCCCCGTCTTCGATGGAACTGAATATCCCTACTGGAAGAATAAGATGCGCAGGCATCTTGAAGCCATTGATGTCGACCTATAGTATGTCGTCAAGAACGACGTTCCCAAGGCTGGAGAAGGTGTCACTGCCGCTGATATCAAGAAGTTCGTTCAACTGGACTCTACTGCCAAGAATATCATCTGTGGTCATCTGACCAAAGGATAGTATGGCCGTGTGAGTGCTTTGGAAACATCTAAGCTAGTCTGGGACTGGCTATCCAAGGACAACGAAGGTGTCTCAACCCAGAGAGATCAGAGAATCAGTGTCCTTCGCAACCTCTTCAACCGCTTCAAGAGAAATGACAATGAGAATGTCCAGCTCATGTTTGATCGACTCACTGACATCACAAATGAGCTTCAAGCCCTCGGCGCTACTGAGATCACCAAGCATGAAGTCGTCAAGACACTCCTGAGATCACTTGATAGTTCGTTTGACACCCTAGCCCTGATGATTCAAGAACGTCCTGATTTCAAGACACTCGATCCGTCTGACATACTTGAGAGGCTCAACACACACGAGTTTCAGCTTTCTGAGAAAAGAGACATCTACGGCCCCAACTATGGGCGAACTCGTGCCTTGAAGGCAAAGGCTGTCTCCTCATCTGAAGAAGAATCTGACAGCAGTTCTGATGATCCTGAAGACATTGGAAGAGCTTGCTATGCTTGTGAAGAAGTTCCAAAAATTCACCAAGAAGAAAGGCCTCAGAAAGTCTTCACGGTCAAGCTCAAGGAATGATGAAGCTTCTGCTCATGACTACAAGAAGAGAACATGTCACAAGTGCAAGAAACCTGGCCACTACATCTCTAAGTGTCCACAGTGGGACAATGGGAACAAGAAGAAGAAGAAGAGCAAGGAGTATGACTCCGACGACAAAAAGAAGAAGAAATACTCAAAATCTTCTTCCAAGTCTTCCTCCAAGTCTTCATCACACAAGAAGAGCTCATCTGGCAAGGCACGTGCATTTGTTGGCAAGGAAATGGACTCTGAGGAGGAGTCCGCTTCTGAGGAGGCGGAGGTGGAGTCTGAGGAGGAGTCCGATTTTGGCGTTGCAAGTCTGGCTACAGCATACGTTGCCAAGTCCATCTTCAACACTGAAGACAATGACTTCATCACCGACACCGATGCAAATGACAAGGACTACTCCGCTCCTTCGTACTGCTTCATGGCACGCGGTGCCAAGGTAAACACACGCACTACTCACTATCAAACATCTAGTGACGATGACTCTGATTGTGGTTCCAAACCCAGCTACAAAACACTTGCTAAAATTGCAACTGAACAACAGAAAGCTATGGAACACATTCAAAAACTGTTAGACAAAAGCGATGATCTGTTAGATGCTGAAATGACTCGATCTCAGTCCTTAATTGAAGACATAAAAAATCTTCACGTTAAGTATGAGGAACTTGAAAGTCGTCATGAAACGCTCTCAACAACTCATGAAAGGCTTTCCTATGATTATCTTCAAAGGAAGCAAGATCTTGAGAAATTGAGAGCGGCTCATGAAGATCTTCAAAAGGAAAATGAGTCACTTCGCGCCGAACAGATCAATTCAGCTCGGGAAGGATTTGAACCACCATGTCTTAAATGAATGGAGCGTGATAACGCTACTTCTGTTGCTGAATGTTCTACTGCTGCTACTGTTGCAATATCTTCAACTGTTGATGTGGTAACTAACCCCTCTGCTAAGGATACCACTGCTATTGCTGATAAGAATGCTAGGTTGAAGACACTGCTTGAAACAGGGATGTACAAAAGTCTCAAAGGGCATCAGACACTATGTGATGTCCTCAAAAGGCAGATCCTGAACCGAAACCCTAGGAAAGAGGGTGTTGGGTTCGAAAGGAAAATGAATGCTGATGGCTCTTACTGGAAACTTGAGCAGTACCCCAAAACCACATGGGTTGCTGCAAAGGAACCTTCAGTAGATCCATCCACCCTATCTGGCTTCACTTGTGCTAACCCCATTGTTATTGATGAATCCTTTGATGCAAACTATAAATTGTTTAAGAGTCAGAATGGTGAAGTGTTTGCTAGGTATATTGGTACTAACTGCAGGAATGGACCACCTATGAAGAAGATCTGGGTGCCGAAAAGGTGTTTGGAGAATCTCCCTGTGAATGTCATCATGACACCACAAGTGAAGAAGACAAACCCCAGACCACAGGCTTCATATGGTCCAAAGGCTTCATACAGACAGAGGACTCACCTGAGTCACACTAACGCAAATGTTTTGCAGGGAAGCCATACTCAGGCCTATGAATATGAGCGTGGTCCATCAAACCGCCATGTTCATAAGACCAAGAACTGTTCTGCTTATTCTTATGAGTACTATTGTCCACCTGCAAGACTTTTTGCTAGGGCTCCAAAGCCAAAGTTCTCAGATGCTGCACTTAGACTTATTGCTTCGAAGCCACCCCTGAAGATGTGGGTGGATAAGAAAGCTTAACTCTCTTTTGCAGGGAAAGGTCTCCAGCCGAAAACCAAAATCGTGTGACACTATTGTTGGGGACCTTAAACATCTTGTAGGGCGCAAGATCAAATGCCCAAATGGTCTTATTATGTACTTTGTTCCTGAATCGCTTGCAACTTGCCCTATCAGTCCTAATCTCGATCTAAGCTTTAATAATCCACTGGTTCATCAAATGTTTTTGCTTCACAATTCTCTTCGTGAAGCCTATCCCCCTAACTGCACTGTAAGGTACGACACCAGCTGCTTCAGAATGGATTATTGATAGTGGGTGTACAAATCACATGACTAGAAAGCGAAGCCTTCTCATGGACTCAACTTTATGTCCATCTGACAAAAGTCACATCACATTTGCTGACACTGGTAAAAGCAAGGTATTGGGTCTAGGTAGAGTTGCAATCTCAAAGGATCAACACATGGATAAAGTCATGCTTGTTGAATCCCTTGGTTTCAACTTAATGTTTGTCTCAATGCTTTGCGATTTAAACATGATTGTGATGTTTGGAAAATATCGTTGCCTTGTACTAATGGAATCTGACAAGTCTCTAGTGTTTGAAGGGTATCGGAAAGATGATTTGTACGTGGTGTATTTCTCAGCAGGACCACAACTTGCAGTATGTCTTCTAGCAAAAGCTTCTGAATGCTGCTCTGGCATCGAAGGCTAGGGCATGCTGGCATGAGGAACCTCCACACCCTTGCAAGGAAGAAGCATGTCATAGGCATCGAGGGCGTCAATTTCAAGAAGGATCACTTATGCGGTGCCTGTGAAGCAGGAAAGATGACGAGGGCCAAGCATCCCTCGAAGACAATCATGACAATGACTCAACCCTTCGAACTGCTACACATGGATCTTTTCGATCCCACTCATTACTCAACTCTTACTACTACTGCTTGTCTCTATGGCTTTGTCATTGTTGATGATTATTCAAGATATACTTGGGTGCATATAATCCTTTACAAGACTGAAGTGCAGGATGTCTTCAGACGCTTCGCCAATCGAGCAATGAACAACTATGGCACCAAGATAAAGCACATCAGAAGTGACAATGGCACTGAATTCAAGAACACTGGCCTAGATACATATCTTGATACTTTGGGCATCACACATGAATTCTCAGCTCCGTACACGCCACAGCAGAATGGCGTCGTCGAACGCAAGAACAGAACACTTATTGAGATGGCTCGGACGATGCTTGATGAATACAAGACTCCAAGAAAATTCTGGCCTGAAGCCATTGACACTGCATGCCATATCATCAACCGTGTTTATCTTCACAAGCTTCTGAAAAAGACATCCTATGAGCTCCTTACTGGCAAGAAGCCAAATGTCAGTTACTTCAGAGTATTTGGCGCCAGGTGCTGGATCAAGGATCCACATCACACTTCAAAATTTGCACCAAAAGCACATGAGGGTTTTATGCTTGGATATGGAAAGGATTCGCACTCCTACAGAGTCTTCAATCTTTTTCATTATAAAGTGGTTGAAACAGTGGATGTGCAGTTCGATGAGACTAACGGCTCACAAGGAGAGCACCTGCCAAATGTGCTAGATGAAGTTCCATCCAGTGAATCAATCAAACTTATGGGAACTGGAGAAATCATACCTACTGAAGCTCAACCTGAAGAGGAACTTATCATCTCCGCACCTAATCAACCTGAAGACAATGCTCAGCCTGAAGACAATCCCTCTAACAATGACAATGATCAGCAAGAGCACAATCTTCGTCCTGTACATCCTCGTGTTGCAAATGAAGTGCAGATTGAGAGAATAATTGACAGCATCAATGCACCAGGTCCACTCACTCGTTCAAGGGCAACACAGCTAGCAAATTTCTGTGGGCACTTCGCATTCGTCTCAATAACTGAACCCAAGAAAGTTGAAGAAGCCTTCATGGAACCTGAATGGATTCAAGCTATGCAAGAAGAGCTTCAACAGTTTGAGTTGAATAATGTATGGGAACTGGTTAAGCGTCCTGATCCTCGGAAGCACAATATAATATGCACCAAATGGATATATCGCAACAAGCAAGATGAGCATGGTCAAGTTGTTAGAAACAAAGCTCGTCTCGTTGCTCAAGGATACACTCAAGTTGAAGGGATTGACTTCGATGAAACATTTGCTCCTGTGGCTAGACTTGAAGCCATACGCATACTGCTGGCCTATGCAAATCATCACAACATACTTCTATATCAAATGGATGTGAAGAGTGCTTTTCTCAATGGCAAGATTGAGGAAGAAGTGTATGTTGCACAACCGCCTGGCTTTGAAGATCCAAAACATCCTGACATGGTGTACAAGCTCAACAAGGCACTGTATGGCCTCAAGCAAGCTCCTCGGGCTTGGTATGACACACTCAAAGACTTCCTGAAGAGCAAAGGCTTCAAATTTGGTTCCCTCGACCCCACTCTCTTCACGAAGACATATGATGGTGAACTGTTTGTGTGCCAAATATATGTGGATGACATTATCTTTGGCTGCACCAATCAGAAATACAGTGAAGAGTTTGGATATATGATGCAAGAGCAATATCAGATGTCCATGATGGATGAGCTGAAGTTCTTCCTTGGTCTTCAAATATCTTCGGCATCTTTATATCTCAAGAGAAATATCTCAAAGATTGCCTAAAGAAGTTTGGTATGCAAGACTGCAAAGGCTTCACGACGCCAATGCCAGCCAAACATCATCTGGGTCCCAACGACAATGGTAAAGAGTTCGATCAAAAGGTATACCGCTCCATGATCGGTTCTTTACTTTATCTATGTGCATCTAGGCCAGATATTATGCTTAGTGTTTGCTTGTGTGCTCGATTCCAAGCGGCACCAAAGGAATCACATCACTGAGCTGTGAAGCGAATTCTTCGATATTTGGCTTACACCCCAACTCTAGGATTATGGTATCCAAAGGGCTCAGAGTTTGATCTAGTTGCATTCTCGGATGCTGATTATGCTAGTGACAAGGTGGATCGCAAGTCTACATCAGGCACATGTCATTTTCTGGGACGATCACTTGTATATTGGTCTTCAAAAAAGCAGAACTGTGTATCTCTCTCCACTGCTGAATTTGAATACATTGCTGCTGGATCTTGCTGCGCTCAGCTTCTGTGGATGAAGCAAACACTCAAAGACTATGACATTCATCTGAAGCAAGTGCCACTCTACTGCGATAACGAAAGCGCCATCAAGATCGCCAACAACCCAGTTCAGCACTCGAAGACAAAGCACATTGAAATTCGTCATCACTTTCTCAGAGATCATGTTGTGAAGGAAGATATTGATATCATACACGTCAACACTGAAGAGCAATTGGCAGATATCTTCACCAAGCCCTTGAATGAGAAGAGATTTTGCAAGTTACGGTGTGAGCTAAATATCTTGGAATCCTCAAATGTCCTGTGATCAGGCACACATCCTAACACTTATGCATATTGATGACTTAGATGTGCAACACACGAAGTAAAGTATATCTTCAATCAATGAAGACATGCATTCTAAGTGTGAATACATTAATGTGGAATTTGACTTCGGAGCGCCACGATAATTGTGCGTCGTGTCTGAGTCTAATACTTCCTATATGGTGGGTAACGCCACCACCAAATTCTTCTGTTTGAAGTGTTTGCCCATGACGTTCCATTTGCTATGTCTTCACATTTTGTTTGTCTTCATTCTCAACTTGTCTTCATGATTATCTTCACTATGTTGGTTTGGTTGTCCTCCTCACTTATATATATACATATAGTAGTGTTATGTCCTCTACAGCATTCACTTATAGCTATGTCTTCTTGTTGAAACTTTTGAACTAAGTGAATGTGATCGGACCCTAACCTCTCTATGCTTTCTATCTCAAATTCTATCTCTCCAAATCATATGCATTCTCTTGGAACTATCGAATGTCTTCTCTGCGTCCTTGTCAGCAGAAGATACAGAGACAAACATTAAGTCCGCTTTCAATGCTAATTCCTTCACCTGAAACCCGAAGAAGTGGGAACGACCACCCGACAATCCAGGCGTGCGTGGGAACGTGGAACAACCTCCGATATGTTGCATGACGGCCACGTGTCCTTCAGATGTGAATCGCCAGGGGCACCTGTGTAATAACATTGTGCCGTCCCTGTCCCTATAAATACATGCCTCACCACAGTCATCATCCTTTCTTCCACTCTCGCACGAACCCTAGTGCCACCGCTAGCCCTCGATGACACCGGCGACGAAGCTCTTAGCTGCCGTGACCTCTCCGACGCCGTCTTCACGCCGGCCGCGGACATCATCTTCTCCGCCGTGGCCGTAGGTGTCCTCCGTCGCCAAGTTAGGGCACGGACGATCGAACTGCTCGGCCTCCTCTTCCACTCCGTCTAGAAGTTCTTCGTGTGGTAAATAAAACTTCCTTTTTACGGCCCCTTTGATCCTATAGATTCATCACTTTCTACCATAAGAACTTTCTGTTCACACAAGATGGATCTATTTCATACTGTATCTCATTATATGCCTAGTATGTTCACTTATGCTTCACAAAGTAGTTAGATTCCTTACTTGTACTGATCCGTGGATTCATACAAATCTGGAACCAACTCCTTATCTATGAGTGAATGTCTTCGCACGATGAGGTCAATGTCTTCTAAACTGATTTATCTTCAAAATCTTCTGAGAATGCATATGACCTCTTCCCCTTCCCTCGCACCTTAATGCTGTCACAGGTACATGTCCGTGGAAGAATCCCTTGGTTCCCTCGCACCTTGCATTCATTTGCAGAATTCTTACAGTATCATATAAATTCTCCCGAAGCCAGTTCCTGTTTGTCCAGCAAGCGAAAGCCTTTGAAGCCTTTGAACGTGTTGAAGCCATTCAGTTTGAAGTTCATGGCTGCAAAGAAATCAGTAAGGAAGGGTGGCAGACAGCGTCGTGGGGGAACATCAAGAGATTTGCCTGATGACCTCTCAGAGCTTTACAAGACAGATCCTGAAGAGGATTACAATCAGCGCAAGACCAGAATCCAATGGATTCGAAGATATTGGGCAGAACAATGGTTCAAATACCGGTTTGTGACCCAGGAATATGCTGAGAAAAATGCCATCAAGCGACCTTGGGGAGACATCCTATACAAAAATCTTCAACCCAGGTCCAGAGACGAAGCCATTGAACAAGGCTTCTATCCCTGCATGGTTCAAGGACCACAGCCTGCAGATGCACACCCATCGTCACTACTCTGGTGTCGTGACAACAATCTGTTCAAACGCAACTTCCAATTTGCCAAGAATTCATCTAAGCAAAACAAGAAGTCATTGGGACTAGACTTCAACCCTGGCCCTTCTGCTCCCCGTGCCGATGACACCCGCGAAGCTGAACCCAATCTTGTTGGGCCCTTCTACAATCTGGAAGGTCTCATCACTCATATCTTAGTTCAAGGGACAGCAGTGGATGAGCTTGCAGATGACGATGAATCTGATGAAGCGCCTGCACCACCGAAGCCACAGAAACAGAAGAAGCCTAAAGCTTCAATGCCTGCCTCAACACCGAAAATCTCACGGGCGAAGCCACTGGCTACTGCACCTCCTGAAGACAGTGTGAAGTCTGAAGATTTGTCACGCATCTCCAAGCCCTCGAAAGTTAAGATGCCTCTGCAACACACCAGCCAAGAATTGACTGCTGCTGCTATCCTGCGCAATGATGCCATTGATCTGTCCAGCGATGAAGATCTTGCAGATGACGCTCTTGAGCAACTGACCAAGAGCAAAGAAGAAGCAGAAATCTTCAATGATTTGCCTCTCTTTGATGTGTCAATCATCCACAACTTCATCGATGAGTGGTTTGACACGCCCAATCTCAGCTTTGAAGATCTGCAACTTCCAATTGGCCTCAGTGTCGCCTTCCATGGCGCCATTGCTTCAGAGCTAGCTTTAGCTCAGCGCATCGTTGAACTGAAGCAAAAGATCAAGTTTGAGAAAGCTCATTTCAAGAAGCATATGGCCAAGCTCAGTGTACAAGAGGTGAAGAACTTCAAGATTATGCTGCACGAGCTCAAGGAAGCCTTTCTCAAGAAACATGCAGAAGCTCAAGGTTCTCGTGAGCGCATGAAGAGCCTGGCTGACAAGTGTGTGCAAGCCTACAATGAGGCTGAGAAGCGCAAGTGAAAGTGCGTTATATCGACTAGAGGGGGGGTGAATAGGTGATTTTTATGAAAGTCTTCAAAACGTGGGAGTTATGAAGACAAACAGCGAAGATTTTGCCTATTACTATGCAGCGGAAGTTAGATTACACTAGGCAAGCCATGGTCGAGTATTCAATAGAGTGAAAGCACAAAGACAAACAGCTGCAGTGTAATAAGGATCAGGTAGGAAGAAGTTATGAAGCCAAACAGATCATACATTCACGTTGTGAAGACAAAAGATAGAGCAAGCATGCAATGGCTTCACGATGAGTAACAGTAAAAAAAAGGAAGTGAAGATGAAACCGGTGACTCGTTGAAGACAATGATGTGTTGGACCAGTTCCAGTTGCTGTGACAACTGTACGTCTGGTTGGAGCGGCTAGGTATTTAAACCTTAGGACACACAGTCCCGGACACCCAGTCCTGAACACGCAGCTCAGGACACCAAGTCCTCACCGTATTCTCCTTGAGCTAAGGTCACATAGTCCTCGCCCAATCACTCTAGTAAGTCTTCAAGGTAGACTCCCAAACCTTCACAGACTTTGTTCACTGGCAATCCACGATGTCTCTTGGATGCTCAGAACGCGACGCCTAACCGTCTGGAGGATTCACAGTCCTCAAGTGTAATAAGTCTTCAGATCACACAGACAAGAAGACTTAAGTGATGCCCAATGTTCTCTGGCTCTGGGTGGTTAGGGCTTTTCTCCTCGCTAGGAATTTTCTCTCAAAGGCTTCGAGGTGGGTTGCTCTCAAACGACAAAAGACGTGCACTGAAATCTGAGCAGCCAACTGTTTATGGTTGTAGGGGGTGGGCTATTTATAGCCACTTGGCAACCCGACCTGATTTGTCCGAAATGACCCTGGGTCACTAAGGAACTGACACGTGTCTCAACGGTCAGATTTCAAACTCTCATGGCAACTTTACTTGGGCTACAAGCAAAGCTGACTTGTTCGGCTCTGCACAAGATTCGCTCTCATGTCTTCACTCGAAGACATAGGTTTTTGGTTTAGGCATCACTTCAGTCATTCTGACTGGTTCTCCTGGACCCCACTTAACAGTACGGTGGTTCCTATGAATCAACACAAAAGAAAAAGAACTACGAAAGATCTAAGTCTTCGAGCTCCATAGGCTTCATAACGTGTCTTCTTTTGTCATAGTCTTCAATATGAATATCTTCATATACCACCTTTGGCTTCAATGTCTTCATACATTTTTAGGGGTCATTTCTGGTAGTAAAACCGAATCAATGAGGGACTTCTACCCGTGTTATCCTGCAATTCTCACAAACACATTAGTCCCTCAACTAGGTTTGTCGTCAACACTCCAAAACCAACTAGGGGTGGCACTAGATGCACTTACAATCTCCCCCTTTTTGGTGATTGATGACAAACTAGTTGAAGTTTTCAACGGGGAATATAGTCTGTGAAATTGTAAAGGATAAGGAATTTTCTTCATAAGTTTCAAGGGCTCCCCCTGAAGATGTGCATATAAGTTAATTTGCTTTTGGAATGCAAATGCACATGGCAGGTTGTACTTTTGGAGATCCAATTCAGCTTATGATGACAATCCACTATGCATGTGAAAGTATATGAAGATAATGACATGCATAATGGAAAATGGACGTCTGCAGAATGAGATAAGTGCGGAATTTATCGTCGCACATGCGGAATTTATCTTCGCAAACAGGGTGGCAAACAAGTAGCAGACGACCATCGAGTTTTAGTGTTACAACTCAAAGAACCAAATGAAGCAAAAAAACGAGAGTTGTAAGCACGAAGCAAAATATAGCAAAACATAAAGCACCCGCCCATATGGACCCGCTTGAAGACTATCAACCCATATGCTTCTCCCCCTTTTGTCAGCAAGGACCAAAAAGGTTTGAAGACATAGAGTGTCTACTCATTCCCAGGAGTAGCAGGGTCGTTGGAGGTGTTTGGCGGTGCAGAAGAGTTTGGAGGTGCTGAAACAGGTGGCGGTGATGTAGCATCGTCTTCTTCATCAATAATTCTGGCAGTGACTGTGGCAGTAGATGAAGAAAACTCAGAGTCTTCAAGTGATGGTGTGTTGCGCATCACAGCCCTTCTAGGAGGTGTGGTGTCAAACTTGAATCGCTCAGTGAAGCCATCCTCTTCAAGTTCTGATTCAGTACACATCATTGATAGCCCTTTCCATGTACGACGACAGGTTTCATGAGTGACGAAAGCATTCTTGGTGGCAAGATTTCGAAGACGATTAACATCCACCAAGAGGCTTTTCATCTGACGCTTTAGCCAGTCGTGATGCCTATCTTGTTTTTGATGAAGGGCCACAAGAAGCTCTCGGTTATTGAGAACACGAGCGCGCTTCTTGGGTCTTGAAGCAGTTGCACTATCAGTGGCTTCAGTTGAAGCAGGGTGTGGCGCACGTGTAGTGCCAGCCAAAGGATACACCCTGGAGATGGCTTCAACACCTTCATCGTTTTGAGTGAAGCTCTGGTGTTCTGCATTCTGAAGACTCAAAGGTTGCTTGGCAGGCTCAGGATATATAGCTTCAGCAGAGGTATCCACATCTAGCAAGAAGATTCGATGGTTGCGGGCTGAGGGCTGATATGAGATCGCAGAGTGAATCTTGATCAGTCTCATTACCCAAGGAGCATAGAACTTTAAACCAAACAGATCTGAGCCTGATGCAACGAGTTGGCGTATGAAGAAATCCTGTGCGTTGAAGCATTTGCCATGAAGGATATAGAATATCAGAGTCTTCATTGCACCCTCGATCTTGGCATTTGGAGAGTGCCCTTTAATAGGCCAGAGAGTCCGGCGGATAATGTAATAGATGGTTCTGGGCAGGTACTCAAAGTCTTCAACGAAGAACTCTGTTGGATAAGGAGCATCGTGGGGCAATGGCTTCATCATGGAGAGCATCTGACTCATGTTTGGTTCAGGCCTCTGGAATATGCTCTCAAGAGCTTCAGTGTGTAGTGGACAGCCTTCCTCGAAGAGTTCGCCAGGAGTGGGCAGGCCGGTGAGCTCAATGATATCGAATGCATTGGCTTCGTGATGGTCATTGCCGGTCATCCACTCCAGGGCCCAAGTCTTCGGATCTCCGTTGTATCCTTTGATGTGTAGGGTGGCATAGACACTACACCATGCACCAGAATTCCCTACCGTTGTGTGTTGGGAAAAAGTCACTATTGCCGACCCACGGTTGGCCATGAAAGTTTCTAACAGACTGTGGGTCGGGAAAATTATTTACGGTGACACACCGTCGGTCGGGAATGATAAAACATATACCATCGAACTGTCGGTCAGGAATTCCCTTATGGCCCACGGACCATCGGTCGGCAAATAACCCCGACCAATAGTCAGATGCTAAATGGGCCTCGCGCGCGAATGGCCAAATTTTAGCGTGAAGTCTGGCCCAGCCCGCGAAATGTTTTTTTCCCAAATCACTTCAATCCCCACGAGCAGCCAAATCCCTAACATTTCCCCCCAGCCACGCCGCCAAATCCCTAGATCCCAGCCATTCCACCGCCGCCCCACGCCTCCCGCCGGTCGTTCCCCAGGCCGTCCCACGACCTCCGCTACGCCGTCCTGCCCGCCCTGCGCCATCCTGCCAGCCCCGCGCCATCCTGCCTCTGCTGCGCCGCCCCGCGCCGTCCTAACTGCCCTGCGCCGCCCCGCGCCGTCCCGTGCCCATCCATCTCCGCCTTGCGCCGCTCTGCACCGTCATGCCCATCCATCTCCGCCTTGCGCCGCTCTGCACCGTCATGCCCATCCATCTCCGCCCCGCGCCATCCTGCCCGTCCATCGGCGCCCCACGCAGTTTCGTCCTGCCCGTCCATCGGCGCCCCGCGCTCGTCCGTCCGAGTGGCTGCTTCAACTTGTAACCGGGCAGCGTGCGTCTGAGGTACAGCTCCTCTCTCTCTCTCTCTCTCCCCTAGAGGCATGTTGGAGCTCTGGCAGTGGGGATCTTCCGTAGAACGCATGTGGCGGGGACAACTCCGAGGTTCTTTTGAGGAAATGATGATACTAACTCTGCAGCTTCATGTGGAGGCCGAACTGGATCTGTACATATGATTTGAGAACAATGTTTCATTACCGTTAGTTGTGTAAGTACACACGTTTGTCCTGACATTAAAAAAGAAGGAACAGATGCATTTTACATGGTTTATGCCTGAATTGTTACAGGTTCAATGAGCAGGGATCACTCATTAAGTCTAGCAAGTTTCTACATTGTCCTTAGTGTTGTTCAGCATGATCTCGTAAGAGACTTTATATTCAACATCATGGGCTAAAACAAAATTCTGTATACTGAACAACTTTTTACCTTTCATAGGAAGTGGTTTCTCTGACTTGGTGAGATAAGCATCGAGGCTAGATTCTTGTATTTCCTCTTAAGGAAGTTTAGCATCTGAACTCGGGGAGACCTCACGCAGTGTGGATTTTCATCTCTCTGTACATGCGACCTGACTTCATCTCTCTTTTGTTTCTGTTGCAGGTTGCACAGAGAACCATTGTTGGTACCATTGAGCAGAGGAAGAAGAGTAGCAGAATCATTGGTACTTAGTGACCAGCTTGTGGTATTTGATTGTACCTAGCATCATATTTGCCTGAACCAAACACCACCTTGGTGCACAAGGTGTGTGTGGAGTGTCCACTGTTTATTTTTCTTTCAGTATATGATTAGTTGATGGAGTGCTTTTAGTCTGGCTGTTTGATTCAGAAATTATGTGAATAACTTAAATGGTAGATAGATTAGGAGTTAGTGGCTAACAAACAGATATTATTTATGAAATTGGTGAGCTTAATATCTTGTTGGTATTTTGTCACAAATGTGGCTCCAAGATTTATTGAAGTTGTTATCTTAGTATGTTCCTAGCATAACCCAGCCAATGTTGCGTGTGAACATGAATTGAAGGTTTTTCTTAGGCTTCGGCTCTTATGCATTTCTTCCTTCAGGAGGCTACACCGTGGGAGCTCATCTTCAAGAGATCATCCACCGACATGCTTACTGCATCCACTCAAGTGAGTTCCTCTGCCCCACTCAAGTCTAGAGGCCCTCCATGTGTGTGGATGCCATGAATATGTAGAGATACCTCCTTATGTTTGGCACTGATTTTTTTAGTGTGTAATCTGGTTGGTTATTAGGATTCTTGCTACCAACGACTCAACTTCCAGCAGCGGCGCAGTAATCCCCTTCCGTGCTTGTCACGACATCCTCCACTAGTTGGTGAGTCAACCATATCTTTGGTCTGTTTATTTATGGTGGTATCTACCTTTGCTATGTGTACTACCATTGAATTGGTTCTATGATTCTTACTTTCTTTTCCGAGCCATTGTATTTATAGTACTTCAAGTAATTCCTTGCATTCTTTGGTTGTGATATCATCTGTTCAGGATTTAGTGTGTATTTGTAGTGACCAAGTGTGAAGCTAGCTACCATGGATAGAAGTTGGATGGATGCGCCTAGGTATAACGCAGCATATATGTTTTAAATTTCTTAGATGCTGAAACTATATATAACACACTACACATGTACACTTGCATGTAGGCATACAGAGAAGTACTTACAAGGGCTCGCCAAATTCCTAGGCTTTGCATTTAATAAATCATCGGTCGAGAATAAAATCTTATGTCCTTGCAAAAACTGTGTGAACTCATACTGGAGAGAAGAGTCTGAAGTCCGTGAGCACCTGGTATGCGAGGGATTTGTAGATGGCTACAAACAGTGGATGTTTCATGGAGAACGTGTCTCTTCTTCTTCCATTCCTCCAAATCTAGATGAGGGTGACGATAGGGATGAGGGCGATGATATATCTGATTTGCTACGAGACCTTGCTGCTGGTTTGGATAAAGGGGGGATCTTGAAGATGATTGTGGTTTAGATCAGGATGACTCTTTTCTAGAATCTCTCCACAAACTTGAAGCTGATTCTAGACAAGAGCTATATCCAGGCTGTAAGAATTTCTCAAAGCTTCGTTTCCTAGTGAGACTTCTTCACACCAAACTTCTTGGAGGGTGGTCTGATAGAAGTTTTGATCTGCTGTTAGATCTACTAAAAGATGCTTACCCTCAGTCCGCAATACCCCAAAAGTCCAATGAAGCTAAAAAACTAGTCAAATGCCTAGGACTTGGGTATGTTAATATCCATGCATGTGAAAATGATTGCATTCTATTTTGGAAGAACAATGCCAATGCCAATTCATGCCCAGAATGTAAGGCTTCAAGATGGAAATCTGAAAGGAAGAGTGCAGATGGGAAACGTGTCCACAAGGTTCCTAAGAAGGTTCTTCGTTACTTCCCAATAAAGAAGAGGCTTCAAAGGTTGTTTGTGTGTTCCAGAACTGCGGCTCTTACAAGATGGCATGCAGAAGAGCGCACACAAGATGGCTTGATTAGGCATCCTAAAGATTCCCTCCTTTGGAAAGATTTTGATGAAAAAAATAAAGATTTTGCAAAAGACAGCAGAAATCTTAAGCTTGTAGTATGTGCCGATGGTTTTAATCCATTTAGATCCATGAATCTCAGCTATAGCATTTGGCCAGTATTATTGATTCCTTATAACTTTCCACCCTGGATGATTATGAAGCAATCAAATTTCATCCTATCACTGTTGATTCCTGGCAGAAATTCACCTGGTAGTGATATTGATGTCTATCTTGAGCCACTAGTTGATGATATGGTAGATATGTTTCTTGATGGTGTTAGGACCTATGATGCTTCAACCGAAGAGTATTTTCAGTTGCATGCTGCCATAATATGCACAATTACGGATAAACCGGGTCTTGGGTCTTTGGTTGCCTGTGCTTCCTCTGGAGAAGGAGCTTGCCCTGAATGCCACTCTCAATTATGTTCTCTTAGGCTAAAATATGGTAGCAAGACTTGCTATATGGGGCATCGTAGGTTCTTATGTGCAGATCACCCCTTGAGGTATGATACACGCACATTTGGTGACATAGAACGTGGGACAGCACCCATTCCACTTTCCGGTAGGCAAATCTTAGAGCTAACAGAAAATATGCAAACCAAGTTCGGGAAGGATCCTATAACGAAGAAGCCTAGAACTAAGAAATGCAAGAAAGGGGATCCGCTAATCATTTGGAAAAGAAAGTCTATTTGGTTTAAACTACCATATTGGAAGGATTTGAAGATGCATCATGCTGGAAGGGCATCCGCTAATCAGTTGAAATGGAAGGGCGTCGAGAAGCTGAAAATCGCTTTAACATGCTGGAGGGGCATGTGCTACAAATGCAGGAACAGATGAACCGAATGGAATTGATGTTAGCTTCACAAGGAGGGCATAATCTGGAAACTCCTAGCTCGCAGCACGGTTCCAATTCTCGACAAGTAATGAACTATTTCCACATCTTTTCATTGCATCAATAATCCATCTTCCATGCACTAACTCTATTTCTGTTTGATAGAACTCAAGAGCTGAAGCTGAGGATAATAACGATGGTGAAGAAGATGATGAACAGGATGATGAAGAACCATTTGTTCATAGAAGAGTTGTTGCAAAGCCCCCTTCAAGAAGCTCATCAGCCTATGAAGATGAAAGCCTTGTAATCTTCTCATCCTTACCTATATGTTGAAATTTTATTTTGTTTCATGTTTCTAAAATAATCATTGATTCAGATTGGTATGGATGTGCTTCTATATGCATGGACTGGTCCTGAAACTCCTGTTGCTAAGGAAACAATTATCTCAGTTGACCCAGACACTATTGTGGGCGGAGAGCCCCTTGGACTAGGAACTTATGAGGTTCTTGTCAATGTTGCGATCAGAAGGGATGCTACTTTGCCTTTTGAAGATGAAGGTTTACAAATTATCGGTGATGCTGTCACAAGGTCCATTGCATGGCCATCTAGCAAGGTAATCACCAACATTGTGTGTTTTGTCCACTTATCTCGAATTGTTTGATGCGTGATACTGACTCATGATCACTTTGCTAGATGAAACCCTACAAACCTGGGGCATGTTCCTCGTCACGCCGCTAAGGTATATTTGAATCATGAGCTAGTATTTATTTTTTGAGCTACAAAACCAGGGATCGAAATGAACTTAACCAGACCCTTGTATCTTCTTCTTCCTCATGATAGTTGTTATCTAGCTCTGTACATTGAGCAGTAACGATCAATGCTGGTCTATCTTCTCTTATTTTCAATACCTGCCTAGTTCATTGCCACTTCTTAATGTACAGTTCATAGCTTACATGGTTTAGTAAAAATACAAGGAAATAATAATGTGATGCAAAAGGTGCTCTCATGTCCATGCAATTGTTTACAAGAGTAATTGTCCGAACATGCTAATTTTTTGCCTTATGTCCAGATGATGGAAATACAACTTAATTATGTTGCCCGTGATATTGCCCGGCTGCGATGAACCTCCGCAGGTATAATTTCTTCCCAATCCCCCATCGCTTTCTGTTCTAGTCCTGTGCTTGCTGCCGTCGCTGATCTAGATACTCATTTCTCTGCTCCAAGTTCAGTTATCTATCTGTGCTGGGCTGGTTCAGGTTGATTCAGTTTGATGCTTTTGCTTGTTGCGTCGGCGTCAGGCTATGAGTTGTTATGCGCGATCTAATTATCCGATTCTTGCATACATTTCATGTCATGGTGTCACAGAGTAGATATGATGAGGAACAGAGTAGAAGCTAGAGTTCTGTTTCTTGTGCTAGGTCGGTTCAGTCGGCTTGAGTTTCATTTTTTCGCTCATCGTATCGTGTAGGCATCGAGCTACGGATTGCACCATGGGACCTAACTATTCAGTACTTGCATACATGTCATCGTGTTACATCCTAGCTAGAAATGACGAGGAACAGAGTATGAGCTAGAGTTTTCCTTCCGTGGGATGGGAGCAATAGCATGGGCTTGGCAGTAAGAGCCGTCTATGCCTGCCTTGTGTAGAGCGTCCCTGGTAGCTAGGTTAGCAAAGTAGATCACATACTTGCTATGCATAATTGGTTACTGGCTTGGCGCCTAGCGCTAGATGGCCGGATGGCCGTTGGCGCGCGAAAAGTTCACCGTTTCGCGCTCCAGCTCGTCCCTGCTGCTGCTTTATATTGCAAAATAGTACCAGGTGTTGCTCCGAGTACACCTCTATATTGCTCATATTTCCTGAAATATACTTCATGGTCACGTTGCATCAAGGCTTTATGATGTCCAACACAGCAAAGATCTAATTAACACATGTTGTGGCATTGTTCTGAACTTGAGCTATTTTTTGTAACACTAAAATCCCATAGTTTTTTACTGCCAATTGCCCTAGATGCTTTATACAATTATTGTTTTTGCCATTGTCTCTGAATGCATGCTCACCATTACATTTTTATCCTTTGTAGAAAAGACATACAAAAGGAGCAGGAAGGAACCAGGAAGATGTCAGTTTGCATCAGCTAGAGATTTTCTGTAATGGAGCAAAAACAATGTGTCTTTTAGGTCTCATTTTGTAAACCTATATGTCATCTTGTCACCTGGGTATTTTGTGTAATGGAGCAAACAATGAATATTGGAGATGCATCTATCATTTTGTAAACCTGTTGGGTGATTCGGTCGTTGAACCGTAAATGTTTCCTTTATTTGTGAGAAGTAATTAATAGGTTATCCTTCTTTGGTCATGATTTAATATTTTCGGAGTACATGCAAGTTCTGTAACTTGACTAATATCATATTATAATGAGATATGCAACTTGATTTTGGTTGACATTGTATTGAAAGGCAGATGGGAAATCAAGGGTACGTGCTATCAAATTGTTGGTTGGCAAAACAAAACAGCATCCTATTGTTGGTCGGCAAAGGCTCATGCTAGGACCAACGGAAAGTCGGTCGGCAAAAAAGACACCATCGCACAGTTGGTCGGGAAAGGTTCAGGATAGGGGCAGCAAAAAGTCGGTCAGCAAAGACTGTACTGTCAAACGGTCGGTCGGGAAAGCTTCAAGAGCAACACCAGCTGAAAATCGGTCGGGAAAGATTCCGGGGTAGGCCATCAGAAAGTCGGTCGGCAATTAGGTTTATAGGCGTCCAACTGTCGGTCGGGAAAGACATGTCGGTCGGGAAAAGGTTTTCCCGTCTGGACTTACCCCAACAGACGCTGTCGGTCGGCAATACTTTTTCCCGACCGACTGTGTGTCGGCAGACGCTGTTTTTCCGACCAACCTGTTTGTTGGGGATGTGGTGCTGTGGTGTAGTGAGAATTGCAACAGAAGCTCTTCATTCCAGTGCTCTTCATCAGTTATAAACTGCAGCGGACCCACTTGCTTGAAGCAATCTAGCGCTTCCTCTAAGCAGGGCAGACCAGCAATGGCTTCAACATCAAGGCGCTTGTGCGGGAAGATGCGACCTTGGTTGTATAGGATGCATGAATAGTAGCTGCGCTGAGGATAGCTCCAGAACCTATCTGATGAAATCCTTTCCCTTGAATAGGGGTTCTTGGAGCTGTTGAAGAACGTATTGTCTGCCTTGAAGCTATTGATGTCAAAGGAGCCAGGTGCTGATGCAGGACCTGGGAACCTTGGCAACCTTGGGACTGGCTTCTGGACATGAGGCCTGTGCTCAACATGGTAATCAAATTGAGGACCTGCAGCAGACTCAGGAACAGAAGTGTCTGGATCGGTAGCTTCGCTGTCTGCTGAAGCTTTTGGTGGGGAGGGCTCCACATTGGCTTCAGTGTTGGTTGTGGCAGCCTCAACATTTTCAGCCTTCGCTTGACTAGCTGGAGGGTCAGTCACAAGCACGTTCTCCTGGAGAACTGCTTCTTGGTGGAGCATAGGAGTAGGCTCTTATGGTGCGTCTTCTGCGGCTGATGCAGCCGGAATGTCTTCAGCATAGACTTGAGGCCTTGGACCTTTGCGAAGCCTGCGGAATGCAGACGACGCCTGTGGGGTTGGACCTTTGCGAAGCCTGCGGAATGCAGACGACGCCTGTGGCGTTGGACCTTTGCGAAGCCTGCAGAATGCAGACGACGCCTGTGGGGTTGGAGTGGGCTGGGCCTCATTGTCTTCTTCCTCTTGAGGGCGATCCGCCCATGACGCATCTTGTGCAATTGGCGTTAGAGGACGACCAATGCTGATGAGTTCGCTTTGTTCATACTGAGGAAGGACTGCATCATCTTGTACATTGTCCTGATGACCAATGTCTTTAGCAGCAATGGGGTCGGCTTCTGGTATGTCTTCAGCTTCAGGAGCCTCTGTGGAAGCAGGCTCATGAACTGTCAGTTGTCGTTCTGCGTTAGGGTGAACCATTGAGATAGGTTCAACTATCAAGGGCTCTGTGGGAGCAGCCCGAGATTTCTTGATCTTTCGCTTCTTCTTGCTGGGGGCAGTAGGAGAGGCTTCAGAGCTTTTCCTCTTCCTGGCTTCAGCCTCAGCAGTTCTTGTCTTCTTGAGCTCTGAAGCTGTTGACTGGCTCTTTGGCTTCGAGCCAGTCGTTGCAGTTGGGAAGACAACTGGAACTGCTTCTTGCCTAGGTGCCTCTGGTTCAGCCATAGCAGGCTTCTTCTTCTTCTTCGCGGCCATCTTGGGGTCGATGCCAGGACGCCCAAGTGCCTTGCGCTTCTCAGCCTCATTGTAGGCTTGTACACATCTTTCAGCCAGAGACTTCATCCGCTCACGTGAGCCCTGAGCTTCTGCATGCTTCTTCAGAAAATTTTCCTTGAGCTCATGCAACATGGTCTTGAAGCTCTTCACTTCTTGCACGCTGAGCTTGGCCATATTCTTCTTGAACTGAGCCTTTTCATGATCAATTTTCTGCTTCAGTTCAACAATGCGCTGGGCAATGGCAAGTTCTGAAGCAATTGCGCCTTGGAAGGCGACGCTGAGGCCAACAGGCAGCTGCAGATCTTCGAAGCTGATGTTTGGTGTGGCAAACCATTCGTCGATGAAGTTGTGGATGATGGCGACATCAAAGAGAGGCAAATTGTTGAAGATTTCAGCTTCTTCTTTGCTCTTGATGAGCTGCTCTAGAGCGTCATCTCCAAGATCTTCATCACTTGACAGATCAATGGCTTCGCTGCGCAGAATGGCAGCAGCTGTGAGCTCTTTGCTGGTGTATGGCTGAGGCACCTTGGCCTTCTGGGGCTTGGAGACGCGGGATACGTCTTCAGACTGCACACTGTCTTCAGGAGGTGCAGTTGCCAATGGCTTCGCCCTTGAGATTTTTGATGAAGGGGCTGGCTTTGAAGCTTTTGGCTTCTTCGACTGCTTTGGCTTCGGTACAGCAGGAGCTTCATTAGACTCAGAGTCAGATGGAGGGTCATTCACGGCAGTCCCTTGGACTAAGATGCGGGTGATGAGGCCCTCAAGATTGGCATACGGACCGATGATATTGGGTTCTGCGTAGCGTGTGCCATCTGCCCTTGGTGCTGAGGGACCAGGGTTGAAGTCTAACCCCAACTTCTTCTTGTTCTGCTTCGCTGATTGTTGGGCAAACTGGAAGTTGCGCTTGAATAGATTGTCGTCACGACACCAGAGTAGTGACGACGGATGTGCATCATCAGGCTGTGGCCCACGAACCATGCATGGATAGAAGCTTTGGGCAATAGCTTCATCTCTGGACCTGGGTACAAGGTTTTTGTATAAGATGTCTCCCCACGGTCTTTTGATGGCACTTTTCTCAGCATACTCTTGGGTTGTGAAGCGGTATTTGAACCATTGTTCAGCCCAATAGCGTCGAATCCATTGGATTCGGGTCTTGCGCTGCGCATAATTCTCTTCAGGATCTGTTTTATACATTTCTGCCAGGTCTTCAGGCAGATCTTTGGAAGTTCTTTCACGTCGCTGTCTGCCCCCCTTCCTTGCTGCTGCTTCTGAAGCCATAAACTTTAACTTGAAAGGCTTCAAAACTTTCAAAGGCTTCAAAGGCTTTCTTTTGCTGGACCAACAGGAACTCGCTTCAGGAGAATTTATGTGATGCTGTAGGAATTCTGCAAATGAATGCAGACTATGAGAACCGAAGGATTCTCCCATGGACATGTACCTATGACAGCATTAAGGTGCGAGGGAAGGGGAAGAGGTCATATGCATTCTCAGAAGGTTTTGAAGATTAATCAGTTTAGAAGACATTGACCTCATCGTGCGAAGACATTCACTCATAGATAAGAAGTTGGTTCCAGATTTGTACGAACCCACAGATCAGTACAAGTGAGGAATCTAACTACTTCATGAAGCACAAGTAAATATACTAGGCATGTTATGAGATGTAGATTGAGAGATCTAACTTGTGTGAAGATAAACTTCTTATGGTATAAAGTGACAGAACCATGAGATCAAAAGGGGCTGTAAAAAGAAGTTTTATTTACCACACTTGGAACTGCTAGACGGAAGTGGGAGATGATGCCGAGCAGTTCATTCCTCCGTTCCCTAACTTGGCGACGGAAGACACCTACGGCGACGGCGGAGAGAACGATGTCCGCGGTCGGCGTGAGGACGGCGTCAGAGAGGTTGCGGCAGCGAAGCGCTTCGTCGCCGGCGTCGTCGAGAGCTAGCGGTGGCGCTAGGGTTCGTGCGAGGGTGGAAGAAGGAGATAATGACCGCGGTAAGTGTGAATTTATAGGCACAGGGGCGGCACTGTGCTATTACACAGGTGCCCCTGGCGATTCGCATCTGAGGAACGCGTGGCCAGTTTGCGGAGGTTTGGGGTTTGTTCCACGTCCCACGCACGCCTGGATTGTCGGGCGGTCGTTCCTGCTTCTCCGGATTTTATGTGGAGGAATGAGCATTTAAAACGGACTTTATGGTTGTCTCTATATCTTCTGCTGAGAAGGACGCAGTGAAGACATTTGACAGTTTCAATAGAATGCATATGACTTGGAGAGACAGAGTTTGAGATAGAAAGCATAGAGAGATTAGGGTCTGATCACATTCACTTAGTTCAAAAGATTCAACCAAGAAGACATAGCTATAAGTGAATGCTGTAGAGGACAGAACACTAGTATGTATACATCTATATAATCAACGTAGTGAAGATAATCATGAAGACATGTTGAGTTCGAAGCCAAACCAAATGTGAAGATATTGCAAGGTAACGCCATGAGTGAAACACTTCAAAATAGAACGTTTGGTGGTGGCGTTACCCACCGTATAGCAAGTATTAGACCCAGACACGGCGCACAATTATCGTGGTGCTCCGAAGTCAAATTCCACATTAATGTATTCACACTTAGAATGTATGTCTTCATTGATTGAAGATATACTTTACTTTGTGCGTTGCACATCTAAGTCAGCATATGCATAAGTGTTAGGATGTGTGCCTGATCACAGGACATTTGAGGATTCTAGGATATTTAGCTCACACCGTAACTTGCAAAATCTCTTCTCATCCAAGGGCTTGGTGAAGATATCTGCCAATTGTTCTTCAGTGTTGACGTGTATGATATCAATGTCTTCCTTCACAACATGATCTCTGAGAAAGTGATGACGAATTTCAATGTGCTTTGTCTTCGAGTGCTGAACTGGGTTGTTGGCAATCTTGATGGCACTTTCGTTGTCGCAGTAAAGTGGTACTTGCTTCAGATGAATGCCATAGTCCTTGAGTGTTTGCTTCATCCACAGAAGCTGAGCGCAGCAAGATCCAGCAGCAATGTATTCAGATTCAGCAGTGGAGAGAGATACACAGTTCTGCTTCTTTGAAGACCAACATACAAGTGATCGTCCCAGAAAGTGACATGTGCCTGATGTAGACTTGCGATCAACTTTGTCACCGACATAATCAGCATCCGAAAATCCAACCAAATCAAACTCTGAGCCCTTTGGATACCATAATCCTAGAGTTGGGGAGTGAGCCAAATATCGAAGAATTCGCTTCACAGCTAAGTGATGCGACTCCTTTGGTGCCGCTTGAAATCGAGCACACATGCAAACACTAAGCATAATATCTGGCCTAGATGCACATAAATAAAGCAAAGAACCAATCATGGAGCGATATACCTTTTGATCGAACTCTTTACCATTGTCGTCAGGACCTAGATGATGTTTGGCTGGCATTGGTGTTGTGAAGCCTTTGCAGTCTTGCATACCGAACTTCTTCAGGCAATCTTTGAGATACTTCTCTTGAGATATGAACATGCCATTGTGTTGTTGTCATATTTGAAGACCAAGGAAGAACTTCAGCTCCCCCATCATGGACATCTGATATTGCTCTTGCATCATATATCCAAACTCTTCACTGTACTTCTGATTGGTGCAGCCGAAGATAATGTCATCCACATATATTTGGCACACAAACAGTGCACCATCATATGTCTTCGTGAAAAGAGTGGGATCCAGGGAACCAGGTATGAAGACTTTGCTCTTCAGGAAGTATTTGAGTGTGTCATACCAGGCCCTAGGGGCTTGTTTGAGGCCATACAGTGCCTTGTTGAGCTTGTATACCATGTCAGGATGTTTTGGATTTTCAAAGCCAGGCGGTTGTGCAACATACACTTCTTCTTCAATCTTGCCATTGAGAAAGGCACTTTTCACATCCATCTGATATAGAAGTATGTTATGATGATTTGCATAGGCCAGCAGAATGCATATGGCTTCAAGCCTAGCCACGGGAGCAAATGTTTCATTGTGGATTAGGACGCTTAACCAGTTCCCATACATTATTCAGCTCAAACTGTTGAAGCTCTTCTTGCATAGCTTGAATCCATTCAGGTTCCATGAAGGCTTCTTCAACTTTCTTGGGTTCTGATATTGAGACGAATGCGAAGTGCCCACAGAAATTTGCTAGCTGAGTTGCCCTTGAACGAGTGAGTGGACCAGGTGCATTGATGCTGTCAATTATTCTGTCAATCTGCACTTCATTGGCAACACGAGGATGTACAGGGCGAAGACTTTGCTCTTGCTGATCTGTGTTGTTGTTGGGAGGAATGTCTTCAGGCTGAGCATTGTCTTCATGTTGATCAGGTGCTGAGATGATAAGTTCTTCTTCAGGATGAGCTTCAGAAGGTATAATCTCTCCAGTTCCCATTAGCTTGATTGATTCACTAGCTGGAATCTCATCTAGCACATTTGGCAGTTGCTCTCTTTGTGAACCATTTGTCTCATCGAACCGCACATCCACTGTTTTAACCACTTTGTAATGAAAGATATTGAAGACTCTGTAGGAGTGCGAATCCTTTCCATATCCAAGCATAAAGCCCTCATGTGCTTTTGGTGCAAACTTTGAGGTGTGGTGTGGGTCCTTGATCCAGCACCTTGCGCCAAATACTCTGAAGTAACTGACATTTGGCTTCTTGCCAGTTAGGAGTTCATAAGATGTCTTGTTCAGAAGCTTGTGAAGATAAACACGATTGATTGTATGGCATGCAGTGTCAATGGCTTCAGTCCAGAATTTTCTTGGAGTCTTGTATTCATCTAGCATTGTTCTGGCCATCTCAATGAGTGTTCTATTCTTGCGTTTGACGACGCCATTCTGCTGTGGCGTGTACGGAGCTGAGAATTCATGTGTGATGCCCAAGGTATCAAGATATGTATCAAGGTCAGTGTTCTTGAATTCAGTGCCATTGTCACTTCTGATGTGTTTTATCTTGGCGCCAAAATTGTTCATAGCACGATTGGCGAAGCGTCTGAAGACATCCTGCACTTCAGTCTTGTAAAGGATTATGTGCACCCAAGTATATCTAGAGTAATCATCAACAATGACGAAGCCATAGAGGCAAACAGTAGTAGTAAAAGTTGAGTAGTGAGTGGGGCCGAAAAGATCCATGTGGAGCAGTTCAAAGGGTTGAGTAGTAGTCATGATTGTCTTCGAAGGATGTTTTGCCCTTGTCATCTTCCCTGCTTCACAGGCACCGCATAAGTGATCTTTCTTGAACTTGACGCCCTCGATGCCTATGACATGCTTCTTCTTCGCAAGGGTGTGGAGGTTCCTCATGCCAGCATGCCCAAGCCTCCGATGCCAAAGCCAGCATTCTGAAGCTTTTGCAAGAAGACATACTGCAAGTTGTGGCCCTGCTGAGAAATCTACCATGTACAGATCATCTTTTCGATACCCTTCAAACACTAGAGACTTGTCAGATTCCATTAGTACTAGGCAATGATATTTTCCAAACATTACGATCATGTTCAAATCGCAAAGCATTGAGATAGACATTAAGTTGAAGCCAAGGGATTCAACAAGCATGACTTTATCCATGTATTGATCCTTTGAGATTGCAACTCTACCTAGACCCAATACCTTACTTTTACCAGTGTCAGCAAATGTGATGTGGCTCTTGTCGGATGGACGTAAGGTTGAGTCCATAAGAAGGCTTCTTTTGCCAGTCATGTGATTTGTACACCCACTGTCAATAATCCATTCTGAAGACTTTGAAGTCGCTGGTGTCGTACCCTACAGTGCAGTTAGGCGGATAGGCTTCACGAAGAGAATTGTGAAGCAAAAACATTTGACGAACCAGTGGGTTATGAAAACTTAGATCCAGATTAGGACTAATAGGGAGAGTAGCATGCGATTCAGGAACGAAGTACATAATGATGCCATTCGGGCATTTTATCTTGCGCCCTACAAGATTTTTAAGGTCCCCAGCAATAGCGTCAGAAGATTTTGTTTTTCTGCTGGAGACCTTTCCCTGCAAAAGAGAGTTAAGCTTTCTTAACCACCCACATCTTCAAGGGTGGCTTAGAAGCAATAAGTCTAAGTGCAGCATCTGAGAATTTTGGCTTTGAAGCCTTAGCAAACAGTCTTGCAGGTGGACAATAATACTCATAGGAATAAGCAGAATAATTTTTGGTCATATGAACATGACGGTTCGATGAACCGCTTTCATATTCATATGCCTGAGTATGGTTTCCCTGCAAAAAATTTGCGTTAGTGTGACTCAGGTGAGTCCTCTGTTTGTATGAAGCCTTTGGACCGTATGAAGCCTTTGGTCTGAGGTTTGTCTTCTTCAAGTGAGGTGTCATGAAGACATTCACAGGAAGATTTTCCAGTCACTTTTTCGGAACCCAGATCTTCCTTATAGGCGGTCCATTCCTGTAGTTAGTACCAATGTACCTGTCAAACACTTCACCATTCTGATTCTTAAACAGTTTATAGTTTGCATCAAAGGATTCATCAATAATAATGGGGTTAGCACATGTGAAGCCAGATAAATTGGATGGATCTGCTGAAGGTTCCTTTGCAGCAACCCATGTGGTTTTGGGGTACTGCTCAGGTTTCCAGTAAGAGCCATCTGCATTTATTTTCCTTACGAACCCAACACCCTCTTTCCTAGGGTTCAGTTCAGAATCTGCTTCTTGAGGACATCACATAATGTCTGATGTCCTTTAAGACTTTTGTACATCCCTATTTCAAGCAATGTCTTCAACCTAGCATTCTCATCAGCAATAGCAGTGGTATCCTCAGCAGAGGGGTTAGTTACCACATCAACAGTTGAAGATATTGCAACAGCAGTAGCAGTGGAACATTCAGCAACAGAAGTAGCATTATCACGCTCAATGCATTTAAGACATGGTGGTTCAAATCCTTCCTAAGCGTAACTGATCTGTTCGGCGCGAAGTGATTTGTTTTCCTTTTGAAGATCTTCATGAGCCGCTCTCAATTTCTCAAGTTCTTACTTCCTTTGAAGATAATCATAGGAAAGCTTTTCATGAGTTGTTGAGAGAGTATCAAGACGATCTTCAAGTTCCTGATACTTAACGTGAAGATTTTTTATGTCTTCAATTAAGGATTCAGATCGAGTCATTTCAGCACCCAACAGATCATCGCTTCTGTCTAACAGTTTTTGAATATGTTCCATAGCTTTCTGTTGTTCAGTTGCAATTTTAGCAAGTGTTTTGTAGCTGGGTTTTGAATCACAGTCAGAGTCATCGTCACTAGATGTTTGATAGCGAGTAGTGCATGTGTTTACCTTGGCACTGCGTGCCATGAAGCAGTAGGTAGGAGTGGAGTCGTTCTTGTCATTTGCATAAGTGTCGGTGATGAAGTCATTGTCTTCAGTGTTGAAGATGGACTTGGCGACGTATGCTGTAGCCAGACTCGCAATGCCAGAATCAGACTCCTCCTCAGATTCCACCTCTGCCTCCTCAGAAGCGGACTCCTCCTCTGAATCCATTTCCTTGCCAACAAACGCACGTGCCTTGCCAGATGAGCTCTTCTTGTGTGATGAAGACTTTGAGGAAGACTTGGAAGAAGACTTTGAGAATTTCTTCTTCTTCTTGTCGTCAGAATCATATTCCTTGCTCTTCTTCTTCCTTCTGCTCTCATTGTCTCACTGAGGACACTCAGAGATGAAGTGTCCAGTTTTCTTGCACTTGTGACATGTTTTCTTCTTGTAGTCATGAGCAGAAACTTCATCATTCCTTGAGCTTGATCGTGAAGATTTTCTGAAGCCTTTCTTCTTGGTGAATTTTTGGAACTTCTTCACTAGCATTGCAAGTTCCCTTCCAATGTCTTCAGGATCATCAGAACTGCTGTCAGATTCTTTTTCAGATGAGGAAATAGCTTTTGCCTTCAAGGCACGAGTTCGCCCATAGTTTGGACCGTAGATATCTCTTTTCTCAGAAAGCTGGAACTCATGTGTGTTGAGCCTCTCAAGTATGTCAAACGGATCGAGTGTCTTGAAATCAGGACGTTCTTGAATCATCAGGGCTAGGATGTCAAACGAACTATCAAGTGATCTCAGCAGCGTCTTGACGATTTCATGTTTGGTGATCTCAGTGGCGCCGAGGGCTTGAAGTTCATTTGTGATGTCAGTGAGCCGGTCAAATGTGTGCTGGACATTCTCATTGTCATTTCGCTTGAAGCGGTTGAAGAGGTTGCGAAGAACACTGATTCTCTGATCTCTCTGGGTTGAGATGCCTTCATTGACCTTGGAGAGCCAGTCCCAGACCATCTTGGATGTCTTCAAGGCACTCACACGGCCATACTCTCCTTTTGTCAGATGACCGCAGATGATATTCTTGGCAGTAGAGTCCAGTTGAGTGAACTTCTTGACATCAGCAGCAGTGACACCTTCTCCAGCCTTGGGAACGCCGTTCTCGACGACATACCATAGGTCGACGTCAATGGCTTCAAGATGCATGCGCATCTTATTCTTCCAGTAGGGATATTCAGTTCCATCGAAGACGGGGCACGCAGCGGAGACTTTGATTATCCCTGCAGTCGACATGGCTAAAACTCCAGGTGGTTAAACCGAATCACACAGAACAAGGGAGCACCTTGCTCTGATACCAATTGAAAGTGCGTTATATCGACTAGAGGGGGGGTGAATAGGCGATTTTTATGAAAGTCTTCAAAACTTGGGAGTTATGAAGACAAACAGCGAAGATTTTGCCTATTACTATGCAGCGGAAGTTAGATTACACTAGGCAAGCCATGGTCGAGTATTCAATAAAGTGAAAGCACAAAGATAAACAGCTGTAGTGTAATAAGGATCAGGTAGGAAGAAGTTATGAAGCCAAACAGATCATACATTCACGTTGTGAAGACAAAAGATAGAGCAAGCATGCAATGGCTTCACGATGAGTAACAGTAAAAAAAAGGAAGTGAAGATGAAACCGGTGACTCGTTGAAGACAATGATGTGTTGGACCAGTTCCAGTTGCTGTGACAACTGTACGTCTGGTTGGAGCGGCTAGGTATTTAAACCTTAGGACACACAGTCCCGGACACCCAGTCCTGAACACGCAGCTCAGGACACCAAGTCCTCACCGTATTCTCCTTGAGCTAAGGTCACATAGTCCTCGCCCAATCACTCTAGTAAGTCTTCAAGGTAGACTCCCAAACCTTCACAGACTTCGTTCACTGGCAATCCACGATGTCTCTTGGATGCTCAGAACGCGACGCCTAACCGGCTGGAGGATTCACAGTCCTCAAGTGTAATAAGTCTTCAGATCACACAGACAAGAAGACTTATGTGATGCCCAATGTTCTCTGGCTCTAGGTGGTTAGGGCTTTTCTCCTCGCTAGGAATTTTCTCTCAAAGGCTTCGAGGTGGGTTGCTCTCAAACGACAAAAGCCGTGCACTGAAATCTGAGCAGCCAACCGTTTATGGTTGTAGGGGGTGGGCTATTTATAGCCACTTGGCAACCCGACCTGATTTGTCCGAAATGACCCTGGGTCACTAAGGAACTGACACGTGTCTCAACGGTCAGATTTCAAACTCTCATGGCAACTTTACTTGGGCTACAAGCAAAGCTGACTTGTTCGGCTCTGCACAAGATTCGCTCTCATGTCTTCACTCGAAGACATAGGTTTTTGGTTTAGGCATCACTTCAGTCATTCTGACTGGTTCTCCTGGACCCCACTTAACAGTACGGTGGTTCCTATGACTCAACACAAAAGAAAAAGAACTACGAAAGATCTAAGTCTTCGAGCTCCATAGGCTTCATAACGTGTCTTCTTTTGTCATAGTCTTCAATGTGAATATCTTCATATACCACCTTTGGCTTCAATGTCTTCATTCATTTTTAGGGGTCATTTCTGGTAGTAAAACCGAATCAATGAGGGACTTCTACCTGTGTTATCCTGCAATTCTCACAAACACATTAGTCCCTCAACTAGGTTTGTCGTCAATACTCCAAAACCAACTAGGGGTGGCACTAGATGCACTTACAGCAAGGCCCTTGGTCGTCCTGGCATCGGCCCCAGGATGGCTGCAAAGAAGAAGAAGAAGCCTGCTGCGGCCGAACCCGATGCACCAAGGCAGGAAGCACATCCCATTGTCTTCCCAGCCAGTATGACTGGCTCGAAGCCAAAGGTCAGGTCAACCGCTTCAGATCTGAAGAAGACGAGGACTGCTGAGGCTGAAGCCAGAAAGAGGAAACATCCTGAAGCCTCTGATGCTGCTCCCTCCAAGAACAAGCGCAAGACCAAGAAGGATCGGGCTGCTCCCACAGAGCCCTTAGTTGTTGAATCTATCTCAATGGTTTGCCCTTCATCTACACACCAAGAGCGTCAACTGATTGTCCATGAGCCTGCTTCCACAGAGGCTCATACAGCTGAAGACATTCCAGCAGCTGATCCCACCGCTGCTGAAGACATTGGTCACCATGACAATGTTGAAGATGATGTAGTTCTTCCTCAGATCGAGCACCAACAGGTATCATCGTCTGTGCTTACGCACAGCAAACTCATCAGCATTGGTTGTCCTCTGACGCCAATTTCTCAGGATGCATCATGGGCTGATCACCCACAACAACAAGTCACACCACCCCGGCAAGAAGAAGCAGACGACTTGGAGGCCCAGCAAACTCCATCTCCAAAGGCGTCGCCAGCGTTCCGCAGGCTTCGCAAAGGATCAAGGTCTCACGTCCCTCCTTCCAGCATTCCAGAAGGAGAAGTGCCTCACCAATCTGTTGCACGTCAAGTGTTTCCAGATGCCACTCCCACTGTGACTGAATCCGAAGCCAAACTGGTTGAAGATGTTCCGGCTGCATCAGCCGATGAAGAAGAAACCCCAAGAGTTGCTACACCCCCGTCTCACCAAGAAGCTGTTCTCGAGGAGAACGTGTCTGTGTCCGACCCTCCAGCTCATCAAGTGGAGGTTGAGAATCTTGAGGCTGCCACCACCAACACAAATGAAGCCAATGACGTAGTCATGGCTGAAGCAAATGTGGAACCTACAGCAACCCATGCACCAGAAGTCAGTGAAGCCAATGATGCTACTGCTCCTGTTCCTGCGCCTGCTGGTGGTCCTCAGTTTGACTATCATGTTGAGCATAGGCCTCAGGTACAGAAGCCAATGCCAAGGTTGCCCAGGTTTCCAGGTCCTGCATCAGCACCTGGATCCTTTAATGTCAACGGCTTCAAAGCAGACAACGCCTTCTTCAATAGCTCCAAGAACCCCTACTCAAGGAAAAGAATATCTTCTGATCAGTTATGGAGCTATCCGCATCGAAGTTATTACCCTTGCATTCTGTACAATCAAGGTCGCATCTTCCCTCATATGCGTCTTGACACCAAAGCAATAACTGGTCTGCCCTGCTTGGAAGAAGCTCTTGATTGCTTCAAAGAGGTTGGATTGTTGCCTTTCGTCACCGACCAAGAGCACTGGAACGAAGAGTTGCTGCTCCAATTTTATGCCACTCTTCACATTCGTGGCTACAACAGAGATCTGAAAACTTGGGTCCTTGAGTGGATGACCAGAAATGTTCATCACGAAGCCAAAGCCTTTGATATCATTGAGCTCACTAGTCTGCCCACTCCTGGAGATCTCTATGAACCTGGTTGTCAGCTTCACAGTGAAGCTATGGAGAGCATCTTTCAGAAGCCTGAACTGAACATGAGTCAGATGCTTAGCATGATGAAGCCTTTGCCTGCAGATGCTGCATATCCTAAGGAGTTCTTTGTTGAAGACCTTGAGTATCTGCCACGCACTATCTATCACATTATAAGGCGAACTCTCTGGCCCATCAAAGGACATTCTCCACATGCAAAGCTGAAAAGTGCAATGAAGACTTTGGTCTTCTATATTCTTCATGGCAAATGCTTCGATGCACAAGACTTCTTCATCCGCCAACTTGCTGCATCAGGATCTGATCTTTTTGGCTTGAAGTTCTACGCTCCATGGATAATGTAGCTGATCAAACTCCACTCAGCTATCTCATATCAGCCCTCTTCTCGCAATCATCGAATCTTTCTGCCTGACGTGGATATGTCCATTGAAGCCATCTATCCAGAGCCTGCCAAGGAGCCTCTTAGTCTTCAGAATGCTGAGCATCAAAGTTTCTCTCAGAACATTGAAGGAGTTGAAGCAGTCACTCGTGTTTATCCTCTGGCTGGTACTACACGTGCACCTCATCGTGCCCTCACTGAAGCCACTGACAGCACTATTGCCCAACGGCCCAAGAAGCGATCTCGTGTTCTCAATGACCAAGAGCTTCTGGCTGCCCTTCATCAGAAACAGGATAGGCATCATGACTGGCTAAAGCGCCAAATGCAAAGCCTCTTGGTGGATGTCAACCGCATCCACAATCTTGCCACCAAGAACGCCTTTGTTGCCCATGAAACCTGTCGGCGTACATGGAAAGGGCTGACGCTTATGTGTTCTGAAGATGATCTTCAAGAGGATGGCTTCCCTGAATGTTTCAAGTTTGACTCCACACCTCCCCGAAGGACTGTGCTGCGACGAACTCCGTCTCTTGAAGACTCTGAGTTCTCTTCCTCCGCGGCAACTGTGAATGCCAGAGTGATCGAGGACGAACACGATGCTACTTCATCGCCCCTACTTCAGCACGCATTGACACTGCCCCGAGTTCGTCTGCACCGCCTAACAACACCGACGACCTTGCTGCTTCACCTACTCCTCATGGGAACGAGTAGATGCTCTATGTCTTCAAACCTTTTTGGTCCTTACTGACAAAAGGGGGAGAAGCATATGAGTTTGATAGTCTTCAAGCGGGTCCATATGGGCGGTTACTTTATGTTTTGCCTAGTGTTTACAACTCTCGTTTTGATACATTTGGTTCTTTGAGTTGTAACACTTAAACTCGATGGTCCTCTACTACTTACTTGCTATTCTGTGATGCGATGATAAATTCCGCATGTGCGACAATAAATTCCACACTTAGATCATTTGCAGACGTCCATTTTTCATTATGCATGTCATTATCTTCACATACTTTTCATGCATGATGAATTGTCATCATAAGTTGAAGAGGATCTCCACAAGTACAACCTGCCATGTGCATTTGCATTCCAAAAGCAAATTCCTTATATGCACATCTTCAGGGGGAGCCCTTGCAACTTATGAAGACAATTCCTTATCCTTTACAATTTCACATATTATATTCCCCGTTGAAAACTTCAACTAGTTTGTCATCAATCACCAAAAAGGGGGAGATTGTAAGTGCATCTAGTGCCACCCCTAGTTGGTTTTGGAGTATTGACGACAAACCTAGTTGAGGGACTAATGTGTTTGTGAGAATTGCAGGATAACACAGGTAGAAGTCCCTCATTGATTCGGTTTTCCTACCAGAGATGACCCCTAAAAATGTATAAAGACATTGAAGTCAAAGGTGGTATGTGAAGACATTCACATTGAAGACTATGACAAGAGAAGACATCGCATGAAGACTATGGAGCGCGAAGACTTAGATCTTTCGTAGTTCTTTTTCTTCTTTGTTGAGTCATAGGAACCACCGTACTGTTAAGTGGGGTCCAAGAGAACCAGTCAGAATGACTGAAGTGATGCTTAACCAAAATCCTATGTCTTCGAGTGAAGACTATGAGAGCAAATCTTGTCCAGAGTTGGACAAGTAAGCTTTGCTTGCATCCCAAGTAAAGTTGCCGTGTGTGTTTGAAATCTGACCGTTGGAACATGTGTTAGTTCCTTAGTGACCCAGTGTCATTTCGGACAAATCAGGTCGGGTTGCCTAGTGGCTATAAATAGCCCACCCCCTACAACCATAAACGGTTGGCTGCTCAGAGTTAAAATATGGCTTTTGTCGTTTGAGAGCAACCCACCTCGAAGCCTTTGAGAGAGAATTCCTTGAGAGGATAAAGCCCTAACCACCCAGAGCCAAAGAGTGTTAGGCATCACTTTAGTCTTCTTGTCTGTGTGATCTGAAGACTTATTACACTTGAGGACTGTGAATCCTCCAGCCGGTTAGGCGTCGCGTTCTGAGCATCCAAGAGTAATTGTGGATCGCCGGTGAACGAAATCTATGAAGGTTTGGAATTCTACCTTGAAGACCTACCAGAGTGATTGGGCGAGGACTGGGTGTCCTTAGCTCAAGGGGAATAAGGTGAAGACGAGGTATTCTGAGTTGAATCTCAGCCTCCCTAACCAGACGTACAGTTGTCATAGCAACTGGAACTGGTCCAACAAATCATTGTCTTCAATGAGTCACTGGTTTCATCCTTCCCTTCCCTTTACTTACTGTTGGTTCTTGTGAAGTCATTGTACGATAGCATCACCATTCGACTTCACTAAATGATTACGCTTACTGATTGGCTTCACAATATCTTCCTACCTGATCCTTACTGCCTAGCTGCTATTAGTCATTGTGCTTTCACTTCATTGAATAAGTGACTATGGTTTGCCTAGTGTAGTCTACCTTCCACTACATGGTAATAGGTTTATTTCTATCGTTTGTCTTCGAAACTTACATGTTTTGAAGACTTTCATAAAAATCGCCTATTCACCCCCCCTCTAGTCGATCACTAGCACTTTCACATGTCCCTAGTGCTTCCAAAAGTCTTCTTTCCGTTCATCGCATTGGCCGACAACCATGTATTTCTTGAGTTTCACCCTTACTTCTTTTTTATTAAGGATCGGGCAACGAAGAAGGTGCTATATCGAGGTAGATGCGTTTGTGGGCTTTACCCTTTGATTTCGGAGATTAGAAGATTCAATAAACAAGTTTTCAAAGCCACCAAAGTGTCTTCAACACGATGGCACGATCGTTTAGGACATGCATCTTTTTCCTTAGTTGAGCGATTACTTAAGAAAAATAAGCTCCCGTATGTTGGCGAGCGTGATGTTGAGACAATTTGTGATTCTTGTCAAAAGGCTAAAAGCCATCAATTACCTTATACAGTTTCTACCAGTATTTCTACCAAGCCTTTACAACTTGTTTTCTCTGATGTTTGGGGGTCTGCCCCCTCCTCTCTTGGTAGACACACATATTATGTGAGTTTCATAGATGATTATAGCAAGTTTTCATGGATCTATCTTCTTAAGAAAAGATCGGATGTGTTTCAAGTGTTTCTGAACTTCCAAGCTCTTGTTGAGCGCCAATTTGATTGCAAAATCCTTGCTCTCCAATCTGATTGGGGAGGGGAGTACGAGAAGCTAAACTCGTTCTTTCAGAAAATTGTCATATCTCATCACGTGTCATGTCCTCACGCTCATCAACAGAATGGGTCTGCTGAACGCAAACACAGACACATCGTTGAAGTCGGTCTAGCTTTACTAGCTGGCGCCTCCATGCCCTTAAAATTTTGGGACGAGGCTTTTCTTGGTGCGGTACATATCATAAATATGCTCCCTAGCCGTGTCATAAACCATGAAACCCCCATTGAGTGTCTCCTTCACACCAAACCCGACTACACAACCCTTCACGTGTTTGGTTGCGCTTGCTGGCCGAATCGCCGTCCATACAACACTCACAAGCTCATGTTTCGCTCTAAGCAATGCGCTTTTCTTGGCTATAGCGCTCAACACAAGGGTGTCAAGTGCCTTCACATCTCCACTGGTCGCATTTATATTTCTCGCGACGTCATTTTTGATGAGACAAAATTTCCTTTCTCTTAACTTCATCCAAATGCCGGTGCACTCCTTCATAAAGAAATTCCTCTATTACCATCTAGCCTTACCGGCATTTCTCACGGGGATAATGATTATAGTGATCCAATATTGACTAATGTTCATAACCAAGTGCATGAGTTCTATGATGACGTAGATGAAAACGGCGCAGAAAATGGTGCACCAACCATCCAAAACGGCGAAGAAAATCTGCAAAATACGCCATATTTTATGTGTCCAGGGTTGGGGGAACAGATCTTCCCCAGGATCAGTTCCACTGCAGCCTGGCAGCAGATCCTCCTCGGGATCGGAGTCGCATCATGAGGGCAGCGCTGCGCGGGATTCCGCGTCGCCCGACGGCCGACCCAGCAGCGGCCCCCTGTCTGCCACCCGGCGCGTCGTCACGGGCCGCCTCCACCACTCGGACGCCCCCACGCGGCACACCGAGACTAGATGGGCCACTGATGGCCCCCGCCACTACGTGCGCCGCCAGCCGACAGGCGGGGAGTCGCCTCGGCAGGAGACAAGCGCGTCTCCCCGGGCAGATCCGGCCCAGTCCGCTGGTGCTGCTGGCGCACGATCCGGCACGATCCCGCAAGGATTCGCCTCATCATTACGAGATGATGGGTCTGCGCCGGATGTCTCCCGCGGCCCAGGATTGTCTGCGCCTGATCCAGCCACATCTCCAACGCCTCCACCCCGTGACGGCACAGAGGATCCGTCTGGCACGGTTGGCAGCGAGGCGGGGACTGCCATGGGATTCTCCTCGGGTTCTGCTGCCCCTGACGCTGCAGCATCGGGATCTTCTGCACCAACACCTGCTGCTGCTCCACAGACACGTCTTCAAAAAGGGGTAACAAAACCAGTTAATTACAAACAGTTGACAAAGTTCAGTTTAGTTTGCTCCACAGATGAACCAAGGACTCTTGGCGAGGCACTCAGCGACAAAAAGTGGAAGGCAGCCATGGAAGAAGAACACATGGCACTCCTCAAAAATAAAACATGGCATCTGATTCCCCCATGGCATGGTAAAAATTTGATTGACTGCAAGTGGGTTTTTAGAATCAAAAAGAAGGCTGATGGAACCATTGATCGCTACAAAGCCATACTCGTTGCAAAGGGCTTTAAACAACGGTATTGTATAGACTACGAGGACACCTTTAGTCTAGTTGTTAAAGCTGCAACTATTCGTCTTGTGCTCTCTATTGCTGCTTCCAGGGGATGGAGCCTTCGTCAGCTAGATGTCAAGAATGCGTTTCTTCATGGCGTTCTGGAAGAGGAAGTGTATATGAAACAACCTCCTGATTTTGAAAACAAGAACAAACCGTTTCACGTGTGCAAGCTTGATAAAGCGCTATATGGACTCAAAGAAGCCCCCAGGGCGTGGTACTCCAGGCTTAGTCACAAATTGCAAACTCTTGGCTTTGTTCCTTCTAAGTCTGACACATCCTTTTTTATTTACAACAAGTTGAAAACATCCATATTCGTTCTTATATACGTCGATGATATTATTGTCCCAAGCTCATCTGATGAGGCTATATCAGGACTGTTGAAGGATTTAAATGCTGAGTTTGCTCTCAAGGATCTGGGTGACTTGCACTTCTTCCTAGGGATTGAAGTTAAGAAACAAGGTAACAGTCTTCATCTATCTCAGGAAAAGTATGCCACTGATCTGGTAAGAAGAGCTGGGTTACAGGGGTATAAATCTTCATCAACTCCATTGTCCAGTATAGAAAAATTGTCACTCACAGAAGGAGAGCCCTTGGGTCAAGATGATAGTACCATGTACAGAAGTCTGGTAGGTGCACTTCAGTATTTGACCTTGACAAGACCTGATCTTTCATTTGCAGTAAACAAGGTTTGTCAGTTTCTTCATGCACCCACTACAACTCACTGGACTGCTGCAAAACGTATAGTGGGATATGTGAAAGATACAGTCAATCTTGGTCTCATATTGCACAAGTCTTCATCTACACTTGTTAGTGCTTTTTCTGATTCAGATTGGGCAGGATGTTTAGATGACGGACGATCCACTGGTGGCTTTGCAGTATTTCTTGGTCCAAACCTAATATCATGGTGTGCAAAGAAACAAGCCACTGTATCAAGGTCCAGTACTGAAGCTGAGTACAAAGCTTTGGCCAATGCCACAGCTGAAATCATCTGGGTTCAGTCCATATTGCGAGAGCTTGGTGTAAAGACTACTCAAGCTCCATGTTTATGGTGTGATAACCTTGGTGCTACTTATTTGTCTGCTAACCCTGTTTTTCATGCAAGGACAGAACATATCGAGATTGATTTCCACTTTGTCAGAGAACGAGTTGCAAACAAACAGCTGGAAATTCGGTTTATTCATTCTCGTGATCAGGTTGGAGATGGATTCACCAAAGCTTTGCCCACAAGAAACTTTGAAGAGTTCAAGCGTAATCTTAACTTGACCAAGTTGTGATTAAGGGAGGGTGTTGAACATAACATTGGTCCACCTACGTGACAAGGTTCGGAACCTTCTGGAGATAAGCACCGCACGAGGAGTCCAACTAGATAGACTAGGATCTTTAGCTATTCGCATATAGTTGTAACTTCCTTTATCTCTTTCTCTCCAAGAATGTAATCTGAACCAACTTTGTACGCTATACCAGAAGGTCGCGACCAGGCTATTTAACACGTAACCGTCGCCCGAGGATGGGTACGACGTTCCTCCACAGAGCCAACTTGATATATCAATTATCAAGGAAAACAGCAGAGTACAAGATGTATATCAACAACAGACCCTACTAAAACAGATGATCAACTGGCGCAATGCCTGCATCGATGCGGAATTGAGCCAAGCTCGTGAAAGAGCGAGCAGGACAGTGCCTCACCTCACAGAACAAGCTCGTTTGCAAGTTAGCACGGTTGTCAGGATCGGGATAGCCAACAGTATTGCTTCTTGTCTGTGGTTAGTATCAGTTCATGGGACTGTATCGTAAAAAACATGATACTGTGAGATTTTTTTCCCAAGAGAATATCAGAATGAGACGTAGGTTATACTATGAAGCAACAATGTTTTTACTTGAATTAACTTAATTAGTGATCCAGATCACATACACGAGTCCCGTACAAAATGCAATTCCGGCGTTCCAAACTCAACTGAGGCTCAGTACACAGTTGCTGCACTGTGTTGGCTGTGCTTATATGTTATAATATGTGGGAAAATAGCCACCAAACTAGAGATAAAGTTATTAAACAAACACTAAAATAGGCAAAAGCTAGTTGGATAAGCTGGATTACGGTAACTCACCACGCTACCAAACACAGACTAGGAACACACGATCTGTTATCTGTATCAGAGATGTTGTATCAATCAGATTCACTCCCTTTGTGAGGCCTATATTTTTCCACAGGAGGGGGGAGTCCATGTGCCTGCTGAAAGATTCTGCGTGATGCCGAGGAGCGCAGTATTCCCCATTCCTGTCTGACGCTGGTATTGGGTTGGATCTGTTTAGCTAGGAGGGTGGGGTCCTCTCCCCATACATCTGGATGGTCGACGGTGGTCTTGCCTTGGATCTGTTCAGCTGGGATGATGGGATCCCTTCTCCATCCATACAGAGGGTCGACGATTATAGTACCCACCTTCTCGTCGATTTCACATGGCTCCAGGCCAATAGCCGTGAGCTGACTGCAGGCGCTTCTCCATTCCCTAGGGTCTCTCTTATTTGACATGGCTCGACCAAGGGCGCATAATGCTAGGGGCAAGCCGCCGCACCGTGAGACCATCTGCTTATCATATACTCAACTAAGTTAGTTCAGGGGCAACTCTTGTTTCCACACGAATGGTATGTACTTGAATGTTAAATATATAGCTATTTCTTTACATAAATACACAAATAATCACTCCTTCCAAGTTATACTAATAATATATGTAAGTTATGAGGCACAAAATTATACCACCGGAAACTTTCCTTCAAACATGAATTCAACGGTATACTTCTTGGGAAACATAACTCATATTTTAGTGGTCAATCTGATGATCAAAATTTGAACCTAGTACGTGTAGGCCTTATAAATTGGAAAGGAAGAGCATATTTGATAGGTGAAATATATACACCTGCTTTGCAAGATGATGAACTTGAGTATGATCATCGATGATTCCAATCCCAACCTTGTCTTTGAAGAGGCTCCATGCATCATCTTTTCCCAGACAACGCATCTCAATGACGTCGGCGGGATGACACCCCATGAGGGCACATGCAGCCTGACTCCTCGTCGCCAAGATGATCTTTTGCCCCCTACATGATAATAGTGGCAAGCCAACAGCCCACCAATTAAGGGGCTCTCTTATGTCATCTAGTAACAATAAGAAGCTCTTGTCTTCAAGATAGTTGAAGATATGCATGGCTCGGGAAAGCTCATCAAGTGATGACATCATGGCCAAATCTAAGCCTAGATTGACAGCGATAGCATGTTGCACATTGTTCACCACGCATCCAGTTCCAGCCCCAACGAACATAATGTGCTCGAAGTGAGCGTTACCTTTATAATCACGCATGAGCCTAAGAAGAGTTGTCTTGCCCACGCCTCGCGTGCCCCAGACCCCCAGTAATAGGGATCGGCCACCCTTGTCCTCGATGAAATAGCGCACCTTATTGTAGGAGCCTGCCATTCCTGGGAACCGATCATCTTGCAGGGTTTTGCAGCCGGACGGTCGTTGCACTGGTAGTATTTCAGGCAATAATGTTTTTTCTTCTATGGTGAATTCTCTATCGATGAATACAGACCAGAATCTACGGTAGAGTTTCCAAGCATCTTCTTCGTCCAAGCACTCCATTTTGATGGTATTGTCGTGGTTGCACCCCATCTTGTCACACAAATTCATGTTCCTTGTTGTTAGCACAACTTTACGCTGTTTTTGCCGTGCCAACCCTCCCTGAAGGGAGACTACAACACTCCCCAACGGCAATGGTATGCCCACAGCTTCCAAATCAAGATACTCCCATAGATCATCTAACAGCAATAAGAAGCTCACATCACTGAGGTGATCACGAATGATATTTGCATGGGAAGTCTTATTGTGCATTAGAGATAGTCCCATACTGGTGGCAATTACCTGCTGCACCTGACTAACTGTACATCCAATGCCAGCACGAACAAACATGACATTTAAGGAACCATCAGCATACTCTGAACGAGAATCACTAACCAGCTTGAGAAGGCATGACTTTCCCACACCACCAGTGCCCCAAATCCCAAGCAATCCAGAGTCAGCGTCAATGGCATTAACAAAACCAATCACCTTCTTCGTGTAGAAGTTTATCGTGCCCTGCAAATTAATTTTTGGGTGCAAGAAGTAGTCTCCTTGCCTGAGGAGATTATAGGCTGTGTTGAGCTCCTGGCATACTTTCCTGCTTAAGTGGAGCCTCTTTGAATAATTCAAGCCGCACCTGCCATACCCAACCTGAATATCTTGCTCCGTGTGTTGCAAAGCGTCCACGCTGTTAAGCCAATGGATGCATTGTTCAGAACACAGGAGTGGATCCAGACGACGGAGGGCCATTTGCATCACATGCAGCTTCGCAACTTCAACCCCAAGATCCTTCATACGACCGGAAATTTTAATAATGGAACCTAAATTATGAACAATGTCCTCTGCCATTGCCAGCAGAATCATCCCATGCATTCTCCAGTGGGGAAAAGGAATCATCTTATACTTTCTGATGATAAACCAAACAATAGAAACGAGAACGATGCTTACTATCATAACCATTTCTGTAATCGTTGCATACATGCTCATGATGAGGAGTGTGATGAGTGGATTAACAACCAAAAAACTTATTGCCCACACTGTTGGCTCCATCTTCTTCAAACTGCTCAATTCTCAACTCTAAACTCAATAAATTGAGATGTAAGGTTTTCCACAGATCTGCTCAGAGCCTTCATACACCGGCATAGGCCAAAGCGCCCAAAAAAGCATTCTGCAATCAAACAAGCAGATTCGCAAGCTAGACCAGAGGAGGTGTGGGAACTTTGAGGGGGGGGGATGGATAACTAAAGAGACACATATGCAAGGAGGAAGGAAGATAGCACTTACGTACATCAGGAATTCGATAGGCATCCTAAATCGGTGACATTGTTGGGACGAAGATGAGATCTATGCGTCCATCCTATTCTTGAAACTCTAATATGTATGGTGACTTGCTTATTTTCTCGCAAGAGAAAAGTGATATGCCTGGTGGCTTTTGTGTTATGGCTGGTTTACTTGAATGTTACCAACTGCTCCTGCTGCATGATCTGTTCTGTACAACGTACGACCAGGCCCTCGCACCCTTTGCATTCATGTGGCCGGACGACGGCATTAAGCCAGGCTGTAGATTAATGAAGTCAGCCATGCTGTAAAAAGAAAAAAGTAATCAAGAAAGAAAAAAAGGCCTGCCATGACACTAACCTATGACCGGCCGGCAAGCGAAATAAAAGAGGGAGACAACGCCCTAAATAACGCTTGTAGGAGGCATTGTTTGGTTAGGCCAGATTGGGCTGGGAACAGACTGTAATCCATCTGTAATAAACAGAAATCGCTGAATATGGCCAGAATATTTCTGAGACCGAATTTTTGAAACCAACTCTGAGGCCAACTCGGTCGACAAAACCAATGTGCCCCCAAATATATACGATTGGTCCATTAAGTAGCTTAGCCTAAGCCATGAAGAAGCTGTCAAGTCGAATTGTATTTTGTGTTTGTAATTATTCTATATCTATTTGACATGCTGACAAATAATTTGTAGTCCATCCATTGCTACAGAAGATGTAACATACATTTTCCCTGGAATAATTAATTTTGCCGCGAAAGCCTTAGTTTGTCCGTCACCACCTAGCCACCGGCCTGGCTAAACCCCAAACTGGTGCCAAGCTGCGCTTTTTCTAATATAGTGGTGCCAACTCACTACTGACAAGGAGGCGTATCCGGTCGACCCAGGACCCCGTGTCGTCCCCCTCACCCCCCCCCCCCCCCCATCTCCTTCTCCTCGCCTCTTCACCAGCTCCCCCCCACCCGCGCCGCCGGCCGGGGCCGCTAGGCAAAAGCCCCTCGAGTGGCTGCCGGCGGGCCCTGTGCTTCACGCGTCGTGAGGGTCGGTGCGGGGTGGTCTCGCTAGGCGGCGGAGTCGGGCGGGCGCGCAGATCGGCTGAGCGGCGGCGGCGGCTCACGGCCGCGGTGTCCTCATCGGGACGGTGACGCTATGGGGGCGGCCCATTGCATGCTGGCTACGTGCCCCCGGCGGGGGCGGGTCAGATCAGATCAGACCCCGAAACTGCGGTGGGCGGCAAGGTGGGCCTGTCTCCGGTTAGATCTGATCCGGCCGGTGCAGCCTCTCCCATGCGCGGCATCGGTAATTGGTGGCAGTCTCGTGCACACGATGCTAGATGGAGGGTCCTTGAGCAGATCCGGGTGAAAACCCTACTCTTGGCACGTTGCCAAGGTCAGCAATGGCGACGTTTTTCTGCGTCGTCCCCTTCTCGAAGGCATCATCATGAAGAAGCTCTAGACCTCTATCCTCTACCTCCGGGGGAATCCCTAGATCGGAGCGTAGATTAACAAAGCCAGCCATGCTGCAAAAAGAAATAGGCTATCATGAAAGAAAAAAAGCCTGCCATGACACTGACCTATGACCGGCCGGCAATCTAAATAAAAGAGGGAAACAAGGCCGTAAATAACGCCTGTAGGAGGCATTGTTGGGTTAGGCCAGATTCGACTGGGAACAGACTGTAATCCATCTGTAATAAACTGAAATCGCTGAATATGGCCAAAATATTTCTGAAACCGAATTTTGAAAACTACCTCTGAGGCCAACTCGGTCGACAAAACCAATGTGCCGCCCAAATATATGTTGGGCCATTAAGTAGCTTAGCCTCAGCCATGAAGAAGCTGTCAAGCTGAATTGTATTCTGTGTTTGTAATTATTCTATATCTATTTGAGATGCTGACAAATAATTTTTTGTCCATCTATTGCTACAGAAGATGTAACATACAGTTTCCCTGGAATAATTAATTTTGCAGCAAAAGCCTCGGTTTGTCCGCCACAACCTAAGCACCGGGCTAAACACCAAAAGCTGTGCTTTTTCTAATACAGTGGTTCCAAGTCGCTACTGACAAGGAGAATGTAACAATTGGAAGTAGAAATAGATGCATAAACTCACCTTTAAGTGCTAATAACCAGCCGCGCGCACCATAGTCTACTGTTTGCAGGACCTTATATTTAAATTTGATGAACAGAATTTAGAGGAGAGTAAGGAGTAAGTGTGAAGAAGATGGAGCTTGACCCAGCAACATGGATCAGCATTGCTGCTATCTGTGCTTCGGTTCTCGTGGCTATCAAGTGGTGGGATCCCATAGCAGTTTATCTTGGATACTCCTTCGGCGTTCACCGCCATGTGGAGGATCTTGGAAGAAAGGTGGAGATGCTGGGCGTGATGCAAATCAACCTCCGCTGCCAGGATCCCTTCCCATCTTCTGCAGAGCGCATCAGATGGCTCCAGAGCGTGGATGATTTGCAAAACAAAGAGGGAGAGATCAAGATTAGGCTTCACAAGTACAGCCTATCTTATTTTAAGAGGTGCTACATCGGTAGGGAAGCCTACAGGCAGCTCAACAAAGCCAATGAACTCATCAGCCAAGGCGACAAATTAATGCCAGAGGTAAAGGCAAGCCCACGTCCTGTCCGCCATGTCCAGCCACAAGAGCTGCGAGCTCCATTGCCGGGGATGGAGGGCTCGTATAAGAAGGTGCTCGATTTCATTAAGGACAATAATGCAGAGTCTGCATTGCTTGGGGTTTGGGGCATGGGAGGCGTGGGCAAGACAACCCTTATCAATCTGGTAAGTGATTCTCGTTCGAAGTATCATGATGATTTTGCCGAAGTACTGTTTGTTCAAGCTGGCAAGGGATGCTCTACAGTTGCTGATTTGCAAAAAGCTATCGCCATTAGTATAGCATTACCTCAGACAGGCAACCAAATTTCCCAAGCAAATATCATTCATAACCACCTCAGGGATAAGAGCTTCTTATTGTTGGTGGATGATCTATGGGAGGATCTTAATCTGGACGAACTAGGCATCCCCTCGCTTGATGTAGTACAGCCACACCGGCGTAAAGTTGTGTTCACAACTAGAAGCATGTGCGTGTGTAGCAAGATGGGATGCTGCTGCCCTGAGGATACCATCCAAATGAAGTGCTTGAGTAAACAAGACGCATGGAATCTCTTTGCTCAGAAGGTGGGAAGTGAAATCTTTGATGATAAGAAAATTCATAATCTTGCGAAAGAGGTTAGTTCCGCATTAACTCCAGCCCAAGGCAGTGATATTGATGAATTTAATTAGTGAAGCTTTTTTATATAATACAAGTTTGTTAATGATAGTGGAATCATTAATTTAGGTTGTAGAAGATTTAATTTATCAGTGGAATATACATTGTCTACACATGCATTAATGATCTTCTAGAATTTTAATCATTTATGACAACAAAAGATGATAAGAGAGGCCAACAAAGTTTTTTTAGTTGAGGCTGCCAAAGTTAGAATGTGAAAGCTGATTTTGCTGAAGTAGATGCCACTACACTAACTTTTGTGCGTACTCTGCTATGTTTAGATTACAAATAGTCATATTTTTGGATGAATTTTTGTATGTGTACATAATAATAGCTTGACTTACATCCAGGATTTTTGAGAACTAAGAAAATAGAAAGTGGTAATTGGTTGCCCAATTTAATTTCCTAAATGGTGGATTTCCTATATCTACACCCATTTGGTCTGATCAAGCACTTGTGCATTTCAAAATTTTCTCCAAAAAGTCATGGTATTATAACATAATGAAGTGTGAGCACATGTAAGAACTGCATACAAAAAGATGTATATATTGTATCACGTACCGCAGACACAACTATCAGAAGCGTTGGTTTGCTATGAGACACAGTTTTCTAATATATATGTCATTTTACAGCAGAAGATTCCACTGACCACACTAATGGTTCTTTGTAAAAATAGAAGATTTCCAAGGATATAGACATATTATAATTCTTAAAAGCTAATTAAATTATAAAAATTAATATATTTAAACAGCGGGTGTAACTTAAAATATTTTATACGTATAAAGTAGGCCTTTTTTGTGCCGCCCGGTAGTGGTGTCTGCAGATACCGTTGATAGCAACATTTCTGCCTATGATTGTAGTTCAATTTTCTTTCCTTCTAATTGCATAAGTATACTTTTCTTTTGCCGTGGTTTACCACATCCACTTCATACAACCATATCTTACTTATGTAACTAAATATTCGACAGATAGTTGAGGAGTGCAACGGCTTACCAATGGCTTTATGCACACTCGGTAAATTTATGTCGCCCAAGAAAGATCACAGGGAATGGAGAACCGCCAGAGATCTGCTGAGGAATTCAAAACTCCATGAAATCACTGATACCCATGAAGATTTATTCAAACATCTACAAGAAAGTTATAATAATCTGACAGCTGTTATGAAGAAGCGTTTTTTGTTATGTTCTTTATGGCCTGAAAATAAGAACATACCAATGAAGATACTTATAAGGTGGTGGATAGGACTTGGTTTGTTAAATGGTCCTAATGCTAGTGATGTGGGCTATACCCTCATTAATGACTTAGTGCGTGCATCCATGTTGGAAAAAGGTGACACTAGCATTGACTCCACAGAAAATTCACATGTCAAGATGCACACCATGATGCGACTGATGGCTATCTGGATTGCGAATGAACATGGATACAAGACCAAGTGGTTACAAAATTCCCCATATAGAGCAGCCTTGGCCGAAGAGATGTGGCACACTGTGGAGAAGGCTTGGGTATCAGAGGAAGACACATCAAGATGGCGTCAATGGTCTTCCAACGTTTGTTTCCCAGAACTCAAGGTGTTGGTGGCTCAACATGTCTTCTCGCTTAAACTCATTCATTACTTCCAAAATATAACCTTTTTAAACTTGGAGGGGACGGAAATAATCGGATTGCCTTTTGAGGTATGCTCATTGACCGAACTGCAACATCTCAATCTTTCTGCAACAGCAATTGTTCTCTTGCCTCTAGTACTGAGAAAGCTTTCAAAACTCAAGTACTTGTACATCAGAAATAACATGGTTCTTCAAACAATACCAGAAGGGCTTATCTTGGGACTCAAAAGTCTTCGAGGGCTGGACCTTTTCCATACTGGTGCTAGTTTCCCTAACGTCCTGCAAGAATTTGCGAGCTCCACCATAGATCTGGATATGCTCGGCTATACTGTGCAAACAATAGCAGAGATAACACAACTGGGACAATTGAAAAGGGTGTGCACACAGGCACTCTGCATGGACCATTTTGAAGATGAGAAACATCCGGATATTATTAACTTGCAAATTTTATCCAAACTACAAGAGCTGCGAGAATTAGCCATTGTAGAGAGCTCTCACAGTCAGAAGTTATTGGTAGCTGAAGGTGGCCCTAATTATGATCAATGGCTACTCCCTTACATGGAAATCTTTGAACTGAACAATCTTCTAGGGCTAGAGAAAGTGACGTGGAAAAATGCAGGGATGGACATCAGAGTGGTTAGTATCTATAAATGTGATAAATTAAAAGATGTGACATGGGTTCATCACCTTGAACACCTTGAGCAGCTCACAGTTGCACACTGCAAGGAAATGGAAATATTGATTGAAACTGGAGAATCGCCACAAGGTGTCAGCATGAAGCAAACGACGTCAAAAAGTTTTCCTCGGCTGATAAAGCTTAAATTGGAAGAGCTGCCAAAGCTATCCGTGATATGCAAGCAAGCATGTGAATTTGAAGAGTTGTCTTATATTTGTGTAACTCGATGCGATGAAATGAAGGATATCCAAAATCAAAAGTACAAGCAGAGTATGATCAAGATAGATTGCAGCGAAGATTGGTGGAATCGGAATAGCTCAGGGAGATTTATTCCCTACTTCGATCCAACATTTTCCTCCTAGCGGGCCAAGGAGAAAAAAAACATTTGTGCGTGCTTTTGGCCTCGCTTTTATCATGTTATAGCCATCTTGTAATTTCAAAAGTGCTGACAAGCTGTCAATTATGTTTCTCACGGATTGCCTCTATAAATGGAGTACTGATGATATCACTTCACCTTTGATTACATGTAGAAACGTTGCATTTAGAGACTTGTCAATAACATGGGCACATGCTTGTATGCCCATCAAAAGTGTTTCTTAGTTTGTGTTTACTACTGTCTTGCATCAGTAATTAATGTCTTAGCATCAGCAAAGTAAATACATTTTTCCATTTATCTTTTCACTTGATTTGTGGAAATTCTAATTCGAACGATTTTGTGTTTGTACGCAAGGTAGAATGCAAGAGCGTGCAAGCTTCCAGGCTTGAGACTTGGTTTTGCTCGAAACAACGAATCCCCCGTCTGGCAAATTCTACTGGATGCCTATGTCATGAAACCTATATCTGAAGTTGATTATGTTACGGATAAAGGAAGCACTGCATACAAGTGTACACCAGTGCAAAAACTTGTTTCCATAAATTCTTTTTTTTATCTGTCTATTTGGCCATTACATCTTGTGCAATGTGTAAAAACCTGAACCTTTATTGTAAGGAAAACCTGAATTTGTGTGAGATGCGGTATGATGTACGCTTGAGTTTTGCTGTTCCTTTCAGACCATGTTCTTAAATTCCACTTTTTGTGTCTTAGATTTTGGGTATTGCCTTCGTTGCAATGAACAGAAAATTAAAAACTGATGTCATATGTTGTATATGGTCTTGTAGTGTCGTGTACCCGGCAAAAATATAATTCAAATTTAAAACTGTTCGTAGGACTGTAGCAACAGCTTCTCAACGAATGTGACAATGTGGGTCAAGTAAGTTCAACACGCTAGCAGCTTGCTGTTAAATACAGAGAATTTGATTATAATATCACTATAGATAAAAAGCAAGTGGACTGATGCCTACATCTCATCCGAATGTTTTGTCTGATCGACTGGAGTTATAATTGACATGATCCATATATATATACCAACTTTATGAAATACCAATGTTGCCCTTCTCTCACTGTTTTTATTGACAATGAACTGTTGGAGTTGTGTCGAATATAGTGTACAAGTTAGGTTACAGTTGAACTCTGAGTTGTATTGTGTTTAGATAGGATATGTAGTCGTGTCCAAGTAGGACACTTGTATCATAGGCCTCTCATATATAGCGGGGCTAGACACACGATGTAACTTATGCCAACATAATAGCACCGGAACGCAGGGGAAGCCGGCGGCATGTGCCGGTGTCCAGGGCGACCAGATGCGGTATTGTAACGGTGTCATGGGAAGGAGCGCCCATAGTCAGGCTCCGAAGATGTAGCCATATCGGTGAACCTCATTAACAAATCTCGGTGTCGTGCTCGTGTAATTGCTTGATCCTCAGATGATCGACGGTATGCCTCGGATTTAGTCTAACAAGTGATATCACGAGCAAGGTTCGTTTTGAGACCATGGTTGTTGATCTAGAGATTGGAGCGGAATTCGTCGAATTGGTCTGGTCAAGACCTGCGACCGGAAAAGATCGATAGATGGCAGGAGTTCTGTTAAGAAGCAATCGGAAAGCAGCGGTGCGTGCAGCAGAGGGCGTGCAAGCGGCGACGGGCGCGTAGGCAAACATCTCGTCGAGAAGCTGGCGGCAGACGACACGTGTTGGCGTGCAGCAGATCGATCTAAAGCGGCGGTGGCATGTTCCGCAGGACTTGGCGAGATCGAATTGGTTGGCGCGTGGTACACGCGGACGTAACGACAGATCAGTCGTGCAGCGGCAGGAATCCCGCGGCAGCGTTGCCATCGGCAAGGTTGCCAAGAGAACCCAGGCAGGGCTGGCTTGTGCAAGGCGCGCTAAGCCCCAGGAGGGGCCTACAGGTGTGTGGTTCAGGCGGCCCAAGTTGGGGGCAGGTGCAGCTACGCAGGCTGCAAGGTGAGCAACGGACGAGGCCATGGCACGGGCGGCTGGGCTGAAGCCTGGTGAGGCCAACATGCGTGGCATGCTGCATGGAAGCATGGACGAGTGCGTGCAGGAAGCTGCAGAGCTGTAAAAGCAAGGACAAGTGATATGTTTGGGAAAAAAAATACGGCACAAGGACTTAGTCAGATCGTGATGCTATCATGGAAAAAAGAAAAGAAAAGTAAAGCCCAGCTACAGACGTGATGAATCGGGTTTCATGTATGTTGACACGGGAAGGCTATGTGGACTTTGCCTGGTTTTGTTTGTTGGTACACATATGTGTACGGATGGTGATGGTCACGGTGACGGCTTGAGGAGTTTGGAACGTGTCGTGCAGTCGGGGAAGTTCGGTTGAGGTCAGACTTGGACGGTTTGACGGATCGACGCATGTCGGTTGGTACAGAAGATGATGGTGGGATCGGTGACGACCACATAGGAGCGTGATGCCGATGGTGACCGACTTCTGGGCGTGGAAACACGTTGATTCAAGACGGTGCACACGAGAGCTTGGAGTCGACGGGGCGCGGGGCGGCACGTACAACCACCATGGAGTCATGTTGAAGGTGGAGCTGGATTGAGGGGCTACGATGTAAGGATCCAGGGAATCGAAGCCTATTCAGCAGGTGGGAAAAAGTGAGGGACACGTAGTTTGGACTGGAGCCCAGTGGTCTGATGAAAGCGTGAAACTCGTCATCGGTCGGTGATGGTCGGTGGTACTCTGCAGTGGGGGTTGAGTGGTGTGGGTTCACGACTCTTAAGACTCGACCGGGACAGCGGAGGCTCGACGCGGTAATAGCGGCGAGGCGTGCAGTATGCACGGGGCATGGAGACGGGCCAAGACTCTGGTGGTCATACATGTGGTGAGACAACTGCGAATTTGACTCGGGATGATTACAAGCAACGGTGAAATTCCTTCAAGTTTCAGATAGATGGTCAAGAAAGGAGCGGTGATGTTGAGTTCAGGTAACTCTTATGTGTGGCATCCAATATGTGAGTTGTTCACTTTCACGCAGGTCAGTGATCGGTGCGTGATGGCGTTGACGGATACTCTGAAAGTTGGGAGCACAAACTAGAGTAACAAGGAACTTAATTTTGCTCGAGTGTTGACTGTGGTCAAGAAAAGAAAGGATTACAAGTTGCAGGTGGAGTCATATGGAGTCTTTGGAGTAGCAGCGGTACTCATGAGAGAAGCTCAAGTCCAATGTACATGGAAGTTTGACAAATTGACGAATTCAATATGGTGGAGAATATTTGCCAAGATGGAGTTTGTTAGAGTTGTGTCGAATAGAGTGTACAAGTTAGGTTACAGTTGAACTCTGAGTTGTATTGTGTTTAGATAGGATATGTAGCCGTGTTCAAGTAGGACACTTGTATCCTAGGCCTCTCATATATAGCGGGGCTAGACACACGATGTAACATATGCCAACATAATAGCACCGGAACGCAGGGGAAGCCGGCGGCATGTGCCGGTGTCCAGGGCGACCGGGTGCGGTATTGTAGCTGTGTTATGGAGAGGAGCGCCCATAGTCAGGTCCCGGGGATGTAGCCATATCGGTGAACCTCGTTAATAAATATTGGTATCATGCTTGTGTGATTGCTTGGTTCTCAGATGATCGATGGTATGCCTTGGATTTACTCTAACAAAAACGACGCTGACAGAAACACTGAACATGGGAGATAGTATCACACACAAAAAAAACTCTATGGGGAGATTGCGGATCGTAATTAACTAGTTAATTAATCGTGTCTCTTTGTGGATTCTAACTAATTAATCACAAGGTCCGGGAGGGTAGGGACTACCAGCCGGCTCTGATGAACCACATGATGATGCTATTTTTTTAGGAAAATAGTAGGTGAACTCAGTGGAAAAGCGCTATAGTGTCGCTAATAGCACGCTATAATGTTTTGAGCAATGATTTGTTAAATAAATCAATGTACAATGTCTCACTAATAGCATGTTATAGCGTGATATAGCATGCTCATAGCATATTTTAAGGGCCACGCTATTTTTTTTCATTGGGTGAACTACCTACCGTCAAATTTTATTTAAAATAAAATCTGTACAGAAAGAAAGGGAAAATTGCACGACCTGATCTAACCAAGCGTTGAGCCTGCCACATTCCTTTCATTTTCCCCTTTCTATGGAAAGCTAATGCACATTTTTGGAAAAGGCACATAACCCTAGATGCACTAGAAGTACACCAAAAGTGGGCGGGGCAATGGGGAACGAGTGATTTTACCTCATATGTGAACTTGATATGGCCGGGGTTCGAAGCTGGAAGCTTTAGAGCTCATTCGTCTCCGGCCTCCCGGTGCTGCTCCCCTTCTCTGCTCCGGGGGTCCATGTGTCCGGGGAGTCCAGCAGGGCACCGCGTGAGACGGACACAGGCCCGGCCCTGATGGTGGCTGCCGCCCGGGGCCCCCAGCTGCGAGCAACCCCACCTACCCCGACCTCTGGAGGCGCCATTAGAGCACTCAGCAGAATCTGTTCTGTTCTTCCTTGTCTCCACGAAGAAGAAGCAAAGCTTTTTTTTTTTTTTTTGAGGGAATGAAGCAAAGCTGAACGTCCTTTCCCATAGCGACTGGGCTTTGGGCCTTTCTTCCATTAGTACCCAAAATGCTGGCCCACATCAATCTGGAAAGTGAGCGGCTGAGCGCACTGGTTCAGCGGAAGCGGAAATTACCTACTACCACTCAAAAAAAAAGCGGAAATTACGTTAAAATGAATTTAGCTACCAGTAAGGATATTTGCAGGCTACCTATATGAAAACTAGATGATACCCCGCGTGTTGCTCCGGGACTTTCTTTTGTTCATGAGAAGATAGACGAAAAACATATATTGTGGATGAATAAGAAAGAAATATGGATAGAAATGTTGGGAAAATATATTTACATTCTAAATGTTCAAACATAAAAAGGTATCTGAATACCATACAGCCATATAGCTCTTAAAATTGGTAAGGAAGTTGTGCTTTTTTTTTGCTGGATAATACTTGTATTACTCAAAACTATCCAGGGTTATAATCACGACCGGCAATGTCGAGGAGTTCATCAGGACCCGATCCAAGCCACACAACAGTTCGGCATTGCGATCGTCCAAAATTTGCCAAAAAGTGACTAGCATTATTTTTGCTGCGCACAACATGAGTAATACAAGAATTACGCTCGATCAAACTAGCTTTGATCTCCTCTGTCAGAAAAGCATATTTTGATCTATTCATGTCCCCAGTAAGAATCATCTTCACTGCTTCAAGGTTGTCTGATTCAACATCAACAGGCAAATTGCTCCATTGTAATGCTAGTGAGAGACCTTCTCGAATGCCCATGATCTCCGTCTCAAGCACATCATTACAAGAAAACAAATATCTACTGGAACTAAAAATGATATTGCCGACATGGTCTCTATGAATCATACATGTACCTGCTACTCCATTTAGCACAGATCCGTCGGTGTTCAGCTTTACCCTACCAGCCACAGGAGGAGCCCAAGGGCTGGGATCAAGTTGAAGGATTTAAATGCTGAGTTTGCTCTCAAGGATCTGGGTGACTTGCACTTCTTCCTAAGGATTGAAGTTAAGAAACAAGGTAACAGTCTTCATCTATCTCAAGAAAAGTATGCCACTGATCTGGTAAGAAGAGCTGGGTTACAGGGGTATAAATCTTCATCAACTCCATTGTCCAGTATAGAAAAATTGTCACTCAAAGAAGGAGAGCCCTTGGGTCAAGATGATAGTACCATGTACAGAAGTCTGGTAGGTGCACTTCAGTATTTGACCTTGACAAGACCTGATCTTTCATTTGCAGTAAACAAGGTTTGTCAATTTCTTCATGCACCCACTACAACTCACTGGACTGCTGCAAAACGTATAGTGGGATATGTGAAAGATACAGTCAATCTTGGTCTCATATTGCACAAGTCTTCATCTACACTTGTTAGTGCTTTTTCTGATTCAGATTGGGCAGGATGTTTAGATGACAGACGATCCACTGGTGGCTTTGCAGTATTTCTTGGTCCAAACCTAATATCATGGTGTGCAAAGAAACAAGCCACTGTATCAAGGTCCAGTACTGAAGCTGAGCACAAAGCTTTGGCCAATGCCACAGCTGAAATCATCTGGGTTCAGTCCATGTTGCGAGAGCTTGGTGTAAAGACTACTCAAGCTCCATGTTTATGGTGTGATAACCTTGGTGCTACTTATTTGTCTGCTAACCCTATTTTTCATGCAAGGACAGAACATATCGAGATTGATTTCCACTTTGTCAAAGAACGAGTTGCAAGCAAACAGCTGGAAATTCGGTTTATTCATTCTCGTGATCAGGTTGGAGATGGATTCACTAAAGCTTTGCCCACAAGAAACTTTGAAGAGTTCAAGCATAATCTCAACTTGACCAAGTTGTGATTAAGGGAGGGTGTTGAACATAACATTGGTCCACCTACGTGACAAGGTTCGGAACCTTCTGGAGATAAGCACCGCACAAGGAGTCCAACTAGATAGACTAGGATCTTTAGCTATTCGCATATAGTTGTAACTTCCCTTATCTCTTTTCCTCCAAAAATGTAATCTGAACCAACTTTGTACGCTATACTAGAAGGTCGCGACCAGGCTATTTAACACGCAACCGTCGCCCAAGGATGGGTACGACGTTCCTCCACAGAGCCAACTTGATATATCGATTATCAAGGTAAACAGCAGAGTACAAGATGTATATCAACAACAGACCCTACTAAAACAGATGATCAACTGGCGCAATGCCTGCATCGATGCGGAATTGAGCCAAGCTCGTGAAAGAGCGAGCAGGACAGTGCCTCACCTCACAGAACAAGCTCGTTTGCAAGTTAGCACGGTTGTCAGGATCGGGATAGCCAACAGTATTGCTTCTTGTCTGTGGTTAGTATCAGTTCATGGGACTGTATCGTAAAAAACATGATACTGTGAGATTTTTTTCCCAAGAGAATATCAGAATGAGACGTAGGTTATACTATGAAGCAACAATGTTTTTACTTGCATTAACTTAATTAGTGATCCAGATCACATACACGAGTCCCGTACAAAATGCAATTCCGGCGTTACAAACTCAACTGAGGCTCAGTACACAGTTGCTGCACTGTGTTGGCTGTGCTTATATGTTATAATATGTGGGAAAATAGCCACCAAACTAGAGATAAAGTTATTAAACAAACACTAAAATAGGCAAAAGCTAGTTGGATAAGCTGGATTACGGTAACTCACCACGCTACCAAACACAGACTAGGAACACACGATCTGTTACCCTACCAGCCACAGGAGGAGCCCAAGGGCTGGGATCAAGACGCTTTATATTGCATGTAGGAGCAGCCAAAGGAAAACACACCATAGCTGGGTACTTGCCCTTTGAGTGATCAGCCTGTGGGTTTAAAGCAATGGAGTGTAGCGACGCGACGCAGCTTGCTAGGAAGCGGCAAGAGACGTCCACTAGTGGCGCAGGTTTATGATGAACTAGCTCATTTCGAACATACCAAATACGCCAAAGTAGCATCATCAGTCTTAGCCGTACATGTTCGTTCAAATCTGAAACTATCTGAACAAACCATTCTCTTCCTGTTGGCATTATTTTTGTAACATCCGGAAGGTCCCATACAACCGACATTTCTCTCCATAGTCGCCTTGCATTAATGCATGAGCAAAAGGTGTGAAAAGAGTCTTCCTCCTCACAGTTACAAATCAGACACATAACACTTATCTGCAGGTTCCGTTTTTGTTTGTTCTTGCAAGTAGCTAATGAATCTGTTGCCAATCTCCATGCAAAATTCAGAACCTTTGGTGGAGCTGGAGTGGACCAGATGTGCTTCCATCCCACCCGTGCTCCATCAGCATGTTCACTGGAAGTAGCGATTGAAGTATTGCTCACTTCATCCGACGCAAGTCGATGAGCACTGTGTGTCGTGGTTCTAACTCTGACAGTGATGTAGGGGGGTATGTATGGAGAGGCTAGATCTCAGCTATTGGGAAGTTGTAAACACACCAAGATGTACGAGTTCAGGCCCTTCGCGGAGGAAGTAACAGCCCTACGTCTCGGTGCCCGGAGGCAGTCGACTGGATTACTGGCGTGTGAATAACAGGGGTGCGAACCCTTCATACCGAGGAGGGGGGTGGCTTATATAGAGTCCGCCGGCCCCCTCGTGCCCTCAGTAATGCAGGGTTTAAGGTACATTCAAGGTTGGGCGTTACTGGTAACGCCCCTAATAAAGTGCTATAATGACCATAAAGACTACTTAACAGCTGACTGTTTGCCTGCGGAGTGACTATAGGTCTCCTAGCGGTCGAGTGGTTGGCTTCATGGTCGAGTGATAGCTTTCTGGTCGAGTGTCTTGAGTCCGTCGAGTGGGATACCTTCAACTCGATTGAAAGGTGACTTCTCCTAGGGATGTCCTAGGGTAGGGCTCCTTGGACAGGTCCGTGCCCCTACCCTAGGTACATGTCTTCATCATTAGCCCCCGAATGGATCGAGGTTAGAGTGGGGAAAGAGTTGGAGATCTTTCCGACTGGTTCTTTGGGCTACGTGAGCGCCTCGTTTTGGGTCAATCGTCACGGATGACGTTGCCAACCTTTTTCAGCCGCCTTGATCCATTCCAGGCCTTTCGTCGAGTGAATTTCTTTGCTTGTGACATACTGAGCGCCGGTGCGATCGGGGTCTTCTGTTTTGACAAGTTGTTCTGTGGCCCGCGGATGTCGCACGATTCGGATTTTGGGAAGCGCGCGGGACGGGAGCGGCCGCAGTAATCGGAAGCGATAAAGCGGAAGCTCCTCGATCCCCGCGTCGCCTTTTTCGCCACGTACTGCGCGCGCGTCTGCTGCGGGATTTGACTGGATAGCCTGGGCCTACCAGTCAGCCACTCGGAAGCGGTCCCTTATAAATCGCCGGCTCGGGGTTTCCAAGCAGTGCGCTCTCTTCTCCTCCTTTCTTCTTCCTCTCTCCCTTCGCAAGTCCTTCCGCCACCTCCGTTCTCGCCCCAGCGCAGCAGGCCCGTGCGAGACTTCGCCGGCGACGATGACGAAGGGCAAGACCTCTGCTCTGGAGCGCGCGAAGAAGGCGGCGGCGTAGGGGAAGAGGAAAAGATCTGCTCGGGGCGGATCCTCCTCTAGGACCGCTCTGCCCAAAGGTTGGATCCAGGGTGACTGGATGCCGTCGGTGCTTCGTCAAGAGGATCTCGACGACATGGTCGAGGGGGGAGTCATTCCCCACCAAGCCGCGCGTCTTCCGGGGGGAGAGATCGAACCTCAACCCCGCGATGGTGAGTGTGTGCTCCTAGCCACCCACATCGACCGAGGGTTTTCTCTGCCGGCCCATCCCTTTTTCTGGAGCTTCTTGAACTTCTTCGGAGCGCAGCTCCACCACTTTACTCCCAACTCCATTGTATACCTTGCCGCTTTCATTTCCATGTGTGAGGCTTTCTTGGGTTGCCGCCCCCATTGGGGACTTTTCAAGCACATCTTTACTTGCCGTTCTCAATCGGTCAAGAAGGCCAAGTCGAGTGACGAGAGGACGCAGGTGATCCAGTTGTGCGGGGCTTGGCGATCCAGACGAGGGGGAAGAGCTGTTTTCCATCCATTACTTTCCCGGAGTCGGTCCGTGGTTGGCAGGCGACCTGGTTCTACTGTCAGGACCAGGCGACCCCAGGACAGTCGACTGGTCTTCCTCCTTTCTCCCTCGACCGAGCTGAAAAACCCGCTTCTCTGAAAGTGACGCCGGAGGAAAGGGCCCAAGTCAAAGTGTTGGCCGGTCGAGTGGTCGAGCTTGTCCGTGAGGGTGTGACTGGGATGGACCTGCTGGAGGTCTTCCTCCAGAGGCGCATCCAACCGCTCCAGGCCCGTGACCACCCGATGTGGTTGTACTCTGGTCTCGATGACACCACTCGGATCCACCCGGAGGAGGTCACCGACGAGATGCTGGAGGGGTGGCTGTCGAGCATCACGGGGAACAAAGACAACCCCCGAGGAGCCAGGAGGGTAACTCCACTCGACAACTCGTATGAAGTGGACCAGGTATGTCTTTATGCTCCCGACTGAAATCTTGTTTTCTGCATTGGTCTTCTTTGAGTTGGTCGATTGACTTTCGTCTTGTCTATTGCTTCCCAGGCGACCACCGAAATGTACTCGACGCCCAACGGGGCTCAGGAGCCAACTGAGGAAGGGGAGGCGAGCGGAGGTGAGAGTGGGGACGACCAAAGCGAGTGGGAGTCCGATGGTGAAGGAGAGGGAGACGACAACGTCGACTCCAGCGAAGAGGAGGAGGAGGAGGTCGAACCCCCTCGCCTAGAGGGGCGGTGCAAGCACACACACGACCCAGCGCGGGAACGTGGCAAGGCGACTGCTTCTGTTGGGCAGTCGTCGAAACGCCCTCGGACCTCTTCTCCTACGCCGACTGGGAAGGTTCCCAAGCACCCACGCACGACGCTGTCCAAGCCGCCCAAGGCTCTGCCCAAGATGAAGATAGCTGTCCCTACCATTTCTGGGTAATAATAAAACTTGTTTTCCTTTGTCGACCGTGGACGGATCCTTGGTCGATCCATTGAGCCAACCGACTGACTTTCGAGGCTTGCAGTGCTGCTACTTCTGAGGTCTCTGCCAAGGACGACAACCAAGAGATGGAGGATGCTGTTACCTCCAACCCTGGTACGATTACTGACGTTCTGCTTTGAGTCGGCTGATCATTTATTGCAACTCTGGTCGATTGAACTTTTTCTTTGTAGCCCCTCCTCATGTTATCGACCTCCCGGATGACAACGACAACGGTCCGTTGAGAGTGAGGAGGCACAAGAGGGCGTCGGCTGACAAGACCCCCCAATCCGCTCCGGCATCCTAGGCCGTGGCTCGGGATGGTGGTGACACCACTCGGGCTTCTGTGACCTTCGCTGTTCCTCTGGCGAGTGCGCGGCCCTCGTCGTCGACTGCGGATCCGTCTTTGATTTTTGCCGCATACCCCGTCCCTAAGGACCAAGCGGCTGCTGCAAAGGAGGCTATACGCCAGGAGGGGATCATGATGGAGCAAGTGAAGATGGCTCGGGAGGCCAGCCAAGCAGCCTATGACGCGAGTTCGGCTCTTCAGAGCAACGTCCATGTCAGTCGACTCAACACTTGGTCTGTTATGATATGCTGTTTGGAGAGTCTCTTTTCCGAAGATCTTTTGTATCTGTATCTGTACACCCACTGGGTGTGTCTGCCAATCCTTGGACGAGTGGGGGCACGCTAAGTGCACCCACTGGGTGTAGTCCCCGAGACTACGGTGGACTGCTGGCAGTCGACTGTAGTCTTTACATTGTGTTGCTGTAGCTGTATTTCTTCACTCGGTTTGGTCGGGCCAGGTCGAGTGGAACTGTATCCGGTCGACTGCGGGCAGTCGACTTTTTCTCTCTTTTTTTTGGCCGAACCAGTGGGGGCACGCTGAGTGCACCCACTGGGTGTAGTCCCCGAGACTACTGTCGAATGTTCTTGATTCGGCTGTAGTCTTAGAAACGTCATCATTATCTCTTGGTTGCTCGGAAGCAACTTGTCTTGGACGTTTGTCGACTGATTTTTATTTTTACAGAAATCTTGCGAACTTGTAGATCGCTATACCGAGTTGGAGAATCAGCATATCCAGCTCAACCTTAACTTGAAGCTTGCTCAGGAGAATTTGAAGAAGGCGCAAGAAGAAGCAAAAGGTATGGCTGGTGAGGTTCTCCATTCTTAACGGGTGGCTTTTCTTTCTTGTCCATTCTTGATGTTGGTTCCACTCGACGCGCCGCAGATAAACTGGAGGAAGCTCTGAAGAAGAAGGATCAAGACCTTGCGGAGGCACAGAAGGAGGCCTCGAGCAAAACGAAGCTCGAAGAAGAGAAACTGGCTTTGGTCGGAGCTCTTGAACAGGAGAACTCCAGACTGAAAACTGCTCTCGAGACAGCTAATCGAGATGCCAGTCGACTGAAGAAGGAGAAGATGGCTCTGCACGACAAGGCGGGCGAGCTGGCGGGGAAGGCAAAAGATCTGGAGGCTTATCTCGAAGGACTCGCCAAGAAGCTGTTCGTCATGCTCGAAGGTAATTATTCCAACCCGGCTGTCTTGTAGTTGCCGAGCCCGCGTACGGCCACTGTCTTATTCTTGAATCGTGTTTGCAGAATTCTGCCAGAGCTTCGAAGAGGAAACCAGTCGAGTGGAGCCAAGCTTGGATCCCGCCAATTCTCTCGTGAAGGACGAGGCTGCTATGAACGTGCTCCGACTGGAGTCTCGTGTTACCAGCGTCGTTGATTATCTTGCTCGGCTGAAGGTTGCGATGTCGCGGATCGACACATCACTCTGGCCCGGAACGACACTTCAGAACGACCTCGAGTCCCTGATGGTCCGACTGAATGAAGTCCCGGGTCGAGTGGCGGAATGGAAGAAATCTTCTGCTAGATGTGGTGCTGATGTCGCTCTGTCTCTAGTCCGCGTCCATTGCAAGGAGGCGCGAGAAGAAAAGCTGGCCGCCATCCAAGTTGCCAATACTAGGAAGCACAACTTTCAGGACTTCATGGAGACTTTTATTGCTGCTGCCACTCGTATTGCAGATGGGATCGACTTGGACGAGTTCGTCGCCCCTTCCAGTCCTCCTCCTGAGGAATGAAAAACTTTTATGCTTCACTTTAAATTTGCCTCGGAATGCCGAGTTGATTTGTAACCGTTAAACTCCGCCGAGCCGAGGGCTTGAGTACTTTGATCTGAGGTCTGGGACCTTTTAGGCTTTATCTGATTTTGATTTCTCGTTGAATATCTTCATGGTTTGATTCGTCGAGTGGATCTTGATCTTCACTCGGAATAACCTTGTATTTGCGGCGCAGCTCCGAAGGGGAAGGTAGCAGTCGACTCGCGGATTGGGTTGTGTCTTGTACTTAGGCGAGCACTGGGCTGCAGCTAAGCCTCCGAGTGAGAGGTTTGCTCTCCACTCGGTAGGATTTTTAAACACTTAGGCGAGCGTTGGGCTGCAGCTAAGCCCCCGAGTGGGAGGTTTGCTCGCCACTCGGTAGGATTTTTAAAAACTTAGGCGAGCGCTGGGCTGCAGCTAAGCCCCCGAGTGGGAGGTTTGCTCCCCACTCGGTAGGATTTTTAAACACTTAGGCGAGCGCTGAGCTGCAGCTAAGCCCCCGAGTGGGAGGTTTGCTCTCCACTCGGTAGGATTTTTTCAACACTTAGGCGAGCGCTGGGCTGCAGCTAAGCCCCCGAGTGGGAGGTTTGCTCTCCACTCGGTAGGATTTTTAAACACTTAGGCGAGCGCTGAGCTGCAGCTAAGCCCCCGAGTGGGAGGTTTGCTCTCCACTCGGTAGGATTTTTTCAAACTTAGGCGAGTGCCTGACTGCAGCTAAGCCTCTAAGTGAGAGATCTTAGGCGAGTACTAGACTGCAGCTAAGCCCCCGAGTGGGAGGATTGCTCTCTCGGTAGGATTTTTTCAAACTTAGGCGAGCGCTTGACTGCAGCTAAGCCTCTAAGTGAGAGAACTTAGGTGAGTACTGGACTGCAGCTAAGCCCCCGAGTGGGAGGATTGCTCTCCGCTCGGTAGGATTTTTTCAAACTTAGGCGAGTGCCTGACTGCAGCTAAGCCTCTAAGTGAGAGATCTTAGGCGAGTACTGGACTGCAGCTAAGCCCCCGAGTGGGAGGATTGCTCTCCACTCGGTAGGATTTTTTCAAACTTAGGCGAGTGCTGGACTGCAGCTAAGTCTCTAAGTGAGAGAACTTAGGCGAGTGCTGGACTGCAGCTAAACCCCCGAGTGGGAGGATCGCTCTCCACTCGGTAGGATTTTTTCAAACTTAGGCGAGTGCCGGACTGCGGCTAAGTCTCTAAGTGAGAGAACTTAGGCGAGTGCTGGACTGCAGCTAAGCCCCCGAGTGGGAGGATCGCTCTCCACTCGGTAGGATTTTAAACACTTAGGCAAGCACTGGGCTGCAGCTAAGCCCCCGAGTGGGAGTCTGGCTCTCCACTCGGTAGGATTTTTCAAACTTAGGCGAAACGGATTCGTAGCTAAGCCTCCGAGTAGGAGTCTGGCTCTCCACTCGGTAGGATTTTTCGAACTTAGGCAAATCGGATTCGCAGCTAAGTCACCCACTGGGGGATTTCGTAAGCAAACAGAAGTGACAGCAATTATTGGAACACTCTTGTCTTTGATAAAAATAAACTGCAGAAATTTTTCTTATTACATCTTGTCCAAGGGAGAACTCAAGTGTAAAAGGGGCGGAGTAGTTCCGCATTCCAAGCTCGTGGCTCGTCGATCTGGCGATCAACATTGTAGAGGTGATACGCTCCATTGTGGAGGACTTTGGTGATGATGAAGGGGCCTTCCCAAGTAGGAGCAAGCTTGTGTGGTTTCTGTTGATCCACTCGGAGGACCAAGTCTCCTTCTTGGAAGGCTCGACTCCTCACATTCCGGGCGTGGAATCGACGCAAGTCTTGCTGATAAATGGTCGATCTGATCATGGCCATCTCCCTCTCTTCTTCTAGGAGGTCGACTGCATCTTGCCGGGCCTGTTCTGCTTCATCTTTGGTGTAAAGCTCGACTCGGGGCGCGTTGTGAAGAAGATCACTTGGCAGAACTGCTTCGGCTCCATAAACCAGAAAGAATGGAGTTCTTCCAGTCGACCGGTTAGGGGTGGTCCTCAATCCCCACAGAACTGACGGAAGCTCGTCGACCCAAGCACCTGCCGCGTGCTTGAGATCACGCATCAGTCGAGGCTTTAGTCCTTTGAGAATCAAACCATTTGCTCTTTCAGCTTGTCCATTCGACTGGGGATGGGCGACCGATGCGTAGTCGACTCGAGTGCCTTGAGAGGCGCAAAAAGCTCTGAACTTGTCCGAATCAAAGTTTGACCCATTGTCAGTGATGATGCTATGCGGGACTCCATATCTGAATGTTAGCCCTCTGACGAAACTGATAGCAGTGCAAGCATCAAGATTCTTGATAGGCTTAGCTTCAATCCATTTGGTAAACTTGTCGACTGCCACAAGCACATGAGTGAAACCACTTCTGCCTGTTCTCAGTGGACCAACCATGTCTAGTCCCCAGACAGCAAAGGGCCAGACAAGTGGAATGGTCTTCAGGGCTGATGCAGGCTTGTGTGACATGTTGGAGTAGAACTGGCACCCTCCACACCTGTCGACTATCTCTTTTGCCATCTCATTTGCTCTAGGCCTGTAAAATCCCGCTCGGTATGCTTTAGCCACAATGGTCCGAGAGGACGCATGGTGACCACAGGTCCCCGAGTGGATATCATCAAGGATTATCCGACCTTCTTCTGGTGTTATGCACTTCTGACCAATTCCAGTCGCGCTTTCCATATACAACTGCCCCTTTATGACTGTGAAGACCTTGGATCGGCGGACGATCTATCGAGCCTCTTCCTCGTCCTCTGGAAGTTCTTTCCTTAGGATATACGCGATGTACGGTATCGTCCAGTCGGGAGTGATTGCCAAGACTTCCATGAGCAGGTCGACCATAGCAGGAACTTTGACTTCAGTCGGATCTGTGGCACTTTTCGGCTGCGGGGCTTCTTCTGTAAAAAGGATCTTCTTGGACCGACGACGAGTGAATGTGCTCCAGGAACACGTTGCTGGGAATGGCTTCTCTCTTGGAGCCTATCTTTGCCAAATCGTCGGCTACCTGATTTTTCAGTCGGGGGATGTGATGAAGCTCCAACCCCTCGAATTTCTTTTCTAGCTTTCTCACTGCATTGCAATAACCAGTCATAGCCGGACTTCTGACGTCCCACTCCTTCATCACCTGATTAACCACCAAATCTGAGTCGCCATAGACCATGAGGCAACGGACGCCGAGTGAAATGGCCATGCGCAACCCGTACAAAAGTGCTTCATATTCTGCTTCATTATTGGAGGAATCAAAGTAAATCTGGAGAACATATCTAAGCTTATCTCCTCGGGGGGAGACTAGAACTACCCCAGCACCGGAACCATTCAGCATCTTAGATCCATCGAAGAACATGGTCCAGTGCTCCGAGTGAACTTGAGTCAGAAGTTGCTGTTCAATCCACTCGGCGATGAAATCTGTGATTGCTTGGGACTTGATAGCCTTCTTTGCTTCAAACTTGATATCTAAGGGAAGGAGTTCGATCGCCCACTTGGCCACTCGACCAGTTGCATCTTTGTTATGCAGAATCTCTGACAGTGGGGCGTCGCTGACGACTGTAATGGAGTGGTCAGAGAAGTAATGTGCAACCTTCTTCGTGGTCATGTAAATCCCATATACCAGCTTCTGATAGTGAGGGTATCTTTGTTTTGAAGGGGTCAAAACTTCAGACAGATAATAGACTGGGCGCTGAACTCTGAAGGCCTTTCCTTCTTCTTCCCGCTCGACCGTAAGTACTGTACTGACAACTTGTCCTGTGGCTGCAATGTAAAGCAGCAGAGGCTCTTTGCTGATTGGGGCAGCAAGCACCGGCTGGGTGGAGAGCAGAGCTTTGAGCTCTGCAAATGCTGCGTCAGCTTCTGGAGTCCACTCGAACTTGTCGGACTTCTTCATCAGTCGGTAAAGAGGCAACGCCTTTTCACCGAGACGAGAAATGAATCGACTTAGAGCGGCCAAGCAGCCTGTAAGCTTTTGGACATCGTGCACGCGTACAGGACGCTTCATCCGGAGTATGGTGCCAACTTTTTCAGGATTGGCATCGATCCCCCGTTCGGAAACGAGAAAACCGAGTAACTTTCCACCTGGAACTCCGAACGTGCATTTTGACGGATTGAGCTTGATATCATACCTCCTGAGGTTGGAAAAGGTTTTAGCAAGGTCAGCCCGCAGGTCGGAACCTTTCCGTGACTTGACCACAATATCATCCATGTATGCCTCCACATTCCGACTGATTTGAGTGAGTAGACACTTCTGAATCATTCTCATGAACGTGGCTCCGGCGTTCTTGAGGCCGAACGGCATGGTGACGTAACAGAAGCATCCGAATGGAGTGATGAAAGCTGTTTTGATCTCGTCGGGTCCATACAGACGGATCTGATGGTACCCGGAATAGGCATCTAGAAAAGACAATCTCTCGCACCCCGCAGTCGAGTCGACTATTTGGTTGATGCGAGGGAGAGGAAAATGATCTTTCGGGCAGGCCCGATTGATATGTTTGAAATCAATGCACATGCGGAGTGACTTGTCCTTCTTGGGGACCATGACAACATTGGCGAGCCACTCGGAGTGGTAGATCTCTCGGATGAACTCTGCTGCTAAGAGCCGAGCCACCTCCTCGCCAATAGCTTTCCTCTTCTGGACGGCGGACCGTCGAAGATGTTCTTTCACGGGCTTGAACTTCGGGTCGACTCGTAGACGGTGCTCAGCCAGCCCCCTGGGAACTCCAGGCATGTCAGAAGGCTTCCATGCGAAGACGTCCCAGTTCTCACGGAGGAACTGTATGAGCGCTTCTTCCTATTTGGAGTCGAGCGTCGTCGAGATGTGAGTCGGAGCAGCGTCGGGGTTGGTCGGGTGAATGTGAGCTGTCTTAGTTTCACCAGACGACTGAAAAGCAGATTCTGAAGCAGGCTTCTTGGCTCATAGCAGTTCACTCGGATCAGCAGTCTTCTGGTACTCTTGTAGCTCAACAACTGCCATCTGAGCGTCAGCAATCTTCGATCCTTTCTGAAAACACTCTTCTGCTTTCTTCCGATTGCCGGTAACGGTGATCACACCTCTGGGGCCAGGCATCTTCAACTTGAGATACACGTAGCATGGTCGAGCCATGAAGCGTGCATAAGCTGGCCGGCCCAGAATAGCATGATAAGCACTTTGGAAGTCCACAACCTCAAATGTCAACTTTTCCCTGCGGTAATTCTTTGAATCACTGAAAACCACATCGAGAGCAATCTGGCCGAGTGACTCGGCTTTCTTTCCAGGAATGACTCCATGGAAGCTCATGTTGCTGGCACTGAGCCTGGACATCGGAATGCCGATCCCTTTCAATGTTTCAGCATACAATATGTTCAGGCCACTGCCACCATCCATCAGGACTTTGGTCAGTCGAGTGCCTTCGACAACTGGGTCGACCACCAAAGCTTGCCTCCCAGGGGTGGCAATGTGCGTAGGGTGATCGGACTGGTCGAATGTAATGGCAGTCTGAGACCACTTCAGATAACTGGGTGTCGCCGGAGCAACCATATTCACCTCACGGTTAATGACTTTCAGTCGACTTTTGCTTTCGACATCAGCAAAAATCATCAGGGTGGAATTGATTTGGGGGTATCCATCGTCGCTGTCTTCCTTGTCCTCGACTCTGTCCGACTCTTTTTCTTTATCCTTGGACTGTTTGCCCTGAAACTGCTGGATCAGGAGCCGGCACTGTCGAGTGGTATGCTTTGGGTAAATGAAATTACCCTCTTCATCTTTCTTGGTGTGGATGTGACATGGCAGATCCAAAACATCATTTCCATCCTGATCCTTGACTTTCTTGGGCTTCCAAGGGCCCTTGGGTTTTCCCTTGAAGTTTCCATGGGCTACGGCCAGGGCCTCCCCAGGAGCGGCTGGCTCGGCCTTCCGCTTCTGTTTCCGACTGGAGTTTCCTCCGGTTTCTTGGGCAACTGCCTTGTGCTTGCCACTCCGGAGTCGGTCCTTGTCTTCAGCATTAGCGTACTTGGTGGCAATCTCCATCATCCGATTCAGAGACATCTCTCCAGTTCGACCGAACTTCAGATTCAACTCTCTGTATTTAACGCCTTCCTTGAAGGCACAAACTGCTTGATGGTCTGGCACATTCTCAACCGAGTGATGCAGTGTGATCCACCTCTGGATGTATTCCCTCAGAGTTTCATTCGGCTTCTGCACGCAAGACCGCAACTCTGTAAGGCCTGCAGGTCGCTTGCATGTTCCTTCAAAGGTTGTGATAAACACTCGGGAGAGGTCCTCCCAAGTGTAAATGCTGCTGGGTGCCAACTGATTTAGCCACGCTCTGGCTGAGCCCTCTAACATGAGAGGCAAATGCTTCATGGCCACCTCATCATTGCCACCGCCAATCTGTACAGCCACTCGGTAATCTTCGAGCCAAGTGTCAGGCTTAGATTAACCGGTGAACTTGCTGATTCCAGTCGCCAGCCTGAAATTGGGAGGAATCACTGCGGCTCTGATGGCTCGACTGAAACACTCTGGCCCTGAAGCACGTACTACGCTGATGTCAGGCGCATCTCTGTTGTGGCCTTCTCGATGAGCTCTGTTCCTGTCAACCAAACCTTGAACGAGGATGGATCTCGCATCAAAGCCTGGGTCCCTGGGGCCGACTGGAATCCTCTGCCCAACACTATGAGGGCGCCTGTCATCTCGATGTCGAGGCGCGTATGACCCACTCCTCGGGGGAGGGGTTGGCACTCGACGTCGATCATCACGATCGGATCGGTGATCATACTACTCATTCCTTCTGTACTGATCATGCCGGTCGCCACGTCTCTCACGCCTCGGGGGTGACCGCGGGCTATGAGCCGACTGGACTGTATCTGTTGCAACGGATCGACTGTGGATCCTATTCCGCGACTGGGAAACATCGGAATTCTGGTTTCCCGCCGCCCGGAGCAACGCTCTGATCTGTAACAAGCCCCTGCCAGCCTCCGACTGGGAGGGCTGAATCGATTCTGCTATACGGGCCGCGGCGGCCAAATTCTGAACTGGGGTTCGGTATACCTGCGTCGGCGGGAAGAGCTGGCGTCGACTAGACTCGGGAGCCCGCGGACGCGCTTGCTCGTCGAGTGCTCGCTGGAGATTCTCCAATCGAGTGCGCTCGGCCAAATTTGCCAAGCGCGCGTCCTCCAAGGCCCAGGCCTCGGGGGACTCTCCGACGATAGGGGTGCGGAGGGCGTCCGTGTTCCGGCGGCGAAGCTCCTCTTGCTGTGATGACGTGAGAGGTTCGGGGAGATACTCATCGTGGGGATGCGATGGGTCGCCCCCACCCGCGCCTCCATCAGCGCGAGGGAAACCGGGAGGACTGTGCATTCCATCGACCGCCAGGATCTCAGCCGCGGGGTCGCTGCTGTCGCACTCGGATGCGGTCTCCGCGGAGCCAGTCGAACAGGCCGTAGAGGGATTCGTCGGGCTCGATTGCCGCGACTTGCGGGGCGCCCGACTAGCGAGCCACGGCGTGCCTCACCCACCTCTGCAGTCTCGACCGACTGGAGCGCTTGCACCGGTGGGAGACAGAGCGGGGAGACGATACGGGGGCCGACCGATACTGGGTCGACGGCTGCCGTAGGAGGACGCCACGAACGCATGCGCGGAAATGCGTCGCACCGCGGACGGGGAGCGCGTCGATGTCGAGTGGCGGCTCCTGAAGCCAGGCGGAGTCGTCAGCGATGAATGTGAGCGCGCCGAGGCGGATCTCGCGGCCCTCCACCAAAACTCCGCACGAAACCATGATCAAAGGGGTCGGAAAAATCGCAACTTCTCCAATCAGGCGCTAAGATTCCTGCCCCACGGTGGGCGCCAACTGTCGTGGTTCTAACTCTGACAGTGATGTAGGGGGGTATGTATGGAGAGGCTAGATCTCAGCTATTGAGAAGTTGTAAACACACCAAGATGTACGAGTTCAGGCCCTTCGCGGAGGAAGTAACAGCCCTACGTCTCGGTGCCCGGAGGCGGTCAACTAGATTACTGGCGTGTGAATAACAGGGGTGCGAACCCTTCATACTGAGGAGGGGGGTGGCTTATATAGAGTCCGTCGGCCCCCTCCTGCCCTCAGTAATGCAGGGTTTAAGGTACATTCAAGGTTGGGCGTTACTGGTAACGCCCCTAATAAAGTGCTATAATGACCATAAAGACTACTTAACAGCTGACCGTTTGCCTGCGGAGTGACTATAGGTCTCCTGGCGGTCGAGTGGTTGGCTTCATGGTCGAGTGATAGCTTTCTGGTCGAGTGTCTTGAGTCCGTCGAGTGGGATACCTTCAAGTCGATTGAAAGGTGACTTCTCCTAGGGATGTCCTAGGGTAGGGCTCCTTGGACAGGTCCGTGCCACTACCCTAGGTACATGTCTTCATCACTGCGCACAGTAAAGATGCCCGACTTCTCTGGTGCCCAAGCAAGAAATTCTACACCAAGTCATGGAGATGGCCGTATTTTCAAGATCTCACATATGTCAACGGGTAAAAAGAATTGTTCTAGTTTGGTTTGGTCCCATGTTCCATTATAATCCATGAGCTCAGACACCCACTTGAACCTACAACGCCCCTTCCTCGAGATCAATCTGCCTGAGGGCTCGCGCACCACCCATCTGTCCCTCCATATTCTAACATTCTGGCCATTTGCGATCCTCCAAACCAGCCCCTTCTTCAGCAGATCCAACCCATAACTGATAGCCTGCCATGATGGGGATGGATTACCAGTAAACACGGTGTCATCTAGTCTACCATTAGGGTAATATTTTTCTTTCAAGAGTCTAGCACAAAGGCTATTTGGGAACGCAATCAATCTCCATGCTTGCCTGGCTAGTAGTGCTTGATTGAAGAGTCGAAAGTCCCTAAACCCAAGACCGCCAAGGGACTTCGGCCTTGTCATTTTATCCCAAGCATACCAGTGTGTTTTGCGTTTACCTTTCTCAGCACCCCAATAGTAGTTACGTACCATCCAGTTTAGATCATCACAGACCGCTAAAGGGAGCTTAAAAACACTCATTAAGTAAGTAGGAATGGATTGTGCAATTGACCTAATGAGCTATTCTTTTCCAGCTTGTGTAGGATGGCCATCAAAAGCAAATAGTCTCTTGGTGAGCTTGACCTGGAGGTTCTGAAATTTCCCTTTTGTCATCCTTCCATCAGGGGTGGGTAGCCCCAAATATTTCTCCTCAAAGCCAAATGAAGTAACCTGCAACACATCTTTTACAGAAGTAACCATGTCTTGCTGACATGCATCACCAAACAGCAAAGAGCACTTTGCTTGATTTATAAGTTGTCCCGTGGCCTTTCCATATACCTCCAAAATATGGTTAACACAATTAGCTTGCTGAAGTGTGGCGTTAAAGAATAGCAAAGTATCATCCGCAAACAGCAAGTGGGATATACCAAGGGCGCTTCTTGTAATTCTCAGAGGAGAGATATGTTCTTCCACAATGCCTTTACCAATTAGTGCAGAGAGACCATCAGCCACAAAAAGAAATAGATAAGGGGACAATGGATCACCTTGCCGAAGACCATGCGACGGTGCAAAAGATTCCAAGATGGCTCCATTAAATTTCACGGAATACCTCACCGAAGTTACACAAGTCATGATCCAATTAACCCACCGGTGAGCAAAACCAAGCTTTTCCATCGTTTGCCTAAGATAAACCCAGTCCACTCTATCATATCCCTTTGAAAGTTCTAGCTTATAAGCACAGAAACTTTTTGTTGGGTCCTTCTCTTGCTTGATGTGATGGATACATTCAAACGCCACCTGTGCATTGTCGGTAATCATTCGTCCCGGGATAAAAGCACTCTGCAATGGTGAAATAATATCATCAAGAACTGGGCGAAGTCTATTAACAAGACATTTGGACACTACCATATAGATAACATTACAAAGGCTAATAGGGCGGAAATCTGTAATTTTAATTGGATTTTGAATTTTTGGGATCATCACAATCACTGTATCATTAACATCAGGAGGCATATTTCCAGTACGGAAGAATTCCTTTACGGATGCAATAACTCCATCCCGCAGAGTTGTCCAATTTCTTTGAAAAAACCTGGCTGGAAACCCATCTGGCCCCGGGGCCTTTAATGGTCCAATTTGGAATAGAGCATCAGCGATTTCCTTGTGTGTAAAGTCAGCGCACAGGAGATCATTTGTATTTGCCGTAACAACGGGATTAATCAGATTCTGGAAGTAGGATGTGGCCGCCCCTCCCATCTCCTTCTGGGTAGTGAACAAATTTCCTTGAGCATCCTCCAATTTTTTAATCATGTTCTTTCTTGCATGCTACACTGATTTTGCATGAAAAAACTTCGTGTTTCTATCGCCATCTTTCAACCAGGTAATACGAGAGTGTTGCATCCACATGAGCTCTTCTCGATATAAAAGCTCATTCATTCTGTCCATCACACTTCGTATTTCCATTCTATCTGCATTCATTAACATGAGCTGCTCCAGCTGAGTTCGAGATTTTTCTATCTCGCGTGTGACACTACCAAATTTTGACTTACTCCACTCGCACAGCCTGCGCATAGTACCTCTGAAAGCTGCATGTACATCACCAAGCGAGTTTTTCATGCCAGCATCAGCCCATGCTTTCGCTATTACTTCTTGCAAAGCCGGTTCTCTTTCCCACATAACCTCGTACCTCCTTATACGTGATTTAGTAGGCTGGTCATTATGTACGTCACAACAAATATGAATTGGGACATGATCTGAACATGGGGATATGAGGTGCTTGACAGAAGTATTATCAAACATATTTCTCCAAGCATGATTTGCAACTGCCCTGTCCAGCCGAACTTTAACATTGGCACTACCGGCCCTCATATTATCATATGTGTGCAGGATGCCAATAAAACCCAAGTCAACCAACTCGCATACCTCCAAGACATCTCAAAGAGCTTGCATTTGTTCTACTGACCTGGCAGTTGCCGAGAAGTGCTCGAAATCCCACATGCACCCGTTAAAGTCTCCCACAACAATCCAAGGTAAATCTGATTGCACACTTAGATTTTGTAAAAGAGACCACATATTGTGCCTGCTGTTCTCCACTCTTGGTTCCCCATACACGCATGTAAGACGCAACGCTGGTTCATCCGGCCCCAATTTAACTTGAGCGTCAATACATCGTTGGTTTGAAAAGACTACTTCCACTGAGAGAGATTCATGCCAGAAGAGTGACAAACCACCACTATTTCCTTCACTATCAACACCATGAAATCCTTTGAGGCCTAACCTTGCTCGATACCGCTTCATCCGGGACTTGGGTTGGCGGGTCTCGCACAAGAAGACCAAAGTAGGGGAAAGCGACTGAACAAGAGTCGCCAGATCACGAACTGTCCGGGAGTTCCCCGCCACCCGGCAGTTCCAACTTAGGAGATTCATTTGTCCTGGCGGCGTTCCTGATTGGAACCCGCCGTTGTTGACAAATATTTTGTATTGAGTGTGCTCTGCTCAGTTCTCGTTCGCTTCGGATCCTGCTCGCCGGATGGACTAGGTGACACAACCTGACCAGAATTAGTTAGTAACAACTGACCCTTTGAAATTGTGGCAAGAGGAGGTGTATCAGCAGCCGAGTGAGCAGCCAAAGCACGTTTTCTATTAGACTCTGAATCTGTAGCATCATCCTCCACCGCTGCTCCCTTACTCGGGTCTATTTCCATGCTTTTATTTTCCTGAACCTCGGTTATAGTCACACCATATGTAGCGGGTGCTCGTGTGTCAAGCCCACGACCACCTGAGCCACCTGAACCCCATGTAGCACGGAGTTCTCTGAAAATCATTGTTGATGGATGGTGAACACCGTCACCATGTTCTGTGTATAAGTGTCCAATCATCCCACAGACTGCACACCAATCCGGTAACCGCTCATATTTCACCTTGAAGATCTACCTTTTCTGCCTTTTTACAACCGAAACATGGTTCTCGAGCTTTTTCCTGACATCCAATGTGATCCTAGCCCGGTAATAATTTCCTGCTATGTCCCGGCCTCTATTATCAAGGGAATAAAATTCCCCAACCTTGCCTGCAAGGGATTTAACTAAAGGCTCATAACCATCAGGGAGGTCATGTATTTGTATCCAGATTCTAAAGTTGTGAAGATCAATGGACGATGGCTTTGAGAAACCATCATAGGGGGCTAGCAGAACAGGGTTGCCTCGAAAAGTCCAAGGCCCCCCTCCATCACTTTATCCCAATCACCAAGGCAATAGAATTGCATGGTATAAAGATTATCACCCAATGATCTGAATTTGACTTGTTGCGCCAAATCCCATGCGTTGCGCATGTTTTTGAAGAACCAGAAGTCCCCAAATTCCTTCGTAGTGTGAACCCTGCCAATAGCTAGCCAGCTGACAGAATCCTTGTTCAGCTCCGGGAATTCATCCTCGATGACAATATCATCCAGATCCTCGTCTTCTATTCCCAACTCTAGCATCATACCCACGAGATCATCATCTACCGCCATGGACCCAACTTTCTTCTCAGCCGTGGAAAACCCTAGGGAGCCCTAGGTTAGACCCAGGTCGTAGAGAGGACAGAAAACAAAAACTCCAAGCGCCAATCACCGCGCCGAAACCCACGCGCCAAGACCAGGAGCAGCCCGAGCGGAGAGGAATCAGGGGAAGAGACCGGCGGCGGAGGAAGATGTCTCGACACTACGTCGCCGCAGCGGGAGGCGGAAGCCCTAACGAGAGGGTACTGAGAACCCAAGGAAGTTGTGCTTTACACAAACAGAACAAAACAAATAAAACATTTTTAACAAAACTGTTGTGCACACGGCAAATAGTTTGCACAATTGTTGCACAATGGTCCTATCTTGAGTGGCCGTCTATTGTCTTGCATGGACGACTTGATTGTTTTGTCATCCAAAATTCTTGTCCATAGTATCGTGTGTGTATCACTAATCTATTTTTAATGGCATGATAACTATTTCTTGAACCCGCAAAAAACTATTTCTTGAAGGCTTAAAGTTGTACGTAATACTTTGTCTAAAAAATATCCTACTCAGATGTTAAAATCGTTTCTATTCCTAGCAAGCAACAATTAGAAGATGAGTTGTCCTTGGCATTCTTGATTCTTGTAAGAAACTGAAATGAAGAACAAATTTAGGAAAAGTAACTAAAACACTTGGGAGAATTGAACATTCATATTTACTCTGAATTCTTCGGTTCATAACCACACCATTAAAATTGGCGATGAGTAGAGCTGAAAGATCTCCTCGTAAAGCGATGCACTATTGCTTGGACCACTTGAAGGAAAAATTTAAACATGATGTACAGTGTAGCATATAGCGCCGAAAACAATTTGTAGTGCTCTGTAATTGCTCGAGAATCTAAATTAATTATTTTCTAGTTTCATTGTTGTGCATGAAAAAATAAATTATGGAAAACTAGCCCTGTACAAAATTAGATAGTACAATTCAACAACAATCGGGAAGAACAAACAATGATCATGCATGTTGGGATGGCAAATAATACATTCATTGATCTATGAACATAATTAGAGAGGGCATGAGAAAAAAAATCAGCAAATCATATAGGATAACCTCACAGTGATTAGCAAGATATTAGATGAGGATTACAAATAGAGCCATGAAGGTATCAGGAATGGCCCAAGGGGAAATCAAAATTTCTCAGAGCTCGGATGCCATGGGGGTCAAACGGAGCAATCAGCGGTCCCAAGGGGATATCCAAATTTCTGGGAGCACTATAACATGTATGAGAGGGACATATATTGAAGGGAGCAAACAAATAACACTGCAAGGTCCGTATGAGAGGAATATATATTGAACGGAGCAAACAAATAACACTGCAAGGTTAACTTGAGAGATATAATCAAAGATTGATATAAAGGAGTAGTTACCTGCAGGGTCCGCCATGCCATCGACAGAAAGATAGGAGTTTAATGGTAATCTGTATCACTTACCAGACCAGTAAATCTTCAGTCAAACAATCTCACCACCTTAGCTACACCATGCCCCCAACCACACCCATTAGGTTCTATGTAATCCAAGGTTTTAGCATGTTGTTAGTGAAGGAAATATGCCCTAGAGGCAATAATAAAGTTATTATTTATTTCCTTATATCATGATAAATGTTTATTATTCATGCTAGAATTGTATTAACCGGAAACATAATACATGTGTGAATACATAGAAAACAGATTGTCACTAGTATGCCTCTACTTGACTAGCCCATTGATCAAAGATGGTTATGTTTCCTAACCATAGACATCAGTTGTCATTTGATTAACAGGGTCACATCATTAGGAGAATGATGTGATTGACATGACCCATTCCGTTAGCTTAGCACCCGATCGTTTACTATATTGCTATTGCTTTCTTCATGACTTATACATGTTCCTATGACTATGAGATTATGCAACTCCCGTTTACTGGAGGAGCATTTTGTGTGCTACCAAACGTCACAACATAACTGGGTGATCATAAAGGTGCTCTCACTAGTAGAAAACGGGCCTATTGTCCCGGTTCGTAATGGGCCTTTTGTCTCGGTTCCTGAACCGGGACTAAAGGGTCGGTACTAATGCCTTGTCCCTTTAGTCTCGGTTCAGTCCAGAACCGGGACAGATGGGCCTCCACATGGCCTGTGCGCGGAGCCCAGGCAGGATGGCCTTTGGTCCCGGTTGGTGGCACCAACCGGGACCAATAGGCATCCACGCGTCAGCATTTCTGTGGCTGGGTTTTTTTTAAAGGGGGGGGGGGGTTGGGGGTTTTGGGGGGTTAATTTAGGTGTTTCATATATTGTGTTAGCTAGCTATAATTAATAGAGAGAAGTGTCCTCTCTTATGTCCGTGCTTGGTCGACGCTACGTACTATACATATGTATAGAGAGGACTAGACACGCTAGCTAGCTAGTAAGCAAACGAAGGAAACAGAAGATCATCATGAACATATATGCATACAGAGAGAAGTGATATCGACCACCTCTCCTTCTCCGAGAGATTGGTCGAACAACAAGTTCTCGTATATCTATCCGACACTACCGGCTACATATATACAATAATTATCTCTTACAAATATAATCTCCTAACATACGGACGCATGGTCCACATAGTATTCTCCGTCTTCAGCGATCACGTGGTCAAGAAAGAATGCCGCCAATTCCTCTTGAATTGCTCGCATGCGAGCTGGTGCTAGGAGATCATCCCGCTTCCGAAACATCTAATTTGAAGATGGGGGTCAATACATATATATATATATATATATATATGAATGAATGAAACTCAACACAAATGATGGTAATAAAATAAAATTGTGAATGTTGTTATTTACGCACTTCATATTGTTCGTCAGAGTAGCCCCGCTCACAGGTCATGTGGCGGATGGACTCACAAACGTAGTATCCACAGAAATCATTCCCTTGTTCCTGCCACAACCACTTTACAAGAAATAGAGGTCAATCAAACTGATAAGCAAGAATGTCAAATGGTATTGATGAAACTAGCGCTTGAATCACTAGGAGATGCGCGGAACATGCTACTATAGTACTTACTTTCGGGTGTCTAAATTGCAGCTTCTTCGGCAGTCCCGGAGCTTTTTTGGTGAATTTTCTCCAAACCCTGCCAGACAAAGAAAACAATTACTTGATATATCAGGAAATGAACAAAGTTGCTGATATGGTGGATAATGATCGATTTAACTTACTTCTCGAGCATTTGAGTCATGTCCGCATAGTCTTGGGGATCTTTTCGTCTCGAGTCTAAGACGGTTACTAGTCCCTGCTCAAGCTTAATCTCTAGGAGAATATAGTGGAAACTGCACACGCATGCATAACTCATCAATTACATTACTATAACCTTGACTGATATATAAGGGAAACTGAATATGCACAAGACAGTAACACTCACTTGAAGTTGTAAGGAAAGAGTATTATATCTTTGTTTTCATTTATTACCAACGATCGTAGCAAGTTGGCCTCGGCATCTGCGGCATGAAATTTAACCTAAGTTGCATCTATGAGATTTGTGTTAATGAACCCAATATCACCGATTTGTCTTTTCTTCAATTCGACGATCTTCAATCTGCATAATATAGTGAGGATAATTATGAATACATGCAATGAAAGAGCTGAGCTATATAGAGAGACTTAATGACAGAAGTAGTACTACTTACAGACAGTAGCAGGTGACCGTTGCTTTATCGAGGGCCAATTGATTGAAAAACTGAAAGAACTCCTCAAATGGAATAGGCAACAGTTCAATTCCAACGAGGTCATTCTCCTTTTTAACTCTCACATACAAAGTACTCCTCCCCCCAAAATCTCTGCAGATTTTCATGTACCAATCATGCAATCTTCGCATCATCGTTGATAGAGATCTTTCATCTATGACGAGAGGCTTCCCGTACTCGTATATTTGTATCTGCACCTCCATGAAATCATAATGTACATCGTCGGGAAGGTAATCTCCAAGATTGCTATAACCGGGCACCATCCTCGGATCATTAGCGACGATGTCGCTAGGCACCTTGAGCGCGGGGCACGATTGCTTCGCTTGTTCGCCGAGCTGGACAATTTGTTTCCCAGCTCGTCGTTCTTTCAGCCTTTGATCACTGACAGTACTTCCCAACCGCTCCGCTTCGGCAAATGCCTTTCCAATAATGCGCTCATAGTTGCCTTTCGGCGGAGACTTGGGTGGTTTTGTCAGGGCAGCCAGAGTGCGCTTCGCTTTCACCGGATCTACCTTCTCCTCCGGAGGTGGATGTTTCTTTGCTTTCACCCCTTCAAAGAAGTTCCTCACTTCTTCTCGCGCGATCTCGGCGTTCTCCTCCGGGGTCCTCTTGTATGGTAACTTCTCTGGAGTCTTCAGAGAAGGACCGAATCTGTATGTCCTCCCGCCTTTGGCTGTACTGCTAGACGCTGGTAGAGCAGACAGAGCGGCTGTCTTCTTTACTTGCTTACGAGGCGGAGGAGAAGGACTACGACGCGCCGGAGCAGCCGGAGCGGCGGCGGGTCTCTTCCGCCCTTGCTGACGAGGCAGAGAAGGAGGAGGCTGGCTGCTCGGGCGCGCCGGCGCAGGCGGAGAAGGAGGCGGAGTGCCGCCACGCGCCGGAGAAGGAGCCGGCCGAGTGCCCTGATCGTCACTCGCCGGAGGAGGAGGCGGTGGAGGAGGCGGAGTGCCCTGACTCGCCGGAGGAGGAGGATGAGGCGGAGGCGTCTAGTTCGGAAGGTTGATGAGCTCCTTCCGCCATAGGCATGGAGTCTTCAGAGCAGAACCCAGCCGAGTCTCCCCTTCACCGGTAGGGTGGTCAAGCTGGAGGTCCTCAAATCCCTCCGTTATTTCATCGACCATCACCCTAGCATATCCTTCTGGAATCGGCCGGCAGTGAAAAGTTGCACCAGGTTCAGTAGGAAAAACAGAGCCAACAGCCGCCTTGACCTTCATATTAATCCATTGCGTCATAAGGTGGTAATTTTGAGACTCCATGATAGCATCCACGGGGTAGCTGGCAGGAGCCGTCAAGACATGCTCCGGCTGAAGCAGCTCGGTGGAAGCCACGCTGCTTCTCCGCTGAGATGGCGGGGCAGTTCGTTTGCTGCGATTTGCTTCTCGTTCCTCTATCGCTTGTACCCTAGCGTGCAGCGCCTGCAGTTGGGTCTACTCCACTTTCTTCCTCCTCTCATGGCATTTGTAACCGTCTGCATCCGGAAACCCAGCCTTCCACGGAATGGAGCCTGGCGTGCCTCGTGTCCGTCCAGGGTGCTCAGGATTCCCGAGGGCCATTGTGAGCTCGTCGTTCTCTCTGTCTGGAACGAACGTCCCTTGCTGCGCTGCTTCGATATAGTGCTTAAGCCTCTTGACTGGTATTTCCATTTGCTCATCCATCCAAATGCACTTCCCTGATACAGGGTCCAAGGTTCCGCCAGCCCCGAAGAACCAAGTCCGGCAACGGTCTGGCCAGTTAATTGTCTCTGGTTCGATCCCTTTATCAACCAGATCATTCTCAGTCTTGGCCCACTTAGGCCGGGCTACGAGGTAGCCACCTGACCCCGTGCGATGGTGATGCTTCTTCTTCGCAGCATTTTGCTTGTTTGTCGCCGACATCTTCTTACTCTTTTTCGATGTCTTGTGGGCCACAAATGCGGGCCAGTGATCTCTGATCTTCTCATATCTTCCCTTGAATTCTAGTGTCTCTTTTTTATCGACAAACTTATTCATCTCTTTCTTCCACCTCCTGAATAGTTCTGCCATCCTCTTAAGAGAAAAAGACTTGATTAATTGCTCTTTAACTGGCTTCTCCGGATCATCCTCTGGCGGTAGGGTGAAATTTGACTTCAGCTCAGTCCAAAGATCATTTTTCTGCATATCATTGACATAAGACACCTCAGGGTCTTCTGTAGCCGGCTTTAACCATTGCTGGATGCTGATCGGGATCTTGTCCCTAACCAGAACCCCGCACTGAGCAACAAATGCGCTCTTTGTCCGGATGGGTTCAATCGGTTGGCCGTCGGGCGCGATTGCTATGATCTCAAACCTTTCATCCGAGCTCAACTTTTTCTTCGGGCCTCGTCTCTTTACCGAAGTTATGCTCGATCCGGAGGGCTAGAAAAAAGAACAAAGACTTAATTAATATGTGTACATACCAAAAGAATGAATGCATCAATTAGCTCGTCAGCATAGGCTTAACTAATATATATACCTGGCCGGACTCGGTTTGGTCACCGGAGACGTCATCACGGTCTCCTTCTTGCACCGGCATTGGGTCATCGGAGCCGTCCTCACGGTCTCCTTCTTGCACCGGCATTGGGTCACCGGAGCCATCATAATCATAGCCAGCTGCTTCCAGACCATCGGTGTCATTGAGAAACAACGAGCAGACGACATCACTTCCTTGTGCGATTATGTCCCCAAACAACTCTGCTTGTACTTCGTCTCGGGCGGTGTCCATAGTTTCTACAAATATTTATAACATGGCAATTATTATTCAAACATGACAGATGGATATATTAGTGGCAAACGTAGAACTACTATTAATTAGTGGCCTCGACGCTGCTTCTCTAGGGTTTGGGGTGGCCTCGACAACGCTTCAAGGATAAAAAAAGAAGAGGAAGAAGAACTCCTATATTCTTTCTTCTCCTCTTTTTTTCTTCTTCTTCCTTTTTTTTATCGGGAACGAGGGTCGCCAAGCGGTAGAGGAAACCCTAAATAGCAAGTATCGTGGATGTGAGATACATGTGGCCGTCGGTGTCAGACACTGTATCCACGTCCCACAAGTGACGTGGGCGTCGAAGCCCGCGTCACTTGTGGGACGTGGATGTAGTGTCCGACACCGACGGCCACATGTATCTCACACTGACGTACTTGCTATTTAGGGTTTCCTCTACCGCTTGGCGACCCTCGTTCCCGATAAAAAAAAAGAGGAAGAGAACTCCTCTATTCTTTCTTCTCCTCTTTTTTTTCTTCTTCCTCTTCTTTTTTTATCCTCTTCTTCATCTCATGTTCGACGACCCTCGACCCCTCGGCGACCCTAGACCCCCTCTCGACCCTCGACCCCTCGGCGACCGTCGACCCCCTCTCGACCCTCATATATAAAACCTTTTCTTCCTTCTTCTTCCTTCTATTCCTTCTTCCTAAATATATAAAACTTTTTTTAAAATGAAACTAACCTAAAATGTACTAAATCAGAGAACATATATAGAAAAAACTTTTCTAATTAAAAATCTAACTTTTGCATATATGTATTTTTAAAACATCATTAAAATTGAAAAAATACATACATACATACAAGAAACATGTAAAAAATACATAGATACATATATGAACATACATCAAAAAATACATATATCTAAAAAATACATACATACATATATATATATATGAAAATCTAAAAACATGTAAAAAAAGCATGTATAATTAAAAAAATTGCACGGGGGCGGCAGACGCGCGGTGCTCACAGAGGCAGCGACGCGTTGGGGTAGGGGACGGCGGCACGGCGACGGCGACGGGGCAGGGGCGACGCGTGTCGGGGCAGGGGACGACGACGCGGCGCGACGGTGTCGGGCGAGGGCGCGGGCGACGGCATCGGGTGACGGCGCGGGCGATGGCAACGACGGGCGCGGGCGACGGCGACGGCGGGGGCGGCGGGCGGCGTCGATGCAGCCTGGCGACGTCGATGTGCTCGGCGTCGTCGGGGGCAACTACGAGGGAAATGTGAAAATTTCCTAAGTGCTGGCTTATATAGCAAAGGCATTGGTCCCAGTTCGTGGCTCAAACTGGGGCCATTGCCCCCTTCAGTCCCGGTTGGTGCCACCAACCGGGACCAAAGGCCTCTTTTCAGCAGCCCAAAGGGCGGGAAGCGGCGGCCTTTGGTCCCGGTTGGTGGCACCAACCGGGACTAAAGGGGGGCATTAGTCCCGGTTTGTGCCACGAACCGGGACCAATGCCCCCTTTAGTCCCGGTTGCTGGCACCAACCGGGACCAAAGGCCTTGTGCTGCCCCGCGCCAAAACTTTAGTCCCACCTCGCTAGCTGAGAGAGCTCGAGAGTGGTTTATAAGCGTTGCTGCGCCTTCCCTCTCGAGCTCCTCTCAAATGCAGGCTTTCGGGCCTAACCCTACGCTGTGTGCCTGTGGGCCTACTGGGCCACCTGCGGGCCTGAATCCTGGCCCATGGTAGGGTTTCTAGTCGTATTCAGGCCGTGGGGGCCCAGTAGGTGGCACTTTTTTTCTTTGTTGCTTTATTTATTTTATTTTGTTTCTACTTACAACAAAATACTTATTGTTGCTATTTTTTCCAGTTTTTTTGTTTTGTTTTCTGCATTATTTATTTTCTTTTATTTTTTGCTTTATTTTTTAATTCTTTTTTGCTTTTAGTTTTAGAAAAATTATGAACTTTCTGTTAGTGCCATTAGTTTTCAAATTTGAAAACACTTTTTTGTTTTTTTCTTTGTTGCTTTATTTATTTTATTTTGTTTCTACTTACAACAAAATACTTATTGTTGCTACTTTTTTCTAGTTTTTTTGTTTTGTTTTCTGCATTATTTATTTTCTTTTATTTTTTGCTTTATTTTTAAATTCTTTTTGCTTTTAGTTTTAGAAAAATTATAAACTTTCTGTTAGTGCCATTAGTTTTCAAATTTGAAAACACTTTTTTAGTTTTTTTTGTTTTCTTTGTTGCTTTATTTATTTTATTTTGTTTCTATTTACAAAAAAAATACTTATTGTTGCTATTTTTATTTTTTTCCAGATTTTTTGTTTTGTTTTCTGCATTATTTATTTTCTTCTGTTTTTTCCTTTATTTTTTATATCCTTTTGCTTTTAGGTCAGCAAAATTATAAACTTTCTGTTAGTGCCATTAGTTTTAGAAAAATTATAAAATTTCTGTTAGTGGCATTAGTTTTAAAATTTGAATAGTTTAAATTTGAATTTTTTAAAATTTGTGTGAATCACAAGTTTGTGATTAACTTTAGTAAAAAATGAACATAGATGCACCTATAGAGCAAATTCAACCTAAATTCATAATCAATTTCTATGAATTTCAGAGAAATTCATTATGAATTTAGGTCAAATTCCCTGTATAGGGGCATCTATTTTCACTTTGAGAGGAGCTCAACAAGGCAGAGAGGGACGGGCTTATAAACCGGTGTGGGCGCCTTTCGGTTGGCGAGGTGGGACTAAACTCTGAGTGCAACGAGGACCAACCCTGTAGTCCCGGTTTGTAGCACAAACCAGGACTAATGGTCATGGGCCAGGGGTGAGCCCTATTTTTTCTAGTTTTTTTGTTTTGTTTTCTGCATTATTTATTTTCTTTTGTTTTTTGCTTCATTTTTTAATTCTTTTTGCTTTTAGTTTTAGAAAAATTATAAACTTTCTGTTAGTGCCATTAGTTTTCAAATTTGAAAACACTTTTTTAGTTTTTTTGTTTTCTTTGTTGCTTTATTTATTTTATTTTGTTTCTACTTACAACAAAATACTTATTGTTGCTATTTTTTATTTTTTTTCCAGTTTTTTGTTTTGTTTTCTGTATTATTTATTTTCTTTTGTTTTTTGCTTTATTTTTTAATCCTTTTTGCTTTTAGGTCAGCAAAATTATAAACTTTCTGTTAGTGCCATTAGTTTTAGAAAAATTATAAACTTTCTGTTAGTGCCATTAGTTTTCAAATTTGAATTCTTTGAAATTTGTGTGAATCACAAGTTTGTGATTAACTTTACTAAAAAAATGAACATAGATGCACCTATAGAGAAAATTCAACCTAAATTCATAGTTTTCAAATGAACTCTGAAAAAAGTTGGCATGGCATACTCGTGTGTTACAAAGTTGGCATGGTATCATCATAATAGTTGCGGGAGAAAGTCTTCACTTTTTCTTTGCTTGTGTCATTTGCTTATTGCGCCGTAACCATGGATAATCTTCATCGTTTATCAGGATGCTTGGGTCAGCCTTGACATTGAAGGGAGGAATTTCATGAAACTTTTCATAATCTTCAGACATGTCTGTCTTGCCGTCCACTCCCAGGATGTCCCTTTTTCCTGAAAGAACTATGTGGCGCTTTGGCTCATCGTATGATGTATTCGCTTCCTTATCTTTTCTTTTTCTCGGTTTGGTAGACATGTCCTTCACATAGATAACCTGTGCCACATCATTGGCTAGGACGAACGGTTCGTAGTGTACCCAAGATTTTTCAAATCCACTGTTGTAATTCCGTACTGTGGGTCTACATGTACCCCGCCTCCTGACAGATTGACCCATTTGCACTTAAACAAAGGGACCTTAAAATCATGTCCGTAGTCAAGTTCCCATATGTCCACTATGTAACCATAATATGTGTCCTTTCCGCTCTCGGTTGCTGCATCAAAGCGGACACCGCTATTTTGGTTGGTGCTCTTTTGATCTTGGGCGATCGTGTAAAATGTATTCCCATTTATCTCGTATCCTTTGTAAGTCAATACAGTCAAAGATGGTCCCTTGGACAACAAGTACAGCTCATCACAAACAGTGTTGTCACCTCTGAGACGTGTTTCCAACCAACTGCTGGAAGTCCTGATGTGTTCACATGTAATCCAGTCATCGCACTGCTCCGGGTGTTTGGAGCGCAGACTGTTCTTGTGTTCAATGATATGTCTCCAACGTATCTACAATTTTTGATTGCTCCATGCTACTTTATCTACTGTTTTGGACTATATTGGGCTTTATTTTCCACTTTTATATTATTTTTGGGACTAACCTATTAACCGGAGGCCCAACCCAGAATTGATGTTTTTTGCCTATTTCAGTATTTCGAGGAAACAGAATATCAAACGGAGTCCAAACGGAATGAAACCTTCAAGAACGTGATCTTCTCACCGAACGTGATCCTGGAGACTTGGACCCTACTCCAAGAAGTTTCCGGGGAGGTCACGAGGGTGGAGGGCGCCGCCCCCCCTGGGCGCGCCCCCCTGCCTCGTGGGTGAAGGAAATATGCCCTAGAGGCAATAATAAAGTTATTATTTATTTCCTTATTTCATGATAAATGTTTATTATTCATGCTAGAATTGTATTAACCGGAAACATAATACATGTGTGAATACATAGACAAACAAAATGTCACTAGTATGCCTCTACTTGACTAGCCCGTTAATCAAAGATGGTTATGTTTCCTAACCATGAACAATGAGTTGTTATTTGATTAGCGGGATCACATCATTAGGTGAATGATCTGATTGACATGACCCATTCCATTAGCTTAGCACCCGATCGTTTAGTATGTTGCTATTGCTTTCTTCATGACTTATACATGTTCCTGTAACTATGAGATTATGCAACTCCCGTTTACCGGAGGAACACTTTGGGTGCTACCAAACGTCACAACGTAACTGGGTGATTATAAAGGAGTACTACAGGTGTCTCCAAAGGTACATGTTGGGTTGGCGTATTTCGAGATTAGGTTTTGTCACTCCGATTGTCGGAGAGGTATCTCTGGGCCCTCTCGGTAATGCACATCACTTAAGCCTTGCAAGCATTGCAGCTAATGAGTTAGTTGCGGGATGATGTATTACAGAACGAGTAAAGAAACTTGTCGGTAACGAGATTGAACTAGGTATTGGATACCGACGATCGAATCTCGGGCAAGTAACATACCGATGACAAAGGGAACAACGTATGTTGTTATGCGGTCTGACCGATAAAGATCTTCATAGAATATGTAGGAGCCAATATGGGCATCCAGGTCCCGCTATTGGTTATTGACCGGAGACGTGTCTCGGTCATGTCTACATTGTTCTCGAACCGTAGGGTCCGCACGCTTAAGGTTTCGATGACAGTTATATTATGAGTTTATGAGTTTTGATGTACCGAAGGAGTTCGGAGTCCCAGATGAGATCGGGGACATGGCGAGGAGTCTCGAAATGGTCGAGACGTAAAAATCGATATATTGGACGACTATATTCGGACATCGGAAAGGTTCTGAGTGATCCGAGTATTTTTTTGGAGTACCAGAGAGTTACGGGAATTCGCCGGGGAGTATATGGGCCTTATTGGGCTTTAGGAAAAAGAGATAGGAGAGGTTGGGCGCCCCCCCAAGGCCTAGTCCGAATTGGACTAGGGGGAAGGGCTGCGCCCCCTCCTTCCTTCTCTCCTCTTTTCCCTTGCCTTGACTCCTACTCCTAATACATGGAAGGACTCCTAGTTGGACTAGGAAAGGGGGAATCCTACTCCCGGTGGGAGTAGGACTCCCCTAGGGCGCGCCATAGAGAGGGCCGGCCCTCCCCTCCTCCACTCCTTTATATACGGGGGCAGGGGCACCCCATAGACATACAAGTTGATCCTCGTGATCGTTCCTTAGCCGTGTGCGGTGCCCCCTGCCACCATATTCCACCTCGGTCATATCGTTGTAGTGCTTAGGCGAAGCCCTGCGTCGGTAGAACATCATCATCGTCACCACGCTGTCGTGCTGACGGAACTCATCCCCGAAGCTTTGCTGGATCGGAGCCCGGGGATCGTCATCGAGCTGTACGTGTGCTAAGAACTCGGAGGTGCCGGAGTAACGGTGCTTGGATCGGTCGGATCGGGAAGACGTACGACTACTTCCTCTACGTTGTGTCAACGCTTCCGTTGTTGATCTACAATGGTACGTAGATCATACTCTCCCCTCTCGTTGTTATGCATCACCATGATCGTGCGTGTGCGTAGGAAATTTTTTGAAATTACTACGTTCCCCAACAGTGGCATCCGAGCCTAGGTTTTATGTGTTGATGTTATATGCACGAGTAGAACACAAGTGAGTTGTGGGCGATATAAGTCATACTGCTTACCAGCATGTCATACTTTGGTTCGGCGGTATTGTTGGATGAAGCGGCCCGGACCGACATTACGCGTACGCTTACGCAAGACCGGTTCTCCCGACGTGCTTTGCACAAAGGTGGCTAGCGGGTGACAGTTTCTCCAACTTTAGTTGAACCGAGTGTGGCTACGCCCGGTCCTTGCGAAGGTTAAAACAGCACCAACTTGACAAACTATCGTTGTGGTTTTGATGCGTAGGTAAGATTGGTTCTTGCTTAAGCCCGTAGTAGCCACGTAAAACTTGCAACAACAAAGTAGAGGACGTCTAACTTGTTTTTGCAGGGGATGTTGTGATGTGATATGGTCAAGACGTGATGAGATATAAGTTGTTGTATGAGATGATCATGTTTTGTTGAAGTTGTCGGCAACTGGCAAAATCCTTATGGTTGTCTCCATATTGCATAAGATGCAAGCGTCCAATAATTGCTTTACTTTATCGCTATGCGATAGCAATAGTTGCAAGAGCAATTGTTGGCGAGACGACCACGTGACGACACATTGATATAGATCAAGATGATGGAGATCATGGTGTCATGCCGGTGACCATATAGATCATGTCAGTACTTTGGAGATGGAGATCAAAGAAGCAAGATGATGATGGCCATATCGTGTCACATATTTTGATTGCATATGATGTTTATCTATTATACATCTTATTTTGCTTAGTTTGACGGTAGCATTATAAGATGATCTCTCACTAAATTATCAAGAAGTGTTCTCCCTGAGTATGCACCGTTGCCAAAGTTCATCGTGCCCAGACACCACGTGATGATTGGGTGTGATAAGCTCTATGTCCATCTACAACGGGTGCAAGCCAGTTTTGCACACGCAGAATACTCGGGTTATACTTGACGAGCCTAGCATATGCAGATATGGCCTCGGAACACGGAGACCGAAAGGTCGAGCGTGAATCATATAGTAGATATGATCAACATAATTATGTTCACCATTGAAAACTACTCCATCTCACGTGATAACCGGTTATGGTTTAGTTGATTTGGATCACGTGATCACTTAGAGGATTAGAGGGATGTCTATCTAAGTGGGAGTTCTTAAGTAATATGATTAATTGAACTTTAATTTATCATGAACTTAGTCCTGGTAGTATTAGCTTATCTATGTTGTAGATCAATAGCTCGCGTTGTAGCTTTCATATGTTTATTTTGATATGTTCCTAGAGAAAATTGTGTTGAAAGATGTTAGTAGCAATGATGCGGATTGGATCCGTGATCTGAGGTTTATTCTCATTGCTGCACAGAAGAATTATGTCCTTGATGCACCGCTAGGTGACAGACCTATTGCAGGAGCAGATGCAGACGTTATGAACGTTTGGCTAGCTCAATATGATGACTACTTGATAGTTTAAGTGCACCATGCTTAACGGCTTAGAATCGGGACTTCAAAGACGTTTTTAACGTCATGGACCATATGAGATGTTCCAGGAGTTGAAGTTAATATTTCAAGCAAATACCCGAGTTGAGAGATATGAAGTCTCCAACAAGTTCTATAGCTAAAAGATGGAGGAGAATCGCTCAACTAGTGAGCATGTGCCCAGATTGTCTGAGTACTACAATCGCTTGAATCAAGTGGGAGTTAATCTTCCAGATAAGATAGTGATTGACAGAATTCTCTAGTCACCATCACCAAGTTAGTAGAACTTCGTGATGAACTATGATATGCAAGGGATAACGGAAACAACTCCCAAGCTCTTCGTGATGCTGAAATCAACGAAGGTAGAAATCAAGAAAAACATCAAGTGTTGATGGTAGACAAGACCACTAGTTTCAATAAAAGGGCAAAGGGAAGAAGGGGAACTTCAAGTAGAACGGCAAGCAAGTTGCTGCTCAAGTGAAGAAGCCCAAGTCTGGTCCTAAGCCTGAAACTAAGTGTTTCTACTGCAAAGGGACTGGTCACTGGAAGCGGAACTACCCCAAGTGATTGGCAGATAAGAAGGATGGCAAAGTGAACATAAGTATATTTGATATACATGTTATTGATGTGTACTTTACTAGTGTTTATAGCAACCCCTCAGTATTTGATACTAGTTCAGTTGCTAAGATTAGTAACTCGAAACGGGAGTTACAGAATAAACAGAGACTAGTTAAGGGTGAAGTGACGATGTGTGTTGGAAGTGGTTCCAAGATTGATATGATCATCATCGCATACTCCCTATACTTTCGGGATTAGTGTTGAACCTGAATAAGTGTTATTTGGTGTTTGCGTTGAGCATGAATATGATTTGATCATGTTTATTGTAATAAGGTTATTCATTTAAGTAAGAGAATAAATTATTGTTCTGTTTACATGAATAAAACCTTATATGGTTACACACCCAATGAAAATAGTTCGTTGGATCTCGATCGTAGTGATACACATAATCATAATATTGAAACCAAAAGATGCAAAGTTAATAATGATAGTGCAACTTATTTGTAGCACTGCCGTTTAGGTCATATTGGTGTAAAGCGCATGAAGAAAATCCATGCTGATGGGCTTTTGGAATTACTTGATTATGAATCAGTTGATGCTTGCGAACCATGCCTTATGGGCAAGATGACTAAAACGCCGTTCTCCGGAACAATGAAGCAAGCAACAGATTTTTTGGAAATCATACGTACTGATGTATGTGGTCCGATGAATATTGAGGCTCGCGATAGATATCATTATTTTCTGATCTTCACAGATGATTTGAGCAGATATGAGTATATCTACTTGATGAAACAAAGGTCTGAAACATTTGAAAAGTTCAAAGAATTTCAGAGTGAAGTGGAGAATCATCGTAACAAAAATGAAAGTTTCTACGATATGATCGCAGAAGTAAAATATTTGAGTTACGAGTTTGGTCTTCAATTAAAATAATGTGAAATAGTTTCACTACTCACGCCACCTGGAACACCATAGTGTAATGGTGTGTCCGAACGTCATAACCGTACTTTATTAGATATAGTGCGATCTATGATGTCTCTTACCGATCTACCACTATCGTTTTGGGGTTATGCATTAGAGACAGCTGCATTCACGTTAAAAAGGGCACCATCTAAATCCATTGAGACGACACCGTGTGAACTATGGTTTGGCAAGAAACCTAAGCTGTCGTTTCTTAAAGTTTGGAGTTGCGATGCTTATGTGAAAAAGTTTCATCTCGATAAGCTCAAACTCAAATCGGAGAAATATGTCTTCATAGGATACCCAAAGGAGACAGTTGGGTACACCTTCTATCACAAATCCGAAGGCAAGACTTTTGTTGCTAAATTCGGAGTTTCTCTAGAGAAGGAGTTTCTCTCGAAAGATGTGAGTGGGAGGAAAGTAGAACTTGATGAGGTAATTGTACCTGCTCCCTTATTGGAAAGTAGTACATCACAGAAAACTATTTCTGAGACACCTACACCAATTAGCGAGGAAGCTAATGATGATGATCATGTAACTTCAGATCAAGTTACTATCGAATCTCGTAGGTAAACCAGAGTGAGATCCATACCAGAGTGGTACGGTAATCTTGTTCTGGAAGTTATGTTACTAGACCATGACGAACCTACGAACTATGAGGAAGCGATGATGAGCCCAGATTCCGCAAAATGGCTTAAGGCCATGAAATCTGAGATGGGATCCATGTATGAGAACAAAGTATGGACTTTGGTTGACTTGCCCGATGATCGGCGAGCCATAGAAAATAAATGGATCTTCAAGAGGAAGACGGATGCTGATAGTAGTGGTACTATCTACAAAGCTAGAATTGTCACAAAAAGGTTTTCGACAAGTTCAAGGTGTTGACTACGATGAGAGTTTCTCACTCGTATCTATGCTTAAGTCTGTCCGAATCATGTTAGCAATTGCCGCATTTGATGAAATCCGGCAAATGGATAAACAAAACTGCATTCCTTAATGGATTTATTAAAGAAGAGTTGTATATGATACAACCATAAGGTTTTGTCAATCTTAAAGGTGCTAACAAAATGTGCAAACTCCAGCGATCCATCTATGGACTGGTGTAAGCATCTCGGAGTTGGAATATACGCTTTGATAAGTTGATCAAAGCATATAGTTTTATACAGACTTGCGGTGAAGCCTGTATTTACAAGAAAGTGAGTGGGAGCACTACAGCATTTCTGATAAGTATATGTGTATGAAATATTGTTGATCGGAAATAATGTAGAATTATTCTGCAAAGCATAAAGGAGTGTTTTTAAAGAAGTTTTTCAAAGAAAGACCTCGGTGAAGCTGCTTACATATTGAGCATCAAGATCTATAGAGATAGATCAAGACGCTTGATAAGTTTTTTCAATGAGTACATACCTTGACAAGATTTTGAAGTAGTTCAAAATGGAACAGTCAAAGAAAGAGTTCTTGCCTGTGTTGCAAGGTGTGAAATTGAGTAAGACTCAAAGCCCGACCACGGCAGAAGATAGAAATAGAATGAAAGTCATTCCCTATGCCTCAGCCATAGGTTCTATAAAGTATGCCATGCTGTGTACCAGATCTATTGTATACCCTACACTGTGTTAAGCAAGGGAGTACAATAGTGATCTAAGAGTAGATCACTGGACAGTGGTCAAAATTATCCTTAGTGGAATAAGGAAATATTTCTCAATTATGGAGGTGACAAAAAGGTTCGTTGTAAAAAGCTACGTCGATACAAGTTTTGACACAGATCTGGATGACTCTAAGTATCGATCTAGATACATATTGAAAGTGGGAGCAATAAGCTAGAGTAGCTCCGTGCAGAGCATTGTTGACATAGAAATTCGCAAAATACTTACGGATCTGAATGTGACAGACCCGTTGACTAAAATTATTTCACAAGCAAAACATGATCACACCTTAGTACTCTTTGGGTGTTAACCACATAGTGATGTGAACTAGATTACTGACTCTAGTAAACCCTTTGGGTGTTGATCACATATCGATGTGAACTATGGGTGTTAATCACATGGTGATGTGAACTATTGCTGTTAAATCACATGGCGATGTGAACTAGATTATTGACTCTAGTGCAAGTGGGAGACTGAAGGAAATATGCCCTAGAGGCAATAATAAAGTTATTATTTATTTCCTTATTTCATGATAAATGTTTATTATTCATGCTAGAATTGTATTAACCGGAAACATAATACATGTGTGAATACATAGACAAACAAAGTGTCACTAGTATGCCTCTACTTGACTAGCCCGTTAATCAAAGATGGTTATGTTTCCTAACCATGAACAATGAGTTGTTATTTGATTAGCGGGATCACATCATTAGGTGAATGATCTGATTGACATGACCCATTCCATTAGCTTAGCACCCGATCGTTTAGTATGTTGCTATTGCTTTCTTCATGACTTATACATGTTCCTGTAACTATGAGATTATGCAACTCCCGTTTACCGGAGGAACACTTTGGGTTCTACCAAACGTCACAACGTAACTGGGTGATTATAAAGGAGTACTACAGGTGTCTCCAAAGGTACATGTTGGGTTGGCGTATTTCGAGATTAGGTTTTGTCACTCCGATTGTCGGAGAGGTATCTCTGGGCCCTCTCGGTAATGCACATCACTTAAGCCTTGCAAGCATTGCAGCTAATGAGTTAGTTGCGGGATGATGTATTACAGAACGAGTAAAGAGACTTGCCGGTAACGAGATTTAACTAGGTATTGGATACCGACGATCGAATCTCGGGCAAGTAACATACCGATGACAAAGGGAACAACGTATGTTGTTATGCAGTCTGACCTATAAAGATCTTCGTAGAATATGTAGGAGCCAATATGGGCATCCAGGTCCCGCTATTGGTTATTGACCGGAGACGTGTCTCGGTCATGTCTACATTGTTCTCGAACCGTAGGGTCCGCACGCTTAAGGTTTCGATGACAGTTATATTATGAGTTTATGAGTTTTGATGTACCGAAGGAGTTCGGAGTCCCAGATGAGATCGGGGACATGACGAGGAGTCTCGAAATGGTCGAGACGTAAAAATCGATATATTGGACGACTATATTCGAACATCGGAAAGGTTCCGAGTGATCCGAGTATTTTTCGGAGTACCGGAGAGTTACGGGAATTCGCCGGGGAGTATATGGGCCTTATTGGGCTTTAGGAGAAAGAGATAGGAGAGGTTGGGCGCCCCCCCAAGGCCTAGTCCGAATTGGACTAGGGGGAAGGGCTGCGCCCCCTCCTTCCTTCTCTCCTCTTTTCCCTTGCCTTGACTCCTACTCCTAATACATGGAAGGACTCCTAGTTGGACTAGGAAAGGGGGAATCCTACTCCCGGTGGGAGTAGGACTCCCCTAGGGCGCGCCATAGGGAGGGCCGGCCCTCCCCTCCTCCACTCCTTTATATACGGGGGCAGGGGGCACCCCATAGACACACAAGTTGATCCTCGTGATCGTTCCTTAGCCGTGTGCGGTGCCCCCTGCCACCATATTCCACCTCGGTCATATCGTTGTAGTGCTTAGGCGAAGCCCTGCGTCGGTAGAACATCATCATCGTCTCCACGCCGTCGTGCTGACGGAACTCATCCCCGAAGCTTTGCTGGATCAGAGCCCGAGGATCGTCATCGAGTTGTACGTGTGCTAAGAACTCGGAGGTGCCGGAGTAACGGTGCTTGGATCGGTCGGATCGGGAAGACGTGCGACTACTTCCTCTACGTTGTGTCAACGCTTCCGTTGTTGATCTACAATGGTACGTAGATCATACTCTCCCCTCTCGTTGCTATGCATCACCATGATCGTGCGTGTGCGTAGGAAAATTTTTGAAATTACTACGTTCCCCAACAGTGGGCCCCTCGGAGCTCCACCGACGTGCTCCTTCCTCCTATATATACCTACGTACCCCCATTAGACCAAAGACGGAGCCAAAAACCTAATTCCACCATCGCAACTTCCTGTATCCACGAGATCCCATCTTGGGGCCTGTTTCAGAGCTCCGCCGGAGAGGGCATCCATCACGGAGGGCTTCTACATCAACACCATAGCCCTTCCGATGAAGTGTGAGTAGTTTACTTCAGACCTTCGGGTCCATAGCTAGTAGCTAGATGGCTTCTTCTCTCTTTTTGGATCTCAATACAATGTTCTCCTCCTCTCTCGTGGAGATCTATTCGATGTAATCTTCTTTTTGCGGTGTGTTTGTTGAGACCGATGAATTGTGGGTTTATGATCCAACTTATCTATGAATAATATTTGAATCTTCTCTGAATTCTTGTATGTATGATTGAGTTATCTTTGCAAGTCTCTTCGAATTATCCGTTTGGTTTGGCCAACTAGATTGGTAGTTCTTGCAATGGGAGAAGTGCTTAGCTTTGGGTTCAATCTTGCGGTGTCCTTACTCAGTGACAGAAAGAGTTGCAAGGCACGTATTGTATTGTTGCCATCGAGGATAACGAGATGGGGTATTTATCATATTGCATGAATTTATTCCTCTACATCATGTCATCTTGCTTAAGGCGTTACTCTGTTTTTAACTTAATACTCTAGATGCATGCTGGATAGCGGTCGATGAGTGGAGTAATAGTAGTAGATGCAGGCAGGAGTCGGTCTACTTGTCACGGACGTGATGCCTATATACATGATCATACCTAGATAACCTCATAACTATGCTCAATTCTATCAATTGCTCAACAGTAATTTGTTCACCCACCGTAGAATATCTATGCTCTTGAGAGAAGCCACTAGTGAAACCTATGGCCCCCGGGTCTATTCTCATCATATCAATCTCCATTACTTTATTTTACTTGTTTTGCTTTTACTTTTCACTTTGCATCTTTATACCAAAAATATTATCTCTATCAGATCTCACTCTCGTAAGTGACCGTGAAGGGATTGACAACCCCTAAGCATTGGTTGCGAGTTGCTACCGTTTTGTGCAGGTACGAGGGACTTGCGCGTGACCTCCTACTGGATTGATACCTTGGTTCTCAAAAACTGAGGGAAATACTTATGCTACTGTGCTGCATCACCCCCTCCTCTTCAGGGAAAACCAACGCTAGCTCGAGACGTAGCATTCATCGACATACGGGGTCACCAAGATAGAGTTCTGTAGAACTGTGTGGTGTGCTTGAGACCAAGAATATCCGTCCCTGCATATTATTGACTCACTTCCAAGAGTGCCTTTTCCAGTCAGTCTCCCCTCATACGACGATTTAGGGAGACCTATCTTCTTAAGGCCAGGAATGAAGTCAACACAAAACCCGATAACATCCTCTGTTTGATGGCCCATGGAGATGCTTCCTTCTGGCCTAGCGCGGTTACGGACATATTTCTTTAGGACTCCCATGAACCTCTCAAAGGGGAACATATTGTGTAGAAATTGAAGGAAATATGCCCTAGAGGGAATAATAAAGTTATTATTTATTTCCTTATATCATGATAAATGTTTATTATTCATGCTAGACTTGTATTAACCGGAAACATAATACATGTGTGAATACATGGACAAAAACAGAGTGTCACTCGTATGCCTCTACTTGACTAGCTCATTGATCAAAGCTGGTTATGTTTCCTAACCATAGACATGAGTTGTCATTTTATTAACGGGATCACATCATTAGGAGAATGATGTGATTGACTTGACCCATTCCGTTAGGTTAGCACTTGATCGTTTAGTTTGTCGCTATTGCTTTCTTCATAACTTATACATGTTCCTATGACTATGAGATTATGCAACTCCCGTTTACCGGAGGAACACTTTGTGTGCTACCAAACGTCACAACGTATATGGGTGATTATAAAGGTGCTCTACAGGTGTCTCCGAAGGTACTTGTTGGGTTGGCGTATTTCGAGATTAGGATTTGTCACTCCGATTATCGGAGAGGTATCTCTGGGCCCTCTCAGTAATGCACATCACTCAAGCCTTGCAAGCATTGCAACTAATAAGTTAGTTGTGGGATGATGTATTACGGAACGAGTAAAGAGACTTGCCGGTAACGAGATTGAACTAGGTATTGAGATACCGACGATCAAATCTCGGGCAAGTAACATACCCATGACAAAGGGAACAACGTATGTTGTTATGCGGTATGACCGATAAAGATCTTCGTAGAATATGTAGGAGCCAATATGAGCATCCAGGTTCCGCTATTGGTTATTGACCGGAGACGTGTCTCGGTCATGTCTACATAGTTCTCAAACCCGTAGGGTCCGCACGCTTAAAGTTCGGTGACGATCGTAATTAGGGTTTTTTTGTTTTGATGTACCGAAAGTTGTTCGGAGTCCCGGATGTGATCACGGACATGACGAGGAGTCTCGAAATGGTCGAGACATAAAGATTGATATATTGGAAGCCTATATTTGGATATCGGAAACGTTCCGGGTGAAATCGAGATTTTACCGGAGTACCGGGGGGTTACCGGAACCCCCTCGGGGGTTATTGGGCCTACATGGGCCATAAGGGAGAAGAGGAGGGCCGGCCAGGGCAGGCTCGCGCCCCCTCTCCCCCTAGTCCGAATAGGACAACGAAGGGGGGGGCGGCGCCCCCCTTTCCTCTTTCTCCCTTCCTCCTTCCTTTTCCAACAAGGCAAGAGGGGGGAGTCCTACTCCCGGTTGGAGTAGGACTCCTCCAGGCGCACCCATAGGGCCGGCCGCACCTCCCCCTCTCCCTCCTTTCTATACTGAGGCAAGGGGGCACCCCATGACACACAAGTTGATTCTCGTGATCATTCCTTAGCCGTGTGCGGTGCCCCCTTCCACCATATTCCACCTCGGTCATATCGTAGCGGTGCTTAGGTGAAGCCCTACGTCGGTAGAACATCATCACCGTCATCATGCCGTCGTGCTGACGAAACTCTCCCTCAATGTTTTGCTAGATCGGAGCTCGAGGGACGTCACCAACTTGAACGTGTGCAGAACTCGGAGGTGTCGTACGTTCGGTATTTGGATCGGTCGGGTCAGGAAGACGTACGACTACTTCCTCTATGTTGTGTCAACGCTTCCGTTGCCGGTCTACGAGGGTACGTAGACATCACTCTCCCCTCTCGTTGCTATGCATCACCATAATCTTGTGTGTGCGTAGGAAATATTTTTTGAAATTACTACGTTCCCCAAGAGTGGCGTCCGAGCCTAGGTTTTATGCGTTGATGTTGTGCACGAGTAGAACACAAGTGAGTTGTGGGCGATATAACTCATACTGCTGACCAGCATGTCATACTTTGGTTCGGCGGTATTGTTGGATGAAGCGGCCCGGACCGACATTACGCATACGCTTACGCGAGACTGGTTCTACCGACGTGCTTTGCACACAGGTGGCTGGCGGGTGTTAGTTTCTCCAACTTTAGTTGAACCAAGTGTGGCTACACCCGGTCCTTGCGAAGGTTAAAACAGCAACAACTTGACAAACTATCGTTGTGGTTTTGATGCGTAGGTAAGAACGGTTCTTGCTAAGCCCGTAGCAGCCACGTAAAACTTGCAACAACAAAGTAGAGGACGTCTAACTTGTTTTTGCAGGGCATGTTGTGATGTGATATGGTCAAGACATGATGCTAAATTTTATTGTATGAGATGATCATGTTTTGTAACCGAGTTATCGGCAACTGGAAGGAGCCATATGGTTGTCGCTTTATTGTATGCAATGCAATTGCGCTGTAATGCTTTACTTTATCACTAAGCGGTAGCGATAGTCGTGGAATCATAAGATTGGCGAGACGACAACGATGCTATGATGGTGATCAAGGTGTCGCGCCGGTGACGATGGTGATCATGAAGGTGCTTCGGAGATGGAGATCACAAGCACAAGATGATGATGGCCATATCATATCACTTATATTGATTGCATGTGATGTTTATCTTTTATGCATCTTATCTTGCTTTGATTGACGGTAGCATTATAAGATGATCCCTCACTAAATTATCAAAGTATAAGTGTTCTCCCTGAGTATGCACCGTTGCGAAAGTTCTTCGTGCTGAGACACCACGTGATGGTCAGGTGTGATAGGCTCTACGTTCAAATACAACCGGTGCAAAACAGTTGCACATGCGGAATACTCAGGTTTAACTTGACGAGCCTAGCATATAACAGATATGGCCTCGGAACACGGAGACCGAAAGGTTGAGCGTGAATCATATAGTAGATATGATCAACATATTGATGTTCACCATTGATACTACTCCATATCACGTGATGATCAGACATGGTTTAGTTGATTTGGATCACGTGATCACATAGAGGATTAGAGGGATATCTTTCTGAGTGGGATTTCTTAAGTAATATGATTAATTGAACTTAAATTTATCATGAACTTAGTACCTGGTAGTATCTTGCTTGTCTATGTTTGATTGTAGATAGATGGCTCGTGCTGTTGTTCCGTTGAATTTTAATGTGTTCCTTGAGAAAGCAAAGTTGAAAGATGATGGTAGCAATTACACGGACTGGGTCCGTAACTTGAGGATTATCCTCATTGTTGCACAGAAGAATTACGTCCTGGAAGCACCGCTAAGTGCCAAGCCTACTACAGGAGCAACACCAGATGTTATGAACATCTGGCAGAGCAAAGCTGATGACTACTCGATAGTTCAGTGTGCCATGCTTTACGGCTTAGAACCGGGTCTTCAACGATGTTTTGAAACGTCATGGAGCATATGAGATGTTCCAGGAGTTGAAGTTAATATTTCAAGCAAATGCCCGGATTGAGAGATATGAAGTCTCCAATAAGTTCTATAGCTGCAAGATGGAGGAGAATAGTTCTGTCAGTGAACATATACTCAAAATGTCTGGGTATCATAATCACTTGACTCAACTGGGGGTTAATCTTCCTGTTGATAGTGTCATTGACAGAGTTCTTCAATCACTGCCACCAAGCTACAAAAGCTTCGTGATGAACTATAATATGCAAGGGATGAATAAAACTATTCCTGAGCTCTTCGCGATGCTAAAAGCCACGGAGGTAGAAATCAAGAAGGAGCATCAAGTGTTGATGGTCAATAAGACCACCAGTTTCAAGAAAAAGGGCAAAGGGAAGAAGAAAGGGAACTTCAAGAAGAACAGCAAACAAGTTGCTGCTCAGGAGAAGAAACCCAAGTCTGGACCTAAGCCTAAGACTGAGTGCTTCTACTGCAAGCAGACTGGTCACTTGAAGCGGAACTGCCCCAAGTATTTGGCGGATAAGAAGGATGGCAAAGTGAACAAAGGTATATGTGATATACATGTTATTGATGTGTACCTTACTAATGCTCGCAGTAGCACCTGGGTATTTGATACTAGTTCTGTTGCTAACATTTGCAACTCGAAACAGGGGCTACGGATTAAGCGAAGATTGGCTAAGGACGAGGTGACGATGCGCGTGGGAAATGGTTCCAAAGTTGATGTGATCGCGGTCGGCACGCTACCTCTACATCTACCTTCGGGATTAGTATTATACCTAAATAATTGTTATGTGGTGCCAATGTTGAGCATGAACATTATATCTGGATCTTGTTTGATGCGAGACGGTTATTCATTTAAATCAGAGAATAATGGTTGTTCTATTTATATGAGTAATATCTTTTATGGTCATGCACCCTTGAAGAGTGGTCTATCTTTGATGAATCTCGATAGTAGTGATACACATATTCATAATGTTGAAATCAAAAGATGCAGAGTTGATAATGATAGTGCAACTTATTTGTGGCATTGCCATTTAGGTCATATCGGTGTAAAGCGCATGAAGAAACTCCATACTGATGAACTTTTGGAACCACTTGATTATGAATCACTTGGTACTTGCGATCCGTGCCTCATGGGTAAGATGACTAAAACGCCATTCTCCGGTACTATGGAGAGAGCAACGGATTTGTTGGAAATCATACATACAGATGTAAATGGTCCAATGAATGTTGAGGCTCGTGGCGGATATCGTTATTTTCTCACCTTCACAGATGATTTAAGCAGATATGGGTATATCTACTTAATGAAACATAAGTCTGAAACATTTGAAAAGTTCAAAGAATTTCAGAGTGAAGTTGAAAATCATCATAACAAGAAAATAAAGTTTCTACGATCTGATCATGGAGGAGAATATTTGAGTTGCGAGTTTGGTCTACATTTGAAACAATGCGGAATAGTTTCGCAACTCATGCCATCCAGAACACCACAGCGTAATGGTGTGTCCGAACGTCGTAATCGTACTTTATTAGATATGGTGCGATCTACGATGTCTCTTACTGATTTACCGTTATCATTTTGGGGTTATGCTTTAGAGACGGCTGCATTCACGTTAAATAGGACACCATCGAAATCCGTTGAGATGACGCCTTATGTGTGATTTGGCAAGAAACCGAAGTTGTCGTTTCTGAAAGTTTGGGGCTGCGATGCTTATGTGAAAAAGCTTCAACCTGATAAGCTCGAACCCAAATCGGAGAAATGTGTCTTCATAGGATACCCAAAGGAGACTGTTGGGTACACCTTCTATCACAGATCCGAAGGCAAGACTTTTGTTGCTAAATTCGGAGTTTTTCTAGAGAAGGAGTTTCTCTCGAAAGAAGTGAGTGGGAGAAAAGTAGAACTTGATGAGGTAATTGTACCTACTCCCTTATTGGAAAGTAGTACATCATAGAAACCGGTTTCTGTGACACCTACACCAATTAGTGATGAAGCTAATGATAATGATCATGAAACTTCAGATCAAGTTACTACCGAACCTCGTAGATCAACCAGAGTAAGATCCGCGCCAGAGTGGTACGGTAATCCTGTTCTGGAAGTCATGCTACTAGATCATGATGAACCTACGAACTATGAAGAAACAATGGTGAGCCCAGATTCCGCAAAATGGCTGGAAGCCATGAAATCTGAGATGGGATCCATGTATGAGAACAAAGTGTGACTTTGGTTGACTTGCCCGTTCATCGGCAAGCAATTGAGAATAAATGGATCTTCAAGAAGAAGACTGACGCTAACGGTAATGTTACTGTCTACAAAGCTCGACTTGTTGCAAAAGGTTTTCGACAAGTTCAAGGGATTGACTACGATGAGACCTTCTCACCCATAGCGATGCTTAAGTCTGTCCGAATCATGTTAGCAATTGCCGCATTTTATGATTATGAAATTTGGCAAATGGATGTCAAAACTGCATTCCTGAATGGATTTCTAGAAGAAGAGTTGTATATGATGCAACCAGAAGGTTTTGTCGATCCAAAGGGAGCTAACAAAGTGTGCAAGCTCCAGCGATCCATTTATGGACTGGTGCAAGCCTCTCGGAGTTGGAATAAACGCTTTGATAGTGTGATCAAAGCATTTGGTTTTATACAGACTTTTGGAGAAGCCTGTATTTACAAGAAAGTGAGTGGGATCTCTGTAGCATTTTTGATATTATATGTGGATGACATATTATTTATTGGAAATGATATAGAATTTCTGGATAGCATAAAGGGATACTTGAATAAGAGTTTTTCAATGAAAGACCTCGGTGAAGATGCTTACATATTGGGCATTAAGATCTATAGAGATAGATCAAGACGCTTAATTGGACTTTCACAAAGCACATACCTTGACAAGGTTTTCAAGAAGTTCAAAATGGATCAAGCAAAGAAAGGGTTCTTGCCTGTGTTACAAGGTGTGAAGTTGAGTAAGACTCAATGTCCGACCACCGCAGAAGATAGAGAGAAAATGAAAGATGTTCCCTATGCTTCAGCCATAGGCTCTATCATGTATGCAAAGCTGTGTACCAGACCTGATGTGTGCCTTGCTATAAGTCTAGTAGGGAGGTACCAAAGTAATCCAGGAGTGGATCACTGGACAGCGGTCAAGAACATCCTGAAATACCTAAAAAGGACTAAGGATATGTTTCTCGTATATGGAGGTGACAAAGAGCTCATCGTAAATGGTTACGTTGATGCAAGCTTTGACACTGATCCGGACGATTCTAAATCACAAACCGGATACGTGTTTTTACTGAACGGTGGAGCTGTCAGTTGGTCCAGTTCTAAACAAAGCATCGTGGCAGGATCTACACGTGAAGCGGAGTACATAGTGTTGGGGAACGTAGTAATTTCAAAAATTTCCTACGCACACGCAAGATCATGGTGATGCATAGCAATGAGAGGGGAGAGTGTTGTCCACGTACCCTCGTAGACCGAAAGCGGAAGCGTTAGCACAACGCGGTTGATGTAGTCGTACGTCTTCACGGCCCGACCGATCAAGCACCGAAACTACGGCACCTCCGAGTTCTAGCACACGTTCAGCTCGATGACGATCCCTGGACTCCGATCCAGCAGAATGTCAGGGAAGATTTTTGTCAGCACGACGGTGTGGTGACGATCTTGATGTTCTACTGTCGCAGGGCTTCGCCTAAGCACCACTACAATATTATCGAGGACTATGGTGGAGGGGGGCACCGCACACGGCTAAGAGATCAATGATCAATTGTTGTGTCTATGGGGTGCCCCCCTGCCCCCGTATATAAAGGAGCAAGGGAGGGAGGCGGCCGTCCTAGGAGGAGGGCGCGCCAAGGGGGGAGCCCTACTCCCACTGGGAGTAGGACTCCTCCTTCCCTTGTTGGAGTAGGAGAGAAGGAAAGAGGGGGAGAGGAACAAGGAAAAGTGGGCTGCAACCCTTGTCCAATTCGGACCAGAGGGGGGGCACGCGCCTCCTTCCTGTTGGCCTCTCTCCTCTATTCCCGTATGGCCCAATAAGGCCCATATACTCCCCGGCGAATTCCCGTAACTCTCTGGTACTCCGAAAAATACCCGAATCACTCGGAACCTTTCCGATGTCCGAATATAGTCGTCCAATATATCGATCTTTATGCCTCGACCATTTTGAGACTCCTCGTCATGTCCACGATCTCATACGGGACTCCGAACTCCTTTGGTACATAAAAACTCATAAACTCATAATATAACTGTCATCGAAACCTTAAGCGTGCTGTAACACCCCGGATGTAACTTACCCAATTTGTACTCCAACTCTTGCCGTTTCCGGCGTTAAGTTATTTTATTTTCTCGGGTTCGGCTCTTTGTCTCCTTGTGTTGTTATCGTTATCATGCATCTCATATCATGTCATCATGTGCATTGCATTTGCATACGTGTTCATCTCATGCATTCGAGCATTTTCCCCGTGGCCCATTTTGCATTCCGGCGCTTCGTTCTCCTCCGGTGGTCATTTCTACCTTTCTTTCGTGTGTGGGGATTAAACATTTCCGGATTGGACCGAGACTTGCCAAGTGGCCTTGGTTTACTTCCAGTAGACCGCCTGTCAAGTTTCGTACCATTTGGACTTCGTTTGACACTCCAACGGTTAACCGAGGGACCGAAAAGGCCTTGTGTGTGTTGCAGCCCAACACCCCTCCATTTTGGCCCAAAACCCACCTAAACCTGCTCCATCATCTAGAGCGTTCGATCACGATCGCGTGGCCGAAAACCGCTCCTCATTTGGACTCTCCTAGCTCCTCCTATGCCTATTTATAGACCCCCCCCCCTTCCCAAATCCGGATCGCCTCGTCCGAAACCCTAAAAATCTCCCTCACGCCGGCCGGAAACGTCCGTCCCCGGCCGGACACACCGCCGCCAGCCACTCCATGCCTGCCACGTGGCGCCGCCGTGCTGCTCCCGCCGCCGGCCCGGAGAGCCCGCATCAGGCCCTCCCGGCCTGCGCGCCTCGCCGCCTGCCTCCTCCCTTCACGCCGCCCGACCGCGCCCGCGATGCCGCCGCCTCCACCGCGTGCCGGCCACCGCCGCCCACTCCGGCCGCCGCCTAGCTTCGCCGCGCCAGCGAGCTCGGCGCCCCGCGACCCCGCCGCCTCCACCGAAGCCTGCCGCCGCCGCCTCCCCGCCGTCACGACGGCTCCGGCGATCGGCCTCGCCCCGCCGCCTCCCCGCCCTCATGCCGGCTCCGGCAAGCTCTCTCCCCACCGGCGAACAGTGCCCGACGGACCTCGGTTTCTGCGTGCCCTGATCCGATCTAGATCTATCTCCTCGGGTTGACTTTTCCCTCAGAAACCCTAACTATTTTTCCATCTTGGACCTGCCGTAACTTTGCATCCGTAGCTCCGATTCATGCATATAGCATATAAAAATGTTCATCTTAGAGAGTACATCATTTCATTCCATTGCATCATTTTCATTTGAGTTCATCTTGATGCCCAAAATGCTGTTAGAAGGAGGCTACTTGAGTTAATTGTCAGATCTGCTACTCCATTTAGACTTTTGTCATTTTTGCCATGATTATTGTGTGCATGATATGCCCTGATGCTCTACATATGTTTTGTTAAGGGTTTTGCCATCTCTCCAAAGGTGCAACCCATGTATTTTTGTAATGTGTGTGGTGACTAGTGCAATCTTGCAAAGTGAGGCACTTGGTAATTCTGTTTTCAGGTACTTAGCAATTCCACTAAGTCCTTGAGCTGTTTATCTCATGTTGCCATATGTTCATGTTGTTTCCTAGTGATCTGTGCCTCTTTTGAGGATGATCAGTAAGGGTGTTTTATTAATATTGTAGTGCTCTATCCATCCATGTCTTTGTTTGCAATTATGGAGCACCCTAGATTGAGTCAATCGAGCTCTACTTTTGCTACTTTGTGAATCTGGGCAGATTGTCAACTTGTTTGCAATTTTGCCGATGATGTTGTAGTTGATCCGTGCATGCTATGCTTTTGTTATTTCCATGTCTAGCTTTAATTTTGTGTGTTCTTGATAGATGTATGCTTAGCTTTTCATGACTTGCTCCGTAGTGAGTGCATCGAGCTCGTAAACATGCCTACTTGAGTTATGTTTCAGCATGTGCCAGTTTTTCACTAAGTCTGAAAACTGATTATGTTTTTGCTATGTTCACATGCTTGCAATTGTGTTTTCTGATCCCTTTTGGCTCAAGGTCACTAAGGGACTTTTGTTAAGATCTTTGAGTAGCTCCATGCCATGCTTTACTTTGCCATGTTCAGGTCATGTAGCATGTAGTTTTGTTGCTCCGAAGAGTGCTACCTGATCTGAAATTTCAGACAAGTGTTAATTTCACTAAGTCTGAGATCTGTTTACCATATGCATTTTTGCCATGCTTGTTTGAACCTGTTAATGGATGAATTGGCCGTAGCTCAGTGCTAGACTTTTGTTAAGTATCTTGAATGCATCCCTGCCATGTATTTTGATGCCATGTTTGAGTGCTGGAGCATGTTCATCTCATTGCATTTAGATGGCTACTTGCTGTAAATCGCAGACCGGTGTCATATTTGAATCGCTTGCCATTTCCAAACCGTAACCCCGATTCCGGCGTTCTTTATATCGTTTTCAAGCGATTTCATCTCATCTTTCCAGTGGCACACTTGGTTTTCCAAGTTGAGGCCAGGTCCATGCATTTCCTATCACATCTTGCATATGCATCCCGCATCGCATCCCGCATAGCATACCATGTTTGCATCATATTGTTTGATCCTTGCTCGTGGTTGATTGTGTCCTTGTTGATTGTTTGTCTTGTTTGGGTAGAGCCAGGAGACGAGTTCTCTAATGAGGAGCCCGTTGAGTTTGCTTTCGAGGATCCAGTCAACTCTGACAACTTTGCAGGCAAGATGATCATACCCTCGAAATGACTACTATCTTTGCTATGCTAGTTTGCTCGCTCTTTTGCTATGCCAATGCTATGATGCCTACCATTTGCTTTCAAGCCTCCCAAATTGCCATATCAAACCTCTAACCCACCATGTCCTAGCAAACCGTTGATTGGCTATGTTACCGCTTTGCTCAGCCCCTCTTATAGCGTTGCTAGTTGCAGGTGAAGATTGGAGACCGTTCCTTGTTGGAACATTTATTTACTTGTTGGGATACCATTATATTGCCATGTTATCTTAATGCATCTATATACTTGGTAAAGGGTGGAAGGCTCGGCCTCTCGCCTAGTGTTTTGTTCCACTCTTGCCGCCCTAGTTTCCGTCATATCGATGTTATGTTCCCGGATTTTGCGTTCCTTACGCGGTTGGGTTATAATGGGAACCCCTTGATAGATTCGCCTTGATTAAAGCTTTTCCAGCAATGCCGAACCTTGGTTTTACCATTTGCCACCTAGCCTTTTCCCTTGGGTTTCGCGGACTCAAGGGTCATCTTATTTTAAACCCCCCCCCCCCCGGGCCAGTGCTCCTCTGAGTGTTGGTCTGAACTGAGCTGCCTGCGGGGCCACCTCGGGGCAACTTGAGGGTTGGTTTTACTCGTAGCTAGTCTCATATGAGTGTGCCCTGAGAACGAGATATGTGCAGCTCCTATCGGGATTTGTTGGCACATTCGGGCGGTGTTGCTGGTCTTGTTTTAACCTGTCGAAGTGTCTTGAAGAACCGAGGTACCGAGTCTGATCGGAACTCTCGGGAGGAGGTCTATTCCTTCGTTGACCGTGAGAGCTTGTCATGGGCTAAGTTGGGACTCCCCTGCAGGGATTTGAACTTTCGAAAGTCGTGCCCGCGGTTATGGGCAGATGGGAATTTGTTAATGTCCGGTTGTAGATAACTTGAACCTTAACTTAATTAAAATGAATCAACTGAGTGTGTTACCATGATGGCCTCTTCTCGGCGGAGTCCGGGAAGTGGACACGGTGTTGGAGTAATGTTTGCGCAGGTTGTCCTCTAGTTTCTCGCTCGCGCTTTGCCTCCTCTTCTCGCTCTCTTTTGCGAATAAGTTAGCCACCATATATGCTAGTCGCTTGCTGCAGCTCCACTTATATATTTACCTTGCCTTGCCTATAAGCTTAAATAGTCTTGATCGCGAGGGTGCGAGATTGCTGAGTCCCTGTGGCTCACAGATTACTATTACACCAGATGCAGGTCCAGATGATTCCGCTCCAGGTGACGCGCTCGAGCTCAAGTGGGAGTTCGACGAGGACTCTCAATGTTACTATGTTTTTTTCCTGATGATCAGTAGTGGTGCCCTGTTGGGGGTGATCGGGACCGTGTCGCATGTTGGGTTATCTTTTATTTTGGCGCCGTAGTCGGGCCATGAGTGTTTGGATGATGTAATGTTATTTATGTACTTCATTGACGTGGCGAGTGTAAGCCAACTATGTTATCCCTTTTATTATCTATATTACATGGGATGTTTGTGATGATTGCCTGACTTGCGACATATGCCTTCAATGCGATTATATCTCTAAGTCGTGCCTCGACACGTGGGAGCTATAGTCGCATCGAGGGTGTTACACGTGCGGACCCTACGGGTTCGAGAACAATGTAGACATAACCGAGACACGTCTCCGGTCAATAACCAATAGCGGAACCTGGATGCTCATATTGGCTCCCACATATTCTACGAAGATCTTTATCGGTCAGACCGCATGACAACATACGTTGTTCCCTTTGTCATCAGTATGTTGCTTGCATGAGATTCGATCGTCGGTATCTCAATACCTAGTTCAATCTCGTTACCGGCAAGTCTCTTTACTCGTTCCGTAATACATCATCCTACAACTAACTCATTAGTTGCAATGCTTGCAAGTCTTAAGTGATGTGCATTACCGAGAGGGCCCAGAGATACCTCTCCGACAATCGGAGTGACAAATCCTAATCTCGAAATACGCCAACCCAATAAGTACCTTCGGAGACACCTGTAGAGCACCTTTATAATCACCCAGTTACGTTGTGACGTTTGGTAGCACACAAAGTGTTTCTCCGGTAAACAGGAGTTGCATAATCTCATAGTCATAGGAACATGTATAAGTCATGAAGAAAGCAATAGCAACAAACTAAACAATCAAGTGATATGCTAACGGAATGGGTCAAGTCAATCACATCATTCTCCTAATGATGTGATCCCGTTAATCAAATGACAACTCATGTCTATGGTTAGGGAACATAACCATCTTTGATTAACGAGCTAGTCAAGTAGAGGCATACTAGTGACACTCTGTTTGTCTATGTATTCACACATGTATTATGTTTCCGGTTAATACAATTCTAGCATGAATAATAAACATTTATCATGATATAAGGAAATAAATAATAACTTTATTATTGCCTCTAGGGCATATTTCCTTCAGTCTCCCACTTGCACTAGAGTCAATAATCTAGTTCACATCGCCATGTGATTTAATACCAATAGTTCACATCACCATGTGATTAACACCCATAGTTCACATCGACGTGTGACCAACACCCAAAGGGTTTACTAGAGTCAATAATCTAGTTCACATCGCTATGTGATTAACACCCAAAGAGTACTAAGGTGTGATCATGTTTTGCTTGTGAGAGAAGTTTAGTCAACGGGTCTGCCACATTCAGATCTGTAAGTATTTTGCAAATTTCTATGTCAACAATGCTCTGCACGGAGCTACTCTAGTTAATTGCTCCCACTTTCAATATGTATCCAGATTGAGATTTAGAGTCATCTGGATCAGTGTCAAAATTTGCATCAACATAACCCTTTACGACGAACCTTTTGTCACCTCCATAATCGAGAAACATATCCTTATTCCACTAAGGATATTTTTGACCGCTGTCTAGTGATCTACTCCTAGATCACTATTGTATTCCCTTGCCAAACTCAGGGCAGGGTATATAATAGGTCTGGTACACAGCACGGCATACTTTATAGAACCTATGGCTGAGGCATAGGGAATGACTTTCATTTTCTCTCTATCTTCTGCCGTGGTCGGGTTTTGAGTCTTACTCAACTTCACACCTTGTAACACAGGCAAGAACTCCTTCTTTGACTGTTCCATTTTGAACTATTTCAAAATCTTGTCAAGGTATGTACTCATTGAAAAACTTATCAAGTGTCTTGATCTATCTCTATAGATCTTGATGCTCAATATGTAAGCAGCTTCACCGAGGTCTATCTTTGAAGAACTCCTTTCAAACATTCCTTTATGCTTTGCAGAATAATTCTACATTATCTCCGATCAACAATATGTCATTCACATATACTTATCAGAAATGTTGTAGTGCTCCCACTCACTTTCTTGTAAATACAGGCTTCACCGCAAGTCTGTATAAAACTATATGCTTTGATCAACTTATCAAAGCGTATATTCCAACTCTGAGATGCTTGCACCAGTCCATAGATGGATCGCTGGAGCTTGCATATTTTGTTAGTACCTTTAGGATTGACAAAATCTTCTGGTTGCATCATATACAACTCTTCTTTAATAAATCCATTAAGGAATGCCGTTTTGTTTATCCATTTGCCAGATTTCATAAAATGCGGCAATTGCTAACATGATTCGGACAGACTTAAGCATAGATACGAGTGAGAAACTCTCATCGTAGTCAACACCTTGAACTTGTCGAAAACCTTTTTGCGACAATTCTAGCTTTGTAGATAGTAACACTAATATCAGCGTCCGTCTTCCTCTTGAAGATCCATTTAATCTCAATGGCTCGCCGATCATTGGGCAAGTCAATCAAAGTCCATACTTTGTTCTCATACGTGGATCTCATCTCAGATTTCATGGCCTCAAGCCATTTCGCGGAATCTGGGCTCATCATCGCTTCCTCGTAGTTCGTAGGCTCGTCATAGTCAAGTAACATGACCTCCAGAATAGGATTACCGTACCACTCTAGTGCGGATCTCACTCTGGTTTACCTACGAGGTTCGGTAGCAACTTTATCTGAAGTTACATGATCATCATCATTAGCTTCCTCACCAATTGGTGTAGTAGTCACAGGAACAGATTTCTGTGATGAACTACTTTCCAATAAGGGAGCAGGTACAGTTACCTCATCAAGTTCTACTTTCCTCCCACTCACTTCTTTCGAGAGAAACTCCTTCTCTAGAAAGGATCCATTCTCAGCAACGAATATCTTGCCTTCGGATCTGTGATAGAAGGTGTACCCAATATTTTCTTTTGGGTATCCTATGAAGACGCACTTCTCCGATTTGGGTTTGATCTTATCAGGTTGAAACTTTTTCACATAAGCATTGCAACCTCAAACTTTAAGAAACGACAGCTTAGGTTTCTTGCCAAACCATAGTTCATACGGTGTCATCTCAACGGATTTAGATGGTGCCCTATTTAACGTGAATGTAGCTGTCTCTAATGCATAACCCCAAAACGATAGCGGTAAATCGGTAAGAGACGTCATAGATCACACCATATCTAATAAAGTTCGGTTACGACGTTTAGACACACCATTACACTGTGGTGTTCCAGGTGGCGTGAGTAGTGAAACTATTTCACAATGTTTTAACTGAAGGCCAAACTCGTAACTCAAATATTTTCCTTCTGCGATCATATCGAAGAAACTTTTATTTTTGTTACGATGATTCTCCACTTCACTCTGAAATTCTTCAAACTTTTCAAATGTTTCATATTTGTGTTTCATCAAGTAGATATACTCATATATGCTCAAATCATCTGTGAAGATCAGAAAATAATGCTACCTGCCGCAAGCCTCAATATTCATCGGACCACACACATCAGTATGTATGATTTCCAACAAATCTGTTGCTTGCTCCATTGTTCCGGAGAACAGAGTCTTAGTCATCTTGCCCATGCGGCATGGTTCGCAAGCATCAATTGATTCATAATCAAGTGATTCCAAAAGCCCATCAGCATGGATTTTCTTCATGCGTTTTACACCAATATGACCTAAACGGCAGTGCCACAAATAAGTTGCACTATCATTATTAACTTTGCATCTTTTGGTTTCAATATTATGAATATGTGTATCACTATGATCGAGGTCCAACGAACCATTTTCATTGGGTGTGTAACCATATAAGGTTTTATTCATGTAAACAGAACAACAATTTATTCTCTTACTTAAATGAATAACCGTATTGCAATAAACATGATCAAATCATATTCATGCTCAACGTAAACACCAAATGACACTTATTTAGGTTCAACACTAATCCCGAAAGTATAGGGAGTGTGCAATGATGATCATATCAATCTTGGAACCACTTCCAACACACATCGTCACTTCACCCTTAACTAGTCTCTGTTCATTCTGCAACTCCCGTTTCGAGTTACTACTCTTAGCAACTGAACCAGTATCAAATACCGAGGGGTTGCTATGAACACTAGTAAAATACACACCAATAATATGTATATCAAATATACCTTTGTTCACTTTGCCATCCTTCTTATCCGCCAAATACTTGGGGTAGTTCCGCTTCCAATGACCAGTCCCTTTGCAGTAGTAGCACTCAGTTTCAGGCTTCGGTCCAGACTTGGGTTTTTCACTTGAGCAGCAACTTGCTTGCCGTTCTTATTGAAGTTCCCCTTTCTTCCCTTTGTCCCTTTACTTGAAACTAGTGGTTTTGTTTACCATCAACACTTTGATGCTTTTCTTGATTTCTACCTTCGTCGATTTAAGCATCGCGAAGAGCTTGGGAATCGTTTCCGTTATCCCTTGCATATTATAGTTCATCACGAAGTTCTACTAACTTGGTGATGGTGACTAGAGAATTCTGTCAGTCACTATTTTATCTGGAAGATTAACTCCCACTTGATTCAAGCGATTGTAGTACCCAGACAATCTGAGCACATGCTCACTGCTTGAGCTATTCTCCTCCATCTTTTAGCTATTGAACTTGTTGAAGACTTCATATCTCCCAACTCGAGTATTTGCTTGAAATATTTACTTCAACTCCTGGAACATCTCATATGTTCCATGAAGTTAAAAACGTCTTTGAAGTCCCCATTCTAAGCCGTTAAGCATGGTGCACTAAACTATCAAGTAGTCATCATATTGAGCTAGCCAAACATTCAGAACGTCTGCATCTGCTCCTGCAATAGGTCTGTCACCTAGCGGTGCATCAAGGACATAATTCTTCTGTGCAGCAATGAGGATAATCCTCAGATCATGGATCCAATCCGCATCATTGCTACTAACATTTTTCAACTTAGTTTCTCTAGGAACATATAAAAATTAAATGGGGAGCAACATCGCGAGCTATTGATCTACAACATAGATATGCTAATACTACCAGGACTAAGTTCATGATAAATTAAAGTTCAATTAATCATATTAATTAAGAACTCCCACTTAGATAGACATCCCTCTAATCATCTAAGTGATCACGTGATCCAAATCAACTAAACCATAACCGATCATCACATGAAATGGAATAGCTTTCAATGGTGAACATCATTATGTTGATCATATCTACTATATGATTCACGCTCGACCTTTCGGTCTCAGTGTTCCGAGGCCATATCTGCATATGCTAGGCTCGTCAGGTTTAACCTGAGTATTCTGTGTGTGCAAAACTGGCTTGCACCCGTTGTAGATGGACGTAGAGCTTATCACACCCGATCATCACGTGGTGTCTGGGCACGACGAACTTTGGCAATGGTGCATACTCAGGGAGAACACTTTTATCTTGAAATTTAGTGAGAGATCATCTTATAATGCTACCGTCAAACAAAGCAAGATAAGATGCATAAAAGATAAACATCACATGCAATCAATATAAGTGATATGATATGGCCATCATCATCTTGTGCTTGTGATCTCCATCTCTGAAGCACCGTCATGATCACAATTGTCACTGGCGCGACACCTTGATCACCATCGTAGCATCGTCGTCGTCTCGCCAATCTTATGCTCCACGACTATCGCTACCGCTTAGTGATAAAGTAAAGCATTACATCGCAATTGCATTGCATACAATAAAGCGACAACCATATGGCTCCTGCCAGTTGCCGATAACTCGGTTACAAAACATGATCATCTCATACAATAAAATTTAGCATCATGTCTTGACCATATCACATCACAACATGCCCTACAAAAACAAGTTAGACGTCCTCTACTTTGTTGTTGCAAGTTTTACGTGGCTACTAAGGGCTGAGCAAGAACCGTTCTTACCTAAGCATCAAAACTACAACGATAGTTTGTCAAGTTGGTGTTGTTTTAACCTTCGCAAGGACCGGGCGTAGCCACACTCGGTTCAACTAAAGTTGGAGAAACTGACACCCGCCAGCCACCTGTGTGCAAAGCACATCGGTAGAACCAGTCTCGCGTAAGCATACGCGTAATGCCGGTCCGGGCCGCTTCATCCAACAATACCGCCGAACCGAAGTGTGACATGGTGGTAAGCAGTATGACTTATATCGCCCACAACTCACTTGTGTTCTACTCGTGCACAACATCAACGCATAAAACCTAGGCTCGGATGCCACTGTTGGGGAACGTAGTAATTTCAAAAATTTCCTACGCACACGCAATATCATGGTGATGCATAGCAACGAGATGGGAGAGTGTTGTCCACGTACCCTCATAGACCAAAAGCGGAAGCATTAGCACAACACGGTTGATGTAGTCGTACTTCTTCACGGCCCGACCGATCAAGCACCGAAACTACGGCACCTCCGAGTTCTAGAACACGTTCAGCTCGATGACGATCCCCGGACTCCGATCCAGCGAATGTCGGGGAAGAGTTCCGTCAGCATGACGGTGTGGTGACGATCTTGATGTTCTACTGTCGCAGGGCTTCGCCTAAGCACCACTACAATATTATCGAGGACTATGGTGGAGGGGGGCACCGCACACGGCTAAGATATCAATGATCAATTGTTGTGTCTATGGGGTGCCCCCCTGCCCCCGTATATAAAGGAGCAAGGGAGGGAGGCGGCCGGCCTAGGAGGAGGGCGCGCCAAGGGGGAGTCCTACTCCCGCCGGGAGTAGGACTCCTCCTTCCCTTGTTGGAGTAGGAGAGAAGGAAAGAGGGGGAGAGGAACAAGGAAAAGTGGGCTGCACCCCATGTCCAATTCGGACCAGAGGGGGGGGCGCGCCTCCTTCCTTTTGGCCTCTCTCCTCTATTCCCGTATGGCCCAATAAGACCCATATACTCCCCGGCGAATTCCCGTAACTCTTCGGTACTCCGAAAAATACCCGAATCACTCGGAACCTTTCCGATGTTCGAATATAGTTGTCCAATATATCGATATTTACGTCTCGACCATTTCGAGACTCCTCGTCATGTCCCCGATCTCACCCGGGACTCCAACTCCTTTGGTACATCAAAAATCATAAACTCATAATATAACTGTCATCGATACCTTAAGCGTGCGGACCCTACGGGTTCGAGAACAATGTAGACATGACCGAGACACGTCTCTGGTCAATAACCAATAGCAGAACCTGGATGCTCATATTGGCTCCCACATATTCTACGAAGATCTTTATCGGTCAGACCGCATAACAACATACGTTGTTCCCTTTGTCATCGGTATGTTACTTGCCCGAGATTCGATCGTCGGTATCTCAATACCTAGTTCAATCTCGTTACCGGCAAGTCTCTTTACTCGTTTTGTAATACATCATCCTGCAACTAACTCATTAGTTGCAATTCTTACAAGGCTTAAGTGATGTGCATTACCGAGAGGGCCCAGAGATACCTCTCCGACAATCGGAGTGACAAATCCTAATCTCGAAATACGCCAACCCAACAAGTACCTTCGGAGACACCTGTAGAGCACCTTTATAATCACCCAGTTACGTTGTGATGTTTGGTAGCACACAAAGTGTTCCTCCGGTAAACGGGAGTTGCATAATCTCATAGTCATAGGAACATGTATAAGTCATGAAGAAAGCAATAGCAACAAACTAAACGATCAAGTGCTATGCTAACGGAATGGGTCAAGTCAATCACATCATTCTCCTAATGATGTGATCCCGTTAATCAAATGACAACTCATGTCTATGGTTAGGAAACATAACCATCTTTGATTAAGGAGCTAGTCAAGTAGAGGCATACTAGTGACACTCTGTTTGTCTATGCATTCACACATGTATTATGTTTCCGGTTAATACAATTCTAGCATGAATAATAAACATTTATCATGATATAAGGAAATAAATAATAACTTTATTATTGCCTCTAGGGCATATTTCCTTCACATAGCTGCTTCGAAAGCAGCAAATGAAGGGGTCTGGATGAAAGAGTTCATATCGGATCTAGGTGTCTTACCTAGTGCATCGGGTCCAATGAAATTTTTTTGTGACAATACTGGTGCAATTGCCTTGGCGAAGGAATCCAGATTTCACAAGAGAACCTAACACATCAAGAGACGCTTCAATTCCATTCGGGATTTAGTCCAAGTGGGAGACATAGAAATTTTCAAGATACATACGGATCTGAATGTTGCAGACCCGCTGACTAAGCCTCTTCCACGAGCAAAACATGATCAGCACCAAGGCTACATGGGTGTTAGAATTATTACTGTGTAATCTAGATTATTGACTCTAGTGCAAGTGGGAGACTGAAGGAAATATGCCCTAGAGGCAATAATAAAGTTATTATTTATTTCCTTATATCATGATAAATGTTTATTATTCATGCTAGAATTGTATTAACCGGAAACATAATACATGTGTGAATGCATAGACAAACAGAGTGTCACTAGTATGCCTCTACTTGACTAGCTCCTTAATCAAAGATGGTTATGTTTCCTAACCATAGACATGAGTTGTCATTTGATTAACGGGATCACATCATTAGGAGAATGATGTGATTGACTTGACCCATTCCGTTAGCATAGCACTTGATCGTTTAGTTTGTTGCTATTGCTTTCTTCATGACTTATACATGTTCCTATGACTATGAGATTATGCAACTCCCGTTTACCGGAGGAACACTTTGTGTGCTACCAAACATCACAACGTAACTGGGTGATTATAAAGGTGCTCTACAGGTGTCTCCGAAGGTACTTGTTGGGTTGGCGTATTTCGAGATTAGGATTTGTCACTCCGATTGTCGGAGAGGTATCTATGGGCCCTCTCGGTAATGCACATCACTCAAGCCTTGCAAGCATTGCAACTAATAAGTTAGTTGCGGGATGATGTATTACGGAACGAGTAAAGAGACTTGCCGGTAACGAGATTGAACTAGGTATTGAGATACCGATGATCGAATCTCGGGCAAGTAACATATCTATGACAAAGGGAACAACGTATGTTATTATGCGGTCTGGCCGATAAAGATCTTCGTAGAATATGTAGGAGCCAATATGAGCATCCAGGTTCCGCTATTGGTTATTGACCGGAGACGTGTCTCGGTCATGTCTACATAGTTCTCGAACCCGTAGGGTCCGCACGCTTAAAGTTCGGTGACGATCGTAATTAGGGTTTTTGTGTTTTGATGTACCGAAGGTTGTTCGGAGTCCCAGATGTGATCACGGACATGACGAGGAGTCTCGAAATGGTCGAGACATAAAGATTGATATATTGGAAGCCTATATTTGGATATCAGAAACGTTCCGGGTGAAATCAAGATTTTACCGGAGTACCGGGGGGTTACCGGACACCCCCCCCCCCCCGGGGTTATTGGGCCTACATGGGCCATAAGGGAGAAGAGGAGGGCCGGCCAGGGCAGGCCGCGCGCCCCCTCCTCCCCTAGTCCGAATAGGACAAGGAAGGGGGGGCGGCGCCCCCCTTTCCTCTTTGTCCCTTCCTCCTTCCTTTTCCAACAAGGCAAGAGGGGGGAATCCTACTCCCGGTTGGAGTAGGACTCCTCCAGGCGCACCCATAGGGCCTGCCGCACCTCCCCCTCCCCGTCCTTTATATACTGAGGCAAGGGGACACCCCATGACACACAAGTTGGTTCTCGTGATCGTTCCTTAGCCGTGTGCGGTGCCCCCTTCCACCATATTCCACCTCGGTCATATCGTAGCGGTGCTTAGGCGAAGCCCTGGGTCGGTAGAACATCATCACCTTCATCACGCCGCCGTGCTGACGAAACTCTCCCTCAATGTTTTGCTGGATCGGAGCTCGAGGGACGTCATCGAGTTGAACGTGTGCAGAACTCGGAGGTGTCGTACGTTTGGTACTTGGATCGGTCGGATCGGGAAGACGTACGACTACTTCATCTACGTTTTGTCAACGCTTCCGTTGCCGGTCTACTAGGGTAATTAGACATCACTCTCCCCTCTCGTTGCTATGCATCACCATGATCTTGCATGTGCGTAGGAATTTTTTTGAAATTACTACGTTCCCCAACAGAAATACGGGCCCAGAATGACAATCTCGTCGACTAGATGAACTAGGACGTGCGTCATGATATTGAAGAAGGATGGTGGGAACACCAGCTCGAAACTGACAAGACATTGCGCCACATCACTCCTTAGCCTTGGTACGATTTCTGGATCGATCACCTTCTGAGAGATTGCATTGAGGAATGCACATAGCTTCACAATGGCTAATCGGATGTTTTCCGGTAGAAGCCCCCTCAATGCAACCGGAAGTAGTTGCGTCATAATCACGTGGCAGTCATGAGACTTTAGGTTCTGAAACTTTTTCTCTGGCATATTTATTATTCCCTTTATATTCGACGAGAAGTCAGTCGTGACCTTCATACTGAGCAGGCATACAAAGAAGATTTCTTTCTCTTCTTTCGTAAGAGCGAAGCTGGCAGGACCTTTATACTGCTTCGAAGGCATGCCTTCTTTTTTGTGCAAACGTTGCAGGTCCTCCCGTGCCTCACATGTATCTTTCGTCTTCCCATACACGCCCAAGAAGCCTAGCAGGTTCACGCAAAGGTTCTTCGTCACGTGCATCACGTCGATTGAAGAGCGGACCTCTAGGTCTTTCCAGTAGGGTAGGTCCCAAAATATAGATTTCTTCTTCCACATGGGTGCGTGTCCCTCAACGTCATTCGGAACAGCTAGTCCGCCGGGACCCTTTCCAAAGATTACATGTAAATCATTGACCATAGCAAGTACGTGATCACCGGTATGCATGGCGGGCTTCTTCCGGTGATCTGCCTCGCCTTTGAAATGCTTGCCTTTCTTTCGACATTGATGGTTGGTCGGAAGAAATCGACAATGGCCCAGGTACACATTCTTCCTGCATTTGTCCAGGTATATACTTTCAGTGTCATCTAAACAGTGCGTGCATGCGTGGTATCCTTTGTTTGTCTGTCCTGAAAGGTTACTGAGAGCGGGCCAATCGTTGATGGTCACGAACAGCAACGCCTTTAGGTTAAATTCCTCCTGTCTGTGCTCATCCCATGTACGTACACCGTTTCCATTCCACAGCTGTAAAAGTTCTTCAACTAATGGCCTTAGGTACACATCAATGTCGTTGCCGGGTTGCTTAATTAGGGCCTTGGATGAGAACTGGCATCATAATGAACTTCTGCTTCATGCACATCCAAGGAGGAAGGTTATACATACATAGAGTCACGGGCCAGGTGTTGTGATTGCTACTCTGCTCCTCGAAAGGATTAATGCCATCCGCGCTTAAAGCAAACCATACGTTCCTTGGGTCCTTTGCAAACTCATCCCAGTACTTTCTCTCGATTTTTCTCCACTACGACCTATCAGCGAGTGCTCTCAACTTCCCGTCTTTCTTACGGTCCTCACTGTGCCATCGCATCAACTTGGCATGCTCTTTGTTTCTGAACAGACGTTTCAACCGTGGTATTATAGGAGCATACCACATCACCTTTGCAGGAACCCTCTTCCTGGGGGGCTCGCCGTCAACATCACCAGGGTCATCTCGTCTAATCTTATAACGCAATGCACCGCATACCGGGCATGCGTTCAGATCCTTGTATGCACCGCGGTAGAGGATGCAGTCATTAGGGCATGCATGTATCTTCTCCACCTCCAATCCTAGAGGGCATACGGCCTTCTTTGCTGCGTATGTACTGTCGAGCAATTCGTTATCCTTTGGAAGCTTCTTCTTCAATATTTTCAGTAGCTTCTCAAATCCTTTGCCAGGCACAGCATTCTCTGCCTTCCACTGCAGCAATTCCAGTACGGTACCGAGCTTTGTGTTGCCATCTTCGCAATTGGGGTACAACCCTTTTTTGTGATCCTCTAACATGCGATCGAACTTCAGCTTCTCCTTTTGACTTTCGCATTGCGTCCTTGCATCGACATTGACCCGGCGGAGATCATCATCATCGGGCACATCGTCTGGTTCCTCTTGATCTTCAGCAGCTTCACCCGTTGCAGCATCATTGGGCACATCGTCTGGTTCCTCTTGATCTTCATCAGCTCCCCCGTTGCAGCATCACCGTATTCAGGGGGCACATAGTTGTCATCGTACTCTTCTTCGTCGCCGTCTTCCATCATAACCCCTATTTCTCCGTGCCTCGTCCAAACATTATAGTGTGGCATGAAACCCTTGTAAAGCAGGTGAGAGTGAAGGATTTTCCGGTTAGAGTAAGACCTCGTATTCCCACATTCAGTGCATGGACAACACATAAAACCATTCTGCTTGTTTGCCTCAGCCGCATCGAGAAACTCATGCACGCCCTTAATGTACTCGGAGGTGTGTCTGTCACCGTACATCCATTGCCGGTTCATCTGCGTGCATTATATATAATTAAGTGTCCAAATTAATAGAATTTCATCATCACATTAAAACCAAAGTACATACATAGTTCTCATCTAACGACATATAGCTCTCCAGAGCATCTAATTAATTAAACCATACATTGAAACTACGTAAAACATTTCAATGCGAAAACAAATGCGATCATAATCGCAACCAAGGTAACAATTGATCCAACGGCATAATGATACCAAGCCTCGGTATGAATGGCATATTTTCTAATCTTTTTAATCTTCAAGCGCATTGCATCCATCTTGATCTTGTGATCATCGACGACATCCGCAACATGCAACTCCAATATCATCTTCTCCTCCTCAATTTTTTTTATTTTTTCCTTCAACAAATTGTTTTCTTCTTCAACTAAATTTAACCTCTCGACAATAGGGTCGGTTGGAATTTCCGATTCACATACATCCTACATAAATAAAATCTATGTCACGTTGGTCGGCATAATTTTCATAAACAATAAATGAACCAATAGTTATAAAGTTAATATATATACCACATCCGAATCATAGACAGGACGAGGGCCGACAGGGGCGGATACCAAAACCATCGCACTATATAAGATGCAATAATAAAAGTAAGAAAATAATACAAGTATCTATGTAAACATACAAGTAAGAATATTTTTCCTTTCAGAAAGAAGATAATAACAAGAGGCTCACCACGGTGGTGCCGGTGATGAGCTCGGCGCGGGTGATCGACGGCGGTGAAGACGGGGACGGGGCGTTACGGACCGCTAAACCTAGACAAATATTGAGGAAAATGGACTTGGAGGTCGAGCTTGGAGAGGAGAAAGCTTAAGTAATGTGGCTCGGGCATTCCATCGAACACCTTGTGTGCATAGGAGGTGAGCTAGAGCACCACCAAGCCCTCTCCCCCTCGGCCAGAAAAAATAGAGCAGTGTGCTCTGCTCTTACGCGAGGGGGTATATATAGGAACCTCATTGGTCCCGGTTGGTGGCATGAACCGGGACTAAAGGGGAGCCTTTGGTCCTGGTTCAAGCCACCAACCGGGACCAATGGTGGTGGTCCAGGAGCGAGGCCCATTGGTCCCGGTTCGTCCCACTAACCGGGACCAAAAGGTCCAGACAAACCGGGACCAATGGCCCGCGTGGCCCAGCCGGCCCCCTGGGCTCACGAACCGGGTCCAATGCCGCCATTGGTCCCGGTTCTGGACTGAACCGGGACTAATGGGCTGGCCCGACCTGGACCTTTGCCCCCTTTTCTACTAGTGTCTACAGGTGTCTCCAAAGGTACATGTTGGGTTGGCGTATTTCGAGATTAGGATTTTTCACTCCGATTGTCGGAGAGGTATCTCTGGGCCCTCTCGGTAATGCACATCACTTAAGCCTTGCAAGCATTGCAACTAATGAGTTAGTTGCGGGATAATGTATTACGGAACGAGTAAAGAGACTTGCCGGTAACGAGATTGAACTAGGTATTGAGATACCGACGATCGAATCTCGGGCAAGTAACATACCGATGACAAAGGGAACAACGTATGTTGTTGTGCGGTTTGACCGATAAAGATCTTCGTAGAATATGTGGGAGCAAATATGAGCGTCCAGGTTCCGCTATTGGTTATTGACCGGAGACGTGTCTCGGTCATGTCTACATAGTTCTCGAACCCGTAGGGTCCGCACGCTTAACGTTACGATGACAGTTATATTATGAGTTTATATGTTTTGATGTACCGAAGGTTGTTCGGAGTACCAGATGTGATCACGGACATGACGAGGAGTCTCGAAATGGTCAAGACATGAAGATTGATATATTGGAAGCCTATGTTTGGATATCGGAAGTGTTCCGGGTGAAATCGGGATTTTACCAGAGTACCGGGAGGTTACCGGAACCCCCCAGGAGGTAAATGGGCCTTAGTGGGCCTTTACGGAGAAGAGGAGAGGCGACCAGGGCTGGGCCACGTGCCCCTCCCCCCTAGTCCGAATAGGACAAGGAGAGGGGGGCGGCGCCCGCCTTCCTTCTCTCCCTCCTCTTTCCCCCTCCCGAATCCTATTCCAACTAGGAAAAGGGGACGAGTCCTACTCCCACTCCTGGCGCGCCCTCTCCCTGGCCGGTCGAACCCCCCCTTGCCCCTTTATATACGGGGGCAGGGGGCACCACATAGACACAACAATTGATCAAGTTGATCTTTTAGCCGTGTGCGGTGCCCCCCTCCACCATAGTCCACCTCGATAATACTGTAGCGGTGCTTAGGCGAAGCCCTGCGTTGGTAGAACATCAACATCGTCACCACGCCGTCGTGCTGACGAAACTCTCCCTCAACACTCGGCTGGATCGGAGCTCGAGGGACGTCATCGGGCTGAACGTGTGCTGAACTCGGAGGTGCCGTACGTTCGGTACTTGATCGGTCGGATCGTGAAGACGTATGACTACATCAACCGCGTTGTGCTAACGCTTCCGCTTTCGGTCTACGAGGGTACGTGGGCAACACTCTCCCCTCTCGTTGCTATGCATCACCAAGATCTTGCGTGTGTGTAGGAATTTTTTTGAAATTACTACGTTCCCCAACAGTGGTATCAGAGCCTGGTTTTATGCGTAGATGTCATATGCACGAGTAGAACACAAGTGAGTTGTGGGCGATATAAGTCATACTTCTTACCAGCATGTCATACTTTGGTTCGGCGGTATTGTTGGATGAAGCGGCCCGGACCGACATTACGCGTACGCTTACGCGAGACTGGTTCTACCGACGTGCTTTGCACACAGGTGGCTGGCGGGTGTCAGTTTCTCCAACTTTAGTTGAACCATGTGTGGCTACGCCCGGTCCTTGCGAAGGTTAAAACGGCACCAACTTGACAAACTATCGTTGTGGTTTTGATGCATAGGTAAGAACTGTTCTTGCTAAGCCCGTAGCAGCCACGTAAAACTTGCAACAACAAAGTAGAGGACGTCAACTTGTTTTTACAGGGCATGTTGTGATGTGATATGGTCAAGACATGATGCTAAATTTTATTGTATGCGATGATCATGTTTTGTAACCGAGTTATCGGCAACTGGCGGGAGCCATATGGTTGTCGCTTTATTGTATGTAATGCAATCGCCCTGTAATGCTTTACTTTATCACTAAGCGGTAGCGATAGTCGTAGAAGTATAAGATTGGTGAGACGACAACGATGCTACGATGGAGATCAAGGTGTCGCGCCGGTGACGATGGTGATCACGACGGTGCTTCGGAGATGGAGATCACAAGTACAAGATGATGATGGCCATATCATATCACTTATATTGATTGCATGTGATGTTTATCTTTTATACATCTTATCTTGCTTTGATTGACGGTAGCATTATAAGATGATCTCTCACTAAATTTTAAGATAAAAGTGTTCTCCCTGAGTATGCACCGTTGCCAAAGTTCGTCGTGCCCAGACACCACGTGATGATCGGGTGTGATAAGCTCTACGTCAATCTACAACGGGTGCAAGCCAGTTTTGCACACGCAGAATACTCAGGTTAAACTTAACGAGCCTAGCATATGCAGATATGGCCTCGGAACACTGAGACCGAAAGGTCGAGCGTGAATCATATAGTAGATATGATCAACATAATGATGTTCACCATTGGAAACTACTCAATTTCACATGATGATCGGTTATGGTTTAGTTGATTTGGATCACGTGATCACTTAAAAGATTAGAGGGATGTCTTTTTAAGTGGGAGTTCTTAAGTAATATGATTAATTGAACTTAAATTTATCATGAACTTAGTACCTGATAGTATCTTGCTTGTCTATGTTTGATTGTAGATAGATGGCCCGTGCTGTTGTTCTGTTGAATTTTAATGCGTTTCTTGAGAAAGCAAAGTTGAAAGATGATGGTAGCAATTACACGGACTAGGTCCGTAACTTGAGGATTATCCTCATTGCTGCTCTGAAGAATTATGTCCTAGAAGCACCGCTGAGTGCCAGGCCTGCTGCTGATGCAACTGCAGACGTTAAGAACGCCTGGCAGAGCAAAACTGATGACTACTCGATAGTTCTGTGTGCCATGCTTTACGGCTTAGAACCGGGACTTCAATGATGTTTTGAACGTCATGGAGCATATGAGATGTTCTAGGAGTTGAAATTAATATTTCAAGCAAATGCCCGGATTGGGAGATATGAAGTCTTCAATAAATTCTACAGCTGCAAGATGGAGGAGAATAGTTCTATCAGTGAACATATAAAGTGTCTGTGACGCCAAAGTCTCGTTGGCTTCTACCTTCGGTTTTTCTGCAGTCTGACTGTCTGCGACGCTCCTATTGTTCTACCACAATGACTGCGAGGGTGTGAGAGATTGTTTGAAATTTGATAATAACTAATTTTATCTTATTTCTAGGAAGCTTCTTGCCCTTCAAATCTTTTTACATCTATGTGTACTTGCCATGAGGCTCAGTAATATACACAATACATTGCATCAATTATATCCTCTCTAAGCCTCTTACACACTGTAAGCCTATATTTTATTTTATTTTCATGTTTTGGAATTCTGGCAAATCAAAGAGGCCCTAAAGTTTAACGCGCGCGTGTCCTACATGGCTATAGGCATGCAGGCCGACGGCATCCAGGAGTCTATGAAGCGTCCGTGAGATAAAAATTAAGCCTAGCACGATTATTAAAGTAACAAGGTTTAGTTTCTTTTTTTGCTTCGCAGACTCTCGCATGCGGACGACGCCTGCATCCCTACCTGCGCGTAGCATATATTCCCCCGAGCAGAGATCTTGCTTGCGTTGGGCGAATACGATTGGACAGACTAGCTCTTTTTTTTTTTGAGAGAGAGAATATTGGACAGACTAGCTGCTAGTAGTGTTCCTGTTGGTTGCAACGCACTGGATCCACGGATTAGCTAGTGTGTTTGAGTAACAGTATGGTACGGTTACTCGAACTGTCAACAATGGGGATGTAGCTCAAATGGTAGAGCGCCCGCTTTGCATGCGGGAGGCACGGGGTTCGATCCCCCGCATCTCCATTCAAGTTTTTATTTTTGTTGGTGTTAATTCCAGCAATTAGACTCCCATTCAATTCATTTTACCCCTAAAAAAACCCTTTACGTGGTAACTTTTGCGGAGCTAGCCAATTCTATAGAAAAAGGAATAGGAGCCCTCTAAATTGTAGGAGGCGACTTTACGTGGGAGGTAAAACGGCTTGGAATTGGTCTGGTGTTTCCAACACAAATTCATTGTACAACCGAACATCCGTATTGAGGTCAACTGATTACCAATTCCGTTTCTAGACTTCAATGGAGACATCAAAACCCAGCGTTAGTGAATTGTGTTGACGATTTGATCTTTCTCGGTACCCTTTGTTTATAGTTGTTGGCTTCCTCCTTTAATGGGGCTGCAAGTGCAAAACAACCATAAACTTCCAATGGATAGGATTTCTAGCTCCATTCAGATTCACACGGTATCATCTAAAAAAGTGGGCTGCAAGTGCAAAATAACCTAAAACTTCCAAAGAGTTACATAACTTGCATCATTCTCGTGCTAGAAATGCAGTGGAGCGAACATTTGGCTTGTTGGAGAAAAAAAATGGGCTATCTTGCTTTCACAAACCTTCTATGATACTCCCTCTATTCCAAAATATAGTGCGCCCGCGCTTTCCGAGGTCCAACTTTGACCATAAATTTAACCAAGGAGACCAACTGCGGCGGGAGGCACTGATATAATTATTGTCCCGCCGCAATCAGTCTTGATAGTTAAATTTACGGTCAAAGTTGAAACACGTGGATAGAGGAAGCACTACATTGTGGAATGGATGGAGTATAAAGGCTCATGTACCTAACGTAAATATGTTGTCGAATAAAATAACTATGTGAATGAAAATTATTTACTAGTATAAACTAAAATATGTAAATGAAATGTTGCAGGGAATGCGCAGCATGCCATGGAGGAAGTTGCAGGGAGTGTGCAACTTTACACAACTTCTTTTATGGCAATTTAGTTGTAAAAACACGTGTTACTTCGTGTCACACTTGTCAATTGGATTATATATTTTGTGGGGAACGTGTTAGTGAGAGAGATGCAACGGAGAAAGAAGAGACGGGACCGCACAACGGCAGGTGTAGGGTAGGTCTACAGACCAAGACGAAGACGCTGCGCGGCTCCTGGACCGTCAATGTCACCACCGGGCCACGACGGTCGACAACGATCTCCTTGCCGATCGTTCCCCACCGTCCAGCGCTCCTCGACAGCAAGCCGCGACACGAACACGTGGATCTGATTCTGAGCCAACAAAAATGACAAACGACAGCGCATACCCCACACATCCACCCAGATCGCCACGCAACGCGCGCACACACACGGAAGCAGGCAGGCACCCCAACAACTCCACTCTCCCCCCATTATCCCCAGATCCAGCCGGCGCTCCCCTCCCCTCCCTCCACCGCCGGCCACCTCCCCCGCTCCCTCCCCAACCCTCCGGCCTCCGACCCCCGCCCCGACCAAGCTGCCCGCGGCCAATCCCTAAGCCGCGATGAGCTGGTGGTGGGCGGGCGCGGTGGGCGCGGTCAAGAAGCGGCAGGACGAGCGGGCGGCGGCGGCCGAGCCCACCTTCCAGAGCGTGGCGCTCATCCTCGGCTCCACGGGGATCGTCGGCACCTCCCTCCTCGACATCCTCCCGCGGGACGACACCCCGGGCGGGCCCTGGAAGGTGTACGCCGTCTCCCGCCGCGCGCCGCCGGGCTGGTCCACCCCGCCGCCGTCCCCGGCCGTCACGCACCTCCAGCTCGACCTCGCCGACCCGGCCGCCGTCAGGGACGCCCTGACGCCGCTCACCGACGTCACCCACGTCTTCTACGCCGCGTGGTCCAGCCACGAGACCGAGGACCGCAACCGGGAGGTCAACGCCGGCATGCTCCGCAACGTGCTCTCCGTGGTTGTGCCCGGCTGCCCCGCGCTCGCCCACGTCTGCCTCCAGACCGGCCGCAAGCACTACGTCGGCCCGTTTGATGTCATCGGCAAGATCCCGGCCCCCGACCCGCCGTACACCGAGGACATGCCCCGGTTGGATCACCCCAACTTCTACTACGACCTGGAGGACGTCCTCTTCGACCACGTCTCCGGCCGCGACGGCGCCGTCACCTGGTCCGTGCACCGCCCCACCGTCATCTTCGGCTTCTCCCCCCGCAGCGCCATGAACGTGGTCGGCAGCCTGTGCGTATACGCCGCCATCTGCCGCAAGGAGGGCGCCACGCTGCGGTGGCCCGGCTGCAAGGTCGCCTGGGAGGGCTTCACCGACGCCTCCGACGCCGACCTTGTCGCTGAGCATGAGATCTGGGCGGCCGTCGACCCGTTTGCCAAGAACGAGGCTTTCAATTGCAGCAATGGGGATGTGTTCAAGTGGAAGCAACTCTGGCCGCTGCTGGCCGACCGCTTCGGGGTGGAGTGGGCAGGGTATGAGGGAGAGGACAGCCGGTTTGCGCTCGCGGATGCCATGGCTGGGAAGGAGGCGGTGTGGACGGAGATCATCCAGGAGAACGAGCTTGTCACCACGGAGCTCGAGGAGATCACCAGTTGGTGGTTTGTCGATGCCATGCTCAGTATCGACATTGAGCATTTGGACAACATGAACAAGAGCAAGGAGCATGGGTTCCTCGGCTTCCGTAACACCGTCAACTCCTTCAATGCTTGGATCGATAAGATGAAGGCTTCCAAGGTTGTTCCTTGATGCTTTTATTGTCTTGTATCTATTGTTGGTTACAGCATGCTATCGCATCCCATGTTATTTCTCATTTATCAATTTACTTCTGAAATTAGTTACATCCCATCATTTGTGCCAAATGTTGTAATCTAGAATAAGCCAGAACCAAATAAAGCTCTCAAGTTGTGAATCGATTATCTGTGCTCGTCATGTCTTCATTGCAAATTGTGAGCGTTAAATTGTTATTTTCCATCCATCTGCTGTTCATTCTTGCAAGGCAGAAATTAGTAGCACTTGTGTTTGGTATTGTTGGCCTGTTGCTTTTGTCTTCAGAACTGAGATAGTTTCCTTCACTTAGAAGGAACAAAAGGCAACCATTTGTTTTCCCCATCTCTTTTGATTGATAGTGCAAATGGAGGCAAACATGATGACCGATAACAATGGCATCATGTCTTTTTCTGCCAATTATTTCAAGGAAGTTGATCTCGAGAAGCAACAAACATTGTGCTGATAGGACAATTTAAACGAACACTTTAGCTTTGATATGGTAGCAGATAACAATGCATCATGATCATTCTACTAGTTGATTAAGGATTGAAAATGATACGTTTTGGGTCCTGGATCACAGGATCAGATCACTTGCACCGCACAGTAGGTGACGAGAATCTGAATAATGCTGTCTTTTGGGTTGTTGCTTTTTTTATCGCTGGATGTGTTCCTTGTGCGGTTTTCTTTGTGCTAGTGGACCGGATGACACGGAAACATGCAGTATATGTTCAAAAATCAGTACTCTTGTATAAGATGACAAGATGTACACGCGAGTGCTCTGTTCTTGTACTAGCATTGTTAAATCTAGAAAAAGTATTGGATCTCTTTGTTTATTTATGCCCGGCCATGTGATTTGCACCTCTGCTCTTTAGGAGACTGCTTGATAATGCCATGACCTTGATTGTGACCAGATCGTGGTTGTAATTCTCGCTACTAAATGCTACTATGGGCTTCTTTTGCCATATGGTTGAAAACGAAATAAAAATGGTATATAGTCAGCAATCCGCAAAAACAAACCTTAGACAGTCTGCATTCACACATGCTATGCCTTTGTTCATAAATAATACGAGTCTCTTTGGTTTCCTCCAATCTCCTAAAAACTTACTTGTATTCTGTTTTTACATATGACAACTTATTGGCAGCCTATAGTGGATTTGGAAGAGCTGGGCAATTTATAATGATTACTAGGTCACACAGAACAAATGCAATTGTTAGATTCATGCACACTGTGTGGGGTTGTGCCATCACAAAAACTTCCCATGTCAATTTTTTTTTACCAAAACACCACCAACTAACTTGTCATGTTGATGGAGCACATTTTTTTTACTCGCAATTAAAAATATAAAAGGTTAACATCAAGATGAGGTATTGTCAAATGTTGCTCCAGGGAACAAAGACATTCAGAAATCAGTATTTTCTGAATCTAAAATCATTATTTTCCATCCATCTGTTGTTCATTCTTGTAAGGCAGAAGCATTACATGTGTTTGGTATTGCTGATCTGCTACTGTCGTCTGTAAAGTGTTATGCTTCAGTCTTCAAAACTGAGATAGTTTCCTTCAAAAGAGAAGAACAAAAGGTAACCATTTTGTTTTCCTCATCTCCATTGATTGGTAGTGCAAATTGGAGGCAAACGTAATAGCAGATAACAATGGAAACATGTCATTTTCAGCCAAATATTCTCAGGAAGTTAATGCCCAGAAGCAACAAACACTGCTATGATCCCCCGAAGCAACAAACGATTCCATGATCTCCAGAAGCAAAATATTCTGCCATGGCAGCACAATTTTGGATGATCAGTTTAACTTGCAATGTCCCATCTTCCTGTAGTTTAATTTTTTATTCCCGCAAGGGGGAAAGCATGGAGCAAATCTTCAATTCAGTTTCTGGTCAAGGAAAAACTAACACATCCCAACATTGACATCATTTGACTTGGTCTTAGTTCATAGCGTTCTGGGACATTACCCCCTTCGTCCTGTAATATAAGAGCGTTTTTGACACTAGGGAGTAATTGATAACCTCCAGCCTCTGGCCCGCACGGTTGATGATTGTTGATGTTGGCATGTTTCACAATTAATCCGATTTGGATTTGTCTGTTCTGTCTGCAACAATAGCCCCTAAAATGGGAGACCTTAAATCCATTATAGGATCAACTCCTATAATCTTTTAGGGGTTGCAGGGTGCTCCATCGTCTGAATCTAAGTATTGACTCTATATATTTCTTTCTACCTATACATGCGGGAGCGGGTCCATGCGACAGCCAATGTAACTGTAGTGCTGTTACATCAGAGGATTTGTACCCCTGACAAATAGACCCTGCCTGTCATACCGGCCGTGACCGTCACGGAGCCTGTGCAAGCCCCGGGGTGACGAGCTCAGCCATGGGCACGAAAATCGGGTGGACGACAGCTGAAACGAGAGCTGAGAACGGCTTGGCCCAGCCCAACTTGGTTGAGTCCAGTGAGAGAGGTTAAGGGAGATGGGACAGAGTGCGATGGCATCGATGACTTATCTGTAGCCTGAACTAACTTTCCCCTTCTACAGTTGCTCTTCCTCCCCCCAAGAACTGTACTGAATCCTGCCCTAAATTCGCTTGGTGTGACACCATTGAGTGAAGGCTGTGATACAAAAACCCGACAATTGGTCTCTCCAGGAACATATATGCAGTCCTTTAGGCTTCAGGTATACACAAAGTGTGGATTATTTTCGAGAGTGGCAAATATGGAGTTGGTTTCTCTTCTTCAATATATACTCCAAGTTGGGATCTAATCCCCCATTTTTATAATGACTCTAATCTTCTTAAACCCGACAATTAGTCTCTCCGGGGATCTAAATTTGAAGTTGTTGCATCGTAGTTCTCAGCTGTCACCTTTTGCCTGACATCAAACCTTGAACTCATAGGGGCCGTTGGAATCAGACCTTGAATTCTCAATTTCTGAAATTGGCACCTTGTACTAGTACACAACAAACCGTCGTTTGAATTTCCATATGTTTCTACACATGTTGCAATGTAGAATAAACTAGTTGAAAATAAACTAGTGCATTTGGCCATTATTTTCCATCCAATTGCCCGTTCATTCTTGTAAGGCACAAGTAGTACATGTGTTGTGTTTGGTATTGTTTATCTGTTGCTGTTATCTGTAAAGTGTCATGCTTCAGTCTTCTGAACTGAGGGGAGTTTCCTTCTCTGAATGAGATGAACGAAAGGCAACCATTTGTTTCCTCGACTCTGTCGGTTGGTAGTTCCAATGGAGGCAAACGTGATTTTCTGCCAACTATTCGCAGCAAGTTGATCTCCAGAAGCAACAAACACTGCTACGGCAGCACAATTTTATACGGCCAGTTTAACTTGAGCTGCCCCATCTTAATTATTGTTGTCCTGATATAACCTCTAGCCGAAAGCTGGCTCGTCTGATTGATTTCCCAAAATGATTGATGGTTGGAATTATCACTAGTTGGTATTGAAAGCCGATTTGTGATTCTTGCTCTGCTTGGCCTGTTGCATCGGTCATCTATAAACAGAGTGCTCTGCCCAGCCCACGCCTTCCCCTGTCTAGTGCTCAGTCACAGCGACACCACGCGTTCCCCTCGTCCGCCGCATCGGCTATTGGATGCGGGCTATCTGTCGTAAGTCGCAGCTGGTGCTCCGACTACACCGTCGACCGACGCAGCAACTGCACCGGCGTCGATATCCACTGCTTCCGCCGTTTGGCACTGAGTCATGCTAGACCAGGAGGAACTCACAGACGACGACCGCCACTTTGTCAAAGTCTGCTTGGGCAACACAATGTGCTTTGGGCTGGCTTTTCCTCAACATTTTCCCTCAAGTCATGGCTCCGTGGATGCGGCACAGGATGGCCCTTAGAAACTCTGCCACTGCTAGCCTGTCAACCCGAGCGGTCTATCTTTTTGATAATTCGTTCTACTCTATATATATATAAGAAATTCCTTTTTGGATATAGTGTTGTGTCACGCAAGGGCGTGTGTTCATACCACTATTGGTTCATATGGCGTGGCAAGATTCGTTGTTGTTATTGCTAGGGAATAGAGATGATTTTTTTTTTCTGTTTGTGAAAAGATATGATATGGAGTTTTTTTCTGTTTGTGAAAAGAGATAATATGAAGTTGAGTAAGGTGCATTTTCTCATGATATTATTCTCAGGAAAGGACCAACCACTATCGGCACGTCATTTTCCTTCTTACTGAATTATGTCGAGCCGCTTGGATGGGAGCCGTGTGTATCTCCGTCACCTGATGAAGTAATGATGGTGGCAAAAAGTTAACGGTGAGCCCAGCAAACCATCTTTTTAAAAAACTTGGTGAAACAGAAGACCGAGGAGAAGTGGAAAACGCTCCCATCACCCTCTCTGTGTTTTAGAGTTGCTTCATGTAGACTGTGCCTAGCAGATGCAAGAGGCCGTTAAGCATCATACTCTCCATTATCACGCAGTAGGCATCGACGCATCACTTCGTGTTGTCGTACTTGTACATCACCAAGAAAACTTGGGGGAAAGCTCTGTAAAATTGCTCATGGCTCCCTCTTTACTGAATTATGTCGAGCTTCTTGGATCGCAGCAGTGCGTACCCACGTCCGCGGGATGGTGGCAAAAAGTTAATGGTGAGCCCAGCAGACCAACTTTTCTGGCACCCGGTGAAACAGAAGACCGAGGAGAAGTGGAAAGCCCTCAAATCACCCTCTGTGTGTTTTAGAGTCGCTTCATGTGGACTGTGCCTAGCAGACGCTAGAGACCACGTTCCTGCACTCTATTTTGCCTCAATAATTTGAAGAAACAAAAGGCCAGCAACAAGCACCATCATATGCCTTGCCTTGAGTTCCTAAATCGTAGGCGTCTCTTTGGTTTCTTCCATCATCTCAACACCTACTTTGGCACTCTACTTTCTTTTTCAGTATGGCAACTTCATGACACATCATATACTAGTACGACATAAATGTGTAGGAGTAAAGATTTTGGAACCGTTGGTAAATTATAATAGCGAGGTCACACAAAACAAATGCAACTGCCACATTCATGCAATCCCCGTGTCAAATATTACAGAAACTGTTATTCATGCATTTCCTGTCCTCGTGTCTGTTTTTTGAACTCCGTGCCATGGGATATAGTTAGTATATTTTTCTCCGAAAGTGTTACTCTAATCTCAAGCACAAATGCACCCCTATGAACAGTAAATTCTAAAAAAATGTTAAAAATTTCAGAATCTAATTTATTTTTTCTGGATGAAATCAACAAGTTTCTGACATCCTTCAAAATTTCGCCTTGAAAAGTCATCTGTAGAGGTCTGTGCGAAAAAAATGAGTGCTTCAAAATGCGTCTTTTCTTAGTCCCGAATTTTTGTTTGTACAGGCCTCCACAAATGTCTTTCCAATGTGAAATTTTGCAGGATGTTAGAGCTTTCGTTGATGTTCATAAACAAAAAATCAGATATTTTTGATGGCCTTGGTCTTGAAATGTTGTTTTTTAGTACTTAAGAGGGGAAAAAGTAGCGCATCATTCAAAGTATATTTGTGCTATAAAGCATGATCCTATAGTACAAATCACATGATCCAACTATTTTTGATAAATCAAGTGAGCACCTCGCATTGTCCAATTAATGCGTCCCCTAGCGTTGTCGCCACGCCAGCAACTAGACCATAACTTTCCGCCGCCATTCTCTGGCTAGCCACCCGCCGCATGAGGTCCTCCGTGGTGACTGTGCAACCTGTGCAGCAAAGCTGCATCGGAGGCGGGCACCACGTCGTCGACAAAAGAAGCCAGGTCTGCAGTGGAGTAACCCACAGCGAGGGCCGTAGAGACAGAAGTAGTACTCGTGTTTGGTATTGCTCAGCTGTTGCCGTTGTCTGTAAAGTTCTATTCTTGAGAACTGAGAAAATTTTCTTCTCTCAGAAGGAACGAAAGGCAACCATTGGTTTCCTCAACTCAGTGGAAATGGAGGCAAACGTGATACATAATAACAACGGCAACATGTCACTTTCTACCAAATATTTCCAGGAAGTTGATCTCCACAAGCAACAAATGCTGCTTTATTTTCGGAAAGACCGAAAGCCATATATTAGATAAAATCAGCCCTTACAAGAACTTCTTAAAAAAATAGACAAATCCTTGAATAAATCAGCATTGTCATCCTATGCCATCCACCAAAGATACGCTGTGAGCAAAGCTCGTTGCAGTCACCGGGCATCCATCTCTGTGGAGCAATCTTGTTGAAACTGTTGGAACCAACACGAGGCTACACACGCGAGCTCGGTGGAGAGGAACGAAGGAGGGAGGAAGACGAACACAAGAATTTTCGAGGCCCAACTGCTTGCCTCTTTTCTTGCTTTCTTCTCTCCTTATTCACCTCGGGAGCCAAGCTCACCGTTACATGCATAACAAACCCACCTAGCGCAGCTCGATCCGATCGTGCCATCCCACGATCCGAGTCTGGCGGGTGACCAAAACAACCATCAGAAAAGATGCCTTGACGTGAACTCGCACGTCTCATGCTACATGCAAACAGACCTCAACATGCATGACTCTACTTGAGCACTATGACCCAACATGCACACGTCCATCCCCATGCGCAGCTAGCCCACTAGTACTTTGCTAACTTACTTCCATGCTAAACGTAACACCGGGTGCATGACACGACTAAACAAACCGCTGACTAAACCTACGACAAGATTAGAACTAACAGAAACCAATGAGCTTTTCTTTGCAGGGTGAAACCCAGGAGCTTGAAGATGCAGCGGCTGGGAACCGGAGGAAAAGAACATGGCGTGGCATCATCCCCTCCATAGGATGCCGTCAAGCACCTAGGCAAATAATGTACTTAAAAATACGAATGTACTTAAAAACCATGGAGAAACATCTTCCTTTCAGCAAGACTGTACTTAAAAATACGAATGTCGCGTCATTTGACTTGTGTTCACAGCCTTCTGGGCGGTTAATTGCAATGTTTGACAATTATATCACTGGTTGCTTATTGAAATCCGATTGGGGGTCATTTACATGCTCTGCTTGGCCAGTTGCATCTGCCGTCTATGAACAGAGTGCTCTGCCCAGATGCGGCCCTGTGGAGGGCTCAGCCACAGCAACACGTACAAGCTATAGATGGCGCTATAGATGGCAGATTGGTCGTCGCTTCTGCCCGCGCCGTCGATCACTACATGAACATGCCGGTTGTCTGTCACAATCGGCGCTCCAACACCGTCAACCCTCGCTTGAGCCGCATGCCATCTCCTCTGCTTCCACCTTCACCATCTCCACGAGAACTGCATATACTACGGAGTTGCTGGCCACTGTTGCTAGAAAAAAGGGAAGCAATCAGCAGCGTCACATACCGAGCCTTGAATTCCTAAATTCTAGGCGTCTCTTTGGTTTCCTCCATTGTCTCAAGTTCTCAACACTTACTTTGGCAATCTGTTTTCTTTCATATGCCTCTTGGCACATCATATACTCCCTCCGGTCCTTTTTACTCTGCACATTGGATTTGCCGAAAGTCAAACTTTGCTAAGTTTGACCAAATTTATATTAGAAATTATTAGCATCTATAATATCTAATAAATATGATATGAAAATATATTCCAAGATGAATCTAATGATATTGGTGTTGTTATGTGAATGTCTATAATTTTTTATATAAACTTGGTCAAAGTTGGATGAGATTGACTTCAGACAAACCTAATATGCAGAGTAAAAAGGACCGAAGGGAGTACTATTAAAATAGAGGATTTTGGAACAGTTGGGCAATTTATAGTACTTAGGTCACACAGAAAAAATGTGATTGTCTCATGCAGTCCGTGCCAATTTGACAAAAACTGCAATTCATGCATTCCCCGTCCCTAGTAGATCTTTAAGAACAAAACCTCTATGCCACAAGATATAATTAACATTTTGTTTCGAGCAACCAGCAAGAGCACCGGCTACTAATATAGAAGGGAAAAGGTGAAAAACCAATATATACAGAGTGGCACATGTTTTGAAGGGATCGTGACAAACCGTATAAATACAACTCAGCGTTAGCCAATGCCCATCGTGGGCAAGTGTCCGGCAAACGACCCTTCTCTCCGCTTGATGTCGTCAAAGGCCAACATCGCAACCTCATAGTGCGTCATGCGGTGGCCCGTAAAAAATATACATGTTCCTTTCCTTTCAAATTTCGAGATGGTATAGATGAACCTATCACTGGGCCGTCCGCGCCCTTTTTGACTCCTTGGTGATTAACTCATCCCATTAGTTGGAGAAATTGCCAGGGTCTGGCAGGAAACTCGTAACAGGAAAATCCTCGTGCGTCCAGGCGGAGACGTGGTTCCAGACTGCCACCAAGAAGGGATAGGCCTTGCACACGTGGGTCGCGGTTCCGGGGCCTAGAGACACAACTGGCATCTAGGATTGTGCGGCCATCCGTCAACCGCCAACATATCTGCCTTTTCTCAAGAAAACAATCTTATTTATGCTACAAATATATCCAAAAATTAAATATAAATGGTTAACATCAATGTGAGGGATTTTCATATTTTACTTTTGGGAAAAAAATTAGAACCCTAGAATTTGTGTGCAATTTCTTGATGGCACCGACTTTTACAGAAAAAATAGGAGGAAGGTCTTGTTCCTCAAATGTTCTTCTTACTTTAGAAGAAAAAGGTAGTGCATCATTCAAAAGTAGAGTTGAGCTGTAAAGCATGATCTTATAGCACAAATCGTCTGGCCAGCTATTTTTGATCAATCAAGCAACACCTGTATGTGTCAACGTAACTAAACGAATGACTCGTGCATTTGCGAGATCAGAATAATTATGTGTTATTGCATTGATGTTTTTAGAAATCATCATGACCAAAACATTAGGATAAATTATAATTAATGCATCTGCTCAACGACTTCATCCACGTCTTCTACGCCGCGTGGTCCAGCCACGAGACCGAGGACCGGAACCGGCATGTCAGTGCCGGCATGCTCTGCAACGTGCTCCCCGTCTTGGTGACCGGCTGCCCTGCGCTCGCTCACGTCTGCCTCCAGACCGGCCGCAAGCACTACGTTGGATCGTTCAACGTCATAGGCAAGATCCCGGCCCCCGATCCACCCTACACCGTGGACATGCCCTGCCTCGACCATCCCCAACTTCTACTACGACCAGGAGGACGTGTTCTTCGATCGACGAGGTCTTTTAAATCTCAGCCGTTAATATCTAATATTTACGGTCAGGATAATTTAGACTATGCGGATGGACGTGATGGCTTATTTGACTTCTATCTTAAGTATATAATAGATAATTCCTTTCTCATTTATCACTTTGTATGCTTGGGAAGATCACATGCTGTAATCTAGAATAAGCTGGTACAAAATAAATCGTTGTTTGGATTTCCATATGTTTCCATACATGTTAGTATAATCTAGAATATACCAGTAGTTAAGTAAACTAGCGCGTTCGGTGATTGTTTTCCATCCAGATGTTGTTCATTCTTGCAAGGCAGAGGTAGTACCTGTGTTCTGTCTGCTACTCCTTTGCTCATCTCTGGAAAGTGCTATTATGCTTCAGTCTTGAGAACTGAGGTAGTTTCCTTCACCGAGTGAGAAGGAACAAAAGGCAAGCGTTTGTTTTCCTCATCTCTGTTGATTGGTAGTACAAGTTGGAGGCAAACGTGATAGCAGATAACAATGGCAACATGTCATTTTTGGCCAATTATTTCTAGGGCTAGGAAGTTGATCTCCAGAAGCAACAAACAACTGCTATGGGTAGTACAATTTCAGATGATCCGTTTAACTTGAACGTCCCATCTTTGTGCAACTTTTTAATTTATCTTTTGCACGCATTTCCTGGAAGGGGAAACCATGGAAACATCTTCAATTCAGCTTTTCTTACAAGGAAAAATATCAATACTTAAAAATGAAAATGTGGCGTCATTTGATTTGTCTTTGTTCACAACCTTCTGGGAGGTTTAATAATTTCTTCAAAGATCTAACCTCTAGTCGAAAGCTTAATCGATTTCACTAAATGGTTGATGATGTTGGCATCCATGTTTGACAACTATCAGTGGTCTGGGTATTGAAATCCGATTTGGGATCGTGTTCTTGCTCTGCTCGGCCAGTTGCAAATCATCTATAAATAAATCAGAGTACTCTGCCCACACGTTGCAGCGCTAGATGTGACTCTGTCCGCCGCGTCGGCGACTGCTGCCAGCAACGTCGACCGCTGCACGTACACGGGCATGCGGGCTGCCTGCCGCAGCAGCTGCTCCGCCACCGTCGACCCATGCAGTAATTGCACCAGCCTCGAACTCCTCTGCTTCCGCCTTTGGCATTGGGTCATGGTAGACGAGGATGAACTCACGGACGGCATCTGCCTCTTTGCTTGTGCTGCTTTGTTTGTGCTAACTACATGGACCAGATGACGCAGAAACATACTAGTATATGTTCAAAAGTTAGTATTCTTGGTATGAAAGATGTACATGCTAGTGCTCTGGCATTATAGATTGTACTGGCGTTTTAAATCTTAACAAGTTTCTTTAATTGTTTATTCCCGGCCATGTAATTTACACCTATGCTCTTAGGAGATTGCTTGATTCCTATTACATTGATTGGACGCGCAGTCTACCTAACAGATATATCTTGGAAGGATGTAATTGTGGTTGTAATTTATCGCTGCTCCTACCACTGCCTTTTTTGTCATATGGTTACAAATGTAATAAACATGTTATGGAGATAGTCAGCAATCCGCAAAAACAAATGCCGATCGGTGTGCAGTCACACATGCTATGCCTTTGTCCCTAAATAATACGAGTCTCTTTGGTTTTCTCCAATCTCTCAACGCTTACTCTTGCATTCTGTTTTTCCGTATGACAACTCCTTGGCAGTAGTGGTCGTAAATCTCCGCTGTTCATTGCTACCACTGCCTTATTTTGTCATATGGTTAAAAACGTAATAAAAATGATATGGATGTAGTCAGCAATCTGTAAAAACAAATGATGATCCGTCTGCCGTCACTCATGCTATGCCTTAGTCCCTAAATAATACGTGTCTCCTTGGTTTCCTCCAATCTCTTAACACTTACTCTTGCACTCTGTTTTTTCGTATGACAACTTGGCAACACAATGTAATAGGAGAAAACACATATATTGATTTCAGAACTACCGGGCAGTTTATAATGGTTATTTGGTCACACAAAACAAATGTGATTGTCAGATTCATGCACTCCGTGTGGGATTGTGTTATCACAAAAACACCGTGTTGTCAATAAGATATTCTTCTTGTTGCCAAAACACCATCAAGCAAACTGTAATGTTGGTGGAGCCCATCTTCGTGCAGCTTTATTATTTATTATCTTTTGTACACATTTCCCGGAAGGGGAAATCTTGGAAACTTTCAATTAAGCTTTTATTACAATGAAAGACTTCAATACTTCAAAATGCAAATGTGGCATCATTTGAGTTGGTCTTTGCTCGCAACGTTCCGGGAGGTTTAATAATAAGGCTTAAAAGGTCAAACCTCTAGCCGTAATCCGGCATGTTTAATTAAGTTCTCTAAATTATTCCTGATATTGGCATGTTTGGCAATTATCAGTGGTTGGGCATTCAAATCCGATTTGCTATCGCGTTCTTGCTCTGCTCGGCCAGTTGCACCCATCGTCTATAAATAAAACAGGTCTTTTGGGGCGTGTTTGGTTGCCATTGTCAATAGTTCCTGCATCGCATGCACTTCTCAACCCAGTCTGGTTGAGCAAAAACAGGCCCTAATACGCCATATGCAACTTGATTGGTTGCCTGCATCCCTAGTCCCTGAATTAGGTAATACGCAAGTGCACTTTGTTTGGTTGGCTGCATTGGCCCTAGCGGCACATGAACACGACGTTTGGTTGGATACGGCGTACATGTTGTGCTTACCTTGTACCCTAGTTGGTGAGCTTACCCATAATGATCACACCTAGCACACTAACACCACAGCACAGCACTGGTGACGAACTGGGCGAAGATGATGAAGTTCTTCAGCTTCAGGCTAAACTGACGATCCACCTTAGCAGCTTCCACTTTGACAGCTCCAACCTTGGCACTGTCGACACTGCTGCCTCCGTGCTTTCGCACCCAGGCGGAGTAAGCTTGTTCTGCTGCCTGCTTAGTCTTGAACCCTCTATAGTTGTTATTGCTATACGATGCCACTTGTGCATTGGCTTCTTCCCATGAACTACAAACCCCTGGAACCTCACCAATGAACACGGCATACCACTTGCCCTAGCAATGCACAAGAGCAAGAGTTGAGGCAGCGAATCAATGGAGCACAAGTAGCAAGCAAAGTAGCACACAAACAATAATGGAGCAGAAGAGAAGTAAAGCATGCATGATCATACGACATAGCAAGTTCTTCCTAGCACTACCTTGGTCTTAACCTACCACCACATCCAAAAGAGGGTGTCGTCCTACCATCGCAAGTTCACCATCACCGTGAGGGGTTAGTATATACCACCTCACCAAAATATACAGACCATCAAATAGTTTTTGAACCCTAGCTACACAAAATGTCCGTCGTCATCGTCATCGTCATCGTCGTCGCCACCGCCATCGCCGTCGGGGATCATGCATGCTGACAGGCAGGACTACTCTAGTAGTAGTGCTTGCCCAACCAGCTCCTGAGCCACAGAACCCTGTGAGCGTCGGCCATGGCAACGAACCCAACACCCTGGGCCTAGTTGTCAAGCAGGTGGCTGAGAGCTGCCATGAGAGCCTCGTCGCTGAAGCCACCCTGGGTCATGACAGCGCCATACAGGTCAGGGTGGACATCGAGGGGCTTGCACTCCCTGATGGCTGTTGCCACCTCCTTCACCGCCTCAGTCATGCTGCAGAAGATATTGATCTCCTCCTCCATCAGGCCTCCTCTCTTCCTCTTCCTATCAACGGGGTCAAATGGCTTGTCGAAGGGCTTCGCAGTGGGCTTGTCAGGGCCATCAAGGATCTCGACGTCCGGGGTCCCAGGGAAGTCAGGCATGGGAGAACCAAGAGGCTCCCCCGAGCCCATGGCATGCTTCCCAGTTGCCAGCCCGAAGGAGAAGATGTGCTGCATCTGGTTGTAGTTCTGGATGGGTGTGTTGAGGAACTCAGCATCCCTTGGGTGCTCCTAAGAACGAAACACAAGTCTTGTTAGTTGCGATTAGGAGTAGGCAATGATGAAAAAATTCAAAAAATCCAGAGAAAAGAATCCTAGCTAGGTTTAGAATATTTATTAGTATATTTAGAATTAACATGGCAGGCTCTCATTGGCCGTGAAAAGTAGTCACACCCATAATTTAGTGAGAAATAGGGTGAAGAAAAATTGCAACGCAAGCGCATCATTGTATACGCCGATGAAGAGGACGTTAAGAAAATTCACATCTAAACGCTATATCCACACACCAAATCCCCTCATTGCATGATCAATGGGCGTGGCCACCTTGCCGACACGCGTTCCTCACAGCATATCAGTTTGTTTTTGTTTCTGTTTAGGTGCATGTTAATAAAATTACTTTGTCTATGGAAAAAGGAAAAAATGTATGAATAATTAAATATGAAACATAATAAAAGAAGAGAAAAAATTACTAAGTACATACAGTATATACATAATTCCGACTATTTGTTTCTCTTTACCACTTCATTATAGGAGCTAATCCAATGGGAGGCTACACCAGGATGATCTAATCTGGCAATGACTCGCGTTACGTTCGGCCAATATAAATCATCCCTACTAGATATGTGTCATCGTGTATTCCTCTGTTTGTCCACATGCGTTATCCTCCCATCTTTTTTTTCTACATCCATAGTTTTCCATACGATCATCTGGCATCCTAAAACAACACTTATTACAAAGAAGAAACACAATTCATATAACTGCACCGTATCGATGGGCACGGCGTGCCGCCGCGCGGGGATAAGCTAGTATAGTACTATTACAGAGCAGAGTCCTATATATGCCCACAGCCACACACATTCCCCTGCAGCCCACTGATCACAGTTCACAGTAACATACGCCATGGCCGACTGGTCGTCCCTTCCGTGTGACCTTGTCCGCCGCGTCGCCGACTGCCACCTGACGACCAACGACGTTGACTGCTACGTCGACATGCGGGCGGTCTGCCACAACTGGCGCTCTGCCATCGCCGAGCCATGCCCACTCGGCACCGGCGCTGACCTCCCGTTCCACCGCCGGCTCTTCCTGCGATTGTTCAAGGAGGAGAAGTACAAGGAAGACAGCGGCCTCTACGCAGGCACCGACTTCCTCTTTCGCCCTCGGCAGTGGGTCATGCTGGACGAGGAGGAAGGCGACGACGCTGGACGACGCCTCTTCCTCAACGTCTCCACCGGACGCTTCGTCCGCCGCCAAGTCCCGATGCTCCGCGATCACGTCCTCGTCGCCGCGGCCTCCGACGGCCTCGTCGTCCTCGTGGACACGAAGCGTCCGCACGCCTCCGTCGTAGTCAACCCCATGACCGGCTCGTTTCTGCGTTACCCTAAGATAATGGGATGTAGCACTAGCACTTCTCCAAGGAAATTTCCTCAGATCAAGGCGGCGGTGGGCGGTGCAGACACGTCGCTGGTCCTCTGGCATGAGAACTGCCAGTTCGATGGCGACACCGTGTGGAGTGCCGACCCGACTCGTGGTACCTTCCGCTTCATGGATGACCCAGGACCAGGCCCTCTCAGGTCGACCAACCTCGCGAGCATGGCCGCCCATGAAGGCCACGTCTACATGGTCACCTTGTGGGCCACCTTGTACGAGATAGTCTGGGATGATTTCTTCACTTACCAACAGAGAATAGTCCAGAGGCTGGACGAGTTCGTGTCTTGGTTCGGAATTTCGGATACGATCGGTCTGAATATCACAACAATTTCCTGGTGCACTCTTACGGGGAGCTGATCCTCGTCCGTCGTCCACGGCTCCGTCAGCAGACCATGCAGGTCTTCAGGGTCGACGCCGACCGCTGCGCCCTCGAGCCCGTTAACAAGATTGCCGGTAACCACGCGCTCTTCCTCGGCGAGAGGTCCATTGCTGTGAATGCAAGCAGGCTACCATCGATCGACAGCAACTGCATATACTACGGCACCGAAGACATCCATTCGATGCACTATGGCCTGCAAAAGCTTGAGGGTATTTACAGGTACGATCTCGCCGAGGGAAGCGAAGAGAGGATCTCGGGTCTGTTGGTGCCCGAGAGCGAGAGCTTTCTTGCCCGTCCTTTCAGCCTCGTTCAGGTGCTGGTCACCTACTGCGCCATCCTCCCTCATGTGGAAGCACAAGCCGTCTGCTCCCATGCTTCGCAATCTTCATGTGTTCCTTTTTAACCTACTGGCTAAGCTAGTTCGGGTCTTCTTTGTGACCAGTGTGCCAGGACTCTCAATCTCTCATATCTATTTCGAACAAATGCATGAGAATAAAGGAGATCGTTTATCATACTTGATATTTGAGGTAAATACACTGGTGATGCTTAAACTTGTCATTGATGTTTATTTTAGTGTTTGAACTTGAAAAATACATCGAACTGGTTCTAAAACTTGACACGAACGTGCAAATACGGTGCTAATCCTATCCATACAGGTAAAGCGCGTTGACGTGGCATCGTGAATGGCTGACATGGCACTGACATGGTGTAGGGCCCATTTATAGCTACAAAACTGAATTACTTGAGTACTATATATGACCCTATGACTAGTGGGGCCGCCTGTCGGTAAGTAATTAGTAAGAAATTTAACATAAAAATATACAAGATGGGCATCGAACCTGTGACCTAACAATTGGGAAATACCTGCGCTCACCATTCCACTAAACATGTTTTCAAGAGAATGTAACCCCATCATGCTTAATGTATGTGAACTGAAAACTCCTGTATACATAAATGGGTTGCAGCTTGTGCCCATTTTGCGCACATTATTTTGTAATGTAAAAAGTATGTCAATAATAATCATAATAATAAAAGCTAGATTTGAATATTCATGTGTTATATAATCCGTGAGCACACAAAATAAATATATAGAGGTTTGTAATAAAATATCTTACTTAAAAATGTTTCTGTAATTTTTAGAAATATTAAATTATTATTTTAAAATACTATTTTAAATATAATCCATGAGTGTTTAATTGTGTTTTAATAATAAAATTTAAAATATATTTTCTAAATAATAATTATGTTCTAAAAATAGTATTTTCTAAATAATAAGTTAATATTTCTATATATTACAGGATTATTTTTGAATAATTTGTTTTATTTTATAGGGTATACCTCTATATATTTACTTTGTGTGCACATGGATAATTGTGTGGCATGAGTACTTTCTTATTACACATGAATATTTGAATCATACTTTTATTATTACGATTATTATTTACGTATTATTTACTTTAAAAAAATAATGTGTGCAATATGGGCCGCTAGCTGCATCCCGTTTCAGGACACAGAAATTTCTGGTTAAGTATTATGCTTAAGGGGGCTAGTTTCACGTTAAAACTTGTTCTATTTGGTGGCTAGCGCAATCAGCGTGCAAGCATCAGGCTGCTGGTTCGATCCCTGTTTCTGTATTTTTCATTTTATTTTTGCTAAGGTACTGACAGGAGGGCCCATTAGTCATAGAGGCGTTTACTTATGTTTCGTAATTATAAGTGGGCTCCATGCCATGTCTGTGCCACATTAGCCACATACGGTGTCACCTCGACGCACTTTACGTCTACGGATGTGATTAGCACCATATTTGCACATTCATGCCAAGTTTTAGAACCAGTTTGATGTATTTTTTAAGTTCAGGCATTAAACTGAACATCCGTGCCAAGTTGAAGCACCACGGATGTATTTACCTCTTGATATTTTGTATGTGTGTTGATCAGACTTGTTCTCGCTATCAAATCCTCGTGTCCGTACGGTATATTTGACGTAAAATGTTCCACTTTTGTAGTGCAAGGAAGTTGCTTTTTATCAGAAAAATAAAATTGAGAAACGCCCTACAAACACTACCACAGGAAAAATATCTGTTGCCTTTTGTTCAGCTGTAACTGTAAGCCGGCTCATACCCTATATCTCTATACGCCGATGATAACCGAAAAAACACTTGGCGTAGCTAAGTCTGTCGGCCTACTCCGAGAAACATAGTCGGCCTATAGGGTGCACTCGGCGTACTTCCCTGTCAGGTAGCCATACCCCCTCCACTTGATGGCTCTGTGATGGCAGGCAACATAAGCCGAGTCAGTTTATCTAGAGTTATTTATCCAAAACCATTACATTTTGGGTTAGGGTAACCGGTCGGTACTAGATTTGAGCCATGTCATAAAAAACCACCGACTCTGAGACTAATCGGTAACGCGGAGCACTGACGGGCTGATTTGACCGCGGAAGCAGGGAAACCGACAGGTGGGACCCGCCTGTCGGGTCTACGTCGCGCGGGCTGACGGACGCCATTAGACGGAGGATGACGGCTGTTTCCGCGCCCGTTTATTAGGTCAGGCGCCCGCCGTTTCGTCCTCCAAATCCCCGATTCAGTTTCCTCCCGCGCGACTCATTCATGGCGACCAGCTCCGGCAATGGCGACGGCGATGGTGGAGAAGGTCTCAACGGCGGCAGTGCCTGTTCTTCCGGTGGTCGTCGCCCGCAATGCACTAGTAGAAAAAGGGGCTTTCGTTCGGGCCTGGCCAGCCCATTAGTCCCGGTTCTTCCACGAACCGGGACCAATGGATGCATTCGTCCCGGTTCGTGAGCCCAGGGGGCCGGCCGGGGCCTCGTGGGCATTGGTCCCGATTCATATGGACCCATTTGTCCCGGTTCTAGGCGCGAACCGGGATCAATGGGCCTCGCTCCTGGCCCACAAACATTGGTCCCGATTCTTGGCTCGAACCGGGACAGAAGGCTGAGCTTTAGTCCCGGTTCCAGCCTCGAACCGGGACAAATGCGTTGCCTATATATACCCCGTCGCCGCAGCAGAGCACTCCACAGTGCTCTGTTTTTTCTGGCCGGCGAGGAGCGGGCATTTGGGTGCTCTAGCTCACCTCCTATGCACACGAGGTGTTCGATGAAATGCCCAAGCCACGCTAGTTAAGATTTCTCCTCTCGAAGCTCGACCTCCAAGCTTCATTTTCCCTGAGATTTGTCTAGGTTTAGCGGTCCGTCACGTCCCGTCCCCGTCTCACCGTCGTCGATCGCCCGCGCCGATCTCGTCGCCTGCACCACCGTGGTGAGCCTCTTATCTTCTTCTGAAAGAAAAAAAAAGCTTACTTTAGATAGATACTTGTCTAATTTTCTTATTTTCATTATTGCTTGTTATTATATAGTGCGATGGTTTTGGCATCCGCCCCCGTTGGCCCTCGTCCTGGCTATGATTCGGATGTGGTATATATATATACACACACACACACACACTATATTTTATAACTATTTGGTTCATTTATTGTTTATGACAATTATGCCCATCAAGTTGACATATATTTTATTTATGTAGGAGGTAGTTGAACCAGAAATTCCAACCGACCATATTGTCGAGAGGTTAAATTTAGTTGAAGAAGAAAACAATTATTTGAAGGAAAAAATAAAAAAATTGAGGAGGAGAAGATGATATTGGAGTTGCATGTTGCGGATGTTGTCGATGGTCACAAGATCAAGATGGATGCAATGCGGTTGAAGATTAGAAAGATTAGAAAATATGCCATTCATACCAAGGCTTGGTATCATTATGCTGTTGGATCACTTTTTACCTTGGTTGTGATTATGATCGCATTTGTTTTGCATTGAAAGGTTTTACATAGTTTCAATGTATGGTTTAACTAGATGCTCTGGAGAGCTATATGTTGTTCAATGAGAACTATGTATGTACTTTGTTTTTAATGTGATGATGAACTTTTATTAATTTGGTCACTTATCTATTCATGAGAGCTATATGTACTAAATTGATGACGTGGCTTTGAATGGTGCATTTTATACACGAAGTGCATCCAGTTTTTGTCGTAAGCCTCTCTACTTTCTTGCACATGCTATGTGGGTGAAATGATGATACCATGCCAACTTTCAACCTTTTCAGAGTTCATTTGTAGTGTTTTTCAATTTCAGGGTCTTATAGCTCAAAATAATCAGTAAATGCATGAAAAATAACAAATGAAGTCAGAAAGGGTTGAAAATTGATGATGTGGTTTTGAATGATGCATTTTGAACACGGAAAAATTATGGAGTTCAAATAAGTTCAAAAAAATGAAACCCCTTTGTAACAGACGAGTTTCCGTATGAAACCCTGATACTTTGAAAGAGATTGTCCGTTTTGTACACGAAGTGCATCCATTTTTTGCCGTAAGCCTCTCTACTTTCTTGCACATGCTATGTGGGTGAAATTATGAAATCATTCCAACTTTTAACCTTTTCAAAGTACATTTGTAGTTCTTTTCAATTTCAGGGTCGTATAGCTCAAAATAATCAGTAAATGCATAAAAAATAACAAATGAAGTCAGAAAGGGTTGAAAATTGATGATGTGGCTTTGAATGGTGCATTTTGAACACGGAAAAAGTATGGACTTCAAATAAGTTCAAAAAAAATGAAATCCCTTTGTAACAGACGAGTTTCCGTATGAAACCCTGATACTTCGAAAGAGATTATCCGTTTTGTACACGAAGTGCATCCAGTTTTTTCCGTAAGTCTCTCTACTTTCTTGCACATGCTATATGGGTGAAATGATGATACCATGCCAACTTTCAACCTTTTCAGATTTCATTTGTAGTGCTTTTCAATTTCAGGGTCTTATAGCTCAAAATAATCAGTAAATGCATAAAAAATAACAAATGAAGTCAGAAAGGATAGAAAATTGATAATGTGGCTTTGAATGGTCCATTTTTAACACGGAAAAAGTATGGAGTTCAAATAAGTTCAAAAAAATGAAATCTCTTTGTAACAGATGAGTTTCCGTATGAAACCCTGGTACTTTGAAAGAGATTGTCCGTTTTGTACACGAAGTGCATCCAGTTTTTTCCGTAAGCCTCTCTACTTTCCTGTACATGCTATGTGGGCGAAATCATGATACCATGCCAACTTTCAACATTTTCAGAGTTCATTTGTAGTGCTTTTCAATTTCAGGGTCTTATAGCTCAAAATAATCAGTAAATGCATGAAAAATAACGAATGAAGTCAGAAAGGGTTGAAAATTGATGGTGTGGCTTTGAATGGTGCATTTTCAACACGGAAAAAGTATGGAGTTCAAATAAGTTAAAAAAATGAAATCCCTTTGTAACACATGAGTTTCCGTATGAAACCCTGATACTTCGAAAGAGATTGTCTGTTTTGTGCATGAAGTGCATCCAGTTTTTGCCGTAAGCCTCTCTACTTTCTTGCACATGCTATGTGGGTGAAATGATGATACCATGTCAACTTTCAACCTTTTCAGAGTTCATTTGTAGTGCTTTTCAATTTCAGGGTCTTATAGCTCAAAATAATCAGTAAATGCATGAAAAATAACAAATGAAGTCAGAAAGGGTTGAAAATTGATGATGTGGCTTTGAATGGTGCATTTTGAACACGGAAAAAGTATGGAGTTCAAATAAGTTCAAAAAAAATGAAATCCCATTGTAACTGATGAGTTTCGGTATGAAACCGTGATACTTCGAAAGAAATTGTCTGTTTTGTACATGAAGTGCATCCAGTTTTTGTCGTAAGCCTCTCTACTTTCTTGCACATGCTATGTGGGTGAAATGATGACACCATGCCAACTTTTAACATTTTCAGAGTTCATTTTTAGTGCTTTTCAATTTCAGGGTCTTATAGCTCAAAATAATCAGTAAATTCATAATATATACGAATTTCAAGGTCTTTCAGCAAAAAGAATTATCATAAAATAAAATAAATAAGTAATTCGAAACAAAATAATATAAACTTTACTAAAATATAGAAGTAGAAACAAAATAAAATAAAATTTAATAACATAAATAAAAATTTTGAAACTAAAATTATCAAAGTATTATTTGTTCAAAACTTTATAAGCAACCTCTAAAATTTATGAAACTAAAATTATATAAAATTGATGCAACTAAAATTATCAAAGTATTTTCTATTCAAAATCACTAAAGGCAAAAAGAATTTTCATAAAGAACTTTAATAGCAAAAAGAATTATCGTAAAATAAAATAAATAAGTAATTAGAAACAAAATAAAATAAAATAAATAAGTATTTTTTGTAAGTAGAAACAAAACAAAAAATAAAGAAAAAAAGAAAACAAAAAAACTGGGAAAAATAAAAAAATGCCACCTACTGGGCCACGACGGCCTGAATACGACTAGAAACCCATCCATGGGCCAGGATTCAGGCCCGTAGAAGGCCCAGTAGGCCCATCAGGCATAGCAGTACAATTAGGCCCGTAAGCCTGCAATGGAGAGGAGCTCGAGAGGGGTGCGGCAGTGGGGTTTATAGACCATTACGCGCCCCTCTCAACTAGCGAGGTGGGACTAAACTCCCACCACCTCCCCGCTGTGCAAGGCCTTTGGTCCCGGTTGGTGGTACCAACTGGGACTAAAGGGGTGCATTGGTATCGGTTCGTGGCACCAACCGAACCAATGCCCTCGCTTTAGTCCCGGTTGGTGCCACCAACCGGGACCAATGGCCGCCGCTTCCCGCCCTTTGGGCTGTTGAAAAGAGGCCTTTGGTCCCGGTTGGTGGCACCAACCGGGACCAAAGGGGTGCATTGGTCCCGGTTTGTGCCACGAACCGGGACCAATACTCTTGGTATATAAGCAGCACTTGTCAAATTTTTCATTCAATCCTTTGATCTGGCTCTCTGCTACCGAACGCCTCGACACCGACGAACACCTCGACGCCGACGCCGTCGCCGCTCCCTGCCTGCCCCGACGCCGCCGCGCCCCTGCCCTGCCCCGACGCCGACGTCGTGCGCCCCTTCCCTGCCCCGACGCCGTCGCGCCCCTACCCTGTCCCGACGCCGCCGCCGTGCGCCCCTGCCTCGACCTCGATGCCAACGCCGCCGCGCCCCTGCCCTGCCCCGACGCTGCGCCACGCCCCTGCCCTGCCCCGACGCTGCGCCACGCCCCTGCCCTGCCCCGACGTTGCGCCACGCCCCTGCCCTGCCGTCAACGCCGCCGCACCACTGCCCACCGGACAGGCCGGTACTCCCTCCTCCCTCCCAGCCCTCTCCTCTATCCTTTCTTCATGTATGTGATGATGGTGAAGTTGGTTCAGTGCATAGTTTCAGAGAATTGCATGTTTTCAGCCATGTCCACAAGGTGTTTGATGAAATGCTAGGGCTAGCTAGGGAACTTTGTTTTATGTGAAACTTGGCAGGATGATGTCTCCTTGGATGTTAGTGAAGATGGTCAAGTTGGTTTGATAAAAGGAAAAACTTGTTAGTGCAAGTTTTATTAAAATTTAGTGCTGGACAGAAACTACATGATTTTTTTTGGTGGACTTGCTATATGAAATTGGGGCTGCCCTTCTGGACTTAAGGGTTTAGTAGGAATGACTACAAGATGTAAAAAATTCAGAATTTTTTAGCAAGGAAAAATAGGGTTGTAGTTCAATGCCAAGATTGGACAGAAATTGAAAAATGGAAGTTGTGCTCAAAATTTTCAAATGAACAAAGTGGGTTTTTGAATAAAAATGATCTATAGGCATCAGAGGACTTCTCAAAAAATTTGTGGCATTTGAAAGGAATTATTTGAAATAGTTCTAGTGCAAAAAGGTCATTCTAGAGTTTGAAAATACTAATAAAAGAATTTTTTGAGGCCAAATCATTAAAAAAATAATTATTACTGATGTTTTTGTTCATAGTATTTTTTTGTCCATGTATGTATGTATAAATGGATGGATATGGATGTATATACAAAATATTCATATATGATGTTTTTTTGTTCATAGCAATTTTTTCCATGTATGTATAATTTATGTATGAATGTTCATATATGCAAATGTTACATTTAAGAAAAAAAATAAGAAAATCATATTTTTTTTATTCTTCTCTTCTATCCCGATAACTTCAACACGAGGGGGGGGGGGTCGATATACCCCCTCCCCGATAACATTATATTCCCATGTATGTATGTCGTCGTTGTCGATATAACCCACTCCCGGATAACTTCGACATGAGGGGCGGTCGATACATATACCCGCTCTCGACAGTGATAACTTATACCACGGGAGCACCCCCTGGCCCTCTCGCTCGACCAAAACTCGAGGACACCCAAACCCTAGAAACGAATGATGTCGGTCTCCTACCCCCTCCCGCCGCGCCCTACCCGCTCGACAAACTCTCTTGAGGCCACCCAAATTTACCAAGTTAAAAGAGTGTTGTCATCGAGGCCACCCCGAACCCTTGAAGCGTTGTTGAGGCCACCCCAAACCCCTGAAGCGTTGTCGAGGCCACCCCAAACCCTAGAGAAGCGTCGAGGCCAAGCCACTAATATGATTCCTTATTGTGCTTAGCTAGCTAGTTCTATGTTTGCCACTAATATATCCATCTGTCATGTTTGAATAATAATTGCCATGTTGTAAATATTTGCAGAAACTATGGATCCGCACCCCCTAGACGAAGCAACAGAAGCGGTGTTGGGGGAGATAATCGCACACGGAAGTGATGCCGTCTTGTCGTTTCTCAATGACACATGCACCGATGCTCTGGAAAGACATGATGAAGAAGCAGGCTACGATGTTGATCAAACAATGGAGGAGGAAGGACACCGTGATGACGGCTTCGATGACCGAATGGAGGGGGAAGGACAGCGTGATGACGGCTTCGGTGACCGAATGGAGGGGGAAGGACACCGTGATGATGGCTCCGGTGACCGAACGGAGTCCGGCAGTTATATACATTAATTAATTAAGCATGTGCTGACTATAGCTAATTGATGAATTAATTGTTTTTGGTATGTACACATATTAACTCTCTTCTTTTTCTTCTTTTCTAGCCCTCCGGATCGAGCAACACTTCGGTAATGAGACGAGGCCCGAAGATAAAGTTGCGCGCGGATGAAAGGTACACGATCATCGAAATTGATCGCGCTGGCCAACCGATTGAACCCCTCCGGACCAAGCAAAAATTTAATGCTCAGTGCGGGGTTCTAGTTAGGGACATGATCCCGATCAACATCGAGCAATGGTTGAAGCCTAAGGACAAAGACTCTCAGGTGTCTTATGCCAGCGATAGGCAAAAAGCTGATCTTTGGACTGCGCTGTAGGAAAATTTCACCTTCCTGCCAGAGGAGGATCCGGAGAATCCAGTTAAAAAGCCAATGATCAAGGCTTATGCTCTTAAGAAGATGGCTGAGCTATTCAGGAGGTGGAAGAATGAGCTGAAATCATCGTTTGTCGACCAAGACAAGACTCCAGAATTCATCGACCGATTTGAGAAGATCAAAGATCAGTGGCCCGCATTTGTCACCAAAAAGAAATCTGAGAGAGCAGCAAAGATGTCAGCGACAAACAAGAAAAATGCTGCAAAGAAGACGCATCACCATCGCACGGGGTCAGGTGGCTACCTGAAAGCCCGGCCATTGTGGGACAAGGATGAGAATGACCTCATTGATGAAGGGATCGAACCAGAGACGCGACACCGGCCAGACCGTTGCAGGACTTGGTTCTTCGGGGTTGGGGGAAAATTGGACCCTGTAACAGGGAAGTGCATTTGGACCAACGAGCAGCTAAACACACCCATCGAGAAGCTTCAGGAGTATATCGAAAAGGCGCAGCAAGGGACTTCGTTCCGGACAGAGAGAACGATGAGCTCATAGAGGCCCTCGGGAATCCTGAGCACCCCGGACAGACACGAGGCACGCCAGGCTCCCTTTCGTGGAAGGCTGCATTTCCCGATGCAGGCAGTTACAAACGCCAGGTGAGGAAGAAGAAAAAGGAGTTGACCCAACTACAGGCGCTGCACGCAAGGGTACAAGCGTTAGAGGAATGAGACGAGGCCCGCAGCACGCGACCTGCCGAAGCTGCTACACCCGAAGCTACCCCGCCATCTCAGCGGAGAAGCAACATGGCTTCCACGGAGCTGCTTCAGGAGCCTGTCTTCATGGCTCCTGCTAGCTACCCCGTGGATGCTATCACAGAGTCTCAGAATTGCCACCTTATGACGCAATGGATGGAGTTGAAAGTAAAGGCGGCTGTTGGCTTTGTTGCACCTCCTGAACCTGGCGTAACTTTTCACCGCCGGCCGATTCTAGAAGGATATGCTAGGGTGATGGTGGATGAAATCACAGAAGGATTTGATTACCTCCAGCTTGACCACCTTACGGGTGACGGGGAGACTCGGCTGGGTTCTTGTCTGAAGACTCCATGCCTATGGCGGAAGGAGCTCATCAACCTTACGAACTGGACGCCTCCGCCTCCTCCTCCTTGTCCGACGAGTCAGGGCACTCCGCCTCCTCCACCGCCTCCTCCTCCAGCGAGTGATCAGGGCACTCAGCCTCCTTGTCCGGCGCGTGGCGGCACTCCGCCTCCTTCTCCGCCTGCGCCGACTCACCCGAGCAGCCACCAGCCTCCTCCTTCTCCGACACGTGGCGGCACTCTGCCTCCTTCTCCGCCTGCGCCGGCGTGCCCGAGCAGCCACCAGCCTCCTCCTTCTCTGCCTCGCCAACAAGGGCGGAAGAGACCCGCCGTCGCCCTGGCTGCTCCGGCACGTTGTAATCCTTCTCCTCCGCCTCATAAGCAAGCACGAAAGAAGACAGTCGCAGCCGCTCCGTCTACTCCAGTGTCTAGTAGTACAGCCAGAGGCGGGAGGCAATACAGATTCGGTCCACCTCTCAAGCCTCTAGAGAAGTTACTATACAAGAGGACCGTGGAAGAAAACGTGAAGATTATGGAAAAAGAAGTGAAGGACTTCTTTGAAGGGGTGAAAGCAAAGAGACATCCACCTCCGGAGGAGAAGGTAGACTGGGTGAAAGCAAAGCGCACTATCGATGCCCTGAGGAAACCACCGAAGTCTCCGCTGAAAAACAACTATGAGCGCATTTCTGCAAAGGTATATATCGAAGCGGAGCGGTCGGGAAATACTATCAGTGATCAAAGGTTAGCAGAACGACGAATTGGGAAAAAAATTGCCCAGCTCGGTGAACAAGCGGACCAATCGTGCCCCCCGCTCAAGGTGTCTAGCGATATCATCGCTAATGATCCGGGGATGGTGCCCGGTTATAAAAATCTTGAAGATTACCTGCCTGATGATGTACATTATGATTTCTTGGAGGTGGAAGAACACCAATACCATTACGGGAAGCCTCTTGTCAAAGATGAAAAATCTCTAACAACGATGATGCGAAGATTCCATGATTGGTACATGAAAACCTGCAGAGAGTCTGGGGGGACGGATACTTTGTATCTGAGAGTTAAAGAGGAGCATGACCTCGTTGGAATTGATTTGTTGACTGTTCCATTTGAGGAGTTCTTCCAGTGGTTCAATCAAAAGGCCCTCGATAAATTAACGATCACTTGCTACTGTCTGTAAGTACTACTTCTGTCATTAAGTCTCTATATATAGCTCAGCTCTTTCATTGCATGTATATATGATTATCCTCACTATATTATGCAGATTGAAGATCGTCGAGTGCAGAAAAGCAGAAATGTATGATATTGGGTTCATTAACACAAATCTCATAGATCAATTTGAGGTTGAAAAGAACGCCGATGATGCTGAGGCCAACTTGCTCAAATCATTGATAATAAATCAAAACAAAGATAAAATACTCTTTCCTTACAACTTCGAGTGAGTGTTACTGTCTTGTGCATATTCGATTTCCCTTATTACTCGAGTGAGGTTATAGTAATGTAATTGATGAGTTATGCATGCGTGCGCAGCTTCCACTATATTCTCATGGAGATTAAGCTTGAGCAGGGACTAGTAACTGTCTTAGACTCGAGACGAAAATCTCCCGAGACCTATGCGGACATGACTAAAATGCTCGAGAAGTAAGTTCAATCGATCATTATCGCACCATATTGGCAAATTTTTGTTCATTTCCTGATATCAAGTAATTGTTTTCTTTGTCTCGCAGGGTTTGGAAAGTATTCACCGCACAAGCTCCGGGACTGCGGGGGGAGCTGCGATGGACATACCCAAAAGTAAGTAGTACTAGCTAGCTAGTTCCACGCATCTCGATCCCGTTGATTCTAGCTAATTTTATCAATGCCATTTATAATGCTTCATTATCAGTTTGATTGACCTCTATTTCTCGTAAAGTGTTGTGGCAGGAACAAGGGAATGGTTACTGTGGATACTACGTGTGCGAGTTCATCTACAACGCGACTTGCAAAGATAAGCGGGGCTACTCTAAAAGATAATTTGATGTGCGTAAGCAATAATATTCACAATTTCATTTTATTACACCATCATTTCTGTTGAGTTTCATTCATATATATGTATTAACCCCCTTCTTCAAATTAGATGTGGGAGATGCGGAATGAACTCCTACCAGAAGATCGCATGAAAGCAATTCAAGAGGAATTAGTGGGATTCTTTCTAGACCACGTCATCAATAAAGCCGGAGAATACCATGTGGAACTTGATTTCAGATGCTAGGGGATTGTAACAGATCTTACATATTGTATATGTATGTAGCCAGTAGCATCGGATATATAATATGAAAACTTGTTGTTCGACCAATCTCTCGGAGAAGGAGAGGTCGATCACTTCTCTCGGTATGCATGACGAACTTCTGTACTTAATGTTTCCTTCATTTTCTTACTAGCTAGCGTGTCGAGGGCCTCTCTATACGTATAGTACGTAGCGTCGACCAAGCACGAAGATAAGAGAGGACACTTCTCTCTATTAATTAATTAGCTACCAAACACAATATATGAAACACCTTAATTAACCATACAAAACCCCCAAATCCACCCCCCTTTCAGAAAAAAACAAAAACCCTAGCTCCTGAACAACTAACGCGTGGATGCCTATTGGTCCCGGTTGGTGCCACCAACCGGGACTAAAGGCCCTCATGCCTGGGCTCGCCACAGCGGCCACGTGGAGGCCCATCTGTCCCGGTTCGTATAAGAACCGGGACTAAAGGCCAAGGGCATTAGTAACGACCCTTTTGTCCCAGTTCCGCAGCCGGGACAGATGGGCCTTATGAACCGGGACAAATGGCCCTTTTTCTACTAGTGATGCGACCCCAATCGCAAGTTGGGCCCCAACCCCGATGGCATCTGCGAGCTGGATTCGGACTCGTCGGCTTGGGGAAAAGCTATCATGCCGCCGTCGTCCCAGTATGTGGAGGAGGAAGAGATGGCTGTGGTGCCGGCTGATTCGCTGGGGGAGGAAGTACCCCCCTTGCCTCCATGTCAACCCAGGTAAATCTTAGTGCAAAATACCTAGGGTTAGGGTCTAGCAATACTGCTTAGTTAGGATACCTAGTGTTAGTTCTAGTTGTACCTAGGGTTAGGCCTGGTTGATTGTAGCAATTTTGTGAGTTCCAATATTGTGTTGAATATGTCATAGTTTATATTGTGCTACTGAATGAGGAACTGCATTTTATTATCTGAATATTATACATAGATCTTAATGACATTTTATTATCCCCATACATAGATCTTAGTGAATGAGGAACTGCTTATGAATGACCATTTTCTGTTATTTTTGTTGTGTATATGTCATAGTTTTTATTGCTGTTATTCAGTGTTGTTTTTACTGAATATTTTTACTATACTGAAATTGTTGTTATTTTGTTTTGTCTTGTGTAGGCCTGAGGAGCCATGGTGTTTATATTTTCAGTTTCCTTCTAAAGATGCTGCCAGAAAGTATGCCCTTGTGAAGATGTATGAGAGACATCACTTATGGCAGTTTGCTTAATGTGATGGAAGTGATAACAGTATTTGCTACCCGAGGAAGGATGGCATAGGGCTGCAAGAAATATCTGTCATCACAAACAACACTGAAGTGGATGATATGATAAATCAATTTAAAACCAGTCAGGCATTGTGTTTGTATGTTAAAGAGGGGAAGTTAAATATGAAGCAACACCAGTAGAACATGAAGAAGTGGACCTAGCTGAAACAATTGTAGATTTAACAGTGGACCAACCTATTGTTTTTGTTGTTAATGAGTCAGGTGTTGTGCACAAAACAACAGATGATTATGTTGGCTCATCATATTTTGTTGGTACACAAGAAAGTGTGAACTATATGCCAATAAAATCAGCTCCTCCACCATGCCAGCTTCTTCTCGGGACACAAAATCACGCAATTGAGCCAGAGAAGGCACATGAAGAGGAGAAAAATAATGCATTGCAGCAGGTTAACACTCAAGTAAATGTTAATTATGCAGATTTCCAGTTTGATACAGATGAGGAGGAGCATGCAGCAAATGAGGACACATCTGATGAAGATGATGACTCAGTATTTGATGAAGACTTTGTAGCTGATCTGGACCTCCCAGATGCAGAAGAAGAATCTGATCCATGGACTATGAAGAAGAAGATAGTGTGGCCAGAGAGGAAGAACAGAGGAGGACAGTAGACAGTGATCTAAAAGAAACAATATCAGACATTAAGAGGAAGAGAGCTCAATAAATGAGTAGTACACACTGTGAGGGGGAGACAGACCCTGAAGATTTATATGACATAGACTTGGAGGAAGAGGGTGATGACTGTCAAGAGATTGCAGTTCCCGATCCCGTTGATAAGAAGGTAAAGAGGCCTGGGCCTACAAGCAGGTACCACTCTAGTGCTACCAGAAGCATGAATGAGGACTGGTATCCATCTTCATGATACAAGCTTTGAAGCTGATGATGATGGCAATGAACCAATGTCCTTTTTAATCCCCTCTGGTAGAAGGATCAGAGCTAAGAAAAGACCACCCAGGGTCTGGTATGATGAGGAAAGGCTACATCCAGAGCAACAATTCCAGCTCAGGCTTTGTTTCAGAGATGTTTACCAATTTAGAGAGGCTCTTGTGAATTTGCATGTGAAACAACTTAGAAGATACAAATATCACAGAAACTGTAGTGATATGATAATAGTGTGCTGTGATGGAGAGGGATGTCAGTTCCACATGGTTGCAGCAAAGATCGGTAATGAGCCCACTTTCTGCAGTAAGAAGATGATATTGGAGCACACATGTCCCACCCAATCTGAGAAGAGAAGGATTAGCTCAAAGTGGCTTGGCAACAAAATGCTTGAAACTATCACATCAGACCCCAACACAACTGTACCTGCTATAGTTGATAAGGCAAAGAGGCAGTTTGGTGTTGAGGTGCCGAAGATGATGGCATGGAGAGAAAAGAGGAAAGCAAAGGAGATTATGCTTGGAGATCACAAGAGGCAATACAAGAGGCCGAGAGATTATTTGGAGACTGTGAAAGCTACAAATCCTGGATCAAGATGCATTGTCAGTACAGTGAGTGGAAAAACAAGAGAAAATCAAACTACATGACCAAGGTTTCATGGTCTTTTTTCTGTTTGAATGCATGTGTTGAGGGATTTTTGAATGGATGCAGGCCATTCATAGGCCTAGATGGTTGTTTCATTAAGTTAACTAGTGGGGCACAAATACTAGCTGCTACTGGAAGGGATGCAAACAATAATATGTACCCCATAGTGATGACCCACAAGTATAGGGAATCTATCGTAGTCCTTTTGATAAGAAAGAGTGTCGAACCCAACGAGGAGTAGAAGGAAATGATAAGCGGTTTCCAGCAAGGTATTCTCTGCAAGTACTGAAATAAGTGGTAACAGATAGTTTTGTGATAGCATAATTTGTAACGAGCAACAAGTAACGAAAGTAAATAAAGTGCAACAAGGTGGCCCAATCCTTTTTGTATTAAAGTACAAGCCTGGAAAAACTCTTATATGATGTAAAGCGCTCCCAGGGACACATGGGAATATCGTCAAGCTAGGTTTCATCACGTTCATATGATTCGTGTTCGGTACTTTGATAATTTGGTATGTGGGTGGACCGGTGCTTGGGTGCTGCCCTTACTTGGACAAGCATCCCACTTATGATTAACCTCTATTGCAAGCATCCACAACTACAACAAAAGTATTAAGGTAAACCTAACCATAGCATGAAACATATGGATCCAAATAAGCCCCTTACGAAGCAACACATAAACTAGGGTTTAAGCTTCTGTCACTCTAGCAACCCATCATCTACTTATTACTTCCCAATGCCTTCCTCTAGGCCCAAATAATGGTGAAGTGTCATGTAGTCGACGTTCACATAACACCACTAGAGGAGAGGCAACATACATCTCATCAAAATATCGAACGAATACCAAATTCACATGACTACTAATAGCAAGACTTCTCCCATGTCCTCAGGAACAAAAGTAACTACTCACAAAGCATAAACATGTTCATAATCAAAGGGGTATTAATATGCATATAGAATCTGAACATATGATCTTCCACCAATTAAACCAACTAGCATCAACTACAAGGAGTAATTAACACTACTAGCAACCTACTAGCACTAATCCCGGACTTGGAGACAAGAATTGGATACAAGAGATGTACTAGGGTTTTGAGAGGAGATGGTGCTGATGAAGATGTTGATGGAGATTGCCCTCTCCCGATGAGAGGAGTGTTGGTGATGATGATGGCGATGATTCCCCCCTCCGGGAGGGAAGGTTCCCCGGCAGAACAGCTCCGCCAGAGCCCTAGATTGGTTCCGCCAAGGTTCTGCCTCGTGGCGGTGGAGTTTCGTCCGAGAAGATGGCTTGTTATTTTTTCCCATCGAAAGACTTCATATAGCCGAAGATGGCCACCAGAGAGCCACCAAGGGGCCCACGAGTTAGGGGGCGCGCCCAGGGGGTAGGGCGCGCCCCCACCCTCGTGGGCAGGGTGTGGCCCCCTGGTGAAGTTCTTGCTCTCAGTATTTTTTATATATTTGGAAAACGTCTTCCGTGAAGTTTCAGGACTTTTGGAGCTGTGCAAAATAGGTCTCTAATATTTGCTCCTTTTCCAGCCCAGAATCCCAGCTGCCGGCATTCTCCCTCTTTATGTAAACCTTGTAAAATAAGAGAGAATAGGCATAAGTATTGTGACATAATGTGTAATAACAGCCCATAATGCAATAAATATCGATATAAAAGCATGATGCAAAATGGACGTATCACATAACATTTGGAGTGGTTGGAGTTGAAGACACACCAAATTGGTCCTGGTTTTTGACTCAACTCAAGTATGCCCTAGGAGGGACTGAAGAGGGAAAATTTGGGAAGTACACATTCATGTCTGATAGACAGAAGGTGAGTTCATCTACATCTTCACTTGTCCCTAAATTTGTAGTATATCTTCTTCATTAATTTGTCCTGTATTTAGTTTAATTACTTCATTAATTTGTTCTTCATGTAGTCTAATTAGTTCATTAATTTGTTCTGCATTCAGTTTAATTACTAAATTAATTTGTTCTGCATGTAGTCTAACTAGTTCAACACTTAGTATAATTAGTTCATTAATTTGTTTTGCATTTAGATTAATTACTTCATTAATCTGGTCTGCATTTAGCATAATTAGTTCAACACTTAGTATAATTAGTTCATTAATTTGTTTTGCATTCAGTTTAATTAGTTTATTAATTTGTTCTGCATTTAGTCTAATTAGTTCATTAATTAGTTCAGCACTTACCCTAGTTGGTATGTGTCGAGGGGTAACGCGTCTTGTCGACACTTAGGTCAAGAGGGTCTAGGGTGACCCAAAAGGGCCAACATAGCCTAACCAACCTTTCATTGACCCCATCTACCCAAGATGGCATGTGTCGAGTGGTAACGCGTCTTGTCGACAGTTAGGTCAAGATAGCCTAGGGTGACCCAAAAGGGCCAACATAGCCCAAGCAACCTTTATTTGAACCAACCTAGCCTAGTTGGCATGTGTCGAGTGGTAACGCATCTTGTCGACAATTAGGTCAAGATAGCCTAGGGTGACCCAAAAGGGCCAACATAGCCCAAGCAACCTTTATTTGAACCCACCTACCCTAGTTGGCATGTGTTGACTGGTAACGCATCTTGTCGACAGTTAGGTCAAGATAGCCTAGGGTGACCCAAAACGGCCAACATATCCCAAGCAACCTTTATTTGAACCCACCTACCCTAGTTGGCATGTGTCGAGTGGTAACGCATCTTGTCGACACTTAGGTCAAGATAGCCTAGGGTGACCCGAAAGGGCCAACATAGCCCAAGCAACCTTTATTTGAACCCATCTACCCTAGTTGTCATGTGTCGAGCGGTAACGCGTCTTGTCGACACTTATGTCAAGATGGCCTAGGGTGACCCAAAAGGGCCAACATACCAATTAAATTGAATTAAATGAAAATAATAGTACTACAACAATTAAATTGAATTAAATGAAAATAATCGTACTACAACAATTAAATTGAATTAAATCAAAATAATAGTAGTACACCAATTAAATTAAATTTGTTTTGATAATTTCTTTCATTTTAACAAATTCAAAATCCTTTGCATGGTCTGCTGAATGCAGTCGCAACAGTCTTTCCAAGCTGCCCTCATAGGTACTGCTTGAGGCACATTTATGCCAACTTTTAGAGAGCAAGATTCAAAGGAGAGTACTTGAAGAAATGCATGGATGCAGCTACATATGCTTACACTGAACATGACTTTCAGTTGGAAATGGAGAGCATGAAGGCTGAGTGCAAGGCTGTTTGGGAGTGGATGTCAAGGATTCCTCCAAAAGCTTGGTCAAGACATGCAATGGATACTAACTGCAAAACTGATCTGGTGGTCAATAACTTAAGTGAAGTTTTTAATAAGTACATACTTGATGTAAGGAACAAGTCAATTGTCACTATGATCGATGGGATCAAGGACAAATTTCGGGTAAGGTATCAGCAAAAGAGAGAGGGTGGACTAGTTTCAAGATGGGAAATTGCACCAACTTATGCTGAGAAGTTAGAGATGAACAAGAGATATGCAAGGGACTGCAAATCATTTATAGCTGGACCAGGCTTTTCCATGTGAGTAGTGGGTACAAGGCATACTCTGTTGACACTAACATGAGAATATGTGGCTGTAAGAAGTGGGACATCTCTGGAATTCCTTGCAACCATGGTTGTTCTGCCATCTATAGATCCAAACAACTACCAGAGGACCATGTAAATGTGTTCTTCAAAAAGGCTATGTACTTGGAGTCATACAAGCCTATAATTTACCTATTTCCTGGTCTTGATTGTTGGGTGAAAACTTCAACTCCTGACATTGACCCATCTCAGATCAAAGAAGACAAGAAGGGACCAGCAGAAGAGAAAAGGAATAAAGGCGGGTTTGAGCCCCCTCAAGCAAAGCAGACATCAAGGATGGCTACAATAACTTGTAGTAATTGCAAGTTGCAGGGCCACAAATACACAAGTTATGCAAAGCCATTGAGGCCAGATCTGCAAATTAGGAAGAACAAACACATGGTATGTTCTTTTTGACTTCCTTCTCTGTCTCATCATTCATTAAGTATCACTGAAATTTATCCAACAAAAATAATTGCAGGAAAACAGGACATCCCCTGCATGGCAGCAAGGTGGAAGCTCAACATCTGGTACAACAACTCCTAGGGGTGCAGGCTCTACATCTGCTTCAAGGGGTTCATCTGCTGCTTCTTCAAGGGGCAACTCTACTAGAGTTGCTGCTACATCTGCTAGAGCTGCTAGTTCATCTGCTGGAGCTGCAAATTCTTCTCCTTCTGGTGCTGGTACTGCTGCTGCAAGGAGAGGTGCAAAAACAGGTGCAAGAAGCTTCAATCCTCCAAGAACTACTGTAGAAGCTTCAACTAGCCAGCCAACAGGAAATAGGTCCAAAAGGAAAAGATACATGAGCAATAGGATGGAGGGGTACTTCTATGCTAGTGGGAACTACTGAGAGTTCTTGTTTGACCATGTATCCAAGTGCATGTGTGCTCCATCAGGCACTAGAGCACTTTATCTATGCCAAGACTAAATTTGAACTTATGTAATGCTATGTTGAACCTATGTGTGGCACTAAGAACTACTGTTGTGTATTGCTATGTTGAACCTATGTATACATCTTGGTTTTATGCTATGAGGAACTAATATCTATAATTCTTGTGTACTGCTATGTTGGCTTGCATGATCATCATATATATATATATATATAATTCTATGCTTGCACTGCCATATTTACTCTGTACTGCTATGTTGTTTGCCTGATCATCACATTCTGTGCATAATAATAATGTTGTAAGTTCCTGGTATACTCATGCCATAAGTTACTAGTATGTCACCACATTCTGTGCCCAATAATTTGACTATCACACCAGTTTCACCTGGACTGATATAAATATAATACAAGAGACTGTATTGCAAATTAATTTCAAATTCATGCCATAAGTTCAAATTCTAGACTTGAAGATAAACTGCATAATTCAGTACAAATTTAACCATTACAACAGTACAGTGCACTTCTAGTTAGGTCTGATTATTCAGTGCAACAGAGCACAACTACACCAATACAATACCACATTACATAATTAAAACTCATCACAAATCTCCTTTAACTTCTTGATCTTGTCCTTGTAGCCATGCTTCTGTTTCAGCAAATCAAAAATGATGTACTCCAGCCTTTTCTTTTCTTCCTTTAGTTGGTCTTTCTCTGTGAGCACTTGGTCTCTCTCTACCACAAGCTTATCCCTCTCCTTCTCTGCCTTTGCCCTGAGTAATTGATGTAGATTTGTGCAACCATGGCCTGCCAGCTTCTTCTTCTCCATCTCCTCTTTCAGATCACTAAGAGCCAACCTAGCATTGCCCTGCTGAGTAATCGCCTCCTCCTTGTCAGCCACCATCTTTGCAAAATCAAGTTTGAAAAATCTCAGCTCTTCCTCCATCTTCCTCTTTTCTCCAACTAATTTGAAATTGTGGTCACCAAGCATAACATTGTCTCTCACCATGTCCTCGTTTTCTTTGTCATACATGCTCCACAATTCAGTTAGGCAGAACTGCAAAGCCACTGACCACTCAGGGTCTATCCACTCTAGATAGTTGCACTTTAGTTCAGGCTGAAATTCAGAAAAAATATTGTCAATCATACTACAAAAGAGATGTTCTCAATAAAAAATTGTAACCATTTAAGAGAAGAAACAATTATGAAAGCCTATAAAAATTAATATGTGCTGTTAATAAGAAATTATTGTCAATTTTAACAGCATATAACCTAAATATATGTTGTCAATAATTATAACAACAACTATATTGTGTCCACCAAATTATTTAATATAGCATAATTTCCTACTGGCATTAACAATTTTGTACACTACTAAATTATTTAGAGCATAATTTCCAACTGCCAGAGCATCATTTCCTACTGTCAGAGCATAACCACAAAATTATATCCAACTATGGGCAGTGACAATTCTTTACACTAATAAGTAGAGCAATATTTCCTTGTGGCAATTGAATGGAGCAGAAACTAACTAAGATTAACTAATTACAATACTAAGCAACATACCTTCTCCTGACCACAAGCAAGAAAACATCGGCCAGTGTCAGTAGATTGAAATGCTACTAGCCTGAGGCAAGGCTCTTGATGCAGACAGCGAGAGGAGAGCTCATAAGCAATGCCACTCCATTCATAGCATGGGATTGTCCTGGGAAGCTAAAACCCCAAGAGATTGAACAAATCAGCGAGTTGGTAAGAAATCCCCAAGTCAAGAACCCTAACCCTAAATGCTGGAATCCCCAAATGAACGTACCTGGCTAGTCACTCACTCATCGTCCAAAGAAGAAGAGCTTGACCCCTCGCTCCAAGAAACCATGGCGGAGTGGCGGACGGTGGCGGCACCGGCGGTCGTCGAGGTCGAGACAGAGCGGTCGGATGTGCTCTGGTGCGGTCTGGTCCGACCAGCGACCCGCGCGGCCCACTAATAAATGGGCGCGGAAATGGGCGTCACCCTCCGTCAGCTCGCACCACATAGACCCGAAAGGTGGGTCCCACCTGTCGGTTTCGCTGTTTCCGCGGCCAAATCAGCCCATCAGTGCTCCGCGTTACCGATTAGTCTCAGAGTCGGTGACATGGCTCAAATCTGGTACTGACCGGTTACCCTAGCCCCAAGTGTGGTGGTTCTGGGCAAATAACTCATTTATCTATTGTCATAGAGCATCTCCACTCGTTGGAGCCCCCAGGGGCGTTTCTTCTGCCGAATGAAGCCTGCGCCGGCGGTAATCTGGCCTTGGGGAGCAAAATCTCCCAGCGGTGGCCTCCCCAAGGAGCCACCTCGCCGCCACTTGTCCTCCCAGCATTGGTGGGGGGAGAAAAGGAGGAGAGATAGGTGGTTGGTGGGGGAGAAAAGGAGGAGAGGTGGGCGGTTGGTGGGGAAGAAAAGGAGGAGAGAGAGAGCGCATGGCCCTTTTTGCATGCAAAAGATCCTTGTCCAAAACCGGTGCTAATCGATGTCCTGGGGGCGTGACTGGGATCATTTTTGTCCGCCGGCGGTAAAAAAGGGCTCCTGGGGGCGTGGGTCGAGATGCTCTTATTTTTGTTAACCACAAAAATATCATCTCCCAAGTAAACTGAGTGCCTCAAGATTGGCACATGGCTTACTTTCAGATATATCCTGCGCACCCGCCATTGATGTTTACGATGTACATCACACAATTCTATCCTCCGCCTCCCAGGCACATGGCTTCCCACAGCCGCCTGCACCTCCATTTGCACGTGCTCTCCATCGGTCGGCTGATGCCTCCTCCACCACCTCAATCCAAACCCGACACCTCCACCACCGGCACCTCGATGACGGACGCGCCCCCACCACCTCGGCATCGGCCGCATCGACATCACCTCGACATCGGCGACCAGATCTACCCCATCGGATCAAGGTAAGCCACTCCATTTTCTCTTTTTTCCTATTACTTTATTATTAATTAGCGCTATATTTTGTATGTATGAAAAATATTAAAGCATGGAGCTTTTTTTTAGATAGTATGTTTGCATTCAAACCACAAAATAACATAAAGTCCTTGACCCAAACAAACACACCCTAACACACGCACAAAGAACCAGAATAACAAAGAGCACCCTAAAACAACCACTAAAACACGAAGTGTTGGGGAATGTAGTAATTTCAAAAAAATTCCTACGCACATGCAAGATCATGGTGATGTATAGCAACGAGAGGGAAGAGTATCGTCCACGTACCCTCGTAGACCGTAAGTAGAAGCGTTATGAGAACGCGGTTGATGTAGTCGAACGTCTTCACGATCCGACCGAACCAAGTACCGAACACACGACACCTCAGAGTTCAGCACACGTTCAGCTCGATGACGTCCCACGAACTCCGATCCAGCAGAGCTTCACAGGAGTGTTCCATCAGCATGATAACGTGTTGACGGTGATGATGTTGCTACCGACGCAGGGCTTCGCCTAAGCACCGCTACGATATGATCGAGGTGGATTATGGTGGAGGGGGGCACCACACACGGCTAAGGGATCAATGATCAACTTGTGTGTCTTGAGGTGCCCCCCTGCCCCCGTATATAAAGGATGGAGGAGGGGAGGCCGGCCAGCCCCTAGGGCGTGCCAGAAGTGTGGAGTCCTACTAGGACTCCCTACCTCCCATATGGAATAGGAAAAGGGGAAGGGAAAAGGAGAAGGAAGGAAGGGGGCGCCCCCCTTCCCTAGTCCAATTCGGACCAGACCATGGGGAGGGGTGCGGCCACCTTTTGAGGCCTTTCTCTCCTTTCCCGTATGGCCCATTAAGGCCCAATACGAATTCCCATAACTCTCCGGTACTCCGAAAAATACCTGAATCATTCGGAACCTTTCCGATGTTCGAATATAGTCGTCCAATATATCGATCTTTACGTCTCGACCATTTCGAGACTCCTCGTCATATCCCCGATCTCATCCGGGACTCCGAACTACCTTCGGTACATCAAATCACATAACTCATAATACAAATCGTCACCGAACATTAAGTGTGCGGACCCTACGGGTTCGAGAACTATGTATACATGACCGAGACACATCTCCGGTCAATAACCAATAGCGGAACATGGATGCTCATATTGGCTCCTACATATTCTACGAAGATCTTTATCGGTTAAACCGCATAACAACATAAGTTGTTCCCTTTGTCATCGGTATGTTACTTGCCCGAGATTCAATCGTCGGTATCTCAATACCTAGTTCAATCTTGATACCGGCAAGTTTCCTTACTCATTCCATAATACATCATCCTGCAACTAACTCATTAGTTACAATGCTTGCAAGGCTTATAGTGATGTGCATTACCGAGAGGGCCCAGAGATACCTCTCCGACAATCGGAGTGACAAATCCTAATCTCGAAATACGCCAACTCAACAAGTACCTTCGGAGACACCTGTAGAGCACCTTTATAATCACCCAGTTATGTTGTGACGTTTGGTAACACACAAAGTGTTCCTCCGGTAAATTGGAGTTGCATGATCTCATAGTCATAGGAACATGTATAAGTCATGAAGAAAGCAATAGCAACATACTAAATGATCAAGTGCTAAGCTAACGGAATGGGTCAAGTCAATCACATCATTCTCCTACTGATGTGATCCCGTTAATCAAATGACAACTCATGTCTATGGCTAGGAAACTTAACCATCTTTGATTCAACGAGCTAGTCAAGTAGAGGCATACTAGTGACACTCTGTTTGTCTATGCATTCACACATGTATCAAGTTTCCGGTTAATACAATTCTAGCGTAAATAATAAACATTTATCATGAAATAAGGAAATGAATAATAACTTTATTATTGCCTCTAGGGCATATTTCCTTCATGAAGATCTCTGGAGCTCCGTTGTCATCATCCCTGAACCTTGCGAGAAGACCCCTGCATCACAAGACTCTGGAACCAGACCCAAACAGGTCATCATTTTCAACCACATACGACATAATCACCGCCACGCTGCTCCCCCTTATCTTCCCTCTGATGCCAAAAAGATAAGGACACACATGTGCATCCAATACGCCCGCTCCAGCCTTCGTCGATTGTTGCTTTCTGTACCACTATATGCACCCCTTGTATAAGGATGTAGTGTGTATGGAATTGCAACTGAACACATTGGCAACTTATGGGTGGATTTTCACAGATAAGAGAAATGCATGTTCTACGCCTACTTCGCCTTGCTCGTCATCCCTTGAATAAATATTAGCAGGTTCGATAGGATCCTGTGGCAATCTTTGTTTACACAATGCAACTAAAATGAACATCCGATTTAAAAGAATTCTTGTTATTTATCCTTCATCAAGGTAAAAAAAACTTAATTGGAAGCACTAGATACTTGGGTATTGGACATCAATACAAAACTAGCAACACTTCTAACTAATCCTCTTCCGAAGAAGGATGCTAAGCATATTATCATGCATACTAACATGCATAACATAATCTTTGATACATTGACAAATTCAAGCACACATAAGTATATATATTTCTACAAAACATTCATTCCAAAAGACTAAATTGTAAGGCTCATCACATACTTCTAACTAAATAATGCATAACATGCATAGCTTAAATGAAATAGCTATTTTATTTACTAGGAATGGAGTTTAGCACCGCGACCAGCGTCGGGATAGAAGAATCAGGCAGGGTGTACAAGCATGCAGTAAGCATGGGATACAACAATGCAGGGCAGCTCAACCCCGTCACCACCATAACCACAACAGTGCCGAACAATGCGGGTGGAGCCGCTTGGGGTGGTCTCGGGGCCCGTCGGGACAGCGTGGGTGAGGCACGTGTTTGAAGAGGAGAGAGAAGAGAAGCAGGCTACAGATTCGGGCAAGTACAATAGTGACATAGCCCAAATGTTGTAATCTAGAATAAGCCAGAACCAAATAAAACTCCCAAGTTGTGAATGGATTGTTCGTGTAGTCATGTCTTCATTGTGAATTGTGAGCGCTAAATCACTATTTTCCAACCATCTGTTGTTCATTATTATAAGGTAGAATGTAGTAGCACTTGTGTTTGGTATTGTTGGCCTGTTACTTTTGTCTTCAGAACTGAGATCGTTTCCTTCACTGAGAAGGAACAAAAGGCAAACATTCGTTGATTGATAGTGCAATTGGAGACAAACATGATGACTGGTAACAATGGCGACATGTCCTTTTCTCCCAATTATATCCAGGAAGTTAATCTCCAGAAGCAACAAACATTGATATGAGCCATGATAGTACAGTTTTAAAATGATCAGACCAACAATAGGTGATAGCTAACTTGTACATGCTAGTGCTCTGTGATTGTATAGCATTGTTAATTCCAAAAAAGTACATGATCTCTTCATTTATTTATGCTTGGCCATGTGATTTACACCTCTGGTCTTAAAGAGATTGTTTGATATTGTCAAAAACTCGTTTGTCGCTTGCCGTCTAGCCATAGATGTATCTTCGAAAGATGTAATTGTGGTTGTAATATGCTGCAGCTCCTTGCTACTATTGCCTTCTTTTTCCATATGGTTGAAAATGTAACAAAAATTGTATGTATATAGTCAACAATCTGCAAAAACAAAACCCAAGAACTCTCCAATCATGCATGACGTGCCTTGGTTCGTAAATAATACCGCTCTCTTTGGTTTCCTCCATTCTCTCAGCACTTACTCTAGCATTCTGTTTTTTCATATGAGAACTTGGCAGCACAACTAGTAGGACAAAGCACACATACTGGTTTCAGAACAGCTGGACAATTTATAATGGTTATCAGGTCACACATAACAGATGCGGTTGTTAGATTCATGCATTCTATCTAGGGTTGTGTCGTTACAAAAACTCCATGTTGTCAATAAGATAGATTTTTTTACCAAAACGCCATCAATTAAACTATCATGTTGATGGAGCACATTTTTATTCACAGTTAGAAATAATAAATGATTAACATCGAGCTGTGTATTGTTGTTCCCTGAAGCAACTATTGTCTATCTATTGTTTGTTACACCAATATAACTCCTTTCTCATTTATCACTTTGTATGCTTCGGAAGATCACATGCTATAATCTAGAATAAGCTGGTACAAAATAAATCGTTTTTTTGGATTTCCATATGTTTCCATACATGTTATAATCTAGAATAAAGAAGTAGTAACTAGTAAGTAAACTAGCGCGTTGGGTGACTGTTTTCCATCCATATGTTGTTCATCTACTACCTCTATAAAAAGAAGAGAGGGGGAAGATCCAAACAATCAGACTCATCCATCAACAATATCTAATGGCCCTTAAAACTTCCATGGCTAACGCAACAAACCACGCATTAAGCCACTATCCATCCATCGATAACCCTGCCCCATTGTTCAGAAAAAAGCAAACAACGTACGCCCCCATGTCCGACCTCGACCTCTCGCCCCCTCCTCCTCTCGCGCCGTTCGCCGCCCCACCGTTCCTCTCGCAGCCGTTAGTCGCCTGAGCCACCAGCCACGCCCTTCGCCGCTGGAGCCGCCCGCCACGCCCTTTGCTACCGGAGCCGCCCTTCACTGGGGTAGCCCCATCACTGGGAGTCCGGGGACGAGGAGGACAACGTCGACTACGAGGACGAGGAGCACCGAGAGGCCAGACATTGTCTGATCCGCACCGTGCCGACCGTCGACTGGTTCGATGTTGAGGGCAACGAGGTATCCGACGCGCAGCCGCTCGAGGACCCCGAGGTGAGCGCCGCTCTGCTACCGGTGCGCCTATTTTCCCTCCTGCGTCCTTTGATTCCGTATGCAGCGAGGTGTTTGACGCTTGTTGTTCATGTCGCACGCGTGAAATGTCATGAGAGCGGTGACTGCCGTTTGCTGCTGATTTTGATTAGCTTCAGCGTCTTCTATTGGATTGGAGAATAGCGAATCTACACATCCTTATGGTTCAAGATGGCCATTCTTGGGCAAGGGGATACATATTTTGCGTTAGATCAGAAACATCAATTGTTTTCTTCCTTCATGCAAATTTCCATTGCATCGTAGAGAGTGCATTCTTTGGGAAAGTAGTGGCTGCACCCACTTTCGGTGCACCCACGGTGCACCCACGCAAAAAACATATCAAAACATTCCGAAAAAATATGAAACTTCGTGGAAATGATGATCAACAAATGTTATGAGGGCTTGCCAAATTTGGTGGGTCAAATAACATTCGAGAAGCGCTCTACAAAAAAGACAAAATTGCAAAATCTACTCAAACAATGCACGTACATTTTGACTAATTTTCAGTGATTTTGTCTTTTTTGTAGAGAGCTCCTCGAATGTTAATTGGCCACCAAATTTTTCAAGCCCCCATAACATTTGTTGATGATCATTTTCACAAAGTTTCAGATTTTTTCGAAATGTTTTGATATGTTTTCTTGCGTGGGTGCGCCATGGGTGCACCTTGCATCATATTGTGTTCGGTGCCATTGCCCACTGGACACCCATTTGCAAAAAATCTTGACCGGCCAAAATGGCTCGCCAAGTAGCAGATGCAGACCTCGGTGCCATTGTGTTCCAGAAATTGGATGTTGGAAATACCGGCATTTCAAAACGCGAGCACATAGTGAAGACGGGTCTGTCAACAACCTCCATCCTTGTTTGGCAAGGATAGCAAGATTGAAAAGGGCCATGTCACGGAAGCCCATACCACCAAGCGCCTTAGGTGTAGTAAGCCACTCCCAAGAGCGCCAATGCAATTTCCTTTTCCCATCTTCACGGCCCCACCACTCATCAGCAATAATCTGACGAAACTTCTCGCAAATATCAACAGGAAATTGAAAGCAGCTCATAATATATGTAGGAATAGCTTGAATAATGGACTTTAGTAAAGCTTCTTTTCCCGCTCTAGAAATTGGTCGTTCATACCATGCAAAAAATACTAGCCCAAGCACGATCAAGCAAAAACATGAAATAATTAGTTGGAGATTTTCCTATTTCGGTAGGCATACCAAGATAGTAGTCATTTAAAGCTTCATTTGAGATCCCCAACAGATTTTTAACTCGCTGTTTGACATGCTCCGGACAATGCTTCCCAAAGAACAAAGAAGATTTATCCTTGTTGACCAACTGCCCGGAACCCTGACAGTAAAGATTCAAAGTAGACTCCAAAACCTCCACACTATGTGTATCATTCCGTGCAAAGAAGATACTGTCATCGGCAAAAATAAGATGTGAGATAGGTGGGCCTAGTCGGCCATTCTTAATACCATGTAGCTTGCCGCAATTCTCCTTCTGAAACAACAGACTTGACAAACCTTCAGTACACAAGAGGAACAAATAAGGGATGATTGGGTCACCTTGTCGGATACCTCTAGAGGGTACAACTGGATTAGTAAGTTCTCCATTAACCCTGACAGCATAGCAAACATTAGTGACACATCTCATAACAAAAGCAATCCATCTCGGAGCAAAACCCAGCTTGGAGAGACAGCCATGAAGATAGTCCCATTGAACGTGATCATAGGCCTTCATCATATCAATCTTCATCACAAAGAATTGTTGCTTAGCTCGTTGTTTACAAATAGTGTGTAGGAACTCATATGCAATAAGAGTGTTGTTTGTAATCAAACGCCCAGGAACAAAGGCACTTTGTAAATCAGAAATAACAACGGGCATTAGAGCAGTTGTTTTCACAGCCATGCTACACTTTATCTACACCGACAAGCCGCCTTGCGTCGAAGACTATGTGGACTTCTTGGCATATCATGTACTACAACGACGGAAATGTGTAGGAGTAGAGATTTTGGAACAGTTGGATAATTTATAATAGTGTTGTCACACAAAACAAATGCAATTGCCACATTCATGCAATCCCTGTGTCAACTTCATGAAATTGTTATTCATGCATTCCTTGTCCTTGTTTCCATCTTTTCAAAATCCATGCAACAAGATATAATATATTTTTTATACCAAAACACCATCAAGTAGACTATCTCTTGTTGATGGTGCACATATAATCAAAATTACGATCTAAATATTTAGCATATGTTGTCAATTGTTGCTTTAACAACAACAAAAAAACTGCAACCCTAGAATTCTTTTGCAATACCTTGATGGCACATGCTTTTCTCTAGACTTGTTTAGGAGAAAAAGCTTCATTCCTCAAATTTTCATCTCACTTTAGAGGGGAAAAAAGCAGCACATCATTCAAACTAGAGCTGAGTTATAAAGTATGACCTTATAGTACTAATCTTATTACGCAACTAGTTTTGATAAATCAAGCAAACAACCATATCAATAAATTTGCGAGATGGGAATTATTATTTGTTACTCTCTCCATTCCAGAATATAAGAGGACCAATTTTTAGTCAAATATATATGCTTTTTTGCAAGGAACAGGAGCGAAGGTAAGGGGGGACGGGCGGGGGGCAGCCCCCCCCCCCCAATGGCTGCACCGTACTGAGGTACCGTAGCGTAGGTCCCAGGTAGATTAGGCAAGGCCAATTTTTTTGAGCAACTGCACCCTTTATTAAACGTTCAAACACATGGGGATAAAGATGATATCGGGCAAAATACTAAGCCACACATGGCGCCCGGGGCTAAGAGAGGCAGCTGCCTTTGCTAAAGCATGTGCCTCTCCGTTATGCTTCCTATTCTCATGAAGACACTTTACATCCTGGAAATGACTCCTCTCGTGCTTGATATCTTGTAAGATAGAAAAGTATCGGCAAGGAACTTCGTCTTGTATGTTCATCACTACCTCCAAGCAATCTGAGGCCAAACATATGGATTGAACCTGCAAATCCAAGGCGAGAGAGAGGGCCTCGCAACATGCCTGTGCTTCGAGTATAGTTGGGTCGAGGCGGCCTTCATAGATGATGGCCGAGGCACCCAAGTAGTTTCCTCGTTTGTCCCTGCAGATCACTGCTGCAGCTGCGCGGTCTCCGATCTTGGAAAAGCATGCATCAACATTCAGTTTAACATCATGGTGCTCAGGCGGGAGCCACGCATGCGAAGGTGAATCCCCCTGGCCACTTCTAGTCACATGCAGGTCCCTGGAAATCACATGCAGGTCCCCTGAAGTTACATGTAGGTCCTTGGGACGTGGTTTCTTGTACGGCATCATCTCGAGCTCTGCTAGAAACTTATCAACGAAAATATGGGTACTTAGTGGACTCTGGTACTGATCGTCATGGATGGCACGACGTCTCGCCCACCATATGGCCCACATTGTCACTAATACCCGTGCTAGGTCGACCGGACACTACAAGAAATATGTCAACTTATGACCTTCTGTCAGTGACCCTCAAAGAATTGGTCATAAATTTATGACCATTTTAGACCAATTGGTCAAAAGCTGTTCTGGGGGCTTCAAACCCTAAACCATTGCGACCATTTTGGTCAGAAAGGTCGTAATTTCCTTACACGAAATGGTCACAAAGCAAACAGTGCTAGTCCGCTGCCTTATTTCTAGTTGTTAATGACCAATATAGATGGTCATAACCTTGTAGATTGTGGTGGGTTGTGATGACTAGGCGCCATCTCATCAGTTTTGCCTATGTGTCATGTCCATGTGGCAGTTTTTGCCCTAGGTTGTGAAGCAACCTATATTTCTATCATTCCCAAAATTCCCAAAAAAATCTCATAAATTCTTTGGGTCATATCTTCATCAAATATGTAAAAATCCTTCCTTGCCTAGTTCAAAACTAATTCAACAATATTCATTTTCCTATTATGTTCACAACAACACTTTATGAAGGAAGTGCTATTTATATATTCTTGATTGCCCTACGAATTTTTGGGCACTCTTTCCTATCCAAATTATTACTGCATGACAAAATTCAGCTCCATTTGCCTAGCAAATCTTCCTCGGCAAATTTCCAAAGTTTTTGTCCACCTAGAAGCATTGTGAAGGAAGTACCTTTTTTATATCTCTAAATGACATGAAATTTATACAGTTTCTTCATATGCCCAAATTATCACCCTCCTCCAAATTGCAGCTCAGTCAAATCATTTATGTGAGCCCAGGTTCAATTTATATTTTATGGCCAAATTGGCACGTTGCAAAGCAAGTGTTATATAGACCCCTCCTATTACCCTCAAAATTTTCGGGCACTCTTCCATACCCAAATCATTGCCACATGATAATATTCAGCTCAATTTTCCTAGTAAATCTTTCTCGGGAAATTTCCAAAGTTTCTACCTCGAGAGAAGCTTTGTGAAGTAAGTACTAGCTAGGCTTACCCAAATGATCTGAAAATTTACCAGCGCATGACGATACCTAAGTAACTTACCTACACCAATTTTGAGCTCATTTCATTCATCCAATCTCTCTCACTAGTTTTCCCAAGTTTCTGTCCATAGAAGAGCATTGTGAAGGAAGTACTACTTTGGCATGTCCAAATGGTATCAAGTTTCTACAATGCTTTACTATGCCCAAATAACCATCATCCACAAAATTTCAGCTCAATCCATTCATTATTTTGAGCCCAGCTTCAACATTCATATTTTTGTCCAGCGTGGTACTTTGCAAAGCAAGTACCACCTAGGGTCCTCCTTTTGAGCTAAAAATTTGTGAAGACATTCTCCTTAGTAGATGATCATCCTCAGCCAAAACTCACGCCCATTGGCCATGTGCATTTCCCGTACCGCTAATCAAACACTTGGCTGCTAATTCATGTTTGAGCATCGATCGGTCTTCTCGTGAGAATCTTATGTTGTAATTTTCTTCCTAGCACCAACCTGGGGAGTGCCCAACCCACTAGACATGCCTAAGCCGCCCAGAACACACGGCAACATTACGGTCACGCGGTGACTACGCGACGGGCATGCGAGTTTACGCGCTCTAGAGTTGAGGCCCTCGGCCACTGCCCAAACCTCGACGTATCGCCACCAAACCATGTATTTATGATTAAATATGTCCTTATGTAACTAGAAATGATTTTTGGAAAAAATAAATAGCAAACTATGAGGCAGCTGCAGTTCAAATTTGACCCGCTTCCAACTGAATCGGCGGAAATTTGTCTTTTTCACGAGAGGTGGATCAAAATTTTTTACACCCAACCATTTTGTCAATTGTGCATTAAATATGGCCTAGTATTTTATAAAAATGATTCGGTCCAATTTTGCAACAATTATTTGGTAGTTCCTTCACAAAAAAACCTCCTTTCGGGGACTCGAAAAATGGAAAATGGTTTTTTCGTCCAACGAAAATGAAAACTTCCTTAGGCAACATTGTTTGCCATTCCAATATGCACCCTTGTGCACAATATGAGATCATTTGAACAAACTATGCCATGAATGTGGCCATACGATTGATCATTTGGCTTGAAAGCCATTGATCTCCACACATGATAGCTCGTTTCTGAGAACACTTTTTTAAAATAATTGCCGTATTACAAGTTTGTTATTTTTCCTAGGAACTTGGCCACATATGATGACACAATGCGAAGGTTTCCCAATTTTTTGATTTTCTTTTGAATTTTTTATACCCGTTTCAAAATGCGGTCAAAACGGCGGGAATGACCGTTCCTAGCTAGTGGTTGAATCTTGGAATTTTTTTGGTTTTTCTCTGATTAAATAGATACTTATGTACCTAGAAATGATTTTTGAAAAAAATAAATAGCAAACTATGAGGCAGCTGCAGTTCAAATTTGACCCGCTTCCAGCTGAATCGGCGGAAATTTGCCTTTTTCACGAGAGGTGGATAAAATTTTTTTACACCCAACCATTTTGTCAATTGTGCATTAAATATGGCCTAGTATTTTATAAAAATGATTCGGTCCAATTTTGCAACAATTATTTGGTAGTTCCTTCACAAAAAAACCTCCTTTCGGGCCCTCGAAAAATGGAAAATGGTTTTTTCGTCCAACGAAAATGAAAACTTCCTTAGGCAACATTGTTTGCCATTCCAATATGCACCCTTGTGCACAATATGAGATCATTTGAACAAACTATGCCATGAATGTGGCCATAAGATTGATCATTTGGCTTGAAAGCCATTGATCTCCACACATGATAGCTCGTTTCTGAGAACACTTTTTTAAAATAATTGCCGTATTACAAGTTTGTTATTTTTCCTAGGAACTTGGCCACATATGATGACACAATGCGAAGGTTTCCCAATTTTTTGATTTTTTTGAATTTTTTATACTCGTTTCAAAATGCGGTCAAAACGGCGGGAATGACCGTTCCTAGCTAGTGGTTGAATCTTGGAATTTTTTTGGTGTTTCTCTGATTAAATAGATACTTTTGTACCTATAAATGATTTTTGTAAAAAATAAATAGCAAACTATGAGGCATCCGCAGTTCAAATTTGACCCCCTTCCAGCTGAATCGGTGGAAATTTGTCTTTTTCACCAGAGGTGGATCAAAACTTTTTACACCCAATAATTTGGTCAATTCTGAATTAAATATGGCCTAGTATTTTAGAAAAATGATTTGGTCCAATTTTGCAACAAATATATTATAGGTCCTTCAGAAAAAACTTAGTTTGGACACTCAAAAAATGATTAAAAATAGCTAGAAAGATCAGAAATGCATACAAATTGGTGCTCATCCATAAAATGTGGTCTAGCTTGAGTGAAAATTTGTATAATGCCCTTTTGCAAAATATTTTTGATAGTTGCTTCACAAAATAGCTCTATCTTTAGTATTTGGAAATTATTTTAAATCACAGATTTCTGGGACCAATCAGAACACTTCTCACGGATCACCCCACTCTATGTGATCTGAACCGTCCATACCAGGCGAATCCAACGTCTCTCACTCCACTCCTCAGCGGGCCAACCCAAACCCTAACTCCACTCCTCTCCCCTCTCTCCCCCGATTCAGATCCACTCGCAGCCGCCACCTACCTCCCGCCCCCGATTCAGATCCTCTCTCTCTCCCCGATCCAGATCGACGCCGCCTTCCTCCCTCTCTCTCTCCCCGATCCAAATCGACGCCGCCTCCCTCTCTCTCTCTCGCTTCCCGTCGCCGGCGGCGGCGCCCTCCTTCCCTCACCCTCTCCTTCTCCCGTCCTCACGGCGCGTTCACCACACCATGAATCCCGGTGACCCACCCCGTCTCCGCGCCCGCCTCGGCAACCACCTCCACTACGCTGGCTCATCCACCCCTTCTCCCCGTCCCATCCATGTCCGCGCTGGCTCCGTCTCTGTCTCCTTTCGTGGGAGGTGACCCGCACCCGGCCCCGTGGCGGGGGAGGGGCGGCGGAGGCCTCGTGTAGATCCCATCGGGATCCCGTCAGGATCACGACGCGGACGCATGCCCAGACGCCATGACCCGTCTCCCTCCCTCCTCTAATCAGGAAGGAGAGGCCAGGCACCGGCCATGAACTCACTCTGCCCGGGAGGCCACTCGCCATCAAGGTCACCCCCACCCCCTCTTGGATCTGCTCTTCCTCCTTTCCCTTCCCTTCCCTAACGCGCGCCATTTTCTTCCTCACGCAAGGTTGCAGGCGATTCGATCAGGTCCGGGAGCTGGCAGACATGCTAACCCGCGAACCCGTCATGCAGCGCGCCTTCCTCCCCAAGGAGCGGCCTGCTCGGTCGTCGGTGGGTACGCGCAGTGGCCCGAAGGGGCGCATGCTCGCTCCAAGCACGAGGGGGGACGCGCCGGATCTCGCGGGGCAAGTGCGCCAGCGACCTGAGGTATACTTCCTTCACTTCCTGATCTGGAGACGTCCCTGTTTGAGCTTATACCAAAGAGACGTCCCTGTTTGAGCTGAAGTTTATATCCAAATAGGATGATTGAGATGTCACTTGAGCTACTAGACAGGCGGGATTAGTCTATGTGTGTACTAATTCAGCTACTAGATATAGATAGGAGTGTAGCATGATTACATTGACTAGTCTGTACGCGTAGGTACTACTGTATTTGGTTGGCGTTGAAGTCAACTTAGAAGACCAACGATTTTTCTACCTCAGTCAGGAGTATTATGCCTAGACAGAGCATGGTTTCTCAATCAACTTTCTTGCTGCACACACTACATTCTAAATAGATTTATTAACTTGATCTTAGAGCTATTTATGCAACAATATCACAAAACTGACAGTGATGTGAATTTGTTAAGGGAGGTAGCTGCTTTTATGTGATCAGAGGCATAAACAGTGCAGTTTTAATTTTCCAGTATGTCTTGAGGTAATAATGTCATGGAAGTCCTTGGTAATACTCATATGAGTGCTTAGTATACTCACATCATGGTCTACACGGTGTCAGTTATCAACTAGCTGTAACCCATATTAGTGCTTAGTATACTCATGAAAAGGGTTATTTCTCCACCTGGAGTTCACGGTTTATGCAGCAGCTGTTCTTCTACCAATCTGTTGCTCGATTGTGTTGCGGATTCATATGATATTGGTGTACACTCAATTTGGTTATTTCTTGCTAGTTCTGCTACTAGTTGCTGTGTAATCCTAGTACTACAGGTGGATCAATCTCCCCATCCCTCTCACCCCCGTCTCTGTCTCTGCAGGTAGGACAGGAGGAACAGCGACAAGCGACGGGATGAAGCCCGGCCATGGAAACCCACCGCAGCCTTCAAGACCTCGACGGCGGTCGGTGCTATGGTATGAATCCTTCCTCCACTTCAGGACCTCTACGTATGGCGGTCGGCAGCACGCGCGCGCATTGCACTCTTCCTCTTGCTCTGTTCCTGGGCTGATGCTGGCGGCGGTGCAGGGGATCCTGATCAACATGCAGTTCCCAGGGCCGCAGATCAACGCCGTCACCAACGACAACATCGTCATCAACGTCTTCAACAACCTGATCTGATATTGTTCTGAGATCCAGTGGCATCTCTATCCTCTTACAACTAATAACATTTTTTAACTTCTTTTGGCCGTGCTTTCACTTTCACTACAGACCAGATCAGTGGTGAACGAAAGAAACAAGTGCACAACTAGTATCAGTGGGCTTGTATTTTTCTTGTGTAGCTGCTCTGCACTTGTTGTACAGCAAGTTGATCACTATCTACCTTGCTAGGAATTTTCACTTTATATAAAAATTTAAGAGGCAAATGCTGGGAGTTCTAGTCTTGTCTGATGGCTAGGAACTCAACTCTGCTTCTTGTTGTTGGAGTTTCAGGCTTGTTGCATAGTTCGTAGCTTCAAGTGTACTCTGGCTTCTAGCCGCAGTGCACTACAAATTATTATAGAATTACAAAGTGTACACAACATTGCACCTTACACATTCTTCTCTTGTGAAATCAAATGCCATGACTGGGCATTCTTTTATCAACTTGTTGTACACTTGCTCTGCTTTAGGTTACTGTCACTAGTAGAAAACAGGGCTATGGTCCAGGCCGGCTCAGCCCATTAGTCCCGGTTCAGTCTAGAACCGGGACTAATGTGAGCATTGGTTCCGGTTCGTGCGGCTAAGGCATTAGTCCCGGTTCATCTAGACCTTTTGGTCCCGGTTGGTGGAATGAACCGGGACCAATGGGCCTCGCTCCTGGCCCACAACCATTGGTCCCGGTTCGTGCCACAAACCGGGACTAAAGATTAGACCTTTAGTCCCGGTTTGAGGCACGAACCGGGACTAATGGGGATGAGACCTTTAGTCCCGGTTCGTGCCACGAACCGGTACTAAAGGTCCCATTTTCAAACTATACCACCCCCCCCCCCCCCCCCGTGGATCCCCTTTTCAGTTTTTTTTAAAAAAAGAAAATGATGGAAATGTCAAAAAAATAAAAGAAAATAAGTTTCATATGTGATATGTGGTCTAGTTGTTGGGAAAATTTACAAATATGAATTTTGACTTTATTTACAAAATCTCTCTGGAATTTGTAAAATGGGCATAACTTTTGCATACGAACTCGGATGAAAAAGTTTTTTATATGAAAAATCATCTACTCGAAAAGTTACATCCGATGGAGACCGCCTACGGCCTGTTTGCAAATTTCTAGAATCCTCAAATTCCAAAAGGAAAAAAAGTTATGCTCAAACTTCAGTTTTTTTAAATTTTCAGTAAATCTCGTCAAACTACTTATTCAAGAAGTATTAGTGTTACTAAATAATTATTCAAGAATATTAGTGTTATTAAATAATTATTTCACCTTTTTTGAATTTTGGTCAAATCTGGTCAAACTATGGTCAAACAATGGTCAAACTACTTATTCAAAAATATTAGTGTTACTAAAAAATTATTGTTTTTTAGAACAATAGTTTTAAACTCAAACAGTGAAATATGTGACTTCATGCTCAAGCTAAATTCCTGAGGGTTAATAGGATTGACATCTTACTATTGTGAGGAAAACAACAAGTGCAGACTTGGAAACGAGGGAGAATAGAACCCGGAAGTTAAGCGTGCTCAGGCTGGAGTAGTGAGAGGATGGGTGACCGGGCTGGAGTAGTGAGAGGATGGGTGACCGTTCGGGAAGTGAGATGATTTGGAATGATGAGGGGTGATTAGAGATTAAATTGAGCAGTGATGAGGGGTGATTAGAGATTAGAGGTTAAAATAATTCAGAAATTCGAAAATAAAAAAATTCAAAAAAAAAATCAGGAAATTTCCTTTAGTACCGGTTGGTGTTACCAACCGGGACTAAAGGTGGACCGGCCACGTGGAGGGCCTTTAGTCCCGGTTCTGGATTGAACCGGGACTAAAGGGTCAGGGCATTAGTACCGACACTTTAGTCCCGGTTCCAGAACCGGGACTAAAGGCCCTTACGAACCGGGATTAAAGGCCCTTTTTCTACCAGTGTGTATAAATTGTGCCTTTTAACTTGATGTACATAGCATGCAATTTTTTACTGTATCACATTCACACTTGCTGTACACTTGCTCTGCTTTAGGTTAATGTAAACATTATGCACACTTGCTCTGCTTTATGTAAACATTCACACTTGCTCTACACTTGTGCCTTTGTAAAAGCAACCAATTCATGATAAGACTTGGTGTGGCTGATGCACATAGCTACTTTCAGTACCTTGTTAACAGTGTTGAGGACAAGTTAAATCCTGTATTGGTGTCCTGTTCTTGTAAACATTATGTAAAGCTAAAATTCTTCTGTGTCTTGCTTCCTGTGTCTTGCTCATTTGATATAAACATTATGTAGAGCTCTGTTTCTTCTTCTTTTGCTTCCTGTATGTATGTATGTGTCTGACGACGAAGTTGGTTTCTACAGAATTGATCGAGTCTGACCAAGTTGTTCTGAACATTTCTTGAAACAGGGCGAGGCCGGTGATGTCCATGCGGTGATGTCCCTGGGGTGGCGCCACTGTGCCCGACGCTTGCCCTGGTCACCGCGGTGGTGCTTCGGCGGCTTCCAGACCCTCTCCTGGATGTGGTGATGGTCACACCACAGCCGTGGTGTGGCTGAGCCTCTGCTACGGCTACAATGTCCCTCTAGTGAGCTCCTCCCCATTCCTTCTTCTCTGATGTAGCTCCTGCATGGCCTTGGCCATGATTTGGGTTGGACGTGGGGCTGTACTAGTTGCTGCTAGATGCTGTAACCAAGCATCAACTCCTACTGGAGCTCTCTGGTGATAAATTCATGTGGTTCTAGGGTCTGTCAGTAGCTGCCCACGTGTACTTGCTTTACATATGTGCCCCTGTGATGCTCTGGTGATATGGAGTGGCTGATATCAAAATCATGGTGGTGTTGATGCTTATCTTGCGTGTCTCTGGTGGTGGTGGTGTTGACAGCAGTTACACACCTAGCTTGTAACTAATATCATTACTGCTAATTTACCTCAAGTTAGTCTGAACATGGTTGAAATGAGCGCTGCTAATTTTGATGTCTAATATCAATTTTTACCCCAAGTCCTTAAGTAATTATTTTCATTACATCAAAGTTAGCTGAGAATATTGACTAGAATATTTTATGTATGACATGATGCATGTACACATACGGTTGAGAAAATACCGAGCTGCAGTGGAACAACCTGGAGTTAGAGAACTTCCAGGACAAGATCAACGAGGTGACCGGCGTTATGGTGGCTGTGTACGGCGGCGACCACAAGTTCTTCGGTGAGCTGGCAGTGTCTGTATTGTGTGATATATGATGCTGCTACGTTGTGCATCTCTCTTTTCTTGTGTGTTGCATCATTGTTGCTTGATAGAGTAAATGATTTCAGTTTTGGTTGTGTCCAATCTTTACTATGTACCATGCTTAGTGTTTACTAAACTGAGGCATTGGGCATTGGAATTTAGGCATTTATGTATAATTTTAGTTTTGGATGTGTCCAATGCAAACATTGCTGTCAACTGTCAAGTTGATTTTAAAATGTCTCGTTAACTTCATTATTCTGTTATTTATTGTTAAATATGCTGTTAGATTTACTTCTATTTTGTTCCTAAACATTTTGTTCTGTAACATGCAGATGCTGGGCTTTCATGTTTCTTCGTGAGCATCGGGACAAAGAAGTCGGAGGAAGCATAGTTCTAACATTGCTGTCAAGTGTCAAGTTTTGCATTAATGAAGCCCTTTATGCTGCTCCTATTTGTATGTGTGTATGATGTAGCAGAACCTGGCTCATGTGATTGTACACTTGTGGAGCTTGTTATCTGATTGTAAACTTGATGCTGATCACATTTGTATGTGTGTTATATGATGTAGCACTTTGATGGTTGATAATATTTGAAGTATTTCGTGTGTTTTCTGTGTTTTAAATACCAGGTATTTATTTGCGTGAAATAAAAAAATGAAGAATATTGCCCTGATGGCTAGGACCCAGTACTAGAACCTGACAATGGGGACCCACCTGACTAGTGAACCCAATTTATAAAAAAAAGAAAAAAATGAAACTGTTGAGACAAAAAGGCCATGGGCCAAAAATAAAAAGGCTGCAATGTTGGGCTTGGTCCATGAAGCTGACAAAAAATTCACAGAAAAAAATATAAATGGGCTGAATTAATGGGCTCGGCCCATATAAACACCGAATTGGACCGGGCTGAATCTTGTGCCACGTCAGATTGCCACGCTGGATGCCTACGTGGCCTGGGGAGGTTGCTAGTGACCAAAACGCCATAGTAGACGTATTTTGGTCATAAACGTTTGCGACCATTCCAGAAGAAAGGTCGCTATAGTCAGTTTACGACGCCCAGTTTTTGACCTTATGTTTTTGGTCACAAAAAGGTCATAAATGGAAATTTGTGACCTTTCAGTGACCAATAGTGGTGGTCATAAGTTGACATATTTCTTGTAGTGGAAGGTAGGGTATCAAACAATCATAGCATCCAAAGCTTGGCATCCTTCTCCCTGCTTGATATGATTGTTTCCGTCAAATCCTCGTCAGTGAGGGCCCAGACGCAGCGAGCCATGCGGCAGTCAAAGAGGGAATGACGCCATGTATCGACCGCCACGTGACAGATAGCGCACTCCGTTGAGTCAGCCATACTTCGGTGTTTTCGGACCTCTCCGGTTGGGATCAAGCTCTTGGCCAACCTCCAGGCGAAGACCCGTACTTTTGAGGGAACTCCGACACCCCATAGTCTAGACCAGGACCGGTGATCTGCATCGGCCCACGAGTGCCCCTCGGTGTGTTCAAGCCAATCAGTGCGCTGCTGTTTTGTGGAGGACAGAAGTTTATATGCCGACCTCACCGTGAAAACGCCCTTGCGTTCATAATGCCAAGCCCAGAAATTGTCGTGGACTCGAGAGCTGAGAGGGATGTTGAGGATTTCTTCCTTGTCCATTGCATAGAGGTGCGTTTCAAGCACATCAACATCCCAGGAAGAGGTGACCGAGTTGATGAGTTCTGACACCATCTGTGGAGGGTTGGTCGTCTTCGGGCACACCGGTCGGAGCTTAAAATCTCGTGGTATCCAGTTATCCACCCAAATGTTGGTGTCCTCGCCGGAGCCGATACGTTTCACGAGACCAAGCTGGAATGTGTCTCGGCCTTCAATCAGAGAGCACCGGACTTGAGATGGGTTCCTGCCCAGCTCGGCTTCAAGGATCGACGATGTAGGTGTTGGGGAACGTTGTAGAAAACAAAAACTTTCCTACGGTTTCACCAAGATCCATCTATGAGTTCATCTGGCAACGAGTGATCGGATTGCATCTACATACCTTTGTAGATCACACGCGGAAGCGTTCAAAGAACGGGGATGAGGAAGTCGTACTCGACGTGATCCAAATCACCGGAGATCCTAGCGCCGAACGGACGGCACCTCCGCGTTCAACACACGTACAGTCAGCGTGACGTCTCCTCCTTCTTGATCCAGCAAGGGGGAAGGAGAGGTTGATGAAGATCCAGCAGCACGACGGCGTGGTGGTGGATGCAGCAGTCACCGCAGCAGGGCTTCGCCGTTCTCTACGGAGAAGGAGGAGGTCTTGGAGGGGAGAGGGAGGCGCCAGGGGCATGGGGTGCGGTTGCCCTCCCTTCCCCCTCTATATATAGGGTCCCCAAGGGGGGCGCCGGCCCTGGAGATCCAATCTCCCAAGGGGGCGACGGCCAAGGGGGGTGGAGTGCCCCCCAAGGCAAGTGGGGCGCCCCCACCCTAGGGTTACCAACCCTAGGCGCAGGGGGAAGGCCCAAGGGGGGCGCACCAGCCCACTAGGGGCTGGTTCCCCTCCCACTTCAGCCCATGGGGCCCTCCGGGATAGGTGGCCCCACCCGGTGGACCCCCGGGACCCTTCCGGTGGTCCCGGTACAATACCGGTGACCCCGAAACTTGTCCCGATGGCCGAAATAGCACTTCCTATATATAATTCTTTACCTCCTGACCATTCCGGAACTCCTCGTGACGTTCGGGATCTCATCCGGGACTCCGAGCAACTTTCGGGTTACTACATATACCTCTCTACAACCCTAGCGTCACCGAACCTTAAGTGTGTAGACCCTACGGGTTCGGGAGACATGTAGACATGACCGAGATGGCTCTCCGGTCAATAACCAACAGCGGGATCTGGATACCCATGTTGGCTCCCACATGCTCCTCGATGATCTCATCGGATGAACCACAATGTCGAGGATTCAAGCAACCCCGTATATAATTCCCTTTGTCAATCGGTACGTTACTTGCCCGAGATTCGATCGTCGGTATCCCAATACCTCGTTCAATCTCATTACCGGCAAGTCACTTTACTCGTACCGTAATGCATGATCCCGTGACCAGACACTTGGTCACTTTGAGCTCATTATGATGATGCATTACCGAGTGGGCCCAAAGATACCTCTCCGTCATACGGAGTGACAAATCCCAGTCTTGATCCGTGTCAACCCAACAGACACTTTCGGAGATACCCGTAGTATACCTTTATAGTCACCCAGTTACGTTGTGACGTTTGGTACACCCAAAGCACTCCTACGGTATCCGGGAGTTACACGATCTCATGGTCTAAGGAAAAGATACTTGACATTGGAAAAACTCTAGCAAACGAACTATACGATCTTGTGCTATGTTTAGGATTGGGTCTTGTCCATCACATCATTCTCCTAATGATGTGATCTCGTTATCAATGACATCCAATGTCCATAGTCAGGAAACCATGACTATCTGTTGATCAACGAGCTAGTCAACTAGAGGCTTACTAGGGACATGTTGGTGTCTATGTATTCACACATGTATTACGATTTCCGGATAACACAATTATAGCATGAATAAAAGACAATTATCATGAAGAAGGAAATATAATAATAATCCTTTTATTATTGCCTCTAGGGCATATTTCCAACAGTCTCCCACTTGCACTAGAGTCAATAATCTAGTTACATTGTGATGAATCGAACACCCATGGAATTCTGGTGTTGATCATGTTTTGCTCTAGGGAGAGGTTTAGTCAACGGATCTGCTACATTCAGGTCCATATGTACTTTACAAATCTCTATGTCTCCATTTTGAACACTTTCGTGAATGGAGTTGAAGCGACGCTTGATATGCCTGGTCTTCCTGTGAAACCTGGGCTCCTTGGCAAGGGCAATAGCTCTAGTGTTGTCACAGAAGAGAGTCATCGGGCCCGACGCATTGGGTATGACTCCTAGGTTGGTAATGAACTCCTTCACCCAGACTGCTTCATGTGCTGCCTCCGAGGTTGCCATGTACTCCGCTTCACATGTAGATCCCGCCACAACGCTTTGCTTGCAACTGCCCCACCATTCAAAATATACACGTATCCGGTTTGTGACTTAGAGTCATCCAGATCTGTGTCGAAGCTAGCGTCGACGTAACCCTTTACGACGAGCTCTTCGTCACCTCCATAAACGAGAAACATTTCCTTAGTCCTTTTCAGGTACTTCAGGATATTCTTGACCGCTGTCCAGTGTTCCTTGCCGGGATTACTTTGGTACCTACCTACCAAACTTACGGCAAGGTTTACATCAGGTCTGGTACACAACATGGCATACATAATAGAACATATGGCTGAGGCATAGGGGATGACACTCATCTCTTCTATATCTTCTGCCGTGGTCGGACATTGAGCTGAGCTCAATTTCACACCTTGCAACACAGGCAAGAACCCCTTCTTAGACTGATCCATATTGAACTTCTTCAATATCTTATCAAGGTATGTGCTTTGTGAAAGACCTATGAGGCGTCTTGATCTATCTCTATATATCTTGATGCCTAATATATAAGCAGCTTCTCCAAGGTCCTTCATTGAAAAACTCTTATTCAAGTAGGCCTTAATGCTGTCCAAAAGCTCTATATCATTTCCCATCAAAAGTATGTCATCTACATATAATATGAGAAATGCTACAGAGCTCCCACTCACTTTCTTGTAAACGCAGGCTTCTCCATAAGTCTGCATAAACCCAAACGCTTTGATCATCTCATCAAAGCGATTGTTCCAACTCCGAGATGCTTGCACCAGCCCATAAATCGAGCGTTGGAGCTTGCACACCTTGTCAGCATTCTTAGGATCGACAAAACCTTCTGGCTGCATCATATATAGTTCTTCCTTAAGATAACCGTTAAGGAATGCCATTTTGACGTCCATTTGCCATATCTCATAATCATAGTATGTGGCAATTGCTAACATGATTCGGACGGACTTCAGCTTTGCCACGGGAGAGAATGTCTCATCGTAGTCAACCCCTTGAACTTGTCGATAACCCTTAGCGACAAGCCTAGCTTTATAGATGGTCACATTACCATCCCCGTTTGTCTTCTTCTTAAAGATCCATTTATTTTCTATGGCTCGCCGATCATCGGGCAAGTCAGTCAAAGTCCATACTTCGTTTTCATACATGGATCCTATCTCGGATTTCATGGCTTCCAGCCATTTTTCGGAATCCGGGCCCGCCATCGCTTCTTCATAGTTCGAAGGTTCACCGTTGTCTAACAACATGATTTCCAAGACAGGGTTGCCGTACCACTCTGGTGCGGAACGTGTCCTTGTGGACCTTCGAAGTTTAGTAGGAGCTTGATCAGAAATATCTTGATCATCATCATTAACTTCCTCTCTAATTGGTGCAGGCACCACAGGAACATTTTCCTGAGCTGCGCTACTCTCTGCTTCAAGAGGCAGTACTTCATCAAGCTCTACTTTCCTCCCACTTACTTCTTTCGAGAGAAACTCTTTCTCTAGAAATGATCCATTCTTGGCAACAAAGATCTTGCCTTCGGATCTGAGGTAGAAGGTATACCCAATAGTTTCTTTAGGGTATCCTATGAAGACGCATTTTTCCGACTTGGGTTCGAGCTTTTCAGGTTGAAGTTTCTTGACATAAGCATCGCATCCCCAAACTTTTAGAAACGACAGCTTAGGCTTCTTCCCAAACCATAATTCATATGGTGTCGCCTCAATGGATTTCGACGGAGCCCTATTTAAAGTGAATGCGGCAGTCTCTAAATCATAGCCCCAAAATGATAGCGGTAAATCGGTAAGAGACATCATAGATCGCACCATATCCAATAGAGTGCGATTACGACGTTCGGACACACCATTACGCTGAGGTGTTCCAGGCGGCGTGAGTTGTGAAACTATTCCACATTTTCTTAAGTGTGTGCCAAATTCGTGACTCAAGTATTCTCCTCCACGATCTGATCGCACAAACTTGATTTTTCTGTCACGTTGATTCTCAACCTCACTCTGAAATTCCTTGAACTTTTCAAAGGTTTCAGACTTGTGTTCCATTAAGTAGACATACCCATATCTACTCAAGTCATCAGTGAGGGTGACAACATAACGATAGCCACCACGAGCCTCAACACTCATTGGACCGCACACATCAGTATGTATAATTTCCAATAGGTTGGTTGCTCGCTCCATTGTTCCTGAGAACGGAGTCTTGGTCATCTTACCCATGAGGCATGGTTCGCACGTGTCAAATGATTTGTAATCAAGAGACTCTAAAAGTCCATCTGCATGGAGCTTCTTCATGCGTTTTACACCTATGTGACCAAGGCGGCAGTGCCACAAGTATGTGGGACTATCATTATCAACCTTACATCTTTTGGTATTCACACTATGAATATGTGTAGCATTACGCTCGAGATTCATTAAGAATAAACCACTCACCATAGGAGCATGACCATAAAACATATCTCTCATATAAATAGAACAACCATTATTCTCGGATTTAAATGAGTAGCCATCTCGAATTAAACGAGATCCTGATACAATGTTCATGCTCAAAGCTGGTACTAAATAACAATTATTGAGGTTTAAAACTAATCCCGTGGGTAAATGTAGAGGTAGCGTGCCGACGGCGATCACATCGACCTTGGAACCATTCCCGACGCGCATCGTCACCTCGTTCTTCGCCAGTCTCCGTTTATTCCGCAGCTCCTGCTTTGAGTTACAAATGTGAGCAACCGCACCGATATCAAATACCCAGGAGCTACTACGAATACTGGTAAGGTACACATCAATTACATGTGTATCACATGTACCTTTTGTGTTGCCGGCCTTCTTGTCCGCTAAGTATTTGGGGCAGTTCCGCTTCCAATGACCACTTCCCTTGCAATAAAAGCACTCAGTATCGGGCTTGGGTCCATTCTTTGGCTTCTTCCCGGCAGCTTGCTTACCGGGCGCGGCAACTCCCTTGCCGTCCTCCTTGAAGTTCTTTTTACCCTTGCCTTTCTTGAACTTGGTGGTTTTATTGACCATCAACACTTGATGTTCCTTTTTGACTTCTACCTCTACTGATTTCAGCATTGAAAATACCTCAGAAATGGTCTTTTCCATCCCCTGCATATTGAAGTTCATCACAAAGCTCTTGTAGCTCGGTGGAAGCGACTGAAGGATTCTGTCAATGACCGCGTCATCCGGTAGATTAACTCCCAGCTGAGTTAAGCGGTTATGTAATCCAGACATAGTGAGTATGTGCTCACTGGCAGAACTATTTTCCTCCATCTTACAGCTGAAGAACTTGTCGGAGACTTCATATCTCTCGACCCGGGCATGAGCTTGAAAAACCATTTTTAGTTCTTCGAACATCTCATATGCTCCGTGTCTCTCAAAACGCTTTTGGAGCCCCGGTTCTAAGCTGTAAAGCATGCCGCACTGAACGAGGGGGTAGTCATCAGCACATGTCTGCCAAGCGTTCATAACGTCTTGGTTCTGTGGGACGGGTGCGTCACCTAGCGGTGCTTCTAGGACATAATCTTTCTTGGTAGCTATGAGGATGATCCTCAAGTTCCGGACCCAGTCCATATAATTGCTGCCATCGTCTTTCAGCTTGGTTTTCTCTAGGAACGCATTGAAGTTGAGGACAACGTGGGCCATTTGATCTACAAGACATATTGTAAAGTTTTTAGACTAAGTTCATGATAATTAAGTTCATCTAATCAAATTATATAATGAACTCCCACTCAGATAGACATCCCTCCAGTCATCTAAGTATAACATGATCCGAGTTAACTAGGACGTGTCCGATCATCACGTGAGACGGACTAGTCAACATCGGTGAACATCTTCATGTTGATCGTATCTTCTATACGACTGATGCTCGACCTTTCGGTCTTCTGTGTTCCGAGGCCATGTCTGTACATGCTAGGCTCATCAAGTCAACCTAAGTGTTTGCATGTGTAAATCTGTCTTACACCCGTTGTATGTGAACGTTGGAATCTATCACACCCGATCATCAGGTGGTGCTTCGAAACAACAAACTGTCGCAACGGTGCACAGTTAGGGGAAACACTTTCTTGAAATTATTATGAGGGATCATCTTATTTACTACCGTCGTTCTAAGTAAACAAGATGCAAAAACATGATAAACATCACATGCAATCAAATAATAATAGTGACATGATATGGCCAATATCACATAACTCCTTTGATCTCCATCTTGGGGCTCCATGATCATCTTGTCACCGGCATGACACCATGATCTGCATCATCATGATCTCCATCATCGTGTCTCCATGAATTTGCTCGCCAACTATTACTTCTACTACTATGGCTAACACGTTTAGCAATAAAGTAAAGTAATTTACATGGCGTTTCTCAATGACACGCAGGTCATACAAAAAATAAAGACAACTCCTATGGCTCCTGCCGGTTGTCATACTCATCGACATGCAAGTCGTGATTCCTATTACAAGAACATGATCTCATACATCACATATATATCATTCATCATTCATCACAACTTTGGCCATATCACATCACAAAGCACTTGCTGCAAAAACAAGTTAGACGTCCTCTAATTGTTGTTGCAAGTTTTACGTGGCTGCAATAGGGTTCTAGCAAGAACGTTTTCTTACCTACGTAAAAGCCACAACGTGATTTGTCAACTTCTATTTACCCTTCATAAGGACCCTTTTCATCGAATCCACTCCAACTAAAGTGGGAGAGACAGACACCCGCTAGCCACCTTATGCAACTAGTGCATGTCAGTCGGTGGAACCAGTCTCACGTAAGCGTACGTGTAAGGTCGGTCCGAGCCGCTTCATCCCACAATGCCGCTGAAGCAAAATAAGACTAGTAGCAGCAAGAAAGTTGACAACATCTACGCCCACAACAAATTGTGTTCTACTCGTGCAAAGAGAACTACGCATAGACCTAGCTCATGATGCCACTGTTGGGGAACGTTGTAGAAAACAAAAATTTTCCTACGGTTTCACCAAGATCAATCTATGAGTTCATCTAGCAACGAGTGATCGGATTGCATCTACATACCTTTGTAGATCACGCGCGGAAGCGTTCAAAGAACGGGGATGAGGAAGTCGTACTCGATGTGATCCAAATCACCGGAGATCCTAGCGCCGAACGGACGGCATCTCCACGTTCAACACACGTACGGTCAGCGTGACGTCTCCTCCTTCTTGATCCAGCAAGGGGGAAGGAGAGGTTGATGAAGATCCAGCAGCACGACGGCGTGGTGGTGGATGCAGCAGTCACCGCAGCAGGGCTTCGCCGTTCTCTATGGAGGAGGAGGAGGTCTTGGAGGGGAGAGGGAGGCGCCAGGGGCATGGGGTGCGGCTGCCCTCCCCCCCTCTATATATAGGGTCCCCAAGGGGGGGGGGCGCCGGCCCTGGAGATCCAATCTCCCAAGGGGGCGGCGGCCAAGGGGGGTGGAGTGCCCCCCAAGGCAAGTGGGGCGCCCCCCACCCTAGGGTTACCAACCCTAGGCGCAGGGGGGAGGCCCAAGGGGGGCGCACCAGCCCACTAGGGGCTGGTTCCCCTCCCACTTCAGCCCATGGGGCCCTCCGGGATAGGTGGCCCCACCCGGTGGACCCCCGGGACCCTTCCGGTGGTCCGGGTACAATACCGGTGACCCCGAAACTTATCCCAATGGCCGAAATAGCACTTCCTATATATAATTCTTTACCTCCGGACCATTTCGGAACTCCTCGTGAAGTTCGGGATCTCATCCAGGACTCCGAACAACTTTCGGGTTACTGCATATACATATCTCTACAACCCTAGCATCACCGAACCTTAAGTGTGTAGACCCTACGGGTTCGGGAGACATGTAGACATGACCGAGATGGCTCTCCGGTCAATAACCAACAGCGGGATCTGGATACCCATGTTGGCTCCCACATGCTCCTCGACGATCTAATCGGATGAACCACAATGTCGAGGATTCAAGCAACCACGTATACAATTCCCTTTGTCAATCGGTACGTTACTTGCCCGAGATTCGATCGTCGGTATCCCAATACCTCGTTCAATCTCGTTACCGGCAAGTCACTTTACTCATACCGTAATGCATGATCCCGTGACCAGACACTTGGTCACTTTGAGCTCATTATGATGATGCATTACCGAGTGGGCCCAGAGATACCTCTCCGTCATACGGAGTGACAAATCCCAGTCTTGATCCGTGTCAACCCAACAGACACTTTTGGAGATACCCGTAGTATACCTTTATAGTCACCCAGTTACGTTGTGACATTTGGTACACCCAAAGCACTCCTATGGTATCCGGGAGTTACACGATCTCATGGTCTAAGGAAAAGATACTTGACATTGGAAAAACTCTAGCAAACGAACTATACGATCTTGTGCTAAGTTTAGGATTGGGTCTTGTCCATCACATCATTCTCCTAATGATGTGATCTCGTTATCAATGACATCCAATTTCCGTAGTCAGGAAACCATGACTATCTGTTGATCAACGAGCTAGTCAACTAGAGGCTTACTAGGGACATGTTTGATAATACGAGCGCTCAGGGATTTGGTTCCTGGAGGAGACGCCAAGCTTGCCGCGCAAGCAAGGCTAGATTAAAGAGTTCGATGTCACGGAATCCCATACCCCCCCCCCCCATGAATTTTGGCTGCGTCATCACTTCCCAGGAGACCCAAGCCGTTTTCCTCTCGCCATTTTTTGATCCCCACCAAAATTTCCTCAAGATACCATTGATGTGTTGGCACTGGCCTCGTGGAATCTTAAAACAGGCCATGGAATATGTTGGGATTGCTTGCGCCACGGACTTGATGAGCACCTCCTTCCCTCCAACCGAAAGTGCCTTCTCCATCCAGCCTTGTACTTGCTTCCAGATCCTATCCTTCAAATATTTGAAAGCCCCTCCTTAGCTCTTCCCACATCGGCAGGGAGTCCAAGGTACTTTTCAGAAAGCTTCTCATTTTGAACTTGGAGAAGTTGTTTGGTCTCTTGCCTCGAGGATTCAGAGCAGCCCTTGCTAAAGAAAATGGAGGATTTCTCCTTGTTGATGTGTTGCCCTGATGCCGCACAGTACTTTTGAAGAAGGGTATCCACTCTATTTGCCATCTCCGGGGTAGCATTGAAAAATAGAAGACTGTCATCTGCAAAAAGCAAGTGATTTACCTGTGGTGCACCTGCCGCCACCGTGATACCATTCACACTCTCATCAGGTCTTGTGGATTTCAGAAGACAGGAGAGCCCCTCAGCAGACAAAAGAAATAGATATGGGGATATAGGGCAACCCTGTCTGAGACCGCGGGAGGGCCTGAACTCCTCCTGTTTGTCACCGTTGAATATGACCGAAAAAGACACAGATGTGACGCACCTCATAACTTTCTGTGTGAAACGTGGGTTGATTCCCAGTTTGAGCATAACTCTCGCCAAGTAGTGCCACTCAAGCCTGTCATAAGCCTTCATCATATCCAGTTTTAAGGCACAATACCTATTGCCCTTCAGCTTCCTTGTTTTCATATAGTGTAGACATTCGTAGGCTGAAATGAAGTTGTCCTTAATAAGACATCCTGGTACAAATGCTGATTGTTCTTCGGAAATGACCCGGGGGAGAATAAGCTTGAGCCGATTTGCCAATGCCTTGGATGCAATCTTATAGATCACGTTGAAAAGTCTTATCGGTCGAAAATGTGCTAAATTTTTTGGGCTAGCAATCTTGGGAATTAAAACAATGAACGTTTTGTTAATCTCCTCCGGGGAATCCTCTCCGTTAAGAACTCGGAGCACCATAGCAGTAACCTCATCACCACACAACTCCCAGTGTCGTTGGAAAAAGTGTGCAGGGAAACCATCCGGCCCTGGAGCCTTGGTCGGGAACATCTGAAACAAAGCAGTTTTTACCTCGGCGTTGGTATAATGTGCATTTAGTGAGGCATTCATGGAAGCGTCCACTCTCGAGGGTATATGCGAAAGAACTTCCTCAATGCCCACCGTCGTTTCTGAGGCATACAGGTTGCTGTAAAAGGATTTGGCCATGTCCGCCATCTCTTGCTCGTCCGTGCAAGTAGAACCATCCGGCCGTTGCAGCTCGGCAATGCGGTTCTTTGCCTTTCGCGCGCTCACCTTGCGGTGAAAAAACTTGGTGTTGTTGTCTCCCTCCGCTAGCCACTGGATTCGAGCCCTTTGACGCCACATGATCTCCTCCCTCAGACAAAGTTCTATCATGCAGGTTTCCACCCGCTCCTCTTCAGCCGGCGGTCCGGTGCGGTTGGGTAGCGAACGCAGCTCTTCAAGATTCTTGCGTAGACGGCGGAGTTCAGCCCGGACTGCTCCAAAAGTGGACTGTCCCCAGTGTTGCAGCCTTCCAGCTACCGACGCCAGCTTATCTGATAATTCTGTGACTGTATGTGCTCTTCCTGTTGAATTCCAGGCCTCGATAAGCATGTCGCCGAAACGTGTGTCCCGCTCCCACATACACTCATAGCGGAATTGTTTCTGTTTTGCGCGCACACATGTAGCATTCAGGCCAGTCTGCAAGAAGATCGGGCAGTGATCCGACTTTGCTGCGGTAAGATGCTCAACTGAGGCAAACGGGAAAAGGTTAGACCAGCAAGGTGATGCCAAAACACTGTCCAGCCGAACGCGGCAATAATGTCCTCCGTCTACCTTCTTCTCCCAAGTCCAGTCCAAACCGCGGTAACCCAAATCCGCTAGACCACACACGTCCACCGCTTCCCGAAAAGCTTCGATCTAAGAGCTGTCACGCTCATTGGGGCCATGTTGCTCTTCAGGCTGCAAAATCTCGTTTAAATCGCCTATGCACATCCACGGGAGGGTGCTCTCCCCTCTCAAGCGCTTCATAGTATTCCATGTCTTGTAGCGCAAGCTCCTGGTCGCTTCCCGTAAAAGCATGTCATCCTCCATTGCTCCTTCCCAGGTTCCGCGACCCAGGTGTCAACATGATACTCAGAATAATTTTTTATTTCAACATCCACAGAGTTCTTCCAAAAGATACGAAGGCCGCCACTGCGGCAACTACTCCCTACTCCAAAACTGAAATCAAAACCTAAAGACGTCTGAAGACCTTCCACACGACTCTTTTGCAATTGAGTTTCAACTAAACATAAAATAGATGGCGAGCTAATCTCCACGAGATCACGGAGCTCACGAACTGTCGCGGGATCGCTTATCCCGCGACAGTTCCAGCTTAATATTTTCATTGGGCCTAGCGGCGCCCCGCGTCGGAGCCCGCCAATGATGCCATCTTGTTGGTGTTGTACTTCTTTGGTGAAGTTGTTGTTTTTGCCTAATCATGTACGACTTCACCGCCTAGCCGCCTGTGGAAGTTAGACGAGGGCATCCGTACAGCAGATTAGCGCCGCCGCCGTCGCCCATGGCGGAATAATCTTACGGTGAGTCTTCTTGGTTCCTTCATTGATTTATATATATATCATGGAATACTGATGAACTGATCCGCATCTTTCTCCAAAAGACTAGAAAGTTTTTTCCTTTGATGGGATTAATTAGGGCCGCAATTTTTTGTTAATTCTAAAAAAAATAGGTATGCACTGATTCTATAATCTTAGTTTCAGAATTTGCCCTTAGGACAGCTCAGCAGGACTCACCTCAAATCTAAGGCATATCATCGGCTCATGTCTACGTCATCGCAAGTTATTATTATTGTTAGAATTCCACAAACTGATAGATTCTAGTTTCTACTTTTTAGTCTGGTTAGAAAATTACATACCAGTTTGTATACATGATAACTTAAATCCAAAATTGCCTTATACAGAAACGACTGATCAAATATTCTGGCATGAGTAAAATTTACCCAACAAGCTAGAATTGGAAACACACCATGTAAGATTATACATTTTGATCTGTGAGTTTTAGGCATAAGAACCACATTCAAACTAATGAAAATCTACCATTTTCTAATTGCAAAATCCATATTATCTTGTGTTCCTCATAGAATGGTCATTGTTAGGAAAAAAAAAACTTCAATATGTTCATTGAAAACTTCGCCCCCCCTATCGTCAAATCCTGGCTCCGCCCCTGGGAACTTCAATATATATATAGTAACGCTAAACTAAGCATGAGTGTAGAATAGCTTATTCTACACCCCAGTAACGGTACATACAAAATATAGTAACACACTAGGTAAAATATAGTAATTTTCGTAAAAATGTAGTAAATTAGAAACATAGATGATAAAAAAAATATTTTCCGAATTACTACATTTTGTACACCGTTTTACTAGATTTTGTACATAGAGTTGCTAGGGGGTGTAGAATAGCTTATTCTACACTCACGCTTAGAATAACTTATTCTACACCCTAGTAATTGTACATACAAAATGTAGTAATGCAATATATAAAATATAGTAATTTTTCTGAAAATGTAGTAAATTACAAACTTGGGTAGTAAAAAAAATATTTTCTGAATTACTATATTTTATACACCGTTTTACTAGATTTTGTATAGACCGTTACTAGGGGGTGTAGAATAAGCTATTCTACACTCACGCTTAGAATAGCGTTACCCTATAAATATAAACTATCAATATTTGCATTACAAAATAAATAAATACTCCCTCCGTCCTGGGATGGAGGGAGTACTAAAGTAGTTTTCATGATGGATCTAAGAATAAATGTTTGGTATTGTACATATCGATTTTTTATTCTTCTAAAAACTAGTGCATGTTAAAGCAACTAGATGATGCCCCGCACGTTGTTGCGGGAATATTTAGCAACATATTTAAATGTGTTTTGTTGTATGACGCATGAATATTTGAAGTAATAATATAAAAAGTTAAAACTGAAAATACATATAATTTATTGTGTTTCATTACTATATAGTTGTAAAATGTTTATTAAATATAAATAACTTAATAGAATGAAAATTCTCATGTATGCTCATGTTAGGATGAGTCTTTTTTTCATGATGTTTCATGATGAAGTGGTATGCTTGCATGTTGAGAGATATATGATAGTGGAGGTGGGCCTTTTGTCATGCATGTTGTCTGATGATGTGGCATGCTTGCATGTTGAGAGAAATAGTTAGTGGGGGCTAGCTATTTAGATATAGTAGATGACTTCAACCCCATGCTTGAGGTCCCATCTCCTATTCTACATGTCATGCCACCAAGGCAGTCAACAATAGTCCAAAATCGAAAAACTCATAACGCAGCGGCCTCCTCCCCTAAGAACAACTTAGGGTTGGTCTGCCTCCCGTTGATGCCTCCGTCGGTCCGCCTCGTCTCTGGTGGCCTTAGGGCCATGGCAGCGTGGTAGATCCCGACCCTTGCTGGCGGGAGGACTTTGTTTTTGGATGTTCCTTTGAGTTTTGTTAGGGTTTGTGTTCTGCCTAGGGAGATGAGATGGCGGCGGCTCCCTAAAGATGGAATCAGGTTCTCCCGCCTAGCCCCCATCCAGATGATATTTCTAGCATCGACGGTGGGCGTGTGGAGGTGTGTCTCCGGCAGATCTGTCCTTAGTGGATTTGCTCGGATCTGATTGTAGTTCATCTACGTTGGTGTATCTTCAGGTTGGATCCATCCGTTCTATCGATGGGGGTTGATGTTTTGCTGCGCTGGTCCTATCAGGCCTTAGCAGTTAGCACGACGACTGTCTACTACAACTAGTTTTGCCCGGCTCCAGCAAGGGATGGGAGATGGCGGTGGCACACCTTCGACTCACTTTAGTGCTTGTAATCGTTGCTAGGTGGCCTATAGATATGGATGTAATTTCTATTATTTTTGTTGTTCGTTGTACTTTCATGATGAAGATGAATACAATGAAAGTTTTCTAAAAAAAACCAATTGTCCAAAATTGGACATGGTTGTTATGCCCCCGACCGTGTACAAGTCCAATAGTTTATCCCACATGGTTGTTTTGATCAGATTGTGTGCAAGTTCAAAGTACATTGCACACGTACTTTTTTTTCGTTTTTGTGGGATATATAGTTCAACCAACCGTTGGCTCTTTCGGTACGTCTTCCGAGTCCATTGAACTCCCTTCTCCTCGTTTAACCGGCCGAAGGTAGTAGTGGTGATTGATTGGTGAAGCAACCAAGCGGCACCTAGCATGCAGAATTGATGATATCTAGCTAGGCCCCTTTCAATTCCAATGCCGGTTTGCATCCATGATCCTGCATCGTATATAAACATATCCCACTCCAGTGCTCAGTCACAGCAGCAGTATCAATTCCACGATGGCGGACTGGTCGTCCCTTCTGCCGGACCTAGTCCGCCGTGTCGGCGACTGCATGCTCGTCACCAGCGACCTCGATCACTACATGGACATGCGGGCTGTCTGTCACAACTGGCGCTCCACCCTCGTCGACCCGTGCAGCGACTGCGCCGGCGTCGACCTCCTATGCTTCCGCCCTCGGCACTGGGTCATGCTAGACGAGGAGGAGGAACCCACGGACGGCGCCCGCCTCTTTATCAACGTCTCGACCGGGCGTTTTCTCCGCCGCCGCGTCCCGGTGCTTCAGGACCACATCCTTGTCGGCCCTTCCGACGGGCTCCTCATCGTCGGCGACAGGAAGCCCCAGCATGCTGTCCGCGTCCTCAACCCCTTCACTGGCTCGCTGCTCCATTTCAAGGTGATACTCCCTAGTTACCGGGCTAGGGCAGTGGTGGGCGGCGACCATGCGTGCCCAACGTCACTCGTCTTCGGGCTCGACTGCTGCTACGATAACGACGACCCCGTCTGGAGCGCAGATCCGGCCAGCGAGCTTGTCCGCATCACCTACGCGACTCGCCCGGTCTACCTCGGAAGCATGGTCGCCCACGCAGGCCACGTCTACATGGTCGACTGGGAGTGGGAGCCATCCGTGTACGAGATCGTCTGGGACGATTGCCTCACCTACCGACAATGGATAACGCAGAGGCCGGACGCGTTCGTGTCTTCTGATGAGGACTCGGAGTCATGGCCGTGGCTTAGAAATTACCTAGTGGAGTCTGACGGGGAGCTGCTCCTCGTCCGTCGTCCGCGGCTCCGTAGGCATAACATGGAGGTTTTCAGGGTGGACCTTGAGGGACACGCGCTCGAGCCCGTGAACCAGATCGCCGGTGGCCGCCACGCCCTCTTTGTGGGGAAGAGGTGCCTGTCCGTTGACGCCGACAGGCTCCCCTCTGTCGATGGAAACTGCATCTACTACGGCATTGCTAACATATACACAGAAGACGGCAGTCTGGAGAAGTGTGAGGGCATGTACAGGTATCATCTCGGTGATGGCAGCGAAGAGAGGATCTCAGGCCTCCTGTCGCCCCAGAGCGAGAGCTTTCGCGCTCGTCCTTTCAGCCTCGTTCAGGTGCTCATTACCTACTGTGCCGTACTCCCTGATGTGGAAGCGCAAGTCATCAAGGGATTCAAAGATGAAAAATGACATATTCCCCAACCTTAGTGAAGTACTGCTACTAGCTAGTTATTGCTCTCAGTAGTTTTATAATTTATTATATCTGCAAGAGTTTCATATCCAGTGGGAACATTCAGAAGAAATTTTATATTAGGCTTTGTGACTTGTTCTTAGCATCGAAGTCCTTATATTAATTCATCCCCAAAACTAGAAATATATATGTTATCACAGGCTCTAACCTAAGGATTAACATATTTGCTTGACAACAATATCCCTTCAACGTCAGCTCATAGGTCTTCAGCCGCCCAACCACCTCCATCATCGACATCTTCCTCACATTGCTCCACTGCTCTATGGTACCGAATATTCAGACGATGTTATTACTTAGTAGGGAGAAAGATAAAAAGAAGTACCGTAAGTTCGACAAATCCAAAGTTTGTTGCTACAATTGCTAGGACTATGGACACTATGCTCGAGAGTATCCTAATCCACGGAAGGGGAGGCAAAAAAGGAGCACGGAGTACTACAACTAGCTGAACTGGACATGGATGACCACCCAAGGTTGCTTTGATGACGAAGTGGTGGTTAAAAAAATTAGTCATGTCTTTTGTTTTGTTTGTGTCTGAGTCGCCCATGTGTACAATATGTCTTTTTTAGATACAAAGTACACACAAAGCTAGATATACAATATGCTTCCTTCTTCTTTAGATACACAGTACATACAAAGCCTAACAAAAAAGTATTAAGAAGAAAAAAGATACAAAACATTTATGGTGGAGAGCTATCCGAAAAGAAACTGTGCTCACTGCGATCAAGATCTATCATGTGCTGCCCCCAGAGTTTCCCCCATGAGTTTTTAAGGCCATCATAAAAAAAATCTTGAATTTTTTCTGGACATGTTTCAAGGAAGCGAAGGGTGGCCATTGGTTGGTTGCGTGGGAGCATATTTGCAAGGCGTTGAGCCTTGCTGGCCTTGGGATCCATTACCCTGACTATCTTAACAATACTCTTCAAATTCACTAGCTTTGGCTCCAAAAATTAGGCCCAATTAGGGTGTGGTCAGGGCTTCCGCGTACTAAATCTGAGAGGGGGGCGGGAGCACATGCTATTTGTCGCTGCGACCAAATGCACAATCAACAGAGGCGACCGGGTCATTTTTTTGCACGACATATGGATAGTGTTGTTACGGAAATATGCAACATTATCTTATTAGAAGACCAAAGCCATCATATATACATGTACAAGAGAATGCCAAGAGGCTAGAATACAAAAGGCCAAAGGCCATCAACAATATAACTCTAACACCCCCCCCCCCCCCCCTCAAACTCATGGTATATCAACAACACTGAGTTTGGAGAGGTGAAATCCATGCTGCGCTCTAGTCTGTGCCTTCGTGAAGAAGTCTGCTAGCTGTAACTCGGAAGGCACATACTGAAGACCAATAACATGATCCTGCACAGCAGCGCGCACAAAAAAAACATCAACACCAATATGCTTGGTAAGCTCATGCTTCACCGGGTCTCGTGCAATACTGATAGCACCTGTACTGTCTGACAAGAGGGTGGTAGGTGTAGTAACAGAAACACCAAAATCCTCCAATAACCATCGTAACCAAGTCACCTCTGTCGTCAGAAGAGCCATAGCTCGCAACTCAGCCTCTGCACTTGAACGAGAAACTGCGGTCTGTTTCTTCGTCTTCCAGGCAATGAGAGAACCACCAAGAAAAACATAGTAAGCAGAAAGTGAACGGCGGTCCGAAGGATCACTAGCCCACGTAGCATCTGAATAGGCCTGGAGCTGTAATGAGCTGGAACGGGGGGAAAAGAGACGACGAGAGATGGTGCCACGAAGATATCGTAGAACACGAAGAAGGTGACTATAGTGAATTGAAGTGGGAGCAGAAACAAACTGACTCAGAATATGGACAGGATAGGAGATATCCGGACGTGTGACAGCAAGATAGACAAGACTCCCAACAAGATGACGATAACATGTCGGATCAGACAATGGCTCACCATCTGAGGCACGAAGGTGAAGATTGAGCTCCATAGGAGTCTCAACAGTGCGCTCATCACTAAGAGCCGCACGAGTAAGAAGATCCTGGATATACTTTTCTTGGGAAATAAAAAAGCCATCAGGGGTGGATGAAACCTCAATCCCAAGAAAGTAACGAAGAGGACCAAGATCAAACATTAGGAACTGCTCACTGAGGCGGGCCTTGACAAAGGCAATGTACTCAGAATCGTCGCCAGTGATGATCATGTCATCAACATATAGAAGAAGAGTCCTACCACGAGCAGAAAGGTGGACAAACAACGCTGGATCATGAGCACTGGGCAAAAAACCAGCGGCAGTCACCACAGAGGCGAAGCGCTCAAACCAGGCACGGGGGGCTTGCTTAAGGCCATAAAGAGAGCGACGAAGATGACAAACCATACCATCAGGAACAGAATACCCAGGTGGTGGCTGCATATAAACCTCCTCGCGTAACTCGCCGTTTAGAAAGGCATTCTTCACATCAAGCTGAGACACAGACCAATGGCGAACAGAGGCCACAACGAGAAGTGTACGGACAGTGGTCATATGGGCCACGGGAGCAAAAGTCTCATCGTAATCGCGACCATGCTCTTGCTGAAAGCCACGAGCCACAAGACGAGCTTTATAACGCTCAAGAGAACCATCAGAGCGGGTCTTTATCTTATAGACCCACTTACAAGTGATGGGACGAACACCGGGAGGAAGAGAAACCAGATCCCACGTGTCGGTGCGCTCAAGAGCAGCAATCTCCTCTGCCGTCGCAAACTGCCATTCAGGATGCACAATAGCATCTTGATAAGAAGTCGGCTCAAGAACGGTCGAAAGACCATAGCGAGAAGGAGAATATCGGTCAGGGGGCGGACAAGGCCGAGAACGAAGACCATAAGCCGGCTGAGAGGAGGAAGATGACACACTAGAAGTAGAGGGCACATCAGTAGACTCATCCACAATACGTGGACGACGAGTATAATGTAAAGGAAAGGAGGGAAGAGGTGGAATGACTGGAGACGGAGATGGGGAATGTATCGATGAAGGTGGAGAAGGGGAAGGTATCGGTGATGAAGGTGGAGAAGGTGATGATATCGATGATGAAGGTGGAGAATCATGTGATGAGGGAGGAGAAGAAATCGTTGGAGAGGACGACGTCGAATCTGCAACGGCGGGACGAGGAGTAGGAATACTGGGCACAGAGGGAGGTGTATCGGGAAAAGTAAGAAAAGAGATGTCCTCCGTGGAAAAGGTCGAGGAGGATGGACGCGGGTAGAAAGGACGAGACTCATCAAAGGTCACATCCCGGGAAATACGCATCCGACGACCGACAGGATCCCAACACCGATAGCCCTTATGCTCATCACTGTATCCGAGAAAGACACACTCAACAGACTGAGCGGTCAGTTTGGTGCGTTCACGAGGGGCAAGCAAAACATAGCAAACGCAACCAAACAAACGAAGCGCCGAATAATCAGGAGAACGACCAGAAAGACGCTCGAGAGAAATACCACCCTGTAGAGCAGCAGATGGCTGAATGTTGATGAGATATGTGGAAGTGGTAACAGCCTCAGCCCAGAAGTGAGGCGGAAGAGAGGCGGCGATCATCATTGCACGCGCCGTCTCAAGAAGGTGACGATGCTTGCGCTCAGCCACACCATTCTGAGCATGAGCACCAGGGCAAGAGAACTGAGTAAGAGTACCTTGCTCTGCAAGGAATCCTCGCAATGCATGGGAGATATACTCACCAGCTGAATCTGCGCGAAATACACGAATAGGAGTGGAAAACTGGGTATGAACCATGGCAGCAAATTTTTTTATATATGGATAAGACCTCACTACGAGAAGACATGAAATAGATCCAAGTGTACCGAGAAAAATCATCTATAAAGATAATATAGTAGCGATGACCCCCTTTCGAAGCGAAGGGAGCTGGACCCCAAACATCAGAGTGAACGAGATCAAAAGGGCGCTCGGACACTGACTCGCTGTGAGGATAAGGTAGCTGAATCTGCTTACCAAGCCGACAACCCAGACAATCCAACGAAGCGTTACCAGAGACAGAACCCAGAACACCGCGATGAACCAAAGATGAGAGACGAGAACCACATAAATGGCCAAGACGATGATGCCACTGCTGAAAAGAGCTGGTAGATGCAGCAACAGGGGCTGCGATACTGGCGGCGGTGGCAGCAGATGGAAGGCGAAGCCAGTCAAGCTTCCAGAGACCATCAGGGCATCGAGGGCCAGCACCAATCAGAGCGCCCGTGCGACGATCCTGAACGGAACACGAATCAAAGTCGAGAATGACCCTACAACTAGAGTCAACAATCTGACCACCAGATATTAGTTGCATGGTAAGTCGAGGAACATGAGCGACAGAGGGAACATGAAATGAAGAAGTGCTAAGTGTGCCTCGACTAGCTACGGGGAGTGGAGTGCCATCAGCCGTAAGAACACGAACATGAGAGTCGACAGGTCGAACGGAGGTCAAAGTGGAAGAATCGTAAGTCATATGAAAAGATGCTCCAGTATCAAGAATCCATGGGGATGACCTGAATGAGTAGACGGTGGTTTCTCAATGCCAGAAGGGTCAGTCACAGAACCCGCAGAACCTGTCGATGAAGAATCCCAAGCAGCAAGCAGGCATCGCAGTTGCGCAATCTCACGCGCAGACAGAGACACAGCGGAAGAGGTCGAAGTAAAAACACCCGTGGAAGCCGATGATGAGCAGTCGCCACCATCCGTGGAAGCCGTGTGTAGAGTCGACTGAGAGTAGTCACTGTCGCGCGCGGAAGCCGCGAGAGGTGTCGGTGTAGAGCAGGCACCGCCTCTGCAGGCAGAAACCGCGAGAGGAGTCGTTAAATAACCTCCATCACAGTCTGCTGAAGACGTCGTAGATGACAATATCACAGATGGACCAACACCAAGCACCGAGCGACGGCGTATGTGCGAGACCGGATCAATATATGGAACACCGTCAGAAGTGTGCGGACAGCCACGAAGACGCGGGCGAAACATCATATCAGGTTTTCCTTCTTCTTTTTTTTATTAAACAGCCAGATCACGAACGCAGTGGCGGCGGCGGCCCACGTCAAGCCCCGATCACGATCGATTCAGGCAGCGATCGCACGGCAGACGTGAGGGAAGACGCGGGCGTCGTTGGCTGGCCGCGCGGGAGACGCCATGACCAGCGTGTACCAACCGAAGCACGGGAGGCCAGCCAAACTAGGACCAAATCGATCCAGAGGAGCAGACCACAGCGACTCGATCCAGAGGAGAAACGGCAGCCGGCGTCTGGATGCGGAATCGGTGGCCAGCAGCTTGGATGTGGAATCGGCGGCCGGCGGATTGAGGCGGAAACGGCGGCCGACAGCACCACACGAGCGGGCGTGGTGGTGATGCACGGGATCCGGCGGCCAGCAGCAGCAAACGACGGCCGGCGGCTGGAAGCGGAATCGGCGGCTGGCGGCACCACACAAGCGGGCGCGGTGGTGAAGCACGGATCCGGAGGCCAGCAGCAGGAATTGGTGGACAGCGGCCAACACAAGAATCACTGGCCGGCTCGATCTGAAGATTGGAACAGAGAGCAGCTTACTCGGAGCAGCAGCGTTTGACAAAATTTTTGAAGGTGTGGCAAGCAGCAGTCACCGGAGCAGAGGAACGGCCACGACGAAAGTGACAGCCGGCAAAGAGAGAGCACGGCGGCGGAAGGAAGCGATTAAGCACGAGTTGCGAGTGCTAAAAAAAACCCTAAGCTCTAATACCATGTTACGGAAATATGCAACATTATCTTATTAGGAGGCCAAAGGCATCATATATACATGTACAAGAGAATGCCAAGAGGCTAGAATACAAAAGGCCAAAGGCCATCATCAATATAACTCTAACAAGTGTGACATACTGCCCGTCATATTGCACCCAATTTATTCCCATTCATGAATATGTAATGAAGGGAAGGAAAATCAGTTGTTGGAGCTCTTCATGATGGCAGATGGGTCAATGATACCAGGGAAACTCTGACAAGCAGTGCGGCTCTCGAAAATAGCGCCACAAAAGGAGCATTTTATCACATGACTGTGATACGAAACCGATGTTGAACGACAGATCGTCTCGCAAGGCATGGCTTGCAACACCCTCCACGTTGCTTGATGTGCGATCAGGCTCTTGAGTGCATTGATCATATAGTGGTGCAATGTCCATATGCCAGGCGTTTTCAGTTTCTTTTTCTCCTTGGCGTTGCTCTTGGCCGCTTAACACCAAACATGGATTACTGTACCAAAGAGTGGTGCTGCTTGATGGACCAAAGGCTTCCCCGCACAAGAGTTAGAGAGATGGTGGCGATTATGATTGTGGGTTTCCACAAGTTGTGGTGTAGAGAAACGCCATAGTCTTTAAAGGTAAGGTGCCGCCAGTCCATAGAGTTGTCACATTGGCGGTTGAAGAGCACAAGCAATGGAAATCGGCCAGGCGGAAGGAGACAGAGATTAGTGAGGAGTAGCTCTAGTTGTTTTAGGGCAGGGCCGGCTTTTTACTTTCACTGGTGTAACAAGAGCTTGTATTTAACTATTTCTCTCTCTCCTTAATGAAAATGACAACCGACTCTTGCTTGTTCTTACAAAAATAAGAAAATAAATATAGAAAGGAAAAAAAAGGACCACAAGGCACAGCCAAGATAGGAAGGTTTTTTTGGGTAAACCACACATGTATTCATAAAACAACAAAGTTACAAAGAACACAGCGGCTACGACAAGAGTGCATGAGAGAATACTATTGTGCTGAAACTTTGGAGAGAACACCGCCATCGATTTGGATGACCAGCATTCGCCGGGCTCCTGAAACTATCTTCACGGGATCCACCACGATGCCGCGGGGGGCACGCCGTAGTAACGGGTTTGGAACCAGAAGATGAGATTAGCTGGTACTGCCTTCGCCGTCGCCTGGCCGGTAGCATTCCAACAAACTAGATTCATTGTCCTAGTGGAACCGCATGGTCCTAATCTTAGATTGCACAGATATTTCCGTTTTGGTCCCGCTGCTCAGGAATGCTAGGGAGGCAGTCACCGCTCCCTACACGTGTCCATATATATTTGGCACAATAGGACATACATTCTTATCTGCTATCACCATCTGTACTATCAACTCAACAAAGATGAGGAAACAGATGGTTGCCAATTGTTCCTTCTGAGTGAAGGAAACTATCTCAGATTCTGAAGCACACCACATCAGGGACAAAAAAGCGACATATCAGCAAATAATGACCAAGTAATACTTCTACCTTAATTACAAGAATTAACAGATAAATGGATGGAAAATAATGACCAAGTGTGATGTGTCACATTAGATAAGATAAGGCATGGAACATATGGAAATCCAGACAACCATTTATTTGTGTTCTACTAGTTTTGTTTAGATTACAACATATTGATAAATGAGGAAAGAAAATGGGATGCATGGGGAAAGAAATAGTTTGTTTTAGATTACAACATATAGACAACAGAAGCATCACGGAACAATCTTGGAAGCCTTCAGCTTACCGATCCATGCGTTGAAGGAGTTGGCCGTGTTACGGAAGCCAAGGAATCCATGCTCCTTGCTCTTGTTCATGCTATCCAAATGCTCAACCTCGAAATTTAACACGGCGTCGACAAACCACCAGTTGGTGATCTCCTTGAGCTCAGTCGTGACAAGCTCGTTCTCCTGTACGATCTCCGCCCACACCGCCTCCTTCCGGGCCATGGCGTCGGCAATGATGAACCGGCCGTCCTCTCCCTCGTACCCTGCCCATTCCAACCCGAAATGATCAGCCAGCATCGGCCAGAGCTGCTTCCACTTGAATACATCCCCATTGCTGCAATTGAAAGCCTCGTTCTTTGTGAACGGATCAACGGCAGCCCAGATCTCGTGCTCGGCGACGAGGTCCGCGTCGGAGGTGTCGGTGAAGCCTTCCCAGGCGACCCTGCTGCCAGGCCACCTCGGCGTGGCGCCCTCCTTGCAGCAGATGGCGGCGTAAACGCAGAGGCTGCCCACTACGTTCATGGCGCTCCGGGGGGAGAACCCAAAGATTAAGGTGGGACGGTGCACGGACCAGCTGACCGCGCCGTCGCGCCGGGATACCTCGTCGAAGAGGACGTCCTCCTGGTCGTAGTAGAAGTTGGGGCAGTCCAGGCGTGGCATGTCCTCGGTGTAGGGCGGGTCCGGGACGCCGGGGATCTTGCCGATGGACTCGAAGGGGGCAACGTAGTGCTTGCGGCCGGTCTGGAGGCAGACGTGGGCGAGCGCGGGGCAGCCGGGGACGACGACAGAGAGCACGTTGCGCAGCATGGCGGCGTTGGCCTCCCGGTTCTCGGCCTCCGTCCGGTGGCTGGACCACGCGGCGTAGAAGACGTGCGTGATGTCGGTGAGGGGCGCGAGGGCCTCGGCGACGGCAGCGGGGTCGGCCAGGTCGACTCGCAGGTGCGTGACGGCGCGGGTGGGCGGAGGGGTCCAGGGAGGGAGCGCGCGGCGGGAGACCGCGCGTACACCTTCCAGGGCCCGCCGGGGGTGTCGTGGCGCGGGAGGATGTCGAGGAGCGATGCGCCGACGATGCCCGTGGATCCGACGACGAGGGCGACGCTCTAGAAGGCGGGCTCGGCCGCGGCGGCGCTGTCGTCCTGGCGTCTCCTGGCGGCGCCGACCGCGCCCGCCCACCACCAAGCTCATCGCGGGAGGAGGGAGGCGTAGCAGCAGTGAGTCTGTGACTGTTACTGTGAGTGGTGCTTGTGTGGATCGGCCGGCGTTCTCCCCTCTTGCTGAGAAAGTGAGAATGCAGCAACGGACGGCGAGGAACGAGCAGCAGTTTCCCGACAACGGAGGACGTCGTTGTGGCCTGATAATGACATTTGACCAGCAGGCGTGCATCATCGTCATCCCCGTGGTTGTCTCTAGAGTCTCCACCGTTGAGCATGCATGACCCGTGACCGGGCACTCTTTAGTCTTCCAAGTAGAGCCCAAGTAGATATAAAAATAAAAGTAGAGCCTGCAGCCAATTCGACACGGAAAATCTAGACATTGTTTGTTTTAAGAGGATCATCTAAAACCACATTTCACAGATTCGGACGCCTATACGACCGCAGACACGTTCAGGTATATTGGCCAACAGCCCCCGGACACCCCTCATTATGCCGCGTCTACATCTGTCACCCTCATATCAAAACTCGTAAATCCATACAACGGCATGCAATGTGATCAAATAATATGTGGATAATAGATCGGATATAGTATAGAGCACAAATCGAACATAGCAAGTTTTCCTGCAAAAAAGCTTAAAAAAAAGCAAACATAGCAAGTTTAATTGACAACCGCGCATAGCATATATTCCTTCCATTTTAGGAATATTCCCAAAGCTTCCAGTAATTTTCTAAAATTTCTCTATTCTTTACTGACTTTACTCAGTTTTCCTTCTTTTCTTTTGCCTTTTATATTCATGAACTTTTTAACATCATGAATATTATCAAACAAAGAAATCACCATTATTTTTTAAATTGTGATTTTTCTAAATTCATGAATATTTTTTAATCTGGCGAACATTTTTTAATTCATGAACCTTTTTCACAAATCCACAAACTATTTTAAAACTTGTCAACTTTTTCAAAGACAGGAGTATTTTTCAAATCTACAAATAATTTGGACATTCATGATCCCAATGCTACGCCTTGAACCACTCGGCCATCCCTCCTACATAATCTTATTATTGACCAAAAACTGAGTGAATAGCAAGTTTTCGTATCACTAAAGTACAGGTACAACTGATCACAGGTTCCATAGGGAGTTTGACTTCCTTTCCAATTTCTTCTTCAAATGCATGATTTAATAAATTCATATATTTTGTTAGACTCCTGAATTTTGTTACAAAAATTATCACTTTTTTAAAAAAATATGAAAAATTTCTTTACATTGTATGATTGTATGATTTTTGAAGTCGGATATGTTTTTTGTTCGTTGAACTATAGAGGCTGGGGAGCAAGTGAAGCTAAAGCCCCGCGGCCTGCCTAGATTTCACACGAGTGCCAGCGGCCGGTTCCATGCCTAAAGCAAGAGCTTGTTTTTGCGGAAAACTTTCGATCAACGCCTAAACCTAGTAGGTGGCTCGCTCAATTCTCCCACACGATTTGGTCCGCTTGTTCGCCCCTGCTCGATATCCTATTTTCTCATATATATTTTTCTTGCTGGTCTACCCTCTTATAAAGACCTGGTAGGTTTTTTTTGCGGGTGAAAGAGCTGGTTGGTTTTTTCTATTAATTATGAAAGTTTTGGTGTCCTAAATATATCCTTGAAATCAATAAGATAATCATGAATTATTTTATTTTTTGGAAATAAAAAAACAAATTCCTGAATTTGAAAAAGTATACAAATTTTTAAATTGTTCATAGATTTGAAAACTATTCCTGAATTTGAAAAAACTTCACAAATTAAGTAAATTTTCACAACTTAATTTTTATTGAATTTTAAAATGAATCATGGTTTAGAAAATAAATAATTTGATTTTTTTCATGAATTCCAAAGAAAATCATGACTTTATAAATGTTCAGGGATTTGAAAAAAGTTGTATATCTAAAAAAGGTTCATAGATTTAAAGAGAGTTCACGAATTTAGAAAAAAAATCATGAATTTCAAATATGTTAATAAATTTACAGAAACGTTCACAAATTGTGTTAAAAAATCATGTTTCAAAAATGAAAACAAGAAGAAAGAAAAATGAAAGAAAAAGTCCGAAGAAAAAATATTTTGAATCTGCCTTTTCCTTCTTTCCCTTAAAAAATAACTCAAGAAAAATCCAATTATTTACTCTACAAGAATGAAATGCTTGTTATGCCTAATATACTTAGTTTAACCTGTATCTGTTTTAATTCTGTTCTTTATCCTACTAGTTTTTTCTTTGCCAAATTACCCGAAGCTTATGCTATTTTCAATCCAATCGTGGATATTATAAAAATACAAAAGAAAAGAAGAAAATAAAACTGTAAAGAAAACCATACCAAAAAACAGAAGAAATCACAAAAGAAACTGGCGGGAAAATCATCCTACATGAGTCGGTCCATATAGGAACTACGGTATTAGGCTGTGAGCGCTATGTACCAAATGACTTCTACTAGGTGTTGGGGCGCGCCCGTTGCGTGCCTCTTGAGGGGGAGCTGGACGGTGCCAGCTAGTGGTCGACCCTTTAACACACTTTTATGTTCTGATTAGCATATGTGATGATTGTCTTAATTAAAAAAATTAAGATTTCAAGCAGAGAATAGCAGCAGAAATAGATACATATATGCATAGAAGCCCCATTATGGATCTTTACATGAATAATCTGACTGTGAACAGTGCACTTTACATAAGCAACGGCATAGGTACAAAATGAGAAGTTTGTTATGTGCATGACTTCTAAATTTTTTAGTGGTGAGCTTTTGCCTTTTCGGAGACGTGTTATTAATTTTGCTTGAATGGACAGTCTGCGACTGAACCTATTGTTGAGATTGATGCATCCATTTTATCACATGCTAGATCAGAGACTTGGGATACCTCTCAACTAAGTTCATGAGGGATAGAGCATTGGGACGATGGTGAGCAACAATAAGGGCCTCGTGAGCGATGATGAACAGCTCGTTGAATGCAGTGGAGTCCCTCTCCTCCGGTGGAGCTGGCCGCCTTGAGAACGTGGCTAACTTCTTGCGTTGGCCGGCACTACGTCATTTGTACCTGGACAAGCATATATATTGAGATAATCAGAAGACAGATATCTCTAATTAACAATCTAGCAGTTATATAAGGAATGTGCTATCGTGCATTTAAATAAGAGAAACGAGAGTTTGGGATTAAGCTTTCAGTACATTCCTCTTATCCAGCTCTGACAACTCAAATCTGTCTTTTACCTATTCAAAACCATGTATGAACTTTCACTGCCCCTGAAAATTAATTTGTTCTTTGGACAATTTTGAGGAATGGAGAGTTAACTAAGAATAATAAGCTTAAAACGGATGGAAAGGTAGCAATGCCTGTGAATTTTGTGGTGCATGTCGCAGAATCTGTCAATCACCTGTTATTGATTTATTGACTTTCCTACCTACATCTATTTGGTCAAATTTGTGGTTGTGCTTCTGGAAATGGGAATTATACCTTCCGGACAACTTAATATGTCGATCAACCATTTGGTAGTTTGTCGAGTTCATTCCAACAAAATAGTAAAAGGTTGGCCACCAGAATGCGGCATATTTTCAGCATATAAGATCACCTGACCCTTCCATTGGTATTATTCACAACGTGTAACTGGATTGACTATTGGTATAAACTATTGAATGAAAATAATGATGCCACATTGCAGCATAAATGCAAAAAATAAGGGCACTTAGGTTATCATTGAGGAGAGTCTCATAGTGATGTACTTGAATTATTTTCCCTATTGTCATCATTGGGTCTAGGAATAACGAGAAATTGTTCATCTACTGGTTTACATCCAAACTTTAACCAAGCAAGCATTTACCTTTCCTTCATTTATATATGTATACAAGTTTTGTCCATGTATGAAGCAGAATGAGTGAACATCTACGCTAGATATTGTCAGTATTCCAATAGTGTTGCATTGTACTCCTTCCACCCCGAGTAACTTGTCAGAGAAATGGATGTATCTAGACCTATTTTAGTTCTAGATACATACATTTTAATCCATTTCCGCGACAAGTAATTCTGGGCGGAGGAAGTAGAAGATTGGAATGGTACTTCATACCTACAGTTGTAGCAGAAACCAGTGCAAACAAAATTGAAACCTGCAAAACAAGAAAATCAAAGAATCAATTCAAAGAGAACCTAATACAGACAATGGGAGTTTTCAATGCTTTATAAGTAATATGGAAACATGTATAAGAACTAACACTACTAAAATAAGATGGTAATATTTTGGCTTCTTTCTGGTTATTTGACATGTAACACCGCACATAACAAGGTTCATACACGATTACAGATGGCAACAGTATGGAGTTAACAATTTCCTAAATCATTGATATGTCATTTGCTGCGAGATGTCTGCTAAAAAGAAGGGACCTGTATCGTAAGAAGAGTAAGATAGTCACATGCTATCTGTAACGGATCTAGATGATAGTTTTCTCAATCAAAATGGCTGGATAGAGCATTGCATTCACCTATATGGATACTGTCTACCAAGAGTACTGGAACCATTCATTCGCCATATGTCGATAAACTTCAACTGCTATATAATGCCGATATATAATAGACTTGGAAGTTGGAACTGCTTGATGCATAATTGTTACTAACTAATTTGTGCATTACAGAGTAGTTCAATCCAAAATCCGAATTGATAGTATAGGTTTTCGAATAATAAAGCCAGCTACAAACATTCAGTACATTGTTGTCTCTCATTTTCTCTTCATCAAATATGGGTTGTTCGAACAATTGTCGACATACGCCTGAATTTCTAACAACTATATTCTACTAATTAGTTTGAGATTTTTCAACATATGCCCAATAGCTCTATAATGCATAAATACATTACAACTGGAAATATAAGTAGCATGAAGAGTGCCAACAGTTTAACTCACATCCAGATCCAGGAATTTTGCAAGTCTCTTGGACACTAATTTGCTCAAGGTGTATGCCATACGTAGTCAGAATCTTTAGAATTTTGTGAACCCTACTATCGATATTTGCACATTTGATTTCAACAATCTCAAGACAGTTGGATGCAATTGACTGTCCCAATGGTTTGTATATTCCTTCTGCTTCAGTTACATATGAAGGTCCCTAGCACGCGCACAAAAATCAATCAGGATCCCCAAAATGATATACAACTCTCGAGCTCAAAAATCAATACCTGAGAAAGTTAAAGGGTAAGCTTCTCCAAAATTGGCGAGTGTTGGAGAAAACAAATTAGTGCATTGTGGTCAGCTGCCAAACACCAATCATTGAGTAGCAAAGTCTTTAACTTAGTAAATGTAGGACACCACTTCAAATCCCTGTGGAAAACAGTCCAAGGAAAGTGCAAAAGAACCAGATCAAATTAGGATACATTTGACCTTTGAAGACAAAGTGCAATCAGCTGATGTGTGAAGTAAGTCATATGTAAAGCAATTATGATCTGTGATGATGAATATGGTTTCTACATGAGAAATGATGAAACATATATAGCATGATAATAAGAGAGAAGCGGCTGCAAGCATACCATACCACATCAGAATTAGCTGACAGCTCCAAATCTCTGGCTTCTGACAAACCTTTGAGAAAGATGGAGTTGTTGCGGTCATAATGAGGCCCATGTTCAGGATCCCCATAATAATAATAATAATAACAACAACAACAACGACCACACATATCACTATCAGCACAACAACTATCAAACCGACGCTGAGAGCATTGATCGGCACAACTCTCCTTAAGCACAGCAGCAGGTCTTGCTAACCACGACATGCTCCCAAGCAATGGAATCCTTCCTTGGCCCCATTCGATCAACTCAAGCAAAACAAGATTTGGTAGAGAAATAAGAATGCGGTAATTTTCAGGAGTATAGGAGCGGGCAATTCGCAGGTGTTTCAAGGATGGAGACAACAACTGTATGACAAAGACGTCGCAAGCATCCATACTCAGTTCCACCAATGTTGAATAGCCTGTAAAATCAATGACGGAGATACTGGGAGAAGAGATGCATGTAAGATATTGGCGAGGCTCCCGGATCCTCGAGAATACGAAGCCAGAGCCGGAGCGCCCGGACACGAGGCAGGGCCTTCTAGAGCCAGTTGCTCGCATGCCGCTGGTTAGCGGGCAACAACACGAATCCGTCGGAATCAAAGTCGAAATCGCGGGAATCCAGAGGCGCGCCATAGTCCAAGCTTCCCGCCCCAGAGCGGCGTTCCGTCGAATAGGTGTTGTGCGCCGACGACCGCATCGACCTCGTCTGGGTTCTACTCGTGCTTCCGCGGCTTCCTCGGGACGAGAGCTCGCGGCACCACTCACCTTCTAGCTCTTGCTACCACCTTCCTTCGGTGGCGAACGCCTGAGGAGCGATGGGGCGGTGGCGGTGGCAGCGGCGGCAACCCTAGCTAGGGAGAGAAGAGGTTGTGTGTGGGACGATGGTGGCCATGGCCGGAGCAGCAGCGAAAGACGATGGCCATGGCCGGAGCAGCAGCGGACGACGGCGGCCATGGCCGGACCAGAAGCAGACGACGGTGGCCATGGCCAGGCTCTGGCGGGTGGCGCGCGGACGCGGGCGGGCTTCGGAGGGCGGCTGCTGCTTCGGTGGTCGCCGGGGTTGCCAAATCCCGTGGAGGTCTGAGGAGGATCTCTGGCTCTCGGGGCAGAGAGGAGGAGTCCAGCGAGGGGCGCCCGCGGTGGAGTCCGGCGGGGGGCGGAGGTTGGGGCAGAGGAAGAGAGAGGAGACGCGTGCGTCAGGAGAGGAGGAGAGGAGAGGGCTTTCTTCGCGACGAAGCGAACGACACAGCCTTGCCAACGTGTAACAATAGCGTCTCTGCCCACGTGGCACGCGCAAGCAGCCATCCTTGATGCACACCTTTTTCTTTAGCATCAGTACAGACACAAGCGTTCATATACACGCGCATACACTCACCCCTATGAACGCACACACGCACACCCTACCCCTATGAGCACCTCCGAGAGACTGAGCCGGCATATCATCTTGAGATTTACGAAGTCACCGTAGGCACCTCGTCGTCGACGGGAACGTCTCCCACTGAAAACATATCGCCGGAAATCCTGAAATAAATCCAGGAATAATGCGAGCACCAGAATTTGAACCCTGGTGAGTTGGGGATACCACTGTCCACCTAACCAACTCAACCACAGGTTGATTCGCATCCTTGATGCACACCTTAATGGGTTTAATTTGGCGCATAAGGATTTGCCGAATAGGAGCACTAGTGGGCCAGTGGTCAACTTCTAGATAACAAACCACAATCCCAATAAGAACACAACCTAGACCAGCGCAAATACAATCTAAACATATACAAACATACCCTGGTACATATAGACTGGTTTTTCATGTGGACAATAAGTTACCTACGTACGGTGAAGTAGATTGACTGAGAACTACTAAAATTATTCAGTAAACCTATTCAGTGATTAACAAAGAGCAGGCTGTTTCTCTAATTAAAAGAAGAAACAATCTATCAGTGACACATGGAAATGGCCTCCCATATACAATCTGCTGGTCCGAACTGTTGTGGACTCAGAAGATCGAAGAGCATAGTAGGTATTTTCATGTTACCACTTGCTTCTTTTGCGATATAATTGAACTTGTAATAAAATTTGAAACGAAGTGTAAGTAATCCGTGACATCACAAACTATGCGCTAAGTTCCTAACTAAGAGCATCTCCAACAGCCACGTCAAACTAGCGCCGCGCCGTAAAATTGCCCGTTTTAGCATGCGCACAACCGGTATAGTTGCTCCAGCGGGCGCGCAAAAACAGCGCGCGCGGCATATGTAGTTCAGCGCGCGGGCCGAAACTCAATCGCGCGCCGCTTATTTGTTGTGCCCGCTCCTGCGCGCTGGACTCTCGCGCGCTCGCTCGCAACTCCCACCCCCCATGCAGCCACGCCGCTGCCGACGACCGCGCCAGCCGGTCCTGGCATGCTTGGCTCAATAGATTGCATGCATTGGAGTTGGAAGAATTGTCCAAAGGCATGGCATGGGCAATTCCACGGCCAAAAAAAGGGTTCCACTATTTGTTGCCTCATATCATGCCATTCGACGTCCCACAGCGCATAATGATCTTCAGAAGGATCTCATTGAGGAGTGGTGGGCATGGAATGGACGACAAAGAGCATCATGATTTGTGCGTTCGATATTGTATTGTTGAACTATTTGTTGTATTTATTGCACTATTTGTTGTATTGAAATGATAAACTGTTTGTTTGAGTTGTAATAACGAAATTGAACTATTTATTTTGATTTATTTTTGTTTGTGTTTGATCTTTTTACTTCTGTTTTGGAATGCATATGTTGTTTGTGCGAGAGTCGCGCGCGCTGCCGGAGCGGCGCGCGCGCTGCTTTTTAGCGCGGCTGCTGGAGCCAGCGCTGCGCGCCGCGCCAAACCAGGCAATGGACGCGCGGCAAAGCATAGTAGGACTCTCTTTGGTTTCTTCCAATCTCTCAAAACTGACTCGCGTTCTGTTTTTTGAATTCAATTGACAACTTTGTGGCACAACATTGTATAATACAACAACAGACATGGAAAGCGCTTTTGGAACAATTTGTGCAATTTATAATAGTTAGGTCACACTAAATAAATGGGATTGTTAGATTCGCGCATTTTCTATGTCAATTTACAACTGTTATATTCATGCACTTTCTGTTCTCCTTCACAAAAACTTGATGCTATCCACCAGATATAACTAACATTGTAGCAAAACACCATGAAGTTTTTGCATTTTTTTTCTACCTAAATCTGGACTTTTTTTGGACTTGTTTTAGGCAGAATCCAGCTATGTTTCATGCTATCCACCAGACATCAATGTATCGAGCGGAACCCACCAACCAACCATTCAATTTCTCTATCGTACGGCTCAAAATAAAAGGTCTGTATCGTGTATATAGGGATCGATCTTGTTGCACCGCGCAGCTAGTTCACGGTCAGATCGATCGATCATGGCGGCGCCGTCGCAGAAGACGCGGTCGACGCACAGGTCTGCGTTCGCGCAAGCCACGCACCAGTTAGACATCGCCGGCTACAGCACGGCGCGGAAGGCGCTCGTCGGATCCGTCCGGTCCGGCAGCTTCCACGCCGGCGGTTTCATCTGGGCCCTCGTGTGCCGCCTCCAAGATCGCAGCGGGCGATGCGGCGTCGCGTCCATCTCCCTGGAGCTCTCCAAGAACGAGACCGACGAGGACGTCGTCGCCATGGCCAGCCTCCGGATCGACGAGCGCAGCGGCACCGGCAAGTTCCCGGCCGCCGTGTGGCGTAGCGACAAGCCCAGGACCTTTCCCGCTTGGTCCACGGGCGCAGTCGCCTGGGAGCTCGCCGTCCCGGTTGCGTTCCGGCGCCATGAGTCGCGCTACGTCGACACTGATGCTGACTGCCTCAACATACACTGCACAGTCGAGGTCCTCCTCCAGCAGCAGGAGAACAACTCCGCCACCAGCACCAGGAACTGCTTCGTCTCCGTTCCTCCGCCCCCCAGCATCTCTCAAGACTTGCACAGGCTTCTCAGGGAGAGGCAGTCGCCGGAGCCAGACGTGACATTCGTCCTCGAGGATGGTACCGAGATCGAGGCGCACAAGCTGGTAATGGCCATGCGGTCGCCGGTATTCCGCGCCCAGTTCTTATGCGGGGACATGAAGGAGCGGAGCACGCGCCGCTTCATAATGGACGGCATGAGCGCCTCCACCTTGAGGGCGATGCTCTACTTCATCTACACCGAGGAGCAGCCTACACCCAGGAGAGGAAGATGCCGTGTGGCTATGGCGCAGGACCTGCTCGTGGCCGCGGATCTCTATGACCTAGAGAGGCTGAGGATCATGTGCGAGAAGATACTCTCCGAGGGCATGGACGTCGGTAATGTCATGACGACGTTGGCGCAGGTGGACGGCCGGCAGAGCTGCCAGCAGCTTGAGGCATCGTGCATCGAGTTCATGGCGTCCGACCCCGACGTGTACGACGCTGTGGAGGCCACCGAGGAGTACAAAGAACTCGAAAAGACATGCCCATCTTTCATACACGAGATCACCAAGAAAGTAGCCAAGAGCACAATGGCCCGCATTAGATCTCCAACTAATTCTTCTTCCATGGGCACTAGTGGTGGCAGCGGCAGTAGAGAGGCAACCAAGAGCGCGTCGAGGTATACCCCACCGGCGGTGATGATCGGCACACACGAGTTCACAATCCAAAGCTTGAGCTGGGTGAGGGAGACGCACAGTGCCGGTCAGTACATCCGATCTGGCAGTTTCAAGGTGGCCGGTTATGAGTGGACCATAGATGTGTACCCGTCGGGACAGACAGAGGACACGTCGGAGCACATTGACGTATTTATTCGACCCACCATTAATGATGATGATATCAAGGTGAAAGATTCGGTGGCTATGAAGCCCGTCCACCCCACGGACAAGTCGCCGCCGTTTCCTCCCCGTAATCTTACACACACATTTGCCGGCAAGGCATGCAGGGGCCATGGGTGGCCAAAATTCATCACATTCGCATCTGCAAACTCACACTGTGTGGGACACGATGGCTCTTTCACTATACAATGCCAAGTCGCGGTTGCCACGAACTCCTCCACTAGCAGCACAATTGGCACCTTCATCCCTGGACCCGTGCTCGTGCCACCGTCCAACCTGGTATGGCATCTCGAGCGGCGAGGACTGGGATGTTAAGTTCCTGGTTGAGGAGAGCGAGATACACGCCCATGGGCTCGTTGTTGCTGCACGGTCGCCGGCACTGCATGAGGCGGTGCATGAGTCGGCAACCAACCATGTAAAAATTGATGGCATTAGAGCCGTGGTTTTCAAGGCCATGCTCCACTTCATATACACTGACAAGCTGCCTCGCGTCGAAGACCTAGTTGCTCCTGCCGTCCGGCATTCCACGATGATCGTGGCTGGAGAGTTGCTGGCAGTGGCATGTCGGTTCCGTTTGGAGAGGATGGCGCGGTTGTGCAAGAACCTACTGGCCGAGAAGATCACGCCGGAGTATGCGCTGGCCACACTGAGGCTGGCTGGGTGCCACGGTTGCACGGAGCTGGAAGCCTACTGCATCGAGTACATCTCACAGCCACACGTGGTCAAGGATGTGATGAAAACTCTCAAGTATTTTATAGAGTGAAACATTTGCCCGTGAAGACAAACGTCTATTACTTGCAAACTCGTGAAGACAAAGATCTATTTCTTGTGCTGCTTTCTTGCCTCTCCAACCTCTCTCCATTGCTGTAAAGATACAAGAATAACAATGTTGAAAAGTTCGTATTCCTGGGATGAAAGAAAATATACACACGAGTGCTCTCCCATTGTACTGGCAATGTGAAATCTAACGTAAGTATGTGATCCACTGATATTTGCCCCGCGCATGTGATTTACACCTGCTTTTAGCAGGTTACATGATCTTGACATAGCTGTATGGCTAGCAGTTTTATTTTGGGTGGGGGGGGGGGGGGGGGGGGGGGAAGCAGAGCTCTGGGGCGAGGTGTAGCTGAGACCTGAGAGCAGCTAGAAAACAAGAAATCACATGCTAATTACTCGTGATCAACCTGGCCGCATCAAAGGAGGCCGAAGAGTTTTCAAAAATCCTGCAGCAGGGCTTCTTCCACAAATGTGAAACCACATATGTCTCCATTGACACCATCTTCTGGAACTGAAGATTTTTTACAGCATGAAAAGATTTTCTCCAACATCCAGTGATGGAAGAAGATCTCAGGGCGATGGCAGCAGACGCTCTAGGTGGAGAAGGCAAACCAAATCTGCGTGGCAAAAGAGCAAGCCCTCGCTGATTTCAGGACCTGGTCACACATAGGTCACACATCATTGTGCAAACATCCTTTCCAATTATGCCAGGTGTACACTCGTTATGATTTGTATCCACTTTGAGCTACATTATTTGTTAATAAGAACCCCCTTTATCTAAAAAATAGGTAGCTGGACATGACCTCCCTTACAGTTTAGGCGCGGGATCAACATTTTAGTCCAAGTTTGAAAGATGAGTAGATGACACAGACACATGATATGTTGGATAGTTAGCTTTTCTTAAATGTGCTTTGTGCTCAGTGGAAAACCCAACTTAATTCAAATGCCTACACAACTAGTCGCAATTTTCCAATACAGAAATGTAAGCAGGTATGTCCTCTCACACTTTCACGACTCAACATTAACATACCAGTGGTAGAAACATACAACTCGGGCTGATGAGTTGGGATCTTCATATTTGGGACCTTGAAACCGGAGCGGAATAGTACAATGCCATGGGATTCAAGTGCATCATCCTTAATGAGAGGAGAAACGTCGGAGAGCCGGTGGCTGCATGCAGCAATGCTTCTGTCAACTCATGTAAACTTTCATTTAGTCTACTATAAAAATCAAAAAGAGAAATAGGATAGAAAATTCCACTAAAATAAAAAATCCAATCGTTTATTCAATAGATTAAAAAATTATAGCCATTAGGTAACGTTTAAGTGAGAAAATTGCCCACCATTGCCATGAAGTGAAAAAACTATTCACTCAGGGGTCACAATTTTTTATTTTTTGACCGTAATGGCAGGTGCTCTGCCTTTTCATTAAGAGAGGGAAAACTGTACAACGGACTAAAGAATCAGCCGGGGAAACAAAACATTAAGCCAGAGATGCGACATGCATCCTGGCGAAGACATATGGTACTACTCCCATGCCTCCTTCAGGAGGCCTAATTCATCCCTAATCAAATAACATACCCCCGCAGCAGAGCGCCGTTGATTCTGAAAGATCCGCCTGTTGTGCTCGTTCCATAGGTTCCAAGCCACGTATACAGCCCCCGTACACTCGTCCAGCAAAACACCTTTTTTTTCTTTAGTTTGAACGTCTTATCCCACCATGTGTTGATAGAGGAGGATTGGAGCGCAGTCGTCGCAGCATTACTGAACTGATTGGCCATCAGGTGCCAAACCTCCTTCGCAAATGGACAACCCAGAATGATGTGGTTAGCCGATTCAAGGACCTGGTCGCAGGCGCAACAAGGGGCCTGATGCTCCCATCCTCTACGCTGCAAGCGATCGACCGTCCAGAGGCGGTTCTGGATAAGGGTCCAGATGAAGAATTGGACCTTAGATTCGGCCTTAACCTTCCACACTCTTAATAAGCGCGGCATTGGAATACGCGCAATGAATTGCTGCTCATATGCAGACTTGGCCGAGTAGTTCCCATTGGCCGAGATGTTCCAAATGATCTTATCCTCCTCCCCATTTATGCGGAATTGCTGAACTTTATGCCAAAGAGAAACAAATGCCTGCAGCAGTTCAGCCGAGGCCATGCGCTGCAGCCCCTTCATCCATCCACCCTCGCGAATAGCATCAGCCACTGAAATCATCTTGTGTCTCGCAATGTTATAGAGGCCAGGTGCCAATTCCATAGGTGCCACTCCATCCAGCCAACGATCAGTCCAAAAAGTGGTCCTCGCTCCATTTCCAACAATAATTTTTGTGCATGACTGAAAGAGTTGTTGATCAGCAGCGTCACACGGTGTAGGAGCCCCCTTCCACGGTCTATCTGTATCGTCCCACTCAAATCAGGGCCAGCGCAGCCGCAGGGCCGTGCTGAAGGCGGAGAGGTTTTTGATGCCTAGTCCTCCAACTGCTTTGGGTGCGCAGATTCGCTTCCAATTCACCAAACATTTGCCCCCATGAGCTTCCTCGTCGGCATTCCACAGAAAGTTTCTTCTTAGTTTGTCAAAAAAAATTATGAACCACTTGTAAGGTGCAAAGATCGTCAGAAAGAAGGTCACCGTGCTAGTGACCACCGAATTGATGAGAGCCAGCCTCCCGGTTCGGGGGTCACAATGAGTTGGCTCTCGCGTCGCCCCTCTCGGGCAGCATGGGAGCGACCCAAACCCTATCTGCCGCCACCTCTCTTCCCTCCTCCGCCCCCTCCTGCCACCCGAGGATCCCGTTGTCTGTTGCATGTCTACCGGTGAAGGAGGGAGTAAAAACAAAGCTATGTGCGATGAATTTCAAAGAGAAAAACTGTGTGTCCTCAAAGCAAAAGAAAAACAAAGCTATGTTGGATCCTCCTGTATGATGCATGTATTACAAAAAAGCTACGTGCCCTCAAAGAAAAAAAGAACTATGTTGGACCTTCCTATATGCATGCATGCATTCTTCCTATATGCATGCTATGTGCCGGCACTAGCATACATATCTGTGTGTTGGAACAGAAGAAGTGTCGGTGACTATGAAGCTCGGCCCGTCCACCCCACCAACAAGTCGGTGCTGTTTCCTCCCGAGAATCTTAGACACATCTTTGATGGCAGGAACTCACGAGTATTTAGGTAGTTAGAAACAAACATTGCGCCATGCAAAAGTAGATGATGCAGAAGTAAAGTTGACGTACAAAATGTGATATCACATAGATTATAAATCTCATGACCCAGCTATTTGATCAATCAAGCATCCAATTGTCATGAATGTAGATATCTAACTAAGTGACTCATGCATTTGAGAGATGATATTTAATACGTCTTATTCTATTATTTTTTTGAGTTTACACTTATTAGATATACATTTTAAATTAGAGAAAACCTTATACCAAAAAGCAATGGCCTTCTATATAATATGGGGATAGAAGGCAGGTCACAATTGGACTTGAAACTGTATGGTGTGTAGACAAGGTACATGGTCGTGTTCAAGTAGAACACCTCTATCTTAGGCCTTCTATATAATGTAGAGTAGACACGCGACGTATCATACGTATATAGCAACATAATAGCACATGTGAACAAGGAAAGCCAACAAGTGCTCGGATGATCGGTGTGAGGTATTGTAGTGGTATCATGGAGAGAAGCTCTCGTAGTCATGCGCCAGGGATGTAGCTGAGTCGATGACCTCGTTAACAATCTTGGTGTCGTGGCTAGTGTGATTACTTGGTCCTTTATAGATCTTTATGTGCATCAAATTATTAAGCACCTCCCCCATCCATGTCCTCCTCATCTCCTTTACATGATTTGTGCTCCGCTTTGCCACCACCAAATACATCAGTGCTATGCTATAATTGTGGCGGCGACTAACCCATCACTAACTCTGGTCTTTCGTTTTTTATTGTATACCCTACAATCATGGCCTACGCGAGGCATGACATTCTCCTACATGCCTCTGATCCTAAATGATATGCCAACCTTCGCAATCCGCCAACAGAGGTGGGCACTAGGCGGATCAGCTTAGCTTTGGACCTCCACAAATTCCGTTTACAAGTCACCAAGAAGACTCCAACCTTGCTCATTAGCAATCATGGAGCACTCAATGCAGCTTGTCCATGGAGAGGGTGAAGAAAATATCCGACCGTGCTCTTCCAGCCCCTTGGGTACGCGTTAAAGGCCATTCCTCGACCAGCAAGTGCAAAAGTCCATACACCGATAGGTTCCACTTGACCACATTCCCCGTGCCCATATCAGGATTTGTACGACTCCATCTCGAGTCCGGCTACTTCAGGTTGGGATTCGGTGATCGGTGGTAGAAAACTAAGTGTATGACTTAGGATAGTCGGGGACCATTGCCGAGGATTAAAAAGATCAGACATATTTTATTATTCCTAGGAGCTTCTAGTCATGTAATGGAAACTCTTGCTTTTGTACAGCCAGGGCTTTGAAAGGAAATCAACAAATTAAAGGACCCAAACTCGTTTTTTAAATAAAGAGAACCCAAACTCGCGTATGTAGGAACTTGATCCCGATTGGCTGGATTGTACATTCTCTCTCCTAACCAAGTTGGCAAGGCTCACTCGTTGCCATAGGGTCTAAACTCGGGGACCAAAGGCTCTCGTTGTATACTTGAGTGTAGCAACATAAAGGACTGCTCATGTTTTGTGGTGAATTTGTACAACCTTTTTGCAGAGTGTCAACACTACAAGGATTCCGGTCTATTGCAACAAAATTTATTGCCACAGATCTCTTCTGTTGCAATAAAATGCTATATTACCACAAAATTCTAGTTCATGGTAATAGGATCTACATATTGCCACAGTTTCGTTTCATCGTGCTAGGTACTCACTTTGTTGCAATAGAAGCCATGTATTGCCACAAGCTGCATTAGCGTTGCAATATGGTAGTGATATTGCGACAGTTGTGTCCCGTTGCGTGAATTGACCATTTTGTTGCAATAAAGACTAGGTATTGCAACAAAGTAAATCTTCGTGGCAATATTTAGACATATATTGCAACAATTCTGATATGTGGCGCTAGCCATAGATACTGTTGCAAAATACACTGCTTCTTATTGCAACAAAACATGTATTGGTTGTAATAGGGCGATTTTTTTGCCTCAGTTTCGTTGTGTTGCAATAACTATTACATATTGCGACAACTTGTGCATCCATGGTAATACGTACAACATATTGCAACCATCCTCTAGTGTTGTGAAAAAAGGAGCAGGATATTGCAATGATATTCTCTACAGTGCCCCTGATTTTTTTCATTTATTTATTATACTATTTCTCAGGATCCGGTTAAAGGGGCGTACTAGTTCATAGAGGTATTAACACATTTGGTACCACAAATTGCACCTACGTTGTATTTTAGTCAGATATCTTGCAAAGTGGACATCGGTGGTACCACAACTTGAAGGTACGTGCGCTTGCTCGCGGACGCCCTTCACTTTAGGGTTTCTTGCACCGCCAGGGTCTCCTCCACTCGCCCTACTAACCTCCTCCGGTAGCAAGGTCATCCTCGGCACCGGAAAGACAGCAAGCTCACTGCCCTTCTCACCAAGGTGAGTCATGAGCACTGGGCAGCAAATTCTCACTTTCTCTTTCCTTCCTAATTTTTCTGTATCTTTCTTGATGTGATTGTATGTATTTATGTGCTGTTAATAAAAATGTATAGCATCCAAAATTCTCTCACCCAAGGTACAACACGCTTCTCTACATAGTTTAGTTGTCTGATTTGTCATGGATTACTTCCTGCACAATGTCGTATTGTTAGACAGGATGGGTCGCGCTATTTGTCACCCTGGGTGAAGAATGCTTATTCCTCACCCCACCGATAGAGCGCACCATCCAGAGCCAGCCCGTCCATGGGCTTCCAGCGACATGATTTTGGATAACCACCACCGTAAGAAAAGCTGCGAGAAAGCTAAAGAAAACTTCCTTCGCCCATTCTGACCAGCCAGGCACCAAAGTAAAAAAGCTGCGAGCCTAAAGTAAGAAAATATCGTGTGCGCCCATTCGAGCCAGCCCACATTTTCCTTTTTTTGGCTAGAAGCCATCCCACATTTTATAACCCCAAAAGCAAAATTACTCTTGTAACTTTCTTATTACACACTGTAACATAGATATAGGGCTGACGTCTGACATAAGTAACATATTTAAGGCATGATAAATTGCAGCAATCTATAGACATCAACCTTGTGAGACTGCAATGTAAGACTTGCCCCAACATAAGAACTATCAGAATGACCAGATGAGACCAAAATTATGCCACATAAATAAACATGTTTTTGTTAGAAATAATTGACGAGAGAAAATGTAATTTCAAAAGAAAGATCAAAGGCTTACAAGTTAGTATACTCCTAAAAACTGTATGCTTGCCTGCCAAAATCAGTACAATCTAGGCTTTTTCTGTACCAATATACGCACCGCCTTTCAAAAGACTAAACAATATCTGGATCACGTCAACTTTTCACTCTGTGCACACCCGCGTTACCCAAAGGGGACTACAGAAGTATGTCTTAACAAAACTCGAGTAAGTATCAAGTCAAATACATTAGGAAAAAACAGGATGCTACTCCACTGAACTATACACATATCAGCCAGGATTCAGCCTGCATTTCACCTCATGAGATCAGCTTGTGTATCGCCTCATGTACAGTGTAGAAGAGATTAGTTCCTTATGAATTTCTATATTTGTCAGGCGAACAAAGCCATACATTTCTCATTTCAATGGTGAGTAATTTTCTTTTAGTGCCTACAATGGCAGAAAGTATTCCGTAAGTATCCCAAGTATATATAACAAAATGAGTACACGAGGAGAGAAGTGTATAATCAAAGGGAGCACATAACAAATGAGAATCATCTTCTTCATGCTGTTTTACGCATATGGAGTTCATGAGCAGGAATACAAAACGGGCTGATTTTCACTGAACTTGTGTAGAATCACATATTTTGAAATGGCAATAAGACATGGCCCACTACTTGAAACTGTAATCAATATTCTTCAGACACCACACTGAGTCCTTCAGCAACCATACAGAGTTCAAACAGACAGAATATTACCTATCTATTTCAGGGATTGCCTATTTTCTTCAGCAAGCCATACAGAGTTGAAACAGACAGAATATTACCTATCTAGTTCAGGGATTGCCTATTTTCTATCTAGTTCAATCATGCGATTTCCTTAACTTTACTGCCGACTCTTGGTAACATAAATATAACAGTAGTGATCCGTGATGAAAAACAGACAATGTCAATGGTTAACCAATTAATAAACCCCTTCACAGTTCAAAGACCACGTTCCCTTAGGACGAAATAGAGAATAGGAAATTTATTCAAAATCAATTCTGCAGTACTAATACGTGATGGAGAACAGCTATTGTCAATGTGTCAACAATTAAATAAATTCACATGTGTTTTTCACCCAGAGAATCCAAGACAGGAGCAACAAGTCAAGCAGCATGCACCAATGGAGTAATTAGATTAGGATTGAGAAATATTAGTTACTTATCCGGGAAGTTGTCCACCTTTTGATGGCTTTTCCGTTCAAATAAAGATGGCTCTTGCTAGCCACTGTGTTTTCACCCTCACGCTATATCGCAAATCTTCTCATTTTCAGTGGACTTCAACTAGACAAAAGCGATCTTTCATAGGATTATTGCATACAAGTAAATTTTGATGTCCTAAGCAGAGAAATACACAGGTAGGCGGTCACTTATCACAGGTCAAAGTTATTTTTTTGGAATCAAGAGTATGTTTTGATTCAGTTCACCAGCATCAAGTATTAGATTATTGGTCAACTATACTTGCAACTAAAGTGGCTCCTAATTTGCAATTCTAACTATTGATCAACTACAACACGTGAGCACAGCTGTATTTGATTTCCTTGCAGATTGCAAAAGGAAACACAGACAAGCAAATATAACTGGGCCTTTATTTACATTGATTATTAAAGAACTAATACCTGTGCACTATAGAGAAATCAAACTGGAACCTGGTCGTAGCATCAATGATTTGGGCTCTAAACAAATTTGGCAGACAACAAGTGGAATTGTAATTGCCCAGGTAAAGGCTAAACATGCTGCACCGCCGCTCTTCCTCAGTCATCAATAATTCCTGGTTGTGCTCCTGCCTACCAATAGCTAGTAGTGATCAACAAGCCAAGAGAACACTAGTGCAGAACCGGGCAATAGCACCGGTTCGTAAGGCCCTTTAGTGCCGGTTCAGGAACCGGCACTAAAGTTTCGGCACTAAAGCCCCCCCCCCTTTAGTACCGGTTCAGCACGAACCGGTGCTAAAGGGGAACCACGTGGCACGAGCCAGCTCCGGGGGCCGGGAGCCCTTTAGTACCGGTTGGTAACACCAACCGGTACTAAATGGTTGTGGGTTTTTGTTTTATTTTGTATTTTTCAATTAAATTTGTATTATCAATTTAATTTAGGATTGTTTTACGTTATAATGAGTTGTAGTCGTCATCATCATCATCAGCATCGCATATTAATAAATAAATAAACTCTAGCTAGCTAAAAATCATCATAGTCGTCTAATTACCACTATTTAATCATCATAGTCATTACCGCTAGTTATCTAATCATCATCAACGCTGGCTAGCTTAAAGAGGAAACATTCACTTTGTAACAGAAGCAAAGATATCATCAAGTTCAACATAATCATCACCAACATCGAAGTTCAGGACACGGACATGAAACAAGTACTAATTAAGAGCATGAACTAGTAGCTACTGATCCTGCTGCTCCCTTTCAGGTAGAATAGCATAGAACATGTATAGCTCTCCTGATTCATCATACTGGAGCATGCAGATGAATCTGTCTCCTAATCTTGGGTTGCGCTTCTCCTTGCTGCCCCCTAGTACTTCTCTGCGATCGTTAACAATTTTGCTCCAATCTTTCACTATTAAGCATTCTTCGCTTTCAGAAATCCTGAATGCACTCATGTGCAATGTAGGAAATCTTGGTCGTAAGCTAACCATTGACATGCGACCTTTTGTCTCGATCCACTGAGGCACAACTGTCATCGGAAGTCTCTGTTGAAGAACTTGAAGAATATTTAAGCAATGAAAGTTTAGCTTTAAAAATAATGTATGCAAAAGATGCACTAATTAAGGACAAATATTTAAAATCTTACCATCTTTCAATTATAGTAATTAATATACTAAGCAATGAAAGTTTAGCTTCAAAAATAATGTATGCAAAAGATGCACTAATTAAGGACAAATATTTAAAATCTTACCATCTTTCAATTATAGATGTGACCGTAGTTCAATACGATCACCATTGGTCGCACGTTTTGAGTACTAACATTTCTAAGTTTAGGAAAAAAAATTGTCTTGACAGTATTAAGATCCTCAAGCCATGAAACATAATGACTTATCTCCTCGTAGTTTAGTTGAGCCCCGGGGCAGTAGTAGGTCCTGTCTACCAAGCGCCGGACATGTTTGCTTGAACCGAAATAAGCTGACAATAGAAATTAGTTGTCAACTATTTTTGAATAAACTGTATGAAAGACATAAACATATGCATGCATGGTTGAGAAAAACTCACCAAATGGTAGAACTGGAGGCGTTTGCACATCGACCCAGATGTCTATATTACCTTCAATATCATCTTCCGGACGAATATCAAAGGTGATAACCATATCAGGCTCAAATGCATAAGCCTTGCATAGTGCTTGCCAAGTTTTGCATTCAAAATGGGTGTATGTGTCTCCATTATATAATTTGATGTTGAAAGTATACCCATGCTCCGTCTTCAAGTAAACTCTCTTTACCTCCATATCATCTATAGCACTAAAACCTATCTTATCCAAGACAAAAATTCTTGCATGGCAGGGGATGCGCTAGTAGAATAGTGAAAATTTAAAATTATAAGTTGAAGCAAATGAAGCATAAGTTTTGCATTCAAATAATAATTGACAGAGTGACTTACTGTATCAACTTCGAATGTCTCATCCAGCTTGATGCTGAAGCGCCTACCATCAACAAGGAAATTTTGGTCGCACAGGCCGCGCTGGTCTTCACAGTGTTCGCACATAATGAAATCTTTTTCGTCGTAAGATGACATTTCCTATGTTCATATAGGTGAAACATTAAACACCTATATCTAGCCAAATATATATTCATCTAACATTTGACATTAATATATCTAACTATATTCATCTCTAACAATTGACATTACTATATATTTAACTTTTCTATCGAATTCATCTAACATTCGACATTAATGTAACATTTATATAAACTAAAAATATATAAAAAATTAAATAAACAGAAAAACTCATTAACAAATAATATTTTAATTAGATCATCAAATCTCAGATACCTAAATTTTTTTACTAAAAATAAACTAGTTATATTAATTATTCAACTAGTTCAAATCTCATATACCTAAATAAACTAGTTCGACAATTTTCTTACTAAAAATAAACTAGTTATATTAATTATTCAACTAGTTCAAATCTCATATACCTAATTAATATCTAGCTATATTCATCTCTAACAATTGACATTAATATATATTTAACTTTTCTATCTAATTCATCTAACATTCGACATTAATCTAATATTCAATCATCTAATTAACTTTTCTAAAAAACAGAAAACAGAAAATATGTAAAAAAATGTGTGTGTGTGTGTGTATGTGTGTGTATGTATGTGTGTGTACGTGTGTGTGTATACTGCAGTGCCGCCCCGTACGCCGCCGCCCCGTACGTACGAGCGGGGACGCCGGCGTACGGGGCGGGGGCGGCGGCGTACGTACGGGCCGGTGCGCGCGGCGCGGGTGCGAGAGAGACGTACGGCCGCGGCGATGATGACGGACGGCGGCGGCGTTCGGGGCGGCAGCGCGAGACGACGACGACGACGACGGGCGGCGGCGGGGACAGCGACGATGACGACGGACGACGAGCGACGGGCGGCGACGACGGGATCGAGCGGCGCGCGCGGCGATGTCTCGCGAGAGGTTGGAGACGAAGTGGGGAGATGAAACTGAAATTTTCGTAAGTGCTATATATATAGGATGGGCCTTTAGTATCGGTTCGTGGCTCGATGATGAAACAACACTTTTCTAATTGGCTGTGGGTGGTTGGCGGGTCGGGGTTGCGGCGGAGGGGTTGAAGCACCGTGGTACATCACCTACCCAGTCCGTGCACTGATCGACGGCGACGACGTCCGTGGACGTCGTGTTCCTCCTTGCAGGCTCCGTTGTGGTGCTCCCACTCCTGCCGTCTTACTCCGGGTGAAAACTTGATCTTCGGATCGGACGGTGAAAACGTTCATGGCCGTGCCCTTCCTGAAGGCGTTGTCTTGGAGTCCTTGGTCCAACGTGTCTGTCGCACATCTTCGCGGATAATCACTCCTCGTGCTGGTGGTCTCCATCGGCTCTAAGCGGATTCGTTTTTTGCACATCTTATAGGTGCTTGGTAGTCTTTAAGGTTGTGTGTCGGTGCCCGACATTCATGTATCCTGTCTTGGGTGTGTGTGGCATGTGTTTGTATCGGTTGCTTCGATGTATGTGATGGTTGCTTTATACTAAAGCGGGGAAACTCTTTTTAATTCGTTAATTGGCTTTCTCAAATGGCGATGACTATACAAATATCGACGACAAGAACGTTATGGGAGAGGGTGCCGGATCGCCCCTCCATAATTCTTGGATTTGGTGGGTTTGTAACCATGATATAACTTTTACAAACAAATTTTAGTATTTCCTCTGTCTCAAAACAGATTTACAAACTAGAACATTCCCTCAAAAAATTATTACTTTTTTAAAATAAAAATAATTACTTCCCACCACCTAATTTAGGTGTACCGTTGTTTGCGCCAATATTTTTTAACCTCTCGCTAAAAGGTCCTAAATTAGCGTCTTTGTTCCCACCAAAAAATAGCTTATATTAACCTTCCCCCTAAATACCCTCCTAACAGAACCACTCCACGGCGTCTTCACGGGAGATTGGATCTGAGCTCTAGTCCGTGGTTCCTCTGTGCTGCCGACGTGATGACGGCGTCAACACGGCGAACCACACCCGAGTTAGCTGCACGGCGTCAAGTTATTCCTCCCGATCTCCTCCCTTCCTGGAACCTCCGCTCCTCGATCTCGCCCTCCTCCCTCTCCTCTGCGCCCGCCGACGTGGGCCACGTCTCCGTGTCCTCGGCCATACCGGCGGCAGCAGCGATGCGGTCTGGCGTCGGCGCCGACGGAGTTCCCGTCTCATCCCCTTGCCCATTAATCTCGTGTCTGGACCAAGCATGACACCACCTCGGTGTTGCACGCCGCGACAATGCCCGCCCGGGCTCAAACCCCCCTCCCCCACGAGCTCTTCCTCGACGTGCCGCTCTTTTCGTCCCTTCTCTCCTCCGCTCGCCGCTTGGTCGTAGAACTAGTCAGGGCAGGGGACAACATGGCCGCCGCCAAGCAGCAGCCGCCGCTATACATTGCCGTCGCCGACGACCGCCAGAGGAGCACCTTCCCCTGCACGCGCCCCATCCTGCAGAGCGCGCTCCAGCTCATGGGCTGCAAGCCACGCCACACCTTCAAGGTCTGTCTTCCCCCATCTTGCTTGTCCCACAATCTGTCAGCTCACTTCTTTTCCCTTGGGTTCAGTCTGAATCTTTAGATTAGACTCAGTATCCTACCATCTCTGCCGCATCCCTGAACCTCCATAGCAAGCGATGTAGATCAGTTTTTTTTGGTATTCCATACTCCTCATATCCTACTTCAATTGGCTGATGGGATCAGTCTCATAGTGTTTTTCGTTACAATTAGCGAGCGCTGTACATCTGCCTCATATCCTGCTTCAATTGGCTGAACCTACAGAGTGTATTTAATTAGTATGATGTTCACAACAGGGGTGGAGCTACTAGGAGCCTCTGATGCACAGGCATCAGGGTCGATGTTGATTTCTTCAAGCGATTGTGTAGAGTTGTTTGGCCGTGCACCAGGTTAGGCTGACAGCGCTGCATCAGGTACAGAGACAATCCCATGGCGGCCTTGTTCGGAACTGGTTCATGGGTAGGCCAGGTCTTGTTCAGACGTGGCCAGGCCTTGGCGTAGCCTTGTGGGCTGTAGCCTTTTGGGTACGTTTGGTGTGGCTGGGCATCAAGGCGTCAATGCCCTTAGGTGTTGTAGGGTCACGCCGACACGCGATCACTCGACGAACCACATCGGATGGGCGACGCTGCGCTAGGCTCGGTCTTTACACCTAGCATCATCCATGCTAATCCGATCAGTCACTGACCTCAGCTCTAGCTCAAAGGTAGAGTATGACATATAGATGTAGTAAATCTTAAATCTCGGGTTAACCATTGCAAAAATTGTGCTTTTAGGCGGTATCTTCTTAGATTTTTTTTTAGTTCTATGTACAGGGGTATTCTGAAGTTGAGAATTCAGTTCATTTACTTGACTTTATCAAATGTGGATAGCCACAAGACTGGAGACGCGAGACTTTGTGTATAGTCTAATAATGTTGCAATAAGTCGCTCCATCGTCGTATTTTCCCTCCTTTTTTGCAATAATTGTTCATTCACATTTTTTCAGAAACTATTGCCAATGTACTAAGTCTTATTCAGAGATTGTCAATATTGTTGGGCGTGTCCTGCTCTCCCTCTTTTATATTTGGTTGTTTGGTCTCACACTGAAGGTGCTAGATGTAATGTGGACTCAGGGCCAGAACAGAGAAGAACCAGAGCAGCTAGACTCGGGTGTGTGTTCAAGGCAACAAATGCCCTCTTTTCCACTGAACCACCAACACATGCTAGCTCTGCTCTTTTGATGTTCACTTACACAAAAAAAGACCACACTGTATCCATACCCGTGCATGCACAAGCCCACACTGTACTACACTATTTGGGTACACACTCAGTACAATATCTTCAGCTTCTACAATGGCTTGTCTGACTGGTTATATTTGGTTTCAATAAATTGATAGGAACGCAGCCAAAAGAACGCCGATAACCGTAAGAAACAGAAGACAAAACAAAAAATTGGATCAAAATCTTACTCGCAAGTAAGCTTTGAGAAGGTATGAGTCTAACTAAATATGTATGCCTCGCTGCTAAATATGGTTTCGTGTTTCAAGCATCTCATTGTTATATTACTTGCAGAGAAACTTGGAACTCACCCACACGAACGACGGAACATGGTCTAACACAGAGTCCTAGAAAGTTTGCGTAAGTACACTGACTTTTGGTTATTCTATAGTTATTTTATATAGTGTCAATATTGGTGCCGTACCTATAATTGTTATTTTCATTTTTAGAACAAAGCACGTCAAGAGGTTCAAAACAAAGAAACTGAAACTGAAGGTCCACTTTCAAGTGAGCAGAAAAACAATATTTTCCAGACCGCATACAAAGAGACTCTGAAATGCAAGTCATCGTAGCCTTGTGGGTACGGATACATGGCCAAACCTTCAACTGGTTCTCAAAGGTTTCGTATCCAGGTTGAAGAGCAAGCTCGTGCTACAGCAGCCACCCAGCAGCAAAACTCTGAGCTCAGCCAGCAGGTCAACGAATTACAAGATCAACTACAAGTTGAACGTGCAAACACACAAGAGAGGATTAACTTGGAGTGTACTGAGAGAGAACAACTTGAGGAGAGGTTAAAAGAAGAGCATGCTGAAAGGGAAAGATTGTTGGAATAGGAGCGAACATCAAGACCGGAATTTGAAAAAAACATGATGCCAAAGTTTGTAGCATTGAGCCAACAGATGGGAACCCAACAGGTGATTACAGTCATATGCTTGCGACCTTGTAAGATTTATGTTGCTTGCTTGCATTGCTAAAAGTGCACTTATATTTACAGGTGCCTAAGGATTGACAAAGAAAATAGTAACCCAAACTTGCAAAATACACTTTTATAGAGATCTAGTCCTAATAAGACTCCAGTTCAAGGCCAATTATTATTTCTTCAAATGCGCTCATACAAGCTGCAACAAGGAATTCTCGAATGTTTAAAGCAATGGTAAGTCACAACCTTACTTTCTCTTCATGTTCACTTGCATTTTATACGTCATTGGCATTCATAACTAGCTAGCTGTTTCTTCTCTTTCACCATGTGTTGTTGCTGCATTGAGTCACAACTTAAACAAAAAATGAATATGTGCTAGCTAGGAACATGAACTTAACTGAAACTATACATCGGGTCACAACTTAAATCAGTAGCAGAACCTTTTAGTAGATGTACTTGTGCTTATGCTTTAGACATTTACACTTGTATGATTGTTCTAATCCCTCAGTTACATGCTTGTTGACACAGTATTAGTCTAGTTAGTCTGGCGATAGTTCCTTTTAACTATGGGGCTGGAATAATTGTATGATGTATGTTATGTTGGACTCATTAACTAGAACTTTTTTTATTTCTTGATTGCAGGATCCAAAGAACTAGCTGGCCTGGACTCTAGATCACGGACCGTTTAGTCTTTGCAATTAATTAGGATGGCTAAATTATATCTGAGTTTCATTTGATGGATATTTGCTACGAGAATTATGAACTTTATGAATCTACATATTATACGTATGGTTTTGAAATTGTAATTGAATGCATGTATTTTTTTACGGTTGCAATATGCTACAACCCACTTTGGGTTGCCACATGTTAGCACCACCAAAAAAAGTGTTGCGTCATATCTCAGTCGATATGCCTACTATTTTGTTGCACTAGGATGTTGTAACGGATCACTTCATAATGTCTGGCACCACAAATTTTTTCATGACGCGATAACTGTTCGGTGCTACCAAAGTAATTTTTGTTGAAATAGAGTATCACCATGGAAATTTTAAATTGTCGCTATAGTTTCTCGCTACAAACATTTCAACTGTTGTGATACCTATTTATCACCACCAAAACAAGTATGTTGCAATTTCTTATTACGACGACAGGAATATTTGTTGCCATAAGTTAATGCCACAAGTGTAGTGGGTCGTGGCAACATGCCTAATGCGGCGAAACCAAGGATTGTTGCCATAGTTTATTGCCACAATTGTAGTGGGTCGTGGTAACATGCCTAATGCTACGAAAACAAGGATTGTTGCCATAGTTTTTTGCCACAAGTGTAGTGGGTCGTGGCAACATGCCTAATACCACGAAAATAGGGATTGTTGCCATAGTTTATTGCCACAGTTGACTATTGCCACGGAAGAGTAATGCGCCATGAAACGAGCGTCGTTGGCATAGGTTGTTGCCACAAATGTCTATCACCACGAGATATTAGGCGCCATGATTCGTTGCATGTTGCATTAAAGCTATCTCCATAAATATAATTGTGGCATCAAGTGAGTGTTGCCACGGGAAAACATGTGGCAACTTCCAACATGGATGTTGCAATAGCACACTTTATTGCCACGGTTGCTTTTTCGTGGCAATAACCTAGTACCATGTGTCCAGTCGCAACAGCTGCCAACGAATGCCGTTTCGTGGCAATAGGTACTTATCGCCACGAAATGACATGTATTGCAACAAACGATTTTGTTGCAATAGACCCGGATGCTTGTAGTGCAACCAAATTGATTTGTCCTCCTTTTCTAAAAAATCGATTTGTCCTGCCACTCTCCGCATGTAATTAGGTTGGCTGAGATCTCAAGCAAATGTGGGATATATTATCTGATTTCAAAAGGTTTCACAAAACCATTATGGTTGTGCGCACATCGGTTCATAAGTGGAATTTTGGGACATAGTTAATGACGTGTGGACACATCCTTGTGTTCTACTCTAACACAATATATCTATTGTACTTTCAAAGTACGTAGGTTGCCGAAGATATTTTTAGAAACCTATGGCAATACTTTAGAGGCAAAATGAGCTTTAAGGAAATAAACCCGTAGAGCCTTTTTCTTGACTAATCCTTTTGAATGTACTCGCATTACTGTTAACCTTTCGGTGTAACTTGTGAGTACATTCATATACTAATCTGCAACCTGTTATGTGCAGAAAACTACGATGAAGACGTCGAGCACAGAGTAGAACCAACGACCTCCACCCAACTAGCCTGGTGTTGGTATGATTCCTTGCATAGAGTACTTTTGGGACTTCCACTATTATTTGAACCAGCCTACGGGCAGAGTGATGCAATAAATACGCTGGATCTGCATTTTGATGGACTATATAAATGACGTGTGGTTCTTATACTACTACTGCAGCTACTACTACCACGAGACACCAACCATACTAGACATGTAAAAACATGTGAAAGTTTTCTGATTGGACGCTTTACATTTGCTCATTAAGTGAGATCCACCGATGAATAATTAAGTCAGCAATTCTTTTTCTTCTCCACCTGACAGATGCCTAGGCTGCACCATACTCCGCAAGCTGCAGTAAGCTAGTATCTTGACGGAAGGATGACGGCTAGGACAACGGTAACACCAAACACGAAGATGGAGATCCCAAGGAAGTTGATGACGAACGCCTCGCTTGGATAGTCGTTGCCGGGGAAGATGTACTTGGCGAGGCCGGTCTCAGCGGTGCAGACGGCCATGAGGAAGATGACGATGCCGAAGAAGATGTGCCACGGCGCGTAGTCTGCCCTCATGGTCATCATAGCCCCAGGGAACACAAAGTACACGAAAGCCACCAGCCACTGCACAACCAACCACGATCGACACGTCCATGAACTAAGCAAGTATTTTTGAACTGTGATATACTGAAATGACTTGTTTATGTTGTTTGAAATTTAAAGGAATGACAAGATGCAATTGATTGGCATACCTGAAGGGCATAGAGGCCGATGGTGGCTATTCCCAGCCAGGAATGCAAGGAGTGGATGTCAGGGAGGCCGGCGTCGCGGTGGAACTTGACGGCAGCGTACAACCCGACGGCTGCGAAGCCCAGGGAAAGCAGATGCAGCAAAAGGTGCACCGCCTTCCTTGCCGCACGCGGGCCCAGCACGATCCTGTACGCCATCACCGCTGCACATCAATCGTCCAATGCAAGCTATCTTGGTGAGCCTTTTTAGTTTGGAGGAAACAAAACATCATATGATTGAACAGTACATGAATATAATAGAATGATGCAGTTGCCGAAATGAGGAATTGCCTCGACTTATTTCTACACAAAAATGATATTTGATTTTTTTTTAAGATAAAGAGAAAGATATTTGAATCAATATGCAGTTCCCTTTAATATCCGAGTTGTGAGTTAGATAATAGGCAGTTTTTGTGGTTCTATCTAGATGTCTCTTTTACAATTAACTTTCTAGTTTGCCTGTTTAATTAGTAGGCTAGTCTTTTGAGCTATGTTGAGCTGATGTTTAGTGTTAACAGGTTTCATCTTGTGGAAGGTGTTCCGATATCAAAAGAACTATTTCGATATCGAACACGTTCAATGGATTTCTTGTTAATGCTCCAGCCCCCCCACCCCCCTCGCCCTCTTTTTTTGACGGGAAGGCCTTCACGGCTAGCTTTATTAATCAATCACACTTACATCGTTTGCTAGGAATTTAACAATAAACTCAAGGGGTGCACCTACCCACACAGAGGGAAAATTCGTACTTCCCCAACTAGTTAGCTCATGAGCAACTACATTTGAATCTTGATTACAATTCTCAATAGTTACCTTCTCGAACTCACGAAGCAAGAATCTAGATTCTTCTAAAACTGGGGCTGCCACCATAGCATGACCTTCGTTCATCCGTAGGGCATCAACCACCACAATATTATCCATTCTCAGCATCACATTGTTGCATCCTAGGCTTTGGAGAAACTTTAGGCCTTCTAACAGGGCTGCAGCTTCCGTCGAGACGACATCCGGGATTTGCATGAGATAAGTTGTAGATGCCCCGATGAATTTCCCGCGACTGTCTCTCTCTATTGCTCAACACCCGCCTATATGATCTTCAAAAGGAATCCCCCCTCCCCCCTCCCCCCCTCGCCCTCTTTGTTGGTTGGTGTAACAAACATTATATTTCAATTAAGCAAGTAATGGAAAGAGGGTTGACCCGGTTGGAAAAAAAATGTAGTTTCCTCTAAAAACGTAAGAAACGAACAGTATCACCGAGAAAATATTGTGCTTGTTTCCTACAAACTGAATGCATCTGCATGGACCTTTCCTTTTAAATCATCATTCCTACAATTTTTCCTGTGAATATCCTCCAGATTGAATGAGTTTACCTTCTCCGGTGCAAATGACAAGGCCGATTACCATGAAGAGGGGGTGAGCCTATCAAAATAAAATAGACAAAGCATCATTATGACTTTTCCAATGCATTGGTTCTTAGATGAGTTGCTAAGTGCATTAAAAACCTTACGAACAAATCTCTAGTAAAAACACTATTCACAAAAAAAATATTATTGTATGCCACTTTTTTAGCTAAACCCGCCAACAAGAAGCTAAACCAAAGTGGAATTTAGTCCCTATCTGGTGTGTTCAGAAAATAGGATTTTCTCTTGGACTATCAGCCTCACTTAGGTCCAGATCGGCAGAGTTGTGCATATCTCGGCCAAACATATCCCCTCGAGAGTTGAGCAGAGTTCTGAGTTTTACCGTGTAAACCAGCTGAGCGATAGAGCCCATCTCCCAGGTGACGCCCTCCCTGAAGTGCAGCACCCATACGAGGGTGAGCGTGAAGACGGCAGCGGCGAGCAGCTGCGCCACGACAATCATCGGCAGCGCCGTGAGCCGGAAGCTGGCGCCGCTCTTGACCGGCATGGCTTCCCTGTCACTTACTCACTTGGCACGGACGTCGCCGGCACGGCAACAAGCCGATTAGTGTCACGGCAACAGAGGTGTGCTACTACTGCCAAAACAGTCTCTGCGTAGCGCAAGCGCGACGAAGGGTGGTTAAGTAGAGGGCTCGTGAGGGTGGAGGAGCCTCCAAGGCAGAGCCGGGTCAAGGGACAACTTTTCTGCGTGTGTGCAGTTTTGGCCATTTGGCCGGCCCGCGAGCTGGAATAGCAGGTGGATGTAATTTCTTTTCTTTTCTTGCTGTCTGGTTGTGTTTGGTGTGACCGTCGTCTGGTGTTTGGACGGCAGAGAAACAGCAACCGAGAGGGCTGCGTCATCTAGGTAAGACAAGAGGAATGGTGATGGTTTGATCGACAAACGTTGAGCCCACACAAGCTGTTGGAATATCTCGACAACACCGGCTGCCACACGCGCTATTCCTAGGCCGTACCAGGTGTTTTTTCCCCCATTGACGCAGACAAGTTTGCATCCATCCATATCGCAACTGCGTATACATTCAGGTCATACATCCTGTAATTAGTAATTGAAGAGCCTGTACAGAGTTCAATGTATAGGTGTGTATAAGTTTAACCTCCGTAACGAAGGCGAGCAAGAGGACAAACTCGGGCGACCTAAAAGTGAGCTCCGGCGACCTCCTTGCTAATTTAGTAGTGGCAAATCGGCCCAAGTCAAAGACGAAAAAATGACATAATTTATGAGAGTGGCAATAGAGCACACGAGCTCGCTTGCTCCTGTTAGCTGCACCAATGGAACAATCAGGCACATGTATTAAGTGTGGGTGTGCAACACAGGGAAGGATACGCAGCATCCATATATATTGCAAGAAATACTATTTATTATAATTTTCGTTCCCCAACTTTTGTTGGATTCTAATTTTTTTTGTGGGGATTCTAAATTTGATCCCGCAACTTCGAAACCGGACAACTTGCACCCTCAGCTATTGAAACTGGACAACTTTCACCCCGGTTTTGATTGCGCTGACTCCAATTCATCTATTATTTTCAAATTCGTGAATGTTCTAAAATTCGCATACATTTTTCAAATCCGCTTAATTTTCCAAGTTTTCGCAAACTTTCCAAGTTCGCGTAGTTTTTTATTCAAATCCATGTTTTTTTCTGAAATCCCTGTACTTTTCAAATCCATGTATCTTTTCCAAGTCCGAGTATTTTTTTAAAGAATCACATACCTTTTTTCAAATGCATTAAATTTTTAAAAATTCGTGAACTTTTCAAATCCATGTACTGTTTTCAAGTTCACATACTTTTTTCAAATTCACGTACTTTATTTGGAAAAATCATGAATTGTTTTTAAAAATCTGAACTTAAAAAAGGTATGCGGATCTGAGAAAGTATACTAATTTGGAAAAAAAAACATGGGTTTGAAAAATTAGATGAACTTTAGAAAAGTACGTGAATTTTAAAAAATTACCTGAACTTGAAAAAATTAAGTGGATTTAGAAATAGTTCATGGATTTGAAGAAAGTACGCGGATTTGTAAAATTGTCCAAACTTGAAGAAAGTATGCAATTCTGAAAAAATTATGTGAACTTAAAAAGTACATGAATTGAAAAAAAGGCCGCTCGATGTTACTATCAGTTCACACCTTGGACACGTACCTTGCACGTATCGATATACAAAACCAAAAATAGTGTCTCATCTGATGCATGGACGCCCGTCGCTCTGTGTCGTACTAATGTTGCCTCTTCGGTCCCAAGCGAAGCGACGCCTCATGATTCCATGATCGGGCGAGTTTGTCCACGTCTATGGATATTCGACCAATCATGCTCTTATGTCTACATGAATTTAATCTGCATGTGGGAATTTATGCAATGTGACAATGTGTTAGAATAGACTAGATTTCAGTTGTTGATGTGTTGGGTAAAGTATCATGAAACGAAATGAAATTTAAACATATAGTGGGTGAGGACAAGTTGCTGTTTAAAATTGAAATGAACGGAGGGTCGGCTGATGATTCATGAAGTGTTGCAGCAATTCAAACGAAAGTGCGTTCCAGATGCACTAGATGACTCTCCCAACTAGCCATGCCTTTATCTGGTGTATCGACAGATAGACTGAAACTTTAGTTTTTCCTGCTGGAGCTCGTCTTCGTTTTCTTTTTTGAGAAAATAATGGTGGGTATATAAGCAGTAGTACTACACTGTTGTCTTGGATGCCTCGTGAAAGGGTAGTGACTGGGCTCTCGGCAACTTATGACCTGGACTACGGGTAGAAGACGGAGCTTACCGTGAAACTGCTGTTACCATGGAACGAACGTTACTGTGCTAGGTGGGCCAGCTGGGGAATTTATGGCAGCGTCCCTTTAGCAAATCTCGATGATGTCTCATGGTGTATGATATCATGACCAGGCGAGGACGGGCACTCCTGTGAGTTTTCGATAATTTATGTAGCACTTTAGCTATATCCTGTTGTAGCGTGAACTCTCTTCTAGGGTTTCCTGCCACTCGCCGCAACGTCGTCGATCCGCCTCGTCTCCTATGGACTTTGGACCATGGAGGCACGGAGGATCTCAGCCTTTGTTGAACAGGAGAGCTTCGTTTTTAGGTGTTTGTATGAGTTTTTTTAGAGTTTGTGTCATACTAAAGCTGATGAGGCGGTGGCGACTTCTTGAAGATGGAATAAGGTTCTCCCGCCTTGCTCCAGTCTCGGTGATGCTTTAATTGTTGTCGGAAGGCGTGTGGAGACGTGTCTCCGATGGATCTCGCGGGATTGGGTCGGCGTTTGTCTTCGGTGGATCCACCTGGATCTGATTTTCGTTCGTGTACGTCTGCGTGTCTATAGGTTTGATCATTCCAATCTACACTTCTCTTCATCGGCGGCGGTTGTTGTTCTGGTGTGCAGGTCCTATATATGGCCTTAGCTGGACGACTTCCCGACTGTTTACTAAAACATTGTTTGTCTGGCTCCGACTAAGGAGGGCGATGACACTAGCGCCTTCGGCTCGCTTTAGTGCTTGTAGTCATCGCTAGGTGGTCTACGGACCTAGATGTAAACTTTACTTCTAGTGTTCTTTGTACTACCTTGAAATAGATCGAAAGTTTTCCCGCAAAAAACTTTACTTCTAGTTGATAAATAGATCGAAAGTTTTCCCGCAAAAAAAACACTTTAGCTATATGTAAGCTGCCAGTTTTTAAAATTTAGGTAGGACGACTGTTCTGACTGTTGAAGCTTGTTACCTATTGCTTGTTTTTTTAGTCGATTTTTCTTTTTATGGGTATTTTTAGGATGTTGGGTGAGTGTAAATGTATACACACAAGTACCGCACAATTAGTATCTAGGTTATAGTGAGGTGCAAAATTTTCATTATTATACGCTTATTCTTTGCATATTACAAAAAGTTTAATTTCAGTGCAAAGTTGTGTGCAAGATTTTTTTTAGTTTTGATTTCATTTTATTTCTTATTAAAGGGTTAGGATAGATGGATTGAAACTTCAATTTTATTTTAGTTTCAATTTTCTTTCCCCTTTAAGGGTAATACCGATGTTAGTAATCTATTCTTTTTTAGAAAAGTTTTTTTGCTAAAATTCCACTATTATATGCTTACTCTTGTATTTTAAAAAATCAAAAAAATCAAAAAGATTGGATCGCTCAAGAAAACCTGCGCTAATTTTCGTGCAGAAACTAATACGCCTAACATTACGGAAAGGTGGGAGTACTAGATTGTGAAAATTCAAAACTCCAAAGAAAATAAAAAATCTGATATTTTTGGGTGCAAACTTTGACCAATGCTCTCAGTGCTTTTCAAATTTCATCCCGAAACAATTCATGGAAATCATGAAAAAAAACAAAATCAGCACTCCAAAAATGCTTTCGTATATACCGATTTTGGAACATCGATTTTAGTTTTTTTACCACGACTTCCAGAAATGTCATTTTATGATAAGTTTTTGCAAGCACAGCAAACATCTGTTGAAGTTTGCACCAAAAAAAATCAGAATGTTTTGAATTCTTTTTACTTTTTTAGATTTTACTGTTCATTAGGGAGCATTTGAGCTCAGGACTACATACGCCGCGAATGCGAAAATTGCACAATTATAGGCTTATTTCCATATTAAAAAATGTGCATTTTTAGCGCAAACTTGTGTGCCTTTTTATTCTTCTTAATCGAGTTGTGTGCCTTTTTTATTCTCCTTAATAGGTAATACCAATGCCACTAATTATTATTTTTAGAAAACTTTATTATTTTGATGTTTAGTTTTGTTACATTTTACTTTCTTCTTGAAGGTCTATATCATTATTTTACTTTATTGTTTAGTTCTGAAAACATCATTAATTTAATTTCTTATTTATGGTTAAACGCCACTAATTCATTCCTTTTCTGAAAACTTCTTATTTGAGAAAAATGCACTACTATATGTTTATTCTTACACATTATGAAAACTCCTATTTTTGTGTAAATTGTGTGCAAATTTGGTCATTATTTGTTTTAATTGCTTTCATTTCGTTTGTTTTAAAAGGGTAATACCAATGCCAAAAATTCATTCGTCATTAGAAAGCTTTATTTTTGTGTTTAACTTATTTTTCTTCATTTTTTTGTCTTTGTCTTGTGTCTTCCAAGGTATTTGGTCAATTTTTGCTTTGTTTCAGATCAAGACCAAGTACCTGTTGAGCTTCTATTTTTGCAAAGGGCAAAATGGTCCTCTAGGAAAAGGTTGACAAAATTTGTTGTTAGTTGATTTTGCAATTCTACTGCATGGAGAAAAAAATGGACTGACCCAAAAAAATTTAGGCAATTGTCCCTGCTTGAACCCTTTACTTAATATACTAGTGTTTTCTCTCCCTTCATAAGTTATGGCCTTCTTATTGGTATGTTGGAATATAGTAGCAATTTTGCAAAAATACCCCAATGTGGTAACTACAATATCTAAATACCTATCAACCCATGTTTTGTAGGGGAACGTATCCGGTGCACCAACACTTGTGGTGCTACCGGTGCACCGGATGCCGTACAACATTTTTTAAAATCTGAAAAAAATTGAGCACATTGACATAACATCAATGTGCGTCGTCACAAAATTTTGTATCAAAATTTGAAATATTTTTTGAGATACAAAAATGACAAAATTGACATCAGTGTGATAATGGGCCAAATCTAAAGCCCAACTTACGTTATGTACTATTTAGTGTTGAATTTGCCATTTTTGTTTTAGGAGTTGTGTTTCGATTTTCGACTTGAAATTTTGTGACAATCTACATTAATGTTGTGTCAATGTGCTACATTTTTTTTGAAATTTCCAAACATTTAAAATTTGCGACTTGAGTTCGGTGCACCGGTAGCACCACAAGCACCGGTGCACCAGATATTTCCCCTGTTTTGTAGTGACCACTCTATGGGTTACTGGTGTGTGCAATTTGTAAGCAGGGAGGGACGGAGAGAGAGAGGGAGAGAGGTTTAAAAAGATTAATTAACTGTCACTTAATGGTATTTATTGTTTAACACTGTAGAATCCTTGATGTTCCATAGTGATGTCTGGTCTTTTGCTTCACCCATCTAATCCGAATGACCAGTACCTTCATCCATTTCAGCCTTCTCTGCTGCATTTTGTTCTGACAAGGAGACGGTATGCCAACGTACTGAAAAACAGCCCCTCCGGTATGCAATCCAAGTGCAAAAATCATCTACTTTCTCGGTACAAATCGGGATCCTCAAAATCACTTCTACATCCACCAACAAGAAAACCTCATCATACATTAGCATTTTCCAAAATTTTGGTTGCCTGCTTTTTCCAATAACATTTATACATAATTAATGGTCAACTCGTTATGAGAAGCGTTAACTAGTTGACCATTAACATTTTCCAAAATTTTGGATGTCCACTTTTTCAATAACCTGTATACATTATTAATAGTGAACTGGTTAACTTTTTAGAAAGGTTGATACTTTATTTTGAAAATGTTAAACATGTATATAATTTTTTTCCTCATGTATACAGCAAATATATAATGTGTATGGAAAAATTAGATATCAAAAATATATGTTTTTTCAAAAAATTATCATCTATTTCAATTATGTTAAACATTTACAGAAAAGTTCCTTATGTATACCGGAAATGTTGACATTTATCAAAAAATTGAACATAAAAAAATATTGTTTTACAAAGGTTGAGCTTCTATCAAAAAATGCTAGTTATATATTTCAGAAATGTTCAATGTCTATAGAAAAATGTCCTGATGTATACCCAAAAATGTATACTATATGAAAAAAATTCTCATCAAACGCAAAAAATTGAAAACATGTTAAACAACAATTTCAAAAAAGTGAATCGTGTATAAATTTTTTTTACAAATGTATAAGAAAATTTTAGAAAGTGTATTAAAATAATTTCCAAAAAATTGATCCTGTATAAAAATGTTAATCATAAGTTTGAAAATAGTTAATTATGTATTTAAAAAGATCCTGATATGTACCAAAAACATACAATATGTATGAAAAGGTAATCAAACTTAATTTTTTGAACATATTATTCACATATTTGAAAAATGTTCCAGATGTACACATAAAATCTACAAATGTGTATAGATATGTAAACATGTGTTGAATAAAAAAGAAAACATGAAGAAAAATGATCAAAACGAGAAACGAAAAAAAACTTCGCAATTAAAAATTAGAAAACCCATAGAAAACCGAAAAACCCTTGAGGAAACCAAGAAAAACAAAACAAAAGTGAACAAAAACACGCAAAAATTATGAAAAGAAAGGAAGTACAAAAAACCCAAAGAAAATAAAAATAGGAAAAAAAGAAAAATCCATAAAACGGAGAAATGAATAAATTGAAACCAAAGAAAAATGAAGGAAATGAAAAGGAAAAAAACAAGTAAAAACCTGACCAAAACAAAAAAAATGGTGAAAACACAAAGGGCAAAAATTAAGAAGCGATGAAGAAACAAATAAAAACAGAAAGAAAAGGAATAAGAAAAATTAGAAGAAAACCTGAGCCGAACCAATGAAGAAATAGACGATCAAGCAGTGCGAAGCTAATGATTGCAAAGGGCAATGAATATGGGCCAGCCTAGAAACAACGGAAAGAGGGAAACCCTTCGTGCGAAAGCTGCTCTTTCCATCTGGTGAGAAGCGAGATATAGGCATATAGCTCTTGCGGGGTATGACCTTCTCCTTGCGCCTTAGAGCATCTTCAGCCGTTGGCCTCTTAGGAGGCGCTAAAAATCGCCTCCTGAGAACGTATCGGCGTAAAAAGCATGATGGGAGCGCGTGATGCCACCCAGTCGCGGCGCCCATTAGATTTTTTTGAACGGCACAAACACGACGAGTTCATGCATATTTTGGCGACTTCAAACCAAATTCAACCAAACAAGGCGCAAACACGCCCGCTCATACATATTTAAAGTATTTTACAAAAAGAAAAAAACGCAGTACTAGGCCCGCCCGCCGTCTCGCTCGCCTCGCCGCTCCACGCCGGCCGCCGCCCTTATAGTTCTACATACCGAGGAGGCTGTAGAACCGCATCGTCGTCGTCGCCGCCTCCATCGTGGCCGCCGTCCCTGCTGCAACCCTCCCCCGGTTGGCGCAGCGGGTTGGACGATCCGGCGGCGTCCTTGTCGTCGTCGCTGTCGAGGATCACGACGTCGTGCTCGTCCTCGCGCCCACGCTTGCGGGTGGCGATCTCCTCCAGGGCCCGGGTCTGCCGGGTCATCTCAGTCCGGAGGTAGTCGTCGCGCGCCCACCGCAGGGCGTCCGCGTCGGTGAAGCCGCGCCGGGCTATCTCCTCGTACTCCCGGGGGGGGGGGGGGACTGGGCTCTGGTTTGGGCGCGACGAGGACGAGGCGCCCGGAAGAGGGGGTGGAGTCGGCGATGCGGATACCGGAGCTGCGGGTGCGCCGGCTAACAGGCGTGTCCTGGGGCTCCGGCTTGACGGGCGTGTCCTGGGGCTCCGGCTTGACGGGGCGGAGGCAGGGAGAGCCGGTCAACTGACCGGACGAGGAGGAGGACGCCTCGGGGTCCATGCGCCTCGGCGTCCACAAGCTCCCACGGCGGCGAGAGAAGGACGGGGGGGAGGGGTACTCCAGCCTCGGCGTGTTGCCGCCCTCGATGTACTCAAGGACGGCCTCCAGCGTGCGGCCGGGCACGCCCCACCATTGGCGCCGCCTCTCGGAGTTGAGCCTGCCGGAGGGCACGACGCCGTTGGTGGCCTCAAGCTGCTCGGCGTGACGGCGGCGGAAGTACGGCTCCCAGAGCGGGCTGTCGGGGACGTAGCACGGCCCCTCCCTCGCCGCCCGCGGCAGAGAGGCGCGGATACGCGCGATCTCCGCACGACACGCCGCCCCGGTGGGCGGTGGTGGCACCGGGACCCCGCCGGTGCTGATTCTCCACGCCCCGGGCACCCGCATGTCCGGCGGGACCGGGTACTCGGCCTCGAAGAAGAGCCGAGTTTCGTCCTCGTGAAGGTGGCGGCGGCCGAAGCCGTTCGCCGCCGCGCCGTCGCCTGGGAATCGTTCGGCCATTTTTTTAAACTGGGACAGCGAGGGGAGAGGGAGGAAGGGGAGAGAGGGTGCGTCAGCGGTGGATACTCTATGCGTGCCACCGGCGCACTGGGGTCGGCTTATACAGGCGGAGGCGGCGCGAGCACGTATGGACGCCTCGTCTACGTGTGGCATGCGCGGGGACGCACATCGTCACGCCTTCACTGTGCCGCCCGTGAGGCATCAATGACGGAGGCTGACCGGCGCGGCAGCGCGCGGCAGATTTGGCATTGATTTGTCGCGGGAAACGAGACGATGAGGACGACGAAGCGGCGAGAAGCGAGACGAGTCGCTGGCAAAGAGGGCCTGCGGCTCTTTCGCGCCAAAAACGATTTGCCCGGAGTCCCCGAGTGCCCCCCAGCGCGCCGGGTTCGGGTTGGGTTCCACGACACCAATTTCGGTCCGAGCCAACGAAAATTAAGCCTTTGAAGACACGACTGAGCTGATTTTTTTGATACCAACGGCTAAAAAATCGTCTGGGATGCCTTGCTTGGGGGCGCAGGTGAAGATGCTCTTAGCGCCCCGAAACAGATTAGCGTCCAGGCGCGATGTGTCGTGCCTCGTCCCATTAGGTAGCAAATTCACTCACTCGCTCACTCACCCAAATAGATTGGCGGTCTCTATTTTCGCTCACTCACTCAGTGTTGGCCATTGACTGTTCCCTCAAACGTACTAGTTCAGGAGAAAAACAATATCATTGAATTATTATTTTGTATAATATTTTTTTAAATACTATTTGTGAAATTTTTCAAAAAATCATGATTTTAGAAAGTGTTCATGGATTAGATAAAGTTTTAAATTTAACTTTTTATTGAATTCGAAAGAAATCATGGATTCAAAAAAATAGCGAATTTGCAAAAAGTTCATGAATGCACAAAATGTTCATCTATTTGAAAAAATAATTTTAATCCAAATTGTGTTCATAGATAGTAAAAAACCGTTCACGGATTGGAGAAAACATAATGGATTTAAAACATGTTCATGAAATTATAAAAATACACTAATTTGGGTGATTTTCAAAAAGTTCATGAAATTTAAAAAGTGAAAAAGTAAAAAAGGAAAAGGTGAACAAAACCCGTCCAAGAAAAAAAGCCATCGCAGGAAAAACCATTATATATGAGCCAACGCAGTATGGAAGCTATTATAGGCGTTGCATAGGCATTTATCTGTGTTTGGCTTGCCACGCAAAAAAAATCTGTGTTTAGTGCTATAAGTGCGAAATAGGATTTGTCCTATCGGCTGCAGCAAGAGGCAAATAGGGTTTGGTTCAGTAGATTTGTTTTTTCCAAAAGTACTTAGTTGAGTACTTGAGTAGATAGGAACATTGGTCACCATGATAATTTGCATGGTTATTGATCGGCCAGCACAACACATGCATTGCCTTTTAACGCATGCATGTAGCTTACATGTGCAGCACATACGTCATAAACAACAATTTTCTAGATTAAAGAACAAGTACTCTCTTTGTAAACTAATATAATATGTTTTAGACCACTAATGTAATAAACCTTTTGTAGGCCAACGTAATAATCAATAACGCACACAGAGCGTAGTCTATGGTATTGGGCCGTCCAATAGTATCATTTTCAAAATATTATTTTTGTTCTTTTGCCTTTTTTCCGTTCCCTTTCTTTTTGGACGCCGATAAGTGCCACACGTATGTGCGTAGGGAGTCCGCCCACATATTTTGTGTGGTGTATAAGAGGAACAGCCCATACACCTACGTATGGGCAAAACAATTAGCGCCCACACGCCTCTTTTTTTTCCTCCCGATCCCTCTCACACGCGTGCATGTGGGCGAAGTTGATAATGCCCACACGCCCGTATGTCAGGCCTCGTACCTCCTGGTCCCGCACGCCACGCGTGACGGTCACCGCGCGCCCGCAGTTGCCATGGTCCAGACCCTCGTCCATGTTCATTTAATTGCAGTTGCCATGTCGCTGAACTACGGTTGCCATGTCGGACAACTGCAGTTGCCATGGTTGCTCAACTGCAGTTGCCATGTATGGTCTGATCTAATGTAGTTGCCATGATTTCATAACTTTAGGAGTTGCCACATACTAACACTAGGCAGTTGAGAGAGTTGCCATGTGCTCACAAGCATGCTAGGGCAGTTGCCATGTAAAAAGAAAGAGTTGCCATCTGCTTACGTGCACGTTAGGGCAGTTGCCATGTACATGCACGTTAGGGCAGTTGCCATGTACCATGAAAAACATATGGCAACTCGGTAAAAGAGAGTTGCCATCTGCTTACGTGCACACTAGGCAGTTGCCGTGTACCCTGCAAAACACATGGCAAACTCAGGTAAAAAAAGAGAGTTGCCACCTGCTTATAAAAGCACACTAGGGGCAGTTGCCATGTGCAGTGCAAAAACACATGGCAACTAGCAGCTTGGGTGTGGGAGAGGAGAAGGACGTGTGGACAAGATGCCAAATATGCCCACACACTAGCCCTTGTGTGTGTGTGCAAAGTGGCGTGTGGGCGAACTGCTGAACGCCCACACACCAGCCCCTCCTATGTGGTGAAACGGCCGTGTGGACGACCGGCTGAACGCCCACACATCAGGCCAGTCCTACGTGGCACTAGAAACATGCCAAGATGCGTGCGCTCACGAACGGACGCGGATCCATGCATGTGGGCGAGATGCAAACGCCCACACGTGTGGGCGTTAACATTTTCGTTCTTTTTTTGAGTCTTTCCACCGTGTCCAAGTCGCATTTAATAGTAAAATATTTCATAATTATACATGATATTTGTATATTGCTCATAAAATTAGTTGATTTTTCTGTCACATCTCCCTTGTTGTCGGTAGCCCTCCGCCACATCGACCTGCCTTACACCGTTGGTCCAACTGCCATCTGAGCTATCCATGGTCGACATCACTTCCGTTCACCTTGCCGCCCCAGCATCTCTTTAACCCTCCCTCCTTCTCTGGTGTCCGCAACGCTTCGCGCTGCACAAAACCCGCACCATCAGCTTTCTGCCCCGCCTTCGTTAGTGATGCTAGGGCCAGTCCCATCGTTCCCTTCTTCGGCATGGTTCTGGCTCGACCTCGCCAGGGACGCCGTGTCGCCCCCATGTCTGCCTCAGTGCCTCAGGAACTGATTGACACCCTGAATCAATTTGACGTGACTTACAAATAGCAAACGCGAAAATTATTTTTTAACAATTAATAAATTGATAAAAAATGCCAGAGGAGAGTATATTAATTTAATTAAAACTAGTACAAATGCCCGTGCGTTGCAACGGGAGAAAACACTGGTTCTTATTATTCAATTGTTTTGGGAAAATGGTTAGACATGTGCATGTTTTAACTACAACATTTACGTAAAAGAAGCACAATCCATAATACCACGTTCGCTAGAAGAAGTAATTGTGCATAAGAGCACAAACTTGCTGCACAATAACACGATCTCCAAAAAAAATAGCCATTTGTTTTATATATACACACAGGAAATAGCGAAGTAAAAATTCTTCACAGAGAATGCACATTGGTACTTTTGGATTTTTTGTTAGAGAAATGCTTATGACTGACCGATATATGCACATAAGATGATTATAGGCAGCTAATTGTCTATTTTTAATAATGAACTAAGAGGGATCATCCTGATGTTTTTTTTTTGCGGTTTGATGTACTATTTTTTAATTAAGAACTTTAGGCAAAATAAGAAAAGGAATGCTTTGGATGGATGGGAAAATCAATTGGAGAAGCAGATGATTAGAAGTTGTATCTAGGCCATTGGTGTATCGTGCGTGTTTAGGCAGCAAATCAAAGTTTGTACGTGGGAGCTCCGGCGTGCAGTACTGCATCAACATGTGTCTTCGCCGCCGTGTCCGCCTACAACTCCGGCGCAGCCCAGCGTCTCGTTCATGCCATGTCCACCTACAACTCCGGCGTGCAGGATTGCATGGACACGTCTTCGTGCCACTGTGTCCGAGCAGCCCGGTGTCGTCCTTGCCGTGTCTGCCTATAACTCCGACGTGCAGGACTGCATCAACGCATCTTCGCGCCACTGTGTCCGAGCAGCCCCGCGTCTCGTCGTTGACGTGTCCGAGCATGGTGTTTCGTTTCCTTTCTTTCAGGATCATGGTTTCGCTTCCTTTCTCTTTCTCAGCTCATTGTTTATATTTCATGAGGTGGCTGCTTGATGTTACAAAGAACTTTAAAACATATATAAAGTGATGAGAATTGATTTAACAGGGCAAGGTGGGACTATTTCTCATGGACATTTTATTCTTCTTCTTTATTATTCATTTTCTTCCTTTTCTTCTTGTTTTTCTCCTTCATCAAATTATCTCCTCCTCCCCAGTCCAAGATTTCCACCACCCTCAGTTGCACATCTGGCGATCTTTCTTTTTAGTTGCATCGGGCGATATGTGCAGATTGATTGCGTTTTATTTGGACGGGGCGTTTGGCAGCAGCCATGGATTGAAAAATTATTGTATGTATACACATTGATTAAAGCATAATCATATTTCACAACGATGAAAAGAACTACTCCGTATTTCACAATATCGTGCACCCGTTCCATCCCTCCCACCATGTGTGTGTGCACGGGCATGTGCAACGCGCGTGCATGTGTGTATTCCACGTTATCCTGTTATGAGCTTGTTCTAATTCCAACGATTCTCTGGAAAATCGAGCGGTCTCATGCTGCAGATTAAGGCAGTTCGTGTCCCTCTCGTCTCAGGTGGATAATGATCGATAGACGGAACACGAAGGAAACAATTTTCGCCAACATTTAGCAATACCCAAACGGGGGTTGGGGAGGAGACAACATAGAAAAATATGTGCGAGAACACGATCATACAATCAATTTAATGGACTGCCATTTCATGCTCATCACAATAATTCAGTGTAAAAGCTCCAGTAGTTATGGATAATATATGGGCACCCAGCTGACTAACATGTGTTGTTACCACGAGATATAGATAGTAGTTAGCACTAAAATATAGGGAACCCACACCAACTAATTTGTTTCTACTACAAGCAGATCAGGAGAGACGCGAATATCAAAATAACGCATAAAACTATTTCTCAAAACCAATCATGCACTTACACTTATGTAAAGAGGAATCAACATTCAGTAGTACTGTCTACTGCCTTGCTTGTAAAATATTCTTACATTATGGGACGGAGGGAGTACAGACTACTGCCTCCTTCAGATGCTCTACAACTTTGCTTTTACTGCTATATCAAATTCTAAAATGTTTATACCTAGTTTTGATTTTAAAACCTTTGTATTCAGATTCTAATTAGCAGTTGCCTTAACCGGGCAGTAATTCTCAATCCAAACATCAACCTATGATCTTAGGATTAAGTACAAGGTTACCCTTGAAGTGAAGACGGATCGGATCATTGGTCAACTCTTTATCCTCTGCTTCTTTTCCCTCTTTTCTGTTTTTATCCATTGGTTATCGTCTCGGCTGATGCGGCAAAATCTGTTCCTATGCTTTCTGGTCCTCAATTCCCTTCTCCTTGGCCCTTGCCTCATCTATCATGTAAACGGGGCTACCAAATAGCAGTCAGTTATACACAGCTGGCAAGTATGATGTGAACTACCAAGTCTGGACATGAGAAGCAGACAATACGCTGATTTACCGAATCTGTGGATACAATGAACAGGAGAAGTAGATGGGGATACAATTCTTTTTTATATAAACTCACTGTCCATCTGGTTTTAGCTAATACAGATGTTTTGATCGTCAAGCCTGTTACTATGTTCTAGTGTATGCCAATATGTACTCCATCTTTTAAGATAAAGACCAAGTGACAAAACAATGGTGATTATTTCAAGAAAATAACACATACTCAAGATGCCACCTGGTATCATTATCAAGTACAACTTTTAGTGTTAGAAATGCAACAGCAACATACCACTTCCAATTTCCTAACTTACTAAAAGGACACCTCCATACAAAAAAGTTAAAGTAAAGCAGTGTCTATTTGCCATCAAAACTATTGGATATGGGATAAAAATGGTCTGTTCAAAACATGCAGTCCCCATTGATGATAAGAAACGACCCCAATGAGTTTACAGCCCGACTTTGAATGTCTTACATTCAAAACCTGATGCTAGTCAAATAGTAATCAGTGCTATACCCATGTAATATACTCAGGCGATTGTGTTAGTGCTTGGTACTATTGTTTTCGGCAATACCACACTAATCAAAGAGTAATTAGTGCTGAACCTGGAGTATGGAGATGACCCATTGACTGCTGCCTTCACCCCTACCTAAAGGTGATTGTGTTACTGCTTAGTACAATTGTTTTCGGCAAAGGATTACGTTTGGTTTCGCACCTGTGGCAGAGAAGCTAGCAGCGGTTGCCTTTACCTGAATTCAGACGTGAGGCACAAATCATTAGACTTAGGAGTACAGAACCTTGTTTTGTAAATATCACACAGCTACTATCTCATATAAAAATCTTACATGTACTGGAATCTTACAACAGATGTTTGCATTTACTTTCTGAAGAACAAGAAGCTACTACCATTTTGAAATATACTGGGCACGCATACTGGGAGAGTGCCACGTATGATTTGTTTTTGCTACTGCAGTGTTGCTTCTTTGACTGCTCCATTGATGGCCCTGTTCAGTGCGAGAAGAGGTACATCTGAAACGCCTACATAAAAAATAGAACTAAGACATGAATATAAGGAGACGGAAAAATAGTTCAAAGAACGAACAGTCAAAAAGAACCTTACCTCGGAAGGATCTTCATCAGGTTTTTCATTTCATATATAGACAGCAAGAACATCTTCACCCCCACCCCACTTATAGCAATTCATATATAGTCAGTAAGAACATCTATCTGAATTGCTATATGAAAAGCTCCCAATTTCCAATCTGGTCAATATCACCAGTAACTCTCATTTTCATATAGCAATTCGGATAGATGCAAGGAGCAACACGGCCTCGTCCATCTCTTCCTTGGTGGATCTGAATTGCAGAAAATTCAGATAGATAAATGAGCAGCCGCAGCTGGTGCATGTCCTCCAGCTTCCCGGCAACCTTTCTCCTCCCAACGACCGCCGCCTTCTTCATCTCTGCTAGTTTCATCCCATGTGGCTGCTGTGGCCTAGGCGCCGCCATCATCTTCGCAGCCGGAGCCGGGCACCTCGAGAGAGCCAAATTAAGTGATCAGTGCACAGCGGGATAGGCGCCCCCCGTGTGGAACCGCCCGACTGTGGAACCGATGACCAGAGCTCCGATGACAAGCGCTCGCCACGGCAGGACGTCGGGCCGAGCAGCAGCGGGCTCTCGCAGGGCGCGGCCACCATCGGGATCGCATCAGGCTCAGAGAAGTCGGCAGGGTGGAGGACGTATCCGTGGAGCTGCAGGACGCGGCGTCGTCCGCGGCGGAAGGGCAGAAGGAGGCGCGCGCGGGCGTGGGAGGGCGTGGGTAGCCCCTGCGCACCATGGACGGGGCCGGCCCGCTGGACGAGCGCGGAAGTGGCGGCAGCAGGGGAGACGGAGGCCCGCGGGTATGCGTGCCGGCAACGGCCGCGGCGTGGGGTGTCGCTGGCGGTAGAACGCCACAGGCGTGGGGGAGCAATTGGGTTAGGAGTGCCGGCGGGGTAGGCGGGGGCGGCGCGCTGCGGCGGGGCCGGGGCCGGCGCCTCGCGGCAGAGGGTGGCCGCGCGCTGGAGGTAGAGATGTGACTGAGAGTTTTATTTTTCTATCGCTCGTGGCTGTTCGCATTGACTTGATCGGACTGTGGATTTATTCGTATAAACTTCAAGGGCTTTTCTGTAAAAGTACTAATGACGGACGACCAGAAGCAATAACTGCTTTATTATTATAGGGAAAGATTTAAAACTTGATATTGGCAAACTCCGCCAATCGACGGAACGCTTATTCGTCTTAGGGCATCTCTAACAGGCGTGAGATAGGTGTTGGTAAATTTGCCACCTAAGACATAGTGATGATGTGGCATGTATTAAATGTGGGGAAAGAGCAAAGTTGTATGTAGATTAAGCAACAACCTTTGCACAAGCTCCAAAATGAAATAGAGAGCAATCACATTTATTGTCTCACCATCTATTGGATAGCTTACATACAACCCATTGGAGTAGTTGTATGATAGCTTGCTGGTTGATGACATGGACATTTTATCAACAAAATTAACATACAACTTGTTAAAGATGCCCTTAGGAGTGTGGCTGCTAGCTGAAGCCGGGGTCCTCCTACTGCGGCGGCTCAGACGGAGAGAAGGGAAGGTAACGCCACAATGGTCCCAGGCGGCATGCAGCCGTGTTGGATCGGAGGCGCATGCAACCTTTTGCGACTCCTATTCAACCACGCTGGTAGATGCGTGAGGTCGAGTCGAACTCGCGCTCATACGAGTTTGGTTCCGCTTCCGGTTCCGGCAAGTTGCTGGCACAGATTCCAAAATCCGTTGGCCAAATCCTCCTCCTACTCTTCTACGGAGTAGTATATACATTACGTCCATGGCTAGGCGGCCGATGAAGATTCCGGGTGCAGGCCATGTTTCGTCGGGTATTTGTCGCCGCCGGGAGGTCCCTGCTACGCCGGTTCTGCAACCAGTCCACGGCGGCCGGGTGGCCGTCGAGGCATGCCGGAGCAACCATGTTACCCTGGTTCTACAGCCAGACGGCACAGCCTGCGGGATCTACCCTGTTCCGCCGGTTCCACAGCCAGACAACAGCGGCCGGGTCGCCGTGGAGGCCTGCGGGAGCAACTATGGTACGCCGGTTCGGCAGCCAGGCCGCGGTGGCCAGGTCGCTGTCGAGACCAGCTGAAGCAACCATGGTACGCCAGTTCTGCAGCCAAGCCGCGGTGGTCGGGTTACGCCGGTTCTGCAGCCCTGCCGTGGCGGCTGGGTCGCTGTCGAGGCCTACCGGAGCTAGGCTGATGCAGCTACAGGTACGTACGCTTCTTCCAGCAGTCTCCCTCTCTGTCGGTGTGCGTGGGTGATGAAACTGAAAGGTGGTCGAATTGCTGCAGTTTCAGAGAAACCTTGGGCATGTTGCAGCTACCGCTGGTCACCGCTTGGGCTTCTTTCGCAGGTGAATTCCTTAAACTTCTTCAATTATATAATCTTAAAGTCTCGGGTATTTTCTTTTTCCTCACTTAGGCATAACTTTGGTCTTAATTATATGGCTTTGCTATTTGCGGGCTAGTATTGGCTTACAAAATTTACCCTTTTTGTAAAATATAATCCAAAAGTCTGGTTAGTGTCGCGATGGTTGCACTTGCCAAAATAAACATGCATGCATGCATCATGTTTTCTCAGCAAGAACTAAGAACGTGTTTGCAGATATGCTATACCTATAGCAATAGCCGTTGGTGTTGGACTTTGGTGTATGAAGAAGAATGCAGAGCTTGTTGAGAGGAGGAAGGCAGAGCTTGCTGAGAGGGCTTCCCGCCCGTCGCAGATTGATTGGGTTGAAGCTGGAGTTGTAACTCGTGCCGTGAGGAATCAAAAGAACTGCGGTAAGTGTCTTGAGCTTATTCTCTGCTACTAGTGTCATGAGCTTATTCTCTGCTACTAGACTCTATGTAGCCGGTGTTTCAAAACTGTATATTTTTTTGATAAGGAGAGGAGAATAGACCAAGCCAGCAAGCATCACTTAGGAAAAATCTCCACAAACTTAACGTGTGTATTTGTTGCAGGCAGCTGTTGGGCCATGGCAGTTGCAGCCTCGGTCGAGGCAGTTCATTACCTTAAGACCTTCCAATCAATCGCTTTATCAGTTCAAGAGCTCGTCGACTGCAACCTAGAGAACCATGGGTGTAATGGTGGTGACTATTTGTATGCTTTCCGTTATGTACGGAAAAACGGACTATTGGCAGAATCTTCCTACCCATACAAGGCCCGGAAGAGTATATGTCGCAAATTGGACAAAAAGGCAGCGGCAAGGATATCAGGCTTCCGGTATATCCGCCCAACCGAGGATGATCTGGAGAAAGCGGTAGCGAAGCGGCCCGTGATCGTCACTGTGCAGGGCGATCCATTGGAGGAATACACAGGAGGCATCATGGATTGTAAATTTGATAGGAGGCTTACCGGCTGGCATGCTGTCCTGGTCGTCGGTTATGGCACGGACTCCTACGGTGTCAAGTACTGGCGCATCAAGAATTCATGGGGGAAACATTGGGGCGAGGGGGGATATGCGAGGATCCGAAGACACGTTGCCGACAGGCGAGGTGTGTTGGGCATTTTCATGTTTGAACCAGTATATCCCGTGCTGACGACCTAACTGACCTCTTTTGATTGGATCGATCTTAAACATGTGATACTGTATTTTTCTGTACAGTTTGATACTGTTTTTATTTTTCTACTTTTTTGACGAATTGCATGCAAGTGCTTTCATTTGCGTTGTGACTCTGCTTTCTTATCTTTATCTCTTTATTTCTATATTTGGGATCTTGGACGTGGCTAGCGAGCGCCGCTGCGCCCGTTCGCTGTTTGAAGCGCATTGCCATATATAATAAAAGCATGTACTTGTGTCCAGCTGCTACACTAGAAAAAGGAAATTGTTTAGCTACATGCCGTAACGCACATGGCTACCACAAGAATCAGGCTAAATCTTGTTCCGCGTGCATTTATTTGGGGTTTAAAAAGTCGTAAAAGTCATAACTTATGATTCAAGCATCGAAATCTAGTTCCGTTTTCATCATCAGGTTTCTCACGACGAGTTCTTCAAAACAAGATCCCATATGAGTAGGTTTTGTCAAACTTTTTTTAGGGCAACTCTGGGTGCAATAGAGGCAACTTTAGTGCTATAGGAAAGCAACTTCTTCTTTTTGACCTAGTAAGACTGACTATTACGTTGGTTTGTGTAAAAAGGAGAAAATCACACAAAACATAAGGCTTCTTTAGTGATATATACAAATCAACTTTGCTACACTATGTCTATCTATGAATTTTGCTATAATTATCCCAATTTGCGTGTCATGGCTGTTCAATTGCCTATTGTTGATGGTCAGTTGCCTACAACTGATGTTCAATTGCCTAAAAATGTTATAAATTGCCTACTATTGATACCGTTGTTGCTATCGATAATTAGTTGCCTATAATTGCTGCTCGGTTGCCTAACTTTACAAAAATAGTTGCCTATAATATTATAAACTTATTTATCATTGTTTTTTCCAAGTTGCCTACAAACCCTCTGAAGTGGTCTATATTCACTATCATGTTGTCTACCATAACTAGCAATAGCAGACACAAGAGCATCACTAGTAGATGACTTCATAATATCATAGGCAATTTAGAAACAACGACATACGATCATGAATAATAGGAAAGTTAGAAGTACCTGTGAGGAAGTTAGGAGAATATTAGACAAAATTAACTAGGACATGAAATGTAATCAAGTTGCCTGCTTTTAGCACTAAAGTTGCCTCTTGTGAAAGGAAAGTTGCTTATGAAGGTGATGTGATGTTATCTTTCTCTGTTTCGAAGTTGTTATGCATTATTTGTTAGTTGCTTATCATTGCTAATTAGTTATTTTTAATGGAGTGAAGTTGCTTCTATTGGGCACTAAAGTTGCCTCATCTATCATAAAAGTTGCTTTGAATTTTTTTAGGAAACACATCCATGTGGGGTTTAGTTTTGAAGAGCGTGTTGCGACCTAGCTAGCCAACTCATGTGTGCTTTCATCATTATATCTGAAGATTTTCAATGATAGTTGCAGGCAACTCGACCGAAAATTAAGAATTTACATAGGTTTGTGGACAATTAGTTGATCAACCCCCTATGAAACTTCTGGTTACCCCCTATGCAACTTCTTATCTAACACCCGCGACCTGGATAGCCAACAACCGCGCCCTCGGTAGCGTTGGCAACAGAGGTCCTCTGGTGGACAACTTTCATAGTATATTAGGCAATTAGGGATCACCCGTAGGCAACTTTGTAGTGACATAGACAACTTAGTTTCTAAGGCAGACAATTCAGAAACCATGTTAGAAAATTTCTCACTTTACGGTGAGCAACATACTTGAGCGTGCGCTCGCGATGTACAACTTATTTCCGATGTATGCAACTAAACTATGTACAACTTATTTCCCATGTATGCAACTTAGCAGCATGGCAACCACCTATTACAGTATTGCACACAACTAAGTAGGAGGCTACTAGGCGAAATTCACTTATACATTGCTGCAGTTCTTCTAGCATCAAAGTTGCTCACGTTTAGCACTATACTTGCCTCATCTAGCATCAAAGTTGTTTTTTCAAAAAAATCATCAAAACATGTTCATATGGAATCTAGTTTTGAAGAGCTCGTCAAGAGGAACCCGACGGTGAAAACGGATCATAATTCCGGCACGCGGTTCAAAAGTTATAGCTTTTTGAATTTTCTTATACCAGAATAAATGCACGTTACGTCATCACTGGGTTCACACGGTCGGCCGTACGAGGTAGAGAAAAATCAATGCACATGAATCTTACCATGTATAGAATGGTTTGGTGGGCATTTTCCAAATCTGGGATCAGTTTGCCGCGTCGTTTGGTCCTTAAGCGTGCGCTCACGACGTCCATTGAGCGCAGCTGCACGATTTAGTATTTGGGATCTTTCTTTTCCTCTATTTATTATGTTTAAAAGCACCATGTCAGTTTGGTGTCCAGCCAACCTTAGCCAGTTAGCCCGTACATATATTCTCATCTGACGGTTCATGATTTACGTTGGACCCCTGCTAATTCATCACTAGATCGTTATTTAATCCTCAATATAAAAAGCACCGGTGTGTGCTGAACCTAGCCAATCTTAGCTTGTACACATACTCTCTTCTGACAGTTCACAATTTAAGTTGGAGACCAGCTAATTCATCATTTGGGCACCATATTTAATCTCTTAGTTCATTTTCTAAAAAAAAGTAATCTCTTAGAAATAAATGTGATTCAACTCCAATTGTCACCTGTTTTATTGCTACAAATTAGGCACTTGGCCCAGATTTATAAGAAACCTCAAAACTAGCCTTTGTGTTTGTTGGAGTAACCAGCTTACAAGGAAGCAACATAACAACCCAGTTGTCACCCACTGCTGAAATTTGGGATGGGCTTTAGGTCCATATAGCAATTTCTCAAAAATCTCTAAGGGCCCATGTGGGTTTATTGGCACTAGGTGGAGTGGGAACTTTAATCCCACCCCGGAAGTGGAAGAGCAGTTGGACCTCCTTATAAGGGTTTCTCTTCTACATGCTATTGGAGCTTGAGAAGAGATGAGGTCCTCGCGCACTCCTCCTCCGCCGCCTGCCACGCCTCGGCACGCCACGCCGCGGGTTGCGGGATTGAACCGAGCCGAGCTCACACCTACGCGCTTATTTTTGCCAATCACTAACAGAGAGTTCTCTGACGGCTGGGCCACGATCCGAGACATCGGGTCGTGGGCTGTCACGGACTCGGACGTGGGTCGAGCCCACGTCCCTCCACACGGCTGCGCCTATATAAGTGTGCGGTGTCTCCTAATCCTAGCCGCCATGATCAGATCGCATCGCATCTGCTCCACGTGCACGCCCACTGTCGTTCCTTTGCTGCTGTTGCCGCCGGTGACTCCATCCCGTCCGCCGCGTACACGGTCGACGGGAGAACAGGTCTCCGAAACCCCGTTTCTCCGGTTCCTGTACGGGAGAGAGGCGAATAGGTTTTTGGGAAGCGACTACTCGACTGCTCGCTATTCGTCTACTTCCTCTACGCCCGCGTCGCCCTCATCATCACCATGTCCACCGACGCCGAACGTGCCGCCGACGAGAAGCTTGAGGCCGAAAAGAAGGCCGCCGAGGACGCCGCTGCTGCCGCCACCGCCGCGGCGGCTTCTGCATGGCCTACTGAGCATCCCTATGGTTGCAAACCATTGGGATGTAAGTGGGTGTTCAAAAAGAAGCTTAGGCCTGATGGTACGATTGAAAAGTACAAGGCTAGACTTGTGGCCAAGGGTTATGACCAGAAAGAAGAGGAAGATTTCTTCGACACTTATTCACCTGTGGCTAGACTGACCACCATTCGAGTATTACTCTTGTTGGCGGCCTCGCATGGTCTTCTCGTCCACCAGATGGATGTTAAGACGGCTTTTCTGAATGAAGGGCTAAACGAGGAAATCTACATGCAACAACCAGATGGCTTTGTGATAGATGGTCAGGAAAGAAAGGTGTGTAGGTTGCTGATATCTTTATATGGCCTGAAGCAAGCACCTAAGCAATGGCATGATAAGTTTAATACAACTCTGACATATGTTGGCTTCGTTGTTAATGAAGTTGACAAATGTGTATACTATCGCCATGGTGGGGGCGAAGGAGTTATACTGTGCTTGTATGTTGATGACATACTGATATTCGGAACCAACCTCAAAGTCATTGAGGAGGTCAAGTCGTTTCTGTCTCAGAACTTTGAGATGAAAGACCTTGGTGTGGCTGATGTTATCTTGAACATCAAGCTACCGAGAGATAATGAGGATGGGATTACACTTCTGCAATCCCATTATGTTGAGAAGGTGTTGAGCCGTTTTGGATACTCGGACTGCAAACCATCTCAAACACCCATATGATCCTAGTGTGTTGGTTCAAAAGTTCGAAGGCACAACTAAGGATCAACTGAGATACTCTCAAATCACTGGTTCACTCATGTACCTAGTGAGCGCAACGAGGCCTGACATCGCGTTTGCTGTCAGCAAACTGAGCCGGTTTGTTTCCAACCTGGGTGATTTGCATTGGCATGCTATTGAGAGAGTTATGCGCTATCTGAAGGGTACTATGAACTACGGACTTCACAACACAGGATACCCATCGGTACTTGAAGGGTATAGTGATGCAAATTAGATCTCTGATGCTGATGAGATGAAGGCCACAACTGGGTATATGTTTACGCTTGGAGGTGGCGCTGTTTCCTGGAAGTCTTGCAAGCAAACGATCTTAACGAGATCGACAATGGAAGCAGAATTAACAGCAGAATTAAAATGTATGTGTCAATGTGTGTATATATAAGAGCATCTACAACCACGAACATCAAATCCGGCCCCACAAATGCCCGCGGACGCGACCGGGCGCGTTCGCGGACAGTGTCCTCCTCTTTCCCTAGATCTGCCGCGTCCGGACATAGGCCCACGATGCTTCAGACTTCGTGCCTTACCCGGATCTTCTCAAGGAGTAACAGCCGACGCTCTGTGTTAGATAAGGGTAGCTCCTGATCCGTCGGCGTGGTGGTGTGACTACTTGATTGTTGTGGCGGCCGACGAGTGAAATGTGGACGTGGATGGGAGGGGAGAAAATGTGGATGGGTAGGGTTTCGGTGTTGGCGTTCGCCTTAAATAGTCAGGCTAGGGGCCTTGCACAGGCGCACCAGAGCGCCAACACGCGGCGCTATCGGTCCATCGGAGGAGACGCATCTGGTTTTGCGTTTGCTGGGTGTCCGACATCTGAGTGTGCAATTACGGGCTCTCCGACTCTGGCTGGGAGTCATCCACTTGCCTATCTTTGTGTAAAATGTTGTTGTTGTGGATCATGTTTATCAATGCCTTCTCCGCATTCAACGTCACGCCAAGCCCCTTACTGACGAACTCACCCACAACAGATCCGCGACCACCGCACCCCCACCTCACCACACATAGTCACGACCAGAGCATAATCCGAGCACCACCATGAAACCTGTAACACCTAGATAATCTTGCTACAGTAATTCCACGCTAATCGTGCCACGTCACCTCGGTTACTGTTGCTAGGCTTTCGTTAGATCAAACCGCGTCGAATTGAAATCTAAATTAATGTCAACAATAAAAGTTTTTGAAAGATGAAACAAAAATGTTCGGTGGGTGCCGAATATTACAAGGGTAATTATAATAAAGCAAACACATTTTTATAAAATGTCTAGATAATTTAAAATGATTTAAAAACAGAAAAGAAAATAAATAAAAGAAAGTAAAAACAAAAGAGAAAATACAAAACAGAAAAGCTAAAACCTAAAGCTAACAAAAAAAAAGAAGTGAAAGAACCCTCTCCCTGGGCCGCGGCCCAACTGGACCAGCCCACTGGCCCAGACCGGCCTCCACTCCCTCCCCTTATCCCCCCCACCCCCAGCGGAACCCTAGCCGCCACCCACTCGCCCCCCCACTCGCTCTTCCCCCTCCTCTCTCCCGATTTGGATCGGGATCCAGAGGAGCCGACGGAGCTCGCCGCCCCCCCACGCCATGACGCCGCCACCTCGCCGCCCTCCTCCGCTCCGTCACGCATCCCCGTCCCCTCCCCACGACGCGCCCCCTTCCCCCGATCCAGATCGGATCGGGGCTCGCGGCGCCAACCGTCGCCTCGCGACCGAACGTCGCCGCCGCCGAAGCTCCTCCCCGGAGCGCTCCCTCGTCGGTCTGCCTCGTCTACGTCGACGCCATCGTCTCCGACCACCACCCCGACCCCCGTTGCCACGAACCCTGCTCCCCGCCGTGAGACCCCCTCCTCTCCTTGCTACCCCGCTCGGCGCGCCTCTCTCCGTCGCCACGCGCACGTCTGCCCGAGCCCTGCCTGCGGTCACCCCGCGCTGGTCGTGCCCAGCTCGCGCGCGCCCGCCCCAGCGGCCACTCGCGCCGCCCGGTGCTCGTGCTTGCGGTGAGCACGCGCACACCCGTCGTCGCCCGCACCTCACCTCACCATGGTCGTGCCCCGCGCCCCGCGCCCCGCGCGTGCCCAGGCGCGAGTGCTCGTGGCCCCGTGCGGCGCTGCTCCTCGCCCCGCGCTGCAGCTCCGCGCCAGCCAGCGCTTCGTCGCCCGCACTGGCCATCCGCCTCGCTCAAAGCTGGCGATGCTCCGGTCGTCCTCGGCGCCGGCCGTCGTCACCATCACGTGCACGATGCCGGACCGCACCCGTAGGTCCAAACCACAGGCCCAGAGACCCCCCCTTACCGCGTTTCCGGCCATCTCCGGCGAAGTGCCGCCGCGGGAGAGGCTTGCCGGAGCTCTCTCCGGCACCTACCTACGTGGCACCGCCCGCGGCCACCCGCTGGGTTGCTGACCGGTGGCCCCAATGGCCCCGCTAGCGCCCCTGTGCTCGCACGCCCGTAGCACGCCCCGCCCCATAACGTTTTTTTTAAAGGAAAAGGAATTAAAAAAATAAATAAAATAAATAAATATAATTAATAAAAATAAAAATGATTAAATAAAATTAATTATTAATTAATTAATTAATTAAGAAATTAATTAAGTTAATTAATCCAGTTTAATTAATTTAATTAACTAGTTAAGTTTAATTAAACTGTAATTAGATTAACCTAAACCCTAATTAACCTAATTAGAGGATGACAGGTGGGTCCCCACTGGACCCACTGGTCAGGTTGACCAAGTCAACTCTGTTGACTGCTAATGTCAGCATGACATCATGCTGATGTCATTAATCTGTTTTTTGAATTAATTTAAATAATTAATTAAATTCCAGAAATTAATAAAATCTTTAGAAAATCATATCTTTTAATCCGTAACTCGGATTAAAAAAATTTCAACATGAAAGTTGCTCAGAACGACAAGACGAACCCGGATACGCATCCCGTTCGTCCGCCACGCATCCCTAACCTATCGAACTCGCAACTTTCCCCCTCCAGCTCCTCTGCCCGAAAACACGAAAACACCGGGGATACTTTCCCGGATGTTTTCCCCCTTCACCGGTACCACCTCGTACCGCGTTAGGGCACCTCTAACGTCGTTAGTTGTCATGTCATGCATCACTATGCATATGCTTGCTTATATATTTATTGTTTCTCCCCCCTCTTCTCTCGATAGACACCGAGGCCGACGCCGCTGCTACCCAGTACGACTACGGAGTTGACGATCCCTCTCTCTTGCCAGAGCAACCAGGCAAGCCCCCTCTTTGATCACCAGATATCGCCTACTCTTCTCTATACTGCTTGCATTAGAGTAGTGTAGCATGCTACTGCTTCCCGTTAATCCTATCCTGATGCATAGCCTGTCCTTGCTACTACTGTTGTTACCTTTACCTGCAATCCTAATGCTTAGTATAGGATGCTAGTCTATCATCAGTGGCCCTACATCCTTGTCCGTCTGCCATGCTATACTATCGGGCCGTGATCACTCGGGAGTTAATCACGGGTATATACTATATACTTTATACATGATACATGTGGTGACTAAAGACGGGTCGGCTTGAGGAGCACCCGCGAGTGGATCTTTGAGGCGGAGCGACAGGGCAGGTTCCGACCACCTAGGAGAGAGGTGGGCCTGGCCCTGGTCGGCGTTCGCGGATACTTAACACGCTTAACGAGATCTGGGTATTTGATCTGGGTCTGGCCATATGGTCTATACGCACTAACCATCTACGCGGGAGTAGTTATGGGTATCCCGGCGTCGTGGTATCAGCCGAAGCCTTCGTGACGTCAGCGACTGAGTGGCGCGCGCCGGATTGGAACGTAAGCCTGCTCTTGTATTAAGGGGGCTAGTTCTGCTTCCGGCCGCGTACGCAACGTGCAGGTGTGCTAAGGGCGATGGGCCCAGACCCCTGTGCGCTTAGGTTTAGACCGGCGTGCTGACCTCTCTGTTGGTCTAGGTGGGGCTGCGACGTGTTGATCTTCCGAGGCCGGGCATGACCCAGGAAAGTGTGTCCGGCCAAATGGGATCGAGCGTGTTGGGGTATGTGGTGCACCCCTGCAGGGAAGTTAATCTATTCGAATAGCCGTGATCTTCGGTAACAGGACGACTTGAAGTTGTATCTTGACCTTATGACAACTAGAACCGGATACTTAATAAAACACACCCTTCTAAGTGCCAGATACAACCGGTGATCGCTCTCTCACAGGGCGACGAGGGGAGGATCATCGGTTAGGATTATGCTATGCGATGCTACTTGGAGGTCTTCAGTCTACTCCCTTCTACATGCTGCAAGACGGAGGCTGCCAGAAGCGTAGTCTTCGAAAGGATTAGCTATCCCCCCTCTTATTCTGGCCTTCTGCAGCTCAGTCCACCGATATGGCCCTTTACACATTTACCCATGCATATGTAGTGTAGCTCCTTGCTTGCGAGTACTTTGGATGAGTACTCACGGTTGCTTTCTCCCTCCTTTCCCCCTTTCCTTCTTCCTGGTTGTCGCAACCAGATGTTGGAGCCCAGGATCCAGACGCCACCGACGACGACGACTCCTACTACACCGGAGGTGCCTACTACTACGTGATGCCCGCTGACGACGACCAGGAGTAGTTAGGAGGATCCCAGGCAGGAGGCCTGCGCCTCTTTCGATCTGTATCCTAGTTTGTGCTAGCCTTCTTAAGGCAATCTTGTTTAACTTATGTCTGTACTCAGATATTGTTGCTTCCGCTGACTCGTCTATGATCGAGCTCTTGTATTCGAGCCTTCGAGGCCCCTGGCTTGTAATATGATGCTTGTATGACGTATTTTATTTGTAGAGTTGTGTTGTGATATCTTCCCGTGAGTCCTTGATCTTGATCGTACACGTTTGCGTGTATGATTAGTGTACGATTAAATCGGGGCGTCACAAAACCCACACCAGATCTACATCGAAGATGTCCGTACTGCCACTCAGCCGACATGCCACCATGCAGACGCCCCACCGTGCCACCCTGGGCCACTGCCTGCCCGTCGCCATGAGCGGCAGAGCGGCTCCCTGCCGGACGTCCAGGGGCCATGTCTCACGCCATGCCCGCACGCCCTGTCTTCCGCCCTACCTCTGAGCTCCGCGTCTACTCGCGACCAAATTCACTGTTCTAACCCTTCTGTCAAACTTTAGGACGATTTGACCCCGTTCTGAAATCTTGTTCAGATCTGAGCATTTTTCTACCGCCATCGTCCTTGGCGGTAGGTTTACACTGCCTACCGCCGAAGTCGATGACGGTAGGATTTGATCAACATTTAAACGGATGTCCTACCGCCATAGCTGGTGGCGGTAGCTAGTTGTAGCTTACCGCAAGCGACAGTGGCGGTAGGCTTCCATCGTTTGCAAGTGTGTGTCGTTGCATACATGCATGTTCATACAGAGCACTCCATCACCTTGTTGTACGCACGCACGTAGCCTCACTAATGCAGGCACATACTACGTATATGTACACCGGCCGGCCGCACATATTACATATATGTAACTAGCGAAGTAGCCCGGGCATTTGCGCGGCTAGATTTATGGCACATTAACCTTATAGTTTATCATTTTCGACACCTACACTTAAAGTTTATATTATGTTGTAATATAAATTATTAGATTGCTTACTACATAAGTGTCATAAAATTGTGTTGCATCCTTCGTGTTCTATGTTCACATGCATACAAATCACATTAGCATTAACCCGCAATTGTACTCGCATGATTTAATGGATACCCCGTAAGAAATCCATATACATGTATATATACTTCCAGTTCAATATGATACCATGCGGTAAAGAGATGATCTAGTCACATCCATTCTAACTCTTTTGTTGTACCGCTAAATCCAATCATGTCAATGTATCTAATGCATATTTCATTTTTGTCCTTCGAAAAAACTACATAAGCAACACATGCATGTCAACACTTTTATTATACTTTTCTTCTTGATTTATTATTTCTTCGTCTCTTCTGGTTGTCCTTTCTATATAGTTTCTCTATATATGGAGTTTGTGCCCACCGTTTTATTAATATGTACATGATTCTTACTCCTAAGTCCATGTTGGTAATATTAATGTGTTATTTTCAAATAATGTTCTGTATGTGTAGTTTACTACTGATTAAGGTTTTTAAGTTCCTTCAAGTGAAAGTTTGTTGCATCTGTATATGCTTGGTTCGCCTTTTTGCACGCGGATACTAATCCTGCTTGATTGATATTTCTTAGTCCAACTCTTATCTTTTATATTCATTTTATTTAATATTTGTATTTAAATCTTTGTCAGTATAATTAGGATGCATGAACACAATTAACGGCCAACATTTTAGTTTATCTAGAGGATCGTGGTGGCTTAAACAAACTCTATCTACCACTAAATTTCCATGTAGACTTTGTATGCTTTTCCTAACCTTTAAGGGTCGCGAGTACTATCATTTTAGAAATAATCCAGTTCAACAACGTCATTTTTTGTACTCTATTTGCGCGGCTAGTTTTGTGACATTCTACGTCATGTCGCTTAAATTTTGAAAGGTCTTCTGAATACAACGTCAACCATTAACATTCATATTGGAATACTTGTAAAGAACAATAAATGGTACTATTGCCAGAAAAACTCTATGAAATATTGCATCAATTTTGTTTACTTAACCAATCCAAATATATTTCTAGACATCTAATGTAGTGCAATTTTGACTGTGCGCATTCACGCCTCCCATGATTTGGTCTTTTTTTAGATTAATGTTGTGTAGTTTTTATCTAGTGAATCCGAGGTATTTATTTCTTCTCCACCAACTAACTTCCCCATCTCAAATTGTTATTTGTAGTAAGAGAAGTATGTCTTAAGAAAAATGTTTATTTTTCCTAAAAATATTTTTGTTAGATGTACTACACTTTATTCCTTAAGTGTATTGCATTTTTCATGAGGTTTTGGTGTGTGAAGACTGAAGACACCAAGGTCGAGAACTCACCATGCAAAACTATCTATTCTTTTGCTACTGTGCACCGTGAGTTTTATGTTAGTTACACACCAGGAAGGGAAAACCTGATACGGTGCTTCTTTACATCTGTCAGGGGATTTGCTTCCCACAACCAAACTTAATAGTGATAACATGTGAGCCTTATAATGTTATCTTTCTGTACCCGCCCCATCATTCGTGTTAGCATGGTTATGCTATGTCAGATGCTTCCAGGCGTACTTATATTCTTATCTATAGTATTCAAGGTGCATTACTACGTACATGTTTGTAAGAGTGGCTTAAATATCCAAACCATTGTAATCAATAATGGAGATAATTTAGCCTACGTGGAGGATACTACATATGTTTACATTTGGAGTCTGTTCTTCATCACTATATTACGGTTTATACATCTCATATTTTAGAAAATTATCGAGGCAAAAAAATGACGTCTCAAGGAAAATTACTATACTTTGACATAAATATTACATTCAATATTAGGGTGATGGCAAGAATTTTGGTGTGCAACAATGAACAAACAATGGCAGTGAGCTATGTATCTTGTCACGTAAAACCATATATTTGAATATAAATATATATCTTTTCCATCTATCATTCCTTCCAAAAATATATTTGTTGATGATGAGAATTTCCAGCAAGGATATGTGTCTGAATGTTGATGGCTCATACCTAAATGGCATGCATTCATATGCTCCAAGCAAGCTCTGATCACATTAATATGTATGGGAATATAAATAACAATGTGTATTCATTAAAACTGCTACAATTTCTTATCTTACTCACAGACCCCATATCTTATTTACCATATGCTAGCTCTCGCTCATGGTACATTTAAGTGATCCCGTAGTTATTCTTATTAGATAATCCCTCTGTTTCATAATATAAGAACGTTTTTCAAGCTAACATAGCTTGAAAAACATTCTTATATTGTGGGACGGAGAGAGTATTTATCATACCTTGTTGCACGCATATACCCTCATAATGTTTCCATGCTAGTGCCCGCTGTTCATGCAAATCTCAGCTCATCTTCGTCATGATCATATTAGGTTGACCAATTTTAGGAACGATTCATGCTCGACACTATATATTGCGTGTTATGAGACAGCTAGCTATGTGTCCAGTAGGCAAGACTTTGTACGTATTCTTGTAGGTGTTTTGTAATACGTATATATTCTTGACTAACCGTGGCTCAAAAAAACACTACTCGTTTCCGATGCACCACACATGGTGCGTGCTGCAACACTATGCAAATTGCTCCTTGCTCCTCGTGACTTTTGAGTCGTGACAGCTGTGGCTCAGCACCAATCACATATGAGAAGGTGACCGCCAGCGCAGCGTCACGGCAGATGCTTTCCATCTCGGCCTGTGTTTTCCGCCTTCCAAGATCTATCTCCGCGCGCGTGACCTGAACCACTCCCAGTTGAGACACAACAGCTGCAGCAGGTACTCGCGATGCCCGTGGGCCGCCTGCTGCTCCTGTAGCACACCATGCACCGTCGTCGTCCGGCACTGCAGCCAGCTCGCTCTGTAACAGCTTCATGGCGGATGATCCTTCCTTGCTTACCCACGGCCTCCTGCAAGCATGATTATTCTCGTCCTCTTCTTCTTCTTCTTCTTCTTCTTCTTCTTCTTGAGTTAATCTTTCCTGAACGCTGCTTGTAGTATATATTGCTCTGTTTTTAGAAGCGATAGCTGTTTGAGCTGGTGGTGCTCGCAATCCCAACATAGCTGGTGGCGCTGCAGACAGCCGGAGCTTCTCGCCTTCCGCCTGTTCGGCAGTGAAGATAACAAAGAGTTTGCGGGATACAGTCTCGTCAGCATGTGAGAGTCGTATAACAGCGGCGATGTCGTGTTGAGTCGAACGAAGCCTCAAGGGGAGACGGTCCACTGCAAGGTTATGGCTACAATGGCAGCCTCGCCCTTGCCGGAGATCTTGCACGTATGGATTTGGATGATGTCCTTTTTCTATAGACCATGCTCCCGTCGGGAGCGGCATCTTGTCCGGGATGCCATGATGTTCTTCCTCAGTCATATGGAGATGGATCTCTTTGGATGTGTTGCTGTCGGCGCCGGCGAGATGCCATGATGTTCTTCCTTGGTCATATGAAGATGGATATCTTTCAAGGTGTCGCCTTGGGCGCCGGCAGCCTCACCGGCTCCTATGCGTGATCTGATTTTTTAGGGCTATACGACGTGATCTGCTGTGTATAGGTGGATTCATTAATATTGACCAATCCATGTTTGGTTAATTGTTTGGGCTTGCTGCTTCAGATCGTGGTTCTGTCCCGTATATGTATTGGACTCTGAGAGGTGTACATGCGAGTCCGTTAACTTCCCATCATCGTGCAGCACATGCCGATCCAAACTCCTCTATTCTTTTCAACTTTTTTTACTTGGTTCTTTCCAACTCTTTATACATGTATGTTGTACGTGTCAGTCCAACATATATATGTTTATAATTTTAGGTGTGTAACGTAATATCTTTAAATCTCAACCGTAAGTATTATTGATCAACGATATATATTATTTTAGCATACGTGGATTAACGTGATGGCTTGTTTTACTTCTGTTTTAATTATACAATAGATATTTTTGTCTCCTCTACACATGGGTATTCAGAATGTATGTGTGTGGCCAACCCGTGCAGGTATTTGGATACGTATTTGTTTTTGTTGCATACTTGGCCTTCAACAAGTACAAGTACTTGTATGTAATCCCAAAAAAGATTACCAGTAATTCTACACCTTTGACACATGTGTTAAGCAACTCAAACTTAGTAAAAAAGTGGGAGTGGGTGACAGATATTTCAAATCGGGTCGGTCGATTAACTGTGGACGTCGGATGAAGATCTAACAGCCCGCGACCCTTCTTCGTCCTTCTTCTCCTAGCGTTCCACCGGTCGCTGCATTGCCACCCACCCTCCCTAGAACAACCACCCCCATCCCACTGGTCTTCCGTCGCCCTCAGCCATCCCTTTAGAACCCCCTCCCCCCGCGCCGAGTTTTTTCTTCGGCGAAGCCCCACACCACCGCCCGCACCCTCAATCCTAGGGCAGATACTAAGTAGCCTGCCCAACGAGCTTCTTCCTCCCCTCCGGCTGTTTCTTTCTCAACCAAAATCGATTTACCCAAATTCGAAATTCAGGCGATTGACATGTAGCTATTGTGAAAAAGTAAACACCTTTGACATGCATGTACATGCAAGCTAATAAGTAAATCAACTAGTGCATGCACCTAGTACTACATATACTTCCATGATTAAAATGTATGTGTGTGTATATATAAGGGCATCTACAACCACGAACATCAAATCCGGCCCCACAAATGCCCGCGGACGCGATCGGGGGCGTTCGCGGACAGTGTCCACCTCTTCCCCCGGATCTGCCGCATCCGGAGGTAGGCCCACGATGATTCGGACTTCATGCCTTACCCGGATCTTCTCAAGGAGTAACAGCCGGCGCTCCTGCGTTAGATAAGGGTAGCTCCTGACCCGTCGGCGTGGTGGTGTGACTACTTGATTGTGGTGGCGGCCGACGAATGAAATCTGGACGTGGACGAGAGGGGAGAAAATATGGATGGGTAGGGTTTCGGTGCTGACGTTCGCCTTAAATAGTCAGGCTAGGGGCCTTGCACAGGCGCACCAGAGCGCCAACACACGGCGCCATCGGTCCATCGGAGGAGACGCATCTGGTTTTGCGTTTACTGGGTGTCCGACATCTGAGTGTGCATTTACTGGCTCTCCGACTCCGTCTGGGAGTCATCCACTTGCCTATCTTTGTGTAAAATGTTGTTGTTGCGGATCATGTTTATCAATGCCTCCTCCTCATTCAACGTCACGCCCGGATGGTACATTCCAGCAAACAGAGACCAGCCACCTATGGGCGAGGGAGCCAACATCTGTGAATGGACAAGCGTCAACGACTGCAACTGCGATCGAGGCCCCGTGAAGGTGTAGTCCTTGTTGAGTTCGACGATGAACAACACTTGATGTTGTGGGGACGCGGACGGTGGACGCGGACTGTTGTTGCGGGGCAACATACTAGTATGGCGGATACGTACAGTTGTGCCAGCTAGGGCGTCGATGATTGCACGACTAACATCCACCACTTCACACGCTTTAGCGGAGGAGGTATATATTGGCTGAGGGGTGGCCGCCAAACCTGTCCTCCATCTTCTTCTCTTTGCGGTGGCGGAGCATTGCGTGTCGGCATGTTGACCTTGCGGGCGGCCACCACCAATGGGTCCTCTAGCTCCATCATGATGGCGGCAGACGGCGAAACGGGCGGGAACCAGGTAGTAAATGGCAGGGCTTTCACACGTAAAAGTGATGAAAATGTCCAAATGAGCGGGCTCCATCTCGGCTTTGGCTGGGTCGGTTGTCCGGATATAATTGTGCCCTTACTACCTGTTTATTAGTTGCTTTAGTTTTGTGGCATTTTTGTGAATTGATCTTGGGAGTTGGGAGTTTGGGAGGATAGATATTACTTGTGTCTATTTGATTTGTCATTGAGTAGATGGGGAGCCGCGTGTGGATGCATACGAATGCCCCATAGAGAACAAGGAGCCAAGTTGTGAACGGCCTGGTTGGTCGTAGAATCGTATTGCATGTAGAATCGTAGTGAAACTAGCTAGTATATATGTAGTAGAGGACGCATGCATTAGGGCAAACGAAACTAGAACCATGCGCGCATGCAACGTGTCGTACGCATGTATATGATGAGACGTGTGTGTATCGTGTTTGAGCACAGGGGCAAATTTTCATGTTTTGACCCTTTTGCAATAGTTTAGCCGGATTTGACCCCAGTTTGAAAAAATTTCAGGATCTGACCCTTTTCCTACCGTCATAGTCATTGGTAGTAGGGTAGCACTGCCTACCGTAAAAATCAATGGTGGTAGAAATTAACTGCGCCGTTACAACCGTTTGACATGAAAAATACCCTACTACCAGGGCTTTTGGCGGTAGGCTGTGTATCCCTACCGCCATTGTCCTTGGCGGTAGGCGTATGAGCTAGGTGGACACGCCCCGGTCTAGTATAAGACTCGCTGCGCAGCACCACATGCAGGCATGCATTGCACTGCATTGCGAGTTCATTGATTAGGCCACTGTATCGTAGTAGTATATATTCTAGGGACACATGCAACAGTAAATGGTCAGACTAGCTACAGTTCACCTAGGCCTGGTCCTGGTACTCTAGTGCGGTACTCCCTCCATTCCATAATGTAGTGCTTTCTCTATTCCCGTGCTTCAACTTTGACCGTAAATTTAACTACCAAGACCGATTGCAGCGGGAGCAAAAATTATATCAGTGAATTTGTATTCGAAAAAAGTTTTCAATTATATAATTTTTTCTCCCGCCGCAGTTGATCTCGTTGGTTAAATTTATGGTCAAAGTTGGAACTCGGGAAGCGCGGGCGCACTATATTTTAAAATGGAGGGAGTAGTACAGTTGAGCTTGCCTGCAGTCTATCAATTGTTTAAATGGAGACAGACTTGGAGCAGGGCGTGAGACATGACTTTGCCCATTGTAAAGTTTGACAGGACAGACTAGGATATATCTATGGTCTAGATTAGGACATGTAGCAGGGCGTGAAGCAAACCAGTGCTCGCATGCATTTTTGCAACAGCCGGTATGCCTACCGCCAAAAATCATGGCGATAGGGTTACACGACCTACCGCCAAAGGCTTTGGCGGTAGGGTATTTTTCACATCAAACGGCCGTAACGGCGCGGTTAAGTCCTACCGTCAAGACCTGTGACGGTAGGCAGTTATGCCCTACCGCCAAGCACTATGGCGGTAGAAAAAAGGGTCAGATTTCGAAAATTTTTCAAACCGGGGTTAGATTCAGCTAAACTTAGACAAAAGGGTCAAAACATGAAATTTAGCCAGCACAGGATGGTAGGTATACTCGTTGTCATGGGCCGGCTGAATCACATGTAAAAAAAGGGAAGCCCAAAACTTGTCTTTCCCCCAGAGAGAGGTAGGTACCGCAAGCAAACGGGACAAGTGGGAGAAAGGAAAAGAAGATAGGCAAGCGGGGCAGGCGCCGGCCTGAAACAGGGCATCTGGCCTAATTTTCTCCTCAGATAGGTCGAATCCACGATTTTCGAAAAACCACAAGTATTTGGCACTTTCTACCTAAATCTGTGCCGGTTTTAGGCAGAACCCAGGGGTGCCCCGCTCGTTCGCCTCAAGAGCCAGGCGAGTGCCTCGATGGGGGTCTGCTGGGCTTGGGCTTAGCCGAGAAAAGAAGAAAAGAAAAGGCCGGCCGTGCGTGCGTGCGTTGACGGCGCCGACGGACAGACTTGACGCCAAGGTGACGTCATGAGCGGGGGTTCTCGGCTGCGTTTGCGCGAGTATGCATGCGTGCCATTTTCTTCTTTCTTTTTTTTTTGTTTTGCGGGGACGTTGCGTGCATGCGTGTCCAAGGGGCGTACAGGCCGTGGTGGCCATGATCGGATCGGAGGAGAGAAATTAAAGCCCGCGCGCATGCAACCTTGCGGATGGATGGATGTGTCATGTGTGTGGTCGAGTCAGGGCTCGCGCTCATACGAGGAGTTTGGTTCCGCTTCCGTCGGCCCAATCCTCTTCCTACTCTTCTACGGACTAGTAGTATATACATTACGTCCATGGCTAAGCGGCCGATGAAGATTCCGGGGGCAGGCCATGTTTCGTCGGGTATTTGTCGCCGCCGGGACGTCCCTGTTACGCCGGTTCTGCAGCCAGTCCACGGCGGCCGGGTCGCCGTCGAGGCCTGGTGGAGCAACCATGTTACGCCGGTTCTACAGCCTGACGGCAGCGGCCGGGCCGCTGTCGAGGCCTGCCGGAGCAACCTTGTTCCACCGGTTCCACAGCCAGACAACAGCGGCTGGGAAGCCTGTGGGAGCAACCATGGCACGCCGGTTCGGCAGCAATGCTGCCGTGGCCGGGTCGCTGTCTAGGCCAGCCGGAGCAAGGATGATACGCCAGTTCTGCAGCCAGGCCGCGGTGGTTGGGTTGCGCCGGCTCTGCAGCCCTGCCACGGCGGCCGGGTCGCTGTGGAGGCCTGCAGGAGCTAGGATGCTACAGCTACAAGTAAATACACCTCTCTCTCTCCCTCTCTCTCTCTCTCTCTCTCTCTCTTAATGAATTCAATTTTAACCTTCAATCTGTGTGTTCGTGTGATGAAACTGAAAGGTCGTCAAATTGCTGCAGTTTCAGAGGAACGTTGCCCATGTTGCAGCTACCGCCGGTCACCGTTTCGGCTTATTTCGCAGGTGAATCACTTAACCTTGTTCAATTATATATAATCCAAAAGCTCTGGTTAGTGTCCACGGTTCCCACTTGCCAAAGTAAACATTCATCATATTTTCTCAGCTAGAACCACAATGTGCTGCAGATATGCCATGCCTATGGTGATGGTTGCCTTTGGTGTTGGGCTTTGGTGTATGAAGAAGAATGCAGAGCTTGCCGAGAGGGCTGCCCGTCCGTCGAAGGTCGATTGGGTTGAAGCCGGAGTTGTCTCTCCGGTTGTGAGGAATCAAAAGGACTGTGGTAAGTGCCATGAGTTTATTCTCCTCTAGCATGTGTTTTAAACTGTTCTGCTAGTATCATAGTTGATCTCTAGCTGCGTACAAATTACTCATGCATATCAGCACATGGATCCTTTCGTGCTGCAATCCACCAAAAACATCTCCGAGAACTTGAACCTAGACGGCCACCCCAATCAAGCGAGCAATGCTCACTTGGTAAAGCTCCACAAACTTAATGCTTTTATTTGTTGCAGGGAGCTGTTGGGCCATGGCAGTTGCAGCTTCGGTCGAGGCAGTAAATTACCTCAAGACTTGGCGATCAATCAGGTTGTCAGTTCAAGAGCTCGTCAACTGCAACATAGAGAACTACGGGTGTAATGGTGGCGACTACTGCTATGCTTTCCGCTATGTAAAGGAAAATGGGCTCACAACAGAATCTTCATACCCATACAAGGCTCGGCAGGGTATATGTCGCAAACTGGATAAAAAGGTAGAAGGAAGGATATCGAACTTCCGCTATGTCCGCCGAAACGAGGATGCGTTGGAGAAAGCGGTAGCAAAGCAACCCGTGATCGTCACTGTGCAAGGTGATCATTTGCAGTGGTACAACCGAGGCATCATGGACTACAAATATGATAAAAGACTTACCGGCTAGCACGCTGTCTTGGTCGTCGGTTATGGCACAGACTCCAGAGGTGTCAAGTACTGGCGCATCAAGAATTCATGGGGAAAAAGTTGGGGTGAAGGGGGGGTTTGGGAGGATCCGAAGGTATGTTGACGATAAGAGAGGCGCTCTGGGCATTTTCGTTTATAGACCAGTATATCCTGTGCTTAGGACTTGAATGATCTTGTAATGTTTGATATATCCTTTGCTTGTGAATTAATGTCCTGTGCCCGGTTTGATCTGTTTTTATTGTACTTTTGAAGAAATTTCATGCCACTGCCTTCATCTGCGTTGTGACGCTGCTTTGATATTTATATATCTCTATATATCTCAATATCTCAGACACAACCATCGCCCCGCGTCGTCCTCCCCCTAGGGCGACTCGGGCGGCCAGAAACCTAGCCGCCGTCGCCGCAAACTCCCTCCTCCTCTCCCTCCGCCACCGCCGGAAGATGCTGCCGGGATAAGCCCGGGTGCCGACGGCGGTGGCGGGGGATCTCCTCTCTCGCGCGTCTCCGGGGTGGGGCGGACCCCAAGGCGTGCGGTGGCGCGACCGATCTGGGATCTGCGGCGCGGCGGATGGCTGCAGGCGGTGGGACGCCGGCCCGTCCTCGGACGGCGACGGCTTGATGCGGCGGAGGCCAGGGCCGCGGGCGCTGCGGATGGCCCTTCGGGCGTCGGCGGCGGCCGGCTTGGCATGCTGCCTTCAGATCGGCGACGGCGGCATGGAGGGCCTGGTGGTCTCGTCGGCGGCACCTCCGATCAGATCTGTTCTGACCGGTGCAGCTGGCGGTGGTGGTCATCTCTTTCGCCAGAGGTGGTCGGCCTAAGGCTAGGTGTTCGGATCCCGGGATCCGTCATCTGGCACCAACTGCGAGTGGGGGAGACGTAGTTGCCGGTGAAAACGGAGCCGACGGCGGGCGATGGCGGCGTTCCACGTCATTACCTTGATGAAGGCATCGTCATGCGACTACCGTTGACCCACTCGTATTGCTCCAGGGAAAACCCTAGAATCTGGTGTTCCAGACCGGACGATGGCGGTTTCGTTTCTCTCTTGGGAGCATCGTTTTATGGAGCAGCGCTGGAAGTCAGAGGCAGGAGGTGGAGCGGCTTCGACTTGCACGGAGCTTCGGTGGAGATGTCAAGTCATGCCTGACCGACAGGTGCTACGCTTGGTCATGCCTGATCGGCATGTGCTACGCACGACAGATCCTCCAAGGGCTTCAAGCTGTGTCGGCTGGTGATACTTGGCAGCATGGCGTTGAGGTGTATCAGTGGCGACCGCGACGTGTTCAGCTGTTTGCGCGCAGGGAGGAGGTGTCGTTGGGCGCCGTGGTGGAGTCGACGATAACTGGACTGAGTAAGGTTGATGCATCAGTACATTTCTGAAAATGGAGCGGTGGCAGTTGGCGGCGGCGGCCTCTGAGAGCACGCCGGACCAGTGTGTGCCCCAGATCCGACACATGGCTAGGTTGGGGTCTCAGGTCTTAGATGTTAGGCTTGTCTGCGATGTCTGTTTGGTATTAGGCCAAGGCTATCTGCACCCCTTCATCAACTGGATAGATGATTAGGTGTAGCGACAGTTTGTTGCTTAGACGGCGGCTTTAGTCTTACTGTTGTATGACTTTATAAGGTCTTGTGAGAATAATTAATAAAGTGGCCGTATGCATCGTTCAGATGCAGAGGCCGGGGGTTATCCTCCTTTTCAAAAAAATGTCTATATCTTTCCTCTCTTCTATTTTTGTATAAAAAGCACCACTGGATCGGTAGCCCGTACATATATTCTCATCCGACTGTTCGCGATTTATGTTGGACCATGCTAATTCATCATCAGGTAATCATTTAATCCTCTATATCATCCATCATTTGGCCCCTACATATAAAACTAATTCATGATTTAAGTTGGACAACAGCCAATCATCATTTGGTCACCATTGAATTTCTCAGAAAAATGTGATTCAACTCCAATAGTGGACTGTTTTGTTTCTAGAAATGTGGCATATAGCCCAGATTTATAAGAAAGCTCAAAATGATTCTTAGTGCTGGAGTAACCAGCTTACAAGGACACGGACTCCTCCCCCCGGCTCTCGCGTCGCCCCTAGCGGGCGACTCGGGAGCGACCCCAAACCCTAGCCGCCGCCACCTCTCCTCCCTCCTCCCCCCGCCCCGCCGCCACCCGAGGATCCCGCCGGCTGCTGCGCGTCTTCCGGTGAAGGTGGCGGCGAGGATCTGCTGCCTCACGCCGCTGTGAGGGGCTCTGGAAGCCAGGGCGGCGGTCCTGGGTGGAGATGGCGGCGCCGATCTCTCCGGTGGATGGCGCGCGCGGGTGCTGGTCGTCCCTTCCAGCCGCGTGGGTGGCGTGAGGGCGGCGAGGTCTTGCTGCAGCGGTGGGCGGCTCTTCTTCCTCTCGGCCCCTTCCCCTCGCAGTGGCCTCCTCTCCCGATTTGGTGGCTGGCCCGTCAGATCTGGCCAAGGATGGGGTGGTGGAGTCTTGGAACGGGGGAAACCCCTTGTCGATTTCGCGTCGACCTCGACGCCGGCGGTGCTCCGGTGTCGTTCCCCTCTTGAGGGCAGGTCGAGCTTCCAGATCCGTCCCCCTCTTCCCCCTTCCTGCTCCGGGCGAAAGTCTTGGCCTTTTGGCCAGACGGCGGAGGCGTTCTGGCATCTCAGTCCTCCCTGGAGGCGCCATTCAAGGGGTGGTTGGAGGTTGGGCGTGCGGCTTGGTGGTGGGTGGCGGCAGCTGTGCTCGGATCCCCTGGTTGCCGGCGTTGTTGGTGGCGTTTGGGTCTTCCACATCTTTCAGTGGCTCCCCGCCTTGTCTGCTGGTTGGCTGCCGGCCGGTGGTGGGCGTCCAGCACGGTCTGGACGAAGGGGAGATAGTGGTCTCCCCTCCGGCAGTGGGTGGCGGAGTTGATGATTTCCTTCAAGCGGTCTGGGCCTTCATGTCCACGGCAATTGTCGGTGCAGGATGGCCTCGGCCCTGCTATTCTGTCTGCTCAAGATCTCCGGCGGCTTGATCGTAGTTTCTCTTGATGCTCTGTTCGCTGCTGCTCCGGGTCGTAGTGAATTTGGCATGTATTTTTCAGTTTCTGGTCAAGTCTTTGCCTTTGTAATTCAGCATCATTGTATCCTAGCCGGTTGATGGCTTCATTAATTTGAAGTCGGACCTTCGTGCCTTTTCTCTAAAAAAGAAAACCAGCTTACAAGGAAGCAACAGAACAACCCAGGTTGTCCCCTGAATATCATGCACAAATAGGACTCTGGGGAAGCAAAGATGAAAGGCCACGGCCAACAAACAACAGAAGATAAGCAGAGTAACACAACACAGACTCAACCAACATCCGGTCTAGCTTTGTCCGTTCCCCTCCAGATGGTGCAAAGCAGGATCTTAAATATCATCATCATCGTGGGCTCTTTTCACTTTACAAGTAGAAGCTGCTTCCATTGCAAGATGAGCGACAAAGCGCTGTGAAGTACCTAATCAGGGGAAGAGGCTCCCTCTCCCGACTCCGCCTCGCGCCGCCTCCCCGGGCGGCGGCTGGGGCGGCTCCTCCGCATCCCTCCCTCGCTCCCACCCCTCCGTTCTCCCTCCCCCGCCGCCGCCGGACGGCGCCCCCGGATCTGGCCGGGTGGCTCGGCGGCGGGCCTTCTTTTCCCCCGCGCGCAGCGCCCTTCCTGGGGCAGGGCTCGGCGACGGGTGCAGCTCGGCTGGAGGTGGTCCGGCGTCCTGGTGGCGGGGGCCGGCGGCTGGTGCAGTGGTGGCGCTGCCTCTTGGCGGCAGGGTGGCCTGGTGGCGCTGGTGGCTGGCGGCGCGCCCCCGGCCTAGATCTGGGCCCTTAGGGCCCTATCTGGGTCCTAGCGGGCCGGCGCCGACGTGGCCTCGCTGTCTGCAGCTCGGGGAGGAGGAGGAGTGGCTCGGATGTGGGCGGCGGCGCCGACGGCGTGCCGGCAGCAGCGCGAGGGCGGGAGCTTTACGGGCCCACAAGGGCTCGGCCGGGCCTGTGGGCCTACGGGCCTGGTGTGCTCTTGCTATTGCGTCCGGACGGCTACCGTCACTGACGGTGGAGGTGGGGCCCTCCCGCGTGCCGACGGTGCTGATGCCCTAGTCCCGGCTCTGATTCTTCGCGTGTTGTCCTCACTTCGCGGTGTCGTGGTGAGACGGCGTGGGGGCCTCTTGACCGTGTTGGCGCTGGGTGGTGGTTGGTTTGGTGGCTGGCTCCGGAGCGCCCGAGGTGCGGGTTGGGATCGGGGGAAACCCCTGTCGGCTTGGTCGACACCGGCGCGGCGGCGCCTGTGGGTGCCACCTGACCTTCCGGTAGGGCGTCGGGGGCTACCCTTCCTCTCGCCTCATCGTGTACCGGGGGAAACCCTTGGCAGCAGCGTCGTCATCGTCACGATCCTTCTTGGAGGTGTTGATAGGTGCCGGCGCTTCGGAGTCTTGGAATCTAGTGGAAGATCCCGGTGGGCGCAGCGATCGCGAGGCTTCTGCGTTTTCGTTAATCCGCCATTGTCGGCATTTGTTTCTTTTGCTCTTTCTCTGTCGTTTCTTTTGGGTGTCACTATGCTGCTTCCGCCCCAGCACCTATCCTTGTACGGCTTGGTTGGTTGCTTTGTATACAAAGCGGGGGAAACCCTTTTTCGGTAATCAAGGGAAGAGAAAAACGGTTATGAAAAACTAAATCGTTATGAGTTGTCGAGATCGCCCACGCATGCAATCCCAATAAGCAGCATCCGCCTTGCTTCAGGCTTCAGGCTTCAGCGTTGGATTTTTAGAACCTGGAAGGCCCTGCTTCATCTTTGGATGTTGTCCATTTTAAAACGAACATCACCGGGATATGTGCCAAAGTGGTTGTCTTCGCAGCGGGTTAATCTGTTAAACAGGAGAGCACCTAGCGTCTAGAACAATTTTTTGAAACATTTGGACTGCAGACTGTGTTGGCTAAAGAGCCTCCTGTCACAAGCCCATTCCATTATTTAATTGATGTCAATATGTTGTGGCAGAAAGCAGCCATGGATGCCGGCTGAGAAGGTGCAGCTCTCCTCTGGTTATTAGAGGATTCAAATATTTCAAGTACATGATTAGCAGAAGTAATCCTAATAACTTTGATTGGCACATATCCCCATGCCAGATCGGACGGCAAGCAGGGGTGGAACCGGGGATCCCTCGTTCTCCCAAACTTTAGGATCGCGTACAGATACATACGAAATCTTCCCAGGAGAGCTGTGCTCGGCATAACCACTGTTTTAAATAGCCTGCTATTGTGTTTACAAAAGGTCTTGCGTTAAGAGACTTTGGTCCAAACAAATAAACAAACATTTTAAATAGCGCGCTATAGCTCCGCTATAGAACGCAATAGCATTTGGAAGAGGTCCGCCACTAAGATGCTAGCGCCCTATTTAAAACTAGGGGCACAACACCAAACAAATTATGATAGGGTACAAAGAAAGAGCAAATGAGCAACATCCTCTCGCAGGTTATTGAGCTTACAGTCATGTTGGCATGTCTAGCTCTTCACTAGCTCATCAGTGACATGGATCCCCCCCCCCTCCCCCCCCCCCCCCCCCCCCCCCCCTAGCAGAGCCAAATAAATATTTTGTACTCCAGAGGAAAATGAGATTTCCAAAGCCCCATCCTGCTCCTTGTCACTAGCTCCAAAATGAATTGTGGGTTTTGCCCTCAGATCAATCACATCAATAACACACAAACACATACGCACGAAAAACATTTGCCAAGAGCTTGTATGATGCACTTTTTCTTTCTTTATTTCTTCTTATGATGTCACGGTTTGGTTACAAGGCACAACCGTTTGTGTATATATAGCCACACCAATCAAATTGACTTGTGCACGACCTCCTAGTACTACTAGAATTAGGACACGCATGACACTATTCAGACTTTGACTAAACTCTATGGCAACTCTGAGGACTTGACGAACTAAAATATGACATGAACAAGCCTAACCTAGTACTACTTAAACTTGAGCATACCATAGACTCAAATATGAGAACTCTATTTTCTTATTTTCTATACCTAAATAGATTACTAACTCAAGATTATGCTAGAACTCGCATGGTAAAGAAACGCGAGTGGATCATGGATAGCCAGAGACTGAGAGCTCACCATGCATGGAGCCATGCATGCGTAGTTTTTTTCTTGTTACCATGACTTGTGTTATAAATCTACGAACATAAATTGTATTATCTGCTAAATGGAATTATGCAGAAGTTGGCAAAAATATATTAAGATATATGTAAGAGTTCACTCATTTGCAAAACATGTCCGGGGCAACAACATTATCAGCTTTAGGAATGACTCAATGTGAAAATATCAAACTAATCCCATCTAAATGGAAGAAGGTAATGACATTATGCAGTTCACCAGCAAATCAACCATAGTTTGCGAAGAGCCGCCTTTCTTTATACAGTGGATTGCTTTGTCCTTGAGATCATTTGCTCTTCGCCTCATCTCTCCACCTTCTTCTTCGCGCAACAACTTTCTAATACCCCTTTCAATGTTCCCCCTCTCCAACTTGCCCACTAACTCAAACCCTACCTTCCACACCTCCTCGACATACCGGGCATTTATCATTTGGTCAGCAAAATGAGGTCTACATATCATCGGAACACCCTCACATATGCTCTCTAACGTCGAGTTCCAGCCGTTATGGGTCCAAAAGCCACCGACTGCTTGGTGCCCAAGAACATCTTGTTGTGGGGCCCAGATCACCACCATTCCCCTACCTTGTGTCTCTTCCTCAAAGCCGTCGGGTAGGCCTACTTTCCCTGAACCATGAACCGCGTCAGGCCTGATCACCCAAAGAAATGGCATGTGGCTATTGGCCAAGCCCCATGCAGTCTCCACTAGCTCTTCTTGGTCCATGGATGCCAAGCTTCCAAAGCTCACGAACAAAACAGACCGTGCCTCTTGCTTGTCCAGCCAATCCAAACAAGTTTGATCTGGAGACAACAGGCTGCTCTGGGCACCTGAAGATATCTTGTAAAGAGGACCAATCGCATACACTGGGACACACACACCATCGACGATCTTTTGGAGCTCGACATCTTCGAGGTCGTTGAAGGTGTTGAGGATGACACCTGAAGAACACTTTGCCGATTCCACAATGCGTTCTAGGCAGGTGGTCATCGTTTCATGTGGAGTTGTGGTTGAGAAGACCATGTCTTGCAGCTGGAGTGGTGGGAGATCATCCAGTGCCATGTTCAATTGCGAATGGTCTGAAAATTTGGAAAGAAAATAATCAGCCGTTGGGTGATATATGTGAGGATGAATGTGTATTATTTGGAAACTAAGCACCTTAAATGTGAGTCTAGTTTTATGCGATTGCTAATGCTATAGTTGGTGATTAATAGGTACAAAATAAAGCCAGTGCACCAGGTTGATCCAATCGTGAAGTTTGAGCGAAAACATAGTCGTCTATCTACTACGTAACCTGTAAAAGTTTATATTTTTCCATGTATACTATCATAGATTTTGAAACATTTGAAATTGTAAAACTTTGGCACTTATTTTTTTTCATTCAAATATGCTTGTATGAAACTATAAATGATTGTATATCTAGGTTTTCCCCATAAATGGATGTATTATTTTCAATTAATATGAACATTTGGCAAATATAGTTCAAATATAAGGATTTTCATACGAAAACAAAGTTATACTTTCTTTCACTCTTCCAAAAATACTACTCTCAGTTTTATTCTTAACTTCATATGTAAAGTAGAGCTGCATTGTTGTTTCATCCTAACAAAAAACAAACTGTTAGCTTTCTTCTTTTTCTTAATTGAGCTGAGCATTCTCTAGTAATCACAAGAGCACATCGCATAACGACATAACAATAGTGCTACATGTACTTGTGTGCATGTTAACTGTGGCCATGCGGAAAGCGGTGCTAACTGTTAACTGTTTGTCTGTTAGTACGTAAATACCTTGTGGCGGGAGGAGGCCCTTGTCGCAGAGCGCCGGGAAGGCCATGTAGGCCACGAGGCAGGCGGCGCCACCCGTGCGCAGCACCAGCGTCGGCACGCCCAGCCGGTCGGCGACCACCTGCATCCCCCGGAGATTAGAGTCCAGCACCAGGCACGCCGGCACCCCCTCCTCATCCTCCAGCGCCTCGCGGAGGCTGTTCTGGAAAGGGGCCTGCAGGCGCTCGTTGATGCGGAGCAGCGCCCCGGCGAAGTCGGCGTTGCTGCCGGTGGGGACGAGGTCGGCCGTCGGCACGCCGGCGCCGACGGGCACGAAGCGGTACCCGGCGGGGCGGCACGCGGGGTCCGGCGCGTTGAAGGCGGCGTGGAAGACGGTGACGCGGAGGCCACGGGCGTGCAGCACGTCGGCCAGCTGCAGCATCGGGTTCAGGTGGCCCTGGAACGGCAGCGGGAACAGCAGCACCCGCCGGGTGCCACCGCTCGCCGTCGCCGGAGCCTTCTCCGCCGCGCTGGCCACCATGGCTTTTGTTAGGAAGGGGGAGGAGTGCCTGATTGCTGATGGAGATATGGATCCATATGGTATAGCGTTGGGCTTTATTATAGAGAAGGAGAAGGGTAAAGGTGAGCATGATTTGGATGGATTTGGATTGGATTGGATCGAAATAAAAGAGAATCGAGGCATTAATGAGCGCATTGAATCGGTTAGAGCGGGAGAGAAGGATGGAATGGATGGATACAGGATGCCAGCACGAGGATTCCATGAGGTGTTTCTTAAGGGAAATGCGTCATTTTCCTAATCTAGGCGATTTGGGTCGACATAAAAGAGGATCAGAGGGGTTAATGAGCGCATTATTTGGATGGTTGGATGGATACGGGATGCCAGCATGAGGATTCGCGCGCGGAGTTTGTTTAGGGAAATGCGTCATTTCCATTACAAAACAGGGGGTACCAGCTCACGGTTTTCAAATCACACTCTTGTCGCTGCACGTACTACTCGTTGGGATACTCCCTCGATCGTTTCCTAATTAGCTCCTCTGGAGTGTGATGGAAGCGTCTCAACCCGTCCGTCTCGGGGGCCATGTCGGTTCTGTTAATAATAAGTTGGGGCTTAATTATCTCAGTCGTGTTGGTTACGCACTTGATTTCAAATATCAAGGAGAGTAATAAGGAGGAAGTGGTATCCCTAGTTCATCAGGGTTAAGTTTTGGTGCTCGCATTTATCCTGCATTTATTTCAGAATTTCCGGCGATGCGCGTTGCGTTCAGTAGAAGGAGACGTTCCCGTTGAGTACGAGACGTCTACAATGACTTCGTAAAATCGCAAGATGATATGTCGGCTCAGTCTATCGAACGTGCTCATTGGAGTAGGATGTGCATGTGTGCGTTCATAAGATTCATGCCCGGTCCTGAGATTTCGGGGGCCCGGGGTGAATCTAGAATATGGGCCCTTTAATATAATGATCAAGATAATGAATATATATCTATATAGAATGTTATAAATGAACAACTAATTGCATCAAAAATCATATCCATGTTAAGTAATTTATGAATATTATTTGATGTTTTTAACATTCTTAGATGCAAAGTCACCAATGATGTTGCTATTTGCGGAAAGAGAATAAGAGACATACCCAATGTAAAGTTTGGCGGTCACAATCACCAACGGGCATGATGTGGTCTCCTCTTTGTCACTCGACCTCTTAACTCGGCGGTGTGGGGGTGACGATGGGGCGTCTTCAACCAAGATGCACGGAAGATCAAGCATTGGTCATTGAAGATCACACATGTTATAAATCCAAAATGTGGGTACCATCTTATAAGCCAAATTAGGCTACTGATGATGCAGGATAAACCGAACTTTTGGTATGGCGAAACCGATAGCAAAGAAAATTTTATGACTTAAAATGTATAATCAACCAGAAAATATAATAATAATAATAATAATAATAATAATAATAATAACTACAATGATCCTATATTAACATACTAAGGCCAAGGTTGGATATATAACACGGACGTCACTATATAACGTTCTTAGAATAATTGGCCATCAACTTTTAATATGAAATAAACTATTAAAAATATATGAATTATTATTAATCTTCGGAAACACTAACGCCCACACGTGTGGCACTACTGTAACTCGCCCACACGCGTGGATCACCGTCCAGTTAAATTTGCACGAATCTTGACACATTGAGGCAGTTTTCACGTGCCACGTAGGACGAAGCTGGTGTGTGGGAGTTTTGGCAGCTCGCCCGCACGCTGGTTTCTCGCACTGATCTTTTGGTTCATGTTCGGGCCGAACGACGCGCTACCGCACAAATCTTGGAGCATCTCCAGCCGTTGGCCCCTCAGGGGGCGCCTAAAATCGCCGCCTGGGGGTGAGCCGGCGCAAAAATTGGGCCTGGAGGCGAGTTGGTCCCCAGCCGCCGGCCCCAGGGCCGCCCCCAGGCGCGTTTTAAAATAAAAGAAGTTCGGCACAGTTCGGCGAAGTTCGGCTTAAACATGATAAATTTCGGCCAAACACGTTAAATTTCGGCCAAACACGATAAATTTCCGCGAAGTTCGCGGATTTTCATTACATAGCACATATGTATAAACTAATCTAAACAAAAAACTGGCTGAAGTCGCCGCCGTCGCCGCCATCGTCGTCGTCGTCCTTCTCCTCCTTGACGCGGGCGCCCCTGCTGGACCCCTGCTCGGCGTCGCCATGGCGGACTGGTGGCGGCGTGTCGTCGTCGTCGTCGTCGCTGTCGTAGATGACGATGACTCCGCCTTCGTCGCGGCCGCGTCGGCGCTCCGCGAAGCGAAACAGGGCGGCGCACTGGCGCTCCTTCTCCATCGCTATGGAGTCCCTGCGCGCCCATTCCAGGGCCGCGTCATCGTCGAGCTCCGTCGTCTTCACCGGCGCGGCCGGCTCCTTCTTCACCGGCGCGAGCCCCGGCTCCGTTTGGCTTGACGAAGCGCGGAGGAGGAGCCGACGAGCGTTGGAAATATGCCCTAGAGGAAATAATAAATTGGTTATTATTATATATATTTCCTTGTTCATGATAATCGTTTATTATCCATGCTATAATTGTATTGATAGGAAACTCAGATACATGTGTGGATACATAGACAACACCATGTCCCTAGTAAGCCTCTAGTTGACTAGCTCGTTGATCAATAGATGGTTACGGTTTCCTGACCATGGACATTGGATGTCATTGATAACGGGATCACGTCATTAGGAGAATGATGTGATGGACAAAGACCCAATCCTAAGCCTAGCACAAAGATCGTGTAGTTCGTATGCTAAAGCTTTTCTAATGTCAAGTATCATTTCCTTAGACCATGAGATTGTGCAACTCCCGGATACCGTAGGAGTGCTTTGGGTGTGCCAAACGTCACAACGTAACTGGGTGGCTATAAAGGTACATTACAGGTATCTCCGAAAGTGTCTGTTGGGTTGGCACGAATCGAGACTGGGATTTGTCACTCCGTGTAAATGGAGAGGTATCTCTGGGCCCACTCGGTAGGACATCATCATATGCGCAATGTGACCAAGGACTTGATCACGGGATGATGTGTTACAGAACGAGTAAAGAGACTTGCCGGTAACGAGATTGAACAAGGTATAGGGATACCGACGATCGAATCTCGGGCAAGTACAATACCGCTAGACAAAGGGAATTGTATACGGGATTGATTGAGTCCTTGACATCGTGGTTCATCCGATGAGATCATCGTGGAACATGTGGGAGCCAACATGGGTATCCAGATCCCGCTGTTGGTTATTGACCGGAGAACGTCTCGGTCATGTCTGCATGTCTCCCGAACCCGTAGGGTCTACACACTTAAGGTTCGATGACGCTAGGGTTATAAAGGAAGCTTGTATGTGGTTACCGAATGTTGTTCGGAGTCCCGGATGAGATCCCGGACGTCACGAGGAGTTCCGGAATGGTCCGGAGGTAAAGATTTATATATAGGAAGTCCTGTTTCGGCATCGGGACAAGTTTCGGGGTCATCGGTATTGTACCGGGACCACCGGAAGGGTCCCGGGGGCCCACCGGGTGGGGCCACCTACCCTGGGGGCCACATGGGCTGTAGGGGGTGCGCCTTGGCCTACATGGGCCAAGGGCACCAGCCCCAAGAGGCCCATGCGCCTGGGGAAACCCTAAAGGAAGAGTCCCAGCAGGGGAAGGCACCTCCTAGGTGCCTTGGGGGGGGGGAGGACTCCTCCCCTGGCCGCCGCCCCCTTGGAGATTGGATCTCCTAGGGCTGGCGCACCCCCCCCTTTGGGATCCCTATATATAGTGAGGGTAGGAGGGCCTCTTGAGACACACCTTTGCCTTTGGTGCAGCCCTCCCTCTCTCCCAAGTCCTTCTCCTCTCCCGTGGTGCTTGGCGAAGCCCTGCAGGATTGCCACGCTCCTCCACCACCACCATGCCATTGTGCTGCTGGTGGATGGAGTCTTCCTCAACCTCTCCCTCTCTCCTTGCTGGATCAAGGCATGGGAGACGTCACCGGGCTGTACGTGTGTTGAACGCGGAGGTGCCGTGCGTTCGGCACTTGGTCATCGGTGATTTGAATCACGACGAGTACGACTCCATCAACCCCGTTCACTTGAACGCTTCCGCTTAGCGATCTACAAGGGTATGTAGATGCACTCTCATTCCCCTCGTTTCTAGTCTCTCCATAGATAGATCTTGGTGACACGTAGGAAAATTTTGAATTTCTGCTACGTTCCCCAACAGTGGCATCATGAGCTAGGTCTATTGCATAGATTCTATGCACGAGTAGAACACAAAGTAGTTGTGGGCGTTGATTTTGTTCAATATGCTTGCCGTTACTAGTCTTATCTTGATTCGGCGGCATCGTGGGATGAAGCGGCCCGGACCGACCTTACACGTACTCTTACGTGAGACTGGTTCTACCGACTGACATGCACTAGATGCATAAGGTGGCTAGCGGGTGTCTGTCTCTCCTACTTTAGTCGGATCGGATTCGATGAAAAGGGTCCTTATGAAGGGTAAATAGCAATTGGCATATCACGTTGTGGTTTTGCGTAGGTAAGAAACGTTCTTGCTAGAAACCCATAGCAGCCACGTAAAACATGCAAACAACAATTAGAGGACGTCTAACTTGTTTTTGCAGGGTATGCTATGTGATGTGATATGGCCAAAAGGATGTGATGAATGATATATGTGATGTATGAGATTGATCATGTTCTTGTCAAGGGAATCACGACTTGCATGTCAATGACGAGACAAATTCAAGAAGACACGATGATGGAGATCATGATGATGGAGATCATGGTGTCGTGCCGGTGACGATGATGATCATGGAGCCCCGAAGATGGAGATCAAAAGGAGCAATATGATATTGGCCATATCATGTCACTATTTGATTGCATGTGATGTTTATCATATTTATACATCTTATTTGCTTAGAACGACGGTAGTAAATAAGATGATCCCTCATTAAAATTTCAAGAAGTGTTCTCCCCTAACTGTGCACCGTTGCTACAGTTCGTCGTTTCTAAGCACCACGTGTTAATCGGGTGTGATGGATCCTTACGTTCACATACAACGGGTGTAAGACAGTTTTACACATGCAAAAACACTTAGGGTTAACTTGACGAGCCTAGCATGTACAGACATGGCCTCGGAACACAGAAGACCGAAAGGTCGAGCATGAGTCGTATAGAAGATACGATCAACATGAAGATGTTCACCGACGTTGACTAGTCCGTCTCACGCACAGATCGGACACGGCCTAGTTGACTCGGATCATGTAATCACTTAGATGACTAGAGGGATGTCTATCTAAGTAGGAGTTCATAAGATGAACTTAATTATCCTGAACATAGTCAAAAAGGATTTTGCAAATTATGTCATAGCTTGCGTTTTCAGTTCTACTGTTTAGATATGTTCCTAGAGAAAAATTAGTTGAAAGTTGATAGTAGCAATTATGCGGACTAGGTCCGTAAACTGAGGATTGTCCTCATTGCTTCATAGAAGGCTTATGTCCTTAATGCACCGCTCAGTGTGCTGAACCTCGAACGTTGTCTGTGGATGTTGTGAACATCTGACATACACGCTTTGATAACTACATGATAGTTCAGTTAAACGGTTTAGAGTTGAGGCACCAAAGACGTTTTGAAACGTCGCGAAACATATGAGATGTTTTGAGGGCTGAAATTGGGATTTCAAGCTCGTGCCCACGTCAAGAGGTATAAGACCTCCGACGATTTTCTTAGCCTGCAAACTAAGGGAGAAAAGCTCAATTGTTGAGCTTGTGCTCAGATTGTCTGAGTACAACAATCATTTGAATCGAGTGGGAGTTAATCTTCCAGATAAGATAGTGATGTTTCTCCGAAGTCATTACCACCAAGCTGCTAGAGCTTCGTGATGAACTATAATATATCGGGGACATGTATGATGATCCTTGAGATGTTCGTGATGTTTGACACCACAAAAGTAGAAATCAAGAAGGAGCATCAATTGTTGATGGTTGGTGAAACCACTAGTTTCAAGAAGGGCAAGGGCACGAAGGGATACTTCATAAAACGGCAATTCAGCTGCTGCTCCAGTGAAGAAACCCAAGGTTGAACCCAAACCCGAGACTAAGTGCTTCTGTAATAAAGGGAACAGCCACTGGAGCAGAATTACCCTAGATACTTGGTAGATTAGAAGGCTGGCAAGGTCGATAGAAGTATATTGGATATACATTATGTTAATGTGTACTTTACTAGTACTCCTAGTAGCACCAGGGTATTAGATACCGGTTCGGTTGCTAAGTGTTAGTAACTCGAAATAAAAGCTACGGAATAAACGGAGACTAGCTAAAGGTGAGCTGACGATATGTGTTTCCAATGTTGATATGATCAAGCATCGCACGCTCCCTCTACCATCGAGATTGGTATTAAAACCTAAATAATTGTTATTTGGTGTTTGCGTTGAGCATAGACATGATTGGATTATGTCTATCGCAATACGGTTATTCATTTAAGGAGAATAATGGTTACTCTGTTTATTTGAACAATACCTTCAATGGTCTTACACCTAAAATGAATGGTTTATTGGATCTCGATCGTAGTGATACACATGTTCATGCCAAAAGATAGTAATGATAGTACCACCTACTTGTGGCACTGCCACGTAAGTCATATCGGTATAAAACGCATGAAGAAGCTCCATGTTGATGGATCTTTGGGCTCACTCGTTTTGAAAAGTTTGAGGCATGCGAACCATGTCTATTGGTGTATATGCATGAAGAAACTCCATGCAAATGGACCGTTTGAACTCACTTGATTTTGAATCACTTGAGACATGCAAATCATACCACATGGGCAAGATGACTGAAAGCCTCGTTTTTCAGTAAAATGGAACTAGAAAGCAACTTATTGGAAGTAATACATTTTGATGTGTGCAGTCCAATGAGTGCTAAGGCATGTAGTGGATATCGTTATGTTCTTACTTCACAGATGATTTGAGTAGATGTTGAGTATATTTACTTGATGAATCACGAGTCTGAATTATTGAAAGGTTCAAGTAATTTCAGGGTGAAGTTGAAAGATCATCGTGACAAGAGGATAAAATGTCTATGATATGATCATAGAGATGAATATCTGAATTACGAGTATTGGCACAGAATTAAGACATTGTGGAAATTGTTTCACAACTGATACAGCCTGGAACACCATAGTGCGATGGTGTGTCCGAACATCATAACAGCACCCTATTGGATATGATGCATACCATGATGTCTCTTATCGAATTACCACAATAATTTATGGGTTAGGCATTAGAGACAACCACATTCACTTTAAATAGGGCACCACGTAATTCCGATGAGATGACATCGTATGGTTTAGAGAAACCTAAGCTATCATTTCTTAAAAGTTTGGGGTTGCGACGCTTATGTGAAAAATATTTCAGGCTGATAAGCTCGAACCCAAAGCGGATAAATGCATCTTCATAGGACACCCAAAACAGTTTGGTATACCACCTGTCTCAGATCCGAAAGCAATAAGGGATTGTTTCTAGAATCGGGTCCTTTCTCGAGGAAAAGTTTCTCTTGAAAGAATTGAGTGGGAGGATGGTGGAGACTTGATGAGGTTATTGAACCGTCTCTTCAACTAGTGTGTGGCGGGGCACAGGAAGTTGTTCCTGTGGCACCTACACCAATTGAAGTGGAAGCTTATGATAGTGATCATGAAACTTCAGATCAAGTCACTATCAAACCTCGTAGGATGACAAGGATGCGTACTACCTCAGAGTGGTACATAATCCTGTCTTAGAAGTCATGTTGATAGACAACAATGAACCTACGAGCTATGGAGAAGCGATGGTTGGCCTGGATTCCGATAAATGGCTCGAGGCCATAAAATCTGAGAGAGGATCCATGTATGAAAACAAAGTGTAGACTTTGGCAGAACGGCTCGATGGTCGTAAGGCTGTTGAGTACAGATGGATTTTAAAAGGTAGACGGACAATGATGGTAAATGTCACCATTAAGAAAGCTCGACTTGTCGTTAAGATGTTTTCTGACAAGTTCAAGGATTTGACTACGGTGAGACTTTCTCACTCGTAGCGATGCTAAGAGTCTGTTGGAATTATATTAGCAATCACTGCATTATTTATGAAATCTTGCAGATAGGATGTAAAAACATTGTTTCCTCGACGATTTTCTTGAGGAAATGTTGTATGTGATACAACCGAAAGGTTTTGTCAATCCTGAAAAGATGCTAATAGTATGCAAAGCTCCAGCAATCCTTCTAAGGACTGGAGTAAGCATCTCGGAGTTGGAATGTATGCTTTGATGAGATGATCAAAGATTTTGGGTGTATACAAAGTTTATGAGAAACTGGTATTTCCAAAGAAGTGAGTGGGAGCACTATAGAATTTCTGATGAGTATATGTTGTTAACATATTTTAATCGGAAATGATGTAGAATTTCTGGAAAGCATATAGGGTTATTTGGAAAGTGTTTTTCAATGGAAAGCCTGGATTAAGCTACTTGAACATTGAGCATCAAGATCTATAAGGATAGATCAAAACGCTTAATAGTACTTTCAAATGAGCACATACCTTGACATGATCTTGAAGGTGTTCAAGATGGATCAGTCAAAGAAGGAGTTCTTGCCTGAGTTGTAAGGTATGAAGTTAAGACTTAAAGCTCGACCACGGCAGAATAGAGAGAAAGGACGAAGGTCGTCCCCTATGCTTAAGACATAGGCTCTACAGTATGCTATGCTGTGTACCGCACCTGAAGTGTGCCTTGCCATGAGTCAGTCAAGGGGTACAAGAGTGATCCATGAATGGATCACAGGACAGCGGTCAAAGTTATCCTTAGTAACTAGTGGACTAAGGAAGTTTCTCGGTTATGGAGGTGGTAAAAAGAGTTCGTCGTAAAGGGTTACGTCGATGCAAGCTTAACACCTATCCGAATAGCTCTGAGTAGAGATACCGGATGCATATAATGGAGCAACAATTTAGAATAGCTCCAAGTAGAACAGTTATTTGGAATAGCTCCAAATAGAACGTGGTAGCTACATCTAGGAGATGACATAGAGATTTGTAAAGCACACATGGATCTGAAAGGTTCAGACCCGTTGACTAAAACCTCTCTCACAAGCAACATGATCAAACCCAAAACTCATTGAGTGCTAATCACATAGTGATGTGAACTAGATTACTGACTCTAGTAAACTCTTTGGATGTTGGTCACATGGCGATGTGACCTGTGAATGTTAATCACATGGCGATGTGAACTAGATTATTGACTCTAGTGCAAGTGGGAGACTGTTGGAAATATGCCCTAGAGGCAATAATAAATTGGTTATTATTATATATATTTCCTTGTTCATGATAATCGTTTATTATCCATGCTATAATTGTATTGATAGGAAACTCAGATACATGTGTGGATACATAGACAACACCATGTCCCTAGTAAGCCTCTAGTTGACTAGCTCGTTGATCAATAGATGGTTACGGTTTCCTGACCATGGACATTGGATGTCATTGATAACGGGATCACGTCATTAGGAGAATGATGTGATGGACAAAGACCCAATCCTAAGCCTAGTACAAAGATCGTGTAGTTCGTATGCTAAAGCTTTTCTAATGTCAAGTATCATTTCCTTAGACCATGAGATTGTGCAACTCCCGGATACCGTAGGAGTGCTTTGGGTGTGCCAAACGTCACAACGTAACTGGGTGGCTATAAAGGTACATTACAGGTATCTCCGAAAGTGTCTGTTGGGTTGGCACGAATCGAGACTGGGATTTGTCACTCCGTGTAAACGGAGAGGTATCTCTGGGCCCACTCGGTAGGACATCATCATATGCGCAATGTGACCAAGGACTTGATCACGGGATGATGTGTTACGGAACGAGTAAAGAGACTTGCCGGTAACGAGATTGAACAAGGTATAGGGATACCGACGATCGAATCTCGGGCAAGTACAATACCGCTAGACAAAGGGAATTGTA